>NW_026651593.1:7500-2808789 GCF_030265065.1 Corythoichthys intestinalis
GAAGAAGTGATTGACTATGTGAAAATCAGGATTGAGACAAAGATGGAAGAAAAGGAAAGGAAGACAGAGAAGAAGATGGAAGAAAAAGAAAGGAAGACAGAGAAGAAGACAGAGGAAACAGAATGTGAAAGGAAAGTGATAGGACCGAAACTGACACCAAAAACTGGAAAGAAGACAGAAGCAGAAGTCAAAGAGAAGATAGATGACAAGGAAAAGACATTGAAAATTGGAAAGAAGACAGAAAAAGAAGTCAAGAAGAAGACAGAAGAAAAGGAAAACACACTAGAAATGGAATCACCCCTGAAACAAAGGGAGATGAAAAGAACAAATGGGGAAAGACAGAAACACAAACCACAAAAGAAGATGGAAGATGAAATAATTGAGAGCTCAACTGAAGACGTGATGGAAGAAAGCCAAATTAGGATTTCAGAAGAAACAGACACCGAGAAGACAGAATCAGAAGAAGAAGAAATGAAAGATGAGGAAGAAGAGTTGACAGAAGAAATGGAGTACAAGATAAGGAAGACTGAGGAACGTTGGTTGAGGGAATATCCAGGGATGTCACCCGGTATGAAGGACCATCTTAGAAGAGCTGAAAAAAGAAGACTACTTGGTTATCCTGAACAGGCAGAGGGAATCATGTACAATTTGAGAACCATGCAAAGAAGGAGGCTAATGGAGAAACAAAATCAAGATTAGAACCCTAACCCTAGAATTAATACTAACCCTAACTATAGACTCGTGCACTAGTCTCTAATCTAAAACCCTAACCCTAGGCTCTATACTAACCCTAACCCTAGGCTATTATACTAACCCTAACCCTAGGCTATCTACTTTAACCCCAACCCTAGGCTATCTACTCTAACCCTAACCCTAGGCTATCTGCTCTAACCCTAACCCTAGACACTCTATTAAACCTAACTCTAATACTTACCTTATACTTACCTTTAATCTGATACTTACCTGAAGAAATGGGAAAAACCTGTAAAAAGACCAAAATTCGATTATAAAAGTAAAAGTACATAAAATAAAAATAAATTATCATTAAAAACTATATGAAGCTTAATTCAAATACATTCATATTCATTAAAACCATTAAAATACATTGTCTCAGTTAAAAACAATAAAAACTATAAAAACACATAAAAATAAAATAAGGGTAAAATACACTACATAAAATCAGACTCGATAGACACTATAAAAGGAAGACAATTCATTGCAAGCAACATACTGAGCTGAAACATCAGAGAGAGAACAACCTAAAATTACATTGATTTGAATCTTTTTTCATATGCACCAGTCCTGAAGAAGGCTTTACATCGCCGAAACGTCGACGACGGTGCAAATTTAAATATTGACTAATTAAAAACAATTAAAAAAGACAAATTGGACAACACTAAAAGGGAATTAAAACCTAATTAAAAACAATTGGAAAACAATTAAAAATACATTAAAAACAGCAATTAAAAACCAAAATGGCAGAATGGACGGTAGTCAACAGACGCCGCAAAAGACTGACTTTGGATGGGAGGACCCTGGGGAGGGGCAGTGGGATGGCCCGTGCCTTCCCTTCCCATTTTCAAATGGGAAGGGCCATCCTTCCTAACCTAACCCTAAACCCTAACCCTAAACCCTAACCCTAACCTAAACCCTTACTTGCTTGCCCATGGTAGGTAGACAGGCCTTCCCAAACCAATTCTCTTATAGCCCAAGCCAATTATCTTATAGCCCCTGCACATTACTTGCTTGCCCCTGGTAGGTAGACAGGCCTTCCCAAGCCAATTCTCTAATAGCCCATGCACATTACTTGCTTGCCCCTGGTAGGTAGACAGGCTTTCCCAAGCCTATTCTGTAATAGTCCCAGCAAATTACTTTCTTGTCCCTGGTAGGTAGACAGGCCTTCCCAAGCCTATTCTGTAATAGCCCCAGCAAATTACTTGCTTGCCCCTGGTAGGTAGACAGGCCTTCCCAAACCAATTCTCTTATAGCACAAGCCAATTCTCGAATAGCCCCAGCACATTACTTGCTTGCCCCTGGTAGGTAAACAGGCCTTCCCAAGCCAATTCTGTAATAGCCCCAGCAAATTACTTGCTTGCCCCTGGTATGTAGACAGGCCTTCCAAAACCAATTCTCTTACAGCACAACCCAATTCTCTAATAGCCCCTGCACATTACTTGCTTGTCCCTGGTAGGTAGACAGGCCTTCCCAAGCCTATTCTGTAATAGCCCCAGCAAATTACTTGCTTGCCCCTGGTAGGTAGACAGGCCTTCCCAAGCCAATTCTCTAATAGCCCGTGCACATTACTTGCTTGCTCCAGGTAGGTAGACAGGCTTTCCCAAGCCTATTCTCTAATAGCCCCTGCACATTACTTGCTTGCCCCTGGTAGGTAGTCAGGCTTTCCCAAGACTATTCTGTAATAGTCCCAGCAAATTACTTGCTTGCCCCTGGTAGGTAGACAGGCTTTCCCAAGCCTATTCTGTAATAGTCCCAGCAAATTACTTGCTTGCCCCTGGTAGGTAGACAGGCCTTCCCAAACCAATTCTCTTATAGCCCAAGCCAATTCTCGAATAGCCCCAGCACATTACTTGCTTGCCCCTGGTAGGTAGACAGGCTTTCCCAAGCCTTTTCTCTCATAGCCCCTGCAAATTACTTGCTTGCCCCTGGTCGGCAGACTGCCCTTCCCAAGCCTATTCTCTCATTGCCTCAGCCCATGACTTACTTCTCCCTGGTAGGTCGACTGGCCTTCCCGTGCCAATTCTCTTATATCCCAAGCCAATTCTCTAATACCCCCTGCACATTACTTGCTTGCCCCTGGTAGGTAGACAGGCTTTCCCAAGTTTATTCTGTAATAGTCCCAGCAAGTTACTTGCTTTTTCCCTGGTAAGTAGACAGGCCTTCCCAAACATATTCTGTGATAGCCCCAGCAAATTACTTGCTTGCCACTTGTATGTAGACAGGCCTTCCCAAGCCTATTCTGTATTATTCCCAGCAAATTACTTGCTTGCCCCTGGTAGGTAGACAGGCCTTCCCAAACCAATTCTCTTATAGCACAAGCCAATTCTCGAATAGCCCCAGCACATTACTTGCTTGCCCCTGGTAGGTAAACAGGCCTTCCCAAGCCAATTCTGTAATAGCCCCAGCAAATTACTTGCTTGCCCCTGGTATGTAGACAGGCCTTCCCAAGCCAATTCTCTAATAGCCCGTGCACATTACTTGCTTGCTCCAGGTAGGTAGACAGGCTTTCCCAAGCCTATTCTCTAATAGCCCCTGCACATTACTTGCTTTCCCCTGGTAGGTAGACAGGCTTTCCCAAGACTATTCTGTAATAGTCCCAGCAAATTACTTGCTTGCCCCTGGTAGGTAGACAGGCTTTCCCAAGCCTATTCTGTAATAGTCCCAGCAAATTACTTGCTTGCCCCTGGTAGGTAGACAGGCCTTCCCAAACCAATTCTCTTATAGCCCAAGCCAATTCTCGAATAGCCCCAGCACATTACTTGCTTGCCCCTGGTAGGTAGACAGGCCTTCCCAAACCAATTCTCTTATAGCCCAAGCCAATTCTCGAATAGCCCCAGCACATTACTTGCTTGCCCCTGGTAGGTAGACAGGCTTTCCCAAGCCTTTTCTCTCATAGCCCCTGCAAATTACTTGCTTGCCCCTGGTCGGCAGACTGCCCTTCCCAAGCCTATTCTCTCATTGCCTCAGCCCATGACTTACTTCTCCCTGGTAGGTCGACTGGCCTTCCCGTGCCAATTCTCTTATATCCCAAGCCAATTCTCTAATACCCCCTGCACATTACTTGCTTGCCCCTGGTAGGTAGACAGGCTTTCCCAAGTTTATTCTGTAATAGTCCCAGCAAGTTACTTGCTTTTTCCCTGGTAAGTAGACAGGCCTTCCCAAACATATTCTGTGATAGCCCCAGCAAATTACTTGCTTGCCACTTGTATGTAGACAGGCCTTCCCAAGCCTATTCTGTATTAGTCCCAGCAAATTACTTGCTTGCCCCTGGTAGGTAGACAGGCCTTCCCAAACCAATTCTCTTACAGCACAAGCCAATTCTCGAATAGCCCCAGCAAATTACTTGCTTGCCCCTGGTAGGTAGACAGGCCTTCCCAAGCCTATTCTGTAATAGCCCCAGCAAATTACTTGCTTGCCCCTGGTAGGTAGACAGGCCTTCCCAAGCCAATTATCTAATAGCCCGTGCACATTACTTGCTTGTCCCTGGTAGGTAGACAGGCTTTCCCAAGCCTATTCTGTAATAGTCCCAGCAAGTTACTTGCTTGCACCTGGTAGGTAGACAGACTTTCCCAAGCCTATTCTGTAATAGTCCCAGCAAATTACTTGCTTGCCCCTGGTAGGTAGACAGGCTTTCCCAAGCCTATTCTGTAATAGTCCCAGCAAATTACTTGCTTGCCCATGGTAGGTAGACAGGCCTTCCCAAACCAATTCTCTTATAGCCCAAGCCAATTATCTAATAGCCCCTGCACATTACTTGCTTGCCCCTGGTAGGTAGACAGGCCTTCCCAAGCCAATTCTCTAATAGCCCATGCACATTACTTGCTTGCCCCTGGTAGGTAGACAGGCTTTCCCAAGCCTATTCTGTAATAGTCCCAGCAAATTACTTGCTTGCCCCTGGTAGGTAGACAGGCCTTCCCAAGCCTATTCTGTAATAGCCCCGGCAAATTACTTGCTTGCCCCTGGTAGGTTGACAGGCTTTCCCAAGCCTATTCTGTAATAGTCCCAGCAAATTACTTGCTTGCCCCTGGTAGGTAGACAGGCTTTCCCAAGCCTATTCTGTAATAGTCCCAGCAAATTACTTGCTTGCCCCTGGTAGGTAGACAGGCCTTCCCAAGCCTATTCTGTAATAGCCCCAGCAAATTACTTGCTTGCCCCTGGTAGGTTGACAGGCTTTCCCAAGCCTATTCTGTAATAGTCCCAGCAAATTACTTGCTTGCCCCTGGTAGGTAGACAGGCCTTCCCAAACCAATTCTCTTACAGCACAAGCCAATTCTCGAATAGCCCCAGCAAATTACTTGCTTGCCCCTGGTAGGTAGACAGGCCTTCCCAAGCCTATTCTGTAATAGCCCCAGCAAATTACTTGCTTGTACCTGGTAGGTAGACAGGCCTTCCCAAGCCAATTATCTAATAGCCCGTGCACATTTCTTGCTTGTCCCTGGTAGGTAGACAGGCTTTCCCAAGCCTATTCTGTAATAGTCCCAGCAAATTACTTGCTTGCACCTGGTAGGTAGACAGACTTTCCCAAGCCTATTCTGTAATAGTCCCAGCAAATTACTTGCTTGCCCCTGGTAGGTAGACAGGCTTTCCCAAGCCTATTCTGTAATAGTCCCAGCAAATTACTTGCTTGCCCATGGTAGGTAGACAGGCCTTCCCAAACTAATTCTCTTATAGCCCAAGCAAATTATCTAATAGCCCCTGCACATTACTTGCTTGCCCCTGGTAGGTAGACAGGCCTTCCCAAGCCAATTCTCTAATAGCCCATGCACATTACTTGCTTGCCCCTGGTAGGTAGACAGGCTTTCCCAAGCCTATTCTGTAATAGTCCCAGCAAATTACTTGCTTGCCCCTGGTAGGTAGACAGGCCTTCCCAAGCCTATTCTGTAATAGCCCCAGCAAATTACTTGCTTTCCCCTGGTAGGTTGACAGGCTTTCCCAAGCCTATTCTGTAATAGTCCCAGCAAATTACTTGCTTGCCCCTGGTAGGTAGACAGGCTTTCCCAAGCCTATTCTGTAATAGTCCCAGCAAATTACTTGCTTGCCCCTGGTAGGTAGACAGGCCTTTCCAAACAAATTCTCTTATAGCCCAAGCCAATTCTCTAATAGCCCCTGCACATTACTTGCTTGCCCCTGGTAGGTAGACAGGCCTTCCGAAGCCAATTCTCTAATAGCCCATGGACATTACTTGCTTGCTCCAGGTAGGTAGACAGGCTTTCCCAAGCCAATTCTCTAATAGCCCGTACACATTACTTGCTTGCCCCTGGTAGTTAGACAGGCTTTCCCAAGCCAATTCTCTAATAGCCCGTGCACATTATTTGCTTGCCCCTGGTAGGTAGAAAGGCCTTCCCAAGCCTTTTCTCTCAAAGCCCCGGCAAATTACTTGCTTGCCCCTGTTAGGTAGACAGGCTTTCCCAAGCATATTCTGTAATAGTCCCAGCAAATTACTTGCTTGCCCCTGGTAAGTAGACAGGCCTTCCCAAACCAATTCTCTTATAGCCCAAGCCAATTCTCGAATAGCCCCAGCACATTACTTGCTTGCCCCTGGTAGGTAGACAGGCCTTCCCAAGCCTATTCTGTAATAGCCCCAGAAAATTACTTGCTTGCCCCTGGTAGGTAGACAGGCCTTCTCAAGCCAATTCTCTAATAGCCCCTGCACATTACTTGCTTGCCCCTGGTAGGTAGACAGGCTTTCCCAAGCCTATTCTGTAATAGTCCCAGCAAATTACTTGCTTGCCCCTGGTAGGTAGACAGGCTTTCCCAAGCCTATTCTGTAATAGTCCCAGCAAATTACTTGCTTGCCCCTGGTAGGTAGAAAGGCCTTCCCAAGCCAATTCTCTAATAGCCCCTGCACATTACTTGCTTGCCCCTGGTAGGTAGACAGGCTTTCCCAAGCATATTCTGTAATAGTCCCAGCAAATTACTTGCTTGCCCCTGGTAGGTAGACAGGCTTTCCCAAGACTATTCTGTAATAGTCCCAGCAAATTACTTGCTTGCCCCTGGTAGGTAGACAGGCTTTCCCAAGCCTATTCTGTAATAGTCCCAGCAAATTACTTGCTTGCCCCTGGTAGGTAGACAGGCCTTCCCAAACCAATTCTCTTATAGCCCAAGCCAATTCTCTAATAGTCCCAGCAAATTACTTGCTTGTCCCTGGTAGGTAGACAGGCCTTCCCAAGACTATTCTGTAATAGCCCCAGCAAATTACTTGCTTGCCCCTGGTAGGTAGACAGGCCTTCCCAAGCCAATTCTCTAATAGCCCGTGCACATTACTTGCTTGCTCCAGGTAGGTAGACAGGCTTTCCCAAGCCAATTCTCTAATAGCGCGTGCAAATTACTTGCTTGCCCCTGGTAGGTAGACAGGCTTTCCCAAGCCAATTCTCTAATAGCCCGTGCACATTACTTGCTTGCCCCTGGTAGGTAGACAGGCCTTCCCAAACCAATTCTCTTATAGCCCAAGCCAATTCTCGAATAGCCCCAGCAAATTACTTGCTTGCCCGTGGTAGGTAGACAGGCCTTCCCAAGCCTATTCTGTAATAGCCCCAGCAAATTACTTGCTTGCCCCTGGTAGGTAGACAGGCCTTCCCAAGCCAATTCTCTAATAGCCCCTGCACATTACTTGCTTGCCCCTGGTAGGTAGACAGGCCTTCCCAAACCAATTCTGTAATAGCCCGTGCACATTACTTGCTTGCTCCAGGTAGGTAGACAGGCTTTCCCAAGCCAATTCTCTAATAGCCCCTGCACATTACTTGCTTGCCCCTGGAAGGTAGACAGGCTTTCCCAAGACTATTCTGTAAAAGTCCCAGCTAATTACTTGCTTGACCCTGGTAGGTAGACAGGCCTTCCCAAGCCTATTCTGTAATAGTCCCAGCAAATTACTTGCTTGCCCCTGGTAGGTCGACTGGCCTTCCCGAGCCAATTCTCTTATATCCCAAGCCAATTCTCTAACAGCCCCTGCACATTACTTGCTTGCCCCTGGTAGGTAGACAGGCTTTCCTAAGCCTATTCTGTAATAGTCCCAGCAAGTTACTTGCTTTTTCCCTGGTAAGTAGACAGGCCTTCCCAAACCTATTCTGTGATAGCCCCAGCAAATTACTTGCTTGCCACTGGTAGGTAGACAGGCCTTCCCAAGCCTATTCTGTAATAGTCCCAGCAAATTACTTGCTTGCCCCTGGTATGTAGACAGGCCTTCCCAAGCCTATTCTCTCATTGCCTCAGCCCATGACTTACTTCTCCCTGGTAGGTCGACTGGCCTTCCTGTGCCAATTCTCTTATATCCCAAGCCAATTCTCTAATACCCCCTGCACATTACTTGCTTGCCCCTGGTAGGTAGACAGGCTTTCCCAAGTTTATTCTGTAATAGTCCCAGCAAGTTACTTGCTTTTTCCCTGGTAAGTAGACAGGCCTTCCCAAACCTATTCTGTGATAGCCCCAGCAAATTACTTGCTTGCCACTTGTAGGTAGACAGGCCTTCCCAAGCCTATTCTGTATTAGTCCCAGCAAATTACTTGCTTGCCCCTGGTAGGTAGACAGGCCTTCCCAAACCAATTCTCTTATAGCACAAGCCAATTCTCGAATAGCCCCAGCAAATTACTTGCTTGCCCCTGGTAGGTAGACAGGCCTTCCCAAGCCTTTTCTCTCATAGCCCCTGCACATTACTTGCTTGCCCCTGGTAGGTAGACAGGCCTTCCCAAGCCTTTTCTCTCATAGCCCCTGCACATTACTTGCTTGCCCCTGGTAGGTAGACAGGCCTTCCCAAGCCAATTATCTAATAGCCCGTGCACATTACTTGCTTGTCCCTGGTAGGTAGACAGGCTTTCCCAAGCCTATTCTGTAATAGTCCCAGCAAATTACTTGCTCTCCCCTGGTAGGTAGACAGTCTTTCCCAAGCCTATTCTGTAATAGTCCCAGCAAATTACTTGCTTGCCCCTGGTAGGTAGACAGGCTTTCCCAAGCCTATTCTGTAATAGTCCCAGCAAATTACTTGCTTGCCCATGGTAGGTAGACAGGCCTTCCCAAACCAATTCTCTTATAGCCCAAGCCAATTATCTTATAGCCCCTGCACATTACTTGCTTGCCCCTGGTAGGTAGACAGGCCTTCCCAAGCCAATTCTCTAATAGCCCATGCACATTACTTGCTTGCCCCTGGTAGGTAGACAGGCTTTCCCAAGCCTATTCTGTAATAGTCCCAGCAAATTACTTTCTTGTCCCTGGTAGGTAGACAGGCCTTCCCAAGCCTATTCTGTAATAGCCCCAGCAAATTACTTGCTTGCCCCTGGTAGGTAGACAGGCCTTCCCAAACCAATTCTCTTATAGCACAAGCCAATTCTCGAATAGCCCCAGCACATTACTTGCTTGCCCCTGGTAGGTAAACAGGCCTTCCCAAGCCAATTCTGTAATAGCCCCAGCAAATTACTTGCTTGCCCCTGGTATGTAGACAGGCCTTCCAAAACCAATTCTCTTACAGCACAACCCAATTCTCTAATAGCCCCTGCACATTACTTGCTTGTCCCTGGTAGGTAGACAGGCCTTCCCAAGCCTATTCTGTAATAGCCCCAGCAAATTACTTGCTTGCCCCTGGTAGGTAGACAGGCCTTCCCAAGCCAATTCTCTAATAGCCCGTGCACATTACTTGCTTGCTCCAGGTAGGTAGACAGGCTTTCCCAAGCCTATTCTCTAATAGCCCCTGCACATTACTTGCTTGCCCCTGGTAGGTAGACAGGCTTTCCCAAGACTATTCTGTAATAGTCCCAGCAAATTACTTGCTTGCCCCTGGTAGGTAGACAGGCTTTCCCAAGCCTATTCTGTAATAGTCCCAGCAAATTACTTGCTTGCCCCTGGTAGGTAGACAGGCCTTCCCAAACCAATTCTCTTATAGCCCAAGCCAATTCTCGAATAGCCCCAGCACATTACTTGCTTGCCCCTGGTAGGTAGACAGGCTTTCCCAAGCCTTTTCTCTCATAGCCCCTGCAAATTACTTGCTTGCCCCTGGTCGGCAGACTGCCCTTCCCAAGCCTATTCTCTCATTGCCTCAGCCCATGACTTACTTCTCCCTGGTAGGTCGACTGGCCTTCCCGTGCCAATTCTCTTATATCCCAAGCCAATTCTCTAATAGCCCCTGCACATTACTTGCTTGCCCCTGGTAGGTAGACAGGCTTTCCCAAGTTTATTCTGTAATAGTCCCAGCAAGTTACTTGCTTTTTCCCTGGTAAGTAGACAGGCCTTCCCAAACATATTCTGTGATAGCCCCAGCAAATTACTTGCTTGCCACTTGTATGTAGACAGGCCTTCCCAAGCCTATTCTGTATTAGTCCCAGCAAATTACTTGCTTGCCCCTGGTAGGTAGACAGGCCTTCCCAAACCAATTCTCTTATAGCACAAGCCAATTCTCGAATAGCCCCAGCACATTACTTGCTTGCCCCTGGTAGGTAAACAGGCCTTCCCAAGCCAATTCTGTAATAGCCCCAGCAAATTACTTGCTTGCCCCTGGTATGTAGACAGGCCTTCCCAAGCCAATTCTCTAATAGCCCGTGCACATTACTTGCTTGCTCCAGGTAGGTAGACAGGCTTTCCCAAGCCTATTCTCTAATAGCCCCTGCACATTACTTGCTTTCCCCTGGTAGGTAGACAGGCTTTCCCAAGACTATTCTGTAATAGTCCCAGCAAATTACTTGCTTGCCCCTGGTAGGTAGACAGGCTTTCCCAAGCCTATTCTGTAATAGTCCCAGCAAATTACTTGCTTGCCCCTGGTAGGTAGACAGGCCTTCCCAAACCAATTCTCTTATAGCCCAAGCCAATTCTCGAATAGCCCCAGCACATTACTTGCTTGCCCCTGGTAGGTAGACAGGCCTTCCCAAACCAATTCTCTTATAGCCCAAGCCAATTCTCGAATAGCCCCAGCACATTACTTGCTTGCCCCTGGTAGGTAGACAGGCTTTCCCAAGCCTTTTCTCTCATAGCCCCTGCAAATTACTTGCTTGCCCCTGGTCGGCAGACTGCCCTTCCCAAGCCTATTCTCTCATTGCCTCAGTCCATGACTTACTTCTCCCTGGTAGGTCGACTGGCCTTCCCGTGCCAATTCTCTTATATCCCAAGCCAATTCTCTAATACCCCCTGCACATTACTTGCTTGCCCCTGGTAGGTAGACAGGCTTTCCCAAGTTTATTCTGTAATAGTCCCAGCAAGTTACTTGCTTTTTCCCTGGTAAGTAGACAGGCCTTCCCAAACATATTCTGTGATAGCCCCAGCAAATTACTTGCTTGCCACTTGTATGTAGACAGGCCTTCCCAAGCCTATTCTGTATTAGTCCCAGCAAATTACTTGCTTGCCCCTGGTAGGTAGACAGGCCTTCCCAAACCAATTCTCTTACAGCACAAGCCAATTCTCGAATAGCCCCAGCAAATTACTTGCTTGCCCCTGGTAGGTAGACAGGCCTTCCCAAGCCTATTCTGTAATAGCCCCAGCAAATTACTTGCTTGCCCCTGGTAGGTAGACAGGCCTTCCCAAGCCAATTATCTAATAGCCCGTGCACATTACTTGCTTGTCCCTGGTAGGTAGACAGGCTTTCCCAAGCCTATTCTGTAATAGTCCCAGCAAGTTACTTGCTTGCACCTGGTAGGTAGACAGACTTTCCCAAGCCTATTCTGTAATAGTCCCAGCAAATTACTTGCTTGCCCCTGGTAGGTAGACAGGCTTTCCCAAGCCTATTCTGTAATAGTCCCAGCAAATTACTTGCTTGCCCATGGTAGGTAGACAGGCCTTCCCAAACCAATTCTCTTATAGCCCAAGCCAATTATCTAATAGCCCCTGCACATTACTTGCTTGCCCCTGGTAGGTAGACAGGCCTTCCCAAGCCAATTCTCTAATAGCCCATGCACATTACTTGCTTGCCCCTGGTAGGTAGACAGGCTTTCCCAAGCCTATTCTGTAATAGTCCCAGCAAATTACTTGCTTGCCCCTGGTAGGTAGACAGGCCTTCCCAAGCCTATTCTGTAATAGCCCCGGCAAATTACTTGCTTGCCCCTGGTAGGTTGACAGGCTTTCCCAAGCCTATTCTGTAATAGTCCCAGCAAATTACTTGCTTGCCCCTGATAGGTAGACAGGCTTTCCCAAGCCTATTCTGTAATAGTCCCAGCAAATTACTTGCTTGCCCCTGGTAGGTAGACAGGCCTTCCCAAGCCTATTCTGTAATAGCCCCAGCAAATTACTTGCTTGCCCCTGGTAGGTTGACAGGCTTTCCCAAGCCTATTCTTTAATAGTCCCAGCAAATTACTTGCTTGCCCCTGGTAGGTTGACAGGCTTTCCCAAGCCTATTCTTTAATAGTCCCAGCAAATTACTTGCTTGCCCCTGGTAGGTAGACAGGCCTTCCCAAACCAATTCTCTTACAGCACAAGCCAATTCTCGAATAGCCCCAGCAAATTACTTGCTTGCCCCTGGTAGGTAGACAGGCCTTCCCAAGCCTATTCTGTAATAACCCCAGCAAATTACTTGCTTGTACCTGGTAGGTAGACAGGCCTTCCCAAGCCAATTATCTAATAGCCCGTGCACATTTCTTGCTTGTCCCTGGTAGGTAGACAGGCTTTCCCAAGCCTATTCTGTAATAGTCCCAGCAAATTACTTGCTTGCACCTGGTAGGTAGACAGACTTTCCCAAGCCTATTCTGTAATAGTCCCAGCAAATTACTTGCTTGCCCCTGGTAGGTAGACAGGCTTTCCCAAGCCTATTCTGTAATAGTCCCAGCAAATTACTTGCTTGCCCATGGTAGGTAGACAGGCCTTCCCAAACTAATTCTCTTATAGCCCAAGCAAATTATCTAATAGCCCCTGCACATTACTTGCTTGCCCCTGGTAGGTAGACAGGCCTTCCCAAGCCAATTCTCTAATAGCCCATGCACATTACTTGCTTGCCCCTGGTAGGTAGACAGGCTTTCCCAAGCCTATTCTGTAATAGTCCCAGCAAATTACTTGCTTGCCCCTGGTAGGTAGACAGGCCTTCCCAAGCCTATTCTGTAATAGCCCCAGCAAATTACTTGCTTGCCCCTGGTAGGTTGACAGGCTTTCCCAAGCCTATTCTGTAATAGTCCCAGCAAATTACTTGCTTGCCCCTGGTAGATAGACAGGCTTTCCCAAGCCTATTCTGTAATAGTCCCAGCAAATTACTTGCTTGCCCCTGGTAGGTAGACAGGCCTTTCCAAACAAATTCTCTTATAGCCCAAGCCAATTCTCTAATAGCCCCAGCAAATTACTTGCTTGCCCCTGGTAGGTAGACAGGCTTTCCCAAGCCTATTCTGTAATAGTCCCAGCAAATTACTTGCTTGCCCCTGGTAGGTAGACAGGCCTTCCCAAACCAATTCTCTTATAGCCCAAGCCAATTCTCTAATAGTCCCAGCAAATTACTTGCTTGTCCCTGGTAGGTAGACAGGCCTTCCCAAGACTATTCTGTAATAGCCCCAGCAAATTACTTGCTTGCCCCTGGTAGGTAGACAGGCCTTCCCAAGCCAATTCTCTAATAGCCCGTGCACATTACTTGCTTGCTCCAGGTAGGTAGACAGGCTTTCCCAAGCCAATTCTCTAATAGCGCGTGCAAATTACTTGCTTGCCCCTGGTAGGTAGACAGGCTTTCCCAAGCCAATTCTCTAATAGCCCGTGCACATTACTTGCTTGCCCCTTGTAGGTAGACAGGCCTTCCCAAACCAATTCTCTTATAGCCCAAGCCAATTCTCGAATAGCCCCAGCAAATTACTTGCTTGCCCGTGGTAGGTAGACAGGCCTTCCCAAGCCTATTCTGTAATAGCCCCAGCAAATTACTTGCTTGCCCCTGGTAGGTAGACAGGCCTTCCCAAGCCAATTCTCTAATAGCCCCTGCACATTACTTGCTTGCCCCTGGTAGGTAGACAGGCCTTCCCAAACCAATTCTGTAATAGCCCGTGCACATTACTTGCTTGCTCCAGGTAGGTAGACAGGCTTTCCCAAGCCAATTCTCTAATAGCCCCTGCACATTACTTGCTTGCCCCTGGAAGGTAGACAGGCTTTCCCAAGACTATTCTGTAAAAGTCCCAGCTAATTACTTGCTTGACCCTGGTAGGTAGACAGGCCTTCCCAAGCCTATTCTGTAATAGTCCCAGCAAATTACTTGCTTGCCCCTGGTAGGTCGACTGGCCTTCCCGAGCCAATTCTCTTATATCCCAAGCCAATTCTCTAATAGCCCCTGCACATTACTTGCTTGCCCCTGGTAGGTAGACAGGCTTTCCTAAGCCTATTCTGTAATAGTCCCAGCAAGTTACTTGCTTTTTCCCTGGTAAGTAGACAGGCCTTCCCAAACCTATTCTGTGATAGCCCCAGCAAATTACTTGCTTGCCACTGGTAGGTAGACAGGCCTTCCCAAGCCTATTCTGTAATAGTCCCAGCAAATTACTTGCTTGCCCCTGGTATGTAGACAGGCCTTCCCAAGCCTATTCTCTCATTGCCTCAGCCCATGACTTACTTCTCCCTGGTAGGTCGACTGGCCTTCCTGTGCCAATTCTCTTATATCCCAAGCCAATTCTCTAATACCCCCTGCACATTACTTGCTTGCCCCTGGTAGGTAGACAGGCTTTCCCAAGTTTATTCTGTAATAGTCCCAGCAAGTTACTTGCTTTTTCCCTGGTAAGTAGACAGGCCTTCCCAAACCTATTCTGTGATAGCCCCAGCAAATTACTTGCTTGCCACTTGTAGGTAGACAGGCCTTCCCAAGCCTATTCTGTATTAGTCCCAGCAAATTACTTGCTTGCCCCTGGTAGGTAGACAGGCCTTCCCAAACCAATTCTCTTATAGCACAAGCCAATTCTCGAATAGCCCCAGCAAATTACTTGCTTGCCCCTGGTAGGTAGACAGGCCTTCCCAAGACTATTCTGTAATAGCCCCAGCAAATTACTTGCTTGCCCCTGGTAGGTTGACAGGCTTTCCCAAGCCTATTCTGTAATAGTCCCAGCAAATTACTTGCTTGCCCCTGGTAGGTAGACAGGCTTTCCCAAGCCTATTCTGTAATAGTCCCAGCAAATTACTAGCTTGCCCCTGGTAGGTAGACAGGCCTTCCCAAGCCTATTCTGTAATAGCCCCAGCAAATTACTTGCTTGCCCCTGGTAGGTAGACAGGCCTTCCCAAGCCTATTCTGTAATAGCCCCAGCAAATTACTTGCTTGCCCCTGGTAGGTTGACAGGCTTTCCCAAGCCTATTCTGTAATAGTCCCAGCAAATTACTTGCTTGCCCCTGGTAGGTAGACAGGCTTTCCCAAGCCTATTCTGTAATAGTCCCAGCAAATTACTTGCTTGCCCCTGGTAGGTAGACAGGCCTTCCCAAGCCTATTCTGTAATAGCCCCAGCAAATTACTTGCTTGCCCCTGGTAGGTTGACAGGCTTTCCCAAGCCTATTCTGTAATAGTCCCAGCAAATTACTTGCTTGCCCCTGGTAGGTAGACAGGCCTTCCCAAACCAATTCTCTTACAGCACAAGCCAATTCTCGAATAGCCCCAGCAAATTACTTGCTTGCCCCTGGTCGGTAGACAGGCCTTCCCAAGCCTATTCTGTAATAGCCCCAGCAAATTACTTGCTTGTACCTGGTAGGTAGACAGGCCTTCCCAAGCCAATTATCTAATAGCCCGTGCACATTTCTTGCTTGTCCCTGGTAGGTAGACAGGCTTTCCCAAGCCTATTCTGTAATAGTCCCAGCAAATTACTTGCTTGCACCTGGTAGGTAGACAGACTTTCCCAAGCCTATTCTGTAATAGTCCCAGCAAATTACTTGCTTGCCCCTGGTAGGTAGACAGGCTTTCCCAAGCCTATTCTGTAATAGTCCCAGCAAATTACTTGCTTGCCCATGGTAGGTAGACAGGCCTTCCCAAACTAATTCTCTTATAGCCCAAGCAAATTATCTAATAGCCCCTGCACATTACTTGCTTGCCCCTGGTAGGTAGACAGGCCTTCCCAAGCCAATTCTCTAATAGCCCATGCACATTACTTGCTTGCCCCTGGTAGGTAGACAGGCTTTCCCAAGCCTATTCTGTAATAGTCCCAGCAAATTACTTGCTTGCCCCTGGTAGGTAGACAGGCCTTCCCAAGCCTATTCTGTAATAGCCCCAGCAAATTACTTGCTTGCCCCTGGTAGGTTGACAGGCTTTCCCAAGCCTATTCTGTAATAGTCCCAGCAAATTACTTGCTTGCCCCTGGTAGGTAGACAGGCTTTCCCAAGCCTATTCTGTAATAGTCCCAGCAAATTACTTGCTTGCCCCTGGTAGGTAGACAGGCCTTTCCAAACAAATTCTCTTATAGCCCAAGCCAATTCTCTAATAGCCCCAGCAAATTACTTGCTTGCCCCTGGTAGGTAGACAGGCTTTCCCAAGCCTATTCTGTAATAGTCCCAGCAAATTACTTGCTTGCCCCTGGTAGGTAGACAGGCCTTCCCAAACCAATTCTCTTATAGCCCAAGCCAATTCTCTAATAGTCCCAGCAAATTACTTGCTTGTCCCTGGTAGGTAGACAGGCCTTCCCAAGACTATTCTGCAATAGCCCCAGCAAATTACTTGCTTGCCCCTGGTAGGTAGACAGGCCTTCCCAAGCCAATTCTCTAATAGCCCGTGCACATTACTTGCTTGCTCCAGGTAGGTAGACAGGCTTTCCCAAGCCAATTCTCTAATAGCGCGTGCAAATTACTTGCTTGCCCCTGGTAGGTAGACAGGCTTTCCCAAGCCAATTCTCTAATAGCCCGTGCACATTACTTGCTTGCCCCTTGTAGGTAGACAGGCCTTCCCAAACCAATTCTCTTATAGCCCAAGCCAATTCTCGAATAGCCCCAGCAAATTACTTGCTTGCCCGTGGTAGGTAGACAGGCCTTCCCAAGCCTATTCTGTAATAGCCCCAGCAAATTACTTGCTTGCCCCTGGTAGGTAGACAGGCCTTCCCAAGCCAATTCTCTAATAGCCCCTGCACATTACTTGCTTGCCCCTGGTAGGTAGACAGGCCTTCCCAAACCAATTCTGTAATAGCCCGTGCACATTACTTGCTTGCTCCAGGTAGGTAGACAGGCTTTCCCAAGCCAATTCTCTAATAGCCCCTGCACATTACTTGCTTGCCCCTGGAAGGTAGACAGGCTTTCCCAAGACTATTCTGTAAAAGTCCCAGCTAATTACTTGCTTGACCCTGGTAGGTAGACAGGCCTTCCCAAGCCTATTCTGTAATAGTCCCAGCAAATTACTTGCTTGCCCCTGGTAGGTCGACTGGCCTTCCCGAGCCAATTCTCTTATATCCCAAGCCAATTCTCTAATAGCCCCTGCACATTACTTGCTTGCCCCTGGTAGGTAGACAGGCTTTCCTAAGCCTATTCTGTAATAGTCCCAGCAAGTTACTTGCTTTTTCCCTGGTAAGTAGACAGGCCTTCCCAAACCTATTCTGTGATAGCCCCAGCAAATTACTTGCTTGCCACTGGTAGGTAGACAGGCCTTCCCAAGCCTATTCTGTAATAGTCCCAGCAAATTACTTGCTTGCCCCTGGTATGTAGACAGGCCTTCCCAAGCCTATTCTCTCATTGCCTCAGCCCATGACTTACTTCTCCCTGGTAGGTCGACTGGCCTTCCTGTGCCAATTCTCTTATATCCCAAGCCAATTCTCTAATACCCCCTGCACATTACTTGCTTGCCCCTGGTAGGTAGACAGGCTTTCCCAAGTTTATTCTGTAATAGTCCCAGCAAGTTACTTGCTTTTTCCCTGGTAAGTAGACAGGCCTTCCCAAACCTATTCTGTGATAGCCCCAGCAAATTACTTGCTTGCCACTTGTAGGTAGACAGGCCTTCCCAAGCCTATTCTGTATTAGTCCCAGCAAATTACTTGCTTGCCCCTGGTAGGTAGACAGGCCTTCCCAAACCAATTCTCTTATAGCACAAGCCAATTCTCGAATAGCCCCAGCAAATTACTTGCTTGCCCCTGGTAGGTAGACAGGCCTTCCCAAGACTATTCTGTAATAGCCCCAGCAAATTACTTTCTTGCCCCTGGTAGGTAGACAGGCCTTCCCAAGCCTATTCTCTAATAGCCCATGCACATTACTTGCTTGCCCCTGGTAGGTAGACAGGCTTTCCCAAGCCTATTCTGTAATAGTCCCAGCAAATTACTTGCTTGCCCCTGGTAGGTAGACAGGCCTTCCCAAGCCTATTCTGTAATAGCCCCAGCAAATTACTTGCTTGCCCCTGGTAGGTTGACAGGCTTTCCCAAGCCTATTCTGTAATAGTCCCAGCAAATTACTTGCTTGCCCCTGGTAGGTAGACAGGCTTTCCCAAGCCTATTCTGTAATAGTCCCAGCAAATTACTTGCTTGCCCCTGGTAGGTAGACAGGCCTTCCCAAGCCTATTCTGTAATAGCCCCAGCAAATTACTTGCTTGCCCCTGGTAGGTTGACAGGCTTTCCCAAGCCTATTCTGTAATAGTCCCAGCAAATTACTTGCTTGCCCCTGGTAGGTAGACAGGCCTTCCCAAACCAATTCTCTTACAGCACAAGCCAATTCTCGAATAGCCCCAGCAAATTACTTGCTTGCCCCTGGTAGGTAGACAGGCCTTCCCAAGCCTATTCTGTAATAGCCCCAGCAAATTACTTGCTTGTACCTGGTAGGTAGACAGGCCTTCCCAAGCCAATTATCTAATAGCCCGTGCACATTTCTTGCTTGTCCCTGGTAGGTAGACAGGCTTTCCCAAGCCTATTCTGTAATAGTCCCAGCAAATTACTTGCTTGCACCTGGTAGGTAGACAGACTTTCCCAAGCCTATTCTGTAATAGTCCCAGCAAATTACTTGCTTGCCCCTGGTAGGTAGACAGGCTTTCCCAAGCCCATTCTGTAATAGTCCCAGCAAATTACTTGCTTGCCCATGGTAGGTAGACAGGCCTTCCCAAACTAATTCTCTTATAGCCCAAGCAAATTATCTAATAGCCCCTGCACATTACTTGCTTGCCCCTGGTAGGTAGACAGGCCTTCCCAAGCCAATTCTCTAATAGCCCATGCACATTACTTGCTTGCCCCTGGTAGGTAGACAGGCTTTCCCAAGCCTATTCTGTAATAGTCCCAGCAAATTACTTGCTTGCCCCTGGTAGGTAGACAGGCCTTCCCAAGCCTATTCTGTAATAGCCCCAGCAAATTACTTGCTTGCCCCTGGTAGGTTGACAGGCTTTCCCAAGCCTATTCTGTAATAGTCCCAGCAAATTACTTGCTTGCCCCTGGTAGGTAGACAGGCTTTCCCAAGCCTATTCTGTAATAGTCCCAGCAAATTACTTGCTTGCCCCTGGTAGGTAGACAGGCCTTTCCAAACAAATTCTCTTATAGCCCAAGCCAATTCTCTAATAGCCCCAGCAAATTACTTGCTTGCCCCTGGTAGGTAGACAGGCTTTCCCAAGCCTATTCTGTAATAGTCCCAGCAAATTACTTGCTTGCCCCTGGTAGGTAGACAGGCCTTCCCAAACCAATTCTCTTATAGCCCAAGCCAATTCTCTAATAGTCCCAGCAAATTACTTGCTTGTCCCTGGTAGGTAGACAGGCCTTCCCAAGACTATTCTGTAATAGCCCCAGCAAATTACTTGCTTGCCCCTGGTAGGTAGACAGGCCTTCCCAAGCCTATTCTGTAATAGCCCCAGCAAATTACTTGCTTGCCCCTGGTAGGTTGACAGGCTTTCCCAAGCCTATTCTGTAATAGTCCCAGCAAATTACTTGCTTGCCCCTGGTAGGTAGACAGGCCTTCCCAAACCAATTCTCTTACAGCACAAGCCAATTCTCGAATAGCCCCAGCAAATTACTTGCTTGCCCCTGGTAGGTAGACAGGCCTTCCCAAGCCTATTCTGTAATAGCCCCAGCAAATTACTTGCTTGTACCTGGTAGGTAGACAGGCCTTCCCAAGCCAATTATCTAATAGCCCGTGCACATTTCTTGCTTGTCCCTGGTAGGTAGACAGGCTTTCCCAAGCCTATTCTGTAATAGTCCCAGCAAATTACTTGCTTGCACCTGGTAGGTAGACAGACTTTCCCAAGCCTATTCTGTAATAGTCCCAGCAAATTACTTGCTTGCCCCTGGTAGGTAGACAGGCTTTCCCAAGCCCATTCTGTAATAGTCCCAGCAAATTACTTGCTTGCCCATGGTAGGTAGACAGGCCTTCCCAAACTAATTCTCTTATAGCCCAAGCAAATTATCTAATAGCCCCTGCACATTACTTGCTTGCCCCTGGTAGGTAGACAGGCCTTCCCAAGCCAATTCTCTAATAGCCCATGCACATTACTTGCTTGCCCCTGGTAGGTAGACAGGCTTTCCCAAGCCTATTCTGTAATAGTCCCAGCAAATTACTTGCTTGCCCCTGGTAGGTAGACAGGCCTTCCCAAGCCTATTCTGTAATAGCCCCAGCAAATTACTTGCTTGCCCCTGGTAGGTTGACAGGCTTTCCCAAGCCTATTCTGTAATAGTCCCAGCAAATTACTTGCTTGCCCCTGGTAGGTAGACAGGCTTTCCCAAGCCTATTCTGTAATAGTCCCAGCAAATTACTTGCTTGCCCCTGGTAGGTAGACAGGCCTTTCCAAACAAATTCTCTTATAGCCCAAGCCAATTCTCTAATAGCCCCAGCAAATTACTTGCTTGCCCCTGGTAGGTAGACAGGCTTTCCCAAGCCTATTCTGTAATAGTCCCAGCAAATTACTTGCTTGCCCCTGGTAGGTAGACAGGCCTTCCCAAACCAATTCTCTTATAGCCCAAGCCAATTCTCTAATAGTCCCAGCAAATTACTTGCTTGTCCCTGGTAGGTAGACAGGCCTTCCCAAGACTATTCTGTAATAGCCCCAGCAAATTACTTGCTTGCCCCTGGTAGGTAGACAGGCCTTCCCAAGCCAATTCTCTAATAGCCCGTGCACATTACTTGCTTGCTCCAGGTAGGTAGACAGGCTTTCCCAAGCCAATTCTCTAATAGCGCGTGCAAATTACTTGCTTGCCCCTGGTAGGTAGACAGGCTTTCCCAAGCCAATTCTCTAATAGCCCGTGCACATTACTTGCTTGCCCCTTGTAGGTAGACAGGCCTTCCCAAACCAATTCTCTTATAGCCCAAGCCAATTCTCGAATAGCCCCAGCAAATTACTTGCTTGCCCGTGGTAGGTAGACAGGCCTTCCCAAGCCTATTCTGTAATAGCCCCAGCAAATTACTTGCTTGCCCCTGGTAGGTAGACAGGCCTTCCCAAGCCAATTCTCTAATAGCCCCTGCACATTACTTGCTTGCCCCTGGTAGGTAGACAGGCCTTCCCAAACCAATTCTGTAATAGCCCGTGCACATTACTTGCTTGCTCCAGGTAGGTAGACAGGCTTTCCCAAGCCAATTCTCTAATAGCCCCTGCACATTACTTGCTTGCCCCTGGAAGGTAGACAGGCTTTCCCAAGACTATTCTGTAAAAGTCCCAGCTAATTACTTGCTTGACCCTGGTAGGTAGACAGGCCTTCCCAAGCCTATTCTGTAATAGTCCCAGCAAATTACTTGCTTGCCCCTGGTAGGTCGACTGGCCTTCCCGAGCCAATTCTCTTATATCCCAAGCCAATTCTCTAATAGCCCCTGCACATTACTTGCTTGCCCCTGGTAGGTAGACAGGCTTTCCTAAGCCTATTCTGTAATAGTCCCAGCAAGTTACTTGCTTTTTCCCTGGTAAGTAGACAGGCCTTCCCAAACCTATTCTGTGATAGCCCCAGCAAATTACTTGCTTGCCACTGGTAGGTAGACAGGCCTTCCCAAGCCTATTCTGTAATAGTCCCAGCAAATTACTTGCTTGCCCCTGGTATGTAGACAGGCCTTCCCAAGCCTATTCTCTCATTGCCTCAGCCCATGACTTACTTCTCCCTGGTAGGTCGACTGGCCTTCCTGTGCCAATTCTCTTATATCCCAAGCCAATTCTCTAATACCCCCTGCACATTACTTGCTTGCCCCTGGTAGGTAGACAGGCTTTCCCAAGTTTATTCTGTAATAGTCCCAGCAAGTTACTTGCTTTTTCCCTGGTAAGTAGACAGGCCTTCCCAAACCTATTCTGTGATAGCCCCAGCAAATTACTTGCTTGCCACTTGTAGGTAGACAGGCCTTCCCAAGCCTATTCTGTATTAGTCCCAGCAAATTACTTGCTTGCCCCTGGTAGGTAGACAGGCCTTCCCAAACCAATTCTCTTATAGCACAAGCCAATTCTCGAATAGCCCCAGCAAATTACTTGCTTGCCCCTGGTAGGTAGACAGGCCTTCCCAAGCCTATTCTGTAATAGCCCCAGCAAATTACTTGCTTGCCCCTGGTAGGTAGACAGGCCTTCCCAAGCCTTTTCTCTCATAGCCCCTGCACATTACTTGCTTGCCCCTGGTAGGTAGACAGGCCTTCCCAAGCCTTTTCTCTCATAGCCCCTGCACATTACTTGCTTGCCCCTGGTAGGTAGACAGGCCTTCCCAAGCCAATTATCTAATAGCCCGTGCACATTACTTGCTTGTCCCTGGTAGGTAGACAGGCTTTCCCAAGCCTATTCTGTAATAGTCCCAGCAAATTACTTGCTCTCCCCTGGTAGGTAGACAGTCTTTCCCAAGCCTATTCTGTAATAGTCCCAGCAAATTACTTGCTTGCCCCTGGTAGGTAGACAGGCTTTCCCAAGCCTATTCTGTAATAGTCCCAGCAAATTACTTGCTTGCCCATGGTAGGTAGACAGGCCTTCCCAAACCAATTCTCTTATAGCCCAAGCCAATTATCTAATAGCCCCTGCACATTACTTGCTTGCCCCTGGTAGGTAGACAGGCCTTCCCAAGCCAATTCTCTAATAGCCCATGCACATTACTTGCTTGCCCCTGGTAGGTAGACAGGCTTTCCCAAGCCTATTCTGTAATAGTCCCAGCAAATTACTTGCTTGTCCCTGGTAGGTAGACAGGCCTTCCCAAGCCTATTCTGTAATAGCCCCAGCAAATTACTTGCTTGCCCCTGGTAGGTAGACAGGCCTTCCCAAGCCAATTCTCTAATAGCCCGTGCACATTACTTGCTTGCGCCAGGGAGGTAGACAGGCTTTCCCAAGCCAATTCTCTAATAGCCCGTGCACATTACTTGCTTGTCCCTGGTAGGTAGACAGGCTTTCCCAAGCCTATTCTGTAATAGTCCCAGCAAATTACTTGCTTGCCCCTGGTAGGTAGATAGGCCTTCCCAAGCCTATTCTCTCATCGCCTCAGCACATGACTTATTTCTCCCTGGTAGGTAGACAGGCCTTCCCAAGCCTATTCTGTAATAGTCCCAGCAAATTACTTGCTTGTCTCTGGTAGGTAGACTGGCCTTCCCAAACCTATTCTGTAATATCCCCAGCAAATTACTTGCTTGCCCCTGGTAGGTAGACAGGCCTTCCCAAACCAATTCTCTTATAGCACAAGCCAATTCTCGAATAGCCCCAGCACATTACTTGCTTGCCCCTGGTAGGTAAACAGGCCTTCCCAAGCCAATTCTGTAATAGCCCCAGCAAATTACTTGCTTGCCCCTGGTATGTAGACAGGCCTTCCCAAACCAATTCTCTTACAGCCCAACCCAATTCTCTAATAGCCCCTGCACATTACTTGCTTGTCCCTGGTAGGCAGACAGGCCTTCCCAAGCCTTTTCTCTCAAAGCCCTGGAAAATTACTTGCTTGCCCCTGTTAGGTCGATAGGCCTCCCAAAGCCTATTCTCTCATCGCCTCAGCCCATGACTTATTTCTCCCTGTTAGGTAGACAGGCCTTCCCAAGCCTATTCTGTAATAGTCCCAGCAAATTACTTGCTTGTACCTGGTAGGTAGACTGGCCTTCCCAAGCCTATTCTGTAATAGCCCCAGCAAATAACTTGCTTGCCCGTGGTAGGTAGACAGGCCTCCCCAAGCCAATTCTCTAATAGCCCATGCACATTACTTGCTTGCCCCTGGTAGGTAGACAGGCTTTCCCAAGCCTATTCTGTAATAGTCCCAGCAAATTACTTGCTTGCCCCTGGTAGGTGGATAGGCCTTCCCAAGCCTATTCTCTAATAGCCCATGCACATTACTTGCTTGCCCCTGGTAGGTAGACAGGCTTTCCCAAGCCTATTCTGTAATAGTCCCAGCAAATTACTTGCTTGCCCCTGGTAGGTAGATAGGCCTTCCCAAGCCTATTCTCTCATCGCTTCAGCCCATGACTTATTTCTCCCTGGTAGGTAGACAGGCCTTCCCAAGCCTATTCTGTAATAGTCCCAGCAAATTACTTGCTTGCCCCTGGTTAGTAGACAGGCCTTCCCAAACCAATTCTCTTATAGCCCAAGCCAATTCTCTAATAGCCCCTGCACATTACTTGCTTGCCCCTGGTAGGTAGACAGGCCTTCCCAAGCCAATTCTCTAATATCCCATGCACATTACTTAATTGCCCCTGGTAGGTAGACAGGCTTTCCCAAGCCTATTCTGTAATAGTCCCAGCAAATTACTTGCTTGCCCCTGGTAGGTAGATAGGCCTTCCCAACCCTATTCTCTAATAGCCCATGCACATTACTTGCTTGCCCCTGGTAGGTAGACAGGCTTTCCTAAGCCTATTCTGTAATAGTCCCAGCAAATTACTTGCTTGTCCCTGGTAGGTAGACAGGCTTTCCCAAGCCTATTCTGTAATAGCCCCAGCAAATTACTTGCTTGCCCCTGGTAGGTAGACAGGCCTTCCCAAGCCAATTCTCTAATAGCCCGTGCACATTACTTGCTTGCTCCAGGTAGGTAGACAGGCTTTCCCAAGCCAATTCTCTAATAGCCCGTGCACATTACTTGCTTGCCCCTGGTAGGTAGACAGGCTTTCCCAAGCCAATTCTCTAATAGCCCGTGCACATTACTTGCTTGCCCCTGGTAGGTAGAAAGGCCTTCCCAAGCCAATTCTCTAATAGCCCCTGCACATTACTTGCTTGCCCCTGGTAGGTAGACAGGCTTTCCCAAGCATATTCTGTAATAGTCCCAGCAAATTACTTGCTTGCCCCTGGTAGGTAGACAGGCTTTCCCAAGCCTATTCTGTAATAGTCCCAGCAAATTACTTGCTTGCCCCTGGGAGGTAGACAGGCCTTCCCAAACCAATTCTCTTATAGCCCAAGCCAATTCTCTAATAGTCCCAGCAAATTACTTGCTTGTCCCTGGTAGGTAGACAGGCCTTCCCAAGACTATTCTGTAATAGCCCCAGCAAATTACTTGCTTGCCCCTGGTAGGTAGACAGGCCTTCCCAAGCCAATTCTCTAATAGCCCGTGCACATTACTTGCTTGCTCCAGGTAGGTAGACAGGCTTTCCCAAGCCAATTCTCTAATAGCGCGTGCAAATTACTTGCTTGCCCCTGGTAGGTAGACAGGCTTTCCCAAGCCAATTCTCTAATAGCCCGTGCACATTACTTGCTTGCCCCTGGTAGGTAGACAGGCCTTCCCAAACCAATTCTCTTATAGCCCAAGCCAATTCTCGAATAGCCCCAGCAAATTACTTGCTTGCCCCTGGTAGGTAGACAGGCCTTCCCAAGCCTATTCTGTAATAGCCCCAGCAAATTACTTGCTTGCCCCTGGTAGGTAGACAGGCCTTCCCAAGCCAATTCTCTAATAGCCCCTGCACATTACTTGCTTGCCCCTGGTAGGTAGACAGGCCTTCCCAAACCAATTCTCTAATAGCCCGTGCACATTACTTGCTTGCTCCAGGTAGGTAGACAGGCTTTCCCAAGCCAATTCTCTAATAGCCCGTGCACATTACATGCTTGCTCCTGGTAGGTAGACAGGCTTTCCCAAGCCAATTCTCTAATAGCCCGTGCACATTACTTGCTTGCCCCTGGTAGGTAGAAAGGCCTTCCCAAGCCAATTCTCTAATAGCCCCTGCACATTACTTGCTTGCCCCTGGAAGGTAGACAGGCTTTCCCAAGACTATTTTGTAAAAGTCCCAGCTAATTACTTGCTTGCCCCTGGTAGGTAGACAGGCCTTCCCAAGCCTATTCTGTAATAGTCCCAGCAAATTACTTGCTTGCCCCTGGTAGGTAGACAGGCCTTCCCAAACCAATTCTCTTATAGCCCAAGCCAATTCTCGAATAGCCCCAGCTCATTACTTGCTTGCCCCTGGTAGGTAGACAGGCTTTCCCAAGCCTTTTCTCTCATTGCCTCAGCCCATGACTTACTTCTCCCTGGTAGGTCGACTGGCCTTCCCGAGCCAATTCTCTTATATCCCAAGCCAATTCTCTAATAGCCCCTGCACATTACTTGCTTGCCCCTGGTAGGTAGACAGGCTTTCCTAAGCCTATTCTGTAATAGTCCCAGCAAGTTACTTGCTTTTTCCCTGGTAAGTAGACAGGCCTTCCCAAACCTATTCTGTGATAGCCCCAGCAAATTACTTGCTTGCCACTGGTAGGTAGACAGGCCTTCCTAAGCCTATTCTGTAATAGTCCCAGCAAATTACTTGCTTGCCCCTGGTATGTAGACAGGCCTTCCCAAGCCTATTCTCTCATTGCCTCAGCCCATGACTTACTTCTCACTGGTAGGTCGACTGGCCTTCCTGTGCCAATTCTCTTATATCCCAAGCCAATTCTCTAATACCCCCTGCACATTACTTGCTTGCCCCTGGTAGGTAGACAGGCTTTCCCAAGTTTATTCTGTAATAGTCCCAGCAAGTTACTTGCTTTTTCCCTGGTAAGTAGACAGGCCTTCCCAAACCTATTCTGTGATAGCCCCAGCAAATTACTTGCTTGCCACTTGTAGGTAGACAGGCCTTCCCAAGCCTATTCTTTATTAGTCCCAGCAAATTACTTGCTTGCCCCTGGTAGGTAGACAGGCCTTCCCAAACCAATTCTCTTATAGCACAAGCCAATTCTCGAATAGCCCCAGCAAATTACTTGCTTGCCCCTGGTAGGTAGACAGGCCTTCCCAAGCCTATTCTGTAATAGCCCCAGCAAATTACTTGCTTGCCCCTGGTAGGTAGACAGGCCTTCACAAGCCTTTTCTCTCATAGCCCCTGCACATTACTTGCTTGCCCCTGGTAGGTAGACAGGCCTTCCCAAGCCTTTTCTCTCATAGCCCGTGCACATTACTTGCTTGTCCCTGGTAGGTAGACAGGCTTTCCCAAGCCTATTCTGTAATAGTCCCAGCAAATTACTTGCTCTCCCCTGGTAGGTAGACAGGCTTTCCCAAGCCTATTCTGTAATAGTCCCAGCAAATTACTTGCTCGCCCCTGGTAGGTAGACAGGCTTTCCCAAGCCTATTCTGTAATAGTCCCAGCAAATTACTTGCTTGCCCCTGGTAGGTAGACAGGCCTTCCCAAGCCTATTCTGTAATAGCCCCAGCAAATTACTTGCTTGCCCCTGGTAGGTAGACAGGCCTTCCCAAGCCAATTCTCTAATAGCCCGTGCACATTACTTGCTTGCGCCAGGGAGGTAGACAGGCTTTCCCAAGCCAATTCTCTAATAGCCCGTGCACATTACTTGCTTGTCCCTGGTAGGTAGACAGGCTTTCCCAAGCCTATTCTGTAATAGTCCCAGCAAATTACTTGCTTGCCCCTGGTAGGTAGATAGGCCTTCCCAAGCCTATTCTCTCATCGCCTCAGCACATGACTTATTTCTCCCTGGTAGGTAGACAGGCCTTCCCAAGCCTATTCTGTAATAGTCCCAGCAAATTACTTGCTTGTCTCTGGTAGGTAGACTGGCCTTCCCAAACCTATTCTCTTATAGCCCAAGCCAATTCTCGAATAGCCCCAGCAAATTACTTGCTTGCCCCTGGTAGGTAGACAGGCCTTCCCAAGCCTATTCTGTAATAGCCCCAGCAAATTACTTGCTTGCCCCTGGTAGGTAGACAGGCCTTCCCAAGCCAATTCTCTAATAGCCCGTGCACATTACTTGCTTGCGCCAGGGAGGTAGACAGGCTTTCCCAAGCCAATTCTCTAATAGCCCGTGCACATTACTTGCTTGTCCCTGGTAGGTAGACAGGCTTTCCCAAGCCTATTCTGTAATAGTCCCAGCAAATTACTTGCTTGCCCCTGGTAGGTAGATAGGCCTTCCCAAGCCTATTCTCTCATCGCCTCAGCACATGACTTATTTCTCCCTGGTAGGTAGACAGGCCTTCCCAAGCCTATTCTGTAATAGTCCCAGCAAATTACTTGCTTGTCCCTGGTAGGTAGACAGGCCTTCCCAAACCAATTCTCTTATAGCCCAAGCCAATTCTCGAATAGCCCCAGCAAATTACTTGCTTGCCCCTGGTAGGTAGACAGGCCTTCCCAAGCCTATTCTGTAATAGCCCCAGCAAATTACTTGCTTGCCCCTGGTAGGTAGACAGGCCTTCCCAAGCCTATTCTCTCATCGCCTCAGCACATGACTTATTTCTCCCTGGTAGGTAGACAGGCCTTCCCAAGCCTATTCTGTAATAGTCCCAGCAAATTACTTGCTTGTCTCTGGTAGGTAAACAGGCCTTCCCAAGCCAATTCTGTAATAGCCCCAGCAAATTACTTGCTCTCCCCTGGTATGTAGACAGGCCTTCCCAAACCAATTCTCTTACAGCCCAACCCAATTCTCTAATAGCCCCTGCACATTACTTGCTTGTCCCTGGTAGGTAGACAGGCCTTCCCAAGCCTTTTCTCTCAAAGCCCTGGAAAATTACTTGCTTGCCACTGGTAGGTAGACAGGCTTTCCCAAGCCTATTCTCTCATTGCCTCAGCCCATGACTTACTTCTCCCTGGTAGGTCGACTGGCCTTCCCAAGCCAATTCTCTTATATCCCAAGCCAATTCTCTAATACCCCCTGCACATTACTTGCTTGCCCCAGGTATGTAGACTGGCCTTCCCAAGCCTATTCTTTCATAGCCCCAGCAAATTACTTGCTCTCCCCTGGTAGGTAGACTTGCCTTCCCAAGTCTATTCTTTCATAGGCCCAGGAAATTACTTGCTTGCCCCTGGTTTGTAGACAGGCCTTCCCAAGCCTTTTCTCTCATAGCCCCAGCAAATTACTTGCTTATACCTGGTAGGTCGACTGGCCTTATCGAAACAATTCTCTTATATCCCAAGCCAATTCTCTGATAGCCCCAGCAAGTTACTTGCTTATACCTGGTAGGTAGACTGGCCTTCCCAAGCCTATTCTCTCATAGCCCCAGGAAATTACTTGCTTGCCTCTGGTTTGTAGACAGGCCTTCCCAAGCCTTTTCTCTCATAGCCCCTGCAAATTACTTGCTTATCCTCGGTAAGGCGACTGGCCTTCCCGAGCCAATTCTATAATATCCCAAGCCAATTCTCTGATAGCCCCAGCAAGTTACTTGCTTGCCCCATGTAGGTAGACAGATCTTCCCAAGCCTATTCTTTCATTACTTGAAAGAATAATTTCTTAAATTACTTTCATCAAATTACTTGCTTATCCTCGGTAAGTCGACAGGCCTTCCCGAGCCAATTCTCTTAAATCCCAAGCCTATTCTTTCATAGCCCAAGCAAATTACTTGCTTGCCCCTGATATGTAGACTGGCCTTCCCAAGCCTATTCTTTCATAGCCTCAGCAAATTACTGCATGCTGCTGGTAGGTAAACTGGCCTTCCCAAGACAAGTCAACCAAACTTCACCCAATAGTGTACTGTCTCACAATCTAGTAGATACATTTGGAAATTTGGTTCTAGGACCTTCAGTTTGAGCGCAATCTTCAAACTTAGTTAAAAAAAGTCATTTAAGGCTTTTCACAGTGAGATCTATGCGATATGGCCCAGAAATGTAATTTTGATGTTCACTCCCAAACCGCTGCGCAGAAGTCAACCAAACTTCACCCATTAGTGTATTGTATCACAATCTAGTAGTTACATTTGGAAATTTAGTTCTAGGACATTTGGTTTGAGTGCAATCTTCAAACTTAATTAAAAAAAGTCATTTAAGGCTTTTCACAGTGAGATCTATGCGATATGGCCCAGAAATGTAATTTTGATGTTAACTCCCAAACCGCTGCGCAGAAGTTAACCAAACTTCACCCAATAGTGTATTTTATCACAATCTAGTAGTTACATTTGGAAATTTGGTTATAGGACATTTGATTTGAGCGCAATCTTCAAACTTAATTAAAAAACAGTCATTTAAGCGTTTTCACAGTGAGATCTATGCGATATGGCCGAGAAATGTAATTTTGATGTTAACTCCCAAACCGCTGCGCAGAAGTAAACCAAATTTCACCCAATAGTGTATTGTATCACATTCTAGTAGTTACATATGAAAATTTTGTTCTAGGACATTTTGTTTGAGCGCAATCATCAAACTTAATTAAAAAAGTCATTTAAGCCTTTTCACAGTGAGATCTATGCGATATGGCCGAGAAATGTAATTTTGATGTTAACTCCCAAACCGCTGCGCAGAAGTAAACCAAACTTCACCCAATAGTGTATTGTATCACAATCTAGTAGTTACATGTGGAAATTTGGTTCTAGGACATTTGATTTGAGCGCAATCCTCAAACTTAGGTCAAAAAAGCCATTTAAGCCTTTTCACAGTGAGATCTATGCGATATGGCCGAGAAATGTAATTTTGATGTTAACTCCCAAACCGCTGCGCAGAAGTCAACCAAACTTCACCCATTAGTGTATTGTATCACAATCTAGTAGTTACATGTGGAAATTTGGTTCTAGGACATTTGATTTGAGCGCAATCCTCAAACTTAGGTCAAAAAAGCCATTTAAGCCTTTTCACAGTGAGATCTATGCGATATGGCCGAGAAATGTAATTTTGATGTTAACTCCCAAACCGCTGCGCAGAAGTCAACCAACCTTCACCCAATAGTGTATTGTATCACAATCTAGTAGTTACATGTGGAAATTTGGTTCTAGGACATTTGATTTGAGCGCAATCCTCAAACTTAGGTCAAAAAAGCCATTTAAGCCTTTTCACAGTGAGATCTATGCGATATGGCCGAGAAATGTAATTTTGATGTTAACTCCCAAATCGCTGCGCAGAAGTCAACCAAACTTCACCCAATAGTGTATTGTATCACATTCTAGTAGTTACATTTGGAAATTTAGTTCTAGGACATTTGGTTTGAGCGCAATCATCAAACTTAGGTCAAAAAAGCCATTTAAGCCTTTTCACAGTGAGATCTATGCGATATGGCTGAGAAATGTAATTTTGATGTTAACTCCCAAACCGCTGCGCAGAAGTCAACCAAACTTCACCCAATAGTGTATTGTATCACAATCTATTAGTTACATGTGGAAATTTGGTTCTAGGACATTTGATTTGAGCGCAATCCTCAAACTTAGGTCAAAAAAGCCATTTAAGCCTTTTCACAGTGAGATCTATGCGATATGGCCGAGAAATGTAATTTTGATGTTAACTCCCAAACTGCTGCGCAGAAGTCAACCAAACTTCACCCAATAGTGTATTTTATCACAATCTAGTAGTTACATTTGGAAATTTAGTTTTAGGACATTTGGTTTGAGCGCAATCTTCAAACTTAATTAAAAAAAGCCATTTAAGCCTTTTCACAGTGAGATCTATGCGATATGGCTGAGAAATGTAATTTTGATGTTAACTCCCAAACCGCTGCGCAGAAGTCAACCAAACTTCACCCAATAGTGTATTGTATCACAATCTAGTAGTTACATGTGGAAATTTGGTTCTAGGACATTTGATTTGAGCGCAATCTTCAAACTTAGGTCAAAAAAGCCATTTAAGCCTTTTCACAGTGAGATCTATGCGATATGGCCGAGAAATGTAATTTTGATGTTAACTCCCAAACCGCTGCGCAGAAGTAAACCAAACTTCACCCAATAGTGTATTTTATCATAATCTAGTAGTTACATTTAGAAATTTAGTTCTAGGACATTTGGTTTGAGCGCAATCTTCAAACTTAATTAAAAAAAGTCATTTAAGCCTTTTCACAGTGAGATCTATGCGATATGGCCGAGAAATGTAATTTTGATGTTAACTCCCAAACCGCTGCGCAGAAGTCAACCAAACTTCACCCAATAGTGTATTTTATCACAATCTAGTAGTTACATTTGGAAATTTAGTTCTAGGACATTTGGTTTGAGCGCAATCTTCAAACTTAATTAAAAAAAGTCATTTAAGCCTTTTCACAGTGAGATCTATGCGATATGGCCGAGAAATGTAATTTTGATGTTCACTCCCAAACCGCTGCGCAGAAGTCAACCAAACTTCACCCAATAGTGTATTTTATCACAATCTAGTAGTTACATTTGGAAATTTAGTTCTAGGACATTTGATTTGAGCGCAATCCTCAAACTTAGGTCAAAAAAGCCATTTAAGCCTTTTCACAGTGAGATCTATGCGATATGGCCGAGAAATGTAATTTTGATGTTAACTCCCAAACCGCTGCGCAGAAGTCAACCAAACTTCACCCAATAGTGTATTTTATCACAAACTAGTAGTTACATTTGGAAATTTAGTTTTAGGACATTTGGTTTGAGCGCAATCTTCAAACTTAATTAAAAAAAGTCATTTAAGCCTTTTCACAGTGAGATCTATGCGATATGGCCGAGAAATGTAATTTTGATGTTCACTCCCAAACCGCTGCGCAGAAGTCAACCAAACTTCACCCATTAGTGTATTGTATCCCAATCTAGTAGTTACATGTGGAAATTTGGTTCTAGGACATTTGATTTGAGCGCAATCCTCAAACTTAGGTCAAAAAAGCCATTTAAGCCTTTTCACAGTGAGATCTATGCGATATGGCCGAGAAATGTAATTTTGATGTTAACTCCCAAACCACTGCGCAGAAGTCAACCAAACTTCACCCAATAGTGTATTTTATCACAATCTAGTAGTTACATTTGGAAATTTAGTTTTAGGACATTTGGTTTGAGCGCAATCTTCAAACTTAATTAAAAAAAGTCATTTAAGCCTTTTCACAGTGAGATCTATGCGATATGGCCGAGAAATGTAATTTTGATGTTAACTCCCAAACCGCTGCGCAGAAGTAAACCAACCTTCACCCAATAGTGTATTTTATCATAATCTAGTAGTTACATGTGGAAATTTGGTTCTAGGACATTTGATTTGAGCGCAATCCTCAAACTTAGGTCAAAAAAGCCATTTAAGCCTTTTCACAGTGAGATCTATGCGATATGGCCGAGAAATGTAATTTTGATGTTAACTCCCAAACCGCTGCGCAGAAGTAAACCAAACTTCACCCAATAGTGTATTTTATCATAATCTAGTAGTTACATTTGGAAATTTAGTTCTAGGACATTTGGTTTGAGCGCAATCTTCAAACTTAATTTAAAAAAGTCATTTAAGCCTTTTCACAGTGAGATCTATGCGATATGGCCGAGAAATGTAATTTTGATGTTAACTCCCAAACCGCTGCGCAGAAGTCAACCAAACTTCACCCAATAGTGTATTTTATCACAATCTAGTAGTTACATTTGGAAATTTAGTTCTAGGACATTTGATTTGAGCGCAATCCTCAAACTTAGGTCAAAAAAGCCATTTAAGCCTTTTCACAGTGAGATCTATGCGATATGGCCGAGAAATGTAATTTTGATGTTAACTCCCAAACCGCTGCGCAGAAGTAAACCAAACTTCACCCAATAGTGTATTTGATCATAATCTAGTAGTTACATTTGGAAATTTAGTTCTAGGACATTTGGTTTGAGCGCAATCTTCAAACTTAATTAAAAAAAGTCATTTAAGCCTTTTCACAGTGAGATCTATGCGATATGGCCGAGAAATTTAATTTTGATGTTAACTCCCAAACCGCTGCGCAGAAGTCAACCAAACTTCACCCAATAGTGTATTTTATCACAATCTAGTAGTTACATTTGGAAATTTAGTTCTAGGACATTTGGTTTGAGCGCAATCTTCAAACTTAATTAAAAAAAGTCATTTAAGCCCTTTCACAGTGAGATCTATGCGATATGGCCGAGAAATGTAATTTTGATGTTCACTCCCAAACCGCTGCGCAGAAGTCAACCAAACTTCACCCAATAGTGTATTTTATCACAATCTTGTAGTTACATTTGGAAATTTAGTTCTAGGACATTTGATTTGAGCGCAATCCTCAAACTTAGGTCAAAAAAGCCATTTAAGCCTTTTCACAGTGAGATCTATGCGATATGGCCGAGAAATGTAATTTTGATGTTAACTCCCAAACCGCTGCGCAGAAGTCAACCAAACTTCACCCAATAGTGTATTTTATCACAATCTAGTAGTTACATTTGGAAATTTAGTTTTAGGACATTTGGTTTGAGCGCAATCTTCAAACTTAATTAAAAAAAGTCATTTAAGCCTTTTCACAGTGAGATCTATGCGATATGGCCGAGAAATGTAATTTTGATGTTCACTCCCAAACCGCTGCGCAGAAGTCAACCAAACTTCACCCATTAGTGTATTGTATCCCAATCTAGTAGTTACATGTGGAAATTTGGTTCTAGGACATTTGATTTGAGCGCAATCCTCAAACTTAGGTCAAAAAAGCCATTTAAGCCTTTTCACAGTGAGATCTATGCGATATGGCCGAGAAATGTAATTTTGATGTTAACTCCCAAACCGCTGCGCAGAAGTCAACCAAACTTCACCCAATAGTGTATTTTATCACAATCTAGTAGTTACATTTGGAAATTTAGTTTTAGGACATTTGGTTTGAGCGCAATCTTCAAACTTAATTAAAAAAAGTCATTTAAGCCTTTTCACAGTGAGATCTATGCGATATGGCCGAGAAATGTAATTTTGATGTTCACTCCCAAACCGCTGCGCAGAAGTCAACCAAACTTCACCCATTAGTGTATTGTATCACAATCTAGTAGTTACATGTGGAAATTTGGTTCTAGGACATTTGATTTGAGCGCAATCCTCAAACTTAGGTCAAAAAAGCCATTTAAGCCTTTTCACAGTGAGATCTATGCGATATGGCCGAGAAATGTAATTTTGATGTTAACTCCCAAACCGCTGCGCAGAAGTAAACCAAACTTCACCCAATAGTGTATTTTATCATAATCTAGTAGTTACATTTGGAAATTTAGTTCTAGGACATTTGATTTGAGCGCAATCCTCAAACTTAGGTCAAAAAAGCCATTTAAGCCTTTTCACAGTGAGATCTATGCGATATGGCCGAGAAATGTAATTTTGATGTTAACTCCCAAACCGCTGCGCAGAAGTAAACCAAATTTCACCCAATAGTGTATTGTATCACATTCTAGTAGTTACATATGAAAATTTTGTTCTAGGACATTTTGTTTGAGCGCAATCATCAAACTTAATTAAAAAAGTCATTTAAGCCTTTTCACAGTGAGATCTATGCGATATGGCCGAGAAATGTAATTTTGATGTTAACTCCCAAACCGCTGCGCAGAAGTAAACCAAACTTCACCCAATAGTGTATTGTATCACAATCTAGTAGTTACATGTGGAAATTTGGTTCTAGGACATTTGATTTGAGCGCAATCCTCAAACTTAGGTCAAAAAAGCCATTTAAGCCTTTTCACAGTGAGATCTATGCGATATGGCCGAGAAATGTAATTTTGATGTTAACTCCCAAACCGCTGCGCAGAAGTCAACCAAACTTCACCCATTAGTGTATTGTATCACAATCTAGTAGTTACATGTGGAAATTTGGTTCTAGGACATTTGATTTGAGCGCAATCCTCAAACTTAGGTCAAAAAAGCCATTTAAGCCTTTTCACAGTGAGATCTATGCGATATGGCCGAGAAATGTAATTTTGATGTTAACTCCCAAACCGCTGCGCAGAAGTCAACCAACCTTCACCCAATAGTGTATTGTATCACAATCTAGTAGTTACATGTGGAAATTTGGTTCTAGGACATTTGATTTGAGCGCAATCCTCAAACTTAGGTCAAAAAAGCCATTTAAGCCTTTTCACAGTGAGATCTATGCGATATGGCCGAGAAATGTAATTTTGATGTTAACTCCCAAATCGCTGCGCAGAAGTCAACCAAACTTCACCCAATAGTGTATTGTATCACATTCTAGTAGTTACATTTGGAAATTTAGTTCTAGGACATTTGGTTTGAGCGCAATCATCAAACTTAGGTCAAAAAAGCCATTTAAGCCTTTTCACAGTGAGATCTATGCGATATGGCTGAGAAATGTAATTTTGATGTTAACTCCCAAACCGCTGCGCAGAAGTCAACCAAACTTCACCCAATAGTGTATTGTATCACAATCTATTAGTTACATGTGGAAATTTGGTTCTAGGACATTTGATTTGAGCGCAATCCTCAAACTTAGGTCAAAAAAGCCATTTAAGCCTTTTCACAGTGAGATCTATGCGATATGGCCGAGAAATGTAATTTTGATGTTAACTCCCAAACTGCTGCGCAGAAGTCAACCAAACTTCACCCAATAGTGTATTTTATCACAATCTAGTAGTTACATTTGGAAATTTAGTTTTAGGACATTTGGTTTGAGCGCAATCTTCAAACTTAATTAAAAAAAGCCATTTAAGCCTTTTCACAGTGAGATCTATGCGATATGGCTGAGAAATGTAATTTTGATGTTAACTCCCAAACCGCTGCGCAGAAGTCAACCAAACTTCACCCAATAGTGTATTGTATCACAATCTAGTAGTTACATGTGGAAATTTGGTTCTAGGACATTTGATTTGAGCGCAATCTTCAAACTTAGGTCAAAAAAGCCATTTAAGCCTTTTCACAGTGAGATCTATGCGATATGGCCGAGAAATGTAATTTTGATGTTAACTCCCAAACCGCTGCGCAGAAGTAAACCAAACTTCACCCAATAGTGTATTTTATCATAATCTAGTAGTTACATTTAGAAATTTAGTTCTAGGACATTTGGTTTGAGCGCAATCTTCAAACTTAATTAAAAAAAGTCATTTAAGCCTTTTCACAGTGAGATCTATGCGATATGGCCGAGAAATGTAATTTTGATGTTAACTCCCAAACCGCTGCGCAGAAGTCAACCAAACTTCACCCAATAGTGTATTTTATCACAATCTAGTAGTTACATTTGGAAATTTAGTTCTAGGACATTTGGTTTGAGCGCAATCTTCAAACTTAATTAAAAAAAGTCATTTAAGCCTTTTCACAGTGAGATCTATGCGATATGGCCGAGAAATGTAATTTTGATGTTCACTCCCAAACCGCTGCGCAGAAGTCAACCAAACTTCACCCAATAGTGTATTTTATCACAATCTAGTAGTTACATTTGGAAATTTAGTTCTAGGACATTTGATTTGAGCGCAATCCTCAAACTTAGGTCAAAAAAGCCATTTAAGCCTTTTCACAGTGAGATCTATGCGATATGGCCGAGAAATGTAATTTTGATGTTAACTCCCAAACCGCTGCGCAGAAGTCAACCAAACTTCACCCAATAGTGTATTTTATCACAAACTAGTAGTTACATTTGGAAATTTAGTTTTAGGACATTTGGTTTGAGCGCAATCTTCAAACTTAATTAAAAAAAGTCATTTAAGCCTTTTCACAGTGAGATCTATGCGATATGGCCGAGAAATGTAATTTTGATGTTCACTCCCAAACCGCTGCGCAGAAGTCAACCAAACTTCACCCATTAGTGTATTGTATCCCAATCTAGTAGTTACATGTGGAAATTTGGTTCTAGGACATTTGATTTGAGCGCAATCCTCAAACTTAGGTCAAAAAAGCCATTTAAGCCTTTTCACAGTGAGATCTATGCGATATGGCCGAGAAATGTAATTTTGATGTTAACTCCCAAACCACTGCGCAGAAGTCAACCAAACTTCACCCAATAGTGTATTTTATCACAATCTAGTAGTTACATTTGGAAATTTAGTTTTAGGACATTTGGTTTGAGCGCAATCTTCAAACTTAATTAAAAAAAGTCATTTAAGCCTTTTCACAGTGAGATCTATGCGATATGGCCGAGAAATGTAATTTTGATGTTAACTCCCAAACCGCTGCGCAGAAGTAAACCAACCTTCACCCAATAGTGTATTTTATCATAATCTAGTAGTTACATGTGGAAATTTGGTTCTAGGACATTTGATTTGAGCGCAATCCTCAAACTTAGGTCAAAAAAGCCATTTAAGCCTTTTCACAGTGAGATCTATGCGATATGGCCGAGAAATGTAATTTTGATGTTAACTCCCAAACCGCTGCGCAGAAGTAAACCAAACTTCACCCAATAGTGTATTTTATCATAATCTAGTAGTTACATTTGGAAATTTAGTTCTAGGACATTTGGTTTGAGCGCAATCTTCAAACTTAATTTAAAAAAGTCATTTAAGCCTTTTCACAGTGAGATCTATGCGATATGGCCGAGAAATGTAATTTTGATGTTAACTCCCAAACCGCTGCGCAGAAGTCAACCAAACTTCACCCAATAGTGTATTTTATCACAATCTAGTAGTTACATTTGGAAATTTAGTTCTAGGACATTTGATTTGAGCGCAATCCTCAAACTTAGGTCAAAAAAGCCATTTAAGCCTTTTCACAGTGAGATCTATGCGATATGGCCGAGAAATGTAATTTTGATGTTAACTCCCAAACCGCTGCGCAGAAGTAAACCAAACTTCACCCAATAGTGTATTTTATCATAATCTAGTAGTTACATTTGGAAATTTAGTTCTAGGACATTTGGTTTGAGCGCAATCTTCAAACTTAATTAAAAAAAGTCATTTAAGCCTTTTCACAGTGAGATCTATGCGATATGGCCGAGAAATGTAATTTTGATGTTAACTCCCAAACCGCTGCGCAGAAGTCAACCAAACTTCACCCAATAGTGTATTTTATCACAATCTAGTAGTTACATTTGGAAATTTAGTTCTAGGACATTTGGTTTGAGCGCAATCTTCAAACTTAATTAAAAAAAGTCATTTAAGCCCTTTCACAGTGAGATCTATGCGATATGGCCGAGAAATGTAATTTTGATGTTCACTCCCAAACCGCTGCGCAGAAGTCAACCAAACTTCACCCAATAGTGTATTTTATCACAATCTTGTAGTTACATTTGGAAATTTAGTTCTAGGACATTTGATTTGAGCGCAATCCTCAAACTTAGGTCAAAAAAGCCATTTAAGCCTTTTCACAGTGAGATCTATGCGATATGGCCGAGAAATGTAATTTTGATGTTAACTCCCAAACCGCTGCGCAGAAGTCAACCAAACTTCACCCAATAGTGTATTTTATCACAATCTAGTAGTTACATTTGGAAATTTAGTTTTAGGACATTTGGTTTGAGCGCAATCTTCAAACTTAATTAAAAAAAGTCATTTAAGCCTTTTCACAGTGAGATCTATGCGATATGGCCGAGAAATGTAATTTTGATGTTCACTCCCAAACCGCTGCGCAGAAGTCAACCAAACTTCACCCATTAGTGTATTGTATCCCAATCTAGTAGTTACATGTGGAAATTTGGTTCTAGGACATTTGATTTGAGCGCAATCCTCAAACTTAGGTCAAAAAAGCCATTTAAGCCTTTTCACAGTGAGATCTATGCGATATGGCCGAGAAATGTAATTTTGATGTTAACTCCCAAACCGCTGCGCAGAAGTCAACCAAACTTCACCCAATAGTGTATTTTATCACAATCTAGTAGTTACATTTGGAAATTTAGTTTTAGGACATTTGGTTTGAGCGCAATCTTCAAACTTAATTAAAAAAAGTCATTTAAGCCTTTTCACAGTGAGATCTATGCGATATGGCCGAGAAATGTAATTTTGATGTTCACTCCCAAACCGCTGCGCAGAAGTCAACCAAACTTCACCCATTAGTGTATTGTATCACAATCTAGTAGTTACATGTGGAAATTTGGTTCTAGGACATTTGATTTGAGCGCAATCCTCAAACTTAGGTCAAAAAAGCCATTTAAGCCTTTTCACAGTGAGATCTATGCGATATGGCCGAGAAATGTAATTTTGATGTTAACTCCCAAACCGCTGCGCAGAAGTAAACCAAACTTCACCCAATAGTGTATTTTATCATAATCTAGTAGTTACATTTGGAAATTTAGTTCTAGGACATTTGATTTGAGCGCAATCCTCAAACTTAGGTCAAAAAAGCCATTTAAGCCTTTTCACAGTGAGATCTATGCGATATGGCCGAGAAATGTAATTTTGATGTTAACTCCCAAACCGCTGCGCAGAAGTCAACCAAACTTCACCCAATAGTGTAATTTATCACAATCTAGTAGTTACATTTGGAAATTTAGTTCTAGGACATTTGGTTTGAGCGCAATCTTCAAACTTAATTAAAAAAAGTCATTTAAGCCTTTTCACAGTGAGATCTATGCGATATGGCCGAGAAATGTAATTTTGATGTTAACTCCCAAACCGCTGCGCAGAAGTCAACCAAACTTCACCCAATAGTGTATTGTATCACAATCTAGTAGTTACATGTGGAAATTTGGTTCTAGGACATTTGATTTGAGCGCAATCCTCAAACTTAGGTCAAAAAAGCCATTTAAGCCTTTTCACAGTGAGATCTATGCGATATGGCCGAGAAATGTAATTTTGATGTTAACTCCCAAACCGCTGCGCAGAAGTAAACCAAACTTCACCCAATAGTGTATTTTATCATAATCTAGTAGTTACATTTGTAAATTTAGTTCTAGGACATTTGGTTTGAGCGCAATCTTCAAACTTAATTAAAAAAAGTCATTTAAGCCTTTTCACAGTGAGATCTATGCGATATGGCCGAGAAATGTAATTTTGATGTTAACTCCCAAACCGCTGCGCAGAAGTCAACCAAACTTCACCCAATAGTGTATTTTATCACAATCTAGTAGTTACATTTGGAAATTTAGTTCTAGGACATTTGATTTGAGCGCAATCCTCAAACTTAGGTCAAAAAAGCCATTTAAGCCTTTTCACAGTGAGATCTATGCGATATGGCCGAGAAATGTAATTTTGATGTTAACTCCCAAACCGCTGCGCAGAAGTAAACCAAACTTCACCCAATAGTGTATTTTATCATAATCTAGTAGTTACATTTAGAAATTTAGTTCTAGGACATTTGGTTTGAGCGCAATCTTCAAACTTAATTAAAAAAAGTCATTTAAGCCTTTTCACAGTGAGATCTATGCGATATGGCCGAGAAATGTAATTTTGATGTTAACTCCCAAACCGCTGCGCAGAAGTCAACCAAACTTCACCCAATAGTGTATTTTATCACAATCTAGTAGTTACATTTGGAAATTTAGTTCTAGGACATTTGGTTTGAGCGCAATCTTCAAACTTAATTAAAAAAAGTCATTTAAGCCTTTTCACAGTGAGATCTATGCGATATGGCCGAGAAATGTAATTTTGATGTTCACTCCCAAACCGCTGCGCAGAAGTCAACCAAACTTCACCCAATAGTGTATTTTATCACAATCTAGTAGTTACATTTGGAAATTTAGTTCTAGGACATTTGATTTGAGCGCAATCCTCAAACTTAGGTCAAAAAAGCCATTTAAGCCTTTTCACAGTGAGATCTATGCGATATGGCCGAGAAATGTAATTTTGATGTTAACTCCCAAACCGCTGCGCAGAAGTAAACCAAACTTCACCCAATAGTGTATTTTATCACAATCTAGTAGTTACATTTGGAAATTTAGTTTTAGGACATTTGGTTTGAGCGCAATCTTCAAACTTAATTAAAAAAAGTCATTTAAGCCTTTTCACAGTGAGATCTATGCGATATGGCCGAGAAATGTAATTTTGATGTTCACTCCCAAACCGCTGCGCAGAAGTCAACCAAACTTCACCCATTAGTGTATTGTATCACAATCTAGTAGTTACATTTGGAAATTTGGTTCTAGGACATTTGATTTGAGCGCAATCCTCAAACTTAGGTCAAAAAAGCCATTTAAGCCTTTTCACAGTGAGATCTATGCGATATGGCCGAGAAATGTAATTTTGATGTTAACTCCCAAACCGCTGCGCAGAAGTAAACCAAACTTCACCCAATAGTGTATTTTATCATAATCTAGTAGTTACATTTGGAAATTTAGTTCTAGGACATTTGGTTTGAGCGCAATCTTCAAACTTAATTTAAAAAAGCCATTTAAGCCTTTTCACAGTGAGATCTATGCGATATGGCCGAGAAATGTAATTTTGATGTTCACTCCCAAACCGCTGCGCAGAAGTCAACCAAACTTCACCCAATAGTGTATTTTATCACAATCTAGTAGTTACATTTGGAAATTTAGTTTTAGGACATTTGGTTTGAGCGCAATCTTCAAACTTAATTTAAAAAAGTCATTTAAGCCTTTTCACAGTGAGATCTATGCGATATGGCCGAGAAATGTAATTTTGATGTTAACTCCCAAACCGCTGCGCAGAAGTAAACCAAACTTCACCCAATAGTGTATTTTATCACAATCTAGTAGTTACATTTGGAAATTTAGTTCTAGGACATTTGGTTTGAGCGCAATCTTCAAACTTAATTAAAAAAAGTCATTTAAGCCTTTTCACAGTGAGATCTATGCGATATGGCCGAGAAATGTAATTTTGATGTTAACTCCCAAACCGCTGCGCAGAAGTCAACCAAACTTCACCCAATAGTGTATTTTATCACAATCTAGTAGTTACATTTGGAAATTTAGTTCTAGGACATTTGATTTGAGCGCAATCTTCAAACTTAGGTCAAAAAAGCCATTTAAGCCTTTTCACAGTGAGATCTATGCGATATGGCCGAGAAATGTAATTTTGATGTTAACTCCCAAACCGCTGCGCAGAAGTAAACCAAACTTCACCCAATAGTGTATTTTATCATAATCTAGTAGTTACATTTGGAAATTTAGTTTGAGGACATTTGGTTTGAGCGCAATCTTCAAACTTAATTAAAAAAAGTCATTTAAGCCTTTTCACAGTGAGATCTATGCAATATGGCCGAGAAATGTAATTTTGATGTTAACTCCCAAACCGCTGCGCAGAAGTCAACCAAACTTCACCCAATAGTGTATTTTATCACAATCTAGTAGTTACATTTGGAAATTTAGTTTTAGGACATTTGGTTTGAGCGCAATCTTCAAACTTAATTAAAAAAAGTCATTTAAGCCTTTTCACAGTGAGATCTATGCGATATGGCCGAGAAATGTAATTTTGATGTTCACTCCCAAACCGCTGCGCAGAAGTCAACCAAACTTCACCCATTAGTGTATTGTATCACAATCTAGTAGTTACATGTGGAAATTTGGTTCTAGGACATTTGATTTGAGCGCAATCCTCAAACTTAGGTCAAAAAAGCCATTTAAGCCTTTTCACAGTGAGATCTATGCGATATGGCCGAGAAATGTAATTTTGATGTTCACTCCCAAACCGCTGCGCAGAAGTCAACCAAACTTCACCCAATAGTGTATTTTATCACAATCTAGTAGTTACATTTGGAAATTTAGTTTTAGGACATTTGGTTTGAGCGCAATCTTCAAACTTAATTTAAAAAAGTCATTTAAGCCTTTTCACAGTGAGATCTATGCGATATGGCCGAGAAATGTAATTTTGATGTTAACTCCCAAACCGCTGCGCAGAAGTCAACCAAACTTCACCCAATAGTGTATTTTATCACAATCTAGTAGTTACATTTGGAAATTTAGTTCTAGGACATTTGATTTGAGCGCAATCTTCAAACTTAGGTCAAAAAAGCCATTTAAGCCTTTTCACAGTGAGATCTATGCGATATGGCCGAGAAATGTAATTTTGATGTTAACTCCCAAACCGCTGCGCAGAAGTAAACCAAACTTCACCCAATAGTGTATTTTATCATAATCTAGTAGTTACATTTGGAAATTTAGTTTGAGGACATTTGGTTTGAGCGCAATCTTCAAACTTAATTAAAAAAAGTCATTTAAGCCTTTTCACAGTGAGATCTATGCAATATGGCCGAGAAATGTAATTTTGATGTTAACTCCCAAACCGCTGCGCAGAAGTCAACCAAACTTCACCCAATAGTGTATTTTATCACAATCTAGTAGTTACATTTGGAAATTTAGTTTTAGGACATTTGGTTTGAGCGCAATCTTCAAACTTAATTAAAAAAAGCCATTTAAGCCTTTTCACAGTGAGATCTATGCGATATGGCTGAGAAATGTAATTTTGATGTTAACTCCCAAACCGCTGCGCAGAAGTCAACCAAACTTCACCCAATAGTGTATTGTATCACAATCTAGTAGTTACATGTGGAAATTTGGTTCTAGGACATTTGATTTGAGCGCAATCTTCAAACTTAGGTCAAAAAAGCCATTTAAGCCTTTTCACAGTGAGATCTATGCGATATGGCCGAGAAATGTAATTTTGATGTTAACTCCCAAACCGCTGCGCAGAAGTAAACCAAACTTCACCCAATAGTGTATTTTATCATAATCTAGTAGTTACATTTAGAAATTTAGTTCTAGGACATTTGGTTTGAGCGCAATCTTCAAACTTAATTAAAAAAAGTCATTTAAGCCTTTTCACAGTGAGATCTATGCGATATGGCCGAGAAATGTAATTTTGATGTTAACTCCCAAACCGCTGCGCAGAAGTCAACCAAACTTCACCCAATAGTGTATTTTATCACAATCTAGTAGTTACATTTGGAAATTTAGTTCTAGGACATTTGGTTTGAGCGCAATCTTCAAACTTAATCAAAAAAAGTCATTTAAGCCTTTTCACAGTGAGATCTATGCGATATGGCCGAGAAATGTAATTTTGATGTTCACTCCCAAACCGCTGCGCAGAAGTCAACCAAACTTCACCCAATAGTGTATTTTATCACAATCTAGTAGTTACATTTGGAAATTTAGTTCTAGGACATTTGATTTGAGCGCAATCCTCAAACTTAGGTCAAAAAAGCCATTTAAGCCTTTTCACAGTGAGATCTATGCGATATGGCCGAGAAATGTAATTTTGATGTTAACTCCCAAACCGCTGCGCAGAAGTCAACCAAACTTCACCCAATAGTGTATTTTATCACAAACTAGTAGTTACATTTGGAAATTTAGTTTTAGGACATTTGGTTTGAGCGCAATCTTCAAACTTAATTAAAAAAAGTCATTTAAGCCTTTTCACAGTGAGATCTATGCGATATGGCCGAGAAATGTAATTTTGATGTTCACTCCCAAACCGCTGCGCAGAAGTCAACCAAACTTCACCCATTAGTGTATTGTATCCCAATCTAGTAGTTACATGTGGAAATTTGGTTCTAGGACATTTGATTTGAGCGCAATCCTCAAACTTAGGTCAAAAAAGCCATTTAAGCCTTTTCACAGTGAGATCTATGCGATATGGCCGAGAAATGTAATTTTGATGTTAACTCCCAAACCGCTGCGCAGAAGTAAACCAAACTTCACCCAATAGTGTATTTTATCATAATCTAGTAGTTACATTTGGAAATTTAGTTCTAGGACATTTGGTTTGAGCGCAATCTTCAAACTTAATTAAAAAAAGTCATTTAAGCCTTTTCACAGTGAGATCTATGCGATATGGCCGAGAAATGTAATTTTGATGTTAACTCCCAAACCGCTGCGCAGAAGTCAACCAAACTTCACCCAATAGTGTATTTTATCACAATCTAGTAGTTACATTTGGAAATTTAGTTCTAGGACATTTGGTTTGAGCGCAATCTTCAAACTTAATTAAAAAAAGTCATTTAAGCCCTTTCACAGTGAGATCTATGCGATATGGCCGAGAAATGTAATTTTGATGTTCACTCCCAAACCGCTGCGCAGAAGTCAACCAAACTTCACCCAATAGTGTATTTTATCACAATCTTGTAGTTACATTTGGAAATTTAGTTCTAGGACATTTGATTTGAGCGCAATCCTCAAACTTAGGTCAAAAAAGCCATTTAAGCCTTTTCACAGTGAGATCTATGCGATATGGCCGAGAAATGTAATTTTGATGTTAACTCCCAAACCGCTGCGCAGAAGTCAACCAAACTTCACCCAATAGTGTATTTTATCACAATCTAGTAGTTACATTTGGAAATTTAGTTTTAGGACATTTGGTTTGAGCGCAATCTTCAAACTTAATTAAAAAAAGTCATTTAAGCCTTTTCACAGTGAGATCTATGCGATATGGCCGAGAAATGTAATTTTGATGTTCACTCCCAAACCGCTGCGCAGAAGTCAACCAAACTTCACCCATTAGTGTATTGTATCCCAATCTAGTAGTTACATGTGGAAATTTGGTTCTAGGACATTTGATTTGAGCGCAATCCTCAAACTTAGGTCAAAAAAGCCATTTAAGCCTTTTCACAGTGAGATCTATGCGATATGGCCGAGAAATGTAATTTTGATGTTAACTCCCAAACCGCTGCGCAGAAGTCAACCAAACTTCACCCAATAGTGTATTTTATCACAATCTAGTAGTTACATTTGGAAATTTAGTTTTAGGACATTTGGTTTGAGCGCAATCTTCAAACTTAATTAAAAAAAGTCATTTAAGCCTTTTCACAGTGAGATCTATGCGATATGGCCGAGTAATGTAATTTTGATGTTCACTCCCAAACCGCTGCGCAGAAGTCAACCAAACTTCACCCATTAGTGTATTGTATCACAATCTAGTAGTTACATGTGGAAATTTGGTTCTAGGACATTTGATTTGAGCGCAATCCTCAAACTTAGGTCAAAAAAGCCATTTAAGCCTTTTCACAGTGAGATCTATGCGATATGGCCGAGAAATGTAATTTTGATGTTAACTCCCAAACCGCTGCGCAGAAGTAAACCAAACTTCACCCAATAGTGTATTTTATCATAATCTAGTAGTTACATTTGGAAATTTAGTTCTAGGACATTTGATTTGAGCGCAATCCTCAAACTTAGGTCAAAAAAGCCATTTAAGCCTTTTCACAGTGAGATCTATGCGATATGGCCGAGAAATGTAATTTTGATGTTAACTCCCAAACCGCTGCGCAGAAGTCAACCAAACTTCACCCAATAGTGTAATTTATCACAATCTAGTAGTTACATTTGGAAATTTAGTTCTAGGACATTTGGTTTGAGCGCAATCTTCAAACTTAATTAAAAAAAGTCATTTAAGCCTTTTCACAGTGAGATCTATGCGATATGGCCGAGAAATGTAATTTTGATGTTAACTCCCAAACCGCTGCGCAGAAGTCAACCAAACTTCACCCAATAGTGTATTGTATCACAATCTAGTAGTTACATGTGGAAATTTGGTTCTAGGACATTTGATTTGAGCGCAATCCTCAAACTTAGGTCAAAAAAGCCATTTAAGCCTTTTCACAGTGAGATCTATGCGATATGGCCGAGAAATGTAATTTTGATGTTAACTCCCAAACCGCTGCGCAGAAGTAAACCAAACTTCACCCAATAGTGTATTTTATCATAATCTAGTAGTTACATTTGTAAATTTAGTTCTAGGACATTTGGTTTGAGCGCAATCTTCAAACTTAATTAAAAAAAGTCATTTAAGCCTTTTCACAGTGAGATCTATGCGATATGGCCGAGAAATGTAATTTTGATGTTAACTCCCAAACCGCTGCGCAGAAGTCAACCAAACTTCACCCAATAGTGTATTTTATCACAATCTAGTAGTTACATTTGGAAATTTAGTTCTAGGACATTTGATTTGAGCGCAATCCTCAAACTTAGGTCAAAAAAGCCATTTAAGCCTTTTCACAGTGAGATCTATGCGATATGGCCGAGAAATGTAATTTTGATGTTAACTCCCAAACCGCTGCGCAGAAGTAAACCAAACTTCACCCAATAGTGTATTTTATCATAATCTAGTAGTTACATTTAGAAATTTAGTTCTAGGACATTTGGTTTGAGCGCAATCTTCAAACTTAATTAAAAAAAGTCATTTAAGCCTTTTCACAGTGAGATCTATGCGATATGGCCGAGAAATGTAATTTTGATGTTAACTCCCAAACCGCTGCGCAGAAGTCAACCAAACTTCACCCAATAGTGTATTTTATCACAATCTAGTAGTTACATTTGGAAATTTAGTTCTAGGACATTTGGTTTGAGCGCAATCTTCAAACTTAATTAAAAAAAGTCATTTAAGCCTTTTCACAGTGAGATCTATGCGATATGGCCGAGAAATGTAATTTTGATGTTCACTCCCAAACCGCTGCGCAGAAGTCAACCAAACTTCACCCAATAGTGTATTTTATCACAATCTAGTAGTTACATTTGGAAATTTAGTTCTAGGACATTTGATTTGAGCGCAATCCTCAAACTTAGGTCAAAAAAGCCATTTAAGCCTTTTCACAGTGAGATCTATGCGATATGGCCGAGAAATGTAATTTTGATGTTAACTCCCAAACCGCTGCGCAGAAGTAAACCAAACTTCACCCAATAGTGTATTTTATCACAATCTAGTAGTTACATTTGGAAATTTAGTTTTAGGACATTTGGTTTGAGCGCAATCTTCAAACTTAATTAAAAAAAGTCATTTAAGCCTTTTCACAGTGAGATCTATGCGATATGGCCGAGAAATGTAATTTTGATGTTCACTCCCAAACCGCTGCGCAGAAGTCAACCAAACTTCACCCATTAGTGTATTGTATCACAATCTAGTAGTTACATTTGGAAATTTGGTTCTAGGACATTTGATTTGAGCGCAATCCTCAAACTTAGGTCAAAAAAGCCATTTAAGCCTTTTCACAGTGAGATCTATGCGATATGGCCGAGAAATGTAATTTTGATGTTAACTCCCAAACCGCTGCGCAGAAGTAAACCAAACTTCACCCAATAGTGTATTTTATCATAATCTAGTAGTTACATTTGGAAATTTAGTTCTAGGACATTTGGTTTGAGCGCAATCTTCAAACTTAATTTAAAAAAGTCATTTAAGCCTTTTCACAGTGAGATCTATGCGATATGGCCGAGAAATGTAATTTTGATGTTAACTCCCAAACCGCTGCGCAGAAGTCAACCAAACTTCACCCAATAGTGTATTTTATCACAATCTAGTAGTTACATTTGGAAATTTAGTTCTAGGACATTTGGTTTGAGCGCAATCTTCAAACTTAATTAAAAAAAGTCATTTAAGCCTTTTCACAGTGAGATCTATGCGATATGGCCGAGAAATGTAATTTTGATGTTCACTCCCAAACCGCTGCGCAGAAGTCAACCAAACTTCACCCAATAGTGTATTTTATCACAATCTAGTAGTTACATTTGGAAATTTAGTTTTAGGACATTTGGTTTGAGCGCAATCTTCAAACTTAATTTAAAAAAGTCATTTAAGCCTTTTCACAGTGAGATCTATGCGATATGGCCGAGAAATGTAATTTTGATGTTAACTCCCAAACCGCTGCGCAGAAGTAAACCAAACTTCACCCAATAGTGTATTTTATCACAATCTAGTAGTTACATTTGGAAATTTAGTTCTAGGACATTTGGTTTGAGCGCAATCTTCAAACTTAATTAAAAAAAGTCATTTAAGCCTTTTCACAGTGAGATCTATGCGATATGGCCGAGAAATGTAATTTTGATGTTAACTCCCAAACCGCTGCGCAGAAGTCAACCAAACTTCACCCAATAGTGTATTTTATCACAATCTAGTAGTTACATTTGGAAATTTAGTTCTAGGACATTTGATTTGAGCGCAATCCTCAAACTTAGGTCAAAAAAGCCATTTAAGCCTTTTCACAGTGAGATCTATGCGATATGGCCGAGAAATGTAATTTTGATGTTAACTCCCAAACCGCTGCGCAGAAGTAAACCAAACTTCACCCAATAGTGTATTTTATCATAATCTAGTAGTTACATTTAGAAATTTAGTTCTAGGACATTTGGTTTGAGCGCAATCTTCAAACTTAATTAAAAAAAGTCATTTAAGCCTTTTCACAGTGAGATCTATGCGATATGGCCGAGAAATGTAATTTTGATGTTAACTCCCAAACCGCTGCGCAGAAGTCAACCAAACTTCACCCAATAGTGTATTTTATCACAATCTAGTAGTTACATTTGGAAATTTAGTTCTAGGACATTTGGTTTGAGCGCAATCTTCAAACTTAATTAAAAAAAGTCATTTAAGCCTTTTCACAGTGAGATCTATGCGATATGGCCGAGAAATGTAATTTTGATGTTCACTCCCAAACCGCTGCGCAGAAGTCAACCAAACTTCACCCAATAGTGTATTTTATCACAATCTAGTAGTTACATTTGGAAATTTAGTTCTAGGACATTTGATTTGAGCGCAATCCTCAAACTTAGGTCAAAAAAGCCATTTAAGCCTTTTCACAGTGAGATCTATGCGATATGGCCGAGAAATGTAATTTTGATGTTAACTCCCAAACCGCTGCGCAGAAGTAAACCAAACTTCACCCAATAGTGTATTTTATCACAATCTAGTAGTTACATTTGGAAATTTAGTTTTAGGACATTTGGTTTGAGCGCAATCTTCAAACTTAATTAAAAAAAGTCATTTAAGCCTTTTCACAGTGAGATCTATGCGATATGGCCGAGAAATGTAATTTTGATGTTCACTCCCAAACCGCTGCGCAGAAGTCAACCAAACTTCACCCATTAGTGTATTGTATCACAATCTAGTAGTTACATTTGGAAATTTGGTTCTAGGACATTTGATTTGAGCGCAATCCTCAAACTTAGGTCAAAAAAGCCATTTAAGCCTTTTCACAGTGAGATCTATGCGATATGGCCGAGAAATGTAATTTTGATGTTAACTCCCAAACCGCTGCGCAGAAGTAAACCAAACTTCACCCAATAGTGTATTTTATCATAATCTAGTAGTTACATTTGGAAATTTAGTTCTAGGACATTTGGTTTGAGCGCAATCTTCAAACTTAATTTAAAAAAGTCATTTAAGCCTTTTCACAGTGAGATCTATGCGATATGGCCGAGAAATGTAATTTTGATGTTAACTCCCAAACCGCTGCGCAGAAGTCAACCAAACTTCACCCAATAGTGTATTTTATCACAATCTAGTAGTTACATTTGGAAATTTAGTTCTAGGACATTTGGTTTGAGCGCAATCTTCAAACTTAATTAAAAAAAGTCATTTAAGCCTTTTCACAGTGAGATCTATGCGATATGGCCGAGAAATGTAATTTTGATGTTCACTCCCAAACCGCTGCGCAGAAGTCAACCAAACTTCACCCAATAGTGTATTTTATCACAATCTAGTAGTTACATTTGGAAATTTAGTTTTAGGACATTTGGTTTGAGCGCAATCTTCAAACTTAATTTAAAAAAGTCATTTAAGCCTTTTCACAGTGAGATCTATGCGATATGGCCGAGAAATGTAATTTTGATGTTAACTCCCAAACCGCTGCGCAGAAGTAAACCAAACTTCACCCAATAGTGTATTTTATCACAATCTAGTAGTTACATTTGGAAATTTAGTTCTAGGACATTTGGTTTGAGCGCAATCTTCAAACTTAATTAAAAAAAGTCATTTAAGCCTTTTCACAGTGAGATCTATGCGATATGGCCGAGAAATGTAATTTTGATGTTAACTCCCAAACCGCTGCGCAGAAGTCAACCAAACTTCACCCAATAGTGTATTTTATCACAATCTAGTAGTTACATTTGGAAATTTAGTTCTAGGACATTTGATTTGAGCGCAATCTTCAAACTTAGGTCAAAAAAGCCATTTAAGCCTTTTCACAGTGAGATCTATGCGATATGGCCGAGAAATGTAATTTTGATGTTAACTCCCAAACCGCTGCGCAGAAGTAAACCAAACTTCACCCAATAGTGTATTTTATCATAATCTAGTAGTTACATTTGGAAATTTAGTTTGAGGACATTTGGTTTGAGCGCAATCTTCAAACTTAATTAAAAAAAGTCATTTAAGCCTTTTCACAGTGAGATCTATGCAATATGGCCGAGAAATGTAATTTTGATGTTAACTCCCAAACCGCTGCGCAGAAGTCAACCAAACTTCACCCAATAGTGTATTTTATCACAATCTAGTAGTTACATTTGGAAATTTAGTTTTAGGACATTTGGTTTGAGCGCAATCTTCAAACTTAATTAAAAAAAGTCATTTAAGCCTTTTCACAGTGAGATCTATGCGATATGGCCGAGAAATGTAATTTTGATGTTCACTCCCAAACCGCTGCGCAGAAGTCAACCAAACTTCACCCATTAGTGTATTGTATCACAATCTAGTAGTTACATGTGGAAATTTGGTTCTAGGACATTTGATTTGAGCGCAATCCTCAAACTTAGGTCAAAAAAGCCATTTAAGCCTTTTCACAGTGAGATCTATGCGATATGGCCGAGAAATGTAATTTTGATGTTCACTCCCAAACCGCTGCGCAGAAGTCAACCAAACTTCACCCAATAGTGTATTTTATCACAATCTAGTAGTTACATTTGGAAATTTAGTTTTAGGACATTTGGTTTGAGCGCAATCTTCAAACTTAATTTAAAAAAGTCATTTAAGCCTTTTCACAGTGAGATCTATGCGATATGGCCGAGAAATGTAATTTTGATGTTAACTCCCAAACCGCTGCGCAGAAGTCAACCAAACTTCACCCAATAGTGTATTTTATCACAATCTAGTAGTTACATTTGGAAATTTAGTTCTAGGACATTTGATTTGAGCGCAATCTTCAAACTTAGGTCAAAAAAGCCATTTAAGCCTTTTCACAGTGAGATCTATGCGATATGGCCGAGAAATGTAATTTTGATGTTAACTCCCAAACCGCTGCGCAGAAGTAAACCAAACTTCACCCAATAGTGTATTTTATCATAATCTAGTAGTTACATTTGGAAATTTAGTTTGAGGACATTTGGTTTGAGCGCAATCTTCAAACTTAATTAAAAAAAGTCATTTAAGCCTTTTCACAGTGAGATCTATGCAATATGGCCGAGAAATGTAATTTTGATGTTAACTCCCAAACCGCTGCGCAGAAGTCAACCAAACTTCACCCAATAGTGTATTTTATCACAATCTAGTAGTTACATTTGGAAATTTAGTTTTAGGACATTTGGTTTGAGCGCAATCTTCAAACTTAATTAAAAAAAGTCATTTAAGCCTTTTCACAGTGAGATCTATGCTATATGGCCGAGAAATGTAATTTTGATGTTCACTCCCAAACCGCTGCGCAGAAGTCAACCAAACTTCACCCATTAGTGTATTGTATCACAATCTAGTAGTTACATGTGGAAATTTGGTTCTAGGACATTTGATTTGAGCGCAATCCTCAAACTTAATTAAAAAAAGTCATTTAAGCCTTTTCACAGTGAGATCTATGCTATATGGCCGAGAAATGTAATTTTGATGTTCACTCCCAAACCGCTGCGCAGAAGTCAACCAAACTTCACCCATTAGTGTATTGTATCACAATCTAGTAGTTACATGTGGAAATTTGGTTCTAGGACATTTGATTTGAGCGCAATCCTCAAACTTAGGTCAAAAAAGCCATTTAAGCCTTTTCACAGTGAGATCTATGCGATATGGCCGAGAAATGTAATTTTGATGTTAACTCCCAAACCGCTGCGCAGAAGTAAACCAAACTTCACCCAATAGTGTATTTTATCATAATCTAGTAGTTACATTTGGAAATTTAGTTCTAGGACATTTGGTTTGAGCGCAATCTTCAAACTTAATTAAAAAAAGTCATTTAAGCCTTTTCACAGTGAGATCTATGCGATATGGCCGAGAAATGTAATTTTGATGTTAACTCCCAAACCGCTGCGCAGAAGTCAACCAAACTTCACCCAATAGTGTATTTTATCACAATCTAGTAGTTACATTTGGAAATTTAGTTCTAGGACATTTGATTTGAGCGCAATCCTCAAACTTAGGTCAAAAAAGCCATTTAAGCCTTTTCACAGTGAGATCTATGCAATTCAATTCAATTCAATTCAATTCAATTTTATTTGTATAGCCCTCAATCACAACAGAGGTCTCAAAGGACTTTACAGAGGCAATATGATACACAATTAGAAATGAAGCAACAAAGATGAATAGATACAGTTCAAGTCCTGGGTATCCCCTATCCTTAAGACCCTCCATGCCGGCAAGGAAAAACTCCAAAAACTCCAGAGTCAATTGGGAGAAAAATGAGAAACCTTGGGGAGTACCACAGTCAGGAGAGATCCACTCCCAGGACGGATAGACAGGAACCCCAGAACGGCTAATGGAAATTAGCAAGCGAAATTATAGTCCGTAAAAATACAGTGGAGTAAAGGAGCAAGAAGAGGTCCCTCTAGTCAGATGAGACGGGGGTAGCAGCGAGGACGTCTATCCAGCCAGGGGTCCGGACAGTCAGGAGGCTGCAGCTGAAAAATAGCCCCTCCCCAGAGGGGAGGGGGGAAAGGGGACACCGGGTGACTAGTGATGAAGAGACTAGACAACTAGATATTAACATTGGAAAATAGAAATAAAGTAAGACAAGTGGTAGGTAGAGTAAGAAAAGGAGATAGAACTCAGCGGCTGTACTGCCCCCCAGCATTATAGCTTCTAGTGCAACTTAAACTGTGAGTCTATTCCGACTTCAACTAGCCTAACTATAAGCTTTGTCGAATAGGAACGTTTTTAATCTAATCTTAAATGTGCAAACTGTCTCGGCTTCTTTAATACTAGCTGGAAGCTGATTCCATAAAACAGGGGCTTGGTGGCTAAAGGCTCTAGCTCCGACAGTACTTTTATGAACCCTGGGAACTACCAGTAGACCTGCATTCTGAGATCGGAGTGTTCTGTTGGGGCGGTATGGAACCAGAGCATCGGTGAGATAAGATGGCCCCAACCCATTAATGGTCTTAAATGTAAGAAGGAGTATTTTAAATTTAATTCTAAACTCGACTGGAAGCCAGTGAAGTGCCTGGAGCACAGGGGTGATGTGCTCTCTTCTATTGGTTCCTGTTAAAAGTCTTGCTGCTGCGTTTTGGACTAGCTGAAGACCTTTTAGAGAGCTTTTAGGACAAGCTGCAAGTAGGGAGTTACAGTAATCCAATCTCGATGTAACGAACGCGTGAATTAATTTTTCTGCATCGCTTTTAGATAAAATATTTCTAATTTTGGCGATGTTGCGCAGGTGAAAGAAAGCCGTTCTACAGGTTTGTTTAATGTGTGCTTTAAACGATAAGTCAGGGTCAAATAAAATTCCTAGGTTTTTAACTGTGGCGCTGGAGGCTACACTTACATTGTCCAGAGTGACTATCTGGGCAGATAAAGAGTCTCTAACACTTTTCGAGCCTATTATAAGGACTTCTGTCTTTTCAGGGTTAAGTAGAAGATAGTTAGTGCTCATCCAGGTATTTATATCTCGGACGCAGGCGCTTAGTTTTTCTACTTGCCTGACCTGCTCAGGTTTAATTGATAAATACAGTTGTGTGTCGTCAGCGTAACAATGAAAGTTAATGCTATGTTTTCTGATGATGTTACCTAGAGGAAGCATATACAGCGTAAACAAGATGGGCCCGAGGACAGATCCTTGCGGCACACCATAACTAACTCTAGAGTACGATGATGATTGCTGGTTTACATTGACAAACTGGTACCTATTAGATAAATATGATTTAAACCAGCAGAGGGCTGCTCCTCTAATGCCTATGTCACATTCTAATCTCTGCAATAAGATATTATGGTCGATTGTGTCAAAGGCTGCGCTCAGGTCCAGCAGAACCAGGATCGAGACTAATCCAACGTCAGCGGCAAGTAACAAGTCATTAGTTACTTTAACTAATGCGGTTTCAGTGCTATGATGAGCTCGAAAGCCAGACTGGAACTGTTCAAATAAACTATTGTCCTGTAGGTGCTGACAGAGCTGTTTAATTACCACTCTTTCAAGGACTTTGGAGAGAAATGGTAAGTTAGAAATAGGTCTATAATTGGCCAGAATATCAGGATCAAGAGTAGGTTTTTTCAAGAGCGGTTTAATAACTGCATATTTAAAGGACTGCGGCACGTAGCCAGTAACTAATGAGGTATTTATTATATTTAAGATAGTGTCAATAGTTAGAGGCAGGGTCTCTTTAAAAAGTTTGGTTGGGATTGGGTCAAGGAGGCACGTTGATGGTTTGGAGGACATTATAATTGAAGTTACATCAATTTGGTCTACAGTGGTAAAGTTATTTAATATTTTAGAGGGGTTTATAGGAGATTCGGAATTCTTTGTCTGCACTTTATCAGACCTAATAATTGGAAGTGATTCATTTATTTTATTTCTAATAGTTGCGATTTTATTGTTAAAAAATTTTAGGAAGTCATCACAGCTAAGGGTGGTTGGGATATAAGGTTCTATTGAGGTGTGACTGTTTGTCAGCCTTGCTGAACAGAAACCTAGGATTATTTTTGTTTTCCTCTATTAAGGATGAGTAATATCTGGTTTTAGCCGTGCGCAAGGCCTGCTTATATGTCACTAAGCTGTGTTTCCAAGCAGAGAGGGTGTGCTCTGTGTTGGAACGGCGCCAAAGTCTTTCTAATTTACGTGTCGATTGTTTAAGAGAGCGTGTTTCAGCATTATACCAGGGAGATGCTCGTCTCGGCTTGACAAACTTTAATTTGGAGGGAGCGACGACATCTAGGGTGGTACGAAACGTAAACAGAACACGATCAACAAACTCGTCATTAACAGCAAGGCCGGACATCACTCCTTCATAATTAGATGACATGGAGGCAAATATAGGCTGAATTATCTGTTTATACTCTGAAACAGAGTGATCACCTAATGTCCTTTTCATCTGAGTTCTAATCACTGGTGGTGGATTATCTTGAAGCACAAACCGAAAGGTAATTAGAAAATGATCAGACAGTACAGGGTTGTGGGGATGGACACTAAGATCACTAATCTCAGTACCGTAGGTTAAAATCAAGTCCAGGGTGTGCTTGTGACTATGAGTTGGTTTATTTACATTTTGAATGAAGCCAGTCCCATCTAGTAGGTCATTAAAGGCCTTACCAAGGGAGTCACCTTCATCGTCAACATGTATATTAAAATCCCCTACAATTATAATTCTATCCCAGCTTAGCAAAATACTAGATAAAAAGTCAGAGAAATCTAACAAAAACTGTGAGTAGGGACCAGGGGGACGGTAAACCACTATGAACAGAACTGGTTTTTGGTTCTTCCAGTTAGCGTCTATAATTGATAGTGCTAGACTTTCAAAGGAGTTATAAATGTAATTAGCTTTACTTTTTGGGCTCATACCTAAACAAGAGTGTGATATTACTGCCACCCCCCCTCCACGGCCCGTGCTTCTAGCTGTGTGAAAATTCACGTGACTTGGGGGTGTGGATTCATTAAGTCTAACAAAGTCATCCTGCTGAAGCCAAGTTTCAGTCAGGGCCAAAATATGAATATTGTAATCCCCAATTAAGTCATTAACTAACAGAGATTTGGGCGAGATTGACCTGATGTTTAATAATCCGCATCTTATATATTTATTAAGAGCTAATTTATTTTCACTGCTATCAGGGGCTATATGTATTAAATTCTTTGGTCTCGTTCCTATAGTACTCGGTTTTCCCCTGTTCACTATACGAGGCACGGACACAGTCTCTATCTTCTGTCCTGAATTTTGGATTTGTGACAGCTCGGAAAGAGGCGAGTGGTCACTACTAACAGTGTTATGTTTTACACTACAACACTGCGCCCGGGCCCCCACTCTCAAGTGTCACTTTGGGAGACTTAGTTTGGCGGCCAAATTTCGAGTTAAGAGAGCAGCACCGTCCCAAGTCGGATGAATGCCGTCTCGGCGCATGAGCCCGGGCTTGCCCCAAAACGCGTGCCAGTTATCAACAAAGACTATATCGTTTTCTGGGCACCATCTAGACAACCAGCGGTTAAATGATGAGAATCTAGAGTACATCTCATCATTGACCAAATTAGGCAGAGGACCAGAGAAAACTACGGTGTCCGCCATCGACTTAGCAAGTTCACACACCGAGGCTACGTTTAATTTAAGCACCTCAGACTGTCTCCGCCGGGCGTCGTTACCGCCTGCGTGAATCACGATACGGCGGAACCTCTTCCTACTCTGCTTTAAGAGTCTGAGGTTTCCTTCGATGTCACCGACTCTGGCCCCTGGGTAACACCTGACAGACACCGCCGGGTGCTTCACGTCTCTAACTATGGAGCTTCCAATTACGAGAGTGTCTGGTTCAGCCGGTGTGTCGCTGAGGGGGGCAAACCTATTGCTGACGTAAAGCTGCTGGTGCACTAAGGTTGTGCGTTTACCACTGCGCTTCCCCCGTACAGTCACAAATCCCTCCTTAATTTCCCCCGGCTGCACGGCTCGCTGGGGGGCTAACTGCGCTAGCAATCCTACTACTGCAAGCACGACCTGCCACTACCTGGCTATAGCTAGGACTAGCTTTCGTCTCTAGAGTGCAGAGCCGTGCTTCTAGCTCAGAAACCCTGGTCTCCAACCCTGAGACTAAGCTACACTTCCTACAGCTACTACTGTCCTCGACGAAGGAGCCAGGGTGCTCGCTATACATACAGCACACTGAGCAGAAAAGACGGGAGGACGAAGGCAGAGGGCTAGCCATAGCTCGGATAAGCTAGGCTAGCAAGATAGAGCTAAAGAGGAGAGGAGAGTAGTTTTAATCCACGATCTGTCCGATCGTGGAATAAAACAAAATAAGGAGCACTAGGAGAGCCGAACTAGCCTAGGATCGATTCTCCGATGTGTCCGTTGGATAAAACAAATTGAGGAGCACTAGGAGATTAGCGACTAGTAGCAGCGCTAACAAACAAACGATACACTCACCAGATGTGACGTCACAGGAAAAAACTCCTAGCAATATGCAATATGGCCGAGAAATGTAATTTTGATGTTAACTCCCAAACCGCTGCGCAGAAGTAAACCAAACTTCACCCAATAGTGTATTTTATCATAATCTAGTAGTTACATTTGGAAATTTAGTTCTAGGACATTTGGTTTGAGCGCAATCTTCAAACTTAATTAAAAAAAGTCACTTAAGCCTTTTCACAGTGAGATCTATGCGATATGGCCGAGAAATGTAATTTTGATGTTAACTCCCAAACCGCTGCGCAGAAGTCAACCAAACTTCACCCAATAGTGTATTGTATCACAATCTAGTAGTTACATGTAGAAATTTGGTTCTAGGACATTTGATTTGAGCGCAATCTTCAAACTTAATTAAAAAAAGCCATTTAAGCCTTTTCACAGTGAGATCTATGCGATATGGCCGAGAAATGTAATTTTGATGTTAACTCCCAAACCGCTGCGCAGAAGTCAACCAAACTTCACCCAATAGTGTATTTTATCATAATCTAGTAGTTACATTTGGAAATTTAGTTCTAGGACATTTGGTTTGAGCGCAATCTTCAAACTTAATTAAAAAAAGTCATTTAAGCCTTTTCACAGTGAGATCTATGCGATATGGCCGAGAAATGTAATTTTGATGTTAACTCCCAAACCGCTGCGCAGAAGTCAACCAAACTTCACCCAATAGTGTATTTTATCACAATCTAGTAGTTACATTTGGAAATTTAGTTCTAGCACATTTGATTTGAGCGCAATCCTCAAACTTAGGTCAAAAAAGCCATTTAAGCCTTTTCACAGTGAGATCTATGCGATATGGCCGAGAAATGTAATTTTGATGTTAACTCCCAAACCGCTGCGCAGAAGTAAACCAAACTTCACCAAATAGTGTATTTTATCATAATCTAGTAGTTACATTTGGAAATTTAGTTCTAGGACATTTGGTTTGAGCGCAATCTTCAAACTTAATTAAAAAAAGTCATTTAAGCCTTTTCACAGTGAGATCTATGCGATATGGCCGAGAAATGTAATTTTGATGTTAACTCTCAAACCGCTGCGCAGAAGTCAACCAAACTTCACCCAATAGTGTATTTTATCACAATCTAGTAGTTACATTTGGAAATTTAGTTTTAGGACATTTGGTTTGAGCGCAATCTTCAAACTTAATTAAAAAAAGTCATTTAAGCCTTTTCACAGTGAGATCTATGCGATATGGCCGAGAAATGTAATTTTGATGTTCACTCCCAAACCGCTGCGCAGAAGTCAACCAAACTTCACCCAATAGTGTATTGTATCACAATCTAGTAGTTACATGTGGAAATTTGGTTCTAGGACATTTGATTTGAGCGCAATTCTCAAACTTAGGTCAAAAAAGCCATTTAAGCCTTTTCACAGTGAGATCTATGCGATATGGCCGAGAAATGTAATTTTGATGTTAACTCCCAAACCGCTGCGCAGAAGTAAACCAAACTTCACCCAATAGTGTATTTTATCATAATCTAGTAGTTACATTTGGAAATTTAGTTCTAGGACATTTGGTTTGAGCGCAATCTTCAAACTTAATTAAAAAAAGTCATTTAAGCCTTTTCACAGTGAGATCTATGCGATATGGCCGAGAAATGTAATTTTGATGTTAACTCCCAAACCGCTGCGCAGAAGTCAACCAAACTTCACCCAATAGTATATTTTATCACAATCTAGTAGTTACATTTGGAAATTTAGTTCAAGGACATTTGATTTGAGCGCAATCCTCAAACTTAGGTCAAAAAAGCCATTTAAGCCTTTTCACAGTGAGATCTATGCGATATGGCCGAGAAATGTAATTTTGATGTTAACTCCCAAACCGCTGCGCAGAAGTCAACCAAACTTCACCCATTAGTGTATTGTATCACAATCTAGTAGTTACATTTGGAAATTTAGTTCTAGGACATTTGATTTGAGCGCAATCTTCAAACTTAATTAAAAAAAGTCATTTAAGCCTTTTCACAGTGAGATCTATGCGATATGGCCGAGAAATGTAATTTTGATGTTCACTCCAAAACCGCTGCGCAGAAGTCAACCAAACTTCACCCAATAGTGTATTGTATCACAATCTAGTAGTTACATTTGAAAATTTTGTTCTAGGACATTTTGTTTGAACGCAATCATCAAACTTAATTAAAAAAGTCATTTAAGCCTTTTCACAGTGAGATCTATGCGATATGGCCGAGAAATGTAATTTTGATGTTAACTCCCAAACCGCTGCGCAGAAGTCAACCAAACTTCACCTATTAGTGTATTGTATCACAATCTAGTAGTTACATGTGGAAATTTGGTTCTAGGACATTTGATTTGAGCGCAATCCTCAAACTTAGGTCAAAAAAGCCATTTAAGCCTTTTCACAGTGAGATCTATGCGATATGGCCGAGAAATGTAATTTTGATGTTAACTCCCAAACCGCTGCGCAGAAGTCAACCAAACTTCACCTATTAGTGTATTGTATCACAATCTAGTAGTTACATGTGGAAATTTGGTTCTAGGACATTTGATTTGAGCGCAATCCTCAAACTTAGGTCAAAAAAGCCATTTAAGCCTTTTCACAGTGAGATCTATGCGATATGGCCGAGAAATGTAATTTTGATGTTAACTCCCAAACCGCTGCGCAGAAGTCAACCAAACTTCACCCAATAGTGTATTGTATCACATTCTAGTAGTTACATTTGAAAATTTCGTTCTAGGACATTTGGTTTGAGCGCAATCATTAAACTTAGGTCAAAAAAGCCATTTAAGCCTTTTCACAGTGAGATCTATGCGATATGGCCGAGAAATGTAATTTTGATGTTAACTCCCAAACCGCTGCGCAGAAGTCAACCAAACTTCACCCAATAGTGTATTGAATCACAATCTAGTAGTTACATTTGAAAATTTTGTTCTAGGAAATTTTGTTTGAGCGCAATCATCAAACTTAATTTAAAAAGTCATTTAAGCCTTTTCACAGTGAGATCTATGCGATATGGCCGAGAAATGTAATTTTGATGTTAACTCCCAAACCGCTGCGCAGAAGTCAACCAAACTTCACCCATTAGTGTATTGTATCACAATCTAGTAGTTACATGTGAAAATTTGGTTCTAAGACATTTGATTTGAGCGCAATCCTCAAACTTAGGTCAAAAAAGCCATTTAAGCCTTTTCACAGTGAGATCTATGCGATATGGCCGAGAAATGTAATTTTGATGTTAACTCCCAAACCGCTGCGCAGAAGTCAACCAAACTTCACCCAATAGTGTATTGTATCACATTCTAGTAGTTACATTTGAAAATTTCGTTCTAGGACATTTGGTTTGAGCGCAATTATTAAACTTAGGTCAAAAAAGCCATTTAAGCCTTTTCACAGTGAGATCTATGCGATATGGCCGAGAAATGTAATTTTGATGTTAACTCCCAAACCGCTGCGCAGAAGTCAACTAAACTTCACCCAATAGTGTATTGTATCACATTCTAGTAGTTACATTTGAAAATTTCGTTCTAGGACATTTGGTTTGAGCGCAATCATTAAACTTAATTAAAAAAGTCATTTAAGCCTTTTCACAGTGAGATCTATGCGATATGGCCGAGAAATGTAATTTTGATGTTAACTCCCAAACCGCTGCGCAGAAGTCAACCAAACTTCACCCAATAGTGTATTGTATCACAATCTAGTAGTTACATTTGAAAATTTTGTTCTAGGACATTTTGTTTGAACGCAATCATCAAACTTAATTAAAAAAGTCATTTAAGCCTTTTCACAGTGAGATCTATGCGATATGGCCGAGAAATGTAATTTTGATGTTAACTCCCAAACCGCTGCGCAGAAGTCAACCAAACTTCACCCAATAGTGTATTGTATCACAATCTAGTAGTTACATTTGAAAATTTTGTTCTAGGAAATTTTGTTTGAGCGCAATCATCAAACTTAATTAAAAAAAGTCATTTAAGCCTTTTCACAGTGAGATCTATGCGATATGGCCGAGAAATGTAATTTTGATGTTCACTCCCAAACCGCTGCGCAGAAGTCAACCAAACTTCAACCATTAGTGTATTGTATCACAATCTAGTAGTTACATGTGGAAATTTGGTTCTAGGACATTTGATTTGAGCGCAATCCTCAAACTTAGGTCAAAAAAGCCATTTAAGCCTTTTCACAGTGAGATCTATGCGATATGGCCGAGAAATGTAATTTTGATGTTAACTCCCAAACCGCTGCGCAGAAGTCAACTAAACTTCACCCAATAGTGTATTGTATCACAATCTAGTAGTTACATTTGAAAATTTTGTTCTAGGACATTTTGTTTGAGCGCAATCATTAAACTTAATTAAAAAAGTCATTTAAGCCTTTTCACAGTGAGATCTATGCGATATGGCCGAGAAATGTAATTTTGATGTTAACTCCCAAACCGCTGCGCAGAAGTCAACCAAACTTCACCCATTAGTGTATTGTATCATAATCTAGTAATTACATGTGGAAATTTGGTTCTAGGACATTTGATTTGAGCGCAATCCTCAAACTTAGGTCAAAAAAGCCATTTAAGCCTTTTCACAGTGAGATCTATGCGATATGGCCGAGAAATGTAATTTTGATGTTAACTCCCAAACCGCTGCGCAGAAGTCAACCAAACTTCACCCAATAGTGTATTGTATCACAATCTAGTAGTTACATTTGAAAATTTTGTTCTCGGACATTTTGTTTGAACGCAATCATCAAACTTAATTAAAAAAGTCATTTAAGCCTTTTCACAGTGAGATCTATGCGATATGGCCGAGAAATGTAATTTTGATGTTAACTCCCAAACCGCTGCGCAGAAGTCAACCAAACTTCACCCATTAGTGTATTGTATCACAATCTAGTAGTTACATGTGGAAATTTGGTTATTGGACATTTGATTTGAGCGCAATCCTCAAACTTAGGTCAAAAAAGCCATTTAAGCCTTTTCACAGTGAGATCTATGCGATATGGCCGAGAAATGTAATTTTGATGTTAACTCCCAAACCGCTGCGCAGAAGTCAACCAAACTTCACCTATTAGTGTATTGTATCACAATCTAGTAGTTACATGTGGAAATTTGGTTCTAGGACATTTGATTTGAGCGCAATCCTCAAACTTAGGTCAAAAAAGCCATTTAAGCCTTTTCACAGTGAGATCTATGCGATATGGCCGAGAAATGTAATTTTGATGTTAACTCCCAAACCGCTGCGCAGAAGTCAACCAAACTTCACCCAATAGTGTATTGTATCACATTCTAGTAGTTACATTTGAAAATTTCGTTCTAGGACATTTGGTTTGAGCGCAATTATTAAACTTAATTAAAAAAGTCATTTAAGCCTTTTCACAGTGAGATCTATGCGATATGGCCGAGAAATGTAATTTTGATGTTAACTCCCAAACCGCTGCGCAGAAGTCAACCAAACTTCACCCAATAGTGTATTTTATCACAATCTAGTAGTTACATTTGGAAATTTAGTTCTAGCACATTTGATTTGAGCGCAATCCTCAAACTTAGGTCAAAAAAGCCATTTAAGCCTTTTCACAGTGAGATCTATGCGATATGGCCGAGAAATGTAATTTTGATGTTAACTCCCAAACCGCTGCGCAGAAGTAAACCAAACTTCACCAAATAGTGTATTTTATCATAATCTAGTGGTTACATTTGAAAATTTAGTTCTAGGACATTTGGTTTGAGCGCAATCTTCAAACTAAATAAAAAAAAGTCATTTAAGCCTTTTCACAGTGAGATCTATGCGATATGGCCGAGAAATGTAATTTTGATGTTCACTCCCAAACCGCTGCGCAGAAGTCAACCAAACTTCAACCATTAGTGTATTGTATCACAATCTAGTAGTTACATGTGGAAATTTGGTTCTAGGACATTTGATTTGAGCGCAATCCTCAAACTTAGGTCAAAAAAGCCATTTAAGCCTTTTCACAGTGAGATCTATGCGATATGGCCGAGAAATGTAATTTTGATGTTAACTCCCAAACCGCTGCGCAGAAGTCAACTAAACTTCACCCAATAGTGTATTGTATCACAATCTAGTAGTTACATTTGAAAATTTTGTTCTAGGACATTTTGTTTGAGCGCAATCATTAAACTTAATTAAAAAAGTCATTTAAGCCTTTTCACAGTGAGATCTATGCGATATGGCCGAGAAATGTAATTTTGATGTTAACTCCCAAACCGCTGCGCAGAAGTCAACCAAACTTCACCCATTAGTGTATTGTATCATAATCTAGTAATTACATGTGGAAATTTGGTTCTAGGACATTTGATTTGAGCGCAATCCTCAAACTTAGGTCAAAAAAGCCATTTAAGCCTTTTCACAGTGAGATCTATGCGATATGGCCGAGAAATGTAATTTTGATGTTAACTCCCAAACCGCTGCGCAGAAGTCAACCAAACTTCACCCAATAGTGTATTGTATCACAATCTAGTAGTTACATTTGAAAATTTTGTTCTAGGACATTTTGTTTGAACGCAATCATCAAACTTAATTAAAAAAGTCATTTAAGCCTTTTCACAGTGAGATCTATGCGATATGGCCGAGAAATGTAATTTTGATGTTAACTCCCAAACCGCTGCGCAGAAGTCAACCAAACTTCACCCATTAGTGTATTGTATCACAATCTAGTAGTTACATGTGGAAATTTGGTTATTGGACATTTGATTTGAGCGCAATCCTCAAACTTAGGTCAAAAAAGCCATTTAAGCCTTTTCACAGTGAGATCTATGCGATATGGCCGAGAAATGTAATTTTGATGTTAACTCCCAAACCGCTGCGCAGAAGTCAACCAAACTTCACCTATTAGTGTATTGTATCACAATCTAGTAGTTACATGTGGAAATTTGGTTCTAGGACATTTGATTTGAGCGCAATCCTCAAACTTAGGTCAAAAAAGCCATTTAAGCCTTTTCACAGTGAGATCTATGCGATATGGCCGAGAAATGTAATTTTGATGTTAACTCCCAAACCGCTGCGCAGAAGTCAACCAAACTTCACCCAATAGTGTATTGTATCACATTCTAGTAGTTACATTTGAAAATTTCGTTCTAGGACATTTGGTTTGAGCGCAATTATTAAACTTAATTAAAAAAGTCATTTAAGCCTTTTCACAGTGAGATCTATGCGATATGGCCGAGAAATGTAATTTTGATGTTAACTCCCAAACCGCTGCGCAGAAGTCAACCAAACTTCACCCATTAGTGTATTGTATCATAATCTAGTAATTACATGTGGAAATTTGGTTCTAGGACATTTGATTTGAGCGCAATCCTCAAACTTAGGTCAAAAAAGCCATTTAAGCCTTTTCACAGTGAGATCTATGCGATATGGCCGAGAAATGTAATTTTGATGTTAACTCCCAAACCGCTGCGCAGAAGTCAACCAAACTTCACCCAATAGTGTATTGTATCACAATCTAGTAGTTACATTTGAAAATTTTGTTCTAGGACATTTTGTTTGAACGCAATCATCAAACTTAATTAAAAAAGTCATTTAAGCCTTTTCACAGTGAGATCTATGCGATATGGCCGAGAAATGTAATTTTGATGTTAACTCCCAAACCGCTGCGCAGAAGTCAACCAAACTTCACCCATTAGTGTATTGTATCACAATCTAGTAGTTACATGTGGAAATTTGGTTATTGGACATTTGATTTGAGCGCAATCCTCAAACTTAGGTCAAAAAAGCCATTTAAGCCTTTTCACAGTGAGATCTATGCGATATGGCCGAGAAATGTAATTTTGATGTTAACTCCCAAACCGCTGCGCAGAAGTCAACCAAACTTCACCTATTAGTGTATTGTATCACAATCTAGTAGTTACATGTGGAAATTTGGTTCTAGGACATTTGATTTGAGCGCAATCCTCAAACTTAGGTCAAAAAAGCCATTTAAGCCTTTTCACAGTGAGATCTATGCGATATGGCCGAGAAATGTAATTTTGATGTTAACTCCCAAACCGCTGCGCAGAAGTCAACCAAACTTCACCTATTAGTGTATTGTATCACAATCTAGTAGTTACATGTGGAAATTTGGTTCTAGGACATTTTGTTTGAGCGCAATCATTAACCCCTTAATGCCTGAATTTTTTTCCAATAATAAAAAAAATAATTGGGGTGTGTTTTTACTTTCAAATAGATGCTAAATTAAATTGAAAGTGTTAATTTGAATAAAGCCCATAAAATAGTCATACATTTAGGTATGATGCCGATTAGCGACAACAGGCAATAAAGGAAAACAAATGGCAAAAAAGGCACATACCCATCTCAGGTCTGAACACACTTTTATCGCAACATCTTTTTTCACTGCTTGTGAAATTCTGAAAAACAATTATTGTTTTTGTTTAAACACAGATGTACATCACATTTTTAATCAGACTAGAAGACATATGATGTAGATAAATAAATAAAAGATGATTTTTATCATAACAGACAGGGCACTGGCAAATGTGCTGGCAACAATCACCCCTCTATTGTCAAACCATTTGACTGCTCTTATGCAGACATTGTCCACAAGAGCCTCTTGCTCTTCAAATGTCCCTCTTCGCTTCTTCTTCATCTATGAGTCTGCACTGAAACAGCACCCACGCAGGCGATTGTGCTGCACGGTCCCAAGTGCAGGTATGCCCTTTTTTGCAAGAGCAACAAACAGATCTACAGATGAGAACCAGTTATCAAAGAACAGCAGGATGAATGACTTGTGCAAGCTTGAGCACAATGTTACCACTGGCTCCTATGTCTGGTTGGCCTGGTACCGGATCTATTTTCCCTGTGAATATGTCAAATGAGTGCACCAGACCTCTTATGTCGCACAGTACAAAAATCTTGTATCCCAATTTGTATGGCTTTTTTTTTTATATATTGCTTTAGGCTCGATCTGCCCTTGATGTAGCTCTTGAAGGTCTTGCAGGTGCAGCACTGGTGGTTGGAGGTGGATGAGGCGGATCATCATCATCTTCCTCACTGCTGCTAATGTCCACTGTAGAGTCATTGCTGCTGCTTTCATCACCTGGTGCAGAAAATAATAAATCACTTTAGGAAACACCAAACATTTTTATCTTTTCAGTGTGTTCACGTAGTTACATCCATAGATGTCAAACAAGCTCAAACTTGACACAAAATCACCTTCACTTGCTTTATTAGGATTGTACTCCTCATCGCTGCCCTCACTCTCACTGAGAGCACTCTCAACAGGAGGTGGTTTGGCCCGGTGTGCTAGCTTTGCGTAAAAAGCTGCTGCATTCATTTGTATTTCTGCAGAAAAATAAGGTAAAGAAATTACTGTTATAATTTCAAAACAAAATGTGTTGAAAACCATCAACATACATACATTTGCTTCTGTTTGGTAGTTATCAGCTCATGCTGTGTTCATTTTTCATTATATAGAAATAAGAAAAATAAATCAATAGCAATGACATTGTTTATGCAACACGTTATGTTTATTATGTCTACAGATGACAACAAGTGTGGCAATGTCTGAATAAAACGTGTCTAAAAGTGGAACGACATGGAGGCACCCGTGTGCACCATTGCATATAAAGGATGCGTTCATTTATTTGTTCTACAGAAAAATAGTAACCACAAATGCCCTTTTTTATGCAACACATTACTTTTGTAATGTTTACAGATGATAACGAGAGTGATAGTTTATAGATAAAACGCGTGCGAGTGTTGCAAACCTTCGACAAACAACGCATTTACGTTTGCGGGGTGGCGGGGGAGGGGGGAGGTGCTTTTCCGATGATGCCGGCTGTAGCGATAGCGCTACAAACCAAAATCGTCATAGAGCTTCAAAAATACTCATCATAGAAACTCTATCTCATCGTGTTAGCAACACAAGTACACAATAAGACGGTACATATTTTTTTATTTTAGCTGACTTACCTTGAATTGAATGAATTAGTCAAGTTGGTGCGCAGGACTTCGACGTGGCTTTCATCTTGAATATCACGGTCCGGAAAAGGAAGCGGTGTTGTCTCTGGTCGGACACGACTGAAACTAATGCTTGAAAAAGGTTCCTAGGCATGTGTTTGACATTAATGTACCGGCAGTGAACAAAGGCAGACGATATTTTGGCCGCTTTCAAAGCGGGAACGGTATGATGCCGAATCGCGACATTCGGCGTTAAGGGGTTAAACTTAATTAAAAAAGTCATTTAAGCCTTTTCACAGTGAGATCTATGCGATATGGCCGAGAAATGTAATTTTGATGTTAACTCCCAAACCGCTGCGCAGAAGTCAACCAAACTTCACCCAATAGTGTATTGTATCACATTCTTGTAGTTACATTTGAAAATTTCGTTCTAGGACATTTGGTTTGAGCGCAATCATTAAACTTAGGTCAAAAAAGCCATTTAAGCCTTTTCACAGTGAGATCTATGCGATATGGCCGAGAAATGTAATTTTGATGTTAACTCCCAAACCGCTGCGCAGAAGTAAACCAAACTTCACCCATTAGTGTATTGTATCACAATCTAGTAGTTACATGTGGAAATTAGGTTCTAGGACATTTGATTTGAGCGCAATCCTCAAACTTAGGTCAAAAAAGCCATTTAAGCCTTTTCACAGTGAGATCTATGCGATATGGCCGAGAAATGTAATTTTGATGTTAACTCCCAAACCGCTGCGCAGAAGTCAACCAAACTTCACCCAATAGTGTATTGTATCACAATCTAGTAGTTACATTTGAAAATTTTGTTCTAGGACATTTTGTTTGAGCGCAATCATTAAACTTAATTAAAAAAGTCATTTAAGCCTTTTCACAGTGAGATCTATGCGATATGGCCGAGAAATGTAATTTTGATGTTAACTCCCAAACCGCTGCGCAGAAGTCAACCAAACTTCACCCATTAGTGTATTGTATCATAATCTAGTAATTACATGTGGAAATTTGGTTCTAGGACATTTGATTTGAGCGCAATCCTCAAACTTAGGTCAAAAAAGCCATTTAAGCCTTTTCACAGTGAGATCTATGCGATATGGCCGAGAAATGTAATTTTGATGTTAACTCCCAAACCGCTGCGCAGAAGTCAACCAAACTTCACCCATTAGTGTATTGTATCACAATCTAGTAGTTACATGTGGAAATTTGGTTATTGGACATTTGATTTGAGCGCAATCCTCAAACTTAGGTCAAAAAAGCCATTTAAGCCTTTTCACAGTGAGATCTATGCGATATGGCCGAGAAATGTAATTTTGATGTTAACTCCCAAACCGCTGCGCAGAAGTCAACCAAACTTCACCTATTAGTGTATTGTATCACAATCTAGTAGTTACATGTGGAAATTTGGTTCTAGGACATTTGATTTGAGCGCAATCCTCAAACTTAGGTCAAAAAAGCCATTTAAGCCTTTTCACAGTGAGATCTATGCGATATGGCCGAGAAATGTAATTTTGATGTTAACTCCCAAACCGCTGCGCAGAAGTCAACCAAACTTCACCTATTAGTGTATTGTATCACAATCTAGTAGTTACATGTGGAAATTTGGTTCTAGGACATTTGATTTGAGCGCAATCCTCAAACTTAGGTCAAAAAAGCCATTTAAGCCTTTTCACAGTGAGATCTATGCGATATGGCCGAGAAATGTAATTTTGATGTTAACTCCCAAACCGCTGCGCAGAAGTCAACCAAACTTCACCCAATAGTGTATTGTATCACATTCTAGTAGTTACATTTGAAAATTTCGTTCTAGGACATTTGGTTTGAGCGCAATCATTAAACTTAGGTCAAAAAAGCCATTTAAGCCTTTTCACAGTGAGATCTATGCGATATGGCCGAGAAATGTAATTTTGATGTTCACTCCCAAACCGCTGCGCAGAAGTCAACCAAACTTCACCCATTAGTGTATTGTATCACAATCTAGTAGTTACATGTGGAAATTTGGTTATAGGACATTTGATTTGAGCGCAATCCTCAAACTTAGGTCAAAAAAGCCATTTAAGCCTTTTCACAGTGAGATCTATGCGATATGGCCGAGAAATGTAATTTTGATGTTAACTCCAAAACCGCTGCGCAGAAGTCAACCAAACTTCACCCATTAGTGTATTGTATCACAATCTAGTAGTTACATGTGGAAATTTGGTTCTAGGACATTTGATTTGAGCGCAATCCTCAAACTTAGGTCAAAAAAGCCATTTAAGCCTTTTCACAGTGAGATCTATGCGATATGGCCGAGAAATGTAATTTTGATGTTAACTCCCAAACCGCTGCGCAGAAGTCAACCAAACTTCACCCAATAGTGTATTGTATCACATTCTAGTAGTTACATTTGAAAATTTCGTTCTAGGACATTTGGTTTGAGCGCAATTATTAAACTTAGGTCAAAAAAGCCATTTAAGCCTTTTCACAGTGAGATCTATGCGATATGGCCGAGAAATGTAATTTTGATGTTAACTCCCAAACCGCTGCGCAGAAGTAAACCAAACTTCACCCATTAGTGTATTGTATCACAATCTAGTAGTTACATGTGGAAATTTGGTTCTAGGAAATTTTGTTTGAGCGCAATCATCAAACTTAATTAAAAAAGTCATTTAAGCCTTTTCACAGTGAGATCTATGCGATATGGCCGAGAAATGTAATTTTGATGTTAACTCCCAAACCGCTGCGCAGAAGTCAACCAAACTTCACCCAATAGTGTATTGTATCACAATCTAGTAGTTACATTTGAAAATTTTGTTCTAGGACATTTTGTTTGAACGCAATCATCAAACTTAATTAAAAAAGTCATTTAAGCCTTTTCACAGTGAGATCTATGCGATATGGCCGAGAAATGTAATTTTGATGTTAACTCCCAAACCGCTGCGCAGAAGTCAACCAAACTTCACCCAATAGTGTATTGTATCACAATCTAGTAGTTACATTTGAAAATTTTGTTCTAGGAAATTTTGTTTGAGCGCAATCATCAAACTTAATTAAAAAAAGTCATTTAAGCCTTTTCACAGTGAGATCTATGCGATATGGCCGAGAAATGTAATTTTGATGTTCACTCCCAAACCGCTGCGCAGAAGTCAACCAAACTTCAACCATTAGTGTATTGTATCACAATCTAGTAGTTACATGTGGAAATTTGGTTCTAGGACATTTGATTTGAGCGCAATCCTCAAACTTAGGTCAAAAAAGCCATTTAAGCCTTTTCACAGTGAGATCTATGCGATATGGCCGAGAAATGTAATTTTGATGTTAACTCCCAAACCGCTGCGCAGAAGTCAACTAAACTTCACCCAATAGTGTATTGTATCACAATCTAGTAGTTACATTTGAAAATTTTGTTCTAGGACATTTTGTTTGAGCGCAATCATTAAACTTCATTGAAAAAGTCATTTAAGCCTTTTCACAGTGAGATCTATGCGATATGGCCGAGAAATGTAATTTTGATGTTAACTCCCAAACCGCTGCGCAGAAGTCAACCAAACTTCACCCATTAGTGTATTGTATCATAATCTAGTAATTACATGTGGAAATATGGTTCTAGGACATTTGATTTGAGCGCAATCCTCAAACTTAGGTCAAAAAAGCCATTTAAGCCTTTTCACAGTGAGATCTATGCGATATGGCCGAGAAATGTAATTTTGATGTTAACTCCCAAACCGCTGCGCAGAAGTCAACCAAACTTCACCCAATAGTGTATTGTATCACAATCTAGTAGTTACATTTGAAAATTTTGTTCTAGGACATTTTGTTTGAACGCAATCATCAAACTTAATTAAAAAAGTCATTTAAGCCTTTTCACAGTGAGATCTATGCGATATGGCCGAGAAATGTAATTTTGATGTTAACTCCCAAACCGCTGCGCAGAAGTCAACCAAACTTCACCTATTAGTGTATTGTATCACAATCTAGTAGTTACATGTGGAAATTTGGTTCTAGGACATTTGATTTGAGCGCAATCCTCAAACTTAGGTCAAAAAAGCCATTTAAGCCTTTTCACAGTGAGATCTATGCGATATGGCCGAGAAATGTAATTTTGATGTTAACTCCCAAACCGCTGCGCAGAAGTCAACCAAACTTCACCCAATAGTGTATTGTATCACATTCTTGTAGTTACATTTGAAAATTTCGTTCTAGGACATTTGGTTTGAGCGCAATCATTAAACTTAGGTCAAAAAAGCCATTTAAGCCTTTTCACAGTGAGATCTATGCGATATGGCCGAGAAATGTAATTTTGATGTTAACTCCCAAACCGCTGCGCAGAAGTAAACCAAACTTCACCCATTAGTGTATTGTATCACAATCTAGTAGTTACATGTGGAAATTAGGTTCTAGGACATTTGATTTGAGCGCAATCCTCAAACTTAGGTCAAAAAAGCCATTTAAGCCTTTTCACAGTGAGATCTATGCGATATGGCCGAGAAATGTAATTTTGATGTTAACTCCCAAACCGCTGCGCAGAAGTCAACCAAACTTCACCCAATAGTGTATTGTATCACAATCTAGTAGTTACATTTGAAAATTTTGTTCTAGGACATTTTGTTTGAACGCAATCATCAAACTTAATTAAAAAAGTCATTTAAGCCTTTTCACAGTGAGATCTATGCGATATGGCCGAGAAATGTAATTTTGCTGTTAACTCCCAAACCGCTGCGCAGAAGTCAACCAAACTTCACCCATTAGTGTATTGTATCACAATCTAGTAGTTACATGTGGAAATTTGGTTATTGGACATTTGATTTGAGCGCAATCCTCAAACTTAGGTCAAAAAAGCCATTTAAGCCTTTTCACAGTGAGATCTATGCGATATGGCCGAGAAATGTAATTTTGATGTTAACTCCCAAACCGCTGCGCAGAAGTCAACCAAACTTCACCTATTAGTGTATTGTATCACAATCTAGTAGTTACATGTGGAAATTTGGTTCTAGGACATTTGATTTGAGCGCAATCCTCAAACTTAGGTCAAAAAAGCCATTTAAGCCTTTTCACAGTGAGATCTATGCGATATGGCCGAGAAATGTAATTTTGATGTTAACTCCCAAACCGCTGCGCAGAAGTCAACCAAACTTCACCCAATAGTGTATTGTATCACATTCTAGTAGTTACATTTGAAAATTTCGTTCTAGGACATTTGGTTTGAGCGCAATTATTAAACTTAATTAAAAAAGTCATTTAAGCCTTTTCACAGTGAGATCTATGCGATATGGCCGAGAAATGTAATTTTGATGTTAACTCCCAAACCGCTGCGCAGAAGTCAACCAAACTTCACCCAATAGTGTATTTTATCAGAATCTAGTAGTTACATTTGGAAATTTAGTTCTAGCACATTTGATTTGAGCGCAATCCTCAAACTTAGGTCAAAAAAGCCATTTAAGCCTTTTCACAGTGAGATCTATGCGATATGGCCGAGAAATGTAATTTTGATGTTAACTCCCAAACCGCTGCGCAGAAGTAAACCAAACTTCACCAAATAGTGTATTTTATCATAATCTAGTAGTTACATTTGAAAATTTAGTTCTAGGACATTTGGTTTGAGCGCAATCTTCAAACTTAATTAAAAAAAGTCATTTAAGCCTTTTCACAGTGAGATCTATGCGATATGGCCGAGAAATGTAATTTTGATGTTCACTCCCAAACCGCTGCGCAGAAGTCAACCAAACTTCAACCATTAGTGTATTGTATCACAATCTAGTAGTTACATGTGGAAATTTGGTTCTAGGACATTTGATTTGAGCGCAATCCTCAAACTTAGGTCAAAAAAGCCATTTAAGCCTTTTCACAGTGAGATCTATGCGATATGGCCGAGAAATGTAATTTTGCTGTTAACTCCCAAACCGCTGCGCAGAAGTCAACCAAACTTCACCCAATAGTGTATTGTATCACAATCTAGTAGTTACATTTGAAAATTTTGTTCTAGGAAATTTTGTTTGAGCGCAATCATCAAACTTAATTAAAAAAGTCATTTAAGCCTTTTCACAGTGAGATCTATGCGATATGGCCGAGAAATGTAATTTTGATGTTAACTCCCAAACCGCTGCGCAGAAGTCAACCAAACTTCACCTATTAGTGTATTGTATCACAATCTAGTAGTTACATGTGGAAATTTGGTTCTAGGACATTTGATTTGAGCGCAATCCTCAAACTTAGGTCAAAAAAGCCATTTAAGCCTTTTCACAGTGAGATCTATGCGATATGGCCGAGAAATGTAATTTTGATGTTAACTCCCAAACCGCTGCGCAGAAGTCAACCAAACTTCACCCAATAGTGTATCGTATCACATTCTAGTAGTTACATTTGAAAATTTCGTTCTAGGACATTTGGTTTGAGCGCAATTATTAAACTTAGGTCAAAAAAGCCATTTAAGCCTTTTCACAGTGAGATCTATGCGATATGGCCGAGAAATGTAATTTTGATTTTAACTCCCAAACCGCTGCGCAGAAGTCAACCAAACTTCACCCAATAGTGTATTGTATCACAATCTAGTAGTTACATTTGAAAATTTTGTTCTAGGACATTTTTTTTGAACGCAATCATCAAACTTAATTAAAAAAGTCATTTAAGCCTTTTCACAGTGAGATCTATGCGATATGGCCGAGAAATGTAATTTTGATGTTAACTCCCAAACCGCTGCGCAGAAGTCAACCAAACTTCACCCAATAGTGTATTGTATCACAATCTAGTAGTTACATTTGAAAATTTTGTTCTAGGAAATTTTTTTTGAACGCAATCATCAAACTTAATTAAAAAAGTCATTTAAGCCTTTTCACAGTGAGATCTATGCGATATGGCCGAGAAATGTAATTTTGATGTTAACTCCCAAACCGCTGCGCAGAAGTCAACCAAACTTCACCCAATAGTGTATTGTATCACAATCTAGTAGTTACATTTGAAAATTTTGTTCTAGGAAATTTTGTTTGAGCGCAATCATCAAACTTAATTAAAAAAGTCATTTAAGCCTTTTCACAGTGAGATCTATGCGATATGGCCGAGAAATGTAATTTTGATGTTAACTCCCAAACCGCTGCGCAGAAGTCAACCAAACTTCACCCATTAGTGTATTGTATCACAATCTAGTAGTTACATGTGGAAATTTGGTTCTAGGACATTTGATTTGAGTGCAATCCTCAAACTTAGGTCAAAAAAGCCATTTAAGCCTTTTCACAGTGAGATCTATGCGATATGGCCGAGAAATGTAATTTTGATGTTAACTCCCAAACCGCTGCGCAGAAGTCAACCAAACTTCACCCAATAGTGTATTGTATCACAATCTAATAGTTACATTTGAAAATTTTGTTCTAGGACATTTTGTTTGAGCGCAATCATCAAACTTAATTAAAAAAGTCATTTAAGCCTTTTCACAGTGAGATCTATGCGATATGGCCGAGAAATGTAATTTTGATGTTCACTCCCAAACCGCTGCGCAGAAGTCAACCAAACTTCACCCATTAGTGTATTGTATCACAATCTAGTAGTTACATGTGGAAATTTGGTTATAGGACATTTGATTTGAGCGCAATCCTCAAACTTAGGTCAAAAAAGCCATTTAAGCCTTTTCACAGTGAGATCTATGCGATATGGCCGAGAAATGTAATTTTGATGTTAACTCCCAAACCGCTGCGCAGAAGTCAACCAAACTTCACCCAATAGTGTATTGTATCACAATCTAGTAGTTACATTTGAAAATTTTGTTCTAGGACATTTTGTTTGAAGGCAATCATCAAACTTAATTAAAAAAGTCATTTAAGCCTTTTCACAGTGAGATCTATGCGATATGGCCGAGAAATGTAATTTTGCTGTTAACTCCCAAACCGCTGCGCAGAAGTCAACCAAACTTCACCCAATAGTGTATTGTATCACAATCTAGTAGTTACATTTGAAAATTTTGTTCTAGGAAATTTTGTTTGAGCGCAATCATCAAACTTAATTAAAAAAGTCATTTAAGCCTTTTCACAGTGAGATCTATGCGATATGGCCGAGAAATGTAATTTTGATGTTAACTCCCAAACCGCTGCGCAGAAGTCAACCAAACTTCACCTATTAGTTTATTGTATCACAATCTAGTAGTTACATGTGGAAATTTGGTTCTAGGACATTTGATTTGAGCGCAATCCTCAAACTTAGGTCAAAAAAGCCATTTAAGCCTTTTCACAGTGAGATCTATGCGATATGGCCGAGAAATGTAATTTTGATGTTAACTCCCAAACCGCTGCGCAGAAGTCAACCAAACTTCACCCATTAGTGTATTGTATCACAATCTAGTAGTTACATGTGGAAATTTGGTTCTAGGACATTTGATTTGAGTGCAATCCTCAAACTTAGGTCAAAAAAGCCATTTAAGCCTTTTCACAGTGAGATCTATGCGATATGGCCGAGAAATGTAATTTTGATGTTAACTCCCAAACCGCTGCGCAGAAGTCAACCAAACTTCACCCAATAGTGTATTGTATCACAATCTAATAGTTACATTTGAAAATTTTGTTCTAGGACATTTTGTTTGAGCGCAATCATCAAACTTAATTAAAAAAGTCATTTAAGCCTTTTCACAGTGAGATCTATGCGATATGGCCGAGAAATGTAATTTTGATGTTCACTCCCAAACCGCTGCGCAGAAGTCAACCAAACTTCACCCATTAGTGTATTGTATCACAATCTAGTAGTTACATGTGGAAATTTGGTTATAGGACATTTGATTTGAGCGCAATCCTCAAACTTAGGTCAAAAAAGCCATTTAAGCCTTTTCACAGTGAGATCTATGCGATATGGCCGAGAAATGTAATTTTGATGTTAACTCCCAAACCGCTGCGCAGAAGTCAACCAAACTTCACCCAATAGTGTATTGTATCACAATCTAGTAGTTACATTTGAAAATTTTGTTCTAGGACATTTTGTTTGAAGGCAATCATCAAACTTAATTAAAAAAGTCATTTAAGCCTTTTCACAGTGAGATCTATGCGATATGGCCGAGAAATGTAATTTTGCTGTTAACTCCCAAACCGCTGCGCAGAAGTCAACCAAACTTCACCCAATAGTGTATTGTATCACAATCTAGTAGTTACATTTGAAAATTTTGTTCTAGGAAATTTTGTTTGAGCGCAATCATCAAACTTAATTAAAAAAGTCATTTAAGCCTTTTCACAGTGAGATCTATGCGATATGGCCGAGAAATGTAATTTTGATGTTAACTCCCAAACCGCTGCGCAGAAGTCAACCAAACTTCACCTATTAGTTTATTGTATCACAATCTAGTAGTTACATGTGGAAATTTGGTTCTAGGACATTTGATTTGAGCGCAATCCTCAAACTTAGGTCAAAAAAGCCATTTAAGCCTTTTCACAGTGAGATCTATGCGATATGGCCGAGAAATGTAATTTTGATGTTAACTCCCAAACCGCTGCGCAGAAGTCAACCAAACTTCACCCATTAGTGTATTGTATCACAATCTAGTAGTTACATGTGGAAATTTGGTTCTAGGACATTTGATTTGAGTGCAATCCTCAAACTTAGGTCAAAAAAGCCATTTAAGCCTTTTCACAGTGAGATCTATGCGATATGGCCGAGAAATGTAATTTTGATGTTAACTCCCAAACCGCTGCGCAGAAGTCAACCAAACTTCACCCAATAGTGTATTGTATCACAATCTAATAGTTACATTTGAAAATTTTGTTCTAGGACATTTTGTTTGAGCGCAATCATCAAACTTAATTAAAAAAGTCATTTAAGCCTTTTCACAGTGAGATCTATGCGATATGGCCGAGAAATGTAATTTTGATGTTCACTCCCAAACCGCTGCGCAGAAGTCAACCAAACTTCACCCATTAGTGTATTGTATCACAATCTAGTAGTTACATGTGGAAATTTGGTTATAGGACATTTGATTTGAGCGCAATCCTCAAACTTAGGTCAAAAAAGCCATTTAAGCCTTTTCACAGTGAGATCTATGCGATATGGCCGAGAAATGTAATTTTGATGTTAACTCCCAAACCGCTGCGCAGAAGTCAACCAAACTTCACCCAATAGTGTATTGTATCACAATCTAGTAGTTACATTTGAAAATTTTGTTCTAGGACATTTTGTTTGAAGGCAATCATCAAACTTAATTAAAAAAGTCATTTAAGCCTTTTCACAGTGAGATCTATGCGATATGGCCGAGAAATGTAATTTTGCTGTTAACTCCCAAACCGCTGCGCAGAAGTCAACCAAACTTCACCCAATAGTGTATTGTATCACAATCTAGTAGTTACATTTGAAAATTTTGTTCTAGGAAATTTTGTTTGAGCGCAATCATCAAACTTAATTAAAAAAGTCATTTAAGCCTTTTCACAGTGAGATCTATGCGATATGGCCGAGAAATGTAATTTTGATGTTAACTCCCAAACCGCTGCGCAGAAGTCAACCAAACTTCACCTATTAGTTTATTGTATCACAATCTAGTAGTTACATGTGGAAATTTGGTTCTAGGACATTTGATTTGAGCGCAATCCTCAAACTTAGGTCAAAAAAGCCATTTAAGCCTTTTCACAGTGAGATCTATGCGATATGGCCGAGAAATGTAATTTTGATGTTAACTCCCAAACCGCTGCGCAGAAGTCAACCAAACTTCACCTATTAGTTTATTGTATCACAATCTAGTAGTTACATGTGGAAATTTGGTTCTAGGACATTTGATTTGAGCGCAATCCTCAAACTTAGGTCAAAAAAGCCATTTAAGCCTTTTCACAGTGAGATCTATGCGATATGGCCGAGAAATGTAATTTTGATGTTAACTCCCAAACCGCTGCGCAGAAGTCAACCAAACTTCACCCAATAGTGTATTGTATCACATTCTAGTAGTTACATTTGAAAATTTCGTTCTAGGACATTTGGTTTGAGCGCAATTATTAAACTTAGGTCAAAAAAGCCATTTAAGCCTTTTCACAGTGAGATCTATGCGATATGGCCGAGAAATGTAATTTTGATTTTAACTCCCAAACCGCTGCGCAGAAGTCAACCAAACTTCACCCAATAGTGTATTGTATCACAATCTAGTAGTTACATTTGAAAATTTTGTTCTAGGACATTTTTTTTGAACGCAATCATCAAACTTAATTAAAAAAGTCATTTAAGCCTTTTCACAGTGAGATCTATGCGATATGGCCGAGAAATGTAATTTTGATGTTAACTCCCAAACCGCTGCGCAGAAGTCAACCAAACTTCACCCAATAGTGTATTGTATCACAATCTAGTAGTTACATTTGAAAATTTTGTTCTAGGAAATTTTGTTTGAGCGCAATCATCAAACTTAATTAAAAAAGTCATTTAAGCCTTTTCACAGTGAGATCTATGCGATATGGCCGAGAAATGTAATTTTGATGTTAACTCCCAAACCGCTGCGCAGAAGTCAACCAAACTTCACCCATTAGTGTATTGTATCACAATCTAGTAGTTACATGTGGAAATTTGGTTCTAGGACATTTGATTTGAGTGCAATCCTCAAACTTAGGTCAAAAAAGCCATTTAAGCCTTTTCACAGTGAGATCTATGCGATATGGCCGAGAAATGTAATTTTGATGTTAACTCCCAAACCGCTGCGCAGAAGTCAACCAAACTTCACCCAATAGTGTATTGTATCACAATCTAGTAGTTACATTTGAAAATTTTGTTCTAGGACATTTTGTTTGAGCGCAATCCTCAAACTTAGGTCAAAAAAGCCATTTAAGCCTTTTCACAGTGAGATCTATGCGATATGGCCGAGAAATGTAATTTTGATGTTAACTCCCAAACCGCTGCGCAGAAGTCAACTAAACTTCACCCAATAGTGTATTGTATCACATTCTAGTAGTTACATTTGAAAATTTCGTTCTAGGACATTTGGTTTGAGCGCAATTATTAAACTTAGGTCAAAAAAGCCATTTAAGCCTTTTCACAGTGAGATCTATGCGATATGGCCGAGAAATGTAATTTTGATGTTAACTCCCAAACCGCTGCGCAGAAGTAAACCAAACTTCACCCATTAGTGTATTGTATCACAATCTAGTAGTTACATGTAGAAATTTGGTTCTAGGACATTTGATTTGAGCGCAATCCTCAAACTTAGGTCAAAAAAGCCATTTAAGCCTTTTCACAGTGAGATTTATGCGATATGGCCGAGAAATGTAATTTTGATGTTAACTCCCAAACCGCTGCGCAGAAGTCAACCAAACTTCACCCAATAGTGTATTGTATCACAATCTAGTAGTTACATTTGAAAATTTTGTTCTAGGACATTTTGTTTGAGCGCAATCATCAAACTTAATTAAAAAAGTCATTTAAGCCTTTTCACAGTGAGATCTATGCGATATGGCCGAGAAATGTAATTTTGATGTTCACTCCCAAACCGCTGCGCAGAAGTCAACCAAACTTCACCCATTAGTGTATTGTATCACAATCTAGTAGTTACATGTGGAAATTTGGTTATAGGACATTTGATTTGAGCGCAATCCTCAAACTTAGGTCAAAAAAGCCATTTAAGCCTTTTCACAGTGAGATCTATGCGATATGGCCGAGAAATGTAATTTTGATGTTAACTCCAAAACCGCTGCGCAGAAGTCAACCAAACTTCACCCATTAGTGTATTGTATCACAATCTAGTAGTTACATGTGGAAATTTGGTTCTAGGACATTTGATTTGAGCGCAATCCTCAAACTTAGGTCAAAAAAGCCATTTAAGCCTTTTCACAGTGAGATCTATGCGATATGGCCGAGAAATGTAATTTTGATGTTAACTCCCAAACCGCTGCGCAGAAGTCAACCAAACTTCACCCAATAGTGTATTGTATCACATTCTAGTAGTTACATTTGAAAATTTCGTTCTAGGACATTTGGTTTGAGCGCAATTATTAAACTTAGGTCAAAAAAGCCATTTAAGCCTTTTCACAGTGAGATCTATGCGATATGGCCGAGAAATGTAATTTTGATGTTAACTCCCAAACCGCTGCGCAGAAGTAAACCAAACTTCACCCATTAGTGTATTGTATCACAATCTCGTAGTTACATGTGGAAATTTGGTTCTAGGACATTTGATTTGAGCGCAATCCTCAAACTTAGGTCAAAAAATCCATTTAAGCCTTTTCACAGTGAGATCTATGCGATATGGCCGAGAAATGTAATTTTGATGTTAACTCCCAAACCGCTGCGCAGAAGTCAACCAAACTTCACCCAATAGTGTATTGTATCACAATCTAGTAGTTACATTTGAAAATTTTGTTCTAGGACATTTTGTTTGAACGCAATCATCAAACTTAATTAAAAAAGTCATTTAAGCCTTTTCACAGTGAGATCTATGCGATATGGCCGAGAAATGTAATTTTGATGTTAACTCCCAAACCGCTGCGCAGAAGTCAACCAAACTTCACCCATTAGTGTATTGTATCACAATCTAGTAGTTACATGTGGAAATTTGGTTATAGGACATTTGATTTGAGCGCAATCCTCAAACTTAGGTCAAAAAAGCCATTTAAGCCTTTTCACAGTGAGATCTATGCGATATGGCCGAGAAATGTAATTTTGCTGTTAACTCCCAAACCGCTGCGCAGAAGTCAACCAAACTTCACCCAATAGTGTATTGTATCACAATCTAGTAGTTACATTTGAAAATTTTGTTCTAGGAAATTTTGTTTGAGCGCAATCATCAAACTTAATTAAAAAAGTCATTTAAGCCTTTTCACAGTGAGATCTATGCGATATGGCCGAGAAATGTAATTTTGATGTTAACTCCCAAACCGCTGCGCAGAAGTCAACCAAACTTCACCCATTAGTGTATTGTATCACAATCTAGTAGTTACATGTGGAAATTTGGTTCTAGGACATTTGATTTGAGTGCAATCCTCAAACTTAGGTCAAAAAAGCCATTTAAGCCTTTTCACAGTGAGATCTATGCGATATGGCCGAGAAATGTAATTTTGATGTTAACTCCCAAACCGCTGCGCAGAAGTCAACCAAACTTCACCCAATAGTGTATTGTATCACAATCTAGTAGTTACATTTGAAAATTTTGTTCTAGGACATTTTGTTTGAGCGCAATCCTCAAACTTAGGTCAAAAAAGCCATTTAAGCCTTTTCACAGTGAGATCTATGCGATATGGCCGAGAAATGTAATTTTGATGTTAACTCCCAAACCGCTGCGCAGAAGTCAACTAAACTTCACCCAATAGTGTATTGTATCACATTCTAGTAGTTACATTTGAAAATTTCGTTCTAGGACATTTGGTTTGAGCGCAATTATTAAACTTAGGTCAAAAAAGCCATTTAAGCCTTTTCACAGTGAGATCTATGCGATATGGCCGAGAAATGTAATTTTGATGTTAACTCCCAAACCGCTGCGCAGAAGTAAACCAAACTTCACCCATTAGTGTATTGTATCACAATCTAGTAGTTACATGTAGAAATTTGGTTCTAGGACATTTGATTTGAGCGCAATCCTCAAACTTAGGTCAAAAAAGCCATTTAAGCCTTTTCACAGTGAGATTTATGCGATATGGCCGAGAAATGTAATTTTGATGTTAACTCCCAAACCGCTGCGCAGAAGTCAACCAAACTTCACCCAATAGTGTATTGTATCACAATCTAGTAGTTACATTTGAAAATTTTGTTCTAGGACATTTTGTTTGAGCGCAATCATCAAACTTAATTAAAAAAGTCATTTAAGCCTTTTCACAGTGAGATCTATGCGATATGGCCGAGAAATGTAATTTTGATGTTCACTCCCAAACCGCTGCGCAGAAGTCAACCAAACTTCACCCATTAGTGTATTGTATCACAATCTAGTAGTTACATGTGGAAATTTGGTTATAGGACATTTGATTTGAGCGCAATCCTCAAACTTAGGTCAAAAAAGCCATTTAAGCCTTTTCACAGTGAGATCTATGCGATATGGCCGAGAAATGTAATTTTGATGTTAACTCCAAAACCGCTGCGCAGAAGTCAACCAAACTTCACCCATTAGTGTATTGTATCACAATCTAGTAGTTACATGTGGAAATTTGGTTCTAGGACATTTGATTTGAGCGCAATCCTCAAACTTAGGTCAAAAAAGCCATTTAAGCCTTTTCACAGTGAGATCTATGCGATATGGCCGAGAAATGTAATTTTGATGTTAACTCCCAAACCGCTGCGCAGAAGTCAACCAAACTTCACCCAATAGTGTATTGTATCACATTCTAGTAGTTACATTTGAAAATTTCGTTCTAGGACATTTGGTTTGAGCGCAATTATTAAACTTAGGTCAAAAAAGCCATTTAAGCCTTTTCACAGTGAGATCTATGCGATATGGCCGAGAAATGTAATTTTGATGTTAACTCCCAAACCGCTGCGCAGAAGTAAACCAAACTTCACCCATTAGTGTATTGTATCACAATCTCGTAGTTACATGTGGAAATTTGGTTCTAGGACATTTGATTTGAGCGCAATCCTCAAACTTAGGTCAAAAAATCCATTTAAGCCTTTTCACAGTGAGATCTATGCGATATGGCCGAGAAATGTAATTTTGATGTTAACTCCCAAACCGCTGCGCAGAAGTCAACCAAACTTCACCCAATAGTGTATTGTATCACAATCTAGTAGTTACATTTGAAAATTTTGTTCTAGGACATTTTGTTTGAACGCAATCATCAAACTTAATTAAAAAAGTCATTTAAGCCTTTTCACAGTGAGATCTATGCGATATGGCCGAGAAATGTAATTTTGATGTTAACTCCCAAACCGCTGCGCAGAAGTCAACCAAACTTCACCCATTAGTGTATTGTATCACAATCTAGTAGTTACATGTGGAAATTTGGTTATAGGACATTTGATTTGAGCGCAATCCTCAAACTTAGGTCAAAAAAGCCATTTAAGCCTTTTCACAGTGAGATCTATGCGATATGGCCGAGAAATGTAATTTTGCTGTTAACTCCCAAACCGCTGCGCAGAAGTCAACCAAACTTCACCCAATAGTGTATTGTATCACAATCTAGTAGTTACATTTGAAAATTTTGTTCTAGGAAATTTTGTTTGAGCGCAATCATCAAACTTAATTAAAAAAGTCATTTAAGCCTTTTCACAGTGAGATCTATGCGATATGGCCGAGAAATGTAATTTTGATGTTAACTCCCAAACCGCTGCGCAGAAGTCAACCAAACTTCACCTATTAGTTTATTGTATCACAATCTAGTAGTTACATGTGGAAATTTGGTTCTAGGACATTTGATTTGAGCGCAATCCTCAAACTTAGGTCAAAAAAGCCATTTAAGCCTTTTCACAGTGAGATCTATGCGATATGGCCGAGAAATGTAATTTTGATGTTAACTCCCAAACCGCTGCGCAGAAGTCAACCAAACTTCACCCAATAGTGTATTGTATCACATTCTAGTAGTTACATTTGAAAATTTCGTTCTAGGACATTTGGTTTGAGCGCAATTATTAAACTTAGGTCAAAAAAGCCATTTAAGCCTTTTCACAGTGAGATCTATGCGATATGGCCGAGAAATGTAATTTTGATTTTAACTCCCAAACCGCTGCGCAGAAGTCAACCAAACTTCACCCAATAGTGTATTGTATCACAATCTAGTAGTTACATTTGAAAATTTTGTTCTAGGACATTTTTTTTGAACGCAATCATCAAACTTAATTAAAAAAGTCATTTAAGCCTTTTCACAGTGAGATCTATGCGATATGGCCGAGAAATGTAATTTTGATGTTAACTCCCAAACCGCTGCGCAGAAGTCAACCAAACTTCACCCAATAGTGTATTGTATCACAATCTAGTAGTTACATTTGAAAATTTTGTTCTAGGAAATTTTGTTTGAGCGCAATCATCAAACTTAATTAAAAAAGTCATTTAAGCCTTTTCACAGTGAGATCTATGCGATATGGCCGAGAAATGTAATTTTGATGTTAACTCCCAAACCGCTGCGCAGAAGTCAACCAAACTTCACCCATTAGTGTATTGTATCACAATCTAGTAGTTACATGTGGAAATTTGGTTCTAGGACATTTGATTTGAGTGCAATCCTCAAACTTAGGTCAAAAAAGCCATTTAAGCCTTTTCACAGTGAGATCTATGCGATATGGCCGAGAAATGTAATTTTGATGTTAACTCCCAAACCGCTGCGCAGAAGTCAACCAAACTTCACCCAATAGTGTATTGTATCACAATCTAGTAGTTACATTTGAAAATTTTGTTCTAGGACATTTTGTTTGAGCGCAATCATCAAACTTAATTAAAAAAGTCATTTAAGCCTTTTCACAGTGAGATCTATGCGATATGGCCGAGAAATGTAATTTTGATGTTCACTCCCAAACCGCTGCGCAGAAGTCAACCAAACTTCACCCATTAGTGTATTGTATCACAATCTAGTAGTTACATGTGGAAATTTGGTTATAGGACATTTGATTTGAGCGCAATCCTCAAACTTAGGTCAAAAAAGCCATTTAAGCCTTTTCACAGTGAGATCTATGCGATATGGCCGAGAAATGTAATTTTGATGTTAACTCCAAAACCGCTGCGCAGAAGTCAACCAAACTTCACCCATTAGTGTATTGTATCACAATCTAGTAGTTACATGTGGAAATTTGGTTCTAGGACATTTGATTTGAGCGCAATCCTCAAACTTAGGTCAAAAAAGCCATTTAAGCCTTTTCACAGTGAGATCTATGCGATATGGCCGAGAAATGTAATTTTGATGTTAACTCCCAAACCGCTGCGCAGAAGTCAACCAAACTTCACCCAATAGTGTATTGTATCACATTCTAGTAGTTACATTTGAAAATTTCGTTCTAGGACATTTGGTTTGAGCGCAATTATTAAACTTAGGTCAAAAAAGCCATTTAAGCCTTTTCACAGTGAGATCTATGCGATATGGCCGAGAAATGTAATTTTGATGTTAACTCCCAAACCGCTGCGCAGAAGTAAACCAAACTTCACCCATTAGTGTATTGTATCACAATCTCGTAGTTACATGTGGAAATTTGGTTCTAGGACATTTGATTTGAGCGCAATCCTCAAACTTAGGTCAAAAAATCCATTTAAGCCTTTTCACAGTGAGATCTATGCGATATGGCCGAGAAATGTAATTTTGATGTTAACTCCCAAACCGCTGCGCAGAAGTCAACCAAACTTCACCCAATAGTGTATTGTATCACAATCTAGTAGTTACATTTGAAAATTTTGTTCTAGGACATTTTGTTTGAACGCAATCATCAAACTTAATTAAAAAAGTCATTTAAGCCTTTTCACAGTGAGATCTATGCGATATGGCCGAGAAATGTAATTTTGATGTTAACTCCCAAACCGCTGCGCAGAAGTCAACCAAACTTCACCCATTAGTGTATTGTATCACAATCTAGTAGTTACATGTGGAAATTTGGTTATAGGACATTTGATTTGAGCGCAATCCTCAAACTTAGGTCAAAAAAGCCATTTAAGCCTTTTCACAGTGAGATCTATGCGATATGGCCGAGAAATGTAATTTTGATGTTAACTCCCAAACCGCTGCGCAGAAGTCAACCAAACTTCACCCAATAGTGTATTGTATCACATTCTAGTAGTTACATTTGAAAATTTCGTTCTAGGACATTTGGTTTGAGCGCAATCATTAAACTTATGTCAAAAAAGCCATTTAAGCCTTTTCACAGTGAGATCTATGCGATATAGCCGAGAAATGTAATTTTGATGTTAACTCCCAAACCGCTGCGCAGAAGTCAACTAAACTTCACCCAATAGTGTATTGTATCACATTCTAGTAGTTACATTTGAAAATTTCGTTCTAGGACATTTGGTTTGAGCGCAATCATTAAACTTAATTAAAAAAGTCATTTAAGCCTTTTCACAGTGAGATCTACACTGTAAATGCTAACATTCAAATTAATTAAACGTGATAAGTGAACTAAACTCAATTTTCATCAACCTGTTGTGAACACTACTTTTAAATAAGTAAGTAGTAATTTGGGGTTGGAGAACTTGCTTAACTTGATATATCCCAGTTAAGTCAAATTAGAAAAAATAATTTCTTGTACCCAGTGTCCTTTGGGCGTTCTATCAGACATGCGCAGATCTGCCCTGCCCACTTTCGCGCTCTTTCCAACACCTTTCTCAGTTATTTTCGCCATTGTGGGTTTACTTGTCCTCAGCACACTGATTTGGTAAGTACATATTTTACTCTTTTGTAAACCGTCGATTTGTCTTGTTGTAGTGTAGTAGCCTGTGTGCTGCCAGGGAGGAGAAGTGTCAATTACATCAAATATCACCGCTAGCAAGCATGCTATATGACCGTGACAGGAACCTCATCATTTTCAGAAACAAATGTAGACTACAGTTTATGGTAGACTCCCATTTTATGCCGGCCGGCGTTTTGAATTCTTGACAGACGGGGCTCGTAACGTTTTTAGGCGATGGGAGAGGTTTTTAAAACCGATTTAAAACAGTTACCGAGCGGTTTTAAGTTAGGTAGACCGAGGGGAGGTTCGCTTCCTGTTTTAAAAATAAAAACACTAATTCTATCGTTAGCGGGTGTTTTATTTTGTGAAACTAACAGGAAGTGCCTTAATCACTACGGCTAGCTTGAGTAGCGCCGAATTTGCACGTTGTGGATCTAAACGGCTACTTTCTCACGTAAAAATGTTAGAAATGTCGATAAAGTGATTTATTTACAGAGTTAGTGCTAGAATTAAGTCAGCTTCAGCCTGTCTATTTCGGCTCAGGTAAGAGCTAAATGCACAGTCAGACCTTATGTGCGCCAACGTAATCGGTTCTTGCGTTGGAGCAGGGGTCCCCAAACTACGGCCCGCGGGCCGGCCGGACACGGCCCGCCTCCACAATTGGTCCGGCCCCCTGAACCCCCCCCCCCCCCCCCCCCCATAGTGTTATTATTTCCTGGCTTTTTTCTGTGAAGAACCCAGACAGGGTTATTTGGTTATTATCTATTTAATTAATTGTGTTATTATTATTCATTATTATATGATATTATATTATGTTATAATTATTTTTATTTTATTTTGTTCCAAGAAGAATTCAGAAAGGGTTATTTAATTATGGCTTTCTGAAAACACATTTAGGCACTGCTGCAATCGTCACACTTTTTCTGTTACAAACTGACCCGGCCCCTCATCAGAGAAGGGAAAAGTCATGTGGCCTTCACAGGAAAAGGTTTGGGGACCCCTGCTTTAGAGTGTTTGTCATCTGCCCTTCCATTTGCTTTTCTTCATGTGCAGTGCTCCCCCTCCATGTTTGATCAAACTGCACTGATAATTTGAAATTGTTTTAAAATGCATTAATCGCAAAAATCAGAGGACTAGATCACATTTCCCCCTGTTATTTCACCACTTTAACTTTGGTCTAACCTAATATAGGAATACAGATAGAAAGAGTGCAGAGATCACACTCGACGCCATAACAACCTGGTGTGTTTAAGGTTGGTCATTTATGTGCCTATATTTTGAAATTGTTGCCTTAATTTTGTGTTCTTTTTCACCATCCCCCAATCAGGCTGAAGCAAATGGTCAAAAGTCCACACATACCTCAGTCTCAGCAATTACAGGTATGTTTCATACACTGATCAATGAATCATTTGATATTTGTATTTGTTTCATGGGTTGGGATAACAAACATGCATTAATGTTTTTACAGATGGATTAAGAAATTAATTGTACATCTCAATTTGAATGTTCAAAAATAATCAATTACGTTAATTTAAAAATAACTCATTGTTAAACATTTTAGTTTGTGAATATTAAAATAATTTATTGCAGATTTTAATTTGTGATTAAAAATAATTGGACATTTTAATTTGTGACTGTTAAGAAAAAATTTAACTTTTTTTTTTTCTAACAAGTTCTCAATGCTGAAATTATCATGTCTTTTCAGGTCAACCAAAGCAGTATTCTCTAATGCAGTGGACTTGCAAGTACTGCACATTTTCTGCTGAAAAGAGCCTACTTGCTTAAGCATTACCGCTTAAAACATGGATACCACACTCGGACATCCCTACTCCCATGTCTTCATAAGGACTGCCTCTGCACATTTAAATCTTTTAATGCACTCAAAGTACACCTATCGACATGGCACTCTCAAAAAGATGCAGGCAAAAGTGGAGAAACTGCATTTGACCGTCAGTTGTGCAACTTTGTGGAGCCCTGCTCAGAAGCAGACTTCTTTACCCATTTGCGAGGACATCTTAAGCTGAGGCAAATGGTTACTTGCCCATATCAAGACTAACTTTCAGAGCAGTATTTATTCGACCTTCACTGCACACAAAAGCAAAGAAATGTGAAATGTGTTTGAGCCATAGTGTGGGTAGGACATTTGTGTCTAAATCATTCAATCCCAATAAAAGTTGCTTTAATAAAAAAAAAAAACTTATTTTTAATCAAAGAAAAAGAACCTTTTGCAAAAATATATTTTTTTGAAAATATATATATTTTTAAATATATATTTTTTTTTATTGACGTGTCACTTTTTTTTTAAAGGAAAAAGTTTAAAACTTTTTTTTTAAAGTGGAAAAAGTTTTGAACGCATTTCTTTTTTTCTTTTTGAAGTGGAAAAGGTCTTAAAGGCACTTTTTTTTTTGATTGAATCATTTTGACACAAAGATACGACTTCAACGCTACTTCCGACATGTTTGAGTGGCAGGTGACTACACCAATGGCATAAAAGAATGACTAATGGCCACCAGGGCTCCATCGAGCCATCGGACTCTGCTCGAGTCCAAGCCGAAAATAGGGCACTGGTACGGGGGGGTGACATCGGCATCTGACCGGAGTGCCCGCGCTGGTATGGTGCGCTGCTGCTTAATGTGATTCAAGAGGGGAACTTCACCCACTGCCCTGACGTGACGGTTGGCAATCGGGGTCCAACCGCAGTGTCGCGACGCGCCGGTATGGGAGTGGCCCGACACTAGCCTGCCCAGTAGCCCGCGCCGGGAGCCCCGTCGCTTCAGCTTTGAATGAGTGTCGTGTCAGTCGCGGGCCGTCTACTCAACAGCCGGCCTCCGCGCCGGGGTAGTGATATCAGGGTCCGCCAGTGTGCCGCAACAGGGCACCGTACCATCGCCGGCACACCGGTGAGATGCCGATGTCACACCCCCGTACCGGTGCCCTATTTTCGGCTTGGACTCGAGCAGAGTCCGATGGCTGGATGGAGCCCTGGTGGCCATTATTTTTGCTTCCTGCTTTTATGCCATTGGCGTAATCACCTGCCACTCAAACATGTCAGAAGTAGCGTTGAAGTTGGATCTTCGTGTCTAAATGATTCAACCGAAAAAAAGTGCCTTCAAAACTTTTTCCACTTCAAAAAAAAAAAGTGCCTTCAAAACTTTTTCCACCTAAAAAAAAAAAAAAAAAAAAAAGTTTAAAACTTTTTGCTTTTCAAAAAAAAGTGACACGTCAATTAAAAAATAAAAATTAAAAAAAAAAATTTTTTTCAAAAAAATATTTTTGCAAAAGTTTTTTTTTTCTTTGATTAAAAACAGTTTTTTGATTGAAGCAACTTTTATTGGGATTGAATAATTTGGACACAAATGTCCTACCCATAATATGGCTCAAAAACAAAAAGGATTGCTTCGATCAAAGAAAACAGTTTCAATGAAAAATAAAGCGTAAATTTCTGAGTCTCAAATATTTTTTCACATTCAAACCTTTTTTTCTACAATTGTTTTTTTTTTTTTTTTTTTTTTTTTAATTGAAGTGATTTTATTTTGAAAATATACATTTTTTGTTTGAAGCAACTTATTTTTGGATTGAATAATAAAGACACAAATGTCCTAGCCAAAATGTGGTCCAAACGCAGAATTACATCAATCAAAAAAGTTGTTTCAATAAAAAAAAAAGAATTAAATTTTTTAAAAAAAATTTCAAAGAAAAATAGTTTTCAAACATATTTTTTGACTTACAAATTTATTTTTGCATTCAAACAATTTTTTTTGATTGACATGACTTTTTCTTTGATTAAAAAAATAATAATATATATATATATACTAATGAAATATTTTTGAATAGAAATTACTTTTTTTTTTTTTTTTTTGAGGAAAAAGCTTAATATGAAATTAGAATTTGAATAAAAATAAGACACATATTCTTGGTAAGATTTTAGGTTTCTCAGGTGTATAACTCCAGTACACGTTTTGCATTTACTCTTTTAGTGATGTGAAAAAAAACAAGTATCTTGTTTACTGTATCAGGTGTTAAAGTGAAATTTGAATTTGAACTGAGTTGTGTGTTTTAAAAAGAGTTCTGTATTTTTATGTTTATTTTATCACTGCTGCACAGTTTAAACCATGGCACAATGTTGATTGTAGTTCCAGTTTTGATCACTAATATTGTTGGAGAAATCAGAACTGTTAGCTTTACCAGAGCTCAAGCTCATGTTGTAATGGGAAACTAGTTTGACGCCATGTCTTCAATGCCGAGTTAATGTCCTGAAATTATGATAATAGGATCTCGCCTGTTAGTCTTTGGAAATTACAGGATAGGAGTGGACATTGATGCAGTTCAGGTATTATTCAGTAATTTCTGTAGCAAAAGGTTATTTTAGGTACTTATACTTTGTATGAGGTGCAAAATGTTTGCAAAAGTAGGTTTATAATTAATCCACTGATTGTTCATTGATACTGAGCATTAACCAAACACCGTTCAGCCTGCCAGGAGCCAGTGTCTCTCATTAAATGCACTTTTGAGCATTTTAAAGTAAATTTTAATTCCATTGAATTAATCCAATGAGTGTTCTCCATTTATTGTGTTTTGGGGGTCATTACTGTTAGATAATGTGTTTTTAATGAAATTAGTATGTGCAGATGTAATTTCTATTGTGGAATTCTTTTAGGTCAAGAAAATTAAGTTGACCTGAATATGATGGGAGTACTGTGCACTCAAAATAAACAAGTTACTGTAATCCAGTTATTTTAGTTAGTTTGAGTACTGCCAACTCAATAAAAACAAGTGACTATAATCCAAATTTTTTAAGTTAATTTGAGTACTGCCAACTCACAATAATTAAGTTAATCAAATCTAATTCATCTAAGTCAACATAAATTAATTTTTTTAGGGCAGCAAGTTTGCATATATTTTTTTAGTAAAGTCAACTTTTAATATTTTACAGTGTATGCGATATGGCCGAGAAATGTAATTTTGATGTTAACTCCCAAACGGCTGCGCAGAAGTCAACCAAACTTCACCCAATAGTGTATTGTATCACAATCTAGTAGTTACATTTGAAAATTTTGTTCTAGGACATTTTGTTTGAACGCAATCATCAAACTTAATTAAAAAAGTCATTTAAGCCTTTTCACAGTGAGATCTATGCGATATGGCCGAGAAATGTAATTTTGATGTTAACTCCCAAACCGCTGCGCAGAAGTCAACCAAACTTCACCCAATAGTGTATTGTATCACAATCTAGTAGTTACATTTGAAAATTTTGTTCTAGGAAATTTTGTTTGAGCGCAATCATCAAACTTAATTAAAAAAGTCATTTAAGCCTTTTCACAGTGAGATCTATGCGATATGGCCGAGAAATGTAATTTTGATGTTAACTCCCAAACCGCTGCGCAGAAGTCAACCAAACTTCACCCATTAGTGTATTGTATCACAATCTAGTAGTTACATGTGGAAATTTGGTTCTAGGACATTTGATTTGAGCGCAATCCTCAAACTTAGGTCAAAAAAGCCATTTAAGCCTTTTCACAGTGAGATCTATGCGATATGGCCGAGAAATGTAATTTTGATGTTAACTCCCAAACCGCTAAGCAGAAGTCAACCAAACTTCACCCAATAGTGTATTGTATCACAATCTAGTAGTTACATTTGAAAATTTTGTTCTAGGACATTTTGTTTGAGCGCAATCCTCAAACTTAGGTCAAAAAAGCCATTTAAGCCTTTTCACAGTGAGATCTATGCGATATGGCCGAGAAATGTAATTTTGATGTTAACTCCCAAACCGCTGCGCAGAAGTCAACCAAACTTCACCCAATAGTGTATTGTATCACATTCTAGTAGTTACATTTGAAAATTTCGTTCTAGGACATTTGGTTTGAGCGCAATCATTAAACTGAGGTCAAAAAAGCCATTTAAGCCTTTTCACAGTGAGATCTATGCGATATGGCCGAGAAATGTAATTTTGATGTTAACTCCCAAACCGCTGCGCAGAAGTAAACCAAACTTCACCCATTAGTGTATTGTATCACAATCTAGTAGTTACATGTGGAAATTTGGTTCTAGGACATTTGATTTGAGCGCAATCCTCAAACTTAGGTCAAAAAAGCCATTTAAGCCTTTTCACAGTGAGATCTATGCGATATGGCCGAGAAATGTAATTTTGATGTTAACTCCCAAACCGCTGCGCAGAAGTCAACCAAACTTCACCCAATAGTGTATTGTATCACAATCTAGTAGTTACATTTGAAAATTTTGTTTTAGGACATTTTGTTTGAACGCAATCATCAAACTTAATTAAAAAAGTCATTTAAGCCTTTTCACAGTGAGATCTATGCGATATGGCCGAGAAATGTAATTTTGATGTTAACTCCCAAACCGCTGCGCAGAAGTCAACCAAACTTCACCCAATAGTGTATTTTATCACAATCTAGTAGTTACATGTGGAAATTTGGTTATTGGACATTTGATTTGAGCGCAATCCTCAAACTTAGGTCAAAAAAGCCATTTAAGCCTTTTCACAGTGAGATCTATGCGATATGGCCGAGAAATGTAATTTTGATGTTCACTCCCAAACCGCTGCGCAGAAGTCAACCAAACTTCACCCAATAGTGTATTGTATCACATTCTAGTAGTTACATTTTAAAATTTCGTTCAAGGACATTTGGTTTGAGCGCAATTATTAAACTTAGGTCAAAAAAGCCATTTAAGCCTTTTCACAGTGAGATCTATGCGATATGGCCGAGAAATGTAATTTTGATGTTAACTCCCAAACCGCTGCGCAGAAGTAAACCAAACTTCACCCATTAGTGTATTGTATCACAATCTAGTAGTTACATGTAGAAATTTGGTTCTAGGACATTTGATTTGAGCGCAATCCTCAAACTTAGGTCAAAAAAGCCATTTAAGCCTTTTCACAGTGAGATCTATGCGATATGGCCGAGAAATGTAATTTTGATGTTAACTCCCAAACCGCTGCGCAAAAGTCAACCAAACTTCACCCAATAGTGTATTGTATCACAATCTAGTAGTTACATTTGAAAATTTTGTTCTAGGACATTTTGTTTGATTGCAATCATCAAACTTAATTAAAAAAGTCATTTAAGCCTTTTCACAGTGAGATCTATGCGATATGGCCGAGAAATGTAATTTTGATGTTAACTCCCAAACCGCTGCGCAGAAGTCAACCAAACTTCACCCAATAGTGTATTGTATCACAATCTAGTAGTTACATTTGAAAATTTCGTTCTAGGACATTTGGTTTGAGCGCAATCATTAAACTTAGGTCAAAAAAGCCATTTAAGCCTTTTCACAGTGAGATCTATGCGATATGGCCGAGAAATGTAATTTTGATGTTAACTCCCAAACCGCTGCGCAGAAGTCAACCAAACTTCACCCAATAGTGTATTGTATCACAATCTAGTAGTTACATTTGAAAATTTTGTTCTAGGACATTTTGTTTGAACGCAATCATCAAACTTAATTAAAAAAGTCATTTAAGCCTTTTCACAGTGAGATCTATGCGATATGGCCGAGAAATGTAATTTTGCTGTTAACTCCCAAACCGCTGCGCAGAAGTCAACCAAACTTCACCCAATAGTGTATTGTATCACAATCTAGTAGTTACATTTGAAAATTTTGTTCTAGGAAATTTTGTTTGAGCGCAATCATCAAACTTACTTAAAAAAGTCATTTAAGCCTTTTCACAGTGAGATCTATGCGATATGGCCGAGAAATGTAATTTTGATGTTAACTCCCAAACCGCTGCGCAGAAGTCAACCAAACTTCACCCATTAGTGTATTGTATCACAATCTAGTAGTTACATGTGGAAATTTGGTTCTAGGACATTTGATTTGAGCGCAATCCTCAAACTTAGGTCAAAAAAGCCATTTAAGCCTTTTCACAGTGAGATCTATGCGATATGGCCGAGAAATGTAATTTTGATGTTAACTCCCAAACCGCTGCGCAGAAGTCAACCAAACTTCACCCAATAGTGTATTGTATCACATTCTAGTAGTTACATTTTAAAATTTCGTTCAAGGACATTTGGTTTGAGCGCAATTATTAAACTTAGGTCAAAAAAGCCATTTAAGCCTTTTCACAGTGAGATCTATGCGATATGGCCGAGAAATGTAATTTTGATGTTAACTCCCAAACCGCTGCGCAGAAGTAAACCAAACTTCACCCATTAGTGTATTGTATCACAATCTAGTAGTTACATGTAGAAATTTGGTTCTAGGACATTTGATTTGAGCGCAATCCTCAAACTTAGGTCAAAAAAGCCATTAAAGCCTTTTCACAGTGAGATCTATGCGATATGGCCGAGAAATGTAATTTTGATGTTAACTCCCAAACCGCTGCGCAGAAGTCAACCAAACTTCACCCAATAGTGTATTGTATCACAATCTAGTAGTTACATTTGAAAATTTTGTTCTAGGAAATTTTGTTTGAGCGCAATCATCAAACTTAATTAAAAAAGTCATTTAAGCCTTTTCACAGTGAGATCTATGCGATATGGCCGAGAAATGTAATTTTGATGTTAACTCCCAAACCGCTGCGCAGAAGTCAACCAAACTTCACCCATTAGTGTATTGTATCACAATCTAGTAGTTACATGTGGAAATTTGGTTCTAGGACATTTGATTTGAGCGCAATCCTCAAACTTAGGTCAAAAAAGCCATTTAAGCCTTTTCACAGTGAGATCTATGCGATATGGCCGAGAAATGTAATTTTGATGTTAACTCCCAAACCGCTAAGCAGAAGTCAACCAAACTTCACCCAATAGTGTATTGTATCACAATCTAGTAGTTACATTTGAAAATTTTGTTCTAGGACATTTTGTTTGAGCGCAATCCTCAAACTTAGGTCAAAAAAGCCATTTAAGCCTTTTCACAGTGAGATCTATGCGATATGGCCGAGAAATGTAATTTTGATGTTAACTCCCAAACCGCTGCGCAGAAGTCAACCAAACTTCACCCAATAGTGTATTGTATCACATTCTAGTAGTTACATTTGAAAATTTCGTTCTAGGACATTTGGTTTGAGCGCAATCATTAAACTGAGGTCAAAAAAGCCATTTAAGCCTTTTCACAGTGAGATCTATGCGATATGGCCGAGAAATGTAATTTTGATGTTAACTCCCAAACCGCTGCGCAGAAGTAAACCAAACTTCACCCATTAGTGTATTGTATCACAATCTAGTAGTTACATGTGGAAATTTGGTTCTAGGACATTTGATTTGAGCGCAATCCTCAAACTTAGGTCAAAAAAGCCATTTAAGCCTTTTCACAGTGAGATCTATGCGATATGGCCGAGAAATGTAATTTTGATGTTAACTCCCAAACCGCTGCGCAGAAGTCAACCAAACTTCACCCAATAGTGTATTGTATCACAATCTAGTAGTTACATTTGAAAATTTTGTTTTAGGACATTTTGTTTGAACGCAATCATCAAACTTAATTAAAAAAGTCATTTAAGCCTTTTCACAGTGAGATCTATGCGATATGGCCGAGAAATGTAATTTTGATGTTAACTCCCAAACCGCTGCGCAGAAGTCAACCAAACTTCACCCAATAGTGTATTTTATCACAATCTAGTAGTTACATGTGGAAATTTGGTTATTGGACATTTGATTTGAGCGCAATCCTCAAACTTAGGTCAAAAAAGCCATTTAAGCCTTTTCACAGTGAGATCTATGCGATATGGCCGAGAAATGTAATTTTGATGTTCACTCCCAAACCGCTGCGCAGAAGTCAACCAAACTTCACCCAATAGTGTATTGTATCACATTCTAGTAGTTACATTTTAAAATTTCGTTCAAGGACATTTGGTTTGAGCGCAATTATTAAACTTAGGTCAAAAAAGCCATTTAAGCCTTTTCACAGTGAGATCTATGCGATATGGCCGAGAAATGTAATTTTGATGTTAACTCCCAAACCGCTGCGCAGAAGTAAACCAAACTTCACCCATTAGTGTATTGTATCACAATCTAGTAGTTACATGTAGAAATTTGGTTCTAGGACATTTGATTTGAGCGCAATCCTCAAACTTAGGTCAAAAAAGCCATTTAAGCCTTTTCACAGTGAGATCTATGCGATATGGCCGAGAAATGTAATTTTGATGTTAACTCCCAAACCGCTGCGCAAAAGTCAACCAAACTTCACCCAATAGTGTATTGTATCACAATCTAGTAGTTACATTTGAAAATTTTGTTCTAGGACATTTTGTTTGATTGCAATCATCAAACTTAATTAAAAAAGTCATTTAAGCCTTTTCACAGTGAGATCTATGCGATATGGCCGAGAAATGTAATTTTGATGTTAACTCCCAAACCGCTGCGCAGAAGTCAACCAAACTTCACCCAATAGTGTATTGTATCACAATCTAGTAGTTACATTTGAAAATTTCGTTCTAGGACATTTGGTTTGAGCGCAATCATTAAACTTAGGTCAAAAAAGCCATTTAAGCCTTTTCACAGTGAGATCTATGCGATATGGCCGAGAAATGTAATTTTGATGTTAACTCCCAAACCGCTGCGCAGAAGTCAACCAAACTTCACCCAATAGTGTATTGTATCACAATCTAGTAGTTACATTTGAAAATTTTGTTCTAGGACATTTTGTTTGAACGCAATCATCAAACTTAATTAAAAAAGTCATTTAAGCCTTTTCACAGTGAGATCTATGCGATATGGCCGAGAAATGTAATTTTGCTGTTAACTCCCAAACCGCTGCGCAGAAGTCAACCAAACTTCACCCAATAGTGTATTGTATCACAATCTAGTAGTTACATTTGAAAATTTTGTTCTAGGAAATTTTGTTTGAGCGCAATCATCAAACTTACTTAAAAAAGTCATTTAAGCCTTTTCACAGTGAGATCTATGCGATATGGCCGAGAAATGTAATTTTGATGTTAACTCCCAAACCGCTGCGCAGAAGTCAACCAAACTTCACCCATTAGTGTATTGTATCACAATCTAGTAGTTACATGTGGAAATTTGGTTCTAGGACATTTGATTTGAGCGCAATCCTCAAACTTAGGTCAAAAAAGCCATTTAAGCCTTTTCACAGTGAGATCTATGCGATATGGCCGAGAAATGTAATTTTGATGTTAACTCCCAAACCGCTGCGCAGAAGTCAACCAAACTTCACCCAATAGTGTATTGTATCACATTCTAGTAGTTACATTTTAAAATTTCGTTCAAGGACATTTGGTTTGAGCGCAATTATTAAACTTAGGTCAAAAAAGCCATTTAAGCCTTTTCACAGTGAGATCTATGCGATATGGCCGAGAAATGTAATTTTGATGTTAACTCCCAAACCGCTGCGCAGAAGTAAACCAAACTTCACCCATTAGTGTATTGTATCACAATCTAGTAGTTACATGTAGAAATTTGGTTCTAGGACATTTGATTTGAGCGCAATCCTCAAACTTAGGTCAAAAAAGCCATTAAAGCCTTTTCACAGTGAGATCTATGCGATATGGCCGAGAAATGTAATTTTGATGTTAACTCCCAAACCGCTGCGCAAAAGTCAACCAAACTTCACCCAATAGTGTATTGTATCACAATCTAGTAGTTACATTTGAAAATTTTGTTCTAGGACATTTTGTTTGAACGCAATCATCAAACTTAATTAAAAAAGTCATTTAAGCCTTTTCACAGTGAGATCTATGCGATATGGCCGAGAAATGTAATTTTGATGTTAACTCCCAAACCGCTGCGCAGAAGTCAACCAAACTTCACCCAATAGTGTATTGTATCACAATCTAGTAGTTACATGTAGAAATTTGGTTCTAGGACATTTGATTTGAGCGCAATCCTCAAACTTAGGTCAAAAAAGCCATTAAAGCCTTTTCACAGTGAGATCTATGCGATATGGCCGAGAAATGTAATTTTGATGTTAACTCCCAAACCGCTGCGCAAAAGTCAACCAAACTTCACCCAATAGTGTATTGTATCACAATCTAGTAGTTACATTTGAAAATTTTGTTCTAGGACATTTTGTTTGAACGCAATCATCAAACTTAATTAAAAAAGTCATTTAAGCCTTTTCACAGTGAGATCTATGCGATATGGCCGAGAAATGTAATTTTGATGTTAACTCCCAAACCGCTGCGCAGAAGTCAACCAAACTTCACCCAATAGTGTATTGTATCAAAATCTAGTAGTTACATTTGAAAATTTTGTTCTAGGACATTTTGTTTGAGCGCAATCCTCAAACTTAGGTCAAAAAAGCCATTTAAGCCTTTTCACAGTGAGATCTATGCGATATGGCCGAGAAATGTAATTTTGATGTTAACTCCCAAACCGCTGCGCAGAAGTCAACCAAACTTCACCCAATAGTGTATTGTATCACAATCTAGTAGTTACATTTGAAAATTTTGTTCTAGGAAATTTTGTTTGAGCGCAATCATCAAACTTAATTAAAAAAGTCATTTAAGCCTTTTCACAGTGAGATCTATGCGATATGGCCGAGAAATGTAATTTTGATGTTAACTCCCAAACCGCTGCGCAGAAGTCAACCAAACTTCACCCATTAGTGTATTGTATCACAATCTAGTAGTTACATGTGGAAATTTGGTTCTAGGACATTTGATTTGAGCGCAATCCTCAAACTTAGGTCAAAAAAGCCATTTAAGCCTTTTCACAGTGAGATCTATGCGATATGGCCGAGAAATGTAATTTTGATGTTAACTCCCAAACCGCTAAGCAGAAGTCAACCAAACTTCACCCAATAGTGTATTGTATCACAATCTAGTAGTTACATTTGAAAATTTTGTTCTAGGACATTTTGTTTGAGCGCAATCCTCAAACTTAGGTCAAAAAAGCCATTTAAGCCTTTTCACAGTGAGATCTATGCGATATGGCCGAGAAATGTAATTTTGATGTTAACTCCCAAACCGCTGCGCAGAAGTCAACCAAACTTCACCCAATAGTGTATTGTATCACATTCTAGTAGTTACATTTGAAAATTTCGTTCTAGGACATTTGGTTTGAGCGCAATCATTAAACTGAGGTCAAAAAAGCCATTTAAGCCTTTTCACAGTGAGATCTATGCGATATGGCCGAGAAATGTAATTTTGATGTTAACTCCCAAACCGCTGCGCAGAAGTAAACCAAACTTCACCCATTAGTGTATTGTATCACAATCTAGTAGTTACATGTGGAAATTTGGTTCTAGGACATTTGATTTGAGCGCAATCCTCAAACTTAGGTCAAAAAAGCCATTTAAGCCTTTTCACAGTGAGATCTATGCGATATGGCCGAGAAATGTAATTTTGATGTTAACTCCCAAACCGCTGCGCAGAAGTCAACCAAACTTCACCCAATAGTGTATTGTATCACAATCTAGTAGTTACATTTGAAAATTTTGTTTTAGGACATTTTGTTTGAACGCAATCATCAAACTTAATTAAAAAAGTCATTTAAGCCTTTTCACAGTGAGATCTATGCGATATGGCCGAGAAATGTAATTTTGATGTTAACTCCCAAACCGCTGCGCAGAAGTCAACCAAACTTCACCCAATAGTGTATTTTATCACAATCTAGTAGTTACATGTGGAAATTTGGTTATTGGACATTTGATTTGAGCGCAATCCTCAAACTTAGGTCAAAAAAGCCATTTAAGCCTTTTCACAGTGAGATCTATGCGATATGGCCGAGAAATGTAATTTTGATGTTCACTCCCAAACCGCTGCGCAGAAGTCAACCAAACTTCACCCAATAGTGTATTGTATCACATTCTAGTAGTTACATTTTAAAATTTCGTTCAAGGACATTTGGTTTGAGCGCAATTATTAAACTTAGGTCAAAAAAGCCATTTAAGCCTTTTCACAGTGAGATCTATGCGATATGGCCGAGAAATGTAATTTTGATGTTAACTCCCAAACCGCTGCGCAGAAGTAAACCAAACTTCACCCATTAGTGTATTGTATCACAATCTAGTAGTTACATGTAGAAATTTGGTTCTAGGACATTTGATTTGAGCGCAATCCTCAAACTTAGGTCAAAAAAGCCATTTAAGCCTTTTCACAGTGAGATCTATGCGATATGGCCGAGAAATGTAATTTTGATGTTAACTCCCAAACCGCTGCGCAAAAGTCAACCAAACTTCACCCAATAGTGTATTGTATCACAATCTAGTAGTTACATTTGAAAATTTTGTTCTAGGACATTTTGTTTGATTGCAATCATCAAACTTAATTAAAAAAGTCATTTAAGCCTTTTCACAGTGAGATCTATGCGATATGGCCGAGAAATGTAATTTTGATGTTAACTCCCAAACCGCTGCGCAGAAGTCAACCAAACTTCACCCAATAGTGTATTGTATCACAATCTAGTAGTTACATTTGAAAATTTCGTTCTAGGACATTTGGTTTGAGCGCAATCATTAAACTTAGGTCAAAAAAGCCATTTAAGCCTTTTCACAGTGAGATCTATGCGATATGGCCGAGAAATGTAATTTTGATGTTAACTCCCAAACCGCTGCGCAGAAGTCAACCAAACTTCACCCAATAGTGTATTGTATCACAATCTAGTAGTTACATTTGAAAATTTTGTTCTAGGACATTTTGTTTGAACGCAATCATCAAACTTAATTAAAAAAGTCATTTAAGCCTTTTCACAGTGAGATCTATGCGATATGGCCGAGAAATGTAATTTTGCTGTTAACTCCCAAACCGCTGCGCAGAAGTCAACCAAACTTCACCCAATAGTGTATTGTATCACAATCTAGTAGTTACATTTGAAAATTTTGTTCTAGGAAATTTTGTTTGAGCGCAATCATCAAACTTACTTAAAAAAGTCATTTAAGCCTTTTCACAGTGAGATCTATGCGATATGGCCGAGAAATGTAATTTTGATGTTAACTCCCAAACCGCTGCGCAGAAGTCAACCAAACTTCACCCATTAGTGTATTGTATCACAATCTAGTAGTTACATGTGGAAATTTGGTTCTAGGACATTTGATTTGAGCGCAATCCTCAAACTTAGGTCAAAAAAGCCATTTAAGCCTTTTCACAGTGAGATCTATGCGATATGGCCGAGAAATGTAATTTTGATGTTAACTCCCAAACCGCTGCGCAGAAGTCAACCAAACTTCACCCAATAGTGTATTGTATCACATTCTAGTAGTTACATTTTAAAATTTCGTTCAAGGACATTTGGTTTGAGCGCAATTATTAAACTAAGGTCAAAAAAGCCATTTAAGCCTTTTCACAGTGAGATCTATGCGATATGGCCGAGAAATGTAATTTTGATGTTAACTCCCAAACCGCTGCGCAGAAGTAAACCAAACTTCACCCATTAGTGTATTGTATCACAATCTAGTAGTTACATGTAGAAATTTGGTTCTAGGACATTTGATTTGAGCGCAATCCTCAAACTTAGGTCAAAAAAGCCATTAAAGCCTTTTCACAGTGAGATCTATGCGATATGGCCGAGAAATGTAATTTTGATGTTAACTCCCAAACCGCTGCGCAAAAGTCAACCAAACTTCACCCAATAGTGTATTGTATCACAATCTAGTAGTTACATTTGAAAATTTTGTTCTAGGACATTTTGTTTGAACGCAATCATCAAACTTAATTAAAAAAGTCATTTAAGCCTTTTCACAGTGAGATCTATGCGATATGGCCGAGAAATGTAATTTTGATGTTAACTCCCAAACCGCTGCGCAGAAGTCAACCAAACTTCACCCAATAGTGTATTGTATCACAATCTAGTAGTTACATGTAGAAATTTGGTTCTAGGACATTTGATTTGAGCGCAATCCTCAAACTTAGGTCAAAAAAGCCATTAAAGCCTTTTCACAGTGAGATCTATGCGATATGGCCGAGAAATGTAATTTTGATGTTAACTCCCAAACCGCTGCGCAAAAGTCAACCAAACTTCACCCAATAGTGTATTGTATCACAATCTAGTAGTTACATTTGAAAATTTTGTTCTAGGACATTTTGTTTGAACGCAATCATCAAACTTAATTAAAAAAGTCATTTAAGCCTTTTCACAGTGAGATCTATGCGATATGGCCGAGAAATGTAATTTTGATGTTAACTCCCAAACCGCTGCGCAGAAGTCAACCAAACTTCACCCAATAGTGTATTGTATCAAAATCTAGTAGTTACATTTGAAAATTTTGTTCTAGGACATTTTGTTTGAGCGCAATCCTCAAACTTAGGTCAAAAAAGCCATTTAAGCCTTTTCACAGTGAGATCTATGCGATATGGCCGAGAAATGTAATTTTGATGTTAACTCCCAAACCGCTGCGCAGAAGTCAACCAAACTTCACCCAATAGTGTATTGTATCACAATCTAGTAGTTACATTTGAAAATTTTGTTCTAGGACATTTTGTTTGAACGCAATCATCAAACTTAATTAAAAAAGTCATTTAAGCCTTTTCACAGTGAGATCTATGCGATATGGCCGAGAAATGTAATTTTGATGTTAACTCCCAAACCGCTGCGCAGAAGTAAACCAAACTTCACCCATTAGTGTATTGTATCACAATCTAGTAGTTACATGTGGAAATTTGGTTCTAGGACATTTGATTTGAGCGCAATCCTCAATCTTAGGTCAAAAAAGCCATTTAAGCCTTTTCACAGTGAGATCTATGCGATATGGCCGAGAAATGTAATTTTGATGTTAACTCCCAAACCGCTGCGCAGAAGTCAACCAAACTTCACCCAATAGTGTATTGTATCACAATCTAGTAGTTACATTTGAAAATTTTGTTCTAGGACATTTTGTTTGAACGCAATTATCAAACTTAATTAAAAAAGTCATTTAAGCCTTTTCACAGTGAGATCTATGCGATATGGCCGAGAAATGTAATTTTGATGTTAACTCCCAAACCGCTGCGCAGAAGTCAACCAAACTTCACCCATTAGTGTATTGTATCACAATCTAGTAGTTACATTTGGAAATTTAGTTCTAGGACATTTGATTTGAGCGCAATCTTCAAACTTAATTAAAAAAAGTCATTTAAGCCTTTTCACAGTGAGATCTATGCGATATGGCCGAGAAATGTAATTTTGATGTTCACTCCCAAACCGCTGCGCAGAAGTCAACCACACTTCAACCATTAGTGTATTGTATCACAATCTAGTAGTTACATGTGGAAATTTGGTTCTAGGACATTTGATTTGAGCGCAATCCTCAAACTTAGGTCAAAAAAGCCATTTAAGCCTTTTCACAGTGAGATCTATGCGATATGGCCGAGAAATGTAATTTTGATGTTAACTCCCAAACCGCTGCGCAGAAGTCAACCAAACTTCACCCATTAGTGTATTGTATCATAATCTAGTAATTACATGTGGAAATTTGGTTCTAGGACATTTGATTTGAGCGCAATCCTCAAACCTAGGTCAAAAAAGCCATTTAAGCCTTTTCACAGTGAGATCTATGCGATATGGCCGAGAAATGTAATTTTGATGTTAACTCCCAAACCGCTGCGCAGAAGTCAACCAAACTTCACCCAATAGTGTATTGTATCACAATCTAGTAGTTACATTTGAAAATTTTGTTCTAGGACATTTTGTTTGAACGCAATCATCAAACTTAATTAAAAAAGTCATTTAAGCCTTTTCAGAGTGAGATCTATGCGATATGGCCGAGAAATGTAATTTTGATGTTAACTCCCAAACCGCTGCGCAGAAGTCAACCAAACCACCCATTAGTGTATTGTATCACAATCTAGTAGTTACATGTGGAAATTTGGTTATTGGACATTTGATTTGAGCGCAATCCTCAAACTTAGGTCAAAAAAGCCATTTAAGCCTTTTCACAGTGAGATCTATGCGATATGGCCGAGAAATGTAATTTTGATGTTAACTCCCAAACCGCTGCGCAGAAGTCAACCAAACTTCACCCATTAGTGTATTGTATCATAATCTAGTAATTACATGTGGAAATTTGGTTCTAGGACATTTGATTTGAGCGCAATCCTCAAACCTAGGTCAAAAAAGCCATTTAAGCCTTTTCACAGTGAGATCTATGCGATATGGCCGAGAAATGTAATTTTGATGTTAACTCCCAAACCGCTGCGCAGAAGTCAACCAAACTTCACCCAATAGTGTATTGTATCACAATCTAGTAGTTACATTTGAAAATTTTGTTCTAGGACATTTTGTTTGAACGCAACCATCAAACTTAATTAAAAAAGTCATTTAAGCCTTTTCACAGTGAGATCTATGCGATATGGCCGAGAAATGTAATTTTGATGTTAACTCCCAAACCGCTGCGCAGAAGTCAACCAAACTTCACCCAATAGTGTATTGTATCACAATCTAGTAGTTACATTTGAAAATTTCGTTCTAGGACATTTGGTTTGAGCGCAATCATTAAACTTAGGTCAAAAAAGCCATTTAAGCCTTTTCACAGTGAGATCTATGCGATATGGCCGAGAAATGTAATTTTGATGTTAACTCCCAAACCGCTGCGCAGAAGTCAACCAAACTTCACCCAATAGTGTATTGTATCACAATCTAGTAGTTACATTTGAAAATTTTGTTCTAGGACATTTTGTTTGAACGCAATCATCAAACTTAATTAAAAAAGTCATTTAAGCCTTTTCACAGTGAGATCTATGCGATATGGCCGAGAAATGTAATTTTGATGTTAACTCCCAAACCGCTGCGCAGAAGTCAACCAAACTTCACCCATTAGTGTATTGTATCACAATCTAGTAGTTACATGTGGAAATTTGGTTCTAGGACATTTGATTTGAGCGCAATCCTCAAACTTAGGTCAAAAAAGCCATTTAAGCCTTTTCACAGTGAGATCTATGCGATATGGCCGAGAAATGTAATTTTGATGTTAACTCCCAAACCGCTGCGCAGAAGTCAACCAAACTTCACCCAATAGTGTATTGTATCACATTCTAGTAGTTACATTTTAAAATTTCGTTCAAGGACATTTGGTTTGAGCGCAATTATTAAACTTAGGTCAAAAAAGCCATTTAAGCCTTTTCACAGTGAGATCTATGCGATATGGCCGAGAAATGTAATTTTGATGTTAACTCCCAAACCGCTGCGCAGAAGTAAACCAAACTTCACCCATTAGTGTATTGTATCACAATCTAGTAGTTAAATGTAGAAATTTGGTTCTAGGACATTTGATTTGAGCGCAATCCTCAAACTTAGGTCAAAAAAGCCATTAAAGCCTTTTCACAGTGAGATCTATGCGATATGGCCGAGAAATGTAATTTTGATGTTAACTCCCAAACCGCTGCGCAAAAGTCAACCAAACTTCACCCAATAGTGTATTGTATCACAATCTAGTAGTTACATTTGAAAATTTTGTTCTAGGACATTTTGTTTGAACGCAATCATCAAACTTAATTAAAAAAGTCATTTAAGCCTTTTCACAGTGAGATCTATGCCATATGGCCGAGAAATGTAATTTTGATGTTAACTCCCAAACCGCTGCGCAGAAGTCAACCAAACTTCACCCAATAGTGTATTGTATCACAATCTAGTAGTTACATTTGAAAATTTTGTTCTAGGACATTTTGTTTGAGCGCAATCCTCAAACTTAGGTCAAAAAAGCCATTTAAGCCTTTTCACAGTGAGATCTATGCGATATGGCCGAGAAATGTAATTTTGATGTTAACTCCCAAACCGCTGCGCAGAAGTCAACCAAACTTCACCCAATAGTGTATTGTATCACATTCTTGTAGTTACATTTGAAAATTTCGTTCTAGGACATTTGGTTTGAGCCAATCATTAAACTTAGGTCAAAAAATCCATTTAAGCCTTTTCACAGTGAGATCTATGCGATATGGCCGAGAAATGTAATTTTGATGTTAACTCCCAAACCGCTGCGCAGAAGTAAACCAAACTTCACCCATTAGTGTATTGTATCACAATCTAGTAGTTACATGTGGAAATTTGGTTCTAGGACATTTGATTTGAGCGCAATCCTCAAACTTAGGTCAAAAAAGCCATTTAAGCCTTTTCACAGTGAGATCTATGCGATATGGCCGAGAAATGTAATTTTGATGTTAACTCCCAAACCGCTGCGCAGAAGTCAACCAAACTTCACCCAATAGTGTATTGTATCACAATCTAGTAGTTACATTTGAAAATTTTGTTCTAGGACATTTTGTTTGAACGCAATTATCAAACTTAATTAAAAAAGTCATTTAAGCCTTTTCACAGTGAGATCTATGCGATATGGCCGAGAAATGTAATTTTGATTTTAACTCCCAAACCGCTGCGCAGAAGTCAACCAAACTTCACCCAATAGTGTATTGTATCACATTCTTGTGGTTACATTTGAATATTTCGTTCTAGGACATTTGGTTTGAGCGCAATCATTAAACTTAGGTCAAAAAAGCCATTTAAGCCTTTTCACAGTGAGATCTATGCGATATGGCCGAGAAATGTAATTTTGATGTTAACTCCCAAACCGCTGCGCAGAAGTCAACCAAACTTCACCCAATAGTGTATTGTATCACAATCTAGTAGTTACATGTGAAAATTTGGTTCTAGGACATTTGATTTGAGCGCAATCCTCAAACTTAGGTCAAAAAAGCCAGTTAAGCCTTTTCACAGTGAGATCTATGCGATATGGCCGAGAAATGTAATTTTGATGTTAACTCCCAAACCGCTGCGCAGAAGTCAACCAAACTTCACCCAATAGTGTATTGTATCACATTCTAGTAGTTACATTTGAAAATTTCGTTCTAGGACATTTGGTTTGAGCGCAATTATTAAACTTAGGTCAAAAAAGCCATTTAAGCCTTTTCACAGTGAGATCTATGCGATATGGCCGAGAAATGTAATTTTGATGTTAACTCCCAAACCGCTGCGCAGAAGTAAACCAAACTTCACCCATTAGTGTATTGTATCACAATCTAGTAGTTACATGTGGAAATTTGGTTCTAGGACATTTGATTTGAGCGCAATCCTCAAACCTAGGTCAAAAAAGCCATTTAAGCCTTTTCACAGTGAGATCTATGCGATATGGCCGAGAAATGTAATTTTGATGTTAACTCCCAAACCGCTGCGCAGAAGTCAACTAAACTTCACCCAATAGTGTATTGTATCACAATCTAGTAGTTACATGTGGAAATTTGGTTCTAGGACATTTGATTTGAGCGCAATCCTCAAACTTAGGTCAAAAAAGCCATTTAAGCCTTTTCACAGTGAGATCTATGCGATATGGCCGAGAAATGTAATTTTGATGTTAACTCCCAAACCGCTAAGCAGAAGTCAACCAAACTTCACCCAATAGTGTATTGTATCACAATCTAGTAGTTACATTTGAAAATTTTGTTCTAGGACATTTTGTTTGAGCGCAATCCTCAAACTTAGGTCAAAAAAGCCATTTAAGCCTTTTCACAGTGAGATCTATGCGATATGGCCGAGAAATGTAATTTTGATGTTAACTCCCAAACCGCTGCGCAGAAGTCAACCAAACTTCACCCAATAGTGTATTGTATCACATTCTAGTAGTTACATTTGAAAATTTCGTTCTAGGACATTTGGTTTGAGCGCAATCATTAAACTGAGGTCAAAAAAGCCATTTAAGCCTTTTCACAGTGAGATCTATGCGATATGGCCGAGAAATGTAATTTTGATGTTAACTCCCAAACCGCTGCGCAGAAGTAAACCAAACTTCACCCATTAGTGTATTGTATCACAATCTAGTAGTTACATGTGGAAATTTGGTTCTAGGACATTTGATTTGAGCGCAATCCTCAAACTTAGGTCAAAAAAGCCATTTAAGCCTTTTCACAGTGAGATCTATGCGATATGGCCGAGAAATGTAATTTTGATGTTAACTCCCAAACCGCTGCGCAGAAGTCAACCAAACTTCACCCAATAGTGTATTGTATCACAATCTAGTAGTTACATTTGAAAATTTTGTTTTAGGACATTTTGTTTGAACGCAATCATCAAACTTAATTAAAAAAGTCATTTAAGCCTTTTCACAGTGAGATCTATGCGATATGGCCGAGAAATGTAATTTTGATGTTAACTCCCAAACCGCTGCGCAGAAGTCAACCAAACTTCACCCAATAGTGTATTTTATCACAATCTAGTAGTTACATGTGGAAATTTGGTTATTGGACATTTGATTTGAGCGCAATCCTCAAACTTAGGTCAAAAAAGCCATTTAAGCCTTTTCACAGTGAGATCTATGCGATATGGCCGAGAAATGTAATTTTGATGTTCACTCCCAAACCGCTGCGCAGAAGTCAACCAAACTTCACCCAATAGTGTATTGTATCACATTCTAGTAGTTACATTTTAAAATTTCGTTCAAGGACATTTGGTTTGAGCGCAATTATTAAACTTAGGTCAAAAAAGCCATTTAAGCCTTTTCACAGTGAGATCTATGCGATATGGCCGAGAAATGTAATTTTGATGTTAACTCCCAAACCGCTGCGCAGAAGTAAACCAAACTTCACCCATTAGTGTATTGTATCACAATCTAGTAGTTACATGTAGAAATTTGGTTCTAGGACATTTGATTTGAGCGCAATCCTCAAACTTAGGTCAAAAAAGCCATTTAAGCCTTTTCACAGTGAGATCTATGCGATATGGCCGAGAAATGTAATTTTGATGTTAACTCCCAAACCGCTGCGCAAAAGTCAACCAAACTTCACCCAATAGTGTATTGTATCACAATCTAGTAGTTACATTTGAAAATTTTGTTCTAGGACATTTTGTTTGAACGCAATCATCAAACTTAATTAAAAAAGTCATTTAAGCCTTTTCACAGTGAGATCTATGCGATATGGCCGAGAAATGTAATTTTGATGGTAACTCCCAAACCGCTGCGCAGAAGTCAACCAAACTTCACCCAATAGTGCATTGTATCACAATCTAGAAGTTACATTTGAAAATTTCGTTCTAGGACATTTGGTTTGAGCGCAATCATTAAACTTAGGTCAAAAAAGCCATTTAAGCCTTTTCACAGTGAGATCTATGCGATATGGCCGAGAAATGTAATTTTGATGTTAACTCCCAAACCGCTGCGCAGAAGTCAACCAAACTTCACCCAATAGTGTATTGTATCACAATCTAGTAGTTACATTTGAAAATTTTGTTCTAGGACATTTTGTTTGAACGCAATCATCAAACTTAATTAAAAAAGTCATTTAAGCCTTTTCACAGTGAGATCTATGCGATATGGCCGAGAAATGTAATTTTGATGTTAACTCCCAAACCGCTGCGCAGAAGTCAACCAAACTTCACCCAATAGTGTATTGTATCACAATCTAGTAGTTACATTTGAAAATTTTGTTCTAGGAAATTTTGTTTGAGCGCAATCATCAAACTTAATTAAAAAAGTCATTTAAGCCTTTTCACAGTGAGATCTATGCGATATGGCCGAGAAATGTAATTTTGATGTTAACTCCCAAACCGCTGCGCAGAAGTCAACCAAACTTCACCCATTAGTGTATTGTATCACAATCTAGTAGTTACATGTGGAAATTTGGTTCTAGGACATTTGATTTGAGCGCAATCCTCAAACTTAGGTCAAAAAAGCCATTTAAGCCTTTTCACAGTGAGATCTATGCGATATGGCCGAGAAATGTAATTTTGATGTTAACTCCCAAACCGCTGCGCAGAAGTCAACCAAACTTCACCCAATAGTGTATTGTATCACATTCTAGTAGTTACATTTTAAAATTTCGTTCAAGGACATTTGGTTTGAGCGCAATTATTAAACTTAGGTCAAAAAAGCCATTTAAGCCTTTTCACAGTGAGATCTATGCGATATGGCCGAGAAATGTAATTTTGATGTTAACTCCCAAACCGCTGCGCAGAAGTAAACCAAACTTCACCCATTAGTGTATTGTATCACAATCTAGTAGTTACATGTAGAAATTTGGTTCTAGGACATTTGATTTGAGCGCAATCCTCAAACTTAGGTCAAAAAAGCCATTAAAGCCTTTTCACAGTGAGATCTATGCGATATGGCCGAGAAATGTAATTTTGATGTTAACTCCCAAACCGCTGCGCAAAAGTCAACCAAACTTCACCCAATAGTGTATTGTATCACAATCTAGTAGTTACATTTGAAAATTTTGTTCTAGGACATTTTGTTTGAACGCAATCATCAAACTTAATTAAAAAAGTCATTTAAGCCTTTTCACAGTGAGATCTATGCGATATGGCCGAGAAATGTAATTTTGATGTTAACTCCCAAACCGCTGCGCAGAAGTCAACCAAACTTCACCCAATAGTGTATTGTATCAAAATCTAGTAGTTACATTTGAAAATTTTGTTCTAGGACATTTTGTTTGAGCGCAATCCTCAAACTTAGGTCAAAAAAGCCATTTAAGCCTTTTCACAGTGAGATCTATGCGATATGGCCGAGAAATGTAATTTTGATGTTAACTCCCAAACCGCTGCGCAGAAGTCAACCAAACTTCACCCAATAGTGTATTGTATCACATTCTTGTAGTTACATTTGAAAATTTCGTTCTAGGACATTTGGTTTGAGCGCAATCATTAAACTTAGGTCAAAAAAGCCATTTAAGCCTTTTCACAGTGAGATCTATGCGATATGGCCGAGAAATGTAATTTTGATGTTAACTCCCAAACCGCTGCGCAGAAGTAAACCAAACTTCACCCATTAGTGTATTGTATCTAAGTCTAGTAGTTACATGTGGAAATTTGGTTCTAGGACATTTGATTTGAGCGCAATCCTCAAACTTAGGTCAAAAAAGCCATTTAAGCCTTTTCACAGTGAGATCTATGCGATATGGCCGAGAAATGTAATTTTGATGTTAACTCCCAAACCGCTGCGCAAAAGTCAACCAAACTTCACCCAATAGTGTATTGTATCACAATCTAGTAGTTACATTTGAAAATTTTGTTCTAGGACATTTTGTTTGAACGCAATTATCAAACTTAATTAAAAAAGTCATTTAAGCCTTTTCACAGTGAGATCTATGCGATATGGCCGAGAAATGTAATTTTGATGTTAACTCCCAAACCGCTGCGCAGAAGTCAACCAAACTTCACCCATTAGTGTATTGTATCACAATCTAGTAGTTACATGTGGAAATTTGGTTATAGGACATTTGATTTGAGCGCAATCCTCAAACTTAGGTCAAAAAAGCCATTTAAGCCTTTTCACAGTGAGATCTATGCGATATGGCCGAGAAATGTAATTTTGATGTTAACTCCCAAACCGCTGCGCAGAAGTCAACCAAACTTCACCCAATAGTGTATTTTATCACAATCTAGTAGTTACATTTGGAAATTTAGTTCTAGGACATTTGATTTGAGCGCAATCTTCAAACTTAATTAAAAAAAGTCATTTAAGCCTTTTCACAGTGAGATCTATGCGATATGGCCGAGAAATGTAATTTTGATGTTCACTCCCAAACCGCTGCGCAGAAGTCAACCACACTTCAACCATTAGTGTATTGTATCACAATCTAGTAGTTACATGTGGAAATTTGGTTCTAGGACATTTGATTTGAGCGCAATCCTCAAACTTAGGTCAAAAAAGCCATTTAAGCCTTTTCACAGTGAGATCTATGCGATATGGCCGAGAAATGTAATTTTGATGTTAACTCCCAAACCGCTAAGCAGAAGTCAACCAAACTTCACCCAATAGTGTATTGTATCACAATCTAGTAGTTACATTTGAAAATTTTGTTCTAGGACATTTTGTTTGAGCGCAATCCTCAAACTTAGGTCAAAAAAGCCATTTAAGCCTTTTCACAGTGAGATCTATGCGATATGGCCGAGAAATGTAATTTTGATGTTAACTCCCAAACCGCTGCGCAGAAGTCAACCAAACTTCACCCAATAGTGTATTGTATCACATTCTAGTAGTTACATTTGAAAATTTCGTTCTAGGACATTTGGTTTGAGCGCAATCATTAAACTGAGGTCAAAAAAGCCATTTAAGCCTTTTCACAGTGAGATCTATGCGATATGGCCGAGAAATGTAATTTTGATGTTAACTCCCAAACCGCTGCGCAGAAGTAAACCAAACTTCACCCATTAGTGTATTGTATCACAATCTAGTAGTTACATGTGGAAATTTGGTTCTAGGACATTTGATTTGAGCGCAATCCTCAAACTTAGGTCAAAAAAGCCATTTAAGCCTTTTCACAGTGAGATCTATGCGATATGGCCGAGAAATGTAATTTTGATGTTAACTCCCAAACCGCTGCGCAGAAGTCAACCAAACTTCACCCAATAGTGTATTGTATCACAATCTAGTAGTTACATTTGAAAATTTTGTTTTAGGACATTTTGTTTGAACGCAATCATCAAACTTAATTAAAAAAGTCATTTAAGCCTTTTCACAGTGAGATCTATGCGATATGGCCGAGAAATGTAATTTTGATGTTAACTCCCAAACCGCTGCGCAGAAGTCAACCAAACTTCACCCAATAGTGTATTTTATCACAATCTAGTAGTTACATGTGGAAATTTGGTTATTGGACATTTGATTTGAGCGCAATCCTCAAACTTAGGTCAAAAAAGCCATTTAAGCCTTTTCACAGTGAGATCTATGCGATATGGCCGAGAAATGTAATTTTGATGGTAACTCCCAAACCGCTGCGCAGAAGTCAACCAAACTTCACCCAATAGTGCATTGTATCACAATCTAGAAGTTACATTTGAAAATTTCGTTCTAGGACATTTGGTTTGAGCGCAATCATTAAACTTAGGTCAAAAAAGCCATTTAAGCCTTTTCACAGTGAGATCTATGCGATATGGCCGAGAAATGTAATTTTGATGTTAACTCCCAAACCGCTGCGCAGAAGTCAACCAAACTTCACCCAATAGTGTATTGTATCACAATCTAGTAGTTACATTTGAAAATTTTGTTCTAGGACATTTTGTTTGAACGCAATCATCAAACTTAATTAAAAAAGTCATTTAAGCCTTTTCACAGTGAGATCTATGCGATATGGCCGAGAAATGTAATTTTGATGTTAACTCCCAAACCGCTGCGCAGAAGTCAACCAAACTTCACCCAATAGTGTATTGTATCACAATCTAGTAGTTACATTTGAAAATTTTGTTCTAGGAAATTTTGTTTGAGCGCAATCATCAAACTTAATTAAAAAAGTCATTTAAGCCTTTTCACAGTGAGATCTATGCGATATGGCCGAGAAATGTAATTTTGATGTTAACTCCCAAACCGCTGCGCAGAAGTCAACCAAACTTCACCCATTAGTGTATTGTATCACAATCTAGTAGTTACATGTGGAAATTTGGTTCTAGGACATTTGATTTGAGCGCAATCCTCAAACTTAGGTCAAAAAAGCCATTTAAGCCTTTTCACAGTGAGATCTATGCGATATGGCCGAGAAATGTAATTTTGATGTTAACTCCCAAACCGCTGCGCAGAAGTCAACCAAACTTCACCCAATAGTGTATTGTATCACATTCTAGTAGTTACATTTTAAAATTTCGTTCAAGGACATTTGGTTTGAGCGCAATTATTAAACTTAGGTCAAAAAAGCCATTTAAGCCTTTTCACAGTGAGATCTATGCGATATGGCCGAGAAATGTAATTTTGATGTTAACTCCCAAACCGCTGCGCAGAAGTAAACCAAACTTCACCCATTAGTGTATTGTATCACAATCTAGTAGTTACATGTAGAAATTTGGTTCTAGGACATTTGATTTGAGCGCAATCCTCAAACTTAGGTCAAAAAAGCCATTAAAGCCTTTTCACAGTGAGATCTATGCGATATGGCCGAGAAATGTAATTTTGATGTTAACTCCCAAACCGCTGCGCAAAAGTCAACCAAACTTCACCCAATAGTGTATTGTATCACAATCTAGTAGTTACATTTGAAAATTTTGTTCTAGGACATTTTGTTTGAACGCAATCATCAAACTTAATTAAAAAAGTCATTTAAGCCTTTTCACAGTGAGATCTATGCGATATGGCCGAGAAATGTAATTTTGATGTTAACTCCCAAACCGCTGCGCAGAAGTCAACCAAACTTCACCCAATAGTGTATTGTATCAAAATCTAGTAGTTACATTTGAAAATTTTGTTCTAGGACATTTTGTTTGAGCGCAATCCTCAAACTTAGGTCAAAAAAGCCATTTAAGCCTTTTCACAGTGAGATCTATGCGATATGGCCGAGAAATGTAATTTTGATGTTAACTCCCAAACCGCTGCGCAGAAGTCAACCAAACTTCACCCAATAGTGTATTGTATCACATTCTTGTAGTTACATTTGAAAATTTCGTTCTAGGACATTTGGTTTGAGCGCAATCATTAAACTTAGGTCAAAAAAGCCATTTAAGCCTTTTCACAGTGAGATCTATGCGATATGGCCGAGAAATGTAATTTTGATGTTAACTCCCAAACCGCTGCGCAGAAGTAAACCAAACTTCACCCATTAGTGTATTGTATCTAAGTCTAGTAGTTACATGTGGAAATTTGGTTCTAGGACATTTGATTTGAGCGCAATCCTCAAACTTAGGTCAAAAAAGCCATTTAAGCCTTTTCACAGTGAGATCTATGCGATATGGCCGAGAAATGTAATTTTGATGTTAACTCCCAAACCGCTGCGCAAAAGTCAACCAAACTTCACCCAATAGTGTATTGTATCACAATCTAGTAGTTACATTTGAAAATTTTGTTCTAGGACATTTTGTTTGAACGCAATTATCAAACTTAATTAAAAAAGTCATTTAAGCCTTTTCACAGTGAGATCTATGCGATATGGCCGAGAAATGTAATTTTGATGTTAACTCCCAAACCGCTGCGCAGAAGTCAACCAAACTTCACCCATTAGTGTATTGTATCACAATCTAGTAGTTACATGTGGAAATTTGGTTATAGGACATTTGATTTGAGCGCAATCCTCAAACTTAGGTCAAAAAAGCCATTTAAGCCTTTTCACAGTGAGATCTATGCGATATGGCCGAGAAATGTAATTTTGATGTTAACTCCCAAACCGCTGCGCAGAAGTCAACCAAACTTCACCCAATAGTGTATTTTATCACAATCTAGTAGTTACATTTGGAAATTTAGTTCTAGGACATTTGATTTGAGCGCAATCTTCAAACTTAATTAAAAAAAGTCATTTAAGCCTTTTCACAGTGAGATCTATGCGATATGGCCGAGAAATGTAATTTTGATGTTCACTCCCAAACCGCTGCGCAGAAGTCAACCACACTTCAACCATTAGTGTATTGTATCACAATCTAGTAGTTACATGTGGAAATTTGGTTCTAGGACATTTGATTTGAGCGCAATCCTCAAACTTAGGTCAAAAAAGCCATTTAAGCCTTTTCACAGTGAGATCTATGCGATATGGCCGAGAAATGTAATTTTGATGTTAACTCCCAAACCGCTAAGCAGAAGTCAACCAAACTTCACCCAATAGTGTATTGTATCACAATCTAGTAGTTACATTTGAAAATTTTGTTCTAGGACATTTTGTTTGAGCGCAATCCTCAAACTTAGGTCAAAAAAGCCATTTAAGCCTTTTCACAGTGAGATCTATGCGATATGGCCGAGAAATGTAATTTTGATGTTAACTCCCAAACCGCTGCGCAGAAGTCAACCAAACTTCACCCAATAGTGTATTGTATCACATTCTAGTAGTTACATTTGAAAATTTCGTTCTAGGACATTTGGTTTGAGCGCAATCATTAAACTGAGGTCAAAAAAGCCATTTAAGCCTTTTCACAGTGAGATCTATGCGATATGGCCGAGAAATGTAATTTTGATGTTAACTCCCAAACCGCTGCGCAGAAGTAAACCAAACTTCACCCATTAGTGTATTGTATCACAATCTAGTAGTTACATGTGGAAATTTGGTTCTAGGACATTTGATTTGAGCGCAATCCTCAAACTTAGGTCAAAAAAGCCATTTAAGCCTTTTCACAGTGAGATCTATGCGATATGGCCGAGAAATGTAATTTTGATGTTAACTCCCAAACCGCTGCGCAGAAGTCAACCAAACTTCACCCAATAGTGTATTGTATCACAATCTAGTAGTTACATTTGAAAATTTTGTTTTAGGACATTTTGTTTGAACGCAATCATCAAACTTAATTAAAAAAGTCATTTAAGCCTTTTCACAGTGAGATCTATGCGATATGGCCGAGAAATGTAATTTTGATGTTAACTCCCAAACCGCTGCGCAGAAGTCAACCAAACTTCACCCAATAGTGTATTTTATCACAATCTAGTAGTTACATGTGGAAATTTGGTTATTGGACATTTGATTTGAGCGCAATCCTCAAACTTAGGTCAAAAAAGCCATTTAAGCCTTTTCACAGTGAGATCTATGCGATATGGCCGAGAAATGTAATTTTGATGTTAACTCCCAAACCGCTGCGCAGAAGTCAACCAAACTTCACCCAATAGTGTATTGTATCACAATCTAGTAGTTACATTTGAAAATTTTGTTTTAGGACATTTTGTTTGAACGCAATCATCAAACTTAATTAAAAAAGTCATTTAAGCCTTTTCACAGTGAGATCTATGCGATATGGCCGAGAAATGTAATTTTGATGTTAACTCCCAAACCGCTGCGCAGAAGTCAACCAAACTTCACCCAATAGTGTATTTTATCACAATCTAGTAGTTACATGTGGAAATTTGGTTATTGGACATTTGATTTGAGCGCAATCCTCAAACTTAGGTCAAAAAAGCCATTTAAGCCTTTTCACAGTGAGATCTATGCGATATGGCCGAGAAATGTAATTTTGATGTTCACTCCCAAACCGCTGCGCAGAAGTCAACCAAACTTCACCCAATAGTGTATTGTATCACATTCTAGTAGTTACATTTTAAAATTTCGTTCAAGGACATTTGGTTTGAGCGCAATTATTAAACTTAGGTCAAAAAAGCCATTTAAGCCTTTTCACAGTGAGATCTATGCGATATGGCCGAGAAATGTAATTTTGATGTTAACTCCCAAACCGCTGCGCAGAAGTAAACCAAACTTCACCCATTAGTGTATTGTATCACAATCTAGTAGTTACATGTAGAAATTTGGTTCTAGGACATTTGATTTGAGCGCAATCCTCAAACTTAGGTCAAAAAAGCCATTTAAGCCTTTTCACAGTGAGATCTATGCGATATGGCCGAGAAATGTAATTTTGATGTTAACTCCCAAACCGCTGCGCAAAAGTCAACCAAACTTCACCCAATAGTGTATTGTATCACAATCTAGTAGTTACATTTGAAAATTTTGTTCTAGGACATTTTGTTTGAACGCAATCATCAAACTTAATTAAAAAAGTCATTTAAGCCTTTTCACAGTGAGATCTATGCGATATGGCCGAGAAATGTAATTTTGATGGTAACTCCCAAACCGCTGCGCAGAAGTCAACCAAACTTCACCCATTAGTGTATTGTATCACAATCTAGTAGTTACATGTGGAAATTTGGTTATAGGACATTTGATTTGAGCGCAATCCTCAAACTTAGGTCAAAAAAGCCATTTAAGCCTTTTCACAGTGAGATCTATGCGATATGGCCGAGAAATGTAATTTTGATGTTAACTCCCAAACCGCTGCGCAGAAGTCAACCAAACTTCACCCAATAGTGTATTTTATCACAATCTAGTAGTTACATTTGGAAATTTAGTTCTAGGACATTTGATTTGAGCGCAATCTTCAAACTTAATTAAAAAAAGTCATTTAAGCCTTTTCACAGTGAGATCTATGCGATATGGCCGAGAAATGTAATTTTGATGTTCACTCCCAAACCGCTGCGCAGAAGTCAACCACACTTCAACCATTAGTGTATTGTATCACAATCTAGTAGTTACATGTGGAAATTTGGTTCTAGGACATTTGATTTGAGCGCAATCCTCAAACTTAGGTCAAAAAAGCCATTTAAGCCTTTTCACAGTGAGATCTATGCGATATGGCCGAGAAATGTAATTTTGATGTTAACTCCCAAACCGCTGCGCAGAAGTAAACCAAACTTCACCCATTAGTGTATTGTATCACAATCTAGTAGTTACATGTAGAAATTTGGTTCTAGGACATTTGATTTGAGCGCAATCCTCAAACTTAGGTCAAAAAAGCCATTAAAGCCTTTTCACAGTGAGATCTATGCGATATGGCCGAGAAATGTAATTTTGATGTTAACTCCCAAACCGCTGCGCAAAAGTCAACCAAACTTCACCCAATAGTGTATTGTATCACAATCTAGTAGTTACATTTGAAAATTTTGTTCTAGGACATTTTGTTTGAACGCAATCATCAAACTTAATTAAAAAAGTCATTTAAGCCTTTTCACAGTGAGATCTATGCGATATGGCCGAGAAATGTAATTTTGATGTTAACTCCCAAACCGCTGCGCAGAAGTCAACCAAACTTCACCCAATAGTGTATTGTATCAAAATCTAGTAGTTACATTTGAAAATTTTGTTCTAGGACATTTTGTTTGAGCGCAATCCTCAAACTTAGGTCAAAAAAGCCATTTAAGCCTTTTCACAGTGAGATCTATGCGATATGGCCGAGAAATGTAATTTTGATGTTAACTCCCAAACCGCTGCGCAGAAGTCAACCAAACTTCACCCAATAGTGTATTGTATCACATTCTTGTAGTTACATTTGAAAATTTCGTTCTAGGACATTTGGTTTGAGCGCAATCATTAAACTTAGGTCAAAAAAGCCATTTAAGCCTTTTCACAGTGAGATCTATGCGATATGGCCGAGAAATGTAATTTTGATGTTAACTCCCAAACCGCTGCGCAGAAGTAAACCAAACTTCACCCATTAGTGTATTGTATCTAAGTCTAGTAGTTACATGTGGAAATTTGGTTCTAGGACATTTGATTTGAGCGCAATCCTCAAACTTAGGTCAAAAAAGCCATTTAAGCCTTTTCACAGTGAGATCTATGCGATATGGCCGAGAAATGTAATTTTGATGTTAACTCCCAAACCGCTGCGCAAAAGTCAACCAAACTTCACCCAATAGTGTATTGTATCACAATCTAGTAGTTACATTTGAAAATTTTGTTCTAGGACATTTTGTTTGAACGCAATTATCAAACTTAATTAAAAAAGTCATTTAAGCCTTTTCACAGTGAGATCTATGCGATATGGCCGAGAAATGTAATTTTGATGTTAACTCCCAAACCGCTGCGCAGAAGTCAACCAAACTTCACCCATTAGTGTATTGTATCACAATCTAGTAGTTACATGTGGAAATTTGGTTATAGGACATTTGATTTGAGCGCAATCCTCAAACTTAGGTCAAAAAAGCCATTTAAGCCTTTTCACAGTGAGATCTATGCGATATGGCCGAGAAATGTAATTTTGATGTTAACTCCCAAACCGCTGCGCAGAAGTCAACCAAACTTCACCCAATAGTGTATTTTATCACAATCTAGTAGTTACATTTGGAAATTTAGTTCTAGGACATTTGATTTGAGCGCAATCTTCAAACTTAATTAAAAAAAGTCATTTAAGCCTTTTCACAGTGAGATCTATGCGATATGGCCGAGAAATGTAATTTTGATGTTCACTCCCAAACCGCTGCGCAGAAGTCAACCACACTTCAACCATTAGTGTATTGTATCACAATCTAGTAGTTACATGTGGAAATTTGGTTCTAGGACATTTGATTTGAGCGCAATCCTCAAACTTAGGTCAAAAAAGCCATTTAAGCCTTTTCACAGTGAGATCTATGCGATATGGCCGAGAAATGTAATTTTGATGTTAACTCCCAAACCGCTGCGCAGAAGTCAACCAAACTTCACCTATTAGTGTATTGTATCACAATCTAGTAGTTACATGTGGAAATTTGGTTCTAGGACATTTGATTTGAGCGCAATCCTCAAACTTAGGTCAAAAAAGCCATTTAAGCCTTTTCAGAGTGAGATCTATGCGATATGGCCGAGAAATGTAATTTTGATGTTCACTCCCAAACCGCTGCGCAGAAGTCAACCAAACTTCACCCAATAGTGTATTGTATCACATTCTAGTAGTTACATTTTAAAATTTCGTTCAAGGACATTTGGTTTGAGCGCAATTATTAAACTTAGGTCAAAAAAGCCATTTAAGCCTTTTCACAGTGAGATCTATGCGATATGGCCGAGAAATGTAATTTTGATGTTAACTCCCAAACCGCTGCGCAGAAGTAAACCAAACTTCACCCATTAGTGTATTGTATCACAATCTAGTAGTTACATGTAGAAATTTGGTTCTAGGACATTTGATTTGAGCGCAATCCTTAAACTTAGGTCAAAAAAGCCATTTAAGCCTTTTCACAGTGAGATCTATGCGATATGGCCGAGAAATGTAATTTTGATGTTAACTCCCAAACCGCTGCGCAAAAGTCAACCAAACTTCACCCAATAGTGTATTGTATCACAATCTAGTAGTTACATTTGAAAATTTTGTTCTAGGACATTTTGTTTGAACGCAATAATCAAACTTAATTAAAAAAGTCATTTAAGCCTTTTCACAGTGAGATCTATGCGATATGGCCGAGAAATGTAATTTTGATGTTAACTCCCAAACCGCTGCGCAGAAGTCAACCAAACTTCACCCAATAGTGTATTGTATCACAATCTAGTAGTTACATTTGAAAATTTCGTTCTAGGACATTTGGTTTGAGCGCAATCATTAAACTTAGGTCAAAAAAGCCATTTAAGCCTTTTCACAGTGAGATCTATGCGATATGGCCGAGAAATGTAATTTTGATGTTAACTCCCAAACCGCTGCGCAGAAGTCAACCAAACTTCACCCAATAGTGTATTGTATCACAATCTAGTAGTTACATTTGAAAATTTTGTTCTAGGACATTTTGTTTGAACGCAATCATCAAACTTAATTAAAAAAGTCATTTAAGCCTTTTCACAGTGAGATCTATGCGATATTGCCGAGAAATGTAATTTTGATGTTAACTCCCAAACCGCTGCGCAGAAGTCAACCAAACTTCACCCAATAGTGTATTGTATCACAATCTAGTAGTTACATTTGAAAATTTTGTTCTAGGAAATTTTGTTTGAGCGCAATCATCAAACTTAATTAAAAAAGTCATTTAAGCCTTTTCACAGTGAGATCTATGCGATATGGCCGAGAAATGTAATTTTGATGTTAACTCCCAAACCGCTGCGCAGAAGTCAACCAAACTTCACCCATTAGTGTATTGTATCACAATCTAGTAGTTACATGTGGAAATTTGGTTCTAGGACATTTGATTTGAGCGCAATCCTCAAACTTAGGTCAAAAAAGCCATTTAAGCCTTTTCACAGTGAGATCTATGCGATATGGCCGAGAAATGTAATTTTGATGTTAACTCCCAAACCGCTGCGCAGAAGTCAACCAAACTTCACCCAATAGTGTATTGTATCACATTCTAGTAGTTACATTTTAAAATTTCGTTCAAGGACATTTGGTTTGAGCGCAATTATTAAACTTAGGTCAAAAAAGCCATTTAAGCCTTTTCACAGTGAGATCTATGCGATATGGCCGAGAAATGTAATTTTGATGTTAACTCCCAAACCGCTGCGCAGAAGTAAACCAAACTTCACCCATTAGTGTATTGTATCACAATCTAGTAGTTACATGTAGAAATTTGGTTCTAGGACATTTGATTTGAGCGCAATCCTCAAACTTAGGTCAAAAAAGCCATTAAAGCCTTTTCACAGTGAGATCTATGCGATATGGCCGAGAAATGTAATTTTGATGTTAACTCCCAAACCGCTGCGCAAAAGTCAACCAAACTTCACCCAATAGTGTATTGTATCACAATCTAGTAGTTACATTTGAAAATTTTGTTCTAGGACATTTTGTTTGAACGCAATCATCAAACTTAATTAAAAAAGTCATTTAAGCCTTTTCACACTGAGATCTATGCGATATGGCCGAGAAATGTAATTTTGATGTTAACTCCCAAACCGCTGCGCAGAAGTCAACCAAACTTCACCCAATAGTGTATTGTATCAAAATCTAGTAGTTACATTTGAAAATTTTGTTCTAGGACATTTTGTTTGAGCGCAATCCTCAAACTTAGGTCAAAAAAGCCATTTAAGCCTTTTCACAGTGAGATCTATGCGATATGGCCGAGAAATGTAATTTTGATGTTAACTCCCAAACCGCTGCGCAGAAGTCAACCAAACTTCACCCAATAGTGTATTGTATCACAATCTAGTAGTTACATTTGAAAATTTTGTTCTAGGACATTTTGTTTGAACGCAATCATCAAACTTAATTAAAAAAGTCATTTAAGCCTTTTCACAGTGAGATCTATGCGATATGGCCGAGAAATGTAATTTTGATGTTAACTCCCAAACCGCTGCGCAGAAGTCAACCAAACTTCACCCATTAGTGTATTGTATCACAATCTAGTAGTTACATGTGAAAATTTGGTTATAGGACATTTGATTTGAGCGCAATCCTCAAACTTAGGTCAAAAAAGCCATTTAAGCCTTTTCACAGTGAGATCTATGCGATATGGCCGAGAAATGTAATTTTGATGTTAACTCCCAAACCGCTGCGCAGAAGTCAACCAAACTTCACCCAATAGTGTATTTTATCACAATCTAGTAGTTACATTTGGAAATTTAGTTCTAGGACATTTGATTTGAGCGCAATCTTCAAACTTAATTAAAAAAAGTCATTTAAGCCTTTTCACAGTGAGATCTATGCGATATGGCCGAGAAATGTAATTTTGATGTTCACTCCCAAACCGCTGCGCAGAAGTCAACCAAACTTCACCCATTAGTGTATTGTATCATAATCTAGTAATTACATGTGGAAATTTGGTTCTAGGACATTTGATTTGAGCGCAATCCTCAAACCTAGGTCAAAAAAGCCATTTAAGCCTTTTCACAGTGAGATCTATGCGATATGGCCGAGAAATGTAATTTTGATGTTAACTCCCAAACCGCTGCGCAGAAGTCAACCAAACTTCACCCAATAGTGTATTGTATCACAATCTAGTAGTTACATTTGAAAATTTTGTTCTAGGACATTTTGTTTGAACGCAATCATCAAACTTAATTAAAAAAGTCATTTAAGCCTTTTCACAGTGAGATCTATGCGATATGGCCGAGAAATGTAATTTTGATGTTAACTCCCAAACCGCTGCGCAGAAGTCAACCAAACCACCCATTAGTGTATTGTATCACAATCTAGTAGTTACATGTGGAAATTTGGTTATTGGACATTTGATTTGAGCGCAATCCTCAAACTTAGGTCAAAAAAGCCATTTAAGCCTTTTCACAGTGAGATCTATGCGATATGGCCGAGAAATGTAATTTTGATGTTTACTCCCAAACCGCTGCGCAGAAGTCAACCAAACTTCACCCATTAGTGTATTGTATCATAATCTAGTAATTACATGTGGAAATTTGGTTCTAGGACATTTGATTTGAGCGCAATCCTCAAACCTAGGTCAAAAAAGCCATTTAAGCCTTTTCACAGTGAGATCTATGCGATATGGCCGAGAAATGTAATTTTGATGTTAACTCCCAAACCGCTGCGCAGAAGTCAACCAAACTTCACCCAATAGTGTATTGTATCACAATCTAGTAGTTACATTTGAAAATTTTGTTCTAGGACATTTTGTTTGAACGCAACCATCAAACTTAATTAAAAAAGTCATTTAAGCCTTTTCACAGTGAGATCTATGCGATATGGCCGAGAAATGTAATTTTGATGTTAACTCCCAAACCGCTGCGCAGAAGTCAACCAAACTTCACCCAATAGTGTATTTTATCACAATCTAGTAGTTACATGTGGAAATTTGGTTATTGGACATTTGATTTGAGCGCAATCCTCAAACTTAGGTCAAAAAAGCCATTTAAGCCTTTTCAGAGTGAGATCTATGCGATATGGCCGAGAAATGTAATTTTGATGTTCACTCCCAAACCGCTGCGCAGAAGTCAACCAAACTTCACCCAATAGTGTATTGTATCACATTCTAGTAGTTACATTTTAAAATTTCGTTCAAGGACATTTGGTTTGAGCGCAATTATTAAACTTAGGTCAAAAAAGCCATTTAAGCCTTTTCACAGTGAGATCTATGCGATATGGCCGAGAAATGTAATTTTGATGTTAACTCCCAAACCGCTGCGCAGAAGTCAACCAAACTTCACCCATTAGTGTATTGTATCACAATCTAGTAGTTACATGTAGAAATTTGGTTCTAGGACATTTGATTTGAGCGCAATCCTCAAACTTAGGTCAAAAAAGCCATTTAAGCCTTTTCACAGTGAGATCTATGCGATATGGCCGAGAAATGTAATTTTGATGTTAACTCCCAAACCGCTGCGCAAAAGTCAACCAAACTTCACCCAATAGTGTATTGTATCACAATCTAGTAGTTACATTTGAAAATTGTGTTCTAGGACATTTTGTTTGAACGCAATCATCAAACTTAATTAAAAAAGTCATTTAAGCCTTTTCACAGTGAGATCTATGCGATATGGCCGAGAAATGTAATTTTGATGTTAACTCCCAAACCGCTGCGCAGAAGTCAACCAAACTTCACCCAATAGTGTATTGTATCACAATCTAGTAGTTACATTTGAAAATTTCGTTCTAGGACATTTGGTTTGAGCGCAATCATTAAACTTAGGTCAAAAAAGCCATTTAAGCCTTTTCACAGTGAGATCTATGCGATATGGCCGAGAAATGTAATTTTGATGTTAACTCCCAAACCGCTGCGCAGAAGTCAACCAAACTTCACCCAATAGTTTATTGTATCACAATCTAGTAGTTACATTTGAAAATTTTGTTCTAGGACATTTTGTTTGAACGCAATCATCAAACTTAATTAAAAAAGTCATTTAAGCCTTTTCACAGTGAGATCTATGCGATATGGCCGAGAAATGTAATTTTGATGTTAACTCCCAAACCGCTGCGCAGAAGTCAACCAAACTTCACCCATTAGTGTATTGTATCACAATCTAGTAGTTACATGTGGAAATTTGGTTCTAGGACATTTGATTTGAGCGCAATCCTCAAACTTAGGTCAAAAAAGCCATTTAAGCCTTTTCACAGTGAGATCTATGCGATATGGCCGAGAAATGTAATTTTGATGTTAACTCCCAAACCGCTGCGCAGAAGTCAACCAAACTTCACCCAATAGTGTATTGTATCACATTCTAGTAGTTACATTTTAAAATTTCGTTCAAGGACATTTGGTTTGAGCGCAATTATTAAACTTAGGTCAAAAAAGCCATTTAAGCCTTTTCACAGTGAGATCTATGCGATATGGCCGAGAAATGTAATTTTGATGTTAACTCCCAAACCGCTGCGCAGAAGTCAACCAAACTTCACCCATTAGTGTATTGTATCACAATCTAGTAGTTACATGTAGAAATTTGGTTCTAGGACATTTGATTTGAGCGCAATCCTCAAACTTAGGTCAAAAAAGCCATTTAAGCCTTTTCACAGTGAGATCTATGCGATATGGCCGAGAAATGTAATTTTGATGTTAACTCCCAAACCGCTGCGCAAAAGTCAACCAAACTTCACCCAATAGTGTATTGTATCACAATCTAGTAGTTACATTTGAAAATTGTGTTCTAGGACATTTTGTTTGAACGCAATCATCAAACTTAATTAAAAAAGTCATTTAAGCCTTTTCACAGTGAGATCTATGCGATATGGCCGAGAAATGTAATTTTGATGTTAACTCCCAAACCGCTGCGCAGAAGTCAACCAAACTTCACCCAATAGTGTATTGTATCACAATCTAGTAGTTACATTTGAAAATTTCGTTCTAGGACATTTGGTTTGAGCGCAATCATTAAACTTAGGTCAAAAAAGCCATTTAAGCCTTTTCACAGTGAGATCTATGCGATATGGCCGAGAAATGTAATTTTGATGTTAACTCCCAAACCGCTGCGCAGAAGTCAACCAAACTTCACCCAATAGTGTATTGTATCACAATCTAGTAGTTACATTTGAAAATTTTGTTCTAGGACATTTTGTTTGAACGCAATCATCAAACTTAATTAAAAAAGTCATTTAAGCCTTTTCACAGTGAGATCTATGCGATATGGCCGAGAAATGTAATTTTGATGTTAACTCCCAAACCGCTGCGCAGAAGTCAACCAAACTTCACCCATTAGTGTATTGTATCACAATCTAGTAGTTACATGTGGAAATTTGGTTCTAGGACATTTGATTTGAGCGCAATCCTCAAACTTAGGTCAAAAAAGCCATTTAAGCCTTTTCACAGTGAGATCTATGCGATATGGCCGAGAAATGTAATTTTGATGTTAACTCCCAAACCGCTGCGCAGAAGTCAACCAAACTTCACCCAATAGTGTATTGTATCACATTCTAGTAGTTACATTTTAAAATTTCGTTCAAGGACATTTGGTTTGAGCGCAATTATTAAACTTAGGTCAAAAAAGCCATTTAAGCCTTTTCACAGTGAGATCTATGCGATATGGCCGAGAAATGTAATTTTGATGTTAACTCCCAAACCGCTGCGCAGAAGTAAACCAAACTTCACCCATTAGTGTATTGTATCACAATCTAGTAGTTAAATGTAGAAATTTGGTTCTAGGACATTTGATTTGAGCGCAATCCTCAAACTTAGGTCAAAAAAGCCATTAAAGCCTTTTCACAGTGAGATCTATGCGATATGGCCGAGAAATGTAATTTTGATGTTAACTCCCAAACCGCTGCGCAAAAGTCAACCAAACTTCACCCAATAGTGTATTGTATCACAATCTAGTAGTTACATTTGAAAATTTTGTTCTAGGACATTTTGTTTGAACGCAATCATCAAACTTAATTAAAAAAGTCATTTAAGCCTTTTCACAGTGAGATCTATGCCATATGGCCGAGAAATGTAATTTTGATGTTAACTCCCAAACCGCTGCGCAGAAGTCAACCAAACTTCACCCAATAGTGTATTGTATCACAATCTAGTAGTTACATTTGAAAATTTTGTTCTAGGACATTTTGTTTGAGCGCAATCCTCAAACTTAGGTCAAAAAAGCCATTTAAGCCTTTTCACAGTGAGATCTATGCGATATGGCCGAGAAATGTAATTTTGATGTTAACTCCCAAACCGCTGCGCAGAAGTCAACCAAACTTCACCCAATAGTGTATTGTATCACATTCTTGTAGTTACATTTGAAAATTTCGTTCTAGGACATTTGGTTTGAGCCAATCATTAAACTTAGGTCAAAAAATCCATTTAAGCCTTTTCACAGTGAGATCTATGCGATATGGCCGAGAAATGTAATTTTGATGTTAACTCCCAAACCGCTGCGCAGAAGTAAACCAAACTTCACCCATTAGTGTATTGTATCACAATCTAGTAGTTACATGTGGAAATTTGGTTCTAGGACATTTGATTTGAGCGCAATCCTCAAACTTAGGTCAAAAAAGCCATTTAAGCCTTTTCACAGTGAGATCTATGCGATATGGCCGAGAAATGTAATTTTGATGTTAACTCCCAAACCGCTGCGCAGAAGTCAACCAAACTTCACCCAATAGTGTATTGTATCACAATCTAGTAGTTACATTTGAAAATTTTGTTCTAGGACATTTTGTTTGAACGCAATTATCAAACTTAATTAAAAAAGTCATTTAAGCCTTTTCACAGTGAGATCTATGCGATATGGCCGAGAAATGTAATTTTGATTTTAACTCCCAAACCGCTGCGCAGAAGTCAACCAAACTTCACCCAATAGTGTATTGTATCACATTCTAGTGGTTACATTTGAAAATTTCGTTCTAGGACATTTGGTTTGAGCGCAATCATTAAACTTAGGTCAAAAAAGCCATTTAAGCCTTTTCACAGTGAGATCTATGCGATATGGCCGAGAAATGTAATTTTGATGTTAACTCCCAAACCGCTGCGCAGAAGTCAACCAAACTTCACCCAATAGTGTATTGTATCACAATCTAGTAGTTACATGTGAAAATTTGGTTCTAGGACATTTGATTTGAGCGCAATCCTCAAACTTAGGTCAAAAAAGCCATTTAAGCCTTTTCACAGTGAGATCTATGCGATATGGCCGAGAAATGTAATTTTGATGTTAACTCCCAAACCGCTGCGCAGAAGTCAACCAAACTTCACCCAATAGTGTATTGTATCACATTCTAGTAGTTACATTTGAAAATTTCGTTCTAGGACATTTGGTTTGAGCGCAATCATTAAACTTAATTAAAAAAGTCATTTAAGCCTTTTCACAGTGAGATCTATGCGATATGGCCGAGAAATGTAATTTTGATGTTAACTCCCAAACCGCTGCGCAGAAGTCAACCAAACTTCACCCAATAGTGTATTGTATCACAATCTAGTAGTTACATTTGAAAATTTTGTTCTAGGACATTTTGTTTGAACGCAATCATTAAACTTAATTAAAAAAGTCATTTAAGCCTTTTCACAGTGAGATCTATGCGATATGGCCGAGAAATGTAATTTTGATGTTAACTCCCAAACCGCTGCGCAGAAGTCAACCAAACTTCACCCAATAGTGTATTGTATCACAATCTAGTAGTTACATTTGAAAATTTTGTTCTAGGAAATTTTGTTTGAGCGCAATCATCAAACTTAATTAAAAAAGTCATTTAAGCCTTTTCACAGTGAGATCTATGCGATATGGCCGAGAAATGTAATTTTGATGTTAACTCCCAAACTGCTGCGCAGAAGTCAACCAAACTTCACCCATTAGTGTATTGTATCACAATCTAGTAGTTACATGTGGAAATTTGGTTCTAGGACATTTGATTTGAGCGCAATCCTCAAACTTAGGTCAAAAAAGCCATTTAAGCCTTTTCACAGTGAGATCTATGCGATATGGCCGAGAAATGTAATTTTGATGTTAACTCCCAAACCGCTGCGCAAAAGTCAACCAAACTTCACCCAATAGTGTATTGTATCACAATCTAGTAGTTACATTTGAAAATTTTGTTCTAGGACATTTTGTTTGAACGCAATCATCAAACTTAATTAAAAAAGTCATTTAAGCCTTTTCACAGTGAGATCTATGCCATATGGCCGAGAAATGTAATTTTGATGTTAACTCCCAAACCGCTGCGCAGAAGTCAACCAAACTTCACCCAATAGTGTATTGTATCACAATCTAGTAGTTACATTTGAAAATTTTGTTCTAGGACATTTTGTTTGAGCGCAATCCTCAAACTTAGGTCAAAAAAGCCATTTAAGCCTTTTCACAGTGAGATCTATGCGATATGGCCGAGAAATGTAATTTTGATGTTAACTCCCAAACCGCTGCGCAGAAGTCAACCAAACTTCACCCAATAGTGTATTGTATCACATTCTTGTAGTTACATTTGAAAATTTCGTTCTAGGACATTTGGTTTGAGCGCAATCATTAAACTTAGGTCAAAAAAGCCATTTAAGCCTTTTCACAGTGAGATCTATGCGATATGGCCGAGAAATGTAATTTTGATGTTAACTCCCAAACCGCTGCGCAGAAGTAAACCAAACTTCACCCATTAGTGTATTGTATCACAATCTAGTAGTTACATGTGGAAATTTGGTTCTAGGACATTTGATTTGAGCGCAATCCTCAAACTTAGGTCAAAAAAGCCATTTAAGCCTTTTCACAGTGAGATCTATGCGATATGGCCGAGAAATGTAATTTTGATGTTAACTCCCAAACCGCTGCGCAGAAGTCAACCAAACTTCACCCAATAGTGTATTGTATCACAATCTAGTAGTTACATTTGAAAATTTTGTTCTAGGACATTTTGTTTGAACGCAATCATCAAACTTAATTAAAAAAGTCATTTAAGCCTTTTCACAGTGAGATCTATGCGATATGGCCGAGAAATGTAATTTTGATGTTAACTCCCAAACCGCTGCGCAGAAGTCAACCAAACTTCACCCAATAGTGTATTGTATCACAATCTAGTAGTTACATTTGAAAATTTTGTTCTAGGACATTTTGTTTGAACGCAATCATCAAACTTAATTAAAAAAGTCATTTAAGCCTTTTCACAGTGAGATCTATGCGATATGGCCGAGAAATGTAATTTTGATGTTAACTCCCAAACCGCTGCGCAGAAGTCAACCAAACTTCACCCATTAGTGTATTGTATCACAATCTAGTAGTTACATGTGAAACTTTGGTTCTAGGACATTTGATTTGAGCGCAATCCTCAAACTTAGGTCAAAAAAGCCATTTAAGCCTTTTCACAGTGAGATCCATGCGATATGGCCGAGAAATGTAATTTTGATGTTAACTCCCAAACCGCTGCGCAGAAGTCAACCAAACTTCACCCAATAGTGTATTGTATCACAATCTAGTAGTTACATTTGAAAATTTTGTTCTAGGACATTTTGTTTGAACGCAATCATCAAACTTAATTAAAAAAGTCATTTAAGCCTTTTCACAGTGAGATCTATGCGATATGGCCGAGAAATGTAATTTTGATGTTAACTCCCAAACCGCTGCGCAGAAGTCAACCAAACTTCACCCATTAGCGTATTGTATCACAATCTAGTAGTTACATGTGGAAATTTGGTTATTGGACATTTGATTTGAGCGCAATCCTCAAACTTAGGTCAAAAAAGCCATTTAAGCCTTTTCACAGTGAGATCTATGCGATATGGCCGAGAAATGTAATTTTGATGTTAACTCCCAAACCGCTGCGCAGAAGTCAACCAAACTTCACCCAATGGTGTATTGTATCACAATCTAGTAGTTACATTTGAAAATTTTGTTCTAGGACATTTTGTTTGAACGCAATCATCAAACTTAATTAAAAAAGTCATTTAAGCCTTTTCACAGTGAGATCTATGCGATATGGCCGAGAAATGTAATTTTGATGTTAACTCCCAAACCGCTGCGCAGAAGTCAACCAAACTTCACCCAATAGTGTATTGTATCACAATCTAGTAGTTACATTTGAAAATTTTGTTCTAGGAAATTTTGTTTGAGCGCAATCATCAAACTTAATTAAAAAAGTCATTTAAGCCTTTTCACAGTGAGATCTATGCGATATGGCCGAGAAATGTAATTTTGATGTTAACTCCCAAACCGCTGCGCAGAAGTCAACCAAACTTCACCCATTAGTGTATTGTATCACAATCTAGTAGTTACATGTGAAAATTTGGTTCTAGGACATTTGATTTGAGCGCAATCCTCAAACTTAGGTCAAAAAAGCCATTTAAGCCTTTTCACAGTGAGATCCATGCGATATGGCCGAGAAATGTAATTTTGATGTTAACTCCCAAACCGCTGCGCAGAAGTCAACCAAACTTCACCCAATAGTGTATTGTATCACAATCTAGTAGTTACATTTGAAAATTTTGTTCTAGGACATTTTGTTTGAACGCAATCATCAAACTTAATTAAAAAAGTCATTTAAGCCTTTTCACAGTGAGATCTATGCGATATGGCCGAGAAATGTAATTTTGATGTTAACTCCCAAACCGCTGCGCAGAAGTCAACCAAACTTCACCCATTAGTGTATTGTATCACAATCTAGTAGTTACATGTGGAAATTTGGTTATTGGACATTTGATTTGAGCGCAATCCTCAAACTTAGGTCAAAAAAGCAATTTAAGCCTTTTCACAGTGTGATCTATGCGATATGGCCGAGAAATGTAATTTTGATGTTTACTCCCAAACCGCTGCGCAGAAGTCAACCAAACTTCACCTATTAGTGTATTGTATCACAATCTAGTAGTTACATGTGGAAATTTGGTTCTAGGACATTTGATTTGAGCGCAATCCTCAAACTTAGGTCAAAAAAGCCATTTAAGCCTTTTCACAGTGAGATCTATGCGATATGGCCGAGAAATGTAATTTTGATGTTAACTCCCAAACCGCTGCGCAGAAGTCAACCAAACTTCACCCAATAGTGTATTGTATCACTTTCTAGTAGTTACATTTGAAAATTTTGTTCTAGGACATTTGGTTTGAGCGCAATTATTAAACTTAGGTCAAAAAAGCCATTTAAGCCTTTTCACAGTGAGATCTATGCGATATGGCCGAGAAATGTAATTTTGATTTTAACTCCCAAACCGCTGCGCAGAAGTCAACCAAACTTCACCCAATAGTGTATTGTATCACATTCTAGTAGTTACATTTGAAAATTTCGTTCTAGGACATTTGGTTTGAGCGCAATCATTAAACTTAGGTCAAAAAAGCCATTTAAGCCTTTTCACAGTGAGATCTATGCGATATGGCCGAGAAATGTAATTTTGATGTTAACTCCCAAACCGCTGCGCAGAAGTCAACCAAACTTCACCCATTAGTGTATTGTATCACAATCTAGTAGTTACATGTGGAAATTTGGTTATTGGACATTTGATTTGAGCGCAATCCTCAAACTTAGGTCAAAAAAGCCATTTAAGCCTTTTCACAGTGAGATCTATGCGATATGGCCGAGAAATGTAATTTTGATGTTAACTCCCAAACCGCTGCGCAGAAGTCAACCAAACTTCACCCAATGGTGTATTGTATCACAATCTAGTAGTTACATTTGAAAATTTTGTTCTAGGACATTTTGTTTGAACGCAATCATCAAACTTAATTAAAAAAGTCATTTAAGCCTTTTCACAGTGAGATCTATGCGATATGGCCGAGAAATGTAATTTTGATGTTAACTCCCAAACCGCTGCGCAGAAGTCAACCAAACTTCACCCAATGGTGTATTGTATCACAATCTAGTAGTTACATTTGAAAATTTTGTTCTAGGACATTTTGTTTGAACGCAATCATCAAACTTAATTAAAAAAGTCATTTAAGCCTTTTCACAGTGAGATCTATGCGATATGGCCGAGAAATGTAATTTTGATGTTAACTCCCAAACCGCTGCGCAGAAGTCAACCAAACTTCACCCATTAGTGTATTGTATCACAATCTAGTAGTTACATGTGGAAATTTGGTTATTGGACATTTGATTTGAGCGCAATCCTCAAACTTAGGTCAAAAAAGCCATTTAAGCCTTTTCACAGTGAGATCTATGCGATATGGCCGAGAAATGTAATTTTGATGTTAACTCCCAAACCGCTGCGCAGAAGTCAACCAAACTTCACCCAATGGTGTATTGTATCACAATCTAGTAGTTACATTTGAAAATTTTGTTCTAGGACATTTTGTTTGAACGCAATCATCAAACTTAATTAAAAAAGTCATTTAAGCCTTTTCACAGTGAGATCTATGCGATATGGCCGAGAAATGTAATTTTGATGTTAACTCCCAAACCGCTGCGCAGAAGTCAACCAAACTTCACCCAATGGTGTATTGTATCACAATCTAGTAGTTACATTTGAAAATTTTGTTCTAGGACATTTTGTTTGAACGCAATCATCAAACTTAATTAAAAAAGTCATTTAAGCCTTTTCACAGTGAGATCTATGCGATATGGCCGAGAAATGTAATTTTGATGTTAACTCCCAAACCGCTGCGCAGAAGTCAACCAAACTTCACCCATTAGTGTATTGTATCACAATCTAGTAGTTACATGTGGAAATTTGGTTATTGGACATTTGATTTGAGCGCAATCCTCAAACTTAGGTCAAAAAAGCCATTTAAGCCTTTTCACAGTGAGATCTATGCGATATGGCCGAGAAATGTAATTTTGATGTTAACTCCCAAACCGCTGCGCAGAAGTAAACCAAACTTCACCCATTAGTGTATTGTATCACAATCTAGTAGTTACATGTGGAAATTTGGTTCTAGGACATTTGATTTGAGCGCAATCCTCAAACTTAGGTCAAAAAAGCCATTTAAGCCTTTTCACAGTGAGATCTATGCGATATGGCCGAGAAATGTAATTTTGATGTTAACTCCCAAACCGCTGCGCAGAAGTCAACCAAACTTCACCCAATAGTGTATTGTATCACAATCTAGTAGTTACATTTGAAAATTTTGTTCTAGGACATTTTGTTTGAACGCAATCATCAAACTTAATTAAAAAAGTCATTTAAGCCTTTTCACAGTGAGATCTATGCGATATGGCCGAGAAATGTAATTTTGATGTTAACTCCCAAACCGCTGCGCAGAAGTCAACCAAACTTCACCCAATAGTGTATTGTATCACAATCTAGTAGTTACATTTGAAAATTTTGTTCTAGGACATTTTGTTTGAACGCAATCATCAAACTTAATTAAAAAAGTCATTTAAGCCTTTTCACAGTGAGATCTATGCGATATGGCCGAGAAATGTAATTTTGATGTTAACTCCCAAACCGCTGCGCAGAAGTCAACCAAACTTCACCCATTAGTGTATTGTATCACAATCTAGTAGTTACATGTGAAACTTTGGTTCTAGGACATTTGATTTGAGCGCAATCCTCAAACTTAGGTCAAAAAAGCCATTTAAGCCTTTTCACAGTGAGATCCATGCGATATGGCCGAGAAATGTAATTTTGATGTTAACTCCCAAACCGCTGCGCAGAAGTCAACCAAACTTCACCCAATAGTGTATTGTATCACAATCTAGTAGTTACATTTGAAAATTTTGTTCTAGGACATTTTGTTTGAACGCAATCATCAAACTTAATTAAAAAAGTCATTTAAGCCTTTTCACAGTGAGATCTATGCGATATGGCCGAGAAATGTAATTTTGATGTTAACTCCCAAACCGCTGCGCAGAAGTCAACCAAACTTCACCCATTAGTGTATTGTATCACAATCTAGTAGTTACATGTGGAAATTTGGTTATTGGACATTTGATTTGAGCGCAATCCTCAAACTTAGGTCAAAAAAGCCATTTAAGCCTTTTCACAGTGAGATCTATGCGATATGGCCGAGAAATGTAATTTTGATGTTAACTCCCAAACCGCTGCGCAGAAGTCAACCAAACTTCACCCAATGGTGTATTGTATCACAATCTAGTAGTTACATTTGAAAATTTTGTTCTAGGACATTTTGTTTGAACGCAATCATCAAACTTAATTAAAAAAGTCATTTAAGCCTTTTCACAGTGAGATCTATGCGATATGGCCGAGAAATGTAATTTTGATGTTAACTCCCAAACCGCTGCGCAGAAGTCAACCAAACTTCACCCAATAGTGTATTGTATCACAATCTAGTAGTTACATTTGAAAATTTTGTTCTAGGAAATTTTGTTTGAGCGCAATCATCAAACTTAATTAAAAAAGTCATTTAAGCCTTTTCACAGTGAGATCTATGCGATATGGCCGAGAAATGTAATTTTGATGTTAACTCCCAAACCGCTGCGCAGAAGTCAACCAAACTTCACCCATTAGTGTATTGTATCACAATCTAGTAGTTACATGTGAAAATTTGGTTCTAGGACATTTGATTTGAGCGCAATCCTCAAACTTAGGTCAAAAAAGCCATTTAAGCCTTTTCACAGTGAGATCCATGCGATATGGCCGAGAAATGTAATTTTGATGTTAACTCCCAAACCGCTGCGCAGAAGTCAACCAAACTTCACCCAATAGTGTATTGTATCACAATCTAGTAGTTACATTTGAAAATTTTGTTCTAGGACATTTTGTTTGAACGCAATCATCAAACTTAATTAAAAAAGTCATTTAAGCCTTTTCACAGTGAGATCTATGCGATATGGCCGAGAAATGTAATTTTGATGTTAACTCCCAAACCGCTGCGCAGAAGTCAACCAAACTTCACCCATTAGTGTATTGTATCACAATCTAGTAGTTACATGTGGAAATTTGGTTATTGGACATTTGATTTGAGCGCAATCCTCAAACTTAGGTCAAAAAAGCAATTTAAGCCTTTTCACAGTGTGATCTATGCGATATGGCCGAGAAATGTAATTTTGATGTTTACTCCCAAACCGCTGCGCAGAAGTCAACCAAACTTCACCTATTAGTGTATTGTATCACAATCTAGTAGTTACATGTGGAAATTTGGTTCTAGGACATTTGATTTGAGCGCAATCCTCAAACTTAGGTCAAAAAAGCCATTTAAGCCTTTTCACAGTGAGATCTATGCGATATGGCCGAGAAATGTAATTTTGATGTTAACTCCCAAACCGCTGCGCAGAAGTCAACCAAACTTCACCCAATAGTGTATTGTATCACTTTCTAGTAGTTACATTTGAAAATTTTGTTCTAGGACATTTGGTTTGAGCGCAATTATTAAACTTAGGTCAAAAAAGCCATTTAAGCCTTTTCACAGTGAGATCTATGCGATATGGCCGAGAAATGTAATTTTGATTTTAACTCCCAAACCGCTGCGCAGAAGTCAACCAAACTTCACCCAATAGTGTATTGTATCACATTCTAGTAGTTACATTTGAAAATTTCGTTCTAGGACATTTGGTTTGAGCGCAATCATTAAACTTAGGTCAAAAAAGCCATTTAAGCCTTTTCACAGTGAGATCTATGCGATATGGCCGAGAAATGTAATTTTGATGTTAACTCCCAAACCGCTGCGCAGAAGTCAACCAAACTTCACCCATTAGTGTATTGTATCACAATCTAGTAGTTACATGTGGAAATTTGGTTATTGGACATTTGATTTGAGCGCAATCCTCAAACTTAGGTCAAAAAAGCCATTTAAGCCTTTTCACAGTGAGATCTATGCGATATGGCCGAGAAATGTAATTTTGATGTTAACTCCCAAACCGCTGCGCAGAAGTCAACCAAACTTCACCCAATGGTGTATTGTATCACAATCTAGTAGTTACATTTGAAAATTTTGTTCTAGGACATTTTGTTTGAACGCAATCATCAAACTTAATTAAAAAAGTCATTTAAGCCTTTTCACAGTGAGATCTATGCGATATGGCCGAGAAATGTAATTTTGATGTTAACTCCCAAACCGCTGCGCAGAAGTCAACCAAACTTCACCCAATGGTGTATTGTATCACAATCTAGTAGTTACATTTGAAAATTTTGTTCTAGGACATTTTGTTTGAACGCAATCATCAAACTTAATTAAAAAAGTCATTTAAGCCTTTTCACAGTGAGATCTATGCGATATGGCCGAGAAATGTAATTTTGATGTTAACTCCCAAACCGCTGCGCAGAAGTCAACCAAACTTCACCCATTAGTGTATTGTATCACAATCTAGTAGTTACATGTGGAAATTTGGTTATTGGACATTTGATTTGAGCGCAATCCTCAAACTTAGGTCAAAAAAGCCATTTAAGCCTTTTCACAGTGAGATCTATGCGATATGGCCGAGAAATGTAATTTTGATGTTAACTCCCAAACCGCTGCGCAGAAGTCAACCAAACTTCACCCAATGGTGTATTGTATCACAATCTAGTAGTTACATTTGAAAATTTTGTTCTAGGACATTTTGTTTGAACGCAATCATCAAACTTAATTAAAAAAGTCATTTAAGCCTTTTCACAGTGAGATCTATGCGATATGGCCGAGAAATGTAATTTTGATGTTAACTCCCAAACCGCTGCGCAGAAGTCAACCAAACTTCACCCAATGGTGTATTGTATCACAATCTAGTAGTTACATTTGAAAATTTTGTTCTAGGACATTTTGTTTGAACGCAATCATCAAACTTAATTAAAAAAGTCATTTAAGCCTTTTCACAGTGAGATCTATGCGATATGGCCGAGAAATGTAATTTTGATGTTAACTCCCAAACCGCTGCGCAGAAGTCAACCAAACTTCACCCATTAGTGTATTGTATCACAATCTAGTAGTTACATGTGAAAATTTGGTTCTAGGACATTTGATTTGAGCGCAATCCTCAAACTTAGGTCAAAAAAGCCATTTAAGCCTTTTCACAGTGAGATCCATGCGATATGGCCGAGAAATGTAATTTTGATGTTAACTCCCAAACCGCTGCGCAGAAGTCAACCAAACTTCACCCAATAGTGTATTGTATCACAATCTAGTAGTTACATTTGAAAATTTTGTTCTAGGACATTTTGTTTGAACGCAATCATCAAACTTAATTAAAAAAGTCATTTAAGCCTTTTCACAGTGAGATCTATGCGATATGGCCGAGAAATGTAATTTTGATGTTAACTCCCAAACCGCTGCGCAGAAGTCAACCAAACTTCACCCATTAGTGTATTGTATCACAATCTAGTAGTTACATGTGGAAATTTGGTTATTGGACATTTGATTTGAGCGCAATCCTCAAACTTAGGTCAAAAAAGCAATTTAAGCCTTTTCACAGTGTGATCTATGCGATATGGCCGAGAAATGTAATTTTGATGTTTACTCCCAAACCGCTGCGCAGAAGTCAACCAAACTTCACCTATTAGTGTATTGTATCACAATCTAGTAGTTACATGTGGAAATTTGGTTCTAGGACATTTGATTTGAGCGCAATCCTCAAACTTAGGTCAAAAAAGCCATTTAAGCCTTTTCACAGTGAGATCTATGCGATATGGCCGAGAAATGTAATTTTGATGTTAACTCCCAAACCGCTGCGCAGAAGTCAACCAAACTTCACCCAATAGTGTATTTTATCACAATCTAGTAGTTACATGTGGAAATTTGGTTATTGGACATTTGATTTGAGCGCAATCCTCAAACTTAGGTCAAAAAAGCCATTTAAGCCTTTTCAGAGTGAGATCTATGCGATATGGCCGAGAAATGTAATTTTGATGTTCACTCCCAAACCGCTGCGCAGAAGTCAACCAAACTTCACCCAATAGTGTATTGTATCACATTCTAGTAGTTACATTTTAAAATTTCGTTCAAGGACATTTGGTTTGAGCGCAATTATTAAACTTAGGTCAAAAAAGCCATTTAAGCCTTTTCACAGTGAGATCTATGCGATATGGCCGAGAAATGTAATTTTGATGTTAACTCCCAAACCGCTGCGCAGAAGTCAACCAAACTTCACCCATTAGTGTATTGTATCACAATCTAGTAGTTACATGTAGAAATTTGGTTCTAGGACATTTGATTTGAGCGCAATCCTCAAACTTAGGTCAAAAAAGCCATTTAAGCCTTTTCACAGTGAGATCTATGCGATATGGCCGAGAAATGTAATTTTGATGTTAACTCCCAAACCGCTGCGCAAAAGTCAACCAAACTTCACCCAATAGTGTATTGTATCACAATCTAGTAGTTACATTTGAAAATTGTGTTCTAGGACATTTTGTTTGAACGCAATCATCAAACTTAATTAAAAAAGTCATTTAAGCCTTTTCACAGTGAGATCTATGCGATATGGCCGAGAAATGTAATTTTGATGTTAACTCCCAAACCGCTGCGCAGAAGTCAACCAAACTTCACCCAATAGTGTATTGTATCACAATCTAGTAGTTACATTTGAAAATTTCGTTCTAGGACATTTGGTTTGAGCGCAATCATTAAACTTAGGTCAAAAAAGCCATTTAAGCCTTTTCACAGTGAGATCTATGCGATATGGCCGAGAAATGTAATTTTGATGTTAACTCCCAAACCGCTGCGCAGAAGTCAACCAAACTTCACCCAATAGTTTATTGTATCACAATCTAGTAGTTACATTTGAAAATTTTGTTCTAGGACATTTTGTTTGAACGCAATCATCAAACTTAATTAAAAAAGTCATTTAAGCCTTTTCACAGTGAGATCTTTGCGATATGGCCGAGAAATGTAATTTTGATGTTAACTCCCAAACCGCTGCGCAGAAGTCAACCAAACTTCACCCATTAGTGTATTGTATCACAATCTAGTAGTTACATGTGGAAATTTGGTTCTAGGACATTTGATTTGAGCGCAATCCTCAAACTTAGGTCAAAAAAGCCATTTAAGCCTTTTCACAGTGAGATCTATGCGATATGGCCGAGAAATGTAATTTTGATGTTAACTCCCAAACCGCTGCGCAGAAGTCAACCAAACTTCACCCAATAGTGTATTGTATCACATTCTAGTAGTTACATTTTAAAATTTCGTTCAAGGACATTTGGTTTGAGCGCAATTATTAAACTTAGGTCAAAAAAGCCATTTAAGCCTTTTCACAGTGAGATCTATGCGATATGGCCGAGAAATGTAATTTTGATGTTAACTCCCAAACCGCTGCGCAGAAGTCAACCAAACTTCACCCATTAGTGTATTGTATCACAATCTAGTAGTTACATGTAGAAATTTGGTTCTAGGACATTTGATTTGAGCGCAATCCTCAAACTTAGGTCAAAAAAGCCATTTAAGCCTTTTCACAGTGAGATCTATGCGATATGGCCGAGAAATGTAATTTTGATGTTAACTCCCAAACCGCTGCGCAAAAGTCAACCAAACTTCACCCAATAGTGTATTGTATCACAATCTAGTAGTTACATTTGAAAATTGTGTTCTAGGACATTTTGTTTGAACGCAATCATCAAACTTAATTAAAAAAGTCATTTAAGCCTTTTCACAGTGAGATCTATGCGATATGGCCGAGAAATGTAATTTTGATGTTAACTCCCAAACCGCTGCGCAGAAGTCAACCAAACTTCACCCAATAGTGTATTGTATCACAATCTAGTAGTTACATTTGAAAATTTCGTTCTAGGACATTTGGTTTGAGCGCAATCATTAAACTTAGGTCAAAAAAGCCATTTAAGCCTTTTCACAGTGAGATCTATGCGATATGGCCGAGAAATGTAATTTTGATGTTAACTCCCAAACCGCTGCGCAGAAGTCAACCAAACTTCACCCAATAGTGTATTGTATCACAATCTAGTAGTTACATTTGAAAATTTTGTTCTAGGACATTTTGTTTGAACGCAATCATCAAACTTAATTAAAAAAGTCATTTAAGCCTTTTCACAGTGAGATCTATGCGATATGGCCGAGAAATGTAATTTTGATGTTAACTCCCAAACCGCTGCGCAGAAGTCAACCAAACTTCACCCATTAGTGTATTGTATCACAATCTAGTAGTTACATGTGGAAATTTGGTTCTAGGACATTTGATTTGAGCGCAATCCTCAAACTTAGGTCAAAAAAGCCATTTAAGCCTTTTCACAGTGAGATCTATGCGATATGGCCGAGAAATGTAATTTTGATGTTAACTCCCAAACCGCTGCGCAGAAGTCAACCAAACTTCACCCAATAGTGTATTGTATCACATTCTAGTAGTTACATTTTAAAATTTCGTTCAAGGACATTTGGTTTGAGCGCAATTATTAAACTTAGGTCAAAAAAGCCATTTAAGCCTTTTCACAGTGAGATCTATGCGATATGGCCGAGAAATGTAATTTTGATGTTAACTCCCAAACCGCTGCGCAGAAGTAAACCAAACTTCACCCATTAGTGTATTGTATCACAATCTAGTAGTTAAATGTAGAAATTTGGTTCTAGGACATTTGATTTGAGCGCAATCCTCAAACTTAGGTCAAAAAAGCCATTAAAGCCTTTTCACAGTGAGATCTATGCGATATGGCCGAGAAATGTAATTTTGATGTTAACTCCCAAACCGCTGCGCAAAAGTCAACCAAACTTCACCCAATAGTGTATTGTATCACAATCTAGTAGTTACATTTGAAAATTTTGTTCTAGGACATTTTGTTTGAACGCAATCATCAAACTTAATTAAAAAAGTCATTTAAGCCTTTTCACAGTGAGATCTATGCCATATGGCCGAGAAATGTAATTTTGATGTTAACTCCCAAACCGCTGCGCAGAAGTCAACCAAACTTCACCCAATAGTGTATTGTATCACAATCTAGTAGTTACATTTGAAAATTTTGTTCTAGGACATTTTGTTTGAGCGCAATCCTCAAACTTAGGTCAAAAAAGCCATTTAAGCCTTTTCACAGTGAGATCTATGCGATATGGCCGAGAAATGTAATTTTGATGTTAACTCCCAAACCGCTGCGCAGAAGTCAACCAAACTTCACCCAATAGTGTATTGTATCACATTCTTGTAGTTACATTTGAAAATTTCGTTCTAGGACATTTGGTTTGAGCCAATCATTAAACTTAGGTCAAAAAATCCATTTAAGCCTTTTCACAGTGAGATCTATGCGATATGGCCGAGAAATGTAATTTTGATGTTAACTCCCAAACCGCTGCGCAGAAGTAAATCAAACTTCACCCATTAGTGTATTGTATCACAATCTAGTAGTTACATGTGGAAATTTGGTTCTAGGACATTTGATTTGAGCGCAATCCTCAAACTTAGGTCAAAAAAGCCATTTAAGCCTTTTCACAGTGAGATCTATGCGATATGGCCGAGAAATGTAATTTTGATGTTAACTCCCAAACCGCTGCGCATAAGTCAACCAAACTTCACCCAATAGTGTATTGTATCACAATCTAGTAGTTACATTTGAAAATTTTGTTCTAGGACATTTTGTTTGAACGCAATTATCAAACTTAATTAAAAAAGTCATTTAAGCCTTTTCACAGTGAGATCTATGCGATATGGCCGAGAAATGTAATTTTGATTTTAACTCCCAAACCGCTGCGCAGAAGTCAACCAAACTTCACCCAATAGTGTATTGTATCACATTCTAGTGGTTACATTTGAAAATTTCGTTCTAGGACATTTGGTTTGAGCGCAATCATTAAACTTAGGTCAAAAAAGCCATTTAAGCCTTTTCACAGTGAGATCTATGCGATATGGCCGAGAAATGTAATTTTGATGTTAACTCCCAAACCGCTGCGCAGAAGTCAACCAAACTTCACCCATTAGTGTATTGTATCACAATCTAGTAGTTACATGTGGAAATTTGGTTATTGGACATTTGATTTGAGCGCAATCCTCAAACTTAGGTCAAAAAAGCCATTTAAGCCTTTTCACAGTGAGATCTATGCGATATGGCCGAGAAATGTAATTTTGATGTTAACTCCCAAACCGCTGCGCAGAAGTCAACCAAACTTCACCCAATGGTGTATTGTATCACAATCTAGTAGTTACATTTGAAAATTTTGTTCTAGGACATTTTGTTTGAACGCAATCATCAAACTTAATTAAAAAAGTCATTTAAGCCTTTTCACAGTGAGATCTATGCGATATGGCCGAGAAATGTAATTTTGATGTTAACTCCCAAACCGCTGCGCAGAAGTCAACCAAACTTCACCCAATGGTGTATTGTATCACAATCTAGTAGTTACATTTGAAAATTTTGTTCTAGGACATTTTGTTTGAACGCAATCATCAAACTTAATTAAAAAAGTCATTTAAGCCTTTTCACAGTGAGATCTATGCGATATGGCCGAGAAATGTAATTTTGATGTTAACTCCCAAACCGCTGCGCAGAAGTCAACCAAACTTCACCCATTAGTGTATTGTATCACAATCTAGTAGTTACATGTGAAACTTTGGTTCTAGGACATTTGATTTGAGCGCAATCCTCAAACTTAGGTCAAAAAAGCCATTTAAGCCTTTTCACAGTGAGATCCATGCGATATGGCCGAGAAATGTAATTTTGATGTTAACTCCCAAACCGCTGCGCAGAAGTCAACCAAACTTCACCCAATAGTGTATTGTATCACAATCTAGTAGTTACATTTGAAAATTTTGTTCTAGGACATTTTGTTTGAACGCAATCATCAAACTTAATTAAAAAAGTCATTTAAGCCTTTTCACAGTGAGATCTATGCGATATGGCCGAGAAATGTAATTTTGATGTTAACTCCCAAACCGCTGCGCAGAAGTCAACCAAACTTCACCCATTAGTGTATTGTATCACAATCTAGTAGTTACATGTGAAAATTTGGTTATAGGACATTTGATTTGAGCGCAATCCTCAAACTTAGGTCAAAAAAGCCATTTAAGCCTTTTCACAGTGAGATCTATGCGATATGGCCGAGAAATGTAATTTTGATGTTAACTCCCAAACCGCTGCGCAGAAGTCAACCAAACTTCACCCAATAGTGTATTTTATCACAATCTAGTAGTTACATTTGGAAATTTAGTTCTAGGACATTTGATTTGAGCGCAATCTTCAAACTTAATTAAAAAAAGTCATTTAAGCCTTTTCACAGTGAGATCTATGCGATATGGCCGAGAAATGTAATTTTGATGTTAACTCCCAAACCGCTGCGCAGAAGTCAACCAAACTTCACCCAATAGTGTATTTTATCACAATCTAGTAGTTACATGTGGAAATTTGGTTATTGGACATTTGATTTGAGCGCAATCCTCAAACTTAGGTCAAAAAAGCCATTTAAGCCTTTTCAGAGTGAGATCTATGCGATATGGCCGAGAAATGTAATTTTGATGTTCACTCCCAAACCGCTGCGCAGAAGTCAACCAAACTTCACCCAATAGTGTATTGTATCACATTCTAGTAGTTACATTTTAAAATTTCGTTCAAGGACATTTGGTTTGAGCGCAATTATTAAACTTAGGTCAAAAAAGCCATTTAAGCCTTTTCACAGTGAGATCTATGCGATATGGCCGAGAAATGTAATTTTGATGTTAACTCCCAAACCGCTGCGCAGAAGTCAACCAAACTTCACCCATTAGTGTATTGTATCACAATCTAGTAGTTACATGTAGAAATTTGGTTCTAGGACATTTGATTTGAGCGCAATCCTCAAACTTAGGTCAAAAAAGCCATTTAAGCCTTTTCACAGTGAGATCTATGCGATATGGCCGAGAAATGTAATTTTGATGTTAACTCCCAAACCGCTGCGCAAAAGTCAACCAAACTTCACCCAATAGTGTATTGTATCACAATCTAGTAGTTACATTTGAAAATTGTGTTCTAGGACATTTTGTTTGAACGCAATCATCAAACTTAATTAAAAAAGTCATTTAAGCCTTTTCACAGTGAGATCTATGCGATATGGCCGAGAAATGTAATTTTGATGTTAACTCCCAAACCGCTGCGCAGAAGTCAACCAAACTTCACCCAATAGTGTATTGTATCACAATCTAGTAGTTACATTTGAAAATTTCGTTCTAGGACATTTGGTTTGAGCGCAATCATTAAACTTAGGTCAAAAAAGCCATTTAAGCCTTTTCACAGTGAGATCTATGCGATATGGCCGAGAAATGTAATTTTGATGTTAACTCCCAAACCGCTGCGCAGAAGTCAACCAAACTTCACCCAATAGTTTATTGTATCACAATCTAGTAGTTACATTTGAAAATTTTGTTCTAGGACATTTTGTTTGAACGCAATCATCAAACTTAATTAAAAAAGTCATTTAAGCCTTTTCACAGTGAGATCTATGCGATATGGCCGAGAAATGTAATTTTGATGTTAACTCCCAAACCGCTGCGCAGAAGTCAACCAAACTTCACCCATTAGTGTATTGTATCACAATCTAGTAGTTACATGTGGAAATTTGGTTCTAGGACATTTGATTTGAGCGCAATCCTCAAACTTAGGTCAAAAAAGCCATTTAAGCCTTTTCACAGTGAGATCTATGCGATATGGCCGAGAAATGTAATTTTGATGTTAACTCCCAAACCGCTGCGCAGAAGTCAACCAAACTTCACCCAATAGTGTATTGTATCACATTCTAGTAGTTACATTTTAAAATTTCGTTCAAGGACATTTGGTTTGAGCGCAATTATTAAACTTAGGTCAAAAAAGCCATTTAAGCCTTTTCACAGTGAGATCTATGCGATATGGCCGAGAAATGTAATTTTGATGTTAACTCCCAAACCGCTGCGCAGAAGTCAACCAAACTTCACCCATTAGTGTATTGTATCACAATCTAGTAGTTACATGTAGAAATTTGGTTCTAGGACATTTGATTTGAGCGCAATCCTCAAACTTAGGTCAAAAAAGCCATTTAAGCCTTTTCACAGTGAGATCTATGCGATATGGCCGAGAAATGTAATTTTGATGTTAACTCCCAAACCGCTGCGCAAAAGTCAACCAAACTTCACCCAATAGTGTATTGTATCACAATCTAGTAGTTACATTTGAAAATTGTGTTCTAGGACATTTTGTTTGAACGCAATCATCAAACTTAATTAAAAAAGTCATTTAAGCCTTTTCACAGTGAGATCTATGCGATATGGCCGAGAAATGTAATTTTGATGTTAACTCCCAAACCGCTGCGCAGAAGTCAACCAAACTTCACCCAATAGTGTATTGTATCACAATCTAGTAGTTACATGTGAAAATTTGGTTATAGGACATTTGGTTTGAGCGCAATCATTAAACTTAGGTCAAAAAAGCCATTTAAGCCTTTTCACAGTGAGATCTATGCGATATGGCCGAGAAATGTAATTTTGATGTTAACTTCCCAAACCGCTGCGCAGAAGTCAACCAAACTTCACCCATTAGTGTATTGTATCACAATCTAGTAGTTACATGTGGAAATTTGGTTATTGGACATTTGATTTGAGCGCAATCCTCAAACTTAGGTCAAAAAAGCCATTTAAGCCTTTTCACAGTGAGATCTATGCGATATGGCCGAGAAATGTAATTTTGATGTTAACTCCCAAACCGCTGCGCAGAAGTCAACCAAACTTCACCCAATAGTGTATTTTATCACAATCTAGTAGTTACATGTGGAAATTTGGTTATTGGACATTTGATTTGAGCGCAATCCTCAAACTTAGGTCAAAAAAGCCATTTAAGCCTTTTCAGAGTGAGATCTATGCGATATGGCCGAGAAATGTAATTTTGATGTTCACTCCCAAACCGCTGCGCAGAAGTCAACCAAACTTCACCCAATAGTGTATTGTATCACATTCTAGTAGTTACATTTTAAAATTTCGTTCAAGGACATTTGGTTTGAGCGCAATTATTAAACTTAGGTCAAAAAAGCCATTTAAGCCTTTTCACAGTGAGATCTATGCGATATGGCCGAGAAATGTAATTTTGATGTTAACTCCCAAACCGCTGCGCAGAAGTCAACCAAACTTCACCCATTAGTGTATTGTATCACAATCTAGTAGTTACATGTAGAAATTTGGTTCTAGGACATTTGATTTGAGCGCAATCCTCAAACTTAGGTCAAAAAAGCCATTTAAGCCTTTTCACAGTGAGATCTATGCGATATGGCCGAGAAATGTAATTTTGATGTTAACTCCCAAACCGCTGCGCAAAAGTCAACCAAACTTCACCCAATAGTGTATTGTATCACAATCTAGTAGTTACATTTGAAAATTGTGTTCTAGGACATTTTGTTTGAACGCAATCATCAAACTTAATTAAAAAAGTCATTTAAGCCTTTTCACAGTGAGATCTATGCGATATGGCCGAGAAATGTAATTTTGATGTTAACTCCCAAACCGCTGCGCAGAAGTCAACCAAACTTCACCCAATAGTGTATTGTATCACAATCTAGTAGTTACATTTGAAAATTTCGTTCTAGGACATTTGGTTTGAGCGCAATCATTAAACTTAGGTCAAAAAAGCCATTTAAGCCTTTTCACAGTGAGATCTATGCGATATGGCCGAGAAATGTAATTTTGATGTTAACTCCCAAACCGCTGCGCAGAAGTCAACCAAACTTCACCCAATAGTGTATTGTATCACATTCTAGTAGTTACATTTTAAAATTTCGTTCAAGGACATTTGGTTTGAGCGCAATTATTAAACTTAGGTCAAAAAAGCCATTTAAGCCTTTTCACAGTGAGATCTATGCGATATGGCCGAGAAATGTAATTTTGATGTTAACTCCCAAACCGCTGCGCAGAAGTCAACCAAACTTCACCCATTAGTGTATTGTATCACAATCTAGTAGTTACATGTAGAAATTTGGTTCTAGGACATTTGATTTGAGCGCAATCCTCAAACTTAGGTCAAAAAAGCCATTTAAGCCTTTTCACAGTGAGATCTATGCGATATGGCCGAGAAATGTAATTTTGATGTTAACTCCCAAACCGCTGCGCAAAAGTCAACCAAACTTCACCCAATAGTGTATTGTATCACAATCTAGTAGTTACATTTGAAAATTGTGTTCTAGGACATTTTGTTTGAACGCAATCATCAAACTTAATTAAAAAAGTCATTTAAGCCTTTTCACAGTGAGATCTATGCGATATGGCCGAGAAATGTAATTTTGATGTTAACTCCCAAACCGCTGCGCAGAAGTCAACCAAACTTCACCCAATAGTGTATTGTATCACAATCTAGTAGTTACATTTGAAAATTTCGTTCTAGGACATTTGGTTTGAGCGCAATCATTAAACTTAGGTCAAAAAAGCCATTTAAGCCTTTTCACAGTGAGATCTATGCGATATGGCCGAGAAATGTAATTTTGATGTTAACTCCCAAACCGCTGCGCAGAAGTCAAACAAACTTCACCCAATAGTTTATTGTATCACAATCTAGTAGTTACATTTGAAAATTTTGTTCTAGGACATTTTGTTTGAACGCAATCATCAAACTTAATTAAAAAAGTCATTTAAGCCTTTTCACAGTGAGATCTATGCGATATGGCCGAGAAATGTAATTTTGATGTTAACTCCCAAACCGCTGCGCAGAAGTCAACCAAACTTCACCCATTAGTGTATTGTATCACAATCTAGTAGTTACATGTGGAAATTTGGTTCTAGGACATTTGATTTGAGCGCAATCCTCAAACTTAGGTCAAAAAAGCCATTTAAGCCTTTTCACAGTGAGATCTATGCGATATGGCCGAGAAATGTAATTTTGATGTTAACTCCCAAACCGCTGCGCAGAAGTCAACCAAACTTCACCCAATAGTGTATTGTATCACATTCTAGTAGTTACATTTTAAAATTTCGTTCAAGGACATTTGGTTTGAGCGCAATTATTAAACTTAGGTCAAAAAAGCCATTTAAGCCTTTTCACAGTGAGATCTATGCGATATGGCCGAGAAATGTAATTTTGATGTTAACTCCCAAACCGCTGCGCAGAAGTCAACCAAACTTCACCCATTAGTGTATTGTATCACAATCTAGTAGTTACATGTAGAAATTTGGTTCTAGGACATTTGATTTGAGCGCAATCCTCAAACTTAGGTCAAAAAAGCCATTTAAGCCTTTTCACAGTGAGATCTATGCGATATGGCCGAGAAATGTAATTTTGATGTTAACTCCCAAACCGCTGCGCAAAAGTCAACCAAACTTCACCCAATAGTGTATTGTATCACAATCTAGTAGTTACATTTGAAAATTGTGTTCTAGGACATTTTGTTTGAACGCAATCATCAAACTTAATTAAAAAAGTCATTTAAGCCTTTTCACAGTGAGATCTATGCGATATGGCCGAGAAATGTAATTTTGATGTTAACTCCCAAACCGCTGCGCAGAAGTCAACCAAACTTCACCCAATAGTGTATTGTATCACAATCTAGTAGTTACATTTGAAAATTTCGTTCTAGGACATTTGGTTTGAGCGCAATCATTAAACTTAGGTCAAAAAAGCCATTTAAGCCTTTTCACAGTGAGATCTATGCGATATGGCCGAGAAATGTAATTTTGATGTTAACTCCCAAACCGCTGCGCAGAAGTCAACCAAACTTCACCCAATAGTGTATTGTATCACAATCTAGTAGTTACATTTGAAAATTTTGTTCTAGGACATTTTGTTTGAACGCAATCATCAAACTTAATTAAAAAAGTCATTTAAGCCTTTTCACAGTGAGATCTATGCGATATGGCCGAGAAATGTAATTTTGATGTTAACTCCCAAACCGCTGCGCAGAAGTCAACCAAACTTCACCCATTAGTGTATTGTATCACAATCTAGTAGTTACATGTGGAAATTTGGTTCTAGGACATTTGATTTGAGCGCAATCCTCAAACTTAGGTCAAAAAAGCCATTTAAGCCTTTTCACAGTGAGATCTATGCGATATGGCCGAGAAATGTAATTTTGATGTTAACTCCCAAACCGCTGCGCAGAAGTCAACCAAACTTCACCCAATAGTGTATTGTATCACATTCTAGTAGTTACATTTTAAAATTTCGTTCAAGGACATTTGGTTTGAGCGCAATTATTAAACTTAGGTCAAAAAAGCCATTTAAGCCTTTTCACAGTGAGATCTATGCGATATGGCCGAGAAATGTAATTTTGATGTTAACTCCCAAACCGCTGCGCAGAAGTAAACCAAACTTCACCCATTAGTGTATTGTATCACAATCTAGTAGTTAAATGTAGAAATTTGGTTCTAGGACATTTGATTTGAGCGCAATCCTCAAACTTAGGTCAAAAAAGCCATTAAAGCCTTTTCACAGTGAGATCTATGCGATATGGCCGAGAAATGTAATTTTGATGTTAACTCCCAAACCGCTGCGCAAAAGTCAACCAAACTTCACCCAATAGTGTATTGTATCACAATCTAGTAGTTACATTTGAAAATTTTGTTCTAGGACATTTTGTTTGAACGCAATCATCAAACTTAATTAAAAAAGTCATTTAAGCCTTTTCACAGTGAGATCTATGCCATATGGCCGAGAAATGTAATTTTGATGTTAACTCCCAAACCGCTGCGCAGAAGTCAACCAAACTTCACCCAATAGTGTATTGTATCACAATCTAGTAGTTACATTTGAAAATTTTGTTCTAGGACATTTTGTTTGAGCGCAATCCTCAAACTTAGGTCAAAAAAGCCATTTAAGCCTTTTCACAGTGAGATCTATGCGATATGGCCGAGAAATGTAATTTTGATGTTAACTCCCAAACCGCTGCGCAGAAGTCAACCAAACTTCACCCAATAGTGTATTGTATCACATTCTTGTAGTTACATTTGAAAATTTCGTTCTAGGACATTTGGTTTGAGCCAATCATTAAACTTAGGTCAAAAAATCCATTTAAGCCTTTTCACAGTGAGATCTATGCGATATGGCCGAGAAATGTAATTTTGATGTTAACTCCCAAACCGCTGCGCAGAAGTAAATCAAACTTCACCCATTAGTGTATTGTATCACAATCTAGTAGTTACATGTGGAAATTTGGTTCTAGGACATTTGATTTGAGCGCAATCCTCAAACTTAGGTCAAAAAAGCCATTTAAGCCTTTTCACAGTGAGATCTATGCGATATGGCCGAGAAATGTAATTTTGATGTTAACTCCCAAACCGCTGCGCAGAAGTCAACCAAACTTCACCCAATAGTGTATTGTATCACAATCTAGTAGTTACATTTGAAAATTTTGTTCTAGGACATTTTGTTTGAACGCAATTATCAAACTTAATTAAAAAAGTCATTTAAGCCTTTTCACAGTGAGATCTATGCGATATGGCCGAGAAATGTAATTTTGATTTTAACTCCCAAACCGCTGCGCAGAAGTCAACCAAACTTCACCCAATAGTGTATTGTATCACATTCTAGTGGTTACATTTGAAAATTTCGTTCTAGGACATTTGGTTTGAGCGCAATCATTAAACTTAGGTCAAAAAAGCCATTTAAGCCTTTTCACAGTGAGATCTATGCGATATGGCCGAGAAATGTAATTTTGATGTTAACTCCCAAACCGCTGCGCAGAAGTCAACCAAACTTCACCCAATAGTGTATTGTATCACAATCTAGTAGTTACATGTGAAAATTTGGTTCTAGGACATTTGATTTGAGCGCAATCCTCAAACTTAGGTCAAAAAAGCCATTTAAGCCTTTTCACAGTGAGATCTATGCGATATGGCCGAGAAATGTAATTTTGATGTTAACTCCCAAACCGCTGCGCAGAAGTCAACCAAACTTCACCCAATAGTGTATTGTATCACATTCTAGTAGTTACATTTGAAAATTTCGTTCTAGGACATTTGGTTTGAGCGCAATCATTAAACTTAATTAAAAAAGTCATTTAAGCCTTTTCACAGTGAGATCTATGCGATATGGCCGAGAAATGTAATTTTGATGTTAACTCCCAAACCGCTGCGCAGAAGTCAACCAAACTTCACCCAATAGTGTATTGTATCACAATCTAGTAGTTACATTTGAAAATTTTGTTCTAGGACATTTTGTTTGAACGCAATCATTAAACTTAATTAAAAAAGTCATTTAAGCCTTTTCACAGTGAGATCTATGCGATATGGCCGAGAAATGTAATTTTGATGTTAACTCCCAAACCGCTGCGCAGAAGTCAACCAAACTTCACCCAATAGTGTATTGTATCACAATCTAGTAGTTACATTTGAAAATTTTGTTCTAGGAAATTTTGTTTGAGCGCAATCATCAAACTTAATTAAAAAAGTCATTTAAGCCTTTTCACAGTGAGATCTATGCGATATGGCCGAGAAATGTAATTTTGATGTTAACTCCCAAACTGCTGCGCAGAAGTCAACCAAACTTCACCCATTAGTGTATTGTATCACAATCTAGTAGTTACATGTGGAAATTTGGTTCTAGGACATTTGATTTGAGCGCAATCCTCAAACTTAGGTCAAAAAAGCCATTTAAGCCTTTTCACAGTGAGATCTATGCGATATGGCCGAGAAATGTAATTTTGATGTTAACTCCCAAACCGCTGCGCAAAAGTCAACCAAACTTCACCCAATAGTGTATTGTATCACATTCTTGTAGTTACATTTGAAAATTTCGTTCTAGGACATTTGGTTTGAGCGCAATCATTAAACTTAGGTCAAAAAAGCCATTTAAGCCTTTTCACAGTGAGATCTATGCGATATGGCCGAGAAATGTAATTTTGATGTTAACTCCCAAACCGCTGCGCAGAAGTAAACCAAACTTCACCCATTAGTGTATTGTATCACAATCTAGTAGTTACATGTGGAAATTTGGTTCTAGGACATTTGATTTGAGCGCAATCCTCAAACTTAGGTCAAAAAAGCCATTTAAGCCTTTTCACAGTGAGATCTATGCGATATGGCCGAGAAATGTAATTTTGATGTTAACTCCCAAACCGCTGCGCAGAAGTCAACCAAACTTCACCCAATAGTGTATTGTATCACAATCTAGTAGTTACATTTGAAAATTTTGTTCTAGGACATTTTGTTTGAACGCAATCATCAAACTTAATTAAAAAAGTCATTTAAGCCTTTTCACAGTGAGATCTATGCGATATGGCCGAGAAATGTAATTTTGATGTTAACTCCCAAACCGCTGCGCAGAAGTCAACCAAACTTCACCCAATAGTGTATTGTATCACAATCTAGTAGTTACATTTGAAAATTTTGTTCTAGGACATTTTGTTTGAACGCAATCATCAAACTTAATTAAAAAAGTCATTTAAGCCTTTTCACAGTGAGATCTATGCGATATGGCCGAGAAATGTAATTTTGATGTTAACTCCCAAACCGCTGCGCAGAAGTCAACCAAACTTCACCCATTAGTGTATTGTATCACAATCTAGTAGTTACATGTGAAACTTTGGTTCTAGGACATTTGATTTGAGCGCAATCCTCAAACTTAGGTCAAAAAAGCCATTTAAGCCTTTTCACAGTGAGATCCATGCGATATGGCCGAGAAATGTAATTTTGATGTTAACTCCCAAACCGCTGCGCAGAAGTCAACCAAACTTCACCCAATAGTGTATTGTATCACAATCTAGTAGTTACATTTGAAAATTTTGTTCTAGGACATTTTGTTTGAACGCAATCATCAAACTTAATTAAAAAAGTCATTTAAGCCTTTTCACAGTGAGATCTATGCGATATGGCCGAGAAATGTAATTTTGATGTTAACTCCCAAACCGCTGCGCAGAAGTCAACCAAACTTCACCCATTAGCGTATTGTATCACAATCTAGTAGTTACATGTGGAAATTTGGTTATTGGACATTTGATTTGAGCGCAATCCTCAAACTTAGGTCAAAAAAGCCATTTAAGCCTTTTCACAGTGAGATCTATGCGATATGGCCGAGAAATGTAATTTTGATGTTAACTCCCAAACCGCTGCGCAGAAGTCAACCAAACTTCACCCAATGGTGTATTGTATCACAATCTAGTAGTTACATTTGAAAATTTTGTTCTAGGACATTTTGTTTGAACGCAATCATCAAACTTAATTAAAAAAGTCATTTAAGCCTTTTCACAGTGAGATCTATGCGATATGGCCGAGAAATGTAATTTTGATGTTAACTCCCAAACCGCTGCGCAGAAGTCAACCAAACTTCACCCAATAGTGTATTGTATCACAATCTAGTAGTTACATTTGAAAATTTTGTTCTAGGAAATTTTGTTTGAGCGCAATCATCAAACTTAATTAAAAAAGTCATTTAAGCCTTTTCACAGTGAGATCTATGCGATATGGCCGAGAAATGTAATTTTGATGTTAACTCCCAAACCGCTGCGCAGAAGTCAACCAAACTTCACCCATTAGTGTATTGTATCACAATCTAGTAGTTACATGTGAAAATTTGGTTCTAGGACATTTGATTTGAGCGCAATCCTCAAACTTAGGTCAAAAAAGCCATTTAAGCCTTTTCACAGTGAGATCCATGCGATATGGCCGAGAAATGTAATTTTGATGTTAACTCCCAAACCGCTGCGCAGAAGTCAACCAAACTTCACCCAATAGTGTATTGTATCACAATCTAGTAGTTACATTTGAAAATTTTGTTCTAGGACATTTTGTTTGAACGCAATCATCAAACTTAATTAAAAAAGTCATTTAAGCCTTTTCACAGTGAGATCTATGCGATATGGCCGAGAAATGTAATTTTGATGTTAACTCCCAAACCGCTGCGCAGAAGTCAACCAAACTTCACCCATTAGTGTATTGTATCACAATCTAGTAGTTACATGTGGAAATTTGGTTATTGGACATTTGATTTGAGCGCAATCCTCAAACTTAGGTCAAAAAAGCAATTTAAGCCTTTTCACAGTGTGATCTATGCGATATGGCCGAGAAATGTAATTTTGATGTTTACTACCAAACCGCTGCGCAGAAGTCAACCAAACTTCACCTATTAGTGTATTGTATCACAATCTAGTAGTTACATGTGGAAATTTGGTTCTAGGACATTTGATTTGAGCGCAATCCTCAAACTTAGGTCAAAAAAGCCATTTAAGCCTTTTCACAGTGAGATCTATGCGATATGGCCGAGAAATGTAATTTTGATGTTAACTCCCAAACCGCTGCGCAGAAGTCAACCAAACTTCACCCATTAGTGTATTGTATCACAATCTAGTAGTTACATGTGGAAATTTGGTTATTGGACATTTGATTTGAGCGCAATCCTCAAACTTAGGTCAAAAAAGCAATTTAAGCCTTTTCACAGTGTGATCTATGCGATATGGCCGAGAAATGTAATTTTGATGTTTACTCCCAAACCGCTGCGCAGAAGTCAACCAAACTTCACCTATTAGTGTATTGTATCACAATCTAGTAGTTACATGTGGAAATTTGGTTCTAGGACATTTGATTTGAGCGCAATCCTCAAACTTAGGTCAAAAAAGCCATTTAAGCCTTTTCACAGTGAGATCTATGCGATATGGCCGAGAAATGTAATTTTGATGTTAACTCCCAAACCGCTGCGCAGAAGTCAACCAAACTTCACCCAATAGTGTATTGTATCACAATCTAGTAGTTACATTTGAAAATTTTGTTCTAGGACATTTTGTTTGAGCGCAATCCTCAAACTTAGGTCAAAAAAGCCATTTAAGCCTTTTCACAGTGAGATCTATGCGATATGGCCGAGAAATGTAATTTTGATGTTAACTCCCAAACCGCTGCGCAGAAGTCAACCAAACTTCACCCAATAGTGTATTGTATCACATTCTTGTAGTTACATTTGAAAATTTCGTTCTAGGACATTTGGTTTGAGCGCAATCATTAAACTTAGGTCAAAAAAGCCATTTAAGCCTTTTCACAGTGAGATCTATGCGATATGGCCGAGAAATGTAATTTTGATGTTAACTCCCAAACCGCTGCGCAGAAGTAAACCAAACTTCACCCATTAGTGTATTGTATCACAATCTAGTAGTTACATGTGGAAATTTGGTTCTAGGACATTTGATTTGAGCGCAATCCTCAAACTTAGGTCAAAAAAGCCATTTAAGCCTTTTCACAGTGAGATCTATGCGATATGGCCGAGAAATGTAATTTTGATGTTAACTCCCAAACCGCTGCGCAGAAGTCAACCAAACTTCACCCAATAGTGTATTGTATCACAATCTAGTAGTTACATTTGAAAATTTTGTTCTAGGACATTTTGTTTGAACGCAATCATCAAACTTAATTAAAAAAGTCATTTAAGCCTTTTCACAGTGAGATCTATGCGATATGGCCGAGAAATGTAATTTTGATGTTAACTCCCAAACCGCTGCGCAGAAGTCAACCAAACTTCACCCAATAGTGTATTGTATCACAATCTAGTAGTTACATTTGAAAATTTTGTTCTAGGACATTTTGTTTGAACGCAATCATCAAACTTAATTAAAAAAGTCATTTAAGCCTTTTCACAGTGAGATCTATGCGATATGGCCGAGAAATGTAATTTTGATGTTAACTCCCAAACCGCTGCGCAGAAGTCAACCAAACTTCACCCATTAGTGTATTGTATCACAATCTAGTAGTTACATGTGAAACTTTGGTTCTAGGACATTTGATTTGAGCGCAATCCTCAAACTTAGGTCAAAAAAGCCATTTAAGCCTTTTCACAGTGAGATCCATGCGATATGGCCGAGAAATGTAATTTTGATGTTAACTCCCAAACCGCTGCGCAGAAGTCAACCAAACTTCACCCAATAGTGTATTGTATCACAATCTAGTAGTTACATTTGAAAATTTTGTTCTAGGACATTTTGTTTGAACGCAATCATCAAACTTAATTAAAAAAGTCATTTAAGCCTTTTCACAGTGAGATCTATGCGATATGGCCGAGAAATGTAATTTTGATGTTAACTCCCAAACCGCTGCGCAGAAGTCAACCAAACTTCACCCATTAGCGTATTGTATCACAATCTAGTAGTTACATGTGGAAATTTGGTTATTGGACATTTGATTTGAGCGCAATCCTCAAACTTAGGTCAAAAAAGCCATTTAAGCCTTTTCACAGTGAGATCTATGCGATATGGCCGAGAAATGTAATTTTGATGTTAACTCCCAAACCGCTGCGCAGAAGTCAACCAAACTTCACCCAATGGTGTATTGTATCACAATCTAGTAGTTACATTTGAAAATTTTGTTCTAGGACATTTTGTTTGAACGCAATCATCAAACTTAATTAAAAAAGTCATTTAAGCCTTTTCACAGTGAGATCTATGCGATATGGCCGAGAAATGTAATTTTGATGTTAACTCCCAAACCGCTGCGCAGAAGTCAACCAAACTTCACCCAATAGTGTATTGTATCACAATCTAGTAGTTACATTTGAAAATTTTGTTCTAGGAAATTTTGTTTGAGCGCAATCATCAAACTTAATTAAAAAAGTCATTTAAGCCTTTTCACAGTGAGATCTATGCGATATGGCCGAGAAATGTAATTTTGATGTTAACTCCCAAACCGCTGCGCAGAAGTCAACCAAACTTCACCCATTAGTGTATTGTATCACAATCTAGTAGTTACATGTGAAAATTTGGTTCTAGGACATTTGATTTGAGCGCAATCCTCAAACTTAGGTCAAAAAAGCCATTTAAGCCTTTTCACAGTGAGATCCATGCGATATGGCCGAGAAATGTAATTTTGATGTTAACTCCCAAACCGCTGCGCAGAAGTCAACCAAACTTCACCCAATAGTGTATTGTATCACAATCTAGTAGTTACATTTGAAAATTTTGTTCTAGGACATTTTGTTTGAACGCAATCATCAAACTTAATTAAAAAAGTCATTTAAGCCTTTTCACAGTGAGATCTATGCGATATGGCCGAGAAATGTAATTTTGATGTTAACTCCCAAACCGCTGCGCAGAAGTCAACCAAACTTCACCCATTAGTGTATTGTATCACAATCTAGTAGTTACATGTGGAAATTTGGTTATTGGACATTTGATTTGAGCGCAATCCTCAAACTTAGGTCAAAAAAGCAATTTAAGCCTTTTCACAGTGTGATCTATGCGATATGGCCGAGAAATGTAATTTTGATGTTTACTCCCAAACCGCTGCGCAGAAGTCAACCAAACTTCACCTATTAGTGTATTGTATCACAATCTAGTAGTTACATGTGGAAATTTGGTTCTAGGACATTTGATTTGAGCGCAATCCTCAAACTTAGGTCAAAAAAGCCATTTAAGCCTTTTCACAGTGAGATCTATGCGATATGGCCGAGAAATGTAATTTTGATGTTAACTCCCAAACCGCTGCGCAGAAGTCAACCAAACTTCACCCAATAGTGTATTGTATCACTTTCTAGTAGTTACATTTGAAAATTTTGTTCTAGGACATTTGGTTTGAGCGCAATTATTAAACTTAGGTCAAAAAAGCCATTTAAGCCTTTTCACAGTGAGATCTATGCGATATGGCCGAGAAATGTAATTTTGATTTTAACTCCCAAACCGCTGCGCAGAAGTCAACCAAACTTCACCCAATAGTGTATTGTATCACATTCTAGTAGTTACATTTGAAAATTTCGTTCTAGGACATTTGGTTTGAGCGCAATCATTAAACTTAGGTCAAAAAAGCCATTTAAGCCTTTTCACAGTGAGATCTATGCGATATGGCCGAGAAATGTAATTTTGATGTTAACTCCCAAACCGCTGCGCAGAAGTCAACCAAACTTCACCCATTAGTGTATTGTATCACAATCTAGTAGTTACATGTGGAAATTTGGTTATTGGACATTTGATTTGAGCGCAATCCTCAAACTTAGGTCAAAAAAGCCATTTAAGCCTTTTCACAGTGAGATCTATGCGATATGGCCGAGAAATGTAATTTTGATGTTAACTCCCAAACCGCTGCGCAGAAGTCAACCAAACTTCACCCAATGGTGTATTGTATCACAATCTAGTAGTTACATTTGAAAATTTTGTTCTAGGACATTTTGTTTGAACGCAATCATCAAACTTAATTAAAAAAGTCATTTAAGCCTTTTCACAGTGAGATCTATGCGATATGGCCGAGAAATGTAATTTTGATGTTAACTCCCAAACCGCTGCGCAGAAGTCAACCAAACTTCACCCAATGGTGTATTGTATCACAATCTAGTAGTTACATTTGAAAATTTTGTTCTAGGACATTTTGTTTGAACGCAATCATCAAACTTAATTAAAAAAGTCATTTAAGCCTTTTCACAGTGAGATCTATGCGATATGGCCGAGAAATGTAATTTTGATGTTAACTCCCAAACCGCTGCGCAGAAGTCAACCAAACTTCACCCATTAGTGTATTGTATCACAATCTAGTAGTTACATGTGGAAATTTGGTTATTGGACATTTGATTTGAGCGCAATCCTCAAACTTAGGTCAAAAAAGCCATTTAAGCCTTTTCACAGTGAGATCTATGCGATATGGCCGAGAAATGTAATTTTGATGTTAACTCCCAAACCGCTGCGCAGAAGTCAACCAAACTTCACCCAATGGTGTATTGTATCACAATCTAGTAGTTACATTTGAAAATTTTGTTCTAGGACATTTTGTTTGAACGCAATCATCAAACTTAATTAAAAAAGTCATTTAAGCCTTTTCACAGTGAGATCTATGCGATATGGCCGAGAAATGTAATTTTGATGTTAACTCCCAAACCGCTGCGCAGAAGTCAACCAAACTTCACCCAATGGTGTATTGTATCACAATCTAGTAGTTACATTTGAAAATTTTGTTCTAGGACATTTTGTTTGAACGCAATCATCAAACTTAATTAAAAAAGTCATTTAAGCCTTTTCACAGTGAGATCTATGCGATATGGCCGAGAAATGTAATTTTGATGTTAACTCCCAAACCGCTGCGCAGAAGTCAACCAAACTTCACCCATTAGTGTATTGTATCACAATCTAGTAGTTACATGTGGAAATTTGGTTCTAGGACATTTGATTTGAGCGCAATCCTCAAACTTAGGTCAAAAAAGCCATTTAAGCCTTTTCACAGTGAGATCTATGCGATATGGCCGAGAAATGTAATTTTGATGTTAACTCCCAAACCGCTGCGCAGAAGTCAACCAAACTTCACCCAATAGTGTATTGTATCACAATCTAGTAGTTACATTTGAAAATTTTGTTCTAGGACATTTTGTTTGAACGCAATCATCAAACTTAATTAAAAAAGTCATTTAAGCCTTTTCACAGTGAGATCTATGCGATATGGCCGAGAAATGTAATTTTGATGTTAACTCCCAAACCGCTGCGCAGAAGTCAACCAAACTTCACCCATTAGTGTATTGTATCACAATCTAGTAGTTACATGTGAAACTTTGGTTCTAGGACATTTGATTTGAGCGCAATCCTCAAACTTAGGTCAAAAAAGCCATTTAAGCCTTTTCACAGTGAGATCCATGCGATATGGCCGAGAAATGTAATTTTGATGTTAACTCCCAAACCGCTGCGCAGAAGTCAACCAAACTTCACCCAATAGTGTATTGTATCACAATCTAGTAGTTACATTTGAAAATTTTGTTCTAGGACATTTTGTTTGAACGCAATCATCAAACTTAATTAAAAAAGTCATTTAAGCCTTTTCACAGTGAGATCTATGCGATATGGCCGAGAAATGTAATTTTGATGTTAACTCCCAAACCGCTGCGCAGAAGTCAACCAAACTTCACCCATTAGTGTATTGTATCACAATCTAGTAGTTACATGTGGAAATTTGGTTATTGGACATTTGATTTGAGCGCAATCCTCAAACTTAGGTCAAAAAAGCCATTTAAGCCTTTTCACAGTGAGATCTATGCGATATGGCCGAGAAATGTAATTTTGATGTTAACTCCCAAACCGCTGCGCAGAAGTCAACCAAACTTCACCCAATGGTGTATTGTATCACAATCTAGTAGTTACATTTGAAAATTTTGTTCTAGGACATTTTGTTTGAACGCAATCATCAAACTTAATTAAAAAAGTCATTTAAGCCTTTTCACAGTGAGATCTATGCGATATGGCCGAGAAATGTAATTTTGATGTTAACTCCCAAACCGCTGCGCAGAAGTCAACCAAACTTCACCCAATAGTGTATTGTATCACAATCTAGTAGTTACATTTGAAAATTTTGTTCTAGGAAATTTTGTTTGAGCGCAATCATCAAACTTAATTAAAAAAGTCATTTAAGCCTTTTCACAGTGAGATCTATGCGATATGGCCGAGAAATGTAATTTTGATGTTAACTCCCAAACCGCTGCGCAGAAGTCAACCAAACTTCACCCATTAGTGTATTGTATCACAATCTAGTAGTTACATGTGAAAATTTGGTTCTAGGACATTTGATTTGAGCGCAATCCTCAAACTTAGGTCAAAAAAGCCATTTAAGCCTTTTCACAGTGAGATCCATGCGATATGGCCGAGAAATGTAATTTTGATGTTAACTCCCAAACCGCTGCGCAGAAGTCAACCAAACTTCACCCAATAGTGTATTGTATCACAATCTAGTAGTTACATTTGAAAATTTTGTTCTAGGACATTTTGTTTGAACGCAATCATCAAACTTAATTAAAAAAGTCATTTAAGCCTTTTCACAGTGAGATCTATGCGATATGGCCGAGAAATGTAATTTTGATGTTAACTCCCAAACCGCTGCGCAGAAGTCAACCAAACTTCACCCATTAGTGTATTGTATCACAATCTAGTAGTTACATGTGGAAATTTGGTTATTGGACATTTGATTTGAGCGCAATCCTCAAACTTAGGTCAAAAAAGCAATTTAAGCCTTTTCACAGTGTGATCTATGCGATATGGCCGAGAAATGTAATTTTGATGTTTACTCCCAAACCGCTGCGCAGAAGTCAACCAAACTTCACCTATTAGTGTATTGTATCACAATCTAGTAGTTACATGTGGAAATTTGGTTCTAGGACATTTGATTTGAGCGCAATCCTCAAACTTAGGTCAAAAAAGCCATTTAAGCCTTTTCACAGTGAGATCTATGCGATATGGCCGAGAAATGTAATTTTGATGTTAACTCCCAAACCGCTGCGCAGAAGTCAACCAAACTTCACCCAATAGTGTATTGTATCACTTTCTAGTAGTTACATTTGAAAATTTCGTTCTAGGACATTTGGTTTGAGCGCAATCATTAAACTTAGGTCAAAAAAGCCATTTAAGCCTTTTCACAGTGAGATCTATGCGATATGGCCGAGAAATGTAATTTTGATGTTAACTCCCAAACCGCTGCGCAGAAGTCAACCAAACTTCACCCATTAGTGTATTGTATCACAATCTAGTAGTTACATGTGGAAATTTGGTTATTGGACATTTGATTTGAGCGCAATCCTCAAACTTAGGTCAAAAAAGCCATTTAAGCCTTTTCACAGTGAGATCTATGCGATATGGCCGAGAAATGTAATTTTGATGTTAACTCCCAAACCGCTGCGCAGAAGTCAACCAAACTTCACCCAATGGTGTATTGTATCACAATCTAGTAGTTACATTTGAAAATTTTGTTCTAGGACATTTTGTTTGAACGCAATCATCAAACTTAATTAAAAAAGTCATTTAAGCCTTTTCACAGTGAGATCTATGCGATATGGCCGAGAAATGTAATTTTGATGTTAACTCCCAAACCGCTGCGCAGAAGTCAACCAAACTTCACCCAATGGTGTATTGTATCACAATCTAGTAGTTACATTTGAAAATTTTGTTCTAGGACATTTTGTTTGAACGCAATCATCAAACTTAATTAAAAAAGTCATTTAAGCCTTTTCACAGTGAGATCTATGCGATATGGCCGAGAAATGTAATTTTGATGTTAACTCCCAAACCGCTGCGCAGAAGTCAACCAAACTTCACCCATTAGTGTATTGTATCACAATCTAGTAGTTACATGTGGAAATTTGGTTATTGGACATTTGATTTGAGCGCAATCCTCAAACTTAGGTCAAAAAAGCCATTTAAGCCTTTTCACAGTGAGATCTATGCGATATGGCCGAGAAATGTAATTTTGATGTTAACTCCCAAACCGCTGCGCAGAAGTCAACCAAACTTCACCCAATGGTGTATTGTATCACAATCTAGTAGTTACATTTGAAAATTTTGTTCTAGGACATTTTGTTTGAACGCAATCATCAAACTTAATTAAAAAAGTCATTTATGCCTTTTCACAGTGAGATCTATGCGATATGGCCGAGAAATGTAATTTTGATGTTAACTCCCAAACCGCTGCGCAGAAGTCAACCAAACTTCACCCAATAGTGTATTGTATCACAATCTAGTAGTTACATTTGAAAATTTTGTTCTAGGAAATTTTGTTTGAGCGCAATCATCAAACTTAATTAAAAAAGTCATTTAAGCCTTTTCACAGTGAGATCTATGCGATATGGCCGAGAAATGTAATTTTGATGTTAACTCCCAAACCGCTGCGCAGAAGTCAACCAAACTTCACCCATTAGTGTATTGTATCACAATCTAGTAGTTACATGTGAAAATTTGGTTCTAGGACATTTGATTTGAGCGCAATCCTCAAACTTAGGTCAAAAAAGCCATTTAAGCCTTTTCACAGTGAGATCCATGCGATATGGCCGAGAAATGTAATTTTGATGTTAACTCCCAAACCGCTGCGCAGAAGTCAACCAAACTTCACCCAATAGTGTATTGTATCACAATCTAGTAGTTACATTTGAAAATTTTGTTCTAGGACATTTTGTTTGAACGCAATCATCAAACTTAATTAAAAAAGTCATTTAAGCCTTTTCACAGTGAGATCTATGCGATATGGCCGAGAAATGTAATTTTGATGTTAACTCCCAAACCGCTGCGCAGAAGTCAACCAAACTTCACCCATTAGTGTATTGTATCACAATCTAGTAGTTACATGTGGAAATTTGGTTATTGGACATTTGATTTGAGCGCAATCCTCAAACTTAGGTCAAAAAAGCCATTTAAGCCTTTTCACAGTGAGATCTATGCGATATGGCCGAGAAATGTAATTTTGATGTTTACTCCCAAACCGCTGCGCAGAAGTCAACCAAACTTCACCTATTAGTGTATTGTATCACAATCTAGTAGTTACATGTGGAAATTTGGTTCTAGGACATTTGATTTGAGCGCAATCCTCAAACTTAGGTCAAAAAAGCCATTTAAGCCTTTTCACAGTGAGATCTATGCGATATGGCCGAGAAATGTAATTTTGATGTTAACTCCCAAACCGCTGCGCAGAAGTCAACCAAACTTCACCCAATAGTGTATTGTATCACTTTCTAGTAGTTACATTTGAAAATTTTGTTCTAGGACATTTGGTTTGAGCGCAATTATTAAACTTAGGTCAAAAAAGCCATTTAAGCCTTTTCACAGTGAGATCTATGCGATATGGCCGAGAAATGTAATTTTGATTTTAACTCCCAAACCGCTGCGCAGAAGTCAACCAAACTTCACCCAATAGTGTATTGTATCACATTCTAGTAGTTACATTTGAAAATTTCGTTCTAGGACATTTGGTTTGAGCGCAATCATTAAACTTAGGTCAAAAAAGCCATTTAAGCCTTTTCACAGTGAGATCTATGCGATATGGCCGAGAAATGTAATTTTGATGTTAACTCCCAAACCGCTGCGCAGAAGTCAACCAAACTTCACCCAATAGTGTATTGTATCACAATCTAGTAGTTACATTTGAAAATTTTGTTCTAGGACATTTTGTTTGAACGCAATCATCAAACTTAATTAAAAAAGTCATTTAAGCCTTTTCACAGTGAGATCTATGCGATATGGCCGAGAAATGTAATTTTGATGTTAACTCCCAAACCGCTGCGCAGAAGTCAACCAAACTTCACCCATTAGTGTATTGTATCACAATCTAGTAGTTACATGTGGAAATTTGGTTATTGGACATTTGATTTGAGCGCAATCCTCAAACTTAGGTCAAAAAAGCCATTTAAGCCTTTTCACAGTGAGATCTATGCGATATGGCCGAGAAATGTAATTTTGATGTTTACTCCCAAACCGCTGCGCAGAAGTCAACCAAACTTCACCTATTAGTGTATTGTATCACAATCTAGTAGTTACATGTGGAAATTTGGTTCTAGGACATTTGATTTGAGCGCAATCCTCAAACTTAGGTCAAAAAAGCCATTTAAGCCTTTTCACAGTGAGATCTATGCGATATGGCCGAGAAATGTAATTTTGATGTTAACTCCCAAACCGCTGCGCAGAAGTCAACCAAACTTCACCCAATAGTGTATTGTATCACTTTCTAGTAGTTACATTTGAAAATTTTGTTCTAGGACATTTGGTTTGAGCGCAATTATTAAACTTAGGTCAAAAAAGCCATTTAAGCCTTTTCACAGTGAGATCTATGCGATATGGCCGAGAAATGTAATTTTGATTTTAACTCCCAAACCGCTGCGCAGAAGTCAACCAAACTTCACCCAATAGTGTATTGTATCACATTCTAGTAGTTACATTTGAAAATTTCGTTCTAGGACATTTGGTTTGAGCGCAATCATTAAACTTAGGTCAAAAAAGCCATTTAAGCCTTTTCACAGTGAGATCTATGCGATATGGCCGAGAAATGTAATTTTGATGTTAACTCCCAAACCGCTGCGCAGAAGTCAACCAAACTTCACCCAATAGTGTATTGTATCACAATCTAGTAGTTACATTTGAAAATTTTGTTCTAGGAAATTTTGTTTGAGCGCAATCATCAAACTTAATTAAAAAAGTCATTTAAGCCTTTTCACAGTGAGATCTATGCGATATGGCCGAGAAATGTAATTTTGATGTTAACTCCCAAACCGCTGCGCAGAAGTCAACCAAACTTCACCCATTAGTGTATTGTATCACAATCTAGTAGTTACATGTGAAAATTTGGTTCTAGGACATTTGATTTGAGCGCAATCCTCAAACTTAGGTCAAAAAAGCCATTTAAGCCTTTTCACAGTGAGATCTATGCGATATGGCCGAGAAATGTAATTTTGATGTTAACTCCCAAACCGCTGCGCAGAAGTCAACCAAACTTCACACAATAGTGTATTGTATCACATTCTTGTAGTTACATTTGAAAATTTCGTTCTAGGACATTTGGTTTGAGCGCAATCATTAAACTTAGGTCAAAAAAGCCATTTAAGCCTTTTCACAGTGAGATCTATGCGATATGGCCGAGAAATGTAATTTTGATGTTAACTCCCAAACCGCTGCGCAGAAGTAAACCAAACTTCACCCATTAGTGTATTGTATCACAATCTAGTAGTTACATGTGGAAATTTGGTTCTAGGACATTTGATTTGAGCGCAATCCTCAAACTTAGGTCAAAAAAGCCATTTAAGCCTTTTCACAGTGAGATCTATGCGATATGGCCGAGAAATGTAATTTTGATGTTAACTCCCAAACCGCTGCGCAGAAGTCAACCAAACTTCACCCAATAGTGTATTGTATCACAATCTAGTAGTTACATTTGAAAATTTTGTTCTAGGACATTTTGTTTGTACGCAATTATCAAACTTAATTAAAAAAGTCATTTAAGCCTTTTCACAGTGAGATCTATGCGATATGGCCGAGAAATGTAATTTTGATGTTAACTCCCAAACCGCTGCGCAGAAGTCAACCAAACTTCACCCATTAGTGTATTGTATCACAATCTAGTAGTTACATGTGGAAATTTGGTTATAGGACATTTGATTTGAGCGCAATCCTCAAACTTAGGTCAAAAAAGCCATTTAAGCCTTTTCACAGTGAGATCTATGCGATATGGCCGAGAAATGTAATTTTGATGTTAACTCCCAAACCGCTGCGCAGAAGTCAACCAAACTTCACCCAATAGTGTATTTTATCACAATCTAGTAGTTACATTTGGAAATTTAGTTCTAGGACATTTGATTTGAGCGCAATCTTCAAACTTAATTAAAAAAAGTCATTTAAGCCTTTTCACAGTGAGATCTATGCGATATGGCCGAGAAATGTAATTTTGATGTTCACTCCCAAACCGCTGCGCAGAAGTCAACCAAACTTCAACCATTAGTGTATTGTATCACAATCTAGTAGTTACATGTGGAAATTTGGTTCTAGGACATTTGATTTGAGCGCAATCCTCAAACTTAGGTCAAAAAAGCCATTTAAGCCTTTTCACAGTGAGATCTATGCGATATGGCCGAGAAATGTAATTTTGATGTTAACTCCCAAACCGCTGCGCAGAAGTCAACTAAACTTCACCCAATAGTGTATTGTATCACAATCTAGTAGTTACATTTGAAAATTTTGTTCTAGGACATTTTGTTTGAGCGCAATCATTAAACTTAATTAAAAAAGTCATTTAAGCCTTTTCACAGTGAGATCTATGCGATATGGCCGAGAAATGTAATTTTGATGTTAACTCCCAAACCGCTGCGCAGAAGTCAACCAAACTTCACCCATTAGTGTATTGTATCATAATCTAGTAATTACATGTGGAAATTTGGTTCTAGGACATTTGATTTGAGCGCAATCCTCAAACCTAGGTCAAAAAAGCCATTTAAGCCTTTTCACAGTGAGATCTATGCGATATGGCCGAGAAATGTAATTTTGATGTTAACTCCCAAACCGCTGCGCAGAAGTCAACCAAACTTCACCCAATAGTGTATTGTATCACAATCTAGTAGTTACATTTGAAAATTTTGTTCTAGGACATTTTGTTTGAACGCAATCATCAAACTTAATTAAAAAAGTCATTTAAGCCTTTTCACAGTGAGATCTATGCGATATGGCCGAGAAATGTAATTTTGATGTTAACTCCCAAACCGCTGCGCAGAAGTCAACCAAACTTCACCCATTAGTGTATTGTATCACAATCTAGTAGTTACATGTGGAAATTTGGTTATTGGACATTTGATTTGAGCGCAATCCTCAAACTTAGGTCAAAAAAGCCATTTAAGCCTTTTCACAGTGAGATCTATGCGATATGGCCGAGAAATGTAATTTTGATGTTTACTCCCAAACCGCTGCGCAGAAGTCAACCAAACTTCACCTATTAGTGTATTGTATCACAATCTAGTAGTTACATGTGGAAATTTGGTTCTAGGACATTTGATTTGAGCGCAATCCTCAAACTTAGGTCAAAAAAGCCATTTAAGCCTTTTCACAGTGAGATCTATGCGATATGGCCGAGAAATGTAATTTTGATGTTAACTCCCAAACCGCTGCGCAGAAGTCAACCAAACTTCACCCAATAGTGTATTGTATCACTTTCTAGTAGTTACATTTGAAAATTTTGTTCTAGGACATTTGGTTTGAGCGCAATTATTAAACTTAGGTCAAAAAAGCCATTTAAGCCTTTTCACAGTGAGATCTATGCGATATGGCCGAGAAATGTAATTTTGATGTTAACTCCCAAACCGCTGCGCAGAAGTCAACCAAACTTCACCCAATAGTGTATTGTATCACAATCTAGTAGTTACATTTGAAAATTTTGTTCTAGGACATTTTGTTTGAACGCAATCATCAAACTTAATTAAAAAAGTCATTTAAGCCTTTTCACAGTGAGATCTATGCGATATGGCCGAGAAATGTAATTTTGATGTTAACTCCCAAACCGCTGCGCAGAAGTCAACCAAACTTCACCCTATAGTGTATTGTATCACAATCTAGTAGTTACATTTGAAAATTTTGTTCTAGGAAATTTTGTTTGAGCGCAATCATCAAACTTAATTAAAAAAGTCATTTAAGCCTTTTCACAGTGAGATCTATGCGATATGGCCGAGAAATGTAATTTTGATGTTAACTCCCAAACCGCTGCGCAGAAGTCAACCAAACTTCACCCATTAGTGTATTGTATCACAATCTAGTAGTTACATGTGGAAATTTGGTTCTAGGACATTTGATTTGAGCGCAATCCTCAAACTTAGGTCAAAAAAGCCATTTAAGCCTTTTCACAGTGAGATCTATGCGATATGGCCGAGAAATGTAATTTTGATGTTAACTCCCAAACCGCTGCGCAGAAGTCAACCAAACTTCACCCAATAGTGTATTTTATCACAATCTAGTAGTTACATTTGGAAATTTAGTTCTAGGACATTTGATTTGAGCGCAATCTTCAAACTTAATTAAAAAAAGTCATTTAAGCCTTTTCACAGTGAGATCTATGCGATATGGCCGAGAAATGTAATTTTGATGTTCACTCCCAAACCGCTGCGCAGAAGTCAACCAAACTTCAACCATTAGTGTATTGTATCACAATCTAGTAGTTACATGTGGAAATTTGGTTCTAGGACATTTGATTTGAGCGCAATCCTCAAACTTAGGTCAAAAAAGCCATTTAAGCCTTTTCACAGTGAGATCTATGCGATATGGCCGAGAAATGTAATTTTGATGTTAACTCCCAAACCGCTGCGCAGAAGTCAACTAAACTTCACCCAATAGTGTATTGTATCACAATCTAGTAGTTACATTTGAAAATTTTGTTCTAGGACATTTTGTTTGAGCGCAATCATTAAACTTAATTAAAAAAGTCATTTAAGCCTTTTCACAGTGAGATCTATGCGATATGGCCGAGAAATGTAATTTTGATGTTAACTCCCAAACCGCTGCGCAGAAGTCAACCAAACTTCACCCATTAGTGTATTGTATCATAATCTAGTAATTACATGTGGAAATTTGGTTCTAGGACATTTGATTTGAGCGCAATCCTCAAACCTAGGTCAAAAAAGCCATTTAAGCCTTTTCACAGTGAGATCTATGCGATATGGCCGAGAAATGTAATTTTGATGTTAACTCCCAAACCGCTGCGCAGAAGTCAACCAAACTTCACCCAATAGTGTATTGTATCACAATCTAGTAGTTACATTTGAAAATTTTGTTCTAGGACATTTTGTTTGAACGCAATCATCAAACTTAATTAAAAAAGTCATTTAAGCCTTTTCACAGTGAGATCTATGCGATATGGCCGAGAAATGTAATTTTGATGTTAACTCCCAAACCGCTGCGCAGAAGTCAACCAAACTTCACCCATTAGTGTATTGTATCACAATCTAGTAGTTACATGTGGAAATTTGGTTATTGGACATTTGATTTGAGCGCAATCTTCAAACTTAGGTCAAAAAAGCCATTTAAGCCTTTTCACAGTGAGATCTATGCGATATGGCCGAGAAATGTAATTTTGATGTTTACTCCCAAACCGCTGCGCAGAAGTCAACCAAACTTCACCTATTAGTGTATTGTATCACAATCTAGTAGTTACATGTGGAAATTTGGTTCTAGGACATTTGATTTGAGCGCAATCCTCAAACTTAGGTCAAAAAAGCCATTTAAGCCTTTTCACAGTGAGATCTATGCGATATGGCCGAGAAATGTAATTTTGATGTTAACTCCCAAACCGCTGCGCAGAAGTCAACCAAACTTCACCCAATAGTGTATTGTATCACTTTCTAGTAGTTACATTTGAAAATTTTGTTCTAGGACATTTGGTTTGAGCGCAATTATTAAACTTAGGTCAAAAAAGCCATTTAAGCCTTTTCACAGTGAGATCTATGCGATATGGCCGAGAAATGTAATTTTGATTTTAACTCCCAAACCGCTGCGCAGAAGTCAACCAAACTTCACCCAATAGTGTATTGTATCACATTCTAGTAGTTACATTTGAAAATTTCGTTCTAGGACATTTGGTTTGAGCGCAATCATTAAACTTAGGTCAAAAAAGCCATTTAAGCCTTTTCACAGTGAGATCTATGCGATATGGCCGAGAAATGTAATTTTGATGTTAACTCCCAAACCGCTGCGCAGAAGTCAACCAAACTTCACCCAATAGTGTATTGTATCACAATCTAGTAGTTACATTTGAAAATTTTGTTCTAGGAAATTTTGTTTGAGCGCAATCATCAAACTTAATTAAAAAAGTCATTTAAGCCTTTTCACAGTGAGATCTATGCGATATGGCCGAGAAATGTAATTTTGATGTTAACTCCCAAACCGCTGCGCAGAAGTCAACCAAACTTCACCCAATAGTGTATTGTATCACAATCTAGTAGTTACATTTGAAAATTTTGTTCTAGGACATTTTGTTTGAACGCAATCATCAAACTTAATTAAAAAAGTCATTTAAGCCTTTTCACAGTGAGATCTATGCGATATGGCCGAGAAATGTAATTTTGATGTTAACTCCCAAACCGCTGCGCAGAAGTCAACCAAACTTCACCCAATAGTGTATTTTATCACAATCTAGTAGTTACATGTGGAAATTTGGTTATTGGACATTTGATTTGAGCGCAATCCTCAAACTTAGGTCAAAAAAGCCATTTAAGCCTTTTCAGAGTGAGATCTATGCGATATGGCCGAGAAATGTAATTTTGATGTTCACTCCCAAACCGCTGCGCAGAAGTCAACCAAACTTCACCCAATAGTGTATTGTATCACATTCTAGTAGTTACATTTTAAAATTTCGTTCAAGGACATTTGGTTTGAGCGCAATTATTAAACTTATGTCAAAAAAGCCATTTAAGCCTTTTCACAGTGAGATCTATGCGATATGGCCGAGAAATGTACTTTTGATGTTAACTCCAAAACCGCTGCGCAGAAGTAAACCAAACTTCACCCATTAGTGTATTGTATCACAATCTAGTAGTTACATGTAGAAATTTGGTTCTAGGACATTTGATTTGAGCGCAATCCTCAAACTTAGGTCAAAAAAGCCATTTAAGCCTTTTCACAGTGAGATCTATGCGATATGGCCGAGAAATGTAATTTTGATGTTAACTCCCAAACCGCTGCGCAAAAGTCAACCAAACTTCACCCAATAGTGTATTGTATCACAATCTAGTAGTTACATTTGAAAATTTTGTTCTAGGACATTTTGTTTGAACGCAATCATCAAACTTAATTAAAAAAGTCATTTAAGCCTTTTCACAGTGAGATCTATGCGATATGGCCGAGAAATGTAATTTTGATGTTAACTCCCAAACCGCTGCGCAGAAGTCAACCAAACTTCACCCAATAGTGTATTGTATCACAATCTAGTAGTTACATTTGAAAATTTCGTTCTAGGACATTTGGTTTGAGCGCAATCATTAAACTTAGGTCAAAAAAGCCATTTAAGCCTTTTCACAGTGAGATCTATGCGATATGGCCGAGAAATGTAATTTTGATGTTAACTCCCAAACCGCTGCGCAGAAGTCAACCAAACTTCACCCAATAGTGTATTGTATCACAATCTAGTAGTTACATTTGAAAATTTTGTTCTAGGACATTTTGTTTGAACGCAATCATCAAACTTAATTAAAAAAGTCATTTAAGCCTTTTCACAGTGAGATCTATGCGATATGGCCGAGAAATGTAATTTTGATGTTAACTCCCAAACCGCTGCGCAGAAGTCAACCAAACTTCACCCAATAGTGTATTGTATCACAATCTAGTAGTTACATTTGAAAATTTTGTTCTAGGAAATTTTGTTTGAGCGCAATCATCAAACTTAATTAAAAAAGTCATTTAAGCCTTTTCACAGTGAGATCTATGCGATATGACCGAGAAATGTAATTTTGATGTTAACTCCCAAACCGCTGCGCAGAAGTCAACCAAACTTCACCCATTAGTGTATTGTATCACAATCTAGTAGTTACATGTGGAAATTTGGTTCTAGGACATTTGATTTGAGCGCAATCCTCAAACTTAGGTCAAAAAAGCCATTTAAGCCTTTTCACAGTGAGATCTATGCGATATGGCCGAGAAATGTAATTTTGATGTTCACTCCCAAACCGCTGCGCAGAAGTCAACCAAACTTCACCCAATAGTGTATTGTATCACATTCTAGTAGTTACATTTTAAAATTTCGTTCAAGGACATTTGGTTTGAGCGCAATTATTAAACTTAGGTCAAAAAAGCCATTTAAGCCTTTTCACAGTGAGATCTATGCGATATGGCCGAGAAATGTAATTTTGATGTTAACTCCCAAACCGCTGCGCAGAAGTAAACCAAACTTCACCCATTAGTGTATTGTATCACAATCTAGTAGTTAAATGTAGAAATTTGGTTCTAGGACATTTGATTTGAGCGCAATCCTCAAACTTAGGTCAAAAAAGCCATTAAAGCCTTTTCACAGTGAGATCTATGCGATATGGCCGAGAAATGTAATTTTGATGTTAACTCCCAAACCGCTGCGCAAAAGTCAACCAAACTTCACCCAATAGTGTATTGTATCACAATCTAGTAGTTACATTTGAAAATTTTGTTCTAGGACATTTTGTTTGAACGCAATCATCAAACTTAATTAAAAAAGTCATTTAAGCCTTTTCACAGTGAGATCTATGCCATATGGCCGAGAAATGTAATTTTGATGTTAACTCCCAAACCGCTGCGCAGAAGTCAACCAAACTTCACCCAATAGTGTATTGTATCACAATCTAGTAGTTACATTTGAAAATTTTGTTCTAGGACATTTTGTTTGAGCGCAATCCTCAAACTTAGGTCAAAAAAGCCATTTAAGCCTTTTCACAGTGAGATCTATGCGATATGGCCGAGAAATGTAATTTTGATGTTAACTCCCAAACCGCTGCGCAGAAGTCAACCAAACTTCACCCAATAGTGTATTGTATCACATTCTTGTAGTTACATTTGAAAAATTCGTTCTAGGACATTTGGTTTGAGCGCAATCATTAAACTTAGGTCAAAAAAGCCATTTAAGCCTTTTCACAGTGAGATCTATGCGATATGGCCGAGAAATGTAATTTTGATGTTAACTCCCAAACCGCTGCTCAGAAGTAAACCAAACTTCAACCATTAGTGTATTGTATCACATTCTAGTGGTTACATTTGAAAATTTCGTTCTAGGACATTTGGTTTGAGCGCAATCCTCAAACTTAGGTCAAAAAAGCCATTTAAGCCTTTTCACAGTGAGATCTATGCGATATGGCCGAGAAATGTAATTTTGATGTTAACTCCCAAACCGCTGCGCAGAAGTCAACCAAACTTCACCCAATAGTGTATTTTATCACAATCTAGTAGTTACATTTGGAAATTTAGTTCTAGGACATTTGATTTGAGCGCAATCTTCAAACTTAATTAAAAAAAGTCATTTAAGCCTTTTCACAGTGAGATCTATGCGATATGGCCGAGAAATGTAATTTTGATGTTAACTCCCAAACCGCTGCGCAGAAGTAAACCAAACTTCACCCATTAGTGTATTGTATCATAATCTAGTAATTACATGTGGAAATTTGGTTCTAGGACATTTGATTTGAGCGCAATCCTCAAACCTAGGTCAAAAAAGCCATTTAAGCCTTTTCACAGTGAGATCTATGCGATATGGCCGAGAAATGTAATTTTGATGTTAACTCCCAAACCGCTGCGCAGAAGTCAACCAAACTTCACCCAATAGTGTATTGTATCACAATCTAGTAGTTACATTTGAAAATTTTGTTCTAGGACATTTTGTTTGAACGCAACCATCAAACTTAATTAAAAAAGTCATTTAAGCCTTTTCACAGTGAGATCTATGCGATATGGCCGAGAAATGTAATTTTGATGTTAACTCCCAAACCGCTGCGCAGAAGTCAACCAAACTTCACCCAATAGTGTATTTTATCACAATCTAGTAGTTACATGTGGAAATTTGGTTATTGGACATTTGATTTGAGCGCAATCCTCAAACTTAGGTCAAAAAAGCCATTTAAGCCTTTTCAGAGTGAGATCTATGCGATATGGCCGAGAAATGTAATTTTGATGTTCACTCCCAAACCGCTGCGCAGAAGTCAACCAAACTTCACCCAATAGTGTATTGTATCACATTCTAGTAGTTACATTTTAAAATTTCGTTCAAGGACATTTGGTTTGAGCGCAATTATTAAACTTAGGTCAAAAAAGCCATTTAAGCCTTTTCACAGTGAGATCTATGCGATATGGCCGAGAAATGTAATTTTGATGTTAACTCCCAAACCGCTGCGCAGAAGTCAACCAAACTTCACCCATTAGTGTATTGTATCACAATCTAGTAGTTACATGTAGAAATTTGGTTCTAGGACATTTGATTTGAGCGCAATCCTCAAACTTAGGTCAAAAAAGCCATTTAAGCCTTTTCACAGTGAGATCTATGCGATATGGCCGAGAAATGTAATTTTGATGTTAACTCCCAAACCGCTGCGCAAAAGTCAACCAAACTTCACCCAATAGTGTATTGTATCACAATCTAGTAGTTACATTTGAAAATTTTGTTCTAGGACATTTTGTTTGAACGCAATCATCAAACTTAATTAAAAAAGTCATTTAAGCCTTTTCACAGTGAGATCTATGCGATATGGCCGAGAAATGTAATTTTGATGTTAACTCCCAAACCGCTGCGCAGAAGTCAACCAAACTTCACCCAATAGTGTATTGTATCACAATCTAGTAGTTACATTTGAAAATTTTGTTCTAGGACATTTTGTTTGAACGCAATCATCAAACTTAATTAAAAAAGTCATTTAAGCCTTTTCACAGTGAGATCTATGCGATATGGCCGAGAAATGTAATTTTGATGTTAACTCCCAAACCGCTGCGCAGAAGTCAACCAAACTTCACCCAATAGTGTATTTTATCACAATCTAGTAGTTACATGTGGAAATTTGGTTATTGGACATTTGATTTGAGCGCAATCCTCAAACTTAGGTCAAAAAAGCCATTTAAGCCTTTTCAGAGTGAGATCTATGCGATATGGCCGAGAAATGTAATTTTGATGTTCACTCCCAAACCGCTGCGCAGAAGTCAACCAAACTTCACCCAATAGTGTATTGTATCACATTCTAGTAGTTACATTTTAAAATTTCGTTCAAGGACATTTGGTTTGAGCGCAATTATTAAACTTATGTCAAAAAAGCCATTTAAGCCTTTTCACAGTGAGATCTATGCGATATGGCCGAGAAATGTACTTTTGATGTTAACTCCAAAACCGCTGCGCAGAAGTAAACCAAACTTCACCCATTAGTGTATTGTATCACAATCTAGTAGTTACATGTAGAAATTTGGTTCTAGGACATTTGATTTGAGCGCAATCCTCAAACTTAGGTCAAAAAAGCCATTTAAGCCTTTTCACAGTGAGATCTATGCGATATGGCCGAGAAATGTAATTTTGATGTTAACTCCCAAACCGCTGCGCAAAAGTCAACCAAACTTCACCCAATAGTGTATTGTATCACAATCTAGTAGTTACATTTGAAAATTTTGTTCTAGGACATTTTGTTTGAACGCAATCATCAAACTTAATTAAAAAAGTCATTTAAGCCTTTTCACAGTGAGATCTATGCGATATGGCCGAGAAATGTAATTTTGATGTTAACTCCCAAACCGCTGCGCAGAAGTCAACCAAACTTCACCCAATAGTGTATTGTATCACAATCTAGTAGTTACATTTGAAAATTTCGTTCTAGGACATTTGGTTTGAGCGCAATCATTAAACTTAGGTCAAAAAAGCCATTTAAGCCTTTTCACAGTGAGATCTATGCGATATGGCCGAGAAATGTAATTTTGATGTTAACTCCCAAACCGCTGCGCAGAAGTCAACCAAACTTCACCCAATAGTGTATTGTATCACAATCTAGTAGTTACATTTGAAAATTTTGTTCTAGGACATTTTGTTTGAACGCAATCATCAAACTTAATTAAAAAAGTCATTTAAGCCTTTTCACAGTGAGATCTATGCGATATGGCCGAGAAATGTAATTTTGATGTTAACTCCCAAACCGCTGCGCAGAAGTCAACCAAACTTCACCCAATAGTGTATTGTATCACAATCTAGTAGTTACATTTGAAAATTTTGTTCTAGGAAATTTTGTTTGAGCGCAATCATCAAACTTAATTAAAAAAGTCATTTAAGCCTTTTCACAGTGAGATCTATGCGATATGACCGAGAAATGTAATTTTGATGTTAACTCCCAAACCGCTGCGCAGAAGTCAACCAAACTTCACCCATTAGTGTATTGTATCACAATCTAGTAGTTACATGTGGAAATTTGGTTCTAGGACATTTGATTTGAGCGCAATCCTCAAACTTAGGTCAAAAAAGCCATTTAAGCCTTTTCACAGTGAGATCTATGCGATATGGCCGAGAAATGTAATTTTGATGTTCACTCCCAAACCGCTGCGCAGAAGTCAACCAAACTTCACCCAATAGTGTATTGTATCACATTCTAGTAGTTACATTTTAAAATTTCGTTCAAGGACATTTGGTTTGAGCGCAATTATTAAACTTAGGTCAAAAAAGCCATTTAAGCCTTTTCACAGTGAGATCTATGCGATATGGCCGAGAAATGTAATTTTGATGTTAACTCCCAAACCGCTGCGCAGAAGTAAACCAAACTTCACCCATTAGTGTATTGTATCACAATCTAGTAGTTAAATGTAGAAATTTGGTTCTAGGACATTTGATTTGAGCGCAATCCTCAAACTTAGGTCAAAAAAGCCATTAAAGCCTTTTCACAGTGAGATCTATGCGATATGGCCGAGAAATGTAATTTTGATGTTAACTCCCAAACCGCTGCGCAAAAGTCAACCAAACTTCACCCAATAGTGTATTGTATCACAATCTAGTAGTTACATTTGAAAATTTTGTTCTAGGACATTTTGTTTGAACGCAATCATCAAACTTAATTAAAAAAGTCATTTAAGCCTTTTCACAGTGAGATCTATGCCATATGGCCGAGAAATGTAATTTTGATGTTAACTCCCAAACCGCTGCGCAGAAGTCAACCAAACTTCACCCAATAGTGTATTGTATCACAATCTAGTAGTTACATTTGAAAATTTTGTTCTAGGACATTTTGTTTGAGCGCAATCCTCAAACTTAGGTCAAAAAAGCCATTTAAGCCTTTTCACAGTGAGATCTATGCGATATGGCCGAGAAATGTAATTTTGATGTTAACTCCCAAACCGCTGCGCAGAAGTCAACCAAACTTCACCCAATAGTGTATTGTATCACATTCTTGTAGTTACATTTGAAAAATTCGTTCTAGGACATTTGGTTTGAGCGCAATCATTAAACTTAGGTCAAAAAAGCCATTTAAGCCTTTTCACAGTGAGATCTATGCGATATGGCCGAGAAATGTAATTTTGATGTTAACTCCCAAACCGCTGCTCAGAAGTAAACCAAACTTCAACCATTAGTGTATTGTATCACATTCTAGTGGTTACATTTGAAAATTTCGTTCTAGGACATTTGGTTTGAGCGCAATCCTCAAACTTAGGTCAAAAAAGCCATTTAAGCCTTTTCACAGTGAGATCTATGCGATATGGCCGAGAAATGTAATTTTGATGTTAACTCCCAAACCGCTGCGCAGAAGTCAACCAAACTTCACCCAATAGTGTATTTTATCACAATCTAGTAGTTACATTTGGAAATTTAGTTCTAGGACATTTGATTTGAGCGCAATCTTCAAACTTAATTAAAAAAAGTCATTTAAGCCTTTTCACAGTGAGATCTATGCGATATGGCCGAGAAATGTAATTTTGATGTTAACTCCCAAACCGCTGCGCAGAAGTAAACCAAACTTCACCCATTAGTGTATTGTATCATAATCTAGTAATTACATGTGGAAATTTGGTTCTAGGACATTTGATTTGAGCGCAATCCTCAAACCTAGGTCAAAAAAGCCATTTAAGCCTTTTCACAGTGAGATCTATGCGATATGGCCGAGAAATGTAATTTTGATGTTAACTCCCAAACCGCTGCGCAGAAGTCAACCAAACTTCACCCAATAGTGTATTGTATCACAATCTAGTAGTTACATTTGAAAATTTTGTTCTAGGACATTTTGTTTGAACGCAACCATCAAACTTAATTAAAAAAGTCATTTAAGCCTTTTCACAGTGAGATCTATGCGATATGGCCGAGAAATGTAATTTTGATGTTAACTCCCAAACCGCTGCGCAGAAGTCAACCAAACTTCACCCAATAGTGTATTTTATCACAATCTAGTAGTTACATGTGGAAATTTGGTTATTGGACATTTGATTTGAGCGCAATCCTCAAACTTAGGTCAAAAAAGCCATTTAAGCCTTTTCAGAGTGAGATCTATGCGATATGGCCGAGAAATGTAATTTTGATGTTCACTCCCAAACCGCTGCGCAGAAGTCAACCAAACTTCACCCAATAGTGTATTGTATCACATTCTAGTAGTTACATTTTAAAATTTCGTTCAAGGACATTTGGTTTGAGCGCAATTATTAAACTTAGGTCAAAAAAGCCATTTAAGCCTTTTCACAGTGAGATCTATGCGATATGGCCGAGAAATGTAATTTTGATGTTAACTCCCAAACCGCTGCGCAGAAGTCAACCAAACTTCACCCATTAGTGTATTGTATCACAATCTAGTAGTTACATGTAGAAATTTGGTTCTAGGACATTTGATTTGAGCGCAATCCTCAAACTTAGGTCAAAAAAGCCATTTAAGCCTTTTCACAGTGAGATCTATGCGATATGGCCGAGAAATGTAATTTTGATGTTAACTCCCAAACCGCTGCGCAAAAGTCAACCAAACTTCACCCAATAGTGTATTGTATCACAATCTAGTAGTTACATTTGAAAATTTTGTTCTAGGACATTTTGTTTGAACGCAATCATCAAACTTAATTAAAAAAGTCATTTAAGCCTTTTCACAGTGAGATCTATGCGATATGGCCGAGAAATGTAATTTTGATGTTAACTCCCAAACCGCTGCGCAGAAGTCAACCAAACTTCACCCAATAGTGTATTGTATCACAATCTAGTAGTTACATTTGAAAATTTCGTTCTAGGACATTTGGTTTGAGCGCAATCATTAAACTTAGGTCAAAAAAGCCATTTAAGCCTTTTCACAGTGAGATCTATGCGATATGGCCGAGAAATGTAATTTTGATGTTAACTCCCAAACCGCTGCGCAGAAGTCAACCAAACTTCACCCAATAGTGTATTGTATCACATTCTTGTAGTTACATTTGAAAATTTCGTTCTAGGACATTTGGTTTGAGCGCAATCATTAAACTTAGGTCAAAAAATCCATTTAAGCCTTTTCACAGTGAGATCTATGCGATATGGCCGAGAAATGTAATTTTGATGTTAACTCCCAAACCGCTGCGCAGAAGTAAACCAAACTTCACCCATTAGTGTATTGTATCACAATCTAGTAGTTACATGTGGAAATTTGGTTCTAGGACATTTGATTTGAGCGCAATCCTCAAACTTAGGTCAAAAAAGCCATTTAAGCCTTTTCACAGTGAGATCTATGCGATATGGCCGAGAAATGTAATTTTGATGTTAACTCCCAAACCGCTGCGCAGAAGTCAACCAAACTTCACCCAATAGTGTATTGTATCACAATCTAGTAGTTACATTTGAAAATTTTGTTCTAGGACATTTTGTTTGAACGCAATTATCAAACTTAATTAAAAAAGTCATTTAAGCCTTTTCACAGTGAGATCTATGCGATATGGCCGAGAAATGTAATTTTGATTTTAACTCCCAAACCGCTGCGCAGAAGTCAACCAAACTTCACCCAATAGTGTATTGTATCACATTCTAGTGGTTACATTTGAAAATTTCGTTCTAGGACATTTGGTTTGAGCGCAATCATTAAACTTAGGTCAAAAAAGCCATTTAAGCCTTTTCACAGTGAGATCTATGCGATATGGCCGAGAAATGTAATTTTGATGTTAACTCCCAAACCGCTGCGCAGAAGTCAACCAAACTTCACCCAATAGTGTATTGTATCACAATCTAGTAGTTACATGTGAAAATTTGGTTCTAGGACATTTGATTTGAGCGCAATCCTCAAACTTAGGTCAAAAAAGCCATTTAAGCCTTTTCACAGTGAGATCTATGCGATATGGCCGAGAAATGTAATTTTGATGTTAACTCCCAAACCGCTGCGCAGAAGTCAACCAAACTTCACCCAATAGTGTATTGTATCACATTCTAGTAGTTACATTTGAAAATTTCGTTCTAGGACATTTGGTTTGAGCGCAATTATTAAACTTAGGTCAAAAAAGCCATTTAAGCCTTTTCACAGTGAGATCTATGCGATATGGCCGAGAAATGTAATTTTGATGTTAACTCCCAAACCGCTGCGCAGAAGTAAACCAAACTTCACCCATTAGTGTATTGTATCACAATCTAGTAGTTACATGTGGAAATTTGGTTCTAGGACATTTGATTTGAGCGCAATCCTCAAACCTAGGTCAAAAAAGCCATTTAAGCCTTTTCACAGTGAGATCTATGCGATATGGCCGAGAAATGTAATTTTGATGTTAACTCCCAAACCGCTGCGCAGAAGTCAACTAAACTTCACCCAATAGTGTATTGTATCACATTCTAGTAGTTACATTTGAAAATTTCGTTCTAGGACATTTGGTTTGAGCGCAATCATTAAACTTAATTAAAAAAGTCATTTAAGCCTTTTCACAGTGAGATCTATGCGATATGGCCGAGAAATGTAATTTTGATGTTAACTCCCAAACCGCTGCGCAGAAGTCAACCAAACTTCACCCAATAGTGTATTGTATCACAATCTAGTAGTTACATTTGAAAATTTTGTTCTAGGACATTTTGTTTGAACGCAATCATCAAACTTAATTAAAAAAGTCATTTAAGCCTTTTCACAGTGAGATCTATGCGATATGGCCGAGAAATGTAATTTTGATGTTAACTCCCAAACCGCTGCGCAGAAGTCAACCAAACTTCACCCAATAGTGTATTGTATCACAATCTAGTAGTTACATGTGGAAATTTGGTTCTAGGACATTTGATTTGAGCGCAATCCTCAAACTTAGGTCAAAAAAGCCATTTAAGCCTTTTCACAGTGAGATCTATGCGATATGGCCGAGAAATGTAATTTTGATGTTAACTCCCAAACCGCTGCGCAGAAGTCAACCAAACTTCACCCATTAGTGTATTGTATCACAATCTAGTAGTTACATGTGGAAATTTGGTTCTAGGACATTTGATTTGAGCGCAATCCTCAAACTTAGGTCAAAAAAGCCATTTAAGCCTTTTCACAGTGAGATCTATGCGATATGGCCGAGAAATGTAATTTTGATGTTAACTCCCAAACCGCTGCGCAGAAGTCAACCAAACTTCACCCAATAGTGTATTGTATCACATTCTAGTAGTTACATTTTAAAATTTCGTTCAAGGACATTTGGTTTGAGCGCAATTATTAAACTTAGGTCAAAAAAGCCATTTAAGCCTTTTCACAGTGAGATCTATGCGATATGGCCGAGAAATGTAATTTTGATGTTAACTCCCAAACCGCTGCGCAGAAGTCAACCAAACTTCACCCAATGGTGTATTGTATCACAATCTAGTAGTTACATTTGAAAATTTTGTTCTAGGACATTTTGTTTGAACGCAATCATCAAACTTAATTAAAAAAGTCATTTAAGCCTTTTCACAGTGAGATCTATGCGATATGGCCGAGAAATGTAATTTTGATGTTAACTCCCAAACCGCTGCGCAGAAGTCAACCAAACTTCACCCAATAGTGTATTGTATCACAATCTAGTAGTTACATTTGAAAATTTTGTTCTAGGAAATTTTGTTTGAGCGCAATCATCAAACTTAATTAAAAAAGTCATTTAAGCCTTTTCACAGTGAGATCTATGCGATATGGCCGAGAAATGTAATTTTGATGTTAACTCCCAAACCGCTGCGCAGAAGTCAACCAAACTTCACCCATTAGTGTATTGTATCACAATCTAGTAGTTACATGTGAAAATTTGGTTCTAGGACATTTGATTTGAGCGCAATCCTCAAACTTAGGTCAAAAAAGCCATTTAAGCCTTTTCACAGTGAGATCCATGCGATATGGCCGAGAAATGTAATTTTGATGTTAACTCCCAAACCGCTGCGCAGAAGTCAACCAAACTTCACCCAATAGTGTATTGTATCACAATCTAGTAGTTACATTTGAAAATTTTGTTCTAGGACATTTTGTTTGAACGCAATCATCAAACTTAATTAAAAAAGTCATTTAAGCCTTTTCACAGTGAGATCTATGCGATATGGCCGAGAAATGTAATTTTGATGTTAACTCCCAAACCGCTGCGCAGAAGTCAACCAAACTTCACCCATTAGTGTATTGTATCACAATCTAGTAGTTACATGTGGAAATTTGGTTATTGGACATTTGATTTGAGCGCAATCCTCAAACTTAGGTCAAAAAAGCCATTTAAGCCTTTTCACAGTGAGATCTATGCGATATGGCCGAGAAATGTAATTTTGATGTTAACTCCCAAACCGCTGCGCAGAAGTCAACCAAACTTCACCCAATGGTGTATTGTATCACAATCTAGTAGTTACATTTGAAAATTTTGTTCTAGGACATTTTGTTAGAACGCAATCATCAAACTTAATTAAAAAAGTCATTTAAGCCTTTTCACAGTGAGATCTATGCGATATGGCCGAGAAATGTAATTTTGATGTTAACTCCCAAACCGCTGCGCAGAAGTCAACCAAACTTCACCCAATAGTGTATTGTATCACAATCTAGTAGTTACATTTGAAAATTTTGTTCTAGGAAATTTTGTTTGAGCGCAATCATCAAACTTAATTAAAAAAGTCATTTAAGCCTTTTCACAGTGAGATCTATGCGATATGGCCGAGAAATGTAATTTTGATGTTAACTCCCAAACCGCTGCGCAGAAGTCAACCAAACTTCACCCATTAGTGTATTGTATCACAATCTAGTAGTTACATGTGGAAATTTGGTTATTGGACATTTGATTTGAGCGCAATCCTCAAACTTAGGTCAAAAAAGCCATTTAAGCCTTTTCACAGTGAGATCTATGCGATATGGCCGAGAAATGTAATTTTGATGTTTACTCCCAAACCGCTGCGCAGAAGTCAACCAAACTTCACCTATTAGTGTATTGTATCACAATCTAGTAGTTACATGTGGAAATTTGGTTCTAGGACATTTGATTTGAGCGCAATCCTCAAACTTAGGTCAAAAAAGCCATTTAAGCCTTTTCACAGTGAGATCTATGCGATATGGCCGAGAAATGTAATTTTGATGTTAACTCCCAAACCGCTGCGCAGAAGTCAACCAAACTTCACCCAATAGTGTATTGTATCACTTTCTAGTAGTTACATTTGAAAATTTTGTTCTAGGACATTTGGTTTGAGCGCAATTATTAAACTTAGGTCAAAAAAGCCATTTAAGCCTTTTCACAGTGGGATCTATGCGATATGGCCGAGAAATGTAATTTTGATTTTAACTCCCAAACCGCTGCGCAGAAGTCAACCAAACTTCACCCAATAGTGTATTGTATCACATTCTAGTAGTTACATTTGAAAATTTCGTTCTAGGACATTTGGTTTGAGCGCAATCATTAAACTTAGGTCAAAAAAGCCATTTAAGCCTTTTCACAGTGAGATCTATGCGATATGGCCGAGAAATGTAATTTTGATGTTAACTCCCAAACCGCTGCGCAGAAGTCAACCAAACTTCACCCAATAGTGTATTGTATCACAATCTAGTAGTTACATTTGAAAATTTTGTTCTAGGAAATTTTGTTTGAGCGCAATCATCAAACTTAATTAAAAAAGTCATTTAAGCCTTTTCACAGTGAGATCTATGCGATATGGCCGAGAAATGTAATTTTGATGTTAACTCCCAAACCGCTGCGCAGAAGTCAACCAAACTTCACCCATTAGTGTATTGTATCACAATCTAGTAGTTACATGTGAAAATTTGGTTCTAGGACATTTGATTTGAGCGCAATCCTCAAACTTAGGTCAAAAAAGCCATTTAAGCCTTTTCACAGTGAGATCTATGCGATATGGCCGAGAAATGTAATTTTGATGTTAACTCCCAAACCGCTGCGCAGAAGTCAACCAAACTTCACACAATAGTGTATTGTATCACATTCTTGTAGTTACATTTGAAAATTTCGTTCTAGGACATTTGGGTTGAGCGCAATCATTAAACTTAGGTCAAAAAAGCCATTTAAGCCTTTTCACAGTGAGATCTATGCGATATGGCCGAGAAATGTAATTTTGATGTTAACTCCCAAACCGCTGCGCAGAAGTAAACCAAACTTCACCCATTAGTGTATTGTATCACAATCTAGTAGTTACATGTGGAAATTTGGTTCTAGGACATTTGATTTGAGCGCAATCCTCAAACTTAGGTCAAAAAAGCCATTTAAGCCTTTTCACAGTGAGATCTATGCGATATGGCCGAGAAATGTAATTTTGATGTTAACTCCCAAACCGCTGCGCAGAAGTCAACCAAACTTCACCCAATAGTGTATTGTATCACAATCTAGTAGTTACATTTGAAAATTTTGTTCTAGGACATTTTGTTTGAACGCAATTATCAAACTTAATTAAAAAAGTCATTTAAGCCTTTTCACAGTGAGATCTATGCGATATGGCCGAGAAATGTAATTTTGATGTTAACTCCCAAACCGCTGCGCAGAAGTCAACCAAACTTCACCCATTAGTGTATTGTATCACAATCTAGTAGTTACATGTGGAAATTTGGTTATAGGACATTTGATTTGAGCGCAATCCTCAAACTTAGGTCAAAAAAGCCATTTAAGCCTTTTCACAGTGAGATCTATGCGATATGGCCGAGAAATGTAATTTTGATGTTAACTCCGAAACCGCTGCGCAGAAGTCAACCAAACTTCACCCAATAGTGTATTTTATCACAATCTAGTAGTTACATTTGGAAATTTAGTTCTAGGACATTTGATTTGAGCGCAATCTTCAAACTTAATTAAAAAAAGTCATTTAAGCCTTTTCACAGTGAGATCTATGCGATATGGCCGAGAAATGTAATTTTGATGTTCACTCCCAAACCGCTGCGCAGAAGTCAACCAAACTTCAACCATTAGTGTATTGTATCACAATCTAGTAGTTACATGTGGAAATTTGGTTCTAGGACATTTGATTTGAGCGCAATCCTCAAACTTAGGTCAAAAAAGCCATTTAAGCCTTTTCACAGTGAGATCTATGCGGTATGGCCGAGAAATGTAATTTTGATGTTAACTCCCAAACCGCTGCGCAGAAGTCAACTAAACTTCACCCAATAGTGTATTGTATCACAATCTAGTAGTTACATTTGAAAATTTTGTTCTAGGACATTTTGTTTGAGCGCAATCATTAAACTTAATTAAAAAAGTCATTTAAGCCTTTTCACAGTGAGATCTATGCGATATGGCCGAGAAATGTAATTTTGATGTTAACTCCCAAACCGCTGCGCAGAAGTCAACCAAACTTCACCCATTAGTGTATTGTATCATAATCTAGTAATTACATGTGGAAATTTGGTTCTAGGACATTTGATTTGAGCGCAATCCTCAAACCTAGGTCAAAAAAGCCATTTAAGCCTTTTCACAGTGAGATCTATGCGATATGGCCGAGAAATGTAATTTTGATGTTAACTCCCAAACCGCTGCGCAGAAGTCAACCAAACTTCACCCAATAGTGTATTGTATCACAATCTAGTAGTTACATTTGAAAATTTTGTTCTAGGACATTTTGTTTGAACGCAATCATCAAACTTAATTAAAAAAGTCATTTAAGCCTTTTCACAGTGAGATCTATGCGATATGGCCGAGAAATGTAATTTTGATGTTAACTCCCAAACCGCTGCGCAGAAGTCAACCAAACTTCACCCATTAGTGTATTGTATCACAATCTAGTAGTTACATGTGGAAATTTGGTTATTGGACATTTGATTTGAGCGCAATCCTCAAACTTAGGTCAAAAAAGCCATTTAAGCCTTTTCACAGTGAGATCTATGCGATATGGCCGAGAAATGTAATTTTGATGTTTACTCCCAAACCGCTGCGCAGAAGTCAACCAAACTTCACCTATTAGTGTATTGTATCACAATCTAGTAGTTACATGTGGAAATTTGGTTCTAGGACATTTGATTTGAGCGCAATCCTCAAACTTAGGTCAAAAAAGCCATTTAAGCCTTTTCACAGTGAGATCTATGCGATATGGCCGAGAAATGTAATTTTGATGTTAACTCCCAAACCGCTGCGCAGAAGTCAACCAAACTTCACCCAATAGTGTATTGTATCACTTTCTAGTAGTTACATTTGAAAATTTTGTTCTAGGACATTTGGTTTGAGCGCAATTATTAAACTTAGGTCAAAAAAGCCATTTAAGCCTTTTCACAGTGAGATCTATGCGATATGGCCGAGAAATGTAATTTTGATTTTAACTCCCAAACCGCTGCGCAGAAGTCAACCAAACTTCACCCAATAGTGTATTGTATCACATTCTAGTAGTTACATTTGAAAATTTCGTTCTAGGACATTTGGTTTGAGCGCAATCATTAAACTTAGGTCAAAAAAGCCATTTAAGCCTTTTCACAGTGAGATCTATGCGATATGGCCGAGAAATGTAATTTTGATGTTAACTCCCAAACCGCTGCGCAGAAGTCAACCAAACTTCACCCAATAGTGTATTGTATCACAATCTAGTAGTTACATTTGAAAATTTTGTTCTAGGAAATTTTGTTTGAGCGCAATCATCAAACTTAATTAAAAAAGTCATTTAAGCCTTTTCACAGTGAGATCTATGCGATATGGCCGAGAAATGTAATTTTGATGTTAACTCCCAAACCGCTGCGCAGAAGTCAACCAAACTTCACCCAATAGTGTATTGTATCACAATCTAGTAGTTACATTTGAAAATTTTGTTCTAGGACATTTTGTTTGAACGCAATCATCAAACTTAATTAAAAAAGTCATTTAAGCCTTTTCACAGTGAGATCTATGCGATATGGCCGAGAAATGTAATTTTGATGTTAACTCCCAAACCGCTGCGCAGAAGTCAACCAAACTTCACCCAATAGTGTATTTTATCACAATCTAGTAGTTACATGTGGAAATTTGGTTATTGGACATTTGATTTGAGCGCAATCCTCAAACTTAGGTCAAAAAAGCCATTTAAGCCTTTTCAGAGTGAGATCTATGCGATATGGCCGAGAAATGTAATTTTGATGTTCACTCCCAAACCGCTGCGCAGAAGTCAACCAAACTTCACCCAATAGTGTATTGTATCACATTCTAGTAGTTACATTTTAAAATTTCGTTCAAGGACATTTGGTTTGAGCGCAATTATTAAACTTAGGTCAAAAAAGCCATTTAAGCCTTTTCACAGTGAGATCTATGCGATATGGCCGAGAAATGTACTTTTGATGTTAACTCCCAAACCGCTGCGCAGAAGTAAACCAAACTTCACCCATTAGTGTATTGTATCACAATCTAGTAGTTACATGTAGAAATTTGGTTCTAGGACATTTGATTTGAGCGCAATCCTCAAACTTAGGTCAAAAAAGCCATTTAAGCCTTTTCACAGTGAGATCTATGCGATATGGCCGAGAAATGTAATTTTGATGTTAACTCCCAAACCGCTGCGCAAAAGTCAACCAAACTTCACCCAATAGTGTATTGTATCACAATCTAGTAGTTACATTTGAAAATTTTGTTCTAGGACATTTTGTTTGAACGCAATCATCAAACTTAATTAAAAAAGTCATTTAAGCCTTTTCACAGTGAGATCTATGCGATATGGCCGAGAAATGTAATTTTGATGTTAACTCCCAAACCGCTGCGCAGAAGTCAACCAAACTTCACCCAATAGTGTATTGTATCACAATCTAGTAGTTACATTTGAAAATTTCGTTCTAGGACATTTGGTTTGAGCGCAATCATTAAACTTAGGTCAAAAAAGCCATTTAAGCCTTTTCACAGTGAGATCTATGCGATATGGCCGAGAAATGTAATTTTGATGTTAACTCCCAAACCGCTGCGCAGAAGTCAACCAAACTTCACCCAATAGTGTATTGTATCACAATCTAGTAGTTACATTTGAAAATTTTGTTCTAGGACATTTTGTTTGAACGCAATCATCAAACTTAATTAAAAAAGTCATTTAAGCCTTTTCACAGTGAGATCTATGCGATATGGCCGAGAAATGTAATTTTGATGTTAACTCCCAAACCGCTGCGCAGAAGTCAACCAAACTTCACCCAATAGTGTATTGTATCACAATCTAGTAGTTACATTTGAAAATTTTGTTCTAGGAAATTTTGTTTGAGCGCAATCATCAAACTTAATTATGTAGTGGCCGGAAATGGCACACGGACACAATAATTTAATATATGCAGGTATGTTAGGAATAAACTGAACAAGAGGCTAGGACTGGATCAAAACAATGTGTTTATTTTGAATAAAAGAAACAAAAGAAACGGGAAAGTGCCTGTGCAGAAAATCCTTGTTAGTGGGGCTGGTATAATTTAAAAGCAAACAATTTTAATAATCAGTGGCCTGCTAAAAAAAACACTGAAAACACTGCAACACTACAAAGCCACTTTAGTTAAAATCACAGCAAACGCCAGCCCCACAAACCCTGTAAATTGCACAATCCCATTAACTTCATAAACAAATAAATAAAAACTATAAACTCGTAAGATACTAATTAGAAAAGGGAAAAAACAGTGACATGCCAGGGTCCTATCAGATTAAGCAGAAATCATTAAGGCATGTACACAAAATATTGAAATACATTGCTTAAATACCTCCTTGAAGAGTTGAGGACACACACTTTGATGATGAGGCCGAACAGGTGCCTGGATGCTAAAATTGAATGCCCAAATTAAGTTAATAACTGTGACAATTTCAAATAAAAGAAAATATTACCTTCTGCTGTCTATAGTGAGTATAGATCCAAGAACGCCCCACGCAGCAGTCTTTGGCGTCCTCTCTAGCGCACCTGTGGTGAATTGCTCTCTTAATCGTGGGCTTGCCTCAAGAAAAGTGAGTCAGCGCCCCTTGCTGGTCACTCTCTTTTTAAAGGTTCCCCTGGGGCACTTACGGCCATAAGGTTTCCCCCAAGGTCCTAGTGCCCATCCGGTTACATTCGCCCTCATTTTAAAAGGTCACTGTCCCAGTGACCTATTACAGCCAAGGTCTAAACATTGACTGGACACTTAAGTAATTGGCCGCATGTAGCCCCTGTAAATTAGGCTCTACGGTAGCCGATGTTTCGTTTACCGATTTTGGGAGATGGAAGGGATTACTATGCTGCCCTACTGTACTTCTTTTGGGGCGAGAATACGCTTGATCTGGTTCTACGAGCACCTTACTGGACCCAGCCTGACCCAGTCCCTCATTTAACTCATGCGATTGACTGCCCTGACGATGGGCCCCCAGTCTCTGCCTTTCCTGCTTCGGCTCAGAAGAAATGTGGGGTGGTGCTTTGCCATTCTGGCACTCTGGTGCAATCAAAAATATACAATCTTCTGAATCGCTGTCTTCTTCGTGGTTTAGGGTCAGCTGGTAGGGTTGATCATCAACCAAGCCATGATCAGGTAACTGTGGATTTTGGATACTTGGCGATATATTAGTTGTAGGCAGCACTCTGAGCTCTGACCGATGAAGGTTCTTTTCTGGTCCAAAGTCATCCTTAGGTCGAATTTTATAAACGCGTCCTTCTTTGTCCAAGTTTTTCAGTACCTCATACACGACTGGGTCCCACACATCCTGGATTTTATTGCGTCCAATGGGGTGACTTTTCTTGTATACCAGAGTACCAGGAGCGAGGATGGTGTTTTCCGTCGGATGATAATTTCGATTTCTTCGTTCTGCTGCTTGCTGGAGCTGTTCGGTCACATGAGAGTAGATTGAACTCAAGTTAGTTTGGTGCACATCCATCCATTCTTGTACCGACCTGGGCATTGAGTCTTCTTGTGATGTTCCCAGCAAAAAATCCACCGGTAGTTGGGCCTTTTGTCCAAACATGAGTTCATAAGGCGAAAATCCAGTTGACTGATGCTCTGTTGTGTTATAGGCAAACAGCACTTGGGGTAAATGTTTTGGCCAAGTTCTTTTTTTCTCTGGAGGGAGGGTGCGCAGTAAATCATGCAAAGTTCGATTAAATCTCTCGCATTGTCCATTACCCTCTGGATGGTATGGCGTGGTTCTACTTTTTTCAATCCCATATAGGTGACAAAGCCTTTTTAACAGATCTCCTTCAAAACTCTTTCCTTGATCACTGTGAATGCGTTTTGGGACACCGTAGACATAGAACCATCTTTCTGTGAGCACTTTGGCCACTGTACTTGCACGCTGATCGGGTGTTGGATATGCTTGGGCAAACTTTGAAAAGACATCGGTGACCACCAGTACATTTTCTCGTCCATCACTAGCCTTTTCCAAAAGAGTAAAGTCCATAGCAATGACTTCTAATGGTTTTGATGCTGTCAGTCCTCCTCTGAATGTGCGGACCTTTGGTTGTACTGCTTTGGCCAGCATACAACGGTTACATTCTTTGCAGTATTTCTCGATGTCCCGCCCCATAAATGGCCAAAAACATCTCTGTCGGACAAGGCTTGTAGTGCGTTCAATGCCTTGATGGCCGTGGTCGTCATGGAGGCCTTTAAGCACTTCAGGTTGCAAGCATTGCGGCAACAAGAGCTGAAGAACAACTTGTCCCTCTCCTGGACTCCGAACTTGGCGATAAAGAATGTCCTCCTTTGCTTTAATCCTGTTCCATTGCTGCGCCAGTTTTCTCACCGCTTGCCCAACCTTGGTCAGCTCTGCTTTGGATGGGGGACTTCCTCTTTTCCAGAATTGCAGGAAGGGCCCAATTACTGGATCGGCAGCCTGAAGTGCCAGCAGATCAGCCTTGGGGCGGGATGGAAATGCCCCAATGGCTTCACAGGTCACAACATGGGGAACTGCAGGCAAGCTTAGAGTCTCTTGTCGAACTTCATCGGGCACCTTCATGCCGCTAAAAAGAGAAGACTGATCTGAGGGGTGTTGTTGTCGTGATAAAGCATCAGCATTGCGGTTACTTGGTCCTGGTCGGTACTTGATTTCAAAGTTGAATACTGCCAGCTCTGATGCCCACCGCTGTTCCACTGCTCCGAGCTTGGCTGATTGCAGATAGCTCAGGGGGTTGTTATCTGTGAACACGACAAATTTAGTGCCCAACAAATATTCTCTAAACTTTTGTGTGACTGCCCATTTCAATGCCAGAAATTCCAGCTTCCTTGAACTGTAATTGGACATGTTCTTTTCTGTGGGTCTCAGGCCCCTACTCGCAAATGCAATTGGTCGTTTTTTTCCATCCTGGTCTTGAGACAAAACTGCTCCTAATCCCATATAGCTGGCATCAATCTCAAGGACAAAGGGTTTGGAAAAATCGGCATATGCCAACACTGGTGCGCTCACAAGAAGTTTTTTTAGTGTCTGGAATGCATTGTGACACTCACTGCTCCAGCGATCACCGATGCCTTGGCCATACGACTTCCCTTTCTTCTTGGTGCCTTCCATTTCAGCCACGAGTCTGTGGAGGGGTGCAGCATGCTTCGCAAAACTTTCCACAAAACGCCGATAGTAGGACGCAAACCCTAAAAAAGACTGGAGGTCTTTACATGTCAATGGTTGAGCCCATTCGGCCACTGCGCTGATTTTAGAAGGGTCAGTGGCGACACCGGAAGCTGAAATTATGTGACCCAAATAGCGGACTTCTGGCTGGAAGAAGTGACATTTCTGAAGCTTTAATTTCAGGTTGTTCTCTGCCAGACGTGTCAGTACCAGACCCAATCGCTGTAAGTGCTGGTCAAAAGTTGAGGAAAAAATTACAATGTCATCCAAGTACAGCAAAAGTGACTGGAAGCTCTGGTCACCAAAAATGCGTTCCATCAGCCTCTGAAAGGTACTAGGAGCATTGCATAAACCAAAAGGCATACGGTTGAACTCAAAAAGCCCAAATGGAGTGCAAAATGCAGTCTTTGCCTTATCTTTCTCTGCCACTGGTACTTGATTGTACCCACTTGCCAGGTCCAAGGTGGAAAACCACTGGGCGCCGGTGAGCGCATCTAGAGATTCTTCAATCCGCGGCAAAGGGTATGCGTCCTTCCTCGTCTTCGCATTAAGCAATCTGTAGTCGACACACAGTCTAATCTCTCCAGTTTTTTTAAAGACCACGACAATTGGCGAAGAGTATGGGCTGCAACTTTGACGCACAATACCTCTGTCCAGGAGCTCCTGAATGTGAGTTTTCACCTGGTCATATTGAGAGGGTGGAAGCCGACGGTAACGCTGCCGCACTGGAGCCTCATCTGTTAAGGGAATTTCATGCTCCACCAATGAAGTACATCCCAAATCGGCCTCTCCTCTGCTAAAAACAGCACTATGGTTCTGCAACAGCTTTACTGCTTGTTCATTTTGCACAGGGGAGAGGTTGGGCCATGACAAACTGGACAGATCAAGGCTAGGTTGAGTAACGGTGATCACCTCTTGAACCACAGCCACATCGTGGTCATCATCAGTCTCCTCCAAATGGAAGCTTTTGGATTGTGGAGTGTCAACGACATACAACTCGCCCAGATGTGTGTGCGATTTCAGCCAGGCATCTTCTGTCCCCACGTTTACTACAGGGATGTGAATGACACCTTGATGGACAGCAAGAAGGGCCGACGATATCATCACACCTGCTGGAATATTTCCCGTTACTGGAGGTTGAAGAAAAACAGATTGCAGGTTAATGTTAGCAGCAAGAGGGCAAAAAATGCGGATCCACGTTAAGGAACCAGCAGGGGCACGAACAGCTTTACTCTGAATTTTGGCTTTTCCTACATAACCTTGTCTGTTTATGGCTTCCACAAGCTGACACTTGACCAAGGTTTCCTTCCACACCTTGCTGGATGCAATAACAGGAGACTCCAAAAGACCAGAACCAAACTGGTCAAATAGTGCCTGGTAACAACGTTTTAGGATGTTCATACCAAGCAGGCCGGGCACCATCTTTCGTTGGGGAGGCTCCCCCTGGGGGTCTTCGACTACAAGTACACCCATTTGTTTTAGGGTTGTACCCATTACGCAGACGTCCAACTCCATATACCCTCTGTAGGGAATTTTCAGTCCATTAGCAGCCTTAAGACGCAGCCAGTGACATTTTTTTAACTGCCCGATTCCTTTAGATTTAAAATGCTCTTCGAAAAAACTTTCTCTGATGGTTGTGACCATTGACCCAGTGTCCAAAATGCATGGAACTCTCACTCCTCCCATGCTGACTTCCACTAAAGGACAGTCCCCTATGAGTCGAGATTGAGTTTCCCCTTGTGAGCCTTCAAGACCCCTTTCTGGTGCTTGGCTCTCTGCGCCAGAGGGGCCTAGTTTTCCGAAATCTGAGCAGCCGAGCCCCCTACTTGAGCATGCGTCCCAACCAGAGTCCCTTCCACGTTTTGTAAAGCTGTAATATTTACTCGACAGAATCTAGCAATATGGCCCCCCCGATTACAACGGCGACAAATTGGTTTACCATCTGCTTGGAAGCGATTAGCAGTCAGGGCTGCATTATTCTGAACGAGTGAAGGGCGTTGAGCAGTGACATGCTTCATAATAGTATCTAACTGAGCCTGCTGTTTGCGGAGGCACTCTTTTATTTCAAAAATCTCGTCGCGAGGATTAGCTGTAACTATGTTAGAAATCGCTTCCGAACTTTCCACAACTTGCGAGAATGAGTCACACGAATATGAACGAGATTTGGTTTTTCCACTTTGTCTACTTGCATCAGCCCAAATGAGGGCAACATGTCGAAGTCCCACAAATGTAGTGGCTGGGTGTCGAACAACATGTTGCTTCAGCTCTCGGCGCAAGGTGTCATCAAGTACATGTTCAGTAAACTGATCACGCAAAAGCACATCAGCATTAGGCACACCACCAGGCGTTTTTCCTATCACAATGTCCATTAATGATTTTAGGGCATGGGAATAGTCACGCAATGATTCGCCTTCTCTTTGTGTACGTTGAAAAAATTGCAACTGTGAGGCTATATAGGTTTGAGAGCAACTATAATTTTCAGTTAAAATAGCAAATATTTTTTCTGGTGTGTCACGACTTGCTACCGGGTGAAAATTTACCTCGGCTTTCGCACTGCCTTCCAAATGATCAGTGATAAATAACAATTGTTCAGCTCTGGACATTGGCCTCACCTCCAGGCACCTGCGCACCTCCTCAACCCATTGTTCAATTGTTACCAAATCATTAGACATTTTGCCCGTAAACTTTGGGCATTTACGTTCTCTCGGTACACAAATATAACGAGGGTTCACCACATCATATTGATGGCTGTTACTTGGTCCCGCAGGAGGGTCGTCAGACCATGCCGCTGCCGTCAGCTGGGATTGCTCATGCAATTGCTCTCTCAATTGTTGATTGGCGATCTTCAGTTGTCGCAGCTCCTCCATAATGGCCTGTAGATCCTCCATGCCACGTTGAGCACGCGTCTGTCGCCTCGAAGAAGTTGGTGAACAACTCTGGGTCCCTCGTTGCTACCGGCGGGTCACTGTTTTTTCCCCACTCAACAATTAATGTCAAAACAACACTAATAAAACAGCCTAGCCTCCGTCCTGCCAACAACGCCAATTATGTAGTGGCCGGAAATGGCACACGGACACAATAATTTAATATATGCAGGTATGTTAGGAATAAACTGAACAAGAGGCTAGGACTGGATCAAAACAATGTGTTTATTTTGAATAAAAGAAACAAAAGAAACGGGAAAGTGCCTGTGCAGAAAATCCTTGTTAGTGGGGCTGGTATAATTTAAAAGCAAACAATTTTAATAATCAGTGGCCTGCTAAAAAAACACTGAAAACACTGCAACACTACAAAGCCACTTTAGTTAAAATCACAGCAAACGCCAGCCCCACAAACCCTATAAATTGCACAATCCCATTAACTTCATAAACAAATAAATAAAAACTATAAACTCGTAAGATACTAATTAGAAAAGGGAAAAAACAGTGACATGCCAGGGTCCTATCAGATTAAGCAGAAATCATTAAGGCATGTACACAAAATATTGAAATACATTGCTTAAATACCTCCTTGAAGAGTTGAGGACACACACTTTGATGATGAGGCCGAACAGGTGCCTGGATGCTAAAATTGAATGCCCAGATTAAGTTAATAACTGTGACAATTTCAAATAAAAGAAAATATTACCTTCTGCTGTCTATAGTGAGTATAGATCCAAGAACGCCCCACGCAGCAGTCTTTGGCGTCCTCTCTAGCGCACCTGTGGTGAATTGCTCTCTTAATCGTGGGCTTGCCTCAAGAAAAGTGAGTCAGCGCCCCTTGCTGGTCACTCTCTTTTTAAAGGTTCCCCTGGGGCACTTACGGCCATAAGGTTTCCCCCAAGGTCCTAGTGCCCATCCGGTTACAATTAAAAAAGTCATTTAAGCCTTTTCACAGTGAGATCTATGCGATATGGCCGAGAAATGTAATTTTGATGTTAACTCCCAAACCGCTGCGCAGAAGTCAACCAAACTTCACCCATTAGTGTATTGTATCACAATCTAGTAGTTACATGTGGAAATTTGGTTCTAGGACATTTGATTTGAGCGCAATCCTCAAACTTAGGTCAAAAAAGCCATTTAAGCCTTTTCACAGTGAGATCTATGCGATATGGCCGAGAAATGTAATTTTGATGTTAACTCCCAAACCGCTGCGCAGAAGTCAACCAAACTTCACCCAATAGTGTATTGTATCACATTCTAGTAGTTACATTTTAAAATTTCGTTCAAGGACATTTGGTTTGAGCGCAATTATTAAACTTAGGTCAAAAAAGCCATTTAAGCCTTTTCACAGTGAGATCTATGCGATATGGCCGAGAAATGTAATTTTGATGTTAACTCCCAAACCGCTGCGCAGAAGTAAACCAAACTTCACCCATTAGTGTATTGTATCACAATCTAGTAGTTAAATGTAGAAATTTGGTTCTAGGACATTTGATTTGAGCGCAATCCTCAAACTTAGGTCAAAAAAGCCATTAAAGCCTTTTCACAGTGAGATCTATGCGATATGGCCGAGAAATGTAATTTTGATGTTAACTCCCAAACCGCTGCGCAAAAGTCAACCAAACTTCACCCAATAGTGTATTGTATCACAATCTAGTAGTTACATTTGAAAATTTTGTTCTAGGACATTTTGTTTGAACGCAATCATCAAACTTAATTAAAAAAGTCATTTAAGCCTTTTCACAGTGAGATCTATGCCATATGGCCGAGAAATGTAATTTTGATGTTAACTCCCAAACCGCTGCGCAGAAGTCAACCAAACTTCACCCAATAGTGTATTGTATCACAATCTAGTAGTTACATTTGAAAATTTTGTTCTAGGACATTTTGTTTGAGCGCAATCCTCAAACTTAGGTCAAAAAAGCCATTTAAGCCTTTTCACAGTGAGATCTATGCGATATGGCCGAGAAATGTAATTTTGATGTTAACTCCCAAACCGCTGCGCAGAAGTCAACCAAACTTCACCCAATAGTGTATTGTATCACATTCTTGTAGTTACATTTGAAAATTTCGTTCTAGGACATTTGGTTTGAGCGCAATCATTAAACTTAGGTCAAAAAAGCCATTTAAGCCTTTTCACAGTGAGATCTATGCGATATGGCCGAGAAATGTAATTTTGATGTTAACTCCCAAACCGCTGCGCAGAAGTAAACCAAACTTCAACCATTAGTGTATTGTATCACATTCTAGTGGTTACATTTGAAAATTTCGTTCTGGGACATTTGGTTTGAGCGCAATCCTCAAACTTAGGTCAAAAAAGCCATTTAAGCCTTTTCACAGTGAGATCTATGCGATATGGCCGAGAAATGTAATTTTGATGTTAACTCCCAAACCGCTGCGCAGAAGTCAACCAAACTTCACCCAATAGTGTATTTTATCACAATCTAGTAGTTACATTTGGAAATTTAGTTCTAGGACATTTGATTTGAGCGCAATCTTCAAACTTAATTAAAAAAAGTCATTTAAGCCTTTTCACAGTGAGATCTATGCGATATGGCCGAGAAATGTAATTTTGATGTTCACTCCCAAACCGCTGCGCAGAAGTCAACCAAACTTCAACCATTAGTGTATTGTATCACAATCTAGTAGTTACATGTGGAAATTTGGTTCTAGGACATTTGATTTGAGCGCAATCCTCAAACCTAGGTCAAAAAAGCCATTTAAGCCTTTTCACAGTGACATCTATGCGATATGGCCGAGAAATGTAATTTTGATGTTAACTCCCAAACCGCTGCGCAGAAGTCAACTAAACTTCACCCAATAGTGTATTGTATCACATTCTAGTAGTTACATTTGAAAATTTCGTTCTAGGACATTTGGTTTGAGCGCAATCATTAAACTTAATTAAAAAAGTCATTTAAGCCTTTTCACAGTGAGATCTATGCGATATGGCCGAGAAATGTAATTTTGATGTTAACTCCCAAACCGCTGCGCAGAAGTCAACCAAACTTCACCCAATAGTGTATTGTATCACAATCTAGTAGTTACATTTGAAAATTTTGTTCTAGGACATTTTGTTTGAACGCAATCATCAAACTTAATTAAAAAAGTCATTTAAGCCTTTTCACAGTGAGATCTATGCGATATGGCCGAGAAATGTAATTTTGATGTTAACTCCCAAACCGCTGCGCAGAAGTCAACCAAACTTCACCCAATAGTGTATTGTATCACAATCTAGTAGTTACATTTGAAAATTTTGTTCTAGGAAATTTTGTTTGAGCGCAATCATCAAACTTAATTAAAAAAGTCATTTAAGCCTTTTCACAGTGAGATCTATGCGATATGGCCGAGAAATGTAATTTTGATGTTAACTCCCAAACCGCTGCGCAGAAGTCAACCAAACTTCACCCATTAGTGTATTGTATCACAATCTAGTAGTTACATGTGGAAATTTGGTTCTAGGACATTTGATTTGAGCGCAATCCTCAAACTTAGGTCAAAAAAGCCATTTAAGCCTTTTCACAGTGAGATCTATGCGATATGGCCGAGAAATGTAATTTTGATGTTAACTCCCAAATCGCTGCGCAGAAGTCAACCAAACTTCACCCAATAGTGTATTGTATCACATTCTAGTAGTTACATTTTAAAATTTCGTTCAAGGACATTTGGTTTGAGCGCAATTATTAAACTTAGGTCAAAAAAGCCATTTAAGCCTTTTCACAGTGAGATCTATGCGATATGGCCGAGAAATGTAATTTTGATGTTAACTCCCAAACCGCTGCGCAGAAGTCAACCAAACTTCACCCATTAGTGTATTGTATCACAATCTAGTAGTTACATGTGGAAATTTGGTTCTAGGACATTTGATTTGAGCGCAATCCTCAAACTTAGGTCAAAAAAGCCATTTAAGCCTTTTCACAGTGAGATCTATGCGATATGGCCGAGAAATGTAATTTTGATGTTAACTCCCAAACCGCTGCGCAGAAGTCAACCAAACTTCACCCAATAGTGTATTGTATCACATTCTAGTAGTTACATTTTAAAATTTCGTTCAAGGACATTTGGTTTGAGCGCAATTATTAAACTTAGGTCAAAAAAGCCATTTAAGCCTTTTCACAGTGAGATCTATGCGATATGGCCGAGAAATGTAATTTTGATGTTAACTCCCAAACCGCTGCGCAGAAGTAAACCAAACTTCACCCATTAGTGTATTGTATCACAATCTAGTAGTTAAATGTAGAAATTTGGTTCTAGGACATTTGATTTGAGCGCAATCCTCAAACTTAGGTCAAAAAAGCCATTAAAGCCTTTTCACAGTGAGATCTATGCGATATGGCCGAGAAATGTAATTTTGATGTTAACTCCCAAACCGCTGCGCAAAAGTCAACCAAACTTCACCCAATAGTGTATTGTATCACAATCTAGTAGTTACATTTGAAAATTTTGTTCTAGGACATTTTGTTTGAACGCAATCATCAAACTTAATTAAAAAAGTCATTTAAGCCTTTTCACAGTGAGATCTATGCCATATGGCCGAGAAATGTAATTTTGATGTTAACTCCCAAACCGCTGCGCAGAAGTCAACCAAACTTCACCCAATAGTGTATTGTATCACAATCTAGTAGTTACATTTGAAAATTTTGTTCTAGGACATTTTGTTTGAGCGCAATCCTCAAACTTAGGTCAAAAAAGCCATTTAAGCCTTTTCACAGTGAGATCTATGCGATATGGCCGAGAAATGTAATTTTGATGTTAACTCCCAAACCGCTGCGCAGAAGTCAACCAAACTTCACCCAATAGTGTATTGTATCACATTCTTGTAGTTACATTTGAAAATTTCGTTCTAGGACATTTGGTTTGAGCGCAATCATTAAACTTAGGTCAAAAAAGCCATTTAAGCCTTTTCACAGTGAGATCTATGCGATATGGCCGAGAAATGTAATTTTGATGTTAACTCCCAAACCGCTGCGCAGAAGTAAACCAAACTTCAACCATTAGTGTATTGTATCACATTCTAGTGGTTACATTTGAAAATTTCGTTCTGGGACATTTGGTTTGAGCGCAATCCTCAAACTTAGGTCAAAAAAGCCATTTAAGCCTTTTCACAGTGAGATCTATGCGATATGGCCGAGAAATGTAATTTTGATGTTAACTCCCAAACCGCTGCGCAGAAGTCAACCAAACTTCACCCAATAGTGTATTTTATCACAATCTAGTAGTTACATTTGGAAATTTAGTTCTAGGACATTTGATTTGAGCGCAATCTTCAAACTTAATTAAAAAAAGTCATTTAAGCCTTTTCACAGTGAGATCTATGCGATATGGCCGAGAAATGTAATTTTGATGTTCACTCCCAAACCGCTGCGCAGAAGTCAACCAAACTTCAACCATTAGTGTATTGTATCACAATCTAGTAGTTACATGTGGAAATTTGGTTCTAGGACATTTGATTTGAGCGCAATCCTCAAACCTAGGTCAAAAAAGCCATTTAAGCCTTTTCACAGTGACATCTATGCGATATGGCCGAGAAATGTAATTTTGATGTTAACTCCCAAACCGCTGCGCAGAAGTCAACTAAACTTCACCCAATAGTGTATTGTATCACATTCTAGTAGTTACATTTGAAAATTTCGTTCTAGGACATTTGGTTTGAGCGCAATCATTAAACTTAATTAAAAAAGTCATTTAAGCCTTTTCACAGTGAGATCTATGCGATATGGCCGAGAAATGTAATTTTGATGTTAACTCCCAAACCGCTGCGCAGAAGTCAACCAAACTTCACCCAATAGTGTATTGTATCACAATCTAGTAGTTACATTTGAAAATTTTGTTCTAGGACATTTTGTTTGAACGCAATCATCAAACTTAATTAAAAAAGTCATTTAAGCCTTTTCACAGTGAGATCTATGCGATATGGCCGAGAAATGTAATTTTGATGTTAACTCCCAAACCGCTGCGCAGAAGTCAACCAAACTTCACCCAATAGTGTATTGTATCACAATCTAGTAGTTACATTTGAAAATTTTGTTCTAGGAAATTTTGTTTGAGCGCAATCATCAAACTTAATTAAAAAAGTCATTTAAGCCTTTTCACAGTGAGATCTATGCGATATGGCCGAGAAATGTAATTTTGATGTTAACTCCCAAACCGCTGCGCAGAAGTCAACCAAACTTCACCCATTAGTGTATTGTATCACAATCTAGTAGTTACATGTGGAAATTTGGTTCTAGGACATTTGATTTGAGCGCAATCCTCAAACTTAGGTCAAAAAAGCCATTTAAGCCTTTTCACAGTGAGATCTATGCGATATGGCCGAGAAATGTAATTTTGATGTTAACTCCCAAATCGCTGCGCAGAAGTCAACCAAACTTCACCCAATAGTGTATTGTATCACATTCTAGTAGTTACATTTTAAAATTTCGTTCAAGGACATTTGGTTTGAGCGCAATTATTAAACTTAGGTCAAAAAAGCCATTTAAGCCTTTTCACAGTGAGATCTATGCGATATGGCCGAGAAATGTAATTTTGATGTTAACTCCCAAACCGCTGCGCAGAAGTAAACCAAACTTCACCCATTAGTGTATTGTATCACAATCTAGTAGTTACATGTAGAAATTTGGTTCTAGGACATTTGATTTGAGCGCAATCCTCAAACTTAGGTCAAAAAAGCCATTAAAGCCTTTTCACAGTGAGATCTATGCGATATGGCCGCGAAATGTAATTTTGATGTTAACTCCCAAACCGCTGCGCAAAAGTCAACCAAACTTCACCCAATAGTGTATTGTATCACAATCTAGTAGTTACATTTGAAAATTTTGTTCTAGGACATTTTGTTTGAACGCAATCATCAAACTTAATTAAAAAAGTCATTTAAGCCTTTTCACAGTGAGATCTATGCCATATGGCCGAGAAATGTAATTTTGATGTTAACTCCCAAACCGCTGCGCAGAAGTCAACCAAACTTCACCCAATAGTGTATTGTATCACAATCTAGTAGTTACATTTGAAAATTTTGTTCTAGGACATTTTGTTTGAGCGCAATCCTCAAACTTAGGTCAAAAAAGCCATTTAAGCCTTTTCACAGTGAGATCTATGCGATATGGCCGAGAAATGTAATTTTGATGTTAACTCCCAAACCGCTGCGCAGAAGTCAACCAAACTTCACCCAATAGTGTATTGTATCACATTCTTGTAGTTACATTTGAAAATTTCGTTCTAGGACATTTGGTTTGAGCGCAATCATTAAACTTAGGTCAAAAAAGCCATTTAAGCCTTTTCACAGTGAGATCTATGCGATATGGCCGAGAAATGTAATTTTGATGTTAACTCCCAAACCGCTGCGCAGAAGTAAACCAAACTTCACCCATTAGTGTATTGTATCACAATCTAGTAGTTACATGTGGAAATTTGGTTCTAGGACATTTGATTTGAGCGCAATCCTCAAACTTAGGTCAAAAAAGCCATTTAAGCCTTTTCACAGTGAGATCTATGCGATATGGCCGAGAAATGTAATTTTGATGTTAACTCCCAAACCGCTGCGCAGAAGTCAACCAAACTTCACCCAATAGTGTATTGTATCACAATCTAGTAGTTACATTTGAAAATTTTGTTCTAGGACATTTTGTTTGAACGCAATCATCAAACTTAATTAAAAAAGTCATTTAAGCCTTTTCACAGTGAGATCTATGCGATATGGCCGAGAAATGTAATTTTGATGTTAACTCCCAAACCGCTGCGCAGAAGTCAACCAAACTTCACCCAATAGTGTATTGTATCACAATCTAGTAGTTACATTTGAAAATTTTGTTCTAGGAAATTTTGTTTGAGCGCAATCATCAAACTTAATTAAAAAAGTCATTTAAGCCTTTTCACAGTGAGATCTATGCGATATGGCCGAGAAATGTAATTTTGATGTTAACTCTCAAACCGCTGCGCAGAAGTCAACCAAACTTCACCCATTAGTGTATTGTATCACAATCTAGTAGTTACATGTGAAAATTTGGTTCTAGGACATTTGATTTGAGCGCAATCCTCAAACTTAGGTCAAAAAAGCCATTTAAGCCTTTTCACAGTGAGATCCATGCGATATGGCCGAGAAATGTAATTTTGATGTTAACTCCCAAACCGCTGCGCAGAAGTCAACCAAACTTCACCCAATAGTGTATTGTATCACAATCTAGTAGTTACATTTGAAAATTTTGTTCTATGACATTTTGTTTGAACGCAATCATCAAACTTAATTAAAAAAGTCATTTAAGCCTTTTCACAGTGAGATCTATGCGATATGGCCGAGAAATGTAATTTTGATGTTAACTCCCAAACCGCTGCGCAGAAGTCAACCAAACTTCACCCATTACTGTATTGTATCACAATCTAGTAGTTACATGTGGAAATTTGGTTATTGGACATTTGATTTGAGCGCAATCCTCAAACTTAGGTCAAAAAAGCCATTTAAGCCTTTTCACAGTGAGATCTATGCGATATGGCCGAGAAATGTAATTTTGATGTTAACTCCCAAACCGCTGCGCAGAAGTCAACCAAACTTCACCCAATAGTGTATTGTATCACAATCTAGTAGTTACATTTGAAAATTTTGTTCTAGGACATTTTGTTTGAACGCAATCATCAAACTTAATTAAAAAAGTCATTTAAGCCTTTTCACAGTGAGATCTATGCGATATGGCCGAGAAATGTAATTTTGATGTTAACTCCCAAACCGCTGCGCAGAAGTCAACCAAACTTCACCCAATAGTGTATTGTATCACAATCTAGTAGTTACATTTGAAAATTTTGTTCTAGGAAATTTTGTTTGAGCGCAATCATCAAACTTAATTAAAAAAGTCATTTAAGCCTTTTCACAGTGAGATCTATGCGATATGGCCGAGAAATGTAATTTTGATGTTAACTCCCAAACCGCTGCGCAGAAGTCAACCAAACTTCACCCATTAGTGTATTGTATCACAATCTAGTAGTTACATGTGAAAATTTGGTTCTAGGACATTTGATTTGAGCGCAATCCTCAAACTTAGGTCAAAAAAGCCATTTAAGCCTTTTCACAGTGAGATCCATGCGATATGGCCGAGAAATGTAATTTTGATGTTAACTCCCAAACCGCTGCGCAGAAGTCAACCAAACTTCACCCAATAGTGTATTGTATCACAATCTAGTAGTTACATTTGAAAATTTTGTTCTAGGACATTTTGTTTGAACGCAATCATCAAACTTAATTAAAAAAGTCATTTAAGCCTTTTCACAGTGAGATCTATGCGATATGGCCGAGAAATGTAATTTTGATGTTAACTCCCAAACCGCTGCGCAGAAGTCAACCAAACTTCACCCATTAGTGTATTGTATCACAATCTAGTAGTTACATGTGGAAATTTGGTTATTGGACATTTGATTTGAGCGCAATCCTCAAACTTAGGTCAAAAAAGCCATTTAAGCCTTTTCACAGTGAGATCTTTGCGATATGGCCGAGAAATGTAATTTTGATGTTTACTCCCAAACCGCTGCGCAGAAGTCAACCAAACTTCACCTATTAGTGTATTGTATCACAATCTAGTAGTTACATGTGGAAATTTGGTTCTAGGACATTTGATTTGAGCGCAATCCTCAAACTTAGGTCAAAAAAGCCATTTAAGCCTTTTCACAGTGAGATCTATGCGATATGGCCGAGAAATGTAATTTTGATGTTAACTCCCAAACCGCTGCGCAGAAGTCAACCAAACTTCACCCAATAGTGTATTGTATCACTTTCTAGTAGTTACATTTGAAAATTTTGTTCTAGGACATTTGGTTTGAGCGCAATTATTAAACTTAGGTCAAAAAAGCCATTTAAGCCTTTTCACAGTGAGATCTATGCGATATGGCCGAGAAATGTAATTTTGATTTTAACTCCCAAACCGCTGCGCAGAAGTCAACCAAACTTCACCCAATAGTGTATTGTATCACATTCTAGTAGTTACATTTGAAAATTTCGTTCTAGGACATTTGGTTTGAGCGCAATCATTAAACTTAGGTCAAAAAAGCCATTTAAGCCTTTTCACAGTGAGATCTATGCGATATGGCCGAGAAATGTAATTTTGATGTTAACTCCCAAACCGCTGCGCAGAAGTCAACCAAACTTCACCCAATAGTGTATTGTATCACAATCTAGTAGTTACATTTGAAAATTTTGTTCTAGGAAATTTTGTTTGAGCGCAATCATCAAACTTAATTAAAAAAGCCATTTAAGCCTTTTCACAGTGAGATCTATGCGATATGGCCGAGAAATGTAATTTTGATGTTAACTCCCAAACCGCTGCGCAGAAGTAAACCAAACTTCACCCATTAGTGTATTGTATCACAATCTAGTAGTTACATGTGGAAATTTGGTTCTAGGACATTTGATTTGAGCGCAATCCTCAAACCTAGGTCAAAAAAGCCATTTAAGCCTTTTCACAGTGAGATCTATGCGATATGGCCGAGAAATGTAATTTTGATGTTAACTCCCAAACCGCTGCGCAGAAGTCAACTAAACTTCACCCAATAGTGTATTGTATCACATTCTAGTAGTTACATTTGAAAATTTCGTTCTAGGACATTTGGTTTGAGCGCAATCATTAAACTTAATTAAAAAAGTCATTTAAGCCTTTTCACAGTGAGATCTATGCGATATGGCCGAGAAATGTAATTTTGATGTTAACTCCCAAACCGCTGCGCAGAAGTCAACCAAACTTCACCCATTAGTGTATTGTATCACAATCTAGTAGTTACATGTGAAAATTTGGTTCTAGGACATTTGATTTGAGCGCAATCCTCAAACTTAGGTCAAAAAAGCCATTTAAGCCTTTTCACAGTGAGATCCATGCGATATGGCCGAGAAATGTAATTTTGATGTTAACTCCCAAACCGCTGCGCAGAAGTCAACCAAACTTCACCCAATAGTGTATTGTATCACAATCTAGTAGTTACATTTGAAAATTTTGTTCTATGACATTTTGTTTGAACGCAATCATCAAACTTAATTAAAAAAGTCATTTAAGCCTTTTCACAGTGAGATCTATGCGATATGGCCGAGAAATGTAATTTTGATGTTAACTCCCAAACCGCTGCGCAGAAGTCAACCAAACTTCACCCATTAGTGTATTGTATCACAATCTAGTAGTTACATGTGGAAATTTGGTTATTGGACATTTGATTTGAGCGCAATCCTCAAACTTAGGTCAAAAAAGCCATTTAAGCCTTTTCACAGTGAGATCTATGCGATATGGCCGAGAAATGTAATTTTGATGTTAACTCCCAAACCGCTGCGCAGAAGTCAACCAAACTTCACCCAATAGTGTATTGTATCACAATCTAGTAGTTACATTTGAAAATTTTGTTCTAGGACATTTTGTTTGAACGCAATCATCAAACTTAATTAAAAAAGTCATTTAAGCCTTTTCACAGTGAGATCTATGCGATATGGCCGAGAAATGTAATTTTGATGTTAACTCCCAAACCGCTGCGCAGAAGTCAACCAAACTTCACCCAATAGTGTATTGTATCACAATCTAGTAGTTACATTTGAAAATTTTGTTCTAGGAAATTTTGTTTGAGCGCAATCATCAAACTTAATTAAAAAAGTCATTTAAGCCTTTTCACAGTGAGATCTATGCGATATGGCCGAGAAATGTAATTTTGATGTTAACTCCCAAACCGCTGCGCAGAAGTCAACCAAACTTCACCCATTAGTGTATTGTATCACAATCTAGTAGTTACATGTGAAAATTTGGTTCTAGGACATTTGATTTGAGCGCAATCCTCAAACTTAGGTCAAAAAAGCCATTTAAGCCTTTTCACAGTGAGATCCATGCGATATGGCCGAGAAATGTAATTTTGATGTTAACTCCCAAACCGCTGCGCAGAAGTCAACCAAACTTCACCCAATAGTGTATTGTATCACAATCTAGTAGTTACATTTGAAAATTTTGTTCTAGGACATTTTGTTTGAACGCAATCATCAAACTTAATTAAAAAAGTCATTTAAGCCTTTTCACAGTGAGATCTATGCGATATGGCCGAGAAATGTAATTTTGATGTTAACTCCCAAACCGCTGCGCAGAAGTCAACCAAACTTCACCCATTAGTGTATTGTATCACAATCTAGTAGTTACATGTGGAAATTTGGTTATTGGACATTTGATTTGAGCGCAATCCTCAAACTTAGGTCAAAAAAGCCATTTAAGCCTTTTCACAGTGAGATCTATGCGATATGGCCGAGAAATGTAATTTTGATGTTTACTCCCAAACCGCTGCGCAGAAGTCAACCAAACTTCACCTATTAGTGTATTGTATCACAATCTAGTAGTTACATGTGGAAATTTGGTTCTAGGACATTTGATTTGAGCGCAATCCTCAAACTTAGGTCAAAAAAGCCATTTAAGCCTTTTCACAGTGAGATCTATGCGATATGGCCGAGAAATGTAATTTTGATGTTAACTCCCAAACCGCTGCGCGGAAGTCAACCAAACTTCACCCAATAGTGTATTGTATCACTTTCTAGTAGTTACATTTGAAAATTTTGTTCTAGGACATTTGATTTGAGCGCAATTATTAAACTTAGGTCAAAAAAGCCATTTAAGCCTTTTCACAGTGAGATCTATGCGATATGGCCGAGAAATGTAATTTTGATTTTAACTCCCAAACCGCTGCGCAGAAGTCAACCAAACTTCACCCAATAGTGTATTGTATCACATTCTAGTAGTTACATTTGAAAATTTCGTTCTAGGACATTTGGTTTGAGCGCAATCATTAAACTTAGGTCAAAAAAGCCATTTAAGCCTTTTCACAGTGAGATCTATGCGATATGGCCGAGAAATGTAATTTTGATGTTAACTCCCAAACCGCTGCGCAGAAGTCAACCAAACTTCACCCAATAGTGTATTGTATCACAATCTAGTAGTTACATTTGAAAATTTTGTTCTAGGAAATTTTGTTTGAGCGCAATCATCAAACTTAATTAAAAAAGCCATTTAAGCCTTTTCACAGTGAGATCTATGCGATATGGCCGAGAAATGTAATTTTGATGTTAACTCCCAAACCGCTGCGCAGAAGTAAACCAAACTTCACCCATTAGTGTATTGTATCACAATCTAGTAGTTACATGTGGAAATTTGGTTCTAGGACATTTGATTTGAGCGCAATCCTCAAACCTAGGTCAAAAAAGCCATTTAAGCCTTTTCACAGTGAGATCTATGCGATATGGCCGAGAAATGTAATTTTGATGTTAACTCCCAAACCGCTGCGCAGAAGTCAACTAAACTTCACCCAATAGTGTATTGTATCACATTCTAGTAGTTACATTTGAAAATTTCGTTCTAGGACATTTGGTTTGAGCGCAATCATTAAACTTAATTAAAAAAGTCATTTAAGCCTTTTCACAGTGAGATCTATGCGATATGGCCGAGAAATGTAATTTTGATGTTAACTCCCAAACCGCTGCGCAGAAGTCAACCAAACTTCACCCAATAGTGTATTGTATCACAATCTAGTAGTTACATTTGAAAATTTTGTTCTAGGACATTTTGTTTGAACGCAATCATCAAACTTAATTAAAAAAGTCATTTAAGCCTTTTCACAGTGAGATCTATGCGATATGGCCGAGAAATGTAATTTTGATGTTAACTCCCAAACCGCTGCGCAGAAGTCAACCAAACTTCACCCAATAGTGTATTGTATCACAATCTAGTAGTTACATTTGAAAATTTTGTTCTAGGAAATTTTGTTTGAGCGCAATCATCAAACTTAATTAAAAAAGTCATTTAAGCCTTTTCACAGTGAGATCTATGCGATATGGCCGAGAAATGTAATTTTGATGTTAACTCCCAAACCGCTGCGCAGAAGTCAACCAAACTTCACCCATTAGTGTATTGTATCACAATCTAGTAGTTACATGTAGAAATTTGGTTCTAGGACATTTGATTTGAGCGCAATCCTCAAACTTAGGTCAAAAAAGCCATTAAAGCCTTTTCACAGTGAGATCTATGCGATATGGCCGAGAAATGTAATTTTGATGTTAACTCCCAAACCGCTGCGCAAAAGTCAACCAAACTTCACCCAATAGTGTATTGTATCACTTTCTAGTAGTTACATTTGAAAATTTTGTTCTAGGACATTTGGTTTGAGCGCAATTATTAAACTTAGGTCAAAAAAGCCATTTAAGCCTTTTCACAGTGAGATCTATGCGATATGGCCGAGAAATGTAATTTTGATTTTAACTCCCAAACCGCTGCGCAGAAGTCAACCAAACTTCACCCAATAGTGTATTGTATCACATTCTAGTAGTTACATTTGAAAATTTCGTTCTAGGACATTTGGTTTGAGCGCAATCATTAAACTTAGGTCAAAAAAGCCATTTAAGCCTTTTCACAGTGAGATCTATGCGATATGGCCGAGAAATGTAATTTTGATGTTAACTCCCAAACCGCTGCGCAGAAGTCAACCAAACTTCACCCAATAGTGTATTGTATCACAATCTAGTAGTTACATTTGAAAATTTTGTTCTAGGAAATTTTGTTTGAGCGCAATCATCAAACTTAATTAAAAAAGCCATTTAAGCCTTTTCACAGTGAGATCTATGCGATATGGCCGAGAAATGTAATTTTGATGTTAACTCCCAAACCGCTGCGCAGAAGTAAACCAAACTTCACCCATTAGTGTATTGTATCACAATCTAGTAGTTACATGTGGAAATTTGGTTCTAGGACATTTGATTTGAGCGCAATCCTCAAACCTAGGTCAAATAAGCCATTTAAGCCTTTTCACAGTGAGATCTATGCGATATGGCCGAGAAATGTAATTTTGATGTTAACTCCCAAACCGCTGCGCAGAAGTCAACTAAACTTCACCCAATAGTGTATTGTATCACATTCTAGTAGTTACATTTGAAAATTTCGTTCTAGGACATTTGGTTTGAGCGCAATCATTAAACTTAATTAAAAAAGTCATTTAAGCCTTTTCACAGTGAGATCTATGCGATATGGCCGAGAAATGTAATTTTGATGTTAACTCCCAAACCGCTGCGCAGAAGTCAACCAAACTTCACCCAATAGTGTATTGTATCACAATCTAGTAGTTACATTTGAAAATTTTGTTCTAGGACATTTTGTTTGAACGCAATCATCAAACTTAATTAAAAAAGTCATTTAAGCCTTTTCACAGTGAGATCTATGCGATATGGCCGAGAAATGTAATTTTGATGTTAACTCCCAAACCGCTGCGCAGAAGTCAACCAAACTTCACCCAATAGTGTATTGTATCACAATCTAGTAGTTACATTTGAAAATTTTGTTCTAGGAAATTTTGTTTGAGCGCAATCATCAAACTTAATTAAAAAAGTCATTTAAGCCTTTTCACAGTGAGATCTATGCGATATGGCCGAGAAATGTAATTTTGATGTTAACTCCCAAACCGCTGCGCAGAAGTCAACCAAACTTCACCCATTAGTGTATTGTATCACAATCTAGTAGTTACATGTGGAAATTTGGTTCTAGGACATTTGATTTGAGCGCAATCCTCAAACTTAGGTCAAAAAAGCCATTTAAGCCTTTTCACAGTGAGATCTATGCGATATGGCCGAGAAATGTAATTTTGATGTTAACTCCCAAACCGCTGCGCAGAAGTCAACCAAACTTCACCCAATAGTGTATTGTATCACATTCTAGTAGTTACATTTTAAAATTTCGTTCAAGGACATTTGGTTTGAGCGCAATTATTAAACTTAGGTCAAAAACGCCATTTAAGCCTTTTCACAGTGAGATCTATGCGATATGGCCGAGAAATGTAATTTTGATGTTAACTCCCAAACCGCTGCGCAGAAGTAAACCAAACTTCACCCATTAGTGTATTGTATCACAATCTAGTAGTTACATGTAGAAATTTGGTTCTAGGACATTTGATTTGAGCGCAATCCTCAAACTTAATTAAAAAAGTCATTTAAGCCTTTTCACAGTGAGATCTATGCCATATGGCCGAGAAATGTAATTTTGATGTTAACTCCCAAACCGCTGCGCAAAAGTCAACCAAACTTCACCCAATAGTGTATTGTATCACAATCTAGTAGTTACATTTGAAAATTTTGTTCTAGGACATTTTGTTTGAGCGCAATCCTCAAACTTAGGTCAAAAAAGCCATTTAAGCCTTTTCACAGTGAGATCTATGCGATATGGCCGAGAAATGTAATTTTGATGTTAACTCCCAAACCGCTGCGCAGAAGTCAACCAAACTTCACCCAATAGTGTATTGTATCACATTCTAGTAGTTACATTTTAAAATTTCGTTCAAGGACATTTGGTTTGAGCGCAATTATTAAACTTAGGTCAAAAACGCCATTTAAGCCTTTTCACAGTGAGATCTATGCGATATGGCCGAGAAATGTAATTTTGATGTTAACTCCCAAACCGCTGCGCAGAAGTAAACCAAACTTCACCCAATAGTGTATTGTATCACATTCTAGTAGTTACATTTGAAAATTTCGTTCTAGGACATTTGGTTTGAGCGCAATCATTAAACTTAATTAAAAAAGTCATTTAAGCCTTTTCACAGTGAGATCTATGCGATATGGCCGAGAAATGTAATTTTGATGTTAACTCCCAAACCGCTGCGCAGAAGTCAACCAAACTTCACCCAATAGTGTATTGTATCACAATCTAGTAGTTACATTTGAAAATTTTGTTCTAGGACATTTTGTTTGAACGCAATCATCAAACTTAATTAAAAAAGTCATTTAAGCCTTTTCACAGTGAGATCTATGCGATATGGCCGAGAAATGTAATTTTGATGTTAACTCCCAAACCGCTGCGCAGAAGTCAACCAAACTTCACCCAATAGTGTATTGTATCACAATCTAGTAGTTACATTTGAAAATTTTGTTCTAGGAAATTTTGTTTGAGCGCAATCATCAAACTTAATTAAAAAAGTCATTTAAGCCTTTTCACAGTGAGATCTATGCGATATGGCCGAGAAATGTAATTTTGATGTTAACTCCCAAACCGCTGCGCAGAAGTCAACCAAACTTCACCCATTAGTGTATTGTATCACAATCTAGTAGTTACATGTAGAAATTTGGTTCTAGGACATTTGATTTGAGCGCAATCCTCAAACTTAGGTCAAAAAAGCCATTAAAGCCTTTTCACAGTGAGATCTATGCGATATGGCCGAGAAATGTAATTTTGATGTTAACTCCCAAACCGCTGCGCAAAAGTCAACCAAACTTCACCCAATAGTGTATTGTATCACTTTCTAGTAGTTACATTTGAAAATTTTGTTCTAGGACATTTGGTTTGAGCGCAATTATTAAACTTAGGTCAAAAAAGCCATTTAAGCCTTTTCACAGTGAGATCTATGCGATATGGCCGAGAAATGTAATTTTGATTTTAACTCCCAAACCGCTGCGCAGAAGTCAACCAAACTTCACCCAATAGTGTATTGTATCACATTCTAGTAGTTACATTTGAAAATTTCGTTCTAGGACATTTGGTTTGAGCGCAATCATTAAACTTAGGTCAAAAAAGCCATTTAAGCCTTTTCACAGTGAGATCTATGCGATATGGCCGAGAAATGTAATTTTGATGTTAACTCCCAAACCGCTGCGCAGAAGTCAACCAAACTTCACCCAATAGTGTATTGTATCACAATCTAGTAGTTACATTTGAAAATTTTGTTCTAGGAAATTTTGTTTGAGCGCAATCATCAAACTTAATTAAAAAAGCCATTTAAGCCTTTTCACAGTGAGATCTATGCGATATGGCCGAGAAATGTAATTTTGATGTTAACTCCCAAACCGCTGCGCAGAAGTAAACCAAACTTCACCCATTAGTGTATTGTATCACAATCTAGTAGTTACATGTGGAAATTTGGTTCTAGGACATTTGATTTGAGCGCAATCCTCAAACCTAGGTCAAATAAGCCATTTAAGCCTTTTCACAGTGAGATCTATGCGATATGGCCGAGAAATGTAATTTTGATGTTAACTCCCAAACCGCTGCGCAGAAGTCAACTAAACTTCACCCAATAGTGTATTGTATCACATTCTAGTAGTTACATTTGAAAATTTCGTTCTAGGACATTTGGTTTGAGCGCAATCATTAAACTTAATTAAAAAAGTCATTTAAGCCTTTTCACAGTGAGATCTATGCGATATGGCCGAGAAATGTAATTTTGATGTTAACTCCCAAACCGCTGCGCAGAAGTCAACCAAACTTCACCCAATAGTGTATTGTATCACAATCTAGTAGTTACATTTGAAAATTTTGTTCTAGGACATTTTGTTTGAACGCAATCATCAAACTTAATTAAAAAAGTCATTTAAGCCTTTTCACAGTGAGATCTATGCGATATGGCCGAGAAATGTAATTTTGATGTTAACTCCCAAACCGCTGCGCAGAAGTCAACCAAACTTCACCCAATAGTGTATTGTATCACAATCTAGTAGTTACATTTGAAAATTTTGTTCTAGGAAATTTTGTTTGAGCGCAATCATCAAACTTAATTAAAAAAGTCATTTAAGCCTTTTCACAGTGAGATCTATGCGATATGGCCGAGAAATGTAATTTTGATGTTAACTCCCAAACCGCTGCGCAGAAGTCAACCAAACTTCACCCATTAGTGTATTGTATCACAATCTAGTAGTTACATGTGGAAATTTGGTTCTAGGACATTTGATTTGAGCGCAATCCTCAAACTTAGGTCAAAAAAGCCATTTAAGCCTTTTCACAGTGAGATCTATGCGATATGGCCGAGAAATGTAATTTTGATGTTAACTCCCAAACCGCTGCGCAGAAGTCAACCAAACTTCACCCAATAGTGTATTGTATCACATTCTAGTAGTTACATTTTAAAATTTCGTTCAAGGACATTTGGTTTGAGCGCAATTATTAAACTTAGGTCAAAAACGCCATTTAAGCCTTTTCACAGTGAGATCTATGCGATATGGCCGAGAAATGTAATTTTGATGTTAACTCCCAAACCGCTGCGCAGAAGTAAACCAAACTTCACCCATTAGTGTATTGTATCACAATCTAGTAGTTACATGTAGAAATTTGGTTCTAGGACATTTGATTTGAGCGCAATCCTCAAACTTAATTAAAAAAGTCATTTAAGCCTTTTCACAGTGAGATCTATGCCATATGGCCGAGAAATGTAATTTTGATGTTAACTCCCAAACCGCTGCGCAAAAGTCAACCAAACTTCACCCAATAGTGTATTGTATCACAATCTAGTAGTTACATTTGAAAATTTTGTTCTAGGACATTTTGTTTGAACGCAATCATCAAACTTAATTAAAAAAGTCATTTAAGCCTTTTCACAGTGAGATCTATGCCATATGGCCGAGAAATGTAATTTTGATGTTAACTCCCAAACCGCTGCGCAGAAGTCAACCAAACTTCACCCAATAGTGTATTGTATCACAATCTAGTAGTTACATTTGAAAATTTTGTTCCAGGACATTTTGTTTGAGCGCAATCCTCAAACTTAGGTCAAAAAAGCCATTTAAGCCTTTTCACAGTGAGATCTATGCGATATGGCCGAGAAATGTAATTTTGATGTTAACTCCCAAACCGCTGCGCAGAAGTCAACCAAACTTCACCCAATAGTGTATTGTATCACATTCTTGTAGTTACATTTGAAAATTTCGTTCTAGGACATTTGGTTTGAGCGCAATCATTAAACTTAGGTCAAAAAAGCCATTTAAGCCTTTTCACAGTGAGATCTATGCGATATGGCCGAGAAATGTAATTTTGATGTTAACTCCCAAACCGCTGCGCAGAAGTAAACCAAACTTCACCCATTAGTGTATTGTATCACAATCTAGTAGTTACATGTGGAAATTTGGTTCTAGGACATTTGATTTGAGCGCAATCCTCAAACTTAGGTCAAAAAAGCCATTTAAGCCTTTTCACAGTGAGATCTATGCGATATGGCCGAGAAATGTAATTTTGATATTAACTCCCAAACCGCTGCGCAGAAGTCAACCAAACTTCACCCAATAGTGTATTGTATCACAATCTAGTAGTTACATTTGAAAATTTTGTTCTAGGACATTTTGTTTGAACGCAATCATCAAACTTAATTAAAAAAGTCATTTAAGCCTTTTCACAGTGAGATCTATGCGATATGGCCGAGAAATGTAATTTTGATGTTAACTCCCAAACCGCTGCGCAGAAGTCAACCAAACTTCACCCAATAGTGTATTGTATCACAATCTAGTAGTTACATTTGAAAATTTTGTTCTAGGAAATTTTGTTTGAGCGCAATCATCAAACTTAATTAAAAAAGTCATTTAAGCCTTTTCACAGTGAGATCTATGCGATATGGCCGAGAAATGTAATTTTGATGTTAACTCCCAAACCGCTGCGCAGAAGTCAACCAAACTTCACCCATTAGTGTATTGTATCACAATCTAGTAGTTACATGTGAAAATTTGGTTCTAGGACATTTGATTTGAGCGCAATCCTCAAACTTAGGTCAAAAAAGCCATTTAAGCCTTTTCACAGTGAGATCCATGCGATATGGCCGAGAAATGTAATTTTGATGTTAACTCCCAAACCGCTGCGCAGAAGTCAACCAAACTTCACCCAATAGTGTATTGTATCACAATCTAGTAGTTACATTTGAAAATTTTGTTCTAGGACATTTTGTTTGAACGCAATCATCAAACTTAATTAAAAAAATCAATTTAAGCCTTTTCACAGTGAGATCTATGGGATATGGCCGGGAAATGTAATTTTGATGTTAACTCCCAAACCGCTGCGCAGAAGTCAACCAAACTTCACCCATTAGTGTATTGTATCACAATCTAGTAGTTACATGTGGAAATTTGGTTATTGGACATTTGATTTGAGCGCAATCCTCAAACTTAGGTCAAAAAAGCCATTTAAGCCTTTTCACAGTGAGATCTATGCGATATGGCCGAGAAATGTAATTTTGATGTTAACTCCCAAACCGCTGCGCAGAAGTCAACCAAACTTCACCCAATAGTGTATTGTATCACAATCTAGTAGTTACATTTGAAAATTTTGTTCTAGGACATTTTGTTTGAACGCAATCATCAAACTTAATTAAAAAAGTCATTTAAGCCTTTTCACAGTGAGATCTATGCGATATGGCCGAGAAATGTAATTTTGATGTTAACTCCCAAACCGCTGCGCAGAAGTCAACCAAACTTCACCCAATAGTGTATTGTATCACAATCTAGTAGTTACATTTGAAAATTTTGTTCTAGGAAATTTTGTTTGAGCGCAATCATCAAACTTAATTAAAAAAGTCATTTAAGCCTTTTCACAGTGAGATCTATGCGATATGGCCGAGAAATGTAATTTTGATGTTAACTCCCAAACCGCTGCGCAGAAGTAAACCAAACTTCACCCATTAGTGTATTGTATCACAATCTAGTAGTTACATGTGAAAATTTGGTTCTAGGACATTTGATTTGAGCGCAATCCTCAAACTTAGGTCAAAAAAGCCATTTAAGCCTTTTCACAGTGAGATCCATGCGATATGGCCGAGAAATGTAATTTTGATGTTAACTCCCAAACCGCTGCGCAGAAGTCAACCAAACTTCACCCAATAGTGTATTGTATCACAATCTAGTAGTTACATTTGAAAATTTTGTTCTAGGACATTTTGTTTGAACGCAATCATCAAACTTAATTAAAAAAGTCATTTAAGCCTTTTCACAGTGAGATCTATGCGATATGGCCGAGAAATGTAATTTTGATGTTAACTCCCAAACCGCTGCGCAGAAGTAAACCAAACTTCACCCATTAGTGTATTGTATCACAATCTAGTAGTTACATGTGAAAATTTGGTTCTAGGACATTTGATTTGAGCGCAATCCTCAAACTTAGGTCAAAAAAGCCATTTAAGCCTTTTCACAGTGAGATCCATGCGATATGGCCGAGAAATGTAATTTTGATGTTAACTCCCAAACCGCTGCGCAGAAGTCAACCAAACTTCACCCAATAGTGTATTGTATCACAATCTAGTAGTTACATTTGAAAATTTTGTTCTAGGACATTTTGTTTGAACGCAATCATCAAACTTAATTAAAAAAGTCATTTAAGCCTTTTCACAGTGAGATCTATGCGATATGGCCGAGAAATGTAATTTTGATGTTAACTCCCAAACCGCTGCGCAGAAGTCAACCAAACTTCACCCATTAGTGTATTGTATCACAATCTAGTAGTTACATGTGGAAATTTGGTTATTGGACATTTGATTTGAGCGCAATCCTCAAACTTAGGTCAAAAAAGCCATTTAAGCCTTTTCACAGTGAGATCTATGCGATATGGCCGAGAAATGTAATTTTGATGTTTACTCCCAAACCGCTGCGCAGAAGTCAACCAAACTTCACCTATTAGTGTATTGTATCACAATCTAGGTGTTACATGTGGAAATTTGGTTCTAGGACATTTGATTTGAGCGCAATCCTCAAACTTAAGTCAAAAAAGCCATTTAAGCCTTTTCACAGTGAGATCTATGCGATATGGCCGAGAAATGTAATTTTGATGTTAACTCCCAAACCGCTGCGCAGAAGTCAACCAAACTTCACCCAATAGTGTATTGTATCACTTTCTAGTAGTTACATTTGAAAATTTTGTTCTAGGACATTTGGTTTGAGCGCAATTATTAAACTTAGGTCAAAAAAGCCATTTAAGCCTTTTCACAGTGAGATCTATGCGATATGGCCGAGAAATGTAATTTTGATTTTAACTCCCAAACCGCTGCGCAGAAGTCAACCAAACTTCACCCAATAGTGTATTGTATCACATTCTAGTAGTTACATTTGAAAATTTCGTTCTAGGACATTTGGTTTGAGCGCAATCATTAAACTTAGGTCAAAAAAGCCATTTAAGCCTTTTCACAGTGAGATCTATGCGATATGGCCGAGAAATGTAATTTTGATGTTAACTCCCAAACCGCTGCGCAGAAGTCAACCAAACTTCACCCAATAGTGTATTGTATCACAATCTAGTAGTTACATTTGAAAATTTTGTTCTAGGAAATTTTGTTTGAGCGCAATCATCAAACTTAATTAAAAAAGTCATTTAAGCCTTTTCACAGTGAGATCTATGCGATATGGCCGAGAAATGTAATTTTGATGTTAACTCCCAAACCGCTGCGCAGAAGTCAACCAAACTTCACCCATTAGTGTATTGTATCACAATCTAGTAGTTACATGTGAAAATTTGGTTCTAGGACATTTGATTTGAGCGCAATCCTCAAACTTAGGTCAAAAAAGCCATTTAAGCCTTTTCACAGTGAGATCTATGCGATATGGCCGAGAAATGTAATTTTGATGTTAACTCCCAAACCGCTGCGCAGAAGTCAACCAAACTTCACACAATAGTGTATTGTATCACATTCTTGTAGTTACATTTGAAAATTTCGTTCTAGGACATTTGGTTTGAGCGCAATCATTAAACTTAGGTCAAAAAAGCCATTTAAGCCTTTTCACAGTGAGATCTATGCGATATGGCCGAGAAATGTAATTTTGATGTTAACTCCCAAACCGCTGCGCAGAAGTAAACCAAACTTCACCCATTAGTGTATTGTATCACAATCTAGTAGTTACATGTGGAAATTTGGTTCTAGGACATTTGATTTGAGCGCAATCCTCAAACTTAGGTCAAAAAAGCCATTTAAGCCTTTTCACAGTGAGATCTATGCGATATGGCCGAGAAATGTAATTTTGATGTTAACTCCCAAACCGCTGCGCAGAAGTCAACCAAACTTCACCCAATAGTGTATTGTATCACAATCTAGTAGTTACATTTGAAAATTTTGTTCTAGGACATTTTGTTTGAACGCAATTATCAAACTTAATTAAAAAAGTCATTTAAGCCTTTTCACAGTGAGATCTATGCGATATGGCCGAGAAATGTAATTTTGATGTTAACTCCCAAACCGCTGCGCAGAAGTCAACCAAACTTCACCCATTAATGTATTGTATCACAATCTAGTAGTTACATGTGGAAATTTGGTTATAGGACATTTGATTTGAGCTCAATCCTCAAACTTAGGTCAAAAAAGCCATTTAAGCCTTTTCACAGTGAGATCTATGCGATATGGCCGAGAAATGTAATTTTGATGTTAACTCCCAAACCGCTGCGCAGAAGTCAACCAAACTTCACCCAATAGTGTATTTTATCACAATCTAGTAGTTACATTTGGAAATTTAGTTCTAGGACATTTGATTTGAGCGCAATCTTCAAACTTAATTAAAAAAAGTCATTTAAGCCTTTTCACAGTGAGATCTATGCGATATGGCCGAGAAATGTAATTTTGATGTTCACTCCCAAACCGCTGCGCAGAAGTCAACCAAACTTCAACCATTAGTGTATTGTATCACAATCTAGTAGTTACATGTGGAAATTTGGTTCTAGGACATTTGATTTGAGCGCAATCCTCAAACTTAGGTCAAAAAAGCCATTTAAGCCTTTTCACAGTGAGATCTATGCGATATGGCCGAGAAATGTAATTTTGATATTAACTCCCAAACCGCTGCGCAGAAGTCAACTAAACTTCACCCAATAGTGTATTGTAGCACAATCTAGTAGTTACATTTGAAAATTTTGTTCTAGGACATTTTGTTTGAGCGCAATCATTAAACTTAATTAAAAAAGTCATTTAAGCCTTTTCACAGTGAGATCTATGCGATATGGCCGAGAAATGTAATTTTGATGTTAACTCCCAAACCGCTGCGCAGAAGTCAACCAAACTTCACCCATTAGTGTATTGTATCATAATCTAGTAATTACATGTGGAAATTTGGTTCTAGGACATTTGATTTGAGCGCAATCCTCAAACCTAGGTCAAAAAAGCCATTTAAGCCTTTTCACAGTGAGATCTATGCGATATGGCCGAGAAATGTAATTTTGATGTTAACTCCCAAACCGCTGCGCAGAAGTCAACCAAACTTCACCCAATAGTGTATTGTATCACAATCTAGTAGTTACATTTGAAAATTTTGTTCTAGGACATTTTGTTTGAACGCAATCATCAAACTTAATTAAAAAAGTCATTTAAGCCTTTTCACAGTGAGATCTATGCGATATGGCCGAGAAATGTAATTTTGATGTTAACTCCCAAACCGCTGCGCAGAAGTCAACCAAACTTCACCCATTAGTGTATTGTATCACAATCTAGTAGTTACATGTGGAAATTTGGTTATTGGACATTTGATTTGAGCGCAATCCTCAAACTTAGGTCAAAAAAGCCATTTAAGCCTTTTCACAGTGAGATCTATGCGATATGGCCGAGAAATGTAATTTTGATGTTTACTCCCAAACCGCTGCGCAGAAGTCAACCAAACTTCACCTATTAGTGTATTGTATCACAATCTAGTAGTTACATGTGGAAATTTGGTTATAGGACATTTGATTTGAGCGCAATCCTCAAACTTAGGTCAAAAAAGCCATTTAAGCCTTTTCACAGTGAGATCTATGCGATATGGCCGAGAAATGTAATTTTGATGTTAACTCCCAAACCGCTGCGCAGAAGTCAACCAAACTTCACCCAATAGTGTATTGTATCACTTTCTAGTAGTTACATTTGAAAATTTTGTTCTAGGACATTTGGTTTGAGCGCAATTATTAAACTTAGGTCAAAAAAGCCATTTAAGCCTTTTCACAGTGAGATCTATGCGATATGGCCGAGAAATGTAATTTTGATGTTAACTCCCAAACCGCTGCGCAGAAGTCAACCAAACTTCACCCAATAGTGTATTGTATCACATTCTTGTAGTTACATTTGAAAATTTCGTTCTAGGACATTTGGTTTGAGCGCAATCATTAAACTTAGGTCAAAAAAGCCATTTAAGCCTTTTCACAGTGAGATCTATGCGATATGGCCGAGAAATGTAATTTTGATGTTAACTCCCAAACCGCTGCGCAGAAGTAAACCAAACTTCACCCATTAGTGTATTGTATCACAATCTAGTAGTTACATGTGGAAATTTGGTTCTAGGACATTTGATTTGAGCGCAATCCTCAAACTTAGGTCAAAAAAGCCATTTAAGCCTTTTCACAGTGAGATCTATGCGATATGGCCGAGAAATGTAATTTTGATGTTAACTCCCAAACCGCTGCGCAGAAGTCAACCAAACTTCACCCAATAGTGTATTGTATCACAATCTAGTAGTTACATTTGAAAATTTTGTTCTAGGACATTTTGTTTGAACGCAATTATCAAACTTAATTAAAAAAGTCATTTAAGCCTTTTCACAGTGAGATCTATGCGATATGGCCGAGAAATGTAATTTTGATGTTAACTCCCAAACCGCTGCGCAGAAGTCAACCAAACTTCACCCATTAGTGAATTGTATCACAATCTAGTAGTTACATGTGGAAATTTGGTTATAGGACATTTGATTTGAGCGCAATCCTCAAACTTAGGTCAAAAAAGCCATTTAAGCCTTTTCACAGTGAGATCTATGCGATATGGCCGAGAAATGTAATTTTGATGTTAACTCCCAAACCGCTGCGCAGAAGTCAACCAAACTTCACCCAATAGTGTATTTTATCACAATCTAGTAGTTACATTTGGAAATTTAGTTCTAGGACATTTGATTTGAGCGCAATCTTCAAACTTAATTAAAAAAAGTCATTTAAGCCTTTTCACAGTGAGATCTATGCGATATGGCCGAGAAATGTAATTTTGATGTTCACTCCCAAACCGCTGCGCAGAAGTCAACCAAACTTCAACCATTAGTGTATTGTATCACAATCTAGTAGTTACATGTGGAAATTTGGTTCTAGGACATTTGATTTGAGCGCAATCCTCAAACTTAGGTCAAAAAAGCCATTTAAGCCTTTTCACAGTGAGATCTATGCGATATGGCCGAGAAATGTAATTTTGATGTTAACTCCCAAACCGCTGCGCAGAAGTCAACTAAACTTCACCCAATAGTGTATTGTATCACAATCTAGTAGTTACATTTGAAAATTTTGTTCTAGGACATTTTGTTTGAGCGCAATCATTAAACTTAATAAAAAAAGTCATTTAAGCCTTTTCACAGTGAGATCTATGCGATATGGCCGAGAAATGTAATTTTGATGTTAACTCCCAAACCGCTGCGCAGAAGTCAACCAAACTTCACCCATTAGTGTATTGTATCATAATCTAGTAATTACATGTGGAAATTTGGTTCTAGGACATTTGATTTGAGCGCAATCCTCAAACCTAGGTCAAAAAAGCCATTTAAGCCTTTTCACAGTGAGATCTATGCGATATGGCCGAGAAATGTAATTTTGATGTTAACTCCCAAACCGCTGCGCAGAAGTCAACCAAACTTCACCCAATAGTGTATTGTATCACAATCTAGTAGTTACATTTGAAAATTTTGTTCTAGGACATTTTGTTTGAACGCAATCATCAAACTTAATTAAAAAAGTCATTTAAGCCTTTTCACAGTGAGATCTATGCGATATGGCCGAGAAATGTAATTTTGATGTTAACTCCCAAACCGCTGCGCAGAAGTCAACCAAACTTCACCCATTAGTGTATTGTATCACAATCTAGTAGTTACATGTGGAAATTTTGTTCTAGGACATTTGATTTGAGCGCAATCCTCAAACTTAGGTCAAAAAAGCCATTTAAGCCTTTTCACAGTGAGATCTATGCGATATGGCCGAGAAATGTAATTTTGATGTTAACTCCCAAACCGCTGCGCAGAAGTCAACCAAACTTCACCTATTAGTGTATTGTATCACAATCTAATAGTTACATGTGGAAATTTGGTTCTAGGACATTTGATTTGAGCGCAATCCTCAAACTTAGGTCAAAAAAGCCATTTAAGCCTTTTCACAGTGAGATCTATGCGATATGGCCGAGAAATGTAATTTTGATGTTAACTCCCAAACCGCTGCGCAGAAGTCAACCAAACTTCACCCAATAGTGTATTGTATCACATTCTAGTAGTTACATTTGAAAATTTCGTTCTAGGACATTTGGTTTGAGCGCAATTATTAAACTTAGGTCAAAAAGCCATTTAAGCCTTTTCACAATGAGATCTATGCGATATGGCCGAGAAATGTAATTTTGATTTTAACTCCCCAACCGCTGCGCAGAAGTCAACCAAACTTCACCCAATAGTGTATTGTATCACATTCTAGTAGTTACATTTGAAAATTTCGTTCTAGGACATTTGGTTTGAGCGCAATTATTAAACTTAGGTCAAAAAAGCCATTTAAGCCTTTTCACAGTGAGATCTATGCGATATGGCCGAGAAATGTAATTTTGATGTTCACTCCCAAACCGCTGCGCAGAAGTCAACCAAACTTCAACCATTAGTGTATTGTATCACAATCTAGTAGTTACATGTGGAAATTTGGTTCTAGGACATTTGATTTGAGCGCAATCCTCAAACTTAGGTCAAAAAAGCCATTTAAGCCTTTTCACAGTGAGATCTATGCGATATGGCCGAGAAATGTAATTTTGATATTAACTCCCAAACCGCTGCGCAGAAGTCAACTAAACTTCACCCAATAGTGTATTGTAGCACAATCTAGTAGTTACATTTGAAAATTTTGTTCTAGGACATTTTGTTTGAGCGCAATCATTAAACTTAATTAAAAAAGTCATTTAAGCCTTTTCACAGTGAGATCTATGCGATATGGCCGAGAAATGTAATTTTGATGTTAACTCCCAAACCGCTGCGCAGAAGTCAACCAAACTTCACCCATTAGTGTATTGTATCATAATCTAGTAATTACATGTGGAAATTTGGTTCTAGGACATTTGATTTGAGCGCAATCCTCAAACCTAGGTCAAAAAAGCCATTTAAGCCTTTTCACAGTGAGATCTATGCGATATGGCCGAGAAATGTAATTTTGATGTTAACTCCCAAACCGCTGCGCAGAAGTCAACCAAACTTCACCCAATAGTGTATTGTATCACAATCTAGTAGTTACATTTGAAAATTTTGTTCTAGGACATTTTGTTTGAACGCAATCATCAAACTTAATTAAAAAAGTCATTTAAGCCTTTTCACAGTGAGATCTATGCGATATGGCCGAGAAATGTAATTTTGATGTTAACTCCCAAACCGCTGCGCAGAAGTCAACCAAACTTCACCCATTAGTGTATTGTATCACAATCTAGTAGTTACATGTGGAAATTTGGTTATTGGACATTTGATTTGAGCGCAATCCTCAAACTTAGGTCAAAAAAGCCATTTAAGCCTTTTCACAGTGAGATCTATGCGATATGGCCGAGAAATGTAATTTTGATGTTTACTCCCAAACCGCTGCGCAGAAGTCAACCAAACTTCACCTATTAGTGTATTGTATCACAATCTAGTAGTTACATGTGGAAATTTGGTTATAGGACATTTGATTTGAGCGCAATCCTCAAACTTAGGTCAAAAAAGCCATTTAAGCCTTTTCACAGTGAGATCTATGCGATATGGCCGAGAAATGTAATTTTGATGTTAACTCCCAAACCGCTGCGCAGAAGTCAACCAAACTTCACCCAATAGTGTATTGTATCACTTTCTAGTAGTTACATTTGAAAATTTTGTTCTAGGACATTTGGTTTGAGCGCAATTATTAAACTTAGGTCAAAAAAGCCATTTAAGCCTTTTCACAGTGAGATCTATGCGATATGGCCGAGAAATGTAATTTTGATGTTAACTCCCAAACCGCTGCGCAGAAGTCAACCAAACTTCACCCAATAGTGTATTGTATCACATTCTTGTAGTTACATTTGAAAATTTCGTTCTAGGACATTTGGTTTGAGCGCAATCATTAAACTTAGGTCAAAAAAGCCATTTAAGCCTTTTCACAGTGAGATCTATGCGATATGGCCGAGAAATGTAATTTTGATGTTAACTCCCAAACCGCTGCGCAGAAGTAAACCAAACTTCACCCATTAGTGTATTGTATCACAATCTAGTAGTTACATGTGGAAATTTGGTTCTAGGACATTTGATTTGAGCGCAATCCTCAAACTTAGGTCAAAAAAGCCATTTAAGCCTTTTCACAGTGAGATCTATGCGATATGGCCGAGAAATGTAATTTTGATGTTAACTCCCAAACCGCTGCGCAGAAGTCAACCAAACTTCACCCAATAGTGTATTGTATCACAATCTAGTAGTTACATTTGAAAATTTTGTTCTAGGACATTTTGTTTGAACGCAATTATCAAACTTAATTAAAAAAGTCATTTAAGCCTTTTCACAGTGAGATCTATGCGATATGGCCGAGAAATGTAATTTTGATGTTAACTCCCAAACCGCTGCGCAGAAGTCAACCAAACTTCACCCATTAGTGAATTGTATCACAATCTAGTAGTTACATGTGGAAATTTGGTTATAGGACATTTGATTTGAGCGCAATCCTCAAACTTAGGTCAAAAAAGCCATTTAAGCCTTTTCACAGTGAGATCTATGCGATATGGCCGAGAAATGTAATTTTGATGTTAACTCCCAAACCGCTGCGCAGAAGTCAACCAAACTTCACCCAATAGTGTATTTTATCACAATCTAGTAGTTACATTTGGAAATTTAGTTCTAGGACATTTGATTTGAGCGCAATCTTCAAACTTAATTAAAAAAAGTCATTTAAGCCTTTTCACAGTGAGATCTATGCGATATGGCCGAGAAATGTAATTTTGATGTTCACTCCCAAACCGCTGCGCAGAAGTCAACCAAACTTCAACCATTAGTGTATTGTATCACAATCTAGTAGTTACATGTGGAAATTTGGTTCTAGGACATTTGATTTGAGCGCAATCCTCAAACTTAGGTCAAAAAAGCCATTTAAGCCTTTTCACAGTGAGATCTATGCGATATGGCCGAGAAATGTAATTTTGATGTTAACTCCCAAACCGCTGCGCAGAAGTCAACTAAACTTCACCCAATAGTGTATTGTATCACAATCTAGTAGTTACATTTGAAAATTTTGTTCTAGGACATTTTGTTTGAGCGCAATCATTAAACTTAATAAAAAAAGTCATTTAAGCCTTTTCACAGTGAGATCTATGCGATATGGCCGAGAAATGTAATTTTGATGTTAACTCCCAAACCGCTGCGCAGAAGTCAACCAAACTTCACCCATTAGTGTATTGTATCATAATCTAGTAATTACATGTGGAAATTTGGTTCTAGGACATTTGATTTGAGCGCAATCCTCAAACCTAGGTCAAAAAAGCCATTTAAGCCTTTTCACAGTGAGATCTATGCGATATGGCCGAGAAATGTAATTTTGATGTTAACTCCCAAACCGCTGCGCAGAAGTCAACCAAACTTCACCCAATAGTGTATTGTATCACAATCTAGTAGTTACATTTGAAAATTTTGTTCTAGGACATTTTGTTTGAACGCAATCATCAAACTTAATTAAAAAAGTCATTTAAGCCTTTTCACAGTGAGATCTATGCGATATGGCCGAGAAATGTAATTTTGATGTTAACTCCCAAACCGCTGCGCAGAAGTCAACCAAACTTCACCCATTAGTGTATTGTATCACAATCTAGTAGTTACATGTGGAAATTTTGTTCTAGGACATTTGATTTGAGCGCAATCCTCAAACTTAGGTCAAAAAAGCCATTTAAGCCTTTTCACAGTGAGATCTATGCGATATGGCCGAGAAATGTAATTTTGATGTTAACTCCCAAACCGCTGCGCAGAAGTCAACCAAACTTCACCTATTAGTGTATTGTATCACAATCTAATAGTTACATGTGGAAATTTGGTTCTAGGACATTTGATTTGAGCGCAATCCTCAAACTTAGGTCAAAAAAGCCATTTAAGCCTTTTCACAGTGAGATCTATGCGATATGGCCGAGAAATGTAATTTTGATGTTAACTCCCAAACCGCTGCGCAGAAGTCAACCAAACTTCACCCAATAGTGTATTGTATCACATTCTAGTAGTTACATTTGAAAATTTCGTTCTAGGACATTTGGTTTGAGCGCAATTATTAAACTTAGGTCAAAAAGCCATTTAAGCCTTTTCACAATGAGATCTATGCGATATGGCCGAGAAATGTAATTTTGATTTTAACTCCCCAACCGCTGCGCAGAAGTCAACCAAACTTCACCCAATAGTGTATTGTATCACATTCTAGTAGTTACATTTGAAAATTTCGTTCTAGGACATTTGGTTTGAGCGCAATTATTAAACTTAGGTCAAAAAAGCCATTTAAGCCTTTTCACAGTGAGATCTATGCGATATGGCCGAGAAATGTAATTTTGATGTTAACTCCCAAACCGCTGCGCAGAAGTCAACCAAACTTCACCCATTAGTGTATTGTATCAAATCTAGTAGGTACATGTGGAAATTTGGTTCTAGGACATTTGATTTGAGCGCAATCCTCAAACCTAGGTCAAAAAAGCCATTTAAGCCTTTTCACAGTGAGATCTATAAGATATGGCCGAGAAATGTAATTTTGATGTTAACTCCCAAACCGCTGCGCAGAAGTCAACTAAACTTCACCCAATAGTGTATTGTATCACATTCTAGTAGTTACATTTGAAAATTTCGTTCTAGGACATTTGGTTTGAGCGCAATCATTAAACTTAATTAAAAAAGTCATTTAAGCCTTTTCACAGTGAGATCTATGCGATATGGCCGAGAAATGTAATTTTGATGTTAACTCCCAAACCGCTGCGCAGAAGTCAACCAAACTTCACCCATTAGTGTATTGTATCACAATGTAGTAGTTACATGTGAAAATTTGGTTATAGGACATTTGATTTGAGCGCAATCCTCAAACTTAGGTCAAAAAAGCCATTTAAGCCTTTTCACAGTGAGATCTATGCGATATGGCCGAGAAATGTAATTTTGATGTTAACTCCCAAACCACTGCGCAGAAGTCAACCAAACTTCACCCAATAGTGTATTGTATCACATTCTAGTAGTTACATTTGAAAATTTCGTTCTAGGACATTTGGTTTGAGCGCAATTATTAAACTTAGGTCAAAAAAGCCATTTAAGCCTTTTCACAGTGAGATCTATGCGATATGGCCGAGAAATGTAATTTTGATGTTAACTCCCAAACCGCTGCGCAGAAGTAAACCAAACTTCACCCATTAGTGTATTGTATCACAATCTAGTAGTTACATGTGGAAATTTGGTTCTAGGAAATTTTGTTTGAGCGCAATCATCAAACTTAATTAAAAAAGTCATTTAAGCCTTTTCACAGTGAGATCTATGCGATATGGCCGAGAAATGTAATTTTGATGTTAACTCCCAAACCGCTGCGCAGAAGTCAACCAAACTTCACCCAATAGTGTATTGTATCACATTCTTGTAGTTACATTTGAAAATTTCGTTCTAGGACATTTGGTTTGAGCGCAATCATTAAACTTAGGTCAAAAAAGCCATTTAAGCCTTTTCACAGTGAGATCTATGCGATATGGCCGAGAAATGTAATTTTGATGTTAACTCCCAAACCGCTGCGCAGAAGTAAACCAAACTTCACCCATTAGTGTATTGTATCACAATCTAGTAGTTACATGTGGAAATTTGGTTCTAGGACATTTGATTTGAGCGCAATCCTCAAACTTAGGTCAAAAAAGCCATTTAAGCCTTTTCACAGTGAGATCTATGCGATATGGCCGAGAAATGTAATTTTGATGTTAACTCCCAAACCGCTGCGCAGAAGTCAACCAAACTTCACCCAATAGTGTATTGTATCACAATCTAGTAGTTACATTTGAAAATTTTGTTCTAGGACATTTTGTTTGAACGCAATCATCAAACTTAATTAAAAAAGTCATTTAAGCCTTTTCACAGTGAGATCTATGCGATATGGCCGAGAAATGTAATTTTGATGTTAACTCCCAAACCGCTGCGCAGAAGTCAACCAAACTTCACCCATTAGTGTATTGTATCACAATCTAGTAGTTACATGTGGAAATTTGGTTATAGGACATTTGATTTGAGCGCAATCCTCAAACTTAGGTCAAAAAAGCAATTTAAGCCTTTTCACAGTGAGATCTATGCGATATGGCCGAGAAATGTAATTTTGATGTTAACTCCCAAACCGCTGCGCAGAAGTCAACCAAACTTCACCCAATAGTGTATTTTATCACAATCTAGTAGTTACATTTGGAAATTTAGTTCTAGGACATTTGATTTGAGCGCAATCTTCAAACTTAATTAAAAAAAGTCATTTAAGCCTTTTCACAGTGAGATCTATGCGATATGGCCGAGAAATGTAATTTTGATGTTCACTCCCAAACCGCTGCGCAGAAGTCAACCAAACTTCAACCATTAGTGTATTGTATCACAATCTAGTAGTTACATGTGGAAATTTGGTTCTAGGACATTTGATTTGAGCGCAATCCTCAAACTTAGGTCAAAAAAGCCATTTAAGCCTTTTCACAGTGAGATCTATGCGATATGGCCGAGAAATGTAATTTTGATGTTAACTCCCAAACCGCTGCGCAGAAGTCAACTAAACTTCACCCAATAGTGTATTGTATCACAATCTAGTAGTTGCATTTGAAATTTTTGTTCTAGGACATTTTGTTTGAGCGCAATCATTAAACTTAATTAAAAAAGTCATTTAAGCCTTTTCACAGTGAGATCTATGCGATATGGCCGAGAAATGTAATTTTGATGTTAACTCCCAAACCGCTGCGCAGAAGTCAACCAAACTTCACCCATTAGTGTATTGTATCATAATCTAGTAATTACATGTGGAAATTTGGTTCTAGGACATTTGATTTGAGCGCAATCCTCAAACTTAGGTCAAAAAAGCCATTTAAGCCTTTTCACAGTGAGATCTATGCGATATGGCCGAGAAATGTAATTTTGATGTTAACTCCCAAACCGCTGCGCAGAAGTCAACCAAACTTCACCCAATAGTGTATTGTATCACAATCTAGTAGTTACATTTGAAAATTTTGTTCTAGGACATTTTGTTTGAACGCAATCATCAAACTTAATTAAAAAGTCATTTAAGCCTTTTCACAGTGAGATCTATGCGATATGGCCGAGAAATGTAATTTTGATGTTAACTCCCAAACCGCTGCGCAGAAGTCAACCAAACTTCACCCATTAGTGTATTGTATCACAATCTAGTAGTTACATGTGGAAATTTGGTTCTAGGACATTTGATTTGAGCGCAATCCTCAAACTTAGGTAAAAAAAGCCATTTAAGCCTTTTCACAGTGAGATCTATGCGATATGGCCGAGAAATGTAATTTTGATGTTAACTCCCAAACCGCTGCGCAGAAGTCAACCAAACTTCACCCAATAGTGTATTGTATCACATTCTAGTAGTTACATTTGAAAATTTCGTTCTAGGACATTTGGTTTGAGCGCAATTATTAAACTTAGGTCAAAAAAGCCATTTAAGCCTTTTCACAGTGAGATCTATGCGATATGGCCGAGAAATGTAATTTTGATTTTAACTCCCAAACCGCTGCGCAGAAGTCAACCAAACTTCACCCAATAGTGTATTGTATCACATTCTAGTAGTTACATTTGAAAATTTCGTTCTAGGACATTTGGTTTGAGCGCAATCATTAAACTTAGGTCAAAAAAGCCATTTAAGCCTTTTCACAGTGAGATCTATGCGATATGGCCGAGAAATGTAATTTTGATGTTAACTCCCAAACCGCTGCGCAGAAGTCAACCAAACTTCACCCAATAGTGTATTGTATCACAATCTAGTAGTTACATTTGAAAATTTTGTTCTAGGACATTTTGTTTGAACGCAATCATCAAACTTATTTAAAAAAGTCATTTAAGCCTTTTCACAGTGAGATCTATGCGATATGGCCGAGAAATGTAATTTTGATGTTAACTCCCAAACCGCTGCGCAGAAGTCAACCAAACTTCACCCATTAGTGTATTGTATCACAATCTAGTAGTTACATGTGGAAATTTGGTTATTGGACATTTGATTTGAGCGCAATCCTCAAACTTAGGTCAAAAAAGCCATTTAAGCCTTTTCACAGTGAGATCTATGCGATATGGCCGAGAAATGTAATTTTGATGTTAACTCCCAAACCGCTGCGCAGAAGTAAACCAAACTTCACCCATTAGTGTATTGTATCACAATCTAGTAGTTACATGTGGAAATTTGGTTCTAGGACATTTGATTTGAGCGCAATCCTCAAACCTAGGTCAAAAAAGCCATTTAAGCCTTTTCACAGTGAGATCTATGCGATATGGCCGAGAAATGTAATTTTGATGTTAACTCCCAAACCGCTGCGCAGAAGTCAACTAAACTTCAACCAATAGTGTATTGTATCACATTCTAGTAGTTACATTTGAAAATTTCGTTCTAGGACATTTGGTTTGAGCGCAATCATTAAACTTAATTAAAAAAGTCATTTAAACCTTTTCACAGTGAGATCTATGCGATATGGCCGAGAAATGTAATTTTGATATTAACTCCCAAACCGCTGCGCAGAAGTCAACCAAACTTCACCCAATAGTGTATTGTATCACAATCTAGTAGTTACATTTGAAAATTTTGTTCTAGGACATTTTGTTTGAACGCAATCATCAAACTTAATTAAAAAAGTCATTTAAGCCTTTTCACAGTGAGATCTATGCGATATGGCCGAGAAATGTAATTTTGATGTTAACTCCCAAACCGCTGCGCAGAAGTCAACCAAACTTCACCCAATAGTTTATTGTATCACAATCTAGTAGTTACATGTGAAAATTTGGTTCTAGGAAATTTTGTTTGAGCGCAATCCTCAAACTTAATTAAAAAAGTCATTTAAGCCTTTTCACAGTGAGATCTATGCGATATGGCCGAGAAATGTAATTTTGATGTTAACTCCCAAACCGCTGCGCAGAAGTCAACCAAACTTCACCCAATAGTGTATTGTATCACATTCTAGTAGTTACATTTGAAAATTTCGTTCTAGGACATTTGGTTTGAGCGCAATTATTAAACTTAGGTCAAAAAAGCCATTTAAGCCTTTTCACAGTGAGATCTATGCGATATGGCCGAGAAATGTAATTTTGATGTTAACTCCCAAACCGCTGCGCAGAAGTCAACCAAACTTCACCCATTAGTGTATTGTATCACAATCTAGTAGTTACATGTGGAAATTTGGTTCTAGGACATTTGATTTGAGCGCAATCCTCAAACCTAGGTCAAAAAAGCCATTTAAGCCTTTTCACAGTGAGATCTATGCGATATGGCCGAGAAATGTAATTTTGATGTTAACTCCCAAACCGCTGCGCAGAAGTCAACTAAACTTCACCCAATAGTGTATTGTATCACATTCTAGTAGTTACATTTGAAAATTTCGTTCTAGGACATTTGGTTTGAGGGCAATCATTAAACTTAATTAAAAAAGTCATTTAAGCCTTTTCACAGTGAGATCTATGCGATATGGCCGAGAAATGTAATTTTGATGTTAACTCCCAAACCGCTGCGCAGAAGTCAACCAAACTTCACCCATTACTGTATTGTATCACAATCTAGTAGTTACATGTGGAAATTTGGTTATTGGACATTTGATTTGAGCGCAATCCTCAAACTTAGGTCAAAAAAGCCATTTAAGCCTTTTCACAGTGAGATCTATGCGATATGGCCGAGAAATGTAATTTTGATGTTAACTCCCAAACCGCTGCGCAGAAGTCAACCAAACTTCACCCAATAGTGTATTTTATCACAATCTAGTAGTTACATTTGGAAATTTAGTTCTAGGACATTTGATTTGAGCGCAATCTTCAAACTTAATTAAAAAAAGTCATTTAAGCCTTTTCACAGTGAGATCTATGCGATATGGCCGAGAAATGTAATTTTGATGTTCACTCCCAAACCGCTGCGCAGAAGTCAACCAAACTTCACCCAATAGTGTATTGTATCACAATCTAGTAGTTACATTTGAAAATTTTGTTCTAGGACATTTTGTTTGAACGCAATCATCAAACTTAATTAAAAAAGTCATTTAAGCCTTTTCACAGTGAGATCTATGCGATATGGCCGAGAAATGTAATTTTGATGTTAACTCCCAAACCGCTGCGCAGAAGTCAACCAAACTTCACCCATTAGTGTATTGTATCACAATCTAGTAGTTACATGTGAAAATTTGGTTCTAGGACATTTGATTTGAGCGCAATCCTCAAACTTAGGTCAAAAAAGCCATTTAAGCCTTTTCACAGTGAGATCTATGCGATATGGCCGAGAAATGTAATTTTGATGTTAACTCCCAAACCGCTGCGCAGAAGTCAACCAAACTTCACCCAATAGTGTATTGTATCACATTCTAGTAGTTACATTTGAAAATTTCGTTCTAGGACATTTGGTTTGAGCGCAATTATTAAACTTAGGTCAAAAAAGCCATTTAAGCCTTTTCACAGTGAGATCTATGCGATATGGCCGAGAAATGTAATTTTGATGTTAACTCCCAAACCGCTGCGCAGAAGTAAACCAAACTTCACCCATTAGTGTATTGTATCACAATCTAGTAGTTACATGTGGAAATTTGGTTCTAGGAAATTTTGTTTGAGCGCAATCATCAAACTTAAATAAAAAAGTCATTTAAGCCTTTTAACAGTGAGATCTATGCGATATGGCCGAGAAATGTAATTTTGATGTTAACTCCCAAACCGCTGCGCAGAAGTCAACTAAACTTCACCCAATAGTGTATTGTATCACATTCTAGTAGTTACATTTGAAAATTTCGTTCTAGGACATTTGGTTTGAGCGCAATCATTAAACTTAATTAAAAAAGTCATTTAAGCCTTTTCACAGTGAGATCTATGCGATATGGCCGAGAAATGTAATTTTGATGTTAACTCCCAAACCGCTGCGCAGAAGTCAACCAAACTTCACCCAATAGTGTATTGTATCACAATCTAGTAGTTACATTTGAAAATTTTGTTCTAGGACATTTTGTTTGAGCGCAATCATTAAACTTAATTAAAAAAGTCATTTAAGCCTTTTCACAGTGAGATCTATGCGATATGGCCGAGAAATGTAATTTTGATGTTAACTCCCAAACCGCTGCGCAGAAGTCAACCAAACTTCACCCAATAGTGTATTGTATCACATTCTTGTAGTTACATTTGAAAATTTCGTTCTAGGACATTTGGTTTGAGCGCAATCATTAAACTTAGGTCAAAAAAGCCATTTAAGCCTTTTCACAGTGAGATCTATGCGATATGGCCGAGAAATGTAATTTTGATGTTAACTCCCAAACCGCTGCGCAGAAGTAAACCAAACTTCACCCATTAGTGTATTGTATCACAATCTAGTAGTTACATGTGGAAATTTGGTTCTAGGACATTTGATTTGAGCGCAATCCTCAAACTTAGGTCAAAAAAGCCATTTAAGCCTTTTCACAGTGAGATCTATGCGATATGGCCGAGAAATGTAATTTTGATGTTAACTCCCAAACCGCTGCGCAGAAGTCAACCAAACTTCACCCATTAGTGTATTGTATCACAATCTAGTAGTTACATGTGGAAATTTGGTTCTAGGACATTTGATTTGAGCGCAATCCTCAAACCTAGGTCAAAAAAGCCATTTAAGCCTTTTCACAGTGAGATCTATGCGATATGGCCGAGAAATGTAATTTTGATGTTAACTCCCAAACCGCTGCGCAGAAGTCAACCAAACTTCACCCAATAGTGTATCGTATCACAATCTAGTAGTTACATTTGAAAATTTTGTTTTAGGACATTTTGTTTGAACGCAATCATCAAACTTAATTAAAAAAGTCATTTAAGCCTTTTCACAGTGAGATCTATGCGATATGGCCGAGAAATGTAATTTTGATGTTAACTCCCAAACCGCTGCGCAGAAGTCAACCAAACTTCACCCATTAGTGTATTGTATCACAATCTAGTAGTTACATGTGGAAATTTGGTTATAGGACATTTGATTTGAGCGCAATCCTCAAACTTAGGTCAAAAAAGCCATTTAAGCCTTTTCACAGTGAGATCTATGCGATATGGCCGAGAAATGTAATTTTGATGTTAACTCCCAAACCGCTGCGCAGAAGTCAACCAAACTTCACCCAATAGTGTATTTTATCACAATCTAGTAGTTACATTTGGAAATTTAGTTCTAGGACATTTGATTTGAGCGCAATCTTCAAACTTAATTAAAAAAAGTCATTTAAGCCTTTTCACAGTGAGATCTATGCGATATGGCCGAGAAATGTAATTTTGATGTTAACTCCCAAACCGCTGCGCAGAAGTCAACCAAACTTCACCCAATAGTGTATTGTATCACAATCTAGTAGTTACATTTGAAAATTTTGTTCTAGGACATTTTGTTTGAACGCAATCATCAAACTTAATTAAAAAAGTCATTTAAGCCTTTTCACAGTGAGATCTATGCGATATGGCCGAGAAATGTAATTTTGATGTTAACTCCCAAACCGCTGCGCAGAAGTCAACCAAACTTCACCCATTAGTGTATTGTATCACAATCTAGTAGTTACATGTGAAAATTTCGTTCTAGGACATTTGGTTTGAGCGCAATCATTAAACTTAATTAAAAAAGTCATTTAAGCCTTTTCACAGTGAGATCTATGCGATATGGCCGAGAAATGTAATTTTGATGTTAACTCCCAAACCGCTGCGCAGAAGTCAACCAAACTTCACCCAATAGTGTATTGTATCACAATCTAGTAGTTACATTTGAAAATTTTGTTCTAGGACATTTTGTTTGAGCGCAATCATTAAACTTAATTAAAAAAGTCATTTAAGCCTTTTCACAGTGAGATCTATGCGATATGGCCGAGAAATGTAATTTTGATGTTCACTCCCAAACCGCTGCGCAGAAGTCAACCAAACTTCACCCAATAGTGTATTGTATCACATTCTTGTAGTTACATTTGAAAATTTCGTTCTAGGACATTTGGTTTGAGCGCAATCATTAAACTTAGGTCAAAAAAGCCATTTAAGCCTTTTCACAGTGAGATCTATGCGATATGGCCGAGAAATGTAATTTTGATGTTAACTCCCAAACCGCTGCGCAGAAGTAAACCAAACTTCACCCATTAGTGTATTGTATCACAATCTAGTAGTTACATGTGGAAATTTGGTTCTAGGACATTTGATTTGAGCGCAATCCTCAAACTTAGGTCAAAAAAGCCATTTAAGCCTTTTCACAGTGAGATCTATGCGATATGGCCGAGAAATGTAATTTTGATGTTAACTCCCAAACCGCTGCGCAGAAGTCAACCAAACTTCACCCAATAGTGTATTGTATCACAATCTAGTAGTTACATTTGAAAATTTTGTTCTAGGACATTTTGTTTGAACGCAATCATCAAACTTAATTAAAAAAGTCATTTAAGCCTTTTCACAGTGAGATCTATGCGATATGGCCGAGAAATGTAATTTTGATGTTAACTCCCAAACCGCTGCGCAGAAGTCAACCAAACTTCACCCATTAGTGTATTGTATCACAATCTAGTAGTTACATGTGGAAATTTGGTTATAGGACATTTGATTTGAGCGCAATCCTCAAACTTAGGTCAAAAAAGCCATTTAAGCCTTTTCACAGTGAGATCTATGCGATATGGCCGAGAAATGTAATTTTGATGTTAACTCCCAAACCGCTGCGCAGAAGTCAACCAAACTTCACCCAATAGTGTATTTTATCACAATCTAGTAGTTACATTTGGAAATTTTGTTCTAGGACATTTTGTTTGAACGCAATCATCAAACTTAATTAAAAAAGTCATTTAAGCCTTTTCACAGTGAGATCTATGCGATATGGCCGAGAAATGTAATTTTGATGTTAACTCCCAAACCGCTGCGCAGAAGTCAACCAAACTTCACCCATTAGTGTATTGTATCACAATCTAGTAGTTACATGTGGAAATTTGGTTATTGGACATTTGATTTGAGCGCAATCCTCAAACTTAGGTCAAAAAAGCCATTTAAGCCTTTTCACAGTGAGATCTATGCGATATGGCCGAGAAATGTAATTTTGATGTTAACTCCCAAACCGCTGCGCAGAAGTAAACCAAACTTCACCCATTAGTGTATTGTATCACAATCTAGTAGTTACATGTGGAAATTTGGTTCTAGGACATTTGATTTGAGCGCAATCCTCAAACCTAGGTCAAAAAAGCCATTTAAGCCTTTTCACAGTGAGATCTATGCGATATGGCCGAGAAATGTAATTTTGATGTTAACTCCCAAACCGCTGCGCAGAAGTCAACTAAACTTCACCCAATAGTGTATTGTATCACATTCTAGTAGTTACATTTGAAAATTTCGTTCTAGGACATTTGGTTTGAGCGCAATCATTAAACTTAATTAAAAAAGTCATTTAAGCCTTTTCACAGTGAGATCTATGCGATATGGCCGAGAAATGTAATTTTGATGTTAACTCCCAAACCGCTGCGCAGAAGTCAACCAAACTTCACCCAATAGTGTATTGTATCACAATCTAGTAGTTACATTTGAAAATTTTGTTCTAGGACATTTTGTTTGAACGCAATCATCAAACTTAATTAAAAAAGTCATTTAAGCCTTTTCACAGTGAGATCTATGCGATATGGCCGAGAAATGTAATTTTGATGTTAACTCCCAAACCGCTGCGCAGAAGTCAACCAAACTTCACCCATTAGTGTATTGTATCACAATCTAGTAGTTACATGTGGAAATTTGGTTATTGGACATTTGATTTGAGCGCAATCCTCAAACTTAGGTCAAAAAAGCCATTTAAGCCTTTTCACAGTGAGATCTATGCGATATGGCCGAGAAATGTAATTTTGATGTTAACTCCCAAACCGCTGCGCAGAAGTAAACCAAACTTCACCCATTAGTGTATTGTATCACAATCTAGTAGTTACATGTGGAAATTTGGTTCTAGGACATTTGATTTGAGCGCAATCCTCAAACCTAGGTCAAAAAAGCCATTTAAGCCTTTTCACAGTGAGATCTATGCGATATGGCCGAGAAATGTAATTTTGATGTTAACTCCCAAACCGCTGCGCAGAAGTCAACTAAACTTCACCCAATAGTGTATTGTATCACATTCTAGTAGTTACATTTGAAAATTTCGTTCCAGGACATTTGGTTTGAGCGCAATCATTAAACTTAATTAAAAAAGTCATTTAAGCCTTTTCACAGTGAGATCTATGCGATATGGCCGAGAAATGTAATTTTGATGTTAACTCCCAAACCGCTGCGCAGAAGTCAACCAAACTTCACCCAATAGTGTATTGTATCACAATCTAGTAGTTACATTTGAAAATTTTTTTCTAGGACATTTTGTTTGAACGCAATCATCAAACTTAATTAAAAAAGTCATTTAAGCCTTTTCACAGTGAGATCTATGCGATATGGCCGAGAAATGTAATTTTGATGTTAACTCCCAAACCGCTGCGCAGAAGTCAACTAAACTTCACCCAATAGTGTATTGTATCACATTCTAGTAGTTACATTTGAAAATTTCGTTCTAGGACATTTGGTTTGAGCGCAATCATTAAACTTAATTAAAAAAGTCATTTAAGCCTTTTCACAGTGAGATCTATGCGATATGGCCGAGAAATGTAATTTTGATGTTAACTCCCAAACCGCTGCGCAGAAGTAAACCAAACTTCACCCATTAGTGTATTGTATCACAATCTAGTAGTTACATGTGGAAATTTGGTTCTAGGAAATTTTGTTTGAGCGCAATCATCAAACTTAAATAAAAAAGTCATTTAAGCCTTTTCACAGTGAGATCTATGCGATATGGCCGAGAAATGTAATTTTGATGTTAACTCCCAAACCGCTGCGCAGAAGTCAACTAAACTTCACCCAATAGTGTATTGTATCACATTCTAGTAGTTACATTTGAAAATTTCGTTCTAGGACATTTGGTTTGAGCGCAATCATTAAACTTAATTAAAAAAGTCATTTAAGCCTTTTCACAGTGAGATCTATGCGATATGGCCGAGAAATGTAATTTTGATGTTAACTCCCAAACCGCTGCGCAGAAGTCAACCAAACTTCACCCAATAGTGTATTGTATCACGATCTAGTAGTTACATTTGAAAATTTTGTTCTAGGACATTTTGTTTGAGCGCAATCATTAAACTTAATTAAAAAAGTCATTTAAGCCTTTTCACAGTGAGATCTATGCGATATGGCCGAGAAATGTAATTTTGACGTTAACTCCCAAACCGCTGCGCAGAAGTCAACCAAACTTCACCCAATAGTGTATTGTATCACATTCTTGTAGTTACATTTGAAAATTTCGTTCTAGGACATTTGGTTTGAGCGCAATCATTAAACTTAGGTCAAAAAAGCCATTTAAGCCTTTTCACAGTGAGATCTATGCGATATGGCCGAGAAATGTAATTTTGATGTTAACTCCCAAACCGCTGCGCAGAAGTAAACCAAACTTCACCCATTAGTGTATTGTATCACAATCTAGTAGTTACATGTGGAAATTTGGTTCTAGGACATTTGATTTGAGCGCAATCCTCAAACTTAGGTCAAAAAAGCCATTTAAGCCTTTTCACAGTGAGATCTATGCGATATGGCCGAGAAATGTAATTTTGATGTTAACTCCCAAACCGCTGCGCAGAAGTCAACCAAACTTCACCCAATAGTGTATTGTATCACAATCTAGTAGTTACATTTGAAAATTTTGTTTTAGGACATTTTGTTTGAACGCAATCATCAAACTTAATTAAAAAAGTCATTTAAGCCTTTTCACAGTGAGATCTATGCGATATGGCCGAGAAATGTAATTTTGATGTTAACTCCCAAACCGCTGCGCAGAAGTCAACCAAACTTCACCCATTAGTGTATTGTATCACAATCTAGTAGTTACATGTGGAAATTTGGTTATAGGACATTTGATTTGAGCGCAATCCTCAAACTTAGGTCAAAAAAGCCATTTAAGCCTTTTCACAGTGAGATCTATGCGATATGGCCGAGAAATGTAATTTTGATGTTAACTCCCAAACCGCTGCGCAGAAGTCAACCAAACTTCACCCAATAGTGTATTTTATCACAATCTAGTAGTTACATTTGGAAATTTAGTTCTAGGACATTTGATTTGAGCGCAATCTTCAAACTTAATTTAAAAAAGTCATTTAAGCCTTTTCACAGTGAGATCTATGCGATATGGCCGAGAAATGTAATTTTGATGTTAACTCCCAAACCGCTGCGCAGAAGTAAACCAAACTTCACCCATTAGTGTATTGTATCACAATCTAGTAGTTACATGTGGAAATTTGGTTCTAGGACATTTGATTTGAGCGCAATCCTCAAACTTAGGTCAAAAAAGCCATTTAAGCCTTTTCACAGTGAGATCTATGCGATATGGCCGAGAAATGTAATTTTGATGTTAACTCCCAAACCGCTGCGCAGAAGTCAACCAAACTTCACCCAATAGTGTATTGTATCACAATCTAGTAGTTACATTTGAAAATTTTGTTCTAGGACATTTTGTTTGAACGCAATCATCAAACTTAATTAAAAAAGTCATTTAAGCCTTTTCACAGTGAGATCTATGCGATATGGCCGAGAAATGTAATTTTGATGTTAACTCCCAAACCGCTGCGCAGAAGTCAACCAAACTTCACCCATTAGTGTATTGTATCACAATCTAGTAGTTACATGTGGAAATTTGGTTATAGGACATTTGATTTGAGCGCAATCCTCAAACTTAGGTCAAAAAAGCCATTTAAGCCTTTTCACAGTGAGATCAATGCGATATGGCCGAGAAATGTAATTTTGATGTTAACTCCCAAACCGCTGCGCAGAAGTCAACCAAACTTCACCCAATAGTGTATTTTATCACAATCTAGTAGTTACATTTGGAAATTTAGTTCTAGGACATTTGATTTGAGCGCAATCTTCAAACTTAATTAAAAAAAGTCATTTAAGCCTTTTCACAGTGAGATCTATGCGATATGGCCGAGAAATGTAATTTTGATGTTCACTCCCAAACCGCTGCGCAGAAGTCAACCAAACTTCAACCATTAGTGTATTGTATCACAATCTAGTAGTTACATGTGGAAATTTGGTTATTGGACATTTGATTTGAGCGCAATCCTCAAACTTAGGTCAAAAAAGCCATTTAAGCCTTTTCACAGTGAGATCTATGCGATATGGCCGAGAAATGTAATTTTGATGTTAACTCCCAAACCGCTGCGCAGAAGTCAACCAAACTTCACCTATTAGTGTATTGTATCACAATCTAGTAGTTACATGTGGAAATTTGGTTCTAGGACATTTGATTTGAGCGCAATCCTCAAACTTAGGTCAAAAAAGCCATTTAAGCCTTTTCACAGTGAGATCTATGCGATATGGCCGAGAAATGTAATTTTGATGTTAACTCCCAAACCGCTGTGCAGAAGTCAACCAAACTTCACCCAATAGTGTATTGTATCACATTCTAGTAGTTACATTTGAAAATTTCGTTCTAGGACATTTGGTTTGAGCGCAATTATTAAACTTAGGTCAAAAAAGCCATTTAAGCCTTTTCACAGTGAGATCTATGCGATATGGCCGAGAAATGTAATTTTGATGTTAACTCCCAAACCGCTGCGCAGAAGTCAACCAAACTTCACCCAATAGTGTATTGTATCACAATCTAGTAGTTACATTTGAAAATTTTGTTCTAGGACATTTTGTTTGAACGCAATCATCAAACTTAATTAAAAAAGTCATTTAAGCCTTTTCACAGTGAGATCTATGCGATATGGCCGAGAAATGTAATTTTGATGTTAACTCCCAAACCGCTGCGCAGAAGTCAACCAAACTTCACCCATTAGTGTATTGTATCACAATCTAGTAGTTACATGTGGAAATTTGGTTATTGGACATTTGATTTGAGCGCAATCCTCAAACTTAGGTCAAAAAAGCCATTTAAGCCTTTTCACAGTGAGATCTATGCGATATGGCCGAGAAATGTAATTTTGATGTTAACTCCCAAACCGCTGCGCAGAAGTAAACCAAACTTCACCCAATAGTGTATTGTATCACAATCTAGTAGTTACATGTGGAAATTTGGTTCTAGGACATTTGATTTGAGCGCAATCCTCAAACCTAGGTCAAAAAAGCCATTTAAGCCTTTTCACAGTGAGATCTATGCGATATGGCCGAGAAATGTAATTTTGATGTTAACTCACAAACCGCTGCGCAGAAGTCAACTAAACTTCACCCAATAGTGTATTGTATCACATTCTAGTAGTTACATTTGAAAATTTCGTTCTAGGACATTTGGTTTGAGCGCAATCATTAAACTTAATTAAAAAAGTCATTTAAGCCTTTTCACAGTGAGATCTATGCGATATGGCCGAGAAATGTAATTTTGATGTTAACTCCCAAACCGCTGCGCAGAAGTCAACCAAACTTCACCCAATAGTGTATTTTATCACAATCTAGTAGTTACATTTGGAAATTTAGTTCTAGGACATTTGATTTGAGCGCAATCTTCAAACTTAATTAAAAAAAGTCATTTAAGCCTTTTCACAGTGAGATCTATGCGATATGGCCGAGAAATGTAATTTTGATGTTCACTCCCAAACCGCTGCGCAGAAGTCAACCAAACTTCAACCATTAGTGTATTGTATCACAATCTAGTAGTTACATGTGGAAATTTGGTTATTGGACATTTGATTTGAGCGCAATCCTCAAACTTAGGTCAAAAAAGCCATTTAAGCCTTTTCACAGTGAGATCTATGCGATATGGCCGAGAAATGTAATTTTGATGTTAACTCCCAAACCGCTGCGCAGAAGTCAACCAAACTTCACCTATTAGTGTATTGTATCACAATCTAGTAGTTACATGTGGAAATTTGGTTCTAGGACATTTGATTTGAGCGCAATCCTCAAACTTAGGTCAAAAAAGCCATTTAAGCCTTTTCACAGTGAGATCTATGCGATATGGCCGAGAAATGTAATTTTGATGTTAACTCCCAAACCGCTGCGCAGAAGTCAACCAAACTTCACCCAATAGTGTATTGTATTACATTCTAGTAGTTACATTTGAAAATTTCGTTCTAGGACATTTGGTTTGAGCGCAATTATTAAACTTAGGTCAAAAAAGCCATTTAAGCCTTTTCACAGTGAGATCTATGCGATATGGCCGAGAAATGTAATTTTGATGTTAACTCCCAAACCGCTGCGCAGAAGTCAACCAAACTTCACCCAATAGTGTATTGTATCACAATCTAGTAGTTACATTTGAAAATTTTGTTCTAGGACATTTTGTTTGAACGCAATCATCAAACTTAATTAAAAAAGTCATTTAAGCCTTTTCACAGTGAGATCTATGCGATATGGCCGAGAAATGTAATTTTGATGTTAACTCCCAAACCGCTGCGCAGAAGTCAACCAAACTTCACCCAATAGTGTATTGTATCACAATCTAGTAGTTACATTTGAAAATTTTGTTCTAGGAAATTTTGTTTGAGCGCAATCATCAAACTTAATTAAAAAAGTCATTTAAGCCTTTTCACAGTGAGATCTATGCGATATGGCCGAGAAATGTAATTTTGATGTTAACTCCCAAACCGCTGCGCAGAAGTCAACCAAACTTCACCCATTAGTGTATTGTATCACAATCTAGTAGTTACATGTGGAAATTTGGTTCTAGGACATTTGATTTGAGCGCAATCCTCAAACTTAGGTCAAAAAAGCCATTTAAGCCTTTTCACAGTGAGATCTATGCGATATGGCCGAGAAATGTAATTTTGATGTTAACTCCCAAACCGCTGCGCAGAAGTCAACCAAACTTCACCCAATAGTGTATTGTATCACAATCTAGTAGTTACATTTGAAAATTTTGTTCTAGGACATTTTGTTTGAACGCAATCATCAAACTTAGTTAAAAAAGTCATTTAAGCCTTTTCACAGTGAGATCTATGCGATATGGCCGAGAAATGTAATTTTGATGTTAACTCCCAAACCGCTGCACAGAAGTCAACCAAACTTCACCCATTAGTGTATTGTATCACAATCTAGTAGTTACATGTGGAAATTTGGTTATTGGACATTTGATTTGAGCGCAATCCTCAAACTTAGGTCAAAAAAGCCATTTAAGCCTTTTCACAGTGAGATCTATGCGATATGGCCGAGAAATGTAATTTTGATGTTAACTCCCAAACCGCTGCGCAGAAGTCAACCAAACTTCACCTATTAGTGTATTGTATCACAATCTAGTAGTTACATGTGGAAATTTGGTTCTCGGACATTTGATTTGAGCGCAATCCTCAAACTTAGGTCAAAAAAGCCATTTAAGCCTTTTCACAGTGAGATCTATGCGATATGGCCGAGAAATGTAATTTTGATGTTAACTCCCAAACCGCTGCGCAGAAGTCAACCAAACTTCACCCAATAGTGTATTGTATCACATTCTAGTAGTTACATTTGAAAATTTCGTTCTAGGACATTTGGTTTGAGCGCAATTATTAAACTTAGGTCAAAAAAGCCATTTAAGCCTTTTCACAGTGAGATCTATGCGATATGGCCGAGAAATGTAATTTTGATTTTAACTCCCAAACCGCTGCGCAGAAGTCAACCAAACTTCAACCAATAGTGTATTGTATCACATTCTAGTAGTTACATTTGAAAATTTCGTTCTAGGACATTTGGTTTGAGCGCAATCATTAAACTTAGGTCAAAAAAGCCATTTAAGCCTTTTCACAGTGAGATCTATGCGATATGGCCGAGAAATGTAATTTTGATGTTAACTCCCAAACCGCTGCGCAGAAGTCAACCAAACTTCACCCATTAGTGTATTGTATCACAATCTAGTAGTTACATGTGAAAATTTGGTTCTAGGACATTTGATTTGAGCGCAATCCTCAAACTTATGTCAAAAAAGCCATTTAAGCCTTTTCACAGTGAGATCTATGCGATATGGCCGAGAAATGTAATTTTGATGTTAACTCCCAAACCGCTGCGCAGAAGTCAACCAAACTTCACCCAATAGTGTATTGTATCACATTCTAGTAGTTACATTTGAAAATTTCGTTCTAGGACATTTGGTTTGAGCGCAATTATTAAACTTAGGTCAAAAATGCCATTTAAGCCTTTTCACAGTGAGATCTATGCGATATGGCCGAGAAATGTAATTTTGATGTTAACTCCCAAACCGCTGCGCAGAAGTCAACCAAACTTCACCCAATAGTGTATTTTATCACAATCTAGTAGTTACATTTGGAAATTTAGTTCTAGGACATTTGATTTGAGCGCAATCTTCAAACGTAATTAAAAAAAGTCATTTAAGCCTTTTCACAGTGAGATCTATGCGATATGGCCGAGAAATGTAATTTTGATGTTCACTCCCAAACCGCTGCGCAGAAGTCAACCAAACTTCAACCATTAGTGTATTGTATCACAATCTAGTAGTTACATGTGGAAATTTGGTTATTGGACATTTGATTTGAGCGCAATCCTCAAACTTAGGTCAAAAAAGCCATTTAAGCCTTTTCACAGTGAGATCTATGCGATATGGCCGAGAAATGTAATTTTGATGTTAACTCCCAAACCGCTGCGCAGAAGTCAACCAAACTTCACCTATTAGTGTATTGTATCACAATCTAGTAGTTACATGTGGAAATTTGGTTCTAGGACATTTGATTTGAGCGCAATCCTCAAACTTAGGTCAAAAAAGCCATTTAAGCCTTTTCACAGTGAGATCTATGCGATATGGCCGAGAAATGTAATTTTGATGTTAACTCCCAAACCGCTGCGCAGAAGTCAACCAAACTTCACCCAATAGTGTATTGTATCACATTCTAGTAGTTACATTTGAAAATTTCGTTCTAGGACATTTGGTTTGAGCGCAATTATTAAACTTAGGTCAAAAAAGCCATTTAAGCCTTTTCACAGTGAGATCTATGCGATATGGCCGAGAAATGTAATTTTGATGTTAACTCCCAAACCGCTGCGCAGAAGTCAACCAAACTTCACCCAATAGTGTATTGTATCACAATCTAGTAGTTACATTTGAAAATTTTGTTCTAGGACATTTTGTTTGAACGCAATCATCAAACTTAATTAAAAAAGTCATTTAAGCCTTTTCACAGTGAGATCTATGCGAAATGGCCGAGAAATGTAATTTTGATGTTAACTCCCAAACCGCTGCGCAGAAGTCAACCAAACTTCACCCAATAGTGTATTGTATCACAATCTAGTAGTTACATTTGAAAATTTTGTTCTAGGACATTTTGTTTGAACGCAATCATCAAACTTAATTAAAAAAGTCATTTAAGCCTTTTCACAGTGAGATCTATGCGATATGGCCGAGAAATGTAATTTTGATGTTAACTCCCAAACCGCTGCGCAGAAGTCAACCAAACTTCACCCAATAGTGTATTGTATCACAATCTAGTAGTTACATTTGAAAATTTTGTTCTAGGAAATTTTGTTTGAGCGCAATCATCAAACTTAATTAAAAAAGTCATTTAAGCCTTTTCACAGTGAGATCTATGCGATATGGCCGAGAAATGTAATTTTGATGTTAACTCCCAAACCGCTGCGCAGAAGTCAACCAAACTTCACCCATTAGTGTATTGTATCACAATCTAGTAGTTACATGTGGAAATTTGGTTCTAGGACATTTGATTTGAGCGCAATCCTCAAACTTAGGTCAAAAAAGCCATTTAAGCCTTTTCACAGTGAGATCTATGCGATATGGCCGAGAAATGTAATTTTGATGTTAACTCCCAAACCGCTGCGCAGAAGTCAACCAAACTTCACCCAATAGTGTATTGTATCACAATCTAGTAGTTACATTTGAAAATTTTGTTCTAGGACATTTTGTTTGAACGCAATCATCAAACTTAGTTAAAAAAGTAATTTAAGCCTTTTCACAGTGAGATCTATGCGATATGGCCGAGAAATGTAATTTTGATGTTAACTCCCAAACCGCTGCACAGAAGTCAACCAAACTTCACCCATTAGTGTATTGTATCACAATCTAGTAGTTACATGTGGAAATTTGGTTATTGGACATTTGATTTGAGCGCAATCCTCAAACTTAGGTCAAAAAAGCCATTTAAGCCTTTTCACAGTGAGATCTATGCGATATGGCCGAGAAATGTAATTTTGATGTTAACTCCCAAACCGCTGCGCAGAAGTCAACCAAACTTCACCCAATAGTGTATTGTATCACATTCTAGTAGTTACATTTGAAAATTTCGTTCTAGGACATTTGGTTTGAGCGCAATTATTAAACTTAGGTCAAAAAAGCCATTTAAGCCTTTTCACAGTGAGATCTATGCGATATGGCCGAGAAATGTAATTTTGATTTTAACTCCCAAACCGCTGCGCAGAAGTCAACCAAACTTCACCCAATAGTGTATTGTATCACATTCTAGTAGTTACATTTGAAAATTTCGTTCTAGGACATTTGGTTTGAGCGCAATCATTAAACTTAGGTCAAAAAAGCCATTTAAGCCTTTTCACAGTGAGATCTATGCGATATGGCCGAGAAATGTAATTTTGATGTTAACTCCCAAACCGCTGCGCAGAAGTCAACCAAACTTCACCCATTAGTGTATTGTATCACAATCTAGTAGTTACATGTGAAAATTTGGTTCTAGGACATTTGATTTGAGCGCAATCCTCAAACTTATGTCAAAAAAGCCATTTAAGCCTTTTCACAGTGAGATCTATGCGATATGGCCGAGAAATGTAATTTTGATGTTAACTCCCAAACCGCTGCGCAGAAGTCAACCAAACTTCACCCAATAGTGTATTGTATCACATTCTAGTAGTTACATTTGAAAATTTCGTTCTAGGACATTTGGTTTGAGCGCAATTATTAAACTTAGGTCAAACATGCCATTTAAGCCTTTTCACAGTGAGATCTATGCGATATGGCCGAGAAATGTAATTTTGATGTTAACTCCCAAACCGCTGCGCAGAAGTAAACCAATCTTCACCCATTAGTGTATTGTATCACAATCTAGTAGTTACATGTGGAAATTTGGTTCTAGGACATTTGATTTGAGCGCAATCCTCAAACTTAGGTCAAAAAAGCCATTTAAGCCTTTTCACAGTGAGATCTATGCGATATGGCCGAGAAATGTAATTTTGATGTTAACTCCCAAACCGCTGCGCAGAAGTCAACCAAACTTCACCCAATAGTGTATTGTATCACATTCTAGTAGTTACATTTGAAAATTTCGTTCTAGGACATTTGGTTTGAGCGCAATTATTAAACTTAGGTCAAAAAAGCCATTTAAGCCTTTTCACAGTGAGATCTATGCGATATGGCCGAGAAATGTAATTTTGATGTTAACTCCCAAACCGCTGCGCAGAAGTCAACCAAACTTCACCCAATAGTGTATTGTATCACATTCTTGTAGTTACATTTGAAAATTTCGTTCTAGGACATTTGGTTTGAGCGCAATCATTAAACTTAGGTCAAAAAAGCCATTTAAGCCTTTTCACAGTGAGATCTATGCGATATGGCCGAGAAATGTAATTTTGATGTTAACTCCCAAACCGCTGCGCAGAAGTAAACCAAACTTCACCAATTAGTGTATTGTATCACAATCTAGTAGTTACATGTGGAAATTTGGTTCTAGGACATTTGATTTGAGCGCAATCCTCAAACTTAGGTCAAAAAAGCCATTTAAGCCTTTTCACAGTGAGATCTATGCGATATGGCCGAGAAATGTAATTTTGATGTTAACTCCCAAACCGCTGCGCAGAAGTCAACCAAACTTCACCCAATAGTGTATTGTATCACAATCTAGTAGTTACATTTGAAAATTTAGTTTTAGGACATTTTGTTTGAACGCAATCATCAAACTTAATTAAAAAAGTCATTTAAGCCTTTTCACAGTGAGATCTATGCGATATGGCCGAGAAATGTAATTTTGATGTTAACTCCCAAACCGCTGCGCAGAAGTCAACCAAACTTCACCCATTAGTGTATTGTATCACAATCTAGTAGTTACATGTGGAAATTTGGTTATAGGACATTTGATTTGAGCGCAATCCTCAAACTTAGGTCAAAAAAGCCATTTAAGCCTTTTCACAGTGAGATCTATGCGATATGGCCGAGAAATGTAATTTTGATGTTAACTCCCAAACCGCTGCGCAGAAGTCAACCAAACTTCACCCATTAGTGTATTGTATCACAATCTAGTAGTTACATGTGAAAATTTCGTTCTAGGACATTTGGTTTGAGCGCAATCATTAAACTTAATTAAAAAAGTCATTTAAGCCTTTTCACAGTGAGATCTATGCGATATGGCCGAGAAATGTAATTTTGATGTTAACTCCCAAACCGCTGCGCAGAAGTCAACCAAACTTCACCCAATAGTGTATTGTATCACAATCTAGTAGTTACATTTGAAAATTTTGTTCTAGGACATTTTGTTTGAGCGCAATCATTAAACTTAATTAAAAAAGTCATTTAAGCCTTTTCACAGTGAGATCTATGCGATATGGCCGAGAAATGTAATTTTGATGTTAACTCCCAAACCGCTGCGCAGAAGTCAACCAAACTTCACCCAATAGTGTATTGTATCACATTCTTGTAGTTACATTTGAAAATTTCGTTCTAGGACATTTGGTTTGAGCGCAATCATTAAACTTAGGTCAAAAAAGCCATTTAAGCCTTTTCACAGTGAGATCTATGCGATATGGCCGAGAAATGTAATTTTGATGTTAACTCCCAAACCGCTGCGCAGAAGTAAACCAAACTTCACCCATTAGTGTATTGTATCACAATCTAGTAGTTACATGTGGAAATTTGGTTCTAGGACATTTGATTTGAGCGCAATCCTCAAACTTAGGTCAAAAAAGCCATTTAAGCCTTTTCACAGTGAGATCTATGCGATATGGCCGAGAAATGTAATTTTGATGTTAACTCCCAAACCGCTGCGCAGAAGTCAACCAAACTTCACCCAATAGTGTATTGTATCACAATCTAGTAGTTACATTTGAAAATTTTGTTCTAGGACATTTTGTTTGAACGCAATCATCAAACTTAATTAAAAAAGTCATTTAAGCCTTTTCACAGTGAGATCTATGCGATATGGCCGAGAAATGTAATTTTGATGTTAACTCCCAAACCGCTGCGCAGAAGTCAACCAAACTTCACCCATTAGTGTATTGTATCACAATCTAGTAGTTACATGTGGAAATTTGGTTATAGGACATTTGATTTGAGCGCAATCCTCAAACTTAGGTCAAAAAAGCCATTTAAGCCTTTTCACAGTGAGATCTATGCGATATGGCCGAGAAATGTAATTTTGATGTTAACTCCCAAACCGCTGCGCAGAAGTCAACCAAACTTCACCCAATAGTGTATTTTATCACAATCTAGTAGTTACATTTGGAAATTTAGTTCTAGGACATTTGATTTGAGCGCAATCTTCAAACGTAATTAAAAAAAGTCATTTAAGCCTTTTCACAGTGAGATCTATGCGATATGGCCGAGAAATGTAATTTTGATGTTCACTCCCAAACCGCTGCGCAGAAGTCAACCAAACTTCACCCAATAGTGTATTGTATCACATTCTAGTAGTTACATTTGAAAATTTCGTTCTAGGACATTTGGTTTGAGCGCAATTATTAAACTTAGGTCAAAAAAGCCATTTAAGCCTTTTCACAGTGAGATCTATGCGATATGGCCGAGAAATGTAATTTTGATGTTAACTCCCAAACCGCTGCGCAGAAGTAAACCAAACTTCACCCATTAGTGTATTGTATCACAATCTAGTAGTTACATGTGGAAATTTGGTTCTAGGAAATTTTGTTTGAGCGCAATCATCAAACTTAAATAAAAAAGTCATTTAAGCCTTTTCACAGTGAGATCTATGCGATATGGCCGAGAAATGTAATTTTGATGTTAACTCCCAAACCGCTGCGCAGAAGTCAACCAAACTTCACCCAATAGTGTATTGTATCACAATCTAGTAGTTACATTTGAAAATTTTGTTCTAGGAAATTTTGTTTGAGCGCAATCATCAAACTTAATTAAAAAAGTCATTTAAGCCTTTTCACAGTGAGATCTATGCGATATGGCCGAGAAATGTAATTTTGATGTTAACTCCCAAACCGCTGCGCAGAAGTCAACCAAACTTCACCCATTAGTGTATTGTATCACAATCTAGTAGTTACATGTGGAAATTTGGTTCTAGGACATTTGATTTGAGCGCAATCCTCAAACTTAGGTCAAAAAAGCCATTTAAGCCTTTTCACAGTGAGATCTATGCGATATGGCCGAGAAATGTAATTTTGATGTTAACTCCCAAACCGCTGCGCAGAAGTCAACCAAACTTCACCCAATAGTGTATTGTATCACAATCTAGTAGTTACATTTGAAAATTTTGTTCTAGGACATTTTGTTTGAACGCAATCATCAAACTTAGTTAAAAAAGTCATTTAAGCCTTTTCACAGTGAGATCTATGCGATATGGCCGAGAAATGTAATTTTGATGTTAACTCCCAAACCGCTGCACAGAAGTCAACCAAACTTCACCCATTAGTGTATTGTATCACAATCTAGTAGTTACATGTGGAAATTTGGTTATTGGACATTTGATTTGAGCGCAATCCTCAAACTTAGGTCAAAAAAGCCATTTAAGCCTTTTCACAGTGAGATCTATGCGATATGGCCGAGAAATGTAATTTTGATGTTAACTCCCAAACCGCTGCGCAGAAGTCAACCAAACTTCACCTATTAGTGTATTGTATCACAATCTAGTAGTTACATGTGGAAATTTGGTTCTCGGACATTTGATTTGAGCGCAATCCTCAAACTTAGGTCAAAAAAGCCATTTAAGCCTTTTCACAGTGAGATCTATGCGATATGGCCGAGAAATGTAATTTTGATGTTAACTCCCAAACCGCTGCGCAGAAGTCAACCAAACTTCACCCAATAGTGTATTGTATCACATTCTAGTAGTTACATTTGAAAATTTCGTTCTAGGACATTTGGTTTGAGCGCAATTATTAAACTTAGGTCAAAAAAGCCATTTAAGCCTTTTCACAGTGAGATCTATGCGATATGGCCGAGAAATGTAATTTTGATTTTAACTCCCAAACCGCTGCGCAGAAGTCAACCAAACTTCACCCAATAGTGTATTGTATCACATTCTAGTAGTTACATTTGAAAATTTCGTTCTAGGACATTTGGTTTGAGCGCAATCATTAAACTTAGGTCAAAAAAGCCATTTAAGCCTTTTCACAGTGAGATCTATGCGATATGGCCGAGAAATGTAATTTTGATGTTAACTCCCAAACCGCTGCGCAGAAGTCAACCAAACTTCACCCATTAGTGTATTGTATCACAATCTAGTAGTTACATGTGAAAATTTGGTTCTAGGACATTTGATTTGAGCGCAATCCTCAAACTTATGTCAAAAAAGCCATTTAAGCCTTTTCACAGTGAGATCTATGCGATATGGCCGAGAAATGTAATTTTGATGTTAACTCCCAAACCGCTGCGCAGAAGTCAACCAAACTTCACCCAATAGTGTATTGTATCACATTCTAGTAGTTACATTTGAAAATTTCGTTCTAGGATATTTGGTTTGAGCGCAATTATTAAACTTAGGTCAAAAATGCCATTTAAGCCTTTTCACAGTGAGATCTATGCGATATGGCCGAGAAATGTAATTTTGATGTTAACTCCCAAACCGCTGCGCAGAAGTCAACCAAACTTCACCCAATAGTGTATTTTATCACAATCTAGTAGTTACATTTGGAAATTTAGTTCTAGGACATTTGATTTGAGCGCAATCTTCAAACGTAATTAAAAAAAGTCATTTAAGCCTTTTCACAGTGAGATCTATGCGATATGGCCGAGAAATGTAATTTTGATGGTCACTCCCAAACCGCTGCGCAGAAGTCAACCAAACTTCAACCATTAGTGTATTGTATCACAATCTAGTAGTTACATGTGGAAATTTGGTTATTGGACATTTGATTTGAGCGCAATCCTCAAACTTAGGTCAAAAAAGCCATTTAAGCCTTTTCACAGTGAGATCTATGCGATATGGCCGAGAAATGTAATTTTGATGTTAACTCCCAAACCACTGCGCAGAAGTCAACCAAACTTCACCTATTAGTGTATTGTATCACAATCTAGTAGTTACATGTGGAAATTTGGTTCTAGGACATTTGATTTGAGCGCAATCCTCAAACTTAGGTCAAAAAAGCCATTTAAGCCTTTTCACAGTGAGATCTATGCGATATGGCCGAGAAATGTAATTTTGATGTTAACTCCCAAACCGCTGCGCAGAAGTCAACCAAACTTCACCCAATAGTGTATTGTATCACATTCTAGTAGTTACATTTGAAAATTTCGTTCTAGGACATTTGGTTTGAGCGCAATTATTAAACTTAGGTCAAAAAAGCCATTTAAGCCTTTTCACAGTGAGATCTATGCGATATGGCCGAGAAATGTAATTTTGATGTTAACTCCCAAACCGCTGCGCAGAAGTCAACCAAACTTCACCCAATAGTGTATTGTATCACAATCTAGTAGTTACATTTGAAAATTTTGTTCTAGGACATTTTGTTTGAACGCAATCATCAAACTTAATTAAAAAAGTCATTTAAGCCTTTTCACAGTGAGATCTATGCGATATGGCCGAGAAATGTAATTTTGATGTTAACTCCCAAACCGCTGCGCAGAAGTCAACCAAACTTCACCCATTAGTGTATTGTATCACAATCTAGTAGTTACATGTGGAAATTTGGTTATTGGACATTTGATTTGAGCGCAATCCTCAAACTTAGGTCAAAAAAGCCATTTAAGCCTTTTCACAGTGAGATCTATGCGATATGGCCGAGAAATGTAATTTTGATGTTAACTCCCAAACCGCTGCGCAGAAGTAAACCAAACTTCACCCATTAGTGTATTGTATCACAATCTAGTAGTTACATGTGGAAATTTGGTTCTAGGACATTTGATTTGAGCGCAATCCTCAAACCTAGGTCAAAAAAGCCATTTAAGCCTTTTCACAGTGAGATCTATGCGATATGGCCGAGAAATGTAATTTTGATGTTAACTCCCAAACCGCTGCGCAGAAGTCAACTAAACTTCACCCAATAGTGTATTGTATCACATTCTAGTAGTTACATTTGAAAATTTCGTTCTAGGACATTTGGTTTGAGCGCAATCATTAAACTTAATTAAAAAAGTCATTTAAGCCTTTTCACAGTGAGATCTATGCGATATGGCCGAGAAATGTAATTTTGATGTTAACTCCCAAACCGCTGCGCAGAAGTCAACCAAACTTCACCCAATAGTGTATTGTATCACAATCTAGTAGTTACATTTGAAAATTTTGTTCTAGGACATTTTGTTTGAACGCAATCATCAAACTTAATTAAAAAAGTCATTTAAGCCTTTTCACAGTGAGATCTATGCGATATGGCCGAGAAATGTAATTTTGATGTTAACTCCCAAACCGCTGCGCAGAAGTCAACCAAACTTCACCCAATAGTGTATTGTATCACAATCTAGTAGTTACATTTGAAAATTTTGTTCTAGGAAATTTTGTTTGAGCGCAATCATCAAACTTAATTAAAAAAGTCATTTAAGCCTTTTCACAGTGAGATCTATGCGATATGGCCGAGAAATGTAATTTTGATGTTAACTCCCAAACCGCTGCGCAGAAGTCAACCAAACTTCACCCATTAGTGTATTGTATCACAATCTAGTAGTTACATGTGGAAATTTGGTTCTAGGACATTTGATTTGAGCGCAATCCTCAAACTTAGGTCAAAAAAGCCATTTAAGCCTTTTCACAGTGAGATCTATGCGATATGGCCGAGAAATGTAATTTTGATGTTAACTCCCAAACCGCTGCGCAGAAGTCAACCAAACTTCACCCAATAGTGTATTGTATCACAATCTAGTAGTTACATTTGAAAATTTTGTTCTAGGACATTTTGTTTGAACGCAATCATCAAACTTAGTTAAAAAAGTCATTTAAGCCTTTTCACAGTGAGATCTATGCGATATGGCCGAGAAATGTAATTTTGATGTTAACTCCCAAACCGCTGCACAGAAGTCAACCAAACTTCACCCATTAGTGTATTGTATCACAATCTAGTAGTTACATGTGGAAATTTGGTTATTGGACATTTGATTTGAGCGCAATCCTCAAACTTAGGTCAAAAAAGCCATTTAAGCCTTTTCACAGTGATATCTATGCGATATGGCCGAGAAATGTAATTTTGATGTTAACTCCCAAACCGCTGCGCAGAAGTCAACCAAACTTCACCTATTAGTGTATTGTATCACAATCTAGTAGTTACATGTGGAAATTTGGTTCTCGGACATTTGATTTGAGCGCAATCCTCAAACTTAGGTCAAAAAAGCCATTTAAGCCTTTTCACAGTGAGATCTATGCGATATGGCCGAGAAATGTAATTTTGATGTTAACTCCCAAACCGCTGCGCAGAAGTCAACCAAACTTCACCCAATAGTGTATTGTATCACATTCTAGTAGTTACATTTGAAAATTTCGTTCTAGGACATTTGGTTTGAGCGCAATTATTAAACTTAGGTCAAAAAAGCCATTTAAGCCTTTTCACAGTGAGATCTATGCGATATGGCCGAGAAATGTAATTTTGATTTTAACTCCCAAACCGCTGCGCAGAAGTCAACCAAACTTCACCCAATAGTGTATTGTATCACATTCTAGTAGTTACATTTGAAAATTTCGTTCTAGGACATTTGGTTTGAGCACAATCATTAAACTTAGGTCAAAAAAGCCATTTAAGCCTTTTCACAGTGAGATCTATGCGATATGGCCGAGAAATGTAATTTTGATGTTAACTCCCAAACCGCTGCGCAGAAGTCAACCAAACTTCACCCATTAGTGTATTGTATCACAATCTAGTAGTTACATGTGAAAATTTGGTTCTAGGACATTTGATTTGAGCGCAATCCTCAAACTTATGTCAAAAAAGCCATTTAAGCCTTTTCACAGTGAGATCTATGCGATATGGCCGAGAAATGTAATTTTGATGTTAACTCCCAAACCGCTGCGCAGAAGTCAACCAAACTTCACCCAATAGTGTATTGTTTCACATTCTAGTAGTTACATTTGAAAATTTCGTTCTAGGACATTTGGTTTGAGCGCAATTATTAAACTTAGGTCAAACATGCCATTTAAGCCTTTTCACAGTGAGATCTATGCGATATGGCCGAGAAATGTAATTTTGATGTTAACTCCCAAACCGCTGCGCAGAAGTAAACCAATCTTCACCCATTAGTGTATTGTATCACAATCTAGTAGTTACATGTGGAAATTTGGTTCTAGGACATTTGATTTGAGCGCAATCCTCAAACTTAGGTCAAAAAAGCCATTTAAGCCTTTTCACAGTGAGATCTATGCGATATGGCCGAGAAATGTAATTTTGATGTTAACTCCCAAACCGCTGCGCAGAAGTCAACCAAACTTCACCCAATAGTGTATTGTATCACATTCTAGTAGTTACATTTGAAAATTTCGTTCTAGGACATTTGGTTTGAGCGCAATTATTAAACTTAGGTCAAAAAAGCCATTTAAGCCTTTTCACAGTGAGATCTATGCGATATGGCCGAGAAATGTAATTTTGATGTTAACTCCCAAACCGCTGCGCAGAAGTCAACCAAACTTCACCCAATAGTGTATTGTATCACATTCTTGTAGTTACATTTGAAAATTTCGTTCTAGGACATTTGGTTTGAGCGCAATCATTAAACTTAGGTCAAAAAAGCCATTTAAGCCTTTTCACAGTGAGATCTATGCGATATGGCCGAGAAATGTAATTTTGATGTTAACTCCCAAACCGCTGCGCAGAAGTAAACCAAACTTCACCAATTAGTGTATTGTATCACAATCTAGTAGTTACATGTGGAAATTTGGTTCTAGGACATTTGATTTGAGCGCAATCCTCAAACTTAGGTCAAAAAAGCCATTTAAGCCTTTTCACAGTGAGATCTATGCGATATGGCCGAGAAATGTAATTTTGATGTTAACTCCCAAACCGCTGCGCAGAAGTCAACCAAACTTCACCCAATAGTGTATTGTATCACAATCTAGTAGTTACATTTGAAAATTTAGTTTTAGGACATTTTGTTTGAACGCAATCATCAAACTTAATTAAAAAAGTCATTTAAGCCTTTTCACAGTGAGATCTATGCGATATGGCCGAGAAATGTAATTTTGATGTTAACTCCCAAACCGCTGCGCAGAAGTCAACCAAACTTCACCCATTAGTGTATTGTATCACAATCTAGTAGTTACATGTGGAAATTTGGTTATAGGACATTTGATTTGAGCGCAATCCTCAAACTTAGGTCAAAAAAGCCATTTAAGCCTTTTCACAGTGAGATCTATGCGATATGGCCGAGAAATGTAATTTTGATGTTAACTCCCAAACCGCTGCGCAGAAGTCAACCAAACTTCACCCATTAGTGTATTGTATCACAATCTAGTAGTTACATGTGAAAATTTCGTTCTAGGACATTTGGTTTGAGCGCAATCATTAAACTTAATTAAAAAAGTCATTTAAGCCTTTTCACAGTGAGATCTATGCGATATGGCCGAGAAATGTAATTTTGATGTTAACTCCCAAACCGCTGCGCAGAAGTCAACCAAACTTCACCCAATAGTGTATTGTATCACAATCTAGTAGTTACATTTGAAAATTTTGTTCTAGGACATTTTGTTTGAGCGCAATCATTAAACTTAATTAAAAAAGTCATTTAAGCCTTTTCACAGTGAGATCTATGCGATATGGCCGAGAAATGTAATTTTGATGTTAACTCCCAAACCGCTGCGCAGAAGTCAACCAAACTTCACCCAATAGTGTATTGTATCACATTCTTGTAGTTACATTTGAAAATTTCGTTCTAGGACATTTGGTTTGAGCGCAATCATTAAACTTAGGTCAAAAAAGCCATTTAAGCCTTTTCACAGTGAGATCTATGCGATATGGCCGAGAAATGTAATTTTGATGTTAACTCCCAAACCGCTGCGCAGAAGTAAACCAAACTTCACCCATTAGTGTATTGTATCACAATCTAGTAGTTACATGTGGAAATTTGGTTCTAGGACATTTGATTTGAGCGCAATCCTCAAACTTAGGTCAAAAAAGCCATTTAAGCCTTTTCACAGTGAGATCTATGCGATATGGCCGAGAAATGTAATTTTGATGTTAACTCCCAAACCGCTGCGCAGAAGTCAACCAAACTTCACCCAATAGTGTATTGTATCACAATCTAGTAGTTACATTTGAAAATTTTGTTCTAGGACATTTTGTTTGAACGCAATCATCAAACTTAATTAAAAAAGTCATTTAAGCCTTTTCACAGTGAGATCTATGCGATATGGCCGAGAAATGTAATTTTGATGTTAACTCCCAAACCGCTGCGCAGAAGTCAACCAAACTTCACCCATTAGTGTATTGTATCACAATCTAGTAGTTACATGTGGAAATTTGGTTATAGGACATTTGATTTGAGCGCAATCCTCAAACTTAGGTCAAAAAAGCCATTTAAGCCTTTTCACAGTGAGATCTATGCGATATGGCCGAGAAATGTAATTTTGATGTTAACTCCCAAACCGCTGCGCAGAAGTCAACCAAACTTCACCCAATAGTGTATTTTATCACAATCTAGTAGTTACATTTGGAAATTTAGTTCTAGGACATTTGATTTGAGCGCAATCTTCAAACGTAATTAAAAAAAGTCATTTAAGCCTTTTCACAGTGAGATCTATGCGATATGGCCGAGAAATGTAATTTTGATGTTCACTCCCAAACCGCTGCGCAGAAGTCAACCAAACTTCACCCAATAGTGTATTGTATCACATTCTAGTAGTTACATTTGAAAATTTCGTTCTAGGACATTTGGTTTGAGCGCAATTATTAAACTTAGGTCAAAAAAGCCATTTAAGCCTTTTCACAGTGAGATCTATGCGATATGGCCGAGAAATGTAATTTTGATGTTAACTCCCAAACCGCTGCGCAGAAGTAAACCAAACTTCACCCATTAGTGTATTGTATCACAATCTAGTAGTTACATGTGGAAATTTGGTTCTAGGAAATTTTGTTTGAGCGCAATCATCAAACTTAAATAAAAAAGTCATTTAAGCCTTTTCACAGTGAGATCTATGCGATATGGCCGAGAAATGTAATTTTGATGTTAACTCCCAAACCGCTGCGCAGAAGTCAACTAAACTTCACCCAATAGTGTATTGTATCACATTCTAGTAGTTACATTTGAAAATTTCGTTCTAGGACATTTGGTTTGAGCGCAATCATTAAACTTAATTAAAAAAGTCATTTAAGCCTTTTCACAGTGAGATCTATGCGATATGGCCGAGAAATGTAATTTTGATGTTAACTCCCAAACCGCTGCGCAGAAGTCAACCAAACTTCACCCAATAGTGTATTGTATCACAATCTAGTAGTTACATTTGAAAATTTTGTTCTAGGACATTTGATTTGAGCGCAATCCTCAAACTTAGGTCAAAAAAGCCATTTAAGCCTTTTCACAGTGAGATCTATGCGATATGGCCGAGAAATGTAATTTTGATGTTAACTCCCAAACCGCTGCGCAGAAGTCAACCAAACTTCACCCAATAGTGTATTTTATCACAATCTAGTAGTTACATTTGGAAATTTAGTTCTAGGACATTTGATTTGAGCGCAATCTTCAAACGTAATTAAAAAAAGTCATTTAAGCCTTTTCACAGTGAGATCTATGCGATATGGCCGAGAAATGTAATTTTGATGTTCACTCCCAAACCGCTGCGCAGAAGTCAACCAAACTTCACCCAATAGTGTATTGTATCACATTCTAGTAGTTACATTTGAAAATTTCGTTCTAGGACATTTGGTTTGAGCGCAATTATTAAACTTAGGTCAAAAAAGCCATTTAAGCCTTTTCACAGTGAGATCTATGCGATATGGCCGAGAAATGTAATTTTGATGTTAACTCCCAAACCGCTGCGCAGAAGTAAACCAAACTTCACCCATTAGTGTATTGTATCACAATCTAGTAGTTACATGTGGAAATTTGGTTCTAGGAAATTTTGTTTGAGCGCAATCATCAAACTTAAATAAAAAAGTCATTTAAGCCTTTTCACAGTGAGATCTATGCGATATGGCCGAGAAATGTAATTTTGATGTTAACTCCCAAACCGCTGCGCAGAAGTCAACTAAACTTCACCCAATAGTGTATTGTATCACATTCTAGTAGTTACATTTGAAAATTTCGTTCTAGGACATTTGGTTTGAGCGCAATCATTAAACTTAATTAAAAAAGTCATTTAAGCCTTTTCACAGTGAGATCTATGCGATATGGCCGAGAAATGTAATTTTGATGTTAACTCCCAAACCGCTGCGCAGAAGTCAACCAAACTTCACCCAATAGTGTATTGTATCACAATCTAGTAGTTACATTTGAAAATTTTGTTCTAGGACATTTTGTTTGAGCGCAATCATTAAACTTAATTAAAAAAGTCATTTAAGCCTTTTCACAGTGAGATCTATGCGATATGGCCGAGAAATGTAATTTTGATGTTAACTCCCAAACCGCTGCGCAGAAGTCAACCAAACTTCACCCAATAGTGTATTGTATCACATTCTTGTAGTTACATTTGAAAATTTCGTTCTAGGACATTTGGTTTGAGCGCAATCATTAAACTTAGGTCAAAAAAGCCATTTAAGCCTTTTCACAGTGAGATCTATGCGATATGGCCGAGAAATGTAATTTTGATGTTAACTCCCAAACCGCTGCGCAGAAGTAAACCAAACTTCACCCATTAGTGTATTGTATCACAATCTAGTAGTTACATGTGGAAATTTGGTTCTAGGACATTTGATTTGAGCGCAATCCTCAAACTTAGGTCAAAAAAGCCATTTAAGCCTTTTCACAGTGAGATCTATGCGATATGGCCGAGAAATGTAATTTTGATGTTAACTCCCAAACCGCTGCGCAGAAGTCAACCAAACTTCACCCAATAGTGTATTGTATCACAATCTAGTAGTTACATTTGAAAATTTTGTTTTAGGACATTTTGTTTGAACGCAATCATCAAACTTAATTAAAAAAGTCATTTAAGCCTTTTCACAGTGAGATCTATGCGATATGGCCGAGAAATGTAATTTTGATGTTAACTCCCAAACCGCTGCGCAGAAGTCAACCAAACTTCACCCATTAGTGTATTGTATCACAATCTAGTAGTTACATGTGGAAATTTGGTTATAGGACATTTGATTTGAGCGCAATCCTCAAACTTAGGTCAAAAAAGCCATTTAAGCCTTTTCACAGTGAGATCTATGCGATATGGCCGAGAAATGTAATTTTGATGTTAACTCCCAAACCGCTGCGCAGAAGTCAACCAAACTTCACCCAATAGTGTATTTTATCACAATCTAGTAGTTACATTTGGAAATTTAGTTCTAGGACATTTGATTTGAGCGCAATCTTCAAACTTAATTAAAAAAAGTCATTTAAGCCTTTTCACAGTGAGATCTATGCGATATGGCCGAGAAATGTAATTTTGATGTTAACTCCCAAACCGCTGCGCAGAAGTCAACCAAACTTCACCCAATAGTGTATTGTATCACAATCTAGTAGTTACATTTGAAAATTTTGTTCTAGGACATTTTGTTTGAACGCAATCATCAAACTTAATTAAAAAAGTCATTTAAGCCTTTTCACAGTGAGATCTATGCGATATGGCCGAGAAATGTAATTTTGATGTTAACTCCCAAACCGCTGCGCAGAAGTCAACCAAACTTCACCCATTAGTGTATTGTATCACAATCTAGTAGTTACATGTGAAAATTTCGTTCTAGGACATTTGGTTTGAGCGCAATCATTAAACTTAATTAAAAAAGTCATTTAAGCCTTTTCACAGTGAGATCTATGCGATATGGCCGAGAAATGTAATTTTGATGTTAACTCCCAAACCGCTGCGCAGAAGTCAACCAAACTTCACCCAATAGTGTATTGTATCACAATCTAGTAGTTACATTTGAAAATTTTGTTCTAGGACATTTTGTTTGAGCGCAATCATTAAACTTAATTAAAAAAGTCATTTAAGCCTTTTCACAGTGAGATCTATGCGATATGGCCGAGAAATGTAATTTTGATGTTCACTCCCAAACCGCTGCGCAGAAGTCAACCAAACTTCACCCAATAGTGTATTGTATCACATTCTTGTAGTTACATTTGAAAATTTCGTTCTAGGACATTTGGTTTGAGCGCAATCATTAAACTTAGGTCAAAAAAGCCATTTAAGCCTTTTCACAGTGAGATCTATGCGATATGGCCGAGAAATGTAATTTTGATGTTAACTCCCAAACCGCTGCGCAGAAGTAAACCAAACTTCACCCATTAGTGTATTGTATCACAATCTAGTAGTTACATGTGGAAATTTGGTTCTAGGACATTTGATTTGAGCGCAATCCTCAAACTTAGGTCAAAAAAGCCATTTAAGCCTTTTCACAGTGAGATCTATGCGATATGGCCGAGAAATGTAATTTTGATGTTAACTCCCAAACCGCTGCGCAGAAGTCAACCAAACTTCACCCAATAGTGTATTGTATCACAATCTAGTAGTTACATTTGAAAATTTTGTTCTAGGACATTTTGTTTGAACGCAATCATCAAACTTAATTAAAAAAGTCATTTAAGCCTTTTCACAGTGAGATCTATGCGATATGGCCGAGAAATGTAATTTTGATGTTAACTCCCAAACCGCTGCGCAGAAGTCAACCAAACTTCACCCAATAGTGTATTTTATCACAATCTAGTAGTTACATTTGGAAATTTAGTTCTAGGACATTTGATTTGAGCGCAATCTTCAAACTTAATTAAAAAAAGTCATTTAAGCCTTTTCACAGTGAGATCTATGCGATATGGCCGAGAAATGTAATTTTGATGTTCACTCCCAAACCGCTGCGCAGAAGTCAACCAAACTTCAACCATTAGTGTATTGTATCACAATCTAGTAGTTACATGTGGAAATTTGGTTATTGGACATTTGATTTGAGCGCAATCCTCAAACTTAGGTCAAAAAAGCCATTTAAGCCTTTTCACAGTGAGATCTATGCGATATGGCCGAGAAATGTAATTTTGATGTTAACTCCCAAACCGCTGCGCAGAAGTCAACCAAACTTCACCTGTTAGTGTATTGTATCACAATCTAGTAGTTACATGTGGAAATTTGGTTCTAGGACATTTGATTTGAGCGCAATCCTCAAACTTAGGTCAAAAAAGCCATTTAAGCCTTTTCACAGTGAGATCTATGCGATATGGCCGAGAAATGTAATTTTGATGTTAACTCCCAAACCGCTGTGCAGAAGTCAACCAAACTTCACCCAATAGTGTATTGTATCACATTCTAGTAGTTACATTTGAAAATTTCGTTCTAGGACATTTGGTTTGAGCGCAATTATTAAACTTAGGTCAAAAAAGCCATTTAAGCCTTTTCACAGTGAGATCTATGCGATATGGCCGAGAAATGTAATTTTGATGTTAACTCCCAAACCGCTGCGCAGAAGTCAACCAAACTTCACCCAATAGTGTATTGTATCACAATCTAGTAGTTACATTTGAAAATTTTGTTCTAGGACATTTTGTTTGAACGCAATCATCAAACTTAATTAAAAAAGTCATTTAAGCCTTTTCACAGTGAGATCTATGCGATATGGCCGAGAAATGTAATTTTGATGTTAACTCCCAAACCGCTGCGCAGAAGTCAACCAAACTTCACCCATTAGTGTATTGTATCACAATCTAGTAGTTACATGTGGAAATTTGGTTATTGGACATTTGATTTGAGCGCAATCCTCAAACTTAGGTCAAAAAAGCCATTTAAGCCTTTTCACAGTGAGATCTATGCGATATGGCCGAGAAATGTAATTTTGATGTTAACTCCCAAACCGCTGCGCAGAAGTAAACCAAACTTCACCCATTAGTGTATTGTATCACAATCTAGTAGTTACATGTGGAAATTTGATTCTAGGACATTTGATTTGAGCGCAATCCTCAAACCTAGGTCAAAAAAGCCATTTAAGCCTTTTCACAGTGAGATCTATGCGATATGGCCGAGAAATGTAATTTTGATGTTAACTCCCAAACCGCTGCGCAGAAGTCAACTAAACTTCACCCAATAGTGTATTGTATCACATTCTAGTAGTTACATTTGAAAATTTCGTTCTAGGACATTTGGTTTGAGCGCAATCATTAAACTTAATTAAAAAAGTCATTTAAGCCTTTTCACAGTGAGATCTATGCGATATGGCCGAGAAATGTAATTTTGATGTTAACTCCCAAACCGCTGCGCAGAAGTCAACCAAACTTCACCCAATAGTGTATTGTATCACAATCTAGTAGTTACATTTGAAAATTTTGTTCTAGGACATTTTGTTTGAACGCAATCATCAAACTTAATTAAAAAAGTCATTTAAGCCTTTTCACAGTGAGATCTATGCGATATGGCCGAGAAATGTAATTTTGATGTTAACTCCCAAACCGCTGCGCAGAAGTCAACCAAACTTCACCCATTAGTGTATTGTATCACAATCTAGTAGTTACATGTGGAAATTTGGTTATTGGACATTTGATTTGAGCGCAATCCTCAAACTTAGGTCAAAAAAGCCATTTAAGCCTTTTCACAGTGAGATCTATGCGATATGGCCGAGAAATGTAATTTTGATGTTAACTCCCAAACCGCTGCGCAGAAGTAAACCAAACTTCACCCATTAGTGTATTGTATCACAATCTAGTAGTTACATGTGGAAATTTGGTTCTAGGACATTTGATTTGAGCGCAATCCTCAAACCTAGGTCAAAAAAGCCATTTAAGCCTTTTCACAGTGAGATCTATGCGATATGGCCGAGAAATGTAATTTTGATGTTAACTCCCAAACCGCTGCGCAGAAGTCAACTAAACTTCACCCAATAGTGTATTGTATCACATTCTAGTAGTTACATTTGAAAATTTCGTTCCAGGACATTTGGTTTGAGCGCAATCATTAAACTTAATTAAAAAAGTCATTTAAGCCTTTTCACAGTGAGATCTATGCGATATGGCCGAGAAATGTAATTTTGATGTTAACTCCCAAACCGCTGCGCAGAAGTCAACCAAACTTCACCCAATAGTGTATTGTATCACAATCTAGTAGTTACATTTGAAAATTTTTTTCTAGGACATTTTGTTTGAACGCAATCATCAAACTTAATTAAAAAAGTCATTTAAGCCTTTTCACAGTGAGATCTATGCGATATGGCCGAGAAATGTAATTTTGATGTTAACTCCCAAACCGCTGCGCAGAAGTCAACTAAACTTCACCCAATAGTGTATTGTATCACATTCTAGTAGTTACATTTGAAAATTTCGTTCTAGGACATTTGGTTTGAGCGCAATCATTAAACTTAATTAAAAAAGTCATTTAAGCCTTTTCACAGTGAGATCTATGCGATATGGCCGAGAAATGTAATTTTGATGTTAACTCCCAAACCGCTGCGCAGAAGTAAACCAAACTTCACCCATTAGTGTATTGTATCACAATCTAGTAGTTACATGTGGAAATTTGGTTCTAGGAAATTTTGTTTGAGCGCAATCATCAAACTTAAATAAAAAAGTCATTTAAGCCTTTTCACAGTGAGATCTATGCGATATGGCCGAGAAATGTAATTTTGATGTTAACTCCCAAACCGCTGCGCAGAAGTCAACTAAACTTCACCCAATAGTGTATTGTATCACATTCTAGTAGTTACATTTGAAAATTTCGTTCTAGGACATTTGGTTTGAGCGCAATCATTAAACTTAATTAAAAAAGTCATTTAAGCCTTTTCACAGTGAGATCTATGCGATATGGCCGAGAAATGTAATTTTGATGTTAACTCCCAAACCGCTGCGCAGAAGTCAACCAAACTTCACCCAATAGTGTATTGTATCACAATCTAGTAGTTACATTTGAAAATTTTGTTCTAGGACATTTTGTTTGAGCGCAATCATTAAACTTAATTAAAAAAGTCATTTAAGCCTTTTCACAGTGAGATCTATGCGATATGGCCGAGAAATGTAATTTTGACGTTAACTCCCAAACCGCTGCGCAGAAGTCAACCAAACTTCACCCAATAGTGTATTGTATCACATTCTTGTAGTTACATTTGAAAATTTCGTTCTAGGACATTTGGTTTGAGCGCAATCATTAAACTTAGGTCAAAAAAGCCATTTAAGCCTTTTCACAGTGAGATCTATGCGATATGGCCGAGAAATGTAATTTTGATGTTAACTCCCAAACCGCTGCGCAGAAGTAAACCAAACTTCACCCATTAGTGTATTGTATCACAATCTAGTAGTTACATGTGGAAATTTGGTTCTAGGACATTTGATTTGAGCGCAATCCTCAAACTTAGGTCAAAAAAGCCATTTAAGCCTTTTCACAGTGAGATCTATGCGATATGGCCGAGAAATGTAATTTTGATGTTAACTCCCAAACCGCTGCGCAGAAGTCAACCAAACTTCACCCAATAGTGTATTGTATCACAATCTAGTAGTTACATTTGAAAATTTTGTTTTAGGACATTTTGTTTGAACGCAATCATCAAACTTAATTAAAAAAGTCATTTAAGCCTTTTCACAGTGAGATCTATGCGATATGGCCGAGAAATGTAATTTTGATGTTAACTCCCAAACCGCTGCGCAGAAGTCAACCAAACTTCACCCATTAGTGTATTGTATCACAATCTAGTAGTTACATGTGGAAATTTGGTTATAGGACATTTGATTTGAGCGCAATCCTCAAACTTAGGTCAAAAAAGCCATTTAAGCCTTTTCACAGTGAGATCTATGCGATATGGCCGAGAAATGTAATTTTGATGTTAACTCCCAAACCGCTGCGCAGAAGTCAACCAAACTTCACCCAATAGTGTATTTTATCACAATCTAGTAGTTACATTTGGAAATTTAGTTCTAGGACATTTGATTTGAGCGCAATCTTCAAACTTAATTAAAAAAAGTCATTTAAGCCTTTTCACAGTGAGATCTATGCGATATGGCCGAGAAATGTAATTTTGATGTTAACTCCCAAACCGCTGCGCAGAAGTAAACCAAACTTCACCCATTAGTGTATTGTATCACAATCTAGTAGTTACATGTGGAAATTTGGTTCTAGGACATTTGATTTGAGCGCAATCCTCAAACTTAGGTCAAAAAAGCCATTTAAGCCTTTTCACAGTGAGATCTATGCGATATGGCCGAGAAATGTAATTTTGATGTTAACTCCCAAACCGCTGCGCAGAAGTCAACTAAACTTCACCCAATAGTGTATTGTATCACATTCTAGTAGTTACATTTGAAAATTTCGTTCTAGGACATTTGGTTTGAGCGCAATCATTAAACTTAATTAAAAAAGTCATTTAAGCCTTTTCACAGTGAGATCTATGCGATATGGCCGAGAAATGTAATTTTGATGTTAACTCCCAAACCGCTGCGCAGAAGTCAACCAAACTTCACCCAATAGTGTATTGTATCACAATCTAGTAGTTACATTTGAAAATTTTGTTCTAGGACATTTTGTTTGAGCGCAATCATTAAACTTAATTAAAAAAGTCATTTAAGCCTTTTCACAGTGAGATCTATGCGATATGGCCGAGAAATGTAATTTTGACGTTAACTCCCAAACCGCTGCGCAGAAGTCAACCAAACTTCACCCAATAGTGTATTGTATCACATTCTTGTAGTTACATTTGAAAATTTCGTTCTAGGACATTTGGTTTGAGCGCAATCATTAAACTTAGGTCAAAAAAGCCATTTAAGCCTTTTCACAGTGAGATCTATGCGATATGGCCGAGAAATGTAATTTTGATGTTAACTCCCAAACCGCTGCGCAGAAGTAAACCAAACTTCACCCATTAGTGTATTGTATCACAATCTAGTAGTTACATGTGGAAATTTGGTTCTAGGACATTTGATTTGAGCGCAATCCTCAAACTTAGGTCAAAAAAGCCATTTAAGCCTTTTCACAGTGAGATCTATGCGATATGGCCGAGAAATGTAATTTTGATGTTAACTCCCAAACCGCTGCGCAGAAGTCAACCAAACTTCACCCAATAGTGTATTGTATCACAATCTAGTAGTTACATTTGAAAATTTTGTTTTAGGACATTTTGTTTGAACGCAATCATCAAACTTAATTAAAAAAGTCATTTAAGCCTTTTCACAGTGAGATCTATGCGATATGGCCGAGAAATGTAATTTTGATGTTAACTCCCAAACCGCTGCGCAGAAGTCAACCAAACTTCACCCATTAGTGTATTGTATCACAATCTAGTAGTTACATGTGGAAATTTGGTTATAGGACATTTGATTTGAGCGCAATCCTCAAACTTAGGTCAAAAAAGCCATTTAAGCCTTTTCACAGTGAGATCTATGCGATATGGCCGAGAAATGTAATTTTGATGTTAACTCCCAAACCGCTGCGCAGAAGTCAACCAAACTTCACCCAATAGTGTATTTTATCACAATCTAGTAGTTACATTTGGAAATTTAGTTCTAGGACATTTGATTTGAGCGCAATCTTCAAACTTAATTAAAAAAAGTCATTTAAGCCTTTTCACAGTGAGATCTATGCGATATGGCCGAGAAATGTAATTTTGATGTTAACTCCCAAACCGCTGCGCAGAAGTAAACCAAACTTCACCCATTAGTGTATTGTATCACAATCTAGTAGTTACATGTGGAAATTTGGTTCTAGGACATTTGATTTGAGCGCAATCCTCAAACTTAGGTCAAAAAAGCCATTTAAGCCTTTTCACAGTGAGATCTATGCGATATGGCCGAGAAATGTAATTTTGATGTTAACTCCCAAACCGCTGCGCAGAAGTCAACCAAACTTCACCCAATAGTGTATTGTATCACAATCTAGTAGTTACATTTGAAAATTTTGTTCTAGGACATTTTGTTTGAACGCAATCATCAAACTTAATTAAAAAAGTCATTTAAGCCTTTTCACAGTGAGATCTATGCGATATGGCCGAGAAATGTAATTTTGATGTTAACTCCCAAACCGCTGCGCAGAAGTCAACCAAACTTCACCCATTAGTGTATTGTATCACAATCTAGTAGTTACATGTGGAAATTTGGTTATAGGACATTTGATTTGAGCGCAATCCTCAAACTTAGGTCAAAAAAGCCATTTAAGCCTTTTCACAGTGAGATCTATGCGATATGGCCGAGAAATGTAATTTTGATGTTAACTCCCAAACCGCTGCGCAGAAGTCAACCAAACTTCACCCAATAGTGTATTTTATCACAATCTAGTAGTTACATTTGGAAATTTAGTTCTAGGACATTTGATTTGAGCGCAATCTTCAAACTTAATTAAAAAAAGTCATTTAAGCCTTTTCACAGTGAGATCTATGCGATATGGCCGAGAAATGTAATTTTGATGTTCACTCCCAAACCGCTGCGCAGAAGTCAACCAAACTTCAACCATTAGTGTATTGTATCACAATCTAGTAGTTACATGTGGAAATTTGGTTATTGGACATTTGATTTGAGCGCAATCCTCAAACTTAGGTCAAAAAAGCCATTTAAGCCTTTTCACAGTGAGATCTATGCGATATGGCCGAGAAATGTAATTTTGATGTTAACTCCCAAACCGCTGCGCAGAAGTCAACCAAACTTCACCTATTAGTGTATTGTATCACAATCTAGTAGTTACATGTGGAAATTTGGTTCTAGGACATTTGATTTGAGCGCAATCCTCAAACTTAGGTCAAAAAAGCCATTTAAGCCTTTTCACAGTGAGATCTATGCGATATGGCCGAGAAATGTAATTTTGATGTTAACTCCCAAACCGCTGTGCAGAAGTCAACCAAACTTCACCCAATAGTGTATTGTATCACATTCTAGTAGTTACATTTGAAAATTTCGTTCTAGGACATTTGGTTTGAGCGCAATTATTAAACTTAGGTCAAAAAAGCCATTTAAGCCTTTTCACAGTGAGATCTATGCGATATGGCCGAGAAATGTAATTTTGATGTTAACTCCCAAACCGCTGCGCAGAAGTCAACCAAACTTCACCCAATAGTGTATTGTATCACAATCTAGTAGTTACATTTGAAAATTTTGTTCTAGGACATTTTGTTTGAACGCAATCATCAAACTTAATTAAAAAAGTCATTTAAGCCTTTTCACAGTGAGATCTATGCGATATGGCCGAGAAATGTAATTTTGATGTTAACTCCCAAACCGCTGCGCAGAAGTCAACCAAACTTCACCCATTAGTGTATTGTATCACAATCTAGTAGTTACATGTGGAAATTTGGTTATTGGACATTTGATTTGAGCGCAATCCTCAAACTTAGGTCAAAAAAGCCATTTAAGCCTTTTCACAGTGAGATCTATGCGATATGGCCGAGAAATGTAATTTTGATGTTAACTCCCAAACCGCTGCGCAGAAGTAAACCAAACTTCACCCATTAGTGTATTGTATCACAATCTAGTAGTTACATGTGGAAATTTGGTTCTAGGACATTTGATTTGAGCGCAATCCTCAAACCTAGGTCAAAAAAGCCATTTAAGCCTTTTCACAGTGAGATCTATGCGATATGGCCGAGAAATGTAATTTTGATGTTAACTCACAAACCGCTGCGCAGAAGTCAACTAAACTTCACCCAATAGTGTATTGTATCACATTCTAGTAGTTACATTTGAAAATTTCGTTCTAGGACATTTGGTTTGAGCGCAATCATTAAACTTAATTAAAAAAGTCATTTAAGCCTTTTCACAGTGAGATCTATGCGATATGGCCGAGAAATGTAATTTTGATGTTAAATCCCAAACCGCTGCGCAGAAGTCAACCAAACTTCACCCAATAGTGTATTTTATCACAATCTAGTAGTTACATTTGGAAATTTAGTTCTAGGACATTTGATTTGAGCGCAATCTTCAAACTTAATTAAAAAAAGTCATTTAAGCCTTTTCACAGTGAGATCTATGCGATATGGCCGAGAAATGTAATTTTGATGTTCACTCCCAAACCGCTGCGCAGAAGTCAACCAAACTTCAACCATTAGTGTATTGTATCACAATCTAGTAGTTACATGTGGAAATTTGGTTATTGGACATTTGATTTGAGCGCAATCCTCAAACTTAGGTCAAAAAAGCCATTTAAGCCTTTTCACAGTGAGATCTATGCGATATGGCCGAGAAATGTAATTTTGATGTTAACTCCCAAACCGCTGCGCAGAAGTCAACCAAACTTCACCTATTAGTGTATTGTATCACAATCTAGTAGTTACATGTGGAAATTTGGTTCTAGGACATTTGATTTGAGCGCAATCCTCAAACTTAGGTCAAAAAAGCCATTTAAGCCTTTTCACAGTGAGATCTATGCGATATGGCCGAGAAATGTAATTTTGATGTTAACTCCCAAACCGCTGCGCAGAAGTCAACCAAACTTCACCCAATAGTGTATTGTATCACATTCTAGTAGTTACATTTGAAAATTTCGTTCTAGGACATTTGGTTTGAGCGCAATTATTAAACTTAGGTCAAAAAAGCCATTTAAGCCTTTTCACAGTGAGATCTATGCGATATGGCCGAGAAATGTAATTTTGATGTTAACTCCCAAACCGCTGCGCAGAAGTCAACCAAACTTCACCCAATAGTGTATTGTATCACAATCTAGTAGTTACATTTGAAAATTTTGTTCTAGGACATTTTGTTTGAGCGCAATCATTAAACTTAATTAAAAAAGTCATTTAAGCCTTTTCACAGTGAGATCTATGCGATATGGCCGAGAAATGTAATTTTGATGTTAACTCCCAAACCGCTGCGCAGAAGTCAACCAAACTTCACCCAATAGTGTATTGTATCACATTCTTGTAGTTACATTTGAAAATTTCGTTCTAGGACATTTGGTTTGAGCGCAATCATTAAACTTAGGTCAAAAAAGCCATTTAAGCCTTTTCACAGTGAGATCTATGCGATATGGCCGAGAAATGTAATTTTGATGTTAACTCCCAAACCGCTGCGCAGAAGTAAACCAAACTTCACCCATTAGTGTATTGTATCACAATCTAGTAGTTACATGTGGAAATTTGGTTCTAGGACATTTGATTTGAGCGCAATCCTCAAACTTAGGTCAAAAAAGCCATTTAAGCCTTTTCACAGTGAGATCTATGCGATATGGCCGAGAAATGTAATTTTGATGTTAACTCCCAAACCGCTGCGCAGAAGTCAACCAAACTTCACCCAATAGTGTATTGTATCACAATCTAGTAGTTACATTTGAAAATTTAGTTTTAGGACATTTTGTTTGAACGCAATCATCAAACTTAATTAAAAAAGTCATTTAAGCCTTTTCACAGTGAGATCTATGCGATATGGCCGAGAAATGTAATTTTGATGTTAACTCCCAAACCGCTGCGCAGAAGTCAACCAAACTTCACCCATTAGTGTATTGTATCACAATCTAGTAGTTACATGTGGAAATTTGGTTATAGGACATTTGATTTGAGCGCAATCCTCAAACTTAGGTCAAAAAAGCCATTTAAGCCTTTTCACAGTGAGATCTATGCGATATGGCCGAGAAATGTAATTTTGATGTTAACTCCCAAACCGCTGCGCAGAAGTCAACCAAACTTCACCCAATGGTGTATTGTATCACAATCTAGTAGTTACATTTGAAAATTTTGTTCTAGGACATTTTGTTAGAACGCAATCATCAAACTTAATTAAAAAAGTCATTTAAGCCTTTTCACAGTGAGATCTATGCGATATGGCCGAGAAATGTAATTTTGATGTTCACTCCCAAACCGCTGCGCAGAAGTCAACCAAACTTCAACCATTAGTGTATTGTATCACAATCTAGTAGTTACATGTGGAAATTTGGTTATTGGACATTTGATTTGAGCGCAATCCTCAAACTTAGGTCAAAAAAGCCATTTAAGCCTTTTCACAGTGAGATCTATGCGATATGGCCGAGAAATGTAATTTTGATGTTAACTCCCAAACCGCTGCGCAGAAGTCAACCAAACTTCACCTATTAGTGTATTGTATCACAATCTAGTAGTTACATGTGGAAATTTGGTTCTAGGACATTTGATTTGAGCGCAATCCTCAAACTTAGGTCAAAAAAGCCATTTAAGCCTTTTCACAGTGAGATCTATGCGATATGGCCGAGAAATGTAATTTTGATGTTAACTCTCAAACCGCTGCGCAGAAGTCAACCAAACTTCACCCAATAGTGTATTGTATCACATTCTAGTAGTTACATTTGAAAATTTCGTTCTAGGACATTTGGTTTGAGCGCAATTATTAAACTTAGGTCAAAAAAGCCATTTAAGCCTTTTCACAGTGAGATCTATGCGATATGGCCGAGAAATGTAATTTTGATGTTAACTCCCAAACCGCTGCGCAGAAGTCAACCAAACTTCACCCAATAGTGTATTGTATCACAATCTAGTAGTTACATTTGAAAATTTTGTTCTAGGACATTTTGTTTGAACGCAATCATCAAACTTAATTAAAAAAGTCATTTAAGCCTTTTCACAGTGAGATCTATGCGATATGGCCGAGAAATGTAATTTTGATGTTCACTCCCAAACCGCTGCGCAGAAGTCAACCAAACTTCACCCATTAGTGTATTGTATCACAATCTAGTAGTTACATGTGGAAATTTGGTTCTAGGACATTTGATTTGAGCGCAATCCTCAAACCTAGGTCAAAAAAGCCATTTAAGCCTTTTCACAGTGAGATCTATGCGATATGGCCGAGAAATGTAATTTTGATGTTAACTCCCAAACCGCTGCGCAGAAGTCAACTAAACTTCACCCAATAGTGTATTGTATCACATTCTAGTAGTTACATTTGAAAATTTCGTTCTAGGACATTTGGTTTGAGCGCAATCATTAAACTTAATTAAAAAAGTCATTTAAGCCTTTTCACAGTGAGATCTATGCGATATGGCCGAGAAATGTAATTTTGATGTTAACTCCCAAACCGCTGCGCAGAAGTCAACCAAACTTCACCCAATAGTGTATTGTATCACAATCTAGTAGTTACATTTGAAAATTTTGTTCTAGGACATTTTGTTTGAACGCAATCATCAAACTTAATTAAAAAAGTCATTTAAGCCTTTTCACAGTAAGATCTATGCGATATGGCCGAGAAATGTAATTTTGATGTTAACTCCCAAACCGCTGCGCAGAAGTCAACCAAACTTCACCCAATAGTGTATTGTATCACAATCTAGTAGTTACATTTGAAAATTTTGTTCTAGGAAATTTTGTTTGAGCGCAATCATCAAACTTAATTAAAAAAGTCATTTAAGCCTTTTCACAGTGAGATCTATGCGATATGGCCGAGAAATGTAATTTTGATGTTAACTCCCAAACCGCTGCGCAGAAGTCAACCAAACTTCACCCATTAGTGTATTGTATCACAATCTAGTAGTTACATGTGGAAATTTGGTTCTAGGACATTTGATTTGAGCGCAATCCTCAAACTTAGGTCAAAAAAGCCATTTAAGCCTTTTCACAGTGAGATCTATGCGATATGGCCGAGAAATGTAATTTTGATGTTAACTCCCAAACCGCTGCGCAGAAGTCAACCAAACTTCACCCAATAGTGTATTGTATCACAATCTAGTAGTTACATTTGAAAATTTTGTTCTAGGACATTTTGTTTGAACGCAATCATCAAACTTAGTTAAAAAAGTCATTTAAGCCTTTTCACAGTGAGATCTATGCGATATGGCCGAGAAATGTAATTTTGATGTTAACTCCCAAACCGCTGCACAGAAGTCAACCAAACTTCACCCATTAGTGTATTGTATCACAATCTAGTAGTTACATGTGGAAATTTGGTTATTGGACATTTGATTTGAGCGCAATCCTCAAACTTAGGTCAAAAAAGCCATTTAAGCCTTTTCACAGTGAGATCTATGCGATATGGCCGAGAAATGTAATTTTGATGTTAACTCCCAAACCGCTGCGCAGAAGTCAACCAAACTTCACCTATTAGTGTATTGTATCACAATCTAGTAGTTACATGTGGAAATTTGGTTCTCGGACATTTGATTTGAGCGCAATCCTCAAACTTAGGTCAAAAAAGCCATTTAAGCCTTTTCACAGTGAGATCTATGCGATATGGCCGAGAAATGTAATTTTGATGTTAACTCCCAAACCGCTGCGCAGAAGTCAACCAAACTTCACCCAATAGTGTATTGTATCACATTCTAGTAGTTACATTTGAAAATTTCGTTCTAGGACATTTGGTTTGAGCGCAATTATTAAACTTAGGTCAAAAAAGCCATTTAAGCCTTTTCACAGTGAGATCTATGCGATATGGCCGAGAAATGTAATTTTGATTTTAACTCCCAAACCGCTGCGCAGAAGTCAACCAAACTTCACCCAATAGTGTATTGTATCACATTCTAGTAGTTACATTTGAAAATTTCGTTCTAGGACATTTGGTTTGAGCGCAATCATTAAACTTAGGTCAAAAAAGCCATTTAAGCCTTTTCACAGTGAGATCTATGCGATATGGCCGAGAAATGTAATTTTGATGTTAACTCCCAAACCGCTGCGCAGAAGTCAACCAAACTTCACCCATTAGTGTATTGTATCACAATCTAGTAGTTACATGTGAAAATTTGGTTCTAGGACATTTGATTTGAGCGCAATCCTCAAACTTATGTCAAAAAAGCCATTTAAGCCTTTTCACAGTGAGATCTATGCGATATGGCCGAGAAATGTAATTTTGATGTTAACTCCCAAACCGCTGCGCAGAAGTCAACCAAACTTCACCCAATAGTGTATTGTATCACATTCTAGTAGTTACATTTGAAAATTTCGTTCTAGGACATTTGGTTTGAGCGCAATTATTAAACTTAGGTCAAAAATGCCATTTAAGCCTTTTCACAGTGAGATCTATGCGATATGGCCGAGAAATGTAATTTTGATGTTAACTCCCAAACCGCTGCGCAGAAGTCAACCAAACTTCACCCAATAGTGTATTTTATCACAATCTAGTAGTTACATTTGGAGATTTAGTTCTAGGACATTTGATTTGAGCGCAATCTTCAAACGTAATTAAAAAAAGTCATTTAAGCCTTTTCACAGTGAGATCTATGCGATATGGCCGAGAAATGTAATTTTGATGTTCACTCCCAAACCGCTGCGCAGAAGTCAACCAAACTTCAACCATTAGTGTATTGTATCACAATCTAGTAGTTACATGTGGAAATTTGGTTATTGGACATTTGATTTGAGCGCAATCCTCAAACTTAGGTCAAAAAAGCCATTTAAGCCTTTTCACAGTGAGATCTATGCGATATGGCCGAGAAATGTAATTTTGATGTTAACTCCCAAACCGCTGCGCAGAAGTCAACCAAACTTCACCTATTAGTGTATTGTATCACAATCTAGTAGTTACATGTGGAAATTTGGTTCTAGGACATTTGATTTGAGCGCAATCCTCAAACTTAGGTCAAAAAAGCCATTTAAGCCTTTTCACAGTGAGATCTATGCGATATGGCCGAGAAATGTAATTTTGATGTTAACTCCCAAACCGCTGCGCAGAAGTCAACCAAACTTCACCCAATAGTGTATTGTATCACATTCTAGTAGTTACATTTGAAAATTTCGTTCTAGGACATTTGGTTTGAGCGCAATTATTAAACTTAGGTCAAAAAAGCCATTTAAGCCTTTTCACAGTGAGATCTATGCGATATGGCCGAGAAATGTAATTTTGATGTTAACTCCCAAACCGCTGCGCAGAAGTCAACCAAACTTCACCCAATAGTGTATTGTATCACAATCTAGTAGTTACATTTGAAAATTTTGTTCTAGGACATTTTGTTTGAACGCAATCATCAAACTTAATTAAAAAAGTCATTTAAGCCTTTTCACAGTGAGATCTATGCGATATGGCCGAGAAATGTAATTTTGATGTTAACTCCCAAACCGCTGCGCAGAAGTCAACCAAACTTCACCCATTAGTGTATTGTATCACAATCTAGTAGTTACATGTGGAAATTTGGTTATTGGACATTTGATTTGAGCGCAATCCTCAAACTAAGGTCAAAAAAGCCATTTAAGCCTTTTCACAGTGAGATCTATGCGATATGGCCGAGAAATGTAATTTTGATGTTAACTCCCAAACCGCTGCGCAGAAGTAAACCAAACTTCACCCATTAGTGTATTGTATCACAATCTAGTAGTTACATGTGGAAATTTGGTTCTAGGACATTTGATTTGAGCGCAATCCTCAAACCTAGGTCAAAAAAGCCATTTAAGCCTTTTCACAGTGAGATCTATGCGATATGGCCGAGAAATGTAATTTTGATGTTAACTCCCAAACCGCTGCGCAGAAGTCAACTAAACTTCACCCAATAGTGTATTGTATCACATTCTAGTAGTTACATTTGAAAATTTCGTTCTAGGACATTTGGTTTGAGTGCAATCATTAAACTTAATTAAAAAAGTCATTTAAGCCTTTTCACAGTGAGATCTATGCGATATGGCCGAGAAATGTAATTTTGATGTTAACTCCCAAACCGCTGCGCAGAAGTCAACCAAACTTCACCCAATAGTGTATTGTATCACAATCTAGTAGTTACATTTGAAAATTTTGTTCTAGGACATTTTGTTTGAACGCAATCATCAAACTTAATTAAAAAAGTCATTTAAGCCTTTTCACAGTGAGATCTATGCGATATGGCCGAGAAATGTAATTTTGATGTTAACTCCCAAACCGCTGCGCAGAAGTCAACCAAACTTCACCCAATAGTGTATTGTATCACAATCTAGTAGTTACATTTGAAAATTTTGTTCTAGGAAATTTTGTTTGAGCGCAATCATCAAACTTAATTAAAAAAGTCATTTAAGCCTTTTCACAGTGAGATCTATGCGATATGGCCGAGAAATGTAATTTTGATGTTAACTCCCAAACCGCTGCGCAGAAGTCAACCAAACTTCACCCATTAGTGTATTGTATCACAATCTAGTAGTTACATGTGGAAATTTGGTTCTAGGACATTTGATTTGAGCGCAATCCTCAAACTTAGGTCAAAAAAGCCATTTAAGCCTTTTCACAGTGAGATCTATGCGATATGGCCGAGAAATGTAATTTTGATGTTAACTCCCAAACCGCTGCGCAGAAGTCAACCAAACTTCACCCAATAGTGTATTGTATCACAATCTAGTAGTTACATTTGAAAATTTTGTTCTAGGACATTTTGTTTGAACGCAATCATCAAACTTAGTTAAAAAAGTCATTTAAGCCTTTTCACAGTGAGATCTATGCGATATCGCCGAGAAATGTAATTTTGATGTTAACTCCCAAACCGCTGCACAGAAGTCAACCAAACTTCACCCATTAGTGTATTGTATCACAATCTAGTAGTTACATGTGGAAATTTGGTTATTGGACATTTGATTTGAGCGCAATCCTCAAACTTAGGTCAAAAAAGCCATTTAAGCCTTTTCACAGTGAGATCTATGCGATATGGCCGAGAAATGTAATTTTGATGTTAACTCCCAAACCGCTGCGCAGAAGTCAACCAAACTTCACCTATTAGTGTATTGTATCACAATCTAGTAGTTACATGTGGAAATTTGGTTCTCGGACATTTGATTTGAGCGCAATCCTCAAACTTAGGTCAAAAAAGCCATTTAAGCCTTTTCACAGTGAGATCTATGCGATATGGCCGAGAAATGTAATTTTGATGTTAACTCCCAAACCGCTGCGCAGAAGTCAACCAAACTTCACCCAATAGTGTATTGTATCACATTCTAGTAGTTACATTTGAAAATTTCGTTCTAGGACATTTGGTTTGAGCGCAATTATTAAACTTAGGTCAAAAAAGCCATTTAAGCCTTTTCACAGTGAGATCTATGCGATATGGCCGAGAAATGTAATTTTGATTTTAACTCCCAAACCGCTGCGCAGAAGTCAACCAAACTTCACCCAATAGTGTATTGTATCACATTCTAGTAGTTACATTTGAAAATTTCGTTCTAGGACATTTGGTTTGAGCGCAATCATTAAACTTAGGTCAAAAAAGCCATTTAAGCCTTTTCACAGTGAGATCTATGCGATATGGCCGAGAAATGTAATTTTGATGTTAACTCCCAAACCGCTGCGCAGAAGTCAACCAAACTTCACCCATTAGTGTATTGTATCACAATCTAGTAGTTACATGTGAAAATTTGGTTCTAGGACATTTGATTTGAGCGCAATCCTCAAACTTATGTCAAAAAAGCCATTTAAGCCTTTTCACAGTGAGATCTATGCGATATGGCCGAGAAATGTAATTTTGATGTTAACTCCCAAACCGCTGCGCAGAAGTCAACCAAACTTCACCCAATAGTGTATTGTATCACATTCTAGTAGTTACATTTGAAAATTTCGTTCTAGGACATTTGGTTTGAGCGCAATTATTAAACTTAGGTCAAAAATGCCATTTAAGCCTTTTCACAGTGAGATCTATGCGATATGGCCGAGAAATGTAATTTTGATGTTAACTCCCAAACCGCTGCGCAGAAGTCAACCAAACTTCACCCAATAGTGTATTTTATCACAATCTAGTAGTTACATTTGGAAATTTAGTTCTAGGACATTTGATTTGAGCGCAATCTTCAAACGTAATTAAAAAAAGTCATTTAAGCCTTTTCACAGTGAGATCTATGCGATATGGCCGAGAAATGTAATTTTGATGTTCACTCCCAAACCGCTGCGCAGAAGTCAACCAAACTTCAACCATTAGTGTATTGTATCACAATCTAGTAGTTACATGTGGAAATTTGGTTATTGGACATTTGATTTGAGCGCAATCCTCAAACTTAGGTCAAAAAAGCCATTTAAGCCTTTTCACAGTGAGATCTATGCGATATGGCCGAGAAATGTAATTTTGATGTTAACTCCCAAACCGCTGCGCAGAAGTCAACCAAACTTCACCCAATAGTGTATTGTATCACATTCTTGTAGTTACATTTGAAAATTTCGTTCTAGGACATTTGGTTTGAGCGCAATCATTAAACTTAGGTCAAAAAAGCCATTTAAGCCTTTTCACAGTGAGATCTATGCGATATGGCCGAGAAATGTAATTTTGATGTTAACTCCCAAACCGCTGCGCAGAAGTAAACCAAACTTCACCCATTAGTGTATTGTATCACAATCTAGTAGTTACATGCGGAAATTTGGTTCTAGGACATTTGGTTTGAGCGCAATCCTCAAACTTAGGTCAAAAAAGCCATTTAAGCCTTTTCACAGTGAGATCTATGCGATATGGCCGAGAAATGTAATTTTGATGTTAACTCCCAAACCGCTGCGCAGAAGTCAACCAAACTTCACCCAATAGTGTATTGTATCACAATCTAGTAGTTACATTTGAAAATTTTGTTCTAGGACATTTTGTTTGAACGCAATCATCAAACTTAATTAAAAAAGTCATTTAAGCCTTTTCACAGTGAGATCTATGCGATATGGCCGAGAAATGTAATTTTGATGTTAACTCCCAAACCGCTGCGCAGAAGTCAACCAAACTTCACCCATTAGTGTATTGTATCACAATCTAGTAGTTACATGTGGAAATTTGGTTATAGGACATTTGATTTGAGCGCAATCCTCAAACTTAGGTCAAAAAAGCCATTTAAGCCTTTTCACAGTGAGATCTATGCGATATGGCCGAGAAATGTAATTTTGATGTTAACTCCCAAACCGCTGCGCAGAAGTCAACCAAACTTCACCCAATAGTGTATTTTATCACAATCTAGTAGTTACATTTGGAAATTTAGTTCTAGGACATTTGATTTGAGCGCAATCTTCAAACGTAATTAAAAAAAGTCATTTAAGCCTTTTCACAGTGAGATCTATGCGATATGGCCGAGAAATGTAATTTTGATGTTCACTCCCAAACCGCTGCGCAGAAGTCAACCAAACTTCAACCATTAGTGTATTGTATCACAATCTAGTAGTTACATGTGGAAATTTGGTTATTGGACATTTGATTTGAGCGCAATCCTCAAACTTAGGTCAAAAAAGCCATTTAAGCCTTTTCACAGTGAGATCTATGCGATATGGCCGAGAAATGTAATTTTGATGTTAACTCCCAAACCGCTGCGCAGAAGTCAACCAAACTTCACCTATTAGTGTATTGTATCACAATCTAGTAGTTACATGTGGAAATTTGGTTCTAGGACATTTGATTTGAGCGCAATCCTCAAACTTAGGTCAAAAAAGCCATTTAAGCCTTTTCACAGTGAGATCTATGCGATATGGCCGAGAAATGTAATTTTGATGTTAACTCCCAAACCGCTGCGCAGAAGTCAACCAAACTTCACCCAATAGTGTATTGTATCACATTCTAGTAGTTACATTTGAAAATTTCGTTCTAGGACATTTGGTTTGAGCGCAATTATTAAACTTAGGTCAAAAAAGCCATTTAAGCCTTTTCACAGTGAGATCTATGCGATATGGCCGAGAAATGTAATTTTGATGTTAACTCCCAAACCGCTGCGCAGAAGTCAACCAAACTTCACCCAATAGTGTATTGTATCACAATCTAGTAGTTACATTTGAAAATTTTGTTCTAGGACATTTTGTTTGAACGCAATCATCAAACTTAATTAAAAAAGTCATTTAAGCCTTTTCACAGTGAGATCTATGCGATATGGCCGAGAAATGTAATTTTGATGTTAACTCCCAAACCGCTGCGCAGAAGTCAACCAAACTTCACCCATTAGTGTATTGTATCACAATCTAGTAGTTACATGTGGAAATTTGGTTATTGGACATTTGATTTGAGCGCAATCCTCAAACTTAGGTCAAAAAAGCCATTTAAGCCTTTTCACAGTGAGATCTATGCGATATGGCCGAGAAATGTAATTTTGATGTTAACTCCCAAACCGCTGCGCAGAAGTAAACCAAACTTCACCCATTAGTGTATTGTATCACAATCTAGTAGTTACATGTGGAAATTTGGTTCTAGGACATTTGATTTGAGCGCAATCCTCAAACCTAGGTCAAAAAAGCCATTTAAGCCTTTTCACAGTGAGATCTATGCGATATGGCCGAGAAATGTAATTTTGATGTTAACTCCCAAACCGCTGCGCAGAAGTCAACTAAACTTCACCCAATAGTGTATTGTATCACATTCTAGTAGTTACATTTGAAAATTTCGTTCTAGGACATTTGGTTTGAGCGCAATCATTAAACTTAATTAAAAAAGTCATTTAAGCCTTTTCACAGTGAGATCTATGCGATATGGCCGAGAAATGTAATTTTGATGTTAACTCCCAAACCGCTGCGCAGAAGTCAACCAAACTTCACCCAATAGTGTATTGTATCACAATCTAGTAGTTACATTTGAAAATTTTGTTCTAGGACATTTTGTTTGAACGCAATCATCAAACTTAATTAAAAAAGTCATTTAAGCCTTTTCACAGTGAGATCTATGCGATATGGCCGAGAAATGTAATTTTGATGTTAACTCCCAAACCGCTGCGCAGAAGTCAACCAAACTTCACCCAATAGTGTATTGTATCACAATCTAGTAGTTACATTTGAAAATTTTGTTCTAGGAAATTTTGTTTGAGCGCAATCATCAAACTTAATTAAAAAAGTCATTTAAGCCTTTTCACAGTGAGATCTATGCGATATGGCCGAGAAATGTAATTTTGATGTTAACTCCCAAACCGCTGCGCAGAAGTCAACCAAACTTCACCCATTAGTGTATTGTATCACAATCTAGTAGTTACATGTGGAAATTTGGTTCTAGGACATTTGATTTGAGCGCAATCCTCAAACTTAGGTCAAAAAAGCCATTTAAGCCTTTTCACAGTGAGATCTATGCGATATGGCCGAGAAATGTAATTTTGATGTTAACTCCCAAACCGCTGCGCAGAAGTCAACCAAACTTCACCCAATAGTGTATTGTATCACAATCTAGTAGTTACATTTGAAAATTTTGTTCTAGGACATTTTGTTTGAACGCAATCATCAAACTTAGTTAAAAAAGTCATTTAAGCCTTTTCACAGTGAGATCTATGCGATATGGCCGAGAAATGTAATTTTGATGTTAACTCCCAAACCGCTGCACAGAAGTCAACCAAACTTCACCCATTAGTGTATTGTATCACAATCTAGTAGTTACATGTGGAAATTTGGTTATTGGACATTTGATTTGAGCGCAATCCTCAAACTTAGGTCAAAAAAGCCATTTAAGCCTTTTCACAGTGAGATCTATGCGATATGGCCGAGAAATGTAATTTTGATGTTAACTCCCAAACCGCTGCGCAGAAGTCAACCAAACTTCACCTATTAGTGTATTGTATCACAATCTAGTAGTTACATGTGGAAATTTGGTTCTCGGACATTTGATTTGAGCGCAATCCTCAAACTTAGGTCAAAAAAGCCATTTAAGCCTTTTCACAGTGAGATCTATGCGATATGGCCGAGAAATGTAATTTTGATGTTAACTCCCAAACCGCTGCGCAGAAGTCAACCAAACTTCACCCATTAGTGTATTGTATCACAATCTAGTAGTTACATGTGGAAATTTGGTTATTGGACATTTGATTTGAGCGCAATCCTCAAACTTAGGTCAAAAAAGCCATTTAAGCCTTTTCACAGTGAGATCTATGCGATATGGCCGAGAAATGTAATTTTGATGTTAACTCCCAAACCGCTGCGCAGAAGTAAACCAAACTTCACCCATTAGTGTATTGTATCACAATCTAGTAGTTACATGTGGAAATTTGGTTCTAGGACATTTGATTTGAGCGCAATCCTCAAACCTAGGTCAAAAAAGCCATTTAAGCCTTTTCACAGTGAGATCTATGCGATATGGCCGAGAAATGTAATTTTGATGTTAACTCCCAAACCGCTGCGCAGAAGTCAACTAAACTTCACCCAATAGTGTATTGTATCACATTCTAGTAGTTACATTTGAAAATTTCGTTCTAGGACATTTGGTTTGAGCGCAATCATTAAACTTAATTAAAAAAGTCATTTAAGCCTTTTCACAGTGAGATCTATGCGATATGGCCGAGAAATGTAATTTTGATGTTAACTCCCAAACCGCTGCGCAGAAGTCAACCAAACTTCACCCAATAGTGTATTGTATCACAATCTAGTAGTTACATTTGAAAATTTTGTTCTAGGACATTTTGTTTGAACGCAATCATCAAACTTAATTAAAAAAGTCATTTAAGCCTTTTCACAGTGAGATCTATGCGATATGGCCGAGAAATGTAATTTTGATGTTAACTCCCAAACCGCTGCGCAGAAGTCAACCAAACTTCACCCAATAGTGTATTGTATCACAATCTAGTAGTTACATTTGAAAATTTTGTTCTAGGAAATTTTGTTTGAGCGCAAACATCAAACTTAATTAAAAAAGTCATTTAAGCCTTTTCACAGTGAGATCTATGCGATATGGCCGAGAAATGTAATTTTGATGTTAACTCCCAAACCGCTGCGCAGAAGTCAACCAAACTTCACCCATTAGTGTATTGTATCACAATCTAGTAGTTACATGTGGAAATTTGGTTCTAGGACATTTGATTTGAGCGCAATCCTCAAACTTAGGTCAAAAAAGCCATTTAAGCCTTTTCACAGTGAGATCTATGCGATATGGCCGAGAAATGTAATTTTGATGTTAACTCCCAAACCGCTGCGCAGAAGTCAACCAAACTTCACCCAATAGTGTATTGTATCACAATCTAGTAGTTACATTTGAAAATTTTGTTCTAGGACATTTTGTTTGAACGCAATCATCAAACTTAGTTAAAAAAGTCATTTAAGCCTTTTCACAGTGAGATCTATGCGATATGGCCGAGAAATGTAATTTTGATGTTAACTCCCAAACCGCTGCACAGAAGTCAACCAAACTTCACCCATTAGTGTATTGTATCACAATCTAGTAGTTACATGTGGAAATTTGGTTATTGGACATTTGATTTGAGCGCAATCCTCAAACTTAGGTCAAAAAAGCCATTTAAGCCTTTTCACAGTGAGATCTATGCGATATGGCCGAGAAATGTAATTTTGATGTTAACTCCCAAACCGCTGCGCAGAAGTCAACCAAACTTCACCTATTAGTGTATTGTATCACAATCTAGTAGTTACATGTGGAAATTTGGTTCTCGGACATTTGATTTGAGCGCAATCCTCAAACTTAGGTCAAAAAAGCCATTTAAGCCTTTTCACAGTGAGATCTATGCGATATGGCCGAGAAATGTAATTTTGATGTTAACTCCCAAACCGCTGCGCAGAAGTCAACCAAACTTCACCCAATAGTGTATTGTATCACATTCTAGTAGTTACATTTGAAAATTTCGTTCTAGGACATTTGGTTTGAGCGCAATTATTAAACTTAGGTCAAAAAAGCCATTTAAGCCTTTTCACAGTGAGATCTATGCGATATGGCCGAGAAATGTAATTTTGATTTTAACTCCCAAACCGCTGCGCAGAAGTCAACCAAACTTCACCCAATAGTGTATTGTATCACATTCTAGTAGTTACATTTGAAAATTTCGTTCTAGGACATTTGGTTTGAGCGCAATCATTAAACTTAGGTCAAAAAAGCCATTTAAGCCTTTTCACAGTGAGATCTATGCGATATGGCCGAGAAATGTAATTTTGATGTTAACTCCCAAACCGCTGCGCAGAAGTCAACCAAACTTCACCCATTAGTGTATTGTATCACAATCTAGTAGTTACATGTGAAAATTTGGTTCTAGGACATTTGATTTGAGCGCAATCCTCAAACTTATGTCAAAAAAGCCATTTAAGCCTTTTCACAGTGAGATCTATGCGATATGGCCGAGAAATGTAATTTTGATGTTAACTCCCAAACCGCTGCGCAGAAGTCAACCAAACTTCACCCAATAGTGTATTGTATCACATTCTAGTAGTTACATTTGAAAATTTCGTTCTAGGACATTTGGTTTGAGCGCAATTATTAAACTTAGGTCAAAAATGCCATTTAAGCCTTTTCACAGTGAGATCTATGCGATATGGCCGAGAAATGTAATTTTGATGTTAACTCCCAAACCGCTGCGCAGAAGTCAACCAAACTTCACCCAATAGTGTATTTTATCACAATCTAGTAGTTACATTTGGAAATTTAGTTCTAGGACATTTGATTTGAGCGCAATCTTCAAACGTAATTAAAAAAAGTCATTTAAGCCTTTTCACAGTGAGATCTATGCGATATGGCCGAGAAATGTAATTTTGATGTTCACTCCCAAACCGCTGCGCAGAAGTCAACCAAACTTCAACCATTAGTGTATTGTATCACAATCTAGTAGTTACATGTGGAAATTTGGTTATTGGACATTTGATTTGAGCGCAATCCTCAAACTTAGGTCAAAAAAGCCATTTAAGCCTTTTCACAGTGAGATCTATGCGATATGGCCGAGAAATGTAATTTTGATGTTAACTCCCAAACCGCTGCGCAGAAGTCAACCAAACTTCACCTATTAGTGTATTGTATCACAATCTAGTAGTTACATGTGGAAATTTGGTTCTAGGACATTTGATTTGAGCGCAATCCTCAAACTTAGGTCAAAAAAGCCATTTAAGCCTTTTCACAGTGAGATCTATGCGATATGGCCGAGAAATGTAATTTTGATGTTAACTCCCAAACCGCTGCGCAGAAGTCAACCAAACTTCACCCAATAGTGTATTGTATCACATTCTAGTAGTTACATTTGAAAATTTCGTTCTAGGACATTTGGTTTGAGCGCAATTATTAAACTTAGGTCAAAAAAGCCATTTAAGCCTTTTCACAGTGAGATCTATGCGATATGGCCGAGAAATGTAATTTTGATGTTAACTCCCAAACCGCTGCGCAGAAGTCAACCAAACTTCACCCAATAGTGTATTGTATCACAATCTAGTAGTTACATTTGAAAATTTTGTTCTAGGACATTTTGTTTGAACGCAATCATCAAACTTAATTAAAAAAGTCATTTAAGCCTTTTCACAGTGAGATCTATGCGATATGGCCGAGAAATGTAATTTTGATGTTAACTCCCAAACCGCTGCGCAGAAGTCAACCAAACTTCACCCATTAGTGTATTGTATCACAATCTAGTAGTTACATGTGGAAATTTGGTTATTGGACATTTGATTTGAGCGCAATCCTCAAACTTAGGTCAAAAAAGCCATTTAAGCCTTTTCACAGTGAGATCTATGCGATATGGCCGAGAAATGTAATTTTGATGTTAACTCCCAAACCGCTGCGCAGAAGTAAACCAAACTTCACCCATTAGTGTATTGTATCACAATCTAGTAGTTACATGTGGAAATTTGGTTCTAGGACATTTGATTTGAGCGCAATCCTCAAACCTAGGTCAAAAAAGCCATTTAAGCCTTTTCACAGTGAGATCTATGCGATATGGCCGAGAAATGTAATTTTGATGTTAACTCCCAAACCGCTGCGCAGAAGTCAACTAAACTTCACCCAATAGTGTATTGTATCACATTCTAGTAGTTACATTTGAAAATTTCGTTCTAGGACATTTGGTTTGAGCGCAATCATTAAACTTAATTAAAAAAGTCATTTAAGCCTTTTCACAGTGAGATCTATGCGATATGGCCGAGAAATGTAATTTTGATGTTAACTCCCAAACCGCTGCGCAGAAGTCAACCAAACTTCACCCAATAGTGTATTGTATCACAATCTAGTAGTTACATTTGAAAATTTTGTTCTAGGACATTTTGTTTGAACGCAATCATCAAACTTAATTAAAAAAGTCATTTAAGCCTTTTCACAGTGAGATCTATGCGATATGGCCGAGAAATGTAATTTTGATGTTAACTCCCAAACCGCTGCGCAGAAGTCAACCAAACTTCACCCAATAGTGTATTGTATCACAATCTAGTAGTTACATTTGAAAATTTTGTTCTAGGAAATTTTGTTTGAGCGCAATCATCAAACTTAATTAAAAAAGTCATTTAAGCCTTTTCACAGTGAGATCTATGCGATATGGCCGAGAAATGTAATTTTGATGTTAACTCCCAAACCGCTGCGCAGAAGTCAACCAAACTTCACCCATTAGTGTATTGTATCACAATCTAGTAGTTACATGTGGAAATTTGGTTCTAGGACATTTGATTTGAGCGCAATCCTCAAACTTAGGTCAAAAAAGCCATTTAAGCCTTTTCACAGTGAGATCTATGCGATATGGCCGAGAAATGTAATTTTGATGTTAACTCCCAAACCGCTGCGCAGAAGTCAACCAAACTTCACCCAATAGTGTATTGTATCACAATCTAGTAGTTACATTTGAAAATTTTGTTCTAGGACATTTTGTTTGAACGCAATCATCAAACTTAGTTAAAAAAGTCATTTAAGCCTTTTCACAGTGAGATCTATGCGATATGGCCGAGAAATGTAATTTTGATGTTAACTCCCAAACCGCTGCACAGAAGTCAACCAAACTTCACCCATTAGTGTATTGTATCACAATCTAGTAGTTACATGTGGAAATTTGGTTATTGGACATTTGATTTGAGCGCAATCCTCAAACTTAGGTCAAAAAAGCCATTTAAGCCTTTTCACAGTGAGATCTATGCGATATGGCCGAGAAATGTAATTTTGATGTTAACTCCCAAACCGCTGCGCAGAAGTCAACCAAACTTCACCTATTAGTGTATTGTATCACAATCTAGTAGTTACATGTGGAAATTTGGTTCTCGGACATTTGATTTGAGCGCAATCCTCAAACTTAGGTCAAAAAAGCCATTTAAGCCTTTTCACAGTGAGATCTATGCGATATGGCCGAGAAATGTAATTTTGATGTTAACTCCCAAACCGCTGCGCAGAAGTCAACCAAACTTCACCCAATAGTGTATTGTATCACATTCTAGTAGTTACATTTGAAAATTTCGTTCTAGGACATTTGGTTTGAGCGCAATTATTAAACTTAGGTCAAAAAAGCCATTTAAGCCTTTTCACAGTGAGATCTATGCGATATGGCCGAGAAATGTAATTTTGATTTTAACTCCCAAACCGCTGCGCAGAAGTCAACCAAACTTCACCCAATAGTGTATTGTATCACATTCTAGTAGTTACATTTGAAAATTTCGTTCTAGGACATTTGGTTTGAGCGCAATCATTAAACTTAGGTCAAAAAAGCCATTTAAGCCTTTTCACAGTGAGATCTATGCGATATGGCCGAGAAATGTAATTTTGATGTTAACTCCCAAACCGCTGCGCAGAAGTCAACCAAACTTCACCCATTAGTGTATTGTATCACAATCTAGTAGTTACATGTGAAAATTTGGTTCTAGGACATTTGATTTGAGCGCAATCCTCAAACTTATGTCAAAAAAGCCATTTAAGCCTTTTCACAGTGAGATCTATGCGATATGGCCGAGAAATGTAATTTTGATGTTAACTCCCAAACCGCTGCGCAGAAGTCAACCAAACTTCACCCAATAGTGTATTGTATCACATTCTAGTAGTTACATTTGAAAATTTCGTTCTAGGACATTTGGTTTGAGCGCAATTATTAAACTTAGGTCAAACATGCCATTTAAGCCTTTTCACAGTGAGATCTATGCGATATGGCCGAGAAATGTAATTTTGATGTTAACTCCCAAACCGCTGCGCAGAAGTAAACCAATCTTCACCCATTAGTGTATTGTATCACAATCTAGTAGTTACATGTGGAAATTTGGTTCTAGGACATTTGATTTGAGCGCAATCCTCAAACTTAGGTCAAAAAAGCCATTTAAGCCTTTTCACAGTGAGATCTATGCGATATGGCCGAGAAATGTAATTTTGATGTTAACTCCCAAACCGCTGCGCAGAAGTCAACCAAACTTCACCCAATAGTGTATTGTATCACATTCTAGTAGTTACATTTGAAAATTTCGTTCTAGGACATTTGGTTTGAGCGCAATTATTAAACTTAGGTCAAAAAAGCCATTTAAGCCTTTTCACAGTGAGATCTATGCGATATGGCCGAGAAATGTAATTTTGATGTTAACTCCCAAACCGCTGCGCAGAAGTCAACCAAACTTCACCCAATAGTGTATTGTATCACATTCTTGTAGTTACATTTGAAAATTTCGTTCTAGGACATTTGGTTTGAGCGCAATCATTAAACTTAGGTCAAAAAAGCCATTTAAGCCTTTTCACAGTGAGATCTATGCGATATGGCCGAGAAATGTAATTTTGATGTTAACTCCCAAACCGCTGCGCAGAAGTAAACCAAACTTCACCAATTAGTGTATTGTATCACAATCTAGTAGTTACATGTGGAAATTTGGTTCTAGGACATTTGATTTGAGCGCAATCCTCAAACTTAGGTCAAAAAAGCCATTTAAGCCTTTTCACAGTGAGATCTATGCGATATGGCCGAGAAATGTAATTTTGATGTTAACTCCCAAACCGCTGCGCAGAAGTCAACCAAACTTCACCCAATAGTGTATTGTATCACAATCTAGTAGTTACATTTGAAAATTTAGTTTTAGGACATTTTGTTTGAACGCAATCATCAAACTTAATTAAAAAAGTCATTTAAGCCTTTTCACAGTGAGATCTATGCGATATGGCCGAGAAATGTAATTTTGATGTTAACTCCCAAACCGCTGCGCAGAAGTCAACCAAACTTCACCCATTAGTGTATTGTATCACAATCTAGTAGTTACATGTGGAAATTTGGTTATAGGACATTTGATTTGAGCGCAATCCTCAAACTTAGGTCAAAAAAGCCATTTAAGCCTTTTCACAGTGAGATCTATGCGATATGGCCGAGAAATGTAATTTTGATGTTAACTCCCAAACCGCTGCGCAGAAGTCAACCAAACTTCACCCATTAGTGTATTGTATCACAATCTAGTAGTTACATGTGAAAATTTCGTTCTAGGACATTTGGTTTGAGCGCAATCATTAAACTTAATTAAAAAAGTCATTTAAGCCTTTTCACAGTGAGATCTATGCGATATGGCCGAGAAATGTAATTTTGATGTTAACTCCCAAACCGCTGCGCAGAAGTCAACCAAACTTCACCCAATAGTGTATTGTATCACAATCTAGTAGTTACATTTGAAAATTTTGTTCTAGGACATTTTGTTTGAGCGCAATCATTAAACTTAATTAAAAAAGTCATTTAAGCCTTTTCACAGTGAGATCTATGCGATATGGCCGAGAAATGTAATTTTGATGTTAACTCCCAAACCGCTGCGCAGAAGTCAACCAAACTTCACCCAATAGTGTATTGTATCACATTCTTGTAGTTACATTTGAAAATTTCGTTCTAGGACATTTGGTTTGAGCGCAATCATTAAACTTAGGTCAAAAAAGCCATTTAAGCCTTTTCACAGTGAGATCTATGCGATATGGCCGAGAAATGTAATTTTGATGTTAACTCCCAAACCGCTGCGCAGAAGTAAACCAAACTTCACCCATTAGTGTATTGTATCACAATCTAGTAGTTACATGTGGAAATTTGGTTCTAGGACATTTGATTTGAGCGCAATCCTCAAACTTAGGTCAAAAAAGCCATTCAAGCCTTTTCACAGTGAGATCTATGCGATATGGCCGAGAAATGTAATTTTGATGTTAACTCCCAAACCGCTGCGCAGAAGTCAACCAAACTTCACCCAATAGTGTATTGTATCACAATCTAGTAGTTACATTTGAAAATTTTGTTCTAGGACATTTTGTTTGAACGCAATCATCAAACTTAATTAAAAAAGTCATTTAAGCCTTTTCACAGTGAGATCTATGCGATATGGCCGAGAAATGTAATTTTGATGTTAACTCCCAAACCGCTGCGCAGAAGTCAACCAAACTTCACCCATTAGTGTATTGTATCACAATCTAGTAGTTACATGTGGAAATTTGGTTATAGGACATTTGATTTGAGCGCAATCCTCAAACTTAGGTCAAAAAAGCCATTTAAGCCTTTTCACAGTGAGATCTATGCGATATGGCCGAGAAATGTAATTTTGATGTTAACTCCCAAACCGCTGCGCAGAAGTCAACCAAACTTCACCCAATAGTGTATTTTATCACAATCTAGTAGTTACATTTGGAAATTTAGTTCTAGGACATTTGATTTGAGCGCAATCTTCAAACGTAATTAAAAAAAGTCATTTAAGCCTTTTCACAGTGAGATCTATGCGATATGGCCGAGAAATGTAATTTTGATGTTCACTCCCAAACCGCTGCGCAGAAGTCAACCAAACTTCAACCATTAGTGTATTGTATCACAATCTAGTAGTTACATGTGGAAATTTGGTTATTGGACATTTGATTTGAGCGCAATCCTCAAACTTAGGTCAAAAAAGCCATTTAAGCCTTTTCACAGTGAGATCTATGCGATATGGCCGAGAAATGTAATTTTGATGTTAACTCCCAAACCGCTGCGCAGAAGTCAACCAAACTTCACCTATTAGTGTATTGTATCACAATCTAGTAGTTACATGTGGAAATTTGGTTCTAGGACATTTGATTTGAGCGCAATCCTCAAACTTAGGTCAAAAAAGCCATTTAAGCCTTTTCACAGTGAGATCTATGCGATATGGCCGAGAAATGTAATTTTGATGTTAACTCCCAAACCGCTGCGCAGAAGTCAACCAAACTTCACCCAATAGTGTATTGTATCACATTCTAGTAGTTACATTTGAAAATTTCGTTCTAGGACATTTGGTTTGAGCGCAATTATTAAACTTAGGTCAAAAAAGCCATTTAAGCCTTTTCACAGTGAGATCTATGCGATATGGCCGAGAAATGTAATTTTGATGTTAACTCCCAAACCGCTGCGCAGAAGTCAACCAAACTTCACCCAATAGTGTATTGTATCACAATCTAGTAGTTACATTTGAAAATTTTGTTCTAGGACATTTTGTTTGAACGCAATCATCAAACTTAATTAAAAAAGTCATTTAAGCCTTTTCACAGTGAGATCTATGCGATATGGCCGAGAAATGTAATTTTGATGTTAACTCCCAAACCGCTGCGCAGAAGTAAACCAAACTTCACCCATTAGTGTATTGTATCACAATCTAGTAGTTACATGTGGAAATTTGGTTCTAGGACATTTGATTTGAGCGCAATCCTCAAACCTAGGTCAAAAAAGCCATTTAAGCCTTTTCACAGTGAGATCTATGCGATATGGCCGAGAAATGTAATTTTGATGTTAACTCCCAAACCGCTGCGCAGAAGTCAACTAAACTTCACCCAATAGTGTATTGTATCACATTCTAGTAGTTACATTTGAAAATTTCGTTCTAGGACATTTGGTTTGAGCGCAATCATTAAACTTAATTAAAAAAGTCATTTAAGCCTTTTCACAGTGAGATCTATGCGATATGGCCGAGAAATGTAATTTTGATTTTAACTCCCAAACCGCTGCGCAGAAGTCAACCAAACTTCACCCAATAGTGTATTGTATCACATTCTAGTAGTTACATTTGAAAATTTCGTTCTAGGACATTTGGTTTGAGCGCAATCATTAAACTTAATTAAAAAAGTCATTTAAGCCTTTTCACAGTGAGATCTATGCGATATGGCCGAGAAATGTAATTTTGATGTTAACTCCCAAACCGCTGCGCAGAAGTCAACCAAACTTCACCCAATAGTGTATTGTATCACAATCTAGTAGTTACATTTGAAAATTTTGTTCTAGGACATTTTGTTTGAACGCAATCATCAAACTTAATTAAAAAAGTCATTTAAGCCTTTTCACAGTGAGATCTATGCGATATGGCCGAGAAATGTAATTTTGATGTTAACTCCCAAACCGCTGCGCAGAAGTCAACCAAACTTCACCCAATAGTGTATTGTATCACAATCTAGTAGTTACATTTGAAAATTTTGTTCTAGGAAATTTTGTTTGAGCGCAATCATCAAACTTAATTAAAAAAGTCATTTAAGCCTTTTCACAGTGAGATCTATGCGATATGGCCGAGAAATGTAATTTTGATATTAACTCCCAAACCGCTGCGCAGAAGTCAACCAAACTTCACCCATTAGTGTATTGTATCACAATCTAGTAGTTACATGTGGAAATTTGGTTCTAGGACATTTGATTTGAGCGCAATCCTCAAACTTAGGTCAAAAAAGCCATTTAAGCCTTTTCACAGTGAGATCTATGCGATATGGCCGAGAAATGTAATTTTGATGTTAACTCCCAAACCGCTGCGCAGAAGTCAACCAAACTTCACCCAATAGTGTATTGTATCACAATCTAGTAGTTACATTTGAAAATTTTGTTCTAGGACATTTTGTTTGAACGCAATCATCAAACTTAGTTAAAAAAGTCATTTAAGCCTTTTCACAGTGAGATCTATGCGATATGGCCGAGAAATGTAATTTTGATGTTAACTCCCAAACCGCTGCACAGAAGTCAACCAAACTTCACCCATTAGTGTATTGTATCACAATCTAGTAGTTACATGTGGAAATTTGGTTATTGGACATTTGATTTGAGCGCAATCCTCAAACTTAGGTCAAAAAAGCCATTTAAGCCTTTTCACAGTGAGATCTATGCGATATGGCCGAGAAATGTAATTTTGATGTTAACTCCCAAACCGCTGCGCAGAAGTCAACCAAACTTCACCTATTAGTGTATTGTATCACAATCTAGTAGTTACATGTGGAAATTTGGTTCTCGGACATTTGATTTGAGCGCAATCCTCAAACTTAGGTCAAAAAAGCCATTTAAGCCTTTTCACAGTGAGATCTATGCGATATGGCCGAGAAATGTAATTTTGATGTTAACTCCCAAACCGCTGCGCAGAAGTCAACCAAACTTCACCCAATAGTGTATTGTATCACATTCTAGTAGTTACATTTGAAAATTTCGTTCTAGGACATTTGGTTTGAGCGCAATTATTAAACTTAGGTCAAAAAAGCCATTTAAGCCTTTTCACAGTGAGATCTATGCGATATGGCCGAGAAATGTAATTTTGATTTTAACTCCCAAACCGCTGCGCAGAAGTCAACCAAACTTCACCCAATAGTGTATTGTATCACATTCTAGTAGTTACATTTGAAAATTTCGTTCTAGGACATTTGGTTTGAGCGCAATCATTAAACTTAGGTCAAAAAAGCCATTTAAGCCTTTTCACAGTGAGATCTATGCGATATGGCCGAGAAATGTAATTTTGATGTTAACTCCCAAACCGCTGCGCAGAAGTCAACCAAACTTCACCCATTAGTGTATTGTATCACAATCTAGTAGTTACATGTGAAAATTTGGTTCTAGGACATTTGATTTGAGCGCAATCCTCAAACTTATGTCAAAAAAGCCATTTAAGCCTTTTCACAGTGAGATCTATGCGATATGGCCGAGAAATGTAATTTTGATGTTAACTCCCAAACCGCTGCGCAGAAGTCAACCAAACTTCACCCAATAGTGTATTGTATCACATTCTAGTAGTTACATTTGAAAATTTCGTTCTAGGACATTTGGTTTGAGCGCAATCATTAAACTTAGGTCAAAAATGCCATTTAAGCCTTTTCACAGTGAGATCTATGCGATATGGCCGAGAAATGTAATTTTGATGTTAACTCCCAAACCGCTGCGCAGAAGTAAACCAAACTTCACCCATTAGTGTATTGTATCACAATCTAGTAGTTACATGTGGAAATTTGGTTCTAGGACATTTGATTTGAGCGCAATCCTCAAACTTAGGTCAAAAAAGCCATTTAAGCCTTTTCACAGTGAGATCTATGCGATATGGCCGAGAAATGTAATTTTGATGTTAACTCCCAAACCGCTGCGCAGAAGTCAACCAAACTTCACCCAATAGTGTATTGTATCACAATCTAGTAGTTACATTTGAAAATTTTGTTCTAGGACATTTTGTTTGAACGCAATCATCAAACTTAATTAAAAAAGTCATTTAAGCCTTTTCACAGTGAGATCTATGCGATATGGCCGAGAAATGTAATTTTGATGTTAACTCCCAAACCGCTGCGCAGAAGTCAACCAAACTTCACCCATTAGTGTATTGTATCACAATCTAGTAGTTACATGTGGAAATTTGGTTATAGGACATTTGATTTGAGCGCAATCCTCAAACTTAGGTCAAAAAAGCCATTTAAGCCTTTTCACAGTGAGATCTATGCGATATGGCCGAGAAATGTAATTTTGATGTTAACTCCCAAACCGCTGCGCAGAAGTCAACCAAACTTCACCCAATAGTGTATTTTATCACAATCTAGTAGTTACATTTGGAAATTTAGTTCTAGGACATTTGATTTGAGCGCAATCTTCAAACGTAATTAAAAAAAGTCATTTAAGCCTTTTCACAGTGAGATCTATGCGATATGGCCGAGAAATGTAATTTTGATGTTCACTCCCAAACCGCTGCGCAGAAGTCAACCAAACTTCAACCATTAGTGTATTGTATCACAATCTAGTAGTTACATGTGGAAATTTGGTTATTGGACATTTGATTTGAGCGCAATCCTCAAACTTAGGTCAAAAAAGCCATTTAAGCCTTTTCACAGTGAGATCTATGCGATATGGCCGAGAAATGTAATTTTGATGTTAACTCCCAAATCGCTGCGCAGAAGTCAACCAAACTTCACCTATTAGTGTATTGTATCACAATCTAGTAGTTACATGTGGAAATTTGGTTCTAGGACATTTGATTTGAGCGCAATCCTCAAACTTAGGTCAAAAAAGCCATTTAAGCCTTTTCACAGTGAGATCTATGCGATATGGCCGAGAAATGTAATTTTGATGTTAACTCCCAAACCGCTGCGCAGAAGTCAACCAAACTTCACCCAATAGTGTATTGTATCACATTCTAGTAGTTACATTTGAAAATTTCGTTCTAGGACATTTGGTTTGAGCGCAATTATTAAACTTAGGTCAAAAAAGCCATTTAAGCCTTTTCACAGTGAGATCTATGCGATATGGCCGAGAAATGTAATTTTGATGTTAACTCCCAAACCGCTGCGCAGAAGTCAACCAAACTTCACCCAATAGTGTATTGTATCACAATCTAGTAGTTACATTTGAAAATTTTGTTCTAGGACATTTTGTTTGAGCGCAATCATTAAACTTAATTAAAAAAGTCATTTAAGCCTTTTCACAGTGAGATCTATGCGATATGGCCGAGAAATGTAATTTTGATGTTAACTCCCAAACCGCTGCGCAGAAGTCAACCAAACTTCACCCAATAGTGTATTGTATCACATTCTTGTAGTTACATTTGAAAATTTCGTTCTAGGACATTTGGTTTGAGCGCAATCATTAAACTTAGGTCAAAAAAGCCATTTAAGCCTTTTCACAGTGAGATCTATGCGATATGGCCGAGAAATGTAATTTTGATGTTAACTCCCAAACCGCTGCGCAGAAGTAAACCAAACTTCACCAATTAGTGTATTGTATCACAATCTAGTAGTTACATGTGGAAATTTGGTTCTAGGACATTTGATTTGAGCGCAATCCTCAAACTTAGGTCAAAAAAGCCATTTAAGCCTTTTCACAGTGAGATCTATGCGATATGGCCGAGAAATGTAATTTTGATGTTAACTCCCAAACCGCTGCGCAGAAGTCAACCAAACTTCACCCAATAGTGTATTGTATCACAATCTAGTAGTTACATTTGAAAATTTAGTTTTAGGACATTTTGTTTGAACGCAATCATCAAACTTAATTAAAAAAGTCATTTAAGCCTTTTCACAGTGAGATCTATGCGATATGGCCGAGAAATGTAATTTTGATGTTAACTCCCAAACCGCTGCGCAGAAGTCAACCAAACTTCACCCATTAGTGTATTGTATCACAATCTAGTAGTTACATGTGGAAATTTGGTTATAGGACATTTGATTTGAGCGCAATCCTCAAACTTAGGTCAAAAAAGCCATTTAAGCCTTTTCACAGTGAGATCTATGCGATATGGCCGAGAAATGTAATTTTGATGTTAACTCCCAAACCGCTGCGCAGAAGTCAACCAAACTTCACCCATTAGTGTATTGTATCACAATCTAGTAGTTACATGTGAAAATTTCGTTCTAGGACATTTGGTTTGAGCGCAATCATTAAACTTAATTAAAAAAGTCATTTAAGCCTTTTCACAGTGAGATCTATGCGATATGGCCGAGAAATGTAATTTTGATGTTAACTCCCAAACCGCTGCGCAGAAGTCAACCAAACTTCACCCAATAGTGTATTGTATCACAATCTAGTAGTTACATTTGAAAATTTTGTTCTAGGACATTTTGTTTGAGCGCAATCATTAAACTTAATTAAAAAAGTCATTTAAGCCTTTTCACAGTGAGATCTATGCGATATGGCCGAGAAATGTAATTTTGATGTTAACTCCCAAACCGCTGCGCAGAAGTCAACCAAACTTCACCCAATAGTGTATTGTATCACATTCTTGTAGTTACATTTGAAAATTTCGTTCTAGGACATTTGGTTTGAGCGCAATCATTAAACTTAGGTCAAAAAAGCCATTTAAGCCTTTTCACAGTGAGATCTATGCGATATGGCCGAGAAATGTAATTTTGATGTTAACTCCCAAACCGCTGCGCAGAAGTAAACCAAACTTCACCCATTAGTGTATTGTATCACAATCTAGTAGTTACATGTGGAAATTTGGTTCTAGGACATTTGATTTGAGCGCAATCCTCAAACTTAGGTCAAAAAAGCCATTTAAGCCTTTTCACAGTGAGATCTATGCGATATGGCCGAGAAATGTAATTTTGATGTTAACTCCCAAACCGCTGCGCAGAAGTCAACCAAACTTCACCCAATAGTGTATTGTATCACAATCTAGTAGTTACATTTGAAAATTTTGTTCTAGGACATTTTGTTTGAACGCAATCATCAAACTTAATTAAAAAAGTCATTTAAGCCTTTTCACAGTGAGATCTATGCGATATGGCCGAGAAATGTAATTTTGATGTTAACTCCCAAACCGCTGCGCAGAAGTCAACCAAACTTCACCCATTAGTGTATTGTATCACAATCTAGTAGTTACATGTGGAAATTTGGTTATAGGACATTTGATTTGAGCGCAATCCTCAAACTTAGGTCAAAAAAGCCATTTAAGCCTTTTCACAGTGAGATCTATGCGATATGGCCGAGAAATGTAATTTTGATGTTAACTCCCAAACCGCTGCGCAGAAGTCAACCAAACTTCACCCAATAGTGTATTTTATCACAATCTAGTAGTTACATTTGGAAATTTAGTTCTAGGACATTTGATTTGAGCGCAATCTTCAAACGTAATTAAAAAAAGTCATTTAAGCCTTTTCACAGTGAGATCTATGCGATATGGCCGAGAAATGTAATTTTGATGTTCACTCCCAAACCGCTGCGCAGAAGTCAACCAAACTTCAACCATTAGTGTATTGTATCACAATCTAGTAGTTACATGTGGAAATTTGGTTATTGGACATTTGATTTGAGCGCAATCCTCAAACTTAGGTCAAAAAAGCCATTTAAGCCTTTTCACAGTGAGATCTATGCGATATGGCCGAGAAATGTAATTTTGATGTTAACTCCCAAACCGCTGCGCAGAAGTCAACCAAACTTCACCTATTAGTGTATTGTATCACAATCTAGTAGTTACATGTGGAAATTTGGTTCTAGGACATTTGATTTGAGCGCAATCCTCAAACTTAGGTCAAAAAAGCCATTTAAGCCTTTTCACAGTGAGATCTATGCGATATGGCCGAGAAATGTAATTTTGATGTTAACTCCCAAACCGCTGCGCAGAAGTCAACCAAACTTCACCCAATAGTGTATTGTATCACATTCTAGTAGTTACATTTGAAAATTTCGTTCTAGGACATTTGGTTTGAGCGCAATTATTAAACTTAGGTCAAAAAAGCCATTTAAGCCTTTTCACAGTGAGATCTATGCGATATGGCCGAGAAATGTAATTTTGATGTTAACTCCCAAACCGCTGCGCAGAAGTCAACCAAACTTCACCCAATAGTGTATTGTATCACAATCTAGTAGTTACATTTGAAAATTTTGTTCTAGGACATTCTGTTTGAACGCAATCATCAAACTTAATTAAAAAAGTCATTTAAGCCTTTTCACAGTGAGATCTATGCGATATGGCCGAGAAATGTAATTTTGATGTTAACTCCCAAACCGCTGCGCAGAAGTCAACCAAACTTCACCCATTAGTGTATTGTATCACAATCTAGTAGTTACATGTGGAAATTTGGTTATTGGACATTTGATTTGAGCGCAATCCTCAAACTTAGGTCAAAAAAGCCATTTAAGCCTTTTCACAGTGAGATCTATGCGATATGGCCGAGAAATGTAATTTTGATGTTAACTCCCAAACCGCTGCGCATGAGTAAACCAAACTTCACCCATTAGTGTATTGTATCACAATCTAGTAGTTACATGTGGAAATTTGGTTCTAGGACATTTGATTTGAGCGCAATCCTCAAACCTAGGTCAAAAAAGCCATTTAAGCCTTTTCACAGTGAGATCTATGCGATATGGCCGAGAAATGTAATTTTGATGTTAACTCCCAAACCGCTGCGCAGAAGTCAACTAAACTTCACCCAATAGTGTATTGTATCACATTCTAGTAGTTACATTTGAAAATTTCGTTCTAGGACATTTGGTTTGAGCGCAATCATTAAACTTAATTAAAAAAGTCATTTAAGCCTTTTCACAGTGAGATCTATGCGATATGGCCGAGAAATGTAATTTTGATGTTAACTCCCAAACCGCTGCGCAGAAGTCAACCAAACTTCACCCAATAGTGTATTGTATCACAATCTAGTAGTTACATTTGAAAATTTTGTTCTAGGACATTTTGTTTGAACGCAATCATCAAACTTAATTAAAAAAGCCATTTAAGCCTTTTCACAGTGAGATCTATGCGATATGGCCGAGAAATGTAATTTTGATGTTAACTCCCAAACCGCTGCGCAGAAGTAAACCAAACTTCACCCATTAGTGTATTGTATCACAATCTAGTAGTTACATTTGAAAATTTTGTTCTAGGAAATTTTGTTTGAGCGCAATCATCAAACTTAATTAAAAAAGTCATTTAAGCCTTTTCACAGTGAGATCTATGCGATATGGCCGAGAAATGTAATTTTGATGTTAACTCCCAAACCGCTGCGCAGAAGTCAACCAAACTTCACCCATTAGTGTATTGTATCACAATCTAGTAGTTACATGTGGAAATTTGGTTCTAGGACATTTGATTTGAGCGCAATCCTCAAACTTAGGTCAAAAAAGCCATTTAAGCCTTTTCACAGTGAGATCTATGCGATATGGCCGAGAAATGTAATTTTGATGTTAACTCCCAAACCGCTGCACAGAAGTCAACCAAACTTCACCCAATAGTGTATTGTATCACAATCTAGTAGTTACATTTGAAAATTTTGTTCTAGGACATTTTGTTTGAACGCAATCATCAAACTTAGTTAAAAAAGTCATTTAAGCCTTTTCACAGTGAGATCTATGCGATATGGCCGAGAAATGTAATTTTGATGTTAACTCCCAAACCGCTGCACAGAAGTCAACCAAACTTCACCCATTAGTGTATTGTATCACAATCTAGTAGTTACATGTGGAAATTTGGTTATTGGACATTTGATTTGAGCGCAATCCTCAAACTTAGGTCAAAAAAGCCATTTAAGCCTTTTCACAGTGAGATCTATGCGATATGGCCGAGAAATGTAATTTTGATGTTAACTCCCAAACCGCTGCGCAGAAGTCAACCAAACTTCACCTATTAGTGTATTGTATCACAATCTAGTAGTTACATGTGGAAATTTGGTTCTCGGACATTTGATTTGAGCGCAATCCTCAAACTTAGGTCAAAAAAGCCATTTAAGCCTTTTCACAGTGAGATTATGCGATATGGCCGAGAAATGTAATTTTGATGTTAACTCCCAAACCGCTGCGCAGAAGTCAACCAAACTTCACCCAATAGTGTATTGTATCACATTCTAGTAGTTACATTTGAAAATTTCGTTCTAGGACATTTGGTTTGAGCGCAATTATTAAACTTAGGTCAAAAAAGCCATTTAAGCCTTTTCACAGTGAGATCTATGCGATATGGCCGAGAAATGTAATTTTGATTTTAACTCCCAAACCGCTGCGCAGAAGTCAACCAAACTTCACCCAATAGTGTATTGTATCACATTCTAGTAGTTACATTTGAAAATTTCGTTCTAGGACATTTGGTTTGAGCGCAATCATTAAACTTAGGTCAAAAAAGCCATTTAAGCCTTTTCACAGTGAGATCTATGCGATATGGCCGAGAAATGTAATTTTGATGTTAACTCCCAAACCACTGCGCAGAAGTCAACCAAACTTCACCCATTAGTGTATTGTATCACAATCTAGTAGTTACATGTGAAAATTTGGTTCTAGGACATTTGATTTGAGCGCAATCCTCAAACTTATGTCAAAAAAGCCATTTAAGCCTTTTCACAGTGAGATCTATGCGATATGGCCGAGAAATGTAATTTTGATGTTAACTCCCAAACCGCTGCGCAGAAGTCAACCAAACTTCACCCAATAGTGTATTGTATCACATTCTAGTAGTTACATTTGAAAATTTCGTTCTAGGACATTTGGTTTGAGCGCAATTATTAAACTTAGGTCAAAAATGCCATTTAAGCCTTTTCACAGTGAGATCTATGCGATATGGCCGAGAAATGTAATTTTGATGTTAACTCCCAAACCGCTGCGCAGAAGTAAACCAAACTTCACCCATTAGTGTATTGTATCACAATCTAGTAGTTACAGGTGGAAATTTGGTTCTAGGACATTTGATTTGAGCGCAATCCTCAAACCTAGGTCAAAAAAGCCATTTAAGCCTTTTCACAGTGAGATCTATGCGATATGGCCGAGAAATGTAATTTTGATGTTAACTCCCAAACCGCTGCGCAGAAGTCAACCAAACTTCACCCAATAGTGTATTGTATCACAATCTAGTAGTTACATTTGAAAATTTTGTCCTAGGACATTTTGTTTGAACGCAATCATCAAACTTAATTAAAAAAGTCATTTAAGCCTTTTCACAGTGAGATCTATGCGATATGGCCGAGAAATGTAATTTTGATGTTCACTCCCAAACCGCTGCGCAGAAGTCAACCAAACTTCACCCATTAGTGTATTGTATCACAATCTAGTAGTTACATGTGGAAATTTGGTTCTAGGACATTTGATTTGAGCGCAATCCTCAAACCTAGGTCAAAAAAGCCATTTAAGCCTTTTCACAGTGAGATCTATGCGATATGGCCGAGAAATGTAATTTTGATGTTAACTCCCAAACCGCTGCGCAGAAGTCAACTAAACTTCACCCAATAGTGTATTGTATCACATTCTAGTAGTTACATTTGAAAATTTCGTTCTAGGACATTTGGTTTGAGCGCAATCATTAAACTTAATTAAAAAAGTCATTTAAGCCTTTTCACAGTGAGATCTATGCGATATGGCCGAGAAATGTAATTTTGATGTTAACTCCCAAACCGCTGCGCAGAAGTCAACCAAACTTCACCCAATAGTGTATTGTATCACAATCTAGTAGTTACATTTGAAAATTTTGTTCTAGGACATTTTGTTTGAACGCAATCATCAAACTTAATTAAAAAAGTCATTTAAGCCTTTTCACAGTGAGATCTATGCGATATGGCCGAGAAATGTAATTTTGATGTTAACTCCCAAACCGCTGCGCAGAAGTCAACCAAACTTCACCCAATAGTGTATTGTATCACAATCTAGTAGTTACATTTGAAAATTTTGTTCTAGGAAATTTTGTTTGAGCGCAATCATCAAACTTAATTAAAAAAGTCATTTAAGCCTTTTCACAGTGAGATCTATGCGATATGGCCGAGAAATGTAATTTTGATGTTAACTCCCAAACCGCTGCGCAGAAGTCAACCAAACTTCACCCATTAGTGTATTGTATCACAATCTAGTAGTTACATGTGGAAATTTGGTTCTAGGACATTTGATTTGAGCGCAATCCTCAAACTTAGGTCAAAAAAGCCATTTAAGCCTTTTCACAGTGAGATCTATGTGATATGGCCGAGAAATGTAATTTTGATGTTAACTCCCAAACCGCTGCGCAGAAGTCAACCAAACTTCACCCAATAGTGTATTGTATCACATTCTAGTAGTTACATGTGAAAATTTGGTTCTAGGACATTTGATTTGAGCGCAATCCTCAAACTTATGTCAAAAAAGCCATTTAAGCCTTTTCACAGTGAGATCTATGCGATATGGCCGAGAAATGTAATTTTGATGTTAACTCCCAAACCGCTGCGCAGAAGTCAACCAAACTTCACCCAATAGTGTATTGTATCACATTCTAGTAGTTACATTTGAAAATTTCGTTCTAGGACATTTGGTTTGAGCGCAATTATTAAACTTAGGTCAAAAATGCCATTTAAGCCTTTTCACAGTGAGATCTATGCGATATGGCCGAGAAATGTAATTTTGATGTTAACTCCCAAACCGCTGCGCAGAAGTAAACCAAACTTCACCCATTAGTGTATTGTATCACAATCTAGTAGTTACAGGTGGAAATTTGGTTCTAGGACATTTGATTTGAGCGCAATCCTCAAACCTAGGTCAAAAAAGCCATTTAAGCCTTTTCACAGTGAGATCTATGCGATATGGCCGAGAAATGTAATTTTGATGTTAACTCCCAAACCGCTGCGCAGAAGTCAACCAAACTTCACCCAATAGTGTATTGTATCACAATCTAGTAGTTACATTTGAAAATTTTGTCCTAGGACATTTTGTTTGAACGCAATCATCAAACTTAATTAAAAAAGTCATTTAAGCCTTTTCACAGTGAGATCTATGCGATATGGCCGAGAAATGTAATTTTGATGTTCACTCCCAAACCGCTGCGCAGAAGTCAACCAAACTTCACCCATTAGTGTATTGTATCACAATCTAGTAGTTACATGTGGAAATTTGGTTCTAGGACATTTGATTTGAGCGCAATCCTCAAACCTAGGTCAAAAAAGCCATTTAAGCCTTTTCACAGTGAGATCTATGCGATATGGCCGAGAAATGTAATTTTGATGTTAACTCCCAAACCGCTGCGCAGAAGTCAACTAAACTTCACCCAATAGTGTATTGTATCACATTCTAGTAGTTACATTTGAAAATTTCGTTCTAGGACATTTGGTTTGAGCGCAATCATTAAACTTAATTAAAAAAGTCATTTAAGCCTTTTCACAGTGAGATCTATGCGATATGGCCGAGAAATGTAATTTTGATGTTAACTCCCAAACCGCTGCGCAGAAGTCAACCAAACTTCACCCAATAGTGTATTGTATCACAATCTAGTAGTTACATTTGAAAATTTTGTTCTAGGACATTTTGTTTGAACGCAATCATCAAACTTAATTAAAAAAGTCATTTAAGCCTTTTCACAGTGAGATCTATGCGATATGGCCGAGAAATGTAATTTTGATGTTAACTCCCAAACCGCTGCGCAGAAGTCAACCAAACTTCACCCAATAGTGTATTGTATCACAATCTAGTAGTTACATTTGAAAATTTTGTTCTAGGAAATTTTGTTTGAGCGCAATCATCAAACTTAATTAAAAAAGTCATTTAAGCCTTTTCACAGTGAGATCTATGCGATATGGCCGAGAAATGTAATTTTGATGTTAACTCCCAAACCGCTGCGCAGAAGTCAACCAAACTTCACCCATTAGTGTATTGTATCACAATCTAGTAGTTACATGTGGAAATTTGGTTCTAGGACATTTGATTTGAGCGCAATCCTCAAACTTAGGTCAAAAAAGCCATTTAAGCCTTTTCACAGTGAGATCTATGTGATATGGCCGAGAAATGTAATTTTGATGTTAACTCCCAAACCGCTGCGCAGAAGTCAACCAAACTTCACCCAATAGTGTATTGTATCACATTCTAGTAGTTACATTTGAAAATTTCGTTCTAGGACATTTGGTTTGAGCGCAATTATTAAACTTAGGTCAAAAAAGCCATTTAAGCCTTTTCACAGTGAGATCTATGCGATATGGCCGAGAAATGTAATTTTGATGTTAACTCCCAAACCGCTGCGCAGAAGTAAACCAAACTTCACCCATTAGTGTATTGTATCACAATCTAGTAGTTACATGTGGAAATTTGGTTCTAGGAAATTTTGTTTGAGCGCAATCATCAAACTTAATTAAAAAAGTCATTTAAGCCTTTTCACAGTGAGATCTATGCGATATGGCCGAGAAATGTAATTTTGATGTTAACTCCCAAACCGCTGCGCAGAAGTCAACTAAACTTCACCCAATAGTGTATTGTATCACATTCTAGTAGTTACATTTGAAAATTTCGTTCTAGGACATTTGGTTTGAGCGCAATCATTAAACTTAATTAAAAAAGTCATTTAAGCCTTTTCACAGTGAGATCTATGCGATATGGCTGAGAAATGTAATTTTGATGTTAACTCCCAAACCGCTGCGCAGAAGTCAACCAAACTTCACCCAATAGTGTATTGTATCACAATCTAGTAGTTACATTTGAAAATTTTGTTCTAGGACATTTTGTTTGAGCGCAATCATTAAACTTAATTAAAAAAGTCATTTAAGCCTTTTCACAGTGAGATCTATGCGATATGGCCGAGAAATGTAATTTTGATGTTAACTCCCAAACCGCTGCGCAGAAGTCAACCAAACTTCACCCAATAGTGTATTGTATCACATTCTTGTAGTTACATTTGAAAATTTCGTTCTAGGACATTTGGTTTGAGCGCAATCATTAAACTTAGGTCAAAAAAGCCATTTAAGCCTTTTCACAGTGAGATCTATGCGATATGGCCGAGAAATGTAATTTTGATGTTAACTCCCAAACCGCTGCGCAGAAGTCAACCAAACTTCACCCATTAGTGTATTGTATCACAATCTAGTAGTTACATGTGGAAATTTGGTTCTAGGACATTTGATTTGAGCGCAATCCTCAAACTTAGGTCAAAAAAGCCATTTAAGCCTTTTCACAGTGAGATCTATGCGATATGGCCGAGAAATGTAATTTTGATGTTAACTCCCAAACCGCTGCGCAGAAGTCAACCAAACTTCACCCAATAGTGTATTGTATCACAATCTAGTAGTTACATTTGAAAATTTTGTTCTAGGACATTTTGTTTGAACGCAATCATCAAACTTAATTAAAAAAGTCATTTAAGCCTTTTCACAGTGAGATCTATGCGATATGGCCGAGAAATGTAATTTTGATGTTAACTCCCAAACCGCTGCGCAGAAGTCAACCAAACTTCACCCATTAGTGTATTGTATCACAATCTAGTAGTTACATGTGGAAATTTGGTTATAGGACATTTGATTTGAGCGCAATCCTCAAACTTAGGTCAAAAAAGCCATTTAAGCCTTTTCACAGTGAGATCTATGCGATATGGCCGAGAAATGTAATTTTGATGTTAACTCCCAAACCGCTGCGCAGAAGTCAACCAAACTTCACCCAATAGTGTATTTTATCACAATCTAGTAGTTACATTTGGAAATTTAGTTCTAGGACATTTGATTTGAGCGCAATCTTCAAACTTAATTAAAAAAAGTCATTTAAGCCTTTTCACAGTGAGATCTATGCGATATGGCCGAGAAATGTAATTTTGATGTTCACTCCCAAACCGCTGCGCAGAAGTCAACCAAACTTCAACCATTAGTGTATTGTATCACAATCTAGTAGTTACATGTGGAAATTTGGTTCTAGGACATTTGATTTGAGCGCAATCCTCAAACTTAGGTCAAAAAAGCCATTTAAGCCTTTTCACAGTGAGATCTATGCGATATGGCCGAGAAATGTAATTTTGATGTTAACTCCCAAACCGCTGCGCAGAAGTCAACTAAACTTCACCCAATAGTGTATTGTATCACAATCTAGTAGTTACATTTGAAATTTTTGTTCTAGGACATTTTGTTTGAGCGCAATCATTAAACTTAATTAAAAAAGTCATTTAAGCCTTTTCACAGTGAGATCCATGCGATATGGCCGAGAAATGTAATTTTGATGTTAACTCCCAAACCGCTGCGCAGAAGTCAACCAAACTTCACCCATTAGTGTATTGTATCATAATCTAGTAATTACATGTGGAAATTTGGTTCTAGGACATTTGATTTGAGCGCAATCCTCAAACTTAGGTCAAAAAAGCCATTTAAGCCTTTTCACAGTGAGATCTATGCGATATGGCCGAGAAATGTAATTTTGATGTTAACTCCCAAACCGCTGCGCAGAAGTCAACCAAACTTCACCCATTAGTGTATTGTATCACAATCTAGTAGTTACATGTGGAAATTTTGTTCTAGGACATTTGATTTGAGCGCAATCCTCAAACTTAGGTCAAAAAAGCCATTTAAGCCTTTTCACAGTGAGATCTATGCGATATGGCCGAGAAATGTAATTTTGATGTTAACTCCCAAACCGCTGCGCAGAAGTCAACCAAACTTCACCCAATAGTGTATTGTATCACAATCTAGTAGTTACATTTGAAAATTTTGTTCTAGGACATTTTGTTTGAACGCAATCATCAAACTTAGTTAAAAAAGTCATTTAAGCCTTTTCACAGTGAGATCTATGCGATATGGCCGAGAAATGTAATTTTGATGTTAACTCCCAAACCGCTGCACAGAAGTCAACCAAACTTCACCCATTAGTGTATTGTATCACAATCTAGTAGTTACATGTGGAAATTTGGTTATTGGACATTTGATTTGAGCGCAATCCTCAAACTTAGGTCAAAAAAGCCATTTAAGCCTTTTCACAGTGAGATCTATGCGATATGGCCGAGAAATGTAATTTTGATGTTAACTCCCAAACCGCTGCGCAGAAGTCAACCAAACTTCACCTATTAGTGTATTGTATCACAATCTAGTAGTTACATGTGGAAATTTGGTTCTCGGACATTTGATTTGAGCGCAATCCTCAAACTTAGGTCAAAAAAGCCATTTAAGCCTTTTCACAGTGAGATCTATGCGATATGGCCGAGAAATGTAATTTTGATGTTAACTCCCAAACCGCTGCGCAGAAGTCAACCAAACTTCACCCAATAGTGTATTGTATCACATTCTAGTAGTTACATTTGAAAATTTCGTTCTAGGACATTTGGTTTGAGCGCAATTATTAAACTTAGGTCAAAAAAGCCATTTAAGCCTTTTCACAGTGAGATCTATGCGATATGGCCGAGAAATGTAATTTTGATTTTAACTCCCAAACCGCTGCGCAGAAGTCAACCAAACTTCACCCAATAGTGTATTGTATCACATTCTAGTAGTTACATGTGGAAATTTGGTTCTAGGACATTTGATTTGAGCGCAATCCTCAAACCTAGGTCAAAAAAGCCATTTAAGCCTTTTAACAGTGAGATCTATGCGATATGGCCGAGAAATGTAATTTTGATGTTAACTCCCAAACCGCTGCGCAGAAGTCAACTAAACTTCACCCAATAGTGTATTGTATCACATTCTAGTAGTTACATTTGAAAATTTCGTTCTAGGACATTTGGTTTGAGCGCAATCATTAAACTTAATTAAAAAAGTCATTTAAGCCTTTTCACAGTGAGATCTATGCGATATGGCCGAGAAATGTAATTTTGATGTTAACTCCCAAACCGCTGCGCAGAAGTCAACCAAACTTCACCCAATAGTGTATTGTATCACAATCTAGTAGTTACATTTGAAAATTTTGTTCTAGGACATTTTGTTTGAACGCAATCATCAAACTTAATTAAAAAAGTCATTTAAGCCTTTTCACAGTGAGATCTATGCGATATGGCCGAGAAATGTAATTTTGATGTTAACTCCCAAACCGCTGCGCAGAAGTCAACCAAACTTCACCCAATAGTGTATTGTATCACAATCTAGTAGTTACATTTGAAAATTTTGTTCTAGGAAATTTTGTTTGAGCGCAATCATCAAACTTAATTAAAAAAGTCATTTAAGCCTTTTCACAGTGAGATCTATGCGATATGGCCGAGAAATGTAATTTTGATGTTAACTCCCAAACCGCTGCGCAGAAGTCAACCAAACTTCACCCATTAGTGTATTGTATCACAATCTAGTAGTTACATGTGGAAATTTGGTTCTAGGACATTTGATTTGAGCGCAATCCTCAAACTTAGGTCAAAAAAGCCATTTAAGCCTTTTCACAGTGAGATCTATGTGATATGGCCGAGAAATGTAATTTTGATGTTAACTCCCAAACCGCTGCGCAGAAGTCAACCAAACTTCACCCAATAGTGTATTGTATCACATTCTAGTAGTTACATTTGAAAATTTCGTTCTAGGACATTTGGTTTGAGCGCAATTATTAAACTTAGGTCAAAAAAGCCATTTAAGCCTTTTCACAGTGAGATCTATGCGATATGGCCGAGAAATGTAATTTTGATGTTAACTCCCAAACCGCTGCGCAGAAGTAAACCAAACTTCACCCATTAGTGTATTGTATCACAATCTAGTAGTTACATGTGGAAATTTGGTTCTAGGAAATTTTGTTTGAGCGCAATCATCAAACTTAATTAAAAAAGTCATTTAAGCCTTTTCACAGTGAGATCTATGCGATATGGCCGAGAAATGTAATTTTGATGTTAACTCCCAAACCGCTGCGCAGAAGTCAACTAAACTTCACCCAATAGTGTATTGTATCACATTCTAGTAGTTACATTTGAAAATTTCGTTCTAGGACATTTGGTTTGAGCGCAATCATTAAACTTAATTAAAAAAGTCATTTAAGCCTTTTCACAGTGAGATCTATGCGATATGGCCGAGAAATGTAATTTTGATGTTAACTCCCAAACCGCTGCGCAGAAGTCAACCAAACTTCACCCAATAGTGTATTGTATCACAATCTAGTAGTTACATTTGAAAATTTTGTTCTAGGACATTTTGTTTGAGCGCAATCATTAAACTTAATTAAAAAAGTCATTTAAGCCTTTTCACAGTGAGATCTATGCGATATGGCCGAGAAATGTAATTTTGATGTTAACTCCCAAACCGCTGCGCAGAAGTCAACCAAACTTCACCCAATAGTGTATTGTATCACATTCTTGTAGTTACATTTGAAAATTTCGTTCTAGGACATTTGGTTTGAGCGCAATCATTAAACTTAGGTCAAAAAAGCCATTTAAGCCTTTTCACAGTGAGATCTATGCGATATGGCCGAGAAATGTAATTTTGATGTTAACTCCCAAACCGCTGCGCAGAAGTCAACCAAACTTCACCCATTAGTGTATTGTATCACAATCTAGTAGTTACATGTGGAAATTTGGTTCTAGGACATTTGATTTGAGCGCAATCCTCAAACTTAGGTCAAAAAAGCCATTTAAGCCTTTTCACAGTGAGATCTATGCGATATGGCCGAGAAATGTAATTTTGATGTTAACTCCCAAACCGCTGCGCAGAAGTCAACCAAACTTCACCCAATAGTGTATTGTATCACAATCTAGTAGTTACATTTGAAAATTTTGTTCTAGGACATTTTGTTTGAACGCAATCATCAAACTTAATTAAAAAAGTCATTTAAGCCTTTTCACAGTGAGATCTATGCGATATGGCCGAGAAATGTAATTTTGATGTTAACTCCCAAACCGCTGCGCAGAAGTCAACCAAACTTCACCCATTAGTGTATTGTATCACAATCTAGTAGTTACATGTGGAAATTTGGTTATAGGACATTTGATTTGAGCGCAATCCTCAAACTTAGGTCAAAAAAGCCATTTAAGCCTTTTCACAGTGAGATCTATGCGATATGGCCGAGAAATGTAATTTTGATGTTAACTCCCAAACCGCTGCGCAGAAGTCAACCAAACTTCACCCAATAGTGTATTTTATCACAATCTAGTAGTTACATTTGGAAATTTAGTTCTAGGACATTTGATTTGAGCGCAATCTTCAAACTTAATTAAAAAAAGTCATTTAAGCCTTTTCACAGTGAGATCTATGCGATATGGCCGAGAAATGTAATTTTGATGTTCACTCCCAAACCGCTGCGCAGAAGTCAACCAAACTTCAACCATTAGTGTATTGTATCACAATCTAGTAGTTACATGTGGAAATTTGGTTCTAGGACATTTGATTTGAGCGCAATCCTCAAACTTAGGTCAAAAAAGCCATTTAAGCCTTTTCACAGTGAGATCTATGCGATATGGCCGAGAAATGTAATTTTGATGTTAACTCCCAAACCGCTGCGCAGAAGTCAACTAAACTTCACCCAATAGTGTATTGTATCACAATCTAGTAGTTACATTTGAAATTTTTGTTCTAGGACATTTGGTTTGAGCGCAATCATTAAACTTAATTAAAAAAGTCATTTAAGCCTTTTCACAGTGAGATCTATGCGATATGGCCGAGAAATGTAATTTTGATGTTAACTCCCAAACCGCTGCGCAGAAGTCAACCAAACTTCACCCATTAGTGTATTGTATCATAATCTAGTAATTACATGTGGAAATTTGGTTCTAGGACATTTGATTTGAGCGCAATCCTCAAACTTAGGTCAAAAAAGCCATTTAAGCCTTTTCACAGTGAGATCTATGCGATATGGCCGAGAAATGTAATTTTGATGTTAACTCCCAAACCGCTGCGCAGAAGTCAACCAAACTTCACCTATTAGTGTATTGTATCACAATCTAGTAGTTACATGTGGAAATTTGGTTCTCGGACATTTGATTTGAGCGCAATCCTCAAACTTAGGTCAAAAAAGCCATTTAAGCCTTTTCACAGTGAGATCTATGCGATATGGCCGAGAAATGTAATTTTGATGTTAACTCCCAAACCGCTGCGCAGAAGTCAACCAAACTTCACCCAATAGTGTATTGTATCACATTCTAGTAGTTACATTTGAAAATTTTGTTCTCGGACATTTGGTTTGAGCGCAATTATTACACTTAGGTCAAAAAAGCCATTTAAGCCTTTTCACAGTGAGATCTATGCGATATGGCCGAGAAATGTAATTTTGATTTTAACTCCCAAACCGCTGCGCAGAAGTCAACCAAACTTCACCCAATAGTGTATTGTATCACATTCTAGTAGTTACATTTGAAAATTTCGTTCTAGGACATTTGGTTTGAGCGCAATCAATAAACTTAGGTGAAAAAAAGCCATTTAAGCCTTTTCACAGTGAGATCTATGCGATATGGCCGAGAAATGTAATTTTGATGTTAACTCCCAAACCGCTGCGCAGAAGTCAACCAAACTTCACCCAATAGTGTATTGTATCACAATCTAGTAGTTACATTTGAAAATTTTGTTCTAGGAAATTTTGTTTGAGCGCAATCATCAAACTTAATTAAAAAAGTCATTTAAGCCTTTTCACAGTGAGATCTATGCGATATGGCCGAGAAATGTAATTTTGATGTTAACTCCCAAACCGCTGCGCAGAAGTCAACCAAACTTCACCCATTAGTGTATTGTATCACAATCTAGTAGTTACATGTGAAAATTTGGTTCTAGGACATTTGATTTGAGCGCAATCCTTAAACTTAGGTCAAAAAAGCCATTTAAGCCTTTTCACAGTGAGATCTATGCGATATGGCCGAGAAATGTAATTTTGATGTTAACTCCCAAACCGCTGCGCAGAAGTCAACCAAACTTCACCCAATAGTGTATTGTATCACATTCTAGTAGTTACATTTGAAAATTTCGTTCTAGGACATTTGGTTTGAGCGCAATTATTAAACTTAGGTCAAAAAAGCCATTTAAGCCTTTTCACAGTGAGATCTATGCGATATGGCCGAGAAATGTAATTTTGATGTTAACTCCCAAACCGCTGCGCAGAAGTAAACCAAACTTCACCCATTAGTGTATTGTATCACAATCTAGTAGTTACAGGTGGAAATTTGGTTCTAGGACATTTGATTTGAGCGCAATCCTCAAACCTAGGTCAAAAAAGCCATTTAAGCCTTTTCACAGTGAGATCTATGCGATATGGCCGAGAAATGTAATTTTGATGTTAACTCCCAAACCGCTGCGCAGAAGTCAACCAAACTTCACCCAATAGTGTATTGTATCACAATCTAGTAGTTACATTTGAAAATTTTGTCCTAGGACATTTTGTTTGAACGCAATCATCAAACTTAATTAAAAAAGTCATTTAAGCCTTTTCACAGTGAGATCTATGCGATATGGCCGAGAAATGTAATTTTGATGTTCACTCCCAAACCGCTGCGCAGAAGTCAACCAAACTTCACCCATTAGTGTATTGTATCACAATCTAGTAGTTACATGTGGAAATTTGGTTCTAGGACATTTGATTTGAGCGCAATCCTCAAACCTAGGTCAAAAAAGCCATTTAAGCCTTTTCACAGTGAGATCTATGCGATATGGCCGAGAAATGTAATTTTGATGTTAACTCCCAAACCGCTGCGCAGAAGTCAACCAAACTTCACCCATTAGTGTATTGTATCACAATCTAGTAGTTACATGTGAAAATTTCGTTCTAGGACATTTGGTTTGAGCGCAATCATTAAACTTAATTAAAAAAGTCATTTAAGCCTTTTCACAGTGAGATCTATGCGATATGGCCGAGAAATGTAATTTTGATGTTAACTCCCAAACCGCTGCGCAGAAGTCAACCAAACTTCACCCAATAGTGTATTGTATCACAATCTAGTAGTTACATTTGAAAATTTTGTTCTAGGACATTTTGTTTGAGCGCAATCATTAAACTTAATTAAAAAAGTCATTTAAGCCTTTTCACAGTGAGATCTATGCGATATGGCCGAGAAATGTAATTTTGATGTTAACTCCCAAACCGCTGCGCAGAAGTCAACCAAACTTCACCCAATAGTGTATTGTATCACATTCTTGTAGTTACATTTGAAAATTTCGTTCTAGGACATTTGGTTTGAGCGCAATCATTAAACTTAGGTCAAAAAAGCCATTTAAGCCTTTTCACAGTGAGATCTATGCGATATGGCCGAGAAATGTAATTTTGATGTTAACTCCCAAACCGCTGCGCAGAAGTAAACCAAACTTCACCCATTAGTGTATTGTATCACAATCTAGTAGTTACATGTGGAAATTTGGTTCTAGGACATTTGATTTGAGCGCAATCCTCAAACTTAGGTCAAAAAAGCCATTTAAGCCTTTTCACAGTGAGATCTATGCGATATGGCCGAGAAATGTAATTTTGATGTTAACTCCCAAACCGCTGCGCAGAAGTCAACCAAACTTCACCCAATAGTGTATTGTATCACAATCTAGTAGTTACATTTGAAAATTTTGTTCTAGGACATTTTGTTTGAACGCAATCATCAAACTTAATTAAAAAAGTCATTTAAGCCTTTTCACAGTGAGATCTATGCGATATGGCCGAGAAATGTAATTTTGATGTTAACTCCCAAACCGCTGCGCAGAAGTCAACCAAACTTCACCCATTAGTGTATTGTATCACAATCTAGTAGTTACATGTGGAAATTTGGTTATAGGACATTTGATTTGAGCGCAATCCTCAAACTTAGGTCAAAAAAGCCATTTAAGCCTTTTCACAGTGAGATCTATGCGATATGGCCGAGAAATGTAATTTTGATGTTAACTCCCAAACCGCTGCGCAGAAGTCAACCAAACTTCACCCAATAGTGTATTTTATCACAATCTAGTAGTTACATTTGGAAATTTAGTTCTAGGACATTTGATTTGAGCGCAATCTTCAAACGTAATTAAAAAAAGTCATTTAAGCCTTTTCACAGTGAGATCTATGCGATATGGCCGAGAAATGTAATTTTGATGTTCACTCCCAAACCGCTGCGCAGAAGTCAACCAAACTTCAACCATTAGTGTATTGTATCACAATCTAGTAGTTACATGTGGAAATTTGGTTATTGGACATTTGATTTGAGCGCAATCCTCAAACTTAGGTCAAAAAAGCCATTTAAGCCTTTTCACAGTGAGATCTATGCGATATGGCCGAGAAATGTAATTTTGATGTTAACTCCCAAACCGCTGCGCAGAAGTCAACCAAACTTCACCCATTAGTGTATTGTATCACAATCTAGTAGTTACATGTGGAAATTTGGTTCTAGGACATTTGATTTGAGCGCAATCCTCAAACTTAGGTCAAAAAAGCCATTTAAGCCTTTTCACAGTGAGATCTATGCGATATGGCCGAGAAATGTAATTTTGATGTTAACTCCCAAACCGCTGCGCAGAAGTCAACCAAACTTCACCCAATAGTGTATTGTATCACAATCTAGTAGTTACATTTGAAAATTTTGTTCTAGGACATTTTGTTTGAACGCAATCATCAAACTTAATTAAAAAAGTCATTTAAGCCTTTTCACAGTGAGATCTATGCGATATGGCCGAGAAATGTAATTTTGATGTTAACTCCCAAACCGCTGCGCAGAAGTCAACCAAACTTCACCCATTAGTGTATTGTATCACAATCTAGTAGTTACATGTGGAAATTTGGTTATAGGACATTTGATTTGAGCGCAATCCTCAAACTTAGGTCAAAAAAGCCATTTAAGCCTTTTCACAGTGAGATCTATGCGATATGGCCGAGAAATGTAATTTTGATGTTAACTCCCAAACCGCTGCGCAGAAGTCAACCAAACTTCACCCAATAGTGTATTTTATCACAATCTAGTAGTTACATTTGGAAATTTAGTTCTAGGACATTTGATTTGAGCGCAATCTTCAAACTTAATTAAAAAAAGTCATTTAAGCCTTTTCACAGTGAGATCTATGCGATATGGCCGAGAAATGTAATTTTGATGTTCACTCCCAAACCGCTGCGCAGAAGTCAACCAAACTTCAACCATTAGTGTATTGTATCACAATCTAGTAGTTACATGTGGAAATTTGGTTCTAGGACATTTGATTTGAGCGCAATCCTCAAACTTAGGTCAAAAAAGCCATTTAAGCCTTTTCACAGTGAGATCTATGCGATATGGCCGAGAAATGTAATTTTGATGTTAACTCCCAAACCGCTGCGCAGAAGTCAACTAAACTTCACCCAATAGTGTATTGTATCACAATCTAGTAGTTACATTTGAAATTTTTGTTCTAGGACATTTTGTATGAGCGCAATCATTAAACTTAATTAAAAAAGTCATTTAAGCCTTTTCACAGTGAGATCTATGCGATATGGCCGAGAAATGTAATTTTGATGTTAACTCCCAAACCGCTGCGCAGAAGTCAACCAAACTTCACCCATTAGTGTATTGTATCATAATCTAGTAATTACATGTGGAAATTTGGTTCTAGGACATTTGATTTGAGCGCAATCCTCAAACTTAGGTCAAAAAAGCCATTTAAGCCTTTTCACAGTGAGATCTATGCGATATGGCCGAGAAATGTAATTTTGATGTTAACTCCCAAACCGCTGCGCAGAAGTCAACCAAACTTCACCTATTAGTGTATTGTATCACAATCTAGTAGTTACATGTGGAAATTTGGTTCTCGGACATTTGATTTGAGCGCAATCCTCAAACTTAGGTCAAAAAAGCCATTTAAGCCTTTTCACAGTGAGATCTATGCGATATGGCCGAGAAATGTAATTTTGATGTTAACTCCCAAACCGCTGCGCAGAAGTCAACCAAACTTCACCCAATAGTGTATTGTATCACATTCTAGTAGTTACATTTGAAAATTTTGTTCTAGGACATTTGGTTTGAGCGCAATTATTACACTTAGGTCAAAAAAGCCATTTAAGCCTTTTCACAGTGAGATCTATGCGATATGGCCGAGAAATGTAATTTTGATTTTAACTCCCAAACCGCTGCGCAGAAGTCAACCAAACTTCACCCAATAGTGTATTGTATCACATTCTAGTAGTTACATTTGAAAATTTCGTTCTAGGACATTTGGTTTGAGCGCAATCATTAAACTTAGGTGAAAAAAAGCCATTTAAGCCTTTTCACAGTGAGATCTATGCGATATGGCCGAGAAATGTAATTTTGATGTTAACTCCCAAACCGCTGCGCAGAAGTCAACCAAACTTCACCCAATAGTGTATTGTATCACAATCTAGTAGTTACATTTGAAAATTTTGTTCTAGGAAATTTTGTTTGAGCGCAATCATCAAACTTAATTAAAAAAGTCATTTAAGCCTTTTCACAGTGAGATCTATGCGATATGGCCGAGAAATGTAATTTTGATGTTAACTCCCAAACCGCTGCGCAGAAGTCAACCAAACTTCACCCATTAGTGTATTGTATCACAGTCTAGTAGTTACATGTGAAAATTTGGTTCTAGGACATTTGATTTGAGCGCAATCCTTAAACTTAGGTCAAAAAAGCCATTTAAGCCTTTTCACAGTGAGATCTATGCGATATGGCCGAGAAATGTAATTTTGATGTTAACTCCCAAACCGCTGCGCAGAAGTCAACCAAACTTCACCCAATAGTGTATTGTATCACATTCTAGTAGTTACATTTGAAAATTTCGTTCTAGGACATTTGGTTTGAGCGCAATTATTAAACTTAGGTCAAAAAAGCCATTTAAGCCTTTTCACAGTGAGATCTATGCGATATGGCCGAGAAATGTAATTTTGATGTTAACTCCCAAACCGCTGCGCAGAAGTAAACCAAACTTCACCCATTAGTGTATTGTATCACAATCTAGTAGTTACAGGTGGAAATTTGGTTCTAGGACATTTGATTTGAGCGCAATCCTCAAACCTAGGTCAAAAAAGCCATTTAAGCCTTTTCACAGTGAGATCTATGCGATATGGCCGAGAAATGTAATTTTGATGTTAACTCCCAAACCGCTGCGCAGAAGTCAACCAAACTTCACCCAATAGTGTATTGTATCACAATCTAGTAGTTACATTTGAAAATTTTGTCCTAGGACATTTTGTTTGAACGCAATCATCAAACTTAATTAAAAAAGTCATTTAAGCCTTTTCACAGTGAGATCTATGCGATATGGCCGAGAAATGTAATTTTGATGTTCACTCCCAAACCGCTGCGCAGAAGTCAACCAAACTTCACCCATTAGTGTATTGTATCACAATCTAGTAGTTACATGTGGAAATTTGGTTCTAGGACATTTGATTTGAGCGCAATCCTCAAACCTAGGTCAAAAAAGCCATTTAAGCCTTTTCACAGTGAGATCTATGCGATATGGCCGAGAAATGTAATTTTGATGTTAACTCCCAAACCGCTGCGCAGAAGTCAACCAAACTTCACCCATTAGTGTATTGTATCACAATCTAGTAGTTACATGTGAAAATTTCGTTCTAGGACATTTGGTTTGAGCGCAATCATTAAACTTAATTAAAAAAGTCATTTAAGCCTTTTCACAGTGAGATCTATGCGATATGGCCGAGAAATGTAATTTTGATGTTAACTCCCAAACCGCTGCGCAGAAGTCAACCAAACTTCACCCAATAGTGTATTGTATCACAATCTAGTAGTTACATTTGAAAATTTTGTTCTAGGACATTTTGTTTGAGCGCAATCATTAAACTTAATTAAAAAAGTCATTTAAGCCTTTTCACAGTGAGATCTATGCGATATGGCCGAGAAATGTAATTTTGATGTTAACTCCCAAACCGCTGCGCAGAAGTCAACCAAACTTCACCCAATAGTGTATTGTATCACATTCTTGTAGTTACATTTGAAAATTTCGTTCTAGGACATTTGGTTTGAGCGCAATCATTAAACTTAGGTCAAAAAAGCCATTTAAGCCTTTTCACAGTGAGATCTATGCGATATGGCCGAGAAATGTAATTTTGATGTTAACTCCCAAACCGCTGCGCAGAAGTAAACCAAACTTCACCCATTAGTGTATTGTATCACAATCTAGTAGTTACATGTGGAAATTTGGTTCTAGGACATTTGATTTGAGCGCAATCCTCAAACTTAGGTCAAAAAAGCCATTTAAGCCTTTTCACAGTGAGATCTATGCGATATGGCCGAGAAATGTAATTTTGATGTTAACTCCCAAACCGCTGCGCAGAAGTCAACCAAACTTCACCCAATAGTGTATTGTATCACAATCTAGTAGTTACATTTGAAAATTTTGTTCTAGGACATTTTGTTTGAACGCAATCATCAAACTTAATTAAAAAAGTCATTTAAGCCTTTTCACAGTGAGATCTATGCGATATGGCCGAGAAATGTAATTTTGATGTTAACTCCCAAACCGCTGCGCAGAAGTCAACCAAACTTCACCCATTAGTGTATTGTATCACAATCTAGTAGTTACATGTGGAAATTTGGTTATAGGACATTTGATTTGAGCGCAATCCTCAAACTTAGGTCAAAAAAGCCATTTAAGCCTTTTCACAGTGAGATCTATGCGATATGGCCGAGAAATGTAATTTTGATGTTAACTCCCAAACCGCTGCGCAGAAGTCAACCAAACTTCACCCAATAGTGTATTTTATCACAATCTAGTAGTTACATTTGGAAATTTAGTTCTAGGACATTTGATTTGAGCGCAATCTTCAAACGTAATTAAAAAAAGTCATTTAAGCCTTTTCACAGTGAGATCTATGCGATATGGCCGAGAAATGTAATTTTGATGTTCACTCCCAAACCGCTGCGCAGAAGTCAACCAAACTTCAACCATTAGTGTATTGTATCACAATCTAGTAGTTACATGTGGAAATTTGGTTATTGGACATTTGATTTGAGCGCAATCCTCAAACTTAGGTCAAAAAAGCCATTTAAGCCTTTTCACAGTGAGATCTATGCGATATGGCCGAGAAATGTAATTTTGATGTTAACTCCCAAACCGCTGCGCAGAAGTCAACCAAACTTCACCTATTAGTGTATTGTATCACAATCTAGTAGTTACATGTGGAAATTTGGTTCTAGGACATTTGATTTGAGCGCAATCCTCAAACTTAGGTCAAAAAAGCCATTTAAGCCTTTTCACAGTGAGATCTATGCGATATGGCCGAGAAATGTAATTTTGATGTTAACTCCCAAACCGCTGCGCAGAAGTCAACCAAACTTCACCCAATAGTGTATTGTATCACATTCTAGTAGTTACATTTGAAAATTTCGTTCTAGGACATTTGGTTTGAGCGCAATTATTAAACTTAGGTCAAAAAAGCCATTTAAGCCTTTTCACAGTGAGATCTATGCGATATGGCCGAGAAATGTAATTTTGATGTTAACTCCCAAACCGCTGCGCAGAAGTCAACCAAACTTCACCCAATAGTGTATTGTATCACAATCTAGTAGTTACATTTGAAAATTTTGTTCTAGGACATTTTGTTTGAACGCAATCATCAAACTTAATTAAAAAAGTCATTTAAGCCTTTTCACAGTGAGATCTATGCGATATGGCCGAGAAATGTAATTTTGATGTTAACTCCCAAACCGCTGCGCAGAAGTCAACCAAACTTCACCCATTAGTGTATTGTATCACAATCTAGTAGTTACATGTGGAAATTTGGTTATTGGACATTTGATTTGAGCGCAATCCTCAAACTTAGGTCAAAAAAGCCATTTAAGCCTTTTCACAGTGAGATCTATGCGATATGGCCGAGAAATGTAATTTTGATGTTAACTCCCAAACCGCTGCGCAGAAGTAAACCAAACTTCACCCATTAGTGTATTGTATCACAATCTAGTAGTTACATGTGGAAATTTGGTTCTAGGACATTTGATTTGAGCGCAATCCTCAAACCTAGGTCAAAAAAGCCATTTAAGCCTTTTCACAGTGAGATCTATGTGATATGGCCGAGAAATGTAATTTTGATGTTAACTCCCAAACCGCTGCGCAGAAGTCAACTAAACTTCACCCAATAGTGTATTGTATCACATTCTAGTAGTTACATTTGAAAATTTCGTTCTAGGACATTTGGTTTGAGCGCAATCATTAAACTTAATTAAAAAAGTCATTTAAGCCTTTTCACAGTGAGATCTATGCGATATGGCCGAGAAATGTAATTTTGATGTTAACTCCCAAACCGCTGCGCAGAAGTCAACCAAACTTCACCCAATAGTGTATTGTATCACAATCTAGTAGTTACATTTGAAAATTTTGTTCTAGGACATTTTGTTTGAACGCAATCATCAAACTTAATTAAAAAAGTCATTTAAGCCTTTTCACAGTGAGATCTATGCGATATGGCCGAGAAATGTAATTTTGATGTTAACTCCCAAACCGCTGCGCAGAAGTCAACCAAACTTCACCCAATAGTGTATTGTATCACAATCTAGTAGTTACATTTGAAAATGTTGTTCTAGGAAATTTTGTTTGAGCGCAATCATCAAACTTAATTAAAAAAGTCATTTAAGCCTTTTCACAGTGAGATCTATGCGATATGGCCGAGAAATGTAATTTTGATGTTAACTCCCAAACCGCTGCGCAGAAGTCAACCAAACTTCACCCATTAGTGTATTGTATCACAATCTAGTAGTTACATGTGGAAATTTGGTTCTAGGACATTTGATTTGAGCGCAATCCTCAAACTTAGGTCAAAAAAGCCATTTAAGCCTTTTCACAGTGAGATCTATGCGATATGGCCGAGAAATGTAATTTTGATGTTAACTCCCAAACCGCTGCGCAGAAGTCAACCAAACTTCACCCAATAGTGTATTGTATCACAATCTAGTAGTTACATTTGAAAATTTTGTTCTAGGACATTTTGTTTGAACGCAATCATCAAACTTAGTTAAAAAAGTCATTTAAGCCTTTTCACAGTGAGATCTATGCGATATGGCCGAGAAATGTAATTTTGATGTTAACTCCCAAACCGCTGCACAGAAGTCAACCAAACTTCACCCATTAGTGTATTGTATCACAATCTAGTAGTTACATGTGGAAATTTGGTTATTGGACATTTGATTTGAGCGCAATCCTCAAACTTAGGTCAAAAAAGCCATTTAAGCCTTTTCACAGTGAGATCTATGCGATATGGCCGAGAAATGTAATTTTGATGTTAACTCCCAAACCGCTGCGCAGAAGTCAACCAAACTTCACCTATTAGTGTATTGTATCACAATCTAGTAGTTACATGTGGAAATTTGGTTCTCGGACATTTGATTTGAGCGCAATCCTCAAACTTAGGTCAAAAAAGCCATTTAAGCCTTTTCACAGTGAGATCTATGCGATATGGCCGAGAAATGTAATTTTGATGTTAACTCCCAAACCGCTGCGCAGAATTCAATTCAATTCAATTTTATTTGTATAGCCCTCAATCACAACAGAGGTCTCAAAGGACTTTACAGAGGCAATATGATACACAATTAGAAATGAAGCAACAAAGATGAATAGATACAGTTCAAGTCCTGGGTATCCCCTATCCTTAAGACCCTCCATGCCGGCAAGGAAAAACTCCAAAAACTCCAGAGTCAATTGGGAGAAAAATGAGAAACCTTGGGGAGTACCACAGTCAGGAGAGATCCACTCCCAGGACGGATAGACAGGAACCCCAGAACGGCTAATGGAAATTAGCAAGCGAAGTTATAGTCCGTAAAAATACAGTGGAGTAAAGGAGCAAGAAGAGGTCCCTCTAGTCAGATGAGACGGGGGTAGCAGCGAGGACGTCTATCCAGCCAGGGGTCCGGACAGTCAGGAGGCTGCAGCTGAAAAATAGCCCCTCCCCAGAGGGGAGGGGGGAAAGGGGACACCGGGTGACTAGTGATGAAGAGACTAGACAACTAGATATTAACATTGGAAAATAGAAATAAAGTAAGACAAGTGGTAGGTAGAGTAAGAAAAGGAGATAGAACTCAGCGGCTGTACTGCCCCCCAGCATTATAGCTTCTAGTGCAACTTAAACTGTGAGTCTATTCCGACTTCAACTAGCCTAACTATAAGCTTTGTCGAATAGGAACGTTTTTAATCTAATCTTAAATGTGCAAACTGTCTCGGCTTCTTTAATACTAGCTGGAAGCTGATTCCATAAAACAGGGGCTTGGTGGCTAAAGGCTCTAGCTCCGACAGTACTTTTATGAACCCTGGGAACTACCAGTAGACCTGCATTCTGAGATCGGAGTGTTCTGTTGGGGCGGTATGGAACCAGAGCATCGGTGAGATAAGATGGCCCCAACCCATTAATGGTCTTAAATGTAAGAAGGAGTATTTTAAATTTAATTCTAAACTCGACTGGAAGCCAGTGAAGTGCCTGGAGCACAGGGGTGATGTGCTCTCTTCTATTGGTTCCTGTTAAAAGTCTTGCTGCTGCGTTTTGGACTAGCTGAAGACCTTTTAGAGAGCTTTTAGGACAAGCTGCAAGTAGGGAGTTACAGTAATCCAATCTCGATGTAACGAACGCGTGAATTAATTTTTCTGCATCGCTTTTAGATAAAATATTTCTAATTTTGGCGATGTTGCGCAGGTGAAAGAAAGCCGTTCTACAGGTTTGTTTAATGTGTGCTTTAAACGATAAGTCAGGGTCAAATAAAATTCCTAGGTTTTTAACTGTGGCGCTGGAGGCTACACTTACATTGTCCAGAGTGACTATCTGGGCAGATAAAGAGTCTCTAACACTTTTCGAGCCTATTATAAGGACTTCTGTCTTTTCAGGGTTAAGTAGAAGATAGTTAGTGCTCATCCAGGTATTTATATCTCGGACGCAGGCGCTTAGTTTTTCTACTTGCCTGACCTGCTCAGGTTTAATTGATAAATACAGTTGTGTGTCGTCAGCGTAACAATGAAAGTTAATGCTATGTTTTCTGATGATGTTACCTAGAGGAAGCATATACAGCGTAAACAAGATGGGCCCGAGGACAGATCCTTGCGGCACACCATAACTAACTCTAGAGTACGATGATGATTGCTGGTTTACATTGACAAACTGGTACCTATTAGATAAATATGATTTAAACCAGCAGAGGGCTGCTCCTCTAATGCCTATGTCACATTCTAATCTCTGCAATAAGATATTATGGTCGATTGTGTCAAAGGCTGCGCTCAGGTCCAGCAGAACCAGGATCGAGACTAATCCAACGTCAGCGGCAAGTAACAAGTCATTAGTTACTTTAACTAATGCGGTTTCAGTGCTATGATGAGCTCGAAAGCCAGACTGGAACTGTTCAAACAAACTATTGTCCTGTAGGTGCTGACAGAGCTGTTTAATTACCACTCTTTCAAGGACTTTGGAGAGAAATGGTAAGTTAGAAATAGGTCTATAATTGGCCAGAATATCAGGATCAAGAGTAGGTTTTTTCAAGAGCGGTTTAATAACTGCATATTTAAAGGACTGCGGCACGTAGCCAGTAACTAATGAGGTATTTATTATATTTAAGATAGTGTCAATAGTTAGAGGCAGGGTCTCTTTAAAAAGTTTGGTTGGGATTGGGTCAAGGAGGCACGTTGATGGTTTGGAGGACATTATAATTGAAGTTACATCAATTTGGTCTACAGTGGTAAAGTTATTTAATATTTTAGAGGGGTTTATAGGAGATTCCGAATTCTTTGTCTGCACTTTATCAGACCTAATAATTGGAAGTGATTCATTTATTTTATTTCTAATAGTTGCGATTTTATTGTTAAAAAATTTTAGGAAGTCATCACAGCTAAGGGTGGTTGGGATATAAGGTTCTATTGAGGTGTGACTGTTTGTCAGCCTTGCTACAGTGCTGAACAGAAACCTAGGATTATTTTTGTTTTCCTCTATTAAGGATGAGTAATATCTGGTTTTAGCCGTGCGCAAGGCCTGCTTATATGTCACTAAGCTGTGTTTCCAAGCAGAGAGGGTGTGCTCTGTGTTGGAACGGCGCCAAAGTCTTTCTAATTTACGTGTCGATTGTTTAAGAGAGCGTGTTTCAGCATTATACCAGGGAGATGCTCGTCTCGGCTTGACAAACTTTAATTTGGAGGGAGCGACGACATCTAGGGTGGTACGAAACGTAAACAGAACACGATCAACAAACTCGTCATTAACAGCAAGGCCGGACATCACTCCTTCATAATTAGATGACATGGAGGCAAATATAGGCTGAATTATCTGTTTATACTCTGAAACAGAGTGATCACCTAATGTCCTTTTCATCTGAGTTCTAATCACTGGTGGTGGATTATCTTGAAGCACAAACCGAAAGGTAATTAGAAAATGATCAGACAGTACAGGGTTGTGGGGATGGACACTAAGATCACTAATCTCAGTACCGTAGGTTAAAATCAAGTCCAGGGTGTGCTTGTGACTATGAGTTGGTTTATTTACATTTTGAATGAAGCCAGTCCCATCTAGTAGGTCATTAAAGGCCTTACCAAGGGAGTCACCTTCATCGTCAACATGTATATTAAAATCCCCTACAATTATAATTCTATCCCAGCTTAGCAAAATACTAGATAAAAAGTCAGAGAAATCTAACAAAAACTGTGAGTAGGGACCAGGGGGACGGTAAACCACTATGAACAGAACTGGTTTTTGGTTCTTCCAGTTAGCGTCTATAATTGATAGTGCTAGACTTTCAAAGGAGTTATAAATGTAATTAGCTTTACTTTTTGGGCTCATACCTAAACAAGAGTGTGATATTACTGCCACCCCCCCTCCACGGCCCGTGCTTCTAGCTGTGTGAAAATTCACGTGACTTGGGGGTGTGGATTCATTAAGTCTAACAAAGTCATCCTGCTGAAGCCAAGTTTCAGTCAGGGCCAAAATATGAATATTGTAATCCCCAATTAAGTCATTAACTAACAGAGATTTGGGCGAGATTGACCTGATGTTTAATAATCCGCATCTTATATATTTATTAAGAGCTAATTTATTTTCACTGCTATCAGGGGCTATATGTATTAAATTCTTTGGTCTCGTTCCTATAGTACTCGGTTTTCCCCTGTTCACTATACGAGGCACGGACACAGTCTCTATCTTCTGTCCTGAATTTTGGATTTGTGACAGCTCGGAAAGAGGCGAGTGGTCACTACTAACAGTGTTATGTTTTACACTACAACACTGCGCCCGGGCCCCCACTCTCAAGTGTCACTTTGGGAGACTTAGTTTGGCGGCCAAATTTCGAGTTAAGAGAGCAGCACCGTCCCAAGTCGGATGAATGCCGTCTCGGCGCATGAGCCCGGGCTTGCCCCAAAACGCGTGCCAGTTATCAACAAAGACTATATCGTTTTCTGGGCACCATCTAGACAACCAGCGGTTAAATGATGAGAATCTAGAGTACATCTCATCATTGACCAAATTAGGCAGAGGACCAGAGAAAACTACGGTGTCCGCCATCGACTTAGCAAGTTCACACACCGAGGCTACGTTTAATTTAAGCACCTCAGACTGTCTCCGCCGGGCGTCGTTACCGCCTGCGTGAATCACGATACGGCGGAACCTCTTCCTACTCTGCTTTAAGAGTCTGAGGTTTCCTTCGATGTCACCGACTCTGGCCCCTGGGTAACACCTGACAGACACCGCCGGGTGCTTCACGTCTCTAACTATGGAGCTTCCAATTACGAGAGTGTCTGGTTCAGCCGGTGTGTCGCTGAGGGGGGCAAACCTATTGCTGACGTGAAGCTGCTGGTGCACTAAGGTTGTGCGTTTACCACTGCGCTTCCCCCGTACAGTCACAAATCCCTCCTTAATTTCCCCCGGCTGCACGGGGCTCGCTGGGGGGCTAACTGCGCTAGCAATCCTACTACTGCAAGCACGACCTGCCACTACCTGGCTATAGCTAGGACTAGCTTTCGTCTCTAGAGTGCAGAGCCGTGCTTCTAGCTCAGAAACCCTGGTCTCCAACTCTGAGACTAAGCTACACTTCCTACAGCTACTACTGTCCTCGACGAAGGAGCCAGGGTGCTCGCTATACATACAGCACAGTGAGCAGAAAAGACGGGAGGACGAAGGCAGAGGGCTAGCCATAGCTCGGATAAGCTAGGCTAGCAAGATAGAGCTAAAGAGGAGAGGAGAGTAGTTTTAATCCACGATCTGTCCGATCGTGGGATAAAACAAAATAAGGAGGTCAACCAAACTTCACCCAATAGTGTATTGTATCACATTCTAGTAGTTACATTTGAAAATTTCGTTCTAGGACATTTGGTTTGAGCGCAATTATTAAACTTAGGTCAAAAAAGCCATTTAAGCCTTTTCACAGTGAGATCTATGCGATATGGCCGAGAAATGTAATTTTGATTTTAACTCCCAAACCGCTGCGCAGAAGTCAACCAAACTTCACCCAATAGTGTATTGTATCACATTCTAGTAGTTACATTTGAAAATTTCGTTCTAGGACATTTGGTTTGAGCGCAATCATTAAACTTAGGTCAAAAAAGCCATTTAAGCCTTTTCACAGTGAGATCTATGCGATATGGCCGAGAAATGTAATTTTGATGTTAACTCCCAAACCGCTGCGCAGAAGTCAACCAAACTTCACCCATTAGTGTATTGTATCACAATCTAGTAGTTACATGTGAAAATTTGGTTCTAGGACATTTGATTTGAGCGCAATCCTCAAACTTATGTCAAAAAAGCCATTTAAGCCTTTTCACAGTGAGATCTATGCGATATGGCCGAGAAATGTAATTTTGATGTTAACTCCCAAACCGCTGCGCAGAAGTCAACCAAACTTCACCCAATAGTGTATTGTATCACATTCTAGTAGTTACATTTGAAAATTTCGTTCTAGGACATTTGGTTTGAGCGCAATTATTAAACTTAGGTCAAAAATGCCATTTAAGCCTTTTCACAGTGAGATCTATGCGATATGGCCGAGAAATGTAATTTTGATGTTAACTCCCAAACCGCTGCGCAGAAGTAAACCAAACTTCACCCATTAGTGTATTGTATCACAATCTAGTAGTTACAGGTGGAAATTTGGTTCTAGGACATTTGATTTGAGCGCAATCCTCAAACCTAGGTCAAAAAAGCCATTTAAGCCTTTTCACAGTGAGATCTATGCGATATGGCCGAGAAATGTAATTTTGATGTTAACTCCCAAACCGCTGCGCAGAAGTCAACCAAACTTCACCCAATAGTGTATTGTATCACAATCTAGTAGTTACATTTGAAAATTTTGTCCTAGGACATTTTGTTTGAACGCAATCATCAAACTTAATTAAAAAAGTCATTTAAGCCTTTTCACAGTGAGATCTATGCGATATGGCCGAGAAATGTAATTTTGATGTTCACTCCCAAACCGCTGCGCAGAAGTCAACCAAACTTCACCCATTAGTGTATTGTATCACAATCTAGTAGTTACATGTGGAAATTTGGTTCTAGGACATTTGATTTGAGCGCAATCCTCAAACCTAGGTCAAAAAAGCCATTTAAGCCTTTTCACAGTGAGATCTATGCGATATGGCCGAGAAATGTAATTTTGATGTTAACTCCCAAACCGCTGCGCAGAAGTCAACTAAACTTCACCCAATAGTGTATTGTATCACATTCTAGTAGTTACATTTGAAAATTTCGTTCTAGGACATTTGGTTTGAGCGCAATCATTAAACTTAATTAAAAAAGTCATTTAAGCCTTTTCACAGTGAGATCTATGCGATATGGCCGAGAAATGTAATTTTGATGTTAACTCCCAAACCGCTGCGCAGAAGTCAACCAAACTTCACCCAATAGTGTATTGTATCACAATCTAGTAGTTACATTTGAAAATTTTGTTCTAGGACATTTTGTTTGAACGCAATCATCAAACTTAATTAAAAAAGTCATTTAAGCCTTTTCACAGTGAGATCTATGCGATATGGCCGAGAAATGTAATTTTGATGTTAACTCCCAAACCGCTGCGCAGAAGTCAACCAAACTTCACCCAATAGTGTATTGTATCACAATCTAGTAGTTACATTTGAAAATTTTGTTCTAGGAAATTTTGTTTGAGCGCAATCATCAAACTTAATTAAAAAAGTCATTTAAGCCTTTTCACAGTGAGATCTATGCGATATGGCCGAGAAATGTAATTTTGATGTTAACTCCCAAACCGCTGCGCAGAAGTCAACCAAACTTCACCCATTAGTGTATTGTATCACAATCTAGTAGTTACATGTGGAAATTTGGTTCTAGGACATTTGATTTGAGCGCAATCCTCAAACTTAGGTCAAAAAAGCCATTTAAGCCTTTTCACAGTGAGATCTATGTGATATGGCCGAGAAATGTAATTTTGATGTTAACTCCCAAACCGCTGCGCAGAAGTCAACCAAACTTCACCCAATAGTGTATTGTATCACATTCTAGTAGTTACATTTGAAAATTTCGTTCTAGGACATTTGGTTTGAGCGCAATTATTAAACTTAGGTCAAAAAAGCCATTTAAGCCTTTTCACAGTGAGATCTATGCGATATGGCCGAGAAATGTAATTTTGATGTTAACTCCCAAACCGCTGCGCAGAAGTAAACCAAACTTCACCCATTAGTGTATTGTATCACAATCTAGTAGTTACATGTGGAAATTTGGTTCTAGGAAATTTTGTTTGAGCGCAATCATCAAACTTAATTAAAAAAGTCATTTAAGCCTTTTCACAGTGAGATCTATGCGATATGGCCGAGAAATGTAATTTTGATGTTAACTCCCAAACCGCTGCGCAGAAGTCAACTAAACTTCACCCATTAGTGTATTGTATCACATTCTAGTAGTTACATTTGAAAATTTCGTTCTAGGACATTTGGTTTGAGCGCAATCATTAAACTTAGGTCAAAAAAGCCATTTAAGCCTTTTCACAGTGAGATCTATGCGATATGGCCGAGAAATGTAATTTTGATGTTAACTCCCAAACCGCTGCGCAGAAGTCAACCAAACTTCACCCAATAGTGTATTGTATCACAATCTAGTAGTTACATTTGAAAATTTTGTCCTAGGACATTTTGTTTGAACGCAATCATCAAACTTAATTAAAAAAGTCATTTAAGCCTTTTCACAGTGAGATCTATGCGATATGGCCGAGAAATGTAATTTTGATGTTCACTCCCAAACCGCTGCGCAGAAGTCAACCAAACTTCACCCATTAGTGTATTGTATCACAATCTAGTAGTTACATGTGGAAATTTGGTTCTAGGACATTTGATTTGAGCGCAATCCTCAAACCTAGGTCAAAAAAGCCATTTAAGCCTTTTCACAGTGAGATCTATGCGATATGGCCGAGAAATGTAATTTTGATGTTAACTCCCAAACCGCTGCGCAGAAGTCAACTAAACTTCACCCAATAGTGTATTGTATCACATTCTAGTAGTTACATTTGAAAATTTCGTTCTAGGACATTTGGTTTGAGCGCAATCATTAAACTTAATTAAAAAAGTCATTTAAGCCTTTTCACAGTGAGATCTATGCGATATGGCCGAGAAATGTAATTTTGATGTTAACTCCCAAACCGCTGCGCAGAAGTCAACCAAACTTCACCCAATAGTGTATTGTATCACAATCTAGTAGTTACATTTGAAAATTTTGTTCTAGGACATTTTGTTTGAACGCAATCATCAAACTTAATTAAAAAAGTCATTTAAGCCTTTTCACAGTGAGATCTATGCGATATGGCCGAGAAATGTAATTTTGATGTTAACTCCCAAACCGCTGCGCAGAAGTCAACCAAACTTCACCCAATAGTGTATTGTATCACAATCTAGTAGTTACATTTGAAAATTTTGTTCTAGGAAATTTTGTTTGAGCGCAATCATCAAACTTAATTAAAAAAGTCATTTAAGCCTTTTCACAGTGAGATCTATGCGATATGGCCGAGAAATGTAATTTTGATGTTAACTCCCAAACCGCTGCGCAGAAGTCAACCAAACTTCACCCATTAGTGTATTGTATCACAATCTAGTAGTTACATGTGGAAATTTGGTTCTAGGACATTTGATTTGAGCGCAATCCTCAAACTTAGGTCAAAAAAGCCATTTAAGCCTTTTCACAGTGAGATCTATGTGATATGGCCGAGAAATGTAATTTTGATGTTAACTCCCAAACCGCTGCGCAGAAGTCAACCAAACTTCACCCAATAGTGTATTGTATCACATTCTAGTAGTTACATTTGAAAATTTCGTTCTAGGACATTTGGTTTGAGCGCAATTATTAAACTTAGGTCAAAAAAGCCATTTAAGCCTTTTCACAGTGAGATCTATGCGATATGGCCGAGAAATGTAATTTTGATGTTAACTCCCAAACCGCTGCGCAGAAGTAAACCAAACTTCACCCATTAGTGTATTGTATCACAATCTAGTAGTTACATGTGGAAATTTGGTTCTAGGAAATTTTGTTTGAGCGCAATCATCAAACTTAATTAAAAAAGTCATTTAAGCCTTTTCACAGTGAGATCTATGCGATATGGCCGAGAAATGTAATTTTGATGTTAACTCCCAAACCGCTGCGCAGAAGTCAACTAAACTTCACCCAATAGTGTATTGTATCACAATCTAGTAGTTACATTTGAAAATTTCGTTCTAGGACATTTGGTTTGAGCGCAATCATTAAACTTAATTAAAAAAGTCATTTAAGCCTTTTCACAGTGAGATCTATGCGATATGGCCGAGAAATGTAATTTTGATGTTAACTCCCAAACCGCTGCGCAGAAGTCAACCAAACTTCACCCAATAGTGTATTGTATCACAATCTAGTAGTTACATTTGAAAATTTTGTTCTAGGACATTTTGTTTGAGCGCAATCATTAAACTTAATTAAAAAAGTCATTTAAGCCTTTTCACAGTGAGATCTATGCGATATGGCCGAGAAATGTAATTTTGATGTTAACTCCCAAACCGCTGCGCAGAAGTCAACCAAACTTCACCCAATAGTGTATTGTATCACATTCTTGTAGTTACATTTGAAAATTTCGTTCTAGGACATTTGGTTTGAGCGCAATCATTAAACTTAGGTCAAAAAAGCCATTTAAGCCTTTTCACAGTGAGATCTATGCGATATGGCCGAGAAATGTAATTTTGATGTTAACTCCCAAACCGCTGCGCAGAAGTCAACCAAACTTCACCCATTAGTGTATTGTATCACAATCTAGTAGTTACATGTGGAAATTTGGTTCTAGGACATTTGATTTGAGCGCAATCCTCAAACTTAGGTCAAAAAAGCCATTTAAGCCTTTTCACAGTGAGATCTATGCGATATGGCCGAGAAATGTAATTTTGATGTTAACTCCCAAACCGCTGCGCAGAAGTCAACCAAACTTCACCCAATAGTGTATTGTATCACAATCTAGTAGTTACATTTGAAAATTTTGTTCTAGGACATTTTGTTTGAACGCAATCATCAAACTTAATTAAAAAAGTCATTTAAGCCTTTTCACAGTGAGATCTATGCGATATGGCCGAGAAATGTAATTTTGATGTTAACTCCCAAACCGCTGCGCAGAAGTCAACCAAACTTCACCCATTAGTGTATTGTATCACAATCTAGTAGTTACATGTGGAAATTTGGTTATAGGACATTTGATTTGAGCGCAATCCTCAAACTTAGGTCAAAAAAGCCATTTAAGCCTTTTCACAGTGAGATCTATGCGATATGGCCGAGAAATGTAATTTTGATGTTAACTCCCAAACCGCTGCGCAGAAGTCAACCAAACTTCACCCAATAGTGTATTTTATCACAATCTAGTAGTTACATTTGGAAATTTAGTTCTAGGACATTTGATTTGAGCGCAATCTTCAAACTTAATTAAAAAAAGTCATTTAAGCCTTTTCACAGTGAGATCTATGCGATATGGCCGAGAAATGTAATTTTGATGTTCACTCCCAAACCGCTGCGCAGAAGTCAACCAAACTTCAACCATTAGTGTATTGTATCACAATCTAGTAGTTACATGTGGAAATTTGGTTCTTGGACATTTGATTTGAGCGCAATCCTCAAACTTAGGTCAAAAAAGCCATTTAAGCCTTTTCACAGTGAGATCTATGCGATATGGCCGAGAAATGTAATTTTGATGTTAACTCCCAAACCGCTGCGCAGAAGTCAACTAAACTTCACCCAATAGTGTATTGTATCACAATCTAGTAGTTACATTTGAAATTTTTGTTCTAGGACATTTTGTTTGAGCGCAATCATTAAACTTAATTAAAAAAGTCATTTAAGCCTTTTCACAGTGAGATCTATGCGATATGGCCGAGAAATGTAATTTTGATGTTAACTCCCAAACCGCTGCGCAGAAGTCAACCAAACTTCACCCATTAGTGTATTGTATCATAATCTAGTAATTACATGTGGAAATTTGGTTCTAGGACATTTGATTTGAGCGCAATCCTCAAACTTAGGTCAAAAAAGCCATTTAAGCCTTTTCACAGTGAGATCTATGCGATATGGCCGAGAAATGTAATTTTGATGTTAACTCCCAAACCGCTGCGCAGAAGTCAACCAAACTTCACCTATTAGTTTATTGTATCACAATCTAGTAGTTACATGTGGAAATTTGGTTCTCGGACATTTGATTTGAGCGCAATCCTCAAACTTAGGTCAAAAAAGCCATTTAAGCCTTTTCACAGTGAGATCTATGCGATATGGCCGAGAAATGTAATTTTGATGTTAACTCCCAAACCGCTGCGCAGAAGTCAACCAAACTTCACCCAATAGTGTATTGTATCACATTCTAGTAGTTACATTTGAAAATTTTGTTCTAGGACATTTGGTTTGAGCGCAATTATTACACTTAGGTCAAAAAAGCCATTTAAGCCTTTTCACAGTGAGATCTATGCGATATGGCCGAGAAATGTAATTTTGATTTTAACTCCCAAACCGCTGCGCAGAAGTCAACCAAACTTCACCCAATAGTGTATTGTATCACATTCTAGTAGTTACATTTGAAAATTTCGTTCTAGGACATTTGGTTTGAGCGCAATCATTAAACTTAGGTGAAAAAAAGCCATTTAAGCCTTTTCACAGTGAGATCTATGCGATATGGCCGAGAAATGTAATTTTGATGTTAACTCCCAAACCGCTGCGCAGAAGTCAACCAAACTTCACCCAATAGTGTATTGTATCACAATCTAGTAGTTACATTTGAAAATTTTGTTCTAGGAAATTTTGTTTGAGCGCAATCATCAAACTTAATTAAAAAAGTCATTTAAGCCTTTTCACAGTGAGATCTATGCGATATGGCCGAGAAATGTAATTTTGATGTTAACTCCCAAACCGCTGCGCAGAAGTCAACCAAACTTCACCCATTAGTGTATTGTATCACAATCTAGTAGTTACATGTGAAAATTTGGTTCTAGGACATTTGATTTGAGCGCAATCCTTAAACTTAGGTCAAAAAAGCCATTTAAGCCTTTTCACAGTGAGATCTATGCGATATGGCCGAGAAATGTAATTTTGATGTTAACTCCCAAACCGCTGCGCAGAAGTCAACCAAACTTCACCCAATAGTGTATTGTATCACATTCTAGTAGTTACATTTGAAAATTTCGTTCTAGGACATTTGGTTTGAGCGCAATTATTAAACTTAGGTCAAAAAAGCCATTTAAGCCTTTTCACAGTGAGATCTATGCGATATGGCCGAGAAATGTAATTTTGATGTTAACTCCCAAACCGCTGCGCAGAAGTAAACCAAACTTCACCCATTAGTGTATTGTATCACAATCTAGTAGTTACAGGTGGAAATTTGGTTCTAGGACATTTGATTTGAGCGCAATCCTCAAACCTAGGTCAAAAAAGCCATTTAAGCCTTTTCACAGTGAGATCTATGCGATATGGCCGAGAAATGTAATTTTGATGTTAACTCCCAAACCGCTGCGCAGAAGTCAACCAAACTTCACCCAATAGTGTATTGTATCACAATCTAGTAGTTACATTTGAAAATTTTGTCCTAGGACATTTTGTTTGAACGCAATCATCAAACTTAATTAAAAAAGTCATTTAAGCCTTTTCACAGTGAGATCTATGCGATATGGCCGAGAAATGTAATTTTGATGTTCACTCCCAAACCGCTGCGCAGAAGTCAACCAAACTTCACCCATTAGTGTATTGTATCACAATCTAGTAGTTACATGTGGAAATTTGGTTCTAGGACATTTGATTTGAGCGCAATCCTCAAACCTAGGTCAAAAAAGCCATTTAAGCCTTTTCACAGTGAGATCTATGCGATATGGCCGAGAAATGTAATTTTGATGTTAACTCCCAAACCGCTGCGCAGAAGTCAACTAAACTTCACCCAATAGTGTATTGTATCACATTCTAGTAGTTACATTTGAAAATTTCGTTCTAGGACATTTGGTTTGAGCGCAATCATTAAACTTAATTAAAAAAGTCATTTAAGCCTTTTCACAGTGAGATCTATGCGATATGGCCGAGAAATGTAATTTTGATGTTAACTCCCAAACCGCTGCGCAGAAGTCAACCAAACTTCACCCAATAGTGTATTGTATCACAATCTAGTAGTTACATTTGAAAATTTTGTTCTAGGACATTTTGTTTGAACGCAATCATCAAACTTAATTTAAAAAGTCATTTAAGCCTTTTCACAGTGAGATCTATGCGATATGGCCGAGAAATGTAATTTTGATGTTAACTCCCAAACCGCTGCGCAGAAGTCAACCAAACTTCACCCAATAGTGTATTGTATCACAATCTAGTAGTTACATTTGAAAATTTTGTTCTAGGAAATTTTGTTTGAGCGCAATCATCAAACTTAATTAAAAAAGTCATTTAAGCCTTTTCACAGTGAGATCTATGCGATATGGCCGAGAAATGTAATTTTGATGTTAACTCCCAAACCGCTGCGCAGAAGTCAACCAAACTTCACCCATTAGTGTATTGTATCACAATCTAGTAGTTACATGTGGAAATTTGGTTCTAGGACATTTGATTTGAGCGCAATCCTCAAACTTAGGTCAAAAAAGCCATTTAAGCCTTTTCACAGTGAGATCTATGTGATATGGCCGAGAAATGTAATTTTGATGTTAACTCCCAAACCGCTGCGCAGAAGTCAACCAAACTTCACCCAATAGTGTATTGTATCACATTCTAGTAGTTACATTTGAAAATTTCGTTCTAGGACATTTGGTTTGAGCGCAATTATTAAACTTAGGTCAAAAAAGCCATTTAAGCCTTTTCACAGTGAGATCTATGCGATATGGCCGAGAAATGTAATTTTGATGTTAACTCCCAAACCGCTGCGCAGAAGTAAACCAAACTTCACCCATTAGTGTATTGTATCACAATCTAGTAGTTACATGTGGAAATTTGGTTCTAGGAAATTTTGTTTGAGCGCAATCATCAAACTTAATTAAAAAAGTCATTTAAGCCTTTTCACAGTGAGATCTATGCGATATGGCCGAGAAATGTAATTTTGATGTTAACTCCCAAACCGCTGCGCAGAAGTCAACCAAACTTCACCCAATAGTGTATTGTATCACAATCTAGTAGTTACATTTGAAAATTTTGTTCTAGGACATTTTGTTTGAGCGCAATCATTAAACTTAATTAAAAAAGTCATTTAAGCCTTTTCACAGTGAGATCTATGCGATATGGCCGAGAAATGTAATTTTGATGTTAACTCCCAAACCGCTGCGCAGAAGTCAACCAAACTTCACCCAATAGTGTATTGTATCACATTCTTGTAGTTACATTTGAAAATTTCGTTCTAGGACATTTGGTTTGAGCGCAATCATTAAACTTAGGTCAAAAAAGCCATTTAAGCCTTTTCACAGTGAGATCTATGCGATATGGCCGAGAAATGTAATTTTGATGTTAACTCCCAAACCGCTGCGCAGAAGTCAACCAAACTTCACCCATTAGTGTATTGTATCACAATCTAGTAGTTACATGTGGAAATTTGGTTCTAGGACATTTGATTTGAGCGCAATCCTCAAACTTAGGTCAAAAAAGCCATTTAAGCCTTTTCACAGTGAGATCTATGCGATATGGCCGAGAAATGTAATTTTGATGTTAACTCCCAAACCGCTGCGCAGAAGTCAACCAAACTTCACCCAATAGTGTATTGTATCACAATCTAGTAGTTACATTTGAAAATTTTGTTCTAGGACATTTTGTTTGAACGCAATCATCAAACTTAATTAAAAAAGTCATTTAAGCCTTTTCACAGTGAGATCTATGCGATATGGCCGAGAAATGTAATTTTGATGTTAACTCCCAAACCGCTGCGCAGAAGTCAACCAAACTTCACCCATTAGTGTATTGTATCACAATCTAGTAGTTACATGTGGAAATTTGGTTATAGGACATTTGATTTGAGCGCAATCCTCAAACTTAGGTCAAAAAAGCCATTTAAGCCTTTTCACAGTGAGATCTATGCGATATGGCCGAGAAATGTAATTTTGATGTTAACTCCCAAACCGCTGCGCAGAAGTCAACCAAACTTCACCCAATAGTGTATTTTATCAAAATCTAGTAGTTACATTTGGAAATTTAGTTCTAGGACATTTGATTTGAGCGCAATCTTCAAACTTAATTAAAAAAAGTCATTTAAGCCTTTTCACAGTGAAATCTATGCGATATGGCCGAGAAATGTAATTTTGATGTTCACTCCCAAACCGCTGCGCAGAAGTCAACCAAACTTCAACCATTAGTGTATTGTATCACAATCTAGTAGTTACATGTGGAAATTTGGTTCTAGGACATTTGATTTGAGCGCAATCCTCAAACTTAGGTCAAAAAAGCCATTTAAGCCTTTTCACAGTGAGATCTATGCGATATGGCCGAGAAATGTAATTTTGATGTTAACTCCCAAACCGCTGCGCAGAAGTCAACTAAACTTCACCCAATAGTGTATTGTATCACAATCTAGTAGTTACATTTGAAATTTTTGTTCTAGGACATTTTGTTTGAGCGCAATCATTAAACTTAATTAAAAAAGTCATTTAAGCCTTTTCACAGTGAGATCTATGCGATATGGCCGAGAAATGTAATTTTGATGTTAACTCCCAAACCGCTGCGCAGAAGTCAACCAAACTTCACCCATTAGTGTATTGTATCATAATCTAGTAATTACATGTGGAAATTTGGTTCTAGGACATTTGATTTGAGCGCAATCCTCAAACTTAGGTCAAAAAAGCCATTTAAGCCTTTTCACAGTGAGATCTATGCGATATGGCCGAGAAATGTAATTTTGATGTTAACTCCCAAACCGCTGCGCAGAAGTCAACCAAACTTCACCTATTAGTGTATTGTATCACAATCTAGTAGTTACATGTGGAAATTTGGTTCTCGGACATTTGATTTGAGCGCAATCCTCAAACTTAGGTCAAAAAAGCCATTTAAGCCTTTTCACAGTGAGATCTATGCGATATGGCCGAGAAATGTAATTTTGATGTTAACTCCCAAACCGCTGCGCAGAAGTCAACCAAACTTCACCCAATAGTGTATTGTATCACATTCTAGTAGTTACATTTGAAAATTTTGTTCTAGGACATTTGGTTTGAGCGCAATTATTAAACTTAGGTCAAAAAAGCCATTTAAGCCTTTTCACAGTGAGATCTATGTGATATGGCCGAGAAATGTAATTTTGATGTTAACTCCCAAACCGCTGCGCAGAAGTAAACCAAACTTCACCCATTAGTGTATTGTATCACAATCTAGTAGTTACATGTGGAAATTTGGTTCTAGGAAATTTTGTTTGAGCGCAATCATCATACTTAATTAAAAAAGTCATTTAAGCCTTTTCACAGTGAGATCTATGCGATATGGCCGAGAAATGTAATTTTGATGTTAACTCCCAAACCGCTGCGCAGAAGTCAACTAAACTTCACCCAATAGTGTATTGTATCACATTCTAGTAGTTACATTTGAAAATTTTGTTCTAGGACATTTGGTTTGAGCGCAATCATTAAACTTAATTAAAAAAGTCATTTAAGCCTTTTCACAGTGAGATCTATGCGATATGGCCGAGAAATGTAATTTTGATGTTAACTCCCAAACCGCTGCGCAGAAGTCAACCAAACTTCACCCAATAGTGTATTGTATCACAATCTAGTAGTTACATTTGAAAATTTTGTTCTAGGACATTTTGTTTGAGCGCAATCATTAAACTTAATTAAAAAAGTCATTTAAACCTTTTCACAGTGAGATCTATGCGATATGGCCGAGAAATGTAATTTTGATGTTAACTCCCAAACCGCTGCGCAGAAGTCAACCAAACTTCACCCAATAGTGTATTGTATCACATTCTTGTAGTTACATTTGAAAATTTCGTTCTAGGACATTTGGTTTGAGCGCAATCATTAAACTTAGGTCAAAAAAGCCATTTAAGCCTTTTCACAGTGAGATCTATGCGATATGGCCGAGAAATGTAATTTTGATGTTAACTCCCAAACCGCTGCGCAGAAGTAAACCAAACTTCACCCATTAGTGTATTGCAGGGGTTTTCAACCCAGTCCTCAAGGCACACTGTGGGTCCTGGTTTTTGTTCCAGCCGATCCAGCAGAGACAGTTGAACCAATGAGGCTTCTGCTAAAACAAGCCACACCTGACTGCAATCAACTGATTGCACTTGTAAAACACCAGATTGGGGAAAAAGTGTTGTCATCTTGTTTGGTAAGAATGAAATCCTGCACCCACAGTGTGCCTTAGTGGAATAGGTTGGGAACCCCTGGTGTATTGTATCACAATCTAGTAGTTACATGTGGAAATTTGGTTCTAGGACATTTGATTTGAGCGCAATCCTCAAACTTAGGTCAAAAAAGCCATTTAAGCCTTTTCACAGTGAGATCTATGCGATATGGCCGAGAAATGTAATTTTGATGTTAACTCCCAAACCGCTGCGCAGAAGTCAACTAAACTTCACCCAATAGTGTATTGTATCACAATCTAGTAGTTACATTTGAAATTTTTGTTCTAGGACATTTTGTTAGAGCGCAATCATTAAACTTAATTAAAAAAGTCATTTAAGCCTTTTCACAGTGAGATCTATGCGATATGGCCGAGAAATGTAATTTTGATGTTAACTCCCAAACCGCTGCGCAGAAGTCAACCAAACTTCACCCATTAGTGTATTGTATCATAATCTAGTAATTACATGTGGAAATTTGGTTCTAGGACATTTGATTTGAGCGCAATCCTCAAACTTAGGTCAAAAAAGCCATTTAAGCCTTTTCACAGTGAGATCTATGCGATATGGCCGAGAAATGTAATTTTGATGTTAACTCCCAAACCGCTGCGCAGAAGTCAACCAAACTTCACCCAATAGTGTATTGTATCACAATCTAGTAGTTACATTTGAAAATTTTGTTCTAGGACATTTTGTTTGAACGCAATCATCAAACTTAATTAAAAAAGTCATTTAAGCCTTTTCACAGTGAGATCTATGCGATATGGCCGAGAAATGTAATTTTGATGTTAACTCCCAAACCGCTGCGCAGAAGTCAACCAAACTTCACCCATTAGTGTATTGTATCACAATCTAGTAGTTACATGTGGAAATTTGGTTATTGGACATTTGATTTTAGCGCAATCCTCAAACTTAGGTCAAAAAAGCCATTTAAGCCTTTTCACAGTGAGAGCTATGCGATATGGCCGAGAAATGTAATTTTGATGTTAACTCCCAAACCGCTGCGCAGAAGTCAACCAAACTTCACCTATTAGTGTTTTGTATCACAATCTAGTAGTTACATGTGGAAATTTGGTTCTAGGACATTTGATTTGAGCGCAATCCTCAAACTTAGGTCAAAAAAGCCATTTAAGCCTTTTCACAGTGAGATCTATGCGATATGGCCGAGAAATGTAATTTTGATGTTAACTCCCAAACCGCTGCGCAGAAGTCAACCAAACTTCACCCAATAGTGTATTGTATCACATTCTAGTAGTTACATTTGAAAATTTCGTTCTAGGACATTTGGTTTGAGCGCAATTATTAAACTTAGGTCAAAAAAGCCATTTAAGCCTTTTCACAGTGAGATCTATGCGATATGGCCGAGAAATGTAATTTTGATTTTAACTCCCAAACCGCTGCGCAGAAGTCAACCAAACTTCACCCAATAGTGTATTGTATCACATTCTAGTAGTTACATTTGAAAATTTCGTTCTAGGACATTTGGTTTGAGCGCAATCATTAAACTTAGGTCAAAAAAGCCATTTAAGCCTTTTCACAGTGAGATCTATGCGATATGGCCGAGAAATGTAATTTTGATGTTAACTCCCAAACCGCTGCGCAGAAGTCAACCAAACTTCACCCAATAGTGTATTGTATCACAATCTAGTAGTTACATTTGAAAATTTTGTTCTAGGACATTTTGTTTGAACGCAATCATCAAACTTATTTAAAAAAGTCATTTAAGCCTTTTCACAGTGAGATCTATGCGATATGGCCGAGAAATGTAATTTTGATGTTAACTCCCAAACCGCTGCGCAGACGTCAACCAAACTTCACCCATTAGTGTATTGTATCACAATCTAGTAGTTACATGTGGAAATTTGGTTATTGGACATTTGATTTGAGCGCAATCCTCAAACTTAGGTCAAAAAAGCCATTTAAGCCTTTTCACAGTGAGATCTATGCGATATGGCCGAGAAATGTAATTTTGATGTTAACTCCCAAACCGCTGCGCAGAAGTAAACCAAACTTCACCCATTAGTGTATTGTATCACAATCTAGTAGTTACATGTGGAAATTTGGTTCTAGGACATTTGATTTGAGCGCAATCCTCAAACCTAGGTCAAAAAAGCCATTTAAGCCTTTTCACAGTGAGATCTATGCGATATGGACGAGAAATGTAATTTTGATGTTAACTCCCAAACCGCTGCGCAGAAGTCAACTAAACTTCACCCAATAGTGTATTGTATCACATTCTAGTAGTTACATTTGAAAATTTCGTTCTAGGACATTTGATTTGAGCGCAATCATTAAACTTAATTAAAAAAGTCATTTAAGCCTTTTCACAGTGAGATCTATGCGATATGGCCGAGAAATGTAATTTTGATGTTAACTCCCAAACCGCTGCGCAGAAGTCAACCAAACTTCACCCAATAGTGTATTGTATCACAATCTAGTAGTTACATTTGAAAATTTTGTTCTAGGACATTTTGTTTGAACGCAATCATCAAACTTAATTAAAAAAGTCATTTAAGCCTTTTCACAGTGAGATCTATGCGATATGGCCGAGAAATGTAATTTTGATGTTAACTCCCAAACCGCTGCGCAGAAGTCAACCAAACTTCACCCAATAGTGTATTGTATCACAATCTAGTAGTTACATGTGAAAATTTGGTTCTAGGAAATTTTGTTTGAGCGCAATCCTCAAACTTAATTAAAAAAGTCATTTAAGCCTTTTCACAGTGAGATCTATGCGATATGGCCGAGAAATGTAATTTTGATGTTAACTCCCAAACCGCTGCGCAGAAGTCAACCAAACTTCACCCAATAGTGTATTGTATCACATTCTAGTAGTTACATTTGAAAATTTCGTTCTAGGACATTTGGTTTGAGCGCAATTATTAAACTTAGGTCAAAAAAGCCATTTAAGCCTTTTCACAGTGAGATCTATGCGATATGGCCGAGAAATGTAATTTTGATGTTAACTCCCAAACCGCTGCGCAGAAGTCAACCAAACTTCACCCATTAGTGTATTGTATCACAATCTAGTAGTTACATGTGGAAATTTGGTTCTAGGACATTTGATTTGAGCGCAATCCTCAAACCTAGGTCAAAAAAGCCATTTAAGCCTTTTCACAGTGAGATCTATGCGATATGGCCGAGAAATGTAATTTTGATGTTAACTCCCAAACCGCTGCGCAGAAGTCAACTAAACTTCACCCAATAGTGTATTGTATCACATTCTAGTAGTTACATTTGAAAATTTCGTTCTAGGACATTTGGTTTGAGGGCAATCATTAAACTTAATTAAAAAAGTCATTTAAGCCTTTTCACAGTGAGATCTATGCGATATGGCCGAGAAATGTAATTTTGATGTTAACTCCCAAACCGCTGCGCAGAAGTCAACCAAACTTCACCCAATAGTGTATTGTATCACAATCTAGTAGTTACATTTGAAAATTTTGTTCTAGGACATTTTGTTTGAACGCAATCATCAAACTTAATTAAAAAAGTCATTTAAGCCTTTTCACAGTGAGATCTATGCGATATGGCCGAGAAATGTAATTTTGATGTTAACTCCCAAACCGCTGCGCAGAAGTCAACCAAACTTCACCCATTAGTGTATTGTATCACAATCTAGTAGTTACATGTGAAAATTTGGTTCTAGGACATTTGATTTGAGCGCAATCCTCAAACTTAGGTCAAAAAAGCCATTTAAGCCTTTTCACAGTGAGATCTATGCGATATGGCCGAGAAATGTAATTTTGATGTTAACTCCCAAACCGCTGCGCAGAAGTCAACCAAACTTCACCCAATAGTGTATTGTATCACATTCTAGTAGTTACATTTGAAAATTTCGTTCTAGGACATTTGGTTTGAGCGCAATTATTAAACTTACGTCAAAAAAGCCATTTAAGCCTTTTCACAGTGAGATCTATGCGATATGGCCGAGAAATGTAATTTTGATGTTAACTCCCAAACCGCTGCGCAGAAGTAAACCAAACTTCACCCATTAGTGTATTGTATCACAATCTAGTAGTTACATGTGGAAATTTGGTTCTAGGAAATTTTGTTTGAGCGCAATCATCAAACTTAAATAAAAAAGTCATTTAAGCCTTTTCACAGTGAGATCTATGCGATATGGCCGAGAAATGTAATTTTGATGTTAACTCCCAAACCGCTGCGCAGAAGTCAACTAAACTTCACCCAATAGTGTATTGTATCACATTCTAGTAGTTACATTTGAAAATTTCGTTCTAGGACATTTGGTTTGAGCGCAATCATTAAACTTAATTAAAAAAGTCATTTAAGCCTTTTCACAGTGAGATCTATGCGATATGGCCGAGAAATGTAATTTTGATGTTAACTCCCAAACCGCTGCGCAGAAGTCAACCAAACTTCACCCAATAGTGTATTGTATCACAATCTAGTAGTTACATTTGAAAATTTTGTTCTAGGACATTTTGTTTGAGCGCAATCATTAAACTTAATTAAAAAAGTCATTTAAGCCTTTTCACAGTGAGATCTATGCGATATGGCCGAGAAATGTAATTTTGATGTTAACTCCCAAACCGCTGCGCAGAAGTCAACCAAATTTCACCCAATAGTGTATTGTATCACATTCTTGTAGTTACATTTGAAAATTTCGTTCTAGGACATTTGGTTTGAGCGCAATCATTAAACTTAGGTCAAAAAAGCCATTTAAGCCTTTTCACAGTGAGATCTATGCGATATGGCCGAGAAATGTAATTTTGATGTTAACTCCCAAACCGCTGCGCAGAAGTAAACCAAACTTCACCCATTAGTGTATTGTATCACAATCTAGTAGTTACATGAGGAAATTTGGTTCTAGGACATTTGATTTGAGCGCAATCCTCAAACTTAGGTCAAAAAAGCCATTTAAGCCTTTTCACAGTGAGATCTATGCGATATGGCCGAGAAATGTAATTTTGATGTTAACTCCCAAACCGCTGCGCAGAAGTCAACCAAACTTCACCCAATAGTGTATTGTATCACATTCTAGTAGTTACATTTGAAAATTTCGTTCTAGGACATTTGGTTTGAGCGCAATCATTAAACTTAATTAAAAAAGTCATTTAAGCCTTTTCACAGTGAGATCTATGCGATATGGCCGAGAAATGTAATTTTGATGTTAACTCCCAAACCGCTGCGCAGAAGTCAACAAAACTTCACCCAATAGTGTATTGTATCACAATCTAGTAGTTACATTTGAAAATTTTGTTCTAGGACATTTTGTTTGAACGCAATCATCAAACTTAATTAAAAAAGTCATTTAAGCCTTTTCACAGTGAGATCTATGCGATATGGCCGAGAAATGTAATTTTGATGTTAACTCCCAAACCGCTGCGCAGAAGTCAACCAAACTTCACCCAATAGTGTATTGTATCACAATCTAGTAGTTACATTTGAAAATTTTGTTCTAGGAAATTTTGTTTGAGCGCAATCATCAAACTTAATTAAAAAAGTCATTTAAGCCTTTTCACAGTGAGATCTATGCGATATGGCCGAGAAATGTAATTTTGATGTTAACTCCCAAACCGCTGCGCAGAAGTCAACCAAACTTCAACCATTAGTGTATTGTATCACAATCTAGTAGTTACATGTGGAAATTTGGTTCTAGGACATTTGATTTGAGCGCAATCCTCAAACTTAGGTCAAAAAAGCCATTTAAGCCTTTTCACAGTGAGATCTATGCGATATGGCCGAGAAATGTAATTTTGATGTTAACTCCCAAACCGCTGCGCAGAAGTCAACTAAACTTCACCCAATAGTGTATTGTATCACATTCTAGTAGTTACATTTGAAAATTTCGTTCTAGGACATTTGGTTTGAGGGCAATCATTAAACTTAATTAAAAAAGTCATTTAAGCCTTTTCACAGTGAGATCTATGCGATATGGCCGAGAAATGTAATTTTGATGTTAACTCCCAAACCGCTGCGCAGAAGTCAACCAAACTTCACCCAATAGTGTATTGTATCACAATCTAGTAGTTACATTTGAAAATTTTGTTCTAGGACATTTTGTTTGAACGCAATCATCAAACTTAATTAAAAAAGTCATTTAAGCCTTTTCACAGTGAGATCTATGCGATATGGCCGAGAAATGTAATTTTGATGTTAACTCCCAAACCGCTGCGCAGAAGTCAACCAAACTTCACCCATTAGTGTATTGTATCACAATCTAGTAGTTACATGTGAAAATTTGGTTCTAGGACATTTGATTTGAGCGCAATCCTCAAACTTAGGTCAAAAAAGCCATTTAAGCCTTTTCACAGTGAGATCTATGCGATATGGCCGAGAAATGTAATTTTGATGTTAACTCCCAAACCGCTGCGCAGAAGTCAACCAAACTTCACCCAATAGTGTATTGTATCACATTCTAGTAGTTACATTTGAAAATTTCGTTCTAGGACATTTGGTTTGAGCGCAATTATTAAACTTACGTCAAAAAAGCCATTTAAGCCTTTTCACAGTGAGATCTATGCGATATGGCCGAGAAATGTAATTTTGATGTTAACTCCCAAACCGCTGCGCAGAAGTAAACCAAACTTCACCCATTAGTGTATTGTATCACAATCTAGTAGTTACATGTGGAAATTTGGTTCTAGGAAATTTTGTTTGAGCGCAATCATCAAACTTAAATAAAAAAGTCATTTAAGCCTTTTCACAGTGAGATCTATGCGATATGGCCGAGAAATGTAATTTTGATGTTAACTCCCAAACCGCTGCGCAGAAGTCAACTAAACTTCACCCAATAGTGTATTGTATCACATTCTAGTAGTTACATTTGAAAATTTCGTTCTAGGACATTTGGTTTGAGCGCAATCATTAAACTTAATTAAAAAAGTCATTTAAGCCTTTTCACAGTGAGATCTATGCGATATGGCCGAGAAATGTAATTTTGATGTTAACTCCCAAACCGCTGCGCAGAAGTCAACCAAACTTCACCCAATAGTGTATTGTATCACAATCTAGTAGTTACATTTGAAAATTTTGTTCTAGGACATTTTGTTTGAGCGCAATCATTAAACTTAATTAAAAAAGTCATTTAAGCCTTTTCACAGTGAGATCTATGCGATATGGCCGAGAAATGTAATTTTGATGTTAACTCCCAAACCGCTGCGCAGAAGTCAACCAAATTTCACCCAATAGTGTATTGTATCACATTCTTGTAGTTACATTTGAAAATTTCGTTCTAGGACATTTGGTTTGAGCGCAATCATTAAACTTAGGTCAAAAAAGCCATTTAAGCCTTTTCACAGTGAGATCTATGCGATATGGCCGAGAAATGTAATTTTGATGTTAACTCCCAAACCGCTGCGCAGAAGTAAACCAAACTTCACCCATTAGTGTATTGTATCACAATCTAGTAGTTACATGAGGAAATTTGGTTCTAGGACATTTGATTTGAGCGCAATCCTCAAACTTAGGTCAAAAAAGCCATTTAAGCCTTTTCACAGTGAGATCTATGCGATATGGCCGAGAAATGTAATTTTGATGTTAACTCCCAAACCGCTGCGCAGAAGTCAACCAAACTTCACCCAATAGTGTATTGTATCACATTCTAGTAGTTACATTTGAAAATTTCGTTCTAGGACATTTGGTTTGAGCGCAATCATTAAACTTAATTAAAAAAGTCATTTAAGCCTTTTCACAGTGAGATCTATGCGATATGGCCGAGAAATGTAATTTTGATGTTAACTCCCAAACCGCTGCGCAGAAGTCAACAAAACTTCACCCAATAGTGTATTGTATCACAATCTAGTAGTTACATTTGAAAATTTTGTTCTAGGACATTTTGTTTGAACGCAATCATCAAACTTAATTAAAAAAGTCATTTAAGCCTTTTCACAGTGAGATCTATGCGATATGGCCGAGAAATGTAATTTTGATGTTAACTCCCAAACCGCTGCGCAGAAGTCAACCAAACTTCACCCAATAGTGTATTGTATCACAATCTAGTAGTTACATTTGAAAATTTTGTTCTAGGAAATTTTGTTTGAGCGCAATCATCAAACTTAATTAAAAAAGTCATTTAAGCCTTTTCACAGTGAGATCTATGCGATATGGCCGAGAAATGTAATTTTGATGTTAACTCCCAAACCGCTGCGCAGAAGTCAACCAAACTTCAACCATTAGTGTATTGTATCACAATCTAGTAGTTACATGTGGAAATTTGGTTCTAGGACATTTGATTTGAGCGCAATCCTCAAACTTAGGTCAAAAAAGCCATTTAAGCCTTTTCACAGTGAGATCTATGCGATATGGCCGAGAAATGTAATTTTGATGTTAACTCCCAAACCGCTGCGCAGAAGTCAACCAAACTTCACCTATTAGTGTATTGTATCACAATCTAGTAGTTAAATGTGGAAATTTGGTTCTCGGACATTTGATTTGAGCGCAATCCTCAAACTTAGGTCAAAAAAGCCATTTAAGCCTTTTCACAGTGAGATCTATGCGATATGGCCGAGAAATGTAATTTTGATGTTAACTCCCAAACCGCTGCGCAGAAGTCAACCAAACTTCACCCAGTAGTGTATTGTATCACATTCTAGTAGTTACATTTGAAAATTTCGTTCTAGGACATTTGGTTTGAGCGCAATTATTAAACTTAGGTCAAAAAAGCCATTTAAGCCTTTTCACAGTGAGATCTATGCGATATGGCCGAGAAATGTAATTTTGATTTTAACTCCCAAACCGCTGCGCAGAAGTCAACCAAACTTCACCCAATAGTGTATTGTATCACATTCTAGTAGTTACATTTGAAAATTTCGTTCTAGGACATTTGGTTTGAGCGCAATCATTAAACTTAGGTCAAAAAAGCCATTTAAGCCTTTTCACAGTGAGATCTATGCGATATGGCCGAGAAATGTAATTTTGATGTTAACTCCCAAACCGCTGCGCAGAAGTCAACCAAACTTCACCCAATAGTGTATTGTATCACAATCTAGTAGTTACATTTGAAAATTTTGTTCTAGGACATTTTGTTTGAACGCAATCATCAAACTTATTTAAAAAAGTCATTTAAGCCTTTTCACAGTGAGATCTATGCGATATGGCCGAGAAATGTAATTTTGATGTTAACTCCCAAACCGCTGCGCAGACGTCAACCAAACTTCACCCATTAGTGTATTGTATCACAATCTAGTAGTTACATGTGGAAATTTGGTTATTGGACATTTGATTTGAGCGCAATCCTCAAACTTAGGTCAAAAAAGCCATTTAAGCCTTTTCACAGTGAGATCTATGCGATATGGCCGAGAAATGTAATTTTGATGTTAACTCCCAAACCGCTGCGCAGAAGTAAACAAAACTTCACCCATTAGTGTATTGTATCACAATCTAGTAGTTACATGTGGAAATTTGGTTCTAGGACATTTGATTTGAGCGCAATCCTCAAACCTAGGTCAAAAAAGCCATTTAAGCCTTTTCACAGTGAGATCTATGCGATATGGCCGAGAAATGTAATTTTGATGTTAACTCCCAAACCGCTGCGCAGAAGTCAACTAAACTTCACCCAATAGTGTATTGTATCACATTCTAGTAGTTACATTTGAAAATTTCGTTCTAGGACATTTGATTTGAGCGCAATCATTAAACTTAATTAAAAAAGTCATTTAAGCCTTTTCACAGTGAGATCTATGCGATATGGCCGAGAAATGTAATTTTGATGTTAACTCCCAAACCGCTGCACAGAAGTCAACCAAACTTCACCCAATAGTGTATTGTATCACAATCTAGTAGTTACATTTGAAAATTTTGTTCTAGGACATTTTGTTTGAACGCAATCATCAAACTTAATTAAAAAAGTCATTTAAGCCTTTTCACAGTGAGATCTATGCGATATGGCCGAGAAATGTAATTTTGATGTTAACTCCCAAACCGCTGCGCAGAAGTCAACCAAACTTCACCCAATAGTGTATTGTATCACAATCTAGTAGTTACATGTGAAAATTTGGTTCTAGGAAATTTTGTTTGAGCGCAATCCTCAAACTTAATTAAAAAAGTCATTTAAGCCTTTTCACAGTGAGATCTATGCGATATGGCCGAGAAATGTAATTTTGATGTTAACTCCCAAACCGCTGCGCAGAAGTCAACCAAACTTCACCCAATAGTGTATTGTATCACATTCTAGTAGTTACATTTGAAAATTTCGTTCTAGGACATTTGGTTTGAGCGCAATTATTAAACTTAGTTCAAAAAAGCCATTTAAGCCTTTTCACAGTGAGATCTATGCGATATGGCCGAGAAATGTAATTTTGATGTTAACTCCCAAACCGCTGCGCAGAAGTCAACCAAACTTCACCCATTAGTGTATTGTATCACAATCTAGTAGTTACATGTGGAAATTTGGTTCTAGGACATTTGATTTGAGCGCAATCCTCAAACCTAGGTCAAAAAAGCCATTTAAGCCTTTTCACAGTGAGATCTATGCGATATGGCCGAGAAATGTAATTTTGATGTTAACTCCCAAACCGCTGCGCAGAAGTCAACTAAACTTCACCCAATAGTGTATTGTATCACATTCTAGTAGTTACATTTGAAAATTTCGTTCTAGGACATTTGGTTTGAGGGCAATCATTAAACTTAATTAAAAAAGTCATTTAAGCCTTTTCACAGTGAGATCTATGCGATATGGCCGAGAAATGTAATTTTGATGTTAACTCCCAAACCGCTGCGCAGAAGTCAACCAAACTTCACCCAATAGTGTATTGTATCACAATCTAGTAGTTACATTTGAAAATTTTGTTCTAGGACATTTTGTTTGAACGCAATCATCAAACTTAATTAAAAAAGTCATTTAAGCCTTTTCACAGTGAGATCTATGCGATACGGCCGAGAAATGTAATTTTGATGTTAACTCCCAAACCGCTGCGCAGAAGTCAACCAAACTTCACCCATTAGTGTATTGTATCACAATCTAGTAGTTACATGTGAAAATTTGGTTCTAGGACATTTGATTTGAGCGCAATCCTCAAACTTAGGTCAAAAAAGCCATTTAAGCCTTTTCACAGTGAGATCTATGCGATATGGCCGAGAAATGTAATTTTGATGTTAACTCCCAAACCGCTGCGCAGAAGTAAACCAAACTTCACCCATTAGTGTATTGTATCACAATCTAGTAGTTACATGTGGAAATTTGGTTCTAGGAAATTTTGTTTGAGCGCAATCATCAAACTTAAATAAAAAAGTCATTTAAGCCTTTTCACAGTGAGATCTATGCGATATGGCCGAGAAATGTAATTTTGATGTTAACTCCCAAACCGCTGCGCAGAAGTCAACTAAACTTCACCCAATAGTGTATTGTATCACATTCTAGTAGTTACATTTGAAAATTTCGTTCTAGGACATTTGGTTTGAGCGCAATCATTAAACTTAATTAAAAAAGTCATTTAAGCCTTTTCACAGTGAGATCTATGCGATATGGCCGAGAAATGTAATTTTGATGTTAACTCCCAAACCGCTGCGCAGAAGTCAACCAAACTTCACCCAATAGTGTATTGTATCACAATCTAGTAGTTACATTTGAAAATTTTGTTCTAGGACATTTTGTTTGAGCGCAATCATTAAACTTAATTAAAAAAGCCATTTAAGCCTTTTCACAGTGAGATCTATGCGATATGGCCGAGAAATGTAATTTTGATGTTAACTCCCAAACCGCTGCGCAGAAATAAACCAAACTTCACCCATTAGTGTATTGTATCACAATCTAGTAGTTACATGTGGAAATTTGGTTCTAGGACATTTGATTTGAGCGCAATCCTCAAACTTAGGTCAAAAAAGCCATTTAAGCCTTTTCACAGTGAGATCTATGCGATATGGCCGAGAAATGTAATTTTGATGTTAACTCCCAAACCGCTGCGCAGAAGTCAACCAAACTTCACCCAATAGTGTATTGTATCACAATCTAGTAGTTACATTTGAAAATTTTGTTCTAGGACATTTTGTTTGAACGCAATCATCAAACTTAATTAAAAAAGTCATTTAAGCCTTTTCACAGTGAGATCTATGCGATATGGCCGAGAAATGTAATTTTGATGTTAACTCCCAAACCGCTGCGCAGAAGTCAACCAAACTTCACCTATTAGTGTATTGTATCACAATCTAGTAGTTACATGTGGAAATTTGGTTCTAGGACATTTGATTTGAGCGCAATCCTCAAACTTAGGTCAAAAAAGCCATTTAAGCCTTTTCACAGTGAGATCTATGCGATATGGCCGAGAAATGTAATTTTGATGTTAACTCCCAAACCGCTGCGCAGAAGTCAACCAAACTTCACCCAATAGTGTATTGTATCACATTCTAGTAGTTACATTTGAAAATTTCGTTCTAGGACATTTTGTTTGAACGCAATCATCAAACTTAATTAAAAAAGTCATTTAAGCCTTTTCACAGTGAGATCTATGCGATATGGCCGAGAAATGTAATTTTGATGTTAACTCCCAAACCGCTGCGCAGAAGTCAACCAAACTTCACCCATTAGTGTATTGTATCACAATCTAGTAGTTACATGTGGAAATTTGGTTCTAGGACATTTGATTTGAGCGCAATCCTCAAACCTAGGTCAAAAAAGCCATTTAAGCCTTTTCACAGTGAGATCTATGCGATATGGCCGAGAAATGTAATTTTGATGTTAACTCCCAAACCGCTGCGCAGAAGTCAACCAAACTTCACCCAATAGTGTATTGTATCACAATCTAGTAGTTACATTTGAAAATTTTGTTCTAGGAAATTTTGTTTGAGCGCAATCATCAAACTTAATTAAAAAAGTCATTTAAGCCTTTTCACAGTGAGATCTATGCGATATGGCCGAGAAATGTAATTTTGATGTTAACTCCCAAACCGCTGCGCAGAAGTCAACCAAACTTCACCCAATAGTGTATTGTATCACATTCTAGTAGTTACATTTGAAAATTTCGTTCTAGGACATTTGGTTTGAGCGCAATCATTAAACTTAATTAAAAAAGCCATTTAAGCCTTTTCACAGTGAGATCTATGTGATATGGCCGAGAAATGTAATTTTGATGTTAACTCCCAAACCGCTGCGCAGAAGTCAACCAAACTTCACCCAATAGTGTATTGTATCACATTCTAGTAGTTACATTTTAAAATTTCGTTCTAGGACATTTGGTTTGAGCGCAATTATTAAACTTAGGTCAAAAAAGCCATTTAAGCCTTTTCACAGTGAGATCTATGCGATATGGCCGAGAAATGTAATTTTGATGTTAACTCCCAAACCGCTGCGCAGAAGTAAACCAAACTTCACCCATTAGTGTATTGTATCACAATCTAGTAGTTACATGTGGAAATTTGGTTCTAGGACATTTGATTTGAGCGCAATCCTCAAACTTAGGTCAAAAAAGCCATTTAAGCCTTTTCACAGTGAGATCTATGCGATATGGCCGAGAAATGTAATTTTGATGTTAACTCCCAAACCGCTGCGCAGAAGTCAACCAAACTTCACCCAATAGTGTATTGTATCACATTCTAGTAGTTACATTTGAAAATTTCGTTCTAGGACATTTGGTTTGAGCGCAATTATTAAACTTAGGTCAAAAAAGCCATTTAAGCCTTTTCACAGTGAGATCTATGCGATATGGCCGAGAAATGTAATTTTGATGTTAACTCCCAAACCGCTGCGCAGAAGTCAACCAAACTTCACCCATTAGTGTATTGTATCACAATCTAGTAGTTACATGTGGAAATTTGGTTCTAGGACATTTGATTTGAGCGCAATCCTCAAACCTAGGTCAAAAAAGCCATTTAAGCCTTTTCACAGTGAGATCTATGCGATATGGCCGAGAAATGTAATTTTGATGTTAACTCCCAAACCGCTGCGCAGAAGTCAACTAAACTTCACCCAATAGTGTATTGTATCACATTCTAGTAGTTACATTTAAAAATTTCGTTCTAGGACATTTGGTTTGAGCGCAATCATTAAACTTAATTAAAAAAGTCATTTAAGCCTTTTCACAGTGAGATATATGCGATATGGCCGAGAAATGTAATTTTGATGTTAACTCCCAAACCGCTGCGCAGAAGTCAACCAAACTTCACCCAATAGTGTATTGTATCACAATCTAGTAGTTACATTTGAAAATTTTGTTCTAGGACATTTTGTTTGAACGCAATCATCAAACTTAATTAAAAAAGTCATTTAAGCCTTTTCACAGTGAGATCTATGCGATATGGCCGAGAAATGTAATTTTGATGTTAACTCCCAAACCGCTGCGCAGAAGTCAACCAAACTTCACCCATTAGTGTATTGTATCACAATCTAGTAGTTACATGTGAAAATTTGGTTCTAGGACATTTGATTTGAGCGCAATCCTCAAACTTAGGTCAAAAAAGCCATTTAAGCCTTTTCACAGTGAGATCTATGCGATATGGCCGAGAAATGTAATTTTGATGTTAACTCCCAAACCGCTGCGCAGAAGTCAACCAAACTTCACCCAATAGTGTATTGTATCACAATCTAGTAGTTACATTTGAAAATTTTGTTCTAGGACATTTGGTTTGAGCGCAATCATTAAACTTAATTAAAAAAGTCATTTAAGCCTTTTCACAGTGAGATCTATGCGATATGGCCGAGAAATGTAATTTTGATGTTAACTCCCAAACCGCTGCGCAGAAGTCAACCAAACTTCACCCAATAGTGTATTGTATCACATTCTTGTAGTTACATTTGAAAATTTCGTTCTAGGACATTTGGTTTGAGCGCAATCATTAAACTTAGGTCAAAAAAGCCATTTAAGCCTTTTCACAGTGAGATCTATGCGATATGGCCGAGAAATGTAATTTTGATGTTAACTCCCAAACCGCTGCGCAGAAGTAAACCAAACTTCACCCATTAGTGTATTGTATCACAATCTAGTAGTTACATGTGGAAATTTGGTTCTAGGACATTTGATTTGAGCGCAATCCTCAAACTTAGGTCAAAAAAGCCATTTAAGCCTTTTCACAGTGAGATCTATGCGATATGGCCGAGAAATGTAATTTTGATGTTAACTCCCAAACCGCTGCGCAGAAGTCAACCAAACTTCACCCAATAGTGTATTGTATCACAATCTAGTAGTTACATTTGAAAATTTTGTTCTAGGACATTTTGTTTGAACGCAATCATCAAACTTAATTAAAAAAGTCATTTAAGCCTTTTCACAGTGAGATCTATGCGATATGGCCGAGAAATGTAATTTTGATGTTAACTCCCAAACCGCTGCGCAGAAGTCAACCAAACTTCACCCATTAGTGTATTGTATCACAATCTAGTAGTTACATGTGGAAATTTGGTTATAGGACATTTGATTTGAGCGCAATCCTCAAACTTAGGTCAAAAAAGCCATTTAAGCCTTTTCACAGTGAGATCTATGCGATATGGCCGAGAAATGTAATTTTGATGTTAACTCCCAAACCGCTGCGCAGAAGTCAACCAAACTTCACCCAATAGTGTATTTTATCACAATCTAGTAGTTACATTTGGAAATTTAGTTCTAGGACATTTGATTTGAGCGCAATCTTCAAACTTAATTAAAAAAAGTCATTTAAGCCTTTTCACAGTGAGATCTATGCGATATGGCCGAGAAATGTAATTTTGATGTTCACTCCCAAACCGCTGCGCAGAAGTCAACCAAACTTCAACCATTAGTGTATTGTATCACAATCTAGTAGTTACATGTGGAAATTTGGTTATTGGACATTTGATTTGAGCGCAATCCTCAAACTTAGGTCAAAAAAGCCATTTAAGCCTTTTCACAGTGAGATCTATGCGATATGGCCGAGAAATGTAATTTTGATGTTAACTCCCAAACCGCTGCGCAGAAGTCAACCAAACTTCACCTATTAGTGTATTGTATCACAATCTAGTAGTTACATGTGGAAATTTGGTTCTAGGACATTTGATTTGAGCGCAATCCTCAAACTTAGGTCAAAAAAGCCATTTAAGCCTTTTCACAGTGAGATCTATGCGATATGGCCGAGAAATGTAATTTTGATGTTAACTCCCAAACCGCTGCGCAGAAGTCAACCAAACTTCACCCAATAGTGTATTGTATCACATTCTAGTAGTTACATTTGAAAATTTCGTTCTAGGACATTTTGTTTGAACGCAATCATCAAACTTAATTAAAAAAGTCATTTAAGCCTTTTCACAGTGAGATCTATGCGATATGGCCGAGAAATGTAATTTTGATGTTAACTCCCAAACCGCTGCGCAGAAGTCAACCAAACTTCACCCATTAGTGTATTGTATCACAATCTAGTAGTTACATGTGGAAATTTGGTTCTAGGACATTTGATTTGAGCGCAATCCTCAAACCTAGGTCAAAAAAGCCATTTAAGCCTTTTCACAGTGAGATCTATGCGATATGGCCGAGAAATGTAATTTTGATGTTAACTCCCAAACCGCTGCGCAGAAGTCAACTAAACTTCACCCAATAGTGTATTGTATCACATTCTAGTAGTTACATTTGAAAATTTCGTTCTAGGACATTTGGTTTGAGCGCAATCATTAAACTTAATTAAAAAAGTCATTTAAGCCTTTTCACAGTGAGATCTATGCGATATGGCCGAGAAATGTAATTTTGATGTTAACTCCCAAACCGCTGCGCAGAAGTCAACAAAACTTCACCCAATAGTGTATTGTATCACAATCTAGTAGTTACATTTGAAAATTTTGTTCTAGGACATTTTGTTTGAACGCAATCATCAAACTTAATTAAAAAAGTCATTTAAGCCTTTTCACAGTGAGATCTATGCGATATGGCCGAGAAATGTAATTTTGATGTTAACTCCCAAACCGCTGCGCAGAAGTCAACCAAACTTCACCCAATAGTGTATTGTATCACAATCTAGTAGTTACATTTGAAAATTTTGTTCTAGGAAATTTTGTTTGAGCGCAATCATCAAACTTAATTAAAAAAGTCATTTAAGCCTTTTCACAGTGAGATCTATGCGATATGGCCGAGAAATGTAATTTTGATGTTAACTCCCAAACCGCTGCGCAGAAGTCAACCAAACTTCACCCAATAGTGTATTGTATCACATTCTAGTAGTTACATTTGAAAATTTCGTTCTAGGACATTTGGTTTGAGCGCAATCATTAAACTTAATTAAAAAAGCCATTTAAGCCTTTTCACAGTGAGATCTATGTGATATGGCCGAGAAATGTAATTTTGATGTTAACTCCCAAACCGCTGCGCAGAAGTCAACCAAACTTCACCCAATAGTGTATTGTATCACATTCTAGTAGTTACATTTTAAAATTTCGTTCTAGGACATTTGGTTTGAGCGCAATTATTAAACTTAGGTCAAAAAAGCCATTTAAGCCTTTTCACAGTGAGATCTATGCGATATGGCCGAGAAATGTAATTTTGATGTTAACTCCCAAACCGCTGCGCAGAAGTAAACCAAACTTCACCCATTAGTGTATTGTATCACAATCTAGTAGTTATATGTGGAAATTTGGTTCTAGGACATTTGATTTGAGCGCAATCCTCAAACTTAGGTCAAAAAAGCCATTTAAGCCTTTTCACAGTGAGATCTATGCGATATGGCCGAGAAATGTAATTTTGATGTTAACTCCCAAACCGCTGCGCAGAAGTCAACCAAACTTCACCCAATAGTGTATTGTATCACATTCTAGTAGTTACATTTGAAAATTTCGTTCTAGGACATTTGGTTTGAGCGCAATTATTAAACTTAGGTCAAAAAAGCCATTTAAGCCTTTTCACAGTGAGATCTATGCGATATGGCCGAGAAATGTAATTTTGATGTTAACTCCCAAACCGCTGCGCAGAAGTCAACCAAACTTCACCCATTAGTGTATTGTATCACAATCTAGTAGTTACATGTGGAAATTTGGTTCTAGGACATTTGATTTGAGCGCAATCCTCAAACCTAGGTCAAAAAAGCCATTTAAGCCTTTTCACAGTGAGATCTATGCGATATGGCCGAGAAATGTAATTTTGATGTTAACTCCCAAACCGCTGCGCAGAAGTCAACTAAACTTCACCCAATAGTGTATTGTATCACATTCTAGTAGTTACATTTAAAAATTTCGTTCTAGGACATTTGGTTTGAGCGCAATCATTAAACTTAATTAAAAAAGTCATTTAAGCCTTTTCACAGTGAGATATATGCGATATGGCCGAGAAATGTAATTTTGATGTTAACTCCCAAACCGCTGCGCAGAAGTCAACCAAACTTCACCCAATAGTGTATTGTATCACAATCTAGTAGTTACATTTGAAAATTTTGTTCTAGGACATTTTGTTTGAACGCAATCATCAAACTTAATTAAAAAAGTCATTTAAGCCTTTTCACAGTGAGATCTATGCGATATGGCCGAGAAATGTAATTTTGATGTTAACTCCCAAACCGCTGCGCAGAAGTCAACCAAACTTCACCCATTAGTGTATTGTATCACAATCTAGTAGTTACATGTGAAAATTTGGTTCTAGGACATTTGATTTGAGCGCAATCCTCAAACTTAGGTCAAAAAAGCCATTTAAGCCTTTTCACAGTGAGATCTATGCGATATGGCCGAGAAATGTAATTTTGATGTTAACTCCCAAACCGCTGCGCAGAAGTCAACCAAACTTCACCCAATAGTGTATTGTATCACAATCTAGTAGTTACATTTGAAAATTTTGTTCTAGGACATTTGGTTTGAGCGCAATCATTAAACTTAATTAAAAAAGTCATTTAAGCCTTTTCACAGTGAGATCTATGCGATATGGCCGAGAAATGTAATTTTGATGTTAACTCCCAAACCGCTGCGCAGAAGTCAACCAAACTTCACCCAATAGTGTATTGTATCACATTCTTGTAGTTACATTTGAAAATTTCGTTCTAGGACATTTGGTTTGAGCGCAATCATTAAACTTAGGTCAAAAAAGCCATTTAAGCCTTTTCACAGTGAGATCTATGCGATATGGCCGAGAAATGTAATTTTGATGTTAACTCCCAAACCGCTGCGCAGAAGTAAACCAAACTTCACCCATTAGTGTATTGTATCACAATCTAGTAGTTACATGTGGAAATTTGGTTCTAGGACATTTGATTTGAGCGCAATCCTCAAACTTAGGTCAAAAAAGCCATTTAAGCCTTTTCACAGTGAGATCTATGCGATATGGCCGAGAAATGTAATTTTGATGTTAACTCCCAAACCGCTGCGCAGAAGTCAACCAAACTTCACCCAATAGTGTATTGTATCACAATCTAGTAGTTACATTTGAAAATTTTGTTCTAGGACATTTTGTTTGAACGCAATCATCAAACTTAATTAAAAAAGTCATTTAAGCCTTTTCACAGTGAGATCTATGCGATATGGCCGAGAAATGTAATTTTGATGTTAACTCCCAAACCGCTGCGCAGAAGTCAACCAAACTTCACCCATTAGTGTATTGTATCACAATCTAGTAGTTACATGTGGAAATTTGGTTATAGGACATTTGATTTGAGCGCAATCCTCAAACTTAGGTCAAAAAAGCCATTTAAGCCTTTTCACAGTGAGATCTATGCGATATGGCCGAGAAATGTAATTTTGATGTTAACTCCCAAACCGCTGCGCAGAAGTCAACCAAACTTCACCCAATAGTGTATTTTATCACAATCTAGTAGTTACATTTGGAAATTTAGTTCTAGGACATTTGATTTGAGCGCAATCTTCAAACTTAATTAAAAAAAGTCATTTAAGCCTTTTCACAGTGAGATCTATGCGATATGGCCGAGAAATGTAATTTTGATGTTCACTCCCAAACCGCTGCGCAGAAGTCAACCAAACTTCAACCATTAGTGTATTGTATCACAATCTAGTAGTTACATGTGGAAATTTGGTTATTGGACATTTGATTTGAGCGCAATCCTCAAACTTAGGTCAAAAAAGCCATTTAAGCCTTTTCACAGTGAGATCTATGCGATATGGCCGAGAAATGTAATTTTGATGTTAACTCCCAAACCGCTGCGCAGAAGTCAACCAAACTTCACCTATTAGTGTATTGTATCACAATCTAGTAGTTACATGTGGAAATTTGGTTCTAGGACATTTGATTTGAGCGCAATCCTCAAACTTAGGTCAAAAAAGCCATTTAAGCCTTTTCACAGTGAGATCTATGCGATATGGCCGAGAAATGTAATTTTGATGTTAACTCCCAAACCGCTGCGCAGAAGTCAACCAAACTTCACCCAATAGTGTATTGTATCACATTCTAGTAGTTACATTTGAAAATTTCGTTCTAGGACATTTTGTTTGAACGCAATCATCAAACTTAATTAAAAAAGTCATTTAAGCCTTTTCACAGTGAGATCTATGCGATATGGCCGAGAAATGTAATTTTGATGTTAACTCCCAAACCGCTGCGCAGAAGTCAACCAAACTTCACCCATTAGTGTATTGTATCACAATCTAGTAGTTACATGTGGAAATTTGGTTCTAGGACATTTGATTTGAGCGCAATCCTCAAACCTAGGTCAAAAAAGCCATTTAAGCCTTTTCACAGTGAGATCTATGCGATATGGCCGAGAAATGTAATTTTGATGTTAACTCCCAAACCGCTGCGCAGAAGTCAACTAAACTTCACCCAATAGTGTATTGTATCACATTCTAGTAGTTACATTTGAAAATTTCGTTCTAGGACATTTGGTTTGAGCGCAATCATTAAACTTAATTAAAAAAGTCATTTAAGCCTTTTCACAGTGAGATCTATGCGATATGGCCGAGAAATGTAATTTTGATGTTAACTCCCAAACCGCTGCGCAGAAGTCAACAAAACTTCACCCAATAGTGTATTGTATCACAATCTAGTAGTTACATTTGAAAATTTTGTTCTAGGACATTTTGTTTGAACGCAATCATCAAACTTAATTAAAAAAGTCATTTAAGCCTTTTCACAGTGAGATCTATGCGATATGGCCGAGAAATGTAATTTTGATGTTAACTCCCAAACCGCTGCGCAGAAGTCAACCAAACTTCACCCAATAGTGTATTGTATCACAATCTAGTAGTTACATTTGAAAATTTTGTTCTAGGAAATTTTGTTTGAGCGCAATCATCAAACTTAATTAAAAAAGTCATTTAAGCCTTTTCACAGTGAGATCTATGCGATATGGCCGAGAAATGTAATTTTGATGTTAACTCCCAAACCGCTGCGCAGAAGTCAACCAAACTTCACCCATTAGTGTATTGTATCACAATCTAGTAGTTACATGTGGAAATTTGGTTCTAGGACATTTGATTTGAGCGCAATCCTCAAACTTAGGTCAAAAAAGCCATTTAAGCCTTTTCACAGTGAGATCTATGCGATATGGCCGAGAAATGTAATTTTGATGTTAACTCCCAAACCGCTGCGCAGAAGTCAACCAAACTTCACCCAATAGTGTATTGTATCACAATCTAGTAGTTACATTTGAAAATTTTGTTCTAGGACATTTTGTTTGAACGCAATCATCAAACTTAATTAAAAAAGTCATTTAAGCCTTTTCACAGTGAGATCTATGCGATATGGCCGAGAAATGTAATTTTGATGTTAACTCCCAAACCGCTGCGCAGAAGTCAACCAAACTTCACCCATTAGTGTATTGTATCACAATCTAGTAGTTACATGTGGAAATTTGGTTATTGGACATTTGATTTGAGCGCAATCCTCAAACTTAGGTCAAAAAAGCCATTTAAGCCTTTTCACAGTGAGATCTATGCGATATGGCCGAGAAATGTAATTTTGATGTTAACTCCCAAACCGCTGCGCAGAAGTCAACCAAACTTCACCTATTAGTGTATTGTATCACAATCTAGTAGTTAAATGTGGAAATTTGGTTCTCGGACATTTGATTTGAGCGCAATCCTCAAACTTAGGTCAAAAAAGCCATTTAAGCCTTTTCACAGTGAGATCTATGCGATATGGCCGAGAAATGTAATTTTGATGTTAACTCCCAAACCGCTGCGCAGAAGTCAACCAAACTTCACCCAATAGTGTATTGTATCACATTCTAGTAGTTACATTTGAAAATTTCGTTCTAGGACATTTGGTTTGAGCGCAATTATTAAACTTAGGTCAAAAAAGCCATTTAAGCCTTTTCACAGTGAGATCTATGCGATATGGCCGAGAAATGTAATTTTGATTTTAACTCCCAAACCGCTGCGCAGAAGTCAACCAAACTTCACCCAATAGTGTATTGTATCACATTCTAGTAGTTACATTTGAAAATTTCGTTCTAGGACATTTGGTTTGAGCGCAATCATTAAACTTAGGTCAAAAAAGCCATTTAAGCCTTTTCACAGTGAGATCTATGCGATATGGCCGAGAAATGTAATTTTGATGTTAACTCCCAAACCGCTGCGCAGAAGTCAACCAAACTTCACCCAATAGTGTATTGTATCACAATCTAGTAGTTACATTTGAAAATTTTGTTCTAGGAAATTTCGTTTGAGCGCAATCATCAAACTTAATTAAAAAAGTCATTTAAGCCTTTTCACAGTGAGATCTATGCGATATGGCCGAGAAATGTAATTTTGATGTTAACTCCCAAACCGCTGCGCAGAAGTCAACCAAACTTCACCCAATAGTGTATTGTATCACAATCTAGTAGTTACATTTGAAAATTTTGTCCTAGGACATTTTGTTTGAACGCAATCATCAAACTTAATTAAAAAAGTCATTTAAGCCTTTTCACAGTGAGATCTATGCGATATGGCCGAGAAATGTAATTTTGATGTTCACTCCCAAACCGCTGCGCAGAAGTCAACCAAACTTCACCCATTAGTGTATTGTATCACAATCTAGTAGTTACATGTGGAAATTTGGTTCTAGGACATTTGATTTGAGCGCAATCCTCAAACCTAGGTCAAAAAAGCCATTTAAGCCTTTTCACAGTGAGATCTATGCGATATGGCCGAGAAATGTAATTTTGATGTTAACTCCCAAACCGCTGCGCAGAAGTCAACTAAACTTCACCCAATAGTGTATTGTATCACATTCTAGTAGTTACATTTGAAAATTTCGTTCTAGGACATTTGGTTTGAGCGCAATCATTAAACTTAATTAAAAAAGTCATTTAAGCCTTTTCACAGTGAGATCTATGCGATATGGCCGAGAAATGTAATTTTGATGTTAACTCCCAAACCGCTGCGCAGAAGTCAACCAAACTTCACCCAATAGTGTATTGTATCACAATCTAGTAGTTACATTAGAAAATTTTGTTCTAGGACATTTTGTTTGAACGCAATCATCAAACTTAATTAAAAAAGTCATTTAAGCCTTTTCACAGTGAGATCTATGCGATATGGCCGAGAAATGTAATTTTGATGTTAACTCCCAAACCGCTGCGCAGAAGTCAACCAAACTTCACCCAATAGTGTATTGTATCACAATCTAGTAGTTACATTTGAAAATTTTGTTCTAGGAAATTTTGTTTGAGTGCAATCATCAAACTTAATTAAAAAAGTCATTTAAGCCTTTTCACAGTGAGATCTATGCGATATGGCCGAGAAATGTAATTTTGATGTTAACTCCCAAACCGCTGCGCAGAAGTCAACCAAACTTCACCCATTAGTGTATTGTATCACAATCTAGTAGTTACATGTGGAAATTTGGTTCTAGGACATTTGATTTGAGCGCAATCCTCAAACTTAGGTCAAAAAAGCCATTTAAGCCTTTTCACAGTGAGATCTATGCGATATGGCCGAGAAATGTAATTTTGATGTTAACTCCCAAACCGCTGCGCAGAAGTCAACCAAACTTCACCCAATAGTGTATTGTATCACAATCTAGTAGTTACATTTGAAAATTTTGTTCTAGGAAATTTTGTTTGAGCGCAATCATCAAACTTAATTAAAAAAGTCATTTAAGCCTTTTCACAGTGAGATCTATGCGATATGGCCGAGAAATGTAATTTTGATGTTAACTCCCAAACCGCTGCGCAGAAGTCAACCAAACTTCACCCATTAGTGTATTGTATCACAATCTAGTAGTTACATGTGGAAATTTGGTTCTAGGACATTTGATTTGAGCGCAATCCTCAAACTTAGGTCAAAAAAGCCATTTAAGCCTTTTCACAGTGAGATCTATGCGATATGGCCGAGAAATGTAATTTTGATGTTAACTCCCAAACCGCTGCGCAGAAGTCAACCAAACTTCACCCAATAGTGTATTGTATCACAATCTAGTAGTTACATTTGAAAATTTTGTTCTAGGACATTTTGTTTGAACGCAATCATCAAACTTAATTAAAAAAGTCATTTAAGCCTTTTCACAGTGAGATCTATGCGATATGGCCGAGAAATGTAATTTTGATGTTAACTCCCAAACCGCTGCGCAGAAGTCAACCAAACTTCACCCATTAGTGTATTGTATCACAATCTAGTAGTTACATGTGGAAATTTGGTTATTGGACATTTGATTTGAGCGCAATCCTCAAACTTAGGTCAAAAAAGCCATTTAAGCCTTTTCACAGTGAGATCTATGCGATATGGCCGAGAAATGTAATTTTGATGTTAACTCCCAAACCGCTGCGCAGAAGTCAACCAAACTTCACCTATTAGTGTATTGTATCACAATCTAGTAGTTAAATGTGGAAATTTGGTTCTCGGACATTTGATTTGAGCGCAATCCTCAAACTTAGGTCAAAAAAGCCATTTAAGCCTTTTCACAGTGAGATCTATGCGATATGGCCGAGAAATGTAATTTTGATGTTAACTCCCAAACCGCTGCGCAGAAGTCAACCAAACTTCACCCAATAGTGTATTGTATCACATTCTAGTAGTTACATTTGAAAATTTCGTTCTAGGACATTTGGTTTGAGCGCAATTATTAAACTTAGGTCAAAAAAGCCATTTAAGCCTTTTCACAGTGAGATCTATGCGATATGGCCGAGAAATGTAATTTTGATTTTAACTCCCAAACCGCTGCGCAGAAGTCAACCAAACTTCACCCAATAGTGTATTGTATCACATTCTAGTAGTTACATTTGAAAATTTCGTTCTAGGACATTTGGTTTGAGCGCAATCATTAAACTTAGGTCAAAAAAGCCATTTAAGCCTTTTCACAGTGAGATCTATGCGATATGGCCGAGAAATGTAATTTTGATGTTAACTCCCAAACCGCTGCGCAGAAGTCAACCAAACTTCACCCAATAGTGTATTGTATCACAATCTAGTAGTTACATTTGAAAATTTTGTTCTAGGAAATTTCGTTTGAGCGCAATCATCAAACTTAATTAAAAAAGTCATTTAAGCCTTTTCACAGTGAGATCTATGCGATATGGCCGAGAAATGTAATTTTGATGTTAACTCCCAAACCGCTGCGCAGAAGTCAACCAAACTTCACCCAATAGTGTATTGTATCACAATCTAGTAGTTACATTTGAAAATTTTGTCCTAGGACATTTTGTTTGAACGCAATCATCAAACTTAATTAAAAAAGTCATTTAAGCCTTTTCACAGTGAGATCTATGCGATATGGCCGAGAAATGTAATTTTGATGTTCACTCCCAAACCGCTGCGCAGAAGTCAACCAAACTTCACCCATTAGTGTATTGTATCACAATCTAGTAGTTACATGTGGAAATTTGGTTCTAGGACATTTGATTTGAGCGCAATCCTCAAACCTAGGTCAAAAAAGCCATTTAAGCCTTTTCACAGTGAGATCTATGCGATATGGCCGAGAAATGTAATTTTGATGTTAACTCCCAAACCGCTGCGCAGAAGTCAACTAAACTTCACCCAATAGTGTATTGTATCACATTCTAGTAGTTACATTTGAAAATTTCGTTCTAGGACATTTGGTTTGAGCGCAATCATTAAACTTAATTAAAAAAGTCATTTAAGCCTTTTCACAGTGAGATCTATGCGATATGGCCGAGAAATGTAATTTTGATGTTAACTCCCAAACCGCTGCGCAGAAGTCAACCAAACTTCACCCAATAGTGTATTGTATCACAATCTAGTAGTTACATTAGAAAATTTTGTTCTAGGACATTTTGTTTGAACGCAATCATCAAACTTAATTAAAAAAGTCATTTAAGCCTTTTCACAGTGAGATCTATGCGATATGGCCGAGAAATGTAATTTTGATGTTAACTCCCAAACCGCTGCGCAGAAGTCAACCAAACTTCACCCAATAGTGTATTGTATCACAATCTAGTAGTTACATTTGAAAATTTTGTTCTAGGAAATTTTGTTTGAGTGCAATCATCAAACTTAATTAAAAAAGTCATTTAAGCCTTTTCACAGTGAGATCTATGCGATATGGCCGAGAAATGTAATTTTGATGTTAACTCCCAAACCGCTGCGCAGAAGTCAACCAAACTTCACCCATTAGTGTATTGTATCACAATCTAGTAGTTACATGTGGAAATTTGGTTCTAGGACATTTGATTTGAGCGCAATCCTCAAACTTAGGTCAAAAAAGCCATTTAAGCCTTTTCACAGTGAGATCTATGCGATATGGCCGAGAAATGTAATTTTGATGTTAACTCCCAAACCGCTGCGCAGAAGTCAACCAAACTTCACCCAATAGTGTATTGTATCACAATCTAGTAGTTACATTTGAAAATTTTGTTCTAGGACATTTTGTTTGAACGCAATCATCAAACTTAATTAAAAAAGTCATTTAAGCCTTTTCACAGTGAGATCTATGCGATATGGCCGAGAAATGTAATTTTGATGTTAACTCCCAAACCGCTGCGCAGAAGTCAACCAAACTTCACCCATTAGTGTATTGTATCACAATCTAGTAGTTACATGTGGAAATTTGGTTATTGGACATTTGATTTGAGCGCAATCCTCAAACTTAGGTCAAAAAAGCCATTTAAGCCTTTTCACAGTGAGATCTATGCGATATGGCCGAGAAATGTAATTTTGATGTTAACTCCCAAACCGCTGCGCAGAAGTCAACCAAATTTCACCTATTAGTGTATTGTATCACAATCTAGTAGTTAAATGTGGAAATTTGGTTCTCGGACATTTGATTTGAGCGCAATCCTCAAACTTAGGTCAAAAAAGCCATTTAAGCCTTTTCACAGTGAGATCTATGCGATATGGCCGAGAAATGTAATTTTGATGTTAACTCCCAAACCGCTGCGCAGAAGTCAACCAAACTTCACCCAATAGTGTATTGTATCACATTCTAGTAGTTACATTTGAAAATTTCGTTCTAGGACATTTGGTTTGAGCGCAATTATTAAACTTAGGTCAAAAAAGCCATTTAAGCCTTTTCACAGTGAGATCTATGCGATATGGCCGAGAAATGTAATTTTGATTTTAACTCCCAAACCGCTGCGCAGAAGTCAACCAAACTTCACCCAATAGTGTATTGTATCACATTCTAGTAGTTACATTTGAAAATTTCGTTCTAGGACATTTGGTTTGAGCGCAATCATTAAACTTAGGTCAAAAAAGCCATTTAAGCCTTTTCACAGTGAGATCTATGCGATATGGCCGAGAAATGTAATTTTGATGTTAACTCCCAAACCGCTGCGCAGAAGTCAACCAAACTTCACCCAATAGTGTATTGTATCACAATCTAGTAGTTACATTTGAAAATTTTGTTCTAGGAAATTTCGTTTGAGCGCAATCATCAAACTTAATTAAAAAAGTCATTTAAGCCTTTTCACAGTGAGATCTATGCGATATGGCCGAGAAATGTAATTTTGATGTTAACTCCCAAACCGCTGCGCAGAAGTCAACCAAACTTCACCCATTAGTGTATTGTATCACAATCTAGTAGTTACATGTGAAAATTTGGTTCTAGGACATTTGATTTGAGCGCAATCCTCAAACTTAGGTCAAAAAAGCCATTTAAGCCTTTTCACAGTGAGATCTATGCGATACGGCCGAGAAATGTAATTTTGATGTTAACTCCCAAACCGCTGCGCAGAAGTAAACCAAACTTCACCCATTAGTGTATTGTATCACAATCTAGTAGTTACAGGTGGAAATTTGGTTCTAGGACATTTGATTTGAGCGCAATCCTCAAACCTAGGTCAAAAAAGCCATTTAAGCCTTTTCACAGTGAGATCTATGCGATATGGCCGAGAAATGTAATTTTGATGTTAACTCCCAAACCGCTGCGCAGAAGTCAACCAAACTTCACCCATTAGTGTATTGTATCACAATCTAGTAGTTACATGTGAAAATTTGGTTCTAGGACATTTGATTTGAGCGCAATCCTCAAACTTAGGTCAAAAAAGCCATTTAAGCCTTTTCACAGTGAGATCTATGCGATATGGCCGAGAAATGTAATTTTGATGTTAACTCCCAAACCGCTGCGCAGAAGTCAACCAAACTTCACCCAATAGTGTATTGTATCACATTCTAGTAGTTACATTTGAAAATTTCGTTCTAGGACATTTGGTTTGAGCGCAATTATTAAACTTAGGTCAAAAAAGCCATTTAAGCCTTTTCACAGTGAGATCTATGCGATACGGCCGAGAAATGTAATTTTGATGTTAACTCCCAAACCGCTGCGCAGAAGTAAACCAAACTTCACCCATTAGTGTATTGTATCACAATCTAGTAGTTACAGGTGGAAATTTGGTTCTAGGACATTTGATTTGAGCGCAATCCTCAAACCTAGGTCAAAAAAGCCATTTAAGCCTTTTCACAGTGAGATCTATGCGATATGGCCGAGAAATGTAATTTTGATGTTAACTCCCAAACCGCTGCGCAGAAGTCAACCAAACTTCACCCAATAGTGTATTGTATCACATTCTTGTAGTTACATTTGAAAATTTCGTTCTAGGACATTTGGTTTGAGCGCAATCATTAAACTTAGGTCAAAAAAGCCATTTAAGCCTTTTCACAGTGAGATCTATGCGATATGGCCGAGAAATGTAATTTTGATGTTAACTCCCAAACCGCTGCGCAGAAGTCAACCAAACTTCACCCATTAGTGTATTGTATCACAATCTAGTAGTTACATGTGGAAATTTGGTTATAGGACATTTGATTTGAGCGCAATCCTCAAACTTAGGTCAAAAAAGCCATTTAAGCCTTTTCACAGTGAGATCTATGCGATATGGCCGAGAAATGTAATTTTGATGTTAACTCCCAAACCGCTGCGCAGAAGTCAACCAAACTTCACCCAATAGTGTATTTTATCACAATCTAGTAGTTACATTTGGAAATTTAGTTCTAGGACATTTGATTTGAGCGCAATCTTCAAACTTAATTAAAAAAAGTCATTTAAGCCTTTTCACAGTGAGATCTATGCGATATGGCCGAGAAATGTAATTTTGATGTTCACTCCCAAACCGCTGCGCAGAAGTCAACCAAACTTCAACCATTAGTGTATTGTATCACAATCTAGTAGTTACATGTGGAAATTTGGTTATTGGACATTTGATTTGAGCGCAATCCTCAAACTTAGGTCAAAAAAGCCATTTAAGCCTTTTCACAGTGAGATCTATGCGATATGGCCGAGAAATGTAATTTTGATGTTAACTCCCAAACCGCTGCGCAGAAGTCAACCAAACTTCACCTATTAGTGTATTGTATCACAATCTAGTAGTTACATGTGGAAATTTGGTTCTAGGACATTTGATTTGAGCGCAATCCTCAAACTTAGGTCAAAAAAGCCATTTAAGCCTTTTCACAGTGAGATCTATGCGATATGGCCGAGAAATGTAATTTTGATGTTAACTCCCAAACCGCTGCGCAGAAGTCAACCAAACTTCACCCAATAGTGTATTGTATCACATTCTAGTAGTTACATTTGAAAATTTCGTTCTAGGACATTTTGTTTGAACGCAATCATCAAACTTAATTAAAAAAGTCATTTAAGCCTTTTCACAGTGAGATCTATGCGATATGGCCGAGAAATGTAATTTTGATGTTAACTCCCAAACCGCTGCGCAGAAGTCAACCAAACTTCACCCATTAGTGTATTGTATCACAATCTAGTAGTTACATGTGGAAATTTGGTTCTAGGACATTTGATTTGAGCGCAATCCTCAAACCTAGGTCAAAAAAGCCATTTAAGCCTTTTCACAGTGAGATCTATGCGATATGGCCGAGAAATGTAATTTTGATGTTAACTCCCAAACCGCTGCGCAGAAGTCAACTAAACTTCACCCAATAGTGTATTGTATCACATTCTAGTAGTTACATTTGAAAATTTCGTTCTAGGACATTTGGTTTGAGCGCAATCATTAAACTTAATTAAAAAAGTCATTTAAGCCTTTTCACAGTGAGATCTATGCGATATGGCCGAGAAATGTAATTTTGATGTTAACTCCCAAACCGCTGCGCAGAAGTCAACCAAACTTCACCCAATAGTGTATTGTATCACAATCTAGTAGTTACATTTGAAAATTTTGTTCTAGGACATTTTGTTTGAACGCAATCATCAAACTTAATTAAAAAAGTCATTTAAGCCTTTTCACAGTGAGATCTATGCGATATGGCCGAGAAATGTAATTTTGATGTTAACTCCCAAACCGCTGCGCAGAAGTCAACCAAACTTCACCCAATAGTGTAGTGTATCACAATCTAGTAGTTACATTTGAAAATTTTGTTCTAGGAAATTTTGTTTGAGCGCAATCATCAAACTTAATTAAAAAAGTCATTTAAGCCTTTTCACAGTGAGATCTATGCGATATGGCCGAGAAATGTAATTTTGATGTTAACTCCCAAACCGCTGCGCAGAAGTCAACCAAACTTCACCCATTAGTGTATTGTATCACAATCTAGTAGTTACATGTGGAAATTTGGTTCTAGGACATTTGATTTGAGCGCAATCCTCAAACTTAGGTCAAAAAAGCCATTTAAGCCTTTTCACAGTGAGATCTATGCGATATGGCCGAGAAATGTAATTTTGATGTTAACTCCCAAACCGCTGCGCAGAAGTCAACCAAACTTCACCCAATAGTGTATTGTATCACAATCTAGTAGTTACATTTGAAAATTTTGTTCTAGGACATTTTGTTTGAACGCAATCATCAAACTTAATTAAAAAAGTCATTTAAGCCTTTTCACAGTGAGATCTATGCGATATGGCCGAGAAATGTAATTTTGATGTTAACTCCCAAACCGCTGCGCAGAAGTCAACCAAACTTCACCCATTAGTGTATTGTATCACAATCTAGTAGTTACATGTGGAAATTTGGTTATTGGACATTTGATTTGAGCGCAATCCTCAAACTTAGGTCAAAAAAGCCATTTAAGCCTTTTCACAGTGAGATCTATGCGATATGGCCGAGAAATGTAATTTTGATGTTAACTCCCAAACCGCTGCGCAGAAGTCAACCAAACTTCACCTATTAGTGTATTGTATCACAATCTAGTAGTTAAATGTGGAAATTTGGTTCTCGGACATTTGATTTGAGCGCAATCCTCAAACTTAGGTCAAAAAAGCCATTTAAGCCTTTTCACAGTGAGATCTATGCGATATGGCCGAGAAATGTAATTTTGATGTTAACTCCCAAACCGCTGCGCAGAAGTCAACCAAACTTCACCCAATAGTGTATTGTATCACATTCTAGTAGTTACATTTGAAAATTTCGTTCTAGGACATTTGGTTTGAGCGCAATTATTAAACTTAGGTCAAAAAAGCCATTTAAGCCTTTTCACAGTGAGATCTATGCGATATGGCCGAGAAATGTAATTTTGATTTTAACTCCCAAACCGCTGCGCAGAAGTCAACCAAACTTCACCCAATAGTGTATTGTATCACATTCTAGTAGTTACATTTGAAAATTTCGTTCTAGGACATTTGGTTTGAGCGCAATCATTAAACTTAGGTCAAAAAAGCCATTTAAGCCTTTTCACAGTGAGATCTATGCGATATGGCCGAGAAATGTAATTTTGATGTTAACTCCCAAACCGCTGCGCAGAAGTCAACCAAACTTCACCCAATAGTGTATTGTATCACAATCTAGTAGTTACATTTGAAAATTTTGTTCTAGGAAATTTCGTTTGAGCGCAATCATCAAACTTAATTAAAAAAGTCATTTAAGCCTTTTCACAGTGAGATCTATGCGATATGGCCGAGAAATGTAATTTTGATGTTAACTCCCAAACCGCTGCGCAGAAGTCAACCAAACTTCACCCATTAGTGTATTGTATCACAATCTAGTAGTTACATGTGAAAATTTGGTTCTAGGACATTTGATTTGAGCGCAATCCTCAAACTTAGGTCAAAAAAGCCATTTAAGCCTTTTCACAGTGAGATCTATGCGATATGGCCGAGAAATGTAATTTTGATGTTAACTCCCAAACCGCTGCGCAGAAGTCAACCAAACTTCACCCAATAGTGTATTGTATCACATTCTAGTAGTTACATTTGAAAATTTCGTTCTAGGACATTTGGTTTGAGCGCAATTATTAAACTTAGGTCAAAAAAGCCATTTAAGCCTTTTCACAGTGAGATCTATGCGATACGGCCGAGAAATGTAATTTTGATGTTAACTCCCAAACCGCTGCGCAGAAGTAAACCAAACTTCACCCATTAGTGTATTGTATCACAATCTAGTAGTTACAGGTGGAAATTTGGTTCTAGGACATTTGATTTGAGCGCAATCCTCAAACCTAGGTCAAAAAAGCCATTTAAGCCTTTTCACAGTGAGATCTATGCGATATGGCCGAGAAATGTAATTTTGATGTTAACTCCCAAACCGCTGCGCAGAAGTCAACCAAACTTCACCCAATAGTGTATTGTATCACATTCTAGTAGTTACATTTGAAAATTTCGTTCTAGGACATTTGGTTTGAACGCAATCATCAAACTTAATTAAAAAAGTCATTTAAGCCTTTTCACAGTGAGATCTATGCGATATGGCCGAGAAATGTAATTTTGATGTTAACTCCCAAACCGCTGCGCAGAAGTCAACCAAACTTCACCCAATAGTGTATTGTATCACAATCTAGTAGTTACATTTGAAAATTTTGTTCTAGGAAATTTTGTTTGAGCGCAATCATCAAACTTAATTAAAAAAGTCATTTAAGCCTTTTCACAGTGAGATCTATGCGATATGGCCGAGAAATGTAATTTTGATGTTAACTCCCAAACCGCTGCGCAGAAGTCAACCAAACTTCACCCATTAGTGTATTGTATCACAATCTAGTAGTTACATGTGGAAATTTGGTTCTAGGACATTTGATTTGAGCGCAATCCTCAAACTTAGGTCAAAAAAGCCATTTAAGCCTTTTCACAGTGAGATCTATGCGATATGGCCGAGAAATGTAATTTTGATGTTAACTCCCAAACCGCTGCGCAGAAGTCAACCAAACTTCACCCAATAGTGTATTTTATCACAATCTAGTAGTTACATTTGGAAATTTAGTTTTAGGACATTTGGTTTGAGCGCAATTATTAAACTTAGGTCAAAAAAGCCATTTAAGCCTTTTCACAGTGAGATCTATGCGATATGGCCGAGAAATGTAATTTTGATGTTAACTCCCAAACCGCTGCGCAGAAGTCAACCAAACTTCACCCAATAGTGTATTGTATCACAATCTAGTAATTACATTTAAAAATTTTGTTTTAGGACATTTTGTTTGAACGCAATCATCAAACTTAATTAAAAAAGTCATTTAAGCCTTTTCACAGTGAGATCTATGCGATATGGCCGAGAAATGTAATTTTGATGTTAACTCCCAAACCGCTGCGCAGAAGTCAACCAAACTTCACCCAATAGTGTATTGTATCACATTCTAGTAGTTACATTTGAAAATTTTGTTCTAGGACATTTTGTTTGAGCGCAATCATTAAACTTAGGTCAAAAAAGCCATTTAAGCCTTTTCACAGTGAGATCTATGCGATATGGCCGAGAAATGTAATTTTGATGTTAACTCCCAAACCGCTGCGCAGAAGTCAACCAAACTTCACCCAATAGTGTATTGTATCACAATCTAGTAGTTACATTTGAAAATTTTGTTCTAGGAAATTTTGTTTGAGCGCAATCATCAAACTTAATTAAAAAAGTCATTTAAGCCTTTTCACAGTGAGATCTATGCGATATGGCCGAGAAATGTAATTTTGATGTTAACTCCCAAACCGCTGCGCAGAAGTCAACCAAACTTCACCCAATAGTGTATTGTATCACATTCTAGTAGTTACATTTGAAAATTTCGTTCTAGGACATTTGGTTTGAACGCAATCATCAAACTTAATTAAAAAAGTCATTTAAGCCTTTTCACAGTGAGATCTATGCGATATGGCCGAGAAATGTAATTTTGATGTTAACTCCCAAACCGCTGCGCAGAAGTCAACCAAACTTCACCCAATAGTGTATTGTATCACAATCTAGTAGTTACATTTGAAAATTTTGTTCTAGGAAATTTTGTTTGAGCGCAATCATCAAACTTAATTAAAAAAGTCATTTAAGCCTTTTCACAGTGAGATCTATGCGATATGGCCGAGAAATGTAATTTTGATGTTAACTCCCAAACCGCTGCGCAGAAGTCAACCAAACTTCACCCATTAGTGTATTGTATCACAATCTAGTAGTTACATGTGGAAATTTGGTTCTAGGACATTTGATTTGAGCGCAATCCTCAAACTTAGGTCAAAAAAGCCATTTAAGCCTTTTCACAGTGAGATCTATGCGATATGGCCGAGAAATGTAATTTTGATGTTAACTCCCAAACCGCTGCGCAGAAGTCAACCAAACTTCACCCAATAGTGTATTTTATCACAATCTAGTAGTTACATTTGAAAATTTTGTTCTAGGAAATTTTGTTTGAGCGCAATTATTAAACTTAATTAAAAAAGTCATTTAAGCCTTTTCACAGTGAGATCTATGCGATATGGCCGAGAAATGTAATTTTGATGTTAACTCCCAAATCGCTGCGCAGAAGTCAACCAAACTTCACCCATTAGTGTATTGTATCACAATCTAGTAGTTACATGTGAAAATTTGGTTCTAGGACATTTGGTTTGAGCGCAATCCTCAAACTTAGGTCAAAAAAGCCATTTAAGCCTTTTCACAGTGAGATCTATGCGATATGGCCGAGAAATGTAATTTTGATGTTAACTCCCAAACCGCTGCGCAGAAGTCAACCAAACTTCACCCAATAGTGTATTGTATCACATTCTAGTAGTTACATTTGAAAATTTCGTTCTAGGACATTTGGTTTGAGCGCAATTATTAAACTTAGGTCAAAAAAGCCATTTAAGCCTTTTCACAGTGAGATCTATGCGATATGGCCGAGAAATGTAATTTTGATGTTAACTCCCAAACCGCTGCGCAGAAGTAAACCAAACTTCACCCATTAGTGTATTGTATCACAATCTAGTAGTTACATGTGGAAATTTGGTTCTAGGACATTTGATTTGAGCGCAATCCTCAAACTTAGGTCAAAAAAGCCATTTAAGCCTTTTCACAGTGAGATCTATGCGATATGGCCGAGAAATGTAATTTTGATGTTAACTCCCAAACCGCTGCGCAGAAGTCAACTAAACTTCACCCAATAGTGTATTGTATCACATTCTAGTAGTTACATTTGAAAATTTCGTTCTAGGACATTTGGTTTGAGCGCAATCATTAAACTTAATTAAAAAAGTCATTTAAGCCTTTTCACAGTGAGATCTATGCGATATGGCCGAGAAATGTAATTTTGATGTTAACTCCCAAACCGCTGCGCAGAAGTCAACCAAACTTCACCCAATAGTGTATTGTATCACAATCTAGTAGTTACATTTGAAAATTTTGTTTTAGGAAATTTTGTTTGAGCGCAATCATCAAACTTAATTAAAAAAGTCATTTAAGCCTTTTCACAGTGAGATCTATGCGATATGGCCGAGAAATGTAATTTTGATGTTAACTCCCAAACCGCTGCGCAGAAGTCAACCAAACTTCACCCAATAGTGTATTGTATCACATTCTAGTAGTTACATTTGAAAATTTCGTTCTAGGACATTTGGTTTGAACGCAATCATCAAACTTAATTAAAAAAGTCATTTAAGCCTTTTCACAGTGAGATCTATGCGATATGGCCGAGAAATGTAATTTTGATGTTAACTCCCAAACCGCTGCGCAGAAATCAACCAAACTTCACCCAATAGTGTATTGTATCACAATCTAGTAGTTACATTTGAAAATTTTGTTCTAGGAAATTTTGTTTGAGCGCAATCATCAAACTTAATTAAAAAAGTCATTTAAGCCTTTTCACAGTGAGATCTATGCGATATGGCCGAGAAATGTAATTTTGATGTTAACTCCCAAACCGCTGCGCAGAAGTCAACCAAACTTCACCCATTAGTGTATTGTATCACAATCTAGTAGTTACATGTGGAAATTTGGTTCTAGGACATTTGATTTGAGCGCAATCCTCAAACTTAGGTCAAAAAAGCCATTTAAGCCTTTTCACAGTGAGATCTATGCGATATGGCCGAGAAATGTAATTTTGATGTTAACTCCCAAACCGCTGCGCAGAAGTCAACCAAACTTCACCCAATAGTGTATTGTATCACAATCTAGTAGTTACATTTGAAAATTTTGTTCTAGGACATTTTGTTTGAACGCAATCATCAAACTTAATTAAAAAAGTCATTTAAGCCTTTTCACAGTGAGATCTATGCGATATGGCCGAGAAATGTAATTTTGATGTTAACTCCCAAACCGCTGCGCAGAAGTCAACCAAACTTCACCCAATAGTGTATTGTATCACAATCTAGTAGTTACATTTGAAAATTTTGTTCTAGGACATTTTGTTTGAGCGCAATCCTCAAACTTAGGTCAAAAAAGCCATTTAAGCCTTTTCACAGTGAGATCTATGCGATATGGCCGAGAAATGTAATTTTGATGTTAACTCCCAAACCGCTGCGCAGAAGTCAACCAAACTTCACCCAATAGTGTATTGTATCACATTCTAGTAGTTACATTTGAAAATTTCGTACTAGGACATTTGGTTTGAGCGCAATCATTAAACTTAGGTCAAAAAAGCCATTTAAGCCTTTTCACAGTGAGATCTATGCGATATGGCCGAGAAATGTAATTTTGATGTTAACTCCCAAACCGCTGCGCAGAAGTAAACCAAACTTCACCCATTAGTGTATTGTATCACAATCTAGTAGTTACATGCGGAAATTTGGTTCTAGGACATTTGATTTGAGCGCAATCCTCAAACTTAGGTCAAAAAAGCCATTTAAGCCTTTTCACAGTGAGATCTATGCGATATGGCCGAGAAATGTAATTTTGATGTTAACTCCCAAACCGCTGCGCAGAAGTCAACCAAACTTCACCCAATAGTGTATTGTTTCACAATCTAGTAGTTACATTTGAAAATTTTGTTCTAGGACATTTTGTTTGAACGCAATCATCAAACTTAATTAAAAAAGTCATTTAAGCCTTTTCACAGTGAGATTTATGCGATATGGCCGAGAAATGTAATTTTGATGTTAACTCCCAAACCGCTGCGCAGAAGTCAACCAAACTTCACCCATTAGTGTATTGTATCACAATCTAGTAGTTACATGTGGAAATTTGGTTATAGGACATTTGATTTGAGCGCAATCCTCAAACAGGTCAAAAAAGCCATTTAAGCCTTTTCACAGTGAGATCTATGCGATATGGCCGAGAAATGTAATTTTGATGTTAACTCCCAAACCGCTGCGCAGAAGTAAACCAAACTTCACCCATTAGTGTATTGTATCACAATCTAGTAGTTACATGTGGAAATTTTGTTCTAGGACATTTTGTTTGAGCGCAATCCTCAAACTTAGGTCAAATAAGACATTTAAGCCTTTTCTTAGTGAGATCTACGCGATATGGCCGAGAAATGTAATTTTGATGTTAACTCCCAAACCGCTGCGCAGAAGTCAACCAAACTTCACCCAATAGTGTATTGTATCACAATCTAGTAGTTACATTTGAAAATTTTGTTCTAGGACATTTTGTTTGAACGCAATCATCAAACTTAATTAAAAAAGTCATTTAAGCCTTTTCACAGTGAGATCTATGCGATATGGCCGAGAAATGTAATTTTGATGTTAACTCCCAAACCGCTGCGCAGAAGTCAACCAAACTTCACCCAATAGTGTATTGTATCACAATCTAGTAGTTACATTTGAAAATTTTGTTCTAGGACATTTTGTTTGAGCGCAATCCTCAAACTTAGGTCAAAAAAGCCATTTAAGCCTTTTCACAGTGAGATCTATGCGATATGGCCGAGAAATGTAATTTTGATGTTAACTCCCAAACCGCTGCGCAGAAGTCAACCAAACTTCACCCAATAGTGTATTGTATCACATTCTAGTAGTTACATTTGAAAATTTCGTACTAGGACATTTGGTTTGAGCGCAATCATTAAACTTAGGTCAAAAAAGCCATTTAAGCCTTTTCACAGTGAGATCTATGCGATATGGCCGAGAAATGTAATTTTGATGTTAACTCCCAAACCGCTGCGCAGAAGTCAACCAAACTTCACCCATTAGTGTATTGTATCACAATCTAGTAGTTACATGTGGAAATTTGGTTATAGGACATTTGATTTGAGCGCAATCCTCAAACAGGTCAAAAAAGCCATTTAAGCCTTTTCACAGTGAGATCTATGCGATATGGCCGAGAAATGTAATTTTGATGTTAACTCCCAAACCGCTGCGCAGAAGTCAACCAAACTTCACCCAATAGTGTATTTTATCACAATCTAGTAGTTACATATGGAAATTTAGTTCTAGGACATTTGATTTGAGCGCAATATTCAAACTTAATTTAAAAAAGTCATTTAAGCCTTTTCACAGTGAGATCTATGCGATATGGCCGAGAAATGTAATTTTGATGTTCAATCCCAAACCGCTGCGCAGAAGTCAACCAAACTTCAACCATTAGTGTATTGTATCACAATCTAGTAGTTACATGTGGAAATTTGGTTCTAGGACATTTGATTTGAGCGCAATCCTCAAACTTAGGTCAAAAAAGCCATTTAAGCCTTTTCACAGTGAGATCTATGCGATATGGCCGAGAAATGTAATTTTGATGTTAACTCCCAAACCGCTGCGCAGAAGTCAACCAAACTTCACCCAATAGTGTATTGTATCACAATCTAGTAGTTACATTTAAAAATTTCGTTCTAGGACATTTGGTTTGAGCGCAATCTTCAAACTTAATTAAAAAAAGTCATTTAAGCCTTTTCACAGTGAGATCTATGCGATATGGCCGAGAAATGTAATTTTGATGTTAACTCCCAAACCGCTGCGCAGAAGTAAACCAAACTTCACCCATTAGTGTATTGTATCACAATCTAGTAGTTACATGTGGAAATTTGGTTCTAGGACATTTGATTTGAGCGCAATCCTCAAACTTAGGTCAAAAAAGCCATTTAAGCCTTTTCACAGTGAGATCTATGCGATATGGCCGAGAAATGTAATTTTGATGTTAACTCCCAAACCGCTGCGCAGAAGTCAACTAAACTTCACCCAATAGTGTATTGTATCACATTCTAGTAGTTACATTTGAAAATTTCGTTCTAGGACATTTGGTTTGAGCGCAATCATTAAACTTAATTAAAAAAGTCATTTAAGCCTTTTCACAGTGAGATCTATGCGATATGGCCGAGAAATGTAATTTTGATGTTAACTCCCAAACCGCTGCGCAGAAGTCAACCAAACTTCACCCAATAGTGTATTGTATCACATTCTAGTAGTTACATTTGAAAATTTCGTTCTAGGACATTTGGTTTGAGCGCAATCATTAAACTTAGGTCAAAAAAGCCATTTAAGCCTTTTCACAGTGAGATCTATGCGATATGGCCGAGAAATGTAATTTTGATGTTAACTCCCAAACCGCTGCGCAGAAGTCAACCAAACTTCACCCAATAGTGTATTGTATCACAATCTAGTAGTTACATTTGAAAATTTTGTTCTAGGAAATTTTGTTTGAGCGCAATCATCAAACTTAATTAAAAAAGTCATTTAAGCCTTTTCACAGTGAGATCTATGCGATATGGCCGAGAAATGTAATTTTGATGTTAACTCCCAAACCGCTGCGCAGAAGTCAACCAAACTTCACCCATTAGTGTATTGTATCACAATCTAGTAGTTACATGTGAATATTTGGTTCTAGGACATTTGATTTGAGCGCAATCCTCAAACTTAGGTCAAAAAAGCCATTTAAGCCTTTTCACAGTGAGATCTATGCGATATGGCCGAGAAATGTAATTTTGATGTTAACTCCCAAACCGCTGCGCAGAAGTCAACCAAACTTCACCCAATAGTGTATTGTATCACATTCTAGTAGTTACATTTGAAAATTTCGTTCTAGGACATTTGGTTTGAGCGCAATTATTAAACTTAGGTCAAAAAAGCCATTTAAGCCTTTTCACAGTGAGATCTATGCGATATGGCCGAGAAATGTAATTTTGATGTTAACTCCCAAACCGCTGCGCAGAAGTCAACTAAACTTCACCCAATAGTGTATTGTATCACATTCTAGTAGTTACATTTGAAAATTTCGTTCTAGGACATTTGGTTTGAGCGCAATCATTAAACTTAATTAAAAAAGTCATTTAAGCCTTTTCACAGTGAGATCTATGCGATATGGCCGAGAAATGTAATTTTGATGTTAACTCCCAAACCGCTGCGCAGAAGTCAACTAAACTTCACCCAATAGTGTATTGTATCACATTCTAGTAGTTACATTTGAAAATTTTGTTCTAGGACATTTTGTTTGAACGCAATCATCAAACTTAATTAAAAAAGTCATTTAAGCCTTTTCACAGTGAGATCTATGCGATATGGCCGAGAAATGTAATTTTGATGTTAACTCCCAAACCGCTGCGCAGAAGTCAACCAAACTTCACCCATTAGTGTATTGTATCACAATCTAGTAGTTACATGTGGAAATTTGGTTCTAGGACATTTGATTTGAGCGCAATCCTCAAACTTAGGTCAAAAAAGCCATTTAAGCCTTTTCACAGTGAGATCTATGCGATATGGCCGAGAAATGTAATTTTGATGTTAACTCCCAAACCGCTGCGCAGAAGTCAACCAAACTTCATCCAATAGTGTATTTTATCACAATCTAGTAGTTACATTTGGAAATTTAGTTTTAGGACATTTGGTTTGAGCGCAATCCTCAAACTTAGGTCAAAAAAGCCATTTAAGCCTTTTCACAGTGAGATCTATGCGATATGGCCGAGAAATGTAATTTTGATGTTAACTCCCAAACCGCTGCGCAGAAGTCAACTAAACTTCACCCAATAGTGTATTGTATCACATTCTAGTAGTTACATTTGAAAATTTTGTTCTAGGACATTTTGTTTGAACGCAATCATCAAACTTAATTAAAAAAGTCATTTAAGCCTTTTCACAGTGAGATCTATGCGATATGGCCGAGAAATGTAATTTTGATGTTAACTCCCAAACCGCTGCGCAGAAGTCAACCAAACTTCACCCATTAGTGTATTGTATCACAATCTAGTAGTTACATGTGGAAATTTGGTTCTAGGACATTTGATTTGAGCGCAATCCTCAAACTTAGGTCAAAAAAGCCATTTAAGCCTTTTCACAGTGAGATCTATGCGATATGGCCGAGAAATGTAATTTTGATGTTAACTCCCAAACCGCTGCGCAGAAGTCAACCAAACTTCATCCAATAGTGTATTTTATCACAATCTAGTAGTTACATTTGGAAATTTAGTTTTAGGACATTTGGTTTGAGCGCAATCCTCAAACTTAGGTCAAAAAAGCCATTTAAGCCTTTTCACAGTGAGATCTATGCGATATGGCCGAGAAATGTAATTTTGATGTTAACTCCCAAACCGCTGCGCAGAAGTCAACCAAACTTCACCCAATAGTGTATTGTATCACAATCTAGTAGTTACATTTGAAAATTTTGTTTTAGGACATTTTGTTTGAACGCAATCATCAAACTTAATTAAAAAAGTCATTTAAGCCTTTTCACAGTGAGATCTATGCGATATGGCCGAGAAATGTAATTTTGATGTTAACTCCCAAACCGCTGCGCAGAAGTCAACCAAACTTCACCCAATAGTGTATTGTATCACATTCTAGTAGTTACATTTGAAAATTTCGTTCTAGGACATTTGGTTTGAGCGCAATCATTAAACTTAGGTCAAAAAAGCCATTTAAGCCTTTTCACAGTGAGATCTATGCGATATGGCCGAGAAATGTAATTTTGATGTTAACTCCCAAACCGCTGCGCAGAAGTCAACCAAACTTCACCCAATAGTGTATTGTATCACAATCTAGTAGTTACATTTGAAAATTTTGTTCTAGGACATTTTGTTTGAACGCAATCCTCAAACTTAGGTCAAAAAAGCCATTTAAGCCTTTTCACAGTGAGATATATGCGATATGGCCGAGAAATGTAATTTTGATGTTAACTCCCAAACCGCTGCGCAGAAGTAAACCAAACTTCACCCATTAGTGTATTGTATCACAATCTAGTAGTTACATGTGGAAATTTGGTTCTAGGACATTTGATTTGAGCGCAATCCTCAAACTTAGGTCAAAAAAGCCATTTAAGCCTTTTCACAGTGAGATCTATGCGATATGGCCGAGAAATGTAATTTTGATGTTAACTCCCAAACCGCTGCGCAGAAGTCAACCAAACTTCACCCAATAGTGTATTGTATCACAATCTAGTAATTACATTTGAAAATTTTGTTTTAGGACATTTTGTTTGAACGCAATCATCAAACTTAATTAAAAAAGTCATTTAAGCCTTTTCACAGTGAGATCTATGCGATATGGCCGAGAAATGTAATTTTGATGTTAACTCCCAAACCGCTGCGCAGAAGTCAACCAAACCACCCAATAGTGTATTGTATCACATTCTAGTAGTTACATTTGAAAATTTCGTTCTAGGACATTTGGTTTGAGCGCAATCATTAAACTTAGGTCAAAAAAGCCATTTAAGCCTTTTCACAGTGAGATCTATGCGATATGGCCGAGAAATGTAATTTTGATGTTAACTCCCAAACCGCTGCGCAGAAGTCAACCAAACTTCACCCAATAGTGTATTGTATCACAATCTAGTAGTTACATTTGAAAATTTTGTTCTAGGACATTTTGTTTGAACGCAATCCTCAAACTTAGGTCAAAAAAGCCATTTAAGCCTTTTCACAGTGAGATCTATGCGATATGGCCGAGAAATGTAATTTTGATGTTAACTCCCAAACCGCTGCGCAGAAGTTAACCAAACTTCACCCATTAGTGTATTGTATCACAATCTAGTAGTTACATGTGGAAATTTGGTTCTAGGACATTTGATTTGAGCGCAATCCTCAAACTTAGGTTAAAAAAAGCCATTTAAGCCTTTTCACAGTGAGATCTATGCGATATGGCCGAGAAATGTAATTTTGATGTTAACTCCCAAACCGCTGCGCAGAAGTCAACCAAACTTCACCCAATAGTGTATTGTATCACAATCTAGTAATTACATTTGAAAATTTTGTTTTAGGACATTTTGTTTGAACGCAATCATCAAACTTAATTAAAAAAGTCATTTAAGCCTTTTCACAGTGAGATCTATGCGATATGGCCGAGAAATGTAATTTTGATGTTAACTCCCAAACCGCTGCGCAGAAGTCAACCAAACTTCACCCAATAGTGTATTGTATCACATTCTAGTAGTTACATGTGGAAATTTTGTTCTAGGACATTTGGTTTGAGCGCAATCATTAAACTTAGGTCAAAAAAGCCATTTAAGCCTTTTCACAGTGAGATCTATGCGATATGGCCGAGAAATGTAATTTTGATGTTAACTCCCAAACCGCTGCGCAGAAGTCAACCAAACTTCATCCAATAGTGTATTGTATCACAATCTAGTAGTTACATTTGAAAATTTTGTTCTAGGACATTTAGTTTGAGCGCAATCATTAAACTTAGGTCAAAAAAGCCATTTAAGCCTTTTCACAGTGAGATCTATGCGATATGGCCGAGAAATGTAATTTTGATGTTAACTCCCAAACCGCTGCGCAGAAGTAAACCAAACTTCACCCATTAGTGTATTGTATCACAATCTAGTAGTTACATGCGGAAATTTGGTTCTAGGACATTTGATTTGAGCGCAATCCTCAAACTTAGGTCAAAAAAGCCATTTAAGCCTTTTCACAGTGAGATCTATGCGATATGGCCGAGAAATGTAATTTTGATGTTAACTCCCAAACCGCTGCGCAGAAGTCAACCAAACTTCACCTATTAGTGTATTGTATCACAATCTAGTAGTTACATGCGGAAATTTGGTTCTAGGACATTTGATTTGAGCGCAATCCTCAAACTTAGGTCAAAAAAGCCATTTAAGCCTTTTCACAGTGAGATCTATGCGATATGGCCGAGAAATGTAATTTTGATGTTAACTCCCAAACCGCTGCGCAGAAGTCAACCAAACTTCACCCAATAGTGTATTGTATCACAATCTAGTAGTTACATTTGAAAATTTTGTTCTAGGACATTTTGTTTGAGCGCAATCCTCAAACTTAGGTCAAAAAAGCCATTTAAGCCTTTTCACAGTGAGATCTATGCGATATGGCCGAGAAATGTAATTTTGATGTTAACTCCCAAACCGCTGCGCAGAAGTCAACCAAACTTCACCCAATAGTGTATTGTATCACATTCTAGTAGTTACATTTGAAAATTTCGTACTAGGACATTTGGTTTGAGCGCAATCATTAAACTTAGGTCAAAAAAGCCATTTAAGCCTTTTCACAGTGAGATCCATGCGATATGGCCGAGAAATGTAATTTTGATGTTAACTCCCAAACCGCTGCGCAGAAGTAAACCAAACTTCACCCATTAGTGTATTGTATCACAATCTAGTAGTTACATGTGGAAATTTGGTTCTAGGACATTTGATTTGAGCGCAATCCTCAAACTTAGGTCAAAAAAGCCATTTAAGCCTTTTCACAGTGAGATCTATGCGATATGGCCGAGAAATGTAATTTTGATGTTAACTCCCAAACCGCTGCGCAGAAGTCAACCAAACTTCACCCAATAGTGTATTGTATCACAATCTAGTAATTACATTTGAAAATTTTGTTTTAGGACATTTTGTTTGAACGCAATCATCAAACTTAATTAAAAAAGTCATTTAAGCCTTTTCACAGTGAGATCTATGCGATATGGCCGAGAAATGTAATTTTGATGTTAACTCCCAAACCGCTGCGCAGAAGTCAACCAAACTTCACCCAATAGTGTATTGTATCACATTCTAGTAGTTACATTTGAAAATTTCGTTCTAGGACATTTGGTTTGAGCGCAATCATTAAACTTAGGTCAAAAAAGCCATTTAAGCCTTTTCACAGTGAGATCTATGCGATATGGCCGAGAAATGTAATTTTGATGTTAACTCCCAAACCGCTGCGCAGAAGTCAACCAAACTTCACCCAATAGTGTATTGTATCACAATCTAGTAGTTACATTTGAAAATTTTGTTCTAGGACATTTTGTTTGAACGCAATCCTCAAACTTAGGTCAAAAAAGCCATTTAAGCCTTTTCACAGTGAGATCTATGCGATATGGCCGAGAAATGTAATTTTGATGTTAACTCCCAAACCGCTGCGCAGAAGTTAACCAAACTTCACCCATTAGTGTATTGTATCACAATCTAGTAGTTACATGTGGAAATTTGGTTCTAGGACATTTGATTTGAGCGCAATCCTCAAACTTAGGTCAAAAAAGCCATTTAAGCCTTTTCACAGTGAGATCTATGCGATATGGCCGAGAAATGTAATTTTGATGTTAACTCCCAAACCGCTGCGCAGAAGTCAACCAAACTTCACCCAATAGTGTATTGTATCACATTCTAGTAGTTACATGTGGAAATTTGGTTCTAGGACATTTGGTTTGAGCGCAATCATTAAACTTAGGTCAAAAAAGCCATTTAAGCCTTTTCACAGTGAGATCTATGCGATATGGCCGAGAAATGTAATTTTGATGTTAACTCCCAAACCGCTGCGCAGAAGTCAACCAAACTTCATCCAATAGTGTATTGTATCACAATCTAGTAGTTACATTTGAAAATTTTGTTCTAGGACATTTAGTTTGAGCGCAATCATTAAACTTAGGTCAAAAAAGCCATTTAAGCCTTTTCACAGTGAGATCTATGCGATATGGCCGAGAAATGTAATTTTGATGTTAACTCCCAAACCGCTGCGCAGAAGTAAACCAAACTTCACCCATTAGTGTATTGTATCACAATCTAGTAGTTACATGCGGAAATTTGGTTCTAGGACATTTGATTTGAGCGCAATCCTCAAACTTAGGTCAAAAAAGCCATTTAAGCCTTTTCACAGTGAGATCTATGCGATATGGCCGAGAAATGTAATTTTGATGTTAACTCCCAAACCGCTGCGCAGAAGTCAACCAAACTTCACCTATTAGTGTATTGTATCACAATCTAGTAGTTACATGCGGAAATTTGGTTCTAGGACATTTGATTTGAGCGCAATCCTCAAACTTAGGTCAAAAAAGCCATTTAAGCCTTTTCACAGTGAGATCTATGCGATATGGCCGAGAAATGTAATTTTGATGTTAACTCCCAAACCGCTGCGCAGAAGTCAACCAAACTTCACCCAATAGTGTATTGTATCACAATCTAGTAGTTACATTTGAAAATTTTGTTCTAGGACATTTTGTTTGAGCGCAATCCTCAAACTTAGGTCAAAAAAGCCATTTAAGCCTTTTCACAGTGAGATCTATGCGATATGGCCGAGAAATGTAATTTTGATGTTAACTCCCAAACCGCTGCGCAGAAGTCAACCAAACTTCACCCAATAGTGTATTGTATCACATTCTAGTAGTTACATTTGAAAATTTCGTACTAGGACATTTGGTTTGAGCGCAATCATTAAACTTAGGTCAAAAAAGCCATTTAAGCCTTTTCACAGTGAGATCTATGCGATATGGCCGAGAAATGTAATTTTGATGTTAACTCCCAAACCGCTGCGCAGAAGTAAACCAAACTTCACCCATTAGTGTATTGTATCACAATCTAGTAGTTACATGTGGAAATTTGGTTCTAGGACATTTGATTTGAGCGCAATCCTCAAACTTAGGTCAAAAAAGCCATTTAAGCCTTTTCACAGTGAGATCTATGCGATATGGCCGAGAAATGTAATTTTGATGTTAACTCCCAAACCGCTGCGCAGAAGTCAACCAAACTTCACCCAATAGTGTATTGTATCACAATCTAGTAATTACATTTGAAAATTTTGTTTTAGGACATTTTGTTTGAACGCAATCATCAAACTTAATTAAAAAAGTCATTTAAGCCTTTTCACAGTGAGATCTATGCGATATGGCCGAGAAATGTAATTTTGATGTTAACTCCCAAACCGCTGCGCAGAAGTCAACCAAACTTCACCCAATAGTGTATTGTATCACATTCTAGTAGTTACATTTGAAAATTTCGTTCTAGGACATTTGGTTTGAGCGCAATCATTAAACTTAGGTCAAAAAAGCCATTTAAGCCTTTTCACAGTGAGATCTATGCGATATGGCCGAGAAATGTAATTTTGATGTTAACTCCCAAACCGCTGCGCAGAAGTCAACCAAACTTCACCCAATAGTGTATTGTATCACAATCTAGTAGTTACATTTGAAAATTTTGTTCTAGGACATTTTGTTTGAACGCAATCCTCAAACTTAGGTCAAAAAAGCCATTTAAGCCTTTTCACAGTGAGATCTATGCGATATGGCCGAGAAATGTAATTTTGATGTTAACTCCCAAACCGCTGCGCAGAAGTTAACCAAACTTCACCCATTAGTGTATTGTATCACAATCTAGTAGTTACATGTGGAAATTTGGTTCTAGGACATTTGATTTGAGCGCAATCCTCAAACTTAGGTCAAAAAAGCCATTTAAGCCTTTTCACAGTGAGATCTATGCGATATGGCCGAGAAATGTAATTTTGATGTTAACTCCCAAACCGCTGCGCAGAAGTCAACCAAACTTCACCCAATAGTGTATTGTATCACAATCTAGTAATTACATTTGAAAATTTTGTTTTAGGACATTTTGTTTGAACGCAATCATCAAACTTAATTAAAAAAGTCATTTAAGCCTTTTCACAGTGAGATCTATGCGATATGGCCGAGAAATGTAATTTTGATGTTAACTCCCAAACCGCTGCGCAGAAGTCAACCAAACTTCACCCAATAGTGTATTGTATCACATTCTAGTAGTTACATTTGAAAATTTCGTTCTAGGACATTTGGTTTGAGCGCAATCATTAAACTTAGGTCAAAAAAGCCATTTAAGCCTTTTCACAGTGAGATCTATGCGATATGGCCGAGAAATGTAATTTTGATGTTAACTCCCAAACCGCTGCGAAGAAGTCAACCAAACTTCACCCAATAGTGTATTGTATCACAATCTAGTAGTTACATTTGAAAATTTTGTTCTAGGAAATTTTGTTTGAGCGCAATCATCAAACTTAATTAAAAAAGTCATTTAAGCCTTTTCACAGTGAGATCTATGCGATATGGCCGAGAAATGTAATTTTGATGTTAACTCCCAAACCGCTGCGCAGAAGTCAACCAAACTTCACCCAATAGTGTATTTTATCACAATCTAGTAGTTACATATGGAAATTTAGTTCTAGGACATTTGATTTGAGCGCAATATTCAAACTTAATTTAAAAAAGTCATTTAAGCCTTTTCACAGTGAGATCTATGCGATATGGCCGAGAAATGTAATTTTGATGTTCAATCCCAAACCGCTGCGCAGAAGTCAACCAAACTTCAACCATTAGTGTATTGTATCACAATCTAGTAGTTACATGTGGAAATTTGGTTCTAGGACATTTGATTTGAGCGTAATCCTCAAACTTAGGACAAAAAAGCCATTTAAGCCTTTTCACAGTGAGATCTATGCGATATGGCCGAGAAATGTAATTTTGATGTTAACTCCCAAACCGCTGCGCAGAAGTCAACCAAACTTCACCCAATAGTGTATTGTATCACAATCTAGTAGTTACATTTAAAAATTTCGTTCTAGGACATTTGGTTTGAGCGCAATCTTCAAACTTAATTAAAAAAAGTCATTTAAGCCTTTTCACAGTGAGATCTATGCGATATGGCCGAGAAATGTAATTTTGATGTTAACTCCCAAACCGCTGCGCAGAAGTAAACCAAACTTCACCCATTAGTGTATTGTATCACAATCTAGTAGTTACATGTGGAAATTTGGTTCTAGGACATTTGATTTGAGCGCAATCCTCAAACTTAGGTCAAAAAAGCCATTTAAGCCTTTTCACAGTGAGATCTATGCGATATGGCCGAGAAATGTAATTTTGATGTTAACTCCCAAACCGCTGCGCAGAAGTCAACTAAACTTCACCCAATAGTGTATTGTATCACATTCTAGTAGTTACATTTGAAAATTTCGTTCTAGGACATTTGGTTTGAGCGCAATCATTAAACTTAATTAAAAAAGTCATTTAAGCCTTTTCACAGTGAGATCTATGCGATATGGCCGAGAAATGTAATTTTGATGTTAACTCCCAAACCGCTGCGCAGAAGTCAACCAAACTTCACCCATTAGTGTATTGTATCACAATCTAGTAGTTACATGTGAATATTTGGTTCTAGGACATTTGATTTGAGCGCAATCCTCAAACTTAGGTCAAAAAAGCCATTTAAGCCTTTTCACAGTGAGATCTATGCGATATGGCCGAGAAATGTAATTTTGATGTTAACTCCCAAACCGCTGCGCAGAAGTCAACCAAACTTCACCCAATAGTGTATTGTATCACATTCTAGTAGTTACATTTGAAAATTTCGTTCTAGGACATTTGGTTTGAGCGCAATTATTAAACTTAGGTCAAAAAAGCCATTTAAGCCTTTTCACAGTGAGATCTATGCGATATGGCCGAGAAATGTAATTTTGATGTTAACTCCCAAACCGCTGCGCAGAAGTCAACTAAACTTCACCCAATAGTGTATTGTATCACATTCTAGTAGTTACATTTGAAAATTTCGTTCTAGGACATTTGGTTTGAGCGCAATCATTAAACTTAATTAAAAAAGTCATTTAAGCCTTTTCACAGTGAGATCTATGCGATATGGCCGAGAAATGTAATTTTGATGTTAACTCCCAAACCGCTGCGCAGAAGTCAACTAAACTTCACCCAATAGTGTATTGTATCACATTCTAGTAGTTACATTTGAAAATTTTGTTCTAGGACATTTTGTTTGAACGCAATCATCAAACTTAATTAAAAAAGTCATTTAAGCCTTTTCACAGTGAGATCTATGCGATATGGCCGAGAAATGTAATTTTGATGTTAACTCCCAAACCGCTGCGCAGAAGTCAACCAAACTTCACCCATTAGTGTATTGTATCACAATCTAGTAGTTACATGTGGAAATTTGGTTCTAGGACATTTGATTTGAGCGCAATCCTCAAACTTAGGTCAAAAAAGCCATTTAAGCCTTTTCACAGTGAGATCTATGCGATATGGCCGAGAAATGTAATTTTGATGTTAACTCCCAAACCGCTGCGCAGAAGTCAACCAAACTTCATCCAATAGTGTATTTTATCACAATCTAGTAGTTACATTTGGAAATTTAGTTTTAGGACATTTGGTTTGAGCGCAATCCTCAAACTTAGGTCAAAAAAGCCATTTAAGCCTTTTCACAGTGAGATCTATGCGATATGGCCGAGAAATGTAATTTTGATGTTAACTCCCAAACCGCTGCGCAGAAGTCAACTAAACTTCACCCAATAGTGTATTGTATCACATTCTAGTAGTTACATTTGAAAATTTTGTTCTAGGACATTTTGTTTGAACGCAATCATCAAACTTAATTAAAAAAGTCATTTAAGCCTTTTCACAGTGAGATCTATGCGATATGGCCGAGAAATGTAATTTTGATGTTAACTCCCAAACCGCTGCGCAGAAGTCAACCAAACTTCACCCATTAGTGTATTGTATCACAATCTAGTAGTTACATGTGGAAATTTGGTTCTAGGACATTTGATTTGAGCGCAATCCTCAAACTTAGGTCAAAAAAGCCATTTAAGCCTTTTCACAGTGAGATCTATGCGATATGGCCGAGAAATGTAATTTTGATGTTAACTCCCAAACCGCTGCGCAGAAGTCAACCAAACTTCATCCAATAGTGTATTTTATCACAATCTAGTAGTTACATTTGGAAATTTAGTTTTAGGACATTTGGTTTGAGCGCAATCCTCAAACTTAGGTCAAAAAAGCCATTTAAGCCTTTTCACAGTGAGATCTATGCGATATGGCCGAGAAATGTAATTTTGATGTTAACTCCCAAACCGCTGCGCAGAAGTCAACCAAACTTCACCCAATAGTGTATTGTATCACAATCTAGTAGTTACATTTGAAAATTTTGTTTTAGGACATTTTGTTTGAACGCAATCATCAAACTTAATTAAAAAAGTCATTTAAGCCTTTTCACAGTGAGATCTATGCGATATGGCCGAGAAATGTAATTTTGATGTTAACTCCCAAACCGCTGCGCAGAAGTCAACCAAACTTCACCCAATAGTGTATTGTATCACATTCTAGTAGTTACATTTGAAAATTTCGTTCTAGGACATTTGGTTTGAGCGCAATCATTAAACTTAGGTCAAAAAAGCCATTTAAGCCTTTTCACAGTGAGATCTATGCGATATGGCCGAGAAATGTAATTTTGATGTTAACTCCCAAACCGCTGCGCAGAAGTCAACCAAACTTCACCCAATAGTGTATTGTATCACAATCTAGTAGTTACATTTGAAAATTTTGTTCTAGGACATTTTGTTTGAACGCAATCCTCAAACTTAGGTCAAAAAAGCCATTTAAGCCTTTTCACAGTGAGATATATGCGATATGGCCGAGAAATGTAATTTTGATGTTAACTCCCAAACCGCTGCGCAGAAGTAAACCAAACTTCACCCATTAGTGTATTGTATCACAATCTAGTAGTTACATGTGGAAATTTGGTTCTAGGACATTTGATTTGAGCGCAATCCTCAAACTTAGGTCAAAAAAGCCATTTAAGCCTTTTCACAGTGAGATCTATGCGATATGGCCGAGAAATGTAATTTTGATGTTAACTCCCAAACCGCTGCGCAGAAGTCAACCAAACTTCACCCAATAGTGTATTGTATCACAATCTAGTAATTACATTTGAAAATTTTGTTTTAGGACATTTTGTTTGAACGCAATCATCAAACTTAATTAAAAAAGTCATTTAAGCCTTTTCACAGTGAGATCTATGCGATATGGCCGAGAAATGTAATTTTGATGTTAACTCCCAAACCGCTGCGCAGAAGTCAACCAAACCACCCAATAGTGTATTGTATCACATTCTAGTAGTTACATTTGAAAATTTCGTTCTAGGACATTTGGTTTGAGCGCAATCATTAAACTTAGGTCAAAAAAGCCATTTAAGCCTTTTCACAGTGAGATCTATGCGATATGGCCGAGAAATGTAATTTTGATGTTAACTCCCAAACCGCTGCGCAGAAGTCAACCAAACTTCACCCAATAGTGTATTGTATCACAATCTAGTAGTTACATTTGAAAATTTTGTTCTAGGACATTTTGTTTGAACGCAATCCTCAAACTTAGGTCAAAAAAGCCATTTAAGCCTTTTCACAGTGAGATCTATGCGATATGGCCGAGAAATGTAATTTTGATGTTAACTCCCAAACCGCTGCGCAGAAGTTAACCAAACTTCACCCATTAGTGTATTGTATCACAATCTAGTAGTTACATGTGGAAATTTGGTTCTAGGACATTTGATTTGAGCGCAATCCTCAAACTTAGGTCAAAAAAGCCATTTAAGCCTTTTCACAGTGAGATCTATGCGATATGGCCGAGAAATGTAATTTTGATGTTAACTCCCAAACCGCTGCGCAGAAGTCAACCAAACTTCACCCAATAGTGTATTGTATCACAATCTAGTAATTACATTTGAAAATTTTGTTTTAGGACATTTTGTTTGAACGCAATCATCAAACTTAATTAAAAAAGTCATTTAAGCCTTTTCACAGTGAGATCTATGCGATATGGCCGAGAAATGTAATTTTGATGTTAACTCCCAAACCGCTGCGCAGAAGTCAACCAAACTTCACCCAATAGTGTATTGTATCACATTCTAGTAGTTACATTTGAAAATTTCGTTCTAGGACATTTGGTTTGAGCGCAATCATTAAACTTAGGTCAAAAAAGCCATTTAAGCCTTTTCACAGTGAGATCTATGCGATATGGCCGAGAAATGTAATTTTGATGTTAACTCCCAAACCGCTGCGAAGAAGTCAACCAAACTTCACCCAATAGTGTATTGTATCACAATCTAGTAGTTACATTTGAAAATTTTGTTCTAGGAAATTTTGTTTGAGCGCAATCATCAAACTTAATTAAAAAAGTCATTTAAGCCTTTTCACAGTGAGATCTATGCGATATGGCCGAGAAATGTAATTTTGATGTTAACTCCCAAACCGCTGCGCAGAAGTCAACCAAACTTCACCCATTAGTGTATTGTATCACAATCTAGTAGTTACATGTGGAAATTTGGTTCTAGGACATTTGATTTGAGCGCAATCCTCAAACTTAGGTCAAAAAAGCCATTTAAGCCTTTTCACAGTGAGATCTATGCGATATGGCCGAGAAATGTAATTTTGATGTTAACTCCCAAACCGCTGCGCAGAAGTCAACCAAACTTCACCCAATAGTGTATTGTATCACATTCTAGTAGTTACATGTGGAAATTTTGTTCTAGGACATTTGGTTTGAGCGCAATCATTAAACTTAGGTCAAAAAAGCCATTTAAGCCTTTTCACAGTGAGATCTATGCGATATGGCCGAGAAATGTAATTTTGATGTTAACTCCCAAACCGCTGCGCAGAAGTCAACCAAACTTCATCCAATAGTGTATTGTATCACAATCTAGTAGTTACATTTGAAAATTTTGTTCTAGGACATTTAGTTTGAGCGCAATCATTAAACTTAGGTCAAAAAAGCCATTTAAGCCTTTTCACAGTGAGATCTATGCGATATGGCCGAGAAATGTAATTTTGATGTTAACTCCCAAACCGCTGCGCAGAAGTAAACCAAACTTCACCCATTAGTGTATTGTATCACAATCTAGTAGTTACATGCGGAAATTTGGTTCTAGGACATTTGGTTTGAGCGCAATCCTCAAACTTAGGTCAAAAAAGCCATTTAAGCCTTTTCACAGTGAGATCTATGCGATATGGCCGAGAAATGTAATTTTGATGTTAACTCCCAAACCGCTGCGCAGAAGTCAACCAAACTTCACCTATTAGTGTATTGTATCACAATCTAGTAGTTACATGCGGAAATTTGGTTCTAGGACATTTGATTTGAGCGCAATCCTCAAACTTAGGTCAAAAAAGCCATTTAAGCCTTTTCACAGTGAGATCTATGCGATATGGCCGAGAAATGTAATTTTGATGTTAACTCCCAAACCGCTGCGCAGAAGTCAACCAAACTTCACCCAATAGTGTATTGTATCACAATCTAGTAGTTACATTTGAAAATTTTGTTCTAGGACATTTTGTTTGAGCGCAATCCTCAAACTTAGGTCAAAAAAGCCATTTAAGCCTTTTCACAGTGAGATCTATGCGATATGGCCGAGAAATGTAATTTTGATGTTAACTCCCAAACCGCTGCGCAGAAGTCAACCAAACTTCACCCAATAGTGTATTGTATCACATTCTAGTAGTTACATTTGAAAATTTCGTACTAGGACATTTGGTTTGAGCGCAATCATTAAACTTAGGTCAAAAAAGCCATTTAAGCCTTTTCACAGTGAGATCTATGCGATATGGCCGAGAAATGTAATTTTGATGTTAACTCCCAAACCGCTGCGCAGAAGTAAACCAAACTTCACCCATTAGTGTATTGTATCACAATCTAGTAGTTACATGTGGAAATTTGGTTCTAGGACATTTGATTTGAGCGCAATCCTCAAACTTAGGTCAAAAAAGCCATTTAAGCCTTTTCACAGTGAGATCTATGCGATATGGCCGAGAAATGTAATTTTGATGTTAACTCCCAAACCGCTGCGCAGAAGTCAACCAAACTTCACCCAATAGTGTATTGTATCACAATCTAGTAATTACATTTGAAAATTTTGTTTTAGGACATTTTGTTTGAACGCAATCATCAAACTTAATTAAAAAAGTCATTTAAGCCTTTTCACAGTGAGATCTATGCGATATGGCCGAGAAATGTAATTTTGATGTTAACTCCCAAACCGCTGCGCAGAAGTCAACCAAACTTCACCCAATAGTGTATTGTATCACATTCTAGTAGTTACATTTGAAAATTTCGTTCTAGGACATTTGGTTTGAGCGCAATCATTAAACTTAGGTCAAAAAAGCCATTTAAGCCTTTTCACAGTGAGATCTATGCGATATGGCCGAGAAATGTAATTTTGATGTTAACTCCCAAACCGCTGCGCAGAAGTCAACCAAACTTCACCCAATAGTGTATTGTATCACAATCTAGTAGTTACATTTGAAAATTTTGTTCTAGGACATTTTGTTTGAACGCAATCCTCAAACTTAGGTCAAAAAAGCCATTTAAGCCTTTTCACAGTGAGATCTATGCGATATGGCCGAGAAATGTAATTTTGATGTTAACTCCCAAACCGCTGCGCAGAAGTTAACCAAACTTCACCCATTAGTGTATTGTATCACAATCTAGTAGTTACATGTGGAAATTTGGTTCTAGGACATTTGATTTGAGCGCAATCCTCAAACTTAGGTCAAAAAAGCCATTTAAGCCTTTTCACAGTGAGATCTATGCGATATGGCCGAGAAATGTAATTTTGATGTTAACTCCCAAACCGCTGCGCAGAAGTCAACCAAACTTCACCCAATAGTGTATTGTATCACATTCTAGTAGTTACATGTGGAAATTTGGTTCTAGGACATTTGGTTTGAGCGCAATCATTAAACTTAGGTCAAAAAAGCCATTTAAGCCTTTTCACAGTGAGATCTATGCGATATGGCCGAGAAATGTAATTTTGATGTTAACTCCCAAACCGCTGCGCAGAAGTCAACCAAACTTCATCCAATAGTGTATTGTATCACAATCTAGTAGTTACATTTGAAAATTTTGTTCTAGGACATTTAGTTTGAGCGCAATCATTAAACTTAGGTCAAAAAAGCCATTTAAGCCTTTTCACAGTGAGATCTATGCGATATGGCCGAGAAATGTAATTTTGATGTTAACTCCCAAACCGCTGCGCAGAAGTAAACCAAACTTCACCCATTAGTGTATTGTATCACAATCTAGTAGTTACATGCGGAAATTTGGTTCTAGGACATTTGATTTGAGCGCAATCCTCAAACTTAGGTCAAAAAAGCCATTTAAGCCTTTTCACAGTGAGATCTATGCGATATGGCCGAGAAATGTAATTTTGATGTTAACTCCCAAACCGCTGCGCAGAAGTCAACCAAACTTCACCTATTAGTGTATTGTATCACAATCTAGTAGTTACATGCGGAAATTTGGTTCTAGGACATTTGATTTGAGCGCAATCCTCAAACTTAGGTCAAAAAAGCCATTTAAGCCTTTTCACAGTGAGATCTATGCGATATGGCCGAGAAATGTAATTTTGATGTTAACTCCCAAACCGCTGCGCAGAAGTCAACCAAACTTCACCCAATAGTGTATTGTATCACAATCTAGTAGTTACATTTGAAAATTTTGTTCTAGGACATTTTGTTTGAGCGCAATCCTCAAACTTAGGTCAAAAAAGCCATTTAAGCCTTTTCACAGTGAGATCTATGCGATATGGCCGAGAAATGTAATTTTGATGTTAACTCCCAAACCGCTGCGCAGAAGTCAACCAAACTTCACCCAATAGTGTATTGTATCACATTCTAGTAGTTACATTTGAAAATTTCGTACTAGGACATTTGGTTTGAGCGCAATCATTAAACTTAGGTCAAAAAAGCCATTTAAGCCTTTTCACAGTGAGATCTATGCGATATGGCCGAGAAATGTAATTTTGATGTTAACTCCCAAACCGCTGCGCAGAAGTAAACCAAACTTCACCCATTAGTGTATTGTATCACAATCTAGTAGTTACATGTGGAAATTTGGTTCTAGGACATTTGATTTGAGCGCAATCCTCAAACTTAGGTCAAAAAAGCCATTTAAGCCTTTTCACAGTGAGATCTATGCGATATGGCCGAGAAATGTAATTTTGATGTTAACTCCCAAACCGCTGCGCAGAAGTCAACCAAACTTCACCCAATAGTGTATTGTATCACAATCTAGTAATTACATTTGAAAATTTTGTTTTAGGACATTTTGTTTGAACGCAATCATCAAACTTAATTAAAAAAGTCATTTAAGCCTTTTCACAGTGAGATCTATGCGATATGGCCGAGAAATGTAATTTTGATGTTAACTCCCAAACCGCTGCGCAGAAGTCAACCAAACTTCACCCAATAGTGTATTGTATCACATTCTAGTAGTTACATTTGAAAATTTCGTTCTAGGACATTTGGTTTGAGCGCAATCATTAAACTTAGGTCAAAAAAGCCATTTAAGCCTTTTCACAGTGAGATCTATGCGATATGGCCGAGAAATGTAATTTTGATGTTAACTCCCAAACCGCTGCGCAGAAGTCAACCAAACTTCACCCAATAGTGTATTGTATCACAATCTAGTAGTTACATTTGAAAATTTTGTTCTAGGACATTTTGTTTGAACGCAATCCTCAAACTTAGGTCAAAAAAGCCATTTAAGCCTTTTCACAGTGAGATCTATGCGATATGGCCGAGAAATGTAATTTTGATGTTAACTCCCAAACCGCTGCGCAGAAGTTAACCAAACTTCACCCATTAGTGTATTGTATCACAATCTAGTAGTTACATGTGGAAATTTGGTTCTAGGACATTTGATTTGAGCGCAATCCTCAAACTTAGGTCAAAAAAGCCATTTAAGCCTTTTCACAGTGAGATCTATGCGATATGGCCGAGAAATGTAATTTTGATGTTAACTCCCAAACCGCTGCGCAGAAGTCAACCAAACTTCACCCAATAGTGTATTGTATCACAATCTAGTAATTACATTTGAAAATTTTGTTTTAGGACATTTTGTTTGAACGCAATCATCAAACTTAATTAAAAAAGTCATTTAAGCCTTTTCACAGTGAGATCTATGCGATATGGCCGAGAAATGTAATTTTGATGTTAACTCCCAAACCGCTGCGCAGAAGTCAACCAAACTTCACCCAATAGTGTATTGTATCACATTCTAGTAGTTACATTTGAAAATTTCGTTCTAGGACATTTGGTTTGAGCGCAATCATTAAACTTAGGTCAAAAAAGCCATTTAAGCCTTTTCACAGTGAGATCTATGCGATATGGCCGAGAAATGTAATTTTGATGTTAACTCCCAAACCGCTGCGAAGAAGTCAACCAAACTTCACCCAATAGTGTATTGTATCACAATCTAGTAGTTACATTTGAAAATTTTGTTCTAGGAAATTTTGTTTGAGCGCAATCATCAAACTTAATTAAAAAAGTCATTTAAGCCTTTTCACAGTGAGATCTATGCGATATGGCCGAGAAATGTAATTTTGATGTTAACTCCCAAACCGCTGCGCAGAAGTCAACCAAACTTCACCCATTAGTGTATTGTATCACAATCTAGTAGTTACATGTGGAAATTTGGTTCTAGGACATTTGATTTGAGCGCAATCCTCAAACTTAGGTCAAAAAAGCCATTTAAGCCTTTTCACAGTGAGATCTATGCGATATGGCCGAGAAATGTAATTTTGATGTTAACTCCCAAACCGCTGCGCAGAAGTCAACCAAACTTCACCCAATAGTGTAATGTATAACATTCTAGTAGTTACATGTGGAAATTTGGTTCTAGGACATTTGGTTTGAGCGCAATCATTAAACTTAGGTCAAAAAAGCCATTTAAGCCTTTTCACAGTGAGATCTATGCGATATGGCCGAGAAATGTAATTTTGATGTTAACTCCCAAACCGCTGCGCAGAAGTCAACCAAACTTCATCCAATAGTGTATTGTATCACAATCTAGTAGTTACATTTGAAAATTTTGTTCTAGGACATTTAGTTTGAGCGCAATCATTAAACTTAGGTCAAAAAAGCCATTTAAGCCTTTTCACAGTGAGATCTATGCGATATGGCCGAGAAATGTAATTTTGATGTTAACTCCCAAACCGCTGCGCAGAAGTAAACCAAACTTCACCCATTAGTGTATTGTATCACAATCTAGTAGTTACATGCGGAAATTTGGTTCTAGGACATTTGATTTGAGCGCAATCCTCAAACTTAGGTCAAAAAAGCCATTTAAGCCTTTTCACAGTGAGATCTATGCGATATGGCCGAGAAATGTAATTTTGATGTTAACTCCCAAACCGCTGCGCAGAAGTCAACCAAACTTCACCCATTAGTGTATTGTATCACAATCTAGTAGTAACATGCGGAAATTTGGTTCTAGGACATTTGATTTGAGCGCAATCCTCAAACTTAGGTCAAAAAAGCCATTTAAGCCTTTTCACAGTGAGATCTATGCGATATGGCCGAGAAATGTAATTTTGATGTTAACTCCCAAACCGCTGCGCAGAAGTCAACCAAACTTCACCCAATAGTGTATTGTATCACAATCTAGTAGTTACATTTGAAATTTTTGTTCTAGGACATTTTGTTTGAGCGCAATCCTCAAACTTAGGTCAAAAAAGCCTTTTAAGCCTTTTCACAGTGAGATCTATGCGATATGGCCGAGAAATGTAATTTTGATGTTAACTCCCAAACCGCTGCGCAGAAGTCAACCAAACTTCACCCAATAGTGTATTGTATCACATTCTAGTAGTTACATTTGAAAATTTCGTACTAGGACATTTGGTTTGAGCGCAATCATTAAACTTAGGTCAAAAAAGCCATTTAAGCCTTTTCACAGTGAGATCTATGCGATATGGCCGAGAAATGTAATTTTGATGTTAACTCCCAAACCGCTGCGCAGAAGTAAACCAAACTTCACCCATTAGTGTATTGTATCACAATCTAGTAGTTACATGTGGAAATTTGGTTCTAGGACATTTGATTTGAGCGCAATCCTCAAACTTAGGTCAAAAAAGCCATTTAAGCCTTTTCACAGTGAGATCTATGCGATATGGCCGAGAAATGTAATTTTGATGTTAACTCCCAAACCGCTGCGCAGAAGTCAACCAAACTTCACCCAATAGTGTATTGTATCACAATCTAGTAGTTACATTTGAAAATTATGTTCTAGGACATTTTGTTTGAACGCAATCCTCAAACTTAGGTCAAAAAAGCCATTTAAGCCTTTTCACAGTGAGATCTATGCGATATGGCCGAGAAATGTAATTTTGATGTTAACTCCCAAACCGCTGCGCAGAAGTAAACCAAACTTCACCCATTAGTGTATTGTATCACAATCTAGTAGTTACATGTAGAAATTTGGTTCTAGGACATTTGATTTGAGCGCAATCCTCAAACTTAGGTCAAAAAAGCCATTTAAGCCTTTTCACAGTGAGATCTATGCGATATGGCCGAGAAATGTAATTTTGATGTTAACTCCCAAGCCGCTGCGCAGAAGTCAACCAAACTTCACCCAATAGTGTATTGTATCACATTCTAGTAGTTACATTTGAAAATTTCGTTCTAGGACATTTGGTTTGAGCGCAATCATTAAACTTAGGTCAAAAAAGCCATTTAAGCCTTTTCACAGTGAGATCTATGCGATATGGCCGAGAAATGTAATTTTGATGTTAACTCCCAAACCGCTGTGCAGAAGTAAACCAAACTTCACCCATTAGTGTATTGTATCACAATCTAGTAGTTACATGTGGAAATTTGGTTCTAGGACATTTGATTTGAGCGCAATCCTCAAACTTAGGTCAAAAAAGCCATTTAAGCCTTTTCACAGTGAGATCTATGCGATATGGCCGAGAAATGTAATTTTGATGTTAACTCCCAAACCGCTGCGCAGAAGTCAACTAAACTTCACCCAATAGTGTATTGTATCACATTCTAGTAGTTACATTTGAAAATTTCGTTCTAGGACATTTGGTTTGAGCGCAATCATTAAACTTAATTAAAAAAGTCATTTAAGCCTTTTCACAGTGAGATCTATGCGATATGGCCCAGAAATGTAATTTTGATGTTAACTCCCAAACCGCTGCGCAGAAGTCAACCAAACTTCACCCAATAGTGTATTGTATCACAATCTAGTAGTTACATTTGAAAATTTTGTTCTAGGACATTTTGTTTGAACGCAATCATCAAACTTAATTAAAAAAGTCATTTAAGCCTTTTCACAGTGAGATCTATGCGATATGGCCGAGAAATGTAATTTTGATGTTAACTCCCAAACCGCTGCGCAGAAGTCAACCAAACTTCACCCAATAGTGTATTGTATCACATTCTAGTAGTTACATTTGAAAATTTCGTTCTAGGACATTTGGTTTGAGCGCAATTATTAAACTTAGGTCAAAAAAGCCATTTAAGCCTTTTCACAGTGAGATCTATGCGATATGGCCGAGAAATGTAATTTTGATGTTAACTCCCAAACCGCTGCGCAGAAGTCAACCAAACTTCACCCAATAGTGTATTGTATCACAATCTAGTAGTTACATTTGAAAATTTTGTTCTAGGAAATTTTGTTTGAGCGCAATCATCAAACTTAATTAAAAAAGTCATTTAAGCCTTTTCACAGTGAGATCTATGCGATATGGCCGAGAAATGTAATTTTGATGTTAACTCCCAAACCGCTGCGCAGAAGTCAACCAAACTTCACCCAATAGTGTATTGTATCACATTCTAGTAGTTACATTTGAAAATTTCGTTCTAGGACATTTGGTTTGAACGCAATCATCAAACTTAATTAAAAAAGTCATTTAAGCCTTTTCACAGTGAGATCTATGCGATATGGCCGAGAAATGTAATTTTGATGTTAACTCCCAAACCGCTGCGCAGAAGTCAACCAAACTTCACCCAATAGTGTATTGTATCACAATCTAGTAGTTACATTTGAAAATTTTGTTCTAGGAAATTTTGTTTGAGCGCAATCATCAAACTTAATTAAAAAAGTCATTTAAGCCTTTTCACAGTGAGATCTATGCGATATGGCCGAGAAATGTAATTTTGATGTTAACTCCCAAACCGCTGCGCAGAAGTCAACCAAACTTCACCCATTAGTGTATTGTATCACAATCTAGTAGTTACATGTGGAAATTTGGTTCTAGGACATTTGATTTGAGCGCAATCCTCAAACTTAGGTCAAAAAAGCCATTTAAGCCTTTTCACAGTGAGATCTATGCGATATGGCCGAGAAATGTAATTTTGATGTTAACTCCCAAACCGCTGCGCAGAAGTCAACCAAACTTCACCCAATAGTGTATTTTATCACAATCTAGTAGTTACATTTGGAAATTTAGTTTTAGGACATTTGGTTTGAGCGCAATTATTAAACTTAGGTCAAAAAAGCCATTTAAGCCTTTTCACAGTGAGATCTATGCGATATGGCCGAGAAATGTAATTTTGATGTTAACTCCCAAACCGCTGCGCAGAATTAAACCAAACTTCACCCATTAGTGTATTGTATCACAATCTAGTAGTTACATGTGGAAATTTGGTTCTAGGACATTTGATTTGAGCGCAATCCTCAAACTTAGGTCAAAAAAGCCATTTAAGCCTTTTCACAGTGAGATCTATGCGATATGGCCGAGAAATGTAATTTTGATGTTAACTCCCAAACCGCTGCGCAGAAGTCAACCAAACTTCACCCAATAGTGTATTGTATCACAATCTAGTAGTTACATTTGAAAATTTTGTTCTAGGACATTTTGTTTGAACGCAATCATCAAACTTAATTAAAAAAGTCATTTAAGCCTTTTCACAGTGAGATCTATGCGATATGGCCGAGAAATGTAATTTTGATGTTAACTCCCAAACCGCTGCGCAGAAGTCAACCAAACTTCACCCAATAGTGTATTGTATCACATTCTAGTAGTTACATTTGAAAATTTCGTTCTAGGACATTTGGTTTGAACGCAATCATCAAACTTAATTAAAAAAGTGATTTAAGCCTTTTCACAGTGAGATCTATGCGATATGGCCGAGAAATGTAATTTTGATGTTAACTCCCAAACCGCTGCGCAGAAGTCAACCAAACTTCACCCAATAGTGTATTGTATCACATTCTAGTAGTTACATTTAAAAATTTCGTTCTAGGACATTTGGTTTGAGCGCAATTATTAAACTTAGGTCAAAAAAGCCATTTAAGCCTTTTCACAGTGAGATCTATGCGATATGGCCGAGAAATGTAATTTTGATGTTAACTCCCAAACCGCTGCGCAGAAGTAAACCAAACTTCACCCATTAGTGTATTGTATCACAATCTAGTAGTTACATGTGGAAATTTTGTTCTAGGACATTTTGTTTGAGCGCAATCCTCAAACTTAGGTCAAATAAGCCATTTAAGCCTTTTCTCAGTGAGATCTACGCGATATGGCCGAGAAATGTAATTTTGATGTTAACTCCCAAACCGCTGCGCAGAAGTCAACCAAACTTCACCCAATAGTGTATTGTATCACAATCTAGTAGTTACATTTGAAAATTTTGTTCTAGGACATTTTGTTTGAACGCAATCATCAAACTTAATTAAAACAGTCATTTAAGCCTTTTCACAGTGAGATCTATGCGATATGGCCAAGAAATGTAATTTTGATGTTAACTCCCAAACCGCTGCGCAGAAGTCAACCAAACTTCACCCAATAGTGTATTGTATCACAATCTAGTAGTTACATTTGAAAATTTTGTTCTAGGACATTTTGTTTGAGCGCAATCCTCAAACTTAGGTCAAAAAAGCCATTTAAGCCTTTTCACAGTGAGATCTATGCGATATGGCCGAGAAATGTAATTTTGATGTTAACTCCCAAACCGCTGCGCAGAAGTCAACCAAACTTCACCCAATAGTGTATTGTATCACATTCTAGTAGTTACATTTGAAAATTTCGTACTAGGACATTTGGTTTGAGCGCAATCATTAAACTTAGGTCAAAAAAGCCATTTAAGCCTTTTCACAGTGAGATCTATGCGATATGGCCGAGAAATGTAATTTTGATGTTAACTCCCAAACCGCTGCGCAGAAGTAAACCAAACTTCACCCATTAGTGTATTGTATCACAATCTAGTAGTTACATGCGGAAATTTGGTTCTAGGACATTTGATTTGAGCGCAATCCTCAAACTTAGGTCAAAAAAGTCATTTAAGCCTTTTCACAGTGAGATCTATGCGATATGGCCGAGAAATGTAATTTTGATGTTAACTCCCAAACCGCTGCGCAGAAGTCAACCAAACTTCACCCATTAGTGTATTGTATCACAATCTAGTAGTTACATGTGGAAATTTGGTTATAGGACATTTGATTTGAGCGCAATCCTCAAACAGGTCAAAAAAGCCATTTAAGCCTTTTCACAGTGAGATCTATGCGATATGGCCGAGAAATGTAATTTTGATGTTAACTCCCAAACCGCTGCGCAGAAGTCAACCAAACTTCACCCAATAGTGTATTTTATCACAATCTAGTAGTTACATATGGAAATTTAGTTCTAGGACATTTGATTTGAGCGCAATATTCAAACTTAATTTAAAAAAGTCATTTAAGCCTTTTCACAGTGAGATCTATGCGATATGGCCGAGAAATGTAATTTTGATGTTCACTCCCAAACCGCTGCGCAGAAGTCAACCAAACTTCAACCATTAGTGTATTGTATCACAATCTAGTAGTTACATGTGGAAATTTGGTTCTAGGACATTTGATTTGAGCGCAATCCTCAAACTTAGGTCAAAAAAGCCATTTAAGCCTTTTCACAGTGAGATCTATGCGATATGGCCGAGAAATGTAATTTTGATGTTAACTCCCAAACCGCTGCGCAGAAGTCAACCAAACTTCACCCAATAGTGTAATGTATAACATTCTAGTAGTTACATGTGGAAATTTGGTTCTAGGACATTTGGTTTGAGCGCAATCATTAAACTTAGGTCAAAAAAGCCATTTAAGCCTTTTCACAGTGAGATCTATGCGATATGGCCGAGAAATGTAATTTTGATGTTAACTCCCAAACCGCTGCGCAGAAGTCAACCAAACTTCATCCAATAGTGTATTGTATCACAATCTAGTAGTTACATTTGAAAATTTTGTTCTAGGACATTTAGTTTGAGCGCAATCATTAAACTTAGGTCAAAAAAGCCATTTAAGCCTTTTCACAGTGAGATCTATGCGATATGGCCGAGAAATGTAATTTTGATGTTAACTCCCAAACCGCTGCGCAGAAGTAAACCAAACTTCACCCATTAGTGTATTGTATCACAATCTAGTAGTTACATGCGGAAATTTGGTTCTAGGACATTTGATTTGAGCGCAATCCTCAAACTTAGGTCAAAAAAGCCATTTAAGCCTTTTCACAGTGAGATCTATGCGATATGGCCGAGAAATGTAATTTTGATGTTAACTCCCAAACCGCTGCGCAGAAGTCAACCAAACTTCACCCATTAGTGTATTGTATCACAATCTAGTAGTAACATGCGGAAATTTGGTTCTAGGACATTTGATTTGAGCGCAATCCTCAAACTTAGGTCAAAAAAGCCATTTAAGCCTTTTCACAGTGAGATCTATGCGATATGGCCGAGAAATGTAATTTTGATGTTAACTCCCAAACCGCTGCGCAGAAGTCAACCAAACTTCACCCAATAGTGTATTGTATCACAATCTAGTAGTTACATTTGAAATTTTTGTTCTAGGACATTTTGTTTGAGCGCAATCCTCAAACTTAGGTCAAAAAAGCCTTTTAAGCCTTTTCACAGTGAGATCTATGCGATATGGCCGAGAAATGTAATTTTGATGTTAACTCCCAAACCGCTGCGCAGAAGTCAACCAAACTTCACCCAATAGTGTATTGTATCACATTCTAGTAGTTACATTTGAAAATTTCGTACTAGGACATTTGGTTTGAGCGCAATCATTAAACTTAGGTCAAAAAAGCCATTTAAGCCTTTTCACAGTGAGATCTATGCGATATGGCCGAGAAATGTAATTTTGATGTTAACTCCCAAACCGCTGCGCAGAAGTAAACCAAACTTCACCCATTAGTGTATTGTATCACAATCTAGTAGTTACATGTGGAAATTTGGTTCTAGGACATTTGATTTGAGCGCAATCCTCAAACTTAGGTCAAAAAAGCCATTTAAGCCTTTTCACAGTGAGATCTATGCGATATGGCCGAGAAATGTAATTTTGATGTTAACTCCCAAACCGCTGCGCAGAAGTCAACCAAACTTCACCCAATAGTGTATTGTATCACAATCTAGTAGTTACATTTGAAAATTATGTTCTAGGACATTTTGTTTGAACGCAATCCTCAAACTTAGGTCAAAAAAGCCATTTAAGCCTTTTCACAGTGAGATCTATGCGATATGGCCGAGAAATGTAATTTTGATGTTAACTCCCAAACCGCTGCGCAGAAGTAAACCAAACTTCACCCATTAGTGTATTGTATCACAATCTAGTAGTTACATGTAGAAATTTGGTTCTAGGACATTTGATTTGAGCGCAATCCTCAAACTTAGGTCAAAAAAGCCATTTAAGCCTTTTCACAGTGAGATCTATGCGATATGGCCGAGAAATGTAATTTTGATGTTAACTCCCAAGCCGCTGCGCAGAAGTCAACCAAACTTCACCCAATAGTGTATTGTATCACATTCTAGTAGTTACATTTGAAAATTTCGTTCTAGGACATTTGGTTTGAGCGCAATCATTAAACTTAGGTCAAAAAAGCCATTTAAGCCTTTTCACAGTGAGATCTATGCGATATGGCCGAGAAATGTAATTTTGATGTTAACTCCCAAACCGCTGTGCAGAAGTAAACCAAACTTCACCCATTAGTGTATTGTATCACAATCTAGTAGTTACATGTGGAAATTTGGTTCTAGGACATTTGATTTGAGCGCAATCCTCAAACTTAGGTCAAAAAAGCCATTTAAGCCTTTTCACAGTGAGATCTATGCGATATGGCCGAGAAATGTAATTTTGATGTTAACTCCCAAACCGCTGCGCAGAAGTCAACTAAACTTCACCCAATAGTGTATTGTATCACATTCTAGTAGTTACATTTGAAAATTTCGTTCTAGGACATTTGGTTTGAGCGCAATCATTAAACTTAATTAAAAAAGTCATTTAAGCCTTTTCACAGTGAGATCTATGCGATATGGCCCAGAAATGTAATTTTGATGTTAACTCCCAAACCGCTGCGCAGAAGTCAACCAAACTTCACCCAATAGTGTATTGTATCACAATCTAGTAGTTACATTTGAAAATTTTGTTCTAGGACATTTTGTTTGAACGCAATCATCAAACTTAATTAAAAAAGTCATTTAAGCCTTTTCACAGTGAGATCTATGCGATATGGCCGAGAAATGTAATTTTGATGTTAACTCCCAAACCGCTGCGCAGAAGTCAACCAAACTTCACCCAATAGTGTATTGTATCACATTCTAGTAGTTACATTTGAAAATTTCGTTCTAGGACATTTGGTTTGAGCGCAATTATTAAACTTAGGTCAAAAAAGCCATTTAAGCCTTTTCACAGTGAGATCTATGCGATATGGCCGAGAAATGTAATTTTGATGTTAACTCCCAAACCGCTGCGCAGAAGTCAACCAAACTTCACCCAATAGTGTATTGTATCACAATCTAGTAGTTACATTTGAAAATTTTGTTCTAGGAAATTTTGTTTGAGCGCAATCATCAAACTTAATTAAAAAAGTCATTTAAGCCTTTTCACAGTGAGATCTATGCGATATGGCCGAGAAATGTAATTTTGATGTTAACTCCCAAACCGCTGCGCAGAAGTCAACCAAACTTCACCCAATAGTGTATTGTATCACATTCTAGTAGTTACATTTGAAAATTTCGTTCTAGGACATTTGGTTTGAACGCAATCATCAAACTTAATTAAAAAAGTCATTTAAGCCTTTTCACAGTGAGATCTATGCGATATGGCCGAGAAATGTAATTTTGATGTTAACTCCCAAACCGCTGCGCAGAAGTCAACCAAACTTCACCCAATAGTGTATTGTATCACAATCTAGTAGTTACATTTGAAAATTTTGTTCTAGGAAATTTTGTTTGAGCGCAATCATCAAACTTAATTAAAAAAGTCATTTAAGCCTTTTCACAGTGAGATCTATGCGATATGGCCGAGAAATGTAATTTTGATGTTAACTCCCAAACCGCTGCGCAGAAGTCAACCAAACTTCACCCATTAGTGTATTGTATCACAATCTAGTAGTTACATGTGGAAATTTGGTTCTAGGACATTTGATTTGAGCGCAATCCTCAAACTTAGGTCAAAAAAGCCATTTAAGCCTTTTCACAGTGAGATCTATGCGATATGGCCGAGAAATGTAATTTTGATGTTAACTCCCAAACCGCTGCGCAGAAGTCAACCAAACTTCACCCAATAGTGTATTTTATCACAATCTAGTAGTTACATTTGGAAATTTAGTTTTAGGACATTTGGTTTGAGCGCAATTATTAAACTTAGGTCAAAAAAGCCATTTAAGCCTTTTCACAGTGAGATCTATGCGATATGGCCGAGAAATGTAATTTTGATGTTAACTCCCAAACCGCTGCGCAGAATTAAACCAAACTTCACCCATTAGTGTATTGTATCACAATCTAGTAGTTACATGTGGAAATTTGGTTCTAGGACATTTGATTTGAGCGCAATCCTCAAACTTAGGTCAAAAAAGCCATTTAAGCCTTTTCACAGTGAGATCTATGCGATATGGCCGAGAAATGTAATTTTGATGTTAACTCCCAAACCGCTGCGCAGAAGTCAACCAAACTTCACCCAATAGTGTATTGTATCACAATCTAGTAGTTACATTTGAAAATTTTGTTCTAGGACATTTTGTTTGAACGCAATCATCAAACTTAATTAAAAAAGTCATTTAAGCCTTTTCACAGTGAGATCTATGCGATATGGCCGAGAAATGTAATTTTGATGTTAACTCCCAAACCGCTGCGCAGAAGTCAACCAAACTTCACCCAATAGTGTATTGTATCACATTCTAGTAGTTACATTTGAAAATTTCGTTCTAGGACATTTGGTTTGAACGCAATCATCAAACTTAATTAAAAAAGTGATTTAAGCCTTTTCACAGTGAGATCTATGCGATATGGCCGAGAAATGTAATTTTGATGTTAACTCCCAAACCGCTGCGCAGAAGTCAACCAAACTTCACCCAATAGTGTATTGTATCACATTCTAGTAGTTACATTTAAAAATTTCGTTCTAGGACATTTGGTTTGAGCGCAATTATTAAACTTAGGTCAAAAAAGCCATTTAAGCCTTTTCACAGTGAGATCTATGCGATATGGCCGAGAAATGTAATTTTGATGTTAACTCCCAAACCGCTGCGCAGAAGTAAACCAAACTTCACCCATTAGTGTATTGTATCACAATCTAGTAGTTACATGTGGAAATTTTGTTCTAGGACATTTTGTTTGAGCGCAATCCTCAAACTTAGGTCAAATAAGCCATTTAAGCCTTTTCTCAGTGAGATCTACGCGATATGGCCGAGAAATGTAATTTTGATGTTAACTCCCAAACCGCTGCGCAGAAGTCAACCAAACTTCACCCAATAGTGTATTGTATCACAATCTAGTAGTTACATTTGAAAATTTTGTTCTAGGACATTTTGTTTGAACGCAATCATCAAACTTAATTAAAACAGTCATTTAAGCCTTTTCACAGTGAGATCTATGCGATATGGCCAAGAAATGTAATTTTGATGTTAACTCCCAAACCGCTGCGCAGAAGTCAACCAAACTTCACCCAATAGTGTATTGTATCACAATCTAGTAGTTACATTTGAAAATTTTGTTCTAGGACATTTTGTTTGAGCGCAATCCTCAAACTTAGGTCAAAAAAGCCATTTAAGCCTTTTCACAGTGAGATCTATGCGATATGGCCGAGAAATGTAATTTTGATGTTAACTCCCAAACCGCTGCGCAGAAGTCAACCAAACTTCACCCAATAGTGTATTGTATCACATTCTAGTAGTTACATTTGAAAATTTCGTACTAGGACATTTGGTTTGAGCGCAATCATTAAACTTAGGTCAAAAAAGCCATTTAAGCCTTTTCACAGTGAGATCTATGCGATATGGCCGAGAAATGTAATTTTGATGTTAACTCCCAAACCGCTGCGCAGAAGTAAACCAAACTTCACCCATTAGTGTATTGTATCACAATCTAGTAGTTACATGCGGAAATTTGGTTCTAGGACATTTGATTTGAGCGCAATCCTCAAACTTAGGTCAAAAAAGTCATTTAAGCCTTTTCACAGTGAGATCTATGCGATATGGCCGAGAAATGTAATTTTGATGTTAACTCCCAAACCGCTGCGCAGAAGTCAACCAAACTTCACCCATTAGTGTATTGTATCACAATCTAGTAGTTACATGTGGAAATTTGGTTATAGGACATTTGATTTGAGCGCAATCCTCAAACAGGTCAAAAAAGCCATTTAAGCCTTTTCACAGTGAGATCTATGCGATATGGCCGAGAAATGTAATTTTGATGTTAACTCCCAAACCGCTGCGCAGAAGTCAACCAAACTTCACCCAATAGTGTATTTTATCACAATCTAGTAGTTACATATGGAAATTTAGTTCTAGGACATTTGATTTGAGCGCAATATTCAAACTTAATTTAAAAAAGTCATTTAAGCCTTTTCACAGTGAGATCTATGCGATATGGCCGAGAAATGTAATTTTGATGTTCACTCCCAAACCGCTGCGCAGAAGTCAACCAAACTTCAACCATTAGTGTATTGTATCACAATCTAGTAGTTACATGTGGAAATTTGGTTCTAGGACATTTGATTTGAGCGCAATCCTCAAACTTAGGTCAAAAAAGCCATTTAAGCCTTTTCACAGTGAGATCTATGCGATATGGCCGAGAAATGTAATTTTGATGTTAACTCCCAAACCGCTGCGCAGAAGTCAACCAAACTTCACCCAATAGTGTATTGTATCACAATCTAGTAGTTACATTTAAAAATTTCGTTCTAGGACATTTGGTTTGAGCGCAATCTTCAAACTTAATTAAAAAAAGTCATTTAAGCCTTTTCACAGTGAGATCTATGCGATATGGCCGAGAAATGTAATTTTGATGTTAACTCCCAAACCGCTGCGCAGAAGTAAACCAAACTTCACCCATTAGTGTATAGTATCACAATCTAGTAGTTACTTGTTGAAATTTGGTTCTAGGACATTTGATTTGAGCGCAATCCTCAAACTTAGGTCAAAAAAGCCATTTAAGCCTTTTCACAGTGAGATCTATGCGATATGGCCGAGAAATGTAATTTTGATGTTAACTCCCAAACCGCTGCGCAGAAGTCAACTAAACTTCACCCAATAGTGTATTGTATCACATTCTAGTAGTTACATTTGAAAATTTCGTTCTAGGACATTTGGTTTGAGCGCAATCATTAAACTTAATTAAAAAAGTCATTTAAGCCTTTTCACAGTGAGATCTATGCGATATGGCCGAGAAATGTAATTTTGATGTTAACTCCCAAACCGCTGCGCAGAAGTCAACCAAACTTCACCCGATAGTGTATTGTATCACATTCTAGTAGTTACATTTGAAAATTTCGTTCTAGGACATTTGGTTTGAGCGCAATCATTAAACTTAGGTCAAAAAAGCCATTTAAGCCTTTTCACAGTGAGATCTATGCGATATGGCCGAGAAATGTAATTTTGATGTTAACTCCCAAACCGCTGCGCAGAAGTCAACCAAACTTCACCCAATAGTGTATTGTATCACAATCTAGTAGTTACATTTGAAAATTTTGTTCTAGGAAATTTTGTTTGAGCGCAATCATCAAACTTAATTAAAAAAGTCATTTAAGCCTTTTCACAGTGAGATCTATGCGATATGGCCGAGAAATGTAATTTTGATGTTAACTCCCAAACCGCTGCGCAGAAGTCAACCAAACTTCACCCATTAGTGTATTTTATCACAATCTAGTAGTTACATGTGAATATTTGGTTCTAGGACATTTGATTTGAGCGCAATCCTCAAACTTAGGTCAAAAAAGCCATTTAAGCCTTTTCACAGTGAGATCTATGCGATATGGCCGAGAAATGTAATTTTGATGTTAACTCCCAAACCGCTGCGCAGAAGTCAACCAAACTTCACCCAATAGTGTATTGTATCACATTCTAGTAGTTACATTTGAAAATTTCGTTCTAGGACATTTGGTTTGAGCGCAATTATTAAACTTAGGTCAAAAAAGCCATTTAAGCCTTTTCACAGTGAGATCTATGCGATATGGCCGAGAAATGTAATTTTGATGTTAACTCCCAAACCGCTGCGCAGAAGTCAACCAAACTTCACCCATTAGTGTATTGTATCACAATCTAGTAGTTACATGTGAAAATTTGGTTCTAGGACATTTGATTTGAGCGCAATCCTCAAACTTAGGTCAAAAAAGCCATTTAAGCCTTTTCACAGTGAGATCTATGCGATATGGCCGAGAAATGTAATTTTGATGTTAACTCCCAAACCGCTGCGCAGAAGTCAACCAAACTTCACCCAATAGTGTATTGTATCACATTCTAGTAGTTACATTTGAAAATTTCGTTCTAGGACATTTGGTTTGAGCGCAATTATTAAACTTAGGTCAAAAAAGCCATTTAAGCCTTTTCACAGTGAGATCTATGCGATATGGCCGAGAAATGTAATTTTGATGTTAACTCCCAAACCGCTGCGCAGAAGTAAACCAAACTTCACCCATTAGTGTATTGTATCACAATCTAGTAGTTACATGTAGAAATTTGGTTCTAGGACATTTGATTTGAGCGCAATCCTCAAACTTAGGTCAAAAAAGCCATTTAAGCCTTTTCACAGTGAGATCTATGCGATATGGCCGAGAAATGTAATTTTGATGTTAACTCCCAAACCGCTGCGCAGAAGTCAACTAAACTTCACCCAATAGTGTATTGTATCACATTCTAGTAGTTACATTTGAAAATTTCGTTCTAGGACATTTGGTTTGAGCGCAATCATTAAACTTAATTAAAAAAGTCATTTAAGCCTTTTCACAGTGAGATCTATGCGATATGGCCGAGAAATGTAATTTTGATGTTAACTCCCAAACCGCTGCGCAGAAGTCAACCAAACTTCACCCAATAGTGTATTGTATCACAATCTAGTAGTTACATTTGAAAATTTTGTTCTAGGAAATTTTGTTTGAGCGCAATCATCAAACTTAATTAAAAAAGTCATTTAAGCCTTTTCACAGTGAGATCTATGCGATATGGCCGAGAAATGTAATTTTGATGTTAACTCCCAAACCGCTGCGCAGAAGTCAACCAAACTTCACCCAATAGTGTATTGTATCACATTCTAGTAGTTACATTTGAAAATTTCGTTCTAGGACATTTGGTTTGAACGCAATCATCAAACTTAATTAAAAAAGTCATTTAAGCCTTTTCACAGTGAGATCTATGCGATATGGCCGAGAAATGTAATTTTGATGTTAACTCCCAAACCGCTGCGCAGAAGTCAACCAAACTTCACCCAATAGTGTATTGTATCACAATCTAGTAGTTACATTTGAAAATTTTGTTCTAGGAAATTTTGTTTGAGCGCAATCATCAAACTTAATTAAAAAAGTCATTTAAGCCTTTTCACAGTGAGATCTATGCGATATGGCCGAGAAATGTAATTTTGATGTTAACTCCCAAACCGCTGCGCAGAAGTCAACCAAACTTCACCCATTAGTGTATTGTATCACAATCTAGTAGTTACATGTGGAAATTTGGTTCTAGGACATTTGATTTGAGCGCAATCCTCAAACTTAGGTCAAAAAAGCCATTTAAGCCTTTTCACAGTGAGATCTATGCGATATGGCCGAGAAATGTAATTTTGATGTTAACTCCCAAACCGCTGCGCAGAAGTCAACCAAACTTCACCCAATAGTGTATTTTATCACAATCTAGTAGTTACATTTGGAAATTTAGTTTTAGGACATTTGGTTTGAGCGCAATTATTAAACTTAGGTCAAAAAAGCCATTTAAGCCTTTTCACAGTGAGATCTATGCGATATGGCCGAGAAATGTAATTTTGATGTTAACTCCCAAACCGCTGCGCAGAAGTCAACCAAACTTCACCCAATAGTGTATTTTATCACAATCTAGTAGTTACATTTGGAAATTTAGTTTTAGGACATTTGGTTTGAGCGCAATCCTCAAACTTAGGTCAAAAAAGCCATTTAAGCCTTTTCACAGTGAGATCTATGCGATATGGCCGAGAAATGTAATTTTGATGTTAACTCCCAAACCGCTGCGCAGAAGTCAACCAAACTTCACCCAATAGTGTATTGTATCACAATCTAGTAGTTACATTTGAAAATTTTGTTTTAGGACATTTTGTTTGAACGCAATCATCAAACTTAATTAAAAAAGTCATTTAAGCCTTTTCACAGTGAGATCTATGCGATATGGCCGAGAAATGTAATTTTGATGTTAACTCCCAAACCGCTGCGCAGAAGTCAACCAAACTTCACCCAATAGTGTATTGTATCACATTCTAGTAGTTACATTTGAAAATTTCGTTCTAGGACATTTGGTTTGAGCGCAATCATTAAACTTAGGTCAAAAAAGCCATTTAAGCCTTTTCACAGTGAGATCTATGCGATATGGCCGAGAAATGTAATTTTGATGTTAACTCCCAAACCTCTGCGCAGAAGTCAACCAAACTTCACCCAATAGTGTATTGTATCACAATCTAGTAGTTACATTTGAAAATTTTGTTCTAGGACATTTTGTTTGAACGCAATCCTCAAACTTAGGTCAAAAAAGCCATTTAAGCCTTTTCACAGTGAGATCTATGCGATATGGCCGAGAAATGTAATTTTGATGTTAACTCCCAAACCGCTGCGCAGAAGTAAACCAAACTTCACCCATTAGTGTATTGTATCACAATCTAGTAGTTACATGTGGAAATTTGGTTCTAGGACATTTGATTTGAGCGCAATCCTCAAACTTAGGTCAAAAAAGCCATTTAAGCCTTTTCACAGTGAGATCTATGCGATATGGCCGAGAAATGTAATTTTGATGTTAACTCCCAAACCGCTGCGCAGAAGTCAACCAAACTTCACCCAATAGTGTATTGTATCACAATCTAGTAATTACATTTGAAAATTTTGTTTTAGGACATTTTGTTTGAACGCAATCATCAAACTTAATTAAAAAAGTCATTTAAGCCTTTTCACAGTGAGATCTATGCGATATGGCCGAGAAATGTAATTTTGATGTTAACTCCCAAACCGCTGCGCAGAAGTCAACCAAACTTCACCCAATAGTGTATTGTATCACATTCTAGTAGTTACATTTGAAAATTTCGTTCTAGGACATTTGGTTTGAGCGCAATCATTAAACTTAGGTCAAAAAAGCCATTTAAGCCTTTTCACAGTGAGATCTATGCGATATGGCCGAGAAATGTAATTTTGATGTTAACTCCCAAACCGCTGCGCAGAAGTCAACCAAACTTCACCCAATAGTGTATTGTATCACAATCTAGTAGTTACATTTGAAAATTTTGTTCTAGGAAATTTTGTTTGAGCGCAATCATCAAACTTAATTAAAAAAGTCATTTAAGCCTTTTCACAGTGAGATCTATGCGATATGGCCGAGAAATGTAATTTTGATGTTAACTCCCAAACCGCTGCGCAGAAGTCAACCAAACTTCACCCAATAGTGTATTGTATCACATTCTAGTAGTTACATTTGAAAATTTCGTTCTAGGACATTTGGTTTGAACGCAATCATCAAACTTAATTAAAAAAGTCATTTAAGCCTTTTCACAGTGAGATCTATGCGATATGGCCGAGAAATGTAATTTTGATTTTAACTCCCAAACCGCTGCGCAGAAGTCAACCAAACTTCACCCAATAGTTTATTGTATCACAATCTAGTAGTTACATTTGAAAATTTTGTTCTAGGAAATTTTGTTTGAGCGCAATCATCAAACTTAATTAAAAAAGTCATTTAAGCCTTTTCACAGTGAGATCTATGCGATATGGCCGAGAAATGTAATTTTGATGTTAACTCCCAAACCGCTGCGCAGAAGTCAACCAAACTTCACCCATTAGTGTATTGTATCACAATCTAGTAGTTACATGTGGAAATTTGGTTCTAGGACATTTGATTTGAGCGCAATCCTCAAACTTAGGTCAAAAAAGCCATTTAAGCCTTTTCACAGTGAGATCTATGCGATATGGCCGAGAAATGTAATTTTGATGTTAACTCCCAAACCGCTGCGCAGAAGTCAACCAAACTTCACCCAATAGTGTATTTTATCACAATCTAGTAGTTACATTTGGAAATTTAGTTTTAGGACATTTGGTTTGAGCGCAATTATTAAACTTAGGTCAAAAAAGCCATTTAAGCCTTTTCACAGTGAGATCTATGCGATATGGCCGAGAAATGTAATTTTGATGTTAACTCCCAAACCGCTGCGCAGAAGTCAACCAAACTTCACCCAATAGTGTATTGTATCACAATCTAGTAATTACATTTGAAAATTTTGTTTTAGGACATTTTGTTTGAACGCAATCATCAAACTTAATTAAAAAAGTCATTTAAGCCTTTTCACAGTGAGATCTATGCGATATGGCCGAGAAATGTAATTTTGATGTTAACTCCCAAACCGCTGCGCAGAAGTCAACCAAACTTCACCCAATAGTGTATTGTATCACATTCTAGTAGTTACATTTGAAAATTTCGTTCTAGGACATTTGGTTTGAGCGCAATCATTAAACTTAGGTCAAAAAAGCCATTTAAGCCTTTTCACAGTGAGATCTATGCGATATGGCCGAGAAATGTAATTTTGATGTTAACTCCCAAACCGCTGCGCAGAAGTCAACCAAACTTCACCCAATAGTTTATTGTATCACAATCTAGTAGTTACATTTGAAAATTTTGTTCTAGGAAATTTTGTTTGAGCGCAATCATCAAACTTAATTAAAAAAGTCATTTAAGCCTTTTCACAGTGAGATCTATGCGATATGGCCGAGAAATGTAATTTTGATGTTAACTCCCAAACCGCTGCGCAGAAGTCAACCAAACTTCACCCATTAGTGTATTGTATCACAATCTAGTAGTTACATGTGGAAATTTGGTTCTAGGACATTTGATTTGAGCGCAATCCTCAAACTTAGGTCAAAAAAGCCATTTAAGCCTTTTCACAGTGAGATCTATGCGATATGGCCGAGAAATGTAATTTTGATGTTAACTCCCAAACCGCTGCGCAGAAGTCAACCAAACTTCACCCAATAGTGTATTTTATCACAATCTAGTAGTTACATTTGGAAATTTAGTTTTAGGACATTTGGTTTGAGCGCAATTATTAAACTTAGGTCAAAAAAGCCATTTAAGCCTTTTCACAGTGAGATCTATGCGATATGGCCGAGAAATGTAATTTTGATGTTAACTCCCAAACCGCTGCGCAGAAGTCAACCAAACTTCACCCAATAGTGTATTGTATCACAATCTAGTAATTACATTTGAAAATTTTGTTTTAGGACATTTTGTTTGAACGCAATCATCAAACTTAATTAAAAAAGTCATTTAAGCCTTTTCACAGTGAGATCTATGCGATATGGCCGAGAAATGTAATTTTGATGTTAACTCCCAAACCGCTGCGCAGAAGTCAACCAAACTTCACCCAATAGTGTATTGTATCACATTCTAGTAGTTACATTTGAAAATTTCGTTCTAGGACATTTGGTTTGAGCGCAATCATTAAACTTAGGTCAAAAAAGCCATTTAAGCCTTTTCACAGTGAGATCTATGCGATATGGCCGAGAAATGTAATTTTGATGTTAACTCCCAAACCGCTGCGCAGAAGTCAACCAAACTTCACCCAATAGTGTATTGTATCACAATCTAGTAATTACATTTGAAAATTTTGTTTTAGGACATTTTGTTTGAACGCAATCATCAAACTTAATTAAAAAAGTCATTTAAGCCTTTTCACAGTGAGATCTATGCGATATGGCCGAGAAATGTAATTTTGATGTTAACTCCCAAACCGCTGCGCAGAAGTCAACCAAACTTCACCCAATAGTGTATTGTATCACATTCTAGTAGTTACATTTGAAAATTTCGTTCTAGGACATTTGGTTTGAGCGCAATCATTAAACTTAGGTCAAAAAAGCCATTTAAGCCTTTTCACAGTGAGATCTATGCGATATGGCCGAGAAATGTAATTTTGATGTTAACTCCCAAACCGCTATGCAGAAGTCAACCAAACTTCACCCAATAGTGTATTGTATCACAATCTAGTAGTTACATTTGAAAATTTTGTTCTAGGAAATTTTGTTTGAGCGCAATCATCAAACTTAATTAAAAAAGTCATTTAAGCCTTTTCACAGTGAGATCTATGCGATATGGCCGAGAAATGTAATTTTGATGTTAACTCCCAAACCGCTGCGCAGAAGTCAACCAAACTTCACCCAATAGTGTATTGTATCACATTCTAGTAGTTACATTTGAAAATTTCGTTCTAGGACATTTGGTTTGAACGCAATCATCAAACTTAATTAAAAAAGTCATTTAAGCCTTTTCACAGTGAGATCTATGCGATATGGCCGAGAAATGTAATTTTGATGTTAACTCCCAAACCGCTGCGCAGAAGTCAACCAAACTTCACCCAATAGTTTATTGTATCACAATCTAGTAGTTACATTTGAAAATTTTGTTCTAGGAAATTTTGTTTGAGCGCAATCATCAAACTTAATTAAAAAAGTCATTTAAGCCTTTTCACAGTGAGATCTATGCGATATGGCCGAGAAATGTAATTTTGATGTTAACTCCCAAACCGCTGCGCAGAAGTCAACCAAACTTCACCCATTAGTGTATTGTATCACAATCTAGTAGTTACATGTGGAAATTTGGTTCTAGGACATTTGATTTGAGCGCAATCCTCAAACTTAGGTCAAAAAAGCCATTTAAGCCTTTTCACAGTGAGATCTATGCGATATGGCCGAGAAATGTAATTTTGATGTTAACTCCCAAACCGCTGCGCAGAAGTCAACCAAACTTCACCCAATAGTGTATTTTATCACAATCTAGTAGTTACATTTGGAAATTTAGTTTTAGGACATTTGGTTTGAGCGCAATTATTAAACTTTGGTCAAAAAAGCCATTTAAGCCTTTTCACAGTGAGATCTATGCGATATGGCCGAGAAATGTAATTTTGATGTTAACTCCCAAACCGCTGCGCAGAAGTCAACCAAACTTCACCCAATAGTGTATTGTATCACAATCTAGTAATTACATTTGAAAATTTTGTTTTAGGACATTTTGTTTGAACGCAATCATCAAACTTAATTAAAAAAGTCATTTAAGCCTTTTCACAGTGAGATCTATGCGATATGGCCGAGAAATGTAATTTTGATGTTAACTCCCAAACCGCTGCGCAGAAGTCAACCAAACTTCACCCAATAGTGTATTGTATCACATTCTAGTAGTTACATTTGAAAATTTCGTTCTAGGACATTTGGTTTGAGCGCAATCATTAAACTTAGGTCAAAAAAGCCATTTAAGCCTTTTCACAGTGAGATCTATGCGATATGGCCGAGAAATGTAATTTTGATGTTAACTCCCAAACCGCTGCGCAGAAGTCAACCAAACTTCACCCAATAGTGTATTGTATCACAATCTAGTAGTTACATTTGAAAATTTTGTTCTAGGAAATTTTGTTTGAGCGCAATCATCAAACTTAATTAAAAAAGTCATTTAAGCCTTTTCACAGTGAGATCTATGCGATATGGCCGAGAAATGTAATTTTGATGTTAACTCCCAAACCGCTGCGCAGAAGTCAACCAAACTTCACCCAATAGTGTATTGTATCACATTCTAGTAGTTACATTTGAAAATTTCGTTCTAGGACATTTGGTTTGAACGCAATCATCAAACTTAATTAAAAAAGTCATTTAAGCCTTTTCACAGTGAGATCTATGCGATATGGCCGAGAAATGTAATTTTGATGTTAACTCCCAAACCGCTGCGCAGAAGTCAACCAAACTTCACCCAATAGTGTATTGTATCACAATCTAGTAGTTACATGTGGAAATTTGGTTCTAGGACATTTGATTTGAGCGCAATCCTCAAACTTAGGTCAAAAAAGCCATTTAAGCCTTTTCACAGTGAGATCTATGCGATATGGCCGAGAAATGTAATTTTGATGTTAACTCCCAAACCGCTGCGCAGAAGTCAACCAAACTTCACCCAATAGTGTATTTTATCACAATCTAGTAGTTACATTTAGAAATTTAGTTTTAGGACATTTGGTTTGAGCGCAATTATTAAACTTAGGTCAAAAAAGCCATTTAAGCCTTTTCACAGTGAGATCTATGCGATATGGCCGAGAAATGTAATTTTGATGTTAACTCCCAAATCGCTGCGCAGAATTAAACCAAACTTCACCCATTAGTGTATTGTATCACAATCTAGTAGTTACATGTGGAAATTTGGTTCTAGGACATTTGATTTGAGCGCAATCCTCAAACTTAGGTCAAAAAAGCCATTTAAGCCTTTTCACAGTGAGATCTATGCGATATGGCCGAGAAATGTAATTTTGATGTTAACTCCCAAACCGCTGCGCAGAAGTCAACCAAACTTCACCCAATAGTGTATTGTATCACAATCTAGTAGTTACATTTGAAAATTTTGTTCTAGGACATTTTGTTTGAACGCAATCATCAAACTTAATTAAAAAAGTCATTTAAGCCTTTTCACAGTGAGATCTATGCGATATGGCCGAGAAATGTAATTTTGATGTTAACTCCCAAACCGCTGCGCAGAAGTCAACCAAACTTCACCCAATAGTGTATTGTATCACAATCTAGTAGTTACATTTGAAAATTTTGTTCTAGGACATTTTGTTTGAGCGCAATCATTAAACTTAGGTCAAAAAAGCCATTTAAGCCTTTTCACAGTGAGATCTATGCGATATGGCCGAGAAATGTAATTTTGATGTTAACTCCCAAACCGCTGCGCAGAAGTCAACCAAACTTCACCCAATAGTGTATTGTATCACAATCTAGTAGTTACATTTGAAAATTTTGTTTTAGGACATTTTGTTTGAACGCAATCATCAAACTTAATTAAAAAAGTCATTTAAGCCTTTTCACAGTGAGATCTATGCGATATGGCCGAGAAATGTAATTTTGATGTTAACTCCCAAACCGCTGCGCAGAAGTCAACCAAACTTCACCCAATAGTGTATTGTATCACATTCTAGTAGTTACATTTGAAAATTTCGTTCTAGGACATTTGGTTTGAGCGCAATCATTAAACTTAGGTCAAAAAAGCCATTTAAGCCTTTTCACAGTGAGATCTATGCGATATGGCCGAGAAATGTAATTTTGATGTTAACTCCCAAACCGCTGCGCAGAAGTCAACCAAACTTCACCCAATAGTGTATTGTATCACAATCTAGTAGTTACATTTGAAAATTTTGTTCTAGGAAATTTTGTTTGAGCGCAATCATCAAACTTAATTAAAAAAGTCATTTAAGCCTTTTCACAGTGAGATCTATGCGATATGGCCGAGAAATGTAATTTTGATGTTAACTCCCAAACCGCTGCGCAGAAGTCAACCAAACTTCACCCATTAGTGTATTGTATCACAATCTAGTAGTTACATGTGGAAATTTGGTTCTAGGACATTTGATTTGAGCGCAATCCTCAAACTTAGGTCAAAAAAGCCATTTAAGCCTTTTCACAGTGAGATCTATGCGATATGGCCGAGAAATGTAATTTTGATGTTAACTCCCAAACCGCTGCGCAGAAGTCAACCAAACTTCACCCAATAGTGTATTTTATCACAATCTAGTAGTTACATTTGGAAATTTAGTTTTAGGACATTTGGTTTGAGCGCAATCCTCAAACTTAGGTCAAAAAAGCCATTTAAGCCTTTTCACAGTGAGATCTATGCGATATGGCCGAGAAATGTAATTTTGATGTTAACTCCCAAACCGCTGCGCAGAAGTCAACCAAACTTCACCCAATAGTGTATTGTATCACAATCTAGTAGTTACATTTGAAAATTTTGTTTTAGGACATTTTGTTTGAACGCAATCATCAAACTTAATTAAAAAAGTCATTTAAGCCTTTTCACAGTGAGATCTATGCGATATGGCCGAGAAATGTAATTTTGATGTTAACTCCCAAACCGCTGCGCAGAAGTCAACCAAACTTCACCCAATAGTGTATTGTATCACATTCTAGTAGTTACATTTGAAAATTTCGTTCTAGGACATTTGGTTTGAGCGCAATCATTAAACTTAGGTCAAAAAAGCCATTTAAGCCTTTTCACAGTGAGATCTATGCGATATGGCCGAGAAATGTAATTTTGATGTTAACTCCCAAACCGCTGCGCAGAAGTCAACCAAACTTCACCCAATAGTGTATTGTATCACAATCTAGTAGTTACATTTGAAAATTTTGTTCTAGGACATTTTGTTTGAACGCAATCCTCAAACTTAGGTCAAAAAAGCCATTTAAGCCTTTTCACAGTGAGATCTATGCGATATGGCCGAGAAATGTAATTTTGATGTTAACTCCCAAACCGCTGCGCAGAAGTAAACCAAACTTCACCCATTAGTGTATTGTATCACAATCTAGTAGTTACATGTGGAAATTTGGTTCTAGGACATTTGATTTGAGCGCAATCCTCAAACTTAGGTCAAAAAAGCCATTTAAGCCTTTTCACAGTGAGATCTATGCGATATGGCCGAGAAATGTAATTTTGATGTTAACTCCCAAACCGCTGCGCAGAAGTCAACCAAACTTCACCCAATAGTGTATTGTATCACAATCTAGTAATTACATTTGAAAATTTTGTTTAAGGACATTTTGTTTGAACGCAATCATCAAACTTAATTAAAAAAGTCATTTAAGCCTTTTCACAGTGAGATCTATGCGATATGGCCGAGAAATGTAATTTTGATGTTAACTCCCAAACCGCTGCGCAGAAGTCAACCAAACTTCACCCAATAGTGTATTGTATCACATTCTAGTAGTTACATTTGAAAATTTCGTTCTAGGACATTTGGTTTGAGCGCAATCATTAAACTTAGGTCAAAAAAGCCATTTAAGCCTTTTCACAGTGAGATCTATGCGATATGGCCGAGAAATGTAATTTTGATGTTAACTCCCAAACCGCTGCGCAGAAGTCAACCAAACTTCACCCAATAGTGTATTGTATCACAATCTAGTAGTTACATTTGAAAATTTTGTTCTAGGACATTTTGTTTGAACGCAATCCTCAAACTTAGGTCAAAAAAGCCATTTAAGCCTTTTCACAGTGAGATCTATGCGATATGGCCGAGAAATGTAATTTTGATGTTAACTCCCAAACCGCTGCGCAGAAGTCAACCAAACTTCACCCAATAGTGTATTTTATCACAATCTAGTAGTTACATATGGAAATTTAGTTCTAGGACATTTGATTTGAGCGCAATATTCAAACTTAATTTAAAAAAGTCATTTAAGCCTTTTCACAGTGAGATCTATGCGATATGGCCGAGAAATGTAATTTTGATGTTCACTCCCAAACCGCTGCGCAGAAGTCAACCAAACTTCAACCATTAGTGTATTGTATCACAATCTAGTAGTTACATGTGGAAATTTGGTTCTAGGACATTTGATTTGAGCGCAATCCTCAAACTTAGGTCAAAAAAGCCATTTAAGCCTTTTCACAGTGAGATCTATGCGATATGGCCGAGAAATGTAATTTTGATGTTAACTCCCAAACCGCTGCGCAGAAGTCAACCAAACTTCACCCAATAGTGTATTTTATCACAATCTAGTAGTTACATTTGGAAATTTAGTTTTAGGACATTTGGTTTGAGCGCAATCCTCAAACTTAGGTCAAAAAAGCCATTTAAGCCTTTTCACAGTGAGATCTATGCGATATGGCCGAGAAATGTAATTTTGATGTTAACTCCCAAACCGCTGCGCAGAAGTCAACCAAACTTCACCCAATAGTGTATTGTATCACAATCTAGTAGTTACATTTGAAAATTTTGTTTTAGGACATTTTGTTTGAACGCAATCATCAAACTTAATTAAAAAAGTCATTTAAGCCTTTTCACAGTGAGATCTATGCGATATGGCCGAGAAATGTAATTTTGATGTTAACTCCCAAACCGCTGCGCAGAAGTCAACCAAACTTCACCCAATAGTGTATTGTATCACATTCTAGTAGTTACATTTGAAAATTTCGTTCTAGGACATTTGGTTTGAGCGCAATCATTAAACTTAGGTCAAAAAAGCCATTTAAGCCTTTTCACAGTGAGATCTATGCGATATGGCCGAGAAATGTAATTTTGATGTTAACTCCCAAACCGCTGCGCAGAAGTCAACCAAACTTCACCCAATAGTGTATTGTATCACAATCTAGTAGTTACATTTGAAAATTTTGTTCTAGGACATTTTGTTTGAACGCAATCCTCAAACTTAGGTCAAAAAAGCCATTTAAGCCTTTTCACAGTGAGATCTATGCGATATGGCCGAGAAATGTAATTTTGATGTTAACTCCCAAACCGCTGCGCAGAAGTAAACCAAACTTCACCCATTAGTGTATTGTATCACAATCTAGTAGTTACATGTGGAAATTTGGTTCTAGGACATTTGATTTGAGCGCAATCCTCAAACTTAGGTCAAAAAAGCCATTTAAGCCTTTTCACAGTGAGATCTATGCGATATGGCCGAGAAATGTAATTTTGATGTTAACTCCCAAACCGCTGCGCAGAAGTCAACCAAACTTCACCCAATAGTGTATTGTATCACAATCTAGTAATTACATTTGAAAATTTTGTTTAAGGACATTTTGTTTGAACGCAATCATCAAACTTAATTAAAAAAGTCATTTAAGCCTTTTCACAGTGAGATCTATGCGATATGGCCGAGAAATGTAATTTTGATGTTAACTCCCAAACCGCTGCGCAGAAGTCAACCAAACTTCACCCAATAGTGTATTGTATCACATTCTAGTAGTTACATTTGAAAATTTCGTTCTAGGACATTTGGTTTGAGCGCAATCATTAAACTTAGGTCAAAAAAGCCATTTAAGCCTTTTCACAGTGAGATCTATGCGATATGGCCGAGAAATGTAATTTTGATGTTAACTCCCAAACCGCTGCGCAGAAGTCAACCAAACTTCACCCAATAGTGTATTGTATCACAATCTAGTAGTTACATTTGAAAATTTTGTTCTAGGACATTTTGTTTGAACGCAATCCTCAAACTTAGGTCAAAAAAGCCATTTAAGCCTTTTCACAGTGAGATCTATGCGATATGGCCGAGAAATGTAATTTTGATGTTAACTCCCAAACCGCTGCGCAGAAGTCAACCAAACTTCACCCAATAGTGTATTTTATCACAATCTAGTAGTTACATATGGAAATTTAGTTCTAGGACATTTGATTTGAGCGCAATATTCAAACTTAATTTAAAAAAGTCATTTAAGCCTTTTCACAGTGAGATCTATGCGATATGGCCGAGAAATGTAATTTTGATGTTCACTCCCAAACCGCTGCGCAGAAGTCAACCAAACTTCAACCATTAGTGTATTGTATCACAATCTAGTAGTTACATGTGGAAATTTGGTTCTAGGACATTTGATTTGAGCGCAATCCTCAAACTTAGGTCAAAAAAGCCATTTAAGCCTTTTCACAGTGAGATCTATGCGATATGGCCGAGAAATGTAATTTTGATGTTAACTCCCAAACCGCTGCGCAGAAGTCAACCAAACTTCACCCAATAGTGTATTGTATCACAATCTAGTAGTTACATTTAAAAATTTCGTTCTAGGACATTTGGTTTGAGCGCAATCTTCAAACTTAATTTAAAAAAGTCATTTAAGCCTTTTCACAGTGAGATCTATGCGATATGGCCGAGAAATGTAATTTTGATGTTAACTCCCAAACCGCTGCGCAGAAGTAAACCAAACTTCACCCATTAGTGTATTGTATCACAATCTAGTAGTTACATGTTGAAATTTGGTTCTAGGACATTTGATTTGAGCGCAATCCTCAAACTTAGGTCAAAAAAGCCATTTAAGCCTTTTCACAGTGAGATCTATGCGATATGGCCGAGAAATGTAATTTTGATGTTAACTCCCAAACCGCTGCGCAGAAGTCAACTAAACTTCACCCAATAGTGTATTGTATCACATTCTAGTAGTTACATTTGAAAATTTCGTTCTAGGACATTTGGTTTGAGCGCAATCATTAAACTTAATTAAAAAAGTCATTTAAGCCTTTTCACAGTGAGATCTATGCGATATGGCCGAGAAATGTAATTTTGATGTTAACTCCCAAACCGCTGCGCAGAAGTCAACCAAACTTCACCCAATAGTGTATTGTATCACATTCTAGTAGTTACATTTGAAAATTTCGTTCTAGGACATTTGGTTTGAGCGCAATCATTAAACTTAGGTCAAAAAAGCCATTTAAGCCTTTTCACAGTGAGATCTATGCGATATGGCCGAGAAATGTAATTTTGATGTTAACTCCCAAACCGCTGCGCAGAAGTCAACCAAACTTCACCCAATAGTGTATTGTATCACATTCTAGTAGTTACATTTGAAAATTTCGTTCTAGGACATTTGGTTTGAGCGCAATTATTAAACTTAGGTCAAAAAAGCCATTTAAGCCTTTTCACAGTGAGATCTATGCGATATGGCCGAGAAATGTAATTTTGATGTTAACTCCCAAACCGCTGCGCAGAAGTCAACCAAACTTCACCCATTAGTGTATTGTATCACAATCTAGTAGTTACATGTGAAAATTTGGTTCTAGGACATTTGATTTGAGCGCAATCCTCAAACTTAGGTCAAAAAAGCCATTTAAGCCTTTTCACAGTGAGATCTATGCGATATGGCCGAGAAATGTAATTTTGATGTTAACTCCCAAACCGCTGCGCAGAAGTCAACCAAACTTCACCCAATAGTGTATTGTATCACATTCTAGTAGTTACATTTGAAAATTTCGTTCTAGGACATTTGGTTTGAGCGCAATTATTAAACTTAGGTCAAAAAAGCCATTTAAGCCTTTTCACAGTGAGATCTATGCGATATGGCCGAGAAATGTAATTTTGATGTTAACTCCCAAACCGCTGCGCAGAAGTCAACCAAACTTCACCCATTAGTGTATTGTATCACAATCTAGTAGTTACATGTAGAAATTTGGTTCTAGGACATTTGGTTTGAGCGCAATCATTAAACTTAGGTCAAAAAAGCCATTTAAGCCTTTTCACAGTGAGATCTATGCGATATGGCCGAGAAATGTAATTTTGATGTTAACTCCCAAACCGCTGCGCAGAAGTCAACCAAACTTCACCCAATAGTTTATTGTATCACAATCTAGTAGTTACATTTGAAAATTTTGTTCTAGGAAATTTTGTTTGAGCGCAATCATCAAACTTAATTAAAAAAGTCATTTAAGCCTTTTCACAGTGAGATCTATGCGATATGGCCGAGAAATGTAATTTTGATGTTAACTCCCAAACCGCTGCGCAGAAGTCAACCAAACTTCACCCATTAGTGTATTGTATCACAATCTAGTAGTTACATGTGGAAATTTGGTTCTAGGACATTTGATTTGAGCGCAATCCTCAAACTTAGGTCAAAAAAGCCATTTAAGCCTTTTCACAGTGAGATCTATGCGATATGGCCGAGAAATGTAATTTTGATGTTAACTCCCAAACCGCTGCGCAGAAGTCAACCAAACTTCACCCAATAGTGTATTTTATCACAATCTAGTAGTTACATTTGGAAATTTAGTTTTAGGACATTTGGTTTGAGCGCAATTATTAAACTTAGGTCAAAAAAGCCATTTAAGCCTTTTCACAGTGAGATCTATGCGATATGGCCGAGAAATGTAATTTTGATGTTAACTCCCAAACCGCTGCGCAGAAGTCAACCAAACTTCACCCAATAGTGTATTGTATCACAATCTAGTAATTACATTTGAAAATTTTGTTTTAGGACATTTTGTTTGAACGCAATCATCAAACTTAATTAAAAAAGTCATTTAAGCCTTTTCACAGTGAGATCTATGCGATATGGCCGAGAAATGTAATTTTGATGTTAACTCCCAAACCGCTGCGCAGAAGTCAACCAAACTTCACCCAATAGTGTATTGTATCACATTCTAGTAGTTACATTTGAAAATTTCGTTCTAGGACATTTGGTTTGAGCGCAATCATTAAACTTAGGTCAAAAAAGCCATTTAAGCCTTTTCACAGTGAGATCTATGCGATATGGCCGAGAAATGTAATTTTGATGTTAACTCCCAAACCGCTGCGCAGAAGTCAACCAAACTTCACCCAATAGTGTATTGTATCACAATCTAGTAATTACATTTGAAAATTTTGTTTTAGGACATTTTGTTTGAACGCAATCATCAAACTTAATTAAAAAAGTCATTTAAGCCTTTTCACAGTGAGATCTATGCGATATGGCCGAGAAATGTAATTTTGATGTTAACTCCCAAACCGCTGCGCAGAAGTCAACCAAACTTCACCCAATAGTGTATTGTATCACATTCTAGTAGTTACATTTGAAAATTTCGTTCTAGGACATTTGGTTTGAGCGCAATCATTAAACTTAGGTCAAAAAAGCCATTTAAGCCTTTTCACAGTGAGATCTATGCGATATGGCCGAGAAATGTAATTTTGATGTTAACTCCCAAACCGCTATGCAGAAGTCAACCAAACTTCACCCAATAGTGTATTGTATCACAATCTAGTAGTTACATTTGAAAATTTTGTTCTAGGAAATTTTGTTTGAGCGCAATCATCAAACTTAATTAAAAAAGTCATTTAAGCCTTTTCACAGTGAGATCTATGCGATATGGCCGAGAAATGTAATTTTGATGTTAACTCCCAAACCGCTGCGCAGAAGTCAACCAAACTTCACCCAATAGTGTATTGTATCACATTCTAGTAGTTACATTTGAAAATTTCGTTCTAGGACATTTGGTTTGAACGCAATCATCAAACTTAATTAAAAAAGTCATTTAAGCCTTTTCACAGTGAGATCTATGCGATATGGCCGAGAAATGTAATTTTGATGTTAACTCCCAAACCGCTGCGCAGAAGTCAACCAAACTTCACCCAATAGTTTATTGTATCACAATCTAGTAGTTACATTTGAAAATTTTGTTCTAGGAAATTTTGTTTGAGCGCAATCATCAAACTTAATTAAAAAAGTCATTTAAGCCTTTTCACAGTGAGATCTATGCGATATGGCCGAGAAATGTAATTTTGATGTTAACTCCCAAACCGCTGCGCAGAAGTCAACCAAACTTCACCCATTAGTGTATTGTATCACAATCTAGTAGTTACATGTGGAAATTTGGTTCTAGGACATTTGATTTGAGCGCAATCCTCAAACTTAGGTCAAAAAAGCCATTTAAGCCTTTTCACAGTGAGATCTATGCGATATGGCCGAGAAATGTAATTTTGATGTTAACTCCCAAACCGCTGCGCAGAAGTCAACCAAACTTCACCCAATAGTGTATTTTATCACAATCTAGTAGTTACATTTGGAAATTTAGTTTTAGGACATTTGGTTTGAGCGCAATTATTAAACTTTGGTCAAAAAAGCCATTTAAGCCTTTTCACAGTGAGATCTATGCGATATGGCCGAGAAATGTGATTTTGATGTTAACTCCCAAACCGCTGCGCAGAAGTCAACCAAACTTCACCCAATAGTGTATTGTATCACAATCTAGTAATTACATTTGAAAATTTTGTTTTAGGACATTTTGTTTGAACGCAATCATCAAACTTAATTAAAAAAGTCATTTAAGCCTTTTCACAGTGAGATCTATGCGATATGGCCGAGAAATGTAATTTTGATGTTAACTCCCAAACCGCTGCGCAGAAGTCAACCAAACTTCACCCAATAGTGTATTGTATCACATTCTAGTAGTTACATTTGAAAATTTCGTTCTAGGACATTTGGTTTGAGCGCAATCATTAAACTTAGGTCAAAAAAGCCATTTAAGCCTTTTCACAGTGAGATCTATGCGATATGGCCGAGAAATGTAATTTTGATGTTAACTCCCAAACCGCTGCGCAGAAGTCAACCAAACTTCACCCAATAGTGTATTGTATCACAATCTAGTAGTTACATTTGAAAATTTTGTTCTAGGAAATTTTGTTTGAGCGCAATCATCAAACTTAATTAAAAAAGTCATTTAAGCCTTTTCACAGTGAGATCTATGCGATATGGCCGAGAAATGTAATTTTGATGTTAACTCCCAAACCGCTGCGCAGAAGTCAACCAAACTTCACCCAATAGTGTATTGTATCACATTCTAGTAGTTACATTTGAAAATTTCGTTCTAGGACATTTGGTTTGAACGCAATCATCAAACTTAATTAAAAAAGTCATTTAAGCCTTTTCACAGTGAGATCTATGCGATATGGCCGAGAAATGTAATTTTGATGTTAACTCCCAAACCGCTGCGCAGAAGTCAACCAAACTTCACCCAATAGTGTATTGTATCACAATCTAGTAGTTACATGTGGAAATTTGGTTCTAGGACATTTGATTTGAGCGCAATCCTCAAACTTAGGTCAAAAAAGCCATTTAAGCCTTTTCACAGTGAGATCTATGCGATATGGCCGAGAAATGTAATTTTGATGTTAACTCCCAAACCGCTGCGCAGAAGTCAACCAAACTTCACCCAATAGTGTATTTTATCACAATCTAGTAGTTACATTTAGAAATTTAGTTTTAGGACATTTGGTTTGAGCGCAATTATTAAACTTAGGTCAAAAAAGCCATTTAAGCCTTTTCACAGTGAGATCTATGCGATATGGCCGAGAAATGTAATTTTGATGTTAACTCCCAAATCGCTGCGCAGAATTAAACCAAACTTCACCCATTAGTGTATTGTATCACAATCTAGTAGTTACATGTGGAAATTTGGTTCTAGGACATTTGATTTGAGCGCAATCCTCAAACTTAGGTCAAAAAAGCCATTTAAGCCTTTTCACAGTGAGATCTATGCGATATGGCCGAGAAATGTAATTTTGATGTTAACTCCCAAACCGCTGCGCAGAAGTCAACCAAACTTCACCCAATAGTGTATTGTATCACAATCTAGTAGTTACATTTGAAAATTTTGTTCTAGGACATTTTGTTTGAACGCAATCATCAAACTTAATTAAAAAAGTCATTTAAGCCTTTTCACAGTGAGATCTATGCGATATGGCCGAGAAATGTAATTTTGATGTTAACTCCCAAACCGCTGCGCAGAAGTCAACCAAACTTCACCCAATAGTGTATTGTATCACAATCTAGTAGTTACATTTGAAAATTTTGTTTTAGGACATTTTGTTTGAACGCAATCATCAAACTTAATTAAAAAAGTCATTTAAGCCTTTTCACAGTGAGATCTATGCGATATGGCCGAGAAATGTAATTTTGATGTTAACTCCCAAACCGCTGCGCAGAAGTCAACCAAACTTCACCCAATAGTGTATTGTATCACATTCTAGTAGTTACATTTGAAAATTTCGTTCTAGGACATTTGGTTTGAGCGCAATCATTAAACTTAGGTCAAAAAAGCCATTTAAGCCTTTTCACAGTGAGATCTATGCGATATGGCCGAGAAATGTAATTTTGATGTTAACTCCCAAACCGCTGCGCAGAAGTCAACCAAACTTCACCCAATAGTGTATTGTATCACAATCTAGTAGTTACATTTGAAAATTTTGTTCTAGGAAATTTTGTTTGAGCGCAATCATCAAACTTAATTAAAAAAGTCATTTAAGCCTTTTCACAGTGAGATCTATGCGATATGGCCGAGAAATGTAATTTTGATGTTAACTCCCAAACCGCTGCGCAGAAGTCAACCAAACTTCACCCATTAGTGTATTGTATCACAATCTAGTAGTTACATGTGGAAATTTGGTTCTAGGACATTTGATTTGAGCGCAATCCTCAAACTTAGGTCAAAAAAGCCATTTAAGCCTTTTCACAGTGAGATCTATGCGATATGGCCGAGAAATGTAATTTTGATGTTAACTCCCAAACCGCTGCGCAGAAGTCAACCAAACTTCACCCAATAGTGTATTTTATCACAATCTAGTAGTTACATTTGGAAATTTAGTTTTAGGACATTTGGTTTGAGCGCAATCCTCAAACTTAGGTCAAAAAAGCCATTTAAGCCTTTTCACAGTGAGATCTATGCGATATGGCCGAGAAATGTAATTTTGATGTTAACTCCCAAACCGCTGCGCAGAAGTCAACCAAACTTCACCCAATAGTGTATTGTATCACAATCTAGTAGTTACATTTGAAAATTTTGTTTTAGGACATTTTGTTTGAACGCAATCATCAAACTTAATTAAAAAAGTCATTTAAGCCTTTTCACAGTGAGATCTATGCGATATGGCCGAGAAATGTAATTTTGATGTTAACTCCCAAACCGCTGCGCAGAAGTCAACCAAACTTCACCCAATAGTGTATTGTATCACATTCTAGTAGTTACATTTGAAAATTTCGTTCTAGGACATTTGGTTTGAGCGCAATCATTAAACTTAGGTCAAAAAAGCCATTTAAGCCTTTTCACAGTGAGATCTATGCGATATGGCCGAGAAATGTAATTTTGATGTTAACTCCCAAACCGCTGCGCAGAAGTCAACCAAACTTCACCCAATAGTGTATTGTATCACAATCTAGTAGTTACATTTGAAAATTTTGTTCTAGGACATTTTGTTTGAACGCAATCCTCAAACTTAGGTCAAAAAAGCCATTTAAGCCTTTTCACAGTGAGATCTATGCGATATGGCCGAGAAATGTAATTTTGATGTTAACTCCCAAACCGCTGCGCAGAAGTAAACCAAACTTCACCCATTAGTGTATTGTATCACAATCTAGTAGTTACATGTGGAAATTTGGTTCTAGGACATTTGATTTGAGCGCAATCCTCAAACTTAGGTCAAAAAAGCCATTTAAGCCTTTTCACAGTGAGATCTATGCGATATGGCCGAGAAATGTAATTTTGATGTTAACTCCCAAACCGCTGCGCAGAAGTCAACCAAACTTCACCCAATAGTGTATTGTATCACAATCTAGTAATTACATTTGAAAATTTTGTTTAAGGACATTTTGTTTGAACGCAATCATCAAACTTAATTAAAAAAGTCATTTAAGCCTTTTCACAGTGAGATCTATGCGATATGGCCGAGAAATGTAATTTTGATGTTAACTCCCAAACCGCTGCGCAGAAGTCAACCAAACTTCACCCAATAGTGTATTGTATCACATTCTAGTAGTTACATTTGAAAATTTCGTTCTAGGACATTTGGTTTGAGCGCAATCATTAAACTTAGGTCAAAAAAGCCATTTAAGCCTTTTCACAGTGAGATCTATGCGATATGGCCGAGAAATGTAATTTTGATGTTAACTCCCAAACCGCTGCGCAGAAGTCAACCAAACTTCACCCAATAGTGTATTGTATCACAATCTAGTAGTTACATTTGAAAATTTTGTTCTAGGACATTTTGTTTGAACGCAATCCTCAAACTTAGGTCAAAAAAGCCATTTAAGCCTTTTCACAGTGAGATCTATGCGATATGGCCGAGAAATGTAATTTTGATGTTAACTCCCAAACCGCTGCGCAGAAGTCAACCAAACTTCACCCAATAGTGTATTGTATCACATTCTAGTAGTTACATTTGAAAATTTCGTTCTAGGACATTTGGTTTGAACGCAATCATCAAACTTAATTAAAAAAGTCATTTAAGCCTTTTCACAGTGAGATCTATGCGATATGGCCGAGAAATGTAATTTTGATGTTAACTCCCAAACCGCTGCGCAGAAGTCAACCAAACTTCACCCAATAGTTTATTGTATCACAATCTAGTAGTTACATTTGAAAATTTTGTTCTAGGAAATTTTGTTTGAGCGCAATCATCAAACTTAATTAAAAAAGTCATTTAAGCCTTTTCACAGTGAGATCTATGCGATATGGCCGAGAAATGTAATTTTGATGTTAACTCCCAAACCGCTGCGCAGAAGTCAACCAAACTTCACCCATTAGTGTATTGTATCACAATCTAGTAGTTACATGTGGAAATTTGGTTCTAGGACATTTGATTTGAGCGCAATCCTCAAACTTAGGTCAAAAAAGCCATTTAAGCCTTTTCACAGTGAGATCTATGCGATATGGCCGAGAAATGTAATTTTGATGTTAACTCCCAAACCGCTGCGCAGAAGTCAACCAAACTTCACCCAATAGTGTATTTTATCACAATCTAGTAGTTACATTTGGAAATTTAGTTTTAGGACATTTGGTTTGAGCGCAATTATTAAACTTTGGTCAAAAAAGCCATTTAAGCCTTTTCACAGTGAGATCTATGCGATATGGCCGAGAAATGTGATTTTGATGTTAACTCCCAAACCGCTGCGCAGAAGTCAACCAAACTTCACCCAATAGTGTATTGTATCACAATCTAGTAATTACATTTGAAAATTTTGTTTTAGGACATTTTGTTTGAACGCAATCATCAAACTTAATTAAAAAAGTCATTTAAGCCTTTTCACAGTGAGATCTATGCGATATGGCCGAGAAATGTAATTTTGATGTTAACTCCCAAACCGCTGCGCAGAAGTCAACCAAACTTCACCCAATAGTGTATTGTATCACATTCTAGTAGTTACATTTGAAAATTTCGTTCTAGGACATTTGGTTTGAGCGCAATCATTAAACTTAGGTCAAAAAAGCCATTTAAGCCTTTTCACAGTGAGATCTATGCGATATGGCCGAGAAATGTAATTTTGATGTTAACTCCCAAACCGCTGCGCAGAAGTCAACCAAACTTCACCCAATAGTGTATTGTATCACAATCTAGTAGTTACATTTGAAAATTTTGTTCTAGGAAATTTTGTTTGAGCGCAATCATCAAACTTAATTAAAAAAGTCATTTAAGCCTTTTCACAGTGAGATCTATGCGATATGGCCGAGAAATGTAATTTTGATGTTAACTCCCAAACCGCTGCGCAGAAGTCAACCAAACTTCACCCAATAGTGTATTGTATCACATTCTAGTAGTTACATTTGAAAATTTCGTTCTAGGACATTTGGTTTGAACGCAATCATCAAACTTAATTAAAAAAGTCATTTAAGCCTTTTCACAGTGAGATCTATGCGATATGGCCGAGAAATGTAATTTTGATGTTAACTCCCAAACCGCTGCGCAGAAGTCAACCAAACTTCACCCAATAGTGTATTGTATCACAATCTAGTAGTTACATGTGGAAATTTGGTTCTAGGACATTTGATTTGAGCGCAATCCTCAAACTTAGGTCAAAAAAGCCATTTAAGCCTTTTCACAGTGAGATCTATGCGATATGGCCGAGAAATGTAATTTTGATGTTAACTCCCAAACCGCTGCGCAGAAGTCAACCAAACTTCACCCAATAGTGTATTTTATCACAATCTAGTAGTTACATTTAGAAATTTAGTTTTAGGACATTTGGTTTGAGCGCAATTATTAAACTTAGGTCAAAAAAGCCATTTAAGCCTTTTCACAGTGAGATCTATGCGATATGGCCGAGAAATGTAATTTTGATGTTAACTCCCAAATCGCTGCGCAGAATTAAACCAAACTTCACCCATTAGTGTATTGTATCACAATCTAGTAGTTACATGTGGAAATTTGGTTCTAGGACATTTGATTTGAGCGCAATCCTCAAACTTAGGTCAAAAAAGCCATTTAAGCCTTTTCACAGTGAGATCTATGCGATATGGCCGAGAAATGTAATTTTGATGTTAACTCCCAAACCGCTGCGCAGAAGTCAACCAAACTTCACCCAATAGTGTATTGTATCACAATCTAGTAGTTACATTTGAAAATTTTGTTCTAGGACATTTTGTTTGAACGCAATCATCAAACTTAATTAAAAAAGTCATTTAAGCCTTTTCACAGTGAGATCTATGCGATATGGCCGAGAAATGTAATTTTGATGTTAACTCCCAAACCGCTGCGCAGAAGTCAACCAAACTTCACCCAATAGTGTATTGTATCACAATCTAGTAGTTACATTTGAAAATTTTGTTTTAGGACATTTTGTTTGAACGCAATCATCAAACTTAATTAAAAAAGTCATTTAAGCCTTTTCACAGTGAGATCTATGCGATATGGCCGAGAAATGTAATTTTGATGTTAACTCCCAAACCGCTGCGCAGAAGTCAACCAAACTTCACCCAATAGTGTATTGTATCACATTCTAGTAGTTACATTTGAAAATTTCGTTCTAGGACATTTGGTTTGAGCGCAATCATTAAACTTAGGTCAAAAAAGCCATTTAAGCCTTTTCACAGTGAGATCTATGCGATATGGCCGAGAAATGTAATTTTGATGTTAACTCCCAAACCGCTGCGCAGAAGTCAACCAAACTTCACCCAATAGTGTATTGTATCACAATCTAGTAGTTACATTTGAAAATTTTGTTCTAGGAAATTTTGTTTGAGCGCAATCATCAAACTTAATTAAAAAAGTCATTTAAGCCTTTTCACAGTGAGATCTATGCGATATGGCCGAGAAATGTAATTTTGATGTTAACTCCCAAACCGCTGCGCAGAAGTCAACCAAACTTCACCCATTAGTGTATTGTATCACAATCTAGTAGTTACATGTGGAAATTTGGTTCTAGGACATTTGATTTGAGCGCAATCCTCAAACTTAGGTCAAAAAAGCCATTTAAGCCTTTTCACAGTGAGATCTATGCGATATGGCCGAGAAATGTAATTTTGATGTTAACTCCCAAACCGCTGCGCAGAAGTCAACCAAACTTCACCCAATAGTGTATTTTATCACAATCTAGTAGTTACATTTGGAAATTTAGTTTTAGGACATTTGGTTTGAGCGCAATCCTCAAACTTAGGTCAAAAAAGCCATTTAAGCCTTTTCACAGTGAGATCTATGCGATATGGCCGAGAAATGTAATTTTGATGTTAACTCCCAAACCGCTGCGCAGAAGTCAACCAAACTTCACCCAATAGTGTATTGTATCACAATCTAGTAGTTACATTTGAAAATTTTGTTTTAGGACATTTTGTTTGAACGCAATCATCAAACTTAATTAAAAAAGTCATTTAAGCCTTTTCACAGTGAGATCTATGCGATATGGCCGAGAAATGTAATTTTGATGTTAACTCCCAAACCGCTGCGCAGAAGTCAACCAAACTTCACCCAATAGTGTATTGTATCACATTCTAGTAGTTACATTTGAAAATTTCGTTCTAGGACATTTGGTTTGAGCGCAATCATTAAACTTAGGTCAAAAAAGCCATTTAAGCCTTTTCACAGTGAGATCTATGCGATATGGCCGAGAAATGTAATTTTGATGTTAACTCCCAAACCGCTGCGCAGAAGTCAACCAAACTTCACCCAATAGTGTATTGTATCACAATCTAGTAGTTACATTTGAAAATTTTGTTCTAGGACATTTTGTTTGAACGCAATCCTCAAACTTAGGTCAAAAAAGCCATTTAAGCCTTTTCACAGTGAGATCTATGCGATATGGCCGAGAAATGTAATTTTGATGTTAACTCCCAAACCGCTGCGCAGAAGTAAACCAAACTTCACCCATTAGTGTATTGTATCACAATCTAGTAGTTACATGTGGAAATTTGGTTCTAGGACATTTGATTTGAGCGCAATCCTCAAACTTAGGTCAAAAAAGCCATTTAAGCCTTTTCACAGTGAGATCTATGCGATATGGCCGAGAAATGTAATTTTGATGTTAACTCCCAAACCGCTGCGCAGAAGTCAACCAAACTTCACCCAATAGTGTATTGTATCACAATCTAGTAATTACATTTGAAAATTTTGTTTAAGGACATTTTGTTTGAACGCAATCATCAAACTTAATTAAAAAAGTCATTTAAGCCTTTTCACAGTGAGATCTATGCGATATGGCCGAGAAATGTAATTTTGATGTTAACTCCCAAACCGCTGCGCAGAAGTCAACCAAACTTCACCCAATAGTGTATTGTATCACATTCTAGTAGTTACATTTGAAAATTTCGTTCTAGGACATTTGGTTTGAGCGCAATCATTAAACTTAGGTCAAAAAAGCCATTTAAGCCTTTTCACAGTGAGATCTATGCGATATGGCCGAGAAATGTAATTTTGATGTTAACTCCCAAACCGCTGCGCAGAAGTCAACCAAACTTCACCCAATAGTGTATTGTATCACAATCTAGTAGTTACATTTGAAAATTTTGTTCTAGGACATTTTGTTTGAACGCAATCCTCAAACTTAGGTCAAAAAAGCCATTTAAGCCTTTTCACAGTGAGATCTATGCGATATGGCCGAGAAATGTAATTTTGATGTTAACTCCCAAACCGCTGCGCAGAAGTCAACCAAACTTCACCCAATAGTGTATTTTATCACAATCTAGTAGTTACATATGGAAATTTAGTTCTAGGACATTTGATTTGAGCGCAATATTCAAACTTAATTTAAAAAAGTCATTTAAGCCTTTTCACAGTGAGATCTATGCGATATGGCCGAGAAATGTAATTTTGATGTTCACTCCCAAACCGCTGCGCAGAAGTCAACCAAACTTCAACCATTAGTGTATTGTATCACAATCTAGTAGTTACATGTGGAAATTTGGTTCTAGGACATTTGATTTGAGCGCAATCCTCAAACTTAGGTCAAAAAAGCCATTTAAGCCTTTTCACAGTGAGATCTATGCGATATGGCCGAGAAATGTAATTTTGATGTTAACTCCCAAACCGCTGCGCAGAAGTCAACCAAACTTCACCCAATAGTGTATTGTATCACAATCTAGTAGTTACATTTAAAAATTTCGTTCTAGGACATTTGGTTTGAGCGCAATCTTCAAACTTAATTTAAAAAAGTCATTTAAGCCTTTTCACAGTGAGATCTATGCGATATGGCCGAGAAATGTAATTTTGATGTTAACTCCCAAACCGCTGCGCAGAAGTAAACCAAACTTCACCCATTAGTGTATTGTATCACAATCTAGTAGTTACATGTTGAAATTTGGTTCTAGGACATTTGATTTGAGCGCAATCCTCAAACTTAGGTCAAAAAAGCCATTTAAGCCTTTTCACAGTGAGATCTATGCGATATGGCCGAGAAATGTAATTTTGATGTTAACTCCCAAACCGCTGCGCAGAAGTCAACTAAACTTCACCCAATAGTGTATTGTATCACATTCTAGTAGTTACATTTGAAAATTTCGTTCTAGGACATTTGGTTTGAGCGCAATCATTAAACTTAATTAAAAAAGTCATTTAAGCCTTTTCACAGTGAGATCTATGCGATATGGCCGAGAAATGTAATTTTGATGTTAACTCCCAAACCGCTGCGCAGAAGTCAACCAAACTTCACCCAATAGTGTATTGTATCACATTCTAGTAGTTACATTTGAAAATTTCGTTCTAGGACATTTGGTTTGAGCGCAATCATTAAACTTAGGTCAAAAAAGCCATTTAAGCCTTTTCACAGTGAGATCTATGCGATATGGCCGAGAAATGTAATTTTGATGTTAACTCCCAAACCGCTGCGCAGAAGTCAACCAAACTTCACCCAATAGTGTATTGTATCACATTCTAGTAGTTACATTTGAAAATTTCGTTCTAGGACATTTGGTTTGAGCGCAATTATTAAACTTAGGTCAAAAAAGCCATTTAAGCCTTTTCACAGTGAGATCTATGCGATATGGCCGAGAAATGTAATTTTGATGTTAACTCCCAAACCGCTGCGCAGAAGTCAACCAAACTTCACCCATTAGTGTATTGTATCACAATCTAGTAGTTACATGTGAAAATTTGGTTCTAGGACATTTGATTTGAGCGCAATCCTCAAACTTAGGTCAAAAAAGCCATTTAAGCCTTTTCACAGTGAGATCTATGCGATATGGCCGAGAAATGTAATTTTGATGTTAACTCCCAAACCGCTGCGCAGAAGTCAACCAAACTTCACCCAATAGTGTATTGTATCACATTCTAGTAGTTACATTTGAAAATTTCGTTCTAGGACATTTGGTTTGAGCGCAATTATTAAACTTAGGTCAAAAAAGCCATTTAAGCCTTTTCACAGTGAGATCTATGCGATATGGCCGAGAAATGTAATTTTGATGTTAACTCCCAAACCGCTGCGCAGAAGTAAACCAAACTTCACCCATTAGTGTATTGTATCACAATCTAGTAGTTACATGTAGAAATTTGGTTCTAGGACATTTGATTTGAGCGCAATCCTCAAACTTAGGTCAAAAAAGCCATTTAAGCCTTTTCACAGTGAGATCTATGCGATATGGCCGAGAAATGTAATTTTGATGTTAACTCCCAAACCGCTGCGCAGAAGTCAACTAAACTTCACCCAATAGTGTATTGTATCACATTCTAGTAGTTACATTTGAAAATTTCGTTCTAGGACATTTGGTTTGAGCGCAATCATTAAACTTAATTAAAAAAGTCATTTAAGCCTTTTCACAGTGAGATCTATGCGATATGGCCGAGAAATGTAATTTTGATGTTAACTCCCAAACCGCTGCGCAGAAGTCAACCAAACTTCACCCAATAGTGTATTGTATCACAATCTAGTAGTTACATTTGAAAATTTTGTTCTAGGAAATTTTGTTTGAGCGCAATCATCAAACTTAATTAAAAAAGTCATTTAAGCCTTTTCACAGTGAGATCTATGCGATATGGCCGAGAAATGTAATTTTGATGTTAACTCCCAAACCGCTGCGCAGAAGTCAACCAAACTTCACCCAATAGTGTATTGTATCACATTCTAGTAGTTACATTTGAAAATTTCGTTCTAGGACATTTGGTTTGAACGCAATCATCAAACTTAATTAAAAAAGTCATTTAAGCCTTTTCACAGTGAGATCTATGCGATATGGCCGAGAAATGTAATTTTGATGTTAACTCCCAAACCGCTGCGCAGAAGTCAACCAAACTTCACCCAATAGTGTATTGTATCACAATCTAGTAGTTACATTTGAAAATTTTGTTCTAGGAAATTTTGTTTGAGCGCAATCATCAAACTTAATTAAAAAAGTCATTTAAGCCTTTTCACAGTGAGATCTATGCGATATGGCCGAGAAATGTAATTTTGATGTTAACTCCCAAACCGCTGCGCAGAAGTCAACCAAACTTCACCCATTAGTGTATTGTATCACAATCTAGTAGTTACATGTGGAAATTTGGTTCTAGGACATTTGATTTGAGCGCAATCCTCAAACTTAGGTCAAAAAAGCCATTTAAGCCTTTTCACAGTGAGATCTATGCGATATGGCCGAGAAATGTAATTTTGATGTTAACTCCCAAACCGCTGCGCAGAAGTCAACCAAACTTCACCCAATAGTGTATTTTATCACAATCTAGTAGTTATATTTGGAAATTTAGTTTTAGGACATTTGGTTTGAGCGCAATTATTAAACTTAGGTCAAAAAAGCCATTTAAGCCTTTTCACAGTGAGATCTATGCGATATGGCCGAGAAATGTAATTTTGATGTTAACTCCCAAACCGCTGCGCAGAAGTCAACCAAACTTCACCCAATAGTGTATTTTATCACAATCTAGTAGTTACATTTGGAAATTTAGTTTTAGGACATTTGGTTTGAGCGCAATCCTCAAACTTAGGTCAAAAAAGCCATTTAAGCCTTTTCACAGTGAGATCTATGCGATATGGCCGAGAAATGTAATTTTGATGTTAAATCCCAAACCGCTGCGCAGAAGTCAACCAAACTTCACCCAATAGTGTATTTTTTCACATTCTAGTAGTTACATTTGGAAATTTAGTTTTAGGACATTTGGTTTGAGCGCAGTCTTCAAACTTAATTAAAAAAAGTCTTTCAAGCCTTTTCACAGTGAGATCTATGCGATATGGCCGAGAAATGTAATTTTGATGTTCACTCCCAAACCGCTGCGCAGAAGTAAACCAAACTTCACCCAATAGTGTATTGTATCAAAATCTAGTAGTTACATTTGGAAATTTGGTTCTAGGACATTTGATTTGAGCGCAATCCTCAAACTTAGGTCAAAAAAGCCATTTAAGCCTTTTCACAGTGAGATCTATGCGATATGGCCGAGAAATGTAATTTTGATGTTCACTCCCAAACCGCTGCGCAGAAGTAAACCAAACTTCACCCAATAGTGTATTGTATCAAAATCTAGTAGTTACATTTGGAAATTTGGTTCTAGGACATTTGATTTGAGCGCAATCCTCAAACTTAGGTCAAAAAAGCCATTTAAGCCTTTTCACAGTGAGATCTATGCGATATGGCCGAGAAATGTAATTTTGATGTTAACTCCCAAACCGCTGCGCAGAAGTAAACCAAACTTCACCCAATAGTGTATTTTATCATAATCTAGTAGTTACATTTGGAAATTTAGTTCTAGGACATTTGGTTTGAGCGCAATCTTCAAACTTAATTAAAAAAAGTCATTTAAGCCTTTTCACAGTGAGATCTATGCGATATGGCCGAGAAATGTAATTTTGATGTTAACTCCCAAACCGCTGCGCAGAAGTCAACCAAACTTCACCCAATAGTGTATTTTATCACAATCTAGTAGTTACATGTGAAAATTTGGTTCTAGGACATTTGATTTGAGCGCAATTCTCAAACTTAGGTCAAAAAAGCCATTTAAGCCTTTTCACAGTGAGATCTATGCGATATGGCCGAGAAATGTAATTTTGATGTTAACTCCCAAACCGCTGCGCAGAAGTCAACCAAACTTCACCCAAAAGTGTATTTTATCATAATCTAGTAGTTACATTTGGAAATTTAGTTCTAGGACATTTGGTTTGAGCGCAATCTTCAAACTTAATTAAAAAAAGTCATTTAAGCCTTTTCACAGTGATATCTATGCGATATGGCCGAGAAATGTAATTTTGATGTTAACTCCCAAACCGCTGCGCAGAAGTCAACCAAACTTCACCCAATAGTGTATTTTACCACAATCTAGTAGTTACATTTGGAAATTTAGTTTTAGGACATTTGGTTTGAGCGCAATCTTCAAACTTAATTAAAAAAAGTCATTTAAGCCTTTTCACAGTGAGATCTATGCGATATGGCCGAGAAATGTAATTTTGATGTTAACTCCCAAACCGCTGCGCAGAAGTCAACCAAACTTCACCCAATAGTGTATTTTATCACAATATAGTAGTTACATTTGGAAATTTAGTTCTAGGACATTTGATTTGAGCGCAATCCTCAAACTTAGGTCAAAAAAGCCATTTAAGCCTTTTCACAGTGAGATCTATGCGATATGGCCGAGAAATGTAATTTTGATGTTAACTCCCAAACCGCTGCGCAGAAGTAAACCAAACTTCACCCAATTGTGTATTTTATCATAATCTAGTAGTTACATTTGGAAATTTAGTTCTAGGACATTTGGTTTGAGCGCAATCTTCAAACTTAATTAAAAAAAGTCATTTAAGCCTTTTCACAGTGAGATCTATGCGATATGGCCGAGAAATGTAATTTTGATGTTAACTCCCAAACCGCTGCGCAGAAGTCAACCAAACTTCACACAATAGTGTATTTTATCACAATCTAGTAGTTACATTTGGAAATTTGGTTCTAGGACATTTGATTTGAGTGCAATCCTCAAACTTAGGTCAAAAAAGCCATTTAAGCCTTTTCACAGTGAGATCTATGCGATATGGCCGAGAAATGTAATTTTGATGTTAACTCCCAAACCGCTGCGCAGAAGTCAACCAAACTTCACCCAATAGTGTATTTTATCACAATATAGTAGTTACATTTGGAAATTTAGTTCTAGGACATTTGATTTGAGCGCAATCCTCAAACTTAGGTCAAAAAAGTCATTTAAGCCTTTTCACAGTGAGATCTATGCGATATGGCCGAGAAATGTAATTTTGATGTTAACTCCCAAACCGCTGCGCAGAAGTAAACCAAACTTCACCCAATTGTGTATTTTATCATAATCTAGTAGTTACATTTGGAAATTTAGTTCTAGGACATTTGGTTTGAGCGCAATCTTCAAACTTAATTAAAAAAAGTCATTTAAGCCTTTTCACAGTGAGATCTATGCGATATGGCCGAGAAATGTAATTTTGATGTTAACTCCCAAACCGCTGCGCAGAAGTCAACCAAACTTCACACAATAGTGTATTTTATCACAATCTAGTAGTTACATTTGGAAATTTGGTTCTAGGACATTTGATTTGAGTGCAATCCTCAAACTTAGGTCAAAAAAGCCATTTAAGCCTTTTCACAGTGAGATCTATGCGATATGGCCGAGAAATGTAATTTTGATGTTAACTCCCAAACCGCTGCGCAGAAGTCAACCAAACTTCACCCAATAGTGTATTTTATCACAATCTAGTAGTTACATTTGGAAATTTAGTTCTAGGACATTTGGTTTGAGCGCAATCTTCAAACTTAATTAAAAAAAGTCATTTAAGCCTTTTCACAGTGAGATCTATGCGATATGGCCGAGAAATGTAATTTTGATGTTAACTCCCAAACCGCTGCGCAGAAGTAAACCAAACTTCACCCAATAGTATATTTTATCACAATCTAGTAGTTACATTTGGAAATTTAGTTCTAGGACATTTGATTTGAGCGCAATCCTCAAACTTAGGTCAAAAAAGCCATTTAAGCCTTTTCACAGTGAGATCTATGCGATATGGCCGAGAAATGTAATTTTGATGTTAACTCCCAAACCGCTGCGCAGAAGTAAACCAAACTTCACCCAATAGTGTATTTTATCATAATCTAGTAGTTACATTTGGAAATTTAGTTCTAGGACATTTGGTTTGAGCGCAATCTTCAAACTTAATTAAAAAAAGTCATTTAAGCCTTTTCACAGTGAGATCTATGCGATATGGCCGAGAAATGTAATTTTGATGTTAACTCCCAAACCGCTGCGCAGAAGTCAACCAAACTTCACACAATAGTGTATTTTATCACAATCTAGTAGTTACATTTGGAAATTTGGTTCTAGGACATTTGATTTGAGTGCAATCCTCAAACTTAGGTCAAAAAAGCCATTTAAGCCTTTTCACAGTGAGATCTATGCGATATGGCCGAGAAATGTAATTTTGATGTTAACTCCCAAACCGCTGCGCAGAAGTAAACCAAACTTCACCCAATAGTGTATTTTATCATAATCTAGTAGTTACATTTGGAAATTTAGTTCTAGGACATTTGGTTTGAGCGCAATCTTCAAACTTAATTAAAAAAAGTCATTTAAGCCTTTTCACAGTGAGATCTATGCGATATGGCCGAGAAATGTAATTTTGATGTTAACTCCCAAACCGCTGCGCAGAAGTCAACCAAACTTCACCCAATAGTGTATTTTATCACAATCTAGTAGTTACATGTGAAAATTTGGTTCTAGGACATTTGATTTGAGCGCAATTCTCAAACTTAGGTCAAAAAAGCCATTTAAGCCTTTTCACAGTGAGATCTATGCGATATGGCCGAGAAATGTAATTTTGATGTTAACTCCCAAACCGCTGCGCAGAAGTCAACCAAACTTCACCCAAAAGTGTATTTTATCATAATCTAGTAGTTACATTTGGAAATTTAGTTCTAGGACATTTGGTTTGAGCGCAATCTTCAAACTTAATTAAAAAAAGTCATTTAAGCCTTTTCACAGTGATATCTATGCGATATGGCCGAGAAATGTAATTTTGATGTTAACTCCCAAACCGCTGCGCAGAAGTCAACCAAACTTCACCCAATAGTGTATTTTATCACAATCTAGTAGTTACATTTGGAAATTTAGTTTTAGGACATTTGGTTTGAGCGCAATCTTCAAACTTAATTAAAAAAAGTCATTTAAGCCTTTTCACAGTGAGATCTATGCGATATGGCCGATAAATGTAATTTTGATGTTAACTCCTAAACCGCTTCGCAGAAGTAAACCAAACTTGACCCAATAGTGTATTGTATCACAATCTAGTAGTTACATTTGGAAATTTAGTTCTAGGACATTTGATTTGAGCGCAATCCTCAAACTTAGGTCAAAAAAGCCATTTAAGCCTTTTCACAGTGAGATCTATGCGATATGGCCGAGAAATGTAATTTTGATGTTAACTCCCAAACCGCTGCGCAGAAGTAAACCAAACTTCACCCAATTGTGTATTTTATCATAATCTAGTAGTTACATTTGGAAATTTAGTTCTAGGACATTTGGTTTGAGCGCAATCTTCAAACTTAATTAAAAAAAGTCATTTAAGCCTTTTCACAGTGAGATCTATGCGATATGGCCGAGAAATGTAATTTTGATGTTAACTCCCAAACCGCTGCGCAGAAGTAAACCAAACTTCACCCAATTGTGTATTTTATCATAATCTAGTAGTTACATTTGGAAATTTAGTTTTAGGACATTTGGTTTGAGCGCAGTCTTCAAACTTAATTAAAAAAAGTCATTTAAGCCTTTTCACAGTGAGATCTATGCGATATGGCCGAGAAATGTAATTTTGATGTTCACTCCCAAACCGCTGCGCAGAAGTAAACCAAACTTCACCCAATAGTGTATTGTATCAAAATCTAGTAGTTACATTTGGAAATTTGGTTCTAGGACATTTGATTTGAGCGCAATCCTCAAACTTAGGTCAAAAAAGCCATTTAAGCCTTTTCACAGTGAGATCTATGCGATATGGCCGAGAAATGTAATTTTGATGTTCACTCCCAAACCGCTGCGCAGAAGTCAACCAAACTTCACCCATTAGTGTATTGTATCACAATCTAGTAGTTACATGTGAAAATTTGGTTCTAGGACATTTGATTTGAGCGCAATTCTCAAACTTAGGTCAAAAAAGCCATTTAAGCCTTTTCACAGTGAGATCTATGCGATATGGCCGAGAAATGTAATTTTGATGTTAACTCCCAAACCGCTGCGCAGAAGTCAACCAAACTTCACCCAATAGTGTATTTTATCATAATCTAGTAGTTACATTTGGAAATTTAGTTCTAGGACATTTGGTTTGAGCGCAATCTTCAAACTTAATTAAAAAAAGTCATTTAAGCCTTTTCACAGTGAGATCTATGCGATATGGCCGAGAAATGTAATTTTGATGTTAACTCCCAAACCGCTGCGCAGAAGTCAACCAAACTTCACACAATAGTGTATTTTATCACAATCTAGTAGTTACATTTGGAAATTTGGTTCTAGGACATTTGATTTGAGTGCAATCCTCAAACTTAGGTCAAAAAAGCCATTTAAGCCTTTTCACAGTGAGATCTATGCGATATGGCCGAGAAATGTAATTTTGATGTTAACTCCCAAACCGCTGCGCAGAAGTAAACCAAACTTCACCCAATAGTGTATTTTATCATAATCTAGTAGTTACATTTGGAAATTTAGTTCTAGGACATTTGGTTTGAGCGCAATCTTCAAACTTAATTAAAAAAAGTCATTTAAGCCTTTTCACAGTGAGATCTATGCGATATGGCCGAGAAATGTAATTTTGATGTTAACTCCCAAACCGCTGCGCAGAAGTCAACCAAACTTCACCCAATAGTGTATTTTATCACAATCTAGTAGTTACATTTGGAAATTTAGTTTTAGGACATTTGGTTTGAGCGCAATCTTCAAACTTAATTAAAAAAAGTCATTTAAGCCTTTTCACAGTGAGATCTATGCGATATGGCCGATAAATGTAATTTTGATGTTAACTCCTAAACCGCTTCGCAGAAGTAAACCAAACTTGACCCAATAGTGTATTGTATCACAATCTAGTAGTTACATTTGGAAATTTAGTTCTAGGACATTTGATTTGAGCGCAATCCTCAAACTTAGGTCAAAAAAGCCATTTAAGCCTTTTCACAGTGAGATCTATGCGATATGGCCGAGAAATGTAATTTTGATGTTAACTCCCAAACCGCTGCGCAGAAGTAAACCAAACTTCACCCAATTGTGTATTTTATCATAATCTAGTAGTTACATTTGGAAATTTAGTTCTAGGACATTTGGTTTGAGCGCAATCTTCAAACTTAATTAAAAAAAGTCATTTAAGCCTTTTCACAGTGAGATCTATGCGATATGGCCGAGAAATGTAATTTTGATGTTAACTCCCAAACCGCTGCGCAGAAGTAAACCAAACTTCACCCAATTGTGTATTTTATCATAATCTAGTAGTTACATTTGGAAATTTAGTTTTAGGACATTTGGTTTGAGCGCAGTCTTCAAACTTAATTAAAAAAAGTCATTTAAGCCTTTTCACAGTGAGATCTATGCGATATGGCCGAGAAATGTAATTTTGATGTTCACTCCCAAACCGCTGCGCAGAAGTAAACCAAACTTCACCCAATAGTGTATTGTATCAAAATCTAGTAGTTACATTTGGAAATTTGGTTCTAGGACATTTGATTTGAGCGCAATCCTCAAACTTAGGTCAAAAAAGCCATTTAAGCCTTTTCACAGTGAGATCTATGCGATATGGCCGAGAAATGTAATTTTGATGTTCACTCCCAAACCGCTGCGCAGAAGTCAACCAAACTTCACCCATTAGTGTATTGTATCACAATCTAGTAGTTACATGTGAAAATTTGGTTCTAGGACATTTGATTTGAGCGCAATTCTCAAACTTAGGTCAAAAAAGCCATTTAAGCCTTTTCACAGTGAGATCTATGCGATATGGCCGAGAAATGTAATTTTGATGTTAACTCCCAAACCGCTGCGCAGAAGTCAACCAAACTTCACCCAATAGTGTATTTTATCATAATCTAGTAGTTACATTTGGAAATTTAGTTCTAGGACATTTGGTTTGAGCGCAATCTTCAAACTTAATTAAAAAAAGTCATTTAAGCCTTTTCACAGTGAGATCTATGCGATATGGCCGAGAAATGTAATTTTGATGTTAACTCCCAAACCGCTGCGCAGAAGTCAACCAAACTTCACACAATAGTGTATTTTATCACAATCTAGTAGTTACATTTGGAAATTTGGTTCTAGGACATTTGATTTGAGTGCAATCCTCAAACTTAGGTCAAAAAAGCCATTTAAGCCTTTTCACAGTGAGATCTATGCGATATGGCCGAGAAATGTAATTTTGATGTTAACTCCCAAACCGCTGCGCAGAAGTAAACCAAACTTCACCCAATAGTGTATTTTATCATAATCTAGTAGTTACATTTGGAAATTTAGTTCTAGGACATTTGGTTTGAGCGCAATCTTCAAACTTAATTAAAAAAAGTCATTTAAGCCTTTTCACAGTGAGATCTATGCGATATGGCCGAGAAATGTAATTTTGATGTTAACTCCCAAACCGCTGCGCAGAAGTCAACCAAACTTCACCCAATAGTGTATTTTATCACAATCTAGTAGTTACATTTGGAAATTTAGTTCTAGGACATTTGATTTGAGCGCAATCCTCAAACTTAGGTCAAAAAAGCCATTTAAGCCTTTTCACAGTGAGCTCTATGCGATATGGCCGAGAAATGTAATTTTGATGTTCACTCCCAAACCGCTGCGCAGAAGTCAACCAAACTTCACCCATTATTGTATTGTATCACAATCTAGTAGTTACATGTGGAAATTTGGTTCTAGGACATTTGATTTGAGCGCAATCCTCAAACTTAGGTCAAAAAAGCCATTTAAGCCTTTTCACAGTGAGATCTATGCGATATGGCCGAGAAATGTAATTTTGATGTTAACTCCCAAACCGCTGCGCAGAAGTCAACCAAACTTCACACAATAGTGTATTTTATCACAATCTAGTAGTTACATTTGGAAATTTGGTTCTAGGACATTTGATTTGAGTGCAATCCTCAAACTTAGGTCAAAAAAGCCATTTAAGCCTTTTCACAGTGAGATCTATGCGATATGGCCGAGAAATGTAATTTTGATGTTAACTCCCAAACCGCTGCGCAGAAGTCAACCAAACTTCACCCAATAGTGTATTTTATCACAATCTAGTAGTTACATTTGGAAATTTAGTTTTAGGACATTTGGTTTGAGCGCAGTCTTCAAACTTAATTAAAAAAAGTCATTTAAGCCTTTTCACAGTGAGATCTATGCGATATGGCCGAGAAATGTAATTTTGATGTTAACTCCCAAACCGCTGCGCAGAAGTCAACCAAACTTCACCCAATAGTGTATTTTATCACAATCTAGTAGTTACATTTGGAAATTTAGTTCTAGGACATTTGGTTTGAGCGCAATCTTCAAACTTAATTAAAAAAAGTCATTTAAGCCTTTTCACAGTGAGATCTATGCGATATGGCCGAGAAATGTAATTTTGATGTTAACTCCCAAACCGCTGCGCAGAAGTCAACCAAACTTCACCCAATAGTGTATTTTATCACAATCTAGTAGTTACATTTGGAAATTTAGTTCTAGGACATTTGATTTGAGCGCAATCTTCAAACTTAATTAAAAAAAGTCATTTAAGCCTTTTCACAGTGAGATCTATGCGATATGGCCGAGAAATGTAATTTTGATGTTAACTCCCAAACCGCTGCGCAGAAGTCAACCAAACTTCACCCAATAGTGTATTTTATCACAATCTAGTAGTTACATTTGGAAATTTAGTTCTAGGACATTTGATTTGAGCGCAATCCTCAAACTTAGGTCAAAAAAGCCATTTAAGCCTTTTCACAGTGAGATCTATGCGATATGGCCGAGAAATGTAATTTTGATGTTAACTCCCAAACCGCTGCGCAGAAGTCAACCAAACTTCACCCAATAGTGTATTTTATCACAATCTAGTAGTTACATTTGGAAATTTAGTTCTAGGACATTTGGTTTGAGCGCAATCTTCAAACTTAATTAAAAAAAGTCATTTAAGCCTTTTCACAGTGAGATCTATGCGATATGGCCGAGAAATGTAATTTTGATGTTAACTCCCAAACCGCTGCGCAGAAGTCAACCAAACTTCACCCAATAGTGTATTTTATCACAATCTAGTAGTTACATTTGGAAATTTAGTTCTAGGACATTTGATTTGAGCGCAATCCTCAAACTTAGGTCAAAAAAGCCATTTAAGCCTTTTCACAGTGAGATCTATGCGATATGGCCGAGAAATGTAATTTTGATGTTAACTCCCAAACCGCTGCGCAGAAGTAAACCAAACTTCACCCAATAGTGTATTTTATCATAATCTAGTAGTTACATTTGGAAATTTAGTTCTAGGACATTTGGTTTGAGCGCAATCTTCAAACTTAATTAAAAAAAGTAATTTAAGCCTTTTCACAGTGAGATCTATGCGATATGGCCGACAAATGTAATTTTGATGTTAACTCCCAAACCGCTGCGCAGAAGTCAACCAAACTTCACCCAATTGTGTATTTTATCACAATCTAGTAGTTACATTTGGAAATTTAGTTCTAGGACATTTGATTTGAGCGCAATCCTCAAACTTAGGTCAAAAAAGCCATTTAAGCCTTTTCACAGTGAGATCTATGCGATATGGCCGAGAAATGTAATTTTGATGTTCACTCCCAAACCGCTGCGCAGAAGTCAACCAAACTTCACCCATTAGTGTATTGTATCACAATCTAGTAGTTACATGTGAAAATTTGGTTCTAGGACATTTGATTTGAGCGCAATTCTCAAACTTAGGTCAAAAAAGCCATTTAAGCCTTTTCACAGTGAGATCTATGCGATATGGCCGAGAAATGTAATTTTGATGTTAACTCCCAAACCGCTGCGCAGAAGTCAACCAAACTTCACCCAATAGTGTATTTTATCATAATCTAGTAGTTACATTTGGAAATTTAGTTCTAGGACATTTGGTTTGAGCGCAATCTTCAAACTTAATTAAAAAAAGTCATTTAAGCCTTTTCACAGTGAGATCTATGCGATATGGCCGAGAAATGTAATTTTGATGTTAACTCCCAAACCGCTGCGCAGAAGTCAACCAAACTTCACACAATAGTGTATTTTATCACAATCTAGTAGTTACATTTGGAAATTTGGTTCTAGGACATTTGATTTGAGTGCAATCCTCAAACTTAGGTCAAAAAAGCCATTTAAGCCTTTTCACAGTGAGATCTATGCGATATGGCCGAGAAATGTAATTTTGATGTTAACTCCCAAACCGCTGCGCAGAAGTAAACCAAACTTCACCCAATAGTGTATTTTATCATAATCTAGTAGTTACATTTGGAAATTTAGTTTTAGGACATTTGGTTTGAGCGCAATCTTCAAACTTAATTAAAAAAAGTCATTTAAGCCTTTTCACAGTGAGATCTATGCGATATGGCCGAGAAATGTAATTTTGATGTTAACTCCCAAACCGCTGCGCAGAAGTCAACCAAACTTCACCCAATAGTGTATTTTATCACAATCTAGTAGTTACATTTGGAAATTTAGTTCTAGGACATTTGATTTGAGCGCAATCCTCAAACTTAGGTCAAAAAAGCCATTTAAGCCTTTTCACAGTGAGATCTATGCGATATGGCCGAGAAATGTAATTTTGATGTTAACTCCCAAACCGCTGCGCAGAAGTAAACCAAACTTCACCCAATTGTGTATTTTATCATAATCTAGTAGTTACATTTGGAAATTTAGTTCTAGGACATTTGGTTTGAGCGCAATCTTCAAACTTAATTAAAAAAAGTCATTTAAGCCTTTTCACAGTGAGATCTATGCGATATGGCCGAGAAATGTAATTTTGATGTTAACTCCCAAACCGCTGCGCAGAAGTAAACCAAACTTCACCCAATTGTGTATTTTATCATAATCTAGTAGTTACATTTGGAAATTTAGTTTTAGGACATTTGGTTTGAGCGCAGTCTTCAAACTTAATTAAAAAAAGTCATTTAAGCCTTTTCACAGTGAGATCTATGCGATATGGCCGAGAAATGTAATTTTGATGTTCACTCCCAAACCGCTGCGCAGAAGTAAACCAAACTTCACCCAATAGTGTATTGTATCAAAATCTAGTAGTTACATTTGGAAATTTGGTTCTAGGACATTTGATTTGAGCGCAATCCTCAAACTTAGGTCAAAAAAGCCATTTAAGCCTTTTCACAGTGAGATCTATGCGATATGGCCGAGAAATGTAATTTTGATGTTCACTCCCAAACCGCTGCGCAGAAGTCAACCAAACTTCACCCATTAGTGTATTGTATCACAATCTAGTAGTTACATGTGAAAATTTGGTTCTAGGACATTTGATTTGAGCGCAATTCTCAAACTTAGGTCAAAAAAGCCATTTAAGCCTTTTCACAGTGAGATCTATGCGATATGGCCGAGAAATGTAATTTTGATGTTAACTCCCAAACCGCTGCGCAGAAGTCAACCAAACTTCACCCAATAGTGTATTTTATCATAATCTAGTAGTTACATTTGGAAATTTAGTTCTAGGACATTTGGTTTGAGCGCAATCTTCAAACTTAATTAAAAAAAGTCATTTAAGCCTTTTCACAGTGAGATCTATGCGATATGGCCGAGAAATGTAATTTTGATGTTAACTCCCAAACCGCTGCGCAGAAGTCAACCAAACTTCACACAATAGTGTATTTTATCACAATCTAGTAGTTACATTTGGAAATTTGGTTCTAGGACATTTGATTTGAGTGCAATCCTCAAACTTAGGTCAAAAAAGCCATTTAAGCCTTTTCACAGTGAGATCTATGCGATATGGCCGAGAAATGTAATTTTGATGTTAACTCCCAAACCGCTGCGCAGAAGTAAACCAAACTTCACCCAATAGTGTATTTTATCATAATCTAGTAGTTACATTTGGAAATTTAGTTCTAGGACATTTGGTTTGAGCGCAATCTTCAAACTTAATTAAAAAAAGTCATTTAAGCCTTTTCACAGTGAGATCTATGCGATATGGCCGAGAAATGTAATTTTGATGTTAACTCCCAAACCGCTGCGCAGAAGTCAACCAAACTTCACCCAATAGTGTATTTTATCACAATCTAGTAGTTACATTTGGAAATTTAGTTTTAGGACATTTGGTTTGAGCGCAATCTTCAAACTTAATTAAAAAAAGTCATTTAAGCCTTTTCACAGTGAGATCTATGCGATATGGCCGATAAATGTAATTTTGATGTTAACTCCTAAACCGCTTCGCAGAAGTAAACCAAACTTGACCCAATAGTGTATTGTATCACAATCTAGTAGTTACATTTGGAAATTTAGTTCTAGGACATTTGATTTGAGCGCAATCCTCAAACTTAGGTCAAAAAAGCCATTTAAGCCTTTTCACAGTGAGATCTATGCGATATGGCCGAGAAATGTAATTTTGATGTTAACTCCCAAACCGCTGCGCAGAAGTAAACCAAACTTCACCCAATTGTGTATTTTATCATAATCTAGTAGTTACATTTGGAAATTTAGTTCTAGGACATTTGGTTTGAGCGCAATCTTCAAACTTAATTAAAAAAAGTCATTTAAGCCTTTTCACAGTGAGATCTATGCGATATGGCCGAGAAATGTAATTTTGATGTTAACTCCCAAACCGCTGCGCAGAAGTAAACCAAACTTCACCCAATTGTGTATTTTATCATAATCTAGTAGTTACATTTGGAAATTTAGTTTTAGGACATTTGGTTTGAGCGCAGTCTTCAAACTTAATTAAAAAAAGTCATTTAAGCCTTTTCACAGTGAGATCTATGCGATATGGCCGAGAAATGTAATTTTGATGTTCACTCCCAAACCGCTGCGCAGAAGTAAACCAAACTTCACCCAATAGTGTATTGTATCAAAATCTAGTAGTTACATTTGGAAATTTGGTTCTAGGACATTTGATTTGAGCGCAATCCTCAAACTTAGGTCAAAAAAGCCATTTAAGCCTTTTCACAGTGAGATCTATGCGATATGGCCGAGAAATGTAATTTTGATGTTCACTCCCAAACCGCTGCGCAGAAGTCAACCAAACTTCACCCATTAGTGTATTGTATCACAATCTAGTAGTTACATGTGAAAATTTGGTTCTAGGACATTTGATTTGAGCGCAATTCTCAAACTTAGGTCAAAAAAGCCATTTAAGCCTTTTCACAGTGAGATCTATGCGATATGGCCGAGAAATGTAATTTTGATGTTAACTCCCAAACCGCTGCGCAGAAGTCAACCAAACTTCACCCAATAGTGTATTTTATCATAATCTAGTAGTTACATTTGGAAATTTAGTTCTAGGACATTTGGTTTGAGCGCAATCTTCAAACTTAATTAAAAAAAGTCATTTAAGCCTTTTCACAGTGAGATCTATGCGATATGGCCGAGAAATGTAATTTTGATGTTAACTCCCAAACCGCTGCGCAGAAGTCAACCAAACTTCACACAATAGTGTATTTTATCACAATCTAGTAGTTACATTTGGAAATTTGGTTCTAGGACATTTGATTTGAGTGCAATCCTCAAACTTAGGTCAAAAAAGCCATTTAAGCCTTTTCACAGTGAGATCTATGCGATATGGCCGAGAAATGTAATTTTGATGTTAACTCCCAAACCGCTGCGCAGAAGTAAACCAAACTTCACCCAATAGTGTATTTTATCATAATCTAGTAGTTACATTTGGAAATTTAGTTCTAGGACATTTGGTTTGAGCGCAATCTTCAAACTTAATTAAAAAAAGTCATTTAAGCCTTTTCACAGTGAGATCTATGCGATATGGCCGAGAAATGTAATTTTGATGTTAACTCCCAAACCGCTGCGCAGAAGTCAACCAAACTTCACCCAATAGTGTATTTTATCACAATCTAGTAGTTACATTTGGAAATTTAGTTCTAGGACATTTGATTTGAGCGCAATCCTCAAACTTAGGTCAAAAAAGCCATTTAAGCCTTTTCACAGTGAGCTCTATGCGATATGGCCGAGAAATGTAATTTTGATGTTCACTCCCAAACCGCTGCGCAGAAGTCAACCAAACTTCACCCATTATTGTATTGTATCACAATCTAGTAGTTACATGTGGAAATTTGGTTCTAGGACATTTGATTTGAGCGCAATCCTCAAACTTAGGTCAAAAAAGCCATTTAAGCCTTTTCACAGTGAGATCTATGCGATATGGCCGAGAAATGTAATTTTGATGTTAACTCCCAAACCGCTGCGCAGAAGTCAACCAAACTTCACACAATAGTGTATTTTATCACAATCTAGTAGTTACATTTGGAAATTTGGTTCTAGGACATTTGATTTGAGTGCAATCCTCAAACTTAGGTCAAAAAAGCCATTTAAGCCTTTTCACAGTGAGATCTATGCGATATGGCCGAGAAATGTAATTTTGATGTTAACTCCCAAACCGCTGCGCAGAAGTCAACCAAACTTCACCCAATAGTGTATTTTATCACAATCTAGTAGTTACATTTGGAAATTTAGTTTTAGGACATTTGGTTTGAGCGCAGTCTTCAAACTTAATTAAAAAAAGTCATTTAAGCCTTTTCACAGTGAGATCTATGCGATATGGCCGAGAAATGTAATTTTGATGTTAACTCCCAAACCGCTGCGCAGAAGTCAACCAAACTTCACCCAATAGTGTATTTTATCACAATCTAGTAGTTACATTTGGAAATTTAGTTCTAGGACATTTGGTTTGAGCGCAATCTTCAAACTTAATTAAAAAAAGTCATTTAAGCCTTTTCACAGTGAGATCTATGCGATATGGCCGAGAAATGTAATTTTGATGTTAACTCCCAAACCGCTGCGCAGAAGTCAACCAAACTTCACCCAATAGTGTATTTTATCACAATCTAGTAGTTACATTTGGAAATTTAGTTCTAGGACATTTGATTTGAGCGCAATCTTCAAACTTAATTAAAAAAAGTCATTTAAGCCTTTTCACAGTGAGATCTATGCGATATGGCCGAGAAATGTAATTTTGATGTTAACTCCCAAACCGCTGCGCAGAAGTCAACCAAACTTCACCCAATAGTGTATTTTATCACAATCTAGTAGTTACATTTGGAAATTTAGTTCTAGGACATTTGATTTGAGCGCAATCCTCAAACTTAGGTCAAAAAAGCCATTTAAGCCTTTTCACAGTGAGATCTATGCGATATGGCCGAGAAATGTAATTTTGATGTTAACTCCCAAACCGCTGCGCAGAAGTCAACCAAACTTCACCCAATAGTGTATTTTATCACAATCTAGTAGTTACATTTGGAAATTTAGTTCTAGGACATTTGGTTTGAGCGCAATCTTCAAACTTAATTAAAAAAAGTCATTTAAGCCTTTTCACAGTGAGATCTATGCGATATGGCCGAGAAATGTAATTTTGATGTTAACTCCCAAACCGCTGCGCAGAAGTCAACCAAACTTCACCCAATAGTGTATTTTATCACAATCTAGTAGTTACATTTGGAAATTTAGTTCTAGGACATTTGATTTGAGCGCAATCCTCAAACTTAGGTCAAAAAAGCCATTTAAGCCTTTTCACAGTGAGATCTATGCGATATGGCCGAGAAATGTAATTTTGATGTTAACTCCCAAACCGCTGCGCAGAAGTAAACCAAACTTCACCCAATAGTGTATTTTATCATAATCTAGTAGTTACATTTGGAAATTTAGTTCTAGGACATTTGGTTTGAGCGCAATCTTCAAACTTAATTAAAAAAAGTAATTTAAGCCTTTTCACAGTGAGATCTATGCGATATGGCCGACAAATGTAATTTTGATGTTAACTCCCAAACCGCTGCGCAGAAGTCAACCAAACTTCACCCAATTGTGTATTTTATCACAATCTAGTAGTTACATTTGGAAATTTAGTTCTAGGACATTTGATTTGAGCGCAATCCTCAAACTTAGGTCAAAAAAGCCATTTAAGCCTTTTCACAGTGAGATCTATGCGATATGGCCGAGAAATGTAATTTTGATGTTCACTCCCAAACCGCTGCGCAGAAGTCAACCAAACTTCACCCATTAGTGTATTGTATCACAATCTAGTAGTTACATGTGAAAATTTGGTTCTAGGACATTTGATTTGAGCGCAATTCTCAAACTTAGGTCAAAAAAGCCATTTAAGCCTTTTCACAGTGAGATCTATGCGATATGGCCGAGAAATGTAATTTTGATGTTAACTCCCAAACCGCTGCGCAGAAGTCAACCAAACTTCACCCAATAGTGTATTTTATCATAATCTAGTAGTTACATTTGGAAATTTAGTTCTAGGACATTTGGTTTGAGCGCAATCTTCAAACTTAATTAAAAAAAGTCATTTAAGCCTTTTCACAGTGAGATCTATGCGATATGGCCGAGAAATGTAATTTTGATGTTAACTCCCAAACCGCTGCGCAGAAGTCAACCAAACTTCACACAATAGTGTATTTTATCACAATCTAGTAGTTACATTTGGAAATTTGGTTCTAGGACATTTGATTTGAGTGCAATCCTCAAACTTAGGTCAAAAAAGCCATTTAAGCCTTTTCACAGTGAGATCTATGCGATATGGCCGAGAAATGTAATTTTGATGTTAACTCCCAAACCGCTGCGCAGAAGTAAACCAAACTTCACCCAATAGTGTATTTTATCATAATCTAGTAGTTACATTTGGAAATTTAGTTCTAGGACATTTGGTTTGAGCGCAATCTTCAAACTTAATTAAAAAAAGTCATTTAAGCCTTTTCACAGTGAGATCTATGCGATATGGCCGAGAAATGTAATTTTGATGTTAACTCCCAAACCGCTGCGCAGAAGTCAACCAAACTTCACCCAATAGTGTATTTTATCACAATCTAGTAGTTACATTTGGAAATTTAGTTCTAGGACATTTGATTTGAGCGCAATCCTCAAACTTAGGTCAAAAAAGCCATTTAAGCCTTTTCACAGTGAGCTCTATGCGATATGGCCGAGAAATGTAATTTTGATGTTCACTCCCAAACCGCTGCGCAGAAGTCAACCAAACTTCACCCATTAGTGTATTGTATCACAATCTAGTAGTTACATGTGGAAATTTGGTTCTAGGACATTTGATTTGAGCGCAATCCTCAAACTTAGGTCAAAAAAGCCATTTAAGCCTTTTCACAGTGAGATCTATGCGATATGGCCGAGAAATGTAATTTTGATGTTAACTCCCAAACCGCTGCGCAGAAGTCAACCAAACTTCACACAATAGTGTATTTTATCACAATCTAGTAGTTACATTTGGAAATTTGGTTCTAGGACATTTGATTTGAGTGCAATCCTCAAACTTAGGTCAAAAAAGCCATTTAAGCCTTTTCACAGTGAGATCTATGCGATATGGCCGAGAAATGTAATTTTGATGTTAACTCCCAAACCGCTGCGCAGAAGTCAACCAAACTTCACCCAATAGTGTATTTTATCACAATCTAGTAGTTACATTTGGAAATTTAGTTTTAGGACATTTGGTTTGAGCGCAGTCTTCAAACTTAATTAAAAAAAGTCATTTAAGCCTTTTCACAGTGAGATCTATGCGATATGGCCGAGAAATGTAATTTTGATGTTAACTCCCAAACCGCTGCGCAGAAGTCAACCAAACTTCACCCAATAGTGTATTTTATCACAATCTAGTAGTTACATTTGGAAATTTAGTTCTAGGACATTTGGTTTGAGCGCAATCTTCAAACTTAATTAAAAAAAGTCATTTAAGCCTTTTCACAGTGAGATCTATGCGATATGGCCGAGAAATGTAATTTTGATGTTAACTCCCAAACCGCTGCGCAGAAGTAAACCAAACTTCACCCAATAGTGTATTTTATCATAATCTAGTAGTTACATTTGGAAATTTAGTTCTAGGACATTTGGTTTGAGCGCAATCTTCAAACTTAATTAAAAAAAGTCATTTAAGCCTTTTCACAGTGAGATCTATGCGATATGGCCGAGAAATGTAATTTTGATGTTAACTCCCAAACCGCTGCGCAGAAGTCAACCAAACTTCACTCAATAGTGTATTTTATCACAATCTAGTAGTTACATTTGGAAATTTAGTTCTAGGATATTTGATTTGAGCGCAATCCTCAAACTTAGGTCAAAAAAGCCATTTAAGCCTTTTCACAGTGAGATCTATGCGATATGGCCGAGAAATGTAATTTTGATGTTCACTCCCAAACCGCTGCGCAGAAGTCAACCAAACTTCACCCATTAGTGTATTGTATCACAATCTAGTAGTTACATGTGGAAATTTGGTTCTAGGACATTTGATTTGAGCGCAATCCTCAAACTTAGGTCAAAAAAGCCATTTAAGCCTTTTCACAGTGAGATCTATGCGATATGGCCGAGAAATGTAATTTTGATGTTAACTCCCAAACCGCTGTGCAGAAGTAAACAAAACTTCACCCAATAGTGTATTTTATCATAATCTAGTAGTTACATTTGGAAATTTAGTTCTAGGACATTTGGTTTGAGCGCAATCTTCAAACTTAATTAAAAAAAGTCATTTAAGCCTTTTCACAGTGAGATCTATGCGATATGGCCGAGAAATGTAATTTTGATGTTAACTCCCAAACCGCTGCGCAGAAGTCAACCAAACTTCACCCAATAGTGTATTTTACACAATCTAGTAGTTACATTTGGGAATTTAGTTCTAGGACATTTGATTTGAGCGCAATCCTCAAACTTAGGTCAAAAAAGCCATTTAAGCGCTTTCACAGGGAGATCTATGCGATATGGCCGAGAAATGTAATTTTGATGTTAACTCCCAAACCGCTGCGCAGAAGTAAACCAAACTTCACCCAATAGTGTATTTTATCATAATCTAGTAGTTACATTTGGAAATTTAGTTCTAGGACATTTGGTTTGAGCGCAATCTTCAAACTTAATTAAAAAAAGTCATTTAAGCCTTTTCACAGTGAGATCTATGCGATATGGCCGAGAAATGTAATTTTGATGTTAACTCCCAAACCGCTGCGCAGAAGTCAACCAAACTTCACACAATAGTGTATTTTATCACAATCTAGTAGTTACATTTGGAAATTTGGTTCTAGGACATTTGATTTGAGTGCAATCCTCAAACTTAGGTCAAAAAAGCCATTTAAGCCTTTTCACAGTGAGATCTATGCGATATGGCCGAGAAATGTAATTTTGATGTTAACTCCCAAACCGCTGCGCAGAAGTCAACCAAACTTCACCCAATTGTGTATTTTATCACAATCTAGTAGTTACATTTGGAAATTTAGTTCTAGGACATTTGATTTGAGCGCAATCCTCAAACTTAGGTCAAAAAAGCCATTTAAGCCTTTTCACAGTGAGATCTATGCGATATGGCCGAGAAATGTAATTTTGATGTTCACTCCCAAACCGCTGCGCAGAAGTCAACCAAACTTCACCCATTAGTGTATTGTATCACAATCTAGTAGTTACATGTGAAAATTTGGTTCTAGGACATTTGATTTGAGCGCAATTCTCAAACTTAGGTCAAAAAAGCCATTTAAGCCTTTTCACAGTGAGATCTATGCGATATGGCCGAGAAATGTAATTTTGATGTTAACTCCCAAACCGCTGCGCAGAAGTCAACCAAACTTCACCCAATAGTGTATTTTATCACAATCTAGTAGTTACATTTGGAAATTTAGTTCTAGGACATTTGATTTGAGCGCAATCCTCAAACTTAGGTCAAAAAAGCCATTTAAGCCTTTTCACAGTGAGATCTATGCGATATGGCCGAGAAATGTAATTTTGATGTTAACTCCCAAACCGCTGCGCAGAAGTAAACCAAACTTCACCCAATAGTGTATTTTATCATAATCTAGTAGTTACATTTGGAAATTTAGTTCTAGGACATTTGGTTTGAGCGCAATCTTCAAACTTAATTAAAAAAAGTCATTTAAGGCTTTTCACAGTGAGATCTATGCGATATGGCCGAGAAATGTAATTTTGATGTTAACTCCCAAACCGCTGCGCAGAAGTCAACCAAACTTCACCCATTAGTGTATTGTATCACAATCTAGTAGTTACATGTGGAAATTTGGTTCTAGGACATTTGATTTGAGCGCAATCCTCAAACTTAGGTCAAAAAAGCCATTTAAGCCTTTTCACAGTGAGATCTATGCGATATGGCCGAGAAATGTAATTTTGATGTTAACTCCCAAACCGCTGCGCAGAAGTAAACCAAACTTCACCCAATAGTGTATTTTATCATAATCTAGTAGTTACATTTGGAAATTTAGTTCTAGGACATTTGGTTTGAGCGCAATCTTCAAACTTAATTAAAAAAAGTCATTTAAGCCTTTTCACAGTGAGATCTATGCGATATGGCCGAGAAATGTAATTTTGATGTTAACTCCCAAACCGCTGCGCAGAAGTCAACCAAACTTCACACAATAGTGTATTTTATCACAATCTAGTAGTTACATTTGGAAATTTGGTTCTAGGACATTTGATTTGAGTGCAATCCTCAAACTTAGGTCAAAAAAGCCATTTAAGCCTTTTCACAGTGAGATCTATGCGATATGGCCGAGAAATGTAATTTTGATGTTAACTCCCAAACCGCTGCGCAGAAGTCAACCAAACTTCACCCAATAGTGTATTTTATCACAATCTAGTAGTTACATTTGGAAATTTAGTTCTAGGACATTTGGTTTGAGCGCAATCTTCAAACTTAATTAAAAAAAGTCATTTAAGCCTTTTCACAGTGAGATCTATGCGATATGGCCGAGAAATGTAATTTTGATGTTAACTCCCAAACCGCTGCGCAGAAGTCAACCAAACTTCACCCATTAGTGTATTGTATCACAATCTAGTAGTTACATGTGAAAATTTGGTTCTAGGACATTTGATTTGAGCGCAATTCTCAAACTTAGGTCAAAAAAGCCATTTAAGCCTTTTCACAGTGAGATCTATGCGATATGGCCGAGAAATGTAATTTTGATGTTAACTCCCAAACCGCTGCGCAGAAGTCAACCAAACTTCACCCAATAGTGTATTTTATCATAATCTAGTAGTTACATTTGGAAATTTAGTTCTAGGACATTTGGTTTGAGCGCAATCTTCAAACTTAATTAAAAAAAGTCATTTAAGCCTTTTCACAGTGAGATCTATGCGATATGGCCGAGAAATATAATTTTGATGTTAACTCCCAAACCGCTGCGCAGAAGTCAACCAAACTTCACCCAATAGTGTATTTTTTCACATTCTAGTAGTTACATTTGGAAATTTAGTTTTAGGACATTTGGTTTGAGCGCAGTCTTCAAACTTAATTAAAAAAAGTCATTTAAGCCTTTTCACAGTGAGATCTATGCGATATGGCCGAGAAATGTAATTTTGATGTTCACTCCCAAACCGCTGCGCAGAAGTAAACCAAACTTCACCCAATAGTGTATTGTATCAAAATCTAGTAGTTACATTTGGAAATTTGGTTCTAGGACATTTGATTTGAGCGCAATCCTCAAACTTAGGTCAAAAAAGCCATTTAAGCCTTTTCACAGTGAGATCTATGCGATATGGCCGAGAAATGTAATTTTGATGTTAACTCCCAAACCGCTGCGCAGAAGTCAACCAAACTTCACCCAATAGTGTATTTTATCACAATCTAGTAGTTACATTTGGAAATTTAGTTCTAGGACATTTGATTTGAGCGCAATCCTCAAACTTAGGTCAAAAAAGCCATTTAAGCCTTTTCACAGTGAGATCTATGCGATATGGCCGAGAAATGTAATTTTGATGTTAACTCCCAAACCGCTGCGCAGAAGTAAACCAAACTTCACCCAATAGTGTATTTTATCATAATCTAGTAGTTACATTTGGAAATTTAGTTCTAGGACATTTGGTTTGAGCGCAATCTTCAAACTTAATTAAAAAAAGTAATTTAAGCCTTTTCACAGTGAGATCTATGCGATATGGCCGAGAAATGTAATTTTGATGTTAACTCCCAAACCGCTGCGCAGAAGTCAACCAAACTTCACCCAATTGTGTATTTTATCACAATCTAGTAGTTACATTTGGAAATTTAGTTCTAGGACATTTGATTTGAGCGCAATCCTCAAACTTAGGTCAAAAAAGCCATTTAAGCCTTTTCACAGTGAGATCTATGCGATATGGCCGAGAAATGTAATTTTGATGTTCACTCCCAAACCGCTGCGCAGAAGTCAACCAAACTTCACCCATTAGTGTATTGTATCACAATCTAGTAGTTACATGTGAAAATTTGGTTCTAGGACATTTGATTTGAGCGCAATTCTCAAACTTAGGTCAAAAAAGCCATTTAAGCCTTTTCACAGTGAGATCTATGCGATATGGCCGAGAAATGTAATTTTGATGTTAACTCCCAAACCGCTGCGCAGAAGTCAACCAAACTTCACCCAATAGTGTATTTTATCATAATCTAGTAGTTACATTTGGAAATTTAGTTCTAGGACATTTGGTTTGAGCGCAATCTTCAAACTTAATTAAAAAAAAGTCATTTAAGCCTTTTCACAGTGAGATCTATGCGATATGGCCGAGAAATGTAATTTTGATGTTAACTCCCAAACCGCTGCGCAGAAGTCAACCAAACTTCACACAATAGTGTATTTTATCACAATCTAGTAGTTACATTTGGAAATTTGGTTCTAGGACATTTGATTTGAGTGCAATCCTCAAACTTAGGTCAAAAAAGCCATTTAAGCCTTTTCACAGTGAGATCTATGCGATATGGCCGAGAAATGTAATTTTGATGTTAACTCCCAAACCGCTGCGCAGAAGTAAACCAAACTTCACCCAATAGTGTATTTTATCATAATCTAGTAGTTACATTTGGAAATTTAGTTCTAGGACATTTGGTTTGAGCGCAATCTTCAAACTTAATTAAAAAAAGTCATTTAAGCCTTTTCACAGTGAGATCTATGCGATATGGCCGAGAAATGTAATTTTGATGTTAACTCCCAAACCGCTGCGCAGAAGTCAACCAAACTTCACCCAATAGTGTATTTTATCACAATCTAGTAGTTACATTTGGAAATTTAGTTCTAGGACATTTGATTTGAGCGCAATCCTCAAACTTAGGTCAAAAAAGCCATTTAAGCCTTTTCACAGTGAGCTCTATGCGATATGGCCGAGAAATGTAATTTTGATGTTCACTCCCAAACCGCTGCGCAGAAGTCAACCAAACTTCACCCATTAGTGTATTGTATCACAATCTAGTAGTTACATGTGGAAATTTGGTTCTAGGACATTTGATTTGAGCGCAATCCTCAAACTTAGGTCAAAAAAGCCATTTAAGCCTTTTCACAGTGAGATCTATGCGATATGGCCGAGAAATGTAATTTTGATGTTAACTCCCAAACCGCTGCGCAGAAGTAAACCAAACTTCACCCAATAGTGTATTTTATCATAATCTAGTAGTTACATTTGGAAATTTAGTTCTAGGACATTTGGTTTGAGCGCAATCTTCAAACTTAATTAAAAAAAGTCATTTAAGCCTTTTCACAGTGAGATCTATGCGATATGGCCGAGAAATGTAATTTTGATGTTAACTCCCAAACCGCTGCGCAGAAGTCAACCAAACTTCACCCAATAGTGTATTTTATCACAATCTAGTAGTTACATTTGGAAATTTAGTTCTAGGACATTTGATTTGAGCGCAATCCTCAAACTTAGGTCAAAAAAGCCATTTAAGCGCTTTCACAGGGAGATCTATGCGATATGGCCGAGAAATGTAATTTTGATGTTAACTCCCAAACCGCTGCGCAGAAGTAAACCAAACTTCATCCAATAGTGTATTTTATCATAATCTAGTAGTTACATTTGGAAATTTAGTTCTAGGACATTTGATTTGAGTGCAATCCTCAAACTTAGGTCAAAAAAGCCATTTAAGCCTTTTAACAGTGAGATCTATGCGATATGGCCGAGAAATGTAATTTTGATGTTAACTCCCAAACCGCTGCGCAGAAGTCAACCAAACTTCACCCAATTGTGTATTTTATCACAATCTAGTAGTTACATTTGGAAATTTAGTTCTAGGACATTTGATTTGAGCGCAATCCTCAAACTTAGGTCAAAAAAGCCATTTAAGCGCTTTCACAGGGAGATCTATGCGATATGGCCGAGAAATGTAATTTTGATGTTAACTCCCAAACCGCTGCGCAGAAGTAAACCAAACTTCACCCAATAGTGTATTTTATCATAATCTAGTAGTTACATTTGGAAATTTAGTTCTAGGACATTTGGTTTGAGCGCAATCTTCAAACTTAATTAAAAAAAGTCATTTAAGCCTTTTCACAGTGAGATCTATGCGATATGGCCGAGAAATGTAATTTTGATGTTAACTCCCAAACCGCTGCGCAGAAGTCAACCAAACTTCACACAATAGTGTATTTTATCACAATCTAGTAGTTACATTTGGAAATTTGGTTCTAGGACATTTGATTTGAGTGCAATCCTCAAACTTAGGTCAAAAAAGCCATTTAAGCCTTTTCACAGTGAGATCTATGCGATATGGCCGAGAAATGTAATTTTGATGTTAACTCCCAAACCGCTGCGCAGAAGTCAACCAAACTTCACCCAATTGTGTATTTTATCACAATCTAGTAGTTACATTTGGAAATTTAGTTCTAGGACATTTGATTTGAGCGCAATCCTCAAACTTAGGTCAAAAAAGCCATTTAAGCCTTTTCACAGTGAGATCTATGCGATATGGCCGAGAAATGTAATTTTGATGTTCACTCCCAAACCGCTGCGCAGAAGTCAACCAAACTTCACCCATTAGTGTATTGTATCACAATCTAGTAGTTACATGTGAAAATTTGGTTCTAGGACATTTGATTTGAGCGCAATTCTCAAACTTAGGTCAAAAAAGCCATTTAAGCCTTTTCACAGTGAGATCTATGCGATATGGCCGAGAAATGTAATTTTGATGTTAACTCCCAAACCGCTGCGCAGAAGTCAACCAAACTTCACCCAATAGTGTATTTTATCACAATCTAGTAGTTACATTTGGAAATTTAGTTCTAGGACATTTGATTTGAGCGCAATCCTCAAACTTAGGTCAAAAAAGCCATTTAAGCCTTTTCACAGTGAGATCTATGCGATATGGCCGAGAAATGTAATTTTGATGTTAACTCCCAAACCGCTGCGCAGAAGTAAACCAAACTTCACCCAATAGTGTATTTTATCATAATCTAGTAGTTACATTTGGAAATTTAGTTCTAGGACATTTGGTTTGAGCGCAATCTTCAAACTTAATTAAAAAAAGTCATTTAAGGCTTTTCACAGTGAGATCTATGCGATATGGCCGAGAAATGTAATTTTGATGTTAACTCCCAAACCGCTGCGCAGAAGTAAACCAAACTTCACCCAATAGTGTATTTTATCATAATCTAGTAGTTACATTTGGAAATTTAGTTCTAGGACATTTGGTTTGAGCGCAATCTTCAAACTTAATTAAAAAAAGTCATTTAAGCCTTTTCACAGTGAGATCTATGCGATATGGCCGAGAAATGTAATTTTGATGTTAACTCCCAAACCGCTGCGCAGAAGTCAACCAAACTTCACCCAATAGTGTATTTTATCACAATCTAGTAGTTACATTTGGAAATTTAGTTCTAGCACATTTGATTTGAGCGCAATCCTCAAACTTAGGTCAAAAAAGCCATTTAAGCCTTTTAACAGTGAGATCTATGCGATATGGCCGAGAAATGTAATTTTGATGTTAACTCCCAAACCGCTGCGCAGAAGTAAACCAAACTTCACCCAATAGTGTATTTTATCATAATCTAGTAGTTACATTTGGAAATTTAGTTCTAGGACATTTGGTTTGAGCGCAATCTTCAAACATAATTAAAAAAAGTCATTTAAGCCTTTCACAGTGAGATCTATGCGATATGGCCGAGAAATGTAATTTTGATGTTCACTCCCAAACCGCTGCGCAGAAGTTAACCAAACTTCACCCAATAGTGTATTTTATCATAATCTAGTAGTTACATTTGGAAATTTAGTTTTAGGACATTTGGTTTGAGCGCAATCTTCAAACTTAATTAAAAAAAGTCATTTAAGCCTTTTCACAGTGAGATCTATGCGATATGGCCGAGAAATGTAATTTTGATGTTAACTCCCAAACCGCTGCGCAGAAGTAAACCAAACTTCACCCAATAGTGTATTTTATCATAATCTAGTAGTTACATTTGGAAATGTAGTTCTAGGACATTTGGTTTGAGCGCAATCTTCAAACTTAATTAAAAAAAGTCATTTAAGCCTTTTCACAGTGAGATCTATGCGATATGGCCGAGAAATGTAATTTTGATGTTAACTCCCAAACCGCTGCGCAGAAGTCAACCAAACTTCACCCAATAGTGTATTGTATCACAATCTAGTAGTTACATGTGGAAATTTGGTTCTAGGACATTTGATTTGAGCGCAATTCTCAAACTTAGGTCAAAAAAGCCATTTAAGCCTTTTCACAGTGAGATCTATGCGATATGGCCGAGAAATGTAATTTTGATGTTAACTCCCAAACCGCTGCGCAGAAGTAAACCAAATTTAACCCAATAGTGTATTTTATCATAATCTAGTAGTTACATTGGGAAATTTAGTTCTAGGACATTTGGTTTGAGCGCAATCTTCAAACTTAATTAAAAAAAGTCATTTAAGCCTTTTCACAGTGAGATCTATGCGATATGGCCGAGAAATGTAATTTTGATGTTAACTCCCAAACCGCTGCGCAGAAGTTAACCAAACTTCACCCAATAGTGTATTTTATCATAATCTAGTAGTTACATTTAGAAATTTAGTTCTAGGACATTTGGTTTGAGCGCAATCTTCAAACTTAATTAAAAAAAGTCATTTAAGCCTTTTCACAGTGAGATCTATGCGATATGGCCGAGAAATGTAATTTTGATGTTAACTCCCAAACCGCTGCGCAGAAGTTAACCAAACTTCACCCAATAGTGTATTTTATCATAATCTAGTAGTTACATTTGGAAATTTAGTTCTAGGACATTTGGTTTGAGCGCAATCTTCAAACTTAATTAAAAAAAGTCATTTAAGCCTTTTCACAGTGAGATCTATGCGATATGGCCGAGAAATGTAATTTTGATGTTAACTCCCAAACCGCTGCGCAGAAGTCAACCAAACTTCACCCAATAGTGTATTTTATCACAATCTAGTAGTTACATTTGGAAATTTAGTTCTAGGACATTTGATTTGAGCGCAATCCTCAAACTTAGGTCAAAAAAGCCATTTAAGCCTTTTCACAGTGAGATCTATGCGATATGGCCGAGAAATGTAATTTTGATGTTAACTCCCAAACCGCTGCGCAGAAGTAAACCAAACTTCACCCAATAGTGTATTTTATCATAATCTAGTAGTTACATTTGGAAATTTAGTTCTAGGACATTTGGTTTGGGCGCAATCCTCAAACTTAGGTCAAAAAAGCCATTTAAGCCTTTTCACAGTGAGATCTATGCGATATGGCCGAGAAATGTAATTTTGATGTTAACTCCCAAACCGCTGCGCAGAAGTAAACCAAACTTCACCCAATAGTGTATTTTATCATAATCTAGTAGTTACATTTGGAAATTTAGTTCTAGGACATTTGGTTTGAGCGCAATCTTCAAACTTAATTAAAAAAAGTCATTTAAGCCTTTTCACAGTGAGATCCATGCGATATGGCCGAGAAATGTAATTTTGATGTTAACTCCCAAACCGCTGCGCAGAAGTCAACCAAACTTCACACAATAGTGTATTTTATCACAATCTAGTAGTTACATTTGGAAATTTGGTTCTAGGACATTTGATTTGAGTGCAATCCTCAAACTTAGGTCAAAAAAGCCATTTAAGCCTTTTCACAGTGAGATCTATGCGATATGGCCGAGAAATGTAATTTTGATGTTAACTCCCAAACCGCTGCGCAGAAGTAAACCAAACTTCACCCAATAGTGTATTTTATCATAATCTAGTAGTTACATTTAGAAATTTAGTTCTAGGACATTTGGTTTGAGCGCAATCTTCAAACTTAATTAAAAAAAGTCATTTAAGCCTTTTCACAGTGAGATCTATGCGATATGGCCGAGAAATGTAATTTTGATGTTAACTCCCAAACCGCTGCGCAGAAGTTAACCAAACTTCACCCAATAGTGTATTTTATCACAATCTAGTAGTTACATTTGGAAATTTAGTTTTAGGACATTTGGTTTGAGCGCAATCTTCAAACATAATTAAAAAAAGTCATTTAAGCCTTTCACAGTGAGATCTATGCGATATGGCCGAGAAATGTAATTTTGATGTTAACTCCCAAACCGCTGCGCAGAAGTCAACCAAACTTCACCCAATAGTGTATTTTATCATAATCTAGTAGTTACATTTGGAAATTTAGTTCTAGGACATTTGGTTTGAGCGCAATCCTCAAACTTAGGTCAAAAAAGCCATTTAAGCCTTTTCACAGTGAGATCTATGCGATATGGCCGAGAAATGTAATTTTGATGTTAACTCCCAAACCGCTGCACAGAAGTCAACCAAACTTCACCCAATACTGTATTGTATCACAATCTAGTAGTTACATTTGGAAATTTAGTTCTAGGACATTTGATTTGAGCGCAATCTTCAAACTTAGGTTAAAAAAGCCATTTAAGCCTTTTCACAGTGAGATCTATGCGATATGGCCGAGAAATGTAATTTTGATGTTAACTCCCAAACCGCTGCGCAGAAGTAAACCAAACTTCACCCAATAGTGTATTTTATCATAATCTAGTAGTTACATTTGGAAATTTAGTTCTAGGACATTTGGTTTGAGCGCAATCTTCAAACTTAATTAAAAAAAGTCATTTAAGCCTTTTCACAGTGAGATCCATGCGATATGGCCGAGAAATGTAATTTTGATGTTAACTCCCAAACCGCTGCGCAGAAGTCAACCAAACTTCACACAATAGTGTATTTTATCACAATCTAGTAGTTACATTTGGAAATATGGTTCTAGGACATTTGATTTGAGCGCAATTCTCAAACTTAGGTCAAAAAAGCCATTTAAGCCTTTTCACAGTGAGATCTATGCGATATGGCCGAGAAATGTAATTTTGATGTTAACTCCCAAACCGCTGCGCAGAAGTTAACCAAACTTCACCCAATAGTGTATTTTATCATAATCTAGTAGTTACATTTGGAAATTTAGTTCTAGGACATTTGGTTTGAGCGCAATCTTCAAACTTAATTAAAAAAAGTCATTTAAGCCTTTTCACAGTGAGATCTATGCGATATGGCCGAGAAATGTAATTTTGATGTTAACTCCCAAACCGCTGCGCAGAAGTAAACCAAACTTCACCCAATAGTGTATTGTATCATAATCTAGTAGTTACATTTGGAAATTTAGTTCTAGGACATTTGGTTTGAGCGCAATCTTAAAACTTAATTTAAAAAAGTCATTTAAGCCTTTTCACAGTGAGATCTATGCGATATGGCCGAGAAATGTAATTTTGATGTTAACTCCCAAACCGCTGCGCAGAAGTCAACCAAACTTCACCCAATAGTGTATTTTATCATAATCTAGTAGTTACATTTGGAAATTTAGTTCTAGGACATTTGGTTTGAGCGCAATCCTCAAACTTAGGTCAAAAAAGCCATTTAAGCCTTTTCACAGTGAGATCTATGCGATATGGCCGAGAAATGTAATTTTGATGTTAACTCCCAAACCGCTGCACAGAAGTCAACCAAACTTCACCCAATAGTGTATTGTATCACAATCTAGTAGTTACATTTGGAAATTTAGTTCTAGGACATTTGGTTTGAGCGCAATCTTAAAACTTAATTTAAAAAAGCCATTTAAGCCTTTTCACAGTGAGATCTATGCGATATGGCCGAGAAATGTAATTTTGATGTTAACTCCCAAACCGCTGCGCAGAAGTAAACCAAACTTCACCCAATAGTGTATTTTATCATAATCTAGTAGTTACATTTGGAAATTTAGTTCTAGGACATTTGATTTGAGTGCAATCCTCAAACTTAGGTCAAAAAAGCCATTTAAGCCTTTTCACAGTGAGATCTATGCGATATGGCCGAGAAATGTAATTTTGATGTTAACTCCCAAACCGCTGCGCAGAAGTCAACCAAACTTCACCCAATAGTGTATTGTATCACAATCTAGTAGTTACATGTGGAAATTTGGTTCTAGGACATTTGATTTGAGCGCAATTCTCAAACTTAGGTCAAAAAAGCCATTTAAGCCTTTTCACAGTGAGATCTATGCGATATGGCCGAGAAATGTAATTTTGATGTTAACTCCCAAACCGCTGCGCAGAAGTAAACCAAACTTCACCCAATAGTGTATTTTATCATAATCTAGTAGTTACATTTGGAAATTTAGTTCTAGGACATTTGGTTTGAGCGCAATCCTCAAACTTAGGTCAAAAAAGCCATTTAAGCCTTTTCACAGTGAGATCTATGCGATATGGCCGAGAAATGTAATTTTGATGTTAACTCCCAAACCGCTGCGCAGAAGTAAACCAAACTTCACCCAATAGTGTATTTTATCATAATCTAGTAGTTACATTTGGAAATTTAGTTCTAGGACATTTGGTTTGAGCGCAATCTTCAAACTTAATTAAAAAAAGTCATTTAAGCCTTTTCACAGTGAGATCTATGCGATATGGCCGAGAAATGTAATTTTGATGTTAACTCCCAAACCGCTGCGCAGAAGTCAACCAAACTTCACCCAATAGTGTATTGTATCATAATCTAGTAGTTACATGTGGAAATTTGGTTCTAGGACATTTGATTTGAGCGCAATTCTCAAACTTAGGTCAAAAAAGCCATTTAAGCCTTTTCACAGTGAGATCTATGCGATATGGCCGAGAAATGTAATTTTGATGTTAACTCCCAAACCGCTGCGCAGAAGTCAACCAAACTTCACCCAATAGTGTATTGTATCACAATCTAGTAGTTACATGTGGAAATTTGGTTCTAGGACATTTGATTTGAGCGCAATTCTCAAACTTAGGTCAAAAAAGCCATTTAAGCCTTTTCACAGTGAGATCTATGCGATATGGCCGAGAAATGTAATTTTGATGTTAACTCCCAAACCGCTGCGCAGAAGTCAACTAAACTTTACCCAATAGTGTATTTTATCACAATCTAGTAGTTACATTTGGAAATTTAGTTTTAGGACATTTGGTTTGAGCGCAATCTTCAAACATAATTAAAAAAAGTCATTTAAGCCTTTCACAGTGAGATCTATGCGATATGGCCGAGAAATGTAATTTTGATGTTCACTCCCAAACCGCTGCGCAGAAGTCAACCAAACTTCACCCATTAGTATATTGTATCACAATCTAGTAGTTACATGTGGAAATTTGGTTCTAGGACATTTGATTTGAGCGCAATCCTCAAACTTAGGTCAAAAAAGCCATTTAAGCCTTTTCACAGTGAGATCTATGCGATATGGCCGAGAAATGTAATTTTGATGTTAACTCCCAAACCGCTGCGCAGAAGTAAACCAAACTTCACCCAATAGTGTATTTTATCATAATCTAGTAGTTACATTTGGAAATGTAGTTCTAGGACATTTGGTTTGAGCGCAATCTTCAAACTTAATTAAAAAAAGTCATTTAAGCCTTTTCACAGTGAGATCTATGCGATATGGCCGAGAAATGTAATTTTGATGTTAACTCCCAAACCGCTGCGCAGAAGTCAACCAAACTTCACCCAATAGTGTATTGTATCACAATCTAGTAGTTACATGTGGAAATTTGGTTCTAGGACATTTGATTTGAGCGCAATTCTCAAACTTAGGTCAAAAAAGCCATTTAAGCCTTTTCACAGTGAGATCTATGCGATATGGCCGAGAAATGTAATTTTGATGTTAACTCCCAAACCGCTGCGCAGAAGTAAACCAAATTTCACCCAATAGTGTATTTTATCATAATCTAGTAGTTACATTTGGAAATTTAGTTCTAGGACATTTGGTTTGAGCGCAATCTTCAAACTTAATTAAAAAAAGTCATTTAAGCCTTTTCACAGTGAGATCTATGCGATATGGCCGAGAAATGTAATTTTGATGTTAACTCCCAAACCGCTGCGCAGAAGTTAACCAAACTTCACCCAATAGTGTATTTTATCATAATCTAGTAGTTACATTTGGAAATTTAGTTCTAGGACATTTGGTTTGAGCGCAATCTTCAAACTTAATTAAAAAAAGTCATTTAAGCCTTTTCACAGTGAGATCTATGCGATATGGCCGAGAAATGTAATTTTGATGTTAACTCCCAAACCGCTGCGCAGAAGTAAACCAAACTTCACCCAATAGTGTATTGTATCATAATCTAGTAGTTACATTTGGAAATTTAGTTCTAGGACATTTGGTTTGAGCGCAATCTTAAAACTTAATTTAAAAAAGTCATTTAAGCCTTTTCACAGTGAGATCCATGCGATATGGCCGAGAAATGTAATTTTGATGTTAACTCCCAAACCGCTGCGCAGAAGTCAACCAAACTTCACACAATAGTGTATTTTATCACAATCTAGTAGTTACATTTGGAAATTTGGTTCTAGGACATTTGATTTGAGTGCAATCCTCAAACTTAGGTCAAAAAAGCCATTTAAGCCTTTTCACAGTGAGATCTATGCGATATGGCCGAGAAATGTAATTTTGATGTTAACTCCCAAACCGCTGCGCAGAAGTAAACCAAATTTCACCCAATAGTGTATTTTATCATAATCTAGTAGTTACATTTGGAAATTTAGTTCTAGGACATTTGGTTTGAGCGCAATCTTCAAACTTAATTAAAAAAAGTCATTTAAGCCTTTTCACAGTGAGATCTATGCGATATGGCCGAGAAATGTAATTTTGATGTTAACTCCCAAACCGCTGCGCAGAAGTTAACCAAACTTCACCCAATAGTGTATTTTATCATAATCTAGTAGTTACATTTGGAAATTTAGTTCTAGGACATTTGGTTTGAGCGCAATCTTCAAACTTAATTAAAAAAAGTCATTTAAGCCTTTTCACAGTGAGATCTATGCGATATGGCCGAGAAATGTAATTTTGATGTTAACTCCCAAACCGCTGCGCAGAAGTAAACCAAACTTCACCCAATAGTGTATTGTATCATAATCTAGTAGTTACATTTGGAAATTTAGTTCTAGGACATTTGGTTTGAGCGCAATCTTAAAACTTAATTTAAAAAAGTCATTTAAGCCTTTTCACAGTGAGATCTATGCGATATGGCCGAGAAATGTAATTTTGATGTTAACTCCCAAACCGCTGCGCAGAAGTCAACCAAACTTCACCCAATAGTGTATTTTATCATAATCTAGTAGTTACATTTGGAAATTTAGTTCTAGGACATTTGGTTTGAGCGCAATCCTCAAACTTAGGTCAAAAAAGCCATTTAAGCCTTTTCACAGTGAGATCTATGCGATATGGCCGAGAAATGTAATTTTGATGTTAACTCCCAAACCGCTGCACAGAAGTCAACCAAACTTCACCCAATAGTGTATTGTATCACAATCTAGTAGTTACATTTGGAAATTTAGTTCTAGGACATTTGATTTGAGCGCAATCTTCAAACTTAGGTTAAAAAAGCCATTTAAGCCTTTTCACAGTGAGATCTATGCGATATGGCCGAGAAATGTAATTTTGATGTTAACTCCCAAACCGCTGCGCAGAAGTAAACCAAACTTCACCCAATAGTGTATTTTATCATAATCTAGTAGTTACATTTGGAAATTTAGTTCTAGGACATTTGGTTTGAGCGCAATCTTCAAACTTAATTAAAAAAAGTCATTTAAGCCTTTTCACAGTGAGATCCATGCGATATGGCCGAGAAATGTAATTTTGATGTTAACTCCCAAACCGCTGCGCAGAAGTCAACCAAACTTCACACAATAGTGTATTTTATCACAATCTAGTAGTTACATTTGGAAATATGGTTCTAGGACATTTGATTTGAGTGCAATCCTCAAACTTAGGTCAAAAAAGCCATTTAAGCCTTTTCACAGTGAGATCTATGCGATATGGCCGAGAAATGTAATTTTGATGTTCACTCCCAAACCGCTGCGCAGAAGTCAACCAAACTTCACCCATTAGTATATTGTATCACAATCTAGTAGTTACATGTGGAAATTTGGTTCTAGGACATTTGATTTGAGCGCAATCCTCAAACTTAGGTCAAAAAAGCCATTTAAGCCTTTTCACAGTGAGATCTATGCGATATGGCCGAGAAATGTAATTTTGATGTTAACTCCCAAACCGCTGCGCAGAAGTAAACCAAACTTCACCCAATAGTGTATTTTATCATAATCTAGTAGTTACATTTGGAAATTTAGTTCTAGGACATTTGGTTTGGGCGCAATCCTCAAACTTAGGTCAAAAAAGCCATTTAAGCCTTTTCACAGTGAGATCTATGCGATATGGCCGAGAAATGTAATTTTGATGTTAACTCCCAAACCGCTGCGCAGAAGTAAACCAAACTTCACCCAATAGTGTATTTTATCATAATCTAGTAGTTACATTTGGAAATTTAGTTCTAGGACATTTGGTTTGAGCGCAATCTTCAAACTTAATTAAAAAAAGTCATTTAAGCCTTTTCACAGTGAGATCCATGCGATATGGCCGAGAAATGTAATTTTGATGTTAACTCCCAAACCGCTGCGCAGAAGTCAACCAAACTTCACACAATAGTGTATTTTATCACAATCTAGTAGTTACATTTGGAAATTTGGTTCTAGGACATTTGATTTGAGTGCAATCCTCAAACTTAGGTCAAAAAAGCCATTTAAGCCTTTTCACAGTGAGATCTATGCGATATGGCCGAGAAATGTAATTTTGATGTTAACTCCCAAACCGCTGCGCAGAAGTAAACCAAACTTCACCCAATAGTGTATTTTATCATAATCTAGTAGTTACATTTAGAAATTTAGTTCTAGGACATTTGGTTTGAGCGCAATCTTCAAACTTAATTAAAAAAAGTCATTTAAGCCTTTTCACAGTGAGATCTATGCGATATGGCCGAGAAATGTAATTTTGATGTTAACTCCCAAACCGCTGCGCAGAAGTTAACCAAACTTCACCCAATAGTGTATTTTATCACAATCTAGTAGTTACATTTGGAAATATGGTTCTAGGACATTTGATTTGAGTGCAATCCTCAAACTTAGGTCAAAAAAGCCATTTAAGCCTTTTCACAGTGAGATCTATGCGATATGGCCGAGAAATGTAATTTTGATGTTCACTCCCAAACCGCTGCGCAGAAGTCAACCAAACTTCACCCATTAGTATATTGTATCACAATCTAGTAGTTACATGTGGAAATTTGGTTCTAGGACATTTGATTTGAGCGCAATCCTCAAACTTAGGTCAAAAAAGCCATTTAAGCCTTTTCACAGTGAGATCTATGCGATATGGCCGAGAAATGTAATTTTGATGTTAACTCCCAAACCGCTGCGCAGAAGTAAACCAAACTTCACCCAATAGTGTATTTTATCATAATCTAGTAGTTACATTTGGAAATTTAGTTCTAGGACATTTGGTTTGGGCGCAATCCTCAAACTTAGGTCAAAAAAGCCATTTAAGCCTTTTCACAGTGAGATCTATGCGATATGGCCGAGAAATGTAATTTTGATGTTAACTCCCAAACCGCTGCGCAGAAGTAAACCAAACTTCACCCAATAGTGTATTTTATCATAATCTAGTAGTTACATTTGGAAATTTAGTTCTAGGACATTTGGTTTGAGCGCAATCTTCAAACTTAATTAAAAAAAGTCATTTAAGCCTTTTCACAGTGAGATCCATGCGATATGGCCGAGAAATGTAATTTTGATGTTAACTCCCAAACCGCTGCGCAGAAGTCAACCAAACTTCACACAATAGTGTATTTTATCACAATCTAGTAGTTACATTTGGAAATTTGGTTCTAGGACATTTGATTTGAGTGCAATCCTCAAACTTAGGTCAAAAAAGCCATTTAAGCCTTTTCACAGTGAGATCTATGCGATATGGCCGAGAAATGTAATTTTGATGTTAACTCCCAAACCGCTGCGCAGAAGTAAACCAAACTTCACCCAATAGTGTATTTTATCATAATCTAGTAGTTACATTTAGAAATTTAGTTCTAGGACATTTGGTTTGAGCGCAATCTTCAAACTTAATTAAAAAAAGTCATTTAAGCCTTTTCACAGTGAGATCTATGCGATATGGCCGAGAAATGTAATTTTGATGTTAACTCCCAAACCGCTGCGCAGAAGTTAACCAAACTTCACCCAATAGTGTATTTTATCACAATCTAGTAGTTACATTTGGAAATTTAGTTTTAGGACATTTGGTTTGAGCGCAATCTTCAAACATAATTAAAAAAAGTCATTTAAGCCTTTCACAGTGAGATCTATGCGATATGGCCGAGAAATGTAATTTTGATGTTCACTCCCAAACCGCTGCGCAGAAGTCAACCAAACTTCACCCATTAGTATATTGTATCACAATCTAGTAGTTACATGTGGAAATTTGGTTCTAGGACATTTGATTTGAGCGCAATCCTCAAACTTAGGTCAAAAAAGCCATTTAAGCCTTTTCACAGTGAGATCTATGCGATATGGCCGAGAAATGTAATTTTGATGTTAACTCCCAAACCGCTGCGCAGAAGTAAACCAAACTTCACCCAATAGTGTATTTTATCATAATCTAGTAGTTACATTTGGAAATGTAGTTCTAGGACATTTGGTTTGAGCGCAATCTTCAAACTTAATTAAAAAAAGTCATTTAAGCCTTTTCACAGTGAGATCTATGCGATATGGCCGAGAAATGTAATTTTGATGTTAACTCCCAAACCGCTGCGCAGAAGTCAACCAAACTTCACCCAATAGTGTATTGTATCACAATCTAGTAGTTACATGTGGAAATTTGGTTCTAGGACATTTGATTTGAGCGCAATTCTCAAACTTAGGTCAAAAAAGCCATTTAAGCCTTTTCACAGTGAGATCTATGCGATATGGCCGAGAAATGTAATTTTGATGTTAACTCCCAAACCGCTGCGCAGAAGTAAACCAAATTTCACCCAATAGTGTATTTTATCATAATCTAGTAGTTACATTTGGAAATTTAGTTCTAGGACATTTGGTTTGAGCGCAATCTTCAAACTTAATTAAAAAAAGTCATTTAAGCCTTTTCACAGTGAGATCTATGCGATATGGCCGAGAAATGTAATTTTGATGTTAACTCCCAAACCGCTGCGCAGAAGTTAACCAAACTTCACCCAATAGTGTATTTTATCATAATCTAGTAGTTACATTTGGAAATTTAGTTCTAGGACATTTGGTTTGAGCGCAATCCTCAAACTTAGGTCAAAAAAGCCATTTAAGCCTTTTCACAGTGAGATCTATGCGATATGGCCGAGAAATGTAATTTTGATGTTAACTCCCAAACCGCTGCACAGAAGTCAACCAAACTTCACCCAATAGTGTATTGTATCACAATCTAGTAGTTACATTTGGAAATTTAGTTCTAGGACATTTGATTTGAGCGCAATCTTCAAACTTAGGTTAAAAAAGCCATTTAAGCCTTTTCACAGTGAGATCTATGCGATATGGCCGAGAAATGTAATTTTGATGTTAACTCCCAAACCGCTGCGCAGAAGTAAACCAAACTTCACCCAATAGTGTATTTTATCATAATCTAGTAGTTACATTTGGAAATTTAGTTCTAGGACATTTGGTTTGAGCGCAATCTTCAAACTTAATTAAAAAAAGTCATTTAAGCCTTTTCACAGTGAGATCCATGCGATATGGCCGAGAAATGTAATTTTGATGTTAACTCCCAAACCGCTGCGCAGAAGTTAACCAAACTTCACCCAATAGTGTATTTTATCACAATCTAGTAGTTACATTTGGAAATATGGTTCTAGGACATTTGATTTGAGTGCAATCCTCAAACTTAGGTCAAAAAAGCCATTTAAGCCTTTTCACAGTGAGATCTATGCGATATGGCCGAGAAATGTAATTTTGATGTTCACTCCCAAACCGCTGCGCAGAAGTCAACCAAACTTCACCCATTAGTATATTGTATCACAATCTAGTAGTTACATGTGGAAATTTGGTTCTAGGACATTTGATTTGAGCGCAATCCTCAAACTTAGGTCAAAAAAGCCATTTAAGCCTTTTCACAGTGAGATCTATGCGATATGGCCGAGAAATGTAATTTTGATGTTAACTCCCAAACCGCTGCGCAGAAGTAAACCAAACTTCACCCAATAGTGTATTTTATCATAATCTAGTAGTTACATTTGGAAATTTAGTTCTAGGACATTTGGTTTGGGCGCAATCCTCAAACTTAGGTCAAAAAAGCCATTTAAGCCTTTTCACAGTGAGATCTATGCGATATGGCCGAGAAATGTAATTTTGATGTTAACTCCCAAACCGCTGCGCAGAAGTCAACCAAACTTCACACAATAGTGTATTTTATCACAATCTAGTAGTTACATTTGGAAATTTGGTTCTAGGACATTTGATTTGAGTGCAATCCTCAAACTTAGGTCAAAAAAGCCATTTAAGCCTTTTCACAGTGAGATCTATGCGATATGGCCGAGAAATGTAATTTTGATGTTAACTCCCAAACCGCTGCGCAGAAGTAAACCAAACTTCACCCAATAGTGTATTTTATCATAATCTAGTAGTTACATTTAGAAATTTAGTTCTAGGACATTTGGTTTGAGCGCAATCTTCAAACTTAATTAAAAAAAGTCATTTAAGCCTTTTCACAGTGAGATCTATGCGATATGGCCGAGAAATGTAATTTTGATGTTAACTCCCAAACCGCTGCGCAGAAGTTAACCAAACTTCACCCAATAGTGTATTTTATCACAATCTAGTAGTTACATTTGGAAATTTAGTTTTAGGACATTTGGTTTGAGCGCAATCTTCAAACATAATTAAAAAAAGTCATTTAAGCCTTTCACAGTGAGATCTATGCGATATGGCCGAGAAATGTAATTTTGATGTTCACTCCCAAACCGCTGCGCAGAAGTCAACCAAACTTCACCCATTAGAATATTGTATCACAATCTAGTAGTTACATGTGGAAATTTGGTTCTAGGACATTTGATTTGAGCGCAATCCTCAAACTTAGGTCAAAAAAGCCATTTAAGCCTTTTCACAGTGAGATCTATGCGATATGGCCGAGAAATGTAATTTTGATGTTAACTCCCAAACCGCTGCGCAGAAGTAAACCAAACTTCACCCAATAGTGTATTTTATCATAATCTAGTAGTTACATTTGGAAATGTAGTTCTAGGACATTTGGTTTGAGCGCAATCTTCAAACTTAATTAAAAAAAGTCATTTAAGCCTTTTCACAGTGAGATCTATGCGATATGGCCGAGAAATGTAATTTTGATGTTAACTCCCAAACCGCTGCGCAGAAGTCAACCAAACTTCACCCAATAGTGTATTGTATCACAATCTAGTAGTTACATGTGGAAATTTGGTTCTAGGACATTTGATTTGAGCGCAATTCTCAAACTTAGGTCAAAAAAGCCATTTAAGCCTTTTCACAGTGAGATCTATGCGATATGGCCGAGAAATGTAATTTTGATGTTAACTCCCAAACCGCTGCGCAGAAGTAAACCAAATTTCACCCAATAGTGTATTTTATCATAATCTAGTAGTTACATTTGGAAATTTAGTTCTAGGACATTTGGTTTGAGCGCAATCTTCAAACTTAATTAAAAAAAGTCATTTAAGCCTTTTCACAGTGAGATCTATGCGATATGGCCGAGAAATGTAATTTTGATGTTAACTCCCAAACCGCTGCGCAGAAGTTAACCAAACTTCACCAAATAGTGTATTTTATCATAATCTAGTAGTTACATTTGGAAATTTAGTTCTAGGACATTTGGTTTGAGCGCAATCTTCAAACTTAATTAAAAAAAGTCATTTAAGCCTTTTCACAGTGAGATCTATGCGATATGGCCGAGAAATGTAATTTTGATGTTAACTCCCAAACCGCTGCGCAGAAGTAAACCAAACTTCACCCAATAGTGTATTGTATCATAATCTAGTAGTTACATTTGGAAATTTAGTTCTAGGACATTTGGTTTGAGCGCAATCTTAAAACTTAATTTAAAAAAGTCATTTAAGCCTTTTCACAGTGAGATCTATGCGATATGGCCGAGAAATGTAATTTTGATGTTAACTCCCAAACCGCTGCGCAGAAGTCAACCAAACTTCACCCAATAGTGTATTTTATCATAATCTAGTAGTTACATTTGGAAATTTAGTTCTAGGACATTTGGTTTGAGCGCAATCCTCAAACTTAGGTCAAAAAAGCCATTTAAGCCTTTTCACAGTGAGATCTATGCGATATGGCCGAGAAATGTAATTTTGATGTTAACTCCCAAACCGCTGCACAGAAGTCAACCAAACTTCACCCAATAGTGTATTGTATCACAATCTAGTAGTTACATTTGGAAATTTAGTTCTAGGACATTTGATTTGAGCGCAATCTTCAAACTTAGGTTAAAAAAGCCATTTAAGCCTTTTCACAGTGAGATCTATGCGATATGGCCGAGAAATGTAATTTTGATGTTAACTCCCAAACCGCTGCGCAGAAGTAAACCAAACTTCACCCAATAGTGTATTTTATCATAATCTAGTAGTTACATTTGGAAATTTAGTTCTAGGACATTTGGTTTGAGCGCAATCTTCAAACTTAATTAAAAAAAGTCATTTAAGCCTTTTCACAGTGAGATCCATGCGATATGGCCGAGAAATGTAATTTTGATGTTAACTCCCAAACCGCTGCGCAGAAGTCAACCAAACTTCACACAATAGTGTATTTTATCACAATCTAGTAGTTACATTTGGAAATATGGTTCTAGGACATTTGATTTGAGTGCAATCCTCAAACTTAGGTCAAAAAAGCCATTTAAGCCTTTTCACAGTGAGATCTATGCGATATGGCCGAGAAATGTAATTTTGATGTTCACTCCCAAACCGCTGCGCAGAAGTCAACCAAACTTCACCCATTAGTATATTGTATCACAATCTAGTAGTTACATGTGGAAATTTGGTTCTAGGACATTTGATTTGAGCGCAATCCTCAAACTTAGGTCAAAAAAGCCATTTAAGCCTTTTCACAGTGAGATCTATGCGATATGGCCGAGAAATGTAATTTTGATGTTAACTCCCAAACCGCTGCGCAGAAGTAAACCAAACTTCACCCAATAGTGTATTTTATCATAATCTAGTAGTTACATTTGGAAATGTAGTTCTAGGACATTTGGTTTGAGCGCAATCTTCAAACTTAATTAAAAAAAGTCATTTAAGCCTTTTCACAGTGAGATCTATGCGATATGGCCGAGAAATGTAATTTTGATGTTAACTCCCAAACCGCTGCGCAGAAGTCAACCAAACTTCACCCAATAGTGTATTGTATCACAATCTAGTAGTTACATGTGGAAATTTGGTTCTAGGACATTTGATTTGAGCGCAATTCTCAAACTTAGGTCAAAAAAGCCATTTAAGCCTTTTCACAGTGAGATCTATGCGATATGGCCGAGAAATGTAATTTTGATGTTAACTCCCAAACCGCTGCGCAGAAGTAAACCAAATTTCACCCAATAGTGTATTTTATCATAATCTAGTAGTTACATTTGGAAATTTAGTTCTAGGACATTTGGTTTGAGCGCAATCTTCAAACTTAATTAAAAAAAGTCATTTAAGCCTTTTCACAGTGAGATCTATGCGATATGGCCGAGAAATGTAATTTTGATGTTAACTCCCAAACCGCTGCGCAGAAGTTAACCAAACTTCACCCAATAGTGTATTTTATCATAATCTAGTAGTTACATTTGGAAATTTAGTTCTAGGACATTTGGTTTGAGCGCAATCTTCAAACTTAATTAAAAAAAGTCATTTAAGCCTTTTCACAGTGAGATCTATGCGATATGGCCGAGAAATGTAATTTTGATGTTAACTCCCAAACCGCTGCGCAGAAGTAAACCAAACTTCACCCAATAGTGTATTGTATCATAATCTAGTAGTTACATTTGGAAATTTAGTTCTAGGACATTTGGTTTGAGCGCAATCTTAAAACTTAATTTAAAAAAGTCATTTAAGCCTTTTCACAGTGAGATCTATGCGATATGGCCGAGAAATGTAATTTTGATGTTAACTCCCAAACCGCTGCGCAGAAGTCAACCAAACTTCACCCAATAGTGTATTTTATCATAATCTAGTAGTTACATTTGGAAATTTAGTTCTAGGACATTTGGTTTGAGCGCAATCCTCAAACTTAGGTCAAAAAAGCCATTTAAGCCTTTTCACAGTGAGATCTATGCGATATGGCCGAGAAATGTAATTTTGATGTTAACTCCCAAACCGCTGCACAGAAGTCAACCAAACTTCACCCAATAGTGTATTGTATCACAATCTAGTAGTTACATTTGGAAATTTAGTTCTAGGACATTTGGTTTGAGCGCAATCTTAAAACTTAATTTAAAAAAGCCATTTAAGCCTTTTCACAGTGAGATCTATGCGATATGGCGGAGAAATGTAATTTTGATGTTAACTCCCAAACCGCTGCGCAGAAGTAAACCAAACTTCACCCAATAGTGTATTTTATCACAATCTAGTAGTTACATTTGGAAATTTAGTTCTAGGACATTTGATTTGAGCGCAATCCTCAAACTTAGGTCAAAAAAGCCATTTAAGCCTTTTCACAGTGAGATCTATGCGATATGGCCGAGAAATGTAATTTTGATGTTAACTCCCAAACCGCTGCGCAGAAGTAAACCAAACTTCACCCAATAGTGTATTTTATCATAATCTAGTAGTTACATTTGGAAATTTAGTTCTAGGACATTTGGTTTGGGCGCAATCCTCAAACTTAGGTCAAAAAAGCCATTTAAGCCTTTTCACAGTGAGATCTATGCGATATGGCCGAGAAATGTAATTTTGATGTTAACTCCCAAACCGCTGCGCAGAAGTAAACCAAACTTCACCCAATAGTGTATTTTATCATAATCTAGTAGTTACATTTGGAAATTTAGTTCTAGGACATTTGGTTTGAGCGCAATCTTCAAACTTAATTAAAAAAAGTCATTTAAGCCTTTTCACAGTGAGATCCATGCGATATGGCCGAGAAATGTAATTTTGATGTTAACTCCCAAACCGCTGCGCAGAAGTCAACCAAACTTCACACAATAGTGTATTTTATCACAATCTAGTAGTTACATTTGGAAATTTGGTTCTAGGACATTTGATTTGAGTGCAATCCTCAAACTTAGGTCAAAAAAGCCATTTAAGCCTTTTCACAGTGAGATCTATGCGATATGGCCGAGAAATGTAATTTTGATGTTAACTCCCAAACCGCTGCGCAGAAGTAAACCAAACTTCACCCAATAGTGTATTTTATCATAATCTAGTAGTTACATTTAGAAATTTAGTTCTAGGACATTTGGTTTGAGCGCAATCTTCAAACTTAATTAAAAAAAGTCATTTAAGCCTTTTCACAGTGAGATCTATGCGATATGGCCGAGAAATGTAATTTTGATGTTAACTCCCAAACCGCTGCGCAGAAGTTAACCAAACTTCACCCAATAGTGTATTTTATCATAATCTAGTAGTTACATTTGGAAATTTAGTTCTAGGACATTTGGTTTGAGCGCAATCTTCAAACTTAATTAAAAAAAGTCATTTAAGCCTTTTCACAGTGAGATCTATGCGATATGGCCGAGAAATGTAATTTTGATGTCAACTCCCAAACCGCTGCGCAGAAGTCAACCAAACTTCACCCAATAGTGTATTGTATCACAATCTAGTAGTTACATTTGGAAATTTAGTTTTAGGACATTTGGTTTGAGCGCAATCTTCAAACTTAATTAAAAAAAGTCATTTAAGCCTTTCACAGTGAGATCTATGCGATATGGCCGAGAAATGTAATTTTGATGTTAACTCCCAAACCGCTGCGCAGAAGTAAACCAAACTTCACCCAATAGTGTATTTTATCATAATCTAGTAGTTACATTTGGAAATTTAGTTCTAGGACATTTGGTTTGAGCGCAATCTTCAAACTTAATTAAAAAAAGTCATTTAAGCCTTTTCACAGTGAGATCTATGCGATATGGCCGAGAAATGTAATTTTGATGTTAACTCCCAAACCGCTGCGCAGAAGTCAACCAAACTTCACCCAATAGTGTATTTTATCACAATCTAGTAGTTACATTTGGAAATTTAGTTCTAGGACATTTAATTTGAGCGCAATCCTCAAACTTAGGTCAAAAAAGCCATTTAAGCCTTTTCACAGTGAGATCTATGCGATATGGCCGAGAAATGTAATTTTGATGTTAACTCCCAAACCGCTGCGCAGAAGTAAACCAAACTTCACCCAATAGTGTATTTTATCATAATCTAGTAGTTACATTTGGAAATTTAGTTCTAGGACATTTGGTTTGAGCGCAATCCTCAAACTTAGGTCAAAAAAGCCATTTAAGCCTTTTCACAGTGAGATCTATGCGATATGGCCGAGAAATGTAATTTTGATGTTAACTCCCAAACCGCTGCGCAGAAGTAAACCAAACTTCACCCAATAGTGTATTTTATCATAATCTAGTAGTTACATTTGGAAATTTAGTTCTAGGACATTTGGTTTGAGCGCAATCTTCAAACTTAATTAAAAAAAGTCATTTAAGCCTTTTCACAGTGAGATCTATGCGATATGGCTGAGAAATGTAATTTTGATGTTAACTCCCAAACCGCTGCGCAGAAGTCAACCAAACTTCACCCAATAGTGTATTGTATCATAATCTAGTAGTTACATGTGGAAATTTGGTTCTAGGACATTTGATTTGAGCGCAATTCTCAAACTTAGGTCAAAAAAGCCATTTAAGCCTTTTCACAGTGAGATCTAAGCGATATGGCCGAGAAATGTAATTTTGATGTTAACTCCCAAACCGCTGCGCAGAAGTCAACTAAACTTCACCCAATAGTGTATTTTATCACAATCTAGTAGTTACATTTGGAAATTTAGTTTTAGGACATTTGGTTTGAGCGCAATCTTCAAACATAATTAAAAAAAGTCATTTAAGCCTTTCACAGTGAGATCTATGCGATATGGCCGAGAAATGTAATTTTGATGTTCACTCCCAAACCGCTGCGCAGAAGTCAACCAAACTTCACCCATTAGTATATTGTATCACAATCTAGTAGTTACATGTGGACATTTGGTTCTAGGACATTTGATTTGAGCGCAATCCTCAAACTTAGGTCAAAAAAGTCATTTAAGCCTTTTCACAGTGAGATCTATGCGATATGGCCGAGAAATGTAATTTTGATGTTAACTCCCAAACCGCTGCGCAGAAGTAAACCAAACTTCACCCAATAGTGTATTTTATCATAATCTAGTAGTTACATTTGGAAATTTAGTTCTAGGACATTTGTTTTGAGCGCAATCTTCAAACTTAATTAAAAAAAGTCATTTAAGCCTTTTCACAGTGAGATCTATGCGATATGGCCGAGAAATGTAATTTTGATGTTAACTCCCAAACCGCTACGCAGAAGTAAACCAAACTTCAGCCAATAGTGTATTGTATCACAAATCTAGTAGTTACATGTGGAAATTTGGTTCTAGGACATTTGATTTGAGCGCAATCCTCAAACTTAGGTCAAAAAAGCCATTTAAGCCTTTTCACAGTGAGATCTATGCGATATGGCCGAGAAATGTAATTTTGATGTTAACTCCCAAACCGCCGCGCAGAAGTAAACCAAACTTCACCCAATAGTGTATTTTATCATAATCTAGTAGTTACATTTGGAAATTTAGTTCTAGGACATTTGGTTTGAGCGCAATCTTAAAACTTAATTAAAAAAAGTCATTTAAGCCTTTTCACAGTGAGATCTATGCGATATGGCCGAGAAATGTAATTTTGATGTTAACTCCCAAACCGCTGCGCAGAAGTCAACCAAACTTCACCCAATAGTGTATTTTATCACAATCTAGTAGTTACATTTGGAAATTTAGTTCTAGGACATTTGATTTGAGCGCAATCCTCAAACTTAGGTTAAAAAAGCCATTTAAGCCTTTTCACAGTGAGATCTATGCGATATGGCCGAGAAATGTAATTTTGATGTTAACTCCCAAACCGCTGCGCAGAAGTAAACCAAACTTCACCCAATAGTGTATTTTATCATAATCTAGTAGTTACATTTGGAAATTTAGTTCTAGGACATTTGGTTTGAGCGCAATCTTCAAACTTAATTAAAAAAAGTCATTTAAGCCTTTTCACAGTGAGATCTATGCGATATGGCCGAGAAATGTAATTTTGATGTTAACTCCCAAACCGCTGCGCAGAAGTCAACCAAACTTCACCCAATAGTGTATTTTATCATAATCTAGTAGTTACATTTGGAAATTTAGTTCTAGGACATTTGGTTTGAGCGCAATCTTCAAACTTAATTAAAAAAAGTCATTTAAGCCTTTTCACAGTGAGATCTATGCGATATGGCCGAGAAATGTAATTTTGATGTTAACTCCAAAACCGCTGCGCAGAAGTCAACCAAACTTCACCCAATAGTGTATTGTATCACAATCTAGTAGTTACATTTGGAAATTTGGTTCTAGGACATTTGGTTTGAGCGCAATCCTCAAACTTAGTTAAAAAAAGTCATTTAAGCCTTTTCGCAGTGAGATCTACGCGATATGGCCGAGAAATGTAATTTTCATGTTAACTCCCAAACCGCTGCGCAGAAGTCAACCAAACTTCACCCAATAGTGTATTGTATCACAATCTAGTAGTTACATTTGGAAATTTGGTTCTAGGACATTTGGTTTGAGCGCAATCCTCAAACTTAGTTAAAAAAAGTCATTTAAGCCTTTTCGCAGTGAGATCTACGCGATATGGCCGAGAAATGTAATTTTGATGTTAACTCCCAAACCGCTGCGCAGAAGTAAACCAAACTTCACCCAATAGTGTATTGTATCACAATCTAGTAGTTACATTTGGAAATTTGGTTTTAGGACATTTGGTTTGAGCGCAATCCTCAAACTTAGTTTAAAAAAAGTCATGTAAGCCTTTTCACAGTGAGATCTACCCGATATGGCCGAGAAATGTAATTTTGATGTTAACTCCCAAACCGCTAGGCAGAAGTCAACCAAACTTCACCCAATAGTGTATTGTATCACAATCTAGTAGTTACATTTGGAAATTTGGTTCTAGGACATTTGGTTTGAGCGCAATCATCAAACTTAGTTACAAAAAGTCATTTAAGCCTTTTCACAGTGAGATCTACGCGATATGGCCGAGAAATGTAATTTTGATGTTAACTCCCAAACCGCTGCGCAGAAGTCAAACAAACTTCACCCAATAGTGTATTGTATCACAATCTAGTAATTACATTTGGAAATTTGGTTCTAGGACATTTGGTTTGAGCGCAATCCTCAAACTTAGATAAAAAAAGTCATTTAAGCCTTTTCGCAGTGAGATCTACGCGATATGGCCGAGATATGTAATTTTGATGTTAACTCCCAAACCGCTGCGCAGAAGTCAACCAAACTTCACCCAATAGTGTATTGTATCACAATCTAGTAGTTACATTTGGAAATTTGGTTCTAGGACATTTGGTTTGAGCGCAATCCTCAAACTTAGTTAAAAAAAGTCATTTAAGCCTTTTCGCAGTGAGATCTACGCGATATGGCCGAGAAATGTAATTTTGATGTTAACTCCCAAACCGCTGCGCAGAAGTCAACCAAACTTCACCCAATAGTGTATTGTATCACAATCTAGTAGTTACATTTGGAAATTTGGTTCTAGGACATTTGGTTTGAGCGCAATCCTCAAAGTTAGTTAAAAAAAAAGTCATTTAAGCCTTTTCTCAGTGAGATCTACGCGATATGGCCGAGAAATGTAATTTTGATGTTAACTCCCAAACCGCTGCGCAGAAGTCAACCAAACTTCACCTAATAGTGTATTGTATCACAATCTAGTAGTTACATTTGGAAATTTGGTTGTAGGACATTTGGTTTGAGCGCAATCATCAAACTTAGTTAAAAAAAAGTCATTTAAGCCTTTTCACAGTGAGATCTAAGCGATATGGCCGAGAAATGTAATTTTGATGTTAACTCCCAAACCGCTGCGCAGAAGTCAACCAAACTTCACCCAATAATGTATTGTATCACAATCTAGTAGTTACATTTGGAAATTTGGTTCTAGGACATTTGGTTTGAGCGCAATCATCAAACTTAGTTAAAAAAAGTCATTTAAGCCTTTTCACAATGAGATCTACGCGATATGGCCGAGAAATGTAATTTTGATAACTCCCAAACCGCTGCGCAGAAGTCAACCAAACTTCACCCAATAGTGTATTGTATCACAATCTAGTAGTTACATTTGGAAATTTGGTTCTAGGGCATTTGGTTTGAGCGCAATCATCAAACTTAGTTAAAAAAAGTAATTTAAGCCTTTTCACAGTGAGATCTATGCGATATGGCCGAGAAATGTAATTTTGATGTTCACTCCCAAACCGCTAGGCAGAAGTCAACCAAACTTCACCCAATAGTGTATTGTATCACAATCTAGTAGTTACATTTGGGAATTTTGTTCTAGGACATTTGGTTTGAGCGCAATCATCAAACTTAGTTAAAAAAAAGTCATTTAAGCCTTTTCACAGTGAGATCTACGCGATATGGCCGAGAAATGTAATTTTGATGTTAACTCCCAAACCGCTGCGCAGAAGTTAACCAAACTTCACCCAATAGTGTATTTTATCATAATCTAGTAGTTACATTTGGAAATTTAGTTCTAGGACATTTGGTTTGAGCGCAATCTTCAAACTTAATTAAAAAAAGTCATTTAAGCCTTTTCACAGTGAGATCTATGCGATATGGCCGAGAAATGTAATTTTGATGTTAACTCCCAAACCGCTGCGCAGAAGTAAACCAAACTTCACCCAATAATGTATTTTATCATAATCTAGTAGTTACATTTGGAAATTTAGTTCTAGGACATTTGGTTTGAGCGCAATCTTCAAACTTAATTAAAAAAAGTCATTTAAGCCTTTTCACAGTGAGATCCATGCGATATGGCCGAGAAATGTAATTTTGATGTTAACTCCCAAACCGCTGCGCAGAAGTCAACCAAACTTCACACAATAGTGTATTTTATCACAATCTAGTAGTTACATTTGGAAATTTGGTTCTAGGACATTTGATTTGAGTGCAATCCTCAAACTTAGGTCAAAAAAGCCATTTAAGCCTTTTCACAGTGAGATCTATGCGATATGGCCGAGAAATGTAATTTTGATGTTAACTCCCAAACCGCTGCGCAGAAGTAAACCAAACTTCACCCAATAGTGTATTTTATCATAATCTAGTAGTTACATTTAGAAATTTAGTTCTAGGACATTTGGTTTGAGCGCAATCTTCAAACTTAATTAAAAAAAGTCATTTAAGCCTTTTCACAGTGAGATCTATGCGATATGGCCGAGAAATGTAATTTTGATGTTAACTCCCAAACCGCTGCGCAGAAGTTAACCAAACTTCACCCAATAGTGTATTTTATCATAATCTAGTAGTTACATTTGGAAATTTAGTTCTAGGACATTTGGTTTGAGCGCAATCTTCAAACTTAATTAAAAAAAGTCATTTAAGCCTTTTCACAGTGAGATCTATGCGATATGGCCGAGAAATGTAATTTTGATGTCAACTCCCAAACCGCTGCGCAGAAGTCAACCAAACTTCACCCAATAGTGTATTGTATCACAATCTAGTAGTTACATTTGGAAATTTAGTTTTAGGACATTTGGTTTGAGCGCAATCTTCAAACTTAATTAAAAAAAGTCATTTAAGCCTTTCACAGTGAGATCTATGCGATATGGCCGAGAAATGTAATTTTGATGTTAACTCCCAAACCGCTGCGCAGAAGTAAACCAAACTTCACCCAATAGTGTATTTTATCATAATCTAGTAGTTACATTTGGAAATTTAGTTCTAGGACATTTGGTTTGAGCGCAATCTTCAAACTTAATTAAAAAAAGTCATTTAAGCCTTTTCACAGTGAGATCTATGCGATATGGCCGAGAAATGTAATTTTGATGTTAACTCCCAAACCGCTGCGCAGAAGTCAACCAAACTTCACCCAATAGTGTATTTTATCACAATCTAGTAGTTACATTTGGAAATTTAGTTCTAGGACATTTAATTTGAGCGCAATCCTCAAACTTAGGTCAAAAAAGCCATTTAAGCCTTTTCACAGTGAGATCTATGCGATATGGCCGAGAAATGTAATTTTGATGTTAACTCCCAAACCGCTGCGCAGAAGTAAACCAAACTTCACCCAATAGTGTATTTTATCATAATCTAGTAGTTACATTTGGAAATTTAGTTCTAGGACATTTGGTTTGAGCGCAATCCTCAAACTTAGGTCAAAAAAGCCATTTAAGCCTTTTCACAGTGAGATCTATGCGATATGGCCGAGAAATGTAATTTTGATGTTAACTCCCAAACCGCTGCGCAGAAGTAAACCAAACTTCACCCAATAGTGTATTTTATCATAATCTAGTAGTTACATTTGGAAATTTAGTTCTAGGACATTTGGTTTGAGCGCAATCTTAAAACTTAATTAAAAAAAGTCATTTAAGCCTTTTCACAGTGAGATCTATGCGATATGGCCGAGAAATGTAATTTTGATGTTAACTCCCAAACCGCTGCGCAGAAGTCAACCAAACTTCACCCAATAGTGTATTTTATCACAATCTAGTAGTTACATTTGGAAATTTAGTTCTAGGACATTTGATTTGAGCGCAATCCTCAAACTTAGGTTAAAAAAGCCATTTAAGCCTTTTCACAGTGAGATCTATGCGATATGGCCGAGAAATGTAATTTTGATGTTAACTCCCAAACCGCTGCGCAGAAGTAAACCAAACTTCACCCAATAGTGTATTTTATCATAATCTAGTAGTTACATTTGGAAATTTAGTTCTAGGACATTTGGTTTGAGCGCAATCTTCAAACTTAATTAAAAAAAGTCATTTAAGCCTTTTCACAGTGAGATCTATGCGATATGGCCGAGAAATGTAATTTTGATGTTAACTCCCAAACCGCTGCGCAGAAGTAAACCAAACTTCACCCAATAGTGTATTTTATCATAATCTAGTAGTTACATTTGGAAATTTAGTTCTAGGACATTTGGTTTGAGCGCAATCTTCAAACTTAATTTAAAAAAGTCATTTAAGCCTTTTCACAGTGAGATCTATGCGATATGGCCGAGAAATGTAATTTTGATGTTAACTCCAAAACCGCTGCGCAGAAGTCAACCAAACTTCACCCAATAGTGTATTGTATCACAATCTAGTAGTTACATTTGGAAATTTGGTTCTAGGACATTTGGTTTGAGCGCAATCCTCAAACTTAGTTAAAAAAAGTCATTTAAGCCTTTTCGCAGTGAGATCTACGCGATATGGCCGAGAAATGTAATTTTCATGTTAACTCCCAAACCGCTGCGCAGAAGTCAACCAAACTTCACCCAATAGTGTATTGTATCACAATCTAGTAGTTACATTTGGAAATTTGGTTCTAGGACATTTGGTTTGAGCGCAATCCTCAAACTTAGTTAAAAAAAGTCATTTAAGCCTTTTCGCAGTGAGATCTACGCGATATGGCCGAGAAATGTAATTTTGATGTTAACTCCCAAACCGCTGCGCAGAAGTAAACCAAACTTCACCCAATAGTGTATTGTATCACAATCTAGTAGTTACATTTGGAAATTTGGTTTTAGGACATTTGGTTTGAGCGCAATCCTCAAACTTAGTTTAAAAAAAGTCATGTAAGCCTTTTCACAGTGAGATCTACCCGATATGGCCGAGAAATGTAATTTTGATGTTAACTCCCAAACCGCTAGGCAGAAGTCAACCAAACTTCACCCAATAGTGTATTGTATCACAATCTAGTAGTTACATTTGGAAATTTGGTTCTAGGACATTTGGTTTGAGCGCAATCATCAAACTTAGTTACAAAAAGTCATTTAAGCCTTTTCACAGTGAGATCTACGCGATATGGCCGAGAAATGTAATTTTGATGTTAACTCCCAAACCGCTGCGCAGAAGTCAAACAAACTTCACCCAATAGTGTATTGTATCACAATCTAGTAATTACATTTGGAAATTTGGTTCTAGGACATTTGGTTTGAGCGCAATCCTCAAACTTAGATAAAAAAAGTCATTTAAGCCTTTTCGCAGTGAGATCTACGCGATATGGCCGAGATATGTAATTTTGATGTTAACTCCCAAACCGCTGCGCAGAAGTCAACCAAACTTCACCCAATAGTGTATTGTATCACAATCTAGTAGTTACATTTGGAAATTTGGTTCTAGGACATTTGGTTTGAGCGCAATCCTCAAACTTAGTTAAAAAAAGTCATTTAAGCCTTTTCGCAGTGAGATCTACGCGATATGGCCGAGAAATGTAATTTTGATGTTAACTCCCAAACCGCTGCGCAGAAGTCAACCAAACTTCACCCAATAGTGTATTGTATCACAATCTAGTAGTTACATTTGGAAATTTGGTTCTAGGACATTTGGTTTGAGCGCAATCCTCAAACTTAGATAAAAAAAGTCATTTAAGCCTTTTCGCAGTGAGATCTACGCGATATGGCCGAGAAATGTAATTTTGATGTTAACTCCCAAACCGCTGCGCAGAAGTCAACCAAACTTCACCCAATAGTGTATTGTATCACAATCTAGTAGTTACATTTGGAAATTTGGTTCTAGGACATTTGGTTTGAGCGCAATCTTCAAACTTAGTTAAAAAAAGTCATTTAAGCCTTTTCACAGTGAGATCTACGCGATATGGCCGAGAAATGTAATTTTGATGTTAACTCCCAAACCGCTGCGCAGAAGTCAACCAAACTTCACCCAATAGTGTATTGTATCACAATCTAGTAGTTACATTTGGAAATTTGGTTCTAGGACATTTGGTTTGAGCGCAATCCTCAAACTTAGTTAAAAAAAGTCATTTAAGCCTTTTCGCAGTGAGATCTACGCGATATGGCCGAGAAATGTAATTTTGATGTTAACTCCCAAACCGCTGCGCAGAAGTCAACCAAACTTCACCCAATAGTGTATTGTATCACAATCTAGTAGTTACATTTGAAAATTTGGTTCTAGGACATTTGGTTTGAGCGCAATCCTCAAACTTAGTTAAAAAAAAATCATTTAAGCCTTTTCACAGTGAGATCTACGCGATATGGCCGAGAAATGTAATTTTGATGTTAACTCCAAAACCGCTGCGCAGAAGTCAACCAAACTTCACCCAATAGTGTATTGTATCACAATCTAGTAGTTACATTTGGAAATTTGGTTCTAGGACATTTGGTTTGAGCGCAATCCTCAAACTTAGTTAAAAAAAGTCATTTAAGCCTTTTCGCAGTGAGATCTACGCGATATGGCCGAGAAATGTAATTTTCATGTTAACTCCCAAACCGCTGCGCAGAAGTCAACCAAACTTCACCCAATAGTGTATTGTATCACAATCTAGTAGTTACATTTGGAAATTTGGTTCTAGGACATTTGGTTTGAGCGCAATCCTCAAACTTAGTTAAAAAAAGTCATTTAAGCCTTTTCGCAGTGAGATCTACGCGATATGGCCGAGAAATGTAATTTTGATGTTAACTCCCAAACCGCTGCGCAGAAGTAAACCAAACTTCACCCAATAGTGTATTGTATCACAATCTAGTAGTTACATTTGGAAATTTGGTTTTAGGACATTTGGTTTGAGCGCAATCCTCAAACTTAGTTTAAAAAAAGTCATGTAAGCCTTTTCACAGTGAGATCTACCCGATATGGCCGAGAAATGTAATTTTGATGTTAACTCCCAAACCGCTAGGCAGAAGTCAACCAAACTTCACCCAATAGTGTATTGTATCACAATCTAGTAGTTACATTTGGAAATTTGGTTCTAGGACATTTGGTTTGAGCGCAATCATCAAACTTAGTTACAAAAAGTCATTTAAGCCTTTTCACAGTGAGATCTACGCGATATGGCCGAGAAATGTAATTTTGATGTTAACTCCCAAACCGCTGCGCAGAAGTCAAACAAACTTCACCCAATAGTGTATTGTATCACAATCTAGTAATTACATTTGGAAATTTGGTTCTAGGACATTTGGTTTGAGCGCAATCCTCAAACTTAGATAAAAAAAGTCATTTAAGCCTTTTCGCAGTGAGATCTACGCGATATGGCCGAGATATGTAATTTTGATGTTAACTCCCAAACCGCTGCGCAGAAGTCAACCAAACTTCACCCAATAGTGTATTGTATCACAATCTAGTAGTTACATTTGGAAATTTGGTTCTAGGACATTTGGTTTGAGCGCAATCCTCAAACTTAGTTAAAAAAAGTCATTTAAGCCTTTTCGCAGTGAGATCTACGCGATATGGCCGAGAAATGTAATTTTGATGTTAACTCCCAAACCGCTGCGCAGAAGTCAACCAAACTTCACCCAATAGTGTATTGTATCACAATCTAGTAGTTACATTTGGAAATTTGGTTCTAGGACATTTGGTTTGAGCGCAATCCTCAAAGTTAGTTAAAAAAAAGTCATTTAAGCCTTTTCTCAGTGAGATCTACGCGATATGGCCGAGAAATGTAATTTTGATGTTAACTCCCAAACCGCTGCGCAGAAGTCAACCAAACTTCACCTAATAGTGTATTGTATCACAATCTAGTAGTTACATTTGGAAATTTGGTTGTAGGACATTTGGTTTGAGCGCAATCATCAAACTTAGTTAAAAAAAAAGTCATTTAAGCCTTTTCACAGTGAGATCTACGCGATATGGCCGAGAAATGTAATTTTGATGTCAACTCCCAAACCGCTGCGCAGAAGTCAACCAAACTTCACCCAATAATGTATTGTATCACAATCTAGTAGTTACATTTGGAAATTTGGTTCTAGGACATTTGGTTTGAGCGCAATCATCAAACTTAGTTAAAAAAAGTCATTTAAGCCTTTTCACAATGAGATCTACGCGATATGGCCGAGAAATGTAATTTTGATAACTCCCAAACCGCTGCGCAGAAGTCAACCAAACTTCACCCAATAGTGTATTGTATCACAATCTAGTAGTTACATTTGGAAATTTGGTTCTAGGGCATTTGGTTTGAGCGCAATCATCAAACTTAGTTAAAAAAAGTCATTTAAGCCTTTTCACAGTGAGATCTATGCGATATGGCCGAGAAATGTAATTTTGATGTTCACTCCCAAACCGCTAGGCAGAAGTCAACCAAACTTCACCCAATAGTGTATTGTATCACAATCTAGTAGTTACATTTGGAAATTTGGTTCTAGGACATTTGGTTTGAGCGCAATCATCAAACTTAGTTAAAAAAAGTCATTTAAGCCTTTTCACAGTGAGATCTACGCGATATGGCCGAGAAATGTAATTTTGATAACTCCCAAACCGCTGCGCAGAAGTCAACCAAACTTCACCCAATAGTGTATTGTATCACAATTTAGTAGTTACATTTGGAAATTTGGTTCTAGGACATTTGGTTTGAGCGCAATCATCAAACTTAGTTTAAAAAAGTCATTTAAACCTTTTCGCAGTGAGATCTACGCGATATGGCCGAGAAATGTAATTTTGATAACTCCCAAACCGCTGCGCAGAAGTCAACCAAACTTCACCCAATAGTGTATTGTTTCACAATCTAGTAGTTACATTTGGAAATTTGGTTCTAGGACATTTGGTTTGAGCGCAATCCTCAAACTTAGTTAAAAAAAGTCATTCAAGCCTTTTCGCAGTGAGATCTACGCGATATGGCCGAGAAATGTAATTTTGATGTTAACTCCCAAACCGCTGCGCAGAAGTCAAACAAACTTCACCCAATAGTGTATTGTATCACAATCTAGTAGTTACATTTGGAAATTTGGTTCTAGGACATTTGGTTTGAGCGCAATCCTCAAAGTTAGTTAAAAAAAAGTCATTTAAGCCTTTTCTCAGTGAGATCTACGCGATATGGCCGAGAAATGTAATTTTGATGACTCCAAAACCGCTGCGCAGAAGTCAACCAAACTTCACCCAATAGTGTATTGTATCACAATTTAGTAGTTACATTTGGAAATTTGGTTCTAGGACATTTGGTTTGAGCGCAATCATCAAACTTAGTTGAAAAAAGTCATTTAAGCCTTTTCACAGTGAGATCTACGCGATATGGCCGAGAAATGTAATTTTGATAACTCCCAAACCGCTGCGCAGAAGTCAACCAAACTTCACCCAATAGTGTATTGTATCACAATCTAGTAGTTACATTTGGAAATTTGGTTCTAGGACATTTGGTTTGAGCGCAATCATCAAACTTAATTAAAAAAGTCATTTAAGCCTTTTCACAGTGAGATCTATGCGATATGGCCGAGAAATGTAATTTTGATGTTCACTCCCAAACCGCTGCGCTGAAGTCAACCAAACTTCACCCAATAGTGTATTGTATCACAATCTAGTAGTTACATTTAGAAATTTGGTTCTAGGACATTTGGTTTGAGCGCAATCCTCAAACTTAGTTAAAAAAAGTCATTTAAGCCTTTTCACAGTAAGATCTACGCGATATGGCCGAGAAATGTAATTTTGATGTTAACTCCCAAACCGCAAGGCAGAAGTCAACCAAACTTCACCCAATAGTGTATTGTATCACAATCTAGTAGTTACATTTGGAAATTTGGGTCTAGGACATTTGGTTTGAGCGCAATCCTCAAACTTAGATAAAAAAAGTCATTTAAGCCTTTTCGCAGTGAGATCTACGCGATATGGCCGAGAAATGTAATTTTGATGTTAACTCCCAAACCGCTGCGCAGAAGTCAACCAAACTTCACCCAATAGTGTATTGTATCACAATCTAGTAGTTACATTTGGAAATTTGGTTCTAGGACATTTGGTTTGAGCGCAATCTTCAAACTTAGTTAAAAAAAGTCATTTAAGCCTTTTCACAGTGAGATCTACGCGATATGGCCGAGAAATGTAATTTTGATGTTAACTCCCAAACCGCTGCGCAGAAGTCAACCAAACTTCACCCAATAGTGTATTGTATCACAATCTAGTAGTTACATTTGGAAATTTGGTTCTAGGACATTTGGTTTGAGCGCAATCATCAAACTTAGTTAAAAAAAGTCATTTAAGCCTTTTCACAGTGAGATCTACGCGATATGGCCGAGAAATGTAATTTTGATAACTCCCAAACCGCTGCGCAGAAGTCAACCAAACTTCACCCAATAGTGTATTGTATCACAATTTAGTAGTTACATTTGGAAATTTGGTTCTAGGACATTTGGTTTGAGCGCAATCATCAAACTTAGTTTAAAAAAGTCATTTAAACCTTTTCACAGTGAGATCTACGCGATATGGCCGAGAAATGTAATTTTGATAACTCCCAAACCGCTGCGCAGAAGTCAACCAAACTTCACCCAATAGTGTATTGTTTCACAATCTAGTAGTTACATTTGGAAATTTGGTTCTAGGACATTTGGTTTGAGCGCAATCCTCAAACTTAGTTAAAAAAAGTCATTCAAGCCTTTTCGCAGTGAGATCTACGCGATATGGCCGAGAAATGTAATTTTGATGTTAACTCCCAAACCGCTGCGCAGAAGTCAAACAAACTTCACCCAATAGTGTATTGTATCACAATCTAGTAGTTACATTTGGAAATTTGGTTCTAGGACATTTGGTTTGAGCGCAATCCTCAAAGTTAGTTAAAAAAAAGTCATTTAAGCCTTTTCTCAGTGAGATCTACGCGATATGGCCGAGAAATGTAATTTTGATGACTCCAAAACCGCTGCGCAGAAGTCAACCAAACTTCACCCAATAGTGTATTGTATCACAATTTAGTAGTTACATTTGGAAATTTGGTTCTAGGACATTTGGTTTGAGCGCAATCATCAAACTTATTTGAAAAAAGTCATTTAAGCCTTTTCACAGTGAGATCTACGCGATATGGCCGAGAAATGTAATTTTGATAACTCCCAAACCGCTGCGCAGAAGTCAACCAAACTTCACCCAATAGTGTATTGTATCACAATCTAGTAGTTACATTTGGAAATTTGGTTCTAGGACATTTGGTTTGAGCGCAATCATCAAACTTAATTAAAAAAGTCATTTAAGCCTTTTCACAGTGAAATCTATGCGATATGGCCGAGAAATGTAATTTTGATGTTCACTCCCAAACCGCTAGGCAGAAGTCAACCAAACTTCACCCAATAGTGTATTGTATCACAATCTAGTAGTTACATTTGGGAATTTGGTTCTAGGACATTTGGTTTGAGCGCAATCATTAAACTTAGTTAAAAAAAAAGTCATTTAAGCCTTTTCACAGTGAGATCTACGCGATATGGCCGAGAAATGTAATTTTGATGTTAACTCCCAAACCGCTGCGCAGAAGTCAACCAAACTTCACCTAATAGTGTATTGTATCACAATCTAGTAGTTACATTTGGAAATTTGGTTCTAGGACATTTGGTTTGAGCGCAATCATCAAACTTAGTTAAAAAAAGTCATTTAAGCCTTTTCACAGTGAAATCTATGCGATATGGCCGAGAAATGTAATTTTGATGTTCACTCCCAAACCGCTGCGCAGAAGTCAAACTTCACCCAATAATGTATTGTATCACAATCTAGTAGTTACATTTGGAAATTTGGTTCTAGGACATTTGGTTTGAGCGCAATCATCAAACTTAGTTAAAAAAAGTCATTTAAGCCTTTTCACAGTGAGATCTACGCGATATGGCCGAGAAATGTAATTTTGATAACTCCCAAACCGCTGCGCAGAAGTCAACCAAACTTCACCCAATAGTGTATTGTATCACAATCTAGTAGTTACATTTGGAAATTTGGTTCTAGGACATTTGGTTTGAGCGCAATCCTCAAACTTAGTTAAAAAAAGTCATTTAAGCCTTTTCGCAGTGAGATCTACGCGATATGGCCTAGAAATGTAATTTTGATGTTAACTCCCAAACCGCTGCGCAGAAGTCAACCAAACTTCACCCAATAGTGTATTGTATCACAATCTAGTAGTTACATTTGGAAATTTGGTTCTAGGACATTTGGTTTGAGCGCAATCCTCAAAGTTAGTTAAAAAAAAGTTATTTAAGCCTTTTCTCAGTGAGATCTACGCGATATGGCCGAGAAATGTAATTTTGATGTTAACTCCCAAACCGCTGCGCAGAAGTCAACCAAACTTCACCTAATAGTGTATTGTATCACAATCTAGTAGTTACATTTGGAAATTTGGTTGTAGGACATTTGGTTTGAGCGCAATCATCAAACTTAGTTAAAAAAAAGTCATTTAAGCCTTTTCACAGTGAGATCTATGCGATATGGCCGAGAAATGTAATTTTGATGTTAACTCCCAAACAGCTGCGCAGAAGTCAACCAAACTTCACCCAATAATGTATTGTATCACAATCTAGTAGTTACATTTGGAAATTTGGTTCTAGGACATTTGGTTTGAGCGCAATCATCAAACTTAGTTAAAAAAAGTCATTTAAGCCTTTTCACAGTGAGATCTACGCGATATGGCCGAGAAATGTAATTTTGATAACTCCCAAACCGCTGCGCAGAAGTCAACCAAACTTCACCCAATAGTGTATTGTATCACAATCTAGTAGTTACATTTGGAAATTTGGTTCTAGGGCATTTGGTTTGAGCTCAATCATCAAACTTAGTTAAAAAAAGTCATTTAAGCCTTTTCACAGTGAGATCTATGCGATATGGCCGAGAAATGTAATTTTGATGTTCACTCCCAAACCGCTAGGCAGAAGTCAACCAAACTTCACCCAATAGTGTATTGTATCACAATCTAGTAGTTACATTTGGGAATTTTGTTCTAGGACATTTGGTTTGAGCGCAATCATCAAACTTAGTTAAAAAAAAGTCATTTAAGCCTTTTCACAGTGAGATCTACGCGATATGGCCGAGAAATGTAATTTTGATGTTAACTCCCAAACCGCTGCGCAGAAGTCAACCAAACTTCACCTAATAGTGTATTGTATCACAATCTAGTAGTTACATTTGGAAATTTGGTTCTAGGACATTTGGTTTGAGCGCAATCATCAAACTTAGTTAAAAAAAAGTCATTTAAGCCTTTTCACAGTGAGATCTACGCGATATGGCCGAGAAATGTAATTTTGATATTAACTCCCAAACCGCTGCGCAGAAGTCAAACTTCACCCAATAATGTATTGTATCACAATCTAGTAGTTACATTTGGAAATTTGGTTCTAGGACATTTGGTTTGAGCGCAATCATCAAACTTAGTTAAAAAAAGTCATTTAAGCCTTTTCACAGTGAGATCTACGCGATATGGCCGAGAAATGTAATTTTGATAACTCCCAAACCGCTGCGCAGAAGTCAACCAAACTTCACCCAATAGTGTATTGTATCACAATTTAGTAGTTACATTTGGAAATTTGGTTCTAGGACATTTGGTTTGAGCGCAATCATCAAACTTAGTTAAAAAAAGTCATTTAAGCCTTTTCACAGTGAGATCTACGCGATATGGCGGAGAAATGTAATTTTGATAACTCCCAAACCGCTGCGCAGAAGTCAACCAAATTTCACCCAATAGTGTATTGTATCACAATCTAGTAGTTACATTTTGAAATTTGGTTCTAGGACATTTGGTTTGAGCGCAATCATCAAACTTAGTTAAAAAAAAGTCATTTAAGCCTTTTCACAGTGAGATCTATGCGATATGGCCGAGAAATGTAATTTTGATGTTAACTCCCAAACCGCTAGGCAGAAGTCAACCAAACTTCACCCAATAGTGTATTGTATCACAATCTACTAGTTACATTTGGAAATTTGGTTCTAGGACATTTGGTTTGAGCGCAACCATCAAACTTAGTTAAAAAAAAGTCATTTAAGCCTTTTCACAGTGAGATCTACGCGATATGGCCGAGAAATGTAATTTTGATATTAACTCCCAAACCGCTGCGCAGAAGTCAAACTTCACCCAATAATGTATTGTATCACAATCTAGTAGTTACATTTGGAAATTTGGTTCTAGGACATTTGGTTTGAGCGCAATCATCAAACTTAGTTAAAAAAAGTAATTTAAGCCTTTTCACAGTGAGATCTACGCGATATGGCCGAGAAATGTAATTTTGATAACTCCCAAACCGCTGCGCAGAAGTCAACCAAACTTCACCCAATAGTGTATTGTATCACAATTTAGTAGTTACATTTGGAAATTTGGTTCTAGGACATTTGGTTTGAGCGCAATCATCAAACTTAGTTTAAAAAAGTCATTTAAACCTTTTCACAGTGAGATCTACGCGATATGGCCGAGAAATGTAATTTTGATAACTCCCAAACCGCTGCGCAGAAGTCAACCAAACTTCACCCAATAGTGTATTGTTTCACAATCTAGTAGTTACATTTGGAAATTTGGTTCTAGGACATTTGGTTTGAGCGCAATCCTCAAACTTAGTTAAAAAAAGTCATTCAAGCCTTTTCGCAGTGAGATCTACGCGATATGGCCGAGAAATGTAATTTTGATGTTAACTCCCAAACCGCTGCGCAGAAGTCAAACAAACTTCACCCAATAGTGTATTGTATCACAATCTAGTAGTTACATTTGGAAATTTGGTTCTAGGACATTTGGTTTGAGCGCAATCCTCAAAGTTAGTTAAAAAAAAGTCATTTAAGCCTTTTCTCAGTGAGATCTACGCGATATGGCCGAGAAATGTAATTTTGATGACTCCAAAACTGCTGCGCAGAAGTCAACCAAACTTCACCCAATAGTGTATTGTATCACAATTTAGTAGTTACATTTGGAAATTTGGTTCTAGGACATTTGGTTTGAGCGCAATCATCAAACTTAGTTGAAAAAAGTCATTTAAGCCTTTTCACAGTGAGATCTACGCGATATGGCCGAGAAATGTAATTTTGATAACTCCCAAACCGCTGCGCAGAAGTCAACCAAACTTCACCCAATAGTGTATTGTATCACAATCTAGTAGTTACATTTGGAAATTTGGTTCTAGGACATTTGGTTTGAGCGCAATCATCAAACTTAGTTAAAAAAAAGTCATTTAAGCCTTTTCACAGTGAGATCTACGCGATATGGCCGAGAAATGTAATTTTGATGTTAACTCCAAAACCGCTGCGCAGAAGTCAACCAAACTTCACCCAATAGTGTATTGTATCACAATTTAGTAGTTACATTTGGAAATTTGGTTCTAGGACATTTGGTTTGAGCGCAATCATCAAACTTAATTAAAAAAGTCATTTAAGCCTTTTCACAGTGAGATCTATGCGATATGGCCGAGAAATGTAATTTTGATGTTCACTCCCAAACCGCTGCGCAGAAGTCAACCAAACTTCACCCAATAGTGTATTGTATCACAATCTAGTAGTTACATTTAGAAATTTGGTTGTAGGACATTTGGTTTGAGCGCAATCCTCAAACTTAGTTAAAAAAAGTCATTTAAGCCTTTTCACAGTGAGATCTACGCGATATGGCCGAGAAATGTAATTTTGATGTTAACTCCCAAACCGCTGCGCAGAAGTCAACCAAACTTCACCCAATAGTGTATTGTATCACAATCTAGTAGTTACATTTGGAAATTTTGTTCTAGGACATTTGGTTTGAGCGCAATCTTCAAACTTAGTTAAAAAAAGTCATTTAAGCCTTTTCACAGTGAGATCTACGCGATATGGCCGAGAAATGTAATTTTGATGTTAACTCCCAAACCGCTGCGCAGAAGTCAACCAAACTTCACCCAATAGTGTATTGTATCACAATCTAGTAGTTACATTTGGAAATTTGGTTCTAGGACATTTGGTTTGAGCGCAATCATCAAACTTAGTTAAAAAAAGTCATTTAAGCCTTTTCACAGTGAGATCTACGCGATATGGCCGAGAAATGTAATTTTGATAACTCCCAAACCGCTGCGCAGAAGTCAACCAAACTTCACCCAATAGTGTATTGTATCACAATTTAGTAGTTACATTTGGAAATTTGGTTCTAGGACATTTGGTTTGAGCGCAATCATCAAACTTAGTTTAAAAAAGTCATTTAAACCTTTTCACAGTGAGATCTACGCGATATGGCCGAGAAATGTAATTTTGATAACTCCCAAACCGCTGCGCAGAAGTCAACCAAACTTCACCCAATAGTGTATTGTATCACAATCTAGTAGTTACATTTGGAAATTTGGTTCTAGGACATTTGGTTTGAGCGCAATCATCAAACTTAATTAAAAAAGTCATTTAAGCCTTTTCACAGTGAAATCTATGCGATATGGCCGAGAAATGTAATTTTGATGTTCACTCCCAAACCGCTAGGCAGAAGTCAACCAAACTTCACCCAATAGTGTATTGTATCACAATCTAGTAGTTACATTTGGGAATTTGGTTCTAGGACATTTGGTTTGAGCGCAATCATTAAACTTAGTTAAAAAAAAAGTCATTTAAGCCTTTTCACAGTGAGATCTACGCGATATGGCCGAGAAATGTAATTTTGATGTTAACTCCCAAACCGCTGCGCAGAAGTCAACCAAACTTCACCTAATAGTGTATTGTATCACAATCTAGTAGTTACATTTGGAAATTTGGTTCTAGGACATTTGGTTTGAGCGCAATCATCAAACTTAGTTAAAAAAAGTCATTTAAGCCTTTTCACAGTGAAATCTATGCGATATGGCCGAGAAATGTAATTTTGATGTTCACTCCCAAACCGCTGCGCAGAAGTCAAACTTCACCCAATAATGTATTGTATCACAATCTAGTAGTTACATTTGGAAATTTGGTTCTAGGACATTTGGTTTGAGCGCAATCATCAAACTTAGTTAAAAAAAGTCATTTAAGCCTTTTCACAGTGAGATCTACGCGATATGGCCGAGAAATGTAATTTTGATAACTCCCAAACCGCTGCGCAGAAGTCAACCAAACTTCACCCAATAGTGTATTGTATCACAATCTAGTAGTTACATTTGGAAATTTGGTTCTAGGACATTTGGTTTGAGCGCAATCCTCAAACTTAGTTAAAAAAAGTCATTTAAGCCTTTTCGCAGTGAGATCTACGCGATATGGCCGAGAAATGTAATTTTGATGTTAACTCCCAAACCGCTGCGCAGAAGTCAACCAAACTTCACCCAATAGTGTATTGTATCACAATCTAGTAGTTACATTTGGAAATTTGGTTCTAGGACATTTGGTTTGAGCGCAATCCTCAAAGTTAGTTAAAAAAAAGTCATTTAAGCCTTTTCTCAGTGAGATCTACGCGATATGGCCGAGAAATGTAATTTTGATGTTAACTCCCAAACCGCTGCGCAGAAGTCAACCAAACTTCACCTAATAGTGTATTGTATCACAATCTAGTAGTTACATTTGGAAATTTGGTTGTAGGACATTTGGTTTGAGCGCAATCATCAAACTTAGTTAAAAAAAAGTCATTTAAGCCTTTTCACAGTGAGATCTACGCGATATGGCCGAGAAATGTAATTTTGATAACTCCCAAACCGCTGCGCAGAAGTCAACCAAACTTCACCCAATAGTGTATTGTATCACAATCTAGTAGTTACATTTGGAAATTTGGTTCTAGGGCATTTGGTTTGAGCGCAATCATCAAACTTAGTTAAAAAAAGTCATTTAAGCCTTTTCACAGTGAGATCTATGCGATATGGCCGAGAAATGTAATTTTGATGTTCACTCCCAAACCGCTAGGCAGAAGTCAACCAAACTTCACCCAATAGTGTATTGTATCACAATCTAGTAGTTACATTTGGGAATTTTGTTCTAGGACATTTGGTTTGAGCGCAATCATCAAACTTAGTTAAAAAAAAGTCATTTAAGCCTTTTCACAGTGAGATCTACGCGATATGGCCGAGAAATGTAATTTTGATGTTAACTCCCAAACCGCTGCGCAGAAGTCAACCAAACTTCACCTAATAGTGTATTGTATCACAATCTAGTAGTTACATTTGGAAATTTGGTTCTAGGACATTTGGTTTGAGCGCAATCATCAAACTTAGTTAAAAAAAGTCATTTAAGCCTTTTCACAGTGAGATCTACGCGATATGGCCGAGAAATGTAATTTTGATAACTCCCAAACCGCTGCGCAGAAGTCAACCAAACTTCACCCAATAGTGTATTGTATCACAATCTAGTAGTTACATTTGGAAATTTGGTTCTAGGGCATTTGGTTTGAGCGCAATCCTCAAACTTAGTTAAAAAAAGTCATTCAAGCCTTTTCGCAGTGAGATCTACGCGATATGGCCGAGAAATGTAATTTTGATGACTCCAAAACTGCTGCGCAGAAGTCAACCAAACTTCACCCAATAGTGTATTGTATCACAATTTAGTAGTTACATTTGGAAATTTGGTTCTAGGACATTTGGTTTGAGCGCAATCATCAAACTTAGTTGAAAAAAGTCATTTAAGCCTTTTAACAGTGAGATCTACGCGATATGGCCGAGAAATGTAATTTTGATAACTCCCAAACCGCTGCGCAGAAGTCAACCAAACTTCACCCAATAGTGTATTGTATCACAATCTAGTAGTTACATTTGGAAATTTGGTTCTAGGACATTTGGTTTGAGCGCAATCATCAAACTTAGTTAAAAAAAAGTCATTTAAGCCTTTTCACAGTGAGATCTACGCGATATGGCCGAGAAATGTAATTTTGATGTTAACTCCAAAACCGCTGCGCAGAAGTCAACCAAACTTCACCCAATAGTGTATTGTATCACAATTTAGTAGTTACATTTGGAAATTTGGTTCTAGGACATTTGGTTTGAGCGCAATCATCAAACTTAATTAAAAAAGTCATTTAAGCATTTTCACAGTGAGATCTATGCGATATGGCCGAGAAATGTAATTTTGATGTTCACTCCCAAACCGCTGCGCAGAAGTCAACCAAACTTCACCCAATAGTGTATTGTATCACAATCTAGTAGTTACATTTAGAAATTTGGTTCTAGGACATTTGGTTTGAGCGCAATCCTCAAACTTAGTTAAAAAAGTCATTTAAGCCTTTTCACAGTGAGATCTACGCGATATGGCCGAGAAATGTAATTTTGATGTTAACTCCCAAACCGCAAGGCAGAAGTCAACCAAACTTCACCCAATAGTGTATTGTATCACAATCTAGTAGTTACATTTGGAAATTTGGTTCTAGGACATTTGGTTTGAGCGCAATCATCAAACTTAGTTACAAAAAGTCATTTAAGCCTTTTCACAGTGAGATCTACGCGATATGGCCGAGAAATGTAATTTTGATGTTAACTCCCAAACCGCTGCGCAGAAGTCAACCAAACTTCACCCAATAGTGTATTGTATCACAATCTAGTAGTTACATTTGGAAATTTGGTTCTAGGACATTTGGTTTGAGCGCAATCCTCAAACTTAGATAAAAAAAGTCATTTAAGCCTTTTCGCAGTGAGATCTACGCGATATGGCCGAGAAATGTAATTTTGATGTTAACTCCCAAACCGCTGCGCAGAAGTCAACCAAACTTCACCCAATAGTGTATTGTATCACAATCTAGTAGTTACATTTGGAAATTTTGTTCTAGGACATTTGGTTTGAGCGCAATCTTCAAACTTAGTTAAAAAAAGTCATTTAAGCCTTTTCACAGTGAGATCTACGCGATATGGCCGAGAAATGTAATTTTGATGTTAACTCCCAAACCGCTGCGCAGAAGTCAACCAAACTTCACCCAATAGTGTATTGTATCACAATCTAGTAGTTACATTTGGAAATTTGGTTCTAGGACATTTGGTTTGAGCGCAATCATCAAACTTAGTTAAAAAAAGTCATTTAAGCCTTTTCACAGTGAGATCTACGCGATATGGCCGAGAAATGTAATTTTGATAACTCCCAAACCGCTGCGCAGAAGTCAACCAAACTTCACCCAATAGTGTATTGTATCACAATTTAGTAGTTACATTTGGAAATTTGGTTCTAGGACATTTGGTTTGAGCGCAATCATCAAACTTAGTTTAAAAAAGTCATTTAAACCTTTTCACAGTGAGATCTACGCGATATGGCCGAGAAATGTAATTTTGATAACTCCCAAACCGCTGCGCAGAAGTCAACCAAACTTCACCCAATAGTGTATTGTTTCACAATCTAGTAGTTACATTTGGAAATTTGGTTCTAGGACATTTGGTTTGAGCGCAATCCTCAAACTTAGTTAAAAAAAGTCATTCAAGCCTTTTCGCAGTGAGATCTACGCGATATGGCCGAGAAATGTAATTTTGATGTTAACTCCCAAACCGCTGCGCAGAAGTCAAACAAACTTCACCCAATAGTGTATTGTATCACAATCTAGTAGTTACATTTGGAAATTTGGTTCTAGGACATTTGGTTTGAGCGCAATCCTCAAAGTTAGTTAAAAAAAAGTCATTTAAGCCTTTTCTCAGTGAGATCTACGCGATATGGCCGAGAAATGTAATTTTGATGACTCCAAAACCGCTGCGCAGAAGTCAACCAAACTTCACCCAATAGTGTATTGTATCACAATTTAGTAGTTACATTTGGAAATTTGGTTCTAGGACATTTGGTTTGAGCGCAATCATCAAACTTAGTTGAAAAAAGTCATTTAAGCCTTTTCACAGTGAGATCTACGCGATATGGCCGAGAAATGTAATTTTGATAACTCCCAAACCGCTGCGCAGAAGTCAACCAAACTTCACCCAATAGTGTATTGTATCACAATCTAGTAGTTACATTTGGAAATTTGGTTCTAGGACATTTGGTTTGAGCGCAATCATCAAACTTAATTAAAAAAGTCATTTAAGCCTTTTCACAGTGAAATCTATGCGATATGGCCGAGAAATGTAATTTTGATGTTCACTCCCAAACCGCTAGGCAGAAGTCAACCAAACTTCACCCAATAGTGTATTGTATCACAATCTAGTAGTTACATTTGGGAATTTGGTTCTAGGACATTTGGTTTGAGCGCAATCATTAAACTTAGTTAAAAAAAAAGTCATTTAAGCCTTTTCACAGTGAGATCTACGCGATATGGCCGAGAAATGTAATTTTGATGTTAACTCCCAAACCGCTGCGCAGAAGTCAACCAAACTTCACCTAATAGTGTATTGTATCACAATCTAGTAGTTACATTTGGAAATTTGGTTCTAGGACATTTGGTTTGAGCGCAATCATCAAACTTAGTTAAAAAAAGTCATTTAAGCCTTTTCACAGTGAAATCTATGCGATATGGCCGAGAAATGTAATTTTGATGTTCACTCCCAAACCGCTGCGCAGAAGTCAAACTTCACCCAATAATGTATTGTATCACAATCTAGTAGTTACATTTGGAAATTTGGTTCTAGGACATTTGGTTTGAGCGCAATCATCAAACTTAGTTAAAAAAAGTCATTTAAGCCTTTTCTCAGTGAGATCTACGCGATATGGCCGAGAAATGTAATTTTGATGTTAACTCCCAAACCGCTGCGCAGAAGTCAACCAAACTTCACCTAATAGTGTATTGTATCACAATCTAGTAGTTACATTTGGAAATTTGGTTGTAGGACATTTGGTTTGAGCGCAATCATCAAACTTAGTTAAAAAAAAGTCATTTAAGCCTTTTCACAGTGAGATCTACGCGATATGGCCGAGAAATGTAATTTTGATAACTCCCAAACCGCTGCGCAGAAGTCAACCAAACTTCACCCAATAGTGTATTGTATCACAATCTAGTAGTTACATTTGGAAATTTGGTTCTAGGGCATTTGGTTTGAGCGCAATCATCAAACTTAGTTAAAAAAAGTCATTTAAGCCTTTTCACAGTGAGATCTACGCGATATGGCCGAGAAATGTAATTTTGATGTTAACTCCCAAACCGCTGCGCAGAAGTCAACCAAACTTCACCTAATAGTGTATTGTATCACAATCTAGTAGTTACATTTGGAAATTTGGTTCTAGGACATTTGGTTTGAGCGCAATCATCAAACTTAGTTAAAAAAAAGTCATTTAAGCCTTTTCACAGTGAGATCTACGCGATATGGCCGAGAAATGTAATTTTGATATTAACTCCCAAACCGCTGCGCAGAAGTCAAACTTCACCCAATAATGTATTGTATCACAATCTAGTAGTTACATTTGGAAATTTGGTTCTAGGACATTTGGTTTGAGCGCAATCATCAAACTTAGTTAAAAAAAAGTCATTTAAGCCTTTTCACAGTGAGATCTACGCGATATGGCCGAGAAATGTAATTTTGATGTTAACTCCAAAACCGCTGCGCAGAAGTCAACCAAACTTCACCCAATAGTGTATTGTATCACAATTTAGTAGTTACATTTGGAAATTTGGTTCTAGGACATTTGGTTTGAGCGCAATCATCAAACTTAATTAAAAAAGTCATTTAAGCATTTTCACAGTGAGATCTATGCGATATGGCCGAGAAATGTAATTTTGATGTTCACTCCCAAACCGCTGCGCAGAAGTCAACCAAACTTCACCCAATAGTGTATTGTATCACAATCTAGTAGTTACATTTAGAAATTTGGTTCTAGGACATTTGGTTTGAGCGCAATCCTCAAACTTAGTTAAAAAAGTCATTTAAGCCTTTTCACAGTGAGATCTACGCGATATGGCCGAGAAATGTAATTTTGATGTTAACTCCCAAACCGCAAGGCAGAAGTCAACCAAACTTCACCCAATAGTGTATTGTATCACAATCTAGTAGTTACATTTGGAAATTTGGTTCTAGGACATTTGGTTTGAGCGCAATCATCAAACTTAGTTACAAAAAGTCATTTAAGCCTTTTCACAGTGAGATCTACGCGATATGGCCGAGAAATGTAATTTTGATGTTAACTCCCAAACCGCTGCGCAGAAGTCAACCAAACTTCACCCAATAGTGTATTGTATCACAATCTAGTAGTTACATTTGGAAATTTGGTTCTAGGACATTTGGTTTGAGCGCAATCCTCAAACTTAGATAAAAAAAGTCATTTAAGCCTTTTCGCAGTGAGATCTACGCGATATGGCCGAGAAATGTAATTTTGATGTTAACTCCCAAACCGCTGCGCAGAAGTCAACCAAACTTCACCCAATAGTGTATTGTATCACAATCTAGTAGTTACATTTGGAAATTTTGTTCTAGGACATTTGGTTTGAGCGCAATCTTCAAACTTAGTTAAAAAAAGTCATTTAAGCCTTTTCACAGTGAGATCTACGCGATATGGCCGAGAAATGTAATTTTGATGTTAACTCCCAAACCGCTGCGCAGAAGTCAACCAAACTTCACCCAATAGTGTATTGTATCACAATCTAGTAGTTACATTTGGAAATTTGGTTCTAGGACATTTGGTTTGAGCGCAATCATCAAACTTAGTTAAAAAAAGTCATTTAAGCCTTTTCACAGTGAGATCTACGCGATATGGCCGAGAAATGTAATTTTGATAACTCCCAAACCGCTGCGCAGAAGTCAACCAAACTTCACCCAATAGTGTATTGTATCACAATTTAGTAGTTACATTTGGAAATTTGGTTCTAGGACATTTGGTTTGAGCGCAATCATCAAACTTAGTTTAAAAAAGTCATTTAAACCTTTTCACAGTGAGATCTACGCGATATGGCCGAGAAATGTAATTTTGATAACTCCCAAACCGCTGCGCAGAAGTCAACCAAACTTCACCCAATAGTGTATTGTTTCACAATCTAGTAGTTACATTTGGAAATTTGGTTCTAGGACATTTGGTTTGAGCGCAATCCTCAAACTTAGTTAAAAAAAGTCATTCAAGCCTTTTCGCAGTGAGATCTACGCGATATGGCCGAGAAATGTAATTTTGATGTTAACTCCCAAACCGCTGCGCAGAAGTCAAACAAACTTCACCCAATAGTGTATTGTATCACAATCTAGTAGTTACATTTGGAAATTTGGTTCTAGGACATTTGGTTTGAGCGCAATCCTCAAAGTTAGTTAAAAAAAAGTCATTTAAGCCTTTTCTCAGTGAGATCTACGCGATATGGCCGAGAAATGTAATTTTGATGACTCCAAAACCGCTGCGCAGAAGTCAACCAAACTTCACCCAATAGTGTATTGTATCACAATTTAGTAGTTACATTTGGAAATTTGGTTCTAGGACATTTGGTTTGAGCGCAATCATCAAACTTAGTTGAAAAAAGTCATTTAAGCCTTTTCACAGTGAGATCTACGCGATATGGCCGAGAAATGTAATTTTGATAACTCCCAAACCGCTGCGCAGAAGTCAACCAAACTTCACCCAATAGTGTATTGTATCACAATCTAGTAGTTACATTTGGAAATTTGGTTCTAGGACATTTGGTTTGAGCGCAATCATCAAACTTAATTAAAAAAGTCATTTAAGCCTTTTCACAGTGAAATCTATGCGATATGGCCGAGAAATGTAATTTTGATGTTCACTCCCAAACCGCTAGGCAGAAGTCAACCAAACTTCACCCAATAGTGTATTGTATCACAATCTAGTAGTTACATTTGGGAATTTGGTTCTAGGACATTTGGTTTGAGCGCAATCATTAAACTTAGTTAAAAAAAAAGTCATTTAAGCCTTTTCACAGTGAGATCTACGCGATATGGCCGAGAAATGTAATTTTGATGTTAACTCCCAAACCGCTGCGCAGAAGTCAACCAAACTTCACCTAATAGTGTATTGTATCACAATCTAGTAGTTACATTTGGAAATTTGGTTCTAGGACATTTGGTTTGAGCGCAATCATCAAACTTAGTTAAAAAAAGTCATTTAAGCCTTTTCACAGTGAAATCTATGCGATATGGCCGAGAAATGTAATTTTGATGTTCACTCCCAAACCGCTGCGCAGAAGTCAAACTTCACCCAATAATGTATTGTATCACAATCTAGTAGTTACATTTGGAAATTTGGTTCTAGGACATTTGGTTTGAGCGCAATCATCAAACTTAGTTAAAAAAAGTCATTTAAGCCTTTTCTCAGTGAGATCTACGCGATATGGCCGAGAAATGTAATTTTGATGTTAACTCCCAAACCGCTGCGCAGAAGTCAACCAAACTTCACCTAATAGTGTATTGTATCACAATCTAGTAGTTACATTTGGAAATTTGGTTGTAGGACATTTGGTTTGAGCGCAATCATCAAACTTAGTTAAAAAAAAGTCATTTAAGCCTTTTCACAGTGAGATCTACGCGATATGGCCGAGAAATGTAATTTTGATAACTCCCAAACCGCTGCGCAGAAGTCAACCAAACTTCACCCAATAGTGTATTGTATCACAATCTAGTAGTTACATTTGGAAATTTGGTTCTAGGGCATTTGGTTTGAGCGCAATCATCAAACTTAGTTAAAAAAAGTCATTTAAGCCTTTTCACAGTGAGATCTACGCGATATGGCCGAGAAATGTAATTTTGATGTTAACTCCCAAACCGCTGCGCAGAAGTCAACCAAACTTCACCTAATAGTGTATTGTATCACAATCTAGTAGTTACATTTGGAAATTTGGTTCTAGGACATTTGGTTTGAGCGCAATCATCAAACTTAGTTAAAAAAAAGTCATTTAAGCCTTTTCACAGTGAGATCTACGCGATATGGCCGAGAAATGTAATTTTGATATTAACTCCCAAACCGCTGCGCAGAAGTCAAACTTCACCCAATAATGTATTGTATCACAATCTAGTAGTTACATTTGGAAATTTGGTTCTAGGACATTTGGTTTGAGCGCAATCATCAAACTTAGTTAAAAAAAGTCATTTAAGCCTTTTCACAGTGAGATCTACGCGATATGGCGGAGAAATGTAATTTTGATAACTCCCAAACCGCTGCGCAGAAGTCAACCAAATTTCACCCAATAGTGTATTGTATCACAATCTAGTAGTTACATTTTGAAATTTGGTTATAGGACATTTGGTTTGAGCGCAATCATCAAACTTAGTTAAAAAAAAGTCATTTAAGCCTTTTCACAGTGAGATCTATGCGATATGGCCGAGAAATGTAATTTTGATGTTAACTCCCAAACCGCTAGGCAGAAGTCAACCAAACTTCACCCAATAGTGTATTGTATCACAATCTAGTAGTTACATTTGGAAATTTGGTTCTAGGACATTTGGTTTGAGCGCAATCATCAAACTTAGTTAAAAAAAAGTCATTTAAGCCTTTTCACAGTGAGATCTACGCGATATGGCCGAGAAATGTAATTTTGATGTTAACTCCCAAACAGCTGCGCAGAAGTCAACCAAACTTCACCCAATAATGTATTGTATCACAATCTAGTAGTTACATTTGGAAATTTGGTTCTAGGACATTTGGTTTGAGCGCAATCATCAAACTTAGTTAAAAAAAGTCATTTAAGCCTTTTCACAGTGAGATCTATGCGATATGGCCGAGAAATGTAATTTTGATGTTAACTCCCAAACAGCTGCGCAGAAGTCAACCAAACTTCACCCAATAATGTATTGTATCACAATCTAGTAGTTACATTTGGAAATTTGGTTCTAGGACATTTGGTTTGAGCGCAATCATCAAACTTAGTTAAAAAAAAGTCATTTAAGCCTTTTCACAGTGAGATCTACGCGATATGGCCGAGAAATGTAATTTTGATGTTAACTCCCAAACAGCTGCGCAGAAGTCAACCAAACTTCACCCAATAATGTATTGTATCACAATCTAGTAGTTACATTTGGAAATTTGGTTCTAGGACATTTGGTTTGAGCGCAATCATCAAACTTAGTTAAAAAAAGTCATTTAAGCCTTTTCACAGTGAGATCTACGCGATATGGCCGAGAAATGTAATTTTGATAACTCCCAAACCGCTGCGCAGAAGTCAACCAAACTTCACCCAATAGTGTATTGTATCACAATCTAGTAGTTACATTTGGAAATTTGGTTCTAGGGCATTTGGTTTGAGCGCAATCATCAAACTTAGTTAAAAAAAGTCATTTAAGCCTTTTCACAGTGAGATCTATGCGATATGGCCGAGAAATGTAATTTTGATGTTCACTCCCAAACCGCTAGGCAGAAGTCAACCAAACTTCACCCAATAGTGTATTGTATCACAATCTAGTAGTTACATTTGGGAATTTTGTTCTAGGACATTTGGTTTGAGCGCAATCATCAAACTTAGTTAAAAAAAAGTCATTTAAGCCTTTTCACAGTGAGATCTACGCGATATGGCCGAGAAATGTAATTTTGATGTTAACTCCCAAACCGCTGCGCAGAAGTCAACCAAACTTCACCTAATAGTGTATTGTATCACAATCTAGTAGTTACATTTGGAAATTTGGTTCTAGGACATTTGGTTTGAGCGCAATCATCAAACTTAGTTAAAAAAAGTCATTTAAGCCTTTTCACAGTGAGATCTACGCGATATGGCCGAGAAATGTAATTTTGATAACTCCCAAACCGCTGCGCAGAAGTCAACCAAACTTCACCCAATAGTGTATTGTATCACAATTTAGTAGTTACATTTGGAAATTTGGTTCTAGGACATTTGGTTTGAGCGCAATCATCAAACTTAGTTAAAAAAAGTCATTTAAGCCTTTTCACAGTGAGATCTACGCGATATGGCGGAGAAATGTAATTTTGATAACTCCCAAACCGCTGCGCAGAAGTCAACCAAATTTCACCCAATAGTGTATTGTATCACAATCTAGTAGTTACATTTTGAAATTTGGTTCTAGGACATTTGGTTTGAGCGCAATCATCAAACTTAGTTAAAAAAAAGTCATTTAAGCCTTTTCACAGTGAGATCTATGCGATATGGCCGAGAAATGTAATTTTGATGTTAACTCCCAAACCGCTAGGCAGAAGTCAACCAAACTTCACCCAATAGTGTATTGTATCACAATCTAGTAGTTACATTTGGAAATTTGGTTCTAGGACATTTGGTTTGAGCGCAATCATCAAACTTAGTTAAAAAAAAGTCATTTAAGCCTTTTCACAGTGAGATCTACGCGATATGGCCGAGAAATGTAATTTTGATGTTAACTCCCAAACAGCTGCGCAGAAGTCAACCAAACTTCACCCAATAATGTATTGTATCACAATCTAGTAGTTACATTTGGAAATTTGGTTCTAGGACATTTGGTTTGAGCGCAATCATCAAACTTAGTTAAAAAAAAGTCATTTAAGCCTTTTCACAGTGAGATCTACGCGATATGGCCGAGAAATGTAATTTTGATATTAACTCCCAAACCGCTGCGCAGAAGTCAAACTTCACCCAATAATGTATTGTATCACAATCTAGTAGTTACATTTGGAAATTTGGTTCTAGGACATTTGGTTTGAGCGCAATCATCAAACTTAGTTAAAAAAAGTAATTTAAGCCTTTTCACAGTGAGATCTACGCGATATGGCCGAGAAATGTAATTTTGATAACTCCCAAACCGCTGCGCAGAAGTCAACCAAACTTCACCCAATAGTGTATTGTATCACAATTTAGTAGTTACATTTGGAAATTTGGTTCTAGGACATTTGGTTTGAGCGCAATCATCAAACTTAGTTGAAAAAAGTCATTTAAGCCTTTTCACAGTGAGATCTACGCGATATGGCCGAGAAATGTAATTTTGATAACTCCCAAACCGCTGCGCAGAAGTCAACCAAACTTCACCCAATAGTGTATTGTATCACAATTTAGTAGTTACATTTGGAAATTTGGTTCTAGGACATTTGGTTTGAGCGCAATCATCAAACTTAATTAAAAAAGTCATTTAAGCCTTTTCACAGTGAGATCTATGCGATATGGCCGAGAAATGTAATTTTGATGTTCACTCCCAAACCGCTGCGCAGAAGTCAACCAAACTTCACCCAATAGTGTATTGTATCACAATCTAGTAGTTACATTTAGAAATTTGGTTCTAGGACATTTGGTTTGAGCGCAATCCTCAAACTTAGTTAAAAAAAGTCATTTAAGCCTTTTCACAGTGAGATCTACGCGATATGGCCGAGAAATGTAATTTTGATGTTAACTCCCAAACCGCAAGGCAGAAGTCAACCAAACTTCACCCAATAGTGTATTGTATCACAATCTAGTAGTTACATTTGGAAATTTGGTTCTAGGACATTTGGTTTGAGCGCAATCATCAAACTTAGTTACAAAAAGTCATTTAAGCCTTTTCACAGTGAGATCTACGCGATATGGCCGAGAAATGTAATTTTGATGTTAACTCCCAAACCGCTGCGCAGAAGTCAACCAAACTTCACCCTATAGTGTATTGTATCACAATCTAGTAGTTACATTTGGAAATTTGGTTCTAGGACATTTGGTTTGAGCGCAATCCTCAAACTTAGATAAAAAAAGTCATTTAAGCCTTTTCGCAGTGAGATCTACGCGATATGGCCGAGAAATGTAATTTTGATGTTAACTCCCAAACCGCTGCGCAGAAGTCAACCAAACTTCACCCAATAGTGTATTGTATCACAATCTAGTAGTTACATTTGGAAATTTTGTTCTAGGACATTTGGTTTGAGCGCAATCTTCAAACTCAGTTAAAAAAAGTCATTTAAGCCTTTTCACAGTGAGATCTACGCGATATGGCCGAGAAATGTAATTTTGATGTTAACTCCCAAACCGCTGCGCAGAAGTCAACCAAACTTCACCCAATAGTGTATTGTATCACAATCTAGTAGTTACATTTGGAAATTTGGTTCTAGGACATTTGGTTTGAGCGCAATCATCAAACTTAGTTAAAAAAAGTCATTTAAGCCTTTTCACAGTGAGATCTACGCGATATGGCCGAGAAATGTAATTTTGATAACTCCCAAACCGCTGCGCAGAAGTCAACCAAACTTCACCCAATAGTGTATTGTATCACAATTTAGTAGTTACATTTGGAAATTTGGTTCTAGGACATTTGGTTTGAGCGCAATCATCAAACTTAGTTTAAAAAAGTCATTTAAACCTTTTCACAGTGAGATCTACGCGATATGGCCGAGAAATGTAATTTTGATAACTCCCAAACCGCTGCGCAGAAGTCAACCAAACTTCACCCAATAGTGTATTGTTTCACAATCTAGTAGTTACATTTGGAAATTTGGTTCTAGGACATTTGGTTTGAGCGCAATCCTCAAACTTAGTTAAAAAAAGTCATTCAAGCCTTTTCGCAGTGAGATCTACGCGATATGGCCGAGAAATGTAATTTTGATGTTAACTCCCAAACCGCTGCGCAGAAGTCAAACAAACTTCACCCAATAGTGTATTGTATCACAATCTAGTAGTTACATTTGGAAATTTGGTTCTAGGACATTTGGTTTGAGCGCAATCCTCAAAGTTAGTTAAAAAATAGTCATTTAAGCCTTTTCTCAGTGAGATCTACGCGATATGGCCGAGAAATGTAATTTTGATGACTCCAAAACCGCTGCGCAGAAGTCAACCAAACTTCACCCAATAGTGTATTGTATCACAATTTAGTAGTTACATTTGGAAATTTGGTTCTAGGACATTTGGTTTGAGCGCAATCATCAAACTTAGTTGAAAAAAGTCATTTAAGCCTTTTCACAGTGAGATCTACGCGATATGGCCGAGAAATGTAATTTTGATAACTCCCAAACCGCTGCGCAGAAGTCAACCAAACTTCACCCAATAGTGTATTGTATCACAATCTAGTAGTTACATTTGGAAATTTGGTTCTAGGACATTTGGTTTGAGCGCAATCATCAAACTTAATTAAAAAAGTCATTTAAGCCTTTTCACAGTGAAATCTATGCGATATGGCCGAGAAATGTAATTTTGATGTTCACTCCCAAACCGCTAGGCAGAAGTCAACCAAACTTCACCCAATAGTGTATTGTATCACAATCTAGTAGTTACATTTGGGAATTTGGTTCTAGGACATTTGGTTTGAGCGCAATCATTAAACTTAGTTAAAAAAAAAAGTCATTTAAGCCTTTTCACAGTGAGATCTACGCGATATGGCCGAGAAATGTAATTTTGATGTTAACTCCCAAACCGCTGCGCAGAAGTCAACCAAACTTCACCTAATAGTGTATTGTATCACAATCTAGTAGTTACATTTGGAAATTTGGTTCTAGGACATTTGGTTTGAGCGCAATCATCAAACTTAGTTAAAAAAAGTCATTTAAGCCTTTTCACAGTGAAATCTATGCGATATGGCCGAGAAATGTAATTTTGATGTTCACTCCCAAACCGCTGCGCAGAAGTCAAACTTCACCCAATAATGTATTGTATCACAATCTAGTAGTTACATTTGGAAATTTGGTTCTAGGACATTTGGTTTGAGCGCAATCATCAAACTTAGTTAAAAAAAGTCATTTAAGCCTTTTCACAGTGAGATCTACGCGATATGGCCGAGAAATGTAATTTTGATAACTCCCAAACCGCTGCGCAGAAGTCAACCAAACTTCACCCAATAGTGTATTGTATCACAATCTAGTAGTTACATTTGGAAATTTGGTTCTAGGACATTTGGTTTGAGCGCAATCCTCAAACTTAGTTAAAAAAAGTCATTTAAGCCTTTTCGCAGTGAGATCTACGCGATATGGCCGAGAAATGTAATTTTGATGTTAACTCCCAAACCGCTGCGCAGAAGTCAACCAAACTTCACCCAATAGTGTATTGTATCACAATCTAGTAGTTACATTTGGAAATTTGGTTCTAGGACATTTGGTTTGAGCGCAATCCTCAAAGTTAGTTAAAAAAAAGTCATTTAAGCCTTTTCACAGTGAGATCTACGCGATATGGCCGAGAAATGTAATTTTGATAACTCCCAAACCGCTGCGCAGAAGTCAACCAAATTTCACCCAATAGTGTATTGTATCACAATCTAGTAGTTACATTTGGAAATTTGGTTCTAGGGCATTTGGTTTGAGCGCAATCATCAAACTTAGTTAAAAAAAGTCATTTAAGCCTTTTCACAGTGAGATCTACGCGATATGGCCGAGAAATGTAATTTTGATGTTAACTCCCAAACCGCTGCGCAGATGTCAACCAAACTTCACCCAATAGTGTATTGTATCACAATCTAGTAGTTACATTTGGAAATTTGGTTCTAGGACATTTGGTTTGAGCGCAATCATCAAACTTACTTAAAAAAAAAAGTCATTTAAGCCTTTTCACAGTAAGATCTACGCGATATGGCCGAGAAATGTAATTTTGATGTTAACTCCAAAACCGCTGCGCAGAAGTCAAACAAACTTCACCCAATAGTGTATTGTATCACAATCTAGTAGTTACATATTGAAATTTGGTTCTAGGACATGTGGTTTGAGCGCAATCCTCAAACTTAGTTTAAAAAAAGTCATTTAAGCCTTTTCGCAGTGAGATCTACACGATATGGCCGAGAAATGTAATTTTGATGTCAACTCCAAAACCGCTGCGCAGAAGTCAACCAAACTTCACCCAATAGTGTATTGTATCACAATCTAGTAGTTACATTTGGAAATTTGATTCTAGGACATTTGGTTTGAGCGCAATCCTCAAACTTAGTTAAAAAAAGTAATTTAAGCCTTTTCGCAGTGAGATCTACGCGATATGGCCGAGAAATGTAATTTTGATGTTAACTCCCAAACCGCTGCGCAGAAGTCAACTAAACTTCACCCAATAGTGTATTGTATCACAATTTAGTAGTTACATTTGGAAATTTGGTTCAAGGACATTTGGTTTGAGCGCAATCATCAAACTTAGTTAAAAAAAGTCATTTAAGCCTTTTCGCAGTGAGATATACGCGATATGGCCGAGAAATGTAATTTTGATGTTAACTCCCAAACCGCTGCGCAGAAGTCAACCAAACTTCACCCAATAGTGTATTGTATCACAATCTAGTAGTTAAATGTGGAAATTTGGTTCTAGGACATTTGATTTGAGCGCAATCCTCAAACTTAGTTAAAAAAGTTATTTAAGCCTTTTCACAGTGAGATCTACGCGATATGGCCAAGAAATGTAATTTTGATGTTAACTCCCAAACCGCTGCGCAGATGTCAACCAAACTTCACCCAATAGTGTATTGTATCACAATCTAGTAGTTACATTTGGAAATTTGGTTCTAGGACATTTGGTTTGAGCGCAATCCTCAAACTTAGTTAAAAAAAGTCATTTAAGCCTTTTCACAGTGAGATTTACGCGATATGGCCGAGAAATGTAATTTTGATGTTAACTCCCAAACCGCTGCGCAGAAGTCAACCAAACTTCACCCAATAGTGTATTGTATCACAATCTAGTAGTTACATTGGGAAATTTGATTCTAGGACATTTGGTTTGAGCGCAATCCTCAAACTTAGTTAAAAAAAGTCATTTAAGCCTTTTCGCAGTGAGATCTACGCGATATGGCCGAGAAATGTAATTTTGATGTTAACTCCCAAACCGCTGCGCAGAAGTCAACCAAACTTCACCCAATAGTGTATTGTATCACAATCTAGTAGTTAAATTTGGAAATTTGGTTCTAGGACATTTGGTTTGAGCGCAATCCTCAAACTTAGTTAAAAAAAGTCATTTAAGCCTTTTCGCAGTGAGATCTACGCGATATGGCCGAGAAATGTAATTTTGATGTTAACTCCCAAACCGCTGCGCAGAAGTCAACCAAACTTCACCCAATAGTGTATCGTATCACAATCTAGTAGTTACATTTGGAAATTTGGTTCTTGGACATTTGGTTTGAGCACAATCCTCAAACTTAGTTAAAAAAAGTCATTTAAGCCTTTTCTCAGTGAGATCTACGCGATATGGCCGAGAAATGTAATTTTGATGTTAACTCCAAAACCGCTGCGTAGAAGTAAACTAAACTTCACCCAATAGTGTATTGTATCACAATCTAGTAGTTACATTTGGAAATTTGGTTCTAGGACATTTGGTTTGAGCGCAATCCTCAAACTTAGTTTAAAAAATGTCATTTAAGCCTTTTCACAGTGAGATCTACGCGATATGGCCGAGAAATGTAATTTTGATGTTAACTCCAAAACCGCTGCGCAGAAGTCAACCAAACTTCACCCAATAGTGTATTGTATCACAATCTAGTAGTTACATTTGGAAATTTGGTTCTAGGACATTTGGTTTGAGCGCAATCCTCAAACTTAGTTAAAAAAAGTCATTTAAGCCTTTTCACAGTGAGATTTACGCGATATGGCCGAGAAATGTAATTTTGATGTTAACTCCCAAACCGCTGCGCAGAAGTCAACCAAACTTCACCCAATAGTGTATTGTATCACAATCTAGTAGTTACATTGGGAAATTTGATTCTAGGACATTTGGTTTGAGCGCAATCCTCAAACTTAGTTAAAAAAAGTCATTTAAGCCTTTTCGCAGTGAGATCTACGCGATATGGCCGAGAAATGTAATTTTGATGTTAACTCCCAAACCGCTGCGCAGAAGTCAACCAAACTTCACCCAATAGTGTATCGTATCACAATCTAGTAGTTACATTTGGAAATTTGGTTCTTGGACATTTGGTTTGAGCACAATCCTCAAACTTAGTTAAAAAAAGTCATTTAAGCCTTTTCTCAGTGAGATCTACGCGATATGGCCGAGAAATGTAATTTTGATGTTAACTCCAAAACCGCTGCGTAGAAGTAAACCAAACTTCACCCAATAGTGTATTGTATCACAATCTAGTAGTTACATTTGGAAATTTGGTTCTAGGACATTTGGTTTGAGCGCAATCCTCAAACTTAGTTTAAAAAATGTCATTTAAGCCTTTTCACAGTGAGATCTACACGATATGGCCGAGAAATGTAATTTTGATGTTAACTCCAAAACCGCTGCGCAGAAGTCAACCAAACTTCACCCAATAGTGTATTGTATCACAATCTAGTAGTTACATTTGGAAATTTGGTTCTAGGACATTTGGTTTGAGCGCAATCCTCAAACTTAGTTAAAAAAAGTCATTTAAGCCTTTTCGCAGTGAGATCTACGCGATATGGCCGAGAAATGTAATTTTGATGTTAACTCCCAAACCGCTGCGCAGAAGTAAACCAAACTTCACCCAATAGTGTATTGTATCACAATCTAGTAGTTACATTTGGAAATTTGGTTCTAGGACATTTGGTTTGAGCGCAATCCTCAAACTTAGTTAAAAAAAAGTCATTTAAGCCTTTTCACAGTGAGATCTACGCGATATGGCCGAGAAATGTAATTTTGATGTTAACTCCAAAACCGATGCGCAGAAGTCAACCAAACTTCACCCAATAGTGTATTGTATCACAATCTAGTAGTTACATTTGGAAATTTGGTTCTAGGACATTTGGTTTGAGCGCAATCCTCAAACTTAGTTTAAAAAAAGTCATTTAAGCCTTTTCGCAGTGAGATCTACACGATATGGCCGAGAAATGTAATTTTGATGTCAACTCCAAAACCGCTGCGCAGAAGTCAACCAAACTACACCCAATAGTGTATTGTATCACAATCTAGTAGTTACATTTGGAAATTTGATTCTAGGACATTTGGTTTGAGCGCAATCATCAAACTTAGGTCAAAAAAGTCATTTAAGCCTTTTCGCAGTGAGATATACGCGATATGGCCGAGAAATGTAATTTTGATGTTAATTCCCAAACCGCTGCGCAGAAGTCAACCAAACTTCACCCAATAGTGTATTGTATCACAATCTAGTAGTTAAATGTGGAAATTTGGTTCTAGGACATTTGATTTGAGCGCAATCCTCAAACTTAGTTAAAAAAAGTTATTTAAGCCTTTTCACAGTGAGATCTACGCGATATGGCCGAGAAATGTAATTTTGATGTTAACTCCCAAACCGCTGCGCAGATGTCAACCAAACTTCACCCAATAGTGTATTGTATCAAAATCTAGTAGTTACATTTGGAAATTTGGTTCTAGGACATTTGGTTTGAGCGCAATCATCAAACTTACTTAAAAAAAAAAAGTCATTTAAGCCTTTTCACAGTAAGATCTACGCGATATGGCCGAGAAATGTAATTTTGATGTTAACTCCCAAACCGCTGCGCAGAAGTCAACCAAACTTCACCCAATAGTGTATTGTATCACAATCTAGTAGTTACATTTGGAAATTTGATTCTAGGACATTTGGTTTGAGCGCAATCCTCAAACTTAGTTAAAAAAAGTCATTTAAGCCTTTTCGCAGTGAGATCTACGCGATATGGCCGAGAAATGTAATTTTGATGTTAACTCCCAAACCGCTGCGCAGAAGTAAACCAAACTTCACCCAATAGTGTATTGTATCACAATCTAGTAGTTACATTTGGAAATTTGGTTCTAGGACATTTGGTTTGAGCGCAATCCTCAAACTTATTTAAAAAAAAGTCATTTAAGCCTTTTCACAGTGAGATCTACGCGATATGGCCGAGAAATGTAATTTTGATGTTAACTCCCAAACCGCTGCGCAGATGTCAACCAAACTTCACCCAATAGTGTATTGTATCACAATCTAGTAGTTACATTTGGAAATTTGGTTCTAGGACATTTGGTTTGAGCGCAATCATCAAACTTACTTAAAAAAAAAAGTCATTTAAGCCTTTTCACAGTAAGATCTACGCGATATGGCCGAGAAATGTAATTTTGATGTTAACTCCAAAACCGCTGCGCAGAAGTCAAACAAACTTCACCCAATAGTGTATTGTATCACAATCTAGTAGTTACATATTGAAATTTGGTTCTAGGACATGTGGTTTGAGCGCAATCCTCAAACTTAGTTTAAAAAAAGTCATTTAAGCCTTTTCGCAGTGAGATCTACACGATATGGCCGAGAAATGTAATTTTGATGTCAACTCCAAAACCGCTGCGCAGAAGTCAATCAAACTTCACCCAATAGTGTATTGTATCACAATCTAGTAGTTACATTTGGAAATTTGATTCTAGGACATTTGGTTTGAGCGCAATCCTCAAACTTAGTTAAAAAAAGTAATTTAAGCCTTTTCGCAGTGAGATCTACGCGATATGGCCGAGAAATGTAATTTTGATGTTAACTCCCAAACCGCTGCGCAGAAGTCAACCAAACTTCACCCAATAGTGTATTGTATCACAATTTAGTAGTTACATTTGGAAATTTGGTTCAAGGACATTTGGTTTGAGCGCAATCATCAAACTTAGTTAAAAAAAGTCATTTAAGCCTTTTCGCAGTGAGATATACGCGATATGGCCGAGAAATGTAATTTTGATGTTAACTCCCAAACCGCTGCGCAGAAGTCAACCAAACTTCACCCAATAGTGTATTGTATCACAATCTAGTAGTTAAATGTGGAAATTTGGTTCTAGGACATTTGATTTGAGCGCAATCCTCAAACTTAGTTAAAAAAAGTTATTTAAGCCTTTTCACAGTGAGATCTACGCGATATGGCCAAGAAATGTAATTTTGATGTTAACTCCCAAACCGCTGCGCAGATGTCAACCAAACTTCACCCAATAGTGTATTGTATCACAATCTAGTAGTTACATTTGGAAATTTGGTTCTAGGACATTTGGTTTGAGCGCAATCCTCAAACTTAGTTAAAAAAAGTCATTTAAGCCTTTTCACAGTGAGATTTACGCGATATGGCCGAGAAATGTAATTTTGATGTTAACTCCCAAACCGCTGCGCAGAAGTCAACCAAACTTCACCCAATAGTGTATTGTATCACAATCTAGTAGTTACATTGGGAAATTTGATTCTAGGACATTTGGTTTGAGCGCAATCCTCAAACTTAGTTAAAAAAAGTCATTTAAGCCTTTTCGCAGTGAGATCTACGCGATATGGCCGAGAAATGTAATTTTGATGTTAACTCCCAAACCGCTGCGCAGAAGTCAACCAAACTTCACCCAATAGTGTATTGTATCACAATCTAGTAGTTAAATTTGGAAATTTGGTTCTAGGACATTTGGTTTGAGCGCAATCCTCAAACTTAGTTAAAAAAAGTCATTTAAGCCTTTTTTCAGTGAGATCTACGCGATATGGCCGAGAAATGTAATTTTGATGTTAACTCCCAAACCGCTGCGCAGAAGTAAACCAAACTTCACCCAATAGTGTATTGTATCACAATCTAGTAGTTACATTTGGAAATTTGGTTCTAGGACATTTGGTTTGAGCGCAATCCTCAAACTTAGTTAAAAAAAAGTCATTTAAGCCTTTTCACAGTGAGATCTACGCGATATGGCCGAGAAATGTAATTTTGATGTTAACTCCAAAACCGCTGCGCAGAAGTCAACCAAACTTCACCCATTAGTGTATTGTATCACAATCTAGTAGTTACATTTGGAAATTTGGTTCTAGGACATTTGGTTTGAGCGCAATCCTCAAACTTAGTTAAAAAAAGTCATTTAAGCCTTTTCGCAGTGAGATCTACGCGATATGGCCTAGAAATGTAATTTTGATGTTAACTCCAAAACCGCTGCGCAGAAGTCAACCAAACTTCACCCAATAGTGTATTGTATCACAATCTAGTAGTTACATTTGGAAATTTGGTTCTAGGACATTTGGTTTGAGCGCAATCCTCAAAATTAGTTAAAAAAAGTAATTTAAGCCTTTTCGCAGTGAGATCTACGCGATATGGCCGAGAAATGTAATTTTGATGTTAACTCCCAAACCGCTGCGCAGAAGTCAACCAAACTTCACCCAATAGTGTATCGTATCACAATCTAGTAGTTACATTTGGAAATTTGGTTCTAGGACATTTGGTTTGAGCACAATCCTCAAACTTAGTTAAAAAAAGTCATTTAAGCCTTTTCTCAGTGAGATCTACGCGATATGGCCGAGAAATGTAATTTTGATGTTAACTCCAAAACCGCTGCGTAGAAGTAAACTAAACTTCACCCAATAGTGTATTGTATCACAATCTAGTAGTTACATTTGGAAATTTGGTTCTAGGACATTTGGTTTGAGCGCAATCCTCAAACTTAGTTTAAAAAATGTCATTTAAGCCTTTTCACAGTGAGATCTACGCGATATGGCCGAGAAATGTAATTTTGATGTTAACTCCAAAACCGCTGCGCAGAAGTCAACCAAACTTCACCCAATAGTGTATTGTATCACAATCTAGTAGTTACATTTGGAAATTTGGTTCTAGGACATTTGGTTTGAGCGCAATCCTCAAACTTAGTTAAAAAAAGTCATTTAAGCCTTTTCACAGTGAGATTTACGCGATATGGCCGAGAAATGTAATTTTGATGTTAACTCCCAAACCGCTGCGCAGAAGTCAACCAAACTTCACCCAATAGTGTATTGTATCACAATCTAGTAGTTACATTGGGAAATTTGATTCTAGGACATTTGGTTTGAGCGCAATCCTCAAACTTAGTTAAAAAAAGTCATTTAAGCCTTTTCGCAGTGAGATCTACGCGATATGGCCGAGAAATGTAATTTTGATGTTAACTCCCAAACCGCTGCGCAGAAGTCAACCAAACTTCACCCAATAGTGTATCGTATCACAATCTAGTAGTTACATTTGGAAATTTGGTTCTTGGACATTTGGTTTGAGCACAATCCTCAAACTTAGTTAAAAAAAGTCATTTAAGCCTTTTCTCAGTGAGATCTACGCGATATGGCCGAGAAATGTAATTTTGATGTTAACTCCAAAACCGCTGCGTAGAAGTAAACCAAACTTCACCCAATAGTGTATTGTATCACAATCTAGTAGTTACATTTGGAAATTTGGTTCTAGGACATTTGGTTTGAGCGCAATCCTCAAACTTAGTTTAAAAAATGTCATTTAAGCCTTTTCACAGTGAGATCTACACGATATGGCCGAGAAATGTAATTTTGATGTTAACTCCAAAACCGCTGCGCAGAAGTCAACCAAACTTCACCCAATAGTGTATTGTATCACAATCTAGTAGTTACATTTGGAAATTTGGTTCTAGGACATTTGGTTTGAGCGCAATCCTCAAACTTAGTTAAAAAAAGTCATTTAAGCCTTTTCGCAGTGAGATCTACGCGATATGGCCGAGAAATGTAATTTTGATGTTAACTCCCAAACCGCTGCGCAGAAGTAAACCAAACTTCACCCAATAGTGTATTGTATCACAATCTAGTAGTTACATTTGGAAATTTGGTTCTAGGACATTTGGTTTGAGCGCAATCCTCAAACTTAGTTAAAAAAAAGTCATTTAAGCCTTTTCACAGTGAGATCTACGCGATATGGCCGAGAAATGTAATTTTGATGTTAACTCCAAAACCGATGCGCAGAAGTCAACCAAACTTCACCCAATAGTGTATTGTATCACAATCTAGTAGTTACATTTGGAAATTTGGTTCTAGGACATTTGGTTTGAGCGCAATCCTCAAACTTAGTTTAAAAAAAGTCATTTAAGCCTTTTCTCAGTGAGATCTACGCGATATGGCCGAGAAATGTAATTTTGATGACTCCAAAACCGCTGCGCAGAAGTCAACCAAACTTCACCCAATAGTGTATTGTATCACAATTTAGTAGTTACATTTGGAAATTTGGTTCTAGGACATTTGGTTTGAGCGCAATCATCAAACTTAGTTAAAAAAAGTCATGTAAGCCTTTTCACAGTGAGATCTACGCGATATGGCCGAGAAATGTAATTTTGATGTTAACTCCCAAACCGCTGCGCAGAAGTCAACCAAACTTCACCCAATAGTGTATTGTATCACAATCTAGTAGTTACATTTGGAAATTTGATTCTAGGACATTTGGTTTGAGCGCAATCCTCAAACTTAGTTAAAAAAAGTCATTTAAGCCTTTTCGCAGTGAGATCTACGCGATATGGCCGAGAAATGTAATTTTGATGTTAACTCCCAAACCGCTGCGCAGAAGTAAACCAAACTTCACCCAATAGTGTATTGTATCACAATCTAGTAGTTACATTTGGAAATTTGGTTCTAGGACATTTGGTTTGAGCGCAATCCTCAAACTTATTTAAAAAAAAGTCATTTAAGCCTTTTCACAGTGAGATCTACGCGATATGGCCGAGAAATGTAATTTTGATGTTAACTCCCAAACCGCTGCGCAGATGTCAACCAAACTTCACCCAATAGTGTATTGTATCACAATCTAGTAGTTACATTTGGAAATTTGGTTCTAGGACATTTGGTTTGAGCGCAATCATCAAACTTACTTAAAAAAAAAAGTCATTTAAGCCTTTTCACAGTAAGATCTACGCGATATGGCCGAGAAATGTAATTTTGATGTTAACTCCAAAACCGCTGCGCAGAAGTCAAACAAACTTCACCCAATAGTGTATTGTATCACAATCTAGTAGTTACATATTGAAATTTGGTTCTAGGACATGTGGTTTGAGCGCAATCCTCAAACTTAGTTTAAAAAAAGTCATTTAAGCCTTTTCGCAGTGAGATCTACACGATATGGCCGAGAAATGTAATTTTGATGTCAACTCCAAAACCGCTGCGCAGAAGTCAACCAAACTACACCCAATAGTGTATTGTATCACAATCTAGTAGTTACATTTGGAAATTTGATTCTAGGACATTTGGTTTGAGCGCAATCATCAAACTTAGGTCAAAAAAGTCATTTAAGCCTTTTCGCAGTGAGATATACGCGATATGGCCGAGAAATGTAATTTTGATGTTAATTCCCAAACCGCTGCGCAGAAGTCAACCAAACTTCACCCAATAGTGTATTGTATCACAATCTAGTAGTTAAATGTGGAAATTTGGTTCTAGGACATTTGATTTGAGCGCAATCCTCAAACTTAGTTAAAAAAAGTTATTTAAGCCTTTTCACAGTGAGATCTACGCGATATGGCCGAGAAATGTAATTTTGATGTTAACTCCCAAACCGCTGCGCAGATGTCAACCAAACTTCACCCAATAGTGTATTGTATCAAAATCTAGTAGTTACATTTGGAAATTTGGTTCTAGGACATTTGGTTTGAGCGCAATCATCAAACTTACTTAAAAAAAAAAAGTCATTTAAGCCTTTTCACAGTAAGATCTACGCGATATGGCCGAGAAATGTAATTTTGATGTTAACTCCCAAACCGCTGCGCAGAAGTCAACCAAACTTCACCCAATAGTGTATTGTATCACAATCTAGTAGTTACATTTGGAAATTTGATTCTAGGACATTTGGTTTGAGCGCAATCCTCAAACTTAGTTAAAAAAAGTCATTTAAGCCTTTTCGCAGTGAGATCTACGCGATATGGCCGAGAAATGTAATTTTGATGTTAACTCCCAAACCGCTGCGCAGAAGTAAACCAAACTTCACCCAATAGTGTATTGTATCACAATCTAGTAGTTACATTTGGAAATTTGGTTCTAGGACATTTGGTTTGAGCGCAATCCTCAAACTTATTTAAAAAAAAGTCATTTAAGCCTTTTCACAGTGAGATCTACGCGATATGGCCGAGAAATGTAATTTTGATGTTAACTCCCAAACCGCTGCGCAGATGTCAACCAAACTTCACCCAATAGTGTATTGTATCACAATCTAGTAGTTACATTTGGAAATTTGGTTCTAGGACATTTGGTTTGAGCGCAATCATCAAACTTACTTAAAAAAAAAAGTCATTTAAGCCTTTTCACAGTAAGATCTACGCGATATGGCCGAGAAATGTAATTTTGATGTTAACTCCAAAACCGCTGCGCAGAAGTCAAACAAACTTCACCCAATAGTGTATTGTATCACAATCTAGTAGTTACATATTGAAATTTGGTTCTAGGACATGTGGTTTGAGCGCAATCCTCAAACTTAGTTTAAAAAAAGTCATTTAAGCCTTTTCGCAGTGAGATCTACACGATATGGCCGAGAAATGTAATTTTGATGTCAACTCCAAAACCGCTGCGCAGAAGTCAATCAAACTTCACCCAATAGTGTATTGTATCACAATCTAGTAGTTACATTTGGAAATTTGATTCTAGGACATTTGGTTTGAGCGCAATCCTCAAACTTAGTTAAAAAAAGTAATTTAAGCCTTTTCGCAGTGAGATCTACGCGATATGGCCGAGAAATGTAATTTTGATGTTAACTCCCAAACCGCTGCGCAGAAGTCAACCAAACTTCACCCAATAGTGTATTGTATCACAATTTAGTAGTTACATTTGGAAATTTGGTTCAAGGACATTTGGTTTGAGCGCAATCATCAAACTTAGTTAAAAAAAGTCATTTAAGCCTTTTCGCAGTGAGATATACGCGATATGGCCGAGAAATGTAATTTTGATGTTAACTCCCAAACCGCTGCGCAGAAGTCAACCAAACTTCACCCAATAGTGTATTGTATCACAATCTAGTAGTTAAATGTGGAAATTTGGTTCTAGGACATTTGATTTGAGCGCAATCCTCAAACTTAGTTAAAAAAAGTTATTTAAGCCTTTTCACAGTGAGATCTACGCGATATGGCCAAGAAATGTAATTTTGATGTTAACTCCCAAACCGCTGCGCAGATGTCAACCAAACTTCACCCAATAGTGTATTGTATCACAATCTAGTAGTTACATTTGGAAATTTGGTTCTAGGACATTTGGTTTGAGCGCAATCCTCAAACTTAGTTAAAAAAAGTCATTTAAGCCTTTTCACAGTGAGATTTACGCGATATGGCCGAGAAATGTAATTTTGATGTTAACTCCCAAACCGCTGCGCAGAAGTCAACCAAACTTCACCCAATAGTGTATTGTATCACAATCTAGTAGTTACATTGGGAAATTTGATTCTAGGACATTTGGTTTGAGCGCAATCCTCAAACTTAGTTAAAAAAAGTCATTTAAGCCTTTTCGCAGTGAGATCTACGCGATATGGCCGAGAAATGTAATTTTGATGTTAACTCCCAAACCGCTGCGCAGAAGTCAACCAAACTTCACCCAATAGTGTATTGTATCACAATCTAGTAGTTAAATTTGGAAATTTGGTTCTAGGACATTTGGTTTGAGCGCAATCCTCAAACTTAGTTAAAAAAAGTCATTTAAGCCTTTTTTCAGTGAGATCTACGCGATATGGCCGAGAAATGTAATTTTGATGTTAACTCCCAAACCGCTGCGCAGAAGTAAACCAAACTTCACCCAATAGTGTATTGTATCACAATCTAGTAGTTACATTTGGAAATTTGGTTCTAGGACATTTGGTTTGAGCGCAATCCTCAAACTTAGTTAAAAAAAAGTCATTTAAGCCTTTTCACAGTGAGATCTACGCGATATGGCCGAGAAATGTAATTTTGATGTTAACTCCAAAACCGCTGCGCAGAAGTCAACCAAACTTCACCCATTAGTGTATTGTATCACAATCTAGTAGTTACATTTGGAAATTTGGTTCTAGGACATTTGGTTTGAGCGCAATCCTCAAACTTAGTTAAAAAAAGTCATTTAAGCCTTTTCGCAGTGAGATCTACGCGATATGGCCTAGAAATGTAATTTTGATGTTAACTCCAAAACCGCTGCGCAGAAGTCAACCAAACTTCACCCAATAGTGTATTGTATCACAATCTAGTAGTTACATTTGGAAATTTGGTTCTAGGACATTTGGTTTGAGCGCAATCCTCAAAATTAGTTAAAAAAAGTCATTTAAGCCTTTTCGCAGTGAGATCTACGCGATATGGCCGAGAAATGTAATTTTGATGTTAACTCCCAAACCGCTGCGCAGAAGTCAACCAAACTTCACCCAATAGTGTATCGTATCACAATCTAGTAGTTACATTTGGAAATTTGGTTCTAGGACATTTGGTTTGAGCACAATCCTCAAACTTAGTTAAAAAAAGTCATTTAAGCCTTTTCTCAGTGAGATCTACGCGATATGGCCGAGAAATGTAATTTTGATGTTAACTCCAAAACCGCTGCGTAGAAGTAAACCAAACTTCACCCAATAGTGTATTGTATCACAATCTAGTAGTTACATATAGAAATTTGGTTCTAGGACATTTGGTTTGAGCGCAATCCTCAAACTTAGTTAAAAAAAGTCATTTAAGCCTTTTCGCAGTGAGATCTACGCGATATGGCCGAAAAATGTAATTTTGATGTTAACTCCAAAACCGCTGCGCAGAAGTCAACCAAACTTCACCCAATAGTGTATTGTATCACAATCTAGTAGTTACATTTGGAAATTTGGTTCTAGGACATTTGGTTTGAGCGCAATCCTCAAACTTAGTTAAAAAAAGTCATTTAAGCCTTTTCGCAGTGAGATCTACGCGATATGGCCGAGAAATGTAATTTTGATGTTAACTCCCAAACCGCTGCGCAGAAGTCAACCAAACTTCACCCAATAGTGTATTGTATCACAATCCAGTAGTTACATTTGGAAATTTGGTTCTAGGGCATTTCGTTTGAGCGCAATCCTCAAACTTAGTTAAAAAAAAGTCATTTAAGCCTTTTCTCAGTGAGATCTACGCGATATGGCCGAGAAATGTAATTTTGATGTTAACTCCCAAACCGCTGCGCAGAAGTCAACCAAACTTCACCCAATAGTGTATTGTATCACAATCTAGTAGTTACATTTGGAAATTTGGTTCTAGGACATTTGGTTTGAGCGCAATCCTCAAACTTAGTTAAAAAAAAGTCATTTAAGCCTTTTCACAGTGAGATCTACGCGATATGGCCGAGAAATGTAATTTTGATGTTAACTCCAAAACCGCTGCACAGAAGTCAACCAAACTTCACCCAATAGTGTATTGTATCACGATCTAGTAGTTACATTTGGAAATTTGGTTCTAGGACATTTGGTTTGAGCGCAATCCTCAAACTTAGTTAAAAAAAAGTCATTAAAGCCTTTTCGCAGTGAGATCTACGCGATATGGCCGAGAAATGTAATTTTGATGTTAACTCCCAAACCGCTGCGCAGAAGTCAACCAAACTTCACCCAATAGTGTATCGTATCACAATCTAGTAGTTACATTTGGAAATTTGGTTCTTGGACATTTGGTTTGAGCACAATCCTCAAACTTAGTTAAAAAAAGTCATTTAAGCCTTTTCTCAGTGAGATCTACGCGATATGGCCGAGAAATGTAATTTTGATGTTAACTCCAAAACCGCTGCGTAGAAGTAAACCAAACTTCACCCAATAGTGTATTGTATCACAATCTAGTAGTTACATTTGGAAATTTGGTTCTAGGACATTTGGTTTGAGCGCAATCCTCAAACTTAGTTTAAAAAATGTCATTTAAGCCTTTTCACAGTGAGATCTACACGATATGGCCGAGAAATGTAATTTTGATGTTAACTCCAAAACCGCTGCGCAGAAGTCAACCAAACTTCACCCAATAGTGTATTGTATCACAATCTAGTAGTTACATTTGGAAATTTGGTTCTAGGACATTTGGTTTGAGCGCAATCCTCAAACTTAGTTAAAAAAAGTCATTTAAGCCTTTTCGCAGTGAGATCTACGCGATATGGCCGAGAAATGTAATTTTGATGTTAACTCCCAAACCGCTGCGCAGAAGTAAACCAAACTTCACCCAATAGTGTATTGTATCACAATCTAGTAGTTACATTTGGAAATTTGGTTCTAGGACATTTGGTTTGAGCGCAATCCTCAAACTTAGTTAAAAAAAAGTCATTTAAGCCTTTTCACAGTGAGATCTACGCGATATGGCCGAGAAATGTAATTTTGATGTTAACTCCAAAACCGATGCGCAGAAGTCAACCAAACTTCACCCAATAGTGTATTGTATCACAATCTAGTAGTTACATTTGGAAATTTGGTTCTAGGACATTTGGTTTGAGCGCAATCCTCAAACTTAGTTTAAAAAAAGTCATTTAAGCCTTTTCTCAGTGAGATCTACGCGATATGGCCGAGAAATGTAATTTTGATGACTCCAAAACCGCTGCGCAGAAGTCAACCAAACTTCACCCAATAGTGTATTGTATCACAATTTAGTAGTTACATTTGGAAATTTGGTTCTAGGACATTTGGTTTGAGCGCAATCATCAAACTTAGTTAAAAAAAGTCATGTAAGCCTTTTCACAGTGAGATCTACGCGATATGGCCGAGAAATGTAATTTTGATAACTCCCAAACCGCTGCGCAGAAGTCAACCAAACTTCACCCAATAGTGTATTGTATCACAATTTAGTAGTTACATTTGGAAATTTGGTTCAAGGACATTTGGTTTGAGCGCAATCCTCAAACTTAGTTAAAAAAAGTCATTTAAGCCTTTTCGCAGTGAGATCTACGCGATATGGCCGAGAAATGTAATTTTGATGTTAACTCCCAAACCGCTGCGCAGAAGTCAACCAAACTTCACCCAATAGTGTATTGTATCACAATCTAGTAGTTACATTTGGAAATTTGGTTCTAGGGCATTTCGTTTGAGCGCAATCCTCAAACTTAGTTAAAAAAAAGTCATTTAAGCCTTTTCTCAGTGAGATCTACGCGATATGGCCGAGAAATGTAATTTTGATGTTAACTCCCAAACCGCTGCGCAGAAGTCAACCAAACTTCACCCAATAGTGTATTGTATCACAATCTAGTAGTTACATTTGGAAATTTGGTTCTAGGACATTTGGTTTGAGCGCAATCCTCAAACTTAGTTAAAAAAAAGTCATTTAAGCCTTTTCACAGTGAGATCTACGCGATATGGCCGAGAAATGTAATTTTGATGTTAACTCCAAAACCGCTGCACAGAAGTCAACCAAACTTCACCCAATAGTGTATTGTATCACGATCTAGTAGTTACATTTGGAAATTTGGTTCTAGGACATTTGGTTTGAGCGCAATCCTCAAACTTAGTTAAAAAAAAGTCATTAAAGCCTTTTCGCAGTGAGATCTACGCGATATGGCCGAGAAATGTAATTTTGATGTTAACTCCCAAACCGCTGCGCAGAAGTCAACCAAACTTCACCCAATAGTGTATCGTATCACAATCTAGTAGTTACATTTGGAAATTTGGTTCTTGGACATTTGGTTTGAGCACAATCCTCAAACTTAGTTAAAAAAAGTCATTTAAGCCTTTTCTCAGTGAGATCTACGCGATATGGCCGAGAAATGTAATTTTGATGTTAACTCCAAAACCGCTGCGTAGAAGTAAACCAAACTTCACCCAATAGTGTATTGTATCACAATCTAGTAGTTACATTTGGAAATTTGGTTCTAGGACATTTGGTTTGAGCGCAATCCTCAAACTTAGTTTAAAAAATGTCATTTAAGCCTTTTCACAGTGAGATCTACACGATATGGCCGAGAAATGTAATTTTGATGTTAACTCCAAAACCGCTGCGCAGAAGTCAACCAAACTTCACCCAATAGTGTATTGTATCACAATCTAGTAGTTACATTTGGAAATTTGGTTCTAGGACATTTGGTTTGAGCGCAATCCTCAAACTTAGTTAAAAAAAGTCATTTAAGCCTTTTCGCAGTGAGATCTACGCGATATGGCCGAGAAATGTAATTTTGATGTTAACTCCCAAACCGCTGCGCAGAAGTAAACCAAACTTCACCCAATAGTGTATTGTATCACAATCTAGTAGTTACATTTGGAAATTTGGTTCTAGGACATTTGGTTTGAGCGCAATCCTCAAACTTAGTTAAAAAAAAGTCATTTAAGCCTTTTCACAGTGAGATCTACGCGATATGGCCGAGAAATGTAATTTTGATGTTAACTCCAAAACCGATGCGCAGAAGTCAACCAAACTTCACCCAATAGTGTATTGTATCACAATCTAGTAGTTACATTTGGAAATTTGGTTCTAGGACATTTGGTTTGAGCGCAATCCTCAAACTTAGTTTAAAAAAAGTCATTTAAGCCTTTTCTCAGTGAGATCTACGCGATATGGCCGAGAAATGTAATTTTGATGACTCCAAAACCGCTGCGCAGAAGTCAACCAAACTTCACCCAATAGTGTATTGTATCACAATTTAGTAGTTACATTTGGAAATTTGGTTCTAGGACATTTGGTTTGAGCGCAATCATCAAACTTAGTTAAAAAAAGTCATGTAAGCCTTTTCACAGTGAGATCTACGCGATATGGCCGAGAAATGTAATTTTGATAACTCCCAAACCGCTGCGCAGAAGTCAACCAATTTTCACCCAATAGTGTATTGTATCACAATTTAGTAGTTACATTTGGAAATTTGGTTCAAGGACATTTGGTTTGAGCGCAATCATCAAACTTAGTTAAAAAAAGTCATTTAAGCCTTTTCGCAGTGAGATATACGCGATATGGCCGAGAAATGTAATTTTGATGTTAATTCCCAAACCGCTGCGCAGAAGTCAACCAAACTTCACCCAATAGTGTATTGTATCACAATCTAGTAGTTAAATGTGGAAATTTGGTTCTAGGACATTTGATTTGAGCGCAATCCTCAAACTTAGTTAAAAAAAGTTATTTAAGCCTTTTCACAGTGAGATCTACGCGATATGGCCGAGAAATGTAATTTTGATGTTAACTCCCAAACCGCTGCGCAGATGTCAACCAAACTTCACCCAATAGTGTATTGTATCACAATCTAGTAGTTACATTTGGAAATTTGGTTCTAGGACATTTGGTTTGAGCGCAATCATCAAACTTACTTAAAAAAAAAAGTCATTTAAGCCTTTTCACAGTAAGATCTACGCGATATGGCCGAGAAATGTAATTTTGATGTTAACTCCCAAACCGCTGCGCAGAAGTCAACCAAACTTCACCCAATAGTGTATTGTATCACAATCTAGTAGTTACATTTGGAAATTTGATTCTAGGACATTTGGTTTGAGCGCAATCCTCAAACTTAGTTAAAAAAAGTCATTTAAGCCTTTTCGCAGTGAGATCTACGCGATATGGCCGAGAAATGTAATTTTGATGTTAAATCCCTAACCGCTGCGCAGAAGTAAACCAAACTTCACCCAATAGTGTATTGTATCACAATCTAGTAGTTACATTTGGAAATTTGGTTCTAGGACATTTGGTTTGAGCGCAATCCTCAAACTTAGTTAAAAAAAAGTCATTTAAGCCTTTTCACAGTGAGATCTACGCGATATGGCCGAGAAATGTAATTTTGATGTTAACTCCCAAACCGCTGCGCAGATGTCAACCAAACTTCACCCAATAGTGTATTGTATCACAATCTAGTAGTTACATTTGGAAATTTGGTTCTAGGACATTTGGTTTGAGCGCAATCATCAAACTTACTTAAAAAAAAAAGTCATTTAAGCCTTTTCACAGTAAGATCTACGCGATATGGCCGAGAAATGTAATTTTGATGTTAACTCCAAAACCGCTGCGCAGAAGTCAAACAAACTTCACCCAATAGTGTATTGTATCACAATCTAGTAGTTACATATTGAAATTTGGTTCTAGGACATGTGGTTTGAGCGCAATCCTCAAACTTAGTTTAAAAAAAGTCATTTAAGCCTTTTCGCAGTGAGATCTACACGATATGGCCGAGAAATGTAATTTTGATGTCAACTCCAAAACCGCTGCGCAGAAGTCAACCAAACTTCACCCAATAGTGTATTGTATCACAATCTAGTAGTTACATTTGGAAATTTGATTCTAGGACATTTGGTTTGAGCGCAATCCTCAAACTTAGTTAAAAAAAGTAATTTAAGCCTTTTCGCAGTGAGATCTACGCAATATGGCCGAGAAATGTAATTTTGATGTTAACTCCCAAACCGCTGCGCAGAAGTCAACCAAACTTCACCCAATAGTGTATTGTATCACAATTTAGTAGTTACATTTGGAAATTTGGTTCAAGGACATTTGGTTTGAGCGCAATCATCAAACTTAGTTAAAAAAAGTCATTTAAGCCTTTTCGCAGTGAGATATACGCGATATGGCCGAGAAATGTAATTTTGATGTTAACTCCCAAACCGCTGCGCAGAAGTCAACCAAACTTCACCCAATAGTGTATTGTATCACAATCTAGTAGTTAAATGTGGAAATTTGGTTCTAGGACATTTGATTTGAGCGCAATCCTCAAACTTAGTTAAAAAAAGTTATTTAAGCCTTTTCACAGTGAGATCTACGCGATATGGCCAAGAAATGTAATTTTGATGTTAACTCCCAAACCGCTGCGCAGATGTCAACCAAACTTCACCCAATAGTGTATTGTATCACAATCTAGTAGTTACATTTGGAAATTTGATTCTAGGACATTTGGTTTGAGCGCAATCCTCAAACTTAGTTAAAAAAAGTAATTTAAGCCTTTTCGCAGTGAGATCTACGCGATATGGCCGAGAAATGTAATTTTGATGTTAACTCCCAAACCGCTGCGCAGAAGTCAACCAAACTTCACCCAATAGTGTATTGTATCACAATTTAGTAGTTACATTTGGAAATTTGGTTCAAGGACATTTGGTTTGAGCGCAATCATCAAACTTAGTTAAAAAAAGTCATTTAAGCCTTTTCGCAGTGAGATATACGCGATATGGCCGAGAAATGTAATTTTGATGTTAACTCCCAAACCGCTGCGCAGAAGTCAACCAAACTTCACCCAATAGTGTATTGTATCACAATCTAGTAGTTAAATGTGGAAATTTGGTTCTAGGACATTTGATTTGAGCGCAATCCTCAAACTTAGTTAAAAAAAGTTATTTAAGCCTTTTCACAGTGAGATCTACGCGATATGGCCAAGAAATGTAATTTTGATGTTAACTCCCAAACCGCTGCGCAGATGTCAACCAAACTTCACCCAATAGTGTATTGTATCACAATCTAGTAGTTACATTTGGAAATTTGGTTCTAGGACATTTGGTTTGAGCGCAATCCTCAAACTTAGTTAAAAAAAGTCATTTAAGCCTTTTCACAGTGAGATTTACGCGATATGGCCGAGAAATGTAATTTTGATGTTAACTCCCAAACCGCTGCGCAGAAGTCAACCAAACTTCACCCAATAGTGTATTGTATCACAATCTAGTAGTTACATTGGGAAATTTGATTCTAGGACATTTGGGTTGAGCGCAATCCTCAAACTTAGTTAAAAAAAGTCATTTAAGCCTTTTCGCAGTGAGATCTACGCGATATGGCCGAGAAATGTAATTTTGATGTTAACTCCCAAACCGCTGCGCAGAAGTCAACCAAACTTCACCCAATAGTGTATTGTATCACAATCTAGTAGTTAAATTTGGAAATTTGGTTCTAGGACATTTGGTTTGAGCGCAATCCTCAAACTTAGTTAAAAAAAGTCATTTAAGCCTTTTTTCAGTGAGATCTACGCGATATGGCCGAGAAATGTAATTTTGATGTTAACTCCCAAACCGCTGCGCAGAAGTCAACCAAACTTCACCCAATAGTGTATTGTATCACAATCTAGTAGTTACATTTGGAAATTTGGTTCTAGGACATTTGGTTTGAGCGCAATCCTCAAAATTAGTTAAAAAAAGTCATTTAAGCCTTTTCGCAGTGAGATCTACGCGATATGGCCGAGAAATGTAATTTTGATGTTAACTCCCAAACCGCTGCGCAGAAGTCAACCAAACTTCACCCAATAGTGTATTGTATCACAATCTAGTAGTTACATTTGGAAATTTGGTTCTAGGACATTTGGTTTGAGCGCAATCCTCAAACTTAGTTTAAAAAAGTCATTTAAGCCTTTTCGCAGTGAGATCTACGCGATATGGCCGAGAAATGTAATTTTGATGTTAACTCCCAAACCGCTGCGCAGAAGTCAACCAAACTTCACCCAATAGTGCATTGTATCACAATCTAGTAGTTACATTTGAAAATTTGGTTCTAGGACATTTGGGTTGAGCGCAATCCTCAAACTTAGTTAAAAAAAGTCATTTAAGCCTTTTCTCAGTGAGATATACGCGATATGGCCGAGAAATGTAATTTTGATGTTAACTCCAAAACCGCTGCGTAGAAGTAAACCAAACTTCACCCAATAGTGTATTGTATCACAATCTAGTAGTTACATATAGAAATTTGGTTCTAGGACATTTGGTTTGAGCGCAATCCTCAAACTTAGTTAAAAAAAGTCATTTAAGCCTTTTCGCAGTGAGATCTACGCGATATGGCCGAAAAATGTAATTTTGATGTTAACTCCAAAACCGCTGCGCAGAAGTCAACCAAACTTCACCCAATAGTGTATTGTATCACAATCTAGTAGTTACATTTGGAAATTTGGTTCTAGGACATTTGGTTTGAGCGCAATCCTCAAACTTAGTTAAAAAAAGTCATTTAAGCCTTTTCGCAGTGAGATCTACGCGATATGGCCGAGAAATGTAATTTTGATGTTAACTCCCAAACCGCTGCGCAGAAGTCAACCAAACTTCACCCAATAGTGTATTGTATCACAATCTAGTAGTTACATTTGGAAATTTGGTTCTAGGGCATTTCGTTTGAGCGCAATCCTCAAACTTAGTTAAAAAAAAAGTCATTTAAGCCTTTTCTCAGTGAGATCTACGCGATATGGCCGAGAAATGTAATTTTGATGTTAACTCCCAAACCGCTGCGCAGAAGTCAACCAAACTTCACCCAATAGTGTATCGTATCACAATCTAGTAGTTACATTTGGAAATTTGGTTCTTGGACATTTGGTTTGAGCACAATCCTCAAACTTAGTTAAAAAAAGTCATTTAAGCCTTTTCTCAGTGAGATCTACGCGATATGGCCGAGAAATGTAATTTTGATGTTAACTCCAAAACCGCTGCGTAGAAGTAAACCAAACTTCACCCAATAGTGTATTGTATCACAATCTAGTAGTTACATTTGGAAATTTGGTTCTAGGACATTTGGTTTGAGCGCAATCCTCAAAATTAGTTAAAAAAAGTCATTTAAGCCTTTTCGCAGTGAGATCTACACGATATGGCCGAGAAATGTAATTTTGATGTTAACTCCCAAACCGCTGCGCAGAAGTCAACCAAACTTCACCCAATAGTGTATTGTATCACAATCTAGTAGTTACATTTGGAAATTTGGTTCTAGGACATTTGGTTTGAGCGCAATCCTCAAAATTAGTTAAAAAAAGTCATTTAAGCCTTTTCGCAGTGAGATCTACGCGATATGGCCGAGAAATGTAATTTTGATGTTAACTCCCAAACCGCTGCGCAGAAGTCAACCAAACTTCACCCAATAGTGTATTGTATCACAATCTAGTAGTTACATTTGGAAATTTGGTTCTAGGACATTTGGTTTGAGCGCAATCCTCAAACTTAGTTAAAAAAAGTCATTTAAGCCTTTTCGCAGTGAGATCTACGCGATATGGCCGAGAAATGTAATTTTGATGTTAACTCCCAAACCGCTGCGCAGATGTCAACCAAACTTCACCCAATAGTGTATTGTATCACAATCTAGTAGTTACATTTGGAAATTTGGTTCTAGGGCATTTGGTTTGAGCGCAATCCTCAAACTTAGTTAAAAAAAAGTCATTTAAGCCTTTTCTCAGTGAGATCTACGCGATATGGCCGAGAAATGTAATTTTGATGTTAACTCCCAAACCGCTGCGCAGAAGTCAACCAAACTTCACCCAATAGTGTATTGTATCACAATCTAGTAGTTACATTTGGAAATTTGGTTCTAGGACATTTGGTTTGAGCGCAATCCTCAAACTTAGTTAAAAAAAAGTCATTTAAGCCTTTTCACAGTGAGATCTACGCGATATGGCCAAGAAATGTAATTTTGATGTTAACTCCAAAACCGCTGCACAGAAGTCAACCAAACTTCACCCAATAGTGTATTGTATCACGATCTAGTAGTTACATTTGGAAATTTGGTTCTAGGACATTTGGTTTGAGCGCAATCCTCAAACTTAGTTAAAAAAAAGTCATTAAAGCCTTTTCGCAGTGAGATCTACGCGATATGGCCGAGAAATGTAATTTTGATGTTAACTCCCAAACCGCTGCGCAGAAGTCAACCAAACTTCACCCAATAGTGTATCGTATCACAATCTAGTAGTTACATTTGGAAATTTGGTTCTAGGACATTTGGTTTGAGCGCAATCCTCAAACTTAGTTAAAAAAAGTCATTTAAGCCTTTTCTCAGTGAGATCTACGCGATATGGCCGAAAAATGTAATTTTGATGTTAACTCCAAAACCGCTGCGCAGAAGTCAACCAAACTTCACCCAATAGTGTATTGTATCACAATCTAGTAGTTACATTTGGAAATTTGGTTCTAGGACATTTGGTTTGAGCGCAATCCTCAAACTTAGTTAAAAAAAGTCATTTAAGCCTTTTCGCAGTGAGATCTACGCGATATGGCCGAGAAATGTAATTTTGATGTTAACTCCCAAACCGCTGCGCAGAAGTCAACCAAACTTCACCCAATAGTGTATTGTATCACAATCTAGTAGTTACATTTGGAAATTTGGTTCTAGGGCATTTCGTTTGAGCGCAATCCTCAAACTTAGTTAAAAAAAAGTCATTTAAGCCTTTTCTCAGTGAGATCTACGCGATATGGCCGAGAAATGTAATTTTGATGTTAACTCCCAAACCGCTGCGCAGAAGTCAACCAAACTTCACCCAATAGTGTATCGTATCACAATCTAGTAGTTACATTTGGAAATTTGGTTCTTGGACATTTGGTTTGAGCACAATCCTCAAACTTAGTTAAAAAAAGTCATTTAAGCCTTTTCTCAGTGAGATCTACGCGATATGGCCGAGAAATGTAATTTTGATGTTAACTCCAAAACCGCTGCGTAGAAGTAAACCAAACTTCACCCAATAGTGTATTGTATCACAATCTAGTAGTTACATTTGGAAATTTGGTTCTAGGACATTTGGTTTGAGCGCAATCCTCAAACTTAGTTTAAAAAATGTCATTTAAGCCTTTTCACAGTGAGATCTACACGATATGGCCGAGAAATGTAATTTTGATGTTAACTCCAAAACCGCTGCGCAGAAGTCAACCAAACTTCACCCAATAGTGTATTGTATCACAATCTAGTAGTTACATTTGGAAATTTGGTTCTAGGACATTTGGTTTGAACGCAATCCTCAAACTTAGTTAAAAAAAGTCATTTAAGCCTTTTCGCAGTGAGATCTACGCGATATGGCCGAGAAATGTAATTTTGATGTTAACTCCCAAACCGCTGCGCAGAAGTCAACCAAACTTCACCCAATAGTGTATTGTATCACAATCTAGTAGTTACATTTGGAAATTTGGTTCTAGGGCATTTCGTTTGAGCGCAATCCTCAAACTTAGTTAAAAAAAAGTCATTTAAGCCTTTTCGCAGTGAGATCTACGCGATATGGCCGAGAAATGTAATTTTGATGTTAACTCCCAAACGCTGCGCAGAAGTCAACCAAACTTCACCCAATAGTGTATCGTATCACAATCTAGTAGTTACATTTGGAAATTTGGTTCTTGGACATTTGGTTTGAGCACAATCCTCAAACTTAGTTAAAAAAAGTCATTTAAGCCTTTTCTCAGTGAGATCTACGCGATATGGCCGAGAAATGTAATTTTGATGTTAACTCCAAAACCGCTGCGTAGAAGTAAACCAAACTTCACCCAATAGTGTATTGTATCACAATCTAGTAGTTACATTTGGAAATTTGGTTCTAGGACATTTGGTTTGAGCGCAATCCTCAAACTTAGTTTAAAAAATGTCATTTAAGCCTTTTCACAGTGAGATCTACACGATATGGCCGAGAAATGTAATTTTGATGTTAACTCCAAAACCGCTGCGCAGAAGTCAACCAAACTTCACCCAATAGTGTATTGTATCACAATCTAGTAGTTACATTTGGAAATTTGGTTCTAGGACATTTGGTTTGAGCGCAATCCTCAAACTTAGTTAAAAAAAAGTCATTTAAGCCTTTTCGCAGTGAGATCTACGCGATATGGCCGAGAAATGTAATTTTGATGTTAACTCCCAAACCGCTGCGCAGAAGTAAACCAAACTTCACCCAATAGTGTATTGTATCACAATCTAGTAGTTACATTTGGAAATTTGGTTCTAGGACATTTGGTTTGAGCGCAATCCTCAAACTTAGTTAAAAAAAAGTCATTTAAGCCTTTTCACAGTGAGATCTACGCGATATGGCCGAGAAATGTAATTTTGATGTTAACTCCAAAACCGATGCGCAGAAGTCAACCAAACTTCACCCAATAGTGTATTGTATCACAATCTAGTAGTTACATTTGGAAATTTGGTTCTAGGACATTTGGTTTGAGCGCAATCCTCAAACTTAGTTTAAAAAAAGTCATTTAAGACTTTTCTCAGTGAGATCTACGCGATATGGCCGAGAAATGTAATTTTGATGACTCCAAAACCGCTGCGCAGAAGTCAACCAAACTTCACCCAATAGTGTATTGTATCACAATTTAGTAGTTACATTTGGAAATTTGGTTCTAGGACATTTGGTTTGAGCGCAATCCTCAAACTTAGTTAAAAAAAGTCATTTAAGCCTTTTCGCAGTGAGATCTACACGATATGGCCGAGAAATGTAATTTTGATGTTAACTCCCAAACCGCTGCGCAGAAGTCAACCAAACTTCACCCAATAGTGTATTGTATCACAATCTAGTAGTTACATTTGGGAATTTGGTTCTAGGACATTTGGTTTGAGCGCAATCCTCAAACTTAGTTAAAAAAAAGTCATTTAAGCCTTTTCGCAGTGAGATCTACGCGATATGGCCGAGAAATGTAATTTTGATGTTAATTCCAAAACCGCTGCGCAGAAGTCAACCAAACTTCACCCAATAGTGTATTGTATCACAATCTAGTAGTTACATTTGGAAATTTGGTTCTAGGACATTTGGTTTGAGCGCAATCCTCAAAATTAGTTAAAAAAAGTCATTTAAGCCTTTTCGCAGTGAGATCTACGCGATATGGCCGAGAAATGTAATTTTGATGTTAACTCCCAAACCGCTGCGCAGAAGTCAACCAAACTTCACCCAATAGTGTATTGTATCACAATCTAGTAGTTACATTTGGAAATTTGGTTCTAGGACATTTGGTTTGAGCGCAATCCTCAAAATTAGTTAAAAAAAGTCATTTAAGCCTTTTCGCAGTGAGATCTACGCGATATGGCCGAGAAATGTAATTTTGATGTTAACTCCCAAACCGCTGCGCAGAAGTCAACCAAACTTCACCCAATAGTGTATTGTATCACAATCTAGCAGTTACATTTGGAAATTTGGTTCTAGGACATTTGGTTTGAGCGCAATCCTCAAACTTAGTTAAAAAAAAGTCATTTAAGCCTTTTCAGAGTGAGATCTACGCGATATGGCCGAGAAATGTAATTTTGATGTTAACTCCCAAACCGCTGCGCAGAAGTCAACCAAACTTCACCCAATAGTGTAACGTATCACAATCTAGTAGTTACATTTGGAAATTTGGTTCTAGGACATTTGGTTTGAGCGCAATCCTCAAACTTAGTTAAAAAAAAGTCATTTAAGCCTTTTCTCAGTGAGATCTACGCGATATGGCCGAGAAATGTAATTTAATGTTAACTCCCAAACCGCTGCGCAGAAGTCAACCAAACTTCACCCAATAGTGTATTGTATCACAATCTAGTAGTTACATTTGGAAATTTGGTTCTAGGACATTTGGTTTAAACGCAATCCTCAAACTTATTTCAAAAAAGCCTTTTAGTTATTTTCACAGTGAGATCTATTCATTTCAGCCGAGAAATGCAATTTTGATAATAACTCCTAAACCGCTGCGCAGAAATGAGCCAAACTTCACCCAATAGTGTATTGTATCACAATCTAGTAGTTACATTTGGAAATTTGGTTCTAGGACATTTGGTTTTAGCGCAATTCTCAAACTTATTTCAAAAAAGCCTTTTAGTTATTTTCACAGTGAGATCTATTCATTTCAGTCGAGAAATGCAATTTTGATGATAACTCCTAAACCGCTGCGCAGAAATGAACCAAACTTCACCCAATAGTGTATTGTATCACAATCTAGTAGTTACATTTGGAAATTTGGTTCTAGGACATTTGGTTTGAGCGCAATCCTCATACTTAATTCAAAAAGCCATTTAGGCCTTTTCACAGTGAGATCTATTCATTTCAGTCGAGAAATGCAATTTTGATGATAACTCCTAAACCGCTGCGCAGAAATGAACCAAACTTCACCCAATAGTGTATTGTATCACAATCTAGTAGTTACATTTGGAAATTTGGTTCTAGGACATTTGGTTTGAGCGCAATCCTCAAACTTAGTTCAAAAAAGCCTTTTAGGCATTTTCACAGTGAGATCTATTCATTTCAGCCGAGAAATGTAATTTTGATGTTAACTCCAAAACCGCTGCGCAGAAGTCAACCAAACTTCACCCAATAGTGTATTGTATCACAATCTAGTAGTTACATTTGGAAATTTGGTTCTAGGACATTTGGTTTGAGCGCAATCCTCAAACTTAGTTAAAAAAAAGTCATTTAAGCCTTTTCACAGTGAGATCTACGCGATATGGCCGAGAAATGTAATTTTGATGTTAACTCCCAAACCGCTGCGCAGATGTCAACCAAACTTCACCCAATAGTGTATTGTATCACAATCTAGTAGTTACATTTGGAAATTTGGTTCTAGGACATTTGGTTTGAGCGCAATCATCAAACTTACTTAAAAAAAAAAGTCATTTAAGCCTTTTCACAGTAAGATCTACGCGATATGGCAGAGAAATGTAATTTTGATGTTAACTCCAAAACCGCTGCGCAGAAGTCAACCAAACTTCACCCAATAGTGTATTGTATCACAATCTAGTAGTTACATATAGAAATTTGGTTCTAGGACATGTGGTTTGAGCGCAATCCTCAAACTTAGTTTAAAAAAAGTCATTTAAGCCTTTTCGCAGTGAGATCTACACGATATGGCCGAGAAATGTAATTTTGATGTTAACTCCAAAACCGCTGCGCAGAAGTCAACCAAACTTCACCCAATAGTGTATTGTATCACAATCTAATAGTTACATATAGAAATTTGGTTCTAGGACATGTGGTTTGAGCGCAATCCTCAAACTTAGTTTAAAAAAAGTCATTTAAGCCTTTTCGCAGTGAGATCTACACGATATGGCCGAGAAATGTAATTTTGATGTTAACTCCAAAACCGCTGCGCAGAAGTCAACCAAACTTCACCCAATAGTGTATTGTATCACAATCTAGTAGTTACATTTGGAAATTTGATTCTAGGACATTTGGTTTGAGCGCAATCCTCAAACTTAGTTAAAAAAAGTAATTTAAGCCTTTTCGCAGTGAGATCTACGCGATATGGCCGAGAAATGTAATTTTGATGTTAACTCCCAAACCGCTGCGCAGAAGTAAACCAAACTTCACCCAATAGTGTATTGTATCACAATCTAGTAGTTACATTTGGAAATTTGGTTCTAGGACATTTGGTTTGAGCGCAATCATCAAACTTACTTTAAAAAAAAAGTCATTTAAGCCTTTTCACAGTAAGATCTACGCGATATGGCCGAGAAATGTAATTTTGATGTTAACTCCAAAACCGCTGCGCAGAAGTCAACCAAACTTCACCCAATAGTGTATTGTATCACAATCTAGTAGTTACATATTGAAATTTGGTTCTAGGACATGTGGTTTGAGAGCAATCCTCAAACTTAGTTTAAAAAAAGTCATTTAAGCCTTTTCGCAGTGAGATCTACACGATATGGCCGAGAAATGTAATTTTGATGTTAACTCCAAAACCGCTGCGCAGAAGTCAACCAAACTTCACCCAATAGTGTATTGTATCACAATCTAGTAGTTACATTTGGAAATTTGATTCTAGGACATTTGGTTTGAGCGCAATCCTCAAACTTAGTTAAAAAAAGTAATTTAAGCCTTTTCGCAGTGAGATCTACGCGATATGGCCGAGAAATGTAATTTTGATGTTAACTCCCAAACCGCTGCGCAGAAGTCAACCAAACTTCACCCAATAGTGTATTGTATCACAATTTAGTAGTTACATTTGGAAATTTGGTTCAAGGACATTTGGTTTGAGCGCAATCATCAAACTTAGTTAAAAAAAGTCATTTAAGCCTTTTCGCAGTGAGATATACGCTATATGGCCGAGAAATGTAATTTTGATGTTAACTCCCAAACCGCTGCGCAGAAGTCAACCAAACTTCACCCAATAGTGTATTGTATCACAATCTAGTAGTTAAATGTGGAAATTTGGTTCTAGGACATTTGGTTTGAGCGCAATCCTCAAACTTAGTTAAAAAAAGTCATTTAAGCCTTTTCGCAGTGAGATCTACGCGATATGGCCGAGAAATGTAATTTTGATGTTAATTCCCAAACCCCTGCGCAGAAATGAACCAAACTTCACCCAATAGTGTATTGTATTACAATCTAGTAGTTACATTTGGAAATTTGGTTCTAGGACATTTGGTTTAAACGTAATCCTCAAACTTATTTCAAAAAAGCCTTTTAGTTATTTTCACAGTGAGATCTATTCATTTCAGCCGAGAAATGCAATTTTGCTGATAACTCCTAAACCCCTGCGCAGAAATGAACCAGACTTCACCCAATAGTGTATTGTATTACAATCTAGTAGTTACATTTGGAAATTTGGTTCTAGGACATTTGGTTTAAACGCAATCCTCAAACTTATTTCAAAAAAGCCTTTTAGTTATTTTCACAGTGAGATCTATTCATTTCAGCCGAGAAATGCAATTTTGATAATAACTCCTAAACCGCTGCGCAGAAATGAGCCAAACTTCACCCAATAGTGTATTGTATCACAATCTAGTAGTTACATTTGGAAATTTGGTTCTAGGACATTTGGTTTGAGCACAATTCTCAAACTTATTTCAAAAAAGCCTTTTAGTTATTTTCACAGTGAGATCTATTCATTTCAGTCGAGAAATGCAATTTTGATGATAACTCCTAAACCGCTGCGCAGAAATGAACAAAACTTCACCCAATAGTGTATTGTATCACAATCTAGTAGTTACATTTGGAAATTTGGTTCTAGGACATTTGGTTTGAGCGCAATCCTCATACTTAATTCAAAAAGCCATTTAGGCCTTTTCACAGTGAGATCTATTCATTTCAGCCGAGAAATATAATATTGATGATAACTCCCAAACCGCTGCGCAGAAGTCAACCAAACTTCACCCAATAGTGTATTGTATCACAATCTAGTAGTTACATTTGGAAATTTGGTTCTAGGACATTTGGTTTGAGCGCAATCCTCAAACTTAGTTCAAAAAAGCCTTTTAGGCATTTTCACAGTGAGATCTATTCATTTCAGCCGAGAAATGTAATTTTGATGTTAACTCCAAAACCGCTGCGCAGAAGTCAACCAAACTTCACCCAATAGTGTATTGTATCACAATCTAGTAGTTACATTTGGAAATTTGGTTCTAGGACATTTGGTTTGAGCGCAATCCTCAAACTTAGTTCAAAAAAGCCTTTTAGGCATTTTCACAGTGAGATCTATTCATTTCAGCCGAGAAATGTAATTTTGATGTTAACTCCAAAACCGCTGCGCAGAAGTCAACCAAACTTCACCCAATAGTGTATTGTATCACAATCTAGTAGTTACATTTGGAAATTTGGTTCTAGGACATTTGGTTTGAGCGCAATCCTCAAACTTAGTTAAAAAAAGTCATTTAAGCCTTTTCACAGTGAGATTTACGCGATATGGCCGAGAAATGTAATTTTGATGTTAACTCCCAAACCGCTGCGCAGAAGTAAACCAAACTTCACCCAATAGTGTATTGTATCACAATCTAGTAGTTACATTTGGAAATTTGGTTCTAGGACATTTGGTTTGAGCGCAATCCTCAAACTTAGTTAAAAAAAAGTCATTTAAGCCTTTTCACAGTGAGATCTACGCGATATGGCCGAGAAATGTAATTTTGATGTTAACTCCCAAACCGCTGCGCAGATGTCAACCAAACTTCACCCAATAGTGTATTGTATCACAATCTAGTAGTTACATTTGGAAATTTGGTTCTAGGACATTTGGTTTGAGCGCAATCATCAAACTTACTTAAAAAAAAAAGTCATTTAAGCCTTTTCACAGTAAGATCTACGCGATATGGCCGAGAAATGTAATTTTGATGTTAACTCCAAAACCGCTGCGCAGAAGTCAACCAAACTTCACCCAATAGTGTATTGTATCACAATCTAGTAGTTACATATAGAAATTTGGTTCTAGGACATGTGGTTTGAGCGCAATCCTCAAACTTAGTTTAAAAAAAGTCATTTAAGCCTTTTCGCAGTGAGATCTACACGATATGGCCGAGAAATGTAATTTTGATGTTAACTCCAAAACCGCTGCGCAGAAGTCAACCAAACTTCACCCAATAGTGTATTGTATCACAATCTAGTAGTTACATTTGGAAATTTGGTTCTAGGACATTTGGTTTGAGCGCAATCCTCAAACTTAGTTTAAAAAAAGTCATTTAAGCCTTTTCTCAGTGAGATCTACGCGATATGGCCGAGAAATGTAATTTTGATGTTAACTCCAAAACCGCTGCGCAGAAGTCAACCAAACTTCACCCATTAGTGTATTGTATCACAATCTAGTAGTTACATTTGGAAATTTGGTTCTAGGACATTTGGTTTGAGCGCAATCCTCAAACTTAGTTAAAAAAAGTCATTTAAGCCTTTTCGCAGTGAGATCTACGCGATATGGCCGAGAAATGTAATTTTGATGTTAACTCCAAAACCGCTGCGCAGAAGTCAACCAAACTTCACCCAATAGTGTATTGTATCACAATCTAGTAGTTACATTTAGAAATTTGGTTCTAGGACATTTGGTTTGAGCGCAATCCTCAAAATTAGTTAAAAAAAAGTCATTTAAGCCTTTTCGCAGTGAGATCTACGCGATATGGCCGAGAAATGTAATTTTGATGTTAACTCCCAAACCGCTGCGCAGAAGTCAACCAAACTTCACCCAATAGTGTATTGTATCACAATCTAGTAGTTACATTATGAAATTTGGTTCTAGGACATTTGGTTTGAGCGCAATCCTCAAACTTAGTTTAAAAAAGTCATTTAAGCCTTTTCGCAGTGAGATCTACGCGATATGGCCGAGAAATGTAATTTTGATGTTAACTCCCAAACCGCTGCGCAGAAGTCAACCAAACTTCACCCAATAGTGCATTGTATCACAATCTAGTAGTTACATTTGAAAATTTGGTTCTAGGACATTTGGGTTGAGCGCAATCCTCAAACTTAGTTAAAAAAAGTCATTTAAGACTTTTCTCAGTGAGATATACGCGATATGGCCGAGAAATGTAATTTTTATGTTAACTCCAAAACCGCTGCGCAGAAGTCAACCAAACTTCACCCAATAGTGTATTGTATCACAATCTAGTAGTTACATTTGGAAATTTGGTTCTAGGACATTTGGTTTGAGCACAATTCTCAAACTTATTTCAAAAAAGCCTTTTAGTTATTTTCACAGTGAGATCTATTCATTTCAGTCGAGAAATGCAATTTTGATGATAACTCCTAAACCGCTGCGCAGAAATGAACAAAACTTCACCCAATAGTGTATTGTATCACAATCTAGTAGTTACATTTGGAAATTTGGTTCTAGGACATTTGGTTTGAGCGCAATCCTCATACTTAATTCAAAAAGCCATTTAGGCCTTTTCACAGTGAGATCTATTCATTTCAGCCGAGAAATATAATATTGATGATAACTCCCAAACCGCTGCGCAGAAGTCAACCAAACTTCACCCAATAGTGTATTGTATCACAATCTAGTAGTTACATTTGGAAATTTGGTTCTAGGACATTTGGTTTGAGCGCAATCCTCAAACTTAGTTCAAAAAAGCCTTTTAGGCATTTTCACAGTGAGATCTATTCATTTCAGCCGAGAAATGTAATTTTGATGTTAACTCCAAAACCGCTGCGCAGAAGTCAACCAAACTTCACCCAATAGTGTATTGTATCACAATCTAGTAGTTACATATAGAAATTTGGTTCTAGGACATTTGGTTTGAGCGCAATCCTCAAACTTAGTTAAAAAAAGTCATTTAAGCCTTTTCGCAGTGAGATCTACGCGATATGGCCGAAAAATGTAATTTTGATGTTAACTCCAAAACCGCTGCGCAGAAGTCAACCAAACTTCACCCAATAGTGTATTGTATCACAATCTAGTAGTTACATTTGGAAATTTGGTTCTAGGACATTTGGTTTGAGCGCAATCCTCAAACTTAGTTAAAAAAAGTCATTTAAGCCTTTTCGCAGTGAGATCTACGCGATATGGCCGAGAAATGTAATTTTGATGTTAACTCCCAAACCGCTGCGCAGAAGTCAACCAAACTTCACCCAATAGTGTATTGTATCACAATCTAGTAGTTACATTTGGAAATTTGGTTCTAGGGCATTTGGTTTGAGCGCAATCCTCAAACTTAGTTAAAAAAAAGTCATTAAAGCCTTTTCGCAGTTAGATCTACGCGATATGGCCGAGAAATGTAATTTTGATGTTAACTCCCAAACCGCTGAACAGAAGTCAACCAAACTTCACCCAATAGTGTATCGTATCACAATCTAGTAGTTACATTTGGAAATTTGGTTCTAGGACATTTGGTTTGAGCACAATCCTCAAACTTAGTTAAAAAAAGTCATTTAAGCCTTTTCTCAGTGAGATCTACGCGATATGGCCGAGAAATGTAATTTTGATGTTAACTCCAAAACCGCTGCGTAGAAGTAAACCAAACTTCACCCAATAGTGTATTGTATCACAATCTAGTAGTTACATTTGGAAATTTGGTTCTAGGACATTTGGTTTGAGCGCAATCCTCAAACTTAGTTTAAAAAATGTCATTTAATCCTTTTCACAGTGAGATCTACACGATATGGCCGAGAAATGTAATTTTGATGTTAACTCCAAAACCGCTGCGCAGAAGTCAACCAAACTTCACCCAATAGTGTATTGTATCACAATCTAGTAGTTACATTTGGAAATTTGGTTCTAGGACATTTGGTTTGAGCGCAATCCTCAAACTTAGTTAAAAAAAGTCATTTAAGCCTTTTCGCAGTGAGATCTACGCGATATGGCCGAGAAATGTAATTTTGATGTTAACTCCAAAACCGCTGCGCAGAAGTCAACCAAACTTCACCCAATAGTGTATTGTATCACAATCTAGTAGTTACATTTGGAAATTTGATTCTAGGACATTTGGTTTGAGCGCAATCCTCAAACTTAGTTAAAAAAAGTCATTTAAGCCTTTTCGCAGTGAGATCTACGCGATATGGCCGAGAAATGTAATTTTGATGTTAACTCCCAAACCGCTGCGCAGAAGTAAACCAAACTTCACCCAATAGTGTATTGTATCACAATCTAGTAGTTACATTTGGAAATTTGGTTCTAGGACATTTGGTTTGAGCGCAATCCTCAAACTTAGTTAAAAAAAAGTCATTTAAGCCTTTTCGCAGTGAGATCTACGCGATATGGCCGAGAAATGTAATTTTGATGTTAACTCCCAAACCGCTGCGCAGATGTCAACCAAACTTCACCCAATAGTGTATTGTATCACAATCTAGTAGTTACATTTGAAAATTTGGTTCTAGGACATTTGGTTTGAGCGCAATCCTCAAACTTAGTTAAAAAAAGTCATTTAAGCCTTTTCTCAGTGAGATCTACGCGATATGGCCGAGAAATGTAATTTTGATGTTAACTCCCAAACCGCTGCGCAGAAGTAAACCAAACTTCACCCAATAGTGTATTGTATCACAATCTAGTAGTTACATTTGGAAATTTGGTTCTAGGACATTTGGTTTGAGCGCAATCCTCAAACTTAGTTAAAAAAAAGTCATTTAAGCCTTTTCACAGTGAGATCTACGCGATATGGCCGAGAAATGTAATTTTGATGTTAACTCCAAAACCGATGCGCAGAAGTCAACCAAACTTCACCCAATAGTGTATTGTATCACAATCTAGTAGTTACATTTGGAAATTTGGTTCTAGGACATTTGGTTTGAGCGCAATCCTCAAACTTAGTTTAAAAAAAGTCATTTAAGCCTTTTCTCAGTGAGATCTACGCGATATGGCCGAGAAATGTAATTTTGATGACTCCAAAACCGCTGCGCAGAAGTCAACCAAACTTCACCCAATAGTGTATTGTATCACAATTTAGTAGTTACATTTGGAAATTTGGTTCTAGGACATTTGGTTTGAGCGCAATCCTCAAACTTAGTTAAAAAAAGTCATTTAAGCCTTTTCGCAGTGAGATCTACACGATATGGCCGAGAAATGTAATTTTGATGTTAACTCCCAAACCCCTGCGCAGAAGTCAACCAAACTTCACCCAATAGTGTATTGTATCACAATCTAGTAGTTACATTTGGAAATTTGGTTCTAGGACATTTGGTTTGAGCGCAATCCTCAAACTTAGTTAAAAAAAAAGTCATTTAAGCCTTTTCGCAGTGAGATCTACGCGATATGGCCGAGAAATGTAATTTTGATGTTAATTCCAAAACCGCTGCGCAGAAGTCAACCAAACTTCACCCAATAGTGTATTGTATCACAATCTAGTAGTTACATTTGGAAATTTGGTTCTAGGACATTTGGTTTGAGCGCAATCCTCAAAATTAGTTAAAAAAAGTCATTTAAGCCTTTTCGCAGTGAGATCTACGCGATATGGCCGAGAAATGTAATTTTGATGTTAACTCCCAAACCGCTGCGCAGAAGTCAACCAAACTTCACCCAATAGTGTATTGTATCACAATCTAGTAGTTACATTTGGAAATTTGGTTCTAGGACATTTGGTTTGAGCGCAATCCTCATACTTAATTCAAAAAGCCATTTAGGCCTTTTCACAGTGAGATCTATTCATTTCAGCCGAGAAATATAATATTGATGATAACTCCCAAACCGCTGCGCAGAAGTCAACCAAACTTCACCCAATAGTGTATTGTATCACAATCTAGTAGTTACATTTGGAAATTTGGTTCTAGGACATTTGGTTTGAGCGCAATCCTCAAACTTAGTTCAAAAAAGCCTTTTAGGCATTTTCACAGTGAGATCTATTCATTTCAGCCGAGAAATGTAATTTTGATGTTAACTCCAAAACCGCTGCGCAGAAGTCAACCAAACTTCACCCAATAGTGTATTGTATCACAATCTAGTAGTTACATATAGAAATTTGGTTCTAGGACATTTGGTTTGAGCGCAATCCTCAAACTTAGTTAAAAAAAGTCATTTAAGCCTTTTCGCAGTGAGATCTACGCGATATGGCCGAAAAATGTAATTTTGATGTTAACTCCAAAACCGCTGCGCAGAAGTCAACCAAACTTCACCCAATAGTGTATTGTATCACAATCTAGTAGTTACATTTGGAAATTTGGTTCTAGGACATTTGGTTTGAGCGCAATCCTCAAACTTAGTTAAAAAAAGTCATTTAAGCCTTTTCGCAGTGAGATCTACGCGATATGGCCGAGAAATGTAATTTTGATGTTAACTCCCAAACCGCTGCGCAGAAGTCAACCAAACTTCACCCAATAGTGTATTGTATCACAATCTAGTAGTTACATTTGGAAATTTGGTTCTAGGGCATTTGGTTTGAGCGCAATCCTCAAACTTAGTTAAAAAAAAGTCATTAAAGCCTTTTCGCAGTTAGATCTACGCGATATGGCCGAGAAATGTAATTTTGATGTTAACTCCCAAACCGCTGAACAGAAGTCAACCAAACTTCACCCAATAGTGTATCGTATCACAATCTAGTAGTTACATTTGGAAATTTGGTTCTAGGACATTTGGTTTGAGCACAATCCTCAAACTTAGTTAAAAAAAGTCATTTAAGCCTTTTCTCAGTGAGATCTACGCGATATGGCCGAGAAATGTAATTTTGATGTTAACTCCAAAACCGCTGCGTAGAAGTAAACCAAACTTCACCCAATAGTGTATTGTATCACAATCTAGTAGTTACATTTGGAAATTTGGTTCTAGGACATTTGGTTTGAGCGCAATCCTCAAACTTAGTTTAAAAAATGTCATTTAATCCTTTTCACAGTGAGATCTACACGATATGGCCGAGAAATGTAATTTTGATGTTAACTCCAAAACCGCTGCGCAGAAGTCAACCAAACTTCACCCAATAGTGTATTGTATCACAATCTAGTAGTTACATTTGGAAATTTGGTTCTAGGACATTTGGTTTGAGCGCAATCCTCAAACTTAGTTAAAAAAAGTCATTTAAGCCTTTTCGCAGTGAGATCTACGCGATATGGCCGAGAAATGTAATTTTGATGTTAACTCCAAAACCGCTGCGCAGAAGTCAACCAAACTTCACCCAATAGTGTATTGTATCACAATCTAGTAGTTACATTTGGAAATTTGATTCTAGGACATTTGGTTTGAGCGCAATCCTCAAACTTAGTTAAAAAAAGTCATTTAAGCCTTTTCGCAGTGAGATCTACGCGATATGGCCGAGAAATGTAATTTTGATGTTAACTCCCAAACCGCTGCGCAGAAGTAAACCAAACTTCACCCAATAGTGTATTGTATCACAATCTAGTAGTTACATTTGGAAATTTGGTTCTAGGACATTTGGTTTGAGCGCAATCCTCAAACTTAGTTAAAAAAAAGTCATTTAAGCCTTTTCGCAGTGAGATCTACGCGATATGGCCGAGAAATGTAATTTTGATGTTAACTCCCAAACCGCTGCGCAGATGTCAACCAAACTTCACCCAATAGTGTATTGTATCACAATCTAGTAGTTACATTTGAAAATTTGGTTCTAGGACATTTGGTTTGAGCGCAATCCTCAAACTTAGTTAAAAAAAGTCATTTAAGCCTTTTCTCAGTGAGATCTACGCGATATGGCCGAGAAATGTAATTTTGATGTTAACTCCCAAACCGCTGCGCAGAAGTAAACCAAACTTCACCCAATAGTGTATTGTATCACAATCTAGTAGTTACATTTGGAAATTTGGTTCTAGGACATTTGGTTTGAGCGCAATCCTCAAACTTAGTTAAAAAAAAGTCATTTAAGCCTTTTCACAGTGAGATCTACGCGATATGGCCGAGAAATGTAATTTTGATGTTAACTCCAAAACCGATGCGCAGAAGTCAACCAAACTTCACCCAATAGTGTATTGTATCACAATCTAGTAGTTACATTTGGAAATTTGGTTCTAGGACATTTGGTTTGAGCGCAATCCTCAAACTTAGTTTAAAAAAAGTCATTTAAGCCTTTTCTCAGTGAGATCTACGCGATATGGCCGAGAAATGTAATTTTGATGACTCCAAAACCGCTGCGCAGAAGTCAACCAAACTTCACCCAATAGTGTATTGTATCACAATTTAGTAGTTACATTTGGAAATTTGGTTCTAGGACATTTGGTTTGAGCGCAATCCTCAAACTTAGTTAAAAAAAGTCATTTAAGCCTTTTCGCAGTGAGATCTACACGATATGGCCGAGAAATGTAATTTTGATGTTAACTCCCAAACCCCTGCGCAGAAGTCAACCAAACTTCACCCAATAGTGTATTGTATCACAATCTAGTAGTTACATTTGGAAATTTGGTTCTAGGACATTTGGTTTGAGCGCAATCCTCAAACTTAGTTAAAAAAAAAGTCATTTAAGCCTTTTCGCAGTGAGATCTACGCGATATGGCCGAGAAATGTAATTTTGATGTTAATTCCAAAACCGCTGCGCAGAAGTCAACCAAACTTCACCCAATAGTGTATTGTATCACAATCTAGTAGTTACATTTGGAAATTTGGTTCTAGGACATTTGGTTTGAGCGCAATCCTCAAAATTAGTTAAAAAAAGTCATTTAAGCCTTTTCGCAGTGAGATCTACGCGATATGGCCGAGAAATGTAATTTTGATGTTAACTCCCAAACCGCTGCGCAGAAGTCAACCAAACTTCACCCAATAGTGTATTGTATCACAATCTAGTAGTTACATTTGGAAATTTGGTTCTAGGACATTTGGTTTGAGCGCAATCCTCAAAATTAGTTAAAAAAAGTCATTTAAGCCTTTTCTCAGTGAGATCTACGCGATATGGCCGAGAAATGTAATTTTGATGACTCCAAAACCGCTGCGCAGAAGTCAACCAAACTTCACCCAATAGTGTATTGTATCACAATTTAGTAGTTACATTTGGAAATTTGGTTTTAGGACATTTGGTTTGAGCGCAATCCTCAAACTTAGTTAAAAAAAGTCATTTAAGCCTTTTCGCAGTGAGATCTACACGATATGGCTGAGAAATGTAATTTTGATGTTAACTCCCAAACCGCTGCGCAGAAGTCAACCAAACTTCACCCAATAGTGTATTGTATCACAATCTAGTAGTTACATTTGGAAATTTGGTTCTAGGACATTTGGTTTGAGCGCAATCCTCAAACTTAGTTAAAAAAAAGTCATTTAAGCCTTTTCGCAGTGAGATCTACGCGATATGGCCGAGAAATGTAATTTTGATGTTAATTCCAAAACCGCTGCGCAGAAGTCAACCAAACTTCACCCAATAGTGTATTGTATCACAATTTAGTAGTTACATTTGGAAATTTGGTTCTAGGACATTTGGTTTGAGCGCAATCCTCAAACTTAGTTAAAAAAAGTCATTTAAGCCTTTTCGCAGTGAGATCTACACGATATGGCCGAGAAATGTAATTTTGATGTTAACTCCCAAACCGCTGCGCAGAAGTCAACCAAACTTCACCCAATAGTGTATTGTATCACAATCTAGTAGTTACATTTGGAAATTTGGTTCTAGGACATTTGGTTTGAGCGCAATCCTCAAACTTAGTTAAAAAAAAGTCATTTAAGCCTTTTCGCAGTGAGATCTACGCGATATGGCCGAGAAATGTAATTTTGATGTTAATTCCAAAACCGCTGCGCAGAAGTCAACCAAACTTCACCCAATAGTGTATTGTATCACAATCTAGTAGTTACATTTGGAAATTTGGTTCTAGGACATTTGGTTTGAGCGCAATCCTCAAAATTAGTTAAAAAAAGTCATTTAAGCCTTTTCGCAGTGAGATCTACGCGATATGGCCGAGAAATGTAATTTTGATGTTAACTCCCAAACCGCTGCGCAGAAGTCAACCAAACTTCACCCAATAGTGTATTGTATCACAATCTAGTAGTTACATTTGGAAATTTGGTTCTAGGACATTTGGTTTGAGCGCAATCCTCAAAATTAGTTAAAAAAAGTCATTTAAGCCTTTTCGCAGTGAGATCTACGCGATATGGCCGAGAAATGTAATTTTGATGTTAACTCCCAAACCGCTGCCCAGAAGTCAACCAAACTTCACCCAATAGTGTATTGTATCACAATCTAGCAGTTACATTTGGAAATTTGGTTCTAGGACATTTGGTTTGAGCGCAATCCTCAAACTTAGTTAAAAAAAAGTCATTTAAGCCTTTTCGCAGTGAGATCTACGCGATATGGCCGAGAAATGTAATTTTGATGTTAACTCCCAAACCGCTGCGCAGAAGTCAACCAAACTTCACCCAATAGTGTATTGTATCACAATCTAGTAGTTACATTTGGAAATTTGATTCTAGGACATTTGGTTTGAGCGCAATCCTCAAACTTAGTTAAAAAAAGTAATTTAAGCCTTTTCGCAGTGAGATCTACGCGATATGGCCGAGAAATGTAATTTTGATGTTAACTCCCAAACCGCTGCGCAGAAGTCAACCAAACTTCACCCAATAGTGTATTGTATCACAATTTAGTAGTTACATTTGGAAATTTGGTTCAAGGACATTTGGTTTGAGCGCAATCATCAAACTTAGTTAAAAAAAGTCATTTAAGCCTTTTCGCAGTGAGATATACGCGATATGGCCGAGAAATGTAATTTTGATGTTAACTCCCAAACCGCTGCGCAGAAGTCAACCAAACTTCACCCAATAGTGTATTGTATCACAATCTAGTAGTTAAATGTGGAAATTTGGTTCTAGGACATTTGGTTTGAGCGCAATCCTCAAACTTAGTTTAAAAAAGTCATTTAAGCCTTTTCGCAGTGAGATCTACGCGATATGGCCGAGAAATGTAATTTTGATGTTAATTCCCAAACCCCTGCGCAGAAATGAACCAAACTTCACCCAATAGTGTATTGTATTACAATCTAGTAGTTACATTTGGAAATTTGGTTCTAGGACATTTGGTTTAAACGTAATCCTCAAACTTATTTCAAAAAAGCCTTTTAGTTATTTTCACAGTGAGATCTATTCATTTCAGCCGAGAAATGCAATTTTGCTGATAACTCCTAAACCCCTGCGCAGAAATGAACCAGACTTCACCCAATAGTGTATTGTATTACAATCTAGTAGTTACATTTGGAAATTTGGTTCTAGGACATTTGGTTTAAACGCAATCCTCAAACTTATTTCAAAAAAGCCTTTTAGTTATTTTCACAGTGAGATCTATTCATTTCAGCCGAGAAATGCAATTTTGATAATAACTCCTAAACCGCTGCGCAGAAATGAGCCAAACTTCACCCAATAGTGTATTGTATCACAATCTAGTAGTTACATTTGGAAATTTGGTTCTAGGACATTTGGTTTGAGCACAATTCTCAAACTTATTTCAAAAAAGCCTTTTAGTTATTTTCACAGTGAGATCTATTCATTTCAGTCGAGAAATGCAATTTTGATGATAACTCCTAAACCGCTGCGCAGAAATGAACCAAACTTCACCCAATAGTGTATTGTATCACAATCTAGTAGTTACATTTGGAAATTTGGTTCTAGGACATTTGGTTTGAGCGCAATCCTCATACTTAATTCAAAAAGCCATTTAGGCCTTTTCACAGTGAGATCTATTCATTTCAGCCGAGAAATATAATTTTGATGATAACTCACAAACCGCTGCGCAGAAGTCAACCAAACTTCACCCAATAGTGTATTGTATCACAATCTAGTAGTTACATTTGGAAATTTGGTTCTAGGACATTTGGTTTGAGCGCAATCCTCAAACTTAGTTCAAAAAAGCCTTTTAGGCATTTTCACAGTGAGATCTATTCATTTCAGCCGAGAAATGTAATTTTGATGTTAACTCCAAAACCGCTGCGCAGAAGTCAACCAAACTTCACCCAATAGTGTATTGTATCACAATCTAGTAGTTACATTTGGAAATTTGGTTCTAGGACATTTGGTTTGAGCGCAATCCTCAAACTTAGTTAAAAAAAGTCATTTAAGCCTTTTCACAGTGAGATTTACGCGATATGGCCGAGAAATGTAATTTTGATGTTAACTCCCAAACCGCTGCGCAGAAGTAAACCAAACTTCACCCAATGGTGTATTGTATCACAATCTAGTAGTTACATTTGGAAATTTGGTTCTAGGACATTTGGTTTGAGCGCAATCCTCAAACTTAGTTAAAAAAAAGTCATTTAAGCCTTTTCACAGTGAGATCTACGCGATATGGCCGAGAAATGTAATTTTGATGTTAACTCCCAAACCGCTGCGCAGATGTCAACCAAACTTCACCCAATAGTGTATTGTATCACAATCTAGTAGTTACATTTGGAAATTTGGTTCTAGGACATTTGGTTTGAGCGCAATCATCAAACTTACTTAAAAAAAAAAGTCATTTAAGCCTTTTCACAGTAAGATCTACGCGATATGGCCGAGAAATGTAATTTTGATGTTAACTCCAAAACCGCTGCGCAGAAGTCAACCAAACTTCACCCAATAGTGTATTGTATCACAATCTAGTAGTTACATATAGAAATTTGGTTCTAGGACATGTGGTTTGAGCGCAATCCTCAAACTTAGTTTAAAAAAAGTCATTTAAGCCTTTTCGCAGTGAGATCTACACGATATGGCCGAGAAATGTAATTTTGATGTTAACTCCAAAACCGCTGCGCAGAAGTCAACCAAACTTCACCCAATAGTGTATTGTATCACAATCTAGTAGTTACATTTGGAAATTTGGTTCTAGGACATTTGGTTTGAGCGCAATCCTCAAACTTAGTTTAAAAAAGTCATTTAAGCCTTTTCTCAGTGAGATCTACGCGATATGGCCGAGAAATGTAATTTTGATGTTAACTCCAAAACCGCTGCGCAGAAGTCAACCAAACTTCACCCATTAGTGTATTGTATCACAATCTAGTAGTTACATTTGGAAATTTGTTTCTAGGACATTTGGTTTGAGCGCAATCCTCAAACTTAGTTAAAAAAAGTCATTTAAGCCTTTTCGCAGTGAGATCTACGCGATATGGCCGAGAAATGTAATTTTGATGTTAACTCCAAAACCGCTGCGCAGAAGTCAACCAAACTTCACCCAATAGTGTATTGTATCACAATCTAGTAGTTACATTTAGAAATTTGGTTCTAGGACATTTGGTTTGAGCGCAATCCGCAAAATTAGTTAAAAAAAGTCATTTAAGCCTTTTCGCAGTGAGATCTACGCGATATGGCCGAGAAATGTAATTTTGATGTTAACTCCCAAACCGCTGCGCAGAAGTCAACCAAACTTCACCCAATAGTGTATTGTATCACAATCTAGTAGTTACATTATGAAATTTGGTTCTAGGACATTTGGTTTGAGCGCAATCCTCAAACTTAGTTTAAAAAAGTCATTTAAGCCTTTTCGCAGTGAGATCTACGCGATATGGCCGAGAAATGTAATTTTGATGTTAACTCCCAAACCGCTGCGCAGAAGTCAACCAAACTTCACCCAATAGTGCATTGTATCACAATCTAGTAGTTACATTTGAAAATTTGGTTCTAGGACATTTGGGTTGAGCGCAATCCTCAAACTTAGTTAAAAAAAGTCATTTAAGCCTTTTCTCAGTGAGATATACGCGATATGGCCGAGAAATGTAATTTTGATGTTAACTCCCAAACCGCTGCGCAGAAGTCAACCAAACTTCACCCAATAGTGTATTGTATCACAATCTAGTAGTTACATTATGAAATTTGGTTCTAGGACATTTGGTTTGAGCGCAATCCTCAAACTTAGTTTAAAAAAGTCATTTAAGCCTTTTCGCAGTGAGATCTACGCGATATGGCCGAGAAATGTAATTTTGATGTTAACTCCCAAACCGCTGCGCAGAAGTCAACCAAACTTCACCCAATAGTGTATTGTATCACAATCTAGTAGTTACATTTGGAAATTTGGTTCTAGGACATTTGGTTTGAGCACAATTCTCAAACTTATTTCAAAAAAGCCTTTTAGATATTTTCACAGTGAGATCTATTCATTTCAGTCGAGAAATGCAATTTTGATGATAACTCCTAAACCGCTGCGCAGAAATGAACAAAACTTCACCCAATAGTGTATTGTATCACAATCTAGTAGTTACATTTGGAAATTTGGTTCTAGGACATTTGGTTTGAGCGCAATCCTCATACTTAATTCAAAAAGCCATTTAGGCCTTTTCACAGTGAGATCTATTCATTTCAGCCGAGAAATATAATATTGATGATAACTCCCAAACCGCTGCGCAGAAGTCAACCAAACTTCACCCAATAGTGTATTGTATCACAATCTAGTAGTTACATTTGGAAATTTGGTTCTAGGACATTTGGTTTGAGCGCAATCCTCAAACTTAGTTCAAAAAAGCCTTTTAGGCATTTTCACAGTGAGATCTATTCATTTCAGCCGAGAAATGTAATTTTGATGTTAACTCCAAAACCGCTGCGCAGAAGTCAACCAAACTTCACCCAATAGTGTATTGTATCACAATCTAGTAGTTACATTTGGAAATTTGGTTCTAGGACATTTGGTTTGAGCGCAATCCTCAAACTTAGTTAAAAAAAGTCATTTAAGCCTTTTCACAGTGAGATTTACGCGATATGGCCGAGAAATGTAATTTTGATGTTAACTCCCAAACCGCTGCGCAGAAGTAAACCAAACTTCACCCAATAGTGTATTGTATCACAATCTAGTAGTTACATTTGGAAATTTGGTTCTAGGACATTTGGTTTGAGCGCAATCCTCAAACTTAGTTAAAAAAAAGTCATTTAAGCCTTTTCACAGTGAGATCTACGCGATATGGCCGAGAAATGTAATTTTGATGTTAACTCCCAAACCGCTGCGCAGATGTCAACCAAACTTCACCCAATAGTGTATTGTATCACAATCTAGTAGTTACATTTGGAAATTTGGTTCTAGGACATTTGGTTTGAGCACAATTCTCAAACTTATTTCAAAAAAGCCTTTTAGTTATTTTCACAGTGAGATCTATTCATTTCAGTCGAGAAATGCAATTTTGATGATAACTCCTAAACCGCTGCGCAGAAATGAACAAAACTTCACCCAATAGTGTATTGTATCACAATCTAGTAGTTACATTTGGAAATTTGGTTCTAGGACATTTGGTTTGAGCGCAATCCTCATACTTAATTCAAAAAGCCATTTAGGCCTTTTCACAGTGAGATCTATTCATTTCAGCCGAGAAATATAATATTGATGATAACTCCCAAACCGCTGCGCAGAAGTCAACCAAACTTCACCCAATAGTGTATTGTATCACAATCTAGTAGTTACATTTGGAAATTTGGTTCTAGGACATTTGGTTTGAGCGCAATCCTCAAACTTAGTTCAAAAAAGCCTTTTAGGCATTTTCACAGTGAGATCTATTCATTTCAGCCGAGAAATGTAATTTTGATGTTAACTCCAAAACCGCTGCGCAGAAGTCAACCAAACTTCACCCAATAGTGTATTGTATCACAATCTAGTAGTTACATTTGGAAATTTGGTTCTAGGACATTTGGTTTGAGCGCAATCCTCAAACTTAGTTAAAAAAAGTCATTTAAGCCTTTTCACAGTGAGATTTACGCGATATGGCCGAGAAATGTAATTTTGATGTTAACTCCCAAACCGCTGCGCAGAAGTAAACCAAACTTCACCCAATAGTGTATTGTATCACAATCTAGTAGTTACATTTGGAAATTTGGTTCTAGGACATTTGGTTTGAGCGCAATCCTCAAACTTAGTTAAAAAAAAGTCATTTAAGCCTTTTCACAGTGAGATCTACGCGATATGGCCGAGAAATGTAATTTTGATGTTAACTCCCAAACCGCTGCGCAGATGTCAACCAAACTTCACCCAATAGTGTATTGTATCACAATCTAGTAGTTACATTTGGAAATTTGGTTCTAGGACATTTGGTTTGAGCGCAATCATCAAACTTACTTAAAAAAAAAAGTCATTTAAGCCTTTTCACAGTAAGATCTACGCGATATGGCCGAGAAATGTAATTTTGATGTTAACTCCAAAACCGCTGCGCAGAAGTCAACCAAACTTCACCCAATAGTGTATTGTATCACAATCTAGTAGTTACATATAGAAATTTGGTTCTAGGACATGTGGTTTGAGCGCAATCCTCAAACTTAGTTTAAAAAAAGTCATTTAAGCCTTTTCGCAGTGAGATCTACACGATATGGCCGAGAAATGTAATTTTGATGTTAACTCCAAAACCGCTGCGCAGAAGTCAACCAAACTTCACCCAATAGTGTATTGTATCACAATCTAGTAGTTACATTTGGAAATTTGGTTCTAGGACATTTGGTTTGAGCGCAATCCTCAAACTTAGTTTAAAAAAAGTCATTTAAGCCTTTTCTCAGTGAGATCTACGCGATATGGCCGAGAAATGTAATTTTGATGTTAACTCCAAAACCGCTGCGCAGAAGTCAACCAAACTTCACCCATTAGTGTATTGTATCACAATCTAGTAGTTACATTTGGAAATTTGGTTCTAGGACATTTGGTTTGAGCGCAATCCTCAAACTTAGTTAAAAAAAGTCATTTAAGCCTTTTCGCAGTGAGATCTACGCGATATGGCCGAGAAATGTAATTTTGATGTTAACTCCAAAACCGCTGCGCAGAAGTCAACCAAACTTCACCCAATAGTGTATTGTATCACAATCTAGTAGTTACATTTAGAAATTTGGTTCTAGGACATTTGGTTTGAGCGCAATCCTCAAAATTAGTTAAAAAAAGTCATTTAAGCCTTTTCGCAGTGAGATCTACGCGATATGGCCGAGAAATGTAATTTTGATGTTAACTCCCAAACCGCTGCGCAGAAGTCAACCAAACTTCACCCAATAGTGTATTGTATCACAATCTAGTAGTTACATTATGAAATTTGGTTCTAGGACATTTGGTTTGAGCGCAATCCTCAAACTTAGTTTAAAAAAGTCATTTAAGCCTTTTCGCAGTGAGATCTACGCGATATGGCCGAGAAATGTAATTTTGATGTTAACTCCCAAACCGCTGCGCAGAAGTCAACCAAACTTCACCCAATAGTGCATTGTATCACAATCTAGTAGTTACATTTGAAAATTTGGTTCTAGGACATTTGGGTTGAGCGCAATCCTCAAACTTAGTTAAAAAAAGTCATTTAAGCCTTTTCTCAGTGAGATATACGCGATATGGCCGAGAAATGTAATTTTTATGTTAACTCCAAAACCGCTGCGCAGAAGTCAACCAAACTTCACCCAATAGTGTATTGTATCACAATCTAGTAGTTACATATAGAAATTTGGTTCTAGGACATTTGGTTTGAGCGCAATCCTCAAACTTAGTTAAAAAAAGTCATTTAAGCCTTTTCGCAGTGAGATCTACGCGATATGGCCGAAAAATGTAATTTTGATGTTAACTCCAAAACCGCTGCGCAGAAGTCAACCAAACTTCACCCAATAGTGTATTGTATCACAATCTAGTAGTTACATTTGGAAATTTGGTTCTAGGACATTTGGTTTGAGCGCAATCCTCAAACTTAGTTAAAAAAAGTCATTTAAGCCTTTTCGCAGTGAGATCTACGCGATATGGCCGAGAAATGTAATTTTGATGTTAACTCCTAAACCGCTGCGTAGAAGTAAACCAAACTTCACCCAATAGTGTATTGTATCACAATCTAGTAGTTACATTTGGAAATTTGGTTCTAGGACATTTGGTTTGAGCGCAATCCTCAAACTTAGTTTAAAAAATGTCATTTAATCCTTTTCACAGTGAGATCTACACGATATGGCCGAGAAATGTAATTTTGATGTTAACTCCAAAACCGCTGCGCAGAAGTCAACCAAACTTCACCCAATAGTGTATTGTATCACAATCTAGTAGTTACATTTGGAAATTTGGTTCTAGGACATTTGGTTTGAGCGCAATCCTCAAACTTAGTTAAAAAAAGTCATTTAAGCCTTTTCGCAGTGAGATCTACGCGATATGGCCGAGAAATGTAATTTTGATGTTAACTCCCAAACCGCTGCGCAGATGTCAACCAAACTTCACCCAATAGTGTATTGTATCACAATCTAGTAGTTACATTTGAAAATTTGGTTCTAGGACATTTGGTTTGAGCGCAATCCTCAAACTTAGTTAAAAAAAGTCATTTAAGCCTTTTCTCAGTGAGATCTACGCGATATGGCCGAGAAATGTAATTTTGATGTTAACTCCCAAACCGCTGCGCAGAAGTAAACCAAACTTCACCCAATAGTGTATTGTATCACAATCTAGTAGTTACATTTGGAAATTTGGTTCTAGGACATTTGGTTTGAGCGCAATCCTCAAACTTAGTTAAAAAAAAGTCATTTAAGCCTTTTCACAGTGAGATCTACGCGATATGGCCGAGAAATGTAATTTTGATGTTAACTCCAAAACCGATGCGCAGAAGTCAACCAAACTTCACCCAATAGTGTATTGTATCACAATCTAGTAGTTACATTTGGAAATTTGGTTCTAGGACATTTGGTTTGAGCGCAATCCTCAAACTTAGTTTAAAAAAAGTCATTTAAGCCTTTTCTCAGTGAGATCTACGCGATATGGCCGAGAAATGTAATTTTGATGACTCCAAAACCGCTGCGCAGAAGTCAACCAAACTTCACCCAATAGTGTATTGTATCACAATTTAGTAGTTACATTTGGAAATTTGGTTCTAGGACATTTGGTTTGAGCGCAATCCTCAAACTTAGTTAAAAAAAGTCATTTAAGCCTTTTCGCAGTGAGATCTACACGATATGGCCGAGAAATGTAATTTTGATGTTAACTCCCAAACCGCTGCGCAGAAGTCAACCAAACTTCACCCAATAGTGTATTGTATCACAATCTAGTAGTTACATTTGGAAATTTGGTTCTAGGACATTTGGTTTGAGCGCAATCCTCAAACTTAGTTAAAAAAAAAGTCATTTAAGCCTTTTCGCAGTGAGATCTACGCGATATGGCCGAGAAATGTAATTTTGATGTTAATTCCAAAACCGCTGCGCAGAAGTCAACCAAACTTCACCCAATAGTGTATTGTATCACAATCTAGTAGTTACATTTGGAAATTTGGTTCTAGGACATTTGGTTTGAGCGCAATCCTCAAAATTAGTTAAAAAAAGTCATTTAAGCCTTTTCGCAGTGAGATCTACGCGATATGGCCGAGAAATGTAATTTTGATGTTAACTCCCAAACCGCTGCGCAGAAGTCAACCAAACTTCACCCAATAGTGTATTGTATCACAATCTAGTAGTTACATTTGGAAATTTGGTTCTAGGACATTTGGTTTGAGCGCAATCCTCAAAATTAGTTAAAAAAAGTCATTTAAGCCTTTTCTCAGTGAGATCTACGCGATATGGCCGAGAAATGTAATTTTGATGTTAACTCCAAAACCGCTGCGTAGAAGTAAACCAAACTTCACCCAATAGTGTATTGTATCACAATCTAGTAGTTACATTTGGAAATTTTGTTCTAGGACATTTGGTTTGAGCGCAATCCTCAAACTTAGTTAAAAAAAAGTCATTTAAGCCTTTTCACAGTGAGATCTACGCGATATGGCCGAGAAATGTAATTTTGATGTTAACTCATAAACCGATGCGCAGAAGTCAACCAAACTTCACCCAATAGTGTATTGTATCACAATCTAGTAGTTACATTTGGAAATTTGGTTCTAGGACATTTGGTTTGAGCGCAATCCTCAAACTTAGTTTAAAAAAAGTCATTTAAGCCTTTTCTCAGTGAGATCTACGCGATATGGCCGAGAAATGTAATTTTGATGACTCCAAAACCGCTGCGCAGAAGTCAACCAAACTTCACCCAATAGTGTATTGTATCACAATTTAGTAGTTACATTTGGAAATTTGGTTCTAGGACATTTGGTTTGAGCGCAATCCTCAAACTTAGTTAAAAAAAGTCATTTAAGCCTTTTCGCAGTGAGATCTACACGATATGGCCGAGAAATGTAATTTTGATGTTAACTCCCAAACCGCTGCGCAGAAGTCAACCAAACTTCACCCAATAGTGTATTGTATCACAATCTAGTAGTTACATTTGGAAATTTGGTTCTAGGACATTTGGTTTGAGCGCAATCCTCAAACTTAGTTAAAAAAAAGTCATTTAAGCCTTTTCGCAGTGAGATCTACGCGATATGGCCGAGAAATGTAATTTTGATGTTAATTCCAAAACCGCTGCGCAGAAGTCAACCAAACTTCACCCAATAGTGTATTGTATCACAATCTAGTAGTTACATTTGGAAATTTGGTTCTAGGACATTTGGTTTGAGCGCAATCCTCAAAATTAGTTAAAAAAAGTCATTTAAGCCTTTTCGCAGTGAGATCTACGCGATATGGCCGAGAAATGTAATTTTGATGTTAACTCCCAAACCGCTGCGCAGAAGTCAACCAAACTTCACCCAATAGTGTATTGTATCACAATCTAGTAGTTACATTTGGAAATTTGGTTCTAGGACATTTGGTTTGAGCGCAATCCTCAAAATTAGTTAAAAAAAGTCATTTAAGCCTTTTCGCAGTGAGATCTACGCGATATGGCCGAGAAATGTAATTTTGATGTTAACTCCCAAACCGCTGCCCAGAAGTCAACCAAACTTCACCCAATAGTGTATTGTATCACAATCTAGCAGTTACATTTGGAAATTTGGTTCTAGGACATTTGGTTTGAGCGCAATCCTCAAACTTAGTTAAAAAAAAGTCATTTAAGCCTTTTCGCAGTGAGATCTACGCGATATGGCCGAGAAATGTAATTTTGATGTTAACTCCCAAACCGCTGCGCAGAAGTCAACCAAACTTCACCCAATAGTGTATTGTATCACAATCTAGTAGTTACATTTGGAAATTTGATTCTAGGACATTTGGTTTGAGCGCAATCCTCAAACTTAGTTAAAAAAAGTAATTTAAGCCTTTTCGCAGTGAGATCTACGCGATATGGCCGAGAAATGTAATTTTGATGTTAACTCCCAAACCGCTGCGCAGAAGTCAACCAAACTTCACCCAATAGTGTATTGTATCACAATTTAGTAGTTACATTTGGAAATTTGGTTCAAGGACATTTGGTTTGAGCGCAATCATCAAACTTAGTTAAAAAAAGTCATTTAAGCCTTTTCGCAGTGAGATATACGCGATATGGCCGAGAAATGTAATTTTGATGTTAACTCCCAAACCGCTGCGCAGAAGTCAACCAAACTTCACCCAATAGTGTATTGTATCACAATCTAGTAGTTAAATGTGGAAATTTGGTTCTAGGACATTTGGTTTGAGCGCAATCCTCAAACTTAGTTTAAAAAAGTCATTTAAGCCTTTTCGCAGTGAGATCTACGCGATATGGCCGAGAAATGTAATTTTGATGTTAATTCCCAAACCCCTGCGCAGAAATGAACCAAACTTCACCCAATAGTGTATTGTATTACAATCTAGTAGTTACATTTGGAAATTTGGTTCTAGGACATTTGGTTTAAACGTAATCCTCAAACTTATTTCAAAAAAGCCTTTTAGTTATTTTCACAGTGAGATCTATTCATTTCAGCCGAGAAATGCAATTTTGCTGATAACTCCTAAACCCCTGCGCAGAAATGAACCAGACTTCACCCAATAGTGTATTGTATTACAATCTAGTAGTTACATTTGGAAATTTGGTTCTAGGACATTTGGTTTAAACGCAATCCTCAAACTTATTTCAAAAAAGCCTTTTAGTTATTTTCACAGTGAGATCTATTCTTTTCAGCCGAGAAATGCAATTTTGATAATAACTCCTAAACCGCTGCGCAGAAATGAGCCAAACTTCACCCAATAGTGTATTGTATCACAATCTAGTAGTTACATTTGGAAATTTGGTTCTAGGACATTTGGTTTGAGCACAATTCTCAAACTTATTTCAAAAAAGCCTTTTAGTTATTTTCACAGTGAGATCTATTCATTTCAGTCGAGAAATGCAATTTTGATGATAACTCCTAAACCGCTGCGCAGAAATGAACCAAACTTCACCCAATAGTGTATTGTATCACAATCTAGTAGTTACATTTGGAAATTTGGTTCTAGGACATTTGGTTTGAGCGCAATCCTCATACTTAATTCAAAAAGCCATTTAGGCCTTTTCACAGTGAGATCTATTCATTTCAGCCGAGAAATATAATTTTGATGATAACTCCCAAACCGCTGCGCAGAAGTCAACCAAACTTCACCCAATGGTGTATTGTATCACAATCTAGTAGTTACATTTGGAAATTTGGTTCTAGGACATTTGGTTTGAGCGCAATCCTCAAACTTAGTTCAAAAAAGCCTTTTAGGCATTTTCACAGTGAGATCTATTCATTTCAGCCGAGAAATGTAATTTTGATGTTAACTCCAAAACCGCTGCGCAGAAGTCAACCAAACTTCACCCAATAGTGTATTGTATCACAATCTAGTAGTTACATTTGGAAATTTGGTTCTAGGACATTTGGTTTGAGCGCAATCCTCAAACTTTGTTAAAAAAAGTCATTTAAGCCTTTTCACAGTGAGATTTACGCGATATGGCCGAGAAATGTAATTTTGATGTTAACTCCCAAACCGCTGCGCAGAAGTAAACCAAACTTCACCCAATAGTGTATTGTATCACAATCTAGTAGTTACATTTGGAAATTTGGTTCTAGGACATTTGGTTTGAGCGCAATCCTCAAACTTAGTTAAAAAAAAGTCATTTAAGCCTTTTCACAGTGAGATCTACGCGATATGGCCGAGAAATGTAATTTTGATGTTAACTCCCAAACCGCTGCGCAGATGTCAACCAAACTTCACCCAATAGTGTATTGTATCACAATCTAGTAGTTACATTTGGAAATTTGGTTCTAGGACATTTGGTTTGAGCGCAATCATCAAACTTACTTAAAAAAAAAAGTCATTTAAGCCTTTTCACAGTAAGATCTACGCGATATGGCCGAGAAATGTAATTTTGATGTTAACTCCAAAACCGCTGCGCAGAAGTCAACCAAACTTCACCCAATAGTGTATTGTATCACAATCTAGTAGTTACATATAGAAATTTGGTTCTAGGACATTTGGTTTGAGCGCAATCATCAAACTTACTTAAAAAAAAAAGTCATTTAAGCCTTTTCACAGTAAGATCTACGCGATATGGCCGAGAAATGTAATTTTGATGTTAACTCCAAAACCGCTGCGCAGAAGTCAACCAAACTTCACCCAATAGTGTATTGTATCACAATCTAGTAGTTACATATAGAAATTTGGTTCTAGGACATGTGGTTTGAGCGCAATCCTCAAACTTAGTTTAAAAAAAGTCATTTAAGCCTTTTCGCAGTGAGATCTACACGATATGGCCGAGAAATGTAATTTTGATGTTAACTCCAAAACTGCTGCGCAGAAGTCAACCAAACTTCACCCAATAGTGTATTGTATCACAATCTAGTAGTTACATTTGGAAATTTGGTTCTAGGACATTTGGTTTGAGCGCAATCCTCAAACTTAGTTTAAAAAAAGTCATTTAAGCCTTTTCTCAGTGAGATCTACGCGATATGGCCGAGAAATGTAATTTTGATGTTAACTCCCAAACCGCTGCGCAGAAGTCAACCAAACTTCACCCAATAGTGTATTGTATCACAATCTAGTAGTTACATTATGAAATTTGGTTCTAGGACATTTGGTTTGAGCGCAATCCTCAAACTTAGTTTAAAAAAGTCATTTAAGCCTTTTCGCAGTGAGATCTACGCGATATGGCCGAGAAATGTAATTTTGATGTTAACTCCCAAACCGCTGCGCAGAAGTCAACCAAACTTCACCCAATAGTGCATTGTATCACAATCTAGTAGTTACATTTGAAAATTTGGTTCTAGGACATTTGGGTTGAGCGCAATCCTCAAACTTAGTTAAAAAAAGTCATTTAAGCCTTTTTTCAGTGAGATATACGCGATATGGCCGAGAAATGTAATTTTTATGTTAACTCCAAAACCGCTGCGCAGAAGTCAACCAAACTTCACCCAATAGTGTATTGTATCACAATCTAGTAGTTACATATAGAAATTTGGTTCTAGGACATTTGGTTTGAGCGCAATCCTCAAACTTAGTTAAAAAAAGTCATTTAAGCCTTTTCGCAGTGAGATCTACGCGATATGGCCGAAAAATGTAATTTTGATGTTAACTCCAAAACCGCTGCGCAGATGTCAACCAAACTTCACCCAATAGTGTATTGTATCACAATCTAGTAGTTACATTTGGAAATTTGGTTCTAGGACATTTGGTTTGAGCGCAATCCTCAAACTTAGTTAAAAAAAGTCATTTAAGCCTTTTCGCAGTGAGATCTACGCGATATGGCCGAGAAATGTAATTTTGATGTTAACTCCCAAACCGCTGCGCAGAAGTCAACCAAACTTCACCCAATAGTGTATTGTATCACAATCTAGTAGTTACATTTGGAAATTTGGTTCTAGGGCATTTGGTTTGAGCGCAATCCTCAAACTTAGTTAAAAAAAAGTCATTAAAGCCTTTTCGCAGTTAGATCTACGCGATATGGCCGAGAAATGTAATTTTGATGTTAACTCCCAAACCGCTGAACAGAAGTCAACCAAACTTCACCCAATAGTGTATCGTATCACAATCTAGTAGTTACATTTGGAAATTTGGTTCTAGGACATTTGGTTTGAGCACAATCCTCAAACTTAGTTAAAAAAAGTCATTTAAGCCTTTTCTCAGTGAGATCTACGCGATATGGCCGAGAAATGTAATTTTGATGTTAACTCCAAAACCGCTGCGTAGAAGTAAACCAAACTTCACCCAATAGTGTATTGTATCACAATCTAGTAGTTACATTTGGAAATTTGGTTCTAGGACATTTGGTTTGAGCGCAATCCTCAAACTTAGTTTAAAAAATGTCATTTAATCCTTTTCACACTGAGATCTACACGATATGGCCGAGAAATGTAATTTTGATGTTAACTCCAAAACCGCTGCGCAGAAGTCAACCAAACTTCACCCAATAGTGTATTGTATCACAATCTAGTAGTTACATTTGGAAATTTGGTTCTAGGACATTTGGTTTGAGCGCAATCCTCAAACTTAGTTAAAAAAAGTCATTTAAGCCTTTTCGCAGTGAGATCTACGCGATATGGCCGAGAAATGTAATTTTGATGTTAACTCCCAAACCGCTGCGCAGATGTCAACCAAACTTCACCCAATAGTGTATTGTATCACAATCTAGTAGTTACATTTGAAAATTTGGTTCTAGGACATTTGGTTTGAGCGCAATCCTCAAACTTAGTTAAAAAAAGTCATTTAAGCCTTTTCTCAGTGAGATCTACGCGATATGGCCGAGAAATGTAATTTTGATGTTAACTCCCAAACCGCTGCGCAGAAGTCAACCAAACTTCACCCAATAGTGTATTGTATCACAATCTAGTAGTTACATTTGGAAATTTGGTTCTAGGACATTTGGTTTGAGCGCAATCCTCAAACTTAGTTAAAAAAAAGTCATTTAAGCCTTTTCACAGTGAGATCTACGCGATATGGCCGAGAAATGTAATTTTGATGTTAACTCCAAAACCGATGCGCAGAAGTCAACCAAACTTCACCCAATAGTGTATTGTATCACAATCTAGTAGTTACATTTGGAAATTTGGTTCTAGGACATTTGGTTTGAGCGCAATCCTCAAACTTAGTTTAAAAAAAGTCATTTAAGCCTTTTCTCAGTGAGATCTACGCGATATGGCCGAGAAATGTAATTTTGATGACTCCAAAACCGCTGCGCAGAAGTCAACCAAACTTCACCCAATAGTGTATTGTATCACAATTTAGTAGTTACATTTGGAAATTTGGTTCTAGGACATTTGGTTTGAGCGCAATCCTCAAACTTAGTTAAAAAAAGTCATTTAAGCCTTTTCGCAGTGAGATCTACACGATATGGCCGAGAAATGTAATTTTGATGTTAACTCCCAAACCGCTGCGCAGAAGTCAACCAAACTTCACCCAATAGTGTATTGTATCACAATCTAGTAGTTACATTTGGAAATTTGGTTCTAGGACATTTGGTTTGAGCGCAATCCTCAAAATTAGTTAAAAAAAGTCATTTAAGCCTTTTCGCAGTGAGATCTACGCGATATGGCCGAGAAATGTAATTTTGATGTTAACTCCCAAACCGCTGCGCAGAAGTCAACCAAACTTCACCCAATAGTGTATTGTATCACAATCTAGTAGTTACATTTGGAAATTTGGTTCTAGGACATTTGGTTTGAGCGCAATCCTCAAAATTAGTTAAAAAAAGTCATTTAAGCCTTTTCGCAGTGAGATCTACGCGATATGGCCGAGAAATGTAATTTTGATGTTAACTCCCAAACCGCTGCCCAGAAGTCAACCAAACTTCACCCAATAGTGTATTGTATCACAATCTAGCAGTTACATTTGGAAATTTGGTTCTAGGACATTTGGTTTGAGCGCAATCCTCAAACTTAGTTAAAAAAAAGTCATTTAAGCCTTTTCGCAGTGAGATCTACGCGATATGGCCGAGAAATGTAATTTTGATGTTAACTCCCAAACCGCTGCGCAGAAGTCAACCAAACTTCACCCAATAGTGTATTGTATCACAATCTAGCAGTTACATTTGGAAATTTGGTTCTAGGATATTTGGTTTGAGCGCAATCCTCAAACTTAGTTAAAAAAAAGTCATTTAAGCCTTTTCTCAGTGAGATCTACGCGATATGGCCGAGAAATGTAATTTTGATGTTAACTCCCAAACCGCTGCGCAGAAGTCAACCAAACTTCACCCAATAGTGTATTGTATCACAATCTAGTAGTTACATTTGGAAATTTGGTTCTAGGACATTTGGTTTGAGCGCAATCCTCAAAATTAGTTAAAAAAAGTCATTTACGCCTTCTGACAGCGAGATCTATTCATTTCAGCCGAGAAATGTAATTTTGATGATAACTCCCAAACCGCTGCGCAGAAGTGAACCAAACTTCACCCAATAGTATCACAATCTAGTAGTTACATTTGGAAATTTGGTTCTAGGACATTTGGTTTGAGCGCAATCCTCATACTTAGTTCAAAAAAGCCATTTAGGCCTTTTCACAGTGAGATCTATTCATTTCAGCCGAGAAATGCAATTTTGATGATAACTCCTAAACCGCTGCGCAGAAGTGAACCAAACTTCACCCAATAGTGTATTGTATTACAATCTAGTAGTTACATTTGGAAATTTGGTTCTAGGACATTTGGTTTGAGCGTAATCCTCAAACTTAATTCAAAAATGCCATTTACACCTTTTCACAGTGAGATCTATTCATTTCAGCCGAGAAATGCAATTTTGATGATAACTCCTAAACGGCTGCGCAGAAGTGAACTAAACTTCACCCAATAGTGTATTGTATTACAATCTAGTAGTTACATTTGGAAATTTGGTTCTAGGACATTTGGTTTGAGCGCAATCATCAAACTTAGTTCAAAAATGCAATTTACGCCTTTTCACAGTGAGATCTATTCATTTCAGCCGAGAAATGTAATTTTGATGATAACTCCCAAACCGCTGCGCAGAAGTGAACCAAACTTCACCCAATAGTGTATTATATGACAAACTAGTAGTTACATTTGGAAATGTGGTTCTAGGACGTTTGGTTTGAGCGCAATCCTCAAACTTAGTTCAAAAAAGCCATTTAGGCCTTTTCACAGTGAGATCTATTCATTTCAGCCGAGAAATGCAATTTTGATGATAACTCCCAAACCGCTGCGCAGAAATGAACCAAACTTCACCCAATAGTGTATTGTATCACAATCTAGTACTTACAATTGGAAATTTGGTTCTAGGACTTTTGGTTTGAGCGCAATCCTCAAACTTAGTTCAAAAAAGCAATTTACGCCTTCTGACAGCGAGATCTATTCATTTCAGCCGAGAAATGTAATTTTGATGATAACTCCCAAACCGCAGCGCAGAAGTGAACCAAACTTCACCCAATAGTATCACAGTCTAGTAGTTACATTTGGAAATTTGGTTCTAGGACATTTGGTTTGAGCGCAATCCTCAAACTTATTTCAAAAAAGCCTTTTAGTTATTTTCACAGTGAGATCTATTCATTTCAGCCGAGAAATGCAATTTTGATGATAACTCCTAAACCGCTGCGCACAAATGAACCAAACTTCACCCAATAGTGTATTGTATTACCATCTAGTAGTGACATTTGGAAATTTGGTTCTAGGACATTTGGTTTGAGCGCAATCCTCAAACATATTTCAAAAAAGCCTTTTAGGCATTTTCACAGTGAGATCGATTCATTTCAGCCGAGAAATGTAATTTTGATAACTCCCAAACCGCTGCGCAGAAGTGAACCAAACTTCACCCAATAGTGTATTGTATCACAATCTAGTAGTTACATTTGGAAATTTGGTTCTAGGGCATTTGGTTTGAGCGCAATCCTCAAACTTAGTTAAAAAAAAGTCATTAAAGCCTTTTCGCAGTGAGATCTACGCGATATGGCCGAGAAATGTAATTTTGATGTTAACTCCACAACCGCTGCACAGAAGTCAACCAAACTTCACCCAATAGTGTATTGTATCACGATCTAGTAGTTACATTTGGAAATTTGGTTCTAGGACATTTGGTTTGAGCGCAATCCTCAAACTTAGTTAAAAAAAAGTCATTAAAGCCTTTTCGCAGTGAGATCTACGCGATATGGCCGAGAAATGTAATTTTGATGTTAACTCCACAACCGCTGCGCAGAAGTCAACCAAACTTCACCCAATAGTGTATCGTATCACAATCTAGTAGTTACATTTGGAAATTTGGTTCTAGGACATTTGGTTTGAGCACAATCCTCAAACTTAGTTAAAAAAAGTCATTTAAGCCTTTTCTCAGTGAGATCTACGCGATTTGGCCGAGAAATGTAATTTTGATGTTAACTCCAAAACCGCTGCGTAGAAGTAAACCAAACTTCACCCAATAGTGTATTGTATCACAATCTAGTAGTTACATTTGGAAATTTGGTTCTAGGACATTTGGTTTGAGCGCAATCCTCAAACTTAGTTTAAAAAATGTCATTTAAGCCTTTTCACAGTGAGATCTACACGATATGGCCGAGAAATGTAATTTTGATGTTAACTCCAAAACCGCTGCGCAGAAGTCAACCAAACTTCACCCAATAGTGTATTGTATCACAATCTAGTAGTTACATTTGGAAATTTGGTTCTAGGACATTTGGTTTGAGCGCAATCCTCAAACTTAGTTTAAAAAAGTCATTTAAGCCTTTTCGCAGTGAGATCTACGCGATATGGCCGAGAAATGTAATTTTGATGTTAACTCCCAAACCGCTGCGCAGAAGTCAACCAAACTTCACCCAATAGTGCATTGTATCACAATCTAGTAGTTACATTTGAAAATTTGGTTCTAGGACATTTGGGTTGAGCGCAATCCTCAAACTTAGTTAGAAAAAGTCATTTAAGCCTTTTCTCAGTGAGATATACGCGATATGGCCGAGAAATGTAATTTTTATGTTAACTCAAAAACCGCTGCGCAGAAGTCAACCAAACTTCAGCCAATAGTGTATTGTATCACAATCTAGTAGTTACATATAGAAATTTGGTTCTAGGACATTTGGTTTGAGCGCAATCCTCAAACTTAGTTAAAAAAAGTCATTTAAGCCTTTTCGCAGTGAGATCTACGCGATATGGCCGAGAAATGTAATTTTGATGTTAACTCCCAAACCGCTGCGCAGAAGTCAACCAAACTTCACCCAATAGTGTATTGTATCACAATCTAGTAGTTACATTTGGAAATTTGGTTCTAGGGCATTTCGTTTGAGCGCAATCCTCAAACTTAGTTAAAAAAAAGTCATTTAAGCCTTTTCTCAGTGAGATCTACGCGATATGGCCGAGAAATGTAATTTTGATGTTAACTCCCAAACCGCTGCGCAGAAGTCAACCAAACTTCACCCAATAGTGTATTGTATCACAATCTAGTAGTTACATTAGGAAATTTGGTTCTAGGACATTTGGTTTGAGCGCAATCCTCAAACTTAGTTAAAAAAAAGTCATTTAAGCCTTTTCACAGTGAGATCTACGCGATATGGCCGAGAAATGTAATTTTGATGTTAACTCCAAAACCGCTGCACAGAAGTCAACCAAACTTCACCCAATAGTGTATTGTATCACGATCTAGTAGTTACATTTGGAAATTTGGTTCTAGGACATTTGGTTTGAGCGCAATCCTCAAACTTAGTTAAAAAAAAGTCATTAAAGCCTTTTCGCAGTGAGATCTACGCGATATGGCCGAGAAATGTAATTTTGATGTTAACTCCCAAACCGCTGCGCAGAAGTCAACCAAACTTCACCCAATAGTGTATCGTATCACAATCTAGTAGTTACATTTGGAAATTTGGTTCTAGGACATTTGGTTTGAGCACAATCCTCAAACTTAGTTAAAAAAAGTCATTTAAGCCTTTTCTCAGTGAGATCTACGCGATATGGCCGAGAAATGTAATTTTGATGTTAACTCCAAAACCGCTGCGTAGAAGTAAACCAAACTTCACCCAATAGTGTATTGTATCACAATCTAGTAGTTACATTTGGAAATTTGGTTCTAGGACATTTGGTTTGAGCGCAATCCTCAAACTTAGTTTAAAAAATGTCATTTAATCCTTTTCACAGTGAGATCTACACGATATGGCCGAGAAATGTAATTTTGATGTTAACTCCAAAACCGCTGCGCAGAAGTCAACCAAACTTCACCCAATAGTGTATTGTATCACAATCTAGTAGTTACATTTGGAAATTTGGTTCTAGGACATTTGGTTTGAGCGCAATCCTCAAACTTAGTTTAAAAAATGTCATTTAATCCTTTTCACAGTGAGATCTACACGATATGGCCGAGAAATGTAATTTTGATGATAACTCCTAAACCGCTGCGCACAAATGAACCAAACTTCACCCAATAGTGTATTGTATTACCATCTAGTAGTGACATTTGGAAATTTGGTTCTAGGACATTTGGTTTGAGCGCAATCCTCAAACTTATTTCAAAAAAGCCTTTTAGGCATTTTCACAGTGAGATCTATTCATTTCAGCCGAGAAATGCAATTTTGATGATAACTCCTAAACCCCTGCGCAGAAATGAACCAAACTTCACCCAATAGTGTATTGTATTACAATCTAGTAGTTACATTTGGAAATTTGGTTCTAGGACATTTGGTTTAAACGCAATCCTCAAACTTATTTCAAAAAAGACTTTTAGTTATTTTCACAGTGAGATCTATTCATTTCAGCCGAGAAATGCAATTTGGATGATAACTCCTAAACCGCTGCGCAGAAATGAACCAAACTTCACCCAATAGTGTATTGTATCACAATCTAGTAGTTATATTTGGAAATTTGGTTCTAGGACATTTGGTTTGAGCGCAATCCTCAAACTTATTTCAAAAAAGCCTTTTAGTTATTTTCACAGTGAGATCTATTCATTTCAGTCGAGAAATGCAATTTTGATGATAACTCCTAAACCGCTGCGCAGAAATGAACCAAACTTCACCCAATAGTGTATTGTATCACAATCTAGTAGTTACATTTGGAAATTTGGTTCTAGGACATTTGGTTTGAGCGCAATCCTCATACTTAGTTCAAAAAAGCCATTTAGGCCTTTTCACAGTGAGATCTATTCATTTCAGCCGAGAAATGCAATTTTGATGATAACTCCTAAACCGCTGCGCAGAAGTGAACCAAACTTCACCCAATAGTGTATTGTATTACAATCTAGTAGTTACATTTGGAAATTTGGTTCTAGGACATTTGGTTTGAGCGTAATCCTCAAACTTAATTCAAAAATGCCATTTACACCTTTTCACAGTGAGATCTATTCATTTCAGCCGAGAAATGCAATTTTGATGATAACTCCTAAACGGCTGCGCAGAAGTGAACTAAACTTCACCCAATAGTGTATTGTATTACAATCTAGTAGTTACATTTGGAAATTTGGTTCTAGGACATTTGGTTTGAGCGCAATCATCAAACTTAGTTCAAAAATGCAATTTACGCCTTTTCACAGTGAGATCTATTCATTTCAGCCGAGAAATGCAATTTTGATGATAACTCCTAAACGGCTGCGCAGAAGTGAACTAAACTTCACCCAATAGTGTATTGTCTTACAATCTAGTAGTTACATTTGGAAATTTGGTTCTAGGACATTTGGTTTGAGCGCAATCCTCAAACTTAGTTCAAAAAAGCCATTTAGGCCTTTTCACAGTGAAATCTTTTCATTTCAGCCGAGAAATGTAATTTTGATGATAACTCCCAAACCGCTGCGCAGAAGTGAACCAAACTTCACCCAATAGTGTATTGTATGACAAACTAGTAGTTACATTTGGAAATGTGGTTCTAGGACGTTTGGTTTGAGCGCAATCCTCAAACTTAGTTCAAAAAAGCCATTTAGGCCTTTTCACAGTGAGATCTATTCATTTCAGCCGAGAAATGCAATTTTGATGATAACTCCCAAACCGCTGCGCAGAAATGAACCAAACTTCACCCAATAGTGTATTGTATCACAGTCTAGTACTTACAATTGGAAATTTGGTTCTAGGACTTTTGGTTTGAGCGCAATCCTCAAACTTAGTTCAAAAAAGCAATTTACGCCTTCTGACAGCGAGATCTATTCATTTCAGCCGAGAAATGTAATTTTGATGATAACTCCCAAACCGCTGCGCAAAAGTGAACCAAACTTCACCCAATAGTATCACAATCTAGTAGTTACATTTGGAAATTTGGTTCTAGGACATTTGGTTTGAGCGCAATCCTCATACTTAGTTCAAAAAAGCCATTTAGGCCTTTTCACAGTGAGATCTATTCATTTCAGCCGAGAAATGCAATTTTGATGATAACTCCCAAACCGCTGCGCAGAAATGAACCAAACTTCACCCAATAGTGTATTGTATCACAATCTAGTACTTACAATTGGAAATTTGGTTCTAGGACTTTTGGTTTGAGCGCAATCCTCAAACTTAGTTCAAAAAAGCAATTTACGCCTTCTGACAGCGAGATCTATTCATTTCAGCCGAGAAATGTAATTTTGATGATAACTCCCAAACCGCAGCGCAGAAGTGAACCAAACTTCACCCAATAGTATCACAGTCTAGTAGTTACATTTGGAAATTTGGTTCTAGGACATTTGGTTTGAGCGCAATCCTCAAACTTATTTCAAAAAAGCCTTTTAGTTATTTTCACAGTGAGATCTATTCATTTCAGCCGAGAAATGCAATTTTGATGATAACTCCTAAACCGCTGCGCACAAATGAACCAAACTTCACCCAATAGTGTATTGTATTACCATCTAGTAGTGACATTTGGAAATTTGGTTCTAGGACATTTGGTTTGAGCGCAATCCTCAAACATATTTCAAAAAAGCCTTTTAGGCATTTTCACAGTGAGATCGATTCATTTCAGCCGAGAAATGTAATTTTGATAACTCCCAAACCGCTGCGCAGAAGTGAACCAAACTTCACCCAATAGTGTATTGTATCACAATCTAGTAGTTACATTTGGAAGTTTGGTTCTAGGACATTTGGTTTGAGCGCAATCCTCAAACTTATTTCAAAAAAGCCTTTTAGGCATTTTCACAGTGAGATCTATTCATTTCAGCCGAGAAATGCAATTTTGATGATAACTCCTAAACCCCTGCGCAGAAATGAACCAAACTTCACCCAATAGTGTATTGTATTACAATCTAGTAGTTACATTTGGAAATTTGGTTCTAGGACATTTGGTTTAAACGCAATCCTCAAACTTATTTCAAAAAAGCCTTTTAGTTATTTTCACAGTGAGATCTATTCATTTCAGCCGAGAAATGCAATTTTGATGATAACTCCTAAACCGCTGCGCAGAAATGAACCAAACTTCACCCAATAGTGTATTGTATCACAATCTAGTAGTTACATTTGGAAATTTGGTTCTAGGGCATTTGGTTTGAGCGCAATCCTCAAACTTAGTTAAAAAAAAGTCATTTAAGCCTTTTCTCAGTGAGATCTACGCGATATGGCCGAGAAATGTAATTTTGATGTTAACACCCAAACCGCTGCGCAGAAGTCAACCAAACTTCACCCAATAGTGTATTGTATCACAATCTAGTAGTTACATTTGGAAATTTGGTTCTAGGACATTTGGTTTGAGCGCAATCCTCAAACTTAGTTAAAAAAAAGTCATTTAAGCCTTTTCACAGTGAGATCTACGCGATATGGCCAAGAAATGTAATTTTGATGTTAACTCCAAAACCGCTGCACAGAAGTCAACCAAACTTCACCCAATAGTGTATTGTATCACGATCTAGTAGTTACATTTGGAAATTTGGTTCTAGGACATTTGGTTTGAGCGCAATCCTCAAACTTAGTTAAAAAAAAAGTCATTAAAGCCTTTTCGCAGTGAGATCTACGCGATATGGCCGAGAAATGTAATTTTGATGTTAACTCCACAACCGCTGCGCAGAAGTCAACCAAACTTCACCCAATAGTGTATCGTATCACAATCTAGTAGTTACATTTGGAAATTTGGTTCTAGGACATTTGGTTTGAGCACAATCCTCAAACTTAGTTAAAAAAAGTCATTTAAGCCTTTTCTCAGTGAGATCTACGCGATATGGCCGAGAAATGTAATTTTGATGTTAACTCCAAAACCGCTGCGTAGAAGTAAACCAAACTTCACCCAATAGTGTATTGTATCACAATCTAGTAGTTACATTTGGAAATTTGGTTCTAGGACATTTGGTTTGAGCGCAATCCTCAAACTTAGTTTAAAAAATGTCATTTAAGCCTTTTCACAGTGAGATCTACACGATATGGCCGAGAAATGTAATTTTGATGTTAACTCCAAAACCGCTGCGCAGAAGTCAACCAAACTTCACCCAATAGTGTATTGCATCACAATCTAGTAGTTACATTTGGAAATTTGGTTCTAGGACATTTGGTTTGAGCGCAATCCTCAAACTTAGTTTAAAAAAGTCATTTAAGCCTTTTCGCAGTGAGATCTACGCGATATGGCCGAGAAATGTAATTTTGATGTTAACTCCCAAACCGCTGCGCAGAAGTCAACCAAACTTCACCCAATAGTGCATTGTATCACAATCTAGTAGTTACATTTGAAAATTTGGTTCTAGGACATTTGGGTTGAGCGCAATCCTCAAACTTAGTTAAAAAAAGTCATTTAAGCCTTTTCTCAGTGAGATATACGCGATATGGCCGAGAAATGTAATTTTTATGTTAACTCCAAAACCGCTGCGCAGAAGTCAACCAAACTTCAGCCAATAGTGTATTGTATCACAATCTAGTAGTTACATATAGAAATTTGGTTCTAGGACATTTGGTTTGAGCGCAATCCTCAAACTTAGTTAAAAAAAGTCATTTAAGCCTTTTCGCAGTGAGATCTACGCGATATGGCCGAGAAATGTAATTTTGATGTTAACTCCCAAACCGCTGCGCAGAAGTCAACCAAACTTCACCCAATAGTGTATTGTATCACAATCTAGTAGTTACATTTGGAAATTTGGTTCTAGGGCATTTCGTTTGAGCGCAATCCTCAAACTTAGTTAAAAAAAAGTCATTTAAGCCTTTTCTCAGTGAGATCTACGCGATATGGCCGAGAAATGTAATTTTGATGTTAACTCCCAAACCGCTGCGCAGAAGTCAACCAAACTTCACCCAATAGTGTATTGTATCACAATCTAGTAGTTACATTTGGAAATTTGGTTCTAGGACATTTGGTTTGAGCGCAATCCTCAAACTTAGTTAAAAAAAAGTCATTTAAGCCTTTTCACAGTGAGATCTACGCGATATGGCCGAGAAATGTAATTTTGATGTTAACTCCAAAACCGCTGCACAGAAGTCAACCAAACTTCACCCAATAGTGTATTGTATCACGATCTAGTAGTTACATTTGGAAATTTGGTTCTAGGACATTTGGTTTGAGCGCAATCCTCAAACTTAGTTAAAAAAAAGTCATTAAAGCCTTTTCGCAGTGAGATCTACGCGATATGGCCGAGAAATGTAATTTTGATGTTAACTCCCAAACCGCTGCGCAGAAGTCAACCAAACTTCACCCAATAGTGTATCGTATCACAATCTAGTAGTTACATTTGGAAATTTGGTTCTAGGACATTTGGTTTGAGCACAATCCTCAAACTTAGTTAAAAAAAGTCATTTAAGCCTTTTCTCAGTGAGATCTACGCGATATGGCCGAGAAATGTAATTTTGATGTTAACTCCAAAACCGCTGCGTAGAAGTAAACCAAACTTCACCCAATAGTGTATTGTATCACAATCTAGTAGTTACATTTGGAAATTTGGTTCTAGGACATTTGGTTTGAGCGCAATCCTCAAACTTAGTTTAAAAAATGTCATTTAATCCTTTTCACAGTGAGATCTACACGATATGGCCGAGAAATGTAATTTTGATGTTAACTCCAAAACCGCTGCGCAGAAGTCAACCAAACTTCACCCAATAGTGTATTGTATCACAATCTAGTAGTTACATTTGGAAATTTGGTTCTAGGACATTTGGTTTGAGCGCAATCCTCAAACTTAGTTAAAAAAAGTCATTTAAGCCTTTTCGCAGTGAGATCTACGCGATATGGCCGAGAAATGTAATTTTGATGTTAACTCCCAAACCGCTGCGCAGATGTCAACTAAACTTCACCCAATAGTGTATTGTATCACAATCTAGTAGTTACATTTGAAAATTTGGTTCTAGGACATTTGGTTTGAGCGCAATCCTCAAACTTAGTTAAAAAAAGTCATTTAAGCCTTTTCTCAGTGAGATCTACGCGATATGGCCGAGAAATGTAATTTTGATGTTAACTCCCAAACCGCTGCGCAGAAGTAAACCAAACTTCACCCAATAGTGTATTGTATCACAATCTAGTAGTTACATTTGGAAATTTGGTTCTAGGACATTTGGTTTGAGCGCAATCCTCAAACTTAGTTAAAAAAAAGTCATTTAAGCCTTTTCACAGTGAGATCTACGCGATATGGCCGAGAAATGTAATTTTGATGTTAACTCCAAAACCGCTGCGCAGAAGTCAACCAAACTTCACCCAATAGTGTATTGTATCACAATCTAGTAGTTACATTTGGAAATTTGGTTCTAGGACATTTGGTTTGAGCGCAATCCTCAAACTTAGTTTAAAAAAAGTCATTTAAGCCTTTTCTCAGTGAGATCTACGCGATATGGCCGAGAAATGTAATTTTGATGACTCCAAAACCGCTGCGCAGAAGTCAACCAAACTTCACCCAATAGTGTATTGTATCACAATTTAGTAGTTACATTTGGAAATTTGGTTCTAGGACATTTGGTTTGAGCGCAATCCTCAAACTTAGTTAAAAAAAGTCATTTAAGCCTTTTCGCAGTGAGATCTACACGATATGGCCGAGAAATGTAATTTTGATGTTAACTCCCAAACCGCTGCGCAGAAGTCAACCAAACTTCACCCAATAGTGTATTGTATCACAATCTAGTAGTTACATTTGGAAATTTGGTTCTAGGACATTTGGTTTGAGCGCAATCCTCAAACTTAGTTAAAAAAAAGTCATTTAAGCCTTTTCGCAGTGAGATCTACGCGATATGGCCGAGAAATGTAATTTTGATGTTAATTCCAAAACCGCTGCGCAGAAGTCAACCAAACTTCACCCAATAGTGTATTGTATCACAATCTTGTAGTTACATTTGGAAATTTGGTTCTAGGACATTTGGTTTGAGCGCAATCCTCAAAATTAGTTAAAAAAAGTCATTTAAGCCTTTTCGCATTGAGATCTACGCGATATGGCCGAGAAATGTAATTTTGATGTTAACTCCCAAACCGCTGCGCAGAAGTCAACCAAACTTCACCCAATAGTGTATTGTATCACAATCTAGTAGTTACATTTGGAAATTTGGTTCTAGGACATTTGGTTTGAGCGCAATCCTCAAAATTAGTTAAAAAAAGTCATTTAAGCCTTTTCGCAGTGAGATCTACGCGATATGGCCGAGAAATGTAATTTTGATGTTAACTCCCAAACCGCTGCCCAGAAGTCAACCAAACTTCACCCAATAGTGTATTGTATCACAATCTAGCAGTTACATTTGGAAATTTGGTTCTAGGACATTTGGTTTGAGCGCAATCCTCAAACTTAGTTAAAAAAAAGTCATTTAAGCCTTTTCGCATTGAGATCTACGCGATATGGCCGAGAAATGTAATTTTGATGTTAACTCCCAAACCGCTGCGCAGAAGTCAACCAAACTTCACCCAATAGTGTATTGTATCACAATCTAGCAGTTACATTTGGAAATTTGGTTCTAGGACATTTGGTTTGAGCGCAATCCTCAAACTTAGTTAAAAAAAAGTCATTTAAGCCTTTTCTCAGTGAGATCTACGCGATATGGCCGAGAAATGTAATTTTGATGTTAACTCCCAAACCGCTGCGCAGAAGTCAACCAAACTTCACCCAATAGTGTATTGTATCACAATCTAGTAGTTACATTTGGAAATTTGGTTCTAGGACATTTCGTTTGAGCGCAATCCTCAAACTTAGTTAAAAAAAAAAAGTCATTTAAGCCTTTTCACAGTAAGATCTACGCGATATGGCCGAGAAATGTAATTTTGATGTTAACTCCAAAACCGCTGCGCAGAAGTCAACCAAACTTCACCCAATAGTGTATTGTATCACAATCTAGTAGTTACATTTGGAAATTTGGTTCTAGGACATTTGGTTTGAGCGCAATCCTCAAACTTAGTTAAAAAAAAGTCATTTAAGCCTTTTCGCAGTGAGATCTACGCGATATGGCCGAGAAATGTAATTTTGATGTTAATTCCAAAACCGCTGCGCAGAAGTCAACCAAACTTCACCCAATAGTGTATTGTATCACAATCTTGTAGTTACATTTGGAAATTTGGTTCTAGGACATTTGGTTTGAGCGCAATCCTCAAAATTAGTTAAAAAAAGTCATTTAAGCCTTTTCGCAGTGAGATCTACGCGATATGGCCGAGAAATGTAATTTTGATGTTAACTCCCAAACCGCTGCGCAGAAGTCAACCAAACTTCACCCAATAGTGTATTGTATCACAATCTAGTAGTTACATTTGGAAATTTGGTTCTAGGACATTTGGTTTGAGCGCAATCCTCAAAATTAGTTAAAAAAAGTCATTTAAGCCTTTTCGCAGTGAGATCTACGCGATATGGCCGAGAAATGTAATTTTGATGTTAACTCCCAAACCGCTGCCCAGAAGTCAACCAAACTTCACCCAATAGTGTATTGTATCACAATCTAGCAGTTACATTTGGAAATTTGGTTCTAGGACATTTGGTTTGAGCGCAATCCTCAAACTTAGTTAAAAAAAAGTCATTTAAGCCTTTTCGCATTGAGATCTACGCGATATGGCCGAGAAATGTAATTTTGATGTTAACTCCCAAACCGCTGCGCAGAAGTCAACCAAACTTCACCCAATAGTGTATTGTATCACAATCTAGCAGTTACATTTGGAAATTTGGTTCTAGGACATTTGGTTTGAGCGCAATCCTCAAACTTAGTTAAAAAAAAGTCATTTAAGCCTTTTCTCAGTGAGATCTACGCGATATGGCCGAGAAATGTAATTTTGATGTTAACTCCCAAACCGCTGCGCAGAAGTCAACCAAACTTCACCCAATAGTGTATTGTATCACAATCTAGTAGTTACATTTGGAAATTTGGTTCTAGGACATTTCGTTTGAGCGCAATCCTCAAACTTAGTTAAAAAAAAAAAGTCATTTAAGCCTTTTCACAGTAAGATCTACGCGATATGGCCGAGAAATGTAATTTTGATGTTAACTCCAAAACCGCTGCGCAGAAGTCAACCAAACTTCACCCAATAGTGTATTGTATCACAATCTAGTAGTTACATTTGGAAATTTGGTTCTAGGACATTTGGTTTGAGCGCAATCCTCAAACTTAGTTAAAAAAAGTCATTTAAGCCTTTTCGCAGTGAGATCTACGCGATATGGCCGAGAAATGTAATTTTGATGTTAACTCCCAAACCGCTGCGCAGAAGTCAACCAAACTTCACCCAATAGTGTATTGTATCACAATCTAGTAGTTACATTTGGAAATTTGGTTCTAGGACATTTGGTTTGAGCGCAATCCTCAAACTTAGTTAAAAAAAAGTCATTTAAGCCTTTTCACAGTGAGATCTACGCGATATGGCCGAGAAATGTAATTTTGATGTTAACTCCAAAACCGCTGCGCAGAAGTCAACCAAACTTCACCCAATAGTGTATTGTATCACAATCTAGTAGTTACATTTGGAAATTTGGTTCTAGGACATTTGGTTTGAGCGCAATCCTCAAACTTAGTTTAAAAAAAGTCATTTAAGCCTTTTCTCAGTGAGATCTACGCGATATGGCCGAGAAATGTAATTTTGATGACTCCAAAACCGCTGCGCAGAAGTCAACCAAACTTCACCCAATAGTGTATTGTATCACAATTTAGTAGTTACATTTGGAAATTTGGTTCTAGGACATTTGGTTTGAGCGCAATCCTCAAACTTAGTTAAAAAAAGTCATTTAAGCCTTTTCGCAGTGAGATCTACACGATATGGCCGAGAAATGTAATTTTGATGTTAACTCCCAAACCGCTGCGCAGAAGTCAACCAAACTTCACCCAATAGTGTATTGTATCACAATCTAGTAGTTACATTTGGAAATTTGGTTCTAGGACATTTGGTTTGAGCGCAATCCTCAAACTTAGTTAAAAAAAAGTCATTTAAGCCTTTTCGCAGTGAGATCTACGCGATATGGCCGAGAAATGTAATTTTGATGTTAATTCCAAAACCGCTGCGCAGAAGTCAACCAAACTTCACCCAATAGTGTATTGTATCACAATCTTGTAGTTACATTTGGAAATTTGGTTCTAGGACATTTGGTTTGAGCGCAATCCTCAAAATTAGTTAAAAAAAGTCATTTAAGCCTTTTCGCAGTGAGATCTACGCGATATGGCCGAGAAATGTAATTTTGATGTTAACTCCCAAACCGCTGCGCAGAAGTCAACCAAACTTCACCCAATAGTGTATTGTATCACAATCTAGTAGTTACATTTGGAAATTTGGTTCTAGGACATTTGGTTTGAGCGCAATCCTCAAAATTAGTTAAAAAAAGTCATTTAAGCCTTTTCGCAGTGAGATCTACGCGATATGGCCGAGAAATGTAATTTTGATGTTAACTCCCAAACCGCTGCCCAGAAGTCAACCAAACTTCACCCAATAGTGTATTGTATCACAATCTAGCAGTTACATTTGGAAATTTGGTTCTAGGACATTTGGTTTGAGCGCAATCCTCAAACTTAGTTAAAAAAAAGTCATTTAAGCCTTTTCGCATTGAGATCTACGCGATATGGCCGAGAAATGTAATTTTGATGTTAACTCCCAAACCGCTGCGCAGAAGTCAACCAAACTTCACCCAATAGTGTATTGTATCACAATCTAGCAGTTACATTTGGAAATTTGGTTCTAGGACATTTGGTTTGAGCGCAATCCTCAAACTTAGTTAAAAAAAAGTCATTTAAGCCTTTTCTCAGTGAGATCTACGCGATATGGCCGAGAAATGTAATTTTGATGTTAACTCCCAAACCGCTGCGCAGAAGTCAACCAAACTTCACCCAATAGTGTATTGTATCACAATCTAGTAGTTACATTTGGAAATTTGGTTCTAGGACATTTCGTTTGAGCGCAATTCTCAAACTTAGTTAAAAAAAAAAAGTCATTTAAGCCTTTTCGCAGTGAGATCTACGCGATATGGCCGAGAAATGTAATTTTGATGTTAACTCCCAAACCGCTGCGCAGAAGTCAACCAAACTTCACCCAATAGTGTATTGTATCACAATCTAGTAGTTACATTTGGAAATTTGGTTCTAGGACATTTGGTTTGAGCGCAATCCTCAAACTTAGTTAAAAAAAAGTCATTTAAGCCTTTTCGCAGTGAGATCTACGCGATATGGCCGAGAAATGTAATTTTGATGTTAATTCCAAAACCGCTGCGCAGAAGTCAACCAAACTTCACCCAATAGTGTATTGTATCACAATCTTGTAGTTACATTTGGAAATTTGGTTCTAGGACATTTGGTTTGAGCGCAATCCTCAAAATTAGTTAAAAAAAGTCATTTAAGCCTTTTCGCAGTGAGATCTACGCGATATGGCCGAGAAATGTAATTTTGATGTTAACTCCCAAACCGCTGCGCAGAAGTCAACCAAACTTCACCCAATAGTGTATTGTATCACAATCTAGTAGTTACATTTGGAAATTTGGTTCTAGGACATTTGGTTTGAGCGCAATCCTCAAAATTAGTTAAAAAAAGTCATTTAAGCCTTTTCGCAGTGAGATCTACGCGATATGGCCGAGAAATGTAATTTTGATGTTAACTCCCAAACCGCTGCCCAGAAGTCAACCAAACTTCACCCAATAGTGTATTGTATCACAATCTAGCAGTTACATTTGGAAATTTGGTTCTAGGACATTTGGTTTGAGCGCAATCCTCAAACTTAGTTAAAAAAAAGTCATTTAAGCCTTTTCGCATTGAGATCTACGCGATATGGCCGAGAAATGTAATTTTGATGTTAACTCCCAAACCGCTGCGCAGAAGTCAACCAAACTTCACCCAATAGTGTATTGTATCACAATCTAGCAGTTACATTTGGAAATTTGGTTCTAGGACATTTGGTTTGAGCGCAATCCTCAAACTTAGTTAAAAAAAAGTCATTTAAGCCTTTTCTCAGTGAGATCTACGCGATATGGCCGAGAAATGTAATTTTGATGTTAACTCCCAAACCGCTGCGCAGAAGTCAACCAAACTTCACCCAATAGTGTATTGTATCACAATCTAGTAGTTACATTTGGAAATTTGGTTCTAGGACATTTCGTTTGAGCGCAATTCTCAAACTTAGTTAAAAAAAAAAAGTCATTTAAGCCTTTTCACAGTAAGATCTACGCGATATGGCCGAGAAATGTAATTTTGATGTTAACTCCAAAACCGCTGCGCAGAAGTCAACCAAACTTCACCCAATAGTGTATTGTATCACAATCTAGTAGTTACATTTGGAAATTTGGTTCTAGGACATTTGGTTTGAGCGCAACCCTCAAACTTAGTTCAAAAAAGCCATTTACGCCTTCTGACAGCGAGATCTATTCATTTCAGCCGAGAAATGTAATTTTGATGTTAACTCCCAAACCGCTGCGCAGAAGTCAACCAAACTTCACCCAATAGTGTATTGTATCACAATCTAGTAGTTACATTTTGAAATTTGGTTCTAGGACATTTGGTTTGAGCGCAATCCTCAAACTTAGTTAAAAAAAGTCATTTAAGCCTTTTCGCAGTGAGATCTACGCGATATGGCCGAGAAATGTAATTTTGATGTTAACTCCCAAACCCCTGCGCAGAAGTCAACCAAACTTCACCCAATAGTGTATTGTATTACAATCTAGTAGTTACATTTGGAAATTTGGTTCTAGGACATTTGGTTTGAGCGTAATCCTCAAACTTAATTCAATAATGCCATTTACGCCTTCTGACAGCGAGATCGATTCATTTCAGCCGAGAAATGCAATTTTGATGATAACTCCTAAACCGCTGCGCAGAAGTGAACCAAACTTCACCCAATAGTGTATTGTATCACAATCTAGTAGTTACATTTGGAAATTTGGTTCTAGGACATTTGGTTTGAGCGCAACCCTCAAACTTAGTTCAAAAAAGCCATTTACGCCTTCTGACAGCGAGATCTATTCATTTCAGCCGAGAAATGTAATTTTGATGATAACTCCCAAACCGCTGCGCAGAAGTGAACCAAACTTCACCCAATAGTATCACAATCTAGTAGTGACATTTGGAAATTTGGTTCTAGGACATTTTGTTTGAGCGCAATCCTCAAACTTATTTCAAAAAAGCCTTTTAGGCATTTTCACAGTGAGATCTATTCATTACAGCCGAGAAATGCAATTTTGATGATAACTCCTAAACCCCTGCGCAGAAATGAACCAAACTTCACCCAATAGTGTATTGTATTACAATCTAGTAGTTACATTTGGAAATTTGGTTCTAGGACATTTGGTTTAAACGCAATCCTCAAACTTATTTCAAAAAAGACTTTTAGTTATTTTCACAGTGAGATCTATTCATTTCAGCCGAGAAATGCAATTTTGATGATAACTCCTAAACCGCTGCGCAGAAATGAACCAAACTTCACCCAATAGTGTATTGTATCACAATCTAGTAGTTATATTTGGAAATTTGGTTCTAGGACATTTGGTTTGAGCGCAATCCTCAAACTTATTTCAAAAAAGCCTTTTAGTTATTTTCACAGTGAGATCTATTCATTTCAGTCGAGAAATGCAATTTTGATGATAACTCCTAAACCGCTGCGCAGAAATGAACCAAACTTCACCCAATAGTGTATTGTATCACAATCTAGTAGTTACATTTGGAAATTTGGTTCTAGGACATTTGGTTTGAGCGCAATCCTCATACTTAGTTCAAAAAAGCCATTTAGGCCTTTTCACAGTGAGATCTATTCATTTCAGCCGAGAAATGCAATTTTGATGATAACTCCTAAACCGCTGCGCAGAAGTGAACCAAACTTCACCCAATAGTGTATTGTATTACAATCTAGTAGTTACATTTGGAAATTTGGTTCTAGGACATTTGGTTTGAGCGTAATCCTCAAACTTAATTCAAAAATGCCATTTACACCTTTTCACAGTGAGATCTATTCATTTCAGCCGAGAAATGCAATTTTGATGATAACTCCTAAACGGCTGCGCAGAAGTGAACTAAACTTCACCCAATAGTGTATTGTATTACAATCTAGTAGTTACATTTGGAAATTTGGTTCTAGGACATTTGGTTTGAGCGCAATCATCAAACTTAGTTCAAAAATGCAATTTACGCCTTTTCACAGTGAGATCTATTCATTTCAGCCGAGAAATGCAATTTTGATGATAACTCCTAAACGGCTGCGCAGAAGTGAACTAAACTTCACCCAATAGTGTATTGTCTTACAATCTAGTAGTTACATTTGGAAATTTGGTTCTAGGACATTTGGTTTGAGCGCAATCCTCAAACTTAGTTCAAAAAAGCCATTTAGGCCTTTTCACAGTGAGATCTATTCATTTCAGCCGAGAAATGTAATTTTGATGATAACTCCCAAACCGCTGCGCAGAAGTGAACCAAACTTCACCCAATAGTGTATTGTATGACAAACTAGTAGTTACATTTGGAAATGTGGTTCTAGGACGTTTGGTTTGAGCGCAATCCTCAAACTTAGTTCAAAAAAGCCATTTAGGCCTTTTCACAGTGAGATCTATTCATTTCAGCCGAGAAATGCAATTTTGATGATAACTCCCAAACCGCTGCGCAGAAATGAACCAAACTTCACCCAATAGTGTATTGTATCACAATCTAGTACTTACAATTGGAAATTTGGTTCTAGGACTTTTGGTTTGAGGGCAATCCTCAAACTTAGTTCAAAAAAGCAATTTACGCCTTCTGACAGCGAGATCTATTCATTTCAGCCGAGAAATGTAATTTTGATGATAACTCCCAAACCGCTGCGCAAAAGTGAACCAAACTTCACCCAATAGTATCACAATCTAGTAGTTACATTTGGAAATTTGGTTCTAGGACATTTGGTTTGAGCGCAATCCTCATACTTAGTTCAAAAAAGCCATTTAGGCCTTTTCACAGTGAGATCTATTCATTTCAGCCGAGAAATGCAATTTTGATGATAACTCCTAAACCGCTGCGCAGAAGTGAACAAAACTTCACCCAATAGTGTATTGTATCACAATCTAGTAGTTACATTTGGAAGTTTGGTTCTAGGACATTTGGTTTGAGCGCAATCCTCAAACTTATTTCAAAAAAGCCTTTTAGGCATTTTCACAGTGAGATCTATTCATTTCAGCCGAGAAATGCAATTTTGATGATAACTCCTAAACCCCTGCGCAGAAATGAACCAAACTTCACCCAATAGTGTATTGTATTACAATCTAGTAGTTACATTTGGAAATTTGGTTCTAGGACATTTGGTTTGAGCGCAATCATCAAACTTAGTTACAAAAAGTCATTTAAGCCTTTTCACAGTGAGATCTACGCGATATGGCCAAGAAATGTAATTTTGATGTTAACTCCAAAACCGCTGCGCAGAAGTCAACCAAACTTCACCCAATAGTGTATTGTATCACAATCTAGTAGTTACATTTGGAAATTTGGTTCTAGGACATTTGGTTTGAGCGCAACCCTCAAACTTAGTTCAAAAAAGCCATTTACGCCTTCTGACAGCGAGATCTATTCATTTCAGCCGAGAAATGTAATTTTGATGATAACTCCCAAACCGCTGCGCAGAAGTGAACCAAACTTCACCCAATAGTATCACAATCTAGTAGTTACATTTGGAAATTTGGTTCTACGACATTTGGTTTGAGCGCAACCCTCAAACTTAGTTCAAAAAAGCCATTTACGCCTTCTGACAGCGAGATCTATTCATTTCAGCCGAGAAATGTAATTTTGATGATAACTCCCAAACCGCTGCGCAAAAGTGAACCAAACTTCACCCAATAGTATCACAATCTAGTAGTTACATTTGGAAATTTGGTTCTAGGACATTTGGTTTGAGCGCAATCCTCATACTTAGTTCAAAAAAGCCATTTAGGCCTTTTCACAGTGAGATCTATTCATTTCAGCCGAGAAATGCAATTTTGATGATAACTCCTAAACCGCTGCGCAGAAGTGAACAAAACTTCACCCAATAGTGTATTGTATTACAATCTAGTAGTTACATTTGGAAATTTGGTTTTAGGACATTTGGTTTGAGCGTAATCCTCAAACTTAATTCAAAAATGCCATTTACGCCTTTTGACAGCGAGATCGATTCATTTCAGCCGAGAAATGTAATTTTGATGATAACTCCCAAACCGCTGCGCAGAATTGAACCAAACTTCACCCAATAGTGTATTGTATCACAATCTAGTAGTTACATTTGGAAATTTGGTTCTAGGACATTTGGTTTGAGCGCAATCCTCAAACTTAGTTCAAAAATGTCATTTACGCCTTTTCACAGTGAGATCTATTCATTTCAGCCGAGAAATGCAATTTTGATGATAACTCCTAAACCGCTGCGCAGAAGTGAACAAAACTTCACCCAATAGTGTATTGTATCACAATGTAGTTGTTACATTTGGAAATTTGGTTCTAGGACATTTGGTTTGAGCGCAACCCTCAAACTTAGTTCAAAAAAGCCATTTACGCCTTCTGACAGCGAGATCTATTCATTTCAGCCGAGAAATGTAATTTTGATGATAACTCCCAAACCGCTGCGCAGAAGTGAACCAAACTTCACCCAATAGTATCACAATCTAGTAGTTACATTTGGAAATTTGGTTCTAGGACATTTGGTTTGAGCGCAATCCTCAAACTTATTTCAAAAAAGCCTTTTAGTTATTTTCACAGTGAGATCTATTCATTTCAGCCGAGAAATGCAATTTTGATGATAACTCCTAAACCGCTGCGCACAAATGAACCAAACTTCACCCAATAGTGTATTGTATTACCATCTAGTAGTGACATTTGGAAATTTGGTTCTAGGACATTTGGTTTGAGCGCAATCCTCAAACATATTTCAAAAAAGCCTTTTAGGCATTTTCACAGTGAGATCGATTCATTTCAGCCGAGAAATGTAATTTTGATAACTCCCAAACCGCTGCGCAGAAGTGAACCAAACTTCACCCAATAGTGTATTGTATCACAATCTAGTAGTTACATTTGGAAGTTTGGTTCTAGGACATTTGGTTTGAGCGCAATCCTCAAACTTATTTCAAAAAAGCCTTTTAGGCATTTTCACAGTGAGATCTATTCATTTCAGCCGAGAAATGCAATTTTGATGATAACTCCTAAACCCCTGCGCAGAAATGAACCAAACTTCACCCAATAGTGTATTGTATTACAATCTAGTAGTTACATTTGGAAATTTGGTTCTAGGACATTTGGTTTAAACGCAATCCTCAAACTTATTTCAAAAAAGCCTTTTAGTTATTTTCACAGTGAGATCTATTCATTTCAGCCGAGAAATGCAATTTTGATGATAACTCCTAAACGGCTGCGCAGAAATGAACCAAACTTCACCCAATAGTGTATTGCATTACAATCTAGTAGTTACATTTGAAAATTTTGTTCTAGGACATTTGGTTTGAGCGCAATCCTCAAACTTAGTTCAAAAAATCCATTCACGCCTTCTGACAGCGAGATCTATTCATTTCAGCCGAGAAATGTAATTTTGATGATAACTCCCAAACCGCTGCGCAGAAGTGAACCAAACTTCACCCAATAGTGTATTGTATGACAAACTAGTAGTTACATTTGGAAATGTGGTTCTAGGACGTTTGGTTTGAGCGCAATCCTCAAACTTAGTTCAAAAAAGCCATTTAGGCCTTTTCACAGTGAGATCTATTCATTTCAGCCGAGAAATGCAATTTTGATGATAACTCCTAAACCCCTGCGCAGAAATGAACCAAACTTCACCCAATAGTGTATTGTATTACAATCTAGTAGTTACATTTGGAAATTTGGTTCTAGGACATTTGGTTTAAACGCAATCCTCAAACTTATTTCAAAAAAGCCTTTTAGTTATTTTCACAGTGAGATCTATTCATTTCAGCCGAGAAATGCAATTTTGATGATAACTCCTAAACGGCTGCGCAGAAATGAACCAAACTTCACCCAATAGTGTATTGCATTACAATCTAGTAGTTACATTTGAAAATTTTGTTCTAGGACATTTGGTTTGAGCGCAATCCTCAAACTTAGTTCAAAAAATCCATTCACGCCTTCTGACAGCGAGATCTATTCATTTCAGCCGAGAAATGTAATTTTGATGATAACTCCCAAACCGCTGCGCAGAAGTGAACCAAACTTCACCCAATAGTGTGGTGTATCACAATCTAGTAGTTACATTTGGAAATTTGGTTCTAGGACATTTGGTTTGAGCGCAATCCTCAAACTTAGTTCAAAAAAGCCATTTAGGCCTTTTCACAGTGAGATCTATTCATTTCAGCCGAGAAATGTAATTTTGATGATAACTCCCAAACCGCTGCGCAGAAGTGAACCAAACTTCACCCAATAGTGTATTGTATGACAAACTAGTAGTTACATTTGGAAATGTGGTTCTAGGACGTTTGGTTTGAGCGCAATCCTCAAACTTAGTTCAAAAAAGCCATTTAGGCCTTTTCACAGTGAGATCTATTCATTTCAGCCGAGAAATGCAATTTTGATGATAACTCCCAAACCGCTGCGCAGAAATGAACCAAACTTCACCCAATAGTGTATTGTATCACAATCTAGTACTTACAATTGGAAATTTGGTTCTAGGACTTTTGGTTTGAGCGCAATCCTCAAACTTAGTTCAAAAAAGCAATTTACGCCTTCTGACAGCGAGATCTATTCATTTCAGCCGAGAAATGTAATTTTGATGATAACTCCCAAACCGCTGCGCAAAAGTGAAACAAACTTCACCCAATAGTATCACAATCTAGTAGTTACATTTGGAAATTTGGTTCTAGGACATTTGGTTTGAGCTCAATCATCAAACTTAGTTCAAAAATGCCATTTACGCCTTTTCACAGTGAGATCTATTCATTTCAGCCGAGAAATGCAATTTTGATGATAACTCCTAAACAGCTGCGCAGAAGTGAACTAAACTTCACCCAATAGTGTATTGTATTACAATCTAGTAGTTACATTTGGAAATTTGGTTCTAGGACATTTGGTTTGAGCGTAATCCTCATACTTAGTTCAAAAAAGCCATTTAGGCCTTTTCACAGTGAGATCTATTCATTTCAGTCGAGAAATGCAATTTTAATGATAACTCCTAAACCGCTGCGCAGAAATGAACCAAACTTCACCCAATAGTGTATTGTATCACAATCTAGTAGTTACATTTGGAAATTTGGTTCTAGGACATTTGGTTTGAGCGCAATCCTCATACTTAGTTCAAAAAAGCCATTTAGGCCTTTTCACAGTGAGATCTATTCATTTCAGCCGAGAAATGCAATTTTGATGATAACTCCTAAACCGCTGCGCAGAAGTGAACCAAACTTCACCCAATAGTGTATTGTATTACAATCTAGTAGTTACATTTGGAAATTTGGTTCTAGGACATTTGGTTTGAGCGTAATCCTCAAACTTAATTCAAAAATGCCATTTAGGCCTTTTCACAGTGAGATCTATTCATTTCAGCCGAGAAATGCAATTTTGATGATAACTCCTAAACGGCTGCGCAGAAGTGAACTAAACTTCACCCAATAGTGTATTGTATTACAATCTAGTAGTTACATCTGGAAATTTGGTTCTAGGACATTTGGTTTGAGCGCAATCATCAAACTTAGTTCAAAAACGCAATTTACGCCTTTTCACAGTGAGATCTATTCATTTCAGCCGAGAAATGCAATTTTGATGATAACTCCTAAACGGCTGCGCAGAAATGAACCAAACTTCACCCAATAGTGTATTGTATCACAATCTAGTAGTTACATTTGAAAATTTTGTTCTAGGACATTTGGTTTGAGCGCAATCCTCAAACTTAGTTCAAAAATTCCATTCACGCCTTCTGACAGCGAGATCTATTCATTTCAGCCGAGAAATGTAATTTTGATGATAACTCCCAAACCGCTGCGCAGAAGTGAACCAAACTTCACCCAATAGTGTATTGTATAACAATCTAGTAGTTACATTTGGAAATTTGGTTCTAGGACATTTGGTTTGAGCGCAATCCTCAAACTTAGTTCAAAAAAGCAATTTACACCTTCTGACAGCGAGATCTATTCATTTCAGCCGAGAAATGTAATTTTGATGATAACTCCCAAACCGCTGCGCAAAAGTGAACCAAACTTCACCCAATAGTATCACAATCTAGTAGTTACATTTGGAAATTTGGTTCTAGGACATTTGGTTTGAGCGCAATCATCAAACTTAGTTCAAAAATGCCATTTACGCCTTTTCACAGTGAGATCTATTCATTTCAGCCGAGAAATGCAATTTTGATGATAACTCCTAAACAGCTGCGCAGAAGTGAACTAAACTTCACCCAATAGTGTATTGTATTACAATCTAGTAGTTACATTTGGAAATTTGGTTCTAGGACATTTGGTTTGAGCGCAATCCTCAAACTTAGTTCAAAAAAGCCATTTAGGCCTTTTCACTGTGAGATCTATTCATTTCAGCCGAGAAATGTAATTTTGATGATAACTCCCAAACCGCTGCGCAGAAAGTAACCAAACTTCACCCAATAGTGTATTGCATTACAATCTAGTAGTTACATTTGAAAATTTTGTTCTAGGACATTTGGTTTGAGCGCAATCCTCAAACTTAGTTCAAAAAATCCATTCACGCCTTCTGACAGCGAGATCTATTCATTTCAGCCGAGAAATGTAATTTTGATGATAACTCCCAAACCGCTGCGCAGAAGTGAACCAAACTTCACCCAATAGTGTATTGTATCACAATCTAGTAGTTACATTTGGATATTTGGTTCTAGGACATTTGGTTTGAGCGCAATCCTCAAACTTAGTTCAAAAAAGCCATTTAGGTCTTTTCACAGTGAGATCTATTCATTTCAGTCGAGAAATGCAATTTTAATGATAACTCCTAAACCGTTGCGCAGAAATGAACCAAACTTCACCCAATAGTGTATTGTATCACAATCTAGTAGTTACATTTGGAAATTTGGTTCTAGGACATTTGGTTTGAGCGCAATCCTCATACTTAGTTCAAAAAAGCCATTTAGGCCTTTTCACAGTGAGATCTATTCATTTCAGCCGAGAAATGCAATTTTGATGATAACCCCTAAACCGCTGCGCAGAAGTGAACCAAACTTCACCCAATAGTGTATTGTATTACAATCTAGTAGTTACATTTGGAAATTTGGTTCTAGGACATTTGGTTTGAGCGTAATCCTCAAACTTAATTCAAAAATGCCATTTACGCCTTTTCACAGTGAGATCTATTCATTTCAGCCGAGAAATGCAATTTTGATGATAACTCCTAAACGGCTGCGCAGAAGTGAACTAAACTTCACCCAATAGTGTATTGTATTACAATCTAGTAGTTACATTTGGAAATTTGGTTCTAGGACATTTGGTTTGAGCGCAATCATCAAACTTAGTTCAAAAATCCAATTTACGCCTTTTCACAGTGAGATCTATTCATTTCAGCCGAGAAATGCAATTTTGATGATAACTCCTAAACGGCTGCGCAGAAATGAACCAAACTTCACCCAATAGTGTATTGCATTACAATCTAGTAGTTACATTTGAAAATTTTGTTCTAGGACATTTGGTTTGAGCGCAATCCTCAAACTTAGTTCAAAAAATCCATTCACGCCTTCTGACAGCGAGATCTATTCATTTCAGCCGAGAAATGTAATTTTGATGATAACTCCCAAACCGCTGCGCAGAAGTGAACCAAACTTCACCCAATAGTATCACAATCTAGTAGTTACATTTGGAAATTTGGTTCTAGGACATTTGGTTTGAGCGCAACCCTCAAACTTAGTTCAAAAAAGCCATTTACGCCTTCTGACATCGAGATCTATTCATTTCAGCCGAGAAATGTAATTTTGATGATAACTCCTAAACCGCTGCGCACAAATGAACCAAACTTCACCCAATAGTGTATTGTATTACCATCTAGTAGTGACATTTGGAAATTTGGTTCTAGGACATTTGGTTTGAGCGCAATCCTCAAACTTATTTCAAAAAAGCCTTTTAGGCATTTTCACAGTGAGATCGATTCATTTCAGCCGAGAAATGTAATTTTGATAACTCCCAAACCGCTGCGCAGAAGTGAACCAAACTTCACCCAATAGTGTATTGTATCACAATCTAGTAGTTACAGTTGGAAATTTGGTTCTAGGACATTTGGTTTGAGCGCAATCCTCAAACTTAGTTCAAAAATGTCATTTACGCCTTTTCACAGTGAGATCTATTCATTTCAGCCGAGAAATGCAATTTTGATGATAACTCCTAAACAGCTGCGCAGAAGTGATTTAAACTTCACCCAATAGTGTATTGTATTACAATCTAGTAGTTACATTTGGAAATTTGGTTCTAGGACATTTGGTTTGAGCGCAATCCTCAAACTTAGTTCAAAAAAGCCATTTAGGCCTTTTCACTGTGAGATCTATTCATTTCAGCCGAGAAATGTAATTTTGATGATAACTCCCAAACCGCTGCGCAGAAAGTAACCAAACTTCACCCAATAGTGTATTGCATTACAATCTAGTAGTTACATTTGAAAATTTTGTTCTAGGACATTTGGTTTGAGCGCAATCCTCAAACTTAGTTCAAAAAATCCATTCACGCCTTCTGACAGCGAGATCTATTCATTTCAGCCGAGAAATGTAATTTTGATGATAACTCCCAAACCGCTGCGCAGAAGTGAACCAAACTTCACCCAATAGTGTATTGTATCACAATCTAGTAGTTACATTTGGATATTTGGTTCTAGGACATTTGGTTTGAGCGCAATCCTCAAACTTAGTTCAAAAAAGCCATTTAGGCCTTTTCACAGTGAGATCTATTCATTTCAGTCGAGAAATGCAATTTTAATGATAACTCCTAAACCGCTGCGCAGAAATGAACCAAACTTCACCCAATAGTGTATTGTATCACAATCTAGTAGTTACATTTGGAAATTTGGTTCTAGGACATTTGGTTTGAGCGCAATCCTCATACTTAGTTCAAAAAAGCCATTTAGGCCTTTTCACAGTGAGATCTATTCATTTCAGCCGAGAAATGCAATTTTGATGATAACCCCTAAACCGCTGCGCAGAAGTGAACCAAACTTCACCCAATAGTGTATTGTATTACAATCTAGTAGTTACATTTGGAAATTTGGTTCTAGGACATTTGGTTTGAGCGTAATCCTCAAACTTAATTCAAAAATGCCATTTACGCCTTTTCACAGTGAGATCTATTCATTTCAGCCGAGAAATGCAATTTTGATGATAACTCCTAAACGGCTGCGCAGAAGTGAACTAAACTTCACCCAATAGTGTATTGTATTACAATCTAGTAGTTACATTTGGAAATTTGGTTCTAGGACATTTGGTTTGAGCGCAATCATCAAACTTAGTTCAAAAATGCAATTTACGCCTTTTCACAGTGAGATCTATTCATTTCAGCCGAGAAATGCAATTTTGATGATAACTCCTAAACGGCTGCGCAGAAATGAACCAAACTTCACCCAATAGAGTATTGCATTACAATCTAGTAGTTACATTTGAAAATTTTGTTCTAGGACATTTGGTTTGAGCGCAATCCTCAAACTTAGTTCAAAAAATCCATTCACGCCTTCTGACAGCGAGATCTATTCATTTCAGCCGAGAAATGTAATTTTGATGATAACTCCCAAACCGCTGCGCAGAAGTGAACCAAACTTCACCCAATAGTATCACAATCTAGTAGTTACATTTGGAAATTTGGTTCTAGGACATTTGGTTTGAGCGCAACCCTCAAACTTAGTTCAAAAAAGCCATTTACGCCTTCTGACAGCGAGATCTATTCATTTCAGCCGAGAAATGTAATTTTGATGATAACTCCTAAACCGCTGCGCACAAATGAACCAAACTTCACCCAACAGTGTATTGTATTACCGTCTAGTAGTGACATTTGGAAATTTGGTTCTAGGACATTTGGTTTGAGCGCAATCCTCAAACTTATTTCAAAAAAGCCTTTTAGGCATTTTCACAGTGAGATCGATTCATTTCAGCCGAGAAATGTAATTTTGATAACTCCCAAACCGCTGCGCAGAAGTGAACCAAACTTCACCCAATAGTGTATTGTATCACAATCTAGTAGTTACAGTTGGAAATTTGGTTCTAGGACATTTGGTTTGAGCGCAATCCTCAAACTTAGTTCAAAAAAGCCTTTTAGTTATTTTCACAGTGAGATCTATTCATTTCAGCCGAGAAATGCAATTTTGATGATAACTCCTAAACCGCTGCACAGAAATGAACCAAACTTCACCCAATAGTGTATTGTATCACAATCTAGTAGTTATATTTGGAAATTTGGTTCTAGGACATTTGGTTTGAGCGCAATCCTCAAACTTATTTCAAAAAAGCCTTTTAGTTATTTTCACAGTGAGATCTATTCATTTCAATCGAGAAATGCAATTTTAATGATAACTCCTAAACCGCTGCGCAGAAATGAACCAAACTTCACCCAATAGTGTATTGTATCACAATCTAGTAGTTATATTTGGAAATTTGGTTCTAGGACATTTGGTTTGAGTGCAATCATCAAACTTAGTTCAAAAATGCAATTTACGCCTTTTCACAGTGAGATCTATTCATTTCAGCCGAGAAATGCAATTTTGATGATAACTCCTAAACGGCTGCGCAGAAATGAACCAAACTTCACCCAATAGTGTATTGCATTACAATCTAGTAGTTACATTTGAAAATTTTGTTCTAGGACATTTGGTTTGAGCGCAATCCTCAAACTTAGTTCAAAAAATCCATTCACGCCTTCTGACAGCGAGATCTATTCATTTCAGCCGAGAAATGTAATTTTGATGATAACTCCCAAACCGCTGCGCAGAAGTGAACCAAACTTCACCCAATAGTGTGGTGTATCACAATCTAGTAGTTACATTTGGAAATTTGGTTCTAGGACATTTGGTTTGAGCGCAATCCTCAAACTTAGTTCAAAAAAGCCATTTAGGCCTTTTCACAGTGAGATCTATTCATTTCAGCCGAGAAATGTAATTTTGATGATAACTCCCAAACCGCTGCGCAGAAGTGAACCAAACTTCACCCAATAGTGTATTGTATGACAAACTAGTAGTTACATTTGGAAATGTGGTTCTAGGACGTTTGGTTTGAGCGCAATCCTCAAACTTAGTTCAAAAAAGCCATTTAGGCCTTTTCACAGTGAGATCTATTCATTTCAGCCGAGAAATGCAATTTTGATGATAACTCCCAAACCGCTGCGCAGAAATGAACCAAACTTCACCCAATAGTGTATTGTATCACAATCTAGTACTTACAATTGGAAATTTGGTTCTAGGACTTTTGGTTTGAGCGCAATCCTCAAACTTAGTTCAAAAAAGCAATTTACGCCTTCTGACAGCGAGATCTATTCATTTCAGCCGAGAAATGTAATTTTGATGATAACTCCCAAACCGCTGCGCAAAAGTGAAACAAACTTCACCCAATAGTATCACAATCTAGTAGTTACATTTGGAAATTTGGTTCTAGGACATTTGGTTTGAGCTCAATCATCAAACTTAGTTCAAAAATGCCATTTACGCCTTTTCACAGTGAGATCTATTCATTTCAGCCGAGAAATGCAATTTTGATGATAACTCCTAAACAGCTGCGCAGAAGTGAACTAAACTTCACCCAATAGTGTATTGTATTACAATCTAGTAGTTACATTTGGAAATTTGGTTCTAGGACATTTGGTTTGAGCGTAATCCTCATACTTAGTTCAAAAAAGCCATTTAGGCCTTTTCACAGTGAGATCTATTCATTTCAGTCGAGAAATGCAATTTTAATGATAACTCCTAAACCGCTGCGCAGAAATGAACCAAACTTCACCCAATAGTGTATTGTATCACAATCTAGTAGTTACATTTGGAAATTTGGTTCTAGGACATTTGGTTTGAGCGCAATCCTCATACTTAGTTCAAAAAAGCCATTTAGGCCTTTTCACAGTGAGATCTATTCATTTCAGCCGAGAAATGCAATTTTGATGATAACTCCTAAACCGCTGCGCAGAAGTGAACCAAACTTCACCCAATAGTGTATTGTATTACAATCTAGTAGTTACATTTGGAAATTTGGTTCTAGGACATTTGGTTTGAGCGTAATCCTCAAACTTAATTCAAAAATGCCATTTAGGCCTTTTCACAGTGAGATCTATTCATTTCAGCCGAGAAATGCAATTTTGATGATAACTCCTAAACGGCTGCGCAGAAGTGAACTAAACTTCACCCAATAGTGTATTGTATTACAATCTAGTAGTTACATCTGGAAATTTGGTTCTAGGACATTTGGTTTGAGCGCAATCATCAAACTTAGTTCAAAAACGCAATTTACGCCTTTTCACAGTGAGATCTATTCATTTCAGCCGAAAAATGCAATTTTGATGATAACTCCTAAACGGCTGCGCAGAAATGAACCAAACTTCACCCAATAGTGTATTGTATCACAATCTAGTAGTTACATTTGAAAATTTTGTTCTAGGACATTTGGTTTGAGCGCAATCCTCAAACTTAGTTCAAAAATTCCATTCACGCCTTCTGACAGCGAGATCTATTCATTTCAGCCGAGAAATGTAATTTTGATGATAACTCCCAAACCGCTGCGCAGAAGTGAACCAAACTTCACCCAATAGTGTATTGTATAACAATCTAGTAGTTACATTTGGAAATTTGGTTCTAGGACATTTGGTTTGAGCGCAATCCTCAAACTTAGTTCAAAAAAGCCATTTAGGCCTTTTCACAGTGAGATCTATTCATTTCAGCCGAGAAATGCAATTTTGATGATAACTCCCAAACCGCTGCGCAGAAGTGAACCAAACTTCACCCAATAGTGTATTGTATGACAAACTAGTAGTTACATTTGGAAATGTGGTTCTAGGACGTTTGGTTTGAGCGCAATCCTCAAACTTAGTTCAAAAAAGCCATTTAGGCCTTTTCACAGTGAGATCTATTCATTTCAGCCGAGAAATGCAATTTTGATGATAACTCCTAAACCCCTGCGCAGAAATGAACCAAACTTCACCCAATAGTGTATTGTATTACAATCTAGTAGTTACATTTGGAAATTTGGTTCTAGGACATTTGGTTTAAACGCAATCCTCAAACTTATTTCAAAAAAGCCTTTTAGTTATTTTCACAGTGAGATCTATTCATTTCAGCCGAGAAATGCAATTTTGATGATAACTCCTAAACGGCTGCGCAGAAATGAACCAAACTTCACCCAATAGTGTATTGCATTACAATCTAGTAGTTACATTTGAAAATTTTGTTCTAGGACATTTGGTTTGAGCGCAATCCTCAAACTTAGTTCAAAAAATCCATTCACGCCTTCTGACAGCGAGATCTATTCATTTCAGCCGAGAAATGTAATTTTGATGATAACTCCCAAACCGCTGCGCAGAAGTGAACCAAACTTCACCCAATAGTGTGGTGTATCACAATCTAGTAGTTACATTTGGAAATTTGGTTCTAGGACATTTGGTTTGAGCGCAATCCTCAAACTTAGTTCAAAAAAGCCATTTAGGCCTTTTCACAGTGAGATCTATTCATTTCAGCCGAGAAATGTAATTTTGATGATAACTCCCAAACCGCTGCGCAGAAGTGAACCAAACTTCACCCAATAGTGTATTGTATGACAAACTAGTAGTTACATTTGGAAATGTGGTTCTAGGACGTTTGGTTTGAGCGCAATCCTCAAACTTAGTTCAAAAAAGCCATTTAGGCCTTTTCACAGTGAGATCTATTCATTTCAGCCGAGAAATGCAATTTTGATGATAACTCCCAAACCGCTGCGCAGAAATGAACCAAACTTCACCCAATAGTGTATTGTATCACAATCTAGTACTTACAATTGGAAATTTGGTTCTAGGACTTTTGGTTTGAGCGCAATCCTCAAACTTAGTTCAAAAAAGCAATTTACGCCTTCTGACAGCGAGATCTATTCATTTCAGCCGAGAAATGTAATTTTGATGATAACTCCCAAACCGCTGCGCAAAAGTGAAACAAACTTCACCCAATAGTATCACAATCTAGTAGTTACATTTGGAAATTTGGTTCTAGGACATTTGGTTTGAGCTCAATCATCAAACTTAGTTCAAAAATGCCATTTACGCCTTTTCACAGTGAGATCTATTCATTTCAGCCGAGAAATGCAATTTTGATGATAACTCCTAAACAGCTGCGCAGAAGTGAACTAAACTTCACCCAATAGTGTATTGTATTACAATCTAGTAGTTACATTTGGAAATTTGGTTCTAGGACATTTGGTTTGAGCGTAATCCTCATACTTAGTTCAAAAAAGCCATTTAGGCCTTTTCACAGTGAGATCTATTCATTTCAGTCGAGAAATGCAATTTTAATGATAACTCCTAAACCGCTGCGCAGAAATGAACCAAACTTCACCCAATAGTGTATTGTATCACAATCTAGTAGTTACATTTGGAAATTTGGTTCTAGGACATTTGGTTTGAGCGCAATCCTCATACTTAGTTCAAAAAAGCCATTTAGGCCTTTTCACAGTGAGATCTATTCATTTCAGCCGAGAAATGCAATTTTGATGATAACTCCTAAACCGCTGCGCAGAAGTGAACCAAACTTCACCCAATAGTGTATTGTATTACAATCTAGTAGTTACATTTGGAAATTTGGTTCTAGGACATTTGGTTTGAGCGTAATCCTCAAACTTAATTCAAAAATGCCATTTAGGCCTTTTCACAGTGAGATCTATTCATTTCAGCCGAGAAATGCAATTTTGATGATAACTCCTAAACGGCTGCGCAGAAGTGAACTAAACTTCACCCAATAGTGTATTGTATTACAATCTAGTAGTTACATCTGGAAATTTGGTTCTAGGACATTTGGTTTGAGCGCAATCATCAAACTTAGTTCAAAAACGCAATTTACGCCTTTTCACAGTGAGATCTATTCATTTCAGCCGAGAAAGGCAATTTTGATGATAACTCCTAAACGGCTGCGCAGAAATGAACCAAACTTCACCCAATAGTGTATTGTATCACAATCTAGTAGTTACATTTGAAAATTTTGTTCTAGGACATTTGGTTTGAGCGCAATCCTCAAACTTAGTTCAAAAATTCCATTCACGCCTTCTGACAGCGAGATCTATTCATTTCAGCCGAGAAATGTAATTTTGATGATAACTCCCAAACCGCTGCGCAGAAGTGAACCAAACTTCACCCAATAGTGTATTGTATAACAATCTAGTAGTTACATTTGGAAATTTGGTTCTAGGACATTTGGTTTGAGCGCAATCCTCAAACTTAGTTCAAAAAAGCAATTTACACCTTCTGACAGCGAGATCTATTCATTTCAGCCGAGAAATGTAATTTTGATGATAACTCCCAAACCGCTGCGCAAAAGTGAACCAAACTTCACCCAATAGTATCACAATCTAGTAGTTACATTTGGAAATTTGGTTCTAGGACATTTGGTTTGAGCGCAATCATCAAACTTAGTTCAAAAATGCCATTTACGCCTTTTCACAGTGAGATCTATTCATTTCAGCCGAGAAATGCAATTTTGATGATAACTCCTAAACAGCTGCGCAGAAGTGAACTAAACTTCACCCAATAGTGTATTGTATTACAATCTAGTAGTTACATTTGGAAATTTGGTTCTAGGACATTTGGTTTGAGCGCAATCCTCAAACTTAGTTCAAAAAAGCCATTTAGGCCTTTTCACTGTGAGATCTATTCATTTCAGCCGAGAAATGTAATTTTGATGATAACTCCCAAACCGCTGCGCAGAAAGTAACCAAACTTCACCCAATAGTGTATTGCATTACAATCTAGTAGTTACATTTGAAAATTTTGTTCTAGGACATTTGGTTTGAGCGCAATCCTCAAACTTAGTTCAAAAAATCCATTCACGCCTTCTGACAGCGAGATCTATTCATTTCAGCCGAGAAATGTAATTTTGATGATAACTCCCAAACCGCTGCGCAGAAGTGAACCAAACTTCACCCAATAGTGTATTGTATCACAATCTAGTAGTTACATTTGGATATTTGGTTCTAGGACATTTGGTTTGAGCGCAATCCTCAAACTTAGTTCAAAAAAGCCATTTAGGTCTTTTCACAGTGAGATCTATTCATTTCAGTCGAGAAATGCAATTTTAATGATAACTCCTAAACCGTTGCGCAGAAATGAACCAAACTTCACCCAATAGTGTATTGTATCACAATCTAGTAGTTACATTTGGAAATTTGGTTCTAGGACATTTGGTTTGAGCGCAATCCTCATACTTAGTTCAAAAAAGCCATTTAGGCCTTTTCACAGTGAGATCTATTCATTTCAGCCGAGAAATGCAATTTTGATGATAACCCCTAAACCGCTGCGCAGAAGTGAACCAAACTTCACCCAATAGTGTATTGTATTACAATCTAGTAGTTACATTTGGAAATTTGGTTCTAGGACATTTGGTTTGAGCGTAATCCTCAAACTTAATTCAAAAATGCCATTTACGCCTTTTCACAGTGAGATCTATTCATTTCAGCCGAGAAATGCAATTTTGATGATAACTCCTAAACGGCTGCGCAGAAGTGAACTAAACTTCACCCAATAGTGTATTGTATTACAATCTAGTAGTTACATTTGGAAATTTGGTTCTAGGACATTTGGTTTGAGCGCAATCATCAAACTTAGTTCAAAAATCCAATTTACGCCTTTTCACAGTGAGATCTATTCATTTCAGCCGAGAAATGCAATTTTGATGATAACTCCTAAACGGCTGCGCAGAAATGAACCAAACTTCACCCAATAGTGTATTGCATTACAATCTAGTAGTTACATTTGAAAATTTTGTTCTAGGACATTTGGTTTGAGCGCAATCCTCAAACTTAGTTCAAAAAATCCATTCACGCCTTCTGACAGCGAGATCTATTCATTTCAGCCGAGAAATGTAATTTTGATGATAACTCCCAAACCGCTGCGCAGAAGTGAACCAAACTTCACCCAATAGTATCACAATCTAGTAGTTACATTTGGAAATTTGGTTCTAGGACATTTGGTTTGAGCGCAACCCTCAAACTTAGTTCAAAAAAGCCATTTACGCCTTCTGACATCGAGATCTATTCATTTCAGCCGAGAAATGTAATTTTGATGATAACTCCTAAACCGCTGCGCACAAATGAACCAAACTTCACCCAATAGTGTATTGTATTACCATCTAGTAGTGACATTTGGAAATTTGGTTCTAGGACATTTGGTTTGAGCGCAATCCTCAAACTTATTTCAAAAAAGCCTTTTAGGCATTTTCACAGTGAGATCGATTCATTTCAGCCGAGAAATGTAATTTTGATAACTCCCAAACCGCTGCGCAGAAGTGAACCAAACTTCACCCAATAGTGTATTGTATCACAATCTAGTAGTTACAGTTGGAAATTTGGTTCTAGGACATTTGGTTTGAGCGCAATCCTCAAACTTAGTTCAAAAATGTCATTTACGCCTTTTCACAGTGAGATCTATTCATTTCAGCCGAGAAATGCAATTTTGATGATAACTCCTAAACAGCTGCGCAGAAGTGATTTAAACTTCACCCAATAGTGTATTGTATTACAATCTAGTAGTTACATTTGGAAATTTGGTTCTAGGACATTTGGTTTGAGCGCAATCCTCAAACTTAGTTCAAAAAAGCCATTTAGGCCTTTTCACTGTGAGATCTATTCATTTCAGCCGAGAAATGTAATTTTGATGATAACTCCCAAACCGCTGCGCAGAAAGTAACCAAACTTCACCCAATAGTGTATTGCATTACAATCTAGTAGTTACATTTGAAAATTTTGTTCTAGGACATTTGGTTTGAGCGCAATCCTCAAACTTAGTTCAAAAAATCCATTCACGCCTTCTGACAGCGAGATCTATTCATTTCAGCCGAGAAATGTAATTTTGATGATAACTCCCAAACCGCTGCGCAGAAGTGAACCAAACTTCACCCAATAGTGTATTGTATCACAATCTAGTAGTTACATTTGGATATTTGGTTCTAGGACATTTGGTTTGAGCGCAATCCTCAAACTTAGTTCAAAAAAGCCATTTAGGCCTTTTCACAGTGAGATCTATTCATTTCAGTCGAGAAATGCAATTTTAATGATAACTCCTAAACCGCTGCGCAGAAATGAACCAAACTTCACCCAATAGTGTATTGTATCACAATCTAGTAGTTACATTTGGAAATTTGGTTCTAGGACATTTGGTTTGAGCGCAATCCTCATACTTAGTTCAAAAAAGCCATTTAGGCCTTTTCACAGTGAGATCTATTCATTTCAGCCGAGAAATGCAATTTTGATGATAACCCCTAAACCGCTGCGCAGAAGTGAACCAAATTTCACCCAATAGTGTATTGTATTACAATCTAGTAGTTACATTTGGAAATTTGGTTCTAGGACATTTGGTTTGAGCGTAATCCTCAAACTTAATTCAAAAATGCCATTTACGCCTTTTCACAGTGAGATCTATTCATTTCAGCCGAGAAATGCAATTTTGATGATAACTCCTAAACGGCTGCGCAGAAGTGAACTAAACTTCACCCAATAGTGTATTGTATTACAATCTAGTAGTTACATTTGGAAATTTGGTTCTAGGACATTTGGTTTGAGCGCAATCATCAAACTTAGTTCAAAAATGCAATTTACGCCTTTTCACAGTGAGATCTATTCATTTCAGCCGAGAAATGCAATTTTGATGATAACTCCTAAACGGCTGCGCAGAAATGAACCAAACTTCACCCAATAGAGTATTGCATTACAATCTAGTAGTTACATTTGAAAATTTTGTTCTAGGACATTTGGTTTGAGCGCAATCCTCAAACTTAGTTCAAAAAATCCATTCACGCCTTCTGACAGCGAGATCTATTCATTTCAGCCGAGAAATGTAATTTTGATGATAACTCCCAAACCGCTGCGCAGAAGTGAACCAAACTTCACCCAATAGTATCACAATCTAGTAGTTACATTTGGAAATTTGGTTCTAGGACATTTGGTTTGAGCGCAACCCTCAAACTTAGTTCAAAAAAGCCATTTACGCCTTCTGACAGCGAGATCTATTCATTTCAGCCGAGAAATGTAATTTTGATGATAACTCCTAAACCGCTGCGCACAAATGAACCAAACTTCACCCAATAGTGTATTGTATTACCGTCTAGTAGTGACATTTGGAAATTTGGTTCTAGGACATTTGGTTTGAGCGCAATCCTCAAACTTATTTCAAAAAAGCCTTTTAGGCATTTTCACAGTGAGATCGATTCATTTCAGCCGAGAAATGTAATTTTGATAACTCCCAAACCGCTGCGCAGAAGTGAACCAAACTTCACCCAATAGTGTATTGTATCACAATCTAGTAGTTACAGTTGGAAATTTGGTTCTAGGACATTTGGTTTGAGCGCAATCCTCAAACTTAGTTCAAAAAAGCCTTTTAGTTATTTTCACAGTGAGATCTATTCATTTCAGCCGAGAAATGCAATTTTGATGATAACTCCTAAACCGCTGCACAGAAATGAACCAAACTTCACCCAATAGTGTATTGTATCACAATCTAGTAGTTATATTTGGAAATTTGGTTCTAGGACATTTGGTTTGAGCGCAATCCTCAAACTTATTTCAAAAAAGCCTTTTAGTTATTTTCACAGTGAGATCTATTCATTTCAATCGAGAAATGCAATTTTAATGATAACTCCTAAACCGCTGCGCAGAAATGAACCAAACTTCACCCAATAGTGTATTGTATCACAATCTAGTAGTTATATTTGGAAATTTGGTTCTAGGACATTTGGTTTGAGTGCAATCATCAAACTTAGTTCAAAAATGCAATTTACGCCTTTTCACAGTGAGATCTATTCATTTCAGCCGAGAAATGCAATTTTGATGATAACTCCTAAACGGCTGCGCAGAAATGAACCAAACTTCACCCAATAGTGTATTGCATTACAATCTAGTAGTTACATTTGAAAATTTTGTTCTAGGACATTTGGTTTGAGCGCAATCCTCAAACTTAGTTCAAAAAATCCATTCACGCCTTCTGACAGCGAGATCTATTCATTTCAGCCGAGAAATGTAATTTTGATGATAACTCCCAAACCGCTGCGCAGAAGTGAACCAAACTTCACCCAATAGTGTGGTGTATCACAATCTAGTAGTTACATTTGGAAATTTGGTTCTAGGACATTTGGTTTGAGCGCAATCCTCAAACTTAGTTCAAAAAAGCCATTTAGGCCTTTTCACAGTGAGATCTATTCATTTCAGCCGAGAAATGTAATTTTGATGATAACTCCCAAACCGCTGCGCAGAAGTGAACCAAACTTCACCCAATAGTGTATTGTATGACAAACTAGTAGTTACATTTGGAAATGTGGTTCTAGGACGTTTGGTTTGAGCGCAATCCTCAAACTTAGTTCAAAAAAGCCATTTAGGCCTTTTCACAGTGAGATCTATTCATTTCAGCCGAGAAATGCAATTTTGATGATAACTCCCAAACCGCTGCGCAGAAATGAACCAAACTTCACCCAATAGTGTATTGTATCACAATCTAGTACTTACAATTGGAAATTTGGTTCTAGGACTTTTGGTTTGAGCGCAATCCTCAAACTTAGTTCAAAAAAGCAATTTACGCCTTCTGACAGCGAGATCTATTCATTTCAGCCGAGAAATGTAATTTTGATGATAACTCCCAAACCGCTGCGCAAAAGTGAAACAAACTTCACCCAATAGTATCACAATCTAGTAGTTACATTTGGAAATTTGGTTCTAGGACATTTGGTTTGAGCTCAATCATCAAACTTAGTTCAAAAATGCCATTTACGCCTTTTCACAGTGAGATCTATTCATTTCAGCCGAGAAATGCAATTTTGATGATAACTCCTAAACAGCTGCGCAGAAGTGAACTAAACTTCACCCAATAGTGTATTGTATTACAATCTAGTAGTTACATTTGGAAATTTGGTTCTAGGACATTTGGTTTGAGCGTAATCCTCATACTTAGTTCAAAAAAGCCATTTAGGCCTTTTCACAGTGAGATCTATTCATTTCAGTCGAGAAATGCAATTTTAATGATAACTCCTAAACCGCTGCGCAGAAATGAACCAAACTTCACCCAATAGTGTATTGTATCACAATCTAGTAGTTACATTTGGAAATTTGGTTCTAGGACATTTGGTTTGAGCGCAATCCTCATACTTAGTTCAAAAAAGCCATTTAGGCCTTTTCACAGTGAGATCTATTCATTTCAGCCGAGAAATGCAATTTTGATGATAACTCCTAAACCGCTGCGCAGAAGTGAACCAAACTTCACCCAATAGTGTATTGTATTACAATCTAGTAGTTACATTTGGAAATTTGGTTCTAGGACATTTGGTTTGAGCGTAATCCTCAAACTTAATTCAAAAATGCCATTTAGGCCTTTTCACAGTGAGATCTATTCATTTCAGCCGAGAAATGCAATTTTGATGATAACTCCTAAACGGCTGCGCAGAAGTGAACTAAACTTCACCCAATAGTGTATTGTATTACAATCTAGTAGTTACATCTGGAAATTTGGTTCTAGGACATTTGGTTTGAGCGCAATCATCAAACTTAGTTCAAAAACGCAATTTACGCCTTTTCACAGTGAGATCTATTCATTTCAGCCGAGAAATGCAATTTTGATGATAACTCCTAAACGGCTGCGCAGAAATGAACCAAACTTCACCCAATAGTGTATTGTATCACAATCTAGTAGTTACATTTGAAAATTTTGTTCTAGGACATTTGGTTTGAGCGCAATCCTCAAACTTAGTTCAAAAATTCCATTCACGCCTTCTGACAGCGAGATCTATTCATTTCAGCCGAGAAATGTAATTTTGATGATAACTCCCAAACCGCTGCGCAGAAGTGAACCAAACTTCACCCAATAGTGTATTGTATAACAATCTAGTAGTTACATTTGGAAATTTGGTTCTAGGACATTTGGTTTGAGCGCAATCCTCAAACTTAGTTCAAAAAAGCAATTTACACCTTCTGACAGCGAGATCTATTCATTTCAGCCGAGAAATGTAATTTTGATGATAACTCCCAAACCGCTGCGCAAAAGTGAACCAAACTTCACCCAATAGTATCACAATCTAGTAGTTACATTTGGAAATTTGGTTCTAGGACATTTGGTTTGAGCGCAATCATCAAACTTAGTTCAAAAATGCCATTTACGCCTTTTCACAGTGAGATCTATTCATTTCAGCCGAGAAATGCAATTTTGATGATAACTCCTAAACAGCTGCGCAGAAGTGAACTAAACTTCACCCAATAGTGTATTGTATTACAATCTAGTAGTTACATTTGGAAATTTGGTTCTAGGACATTTGGTTTGAGCGCAATCCTCAAACTTAGTTCAAAAAAGCCATTTAGGCCTTTTCACTGTGAGATCTATTCATTTCAGCCGAGAAATGTAATTTTGATGATAACTCCCAAACCGCTGCGCAGAAAGTAACCAAACTTCACCCAATAGTGTATTGCATTACAATCTAGTAGTTACATTTGAAAATTTTGTTCTAGGACATTTGGTTTGAGCGCAATCCTCAAACTTAGTTCAAAAAATCCATTCACGCCTTCTGACAGCGAGATCTATTCATTTCAGCCGAGAAATGTAATTTTGATGATAACTCCCAAACCGCTGCGCAGAAGTGAACCAAACTTCACCCAATAGTATCACAATCTAGTAGTTACATTTGGAAATTTGGTTCTAGGACATTTGGTTTGAGCGCAACCCTCAAACTTAGTTCAAAAAAGCCATTTACGCCTTCTGACATCGAGATCTATTCATTTCAGCCGAGAAATGTAATTTTGATGATAACTCCTAAACCGCTGCGCACAAATGAACCAAACTTCACCCAATAGTGTATTGTATTACCATCTAGTAGTGACATTTGGAAATTTGGTTCTAGGACATTTGGTTTGAGCGCAATCCTCAAACTTATTTCAAAAAAGCCTTATAGGCATTTTCACAGTGAGATCGATTCATTTCAGCCGAGAAATGTAATTTTGATAACTCCCAAACCGCTGCGCAGAAGTGAACCAAACTTCACCCAATAGTGTATTGTATCACAATCTAGTAGTTACAGTTGGAAATTTGGTTCTAGGACATTTGGTTTGAGCGCAATCCTCAAACTTAGTTCAAAAATGTCATTTACGCCTTTTCACAGTGAGATCTATTCATTTCAGCCGAGAAATGCAATTTTGATGATAACTCCTAAACAGCTGCGCAGAAGTGATTTAAACTTCACCCAATAGTGTATTGTATTACAATCTAGTAGTTACATTTGGAAATTTGGTTCTAGGACATTTGGTTTGAGCGCAATCCTCAAACTTAGTTCAAAAAAGCCATTTAGGCCTTTTCACTGTGAGATCTATTCATTTCAGCCGAGAAATGTAATTTTGATGATAACTCCCAAACCGCTGCGCAGAAAGTAACCAAACTTCACCCAATAGTGTATTGCATTACAATCTAGTAGTTACATTTGAAAATTTTGTTCTAGGACATTTGGTTTGAGCGCAATCCTCAAACTTAGTTCAAAAAATCCATTCACGCCTTCTGACAGCGAGATCTATTCATTTCAGCCGAGAAATGTAATTTTGATGATAACTCCCAAACCGCTGCGCAGAAGTGAACCAAACTTCACCCAATAGTGTATTGTATCACAATCTAGTAGTTACATTTGGATATTTGGTTCTAGGACATTTGGTTTGAGCGCAATCCTCAAACTTAGTTCAAAAAAGCCATTTAGGCCTTTTCACAGTGAGATCTATTCATTTCAGTCGAGAAATGCAATTTTAATGATAACTCCTAAACCGCTGCGCAGAAATGAACCAAACTTCACCCAATAGTGTATTGTATCACAATCTAGTAGTTACATTTGGAAATTTGGTTCTAGGACATTTGGTTTGAGCGCAATCCTCATACTTAGTTCAAAAAAGCCATTTAGGCCTTTTCACAGTGAGATCTATTCATTTCAGCCGAGAAATGCAATTTTGATGATAACCCCTAAACCGCTGCGCAGAAGTGAACCAAACTTCACCCAATAGTGTATTGTATTACAATCTAGTAGTTACATTTGGAAATTTGGTTCTAGGACATTTGGTTTGAGCGTAATCCTCAAACTTAATTCAAAAATGCCATTTACGCCTTTTCACAGTGAGATCTATTCATTTCAGCCGAGAAATGCAATTTTGATGATAACTCCTAAACGGCTGCGCAGAAGTGAACTAAACTTCACCCAATAGTGTATTGTATTACAATCTAGTAGTTACATTTGGAAATTTGGTTCTAGGACATTTGGTTTGAGCGCAATCATCAAACTTAGTTCAAAAATGCAATTTACGCCTTTTCACAGTGAGATCTATTCATTTCAGCCGAGAAATGCAATTTTGATGATAACTCCTAAACGGCTGCGCAGAAATGAACCAAACTTCACCCAATAGAGTATTGCATTACAATCTAGTAGTTACATTTGAAAATTTTGTTCTAGGACATTTGGTTTGAGCGCAATCCTCAAACTTAGTTCAAAAAATCCATTCACGCCTTCTGACAGCGAGATCTATTCATTTCAGCCGAGAAATGTAATTTTGATGATAACTCCCAAACCGCTGCGCAGAAGTGAACCAAACTTCACCCAATAGTATCACAATCTAGTAGTTACATTTGGAAATTTGGTTCTAGGACATTTGGTTTGAGTGCAACCCTCAAACTTAGTTCAAAAAAGCCATTTACGCCTTCTGACAGCGAGATCTATTCATTTCAGCCGAGAAATGTAATTTTGATGATAACTCCTAAACCGCTGCGCACAAATGAACCAAACTTCACCCAATAGTGTATTGTATTACCGTCTAGTAGTGACATTTGGAAATTTGGTTCTAGGACATTTGGTTTGAGCGCAATCCTCAAACTTATTTCAAAAAAGCCTTTTAGGCATTTTCACAGTGAGATCGATTCATTTCAGCCGAGAAATGTAATTTTGATAACTCCCAAACCGCTGCGCAGAAGTGAACCAAACTTCACCCAATAGTGTATTGTATCACAATCTAGTAGTTACAGTTGGAAATTTGGTTCTAGGACATTTGGTTTGAGCGCAATCCTCAAACTTAGTTCAAAAAAGCCTTTTAGTTATTTTCACAGTGAGATCTATTCATTTCAGCCGAGAAATGCAATTTTGATGATAACTCCTAAACCGCTGCACAGAAATGAACCAAACTTCACCCAATAGTGTATTGTATCACAATCTAGTAGTTATATTTGGAAATTTGGTTCTAGGACATTTGGTTTGAGCGCAATCCTCAAACTTATTTCAAAAAAGCCTTTTAGTTATTTTCACAGTGAGATCTATTCATTTCAATCGAGAAATGCAATTTTAATGATAACTCCTAAACCGCTGCGCAGAAATGAACCAAACTTCACCCAATAGTGTATTGTATCACAATCTAGTAGTTATATTTGGAAATTTGGTTCTAGGACATTTGGTTTGAGTGCAATCATCAAACTTAGTTCAAAAATGCAATTTACGCCTTTTCACAGTGAGATCTATTCATTTCAGCCGAGAAATGCAATTTTGATGATAACTCCTAAACGGCTGCGCAGAAATGAACCAAACTTCACCCAATAGTGTATTGCATTACAATCTAGTAGTTACATTTGAAAATTTTGTTCTAGGACATTTGGTTTGAGCGCAATCCTCAAACTTAGTTCAAAAAAGCCATTTAGGCCTTTTCACTGTGAGATCTATTCATTTCAGCCGAGAAATGTAATTTTGATGATAACTCCCAAACCGCTGCGCAGAAGTGAACCAAACTTCACCCAATAGTGTATTGTATCACAATCTAGTAGTTACATTTGGATATTTGGTTCTAGGACATTTGGTTTGAGCGCAATCCTCAAACTTAGTTCAAAAAAGCCATTTAGGCCTTTTCACAGTGAGATCTATTCATTTCAGCCGAGAAATGCAATTTTGATGATAACTCCCAAACCGCTGCGCAGAAATGAACCAAACTTCACCCAATAGTGTATTGTATCACAATCTAGTACTTACAATTGGAAATTTGGTTCTAGGACTTTTGGTTTGAGCGCAATCCTCAAACTTAGTTCAAAAAAGCAATTTACGCCTTCTGACAGCGAGATCTATTCATTTCAGCCGAGAAATGTAATTTTGATGATAACTCCCAAACCGCTGCGCAAAAGTGAACCAAACTTCACCCAATAGTATCACAATCTAGTAGTTACATTTGGAAATTTGGTTCTAGGACATTTGGTTTGAGCGCAATCCTCATACTTAGTTCAAAAAAGCCATTTAGGTCTTTTCACAGTGAGATCTATTCATTTCAGCCGAGAAATGCAATTTTGATGATAACTCCTAAACCACTGAGCAGAAGTGAACCAAACTTCACCCAATAGTGTATTGTATTACAATCTAGTAGTTACATTTGGAAATTTGGTTCTAGGACATTTGGTTTGAGCGCAATCCTCATACTTAGTTAAAAAAAAGTCATTTAAGCCTTTTCAAAGTGAGATCTACGCGATATGGCCGAGAAATGTAATTTTGCTGATAACTCCCAAACCGCTGCGCAGAAGTGAACCAAACTTCACCCAATAGTGTATTGTATCACAATCTAGTAGTTACATTTGGAAATTTGGTTCTAGGACATTTGGTTTGAGCGCAATCCTCAAACTTAGTTCAAAAATGTCATTTACGCCTTTTCACAGTTTTTCGCAGTGAGATCTACACGATATGGCCGAGAAATGTAATTTTGATGATAACTCCTAAACCGCTGCGCAGAAGTCAACCAAACTTCACCCAATAGTGTATTGTATCACAATCTAGTAGTTACATTTGGAAATTTGGTTCTAGGACATTTGGTTTGAGCGCAACCCTCAAACTTAGTTCAAAAAAGCCATTTACGCCTTCTGACAGCGAGATCTATTCATTTCAGCCGAGAAATGTAATTTTGATGATAACTCCCAAACCGCTAGGCAGAAGTGAACCAAACTTCACCCAATAGTATCACAATCTAGTAGTTACATTTGGAAATTTGGTTCTAGGACATTTGGTTTGAGCGCGATCCTCAAACTTAGTTCAAAAAAGCCATTTACGCCTTCTGACAGTGAGATCGATTCATTTCAGCCGAGAAATGTAATTTTGATAACTCCCAAACCGCTGCGCAGAAGTGAACCAAACTTCACCCAATAGTGTATTGTATCACAATCTAGTAGTTACATTTGGAAATTTGGTTCTAGGACATTTGTTTGAGCGCAATCCTCAAACTTATTTCAAAAAAGCCTTTTAGGCATTTTCACAGTGAGATCTATTCATTTCAGCCGAGAAATGCAATTTTGATGATAACTCCTAAACCCCTGCGCAGAAATGAACCAAACTTCACCCAATAGTGTATTGTATTACAATCTAGTAGTTACATTTGGAAATTTGGTTCTAGGACATTTGGTTTAAACGCAATCCTCAAACTTATTTCAAAAAAGCCTTTTAGTTATTTTCACAGTGAGATCTATTCATTTCAGCCGAGAAATGCAATTTTGATGATAACTCCTAAACCGCTGTGCAGAAATGAACCAAACTTCACCCAATAGTGTATTGTATCACAATCTAGTAGTTATATTTGGAAATTTGGTTCTAGGACATTTGGTTTGAGCGCAATCCTCAAACTTAGTTCAAAAAAGCCTTTTAGTTATTTTCACAGTGAGATCTATTCATTTCAGTCGAGAAATGCAATTTTGATGATAACTCCTAAACCGCTGCGCAGAAATGAACCAAACTTCACCCAATAGTGTATTGTATCACAATCTAGTAGTTACATTTGGAAATTTGGTTCTAGGACATTTGGTTTGAGCGCAATCCTCATACTTAGTTCAAAAAAGCCATTTAGGCCTTTTCACAGTGAGATCTATTCATTTCAGCCGAGAAATGCAATTTTGATGATAACTCCTAAACCGCTGCGCAGAAGTGAACCAAACTTCACCCAATAGTGTATTGTATTACAATCTAGTAGTTACATTTGGAAATTTGGTTCTAGGACATTTGGTTTGAGCGTAATCCTCAAACTTAATTCAAAAATGCCATTTACGCCTTTTCACAGTGAGATCTATTCATTTCAGCCGAGAAATGCAATTTTGATGATAACTCCTAAACGGCTGCGCAGAAGTGAACTAAACTTCACCCAATAGTGTATTGTATTACAATCTAGTAGTTACATTTGGAAATTTGGTTCTAGGACATTTGGTTTGAGCGCAATCCTCAAACTTAGTTTAAAAAAAGTCATTTAAGCCTTTTCACAGTGAGATCTACGCGATATGGCCGAGAAATGTAATTTTGATGTTAACTCCAAAACCGCTGCGCAGAAGTCAACCAAACTTCACCCAATAGTGTATTGTATCACAATCTAGTAGTTACATTTGGAAATTTGGTTCTAGGACATTTGGTTTGAGCGCAATCCTCAAACTTAGTTAAAAAAAGTCATTTAAGCCTTTTCGCAGTGAGATCTACGCGATATGGCCGAGAAATGTAATTTTGATGTTAACTCCCAAACCGCTGCGCAGAAGTCAACCAAACTTCACCCAATAGTGTATTGTATCACAATCTAGTAGTTACATTTGGAAATTTGGTTCTAGGACATTTGGTTTGAGCGCAATCCTCAAACTTAGTTAAAAAAAAAGTCATTTAAGCCTTTTCGCAGTGAGATCTACACGATATGGCCGAGAAATGTAATTTTGATGTTAACTCCAAAACCGCTGCGCAGAAGTCAACCAAACTTCACCCAATAGTGTATTGTAAAACAATCTAGTAGTTACATTTGGAAATTTGGTTCTAGGACATTTGGCTTGAGCGCAATCCTCAAACTTAGTTAAAAAAAGTCATTTAAGCCTTTTCGCAGTGAGATCTACGCGATATGGCCGAGAAATGTAATTTTGATGTTAACTCCCAAACCGCTGCGCAGAAGTCAACCAAACTTCACCCAATAGTGTATTGTATCACAATCTAGTAGTTACATTTGGAAATTTGGTTCTAGGACATTTGGTTTGAGCGCAATCCTCAAACTTAGTTAAAAAAAAAAGTCATTTAAGCCTTTTCACAGTAAGATCTACGCGATATGGCCGAGAAATGTAATTTTGATGTTAACTCCAAAACCGCTGCGCAGAAGTCAACCAAACTTCACCCAATAGTGTATTGTATCACAATCTAGTAGTTACATTTGGAAATTTGGTTCTAGGACATTTGGTTTGAGCGCAATCCTGAAACTTAGTTAAAAAAAGTCATTTAAGCCTTTTCGCAGTGAGATCTAAGCGATATGGCCGAGAAATGTAATTTTGATGTTAACTCCCAAACCGCTGCGCAGAAGTCAACCAAACTTCACCCAATAGTGTATTGTATCACAATCTAGTAGTTACAATTGGAAATTTGGTTCTAGGACTTTTGGTTTGAGCGCAATCCTCAAACTTAGTTCAAAAAATCCATTCACGCCTTCTGACAGCGAGATCTATTCATTTCAGCCGAGAAATGTAATTTTGATGATAACTCCCAAACCGCTGCGCAGAAGTGAACCAAACTTCACCCAATAGTGTATTGTATCACAATCTAGTAGTTACATTTGGATATTTGGTTCTAGGACATTTGGTTTGAGCGCAATCCTCAAACTTAGTTCAAAAAAGCCATTTAGGTCTTTTCACAGTGAGATCTATTCATTTCAGTCGAGAAATGCAATTTTAATGATAACTCCTAAACCGTTGCGCAGAAATGAACCAAACTTCACCCAATAGTGTATTGTATCACAATCTAGTAGTTACATTTGGAAATTTGGTTCTAGGACATTTGGTTTGAGCGCAATCCTCATACTTAGTTCAAAAAAGCCATTTAGGCCTTTTCACAGTGAGATCTATTCATTTCAGCCGAGAAATGCAATTTTGATGATAACCCCTAAACCGCTGCGCAGAAGTGAACCAAACTTCACCCAATAGTGTATTGTATTACAATCTAGTAGTTACATTTGGAAATTTGGTTCTAGGACATTTGGTTTGAGCGTAATCCTCAAACTTAATTCAAAAATGCCATTTACGCCTTTTCACAGTGAGATCTATTCATTTCAGCCGAGAAATGCAATTTTGATGATAACTCCTAAACGGCTGCGCAGAAGTGAACTAAACTTCACCCAATAGTGTATTGTATTACAATCTAGTAGTTACATTTGGAAATTTGGTTCTAGGACATTTGGTTTGAGCGCAATCATCAAACTTAGTTCAAAAATCCAATTTACGCCTTTTCACAGTGAGATCTATTCATTTCAGCCGAGAAATGCAATTTTGATGATAACTCCTAAACGGCTGCGCAGAAATGAACCAAACTTCACCCAATAGTGTATTGCATTACAATCTAGTAGTTACATTTGAAAATTTTGTTCTAGGACATTTGGTTTGAGCGCAATCCTCAAACTTAGTTCAAAAAATCCATTCACGCCTTCTGACAGCGAGATCTATTCATTTCAGCCGAGAAATGTAATTTTGATGATAACTCCCAAACCGCTGCGCAGAAGTGAACCAAACTTCACCCAATAGTATCACAATCTAGTAGTTACATTTGGAAATTTGGTTCTAGGACATTTGGTTTGAGCGCAACCCTCAAACTTAGTTCAAAAAAGCCATTTACGCCTTCTGACATCGAGATCTATTCATTTCAGCCGAGAAATGTAATTTTGATGATAACTCCTAAACCGCTGCGCACAAATGAACCAAACTTCACCCAATAGTGTATTGTATTACCATCTAGTAGTGACATTTGGAAATTTGGTTCTAGGACATTTGGTTTGAGCGCAATCCTCAAACTTATTTCAAAAAAGCCTTTTAGGCATTTTCACAGTGAGATCGATTCATTTCAGCCGAGAAATGTAATTTTGATAACTCCCAAACCGCTGCGCAGAAGTGAACCAAACTTCACCCAATAGTGTATTGTATCACAATCTAGTAGTTACAGTTGGAAATTTGGTTCTAGGACATTTGGTTTGAGCGCAATCCTCAAACTTAGTTCAAAAATGTCATTTACGCCTTTTCACAGTGAGATCTATTCATTTCAGCCGAGAAATGCAATTTTGATGATAACTCCTAAACAGCTGCGCAGAAGTGATTTAAACTTCACCCAATAGTGTATTGTATTACAATCTAGTAGTTACATTTGGAAATTTGGTTCTAGGACATTTGGTTTGAGCGCAATCCTCAAACTTAGTTCAAAAAAGCCATTTAGGCCTTTTCACTGTGAGATCTATTCATTTCAGCCGAGAAATGTAATTTTGATGATAACTCCCAAACCGCTGCGCAGAAAGTAACCAAACTTCACCCAATAGTGTATTGCATTACAATCTAGTAGTTACATTTGAAAATTTTGTTCTAGGACATTTGGTTTGAGCGCAATCCTCAAACTTAGTTCAAAAAATCCATTCACGCCTTCTGACAGCGAGATCTATTCATTTCAGCCGAGAAATGTAATTTTGATGATAACTCCCAAACCGCTGCGCAGAAGTGAACCAAACTTCACCCAATAGTGTATTGTATCACAATCTAGTAGTTACATTTGGATATTTGGTTCTAGGACATTTGGTTTGAGCGCAATCCTCAAACTTAGTTCAAAAAAGCCATTTAGGCCTTTTCACAGTGAGATCTATTCATTTCAGTCGAGAAATGCAATTTTAATGATAACTCCTAAACCGCTGCGCAGAAATGAACCAAACTTCACCCAATAGTGTATTGTATCACAATCTAGTAGTTACATTTGGAAATTTGGTTCTAGGACATTTGGTTTGAGCGCAATCCTCATACTTAGTTCAAAAAAGCCATTTAGGCCTTTTCACAGTGAGATCTATTCATTTCAGCCGAGAAATGCAATTTTGATGATAACCCCTAAACCGCTGCGCAGAAGTGAACCAAACTTCACCCAATAGTGTATTGTATTACAATCTAGTAGTTACATTTGGAAATTTGGTTCTAGGACATTTGGTTTGAGCGTAATCCTCAAACTTAATTCAAAAATGCCATTTACGCCTTTTCACAGTGAGATCTATTCATTTCAGCCGAGAAATGCAATTTTGATGATAACTCCTAAACGGCTGCGCAGAAGTGAACTAAACTTCACCCAATAGTGTATTGTATTACAATCTAGTAGTTACATTTGGAAATTTGGTTCTAGGACATTTGGTTTGAGCGCAATCATCAAACTTAGTTCAAAAATGCAATTTACGCCTTTTCACAGTGAGATCTATTCATTTCAGCCGAGAAATGCAATTTTGATGATAACTCCTAAACGGCTGCGCAGAAATGAACCAAACTTCACCCAATAGAGTATTGCATTACAATCTAGTAGTTACATTTGAAAATTTTGTTCTAGGACATTTGGTTTGAGCGCAATCCTCAAACTTAGTTCAAAAAATCCATTCACGCCTTCTGACAGCGAGATCTATTCATTTCAGCCGAGAAATGTAATTTTGATGATAACTCCCAAACCGCTGCGCAGAAGTGAACCAAACTTCACCCAATAGTATCACAATCTAGTAGTTACATTTGGAAATTTGGTTCTAGGACATTTGGTTTGAGTGCAACCCTCAAACTTAGTTCAAAAAAGCCATTTACGCCTTCTGACAGCGAGATCTATTCATTTCAGCCGAGAAATGTAATTTTGATGATAACTCCTAAACCGCTGCGCACAAATGAACCAAACTTCACCCAATAGTGTATTGTATTACCGTCTAGTAGTGACATTTGGAAATTTGGTTCTAGGACATTTGGTTTGAGCGCAATCCTCAAACTTATTTCAAAAAAGCCTTTTAGGCATTTTCACAGTGAGATCGATTCATTTCAGCCGAGAAATGTAATTTTGATAACTCCCAAACCGCTGCGCAGAAGTGAACCAAACTTCACCCAATAGTGTATTGTATCACAATCTAGTAGTTACAGTTGGAAATTTGGTTCTAGGACATTTGGTTTGAGCGCAATCCTCAAACTTAGTTCAAAAAAGCCTTTTAGTTATTTTCACAGTGAGATCTATTCATTTCAGCCGAGAAATGCAATTTTGATGATAACTCCTAAACCGCTGCACAGAAATGAACCAAACTTCACCCAATAGTGTATTGTATCACAATCTAGTAGTTATATTTGGAAATTTGGTTCTAGGACATTTGGTTTGAGCGCAATCCTCAAACTTATTTCAAAAAAGCCTTTTAGTTATTTTCACAGTGAGATCTATTCATTTCAATCGAGAAATGCAATTTTAATGATAACTCCTAAACCGCTGCGCAGAAATGAACCAAACTTCACCCAATAGTGTATTGTATCACAATCTAGTAGTTATATTTGGAAATTTGGTTCTAGGACATTTGGTTTGAGTGCAATCATCAAACTTAGTTCAAAAATGCAATTTACGCCTTTTCACAGTGAGATCTATTCATTTCAGCCGAGAAATGCAATTTTGATGATAACTCCTAAACGGCTGCGCAGAAATGAACCAAACTTCACCCAATAGTGTATTGCATTACAATCTAGTAGTTACATTTGAAAATTTTGTTCTAGGACATTTGGTTTGAGCGCAATCCTCAAACTTAGTTCAAAAAAGCCATTTAGGCCTTTTCACTGTGAGATCTATTCATTTCAGCCGAGAAATGTAATTTTGATGATAACTCCCAAACCGCTGCGCAGAAGTGAACCAAACTTCACCCAATAGTGTATTGTATCACAATCTAGTAGTTACATTTGGATATTTGGTTCTAGGACATTTGGTTTGAGCGCAATCCTCAAACTTAGTTCAAAAAAGCCATTTAGGCCTTTTCACAGTGAGATCTATTCATTTCAGCCGAGAAATGCAATTTTGATGATAACTCCCAAACCGCTGCGCAGAAATGAACCAAACTTCACCCAATAGTGTATTGTATCACAATCTAGTACTTACAATTGGAAATTTGGTTCTAGGACTTTTGGTTTGAGCGCAATCCTCAAACTTAGTTCAAAAAAGCAATTTACGCCTTCTGACAGCGAGATCTATTCATTTCAGCCGAGAAATGTAATTTTGATGATAACTCCCAAACCGCTGCGCAAAAGTGAACCAAACTTCACCCAATAGTATCACAATCTAGTAGTTACATTTGGAAATTTGGTTCTAGGACATTTGGTTTGAGCGCAATCCTCATACTTAGTTCAAAAAAGCCATTTAGGTCTTTTCACAGTGAGATCTATTCATTTCAGCCGAGAAATGCAATTTTGATGATAACTCCTAAACCACTGAGCAGAAGTGAACCAAACTTCACCCAATAGTGTATTGTATTACAATCTAGTAGTTACATTTGGAAATTTGGTTCTAGGACATTTGGTTTGAGCGCAATCCTCATACTTAGTTAAAAAAAAGTCATTTAAGCCTTTTCAAAGTGAGATCTACGCGATATGGCCGAGAAATGTAATTTTGCTGATAACTCCCAAACCGCTGCGCAGAAGTGAACCAAACTTCACCCAATAGTGTATTGTATCACAATCTAGTAGTTACATTTGGAAATTTGGTTCTAGGACATTTGGTTTGAGCGCAATCCTCAAACTTAGTTCAAAAATGTCATTTACGCCTTTTCACAGTTTTTCGCAGTGAGATCTACACGATATGGCCGAGAAATGTAATTTTGATGATAACTCCTAAACCGCTGCGCAGAAGTCAACCAAACTTCACCCAATAGTGTATTGTATCACAATCTAGTAGTTACATTTGGAAATTTGGTTCTAGGACATTTGGTTTGAGCGCAACCCTCAAACTTAGTTCAAAAAAGCCATTTACGCCTTCTGACAGCGAGATCTATTCATTTCAGCCGAGAAATGTAATTTTGATGATAACTCCCAAACCGCTAGGCAGAAGTGAACCAAACTTCACCCAATAGTATCACAATCTAGTAGTTACATTTGGAAATTTGGTTCTAGGACATTTGGTTTGAGCGCGATCCTCAAACTTAGTTCAAAAAAGCCATTTACGCCTTCTGACAGTGAGATCGATTCATTTCAGCCGAGAAATGTAATTTTGATAACTCCCAAACCGCTGCGCAGAAGTGAACCAAACTTCACCCAATAGTGTATTGTATCACAATCTAGTAGTTACATTTGGAAATTTGGTTCTAGGACATTTGTTTGAGCGCAATCCTCAAACTTATTTCAAAAAAGCCTTTTAGGCATTTTCACAGTGAGATCTATTCATTTCAGCCGAGAAATGCAATTTTGATGATAACTCCTAAACCCCTGCGCAGAAATGAACCAAACTTCACCCAATAGTGTATTGTATTACAATCTAGTAGTTACATTTGGAAATTTGGTTCTAGGACATTTGGTTTAAACGCAATCCTCAAACTTATTTCAAAAAAGCCTTTTAGTTATTTTCACAGTGAGATCTATTCATTTCAGCCGAGAAATGCAATTTTGATGATAACTCCTAAACCGCTGTGCAGAAATGAACCAAACTTCACCCAATAGTGTATTGTATCACAATCTAGTAGTTATATTTGGAAATTTGGTTCTAGGACATTTGGTTTGAGCGCAATCCTCAAACTTAGTTCAAAAAAGCCTTTTAGTTATTTTCACAGTGAGATCTATTCATTTCAGTCGAGAAATGCAATTTTGATGATAACTCCTAAACCGCTGCGCAGAAATGAACCAAACTTCACCCAATAGTGTATTGTATCACAATCTAGTAGTTACATTTGGAAATTTGGTTCTAGGACATTTGGTTTGAGCGCAATCCTCATACTTAGTTCAAAAAAGCCATTTAGGCCTTTTCACAGTGAGATCTATTCATTTCAGCCGAGAAATGCAATTTTGATGATAACTCCTAAACCGCTGCGCAGAAGTGAACCAAACTTCACCCAATAGTGTATTGTATTACAATCTAGTAGTTACATTTGGAAATTTGGTTCTAGGACATTTGGTTTGAGCGTAATCCTCAAACTTAATTCAAAAATGCCATTTACGCCTTTTCACAGTGAGATCTATTCATTTCAGCCGAGAAATGCAATTTTGATGATAACTCCTAAACGGCTGCGCAGAAGTGAACTAAACTTCACCCAATAGTGTATTGTATTACAATCTAGTAGTTACATTTGGAAATTTGGTTCTAGGACATTTGGTTTGAGCGCAATCCTCAAACTTAGTTTAAAAAAAGTCATTTAAGCCTTTTCACAGTGAGATCTACGCGATATGGCCGAGAAATGTAATTTTGATGTTAACTCCAAAACCGCTGCGCAGAAGTCAACCAAACTTCACCCAATAGTGTATTGTATCACAATCTAGTAGTTACATTTGGAAATTTGGTTCTAGGACATTTGGTTTGAGCGCAATCCTCAAACTTAGTTAAAAAAAGTCATTTAAGCCTTTTCGCAGTGAGATCTACGCGATATGGCCGAGAAATGTAATTTTGATGTTAACTCCCAAACCGCTGCGCAGAAGTCAACCAAACTTCACCCAATAGTGTATTGTATCACAATCTAGTAGTTACATTTGGAAATTTGGTTCTAGGACATTTGGTTTGAGCGCAATCCTCAAACTTAGTTAAAAAAAAAGTCATTTAAGCCTTTTCGCAGTGAGATCTACACGATATGGCCGAGAAATGTAATTTTGATGTTAACTCCAAAACCGCTGCGCAGAAGTCAACCAAACTTCACCCAATAGTGTATTGTAAAACAATCTAGTAGTTACATTTGGAAATTTGGTTCTAGGACATTTGGCTTGAGCGCAATCCTCAAACTTAGTTAAAAAAAGTCATTTAAGCCTTTTCGCAGTGAGATCTACGCGATATGGCCGAGAAATGTAATTTTGATGTTAACTCCCAAACCGCTGCGCAGAAGTCAACCAAACTTCACCCAATAGTGTATTGTATCACAATCTAGTAGTTACATTTGGAAATTTGGTTCTAGGACATTTGGTTTGAGCGCAATCCTCAAACTTAGTTAAAAAAAAAAGTCATTTAAGCCTTTTCACAGTAAGATCTACGCGATATGGCCGAGAAATGTAATTTTGATGTTAACTCCAAAACCGCTGCGCAGAAGTCAACCAAACTTCACCCAATAGTGTATTGTATCACAATCTAGTAGTTACATTTGGAAATTTGGTTCTAGGACATTTGGTTTGAGCGCAATCCTGAAACTTAGTTAAAAAAAGTCATTTAAGCCTTTTCGCAGTGAGATCTAAGCGATATGGCCGAGAAATGTAATTTTGATGTTAACTCCCAAACCGCTGCGCAGAAGTCAACCAAACTTCACCCAATAGTGTATTGTATCACAATCTAGTAGTTACAATTGGAAATTTGGTTCTAGGACTTTTGGTTTGAGCGCAATCCTCAAACTTAGTTCAAAAAAGCAATTTACGCCTTCTGACAGTGAGATCTATTTATTTCAGCCGAGAAATGCAATTTTGATGATAACTCCCAAACCGCTGCGCAGAAATGAACCAAACTTCACCCTATAGTGTATTGTATCACAATCAAGTAGTTACATTTGGAAATTTGGTTCTAGGACATTTGGTTTGAGCGCAATCCTCAAACTTAGTTAAAAAAAGTCATTTAAGCCTTTTCGCAGTGAGATCTACGCGATATGGCCGAGAAATGTAATTTTGATGTTAACTCCCAAACCGCTGCGCAGAAGTCAACCAAACTTCACCCAATAGTGTATTGTATCACAATCTAGTAGTTACATTTGGAAATTTGGTTCTAGGACATTTGGTTTGAGCGCAATCCTCAAACTTAGTTAAAAAAAAGTCATTTAAGCCTTTTCACAGTGAGATCTACGCGATATGGCCGAGAAATGTAATTTTGATGTTAACTCCAAAACCGCTGCGCAGAAGTCAACCAAACTTCACCCAATAGTGTATTGTATCACAATCTAGTAGTTACATTTGGAAATTTGGTTCTAGGACATTTGCTTTGAGCGCAATCCTCAAACTTAGTTAAAAAAAGTCATTTAAGCCTTTTCGCAGTGAGATCTACGCGATATGGCCGAGAAATGTAATTTTGATGTTAACTCCCAAACCGCTGCGCAGAAGTCAACCAAACTTCACCCAATAGTGTATTGTATCACAATCTAGTAGTTACATTTGGAAATTTGGTTCTAGGACATTTGGTTTGAGCGCAATCCTCAAACTTAGTTAAAAAAAAAGTCATTTAAGCCTTTTCGCAGTGAGATCTACACGATATGGCCGAGAAATGTAATTTTGATGTTAACTCCAAAACCGCTGCGCAGAAGTCAACCAAACTTCACCCAATAGTGTATTGTAAAACAATCTAGTAGTTACATTTGGAAATTTGGTTCTAGGACATTCGGCTTGAGCGCAATCCTCAAACTTAGTTAAAAAAAGTCATTTAAGCCTTTTCGCAGTGAGATCTACGCGATATGGCCGAGAAATGTAATATTGATGTTAACTCCCAAACCGCTGCGCAGAAGTCAACCAAACTTCACCCAATACTGTATTGTATCACAATCTAGTAGTTACATTTGGAAATTTGGTTCTAGGACATTTGGTTTGAGCGCAATCCTCAAACTTAGTTAAAAAAAAAAGTCATTTAAGCCTTTTCACAGTAAGATCTACGCGATATGGCCGAGAAATGTAATTTTGATGTTAACTCCAAAACCGCTGCGCAGAAGTCAACCAAACTTCACCCAATAGTGTATTGTATCACAATCTAGTAGTTACATTTGGAAATTTGGTTCTAGGACATTTGGTTTGAGCGCAATCCTGAAACTTAGTTAAAAAAAGTCATTTAAGCCTTTTCGCAGTGAGATCTAAGCGATATGGCCGAGAAATGTAATTTTGATGTTAACTCCCAAACCGCTGCGCAGAAGTCAACCAAACTTCACCCAATAGTGTATTGTATCACAATCTAGTAGTTACAATTGGAAATTTGGTTCTAGGACTTTTGGTTTGAGCGCAATCCTCAAACTTAGTTCAAAAAAGCAATTTACGCCTTCTGACAGTGAGATCTATTTATTTCAGCCGAGAAATGCAATTTTGATGATAACTCCCAAACCGCTGCGCAGAAATGAACCAAACTTCACCCAATAGTGTATTGTATCACAATCAAGTAGTTACAATTGGAAATTTGGTTCTAGGACTTTTGGTTTGAGCGCAATCCTCAAACCTAGTTCAAAAAAGCCATTTAATCCTTTTCACTGTGAGATCTATTCATTTCAGCCGAGAAATGTAATTTTTATGATAACTCCCAAACCGCTGCGCAGAAGTGAACCAAACTTCACCCAATAGTGTATTGTATCACAATCTAGTAGTTACATTTGGATATTTGGTTCTAGGACATTTGGTTTGAGCGCAATCCTCAAACTTAGTTCAAAAAAGCCATTTAGGCCTTTTCACAGTGAGATCTATTCATTTCAGCCGAGAAATGCAATTTTGATGATAACTCCCAAACCGCTGCGCAGAAATGAACCAAACTTCACCCAATAGTGTATTGTATCACAATCTAGTACTTACAATTGGAAATTTGGTTCTAGGACTTTTGGTTTGAGCGCAATCCTCAAACTTAGTTCAAAAAAGCAATTTACGCCTTCTGACAGCGAGATCTATTCATTTCAGCCGAGAAATGTAATTTTGATGATAACTCCCAAACCGCTGCGCAAAAGTGAACCAAACTTCACCCAATAGTATCACAATCTAGTAGTTACATTTGGAAATTTGGTTCTAGGACATTTGGTTTGAGCGCAATCCTGATACTTAGTTCAAAAAAGCCATTTAAGCCTTTTCACAGTGAGATCTATGCGATATGGCCGAGAAATGTAATTTTGATGTTAACTCCCAAACCGCTGCGCAGAAGTCAACCAAACTTCACCCAATAGTGTATTGTATCACAATTTATTAGTTACATGTGGAAATTTGGTTCTAGGACATTTGATTTGAGCGCAATTCTCAAACTTAGGTCAAAAATGCCATTTAAGCCTTTTCACAGTGAGATCTATGCGATATGGCCGAGAAATGTAATTTTGATGTTAACTCCCAAACCGCTGCGCAGAAGTCAACCAAACTTCACCCAATAGTGTATTTTATCACAATCTAGTAGTTACATTTGGAAATTTAGTTTTAGGACATTTGGTTTGAGCGCAATCTTCAAACTTAATTAAAAAAAGTCATTTAAGCCTTTTCACAGTGAGATCTATGCGATATGGCCGAGAAATGTAATTTTGATTTTAACTCCCAAACCGCTGCGCAGAAGTAAACCAAACTTCACCCAATAGTGTATTTTATCACAATCTAGTAGTTACATTTGGAAATTTAGTTCTAGGACATTTGGTTTGAGCGCAATCATCAAACTTAGGTCAAAAAAGCCATTTAAGCCTTTTCACAGTGAGATCTATGCGATATGGCTGAGAAATGTAATTTTGATGTTAACTCCCAAACCGCTGCGCAGAAGTCAACCAAACTTCACCCAATAGTGTATTTTATCACAATCTAGTAGTTACATTTGGAAATTTAGTTCTAGGACATTTGGTTTGAGCGCAATCCTCAAACTTAGGTCAAAAAAGCCATTTAAGCCTTTTCACAGTGAGATCTATGCGATATGGCCGAGAAATGTAATTTTGATGTTCACTCCCAAACCGCTGCGCAGAAGTCAACCAAACTTCACCCAATAGTGTATTGTATCACAATCTAGTAGTTACATGTGGAAATTTGGTTCTAGGACATTTGATTTGAGCGCAATCTTCAAACTTAATTAAAAAAAGTCATTTAAGCCTTTTCACAGTGAGATCTATGCGATATGGCCGAGAAATGTAATTTTGATGTTCACTCCCAAACCGCTGCGCAGAAGTCAACCAAACTTCACCCATTAGTGTATTGTATCACAATCTAGTAGTTACATGTGGAAATTTGGTTCTAGGACATTTGATTTGAGCGCAATCCTCAAACTTAGGTCAAAAAAGCCATTTAAGCCTTTTCACAGTGAGATCTATGCGATATGGCCGAGAAATGTAATTTTGATGTTAACTCCCAAACAGCTGCGCAGAAGTCAACCAAACTTCACCCAATAGTGTATTGTATCACAATCTAGTAGTTACATGTGGAAATTTGGTTCTAGGACATTTGATTTGAGCGCAATTCTCAAACTTAGGTCAAAAAAGCCATTTAAGCCTTTTCACAGTGAGATCTATGCGATATGGCCGAGAAATGTAATTTTGATGTTAACTCCCAAACCGCTGCGCAGAAGTAAACCAAACTTCACCCAATAGTGTATTTTATCATAATCTAGTAGTTACATTTGGAAATTTAGTTCTAGGACATTTGGTTTGAGCGCAATCTTCAAACTTAATTAAAAAAAGTCATTTAAGCCTTTTCACAGTGAGATCTATGCGATATGGCCGAGAAATGTAATTTTGATGTTAACTCCCAAACCGCTGCGCAGAAGTCAACCAAACTTCACCCAATAGTGTATTTTATCACAATCTAGTAGTTACATTTGGAAATTTAGTTCTAGGACATTTGATTTGAGCGCAATCCTCAAACTTAGGTCAAAAAAGCCATTTAAGCCTTTTCACAGTGAGATCTATGCGATATGGCCGAGAAATGTAATTTTGATGTTAACTCCCAAACCGCTGCGCAGAAGTCAACCAAACTTCACCCAATAGTGTATTTTATCACAATCTAGTAGTTACATTTGGAAATTTAGTTTTAGGACATTTGGTTTGAGCGCAATCTTCAAACTTAATTAAAAAAAAGTCATTTAAGCCTTTTCACAGTGAGATCTATGCGATATGGCCGAGAAATGTAATTTTGATGTTCACTCCCAAACCGCTGCGCAGAAGTCAACCAAACTTCACCCATTAGTGTATTGTATCACAATCTAGTAGTTACATGTGGAAATTTGGTTCTAGGACATTTGATTTGAGCGCAATCCTCAAACTTAGGTCAAAAAAGCCATTTAAGCCTTTTCACAGTGAGATCTATGCGATATGGCCGAGAAATGTAATTTTGATGTTAACTCCCAAACCGCTGCGCAGAAGTCAACCAAACTTCACCCAATAGTGTATTTTATCACAATCTAGTAGTTACATTTGGAAATTTAGTTCTAGGACATTTGGTTTGAGCGCAATCCTCAAACTTAGGTCAAAAAAGTCATTTAAGCCTTTTCACAGTGAGATCTATGCGATATGGCCGAGAAATGTAATTTTGATGTTAACTCCCAAACCGCTGCGCAGAAGTCAACCAAACTTCACCCAATAGTGTATTTTATCACAATCTAGTAGTTACATTTTGAAAATTAGGTCTAGGACATTTGATTTGAGCGCAATCCTCAAACTTAGGTCAAAAAAGCCATTTAAGCCTTTTCACAGTGAGATCTATGCGATATGGCCGAGAAATGTAATTTTGATGTTAACTCCCAAACCGCTGCGCAGAAGTCAACCAAACTTCACCCAATAGTGTATTTTATCACAATCTAGTAGTTACATTTGAAAATTTAGTTTTAGGACATTTGGTTTGAGCGCAATCTTCAAACTTAATTAAAAAAAGTCATTTAAGCCTTTTCACAGTGAGATCTATGCGATATGGCCGAGAAATGTAATTTTGATGTTCACTCCCAAACCGCTGCGCAGAAGTCAACCAAAGTTCACCCATTAGTGTATTGTATCACAATCTAGTAGTTACATGTGGAAATTTGGTTTTAGGACATTTGATTTGAGCGCAATCCTCAAACTTAGGTCAAAAAAGCCATTTAAGCCTTTTCACAGTGAGATATATGCGATATGGCCAAGAAATGTAATTTTGATGTTCACTCCCAAACCGCTGCGCAGAAGTAAACCAAACTTCACCCAATAGTGTATTGTATCACAATCTAGTAGTTACATTTGGAAATTTAGTTCTAGGACATTTGGTTTGAGCGCAATCCTCAAACTTAGGTCAAAAAAGCCATTTAAGCCTTTTCAGAGTGAGATCTACGCGATATGGCTGAGAAATGTAATTTTCATGTTAACTCCCAAACAGCTGCGCAGAAGTCAACCAAACTTCACCCAATAGTGTATTGTATCACAATCTAGTAGTTACATGTGGAAATTTGGTTCTAGGACATTTGATTTGAGCGCAATCCTCAAACGTAGGTCAAAAAAGCCATTTAAGCCTTTTCACAGTGAGATCTATGCGATATGGCCGAGAAATGTAATTTTGATGTTAACTCCCAAACCGCTGCGCAGAAGTCAACCAAACTTCACCCAATAGTGTATTGTATCACAATTTATTAGTTACATGTGGAAATTTGGTTCTAGAACATTTGATTTGAGCGCAATTCTCAAACTTAGGTCAAAAATGCCATTTAAGCCTTTTCACAGTGAGATCTATGCGATATGGCCGAGAAATGTAATTTTGATGTTAACTCCCAAACCGCTGCGCAGAAGTCAACCAAACTTCACCCAATAGTGTATTTTATCACAATCTAGTAGTTACATTTGGAAATTTAGTTTTAGGACATTTGGTTTGAGCGCAATCTTCAAACTTAATTAAAAAAAGTCATTTAAGCCTTTTCACAGTGAGATCTATGCGATATGGCCGAGAAATGTAATTTTGATGTTAACTCCCAAACCGCTGCGCAGAAGTAAACCAAACTTCACCCAATAGTGTATTTTATCATAATCTAGTAGTTACATGTGGAAATTTCGTTCTAGGACATTGGGTTTGAGCGCAATCATCAAACTTAATTAAAAAAGTCATTTAAGCCTTTTCACAGTGAGATCTATGCGATATGGCCGAGAAATGTAATTTTGATGTTAACTCCCAAACCGCTGCGCAGAAGTCAACCAAACTTCACCCAGTAGTGTATTGTATCACAATTTAGTAGTTACATGTGGAAATTTGGTTCTAGGACATTTGATTTGAGCGCAATTCTCAAACTTAGGTCAAAAAAGTCATTTAAGCCTTTTCACAGTGAGATCTATGCGATATGGCCGAGAAATGTAATTTTGATGTTCACTCCCAAACCGCTGCGCAAAAGTCAACCAAACTTCACCCAATAGTGTATTGTATCACAATCTAGTAGTTACATGTGGAAATTTGGTTCTAGGACATTTGATTTGAGCGCAATCCTCAAACTTAGGTCAAAAAAGCCATTTAAGCCTTTTCACAGTGAGATCTATGCGATATGGCCGAGAAATGTAATTTTGATGTTAACTCCCAAACCGCTGCGCAGAAGTCAACCAAACTTCACCCAATAGTGTATTGTATCACAATTTATTAGTTACATGTGGAAATTTGGTTCTAGGACATTTGATTTGAGCGCAATTCTCAAACTTAGGTCAAAAATGCCATTTAAGCCTTTTCACAGTGAGATCTATGCGATATGGCCGAGAAATGTAATTTTGATGTTAACTACCAAACCGCTGCGCAGAAGTCAACCAAACTTCACCCAATAGTGTATTTTATCACAATCTAGTAGTTACATTTAGAAATTTAGTTCTAGGACATTTGGTTTGAGCGCAATCTTCAAACTTAATTAAAAAAAGTCATTTATGCCTTTTCACAGTGAGATCTATGCGATATGGCCGAGAAATGTAATTTTGATGTTAACTCCCAAACCGCTGCGCAGAAGTCAACCAAACTTCACCCAATAGTGTATTGTATCACAATTTATTAGTTACATGTGGAAATTTGGTTCTAGGACATTTGATTTGAGCGCAATTCTCAAACTTAGGTCAAAAGTGCCATTTAAGCCTTTTCACAGTGAGATCTATGCGATATGGCCGAGAAATGTAATTTTGATGTTAACTCCCAAACCGCTGCGCAGAAGTCAACCAAACTTAACCCAATAGTGTATTTTATCACAATCTAGTAGTTACATTTGGAAATTTAGTTTTAGGACATTTGGTTTGAGCGCAATCTTCAAACTTAATTTAAAAAAGTCATTTAAGCCTTTTCACAGTGAGATCTATGCGATATGGCCGAGAAATGTAATTTTGATGTTAACTCCCAAACCGCTGCGCAGAAGTCAACCAAACTTCACCCAATAGTGTATTTTATCACAATCTAGTAGTTACATTTGGAAATTTAGTTCTAGGACATTTGGTTTGAGCGCAATCATCAAACTTAGGTCAAAAAAGCCATTTAAGCCTTTTCACAGTGAGATCTATGCGATATGGCTGAGAAATGTAATTTTGATGTTAACTCCCAAACCGCTGCGCAGAAGTCAACCAAACTTCACCCAATAGTGTATTTTATCACAATCTAGTAGTTACATTTGAAAATTTAGTTCTAGGACATTTGGTTTGAGCGCAATCATCACACTTAGGTCAAAAAACCATTTAAGCCTTTTCACAGTGAGATCTATGCGATATGGCTGAGAAATGTAATTTTGATGTTAACTCCCAAACCGCTGCGCAGAAGTCAACCAAACTTCACCCAATAGTGTATTTTATCACAATCTAGTAGTTACATTTGGAAATTTAGTTCTAGGACATTTGGTTTGAGCGCAATCATCAAACTTAGGTCAAAAAAGCCATTTAAGCCTTTTCACAGTGAGATCTATGCGATATGGCTGAGAAATGTAATTTTGATGTTAACTCCCAAACCGCTGCGCAGAAGTCAACCAAACTTCACCCAATAGTGTATTTTATCACAATCTAGTAGTTACATTTGGAAATTTAGTTTTAGGACATTTGGTTTGAGCGCAATCTTCAAACTTAATTAAAAAAAGTCATTTAAGCCTTTTCACAGTGAGATCTATGCGATATGGCCGAGAAATGTAATTTTGATGTTAACTCCCAAACCGCTGCGCAGAAGTCAACCAAACTTCACACAATAGTGTATTGTATCACAATCTAGTAGTTACATGTGGAAATTTTGTTCTAGGACATTTGTTTTGAGCGCAATCCTCAAACTTAGGTCAAAAAAGCCATTTAAGCCTTTTCACAGTGAGATCTATGCGATATGGCCGAGAAATGTAATTTTGATGTTAACTCCCAAACCGCTACGCAGAAGTCAACCAAACTTCACCCAATAGTGTATTTTATCACAATCTAGTAGTTACATTTGGAAATTTAGTTTTAGGACATTTGGTTTGAGCGCAATCTTCAAACTTAATTTAAAAAAGTCATTTAAGCCTTTTCACAGTGAGATCTATGCGATATGGCCGAGAAATGTAATTTTGATGTTCACTCCCAAACCGCTGCGCAGAAGTCAACCAAACTTCACCCATTAGTGTATTGTATCACAATCTAGTAGTTACATGTGGAAATTTGGTTCTAGGACATTTGATTTGAGCGCAATCCTCAAACTTAGGTCAAAAAAGCCATTTAAGCCTTTTCACAGGGAGATCTATGCGATATGGCCGAGAAATGTAATTTTGATGTTAACTCCCAAACCGCTGCGCAGAAGTAAACCAAACTTCACCCAATAGTGTATTTTATCATAATCTAGTAGTTACATTTGGAAATTTAGTTCTAGGACATTTGGTTTGAGCGCAATCTTCAAACTTAATTAAAAAAAGTCATTTAAGCCTTTTCACAGTGAGATCTATGCGATATGGCCGAGAAATGTAATTTTGATGTTAACTCCCAAACCGCTGCGCAGAAGTCAACCAAACTTCACCCAATAGTGTATTGTATCACAATCTAGTAGTTACATGTGGAAATTTGGTTCTAGGACATTTGATTTGAGCGCAATTCTCAAACTTAGGTCAAAAAAGCCATTTAAGCCTTTTCACAGTGAGATCTATGCGATATGGCCGAGAAGTGTAATTTTGATGTTAACTCCCAAACCGCTGCGCAGAAGTCAACCAAACTTCACCCAAAAGTGTATTTTATCACAATCTAGTAGTTACATTTGGAAATTTAGTTTTAGGACATTTGGTTTGAGCGCAATCTTCAAACTTAATTAAAAAAAGTCATTTAAGCCTTTTCACAGTGAGATCTATGCGATATGGCCGAGAAATGTAATTTTGATGTTCACTCCCAAACCGCTGCGCAGAAGTCAACCAAACTTCACCCAATAGTGTATTGTATCACAATCTAGTAGTTACATGTGGAAATTTGGTTCTAGGACATTTGATTTGAGCGCAATCCTCAAACGTAGGTCAAAAAAGCCATTTAAGCCTTTTCACAGTGAGATCTATGCGATATGGCCGAGAAATGTAATTTTGATGTTAACTCCCAAACCGCTGCGCAGAAGTCAACCAAACTTCACCCAATAGTGTATTGTATCACAATTTATTAGTTACATGTGGAAATTTGGTTCTAGAACATTTGATTTGAGCGCAATTCTCAAACTTAGGTCAAAAATGCCATTTAAGCCTTTTCACAGTGAGATCTATGCGATATGGCCGAGAAATGTAATTTTGATGTTAACTCCCAAACCGCTGCGCAGAAGTCAACCAAACTTCACCCAATAGTGTATTGTATCACAATTTATTAGTTACATGTGGAAATTTGGTTCTAGAACATTTGATTTGAGCGCAATTCTCAAACTTAGGTCAAAAATGCCATTTAAGCCTTTTCACAGTGAGATCTATGCGATATGGCCGAGAAATGTAATTTTGATGTTAACTCCCAAACCGCTGCGCAGAAGTCAACCAAACTTCACCCAATAGTGTATTGTATCACAATTTATTAGTTACATGTGGAAATTTGGTTCTAGGACATTTGATTTGAGCGCAATTCTCAAACTTAGGTCAAAAATGCCATTTAAGCCTTTTCACAGTGAGATCTATGCGATATGGCCGAGAAATGTAATTTTGATGTTAACTACCAAACCGCTGCGCAGAAGTCAACCAAACTTCACCCAATAGTGTATTTTATCACAATCTAGTAGTTACATTTAGAAATTTAGTTCTAGGACATTTGGTTTGAGCGCAATCTTCAAACTTAATTAAAAAAAGTCATTTAAGCCTTTTCACAGTGAGATCTATGCGATATGGCCGAGAAATGTAATTTTGATGTTAACTCCCAAACCGCTGCGCAGAAGTCAACCAAACTTCACCCAATAGTGTATTGTATCACAATTTATTAGTTACATGTGGAAATTTGGTTCTAGGACATTTGATTTGAGCGCAATTCTCAAACTTAGGTCAAAAGTGCCATTTAAGCCTTTTCACAGTGAGATCTATGCGATATGGCCGAGAAATGTAATTTTGATGTTAACTCCCAAACCGCTGCGCAGAAGTCAACCAAACTTAACCCAATAGTGTATTTTATCACAATCTAGTAGTTACATTTGGAAATTTAGTTTTAGGACATTTGGTTTGAGCGCAATCTTCAAACTTAATTTAAAAAAGTCATTTAAGCCTTTTCACAGTGAGATCTATGCGATATGGCCGAGAAATGTAATTTTGATGTTAACTCCCAAACCGCTGCGCAGAAGTCAACCAAACTTCACCCAATAGTGTATTTTATCACAATCTAGTAGTTACATTTGGAAATTTAGTTCTAGGACATTTGGTTTGAGCGCAATCATCAAACTTAGGTCAAAAAAGCCATTTAAGCCTTTTCACAGTGAGATCTATGCGATATGGCTGAGAAATGTAATTTTGATGTTAACTCCCAAACCGCTGCGCAGAAGTCAACCAAACTTCACCCAATAGTGTATTTTATCACAATCTAGTAGTTACATTTGAAAATTTAGTTCTAGGACATTTGGTTTGAGCGCAATCATCACACTTAGGTCAAAAAACCATTTAAGCCTTTTCACAGTGAGATCTATGCGATATGGCTGAGAAATGTAATTTTGATGTTAACTCCCAAACCGCTGCGCAGAAGTCAACCAAACTTCACCCAATAGTGTATTTTATCACAATCTAGTAGTTACATTTGGAAATTTAGTTCTAGGACATTTGGTTTGAGCGCAATCATCAAACTTAGGTCAAAAAAGCCATTTAAGCCTTTTCACAGTGAGATCTATGCGATATGGCCGAGAAATGTAATTTTGATGTTAACTCCCAAACCGCTGCGCAGAAGTCAACCAAACTTCACCCAATAGTGTATTTTATCACAATCTAGTAGTTACATTTGGAAATTTAGTTTTAGGAAATTTGGTTTGAGCGCAATCTTCAAACTTAATTTAAAAAAGTCATTTAAGCCTTTTCACAGTGAGATCTATGCGATATGGCCGAGAAATGTAATTTTGATGTTAACTCCCAAACCGCTGCGCAGAAGTCAACCAAACTTCACCCAATAGTGTATTTTATCACAATCTAGTAGTTACATTTGGAAATTTAGTTCTAGGACATTTGGTTTGAGCGCAATCATCAAACTTAGGTCAAAAAAGCCATTTAAGCCTTTTCACAGTGAGATCTATGCGATATGGCTGAGAAATGTAATTTTGATGTTAACTCCCAAACCGCTGCGCAGAAGTCAACCAAACTTCACCCAATAGTGTATTTTATCACAATCTAGTAGTTACATTTGAAAATTTAGTTCTAGGACATTTGGTTTGAGCGCAATCATCAAACTTAGGTCAAAAAACCATTTAAGCCTTTTCACAGTGAGATCTATGCGATATGGCTGAGAAATGTAATTTTGATGTTAACTCCCAAACCGCTGCGCAGAAGTCAACCAAACTTCACCCAATAGTGTATTTTATCACAATCTAGTAGTTACATTTGGAAATTTAGTTCTAGGACATTTGGTTTGAGCGCAATCATCAAACTTAGGTCAAAAAAGCCATTTAAGCCTTTTCACAGTGAGATCTATGCGATATGGCTGAGAAATGTAATTTTGATGTTAACTCCCAAACCGCTGCGCAGAAGTCAACCAAACTTCACCCAATAGTGTATTTTATCACAATCTAGTAGTTACATTTGGAAATTTAGTTTTAGGACATTTGGTTTGAGCGCAATCTTCAAACTTAATTAAAAAAAGTCATTTAAGCCTTTTCACAGTGAGATCTATGCGATATGGCCGAGAAATGTAATTTTGATGTTAACTCCCAAACCGCTGCGCAGAAGTCAACCAAACTTCACACAATAGTGTATTGTATCACAATCTAGTAGTTACATGTGGAAATTTTGTTCTAGGACATTTGTTTTGAGCGCAATCCTCAAACTTAGGTCAAAAAAGCCATTTAAGCCTTTTCACAGTGAGATCTATGCGATATGGCCGAGAAATGTAATTTTGATGTTAACTCCCAAACCGCTACGCAGAAGTCAACCAAACTTCACCCAATAGTGTATTTTATCACAATCTAGTAGTTACATTTGGAAATTTAGTTTTAGGACATTTGGTTTGAGCGCAATCTTCAAACTTAATTTAAAAAAGTCATTTAAGCCTTTTCACAGTGAGATCTATGCGATATGGCCGAGAAATGTAATTTTGATGTTCACTCCCAAACCGCTGCGCAGAAGTCAACCAAACTTCACCCATTAGTGTATTGTATCACAATCTAGTAGTTACATGTGGAAATTTGGTTCTAGGACATTTGATTTGAGCGCAATCCTCAAACTTAGGTCAAAAAAGCCATTTAAGCCTTTTCACAGGGAGATCTATGCGATATGGCCGAGAAATGTAATTTTGATGTTAACTCCCAAACCGCTGCGCAGAAGTAAACCAAACTTCACCCAATAGTGTATTTTATCATAATCTAGTAGTTACATTTGGAAATTTAGTTCTAGGACATTTGGTTTGAGCGCAATCTTCAAACTTAATTAAAAAAAGTCATTTAAGCCTTTTCACAGTGAGATCTATGCGATATGGCCGAGAAATGTAATTTTGATGTTAACTCCCAAACCGCTGCGCAGAAGTCAACCAAACTTCACCCAATAGTGTATTGTATCACAATCTAGTAGTTACATGTGGAAATTTGGTTCTAGGACATTTGATTTGAGCGCAATTCTCAAACTTAGGTCAAAAAAGCCATTTAAGCCTTTTCACAGTGAGATCTATGCGATATGGCCGAGAAGTGTAATTTTGATGTTAACTCCCAAACCGCTGCGCAGAAGTCAACCAAACTTCACCCAATAGTGTATTTTATCACAATCTAGTAGTTACATTTGGAAATTTAGTTTTAGGACATTTGGTTTGAGCGCAATCTTCAAACTTAATTAAAAAAAGTCATTTAAGCCTTTTCACAGTGAGATCTATGCGATATGGCCGAGAAATGTAATTTTGATGTTCACTCCCAAACCGCTGCGCAGAAGTCAACCAAACTTCACCCAATAGTGTATTGTATCACAATCTAGTAGTTACATGTGGAAATTTCGTTCTAGGACATTGGGTTTTAGCGCAATCATCAAACTTAATTAAAAAAGTCATTTAAGCCTTTTCACAGTGAGATCTATGCGATATGGCCGAGAAATGTAATTTTGATGTTAACTCCCAAACCGCTGCGCAGAAGTCAACCAAACTTCACCCAATAGTGTATTGTATCACATTCTAGTAGTTACATTTGAAAATTTCGTTCTAGGACATTTGGTTTGAGCGTAATTATTAAACTTAGGTCAAAAAAGCCATTTAAGCCTTTTCACAGTGAGATCTATGCGATATGGCCGAGAAATGTAATTTTGATGTTAACTCCCAAACCGCTACGCAGAAGTCAACCAAACTTCACCCAATAGTGTATTTTATCACAATCTAGTAGTTACATTTGGAAATTTAGTTTTAGGACATTTGGTTTGAGCGCAATCTTCAAACTTAATTTAAAAAAGTCATTTAAGCCTTTTCACAGTGAGATCTATGCGATATGGCCGAGAAATGTAATTTTGATGTTCACTCCCAAACCGCTGCGCAGAAGTCAACCAAACTTCACCCAATAGTGTATTGTATCACAATCTAGTAGTTACATGTGGAAATTTCGTTCTAGGACATTGGGTTTTAGCGCAATCATCAAACTTAATTAAAAAAGTCATTTAAGCCTTTTCACAGTGAGATCTATGCGATATGGCCGAGAAATGTAATTTTGATGTTAACTCCCAAACCGCTGCGCAGAAGTCAACCAAACTTCACCCAATAGTGTATTGTATCACATTCTAGTAGTTACATTTGAAAATTTCGTTCTAGGACATTTGGTTTGAGCGTAATTATTAAACTTAGGTCAAAAAAGCCATTTAAGCCTTTTCACAGTGAGATCTATGCGATATGGCCGAGAAATGTAATTTTGATGTTAACTCCCAAACCGCTACGCAGAAGTCAACCAAACTTCACCCAATAGTGTATTGTATCACATTCTAGTAGTTACATTTGAAAATTTCGTTCTAGGACATTTGGTTTGAGCGCAATCTTTAAACTTAGGTCAAAAAAGCCATTTAAGCCTTTTCACAGTGAGATCTATGCGATATGGCCGAGAAATGTAATTTTGATGTTAACTCCCAAACCGCTGCGCAGAAGTCAACCAAACTTCACCCAATAGTGTATTGTATCACAATCTAGTAGTTACATTTGAAAATTTTGTTCTAGGAAATTTTGTTTGAGCGCAATCATCAAACTTAATTAAAAAAGTCATTTAAGCCTTTTCACAGTGAGATCTATGCGATATGGCCGAGAAATGTAATTTTGATGTTAACTCCCAAACCGCTGCGCAGAAGTCAACCAAACTTCACCCATTAGTGTATTGTATCACAATCTAGTAGTTACATGTGAAAATTTGGTTCTAGGACATTTGATTTGAGCGCAATCCTCAAACTTAGATCAAAAAAGCCATTTAAGCCTTTTCACAGTGAGATCTATGCGATATGGCCGAGAAATGTAATTTTGATGTTAACTCCCAAACCGCTGCGCAGAAGTCAACCAAACTTCACCCAATAGTGTATTGTATCACATTCTAGTAGTTACATTTGAAAATTTCGTTCTAGGACATTTGGTTTGAGCGCAATCATCAAACTTAATTAAAAAAGTCATTTAAGCCTTTTCACAGTGAGATCTATGCGATATGGCCGAGAAATGTAATTTTGATGTTAACTCCCAAACCGCTGCGCAGAAGTCAACCAAACTTCACCCATTAGTGTATTGTGTCACAATCTAGTAGTTACATGTGGAAATTTGGTTATAGGACATTTGATTTGAGCGCAATCCTCAAACTTAGGTCAAAAAAGCCATTTAAGCCTTTTCACAGTGAGATCTATGCGATATGGCCGAGAAATGTAATTTTGATGTTAACTCCCAAACCGCTGTGCAGAAGTCAACCAAACTTCACCCAATAGTGTATTTTATCACAATCTAGTAGTTACATTTGGAAATTTAGTTCTAGGACATTTGATTTGAGCGCAACCTTCAAACTTAATTAAAAAAAGTCATTTAAGCCTTTTCACAGTGAGATCTATGCGATATGGCCGAGAAATGTAATTTTGATGTTAACTCCCAAACCGCTGCGCAGAAGTCAACCAAACTTCACCCAATAGTGTATTGTATCACATTCTAGTAGTTACATTTGAAAATTTCGTTCTAGGACATTTGGTTTGAGCGCAATCATTAAACTTAGGTCAAAAAAGCCATTTAAGCCTTTTCACAGTGAGATCTATGCGATATGGCCGAGAAATGTAATTTTGATGTTAACTCCCAAACCGCTGCGCAGAAGTCAACCAAACTTCACCCAATAGTGTATTGTATCACAATCTAGTAGTTACATTTGAAAATTTTGTTCTAGGAAATTTTGTTTGAGCGCAATCATCAAACCTAATTAAAAAAGTCATTTAAGCCTTTTCACAGTGAGATCTATGCGATATGGCCGAGAAATGTAATTTTGATGTTAACTCCCAAACCGCTGCGCAGAAGTCAACCAAACTTCACCCATTAGTGTATTGTATCACAATCTAGTAGTTACATGTGAAAATTTGGTTCTAGGACATTTGATTTGAGCGCAATCCTCAAACTTAGGTCAAAAAAGCCATTTAAGCCTTTTCACAGTGAGATCTATGCGATATGGCCGAGAAATGTAATTTTGATGTTAACTCCCAAACCGCTGCGCAGAAGTCAACCAAACTTCACCCAATAGTGTATTGTATCACATTCTAGTAGTTACATTTGAAAATTTCGTTCTAGGACATTTGGTTTGAGCGCAATTATTAAACTTAGGTCAAAAAAGCCATTTAAGCCTTTTCACAGTGAGATCTATGCGATATGGCCGAGAAATGTAATTTTGATGTTAACTCCCAAACCGCTGCGCAGAAGTCAACCAAACTTCACCCAATAGTGTATTGTATCACATTCTAGTAGTTACATTTGAAAATTTCGTTCTAGGACATTTGGTTTCAGCGCAATCTTCAAACTTAATTAAAAAAAGTCATTTAAGCCTTTTCACAGTGAGATCTATGCGATATGGCCGAGAAATGTAATTTTGATGTTAACTCCCAAACCGCTGCGCAGAAGTCAACCAAACTTCACCCAATAGTGTATTGTATCACAATCTAGTAGTTACATTTGAAAATTTTGTTCTAGGAAATTTTGTTTGAGCGCAATCATCAAACTTAATTAAAAAAGTCATTTAAGCCTTTTCACAGTGAGATCTATGCGATATGGCCGAGAAATGTAATTTTGATGTTAACTCCCAAACCGCTGCGCAGAAGTCAACCAAACTTCACCCATTAGTGTATTGTGTCACAATCTAGTAGTTACATGTGGAAATTTGGTTATAGGACATTTGATTTGAGCGCAATCCTCAAACTTAGGTCAAAAAAGCCATTTAAGCCTTTTCACAGTGAGATCTATGCGATATGGCCGAGAAATGTAATTTTGATGTTAACTCCCAAACCGCTGCGCCAAAGTCAAACAAACTTCACCCAATAGTGTATTTTATCACATTCTAGTAGTTACATTTGAAAATTTCGTTCTAGGACATTTGGTTTGAGCGCAATCATTAAACTTAGGTCAAAAAAGCCATTTAAGCCTTTTCACAGTGAGATCTATGCGATATGGCCGAGAAATGTAATTTTGATGTTAACTCCCAAACCGCTGCGCAGAAGTCAACCAAACTTCACCCAATAGTGTATTGTATCACAATCTAGTAGTTACATTTGAAAATTTTGTTCTAGGAAATTTTGTTTGAGCGCAATCATCAAACTTAATTAAAAAAGTCATTTAAGCCTTTTCACAGTGAGATCTATGCGATATGGCCGAGAAATGTAATTTTGATGTTAACTCCCAAACCGCTGCGCAGAAGTCAACCAAACTTCACCCATTAGTGTATTGTATCACAATCTAGTAGTTACATGTGAAAATTTGGTTCTATGACATTTGATTTGAGCGCAATCCTCAAACTTAGGTCAAAAAAGCCATTTAAGCCTTTTCACAGTGAGATCTATGCGATATGGCCGAGAAATGTAATTTTGATGTTAACTCCCAAACCGCTGCGCAGAAGTCAACCAAACTTCACTCAATAGTGTATTGTATCACATTCTAGTAGATACATTTGAAAATTTCGTTCTAGGACATTTGGTTTGAGCGCAATCATCAAACTTAATTAAAAAAGTCATTTAAGCCTTTTCACAGTGAGATCTATGCGATATGGCCGAGAAATGTAATTTTGATGTTAACTCCCAAACCGCTGCGCAGAAGTCAACCAAACTTCACCCATTAGTGTATTGTGTCACAATCTAGTAGTTACATGTGGAAATTTGGTTATAGGACATTTGATTTGAGCGCAATCCTCAAACTTAGGTCAAAAAAGCCATTTAAGCCTTTTCACAGTGAGATCTATGCGATATGGCCGAGAAATGTAATTTTGATGTTAACTCCCAAACCGCTGCGCCAAAGTCAAACAAACTTCACCCAATAGTGTATTTTATCATAATCTAGTAGTTACATTTGGAAATTTAGTTCTAGGACATTTGGTTTGAGCGCAATCTTCAAACTTAATTAAAAAAAGTCATTTAAGCCTTTTCACAGTGAGATCTATGCGATATGGCCGAGAAATGTAATTTTGATGTTAACTCCCAAACCGCTGCGCAGAAGTCAACCAAACTTCACCCATTAGTGTATTGTATCACAATCTAGTAGTTACATGTGAAAATTTGGTTCTAGGACATTTGATTTGAGCGCAATCCTCAAACTTAGGTCAAAAAAGCCATTTAAGCCTTTTCACAGTGAGATCTATGCGATATGGCCGAGAAATGTAATTTTGATGTTAACTCCCAAACCGCTGCGCAGAAGTCAACCAAACTTCACCCAATAGTGTATTGTATCACATTCTAGTAGTTACATTTGAAAATTTCGTTCTAGGACATTTGGTTTGAGCGCAATCATCAAACTTAATTAAAAAAGTCATTTAAGCCTTTTCACAGTGAGATCTATGCGATATGGCCGAGAAATGTAATTTTGATGTTAACTCCCAAACCGCTGCGCAGAAGTCAACCAAACTTCACCCATTAGTGTATTGTGTCACAATCTAGTAGTTACATGTGGAAATTTGGTTATAGGACATTTGATTTGAGCGCAATCCTCAAACTTAGGTCAAAAAAGCCATTTAAGCCTTTTCACAGTGAGATCTATGCGATATGGCCGAGAAATGTAATTTTGATGTTAACTCCCAAACCGCTGCGCAGAAGTCAACCAAACTTCACCCAATAGTGTATTTTATCACAATCTAGTAGTTACATTTGGAAATTTAGTTCTAGGACATTTGATTTGAGCGCAATCTTCAAACTTAATTAAAAAAAGTCATTTAAGCCTTTTCACAGTGAGATCTATGCGATATGGCCGAGAAATGTAATTTTGATGTTAACTCCCAAACCGCTGCGCAGAAGTCAACCAAACTTCACCCAATAGTGTATTGTATCACAATCTAGTAGTTACATTTGAAAATTTTGTTCTAGGAAATTTTGTTTGAGCGCAATCATCAAACTTAATTAAAAAAGTCATTTAAGCCTTTTCACAGTGAGATCTATGCGATATGGCCGAGAAATGTAATTTTGATGTTAACTCCCAAACTGCTGCGCAGAAGTCAACCAAACTTCACCCATTAGTGTATTGTATCACAATCTAGTAGTTACATGTGAAAATTTGGTTCTAGGACATTTGATTTGAGCGCAATCCTCAAACTTAGATCAAAAAAGCCATTTAAGCCTTTTCACAGTGAGATCTATGCGATATGGCCGAGAAATGTAATTTTGATGTTAACTCCCAAACCGCTGCGCAGAAGTCAACCAAACTTCACCCAATAGTGTATTGTATCACATTCTAGTAGTTACATTTGAAAATTTCGTTCTAGGACATTTGGTTTGAGCGCAATCATCAAACTTAATTAAAAAAGTCATTTAAGCCTTTTCACAGTGAGATCTATGCGATATGGCCGAGAAATGTAATTTTGATGTTAACTCCCAAACCGCTGCGCAGAAGTCAACCAAACTTCACCCATTAGTGTATTGTGTCACAATCTAGTAGTTACATGTGGAAATTTGGTTATAGGACATTTGATTTGAGCGCAATCCTCAAACTTAGGTCAAAAAAGCCATTTAAGCCTTTTCACAGTGAGATCTATGCGATATGGCCGAGAAATGTAATTTTGATGTTAACTCCCAAACCGCTGCGCAGAAGTCAACCAAACTTCACCCAATAGTGTATTTTATCACAATCTAGTAGTTACATTTGGAAATTTAGTTCTAGGACATTTGATTTGAGCGCAATCTTCAAACTTAATTAAAAAAAGTCATTTAAGCCTTTTCACAGTGAGATCTATGCGATATGGCCGAGAAATGTAATTTTGATGTTAACTCCCAAACCGCTGCGCAGAAGTCAACCAAACTTCACCCAATAGTGTATTGTATCACATTCTAGTAGTTACATTTGAAAATTTCGTTCTAGGACATTTGGTTTGAGCGCAATCATTAAACTTAGGTCAAAAAAGCCATTTAAGCCTTTTCACAGTGAGATCTATGCGATATGGCCGAGAAATGTAATTTTGATGTTAACTCCCAAACCGCTGCGCAGAAGTCAACCAAACTTCACCCAATAGTGTATTGTATCACAATCTAGTAGTTACATTTGAAAATTTTGTTCTAGGAAATTTTGTTTGAGCGCAATCATCAAACCTAATTAAAAAAGTCATTTAAGCCTTTTCACAGTGAGATCTATGCGATATGGCCGAGAAATGTAATTTTGATGTTAACTCCCAAACCGCTGCGCAGAAGTCAACCAAACTTCACCCATTAGTGTATTGTATCACAATCTAGTAGTTACATGTGAAAATTTGGTTCTAGGACATTTGATTTGAGCGCAATCCTCAAACTTAGGTCAAAAAAGCCATTTAAGCCTTTTCACAGTGAGATCTATGCGATATGGCCGAGAAATGTAATTTTGATGTTAACTCCCAAACCGCTGCGCAGAAGTCAACCAAACTTCACCCAATAGTGTATTGTATCACATTCTAGTAGTTACATTTGAAAATTTCGTTCTAGGACATTTGGTTTGAGCGCAATTATTAAACTTAGGTCAAAAAAGCCATTTAAGCCTTTTCACAGTGAGATCTATGCGATATGGCCGAGAAATGTAATTTTGATGTTAACTCCCAAACCGCTGCGCAGAAGTCAACCAAACTTCACCCAATAGTGTATTGTATCACATTCTAGTAGTTACATTTGAAAATTTCGTTCTAGGACATTTGGTTTGAGCGCAATCTTCAAACTTAATTAAAAAAAGTCATTTAAGCCTTTTCACAGTGAGATCTATGCGATATGGCCGAGAAATGTAATTTTGATGTTAACTCCCAAACCGCTGCGCAGAAGTCAACCAAACTTCACCCAATAGTGTATTGTATCACATTCTAGTAGTTACATTTGAAAATTTCGTTCTAGGACATTTGGTTTGAGCGCAATCATTAAACTTAGGTCAAAAAAGCCATTTAAGCCTTTTCACAGTGAGATCTATGCGATATGGCCGAGAAATGTAATTTTGATGTTAACTCCCAAACCGCTGCGCAGAAGTCAACCAAACTTCACCCAATAGTGTATTGTATCACAATCTAGTAGTTACATTTGAAAATTTTGTTCTAGGAAATTTTGTTTGAGCGCAATCATCAAACTTAATTAAAAAAGTCATTTAAGCCTTTTCACAGTGAGATCTATGCGATATGGCCGAGAAATGTAATTTTGATGTTAACTCCCAAACCGCTGCGCAGAAGTCAACCAAACTTCACCCATTAGTGTATTGTATCACAATCTAGTAGTTACATGTGAAAATTTGGTTCTATGACATTTGATTTGAGCGCAATCCTCAAACTTAGGTCAAAAAAGCCATTTAAGCCTTTTCACAGTGAGATCTATGCGATATGGCCGAGAAATGTAATTTTGATGTTAACTCCCAAACCGCTGCGCAGAAGTCAACCAAACTTCACTCAATAGTGTATTGTATCACATTCTAGTAGATACATTTGAAAATTTCGTTCTAGGACATTTGGTTTGAGCGCAATCATCAAACTTAATTAAAAAAGTCATTTAAGCCTTTTCACAGTGAGATCTATGCGATATGGCCGAGAAATGTAATTTTGATGTTAACTCCCAAACCGCTGCGCAGAAGTCAACCAAACTTCACCCATTAGTGTATTGTGTCACAATCTAGTAGTTACATGTGGAAATTTGGTTATAGGACATTTGATTTGAGCGCAATCCTCAAACTTAGGTCAAAAAAGCCATTTAAGCCTTTTCACAGTGAGATCTATGCGATATGGCCGAGAAATGTAATTTTGATGTTAACTCCCAAACCGCTGCGCCAAAGTCAAACAAACTTCACCCAATAGTGTATTTTATCATAATCTAGTAGTTACATTTGGAAATTTAGTTCTAGGACATTTGGTTTGAGCGCAATCTTCAAACTTAATTAAAAAAAAGTCATTTAAGCCTTTTCACAGTGAGATCTATGCGATATGGCCGAGAAATGTAATTTTGATGTTAACTCCCAAACCGCTGCGCAGAAGTCAACCAAACTTCACCCATTAGTGTATTGTATCACAATCTAGTAGTTACATGTGAAAATTTGGTTCTAGGACATTTGATTTGAGCGCAATCCTCAAACTTAGGTCAAAAAAGCCATTTAAGCCTTTTCACAGTGAGATCTATGCGATATGGCCGAGAAATGTAATTTTGATGTTAACTCCCAAACCGCTGCGCAGAAGTCAACCAAACTTCACCCAATAGTGTATTGTATCACATTCTAGTAGTTACATTTGAAAATTTCGTTCTAGGACATTTGGTTTGAGCGCAATCATCAAACTTAATTAAAAAAGTCATTTAAGCCTTTTCACAGTGAGATCTATGCGATATGGCCGAGAAATGTAATTTTGATGTTAACTCCCAAACCGCTGCGCAGAAGTCAACCAAACTTCACCCATTAGTGTATTGTGTCACAATCTAGTAGTTACATGTGGAAATTTGGTTATAGGACATTTGATTTGAGCGCAATCCTCAAACTTAGGTCAAAAAAGCCATTTAAGCCTTTTCACAGTGAGATCTATGCGATATGGCCGAGAAATGTAATTTTGATGTTAACTCCCAAACCGCTGCGCAGAAGTCAACCAAACTTCACCCAATAGTGTATTTTATCACAATCTAGTAGTTACATTTGGAAATTTAGTTCTAGGACATTTGATTTGAGCGCAATCTTCAAACTTAATTAAAAAAAGTCATTTAAGCCTTTTCACAGTGAGATCTATGCGATATGGCCGAGAAATGTAATTTTGATGTTAACTCCCAAACCGCTGCGCAGAAGTCAACCAAACTTCACCCAATAGTGTATTGTATCACATTCTAGTAGTTACATTTGAAAATTTCGTTCTAGGACATTTGGTTTGAGCGCAATCATTAAACTTAGGTCAAAAAAGCCATTTAAGCCTTTTCACAGTGAGATCTATGCGATATGGCCGAGAAATGTAATTTTGATGTTAACTCCCAAACCGCTGCGCAGAAGTCAACCAAACTTCACCCAATAGTGTATTGTATCACAATCTAGTAGTTACATTTGAAAATTTTGTTCTAGGAAATTTTGTTTGAGCGCAATCATCAAACCTAATTAAAAAAGTCATTTAAGCCTTTTCACAGTGAGATCTATGCGATATGGCCGAGAAATGTAATTTTGATGTTAACTCCCAAACCGCTGCGCAGAAGTCAACCAAACTTCACCCATTAGTGTATTGTATCACAATCTAGTAGTTACATGTGAAAATTTGGTTCTAGGACATTTGATTTGAGCGCAATCCTCAAACTTAGGTCAAAAAAGCCATTTAAGCCTTTTCACAGTGAGATCTATGCGATATGGCCGAGAAATGTAATTTTGATGTTAACTCCCAAACTGCTGCGCAGAAGTCAACCAAACTTCACCCAATAGTGTATTGTATCACATTCTAGTAGTTACATTTGAAAATTTCGTTCTAGGACATTTGGTTTGAGCGCAATTATTAAACTTAGGTCAAAAAAGCCATTTAAGCCTTTTCACAGTGAGATCTATGCGATATGGCCGAGAAATGTAATTTTGATGTTAACTCCCAAACCGCTGCGCAGAAGTCAACCAAACTTCACCCAATAGTGTATTGTATCACATTCTAGTAGTTACATTTGAAAATTTCGTTCTAGGACATTTGGTTTGAGCGCAATCTTCAAACTTAATTAAAAAAAGTCATTTAAGCCTTTTCACAGTGAGATCTATGCGATATGGCCGAGAAATGTAATTTTGATGTTAACTCCCAAACCGCTGCGCAGAAGTCAACCAAACTTCACCCAATAGTGTATTGTATCACATTCTAGTAGTTACATTTGAAAATTTCGTTCTAGGACATTTGGTTTGAGCGCAATCATTAAACTTAGGTCAAAAAAGCCATTTAAGCCTTTTCACAGTGAGATCTATGCGATATGGCCGAGAAATGTAATTTTGATGTTAACTCCCAAACCGCTGCGCAGAAGTCAACCAAACTTCACCCAATAGTGTATTGTATCACAATCTAGTAGTTACATTTGAAAATTTTGTTCTAGGAAATTTTGTTTGAGCGCAATCATCAAACTTAATTAAAAAAGTCATTTAAGCCTTTTCACAGTGAGATCTATGCGATATGGCCGAGAAATGTAATTTTGATGTTAACTCCCAAACCGCTGCGCAGAAGTCAACCAAACTTCACCCATTAGTGTATTGTATCACAATCTAGTAGTTACATGTGAAAATTTGGTTCTATGACATTTGATTTGAGCGCAATCCTCAAACTTAGGTCAAAAAAGCCATTTAAGCCTTTTCACAGTGAGATCTATGCGATATGGCCGAGAAATGTAATTTTGATGTTAACTCCCAAACCGCTGCGCAGAAGTCAACCAAACTTCACTCAATAGTGTATTGTATCACATTCTAGTAGATACATTTGAAAATTTCGTTCTAGGACATTTGGTTTGAGCGCAATCATCAAACTTAATTAAAAAAGTCATTTAAGCCTTTTCACAGTGAGATCTATGCGATATGGCCGAGAAATGTAATTTTGATGTTAACTCCCAAACCGCTGCGCAGAAGTCAACCAAACTTCACCCATTAGTGTATTGTGTCACAATCTAGTAGTTACATGTGGAAATTTGGTTATAGGACATTTGATTTGAGCGCAATCCTCAAACTTAGGTCAAAAAAGCCATTTAAGCCTTTTCACAGTGAGATCTATGCGATATGGCCGAGAAATGTAATTTTGATGTTAACTCCCAAACCGCTGCGCCAAAGTCAAACAAACTTCACCCAATAGTGTATTTTATCATAATCTAGTAGTTACATTTGGAAATTTAGTTCTAGGACATTTGGTTTGAGCGCAATCTTCAAACTTAATTAAAAAAAAGTCATTTAAGCCTTTTCACAGTGAGATCTATGCGATATGGCCGAGAAATGTAATTTTGATGTTAACTCCCAAACCGCTGCGCAGAAGTCAACCAAACTTCACCCATTAGTGTATTGTATCACAATCTAGTAGTTACATGTGAAAATTTGGTTCTAGGACATTTGATTTGAGCGCAATCCTCAAACTTAGGTCAAAAAAGCCATTTAAGCCTTTTCACAGTGAGATCTATGCGATATGGCCGAGAAATGTAATTTTGATGTTAACTCCCAAACCGCTGCGCAGAAGTCAACCAAACTTCACCCAATAGTGTATTGTATCACATTCTAGTAGTTACATTTGAAAATTTCGTTCTAGGACATTTGGTTTGAGCGCAATCATCAAACTTAATTAAAAAAGTCATTTAAGCCTTTTCACAGTGAGATCTATGCGATATGGCCGAGAAATGTAATTTTGATGTTAACTCCCAAACCGCTGCGCAGAAGTCAACCAAACTTCACCCATTAGTGTATTGTGTCACAATCTAGTAGTTACATGTGGAAATTTGGTTATAGGACATTTGATTTGAGCGCAATCCTCAAACTTAGGTCAAAAAAGCCATTTAAGCCTTTTCACAGTGAGATCTATGCGATATGGCCGAGAAATGTAATTTTGATGTTAACTCCCAAACCGCTGCGCAGAAGTCAACCAAACTTCACCCAATAGTGTATTTTATCACAATCTAGTAGTTACATTTGGAAATTTAGTTCTAGGACATTTGATTTGAGCGCAATCTTCAAACTTAATTAAAAAAAGTCATTTAAGCCTTTTCACAGTGAGATCTATGCGATATGGCCGAGAAATGTAATTTTGATGTTAACTCCCAAACCGCTGCGCAGAAGTCAACCAAACTTCACCCAATAGTGTATTGTATCACATTCTAGTAGTTACATTTGAAAATTTCGTTCTAGGACATTTGGTTTGAGCGCAATCATTAAACTTAGGTCAAAAAAGCCATTTAAGCCTTTTCACAGTGAGATCTATGCGATATGGCCGAGAAATGTAATTTTGATGTTAACTCCCAAACCGCTGCGCAGAAGTCAACCAAACTTCACCCAATAGTGTATTGTATCACAATCTAGTAGTTACATTTGAAAATTTTGTTCTAGGAAATTTTGTTTGAGCGCAATCATCAAACCTAATTAAAAAAGTCATTTAAGCCTTTTCACAGTGAGATCTATGCGATATGGCCGAGAAATGTAATTTTGATGTTAACTCCCAAACCGCTGCGCAGAAGTCAACCAAACTTCACCCATTAGTGTATTGTATCACAATCTAGTAGTTACATGTGAAAATTTGGTTCTAGGACATTTGATTTGAGCGCAATCCTCAAACTTAGGTCAAAAAAGCCATTTAAGCCTTTTCACAGTGAGATCTATGCGATATGGCCGAGAAATGTAATTTTGATGTTAACTCCCAAACCGCTGCGCAGAAGTCAACCAAACTTCACCCAATAGTGTATTGTATCACATTCTAGTAGTTACATTTGAAAATTTCGTTCTAGGACATTTGGTTTGAGCGCAATTATTAAACTTAGGTCAAAAAAGCCATTTAAGCCTTTTCACAGTGAGATCTATGCGATATGGCCGAGAAATGTAATTTTGATGTTAACTCCCAAACCGCTGCGCAGAAGTCAACCAAACTTCACCCAATAGTGTATTGTATCACATTCTAGTAGTTACATTTGAAAATTTCGTTCTAGGACATTTGGTTTGAGCGCAATCTTCAAACTTAATTAAAAAAAGTCATTTAAGCCTTTTCACAGTGAGATCTATGCGATATGGCCGAGAAATGTAATTTTGATGTTAACTCCCAAACCGCTGCGCAGAAGTCAACCAAACTTCACCCAATAGTGTACTGTATCACATTCTAGTAGTTACATTTGAAAATTTCGTTCTAGGACATTTGGTTTGAGCGCAATCATTAAACTTAGGTCAAAAAAGCCATTTAAGCCTTTTCACAGTGAGATCTATGCGATATGGCCGAGAAATGTAATTTTGATGTTAACTCCCAAACCGCTGCGCAGAAGTCAACCAAACTTCACCCAATAGTGTATTGTATCACAATCTAGTAGTTACATTTGAAAATTTTGTTCTAGGAAATTTTGTTTGAGCGCAATCATCAAACTTAATTAAAAAAGTCATTTAAGCCTTTTCACAGTGAGATCTATGCGATATGGCCGAGAAATGTAATTTTGATGTTAACTCCCAAACCGCTGCGCAGAAGTCAACCAAACTTCACCCATTAGTGTATTGTATCACAATCTAGTAGTTACATGTGAAAATTTGGTTCTATGACATTTGATTTGAGCGCAATCCTCAAACTTAGGTCAAAAAAGCCATTTAAGCCTTTTCACAGTGAGATCTATGCGATATGGCCGAGAAATGTAATTTTGATGTTAACTCCCAAACCGCTGCGCAGAAGTCAACCAAACTTCACTCAATAGTGTATTGTATCACATTCTAGTAGATACATTTGAAAATTTCGTTCTAGGACATTTGGTTTGAGCGCAATCATCAAACTTAATTAAAAAAGTCATTTAAGCCTTTTCACAGTGAGATCTATGCGATATGGCCGAGAAATGTAATTTTGATGTTAACTCCCAAACCGCTGCGCAGAAGTCAACCAAACTTCACCCATTAGTGTATTGTGTCACAATCTAGTAGTTACATGTGGAAATTTGGTTATAGGACATTTGATTTGAGCGCAATCCTCAAACTTAGGTCAAAAAAGCCATTTAAGCCTTTTCACAGTGAGATCTATGCGATATGGCCGAGAAATGTAATTTTGATGTTAACTCCCAAACCGCTGCGCAGAAGTCAACCAAACTTCACCCAATAGTGTATTTTATCACAATCTAGTAGTTACATTTGGAAATTTAGTTCTAGGACATTTGATTTGAGCGCAATCTTCAAACTTAATTAAAAAAAGTCATTTAAGCCTTTTCACAGTGAGATCTATGCGATATGGCCGAGAAATGTAATTTTGATGTTAACTCCCAAACCGCTGCGCAGAAGTCAACCAAACTTCACCCATTAGTGTATTGTATCACAATCTAGTAGTTACATGTGGAAATTTGGTTCTAGGACATTTGATTTGAGCGCAATCCTCAAACTTAGGTCAAAAAAGCCATTTAAGCCTTTTCACAGTGAGATGTATGCGATATGGCCGAGAAATGTAATTTTGATGTTAACTCCCAAACCGCTGCGCAGAAGTCAACCAAACTTCACCCAATAGTGTATTGTATAACATTCTAGTAGTTACATTTGAAAATTTCGTTCTAGGACATTTGGTTTGAGCGCAATTATTAAACTTAGGTCAAAAAAGCCATTTAAGCCTTTTCACAGTGAGATCTATGCGATATGGCCGAGAAATGTAATTTTGATGTTAACTCCCAAACCGCTGCGCAGAAGTAAACCAAACTTCACCCATTAGTGTATTGTATCACAATCTAGTAGTTACATGTAGAAATTTGGTTCTAGGACATTTGATTTGAGCGCAATCCTCAAACTTAGGTCAAAAAAGCCATTTAAGCCTTTTCACAGTGAGATCTATGCGATATGGCCGAGAAATGTAATTTTGATGTTAACTCCCAAACCGCTGCGCAGAAGTCAACCAAACTTCACCCAATAGTGTATTGTATCACAATCTAGTAGTTACATTTGGAAATTTGGTTCTAGGACATTTGATTTGAGCGCAATCCTCAAACTTAGGTCAAAAAAGCCATTTAAGCCTTTTCACAGTGAGATCTATGCGATATGGCCGAGAAATGTAATTTTGATGTTAACTCCCAAACCGCTGCGCAGAAGTCAACCAAACTTCACCCAATAGTGTATTGTATCACAATCTAGTAGTTACATTTGAAAATTTGGTTCTAGGACATTTTGTTTGAACGCAATCATCAAACTTAATTAAAAAAGCCATTTAAGCCTTTTCACAGTGAGATCTATGCGATATGGCCGAGAAATGTAATTTTGATGTTAACTCCCAAACCGCTGCGCAGAAGTCAACCAAACTTCACCCAATAGTGTATTGTATCACAATCTAGTAGTTACATTTGAAAATTTTGTTCTAGGAAATTTTGTTTGAGCGCAATCATCAAACTTAATTAAAAAAGTCATTTAAGCCTTTTCACAGTGAGATCTATGCGATGTGGCCGAGAAATGTAATTTTGATGTTCACTCCCAAACCGCTGCACAGAAGTCAACCAAACTTCACCCATTAGTGTATTGTATCACAATCTAGTAGTTACATGTGGAAATTTGGTTATAGGACATTTGATTTGAGCGCAATCCTCAAACTTAGGTCAAAAAAGCCATTTAAGCCTTTTCACAGTGAGATCTATGCGATATGGCCGAGAAATGTAATTTTGATGTTAACTCCCAAACCGCTGCGCAGAAGTCAACCAAACTTCACCCAATAGTGTATTGTATCACAATCTAGTAGTTACATTTGAAAATTTTGTTCTAGGACATTTTGTTTGAACGCAATCATCAAACTTAATTAAAAAAGTCATTTAAGCCTTTTCACAGTGAGATCTATGCGATATGGCCGAGAAATGTAATTTTGATGTTAACTCCCAAACCGCTGCGCAGAAGTCAACCAAACTTCACCCAATAGTGTATTGTATCACATTCTAGTAGTTACATTTGAAATTTTCGTTCTAGGACATTTGGTTTGATCGCAATCCTCAAACTTAGGTCAAAAAAGCCATTTAAGCCTTTTCACAGTGAGATCTATGCGATATGGCCGAGAAATGTAATTTTGATGTTAACTCCCAAACCGCTGCGCAGAAGTCAACCAAACTTCACCCAATAGTGTATTGTATCACAATCTAGTAGTTACATTTGAAAATTTTGTTCTAGGACATTTTGTTTGAACGCAATCATCAAACTTAATTAAAAAAGTCATTTAAGCCTTTTCACAGTGAGATCTATGCGATATGGCCGAGAAATGTAATTTTGATGTTAACTCCCAAACCGCTGCGCAGAAGTCAACCAAACTTCACCCATTAGTGTATTGTATCACAATCTAGTAGTTACATGTGGAAATTTGGTTCTAGGACATTTGATTTGAGCGCAATCCTCAAACTTAGGTCAAAAAAGCCATTTAAGCCTTTTCACAGTGAGATCTATGCGATATGGCCGAGAAATGTAATTTTGATGTTAACTCCCAAACCGCTGCGCAGAAGTCAACCAAACTTCACCCAATAGTGTATTGTATCACAATCTAGTAGTTACATTTGAAAATTTTGTTCTAGGACATTTTGTTTGAACGCAATCATCAAACTTAATTAAAAAAGTCATTTAAGCCTTTTCACAGTGAGATCTATGCGATATGGCCGAGAAATGTAATTTTGATGTTAACTCCCAAACCGCTGCGCAGAAGTCAACCAAACTTCACCCAATAGTGTATTTTATCACATTCTAGTAGTTACATTTGAAAATTTCGTTCTAGGACATTTGGTTTGAGCGCAATCATTAAACTTAGGTCAAAAAAGCCATTTAAGCCTTTTCACAGTGAGATCTATGCGATATGGCCGAGAAATGTAATTTTGATGTTAACTCCCAAACCGCTGCGCAGAAGTCAACTAAACTTCACCCAATAGTGTATTGTATCACATTCTAGTAGTTACATTTGAAAATTTCGTTCTAGGACATTTGGTTTGAGCGCAATCATTAAACCTAATTAAAAAAGTCATTTAAGCCTTTTCACAGTGAGATCTATGCGATATGGCCGAGAAATGTAATTTTGATGTTAACTCCCAAACCGCTGCGCAGAAGTCAACCAAACTTCACCCAATAGTGTATTGTATCACATTCTAGTAGTTACATTTGAAAATTTCGTTCTAGGACATTTGGTTTGAGCGCAATTATTAAACTTAGGTCAAAAAAGCCATTTAAGCCTTTTCACAGTGAGATCTATGCGATATGGCCGAGAAATGTAATTTTGATGTTAACTCCCAAACCGCTGCGCAGAAGTCAACCAAACTTCACCCAATAGTGTATTGTATCACATTCTAGTAGTTACATTTGAAAATTTCGTTCTAGGACATTTGGTTTGAGCGCAATCATTAAACTTAGGTCAAAAAAGCCATTTAAGCCTTTTCACAGTGAGATCTATGCGATATGGCTAAGAAATGTAATTTTGATGTTAACTCCCAAACCGCTGCGCAGAAGTCAACCAAACTTCACCCATTAGTGTATTGTATCACAATCTAGTAGTTACATGTGGAAATTTGGTTCTAGGACATTTGATTTGAGCGCAATCCTCAAACTTAGGTCAAAAAAGCCATTTAAGCCTTTTCACAGTGAGATGTATGCGATATGGCCGAGAAATGTAATTTTGATGTTAACTCCCAAACCGCTGCGCAGAAGTCAACCAAACTTCACCCAATAGTGTATTGTATAACATTCTAGTAGTTACATTTGAAAATTTCGTTCTAGGACATTTGGTTTGAGCGCAATTATTAAACTTAGGTCAAAAAAGCCATTTAAGCCTTTTCACAGTGAGATCTATGCGATATGGCCGAGAAATGTAATTTTAATGTTAACTCCCAAACCGCTGCGCAGAAGTAAACCAAACTTCACCCATTAGTGTATTGTATCACAATCTAGTAGTTACATTTGAAATTTTCGTTCTAGGACATTTGATTTGAGCGCAATCCTCAAACTTAGGTCAAAAAAGCCATTTAAGCCTTTTCACAGTGAGATCTATGCGATATGGCCGAGAAATGTAATTTTGATGTTAACTCCCAAACCGCTGCGCAGAAGTCAACCAAACTTCACCCAATAGTGTATTGTATCACAATCTAGTAGTTACATTTGAAAATTTTGTTCTAGGACATTTTGTTTGAACGCAATCATCAAACTTAATTAAAAAAGTCATTTAAGCCTTTTCACAGTGAGATCTATGCGATATGGCCGAGAAATGTAATTTTGATGTTAACTCCCAAACCGCTGCGCAGAAGTCAACCAAACTTCACCCATTAGTGTATTGTATCACAATCTAGTAGTTACATGTGGAAATTTGGTTCTAGGACATTTGATTTGAGCGCAATCCTCAAACTTAGGTCAAAAAAGCCATTTAAGCCTTTTCACAGTGAGATCTATGCGATATGGCCGAGAAATGTAATTTTGATGTTAACTCCCAAACCGCTGCGCAGAAGTCAACCAAACTTCACCCAATAGTGTATTGTATCACAATCTAGTAGTTACATTTGAAAATTTTGTTCTAGGACATTTTGTTTGAACGCAATCATCAAACTTAATTAAAAAAGTCATTTAAGCCTTTTCACAGTGAGATCTATGCGATATGGCCGAGAAATGTAATTTTGATGTTAACTCCCAAACCGCTGCGCAGAAGTCAACCAAACTTCACCCAATAGTGTATTATATCACATTCTAGTAGTTACATTTGAAAATTTTGTTCTAGGACATTTGGTTTGAGCGCAATCATTAAACTTAGGTCAAAAAAGCCATTTAAGCCTTTTCACAGTGAGATCTAAGCGATATGGCCGAGAAATGTAATTTTGATGTAAACTCCCAAACCGCTGCGCAGAAGTCAACCAAACTTCACCCAATAGTGTATTATATCACATTCTAGTAGTTACATTTGAAAATTTTGTTCTAGGACATTTGGTTTGAGCGCAATCATTAAACTTAGGTCAAAAAAGCCATTTAAGCCTTTTCACAGTGAGATCTATGCGATATGGCCGAGAAATGTAATTTTGATGTTAACTCCCAAACCGCTGCGCAGAAGTCAACCAAACTTCACCCAATAGTGTATTGTATCACAATCTAGTAGTTACATTTGAAAATTTTGTTCTAGGAAATTTTGTTTGAGCGCAATCATCAAACTTAATTAAAAAAGTCATTTAAGCCTTTTCACAGTGAGATCTATGCGATATGGCCGAGAAATGTAATTTTGATGTTAACTCCCAAACCGCTGCGCAGAAGTCAACCAAACTTCACCCATTAGTGTATTGTATCACAATCTAGTAGTTACATGTGAAAATTTGGTTCTAGGACATTTGATTTGAGCGCAATCCTCAAACTTAGGTCAAAAAAGCCATTTAAGCCTTTTCACAGTGAGATCTATGCGATATGGCCGAGAAATGTAAATTTGATGTTAACTCCCAAACCGCTGCGCAGAAGTCAACCAAACTTCACCCAATAGTGTATTGTATCACATTCTAGTAGTTACATTTGAAAATTTCGTTCTAGGACATTTGGTTTGAGCGCAATTATTAAACTTAGGTCAAAAAAGCCATTTAAGCCTTTTCACAGTGAGATCTATGCGATATGGCCGAGAAATGTAATTTTGATGTTAACTCCCAAACCGCTGCGCAGAAGTAAACCAAACTTCACCCATTAGTGTATTGTATCACAATCTAGTAGTTACATTTGAAAATTTTGTTCTAGGACATTTTGTTTGAACGCAATCATCAAACTTAATTAAAAAAGTCATTTAAGCCTTTTCACAGTGAGATCTATGCGATATGGCCGAGAAATGTAATTTTGATGTTAACTCCCAAACCGCTGCGCAGAAGTCAACCAAACTTCACCCAATAGTGTATTATATCACATTCTAGTAGTTACATTTGAAAATTTTGTTCTAGGACATTTGGTTTGAGCGCAATCATTAAACTTAGGTCAAAAAAGCCATTTAAGCCTTTTCACAGTGAGATCTAAGCGATATGGCCGAGAAATGTAATTTTGATGTAAACTCCCAAACCGCTGCGCAGAAGTCAACCAAACTTCACCCAATAGTGTATTATATCACATTCTAGTAGTTACATTTGAAAATTTTGTTCTAGGACATTTGGTTTGAGCGCAATCATTAAACTTAGGTCAAAAAAGCCATTTAAGCCTTTTCACAGTGAGATCTATGCGATATGGCCGAGAAATGTAATTTTGATGTTAACTCCCAAACCGCTGCGCAGAAGTCAACCAAACTTCACCCAATAGTGTATTGTATCACAATCTAGTAGTTACATTTGAAAATTTTGTTCTAGGAAATTTTGTTTGAGCGCAATCATCAAACTTAATTAAAAAAGTCATTTAAGCCTTTTCACAGTGAGATCTATGCGATATGGCCGAGAAATGTAATTTTGATGTTAACTCCCAAACCGCTGCGCAGAAGTCAACCAAACTTCACCCATTAGTGTATTGTATCACAATCTAGTAGTTACATGTGAAAATTTGGTTCTAGGACATTTGATTTGAGCGCAATCCTCAAACTTAGGTCAAAAAAGCCATTTAAGCCTTTTCACAGTGAGATCTATGCGATATGGCCGAGAAATGTAAATTTGATGTTAACTCCCAAACCGCTGCGCAGAAGTCAACCAAACTTCACCCAATAGTGTATTGTATCACATTCTAGTAGTTACATTTGAAAATTTCGTTCTAGGACATTTGGTTTGAGCGCAATTATTAAACTTAGGTCAAAAAAGCCATTTAAGCCTTTTCACAGTGAGATCTATGCGATATGGCCGAGAAATGTAATTTTGATGTTAACTCCCAAACCGCTGCGCAGAAGTAAACCAAACTTCACCCATTAGTGTATTGTATCACAATCTAGTAGTTACATGTGGAAATTTGGTTCTAGGACATTTGATTTGAGCGCAATCCTCAAACTTAGGTCAAAAAAGCCATTTAAGCCTTTTCACAGTGAGATCTATGCGATATGGCCGAGAAATGTAATTTTGATGTTAAATCCCAAACCGCTGCGCAGAAGTCAACTAAACTTCACCCAATAGTGTATTGTATCACATTATAGTAGTTACATTTGAAAATTTCGTTCTAGGACATTTGGTTTGAGCGCAATCATTAAACTTAGGTCAAAAAAGCCATTTAAGCCTTTTCACAGTGAGATCTATGCGATATGGCCGAGAAATGTAATTTTGATGTTAACTCCCAAACCGCTGCGCAGAAGTAAACCAAACTTCACCCATTAGTGTATTGTATCACAATCTAGTAGTTACATGTGGAAATTTGGTTCTAGGACATTTGATTTGAGCGCAATCCTCAAACTTAGGTCAAAAAAGCCATTTAAGCCTTTTCACAGTGAGATCTATGCGATATGGCCGAGAAATGTAATTTTGATGTTAACTCCCAAACCGCTGCGCAGAAGTAAACCAAACTTCACCCATTAGTGTATTGTATCACAATCTAGTAGTTATATGTGGAAATTTGGTTCTAGGACATTTGATTTGAGCGCAATCCTCAAACTTAGGTCAAAAAAGCCATTTAAGCCTTTTCACAGTGAGATCTATGCGATATGGCCGAGAAATGTAATTTTGATGTTAAATCTCAAACCGCTGCGCAGAAGTCAACTAAACTTCACCCAATAGTGTATTGTATCACATTCTAGTAGTTACATTTGAAAATTTCGTTCTAGGACATTTGGTTTGAGCGCAATCATTAAACTTAATTAAAAAAGTCATTTAAGCCTTTTCACAGTGAGATCTATGCGATATGGCCGAGAAATGTAATTTTGATGTTAACTCCCAAACCGCTGCGCAGAAGTCAACCAAACTTCACCCAATAGTGTATTGTATCACAATCTAGTAGTTACATTTGAAAATTTTGTTCTAGGACATTTTGTTTGAACGCAATCATCAAACTTAATTAAAAAAGTCATTTAAGCCTTTTCACAGTGAGATCTATGCGATATGGCCGAGAAATGTAATTTTGATGTTAACTCCCAAACCGCTGCGCAGAAGTCAACCAAACTTCACCCAATAGTGTATTGTATCAAAATCTAGTAGTTACATTTGAAAATTTTGTTCTAGGAAATTTTGTTTGAGCGCAATCATCAAACTTAATTAAAAAAGTCATTTAAGCCTTTTCACAGTGAGATCTATGCGATATGGCCGAGATATGTAATTTTGATGTTAACTCCCAAACCGCTGCGCAGAAGTCAACCAAACTTCACCCATTAGTGTATTGTATCACAATCTAGTAGTTACATGTGAAAATTTGGTTCTAGGACATTTGATTTGAGCGCAATCCTCAAACTTAGGTCAAAAAAGCCATTTAAGCCTTTTCACAGTGAGATCTATGCGATATGGCCGAGAAATGTAAATTTGATGTTAACTCCCAAACCGCTGCGCAGAAGTCAACCAAACTTCACCCAATAGTGTATTGTATCACATTCTAGTAGTTACATTTGAAAATTTCGTTCTAGGACATTTGGTTTGAGCGCAATTATTAAACTTAGGTCAAAAAAGCCATTTAAGCCTTTTCACAGTGAGATCTATGCGATATGGCCGAGAAATGTAATTTTGATGTTAACTCCCAAACCGCTGCGCAGAAGTAAACCAAACTTCACCCATTAGTGTATTGTATCACAATCTAGTAGTTACATGTGGAAATTTGGTTCTAGGACATTTGATTTGAGCGCAATCCTCAAACTTAGGTCAAAAAAGCCATTTAAGCCTTTTCACAGTGAGATCTATGCGATATGGCCGAGAAATGTAATTTTGATGTTAAATCCCAAACCGCTGCGCAGAAGTCAACTAAACTTCACCCAATAGTGTATTGTATCACATTCTAGTAGTTACATTTGAAAATTTCGTTCTAGGACATTTGGTTTGAGCGCAATCATTAAACTTAATTAAAAAAGTCATTTAAGCCTTTTCACAGTGAGATCTATGCGATATGGCCGAGAAATGTAATTTTGATGTTAACTCCCAAACCGCTGCGCAGAAGTCAACCAAACTTCATCCATTAGTGTATTGTATCACAATCTAGTAGTTACATTTGAAAATTTCGTTCTAGGACATTTGGTTTGAGCGCAATCATTAAACTTAGGTCAAAAAAGCCATTTAAGCCTTTTCACAGTGAGATCTATGCGATATGGCCGAGAAATGTAATTTTGATGTTAACTCCCAAACCGCTGCGCAGAAGTCAACCAAACTTCATCCATTAGTGTATTGTATCACAATCTAGTAGTTACATGTGGAAATTTGGTTATTGGACATTTGATTTGAGCGCAATCCTCAAACTTAGGTCAAAAAAGCCATTTAAGCCTTTTCACAGTGAGATCTATGCGATATGGCCGAGAAATGTAATTTTGATGTTAACTCCCAAACCGCTGCGCAGAAGTAAACCAAACTTCACCCATTAGTGTATTGTATCACAATGTAGTAGTTATATGTGGAAATTTGGTTCTAGGACATTTGATTTGAGCGCAATCCTCAAACTTAGGTCAAAAAAGCCATTTAAGCCTTTTCACAGTGAGATCTATGCGATATGGCCGAGAAATGTAATTTTGATGTTAAATCTCAAACCGCTGCGCAGAAGTCAACTAAACTTCACCCAATAGTGTATTGTATTACATTCTAGTAGTTACATTTGAAAATTTCGTTCTAGGACATTTGGTTTGAGCGCAATCATTAAACTTAATTAAAAAAGTCATTTAAGCCTTTTCACAGTGAGATCTATGCGATATGGCCGAGAAATGTAATTTTGATGTTAACTCCCAAACCGCTGCGCAGAAGTCAACCAAACTTCACCCAATAGTGTATTGTATCACAATCTAGTAGTTACATTTGAAAATTTTGTTCTAGGACATTTTGTTTGAACGCAATCATCAAACTTAATTAAAAAAGTCATTTAAGCCTTTTCACAGTGAGATCTATGCGATATGGCCGAGAAATGTAATTTTGATGTTAACTCCCAAACCGCTGCGCAGAAGTCAACCAAACTTCACCCAATAGTGTATTGTATCAAAATCTAGTAGTTACATTTGAAAATTTTGTTCTAGGAAATTTTGTTTGAGCGCAATCATCAAACGTAATTAAAAAAGTCATTTAAGCCTTTTCACAGTGAGATCTATGCGATATGGCCGAGAAATGTAATTTTGATGTTAACTCCCAAACCGCTGCGCAGAAGTCAACCAAACTTCACCCATTAGTGTATTGTATCACAATCTAGTAGTTACATGTGGAAATTTGGTTCTAGGACATTTGATTTGAGCGCAATCCTCAAACTTAGGTCAAAAAAGCCATTTAAGCCTTTTCACAGTGAGATCTATGCGATATGGCCGAGAAATGTAATTTTGATGTTGACTCCCAAACCGCTGCGCAGAAGTCAACCAAACTTCACCCAATAGTGTATTGTATCACAATCTAGTAGTTACATTTGAAAATTTTGTTCTAGGACATTTTGTTTGAACGCAATCATCAAACTTAATTAAAAAAGTCATTTAAGCCTTTTCACAGTGAGATCTATGCGATATGGCCGAGAAATGTAATTTTGATGTTAACTCCCAAACCGCTGCGCAGAAGTCAACCAAACTTCACCCAATAGTGTATTGTATCACAATCTAGTAGTTACATTTGAAAATTTTGTTCTAGGAAATTTTGTTTGAGCGCAATCATCAAACTTAATTAAAAAAGTCATTTAAGCCTTTTCACAGTGAGATCTATGCGATATGGCCGAGAAATGTAATTTTGATGTTAACTCCCAAACCGCTGCGCAGAAGTCAACCAAACTTCACCCATTAGTGTATTGTATCACAATCTAGTAGTTACATGTGAAAATTTGGTTCTAGGACATTTGATTTGAGCGCAATCCTCAAACTTAGGTCAAAAAAGCCATTTAAGCCTTTTCACAGTGAGATCTATGCGATATGGCCGAGAAATGTAATTTTGATGTTAACTCCCAAACCGCTGCGCAGAAGTCAACCAAACTTCACCCAATAGTGTATTGTATCACAATCTAGTAGTTACATTTGAAAATTTTGTTCTAGGACATTTTGTTTGAGCGCAATCATCAAACTTAATTAAAAAAGTCATTTAAGCCTTTTCACAGTTAGATCTATGCGATATGGCCGAGAAATGTAATTTTGATGTTAACTCCCAAACCGCTGCGCAGAAGTCAACCAAATTTCACCCATTAGTGTATTGTATCACAATCTAGTAGTTACATGTGGAAATTTGGTTCTAGGACATTTGATTTGAGCGCAATCCTCAAACTTAGGTCAAAAAAGCCATTTAAGCCTTTTCACAGTGAGATCTATGCGATATGGCCGAGAAATGTAATTTTGATGTTAACTCCCAAACCGCTGCGCAGAAGTCAACCAAACTTCACCCAATAGTGTATTGTATCACATTCTAGTAGTTACATTTGAAAATTTCGTTCTAGGACATTTGGTTTGAGCGCAATCATTAAACTTAGGTCAAAAAAGCCATTTAAGCCTTTTCACAGTGAGATCTATGCGATATGGCCGAGAAATGTAATTTTGATGTTAACTCCCAAACCGCTGCGCAGAAGTCAACCAAACTTCACCCAATAGTGTATTGTATCACAATCTAGTAGTTACATTTGAAAATTTTGTTCTAGGACATTTGATTTGAGCGCAATCATTAAACTTAGGTCAAAAAAGCCATTTAAGCCTTTTCACAGTGAGATCTATGCGATATGGCCGAGAAATGTAATTTTGATGTTAACTCCCAAACCGCTGCGCAGAAGTCAACTAAACTTCACCCAATAGTGTATTGTATCACATTCTAGTAGTTACATTTGAAAATTTCGTTCTAGGACATTTGGTTTGAGCGCAATCATTAAACTTAATTAAAAAAGCCATTTAAGCCTTTTCACAGTGAGATCTATGCGATATGGCCGAGAAATGTAATTTTGATGTTAACTCCCAAACCGCTGCGCAGAAGTCAACCAAACTTCACCCAATAGTGTATTGTATCACAATCTAGTAGTTACATTTGAAAATTTTGTTCTAGGAAATTTTGTTTGAGCGCAATCATCAAACTTAATTAAAAAAGTCATTTAAGCCTTTTCACAGTGAGATCTATGCGATATGGCCGAGAAATGTAATTTTGATGTTAACTCCCAAACCGCTGCGCAGAAGTCAACCAAACTTCACCCATTAGTGTATTGTATCACAATCTAGTAGTTACATGTGAAAATTTTGTTCTAGGACATTTTGTTTGAGCGCAATCATCAAACTTAATTAAAAAAGTCATTTAAGCCTTTTCACAGTGAGATCTATGCGATATGGCCGAGAAATGTAATTTTGATGTTCACTCCCAAACCGCTGCGCAGAAGTCAACCAAACTTCACCCATTAGTGTATTGTATCACAATCTAGTAGTTACATTTGAAAATTTTTTTCTAGGAAATTTTGTTTGAGCGCAATCATCAAACTTAATTAAAAAAGTCATTTAAGCCTTTTCACAGTGAGATCTATGCGATATGGCCGAGAAATGTAATTTTGATGTTAACTCCCAAACAGCTGCGCAGAAGTCAACCAAACTTCACCCAATAGTGTATTGTATCACAATCTAGTAGTTACATTTGAAAATTTTGTTCTAGGACATTTTGTTTGAGCGCAATCCTCAAACTTAGGTCAAAAAAAGCCATTTAAGCCTTTTCACAGTGAGATCTATGCGATATGGCCGAGAAATGTAATTTTGATGTTAACTCCCAAACCGCTGCGCAGAAGTCAACCAAACTTCACCCAATAGTGTATTGTATCACATTCTAGTAGTTACATTTGAAAATTTCGTTCTAGGACATTTGGTTTGAGCGCAATCATTAAGTTTAGGTCAAAAAAGCCATTTAAGCCTTTTCACAGTGAGATCTATGCGATATGGCCGAGAAATGTAATTTTGATGTTAACTCCCAAACCGCTGCGCAGAAGTCAACCAAACTTCACCCAATAGTGTATTGTATCACAATCTTGTAGTTACATGTGAAAATTTTGTTCTAGGACATTTTGTTTGAACGCAATCATCAAACTTAATTAAAAAAGTCATTTAAGCCTTTTCACAGTTAGATCTATGCGATATGGCCGAGAAATGTAATTTTGATGTTAACTCCCAAACCGCTGCGCAGAAGTCAACTAAACTTCACCCAATAGTGTATTGTATCACATTCTAGTAGTTACATTTGAAAATTTCGTTCTAGGACATTTGGTTCGAGCGCAATCATTAAACTTAATTAAAAAAGTCATTTAAGCCTTTTCACAGTGAGATCTATGCGATATGGCCGAGAAATGTAATTTTGATGTTAACTCCCAAACCGCTGCGCAGAAGTAAACCAAACTTCACCCAATAGTGTATTGTATCACAATCTAGTAGTTACATTTGAAAATTTTGTTCTAGGACATTTTGTTTGAACGCATTCATCAAACTTAATTAAAAAAGTCATTTAAGCCTTTTCACAGTGAGATCTATGCGATATGGCCGAGAAATGTAATTTTGATGTTAAATCCCAAACCGCTGCGCAGAAGTCAACTAAACTTCACCCAATAGTGTATTGTATCACATTCTAGTAGTTACATTTGAAAATTTCGTTCTAGGACATTTGGTTCGAGCGCAATCATTAAACTTAATTAAAAAAGTCATTTAAGCCTTTTCACAGTGAGATCTATGCGATATGGCCGAGAAATGTAATTTTGATGTTGACTCCCAAACCGCTGCGCAGAAGTCAACCAAACTTCACCCAATAGTGTATTGTATCACAATCTAGTAGTTACATTTGAAAATTTTGTTCTAGGACATTTTGTTTGAACGCAATCATCAAACTTAATTAAAAAAGTCATTTAAGCCTTTTCACAGTGAGATCTATGCGATATGGCCGAGAAATGTAATTTTGATGTTAACTCCCAAACCGCTGCGCAGAAGTCAACCAAACTTCACCTAATAGTGTATTGTATCACAATCTAGTAGTTACATTTGAAAATTTTGTTCTAGGAAATTTTGTTTGAGCGCAATCATCAAACTTAATTAAAAAAGTCATTTAAGCCTTTTCACAGTGAGATCTATGCGATATGGCCGAGAAATGTAATTTTGATGTTAACTCCCAAACCGCTGCGCAGAAGTCAACCAAACTTCACCCATTAGTGTATTGTATCACAATCTAGTAGTTACATGTGAAAATTTGGTTCTAGGACATTTGATTTGAGCGCAATCCTCAAACTTAGGTCAAAAAAGCCATTTAAGCCTTTTCACAGTGAGATCTATGCGATATGGCCGAGAAATGTAATTTTGATGTTAACTCCCAAACCGCTGCGCAGAAGTCAACCAAACTTCACCCAATAGTGTATTGTATCACAATCTAGTAGTTACATTTGAAAATTTTGTTCTAGGACATTTTGTTTGAGCGCAATCATCAAACTTAATTAAAAAAGTCATTTAAGCCTTTTCACAGTGAGATCTATGCGATATGGCCGAGAAATGTAATTTTGATGTTAACTCCCAAACCGCTGCGCAGAAGTCAACCAAACTTCACCCATTAGTGTATTGTATCACAATCTAGTAGTTACATGTGGAAATTTGGTTCTAGGACATTTGATTTGAGCGCAATCCTCAAACTTAGGTCAAAAAAGCCATTTAAGCCTTTTCACAGTGAGATCTATGCGATATGGCCGAGAAATGTAATTTTGATGTTAACTCCCAAACCGCTGCGCAGAAGTAAACCAAACTTCACCCAATAGTGTATTGTATCACATTCTAGTAGTTACATTTGAAAATTTTGTTCTAGGACATTTGGTTTGAGCGCAATCATTAAACTTAGGTCAAAAAAGCCATTTAAGCCTTTTCACAGTGAGATCTATGCGATATGGCCGAGAAATGTAATTTTGATGTTAACTCCCAAACCGCTGCGCAGAAGTCAACCAAACTTCATCCATTAGTGTATTGTATCACAATCTAGTAGTTACATTTGAAAATTTCGTTCTAGGACATTTTGTTTGAGCGCAATCATCAAACTTAATTAAAAAAGTCATTTAAGCCTTTTCACAGTGAGATCTATGCGATATGGCCGAGAAATGTAATTTTGATGTTAACTCCCAAACCGCTGCGCAGAAGTCAACCAAACTTCACCCATTAGTGTATTGTATCACAATCTAGTAGTTACATGTGGAAATTTGGTTCTAGGACATTTGATTTGAGCGCAATCCTCAAACTTAGGTCAAAAAAGCCATTTAAGCCTTTTCACAGTGAGATCTATGCGATATGGCCGAGAAATGTAATTTTGATGTTAACTCCCAAACCGCTGCGCAGAAGTAAACCAAACTTCACCCAATAGTGTATTGTATCACATTCTAGTAGTTACATTTGAAAATTTTGTTCTAGGACATTTGGTTTGAGCGCAATCATTAAACTTAGGTCAAAAAAGCCATTTAAGCCTTTTCACAGTGAGATCTATGCGATATGGCCGAGAAATGTAATTTTGATGTTAACTCCCAAACCGCTGCGCAGAAGTCAACCAAACTTCATCCATTAGTGTATTGTATCACAATCTAGTAGTTACATTTGAAAATTTCGTTCTAGGACATTTGGTTTGAGCGCAATCATTAAACTTAGGTCAAAAAAGCCATTTAAGCCTTTTCACAGTGAGATCTATGCGATATGGCCGAGAAATGTAATTTTGATGTTAACTCCCAAACCGCTGCGCAGAAGTCAACCAAACTTCATCCATTAGTGTATTGTATCACAATCTAGTAGTTACATGTGGAAATTTGGTTATTGGACATTTGATTTGAGCGCAATCCTCAAACTTAGGTCAAAAAAGCCATTTAAGCCTTTTCACAGTGAGATCTATGCGATATGGCCGAGAAATGTAATTTTGATGTTAACTCCCAAACCGCTGCGCAGAAGTAAACCAAACTTCACCCATTAGTGTATTGTATCACAATCTATTAGTTATATGTGGAAATTTGGTTCTAGGACATTTGATTTGAGCGCAATCCTCAAACTTAGGTCAAAAAAGCCATTTAAGCCTTTTCACAGTGAGATCTATGCGATATGGCCGAGAAATGTAATTTTGATGTTAAATCTCAAACCGCTGCGCAGAAGTCAACTAAACTTCACCCAATAGTGTATTGTATCACATTCTAGTAGTTACATTTGAAAATTTCGTTCTAGGACATTTGGTTTGAGCGCAATCATTAAACTTAATTAAAAAAGTCATTTAAGCCTTTTCACAGTGAGATCTATGCGATATGGCCGAGAAATGTAATTTTGATGTTAACTCCCAAACCGCTGCGCAGAAGTCAACCAAACTTCACCCAATAGTGTATTGTATCACAATCTAGTAGTTACATTTGAAAATTTTGTTCTAGGACATTTTGTCTGAACGCAATCATCAAACTTAATTAAAAAAGTCATTTAAGCCTTTTCACAGTGAGATCTATGCGATATGGCCGAGAAATGTAATTTTGATGTTAACTCCCAAACCGCTGCGCAGAAGTCAACCAAACTTCACCCAATAGTGTATTGTATCAAAATCTAGTAGTTACATTTGAAAATTTTGTTCTAGGAAATTTTGTTTGAGCGCAATCATCAAACTTAATTAATAAAGTCATTTAAGCCTTTTCACAGTGAGATCTATGCGATATGGCCGAGATATGTAATTTTGATGTTAACTCCCAAACCGCTGCGCAGAAGTCAACCAAACTTCACCCATTAGTGTATTGTATCACAATCTAGTAGTTACATGTGAAAATTTGGTTCTAGGACATTTGATTTGAGCGCAATCCTCAAACTTAGGTCAAAAAAGCCATTTAAGCCTTTTCACAGTGAGATCTATGCGATATGGCCGAGAAATGTAAATTTGATGTTAACTCCCAAACCGCTGCGCAGAAGTCAACCAAACTTCACCCAATAGTGTATTGTATCACATTCTAGTAGTTACATTTGAAAATTTCGTTCTAGGACATTTGGTTTGAGCGCAATTATTAAACTTAGGTCAAAAAAGCCATTTAAGCCTTTTCACAGTGAGATCTATGCGATATGGCCGAGAAATGTAATTTTGATGTTAACTCCCAAACCGCTGCGCAGAAGTAAACCAAACTTCACCCATTAGTGTATTGTATCACAATCTAGTAGTTACATGTGGAAATTTGGTTCTAGGACATTTGATTTGAGCGCAATCCTCAAACTTAGGTCAAAAAAGCCATTTAAGCCTTTTCACAGTGAGATCTATGCGATATGGCCGAGAAATGTAATTTTGATGTTAAATCCCAAACCGCTGCGCAGAAGTCAACTAAACTTCACCCAATAGTGTATTGTATCACATTCTAGTAGTTACATTTGAAAATTTCGTTCTAGGACATTTGGTTTGAGCGCAATCATTAAACTTAATTAAAAAAGTCATTTAAGCCTTTTCACAGTGAGATCTATGCGATATGGCCGAGAAATGTAATTTTGATGTTAACTCCCAAACCGCTGCGCAGAAGTCAACCAAACTTCATCCATTAGTGTATTGTATCACAATCTAGTAGTTACATTTGAAAATTTCGTTCTAGGACATTTGGTTTGAGCGCAATCATTAAACTTAGGTCAAAAAAGCCATTTAAGCCTTTTCACAGTGAGATCTATGCGATATGGCCGAGAAATGTAATTTTGATGTTAACTCCCAAACCGCTGCGCAGAAGTCAACCAAACTTCATCCATTAGTGTATTGTATCACAATCTAGTAGTTACATGTGGAAATTTGGTTATTGGACATTTGATTTGAGCGCAATCCTCAAACTTAGGTCAAAAAAGCCATTTAAGCCTTTTCACAGTGAGATCTATGCGATATGGCCGAGAAATGTAATTTTGATGTTAACTCCCAAACCGCTGCGCAGAAGTAAACCAAACTTCACCCATTAGTGTATTGTATCACAATCTAGTAGTTATATGTGGAAATTTGGTTCTAGGACATTTGATTTGAGCGCAATTATTAAACTTAGGTCAAAAAAGCCATTTAAGCCTTTTCACAGTGAGATCTATGCGATATGGCCGAGAAATGTAATTTTGTTGTTAAATCCCAAACCGCTGCGCAGAAGTAAACCAAACTTCACCCATTAGTGTATTGTATCACAATCTAGTAGTTACATGTGGAAATTTGGTTCTAGGACATTTGATTTGAGCGCAATCCTCAAACTTAGGTCAAAAAAGCCATTTAAGCCTTTTCACAGTGAGATCTATGCGATATGGCCGAGAAATGTAATTTTGATGTTAACTCCCAAACCGCTGCGCAGAAGTCAACCAAACTTCACCCAATAGTGTATTGTATCACAATCTAGTAGTTACATTTGAAAATTTTGTTCTAGGACATTTTGTTTGAACGCAATCATCAAACTTAATTAAAAAAGTCATTTAAGCCTTTTCACAGTGAGATCTATGCGATATGGCCGAGAAATGTAATTTTGATGTTAACTCCCAAACCGCTGCGCAGAAGTCAACCAAACTTCACCCAATAGTGTATTGTATCACAATCTAGTAGTTACATTTGAAAATTTTGTTCTAGGACATTTTGTTTGAGCGCAATCCTCAAACTTAGGTCAAAAAAAGCCATTTAAGCCTTTTCACAGTGAGATCTATGCGATATGGCCGAGAAATGTAATTTTGATGTTAACTCCCAAACCGCTGCGCAGAAGTAAACCAAACTTCACCCAATAGTGTATTGTATCACATTCTAGTAGTTACATTTGAAAATTTTGTTCTAGGACATTTGGTTTGAGCGCAATCATTAAACTTAGGTCAAAAAAGCCATTTAAGCCTTTTCACAGTGAGATCTATGCGATATGGCCGAGAAATGTAATTTTGATGTTAACTCCCAAACCGCTGCGCAGAAGTCAACCAAACTTCATCCATTAGTGTATTGTATCACAATCTAGTAGTTACATTTGAAAATTTCGTTCTAGGACATTTGGTTTGAGCGCAATCATTAAACTTAGGTCAAAAAAGCCATTTAAGCCTTTTCACAGTGAGATCTATGCGATATGGCCGAGAAATGTAATTTTGATGTTAACTCCCAAACCGCTGCGCAGAAGTCAACCAAACTTCATCCATTAGTGTATTGTATCACAATCTAGTAGTTACATGTGGAAATTTGGTTATTGGACATTTGATTTGAGCGCAATCCTCAAACTTAGGTCAAAAAAGCCATTTAAGCCTTTTCACAGTGAGATCTATGCGATATGGCCGAGAAATGTAATTTTGATGTTAACTCCCAAACCGCTGCGCAGAAGTAAACCAAACTTCACCCATTAGTGTATTGTATCACAATCTAGTAGTTATATGTGGAAATTTGGTTCTAGGACATTTGATTTGAGCGCAATCCTCAAACTTAGGTCAAAAAAGCCATTTAAGCCTTTTCACAGTGAGATCTATGCGATATGGCCGAGAAATGTAATTTTGATGTTAAATCTCAAACCGCTGCGCAGAAGTCAACTAAACTTCACCCAATAGTGTATTGTATCACATTCTAGTACTTACATTTGAAAATTTCGTTCTAGGACATTTGGTTTGAGCGCAATCATTAAACTTAATTAAAAAAGTCATTTAAGCCTTTTCACAGTGAGATCTATGCGATATGGCCGAGAAATGTAATTTTGATGTTAACTCCCAAACCGCTGCGCAGGAGTCAACCAAACTTCACCCAATAGTGTATTGTATCACAATCTAGTAGTTACATTTGAAAATTTTGTTCTAGGACATTTTGTTTGAACGCAATCATCAAACTTAATTAAAAAAGTCATTTAAGCCTTTTCACAGTGAGATCTATGCGATATGGCCGAGAAATGTAATTTTGATGTTAACTCCCAAACCGCTGCGCAGAAGTCAACCAAACTTCACCCAATAGTGTATTGTATCAAAATCTAGTAGTTACATTTGAAAATTTTGTTCTAGGAAATTTTGTTTGAGCGCAATCATCAAACTTAATTAAAAAAGTCATTTAAGCCTTTTCACAGTGAGATCTATGCGATATGGCCGAGATATGTAATTTTGATGTTAACTCCCAAACCGCTGCGCAGAAGTCAACCAAACTTCACCCATTAGTGTATTGTATCACAATCTAGTAGTTACATGTGAAAATTTGGTTCTAGGACATTTGATTTGAGCGCAATCCTCAAACTTAGGTCAAAAAAGCCATTTAAGCCTTTTCACAGTGAGATCTATGCGATATGGCCGAGAAATGTAAATTTGATGTTAACTCCCAAACCGCTGCGCAGAAGTCAACCAAACTTCACCCAATAGTGTATTGTATCACATTCTAGTAGTTACATTTGAAAATTTCGTTCTAGGACATTTGGTTTGAGCGCAATTATTAAACTTAGGTCAAAAAAGCCATTTAAGCCTTTTCACAGTGAGATCTATGCGATATGGCCGAGAAATGTAATTTTGATGTTAACTCCCAAACCGCTGCGCAGAAGTAAACCAAACTTCACCCATTAGTGTATTGTATCACAATCTAGTAGTTACATGTGGAAATTTGGTTCTAGGACATTTGATTTGAGCGCAATCCTCAAACTTAGGTCAAAAAAGCCATTTAAGCCTTTTCACAGTGAGATCTATGCGATATGGCCGAGAAATGTAATTTTGATGTTAAATCCCAAACCGCTGCGCAGAAGTCAACTAAACTTCACCCAATAGTGTATTGTATCACATTCTAGTAGTTACATTTGAAAATTTCGTTCTAGGACATTTGGTTTGAGCGCAATCATTAAACTTAATTAAAAAAGTCATTTAAGCCTTTTCACAGTGAGATCTATGCGATATGGCCGAGAAATGTAATTTTGATGTTAACTCCCAAACCGCTGCGCAGAAGTCAACCAAACTTCATCCATTAGTGTATTGTATCACAATCTAGTAGTTACATTTGAAAATTTCGTTCTAGGACATTTGGTTTGAGCGCAATCATTAAACTTAGGTCAAAAAAGCCATTTAAGCCTTTTCACAGTGAGATCTATGCGATATGGCCGAGAAATGTAATTTTGATGTTAACTCCCAAACCGCTGCGCAGAAGTCAACCAAACTTCATCCATTAGTGTATTGTATCACAATCTAGTAGTTACATGTGGAAATTTGGTTATTGGACATTTGATTTGAGCGCAATCCTCAAACTTAGGTCAAAAAAGCCATTTAAGCCTTTTCACAGTGAGATCTATGCGATATGGCCGAGAAATGTAATTTTGATGTTAACTCCCAAACCGCTGCGCAGAAGTAAACCAAACTTCACCCATTAGTGTATTGTATCACAATCTAGTAGTTATATGTGGAAATTTGGTTCTAGGACATTTGATTTGAGCGCAATCCTCAAACTTAGGTCAAAAAAGCCATTTAAGCCTTTTCACAGTGAGATCTATGCGATATGGCCGAGAAATGTAATTTTGATGTTAAATCTCAAACCGCTGCGCAGAAGTCAACTAAACTTCACCCAATAGTGTATTGTATTACATTCTAGTAGTTACATTTGAAAATTTCGTTCTAGGACATTTGGTTTGAGCGCAATCATTAAACTTAATTAAAAAAGTCATTTAAGCCTTTTCACAGTGAGATCTATGCGATATGGCCGAGAAATGTAATTTTGATGTTAACTCCCAAACCGCTGCGCAGAAGTCAACCAAACTTCACCCAATAGTGTATTGTATGACAATCTAGTAGTTACATTTGAAAATTTTGTTCTAGGACATTTTGTTTGAACGCAATCATCAAACTTAATTAAAAAAGTCATTTAAGCCTTTTCACAGTGAGATCTATGCGATATGGCCGAGAAATGTAATTTTGATGTTAACTCCCAAACCGCTGCGCAGAAGTCAACCAAACTTCACCCAATAGTGTATTGTATCACAATCTAGTAGTTACATTTGAAAATTTTGTTCTAGGAAATTTTGTTTGAGCGCAATCATCAAACTTAATTAAAAAAGTCATTTAAGCCTTTTCACAGTGAGATCTATGCGATATGGCCGAGTAATGTAATTTTGATGTTAACTCCCAAACCGCTGCGCAGAAGTAAACCAAACTTCATCCATTAGTGTATTGTATCACAATCTAGTAGTTACATGTGGAAATTTGGTTATTGGACATTTGATTTGAGCGCAATCCTCAAACTTAGGTCAAAAAAGCCATTTAAGCCTTTTCACAGTGAGATCTATGCGATATGGCCGAGAAATGTAATTTTGATGTTAACTCCCAAACCGCTGCGCAGAAGTAAACCAAACTTCACCCATTAGTGTATTGTATCACAATCTAGTAGTTATATGTGGAAATTTGGTTCTAGGACATTTGATTTGAGCGCAATCCTCAAACTTAGGTCAAAAAAGCCATTTAAGCCTTTTCACAGTGAGATCTATGCGATATGGCCGAGAAATGTAATTTTGATGTTAAATCTCAAACCGCTGCGCAGAAGTCAACTAAACTTCACCCAATAGTGTATTGTATTACATTCTAGTAGTTACATTTGAAAATTTCGTTCTAGGACATTTGGTTTGAGCGCAATCATTAAACTTAATTAAAAAAGTCATTTAAGCCTTTTCACAGTGAGATCTATGCGATATGGCCGAGAAATGTAATTTTGATGTTAACTCCCAAACCGCTGCGCAGAAGTCAACCAAACTTCACCCAATAGTGTATTGTATGACAATCTAGTAGTTACATTTGAAAATTTTGTTCTAGGACATTTTGTTTGAACGCAATCATCAAACTTAATTAAAAAAGTCATTTAAGCCTTTTCACAGTGAGATCTATGCGATATGGCCGAGAAATGTAATTTTGATGTTAACTCCCAAACCGCTGCGCAGAAGTCAACCAAACTTCACCCAATAGTGTATTGTATCACAATCTAGTAGTTACATTTGAAAATTTTGTTCTAGGAAATTTTGTTTGAGCGCAATCATCAAACTTAATTAAAAAAGTCATTTAAGCCTTTTCACAGTGAGATCTATGCGATATGGCCGAGAAATGTAATTTTGATGTTAACTCCCAAACCGCTGCGCAGAAGTCAACCAAACTTCACCCATTAGTGTATTGTATCACAATCTAGTAGTTACATGTGAAAATTTGGTTCTAGGACATTTGATTTGAGCGCAATCCTCAAACTTAGGTCAAAAAAGCCATTTAAGCCTTTTCACAGTGAGATCTATGCGATATGGCCGAGAAATGTAATTTTGATGTTAACTCCCAAACCGCTGCGCAGAAGTCAACCAAACTTCACCCAATAGTGTATTGTATCACAATCTAGTAGTTACATTTGAAAATTTTGTTCTAGGACATTTTGTTTGAGCGCAATCATCAAACTTAATTAAAAAAGTCATTTAAGCCTTTTCACAGTGAGATCTATGCGATATGGCCGAGAAATGTAATTTTGATGTTAACTCCCAAACCGCTGCGCAGAAGTCAACCAAACTTCACCCATTAGTGTATTGTATCACAATCTAGTAGTTACATGTGGAAATTTGGTTCTAGGACATTTGATTTGAGCGCAATCCTCAAACTTAGGTCAAAAAAGCCATTTAAGCCTTTTCACAGTGAGATCTATGCGATATGGCCGAGAAATGTAATTTTGATGTTAACTCCCAAACCGCTGCGCAGAAGTAAACCAAACTTCACCCAATAGTGTATTGTATCACATTCTAGTAGTTACATTTGAAAATTTTGTTCTAGGACATTTGGTTTGAGCGCAATCATTAAACTTAGGTCAAAAAAGCCATTTAAGCCTTTTCACAGTGAGATCTATGCGATATGGCCGAGAAATGTAATTTTGATGTTAACTCCCAAACCGCTGCGCAGAAGTCAACTAAACTTCACCCAATAGTGTATTGTATCACATTCTAGTAGTTACATTTGAAAATTTCGTTCTAGGACATTTGGTTTGAGCGCAATCATTAAACTTAATTAAAAAAGCCATTTAAGCCTTTTCACAGTGAGATCTATGCGATATGGCCGAGAAATGTAATTTTGATGTTAACTCCCAAACCGCTGCGCAGAAGTCAACCAAACTTCACCCAATAGTGTATTGTATCACAATCTAGTAGTTACATTTGAAAATTTTGTTCTAGGAAATTTTGTTTGAGCGCAATCATCAAACTTAATTAAAAAAGTCATTTAAGCCTTTTCACAGTGAGATCTATGCGATATGGCCGAGAAATGTAATTTTGATGTTAACTCCCAAACCGCTGCGCAGAAGTCAACCAAACTTCACCCATTAGTGTATTGTATCACAATCTAGTAGTTACATGTGAAAATTTTGTTCTAGGACATTTTGTTTGAGCGCAATCATCAAACTTAATTAAAAAAGTCATTTAAGCCTTTTCACAGTGAGATCTATGCGATATGGCCGAGAAATGTAATTTTGATGTTCACTCCCAAACCGCTGCGCAGAAGTCAACCAAACTTCACCCATTAGTGTATTGTATCACAATCTAGTAGTTACATTTGAAAATTTTTTTCTAGGAAATTTTGTTTGAGCGCAATCATCAAACTTAATTAAAAAAGTCATTTAAGCCTTTTCACAGTGAGATCTATGCGATATGGCCGAGAAATGTAATTTTGATGTTAACTCCCAAACCGCTGCGCAGAAGTCAACCAAACTTCACCCATTAGGATATTGTATCACAATCTAGTAGTTACATGTGGAAATTTGGTTCTAGGACATTTGATTTGAGCGCAATCCTCAAACTTAGGTCAAAAAAGCCATTTAAGCCTTTTCACAGTGAGATCTATGCGATATGGCCGAGAAATGTAATTTTGATGTTAACTCCCAAACCGCTGCGCAGAAGTCAACCAAACTTCACCCAATAGTGTATTGTATCACATTCTAGTAGTTACATTTGAAAATTTCGTTCTAGGACATTTGGTTTGAGCGCAATTATTAAACTTAGGTCAAAAAAGCCATTTAAGCCTTTTCACAGTGAGATCTATGCGATATGGCCGAGAAATGTAATTTTGTTGTTAACTCCCAAACCGCTGCGCAGAAGTAAACCAAACTTCACCCATTAGTGTATTGTATCACAATCTAGTAGTTACATGTGGAAATTTGGTTCTAGGACATTTGATTTGAGCGCAATCCTCAAACTCAGGTCAAAAAAGCCATTTAAGCCTTTTCACAGTGAGATCTATGCGATATGGCCGAGAAATGTAATTTTGATGTTAACTCCCAAACCGCTGCGCAGAAGTCAACCAAACTTCACCCAATAGTGTATTGTATCACAATCTAGTAGTTACATTTGAAAATTTTGTTCTAGGACATTTTGTTTGAACGCAATCATCAAACTTAATTAAAAAAGTCATTTAAGCCTTTTCACAGTGAGATCTATGCGATATGGCCGAGAAATGTAATTTTGATGTTAACTCCCAAACCGCTGCGCAGAAGTCAACCAAACTTCACCCAATAGTGTATTGTATCACAATCTAGTAGTTACATTTGAAAATTTTGTTCTAGGACATTTTGTTTGAGCGCAATCCTCAAACTTAGGTCAAAAAAAGCCATTTAAGCCTTTTCACAGTGAGATCTATGCGATATGGCCGAGAAATGTAATTTTGATGTTAACTCCCAAACCGCTGCGCAGAAGTCAACCAAACTTCACCCAATAGTGTATTGTATCACATTCTAGTAGTTACATTTGAAAATTTCGTTCTAGGACATTTGGTTTGAGCGCAATCATTAAGTTTAGGTCAAAAAAGCCATTTAAGCCTTTTCACAGTGAGATCTATGCGATATGGCCGAGAAATGTAATTTTGATGTTAACTCCCAAACCGCTGCGCAGAAGTCAACCAAACTTCACCCAATAGTGTATTGTATCACAATCTAGTAGTTACATTTGAAAATTTTGTTCTAGGACATTTTGTTTGAGCGCAATCATCAAACTTAATTAAAAAAGTCATTTAAGCCTTTTCACAGTGAGATCTATGCGATATGGCCGAGAAATGTAATTTTGATGTTAACTCCCAAACCGCTGCGCAGAAGTCAACCAAACTTCACCCATTAGTGTATTGTATCACAATCTAGTAGTTACATGTGGAAATTTGGTTCTAGGACATTTGATTTGAGCGCAATCCTCAAACTTAGGTCAAAAAAGCCATTTAAGCCTTTTCACAGTGAGATCTATGCGATATGGCCGAGAAATGTAATTTTGATGTTAACTCCCAAACCGCTGCGCAGAAGTAAACCAAACTTCACCCAATAGTGTATTGTATCACATTCTAGTAGTTACATTTGAAAATTTTGTTCTAGGACATTTGGTTTGAGCGCAATCATTAAACTTAGGTCAAAAAAGCCATTTAAGCCTTTTCACAGTGAGATCTATGCGATATGGCCGAGAAATGTAATTTTGATGTTAACTCCCAAACCGCTGCGCAGAAGTCAACCAAACTTCATCCATTAGTGTATTGTATCACAATCTAGTAGTTACATTTGAAAATTTCGTTCTAGGACATTTGGTTTGAGCGCAATCATTAAACTTAGGTCAAAAAAGCCATTTAAGCCTTTTCACAGTGAGATCTATGCGATATGGCCGAGAAATGTAATTTTGATGTTAACTCCCAAACCGCTGCGCAGAAGTCAACCAAACTTCATCCATTAGTGTATTGTATCACAATCTAGTAGTTACATGTGGAAATTTGGTTATTGGACATTTGATTTGAGCGCAATCCTCAAACTTAGGTCAAAAAAGCCATTTAAGCCTTTTCACAGTGAGATCTATGCGATATGGCCGAGAAATGTAATTTTGATGTTAACTCCCAAACCGCTGCGCAGAAGTAAACCAAACTTCACCCATTAGTGTATTGTATCACAATCTAGTAGTTATATGTGGAAATTTGGTTCTAGGACATTTGATTTGAGCGCAATCCTCAAACTTAGGTCAAAAAAGCCATTTAAGCCTTTTCACAGTGAGATCTATGCGATATGGCCGAGAAATGTAATTTTGATGTTAAATCTCAAACCGCTGCGCAGAAGTCAACTAAACTTCACCCAATAGTGTATTGTATCACATTCTAGTACTTACATTTGAAAATTTCGTTCTAGGACATTTGGTTTGAGCGCAATCATTAAACTTAATTAAAAAAGTCATTTAAGCCTTTTCACAGTGAGATCTATGCGATATGGCCGAGAAATGTAATTTTGATGTTAACTCCCAAACCGCTGCGCAGGAGTCAACCAAACTTCACCCAATAGTGTATTGTATCACAATCTAGTAGTTACATTTGAAAATTTTGTTCTAGGACATTTTGTTTGAACGCAATCATCAAACTTAATTAAAAAAGTCATTTAAGCCTTTTCACAGTGAGATCTATGCGATATGGCCGAGAAATGTAATTTTGATGTTAACTCCCAAACCGCTGCGCAGAAGTCAACCAAACTTCACCCAATAGTGTATTGTATCAAAATCTAGTAGTTACATTTGAAAATTTTGTTCTAGGAAATTTTGTTTGAGCGCAATCATCAAACTTAATTAAAAAAGTCATTTAAGCCTTTTCACAGTGAGATCTATGCGATATGGCCGAGATATGTAATTTTGATGTTAACTCCCAAACCGCTGCGCAGAAGTCAACCAAACTTCACCCATTAGTGTATTGTATCACAATCTAGTAGTTACATGTGAAAATTTGGTTCTAGGACATTTGATTTGAGCGCAATCCTCAAACTTAGGTCAAAAAAGCCATTTAAGCCTTTTCACAGTGAGATCTATGCGATATGGCCGAGAAATGTAAATTTGATGTTAACTCCCAAACCGCTGCGCAGAAGTCAACCAAACTTCACCCAATAGTGTATTGTATCACATTCTAGTAGTTACATTTGAAAATTTCGTTCTAGGACATTTGGTTTGAGCGCAATTTTTAAACTTAGGTCAAAAAAGCCATTTAAGCCTTTTCACAGTGAGATCTATGCGATATGGCCGAGAAATGTAATTTTGATGTTAACTCCCAAACCGCTGCGCAGAAGTAAACCAAACTTCACCCATTAGTGTATTGTATCACAATCTAGTAGTTACATGTGGAAATTTGGTTCTAGGACATTTGATTTGAGCGCAATCCTCAAACTTAGGTCAAAAAAGCCATTTAAGCCTTTTCACAGTGAGATCTATGCGATATGGCCGAGAAATGTAATTTTGATGTTAAATCCCAAACCGCTGCGCAGAAGTCAACTAAACTTCACCCAATAGTGTATTGTATCACATTCTAGTAGTTACATTTGAAAATTTCGTTCTAGGACATTTGGTTTGAGCGCAATCATTAAACTTAATTAAAAAAGTCATTTAAGCCTTTTCACAGTGAGATCTATGCGATATGGCCGAGAAATGTAATTTTGATGTTAACTCCCAAACCGCTGCGCAGAAGTCAACCAAACTTCATCCATTAGTGTATTGTATCACAATCTAGTAGTTACATTTGAAAATTTCGTTCTAGGACATTTGGTTTGAGCGCAATCATTAAACTTAGGTCAAAAAAGCCATTTAAGCCTTTTCACAGTGAGATCTATGCGATATGGCCGAGAAATGTAATTTTGATGTTAACTCCCAAACCGCTGCGCAGAAGTCAACCAAACTTCATCCATTAGTGTATTGTATCACAATCTAGTAGTTACATGTGGAAATTTGGTTATTGGACATTTGATTTGAGCGCAATCCTCAAACTTAGGTCAAAAAAGCCATTTAAGCCTTTTCACAGTGAGATCTATGCGATATGGCCGAGAAATGTAATTTTGATGTTAACTCCCAAACCGCTGCGCAGAAGTAAACCAAACTTCACCCATTAGTGTATTGTATCACAATCTAGTAGTTATATGTGGAAATTTGGTTCTAGGACATTTGATTTGAGCGCAATCCTCAAACTTAGGTCAAAAAAGCCATTTAAGCCTTTTCACAGTGAGATCTATGCGATATGGCCGAGAAATGTAATTTTGATGTTAAATCTCAAACCGCTGCGCAGAAGTCAACTAAACTTCACCCAATAGTGTATTGTATTACATTCTAGTAGTTACATTTGAAAATTTCGTTCTAGGACATTTGGTTTGAGCGCAATCATTAAACTTAATTAAAAAAGTCATTTAAGCCTTTTCACAGTGAGATCTATGCGATATGGCCGAGAAATGTAATTTTGATGTTAACTCCCAAACCGCTGCGCAGAAGTCAACCAAACTTCACCCAATAGTGTATTGTATGACAATCTAGTAGTTACATTTGAAAATTTTGTTCTAGGACATTTTGTTTGAACGCAATCATCAAACTTAATTAAAAAAGTCATTTAAGCCTTTTCACAGTGAGATCTATGCGATATGGCCGAGAAATGTAATTTTGATGTTAACTCCCAAACCGCTGCGCAGAAGTCAACCAAACTTCACCCAATAGTGTATTGTATCACAATCTAGTAGTTACATTTGAAAATTTTGTTCTAGGAAATTTTGTTTGAGCGCAATCATCAAACTTAATTAAAAAAGTCATTTAAGCCTTTTCACAGTGAGATCTATGCGATATGGCCGAGTAATGTAATTTTGATGTTAACTCCCAAACCGCTGCGCAGAAGTAAACCAAACTTCATCCATTAGTGTATTGTATCACAATCTAGTAGTTACATGTGGAAATTTGGTTATTGGACATTTGATTTGAGCGCAATCCTCAAACTTAGGTCAAAAAAGCCATTTAAGCCTTTTCACAGTGAGATCTATGCGATATGGCCGAGAAATGTAATTTTGATGTTAACTCCCAAACCGCTGCGCAGAAGTAAACCAAACTTCACCCATTAGTGTATTGTATCACAATCTAGTAGTTATATGTGGAAATTTGGTTCTAGGACATTTGATTTGAGCGCAATCCTCAAACTTAGGTCAAAAAAGCCATTTAAGCCTTTTCACAGTGAGATCTATGCGATATGGCCGAGAAATGTAATTTTGATGTTAAATCTCAAACCGCTGCGCAGAAGTCAACTAAACTTCACCCAATAGTGTATTGTATTACATTCTAGTAGTTACATTTGAAAATTTCGTTCTAGGACATTTGGTTTGAGCGCAATCATTAAACTTAATTAAAAAAGTCATTTAAGCCTTTTCACAGTGAGATCTATGCGATATGGCCGAGAAATGTAATTTTGATGTTAACTCCCAAACCGCTGCGCAGAAGTCAACCAAACTTCACCCAATAGTGTATTGTATGACAATCTAGTAGTTACATTTGAAAATTTTGTTCTAGGACATTTTGTTTGAACGCAATCATCAAACTTAATTAAAAAAGTCATTTAAGCCTTTTCACAGTGAGATCTATGCGATATGGCCGAGAAATGTAATTTTGATGTTAACTCCCAAACCGCTGCGCAGAAGTCAACCAAACTTCACCCAATAGTGTATTGTATCACAATCTAGTAGTTACATTTGAAAATTTTGTTCTAGGAAATTTTGTTTGAGCGCAATCATCAAACTTAATTAAAAAAGTCATTTAAGCCTTTTCACAGTGAGATCTATGCGATATGGCCGAGAAATGTAATTTTGATGTTAACTCCCAAACCGCTGCGCAGAAGTCAACCAAACTTCACCCATTAGTGTATTGTATCACAATCTAGTAGTTACATGTGAAAATTTGGTTCTAGGACATTTGATTTGAGCGCAATCCTCAAACTTAGGTCAAAAAAGCCATTTAAGCCTTTTCACAGTGAGATCTATGCGATATGGCCGAGAAATGTAATTTTGATGTTAACTCCCAAACCGCTGCGCAGAAGTCAACCAAACTTCACCCAATAGTGTATTGTATCACAATCTAGTAGTTACATTTGAAAATTTTGTTCTAGGACATTTTGTTTGAGCGCAATCATCAAACTTAATTAAAAAAGTCATTTAAGCCTTTTCACAGTGAGATCTATGCGATATGGCCGAGAAATGTAATTTTGATGTTAACTCCCAAACCGCTGCGCAGAAGTCAACCAAACTTCACCCATTAGTGTATTGTATCACAATCTAGTAGTTACATGTGGAAATTTGGTTCTAGGACATTTGATTTGAGCGCAATCCTCAAACTTAGGTCAAAAAAGCCATTTAAGCCTTTTCACAGTGAGATCTATGCGATATGGCCGAGAAATGTAATTTTGATGTTAACTCCCAAACCGCTGCGCAGAAGTAAACCAAACTTCACCCAATAGTGTATTGTATCACATTCTAGTAGTTACATTTGAAAATTTTGTTCTAGGACATTTGGTTTGAGCGCAATCATTAAACTTAGGTCAAAAAAGCCATTTAAGCCTTTTCACAGTGAGATCTATGCGATATGGCCGAGAAATGTAATTTTGATGTTAACTCCCAAACCGCTGCGCAGAAGTCAACTAAACTTCACCCAATAGTGTATTGTATCACATTCTAGTAGTTACATTTGAAAATTTCGTTCTAGGACATTTGGTTTGAGCGCAATCATTAAACTTAATTAAAAAAGCCATTTAAGCCTTTTCACAGTGAGATCTATGCGATATGGCCGAGAAATGTAATTTTGATGTTAACTCCCAAACCGCTGCGCAGAAGTCAACCAAACTTCACCCAATAGTGTATTGTATCACAATCTAGTAGTTACATTTGAAAATTTTGTTCTAGGAAATTTTGTTTGAGCGCAATCATCAAACTTAATTAAAAAAGTCATTTAAGCCTTTTCACAGTGAGATCTATGCGATATGGCCGAGAAATGTAATTTTGATGTTAACTCCCAAACCGCTGCGCAGAAGTCAACCAAACTTCACCCATTAGTGTATTGTATCACAATCTAGTAGTTACATGTGAAAATTTTGTTCTAGGACATTTTGTTTGAGCGCAATCATCAAACTTAATTAAAAAAGTCATTTAAGCCTTTTCACAGTGAGATCTATGCGATATGGCCGAGAAATGTAATTTTGATGTTCACTCCCAAACCGCTGCGCAGAAGTCAACCAAACTTCACCCATTAGTGTATTGTATCACAATCTAGTAGTTACATTTGAAAATTTTTTTCTAGGAAATTTTGTTTGAGCGCAATCATCAAACTTAATTAAAAAAGTCATTTAAGCCTTTTCACAGTGAGATCTATGCGATATGGCCGAGAAATGTAATTTTGATGTTAACTCCCAAACCGCTGCGCAGAAGTCAACCAAACTTCACCCATTAGGATATTGTATCACAATCTAGTAGTTACATGTGGAAATTTGGTTCTAGGACATTTGATTTGAGCGCAATCCTCAAACTTAGGTCAAAAAAGCCATTTAAGCCTTTTCACAGTGAGATCTATGCGATATGGCCGAGAAATGTAATTTTGATGTTAACTCCCAAACCGCTGCGCAGAAGTCAACCAAACTTCACCCAATAGTGTATTGTATCACATTCTAGTAGTTACATTTGAAAATTTCGTTCTAGGACATTTGGTTTGAGCGCAATTATTAAACTTAGGTCAAAAAAGCCATTTAAGCCTTTTCACAGTGAGATCTATGCGATATGGCCGAGAAATGTAATTTTGTTGTTAACTCCCAAACCGCTGCGCAGAAGTAAACCAAACTTCACCCATTAGTGTATTGTATCACAATCTAGTAGTTACATGTGGAAATTTGGTTCTAGGACATTTGATTTGAGCGCAATCCTCAAACTCAGGTCAAAAAAGCCATTTAAGCCTTTTCACAGTGAGATCTATGCGATATGGCCGAGAAATGTAATTTTGATGTTAACTCCCAAACCGCTGCGCAGAAGTCAACCAAACTTCACCCAATAGTGTATTGTATCACAATCTAGTAGTTACATTTGAAAATTTTGTTCTAGGACATTTTGTTTGAACGCAATCATCAAACTTAATTAAAAAAGTCATTTAAGCCTTTTCACAGTGAGATCTATGCGATATGGCCGAGAAATGTAATTTTGATGTTAACTCCCAAACCGCTGCGCAGAAGTCAACCAAACTTCACCCAATAGTGTATTGTATCACAATCTAGTAGTTACATTTGAAAATTTTGTTCTAGGACATTTTGTTTGAGCGCAATCCTCAAACTTAGGTCAAAAAAAGCCATTTAAGCCTTTTCACAGTGAGATCTATGCGATATGGCCGAGAAATGTAATTTTGATGTTAACTCCCAAACCGCTGCGCAGAAGTCAACCAAACTTCACCCAATAGTGTATTGTATCACATTCTAGTAGTTACATTTGAAAATTTCGTTCTAGGACATTTGGTTTGAGCGCAATCATTAAGTTTAGGTCAAAAAAGCCATTTAAGCCTTTTCACAGTGAGATCTATGCGATATGGCCGAGAAATGTAATTTTGATGTTAACTCCCAAACCGCTGCGCAGAAGTCAACCAAACTTCACCCAATAGTGTATTGTATCACATTCTAGTAGTTACATTTGAAAATTTCGTTCTAGGACATTTGGTTCGAGCGAAATCATTAAACTTAATTAAAAAAGTCATTTAAGCCTTTTCACAGTGAGATCTATGCGATATGGCCGAGAAATGTAATTTTGATGTTAACTCCCAAACCGCTGCGCAGAAGTAAACCAAACTTCACCCAATAGTGTATTGTATCACAATCTAGTAGTTACATTTGAAAATTTTGTTCTAGGACATTTTGTTTGAACGCATTCATCAGACTTAATTAAAAAAGTCATTTAAGCCTTTTCACAGTGAGATCTATGCGATATGGCCGAGAAATGTAATTTTGATGTTAAATCCCAAACCGCTGCGCAGAAGTCAACTAAACTTCACCCAATAGTGTATTGTATCACATTCTAGTAGTTACATTTGAAAATTTCGTTCTAGGACATTTGGTTTGAGCGCAATCATTAAACTTAATTAAAAAAGTCATTTAAGCCTTTTCACAGTGAGATCTATGCGATATGGCCGAGAAATGTAATTTTGATGTTAACTCCCAAACCGCTGCGCAGGAGTCAACCAAACTTCACCCAATAGTGTATTGTATCACAATCTAGTAGTTACATTTGAAAATTTTGTTCTAGGACATTTTGTTTGAACGCAATCATCAAACTTAATTAAAAAAGTCATTTAAGCCTTTTCACAGTGAGATCTATGCGATATGGCCGAGAAATGTAATTTTGATGTTAACTCCCAAACCGCTGCGCAGAAGTCAACCAAACTTCACCCAATAGTGTATTGTATCAAAATCTAGTAGTTACATTTGAAAATTTTGTTCTAGGAAATTTTGTTTGAGCGCAATCATCAAACTTAATTAAAAAAGTCATTTAAGCCTTTTCACAGTGAGATCTATGCGATATGGCCGAGATATGTAATTTTGATGTTAACTCCCAAACCGCTGCGCAGAAGTCAACCAAACTTCACCCATTAGTGTATTGTATCACAATCTAGTAGTTACATGTGAAAATTTGGTTCTAGGACATTTGATTTGAGCGCAATCCTCAAACTTAGGTCAAAAAAGCCATTTAAGCCTTTTCACAGTGAGATCTATGCGATATGGCCGAGAAATGTAAATTTGATGTTAACTCCCAAACCGCTGCGCAGAAGTCAACCAAACTTCACCCAATAGTGTATTGTATCACATTCTAGTAGTTACATTTGAAAATTTCGTTCTAGGACATTTGGTTTGAGCGCAATTATTAAACTTAGGTCAAAAAAGCCATTTAAGCCTTTTCACAGTGAGATCTATGCGATATGGCCGAGAAATGTAATTTTGATGTTAACTCCCAAACCGCTGCGCAGAAGTAAACCAAACTTCACCCATTAGTGTATTGTATCACAATCTAGTAGTTACATGTGGAAATTTGGTTCTAGGACATTTGATTTGAGCGCAATCCTCAAACTTAGGTCAAAAAAGCCATTTAAGCCTTTTCACAGTGAGATCTATGCGATATGGCCGAGAAATGTAATTTTGATGTTAAATCCCAAACCGCTGCGCAGAAGTCAACTAAACTTCACCCAATAGTGTATTGTATCACATTCTAGTAGTTACATTTGAAAATTTCGTTCAAGGACATTTGGTTTGAGCGCAATCATTAAACTTAATTAAAAAAGTCATTTAAGCCTTTTCACAGTGAGATCTATGCGATATGGCCGAGAAATGTAATTTTGATGTTAACTCCCAAACCGCTGCGCAGAAGTCAACCAAACTTCATCCATTAGTGTATTGTATCACAATCTAGTAGTTACATTTGAAAATTTCGTTCTAGGACATTTGGTTTGAGCGCAATCATTAAACTTAGGTCAAAAAAGCCATTTAAGCCTTTTCACAGTGAGATCTATGCGATATGGCCGAGAAATGTAATTTTGATGTTAACTCCCAAACCGCTGCGCAGAAGTCAACCAAACTTCATCCATTAGTGTATTGTATCACAATCTAGTAGTTACATGTGGAAATTTGGTTATTGGACATTTGATTTGAGCGCAATCCTCAAACTTAGGTCAAAAAAGCCATTTAAGCCTTTTCACAGTGAGATCTATGCGATATGGCCGAGAAATGTAATTTTGATGTTAACTCCCAAACCGCTGCGCAGAAGTCAACCAAACTTCACCCATTAGTGTATTGTATCACAATCTAGTAGTTACATGTGAAAATTTGGTTCTAGGACATTTGATTTGAGCGCAATCCTCAAACTTAGGTCAAAAAAGCCATTTAAGCCTTTTCACAGTGAGATCTATGCGATATGGCCGAGAAATGTAAATTTGATGTTAACTCCCAAACCGCTGCGCAGAAGTCAACCAAACTTCACCCAATAGTGTATTGTATCACATTCTAGTAGTTACATTTGAAAATTTCGTTCTAGGACATTTGGTTTGAGCGCAATTATTAAACTTAGGTCAAAAAAGCCATTTAAGCCTTTTCACAGTGAGATCTATGCGATATGGCCGAGAAATGTAATTTTGATGTTAACTCCCAAACCGCTGCGCAGAAGTAAACCAAACTTCACCCATTAGTGTATTGTATCACAATCTAGTAGTTACATGTGGAAATTTGGTTCTAGGACATTTGATTTGAGCGCAATCCTCAAACTTAGGTCAAAAAAGCCATTTAAGCCTTTTCACAGTGAGATCTATGCGATATGGCCGAGAAATGTAATTTTGATGTTAAATCCCAAACCGCTGCGCAGAAGTCAACTAAACTTCACCCAATAGTGTATTGTATCACATTCTAGTAGTTACATTTGAAAATTTCGTTCTAGGACATTTGGTTTGAGCGCAATCATTAAACTTAATTAAAAAAGTCATTTAAGCCTTTTCACAGTGAGATCTATGCGATATGGCCGAGAAATGTAATTTTGATGTTAACTCCCAAACCGCTGCGCAGAAGTCAACCAAACTTCATCCATTAGTGTATTGTATCACAATCTAGTAGTTACATTTGAAAATTTCGTTCTAGGACATTTGGTTTGAGCGCAATCATTAAACTTAGGTCAAAAAAGCCATTTAAGCCTTTTCACAGTGAGATCTATGCGATATGGCCGAGAAATGTAATTTTGATGTTAACTCCCAAACCGCTGCGCAGAAGTCAACCAAACTTCATCCATTAGTGTATTGTATCACAATCTAGTAGTTACATGTGGAAATTTGGTTATTGGACATTTGATTTGAGCGCAATCCTCAAACTTAGGTCAAAAAAGCCATTTAAGCCTTTTCACAGTGAGATCTATGCGATATGGCCGAGAAATGTAATTTTGATGTTAAATCTCAAACCGCTGCGCAGAAGTCAACTAAACTTCACCCAATAGTGTATTGTATTACATTCTAGTAGTTACATTTGAAAATTTCGTTCTAGGACATTTGGTTTGAGCGCAATCATTAAACTTAATTAAAAAAGTCATTTAAGCCTTTTCACAGTGAGATCTATGCGATATGGCCGAGAAATGTAATTTTGATGTTAACTCCCAAACCGCTGCGCAGAAGTCAACCAAACTTCACCCAATAGTGTATTGTATGACAATCTAGTAGTTACATTTGAAAATTTTGTTCTAGGACATTTTGTTTGAACGCAATCATCAAACTTAATTAAAAAAGTCATTTAAGCCTTTTCACAGTGAGATCTATGCGATATGGCCGAGAAATGTAATTTTGATGTTAACTCCCAAACCGCTGCGCAGAAGTCAACCAAACTTCACCCAATAGTGTATTGTATCACAATCTAGTAGTTACATTTGAAAATTTTGTTCTAGGAAATTTTGTTTGAGCGCAATCATCAAACTTAATTAAAAAAGTCATTTAAGCCTTTTCACAGTGAGATCTATGCGATATGGCCGAGAAATGTAATTTTGATGTTAACTCCCAAACCGCTGCGCAGAAGTAAACCAAACTTCACCCAATAGTGTATTGTATCACATTCTAGTAGTTACATTTGAAAATTTCGTTCTAGGACATTTGGTTTGAGCGCAATTATTAAACTTAGGTCAAAAAAGCCATTTAAGCCTTTTCACAGTGAGATCTATGCGATATGGCCGAGAAATGTAATTTTGATGTTAACTCCCAAACCGCTGCGCAGAAGTAAACCAAACTTCACCCATTAGTGTATTGTATCACAATCTAGTAGTTACATGTGGAAATTTGGTTCTAGGACATTTGATTTGAGCGCAATCCTCAAACTTAGGTCAAAAAAGCCATTTAAGCCTTTTCACAGTGAGATCTATGCGATATGGCCGAGAAATGTAATTTTGATGTTAAATCCCAAACCGCTGCGCAGAAGTCAACTAAACTTCACCCAATAGTGTATTGTATCACATTCTAGTAGTTACATTTGAAAATTTCGTTCTAGGACATTTGGTTTGAGCGCAATCATTAAACTTAATTAAAAAAGTCATTTAAGCCTTTTCACAGTGAGATCTATGCGATATGGCCGAGAAATGTAATTTTGATGTTAACTCCCAAACCGCTGCGCAGAAGTCAACCAAACTTCATCCATTAGTGTATTGTATCACAATCTAGTAGTTACATTTGAAAATTTCGTTCTAGGACATTTGGTTTGAGCGCAATCATTAAACTTAGGTCAAAAAAGCCATTTAAGCCTTTTCACAGTGAGATCTATGCGATATGGCCGAGAAATGTAATTTTGATGTTAACTCCCAAACCGCTGCGCAGAAGTCAACCAAACTTCATCCATTAGTGTATTGTATCACAATCTAGTAGTTACATGTGGAAATTTGGTTATTGGACATTTGATTTGAGCGCAATCCTCAAACTTAGGTCAAAAAAGCCATTTAAGCCTTTTCACAGTGAGATCTATGCGATATGGCCGAGAAATGTAATTTTGATGTTAACTCCCAAACCGCTGCGCAGAAGTAAACCAAACTTCACCCATTAGTGTATTGTATCACAATCTAGTAGTTATATGTGGAAATTTGGTTCTAGGACATTTGATTTGAGCGCAATCCTCAAACTTAGGTCAAAAAAGCCATTTAAGCCTTTTCACAGTGAGATCTATGCGATATGGCCGAGAAATGTAATTTTGATGTTAAATCTCAAACCGCTGCGCAGAAGTCAACTAAACTTCACCCAATAGTGTATTGTATTACATTCTAGTAATTACATTTGAAAATTTCGTTCTAGGACATTTGGTTTGAGCGCAATCATTAAACTTAATTAAAAAAGTCATTTAAGCCTTTTCACAGTGAGATCTATGCGATATGGCCGAGAAATGTAATTTTGATGTTAACTCCCAAACCGCTGCGCAGAAGTCAACCAAACTTCACCCAATAGTGTATTGTATGACAATCTAGTAGTTACATTTGAAAATTTTGTTCTAGGACATTTTGTTTGAACGCAATCATCAAACTTAATTAAAAAAGTCATTTAAGCCTTTTCACAGTGAGATCTATGCGATATGGCCGAGAAATGTAATTTTGATGTTAACTCCCAAACCGCTGCGCAGAAGTCAACCAAACTTCACCCAATAGTGTATTGTATCACAATCTAGTAGTTACATTTGAAAATTTTGTTCTAGGAAATTTTGTTTGAGCGCAATCATCAAACTTAATTAAAAAAGTCATTTAAGCCTTTTCACAGTGAGATCTATGCGATATGGCCGAGAAATGTAATTTTGATGTTAACTCCCAAACCGCTGCGCAGAAGTCAACCAAACTTCACCCATTAGTGTATTGTATCACAATCTAGTAGTTACATGTGAAAATTTGGTTCTAGGACATTTGATTTGAGCGCAATCCTCAAACTTAGGTCAAAAAAGCCATTTAAGCCTTTTCACAGTGAGATCTATGCGATATGGCCGAGAAATTTAATTTTGATGTTAACTCCCAAACCGCTGCGCAGAAGTCAACCAAACTTCACCCAATAGTGTATTGTATCACAATCTAGTAGTTACATTTGAAAATTTTGTTCTAGGACATTTTGTTTGAGCGCAATCATCAAACTTAATTAAAAAAGTCATTTAAGCCTTTTCACAGTGAGATCTATGCGATATGGCCGAGAAATGTAATTTTGATGTTAACTCCCAAACCGCTGCGCAGAAGTCAACCAAACTTCACCCATTAGTGTATTGTATCACAATCTAGTAGTTACATGTGGAAATTTGGTTCTAGGACATTTGATTTGAGCGCAATCCTCAAACTTAGGTCAAAAAAGCCATTTAAGCCTTTTCACAGTGAGATCTATGCGATATGGCCGAGAAATGTAATTTTGATGTTAACTCCCAAACCGCTGCGCAGAAGTAAACCAAACTTCACCCAATAGTGTATTGTATCACATTCTAGTAGTTACATTTGAAAATTTTGTTCTAGGACATTTGGTTTGAGCGCAATCATTAAACTTAGGTCAAAAAAGCCATTTAAGCCTTTTCACAGTGAGATCTATGCGATATGGCCGAGAAATGTAATTTTGATGTTAACTCCCAAACCGCTGCGCAGAAGTCAACTAAACTTCACCCAATAGTGTATTGTATCACATTCTAGTAGTTACATTTGAAAATTTCGTTCTAGGACATTTGGTTTGAGCGCAATCATTAAACTTAATTAAAAAAGCCATTTAAGCCTTTTCACAGTGAGATCTATGCGATATGGCCGAGAAATGTAATTTTGATGTTAACTCCCAAACCGCTGCGCAGAAGTCAACCAAACTTCACCCAATAGTGTATTGTATCACAATCTAGTAGTTACATTTGAAAATTTTGTTCTAGGAAATTTTGTTTGAGCGCAATCATCAAACTTAATTAAAAAAGTCATTTAAGCCTTTTCACAGTGAGATCTATGCGATATGGCCGAGAAATGTAATTTTGATGTTAACTCCCAAACCGCTGCGCAGAAGTCAACCAAACTTCACCCATTAGTGTATTGTATCACAATCTAGTAGTTACATGTGAAAATTTTGTTCTAGGACATTTTGTTTGAGCGCAATCATCAAACTTAATTAAAAAAGTCATTTAAGCCTTTTCACAGTGAGATCTATGCGATATGGCCGAGAAATGTAATTTTGATGTTCACTCCCAAACCGCTGCGCAGAAGTCAACCAAACTTCACCCATTAGTGTATTGTATCACAATCTAGTAGTTACATTTGAAAATTTTTTTCTAGGAAATTTTGTTTGAGCGCAATCATCAAACTTAATTAAAAAAGTCATTTAAGCCTTTTCACAGTGAGATCTATGCGATATGGCCGAGAAATGTAATTTTGATGTTAACTCCCAAACCGCTGCGCAGAAGTCAACCAAACTTCACCCATTAGTGTATTGTATCACAATCTAGTAGTTACATGTGGAAATTTGGTTCTAGGACATTTGATTTGAGCGCAATCCTCAAACTTAGGTCAAAAAAGCCATTTAAGCCTTTTCACAGTGAGATCTATGCGATATGGCCGAGAAATGTAATTTTGATGTTAACTCCCAAACCGCTGCGCAGAAGTCAACCAAACTTCACCCAATAGTGTATTGTATCACATTCTAGTAGTTACATTTGAAAATTTCGTTCTAGGACATTTGGTTTGAGCGCAATTATTAAACTTAGGTCAAAAAAGCCATTTAAGCCTTTTCACAGTGAGATCTATGCGATATGGCCGAGAAATGTAATTTTGTTGTTAACTCCCAAACCGCTGCGCAGAAGTAAACCAAACTTCACCCATTAGTGTATTGTATCACAATCTAGTAGTTACATGTGGAAATTTGGTTCTAGGACATTTGATTTGAGCGCAATCCTCAAACTTAGGTCAAAAAAGCCATTTAAGCCTTTTCACAGTGAGATCTATGCGATATGGCCGAGAAATGTAATTTTGATGTTAACTCCCAAACCGCTGCGCAGAAGTCAACCAAACTTCACCCAATAGTGTATTGTATCACAATCTAGTAGTTACATTTGAAAATTTTGTTCTAGGACATTTTGTTTGAACGCAATCATCAAACTTAATTAAAAAAGTCATTTAAGCCTTTTCACAGTGAGATCTATGCGATATGGCCGAGAAATGTAATTTTGATGTTAACTCCCAAACCGCTGCGCAGAAGTCAACCAAACTTCACCCAATAGTGTATTGTATCACAATCTAGTAGTTACATTTGAAAATTTTGTTCTAGGACATTTTGTTTGAGCGCAATCCTCAAACTTAGGTCAAAAAAAGCCATTTAAGCCTTTTCACAGTGAGATCTATGCGATATGGCCGAGAAATGTAATTTTGATGTTAACTCCCAAACCGCTGCGCAGAAGTCAACCAAACTTCACCCAATAGTGTATTGTATCACATTCTAGTAGTTACATTTGAAAATTTCGTTCTAGGACATTTGGTTTGAGCGCAATCATTAAGTTTAGGTCAAAAAAGCCATTTAAGCCTTTTCACAGTGAGATCTATGCGATATGGCCGAGAAATGTAATTTTGATGTTAACTCCCAAACCGCTGCGCAGAAGTCAACCAAACTTCACCCAATAGTGTATTGTATCACAATCTTGTAGTTACATGTGAAAATTTTGTTCTAGGACATTTTGTTTGAACGCAATCATCAAACTTAATTAAAAAAGTCATTTAAGCCTTTTCACAGTTAGATCTATGCGATATGGCCGAGAAATGTAATTTTGATGTTAACTCCCAAACCGCTGCGCAGAAGTCAACTAAACTTCACCCAATAGTGTATTGTATCACATTCTAGTAGTTACATTTGAAAATTTCGTTCTAGGACATTTGGTTCGAGCGCAATCATTAAACTTAATTAAAAAAGTCATTTAAGCCTTTTCACAGTGAGATCTATGCGATATGGCCGAGAAATGTAATTTTGATGTTAACTCCCAAACCGCTGCGCAGAAGTAAACCAAACTTCACCCAATAGTGTATTGTATCACAATCTAGTAGTTACATTTGAAAATTTTGTTCTAGGACATTTTGTTTGAACGCATTCATCAGACTTAATTAAAAAAGTCATTTAAGCCTTTTCACAGTGAGATCTATGCGATATGGCCGAGAAATGTAATTTTGATGTTAAATCCCAAACCGCTGCGCAGAAGTCAACTAAACTTCACCCAATAGTGTATTGTATCACATTCTAGTAGTTACATTTGAAAATTTCGTTCTAGGACATTTGGTTCGAGCGCAATCATTAAACTTAATTTAAAAAGTCATTTAAGCATTTTCACAGTGAGATCTATGCGATATGGCCGAGAAATGTAATTTTGATGTTGACTCCCAAACCGCTGCGCAGAAGTCAACCAAACTTCACCCAATAGTGTATTGTATCACAATCTAGTAGTTACATTTGAAAATTTTGTTCTAGGACATTTTGTTTGAACGCAATCATCAAACTTAATCAAAAAAGTCATTTAAGCCTTTTCACAGTGAGATCTATGCGATATGGCCGAGAAATGTAATTTTGATGTTAACTCCCAAACCGCTGCGCAGAAGTCAACCAAACTTCACCCAATAGTGTATTGTATCACAATCTAGTAGTTACATTTGAAAATTTTGTTCTAGGAAATTTTGTTTGAGCGCAATCATCAAACTTAATTAAAAAAGTCATTTAAGCCTTTTCACAGTGAGATCTATGCGATATGGCCGAGAAATGTAATTTTGATGTTAACTCCCAAACCGCTGCGCAGAAGTCAACCAAACTTCACCCATTAGTGTATTGTATCACAATCTAGTAGTTACATGTGAAAATTTGGTTCTAGGACATTTGATTTGAGCGCAATCCTCAAACTTAGGTCAAAAAAGCCATTTAAGCCTTTTCACAGTGAGATCTATGCGATATGGCCGAGAAATGTAATTTTGATGTTAACTCCCAAACCGCTGCGCAGAAGTCAACCAAACTTCACCCAACAGTGTATTGTATCACAATCTAGTAGTTACATTTGAAAATTTTGTTCTAGGACATTTTGTTTGAGCGCAATCATCAAACTTAATTAAAAAAGTCATTTAAGCCTTTTCACAGTGAGATCTATGCGATATGGCCGAGAAATGTAATTTTGATGTTAACTCCCAAACCGCTGCGCAGAAGTCAACCAAACTTCACCCATTAGTGTATTGTATCACAATCTAGTAGTTACATGTGGAAATTTGGTTCTAGGACATTTGATTTGAGCGCAATCCTCAAACTTAGGTCAAAAAAGCCATTTAAGCCTTTTCACAGTGAGATCTATGCGATATGGCCGAGAAATGTAATTTTGATGTTAACTCCCAAACCGCTGCGCAGAAGTAAACCAAACTTCACCCAATAGTGTATTGTATCACATTCTAGTAGTTACATTTGAAAATTTTGTTCTAGGACATTTGGTTTGAGCGCAATCATTAAACTTAGGTCAAAAAAGCCATTTAAGCCTTTTCACAGTGAGATCTATGCGATATGGCCGAGAAATGTAATTTTGATGTTAACTCCCAAACCGCTGCGCAGAAGTCAACCAAACTTCACCCAATAGTGTATTGTATCACAATCTAGTAGTTACATTTGAAAATTTTGTTCTAGGACATTTTGTTTGAGCGCAATCCTCAAACTTAGGTCAAAAAAGCCATTTAAGCCTTTTCACAGTGAGATCTATGCGATATGGCCGAGAAATGTAATTTTGATGTTAACTCCCAAACCGCTGCGCAGAAGTCAACCAAACTTCACCCAATAGTGTATTGTATCACATTCTAGTAGTTACATTTGAAAATTTCGTTCTAGGACATTTGGTTTGAGCGCAATCATTAAGTTTAGGTCAAAAAAGCCATTTAAGCCTTTTCACAGTGAGATCTATGCGATATGGCCGAGAAATGTAATTTTGATGTTAACTCCCAAACCGCTGCGCAGAAGTAAACCAAACTTCACCCATTAGTGTATTGTATCACAATCTAGTAGTTACATGTGGAAATTTGGTTCTAGGACATTTGATTTGAGCGCAATCCTCAAACTTAGGTCAAAAAAGCCATTTAAGCCTTTTCACAGTGAGATCTATGCGATATGGCCGAGAAATGTAATTTTGATGTTAACTCCCAAACCGCTGCGCAGAAGTCAACCAAACTTCACCCAATAGTGTATTGTATCACAATCTTGTAGTTACATGTGAAAATTTTGTTCTAGGACATTTTGTTTGAACGCAATCATCAAACTTAATTAAAAAAGTCATTTAAGCCTTTTCACAGTTAGATCTATGCGATATGGCCGAGAAATGTAATTTTGATGTTAACTCCCAAACCGCTGCGCAGAAGTCAACTAAACTCACCCAATAGTGTATTGTATCACATTCTAGTAGTTACATTTGAAAATTTCGTTCTAGGACATTTGGTTCGAGCGCAATCATTAAACTTAATTAAAAAAGTCATTTAAGCCTTTTCACAGTGAGATCTATGCGATATGGCCGAGAAATGTAATTTTGATGTTAACTCCCAAACCGCTGCGCAGAAGTAAATTAAACTTCACCCAATAGTGTATTGTATCACAATCTAGTAGTTACATTTGAAAATTTTGTTCTAGGACATTTTGTTTGAACGCATTCATCAAACTTAATTAAAAAAGTCATTTAAGCCTTTTCACAGTGAGATCTATGCGATATGGCCGAGAAATGTAATTTTGATGTCAAATCCCAAACCGCTGCGCAGAAGTCAACTAAACTTCACCCAATAGTGTATTGTATCACATTCTAGTAGTTACATTTGAAAATTTCGTTCTAGGACATTTGGTTTGAGCGCAATCATTAAACTTAATTAAAAAAGTCATTTAAGCCTTTTCACAGTGAGATCTATGCGATATGGCCGAGAAATGTAATTTTGATGTTAACTCCCAAACCGCTGCGCAGAAGTCAACCAAACTTCACCCAATAGTGTATTGTATCACAATCTAGTAGTTACTTTTGAAAATTTTGTTCTAGGACATTTTGTTTGAACGCAATCATCAAACTTAATTAAAAAAGTCATTTAAGCCTTTTCACAGTGAGATCTATGCGATATGGCCGAGAAATGTAATTTTGATGTTAACTCCCAAACCGCTGCGCAGAAGTCAACTAAACTCACCCAATAGTGTATTGTATCACATTCTAGTAGTTACATTTGAAAATTTCGTTCTAGGACATTTGGTTCGAGCGCAATCATTAAACTTAATTAAAAAAGTCATTTAAGCCTTTTCACAGTGAGATCTATGCGATATGGCCGAGAAATGTAATTTTGATGTTAACTCCCAAACCGCTGCGCAGAAGTAAATTAAACTTCACCCAATAGTGTATTGTATCACAATCTAGTAGTTACATTTGAAAATTTTGTTCTAGGACATTTTGTTTGAACGCATTCATCAAACTTAATTAAAAAAGTCATTTAAGCCTTTTCACAGTGAGATCTATGCGATATGGCCGAGAAATGTAATTTTGATGTCAAATCCCAAACCGCTGCGCAGAAGTCAACTAAACTTCACCCAATAGTGTATTGTATCACATTCTAGTAGTTACATTTGAAAATTTCGTTCTAGGACATTTGGTTTGAGCGCAATCATTAAACTTAATTAAAAAAGTCATTTAAGCCTTTTCACAGTGAGATCTATGCGATATGGCCGAGAAATGTAATTTTGATGTTAACTCCCAAACCGCTGCGCAGAAGTCAACCAAACTTCACCCAATAGTGTATTGTATCACAATCTAGTAGTTACTTTTGAAAATTTTGTTCTAGGACATTTTGTTTGAACGCAATCATCAAACTTAATTAAAAAAGTCATTTAAGCCTTTTCACAGTGAGATCTATGCGATATGGCCGAGAAATGTAATTTTGATGTTAACTCCCAAACCGCTGCGCAGAAGTCAACCAAACTTCACCCAATAGTGTATTGTATCACAGTCTAGTAGTTACATTTGAAAATTTTGTTCTAGAAAATTTTGTTTGAGCGCAATCCTCAAACTTAGGTCAAAAAAGCCATTTAAGCCTTTTCACAGTGAGATCTATGCGATATGGCCGAGAAATGTAATTTTGATGTTAACTCCCAAACCGCTGCGCAGAAGTCAACCAAACTTCACCCAATAGTGTATTGTATCACAATCTAGGAGTTACATTTGAAAATTTTGTTCTAGGAAATTTTGTTTGAGCGCAATCCTCAAACTTAGGTCAAAAAAGCCATTTAAGCCTTTTCACAGTGAGATCTATGCGATATGGCCGAGAAATGTAATTTTGATGTTAACTCCCAAACCGCTGCGCAGAAGTCAACCAAACTTCACCCAATAGTGTATTGTATCACATTCTAGTAGTTACATTTTAAAATTTCGTTCTAGGACATTTGGTTTGAGCGCAATTATTAAACTTAGGTCAAAAAAGCCATTTAAGCCTTTTCACAGTGAGATCTATGCGATATGGCCGAGAAATGTAATTTTGATGTTAACTCCCAAACCGCTGCGCAGAAGTCAACCAAACTTCACCCAATAGTGTATTGTATCACAATCTAGTAGTTACATTTGAAAATTTTGTTCTAGGACATTTTGTTTGAGCGCAATCATCAAACTTAATTAAAAAAGCCATTTAAGCCTTTTCACAGTGAGATCTATGCGATATGGCCGAGAAATGTAATTTTGATGTTAACTCCCAAACCGCTGCGCAGAAGTAAACCAAACTTCACCCAATAGTGTATTGTATCACATTCTAGTAGTTACATTTGAAAATTTTGTTCTAGGACATTTGGTTTGAGCGCAATCATTAAACTTAGGTCAAAAAAGCCATTTAAGCCTTTTCACAGTGAGATCTATGCGATATGGCCGAGAAATGTAATTTTGATGTTAACTCCCAAACCGCTGCGCAGAAGTCAACCAAACTTCACCCAATAGTGTATTGTATCACAATTTAGTAGTTACATTTGAAAATTTTGTTCTAGGACATTTTGTTTGAGCGCAATCCTCAAACTTAGGTCAAAAAAGCCATTTAAGCCTTTTCACAGTGAGATCTATGCGATATGGCCGAGAAATGTAATTTTGATGTTAACTCCCAAACCGCTGCGCAGAAGTCAACCAAACTTCACCCAATAGTGTATTGTATCACATTCTAGTAGTTACATTTGAAAATTTCGTTCTAGGACATTTGGTTTGAGCGCAATCATTAAGTTTAGGTCAAAAAAGCCATTTAAGCCTTTTCACAGTGAGATCTATGCGATATGGCCGAGAAATGTAATTTTGATGTTAACTCCCAAACCGCTGCGCAGAAGTCAACCAAACTTCACCCAATAGTGTATTGTATCACATTCTAGTAGTTACATTTTAAAATTTCGTTCTAGGACATTTGGTTTGAGCGCAATTATTAAACTTAGGTCAAAAAAGCCATTTAAGCCTTTTCACAGTGAGATCTATGCGATATGGCCGAGAAATGTAATTTTGATGTTAACTCCCAAACCGCTGCGCAGAAGTAAACCAAACTTCACCCATTAGTGTATTGTATCACAATCTAGTAGTTACATGTGGAAATTTGGTTCTAGGACATTTGATTTGAGCGCAATCCTCAAACTTAGGTCAAAAAAGCCATTTAAGCCTTTTCACAGTGAGATCTATGCGATATGGCCGAGAAATGTAATTTTGATGTTAACTCCCAAACCGCTGCGCAGAAGTCAACCAAACTTCACCCAATAGTGTATTGTATCACAATCTTGTAGTTACATGTGAAAATTTTGTTCTAGGACATTTTGTTTGAACGCAATCATCAAACTTAATTAAAAAAGTCATTTAAGCCTTTTCACAGTTAGATCTATGCGATATGGCCGAGAAATGTAATTTTGATGTTAACTCCCAAACCGCTGCGCAGAAGTCAACTAAACTCACCCAATAGTGTATTGTATCACATTCTAGTAGTTACATTTGAAAATTTCGTTCTAGGACATTTGGTTCGAGCGCAATCATTAATCTTAATTAAAAAAGTCATTTAAGCCTTTTCACAGTGAGATCTATGCGATATGGCCGAGAAATGTAATTTTGATGTTAACTCCCAAACCGCTGCGCAGAAGTAAACCAAACTTCACCCAATAGTGTATTGTATCACAATCTAGTAGTTACATTTGAAAATTTTGTTCTAGGACATTTTGTTTGAACGCATTCATCAAACTTAATTAAAAAAGTCATTTAAGCCTTTTCACAGTGAGATCTATGCGATATGGCCGAGAAATGTAATTTTGATGTCAAATCCCAAACCGCTGCGCAGAAGTCAACTAAACTTCACCCAATAGTGTATTGTATCACATTCTAGTAGTTACATTTGAAAATTTCGTTCTAGGACATTTGGTTTGAGCGCAATCATTAAACTTAATTAAAAAAGTCATTTAAGCCTTTTCACAGTGAGATCTATGCGATATGGCCGAGAAATGTAATTTTGATGTTAACTCCCAAACCGCTGCGCAGAAGTCAACCAAACTTCACCCAATAGTGTATTGTATCACAATCTAGTAGTTACATTTGAAAATTTTGTTCTAGGACATTTTGTTTGAACGCAATCATCAAACTTAATTAAAAAAGCCATTTAAGCCTTTTCACAGTGAGATCTATGCGATATGGCCGAGAAATGTAATTTTGATGTTAACTCCCAAACCGCTGCGCAGAAGTCAACCAAACTTCACCCAATAGTGTATTGTATCACAGTCTAGTAGTTACATTTGAAAATTTTGTTCTAGAAAATTTTGTTTGAGCGCAATCCTCAAACTTAGGTCAAAAAAGCCATTTAAGCCTTTTCACAGTGAGATCTATGCGATATGGCCGAGAAATGTAATTTTGATGTTAACTCCCAAACCGCTGCGCAGAAGTCAACCAAACTTCACCCAATAGTGTATTGTATCACAATCTAGGAGTTACATTTGAAAATTTTGTTCTAGGAAATTTTGTTTGAGCGCAATCCTCAAACTTAGGTCAAAAAAGCCATTTAAGCCTTTTCACAGTGAGATCTATGCGATATGGCCGAGAAATGTAATTTTGATGTTAACTCCCAAACCGCTGCGCAGAAGTCAACCAAACTTCACCCAATAGTGTATTGTATCACATTCTAGTAGTTACATTTTAAAATTTCGTTCTAGGACATTTGGTTTGAGCGCAATTATTAAACTTAGGTCAAAAAAGCCATTTAAGCCTTTTCACAGTGAGATCTATGCGATATGGCCGAGAAATGTAATTTTGATGTTAACTCCCAAACCGCTGCGCAGAAGTAAACCAAACTTCACCCATTAGTGTATTGTATCACAATCTAGTAGTTACATGTGGAAATTTGGTTCTAGGACATTTGATTTGAGCGCAATCCTCAAACTTAGGTCAAAAAAGCCATTTAAGCCTTTTCACAGTGAGATCTATGCGATATGGCCGAGAAATGTAATTTTGATGTTAACTCCCAAACCGCTGCGCAGAAGTCAACCAAACTTCACCCAATAGTGTATTGTATCACAATCTTGTAGTTACATGTGAAAATTTTGTTCTAGGACATTTTGTTTGAACGCAATCATCAAACTTAATTAAAAAAGTCATTTAAGCCTTTTCACAGTTAGATCTATGCGATATGGCCGAGAAATGTAATTTTGATGTTAACTCCCAAACCGCTGCGCAGAAGTCAACTAAACTCACCCAATAGTGTATTGTATCACATTCTAGTAGTTACATTTGAAAATTTCGTTCTAGGACATTTGGTTCGAGCGCAATCATTAAACTTAATTAAAAAAGTCATTTAAGCCTTTTCACAGTGAGATCTATGCGATATGGCCGAGAAATGTAATTTTGATGTTAACTCCCAAACCGCTGCGCAGAAGTAAACCAAACTTCACCCAATAGTGTATTGTATCACAATCTAGTAGTTACATTTGAAAATTTTGTTCTAGGACATTTTGTTTGAACGCATTCATCAAACTTAATTAAAAAAGTCATTTAAGCCTTTTCACAGTGAGATCTATGCGATATGGCCGAGAAATGTAATTTTGATGTTAAATCCCAAACCGCTGCGCAGAAGTCAACTAAACTTCACCCAATAGTGTATTGTATCACATTCTAGTAGTTACATTTGAAAATTTCGTTCTAGGACATTTGGTTTGAGCGCAATCATTAAACTTAATTAAAAAAGTCATTTAAGCCTTTTCACAGTGAGATCTATGCGATATGGGCGAGAAATGTAATTTTGATGTTAACTCCCAAACCGCTGCGCAGAAGTCAACCAAACTTCACCCAATAGTGTATTGTATCACAATCTAGTAGTTACATTTGAAAATTTTGTTCTAGGACATTTTGTTTGAACGCAATCATCAAACTTAATTAAAAAAGTCATTTAAGCCTTTTCACAGTGAGATCTATGCGATATGGCCGAGAAATGTAATTTTGATGTTAACTCCCAAACCGCTGCGCAGAAGTCAACCAAACTTCACCCAATAGTGTATTGTATCACAGTCTAGTAGTTACATTTGAAAATTTTGTTCTAGAAAATTTTGTTTGAGCGCAATCCTCAAACTTAGGTCAAAAAAGCCATTTAAGCCTTTTCACAGTGAGATCTATATGATATGGCCGAGAAATGTAATTTTGATGTTAACTCACAAACCGCTGCGCAGAAGTCAACCAAACTTCACCCAATAGTGTATTGTATCACAATCTAGGAGTTACATTTGAAAATTTTGTTCTAGGAAATTTTGTTTGAGCGCAATCCTCAAACTTAGGTCAAAAAAGCCATTTAAGCCTTTTCACAGTGAGATCTATGCGATATGGCCGAGAAATGTAATTTTGATGTTAACTCCCAAACCGCTGCGCAGAAGTAAACCAAACTTCACCCATTAGTGTATTGTATCACAATCTAGTAGTTACATGTGGAAATTTGGTTCTAGGACATTTGATTTGAGCGCAATCCTCAAACTTAGGTCAAAAAAGCCATTTAAGCCTTTTCACAGTGAGATCTATGCGATATGGCCGAGAAATGTAATTTTGATGTTAACTCCCAAACCGCTGCGCAGAAGTCAACCAAACTTCACCCAATAGTGTATTGTATCACAATCTTGTAGTTACATGTGAAAATTTTGTTCTAGGACATTTTGTTTGAACGCAATCATCAAACTTAATTAAAAAAGTCATTTAAGCCTTTTCACAGTTAGATCTATGCGATATGGCCGAGAAATGTAATTTTGATGTTAACTCCCAAACCGCTGCGCAGAAGTCAACTAAACTTCACCCAATAGTGTATTGTATCACATTCTAGTAGTTACATTAGAAAATTTCGTTCTAGGACATTTGGTTCGAGCGCAATCATTAAACTTAATTAAAAAAGTCATTTAAGCCTTTTCACAGTGAGATCTATGCGATATGGCCGAGAAATGTAATTTTGATGTTAACTCCCAAACCGCTGCGCAGAAGTAAACCAAACTTCACCCAATAGTGTATTGTATCACAATCTAGTAGTTACATTTGAAAATTTTGTTCTAGGACATTTTGTTTGAACGCATTCATCAAACTTAATTAAAAAAGTCATTTAAGCCTTTTCACAGTGAGATCTATGCGATATGGCCGAGAAATGTAATTTTGATGTTAAATCCCGAACCGCTGCGCAGAAGTCAACTAAACTTCACCCAATAGTGTATTGTATCACATTCTAGTAGTTACATTTGAAAATTTCGTTCTAGGACATTTGGTTTGAGCGCAATCATTAAACTTAATTAAAAAAGTAATTTAAGCCTTTTCACAGTGAGATCTATGCGATATGGCCGAGAAATGTAATTTTGATGTTAACTCCCAAACCGCTGCGCAGAAGTCAACCAAACTTCACCCAATAGTGTATTGTATCACAATCTAGTAGTTACATTTTAAAATTTTGTTCTAGGACATTTTGTTTGAACGCAATCATCAAACTTAATTAAAAAAGTCATTTAAGCCTTTTCACAGTGAGATCTATGCGATATGGCCGAGAAATGTAATTTTGATGTTAACTCCCAAACCGCTGCGCAGAAGTCAACCAAACTTCACCCAATAGTGTATTGTATCACAGTCTAGTAGTTACATTTGAAAATTTTGTTCTAGAAAATTTTGTTTGAGCGCAATCCTCAAACTTAGGTCAAAAAAGCCATTTAAGCCTTTTCACAGTGAGATCTATGCGATATGGCCGAGAAATGTAATTTTGATGTTAACTCCCAAACCGCTGCGCAGAAGTCAACCAAACTTCACCCAATAGTGTATTGTATCACAATCTAGGAGTTACATTTGAAAATTTTGTTCTAGGAAATTTTGTTTGAGCGCAATCCTCAAACTTAGGTCAAAAAAGCCATTTAAGCCTTTTCACAGTGAGATCTATGCGATATGGCCGAGAAATGTAATTTTGATGTTAACTCCCAAACCGCTGCGCAGAAGTCAACCAAACTTCATCCATTAGTGTATTGTATCACAATCTAGTAATTACATGTGGAAATTTGGTTCTAGGACATTTGATTTGAGCGCAATCCTCAAACTTAGGTCAAAAAAGCCATTTAAGCCTTTTCACAGTGAGATCTATGCGATATGGCCGAGAAATGTAATTTTGATGTTAACTCCCAAACCGCTGCGCAGAAGTCAACCAAACTTCACCCAATAGTGTATTGTATCACAATCTAGTAGTTACATTTGAAAATTTTGTTCTAGGACATTTTGTTTGAACGCAATCATCAAACTTAATTAAAAAAGTCATTTAAGCCCTTTCACAGTGAGATCTATGCGATATGGCCGAGAAATGTAATTTTGATGTTAACTCCCAAACCGCTGCGCAGAAGTCAACCAAACTTCATCCATTAGTGTATTGTATCACAATATAGTAGTTACATGTGAAAATTTGGTTCTAGGACATTTGATTTGAGCGCAATCCTCAAACTTAGGTCAAAAAAGCCATTTAAGCCTTTTCACAGTGAGATCTATGCGATATGGCCGAGAAATGTAATTTTGATGTTAACTCTCAAACCGCTGCGCAGAAGTCAACCAAACTTCACCCAATAGTGTATTGTATCACAATCTAGTAGTTACATTTGAAAATTTTGTTCTAGGAAATTTTGTTTGAGCGCAATCATCAAACTTAATTAAAAAAGTCATTTAAGCCTTTTCACAGTGAGATCTATGCGATATGGCCGAGAAATGTAATTTTGATGTTAACTCCCAAACCGCTGCGCAGAAGTCAACCAAACTTCACCCATTAGTGTATTGTATCACAATCTAGTAGTTACATGTGAAAATTTGGTTCTAGGACATTTGATTTGAGCGCAATCCTCAAACTTAGGTCAAAAAAGCCATTTAAGCCTTTTCACAGTGAGATCTATGCGATATGGCCGAGAAATGTAAATTTGATGTTAACTCCCAAACCGCTGCGCAGAAGTCAACCAAACTTCACCCAATAGTGTATTGTATCACATTCTAGTAGTTACATTTGAAAATTTCGTTCTAGGACATTTGGTTTGAGCGCAATTATTAAACGTAGGTCAAAAAAGCCATTTAAGCCTTTCCACAGTGAGATCTATGCGATATGGCCGAGAAATGTAATTTTGATGTTAACTCCCAAACCGCTGCGCAGAAGTAAACCAAACTTCACCCATTAGTGTATTGTATCACAATCTAGTAGTTACATGTGGAAATTTGGTTCTAGGACATTTGATTTGAGCGCAATCCTCAAACTTAGGTCAAAAAAGCCATTTAAGCCTTTTCACAGTGAGATCTATGCGATATGGCCGAGAAATGTAATTTTGATGTTAAATCCCAAACCGCTGCGCAGAAGTCAACTAAACTTCACCCAATAATGTATTGTATCACATTCTAGTAGTTACATTTGAAAATTTCGTTCTAGGACATTTGGTTTGAGCGCAATCATTAAACTTAATTAAAAAAGTCATTTAAGCCAGTTCACAGTGAGATCTATGCGATGTGGCCGAGAAATGTAATTTTGATGTTCACTCCCAAACCGCTGCGCAGAAGTCAACCAAACTTCACCCAATAGTGTATTGTATCACAATCTAGTAGTTACATTTGAAAATTTTGTTCTATGACATTTTGTTTGAACGCAATCATCAAACTTAATTAAAAAAGTCATTTAAGCCTTTTCACAGTGAGATCTATGCGATATGGCCGAGAAATGTAATTTTGATGTTAACTCCCAAACCGCTGCGCAGAAGTCAACCAAACTTCACCCAATAGTGTATTGTATCACAATCTAGTAGTTACATTTGAAAATTTTGTTCTAGGAAATTTTGTTTGAGCGCAATAATCAAACTTAATTAAAAAAGTCATTTAAGCCTTTTCACAGTGAGATCTATGCGATATGGCCGAGAAATGTAATTTTGATGTTAACTCCCAAACCGCTGCGCAGAAGTCAACCAAACTTCACCCAATAGTGTATTGTATCACAATCTAGGAGTTACATTTGAAAATTTTGTTCTAGGAAATTTTGTTTGAGCGCAATCCTCAAACTTAGGTCAAAAAAGCCATTTAAGCCTTTTCACAGTGAGATCTATGCGATATGGCCGAGAAATGTAATTTTGATGTTAACTCCCAAACCGCTGCGCAGAAGTAAACCAAACTTCACCCATTAGTGTATTGTATCACAATCTAGTAGTTACATGTGGAAATTTGGTTCTAGGACATTTGATTTGAGCGCAATCCTCAAACTTAGGTCAAAAAAGCCATTTAAGCCTTTTCACAGTGAGATCTATGCGATATGGCCGAGAAATGTAATTTTGATGTTAACTCCCAAACCGCTGCGCAGAAGTCAACCAAACTTCACCCAATAGTGTATTGTATCACAATCTTGTAGTTACATGTGAAAATTTTGTTCTAGGACATTTTGTTTGAACGCAATCATCAAACTTAATTAAAAAAGTCATTTAAGCCTTTTCACAGTTAGATCTATGCGATATGGCCGAGAAATGTAATTTTGATGTTAACTCCCAAACCGCTGCGCAGAAGTCAACTAAACTCACCCAATAGTGTATTGTATCACATTCTAGTAGTTACATTTGAAAATTTCGTTCTAGGACATTTGGTTCGAGCGCAATCATTAAACTTAATTAAAAAAGTCATTTAAGCCTTTTCACAGTGAGATCTATGCGATATGGCCGAGAAATGTAATTTTGATGTTAACTCCCAAACCGCTGCGCAGAAGTCAACCAAACTTCACCCAATAGTGTATTGTATCACAATCTAGTAGTTACATTTGAAAATTTTGTTCTAGGAAATTTTGTTTGAGCGCAATCATCAAACTTAATTAAAAAAGTCATTTAAGCCTTTTCACAGTGAGATCTATGCGATATGGCCGAGAAATGTAATTTTGATGTTAACTCCCAAACCGCTGCGCAGAAGTCAACCAAACTTCACCCAATAGTGTATTGTATCACATTCTAGTAGTTACATTTGAAAATTTCGTTCTAGGACATTTGGTTTGAGCGCACTCATTAAACTTAGGTCAAAAAAGCCATTTAAGCCTTTTCACAGTGAGATCTATGCGATATGGCCGAGAAATGTAATTTTGATGTTAACTCCCAAACCGCTGCGCAGAAGTCAACCAAACTTCACCCAATAGTGTATTGTATCACAGTCTAGTAGTTACATTTGAAAATTTTGTTCTAGAAAATTTTGTTTGAGCGCAATCCTCAAACTTAGGTCAAAAAAGCCATTTAAGCCTTTTCACAGTGAGATCTATGCGATATGGCCGAGAAATGTAATTTTGATGTTAACTCACAAACCGCTGCGCAGAAGTCAACCAAACTTCACCCAATAGTGTATTGTATCACAATCTAGGAGTTACATTTGAAAATTTTGTTCTAGGAAATTTTGTTTGAGCGCAATCCTCAAACTTAGGTCAAAAAAGCCATTTAAGCCTTTTCACAGTGAGATCTATGCGATATGGCCGAGAAATGTAATTTTGATGTTAACTCCCAAACCGCTGCGCAGAAGTCAACCAAACTTCACCCAATAGTGTATTGTATCACATTCTAGTAGTTACATTTTAAAATTTCGTTCTAGGACATTTGGTTTGAGCGCAATTATTAAACTTAGGTCAAAAAAGCCATTTAAGCCTTTTCACAGTGAGATCTATGCGATATGGCCGAGAAATGTAATTTTGATGTTAACTCCCAAACCGCTGCGCAGAAGTAAACCAAACTTCACCCATTAGTGTATTGTATCACAATCTAGTAGTTACATGTGGAAATTTGGTTCTAGGACATTTGATTTGAGCGCAATCCTCAAACTTAGGTCAAAAAAGCCATTTAAGCCTTTTCACAGTGAGATCTATGCGATATGGCCGAGAAATGTAATTTTGATGTTAACTCCCAAACCGCTGCGCAGAAGTCAACCAAACTTCACCCAATAGTGTATTGTATCACAATCTTGTAGTTACATGTGAAAATTTTGTTCTAGGACATTTTGTTTGAACGCAATCATCAAACTTAATTAAAAAAGTCATTTAAGCCTTTTCACAGTTAGATCTATGCGATATGGCCGAGAAATGTAATTTTGATGTTAACTCCCAAACTGCTGCGCAGAAGTCAACTAAACTTCACCCAATAGTGTATTGTATCACATTCTAGTAGTTACATTAGAAAATTTCGTTCTAGGACATTTGGTTCGAGCGCAATCATTAAACTTAATTAAAAAAGTCATTTAAGCCTTTTCACAGTGAGATCTATGCGATATGGCCGAGAAATGTAATTTTGATGTTAACTCCCAAACCGCTGCGCAGAAGTAAACCAAACTTCACCCAATAGTGTATTGTATCACAATCTAGTAGTTACATTTGAAAATTTTGTTCTAGGACATTTTGTTTGAACGCATTCATCAAACTTAATTAAAAAAGTCATTTAAGCCTTTTCACAGTGAGATCTATGCGATATGGCCGAGAAATGTAATTTTGATGTTAAATCCCGAACCGCTGCGCAGAAGTCAACTAAACTTCACCCAATAGTGTATTGTATCACATTCTAGTAGTTACATTTGAAAATTTCGTTCTAGGACATTTGGTTTGAGCGCAATCATTAAACTTAATTAAAAAAGTAATTTAAGCCTTTTCACAGTGAGATCTATGCGATATGGCCGAGAAATGTAATTTTGATGTTAACTCCCAAACCGCTGCGCAGAAGTCAACCAAACTTCACCCAATAGTGTATTGTATCACAATCTAGTAGTTACATTTGAAAATTTTGTTCTAGGACATTTTGTTTGAACGCAATCATCAAACTTAATTAAAAAAGTCATTTAAGCCTTTTCACAGTGAGATCTATGCGATATGGCCGAGAAATGTAATTTTGATGTTAACTCCCAAACCGCTGCGCAGAAGTCAACCAAACTTCACCCAATAGTGTATTGTATCACAGTCTAGTAGTTACATTTGAAAATTTTGTTCTAGAAAATTTTGTTTGAGCGCAATCCTCAAACTTAGGTCAAAAAAGCCATTTAAGCCTTTTCACAGTGAGATCTATGCGATATGGCCGAGAAATGTAATTTTGATGTTAACTCCCAAACCGCTGCGCAGAAGTCAACCAAACTTCACCCAATAGTGTATTGTATCACAATCTAGGAGTTACATTTGAAAATTTTGTTCTAGGAAATTTTGTTTGAGCGCAATCCTCAAACTTAGGTCAAAAAAGCCATTTAAGCCTTTTCACAGTGAGATCTATGCGATATGGCCGAGAAATGTAATTTTGATGTTAACTCCCAAACCGCTGCGCAGAAGTCAACCAAACTTCATCCATTAGTGTATTGTATCACAATCTAGTAATTACATGTGGAAATTTGGTTCTAGGACATTTGATTTGAGCGCAATCCTCAAACTTAGGTCAAAAAAGCCATTTAAGCCTTTTCACAGTGAGATCTATGCGATATGGCCGAGAAATGTAATTTTGATGTTAACTCCCAAACCGCTGCGCAGAAGTCAACCAAACTTCACCCAATAGTGTATTGTATCACAATCTAGTAGTTACATTTGAAAATTTTGTTCTAGGACATTTTGTTTGAACGCAATCATCAAACTTAATTAAAAAAGTCATTTAAGCCCTTTCACAGTGAGATCTATGCGATATGGCCGAGAAATGTAATTTTGATGTTAACTCCCAAACCGCTGCGCAGAAGTCAACCAAACTTCATCCATTAGTGTATTGTATCACAATCTAGTAGTTACATGTGAAAATTTGGTTCTAGGACATTTGATTTGAGCGCAATCCTCAAACTTAGGTCAAAAAAGCCATTTAAGCCTTTTCACAGTGAGATCTATGCGATATGGCCGAGAAATGTAATTTTGATGTTAACTCTCAAACCGCTGCGCAGAAGTCAACCAAACTTCACCCAATAGTGTATTGTATCACAATCTAGTAGTTACATTTGAAAATTTTGTTCTAGGAAATTTTGTTTGAGCGCAATCATCAAACTTAATTAAAAAAGTCATTTAAGCCTTTTCACAGTGAGATCTATGCGATATGGCCGAGAAATGTAATTTTGATGTTAACTCCCAAACCGCTGCGCAGAAGTCAACCAAACTTCACCCATTAGTGTATTGTATCACAATCTAGTAGTTACATGTGAAAATTTGGTTCTAGGACATTTGATTTGAGCGCAATCCTCAAACTTAGGTCAAAAAAGCCATTTAAGCCTTTTCACAGTGAGATCTATGCGATATGGCCGAGAAATGTAAATTTGATGTTAACTCCCAAACCGCTGCGCAGAAGTCAACCAAACTTCACCCAATAGTGTATTGTATCACATTCTAGTAGTTACATTTGAAAATTTCGTTCTAGGACATTTGGTTTGAGCGCAATTATTAAACTTAGGTCAAAAAAGCCATTTAAGCCTTTCCACAGTGAGATCTATGCGATATGGCCGAGAAATGTAATTTTGATGTTAACTCCCAAACCGCTGCGCAGAAGTAAACCAAACTTCACCCATTAGTGTATTGTATCACAATCTAGTAGTTACATGTGGAAATTTGGTTCTAGGACATTTGATTTGAGCGCAATCCTCAAACTTAGGTCAAAAAAGCCATTTAAGCCTTTTCACAGTGAGATCTATGCGATATGGCCGAGAAATGTAATTTTGATGTTAAATCCCAAACCGCTGCGCAGAAGTCAACTAAACTTCACCCAATAATGTATTGTATCACATTCTAGTAGTTACATTTGAAAATTTCGTTCTAGGACATTTGGTTTGAGCGCAATCATTAAACTTAATTAAAAAAGTCATTTAAGCCAGTTCACAGTGAGATCTATGCGATGTGGCCGAGAAATGTAATTTTGATGTTCACTCCCAAACCGCTGCGCAGAAGTCAACCAAACTTCACCCAATAGTGTATTGTATCACAATCTAGTAGTTACATTTGAAAATTTTGTTCTATGACATTTTGTTTGAACGCAATCATCAAACTTAATTAAAAAAGTCATTTAAGCCTTTTCACAGTGAGATCTATGCGATATGGCCGAGAAATGTAATTTTGATGTTAACTCCCAAACCGCTGCGCAGAAGTCAACCAAACTTCACCCAATAGTGTATTGTATCACAATCTAGTAGTTACATTTGAAAATTTTGTTCTAGGAAATTTTGTTTGAGCGCAATAATCAAACTTAATTAAAAAAGTCATTTAAGCCTTTTCACAGTGAGATCTATGCGATATGGCCGAGAAATGTAATTTTGATGTTAACTCCCAAACCGCTGCGCAGAAGTCAACCAAACTTCACCCAATAGTGTATTGTATCACATTCTAGTAGTTACATTTGAAAATTTCGTTCTAGGACATTTGGTTTGAGCGCAATCCTCAAACTTAGGTCAAAAAAGCCATTTAAGCCTTTTCACAGTGAGATCTATGCGATATGGCCGAGAAATGTTATTTTGATGTTAACTCCCAAACCGCTGCGCAGAAGTCAACCAAACTTCATCCATTAGTGTATTGTATCACAATCTAGTAATTACATGTGGAAATTTGGTTCTAGGACATTTGATTTGAGCGCAATCCTCAAACTTAGTTCAAAAAAGCCATTTAAGCCTTTTCACAGTGAGATCTATGCGATATGGCCGAGAAATGTAATTTTGATGTTAACTCCCAAACCGCTGCGCAGAAGTCAACCAAACTTCACCCAATAGTGTATTGTATCACATTCTAGTAGTTACATTTTAAAATTTCGTTCTAGGACATTTGGTTTGAGCGCAATTATTAAACTTAGGTCAAAAAAGCCATTTAAGCCTTTTCACAGTGAGATCTATGCGATATGGCCGAGAAATGTAATTTTGATGTTAACTCCCAAACCGCTGCGCAGAAGTAAACCAAACTTCACCCATTAGTGTATTGTATCACAATCTAGTAGTTACATGTGGAAATTTGGTTCTAGGACATTTGATTTGAGCGCAATCCTCAAACTTAGGTCAAAAAAGCCATTTAAGCCTTTTCACAGTGAGATCTATGCGATATGGCCGAGAAATGTAATTTTGATGTTAACTCCCAAACCGCTGCGCAGAAGTCAACCAAACTTCACCCAATAGTGTATTGTATCACAATCTTGTAGTTACATGTGAAAATTTTGTTCTAGGACATTTTGTTTGAACGCAATCATCAAACTTAATTAAAAAAGTCATTTAAGCCTTTTCACAGTTAGATCTATGCGATATGGCCGAGAAATGTAATTTTGATGTTAACTCCCAAACCGCTGCGCAGAAGTCAACTAAACTCACCCAATAGTGTATTGTATCACATTCTAGTAGTTACATTTGAAAATTTCGTTCTAGGACATTTGGTTTGAGCGCAATTATTAAACTTAGGTCAAAAAAGCCATTTAAGCCTTTCCACAGTGAGATCTATGCGATATGGCCGAGAAATGTAATTTTGATGTTAACTCCCAAACCGCTGCGCAGAAGTAAACCAAACTTCACCCATTAGTGTATTGTATCACAATCTAGTAGTTACATGTGGAAATTTGGTTCTAGGACATTTGATTTGAGCGCAATCCTCAAACTTAGGTCAAAAAAGCCATTTAAGCCTTTTCACAGTGAGATCTATGCGATATGGCCGAGAAATGTAATTTTGATGTTAAATCCCAAACCGCTGCGCAGAAGTCAACTAAACTTCACCCAATAATGTATTGTATCACATTCTAGTAGTTACATTTGAAATTTTCGTTCTAGGACATTTGGTTTGAGCGCAATCATTAAACTTAATTAAAAAAGTCATTTAAGCCAGTTCACAGTGAGATCTATGCGATGTGGCCGAGAAATGTAATTTTGATGTTCACTCCCAAACCGCTGCGCAGAAGTCAACCAAACTTCACCCAATAGTGTATTGTATCACAATCTAGTAGTTACATTTGAAAATTTTGTTCTATGACATTTTGTTTGAACGCAATCATCAAACTTAATTAAAAAAGTCATTTAAGCCTTTTCACAGTGAGATCTATGCGATATGGCCGAGAAATGTAATTTTGATGTTAACTCCCAAACCGCTGCGCAGAAGTCAACCAAACTTCACCCAATAGTGTATTGTATCACAATCTAGTAGTTACATTTGAAAATTTTGTTCTAGGAAATTTTGTTTGAGCGCAATAATCAAACTTAATTAAAAAAGTCATTTAAGCCTTTTCACAGTGAGATCTATGCGATATGGCCGAGAAATGTAATTTTGATGTTAACTCCCAAACCGCTGCGCAGAAGTCAACCAAACTTCACCCAATAGTGTATTGTATCACAATCTAGGAGTTACATTTGAAAATTTTGTTCTAGGAAATTTTGTTTGAGCGCAATCCTCAAACTTAGGTCAAAAAAGCCATTTAAGCCTTTTCACAGTGAGATCTATGCGATATGGCCGAGAAATGTTATTTTGATGTTAACTCCCAAACCGCTGCGCAGAAGTCAACCAAACTTCATCCATTAGTGTATTGTATCACAATCTAGTAATTACATGTGGAAATTTGGTTCTAGGACATTTGATTTGAGCGCAATCCTCAAACTTAGTTCAAAAAAGCCATTTAAGCCTTTTCACAGTGAGATCTATGCGATATGGCCGAGAAATGTAATTTTGATGTTAACTCCCAAACCGCTGCGCAGAAGTCAACCAAACTTCACCCAATAGTGTATTGTATCACATTCTAGTAGTTACATTTTAAAATTTCGTTCTAGGACATTTGGTTTGAGCGCAATTATTAAACTTAGGTCAAAAAAGCCATTTAAGCCTTTTCACAGTGAGATCTATGCGATATGGCCGAGAAATGTAATTTTGATGTTAACTCCCAAACCGCTGCGCAGAAGTAAACCAAACTTCACCCATTAGTGTATTGTATCACAATCTAGTAGTTACATGTGGAAATTTGGTTCTAGCACATTTGATTTGAGCGCAATCCTCAAACTTAGGTCAAAAAAGCCATTTAAGCCTTTTCACAGTGAGATCTATGCGATATGGCCGAGAAATGTAATTTTGATGTTAACTCCCAAACCGCTGCGCAGAAGTCAACCAAACTTCACCCAATAGTGTATTGTATCACAATCTTGTAGTTACATGTGAAAATTTTGTTCTAGGACATTTTGTTTGAACGCAATCATCAAACTTAATTAAAAAAGTCATTTAAGCCTTTTCACAGTTAGATCTATGCGATATGGCCGAGAAATGTAATTTTGATGTTAACTCCCAAACCGCTGCGCAGAAGTCAACTAAACTCACCCAATAGTGTATTGTATCACATTCTAGTAGTTACATTTGAAAATTTCGTTCTAGGACATTTGGTTCGAGCGCAATCATTAAACTTAATTAAAAAAGTCATTTAAGCCTTTTCACAGTGAGATCTATGCGATATGGCCGAGAAATGTAATTTTGATGTTAACTCCCAAACCGCTGCGCAGAAGTCAACCAAACTTCACCCAATAGTGTATTGTATCACAATCTAGTAGTTACATTTGAAAATTTTGTTCTAGGAAATTTTGTTTGAGCGCAATCATCAAACTTAATTAAAAAAGTCATTTAAGCCTTTTCACAGTGAGATCTATGCGATATGGCCGAGAAATGTAATTTTGATGTTAACTCCCAAACCGCTGCGCAGAAGTCAACCAAACTTCACCCAATAGTGTATTGTATCACATTCTAGTAGTTACATTTGAAAATTTCGTTCTAGGACATTTGGTTTGAGCGCACGCATTAAACTTAGGTCAAAAAAGCCATTTAAGCCTTTTCACAGTGAGATCTATGCGATATGGCCGAGAAATGTAATTTTGATGTTAACTCCCAAACCGCTGCGCAGAAGTCAACCAAACTTCACCCAATAGTGTATTGTATCACAGTCTAGTAGTTACATTTGAAAATTTTGTTCTAGAAAATTTTGTTTGAGCGCAATCCTCAAACTTAGGTCAAAAAAGCCATTTAAGCCTTTTCACAGTGAGATCTATGCGATATGGCCGAGAAATGTAATTTTGATGTTAACTCACAAACCGCTGCGCAGAAGTCAACCAAACTTCACCCAATAGTGTATTGTATCACAATCTAGGAGTTACATTTGAAAATTTTGTTCTAGGAAATTTTGTTTGAGCGCAATCCTCAAACTTAGGTCAAAAAAGCCATTTAAGCCTTTTCACAGTGAGATCTATGCGATATGGCCGAGAAATGTAATTTTGATGTTAACTCCCAAACCGCTGCGCAGAAGTCAACCAAACTTCACCCAATAGTGTATTGTATCACATTCTAGTAGTTACATTTTAAAATTTCGTTCTAGGACATTTGGTTTGAGCGCAATTATTAAACTTAGGTCAAAAAAGCCATTTAAGCCTTTTCACAGTGAGATCTATGCGATATGGCCGAGAAATGTAATTTTGATGTTAACTCCCAAACCGCTGCGCAGAAGTAAACCAAACTTCACCCAATAGTGTATTGTATCACAATCTAGTAGTTACATTTGAAAATTTTGTTCTAGGACATTTTGTTTGAACGCATTCATCAAACTTAATTAAAAAAGTCATTTAAGCCTTTTCACAGTGAGATCTATGCGATATGGCCGAGAAATGTAATTTTGATGTTAAATCCCGAACCGCTGCGCAGAAGTCAACTAAACTTCACCCAATAGTGTATTGTATCACATTCTAGTAGTTACATTTGAAAATTTCGTTCTAGGACATTTGGTTTGAGCGCAATCATTAAACTTAATTAAAAAAGTAATTTAAGCCTTTTCACAGTGAGATCTATGCGATATGGCCGAGAAATGTAATTTTGATGTTAACTCCCAAACCGCTGCGCAGAAGTCAACCAAACTTCACCCAATAGTGTATTGTATCACAATCTAGTAGTTACATTTGAAAATTTTGTTCTAGGACATTTTGTTTGAACGCAATCATCAAACTTAATTAAAAAAGTCATTTAAGCCTTTTCACAGTGAGATCTATGCGATATGGCCGAGAAATGTAATTTTGATGTTAACTCCCAAACCGCTGCGCAGAAGTCAACCAAACTTCACCCAATAGTGTATTGTATCACAGTCTAGTAGTTACATTTGAAAATTTTGTTCTAGAAAATTTTGTTTGAGCGCAATCCTCAAACTTAGGTCAAAAAAGCCATTTAAGCCTTTTCACAGTGAGATCTATGCGATATGGCCGAGAAATGTAATTTTGATGTTAACTCCCAAACCGCTGCGCAGAAGTCAACCAAACTTCACCCAATAGTGTATTGTATCACAATCTAGGAGTTACATTTGAAAATTTTGTTCTAGGAAATTTTGTTTGAGCGCAATCCTCAAACTTAGGTCAAAAAAGCCATTTAAGCCTTTTCACAGTGAGATCTATGCGATATGGCCGAGAAATGTAATTTTGATGTTAACTCCCAAACCGCTGCGCAGAAGTCAACCAAACTTCATCCATTAGTGTATTGTATCACAATCTAGTAATTACATGTGGAAATTTGGTTCTAGGACATTTGATTTGAGCGCAATCCTCAAACTTAGGTCAAAAAAGCCATTTAAGCCTTTTCACAGTGAGATCTATGCGATATGGCCGAGAAATGTAATTTTGATGTTAACTCCCAAACCGCTGCGCAGAAGTCAACCAAACTTCACCCAATAGTGTATTGTATCACAATCTAGTAGTTACATTTGAAAATTTTGTTCTAGGACATTTTGTTTGAACGCAATCATCAAACTTAATTAAAAAAGTCATTTAAGCCCTTTCACAGTGAGATCTATGCGATATGGCCGAGAAATGTAATTTTGATGTTAACTCCCAAACCGCTGCGCAGAAGTCAACCAAACTTCATCCATTAGTGTATTGTATCACAATCTAGTAGTTACATGTGAAAATTTGGTTCTAGGACATTTGATTTGAGCGCAATCCTCAAACTTAGGTCAAAAAAGCCATTTAAGCCTTTTCACAGTGAGATCTATGCGATATGGCCGAGAAATGTAATTTTGATGTTAACTCTCAAACCGCTGCGCAGAAGTCAACCAAACTTCACCCAATAGTGTATTGTATCACAATCTAGTAGTTACATTTGAAAATTTTGTTCTAGGAAATTTTGTTTGAGCGCAATCATCAAACTTAATTAAAAAAGTCATTTAAGCCTTTTCACAGTGAGATCTATGCGATATGGCCGAGAAATGTAATTTTGATGTTAACTCCCAAACCGCTGCGCAGAAGTCAACCAAACTTCACCCATTAGTGTATTGTATCACAATCTAGTAGTTACATGTGAAAATTTGGTTCTAGGACATTTGATTTGAGCGCAATCCTCAAACTTAGGTCAAAAAAGCCATTTAAGCCTTTTCACAGTGAGATCTATGCGATATGGCCGAGAAATGTAAATTTGATGTTAACTCCCAAACCGCTGCGCAGAAGTCAACCAAACTTCACCCAATAGTGTATTGTATCACATTCTAGTAGTTACATTTGAAAATTTCGTTCTAGGACATTTGGTTTGAGCGCAATTATTAAACTTAGGTCAAAAAAGCCATTTAAGCCTTTCCACAGTGAGATCTATGCGATATGGCCGAGAAATGTAATTTTGATGTTAACTCCCAAACCGCTGCGCAGAAGTAAACCAAACTTCACCCATTAGTGTATTGTATCACAATCTAGTAGTTACATGTGGAAATTTGGTTCTAGGACATTTGATTTGAGCGCAATCCTCAAACTTAGGTCAAAAAAGCCATTTAAGCCTTTTCACAGTGAGATCTATGCGATATGGCCGAGAAATGTAATTTTGATGTTAAATCCCAAACCGCTGCGCAGAAGTCAACTAAACTTCACCCAATAATGTATTGTATCACATTCTAGTAGTTACATTTGAAAATTTCGTTCTAGGACATTTGGTTTGAGCGCAATCATTAAACTTAATTAAAAAAGTCATTTAAGCCAGTTCACAGTGAGATCTATGCGATGTGGCCGAGAAATGTAATTTTGATGTTCACTCCCAAACCGCTGCGCAGAAGTCAACCAAACTTCACCCAATAGTGTATTGTATCACAATCTAGTAGTTACATTTGAAAATTTTGTTCTATGACATTTTGTTTGAACGCAATCATCAAACTTAATTAAAAAAGTCATTTAAGCCTTTTCACAGTGAGATCTATGCGATATGGCCGAGAAATGTAATTTTGATGTTAACTCCCAAACCGCTGCGCAGAAGTCAACCAAACTTCACCCAATAGTGTATTGTATCACAATCTAGTAGTTACATTTGAAAATTTTGTTCTAGGAAATTTTGTTTGAGCGCAATAATCAAACTTAATTAAAAAAGTCATTTAAGCCTTTTCACAGTGAGATCTATGCGATATGGCCGAGAAATGTAATTTTGATGTTAACTCCCAAACCGCTGCGCAGAAGTCAACCAAACTTCACCCAATAGTGTATTGTATCACATTCTAGTAGTTACATTTGAAAATTTCGTTCTAGGACATTTGGTTTGAGCGCAATCCTCAAACTTAGGTCAAAAAAGCCATTTAAGCCTTTTCACAGTGAGATCTATGCGATATGGCCGAGAAATGTTATTTTGATGTTAACTCCCAAACCGCTGCGCAGAAGTCAACCAAACTTCATCCATTAGTGTATTGTATCACAATCTAGTAATTACATGTGGAAATTTGGTTCTAGGACATTTGATTTGAGCGCAATCCTCAAACTTAGTTCAAAAAAGCCATTTAAGCCTTTTCACAGTGAGATCTATGCGATATGGCCGAGAAATGTAATTTTGATGTTAACTCCCAAACCGCTGCGCAGAAGTCAACCAAACTTCACCCAATAGTGTATTGTATCACATTCTAGTAGTTACATTTTAAAATTTCGTTCTAGGACATTTGGTTTGAGCGCAATTATTAAACTTAGGTCAAAAAAGCCATTTAAGCCTTTTCACAGTGAGATCTATGCGATATGGCCGAGAAATGTAATTTTGATGTTAACTCCCAAACCGCTGCGCAGAAGTAAACCAAACTTCACCCATTAGTGTATTGTATCACAATCTAGTAGTTACATGTGGAAATTTGGTTCTAGGACATTTGATTTGAGCGCAATCCTCAAACTTAGGTCAAAAAAGCCATTTAAGCCTTTTCACAGTGAGATCTATGCGATATGGCCGAGAAATGTAATTTTGATGTTAACTCCCAAACCGCTGCGCAGAAGTCAACCAAACTTCACCCAATAGTGTATTGTATCACAATCTTGTAGTTACATGTGAAAATTTTGTTCTAGGACATTTTGTTTGAACGCAATCATCAAACTTAATTAAAAAAGTCATTTAAGCCTTTTCACAGTTAGATCTATGCGATATGGCCGAGAAATGTAATTTTGATGTTAACTCCCAAACCGCTGCGCAGAAGTCAACTAAACTCACCCAATAGTGTATTGTATCACATTCTAGTAGTTACATTTGAAAATTTCGTTCTAGGACATTTGGTTCGAGCGCAATCATTAAACTTAATTAAAAAAGTCATTTAAGCCTTTTCACAGTGAGATCTATGCGATATGGCCGAGAAATGTAATTTTGATGTTAACTCCCAAACCGCTGCGCAGAAGTCAACCAAACTTCACCCAATAGTGTATTGTATCACAATCTAGTAGTTACATTTGAAAATTTTGTTCTAGGAAATTTTGTTTGAGCGCAATCATCAACTTAATTAAAAAAGTCATTTAAGCCTTTTCACAGTGAGATCTATGCGATATGGCCGAGAAATGTAATTTTGATGTTAACTCCCAAACCGCTGCGCAGAAGTCAACCAAACTTCACCCAATAGTGTATTGTATCACATTCTTGTAGTTACATTTGAAAATTTCGTTCTAGGACATTTGGTTTGAGCGCACTCATTAAACTTAGGTCAAAAAAGCCATTTAAGCCTTTTCACAGTGAGATCTATGCGATATGGCCGAGAAATGTAATTTTGATGTTAACTCCCAAACTGCTGCGCAGAAGTCAACCAAACTTCACCCAATAGTGTATTGTATCACAGTCTAGTAGTTATATTTGAAAATTTTGTTCTAGAAAATTTTGTTTGAGCGCAATCCTCAAACTTAGGTCAAAAAAGCCATTTAAGCCTTTTCACAGTGAGATCTATGCGATATGGCCGAGAAATGTAATTTTGATGTTAACTCCCAAACCGCTGCGCAGAAGTCAACCAAACTTCACCCAATAGTGTATTGTATCACAATCTAGGAGTTACATTTGAAAATTTTGTTCTAGGAAATTTTGTTTGAGCGCAATCCTCAAACTTAGGTCAAAAAAGCCATTTAAGCCTTTTCACAGTGAGATCTATGCGATATGGCCGAGAAATGTTATTTTGATGTTAACTCCCAAACCGCTGCGCAGAAGTCAACCAAACTTCATCCATTAGTGTATTGTATCACAATCTAGTAATTACATGTGGAAATTTGGTTCTAGGACATTTGATTTGAGCGCAATCCTCAAACTTAGGTCAAAAAAGCCATTTAAGCCTTTTCACAGTGAGATCTATGCGATATGGCCGAGAAATGTAATTTTGATGTTAACTCCCAAACCGCTGCGCAGAAGTCAACCAAACTTCACCCAATAGTGTATTGTATCACAATCTAGTAGTTACATTTGAAAATTTTGTTCTAGGACATTTTGTTTGAATGCAATCATCAAACTTAATTAAAAAAGTCATTTAAGCCCTTTCACAGTGAGATCTATGCGATATGGCCGAGAAATGTAATTTTGATGTTAACTCCCAAACCGCTGCGCAGAAGTCAACCAAACTTCATCCATTAGTGTATTGTATCACAATCTAGTAGTTACATGTGAAAATTTGGTTCTAGGACATTTGATTTGAGCGCAATCCTCAAACTTAGGTCAAAAAAGCCATTTAAGCCTTTTCACAGTGAGATGTATGCGATATGGCCGAGAAATGTAATTTTGATGTTAACTCCCAAACCGCTGCGCAGAAGTCAACCAAACTTCACCCAATAGTGTATTGTATCACAATCTAGTAGTTACATTTGAAAATTTTGTTCTAGGAAATTTTGTTTGAGCGCAATCATCAAACTTAATTAAAAAAGTCATTTAAGCCTTTTCACAGTGAGATCTATGCGATATGGCCGAGAAATGTAATTTTGATGTTAACTCCCAAACCGCTGCGCAGAAGTCAACCAAACTTCACCCATTAGTGTATTGTATCACAATCTAGTAGTTACATGTGAAAATTTGGTTCTAGGACATTTGATTTGAGCGCAATCCTCAAACTTAGGTCAAAAAAGCCATTTAAGCCTTTTCACAGTGAGATCTATGCGATATGGCCGAGAAATGTAAATTTGATGTTAACTCCCAAACCGCTGCGCAGAAGTCAACCAAACTTCACCCAATAGTGTATTGTATCACATTCTAGTAGTTACATTTGAAAATTTCGTTCTAGGACATTTGGTTTGAGCGCAATTATTAAACTTAGGTCAAAAAAGCCATTTAAGCCTTTTCACAGTGAGATCTATGCGATATGGCCGAGAAATGTAATTTTGATGTTAACTCCCAAACCGCTGCGCAGAAGTAAACCAAACTTCACCCATTAGTGTATTGTATCACAATCTAGTAGTTACATGTGGAAATTTGGTTCTAGGACATTTGATTTGAGCGCAATCCTCAAACTTAGGTCAAAAAAGCCATTTAAGCCTTTTCACAGTGAGATCTATGCGATATGGCCGAGAAATGTAATTTTGATGTTAAATCCCAAACCGCTGCGCAGAAGTCAACTAAACTTCACCCAATAGTGTATTGTATCACATTCTAGTAGTTACATTTGAAAATTTCGTTCTAGGACATTTGGTTTGAGCGCAATCATTAAACTTAATTAAAAAAGTCATTTAAGCCAGTTCACAGTGAGATCTATGCGATGTGGCCGAGAAATGTAATTTTGATGTTCACTCCCAAACCGCTGCGCAGAAGTCAACCAAACTTCACCCAATAGTGTATTGTATCACAATCTAGTAGTTACATTTGAAAATTTTGTTCTATGACATTTTGTTTGAACGCAATCATCAAACTTAATTAAAAAAGTCATTTAAGCCTTTTCACAGTGAGATCTATGCGATATGGCCGAGAAATGTAATTTTGATGTTAACTCCCAAACCGCTGCGCAGAAGTCAACCAAACTTCACCCAATAGTGTATTGTATCACAATCTAGTAGTTACATTTGAAAATTTTGTTCTAGGAAATTTTGTTTGAGCGCAATCATCAAACTTAATTAAAAAAGTCATTTAAGCCTTTTCACAGTGAGATCTATGCGATATGGCCGAGAAATGTAATTTTGATGTTAACTCCCAAACCGCTGCGCAGAAGTCAACCAAACTTCACCCAATAGTGTATTGTATCACATTCTAGTAGTTACATTTGAAAATTTCGTTCTAGGACATTTGGTTTGAGCGCAATCATTAAACTTAGGTCAAAAAAGCCATTTAAGCCTTTTCACAGTGAGATCTATGCGATATGGCCGAGAAATGTAAATTTGATGTTAACTCCCAAACCGCTTCGCAGAAGTCAACCAAACTTCACCCAATAGTGTATTGTATCACATTCTAGTAGTTACATTTGAAAATTTCGTTCTAGGACATTTGGTTTGAGCGCAATTATTAAACTTAGGTCAAAAAAGCCATTTAAGCCTTTTCACAGTGAGATCTATGCGATATGGCCGAGAAATGTAATTTTGATGTTAACTCCCAAACCGCTGCGCAGAAGTAAACCAAACTTCACCCATTAGTGTATTGTATCACAATCTAGTAGTTACATGTGGAAATTTGGTTCTAGGACATTTGATTTGAGCGCAATCCTCAAACTTAGGTCAAAAAAGCCATTTAAGCCTTTTCACAGTGAGATCTATGCGATATGGCCGAGAAATGTAATTTTGATGTTAAATCCCAAACCGCTGCGCAGAAGTCAACTAAACTTCACCCAATAGTGTATTGTATCACATTCTAGTAGTTACATTTGAAAATTTCGTTCTAGGACATTTGGTTTGAGCGCAATCATTAAACTTAATTAAAAAAGTCATTTAAGCCAGTTCACAGTGAGATCTATGCGATGTGGCCGAGAAATGTAATTTTGATGTTCACTCCCAAACCGCTGCGCAGAAGTCAACCAAACTTCACCCAATAGTGTATTGTATCACAATCTAGTAGTTACATTTGAAAATTTTGTTCTATGACATTTTGTTTGAACGCAATCATCAAACTTAATTAAAAAAGTCATTTAAGCCTTTTCACAGTGAGATCTATGCGATATGGCCGAGAAATGTAATTTTGATGTTAACTCCCAAACCGCTGCGCAGAAGTCAACCAAACTTCACCCAATAGTGTATTGTATCACAATCTAGTAGTTACATTTGAAAATTTTGTTCTAGGAAATTTTGTTTGAGCGCAATCATCAAACTTAATTAAAAAAGTCATTTAAGCCTTTTCACAGTGAGATCTATGCGATATGGCCGAGAAATGTAATTTTAATGTTAACTCCAAAACCGCTGCGCAGAAGTCAACCAAACTTCATCCATTAGTGTATTGTATCACAATCTAGTAGTTACATGTGAAAATTTGGTTCTAGGACATTTGATTTGAGCGCAATCCTCAAACTTAGGTCAAAAAAGCCATTTAAGCCTTTTCACAGTGAGATCTATGCGATATGGCCGAGAAATGTAATTTTGATGTTAACTCCCAAACCGCTGCGCAGAAGTCAACCAAACTTCACCCAATAGTGTATTGTATCACAATCTAGTAGTTACATTTGAAAATTTTGTTCTAGGAAATTTTGTTTGAGCGCAATCATCAAACTTAATTAAAAAAGTCATTTAAGCCCTTTCACAGTGAGATCTATGCGATATGGCCGAGAAATGTAATTTTGATGTTAACTCCCAAACCGCTGCGCAGAAGTCAACCAAACTTCATCCATTAGTGTATTGTATCACAATCTAGTAGTTACATGTGAAAATTTGGTTCTAGGACATTTGATTTGAGCGCAATCCTCAAACTTAGGTCAAAAAAGCCATTTAAGCCTTTTCACAGTGAGATCTATGCGATATGGCCGAGAAATGTAATTTTGATGTTAACTCCCAAACCGCTGCGCAGAAGTCAACCAAACTTCACCCAATAGTGTATTGTATCACAATCTAGTAGTTACATTTGAAAATTTTGTTCTAGGAAATTTTGTTTGAGCGCAATCATCAAACTTAATTAAAAAAGTCATTTAAGCCTTTTCACAGTGAGATCTATGCGATATGGCCGAGAAATGTAATTTTGATGTTAACTCCCAAACCGCTGCGCAGAAGTCAACCAAACTTCACCCATTAGTGTATTGTATCACAATCTAGTAGTTACATGTGAAAATTTGGTTCTAGGACATTTGATTTGAGCGCAATCCTCAAACTTAGGTCAAAAAAGCCATTTAAGCCTTTTCACAGTGAGATCTATGCGATATGGCCGAGAAATGTAAATTTGATGTTAACTCCCAAACCGCTGCGCAGAAGTCAACCAAACTTCACCCAATAGTGTATTGTATCACATTCTAGTAGTTACATTTGAAAATTTCGTTCTAGGACATTTGGTTTGAGCGCAATTATTAAACTTAGGTCAAAAAAGCCATTTAAGCCTTTTCACAGTGAGATCTATGCGATATGGCCGAGAAATGTAATTTTGATGTTAACTCCCAAACCGCTGCGCAGAAGTAAACCAAACTTCACCCATTAGTGTATTGTATCACAATCTAGTAGTTACATGTGGAAATTTGGTTCTAGGACATTTGATTTGAGCGCAATCCTCAAACTTAGGTCAAAAAAGCCATTTAAGCCTTTTCACAGTGAGATCTATGCGATATGGCCGAGAAATGTAATTTTGATGTTAAATCCCAAACCGCTGCGCAGAAGTCAACTAAACTTCACCCAATAGTGTATTGTATCACATTCTAGTAGTTACATTTGAAAATTTCGTTCTAGGACATTTGGTTTGAGCGCAATCATTAAACTTAATTAAAAAAGTCATTTAAGCCAGTTCACAGTGAGATCTTTGCGATGTGGCCGAGAAATGTAATTTTGATGTTCACTCCCAAACCGCTGCGCAGAAGTCAACCAAACTTCACCCAATAGTGTATTGTATCACAATCTAGTAGTTACATTTGAAAATTTTGTTCTATGACATTTTGTTTGAACGCAATCATCAAACTTAATTAAAAAAGTCATTTAAGCCTTTTCACAGTGAGATCTATGCGATATGGCCAGAAATGTAATTTTGATGTTAACTCCCAAACCGCTGCGCAGAAGTCAACCAAACTTCACCCAATAGTGTATTGTATCACAATCTAGTAGTTACATGTGAAAATTTTGTTCTAGGAAATTTTGTTTGAGCGCAATCATCAAACTTAATTTAAAAAGTCATTTAAGCCTTTTCACAGTGAGATCTATGCGATATGGCCGAGAAATGTAATTTTGATGTTAACTCCCAAACCGCTGCGCAGAAGTCAACCAAACTTCACCCATTAGTGTATTGTATCACAATCTAGTAGTTACATGTGAAAATTTGGTTCTAGGACATTTGATTTGAGCGCAATCCTCAAACTTAGGTCAAAAAAGCCATTTAAGCCTTTTCACAGTGAGATCTATGCGATATGGCCGAGAAATGTAATTTTGATGTTAACTCCCAAACCGCTGCGCAGAAGTCAACCAACCTTCACCCAATAGTGTATTGTATCACAATCTAGTAGTTACATTTGAAAATTTTGTTCTAGGACATTTTGTTTGAACGCAATCATCAAACTTAATTAAAAAAGTCATTTAAGCCTTTTCACAGTGAGATCTATGCGATATGGCCGAGAAATGTAATTTTGATGTTAACTCCCAAACCGCTGCGCAGAAGTCAACCAAACTTCACCCAATAGTGTATTGTATCACAATCTAGTAGTTACATTTGAAAATTTTGTTCTAGGAAATTTTGTTTGAGCGCAATCATCAAACTTAATTAAAAAAGTCATTTAAGCCTTTTCACAGTGAGATCTATGCGATATGGCCGAGAAATGTAATTTTGATGTTAACTCCCAAACCGCTGCGCAGAAGTCAACCAAACTTCACCCATTAGTGTAGTGTATCACAATCTAGTAGTTACATGTGAAAATTTGGTTCTAGGACATTTGATTTGAGCGCAATCCTCAAACTTAGGTCAAAAAAGCCATTTAAGCCTTTTCACAGTGAGATCTATGCGATATGGCCGAGAAATGTAATTTTGATGTTAACTCCCAAACCGCTGCGCAGAAGTCAACCAAACTTCACCCAATAGTGTATTGTATCACAATCTAGTAGTTACATTTGAAAATTTCGTTCTAGGACATTTGGTTTGAGCGCAATTATTAAACTTAGGTCAAAAAAGCCATTTAAGCCTTTTCACAGTGAGATCTATGCGATATGGCCGAGAAATGTAATTTTGATGTTAACTCCCAAACCGCTGCGCAGAAGTCAACCAAACTTCACCCAATAGTGTATTATATCACATTCTAGTAGTTACATTTGAAAATTTTGTTCTAGGACATTTTGTTTGAACGCAATCATCAAACTTAATTAAAAAAGTCATTTAAGCCTTTTCACAGTGAGATCTATGCGATATGGCCGAGAAATGTAATTTTGATGTTAACTCCCAAACCGCTGCGCAGAAGTCAACCAAACTTCACCCAATAGTGTATTTTATCACATTCTAGTAGTTACATTTGAAAATTTCGTTCTAGGACATTTGGTTTGAGCGCAATCATTAAACTTAATTAAAAAAGTCATTTAAGCCAGTTCACAGTGAGATCTATGCGATGTGGCCGAGAAATGTAATTTTGATGTTCACTCCCAAACCGCTGCGCAGAAGTCAACCAAACTTCACCCAATAGTGTATTGTATCACAATCTAGTAGTTACATTTGAAAATTTTGTTCTATGACATTTTGTTTGAACGCAATCATCAAACTTAATTAAAAAAGTCATTTAAGCCTTTTCACAGTGAGATCTATGCGATATGGCCGAGAAATGTAATTTTGATGTTAACTCCCAAACCGCTGCGCAGAAGTCAACCAAACTTCACCCAATAGTGTATTGTATCACAATCTAGTAGTTACATTTGAAAATTTTGTTCTAGGAAATTTTGTTTGAGCGCAATCATCAAACTTAATTAAAAAAGTCATTTAAGCCTTTTCACAGTGAGATCTATGCGATATGGCCGAGAAATGTAATTTTGATGTTAACTCCCAAACCGCTGCGCAGAAGTCAACCAAACTTCATCCATTAGTGTATTGTATCACAATCTAGTAGTTACATGTGAAAATTTGGTTCTAGGACATTTGATTTGAGCGCAATCCTCAAACTTAGGTCAAAAAAGCCATTTAAGCCTTTTCACAGTGAGATCTATGCGATATGGCCGAGAAATGTAATTTTGATGTTAACTCCCAAACCGCTGCGCAGAAGTCAACCAAACTTCACCCAATAGTGTATTGTATCACAATCTAGTAGTTACATTTGAAAATTTTGTTCTAGGAAATTTTGTTTGAGCGCAATCATCAAACTTAATTAAAAAAGTCATTTAAGCCCTTTCACAGTGAGATCTATGCGATATGGCCGAGAAATGTAATTTTGATGTTAACTCCCAAACCGCTGCGCAGAAGTCAACCAAACTTCATCCATTAGTGTATTGTATCACAATCTAGTAGTTACATGTGAAAATTTGGTTCTAGGACATTTGATTTGAGCGCAATCCTCAAACTTAGGTCAAAAAAGCCATTTAAGCCTTTTCACAGTGAGATCTATGCGATATGGCCGAGAAATGTAATTTTGATGTTAACTCCCAAACCGCTGCGCAGAAGTCAACCAAACTTCACCCAATAGTGTATTGTATCACAATCTAGTAGTTACATTTGAAAATTTTGTTCTAGGAAATTTTGTTTGAGCGCAATCATCAAACTTAATTAAAAAAGTCATTTAAGCCTTTTCACAGTGAGATCTATGCGATATGGCCGAGAAATGTAATTTTGATGTTAACTCCCAAACCGCTGCGCAGAAGTCAACCAAACTTCACCCATTAGTGTATTGTATCACAATCTAGTAGTTACATGTGAAAATTTGGTTCTAGGACATTTGATTTGAGCGCAATCCTCAAACTTAGGTCAAAAAAGCCATTTAAGCCTTTTCACAGTGAGATCTATGCGATATGGCCGAGAAATGTAAATTTGATGTTAACTCCCAAACCGCTGCGCAGAAGTCAACCAAACTTCACCCAATAGTGTATTGTATCACATTCTAGTAGTTACATTTGAAAATTTCGTTCTAGGACATTTGGTTTGAGCGCAATTATTAAACTTAGGTCAAAAAAGCCATTTAAGCCTTTTCACAGTGAGATCTATGCGATATGGCCGAGAAATGTAATTTTGATGTTAACTCCCAAACCGCTGCGCAGAAGTAAACCAAACTTCACCCATTAGTGTATTGTATCACAATCTAGTAGTTACATGTGGAAATTTGGTTCTAGGACATTTGATTTGAGCGCAATCCTCAAACTTAGGTCAAAAAAGCCATTTAAGCCTTTTCACAGTGAGATCTATGCGATATGGCCGAGAAATGTAATTTTGATGTTAAATCCCAAACCGCTGCGCAGAAGTCAACTAAACTTCACCCAATAGTGTATTGTATCACATTCTAGTAGTTACATTTGAAAATTTCGTTCTAGGACATTTGGTTTGAGCGCAATCATTAAACTTAATTAAAAAAGTCATTTAAGCCAGTTCACAGTGAGATCTTTGCGATGTGGCCGAGAAATGTAATTTTGATGTTCACTCCCAAACCGCTGCGCAGAAGTCAACCAAACTTCACCCAATAGTGTATTGTATCACAATCTAGTAGTTACATTTGAAAATTTTGTTCTATGACATTTTGTTTGAACGCAATCATCAAACTTAATTAAAAAAGTCATTTAAGCCTTTTCACAGTGAGATCTATGCGATATGGCCAGAAATGTAATTTTGATGTTAACTCCCAAACCGCTGCGCAGAAGTCAACCAAACTTCACCCAATAGTGTATTGTATCACAATCTAGTAGTTACATGTGAAAATTTTGTTCTAGGAAATTTTGTTTGAGCGCAATCATCAAACTTAATTAAAAAAGTCATTTAAGCCTTTTCACAGTGAGATCTATGCGATATGGCCGAGAAATGTAATTTTGATGTTAACTCCCAAACCGCTGCGCAGAAGTCAACCAAACTTCACCCATTAGTGTATTGTATCACAATCTAGTAGTTACATGTGAAAATTTGGTTCTAGGACATTTGATTTGAGCGCAATCCTCAAACTTAGGTCAAAAAAGCCATTTAAGCCTTTTCACAGTGAGATCTATGCGATATGGCCGAGAAATGTAATTTTGATGTTAACTCCCAAACCGCTGCGCAGAAGTCAACCAAACTTCACCCAATAGTGTATTGTATCACAATCTAGTAGTTACATTTGAAAATTTTGTTCTAGGAAATTTTGTTTGAGCGCAATCATCAAACTTAATTAAAAAAGTCATTTAAGCCTTTTCACTGTGAGATCTATGCGATATGGCCGAGAAATGTAATTTTGATGTTAACTCCCAAACCGCTGCGCAGAAGTCAACCAAACTTCATCCATTAGTGTATTGTATCACAATCTAGTAGTTACATGTGAAAATTTGGTTCTAGGACATTTGATTTGAGCGCAATCCTCAAACTTAGGTCAAAAAAGCCATTTAAGCCTTTTCACAGTGAGATCTATGCGATATGGCCGAGAAATGTAAATTTGATGTTAACTCCCAAACCGCTGCGCAGAAGTCAACCAAACTTCACCCAATAGTGTATTGTATCACATTCTAGTAGTTACATTTGAAAATTTCGTTCTAGGACATTTGGTTTGAGCGCAATTATTAAACTTAGGTCAAAAAAGCCATTTAAGCCTTTTCACAGTGAGATCTATGCGATATGGCCGAGAAATGTAATTTTGATGTTAACTCCCAAACCGCTGCGCAGAAGTAAACCAAACTTCACCCATTAGTGTATTGTATCACAATCTAGTAGTTACATGTGGAAATTTGGTTCTAGGACATTTGATTTGAGCGCAATCCTCAAACTTAGGTCAAAAAAGCCATTTAAGCCTTTTCACAGTGAGATCTATGCGATATGGCCGAGAAATGTAATTTTGATGTTAAATCCCAAACCGCTGCGCAGAAGTCAACTAAACTTCACCCAATAGTGTATTGTATCACATTCTAGTAGTTACATTTGAAAATTTCGTTCTAGGACATTTGGTTTGAGCGCAATCATTAAACTTAATTAAAAAAGTCATTTAAGCCAGTTCACAGTGAGATCTATGCGATGTGGCCGAGAAATGTAATTTTGATGTTCACTCCCAAACCGCTGCGCAGAAGTCAACCAAACTTCACCCAATAGTGTATTGTATCACAATCTAGTAGTTACATTTGAAAATTTTGTTCTATGACATTTTGTTTGAACGCAATCATCAAACTTAATTAAAAAAGTCATTTAAGCCTTTTCACAGTGAGATCTATGCGATATGGCCGAGAAATGTAATTTTGATGTTAACTCCCAAACCGCTGCGCAGAAGTCAACCAAACTTCACCCAATAGTGTATTGTATCACAATCTAGTAGTTACATTTGAAAATTTTGTTCTATGACATTTTGTTTGAACGCAATCATCAAACTTAATTAAAAAAGTCATTTAAGCCTTTTCACAGTGAGATCTATGCGATATGGCCGAGAAATGTAATTTTGATGTTAACTCCCAAACCGCTGCGCAGAAGTCAACCAAACTTCACCCAATAGTGTATTGTATCACAATCTAGTAGTTACATTTGAAAATTTTGTTCTAGGAAATTTTGTTTGAGCGCAATCATCAAACTTAATTAAAAAAGTCATTTAAGCCTTTTCACAGTGAGATCTATGCGATATGGCCGAGAAATGTAATTTTGATGTTAACTCCCAAACCGCTGCGCAGAAGTCAACCAAACTTCACCCATTAGTGTATTGTATCACAATCTAGTAGTTACATGTGGAAATTTGGTTCTAGGACATTTGATTTGAGCGCAATCCTCAAACTTAGGTCAAAAAAGCCATTTAAGCCTTTTCACAGTGAGATCTATGCGATATGGCCGAGAAATGTAATTTTGATGTTGACTCCCAAACCGCTGCGCAGAAGTCAACCAAACTTCACCCAATAGTGTATTGTATCACAATCTAGTAGTTACATTTGAAAATTTTGTTCTAGGAAATTTTGTTTGAGCGCAATCATTAAACTTAATTAAAAAAGTCATTTAAGCCTTTTCACAGTGAGATCTATGCGATGTGGCCGAGAAATGTAATTTTGATGTTCACTCCCAAACCGCTGCGCAGAAGTCAACCAAACTTCACCCATTAGTGTATTGTATCACAATCTAGTAGTTACATGTGGAAATTTGGTTATAGGACATTTGATTTGAGCGCAATCTTCAAACTTAGGTCAAAAAAGCCATTTAAGCCTTTTCACAGTGAGATCTATGCGATATGGCCGAGAAATGTAATTTTGATGTTAACTCCCAAACCGCTGCGCAGAAGTCAACCAAACTTCACCCAATAGTGTATTGTAACACAATCTAGTAGTTACATTTGAAAATTTTGTTCTAGGACATTTTGTTTGAACGCAATCATCAAACTTAATTAAAAAAGTCATTTAAGCCTTTTCACAGTGAGATCTATGCGATATGGCCGAGAAATGTAATTTTGATGTTAACTCCCAAACCGCTGCGCAGAAGTCAACCAAACTTCACCCAATAGTGTATTGTATCACAATCTAGTAGTTACATTTGAAAATTTTGTTCTAGGAAATTTTGTTTGAGCGCAATCATCAAACTTAATTAAAAAAGTCATTTAAGCCTTTTCACAGTGAGATCTATGCGATATGGCCGAGAAATGTAATTTTGATGTTAACTCCCAAACCGCTGCGCAGAAGTCAACCAAACTTCACCCATTAGTGTAGTGTATCACAATCTAGTAGTTACATGTGAAAATTTGGTTCTAGGACATTTGATTTGAGCGCAATCCTCAAACTTAGGTCAAAAAAGCCATTTAAGCCTTTTCACAGTGAGATCTATGCGATATGGCCGAGAAATGTAATTTTGATGTTAACTCCCAAACCGCTGCGCAGAAGTCAACCAAACTTCACCCAATAGTGTATTGTATCACAATCTAGTAGTTACATGTGAAAATTTGGTTCTAGGACATTTGATTTGAGCGCAATCCTCAAACTTAGGTCAAAAAAGCCATTTAAGCCTTTTCACAGTGAGATCTATGCGATATGGCCGAGAAATGTAATTTTGATGTTAACTCCCAAACCGCTGCGCAGAAGTCAACCAAACTTCATCCATTAGTGTATTGTATCACAATCTAGTAGTTACATGTGAAAATTTGGTTCTAGGACATTTGATTTGAGCGCAATCCTCAAACTTAGGTCAAAAAAGCCATTTAAGCCTTTTCACAGTGAGATCTATGCGATATGGCCGAGAAATGTAATTTTGATGTTAACTCCCAAACCGCTGCGCAGAAGTCAACCAAACTTCACCCAATAGTGTATTGTATCACAATCTAGTAGTTACATTTGAAAATTTTGTTCTAGGAAATTTTGTTTGAGCGCAATCATCAAACTTAATTAAAAAAGTCATTTAAGCCTTTTCACAGTGAGATCTATGCGATATGGCCGAGAAATGTAATTTTGATGTTAACTCCCAAACCGCTGCGCAGAAGTCAACCAAACTTCACCCATTAGTGTATTGTATCACAATCTAGTAGTTACATGTGAAAATTTGGTTCTAGGACATTTGATTTGAGCGCAATCCTCAAACTTAGGTCAAAAAAGCCATTTAAGCCTTTTCACAGTGAGATCTATGCGATATGGCCGAGAAATGTAAATTTGATGTTAACTCCCAAACCGCTGCGCAGAAGTCAACCAAACTTCACCCAATAGTGTATTGTATCACATTCTAGTAGTTACATTTGAAAATTTCGTTCTAGGACATTTGGTTTGAGCGCAATTATTAAACTTAGGTCAAAAAAGCCATTTAAGCCTTTTCACAGTGAGATCTATGCGATATGGCCGAGAAATGTAATTTTGATGTTAACTCCCAAACCGCTGCGCAGAAGTAAACCAAACTTCACCCATTAGTGTATTGTATCACAATCTAGTAGTTACATGTGGAAATTTGGTTCTAGGACATTTGATTTGAGCGCAATCCTCAAACTTAGGTCAAAAAAGCCATTTAAGCCTTTTCACAGTGAGATCTATGCGATATGGCCGAGAAATGTAATTTTGATGTTAAATCCCAAACCGCTGCGCAGAAGTCAACTAAACTTCACCCAATAGTGTATTGTATCACATTCTAGTAGTTACATTTGAAAATTTCGTTCTAGGACATTTGGTTTGAGCGCAATCATTAAACTTAATTAAAAAAGTCATTTAAGCCAGTTCACAGTGAGATCTTTGCGATGTGGCCGAGAAATGTAATTTTGATGTTCACTCCCAAACCGCTGCGCAGAAGTCAACCAAACTTCACCCAATAGTGTATTGTATCACAATCTAGTAGTTACATTTGAAAATTTTGTTCTATGACATTTTGTTTGAACGCAATCATCAAACTTAATTAAAAAAGTCATTTAAGCCTTTTCACAGTGAGATCTATGCGATATGGCCAGAAATGTAATTTTGATGTTAACTCCCAAACCGCTGCGCAGAAGTCAACCAAACTTCACCCAATAGTGTATTGTATCACAATCTAGTAGTTACATGTGAAAATTTTGTTCTAGGAAATTTTGTTTGAGCGCAATCATCAAACTTAATTTAAAAAGTCATTTAAGCCTTTTCACAGTGAGATCTATGCGATATGGCCGAGAAATGTAATTTTGATGTTAACTCCCAAACCGCTGCGCAGAAGTCAACCAAACTTCACCCATTAGTGTATTGTATCACAATCTAGTAGTTACATGTGAAAATTTGGTTCTAGGACATTTGATTTGAGCGCAATCCTCAAACTTAGGTCAAAAAAGCCATTTAAGCCTTTTCACAGTGAGATCTATGCGATATGGCCGAGAAATGTAATTTTGATGTTAACTCCCAAACCGCTGCGCAGAAGTCAACCAACCTTCACCCAATAGTGTATTGTATCACAATCTAGTAGTTACATTTGAAAATTTTGTTCTAGGAAATTTTGTTTGAGCGCAATCATCAAACTTAATTAAAAAAGTCATTTAAGCCTTTTCACTGTGAGATCTATGCGATATGGCCGAGAAATGTAATTTTGATGTTAACTCCCAAACCGCTGCGCAGAAGTCAACCAAACTTCATCCATTAGTGTATTGTATCACAATCTAGTAGTTACATGTGAAAATTTGGTTCTAGGACATTTGATTTGAGCGCAATCCTCAAACTTAGGTCAAAAAAGCCATTTAAGCCTTTTCACAGTGAGATCTATGCGATATGGCCGAGAAATGTAAATTTGATGTTAACTCCCAAACCGCTGCGCAGAAGTCAACCAAACTTCACCCAATAGTGTATTGTATCACATTCTAGTAGTTACATTTGAAAATTTCGTTCTAGGACATTTGGTTTGAGCGCAATTATTAAACTTAGGTCAAAAAAGCCATTTAAGCCTTTTCACAGTGAGATCTATGCGATATGGCCGAGAAATGTAATTTTGATGTTAACTCCCAAACCGCTGCGCAGAAGTAAACCAAACTTCACCCATTAGTGTATTGTATCACAATCTAGTAGTTACATGTGGAAATTTGGTTCTAGGACATTTGATTTGAGCGCAATCCTCAAACTTAGGTCAAAAAAGCCATTTAAGCCTTTTCACAGTGAGATCTATGCGATATGGCCGAGAAATGTAATTTTGATGTTAAATCCCAAACCGCTGCGCAGAAGTCAACTAAACTTCACCCAATAGTGTATTGTATCACATTCTAGTAGTTACATTTGAAAATTTCGTTCTAGGACATTTGGTTTGAGCGCAATCATTAAACTTAATTAAAAAAGTCATTTAAGCCAGTTCACAGTGAGATCTATGCGATGTGGCCGAGAAATGTAATTTTGATGTTCACTCCCAAACCGCTGCGCAGAAGTCAACCAAACTTCACCCAATAGTGTATTGTATCACAATCTAGTAGTTACATTTGAAAATTTTGTTCTATGACATTTTGTTTGAACGCAATCATCAAACTTAATTAAAAAAGTCATTTAAGCCTTTTCACAGTGAGATCTATGCGATATGGCCGAGAAATGTAATTTTGATGTTAACTCCCAAACCGCTGCGCAGAAGTCAACCAAACTTCACCCAATAGTGTATTGTATCACAATCTAGTAGTTACATTTGAAAATTTTGTTCTAGGAAATTTTGTTTGAGCGCAATCATCAAACTTAATTAAAAAAGTCATTTAAGCCTTTTCACAGTGAGATCTATGCGATATGGCCGAGAAATGTAATTTTGATGTTAACTCCCAAACCGCTGCGCAGAAGTCAACCAAACTTCACCCATTAGTGTATTGTATCACAATCTAGTAGTTACATGTGGAAATTTGGTTCTAGGACATTTGATTTGAGCGCAATCCTCAAACTTAGGTCAAAAAAGCCATTTAAGCCTTTTCACAGTGAGATCTATGCGATATGGCCGAGAAATGTAATTTTGATGTTGACTCCCAAACCGCTGCGCAGAAGTCAACCAAACTTCACCCAATAGTGTATTGTATCACAATCTAGTAGTTACATTTGAAAATTTTGTTCTAGGAAATTTTGTTTGAGCGCAATCATCAAACTTAATTAAAAAAGTCATTTAAGCCTTTTCACAGTGAGATCTATGCGATGTGGCCGAGAAATGTAATTTTGATGTTCACTCCCAAACCGCTGCGCAGAAGTCAACCAAACTTCACCCATTAGTGTATTGTATCACAATCTAGTAGTTACATGTGGAAATTTGGTTATAGGACATTTGATTTGAGCGCAATCTTCAAACTTAGGTCAAAAAAGCCATTTAAGCCTTTTCACAGTGAGATCTATGCGATATGGCCGAGAAATGTAATTTTGATGTTAACTCCCAAACCGCTGCGCAGAAGTCAACCAAACTTCACCCAATAGTGTATTGTATCACAATCTAGTAGTTACATTTGAAAATTTTGTTCTAGGACATTTTGTTTGAACGCAATCATCAAACTTAATTAAAAAAGTCATTTAAGCCTTTTCACAGTGAGATCTATGCGATATGGCCGAGAAATGTAATTTTGATGTTAACTCCCAAACCGCTGCGCAGAAGTCAACCAAACTTCACCCAATAGTGTATTGTATCACAATCTAGTAGTTACATTTGAAAATTTTGTTCTAGGAAATTTTGTTTGAGCGCAATCATCAAACTTAATTAAAAAAGTCATTTAAGCCTTTTCACAGTGAGATCTATGCGATATGGCCGAGAAATGTAATTTTGATGTTAACTCCCAAACCGCTGCGCAGAAGTCAACCAAACTTCACCCATTAGTGTAGTGTATCACAATCTAGTAGTTACATGTGAAAATTTGGTTCTAGGACATTTGATTTGAGCGCAATCCTCAAACTTAGGTCAAAAAAGCCATTTAAGCCTTTTCACAGTGAGATCTATGCGATATGGCCGAGAAATGTAATTTTGATGTTAACTCCCAAACCGCTGCGCAGAAGTCAACCAAACTTCACCCAATAGTGTATTGTATCACAATCTAGTAGTTACATTTGAAAATTTCGTTCTAGGACATTTGGTTTGAGCGCAATTATTAAACTTAGGTCAAAAAAGCCATTTAAGCCTTTTCACAGTGAGATCTATGCGATATGGCCGAGAAATGTAATTTTGATGTTAACTCCCAAACCGCTGCGCAGAAGTCAACCAAACTTCACCCAATAGTGTATTATATCACATTCTAGTAGTTACATTTGAAAATTTTGTTCTAGGACATTTTGTTTGAACGCAATCATCAAACTTAATTAAAAAAGTCATTTAAGCCTTTTCACAGTGAGATCTATGCGATATGGCCGAGAAATGTAATTTTGATGTTAACTCCCAAACCGCTGCGCAGAAGTCAACCAAACTTCACCCAATAGTGTATTTTATCACATTCTAGTAGTTACATTTGAAAATTTCGTTCTAGGACATTTGGTTTGAGCGCAATCATTAAACTTAATTAAAAAAGTCATTTAAGCCAGTTCACAGTGAGATCTATGCGATGTGGCCGAGAAATGTAATTTTGATGTTCACTCCCAAACCGCTGCGCAGAAGTCAACCAAACTTCACCCAATAGTGTATTGTATCACAATCTAGTAGTTACATTTGAAAATTTTGTTCTATGACATTTTGTTTGAACGCAATCATCAAACTTAATTAAAAAAGTCATTTAAGCCTTTTCACAGTGAGATCTATGCGATATGGCCGAGAAATGTAATTTTGATGTTAACTCCCAAACCGCTGCGCAGAAGTCAACCAAACTTCACCCAATAGTGTATTGTATCACAATCTAGTAGTTACATTTGAAAATTTTGTTCTAGGAAATTTTGTTTGAGCGCAATCATCAAACTTAATTAAAAAAGTCATTTAAGCCTTTTCACAGTGAGATCTATGCGATATGGCCGAGAAATGTAATTTTGATGTTAACTCCCAAACCGCTGCGCAGAAGTCAACCAAACTTCATCCATTAGTGTATTGTATCACAATCTAGTAGTTACATGTGAAAATTTGGTTCTAGGACATTTGATTTGAGCGCAATCCTCAAACTTAGGTCAAAAAAGCCATTTAAGCCTTTTCACAGTGAGATCTATGCGATATGGCCGAGAAATGTAATTTTGATGTTAACTCCCAAACCGCTGCGCAGAAGTCAACCAAACTTCACCCAATAGTGTATTGTATCACAATCTAGTAGTTACATTTGAAAATTTTGTTCTAGGAAATTTTGTTTGAGCGCAATCATCAAACTTAATTAAAAAAGTCATTTAAGCCCTTTCACAGTGAGATCTATGCGATATGGCCGAGAAATGTAATTTTGATGTTAACTCCCAAACCGCTGCGCAGAAGTCAACCAAACTTCATCCATTAGTGTATTGTATCACAATCTAGTAGTTACATGTGAAAATTTGGTTCTAGGACATTTGATTTGAGCGCAATCCTCAAACTTAGGTCAAAAAAGCCATTTAAGCCTTTTCACAGTGAGATCTATGCGATATGGCCGAGAAATGTAATTTTGATGTTAACTCCCAAACCGCTGCGCAGAAGTCAACCAAACTTCACCCAATAGTGTATTGTATCACAATCTAGTAGTTACATTTGAAAATTTTGTTCTAGGAAATTTTGTTTGAGCGCAATCATCAAACTTAATTAAAAAAGTCATTTAAGCCTTTTCACAGTGAGATCTATGCGATATGGCCGAGAAATGTAATTTTGATGTTAACTCCCAAACCGCTGCGCAGAAGTCAACCAAACTTCACCCATTAGTGTATTGTATCACAATCTAGTAGTTACATGTGAAAATTTGGTTCTAGGACATTTGATTTGAGCGCAATCCTCAAACTTAGGTCAAAAAAGCCATTTAAGCCTTTTCACAGTGAGATCTATGCGATATGGCCGAGAAATGTAAATTTGATGTTAACTCCCAAACCGCTGCGCAGAAGTCAACCAAACTTCACCCAATAGTGTATTGTATCACATTCTAGTAGTTACATTTGAAAATTTCGTTCTAGGACATTTGGTTTGAGCGCAATTATTAAACTTAGGTCAAAAAAGCCATTTAAGCCTTTTCACAGTGAGATCTATGCGATATGGCCGAGAAATGTAATTTTGATGTTAACTCCCTAACCGCTGCGCAGAAGTAAACCAAACTTCACCCATTAGTGTATTGTATCACAATCTAGTAGTTACATGTGGAAATTTGGTTCTAGGACATTTGATTTGAGCGCAATCCTCAAACTTAGGTCAAAAAAGCCATTTAAGCCTTTTCACAGTGAGATCTATGCGATATGGCCGAGAAATGTAATTTTGATGTTAAATCCCAAACCGCTGCGCAGAAGTCAACTAAACTTCACCCAATAGTGTATTGTATCACATTCTAGTAGTTACATTTGAAAATTTCGTTCTAGGACATTTGGTTTGAGCGCAATCATTAAACTTAATTAAAAAAGTCATTTAAGCCAGTTCACAGTGAGATCTTTGCGATGTGGCCGAGAAATGTAATTTTGATGTTCACTCCCAAACCGCTGCGCAGAAGTCAACCAAACTTCACCCAATAGTGTATTGTATCACAATCTAGTAGTTACATTTGAAAATTTTGTTCTATGACATTTTGTTTGAACGCAATCATCAAACTTAATTAAAAAAGTCATTTAAGCCTTTTCACAGTGAGATCTATGCGATATGGCCAGAAATGTAATTTTGATGTTAACTCCCAAACCGCTGCGCAGAAGTCAACCAAACTTCACCCAATAGTGTATTGTATCACAATCTAGTAGTTACATGTGAAAATTTTGTTCTAGGAAATTTTGTTTGAGCGCAATCATCAAACTTAATTAAAAAAGTCATTTAAGCCTTTTCACAGTGAGATCTATGCGATATGGCCGAGAAATGTAATTTTGATGTTAACTCCCAAACCGCTGCGCAGAAGTCAACCAAACTTCACCCATTAGTGTATTGTATCACAATCTAGTAGTTACATGTGAAAATTTGGTTCTAGGACATTTGATTTGAGCGCAATCCTCAAACTTAGGTCAAAAAAGCCATTTAAGCCTTTTCACAGTGAGATCTATGCGATATGGCCGAGAAATGTAATTTTGATGTTAACTCCCAAACCGCTGCGCAGAAGTCAACCAAACTTCACCCAATAGTGTATTGTATCACAATCTAGTAGTTACATTTGAAAATTTTGTTCTAGGAAATTTTGTTTGAGCGCAATCATCAAACTTAATTAAAAAAGTCATTTAAGCCTTTTCACTGTGAGATCTATGCGATATGGCCGAGAAATGTAATTTTGATGTTAACTCCCAAACCGCTGCGCAGAAGTCAACCAAACTTCATCCATTAGTGTATTGTATCACAATCTAGTAGTTACATGTGAAAATTTGGTTCTAGGACATTTGATTTGAGCGCAATCCTCAAACTTAGGTCAAAAAAGCCATTTAAGCCTTTTCACAGTGAGATCTATGCGATATGGCCGAGAAATGTAAATTTGATGTTAACTCCCAAACCGCTGCGCAGAAGTCAACCAAACTTCACCCAATAGTGTATTGTATCACATTCTAGTAGTTACATTTGAAAATTTCGTTCTAGGACATTTGGTTTGAGCGCAATTATTAAACTTAGGTCAAAAAAGCCATTTAAGCCTTTTCACAGTGAGATCTATGCGATATGGCCGAGAAATGTAATTTTGATGTTAACTCCCAAACCGCTGCGCAGAAGTAAACCAAACTTCACCCATTAGTGTATTGTATCACAATCTAGTAGTTACATGTGGAAATTTGGTTCTAGGACATTTGATTTGAGCGCAATCCTCAAACTTAGGTCAAAAAAGCCATTTAAGCCTTTTCACAGTGAGATCTATGCGATATGGCCGAGAAATGTAATTTTGATGTTAAATCCCAAACCGCTGCGCAGAAGTCAACTAAACTTCACCCAATAGTGTATTGTATCACATTCTAGTAGTTACATTTGAAAATTTCGTTCTAGGACATTTGGTTTGAGCGCAATCATTAAACTTAATTAAAAAAGTCATTTAAGCCAGTTCACAGTGAGATCTATGCGATGTGGCCGAGAAATGTAATTTTGATGTTCACTCCCAAACCGCTGCGCAGAAGTCAACCAAACTTCACCCAATAGTGTATTGTATCACAATCTAGTAGTTACATTTGAAAATTTTGTTCTATGACATTTTGTTTGAACGCAATCATCAAACTTAATTAAAAAAGTCATTTAAGCCTTTTCACAGTGAGATCTATGCGATATGGCCGAGAAATGTAATTTTGATGTTAACTCCCAAACCGCTGCGCAGAAGTCAACCAAACTTCACCCAATAGTGTATTGTATCACAATCTAGTAGTTACATTTGAAAATTTTGTTCTAGGAAATTTTGTTTGAGCGCAATCATCAAACTTAATTAAAAAAGTCATTTAAGCCTTTTCACAGTGAGATCTATGCGATATGGCCGAGAAATGTAATTTTGATGTTAACTCCCAAACCGCTGCGCAGAAGTCAACCAAACTTCACCCATTAGTGTATTGTATCACAATCTAGTAGTTACATGTGGAAATTTGGTTCTAGGACATTTGATTTGAGCGCAATCCTCAAACTTAGGTCAAAAAAGCCATTTAAGCCTTTTCACAGTGAGATCTATGCGATATGGCCGAGAAATGTAATTTTGATGTTGACTCCCAAACCGCTGCGCAGAAGTCAACCAAACTTCACCCAATAGTGTATTGTATCACAATCTAGTAGTTACATTTGAAAATTTTGTTCTAGGAAATTTTGTTTGAGCGCAATCATCAAACTTAATTAAAAAAGTCATTTAAGCCTTTTCACAGTGAGATCTATGCGATGTGGCCGAGAAATGTAATTTTGATGTTCACTCCCAAACCGCTGCGCAGAAGTCAACCAAACTTCACCCATTAGTGTATTGTATCACAATCTAGTAGTTACATGTGGAAATTTGGTTATAGGACATTTGATTTGAGCGCAATCTTCAAACTTAGGTCAAAAAAGCCATTTAAGCCTTTTCACAGTGAGATCTATGCGATATGGCCGAGAAATGTAATTTTGATGTTAACTCCCAAACCGCTGCGCAGAAGTCAACCAAACTTCACCCAATAGTGTATTGTATCACAATCTAGTAGTTACATTTGAAAATTTTGTTCTAGGACATTTTGTTTGAACGCAATCATCAAACTTAATTAAAAAAGTCATTTAAGCCTTTTCACAGTGAGATCTATGCGATATGGCCGAGAAATGTAATTTTGATGTTAACTCCCAAACCGCTGCGCAGAAGTCAACCAAACTTCACCCAATAGTGTATTGTATCACAATCTAGTAGTTACATTTGAAAATTTTGTTCTAGGAAATTTTGTTTGAGCGCAATCATCAAACTTAATTAAAAAAGTCATTTAAGCCTTTTCACAGTGAGATCTATGCGATATGGCCGAGAAATGTAATTTTGATGTTAACTCCCAAACCGCTGCGCAGAAGTCAACCAAACTTCACCCATTAGTGTAGTGTATCACAATCTAGTAGTTACATGTGAAAATTTGGTTCTAGGACATTTGATTTGAGCGCAATCCTCAAACTTAGGTCAAAAAAGCCATTTAAGCCTTTTCACAGTGAGATCTATGCGATATGGCCGAGAAATGTAATTTTGATGTTAACTCCCAAACCGCTGCGCAGAAGTCAACCAAACTTCACCCAATAGTGTATTGTATCACAATCTAGTAGTTACATTTGAAAATTTTGTTCTAGGACATTTTGTTTGAGCGCAATCATCAAACTTAATTAAAAAAGTCATTTAAGCCTTTTCACAGTGAGATCTATGCGATATGGCCGAGAAATGTAAATTTGATGTTAACTCCCAAACCGCTGCGCAGAAGTCAACCAAACTTCACCCAATAGTGTATTGTATCACATTCTAGTAGTTACATTTGAAAATTTCGTTTTAGGACATTTGGTTTGAGCGCAATTATTAAACTTAGGTCAAAAAAGCCATTTAAGCCTTTTCACAGTGAGATCTATGCGATATGGCCGAGAAATGTAATTTTGATGTTAACTCCCAAACCGCTGCGCAGAAGTAAACCAAACTTCACCCATTAGTGTATTGTATCACAATCTAGTAGTTACATGTGGAAATTTGGTTCTAGGACATTTGATTTGAGCGCAATCCTCAAACTTAGGTCAAAAAAGCCATTTAAGCCTTTTCACAGTGAGATCTATGCGATATGGCCGAGAAATGTAATTTTGATGTTAAATCTCAAACCGCTGCGCAGAAGTCAACTAAACTTCACCCAATAGTGTATTGTATCACATTCTAGTAGTTACATTTGAAAATTTCGTTCTAGGACATTTGGTTTGAGCGCAATCATTAAACTTAATTAAAAAAGTCATTTAAGCCTTTTCACAGTGAGATCTATGCGATATGGCCGAGAAATGTAATTTTGATGTTAACTCCCAAACCGCTGCGCAGAAGTCAACCAAACTTCACCCAATAGTGTATTGTATCACAATCTAGTAGTTACATTTGAAAATTTTGTTCTAGGACATTTTGTTTGAACGCAATCATCAAACTTAATTAAAAAAGTCATTTAAGCCTTTTCACAGTGAGATCTATGCGATATGGCCGAGAAATGTAATTTTGATGTTAACTCCCAAACCGCTGCGCAGAAGTCAACTAAACTTCACCCAATAGTGTATTGTATCACATTCTAGTAGTTACATTTGAAAATTTCGTTCTAGGACATTTGGTTTGAGCGCAATCATTAAACTTAATTAAAAAAGTCATTTAAGCCAGTTCACAGTGAGATCTATGCGATGTGGCCGAGAAATGTAATTTTGATGTTCACTCCCAAACCGCTGCGCAGAAGTCAACCAAACTTCACCCAATAGTGTATTGTATCACAATCTAGTAGTTACATTTGAAAATTTTGTTCTATGACATTTTGTTTGAACGCAATCATCAAACTTAATTAAAAAAGTCATTTAAGCCTTTTCACAGTGAGATCTATGCGATATGGCCGAGAAATGTAATTTTGATGTTAACTCCCAAACCGCTGCGCAGAAGTCAACCAAACTTCACCCAATAGTGTATTGTATCACAATCTAGTAGTTACATTTGAAAATTTTGTTCTAGGAAATTTTGTTTGAGCGCAATCATCAAACTTAATTAAAAAAGTCATTTAAGCCTTTTCACAGTGAGATCTATGCGATATGGCCGAGAAATGTAATTTTGATGTTAACTCCCAAACCGCTGCGCAGAAGTCAACCAAACTTCACCCATTAGTGTATTGTATCACAATCTAGTAGTTACATGTGGAAATTTGGTTCTAGGACATTTGATTTGAGCGCAATCCTCAAACTTAGGTCAAAAAAGCCATTTAAGCCTTTTCACAGTGAGATCTATGCGATATGGCCGAGAAATGTAATTTTGATGTTGACTCCCAAACCGCTGCGCAGAAGTCAACCAAACTTCACCCAATAGTGTATTGTATCACAATCTAGTAGTTACATTTGAAAATTTTGTTCTAGGAAATTTTGTTTGAGCGCAATCATCAAACTTAATTAAAAAAGTCATTTAAGCCTTTTCACAGTGAGATCTATGCGATGTGGCCGAGAAATGTAATTTTGATGTTCACTCCCAAACCGCTGCGCAGAAGTCAACCAAACTTCACCCATTAGTGTATTGTATCACAATCTAGTAGTTACATGTGGAAATTTGGTTATAGGACATTTGATTTGAGCGCAATCTTCAAACTTAGGTCAAAAAAGCCATTTAAGCCTTTTCACAGTGAGATCTATGCGATATGGCCGAGAAATGTAATTTTGATGTTAACTCCCAAACCGCTGCGCAGAAGTCAACCAAACTTCACCCAATAGTGTATTGTATCACAATCTAGTAGTTACATTTGAAAATTTTGTTCTAGGACATTTTGTTTGAACGCAATCATCAAACTTAATTAAAAAAGTCATTTAAGCCTTTTCACAGTGAGATCTATGCGATATGGCCGAGAAATGTAATTTTGATGTTAACTCCCAAACCGCTGCGCAGAAGTCAACCAAACTTCACCCAATAGTGTATTGTATCACAATCTAGTAGTTACATTTGAAAATTTTGTTCTAGGAAATTTTGTTTGAGCGCAATCATCAAACTTAATTAAAAAAGTCATTTAAGCCTTTTCACAGTGAGATCTATGCGATATGGCCGAGAAATGTAATTTTGATGTTAACTCCCAAACCGCTGCGCAGAAGTCAACCAAACTTCACCCATTAGTGTAGTGTATCACAATCTAGTAGTTACATGTGAAAATTTGGTTCTAGGACATTTGATTTGAGCGCAATCCTCAAACTTAGGTCAAAAAAGCCATTTAAGCCTTTTCACAGTGAGATCTATGCGATATGGCCGAGAAATGTAATTTTGATGTTAACTCCCAAACCGCTGCGCAGAAGTCAACCAAACTTCACCCAATAGTGTATTGTATCACAATCTAGTAGTTACATTTGAAAATTTCGTTCTAGGACATTTGGTTTGAGCGCAATTATTAAACTTAGGTCAAAAAAGCCATTTAAGCCTTTTCACAGTGAGATCTATGCGATATGGCCGAGAAATGTAATTTTGATGTTAACTCCCAAACCGCTGCGCAGAAGTCAACCAAACTTCACCCAATAGTGTATTATATCACATTCTAGTAGTTACATTTGAAAATTTTGTTCTAGGACATTTTGTTTGAACGCAATCATCAAACTTAATTAAAAAAGTCATTTAAGCCTTTTCACAGTGAGATCTATGCGATATGGCCGAGAAATGTAATTTTGATGTTAACTCCCAAACCGCTGCGCAGAAGTCAACCAAACTTCACCCAATAGTGTATTTTATCACATTCTAGTAGTTACATTTGAAAATTTCGTTCTAGGACATTTGGTTTGAGCGCAATCATTAAACTTAGGTCAAAAAAGCCATTTAAGCCTTTTCACAGTGAGATCTATGCGATATGGCCGAGAAATGTAATTTTGATGTTAACTCCCAAACCGCTGCGCAGAAGTCAACTAAACTTCACCCAATAGTGTATTGTATCACATTCTAGTAGTTACATTTGAAAATTTCGTTCTAGGACATTTGGTTTGAGCGCAATCATTAAACCTAATTAAAAAAGTCATTTAAGCCTTTTCACAGTGAGATCTATGCGATATGGCCGAGAAATGTAATTTTGATGTTAACTCCCAAACCGCTGCGCAGAAGTCAACCAAACTTCACCCATTAGTGTATTGTATCACAATCTAGTAATTACATGTGGAAATTTGGTTCTAGGACATTTGATTTGAGCGCAATCCTCAAACTTAGGTCAAAAAAGCCATTTAAGCCTTTTCACAGTGAGATCTATGCGATATGGCCGAGAAATGTAATTTTGATGTTAACTCCCAAACCGCTGCGCAGAAGTCAACCAAACTTCACCCAATAGTGTATTGTATCACAATCTAGTAGTTACATTTGAAAATTTTGTTCTAGGACATTTTGTTTGAACGCAATCATCAAACTTAATTAAAAAAGTCATTTAAGCCTTTTCACAGTGAGATCTATGCGATATGGCCGAGAAATGTAATTTTGATGTTAACTCCCAAACCGCTGCGCAGAAGTCAACCAAACTTCATCCATTAGTGTATTGTATCACAATCTAGTAGTTACATGTGGAAATTTGGTTATTGGACATTTGATTTGAGCGCAATCCTCAAACTTAGGTCAAAAAAGCCATTTAAGCCTTTTCACAGTGAGATCTATGCGATATGGCCGAGAAATGTAATTTTGATGTTAACTCCCAAACCGCTGCGCAGAAGTCAACCAAACTTCACCCATTAGTGTATTGTATCACAATCTAGTAGTTACATGTGGAAATTTGGTTCTAGGACATTTGATTTGAGCGCAATCCTCAAACTTAGGTCAAAAAAGCCATTTAAGCCTTTTCACAGTGAGATCTATGCGATATGGCCGAGAAATGTAATTTTGATGTTAACTCCCAAACCGCTGCGCAGAAGTCAACCAAACTTCACCCAATAGTGTATTGTATCACATTCTAGTAGTTACATTTGAAAATTTCGTTCTAGGACATTTGGTTTGAGCGCAATCATTAAATCTAGGTCAAAAAAGCCATTTAAGCCTTTTCACAGTGAGATCTATGCGATATGGCCAAGAAATGTAATTTTGATGTTAACTCCCAAACCGCTGCGCAGAAGTCAACCAAACTTCACCCAATAGTGTATTGTATCACAATCTAGTAGTTACATTTGAAAATTTTGTTCTAGGAAATTTTGTTTGAGCGCAATCATCAAACTTAATTAAAAAAGTCATTTAAGCCTTTTCACAGTGAGATATATGCGATATGGCCGAGAAATGTAATTTTGATGTTAACTCCCAAACCGCTGCGCAGAAGTCAACCAATTACCCATTAGTGTATTGTATCACAATCTAGTAGTTACATGTGAAAATTTGGTTCTAGGACATTTGATTTGAGCGCAATCCTCAAACTTAGGTCAAAAAAGCCATTTAAGCCTTTTCACAGTGAGATCTATGCGATATGGCCGAGAAATGTAATTTTGATGTTAACTCCCAAACCGCTGCGCAGAAGTCAACCAAACTTCACCCAATAGTGTATTGTATCACATTCTAGTAGTTACATTTGAAAATTTCGTTCTAGGACATTTGGTTTGAGCGCAATTATTAAACTTAGGTCAAAAAAGCCATTTAAGCCTTTTCACAGTGAGATCTATGCGATATGGCCGAGAAATGTAATTTTGATGTTAACTCCCAAACCGCTGCGCAGAAGTCAACCAAACTTCACCCAATAGTGTATTATATCACATTCTAGTAGTTACATTTGAAAATTTTGTTCTAGGACATTTGGTTTGAGCGCAATCATTAAACTTAGGTCAAAAAAGCCATTTAAGCCTTTTCACAGTGAGATCTATGCGATATGGCCGAGAAATGTAATTTTGATGTTAACTCCCAAACCGCTGCGCAGACGTCAACCAAACTTCACCCAATAGTGTATTGTATCACAATCTAGTAGTTACATTTGAAAATTTTGTTCTAGGAAATTTTGTTTGAGCGCAATCATCAAACTTAATTAAAAAAGTCATTTAAGCCTTTTCACAGTGAGATCTATGCGATATGGCCGAGAAATGTAATTTTGATGTTAACTCCCAAACCGCTGCGCAGAAGTCAACCAAACTTCACCCATTAGTGTATTGTATCACAATCTAGTAGTTACATGTGAAAATTTGGTTCTAGGACATTTGATTTGAGCGCAATCCTCAAACTTAGGTCAAAAAAGCCATTTAAGCCTTTTCACAGTGAGATCTATGCGATATGGCCGAGAAATGTAAATTTGATGTTAACTCCCAAACCGCTGCGCAGAAGTCAACCAAACTTCACCCAATAGTGTATTGTATCACAATCTAGTAGTTACATTTGAAAATTTTGTTCTAGGACATTTTGTTTGAACGCAATCATCAAACTTAATTAAAAAAGTCATTTAAGCCTTTTCACAGTGAGATCTATGCGATATGGCCGAGAATTGTAATTTTGATGTTAACTCCCAAACCGCTGCGCAGAAGTCAACCAAACTTCACCCAATAGTGTATTGTATCACAATCTAGTAGTTACATTTGAAAATTTTGTTCTAGGACATTTTGTTTGAACGCAATCATCAAACTTAATTAAAAAAGTCATTTAAGCCTTTTCACAGTGAGATCTATGCGATATGGCCGAGAAATGTAATTTTGATGTTAACTCCCAAACCGCTGCGCAGAAGTCAACCAAACTTCACCCAATAGTGTATTGTATCACAATCTAGTAGTTACATTTGAAAATTTTGTTCTAGGAAATTTTGTTTGAGCGCAATCCTCAAACTTAGGTCAAAAAAGCCATTTAAGCCTTTTCACAGTGAGATCTATGCGATATGGCCGAGAAATGTAATTTTGATGTTAACTCCCAAACCGCTGCGCAGAAGTCAACCAAACTTCACCCAATAGTGTATTGTATCACAATCTAGTAGTTACATTTGAAAATTTTGTTCTAGGAAATTTTGTTTGAGCGCAATCATCAAACTTAAATTAAAAAAGTCATTTAAGCCTTTTCACAGTGAGATCTATGCGATATGGCCGAGAAATGTAATTTTGATGTTAACTCCCAAACCGCTGCGCAGAAGTCAACCAAACTTCACCCATTAGTGTATTGTATCACAATCTAGTAGTTACATTTGAAAATTTTGTTCTAGGACATTTTGTTTGAACGCAATCATCAAACTTAATTAAAAAAGTCATTTAAGCCTTTTCACAGTGAGATCTATGCGATATGGCCGAGAAATGTAATTTTGATGTTAACTCCCAAACCGCTGCGCAGAAGTCAACCAAACTTCATCCATTAGTGTATTGTATCACAATCTAGTAGTTACATGTGGAAATTTGGTTATTGGACATTTGATTTGAGCGCAATCCTCAAACTTAGGTCAAAAAAGCCATTTAAGCCTTTTCACAGTGAGATCTATGCGATATGGCCGAGAAATGTAATTTTGATGTTAACTCCCAAACCGCTGCGCAGAAGTAAACCAAACTTCACCCATTAGTGTATTGTATCACAATCTAGTAGTTACATGTGGAAATTTGGTTCTAGGACATTTGATTTGAGCGCAATCCTCAAACTTAGGTCAAAAAAGCCATTTAAGCCTTTTCACAGTGAGATCTATGCGATATGGCCGAGAAATGTAATTTTGATGTTAAATCCCAAACCGCTGCGCAGAAGTCAACTAAACTTCACCCAATAGTGTATTGTATCACATTCTAGTAGTTACATTTGAAAATTTCGTTCTAGGACATTTGGTTTGAGCGCAATCATTAAACTTAATTAAAAAAGTCATTTAAGCCTTTTCACAGTGAGATCTATGCGATATGGCCGAGAAATGTAATTTTGATGTTAACTCCCAAACCGCTGCGCAGAAGTCAACCAAACTTCATCCATTAGTGTATTGTATCACAATCTAGTAGTTACATGTGGAAATTTGGTTATTGGACATTTGATTTGAGCGCAATCCTCAAACTTAGGTCAAAAAAGCCATTTAAGCCTTTTCACAGTGAGATCTATGCGATATGGCCGAGAAATGTAATTTTGATGTTAACTCCCAAACCGCTGCGCAGAAGTAAACCAAACTTCACCCATTAGTGTATTGTATCACAATCTAGTAGTTACATGTGGAAATTTGGTTCTAGGACATTTGATTTGAGCGCAATCCTCAAACTTAGGTCAAAAAAGCCATTTAAGCCTTTTCACAGTGAGATCTATGCGATATGGCCGAGAAATGTAATTTTGATGTTAAATCCCAAACCGCTGCGCAGAAGTCAACTAAACTTCACCCAATAGTGTATTGTATCACATTCTAGTAGTTACATTTGAAAATTTCGTTCTAGGACATTTGGTTTGAGCGCAATCATTGAACTTAATTAAAAAAGTCATTTAAGCCTTTTCACAGTGAGATCTATGCGATATGGCCGAGAAATATAATTTTGATGTTAACTCCCAAACCGCTGCGCAGAAGTCAACCAAACTTCATCCATTAGTGTATTGTATCACAATCTAGTAGTTACATTTGAAAATTTCGTTCTAGGACATTTGGTTTGAGCGCAATCATTAAACTTAGGTCAAAAAAGCCATTTAAGCCTTTTCACAGTGAGATCTATGCGATATGGCCGAGAAATGTAATTTTGATGTTAACTCCCAAACCGCTGCGCAGAAGTCAACCAAACTTCACCCATTGGTGTATTGTATCACAATCTAGTAGTTACATGTGGAAATTTGGTTCTAGGACATTTGATTTGAGCGCAATCCTCAAACTTAGGTCAAAAAAGCCATTTAAGCCTTTTCACAGTGAGATCTATGCGATATGGCCGAGAAATGTAATTTTGATGTTAACTCCCAAACCGCTGCGCAGAAGTCAACCAAACTTCACCCAATAGTGTATTGTATCACATTCTGGTAGTTACATTTGAAAATTTCGTTCTAGGACATTTGGTTTGAGCGCAATCATTAAACTTAGGTCAAAAAAGCCATTTAAGCCTTTTCACAGTGAGATCTATGCGATATGGCCGAGAAATGTAATTTTGATGTTAACTCCCAAACCGCTGCGCAGAAGTCAACCAAACTTCACCCAATAGTGTATTGTATCACAATCTAGTAGTTACATTTGAAAATTTTGTTCTAGGAAATTTTGTTTGAGCGCAATCATCAAACTTAATTAAAAAAGTCATTTAAGCCTTTTCACAGTGAGATCTATGCGATATGGCCGAGAAATGTAATTTTGATGTTAACTCCCAAACCGCTGCGCAGAAGTCAACCAAACTTCACCCATTAGTGTATTGTATCACAATCTAGTAGTTACATGTGAAAATTTGGTTCTAGGACATTTGATTTGAGCGCAATCCTCAAACTTAGGTCAAAAAGCCATTTAAGCCTTTTCACAGTGAGATCTATGCGATATGGCCGAGAAATGTAATTTTGATGTTAACTCCCAAACCGCTGCGCAGAAGTCAACCAAACTTCACCCAATAGTGTATTGTATCACATTCTAGTAGTTACATTTGAAAATTTCGTTCTAGGACATTTGGTTTGAGCGCAATCATTAAACTTAATTAAAAAAGTCATTTAAGCCTTTTCACAGTGAGATCTATGCGATATGGCCGAGAAATATAATTTTGATGTTAACTCCCAAACCGCTGCGCAGAAGTCAACCAAACTTCATCCATTAGTGTATTGTATCACAATCTAGTAGTTACATTTGAAAATTTCGTTCTAGGACATTTGGTTTGAGCGCAATCATTAAACTTAGGTCAAAAAAGCCATTTAAGCCTTTTCACAGTGAGATCTATGCGATATGGCCGAGAAATGTAATTTTGATGTTAACTCCCAAACCGCTGCGCAGAAGTCAACCAAACTTCACCCATTGGTGTATTGTATCACAATCTAGTAGTTACATGTGGAAATTTGGTTCTAGGACATTTGATTTGAGCGCAATCCTCAAACTTAGGTCAAAAAAGCCATTTAAGCCTTTTCACAGTGAGATCTATGCGATATGGCCGAGAAATGTAATTTTGATGTTAACTCCCAAACCGCTGCGCAGAAGTCAACCAAACTTCACCCAATAGTGTATTGTATCACATTCTGGTAGTTACATTTGAAAATTTCGTTCTAGGACATTTGGTTTGAGCGCAATCATTAAACTTAGGTCAAAAAAGCCATTTAAGCCTTTTCACAGTGAGATCTATGCGATATGGCCGAGAAATGTAATTTTGATGTTAACTCCCAAACCGCTGCGCAGAAGTCAACCAAACTTCACCCAATAGTGTATTGTATCACAATCTAGTAGTTACATTTGAAAATTTTGTTCTAGGAAATTTTGTTTGAGCGCAATCATCAAACTTAATTAAAAAAGTCATTTAAGCCTTTTCACAGTGAGATCTATGCGATATGGCCGAGAAATGTAATTTTGATGTTAACTCCCAAACCGCTGCGCAGAAGTCAACCAAACTTCACCCATTAGTGTATTGTATCACAATCTAGTAGTTACATGTGAAAATTTGGTTCTAGGACATTTGATTTGAGCGCAATCCTCAAACTTAGGTCAAAAAAGCCATTTAAGCCTTTTCACAGTGAGATCTATGCGATATGGCCGAGAAATGTAATTTTGATGTTAACTCCCAAACCGCTGCGCAGAAGTCAACCAAACTTCACCCAATAGTGTATTGTATCACATTCTAGTAGTTACATTTGAAAATTTCGTTCTAGGACATTTGGTTTGAGCGCAATTATTAAACTTAGGTCAAAAAAGCCATTTAAGCCTTTTCACAGTGAGATCTATGCGATATGGCCGAGAAATGTAATTTTGATGTTAACTCCCAAACCGCTGCGCAGAAGTCAACCAAACTTCACCCAATAGTGTATTATATCACATTCTAGTAGTTACATTTGAAAATTTTGTTCTAGGACATTTGGTTTGAGCGCAATCATTAAACTTAGGTCAAAAAAGCCATTTAAGCCTTTTCACAGTGAGATCTATGCGATATGGCCGAGAAATGTAATTTTGATGTTAACTCCCAAACCGCTGCGCAGACGTCAACCAAACTTCACCCAATAGTGTATTGTATCACAATCTAGTAGTTACATTTGAAAATTTTGTTCTAGGAAATTTTGTTTGAGCGCAATCATCAAACTTAATTAAAAAAGTCATTTAAGCCTTTTCACAGTGAGATCTATGCGATATGGCCGAGAAATGTAATTTTGATGTTAACTCCCAAACCGCTGCGCAGAAGTCAACCAAACTTCACCCATTAGTGTATTGTATCACAATCTAGTAGTTACATGTGAAAATTTGGTTCTAGGACATTTGATTTGAGCGCAATCCTCAAACTTAGGTCAAAAAAGCCATTTAAGCCTTTTCACAGTGAGATCTATGCGATATGGCCGAGAAATGTAAATTTGATGTTAACTCCCAAACCGCTGCGCAGAAGTCAACCAAACTTCACCCAATAGTGTATTGTATCACAATCTAGTAGTTACATTTGAAAATTTTGTTCTAGGACATTTTGTTTGAACGCAATCATCAAACTTAATTAAAAAAGTCATTTAAGCCTTTTCACAGTGAGATCTATGCGATATGGCCGAGAATTGTAATTTTGATGTTAACTCCCAAACCGCTGCGCAGAAGTCAACCAAACTTCACCCAATAGTGTATTGTATCACAATCTAGTAGTTACATTTGAAAATTTTGTTCTAGGACATTTTGTTTGAACGCAATCATCAAACTTAATTAAAAAAGTCATTTAAGCCTTTTCACAGTGAGATCTATGCGATATGGCCGAGAAATGTAATTTTGATGTTAACTCCCAAACCGCTGCGCAGAAGTCAACCAAACTTCACCCAATAGTGTATTGTATCACAATCTAGTAGTTACATTTGAAAATTTTGTTCTAGGAAATTTTGTTTGAGCGCAATCCTCAAACTTAGGTCAAAAAAGCCATTTAAGCCTTTTCACAGTGAGATCTATGCGATATGGCCGAGAAATGTAATTTTGATGTTAACTCCCAAACCGCTGCGCAGAAGTCAACCAAACTTCACCCAATAGTGTATTGTATCACAATCTAGTAGTTACATTTGAAAATTTTGTTCTAGGAAATTTTGTTTGAGCGCAATCATCAAACTTAAATTAAAAAAGTCATTTAAGCCTTTTCACAGTGAGATCTATGCGATATGGCCGAGAAATGTAATTTTGATGTTAACTCCCAAACCGCTGCGCAGAAGTCAACCAAACTTCACCCATTAGTGTATTGTATCACAATCTAGTAGTTACATTTGAAAATTTTGTTCTAGGACATTTTGTTTGAACGCAATCATCAAACTTAATTAAAAAAGTCATTTAAGCCTTTTCACAGTGAGATCTATGCGATATGGCCGAGAAATGTAATTTTGATGTTAACTCCCAAACCGCTGCGCAGAAGTCAACCAAACTTCATCCATTAGTGTATTGTATCACAATCTAGTAGTTACATGTGGAAATTTGGTTATTGGACATTTGATTTGAGCGCAATCCTCAAACTTAGGTCAAAAAAGCCATTTAAGCCTTTTCACAGTGAGATCTATGCGATATGGCCGAGAAATGTAATTTTGATGTTAACTCCCAAACCGCTGCGCAGAAGTAAACCAAACTTCACCCATTAGTGTATTGTATCACAATCTAGTAGTTACATGTGGAAATTTGGTTCTAGGACATTTGATTTGAGCGCAATCCTCAAACTTAGGTCAAAAAAGCCATTTAAGCCTTTTCACAGTGAGATCTATGCGATATGGCCGAGAAATGTAATTTTGATGTTAAATCCCAAACCGCTGCGCAGAAGTCAACTAAACTTCACCCAATAGTGTATTGTATCACATTCTAGTAGTTACATTTGAAAATTTCGTTCTAGGACATTTGGTTTGAGCGCAATCATTAAACTTAATTAAAAAAGTCATTTAAGCCTTTTCACAGTGAGATCTATGCGATATGGCCGAGAAATGTAATTTTGATGTTAACTCCCAAACCGCTGCGCAGAAGTCAACCAAACTTCATCCATTAGTGTATTGTATCACAATCTAGTAGTTACATGTGGAAATTTGGTTATTGGACATTTGATTTGAGCGCAATCCTCAAACTTAGGTCAAAAAAGCCATTTAAGCCTTTTCACAGTGAGATCTATGCGATATGGCCGAGAAATGTAATTTTGATGTTAACTCCCAAACCGCTGCGCAGAAGTAAACCAAACTTCACCCATTAGTGTATTGTATCACAATCTAGTAGTTACATGTGGAAATTTGGTTCTAGGACATTTGATTTGAGCGCAATCCTCAAACTTAGGTCAAAAAAGCCATTTAAGCCTTTTCACAGTGAGATCTATGCGATATGGCCGAGAAATGTAATTTTGATGTTAAATCCCAAACCGCTGCGCAGAAGTCAACTAAACTTCACCCAATAGTGTATTGTATCACATTCTAGTAGTTACATTTGAAAATTTCGTTCTAGGACATTTGGTTTGAGCGCAATCATTAAACTTAATTAAAAAAGTCATTTAAGCCTTTTCACAGTGAGATCTATGCGATATGGCCGAGAAATATAATTTTGATGTTAACTCCCAAACCGCTGCGCAGAAGTCAACCAAACTTCATCCATTAGTGTATTGTATCACAATCTAGTAGTTACATTTGAAAATTTCGTTCTAGGACATTTGGTTTGAGCGCAATCATTAAACTTAGGTCAAAAAAGCCATTTAAGCCTTTTCACAGTGAGATCTATGCGATATGGCCGAGAAATGTAATTTTGATGTTAACTCCCAAACCGCTGCGCAGAAGTCAACCAAACTTCACCCATTGGTGTATTGTATCACAATCTAGTAGTTACATGTGGAAATTTGGTTCTAGGACATTTGATTTGAGCGCAATCCTCAAACTTAGGTCAAAAAAGCCATTTAAGCCTTTTCACAGTGAGATCTATGCGATATGGCCGAGAAATGTAATTTTGATGTTAACTCCCAAACCGCTGCGCAGAAGTCAACCAAACTTCACCCAATAGTGTATTGTATCACATTCTGGTAGTTACATTTGAAAATTTCGTTCTAGGACATTTGGTTTGAGCGCAATCATTAAACTTAGGTCAAAAAAGCCATTTAAGCCTTTTCACAGTGAGATCTATGCGATATGGCCGAGAAATGTAATTTTGATGTTAACTCCCAAACCGCTGCGCAGAAGTCAACCAAACTTCACCCAATAGTGTATTGTATCACAATCTAGTAGTTACATTTGAAAATTTTGTTCTAGGAAATTTTGTTTGAGCGCAATCCTCAAACTTAGGTCAAAAAAGCCATTTAAGCCTTTTCACAGTGAGATCTATGCGATATGGCCGAGAAATGTAATTTTGATGTTAACTCCCAAACCGCTGCGCAGAAGTCAACCAAACTTCACCCAATAGTGTATTGTATCACAATCTAGTAGTTACATTTGAAAATTTTGTTCTAGGAAATTTTGTTTGAGCGCAATCATCAAACTTAAATTAAAAAAGTCATTTAAGCCTTTTCACAGTGAGATCTATGCGATATGGCCGAGAAATGTAATTTTGATGTTAACTCCCAAACCGCTGCGCAGAAGTCAACCAAACTTCACCCATTAGTGTATTGTATCACAATCTAGTAGTTACATTTGAAAATTTTGTTCTAGGACATTTTGTTTGAACGCAATCATCAAACTTAATTAAAAAAGTCATTTAAGCCTTTTCACAGTGAGATCTATGCGATATGGCCGAGAAATGTAATTTTGATGTTAACTCCCAAACCGCTGCGCAGAAGTCAACCAAACTTCATCCATTAGTGTATTGTATCACAATCTAGTAGTTACATGTGGAAATTTGGTTATTGGACATTTGATTTGAGCGCAATCCTCAAACTTAGGTCAAAAAAGCCATTTAAGCCTTTTCACAGTGAGATCTATGCGATATGGCCGAGAAATGTAATTTTGATGTTAACTCCCAAACCGCTGCGCAGAAGTAAACCAAACTTCACCCATTAGTGTATTGTATCACAATCTAGTAGTTACATGTGGAAATTTGGTTCTAGGACATTTGATTTGAGCGCAATCCTCAAACTTAGGTCAAAAAAGCCATTTAAGCCTTTTCACAGTGAGATCTATGCGATATGGCCGAGAAATGTAATTTTGATGTTAAATCCCAAACCGCTGCGCAGAAGTCAACTAAACTTCACCCAATAGTGTATTGTATCACATTCTAGTAGTTACATTTGAAAATTTCGTTCTAGGACATTTGGTTTGAGCGCAATCATTAAACTTAATTAAAAAAGTCATTTAAGCCTTTTCACAGTGAGATCTATGCGATATGGCCGAGAAATGTAATTTTGATGTTAACTCCCAAACCGCTGCGCAGAAGTCAACCAAACTTCATCCATTAGTGTATTGTATCACAATCTAGTAGTTACATGTGGAAATTTGGTTATTGGACATTTGATTTGAGCGCAATCCTCAAACTTAGGTCAAAAAAGCCATTTAAGCCTTTTCACAGTGAGATCTATGCGATATGGCCGAGAAATGTAATTTTGATGTTAACTCCCAAACCGCTGCGCAGAAGTAAACCAAACTTCACCCATTAGTGTATTGTATCACAATCTAGTAGTTACATGTGGAAATTTGGTTCTAGGACATTTGATTTGAGCGCAATCCTCAAACTTAGGTCAAAAAAGCCATTTAAGCCTTTTCACAGTGAGATCTATGCGATATGGCCGAGAAATGTAATTTTGATGTTAAATCCCAAACCGCTGCGCAGAAGTCAACTAAACTTCACCCAATAGTGTATTGTATCACATTCTAGTAGTTACATTTGAAAATTTCGTTCTAGGACATTTGGTTTGAGCGCAATCATTAAACTTAATTAAAAAAGTCATTTAAGCCTTTTCACAGTGAGATCTATGCGATATGGCCGAGAAATATAATTTTGATGTTAACTCCCAAACCGCTGCGCAGAAGTCAACCAAACTTCATCCATTAGTGTATTGTATCACAATCTAGTAGTTACATTTGAAAATTTCGTTCTAGGACATTTGATTTGAGCGCAATCATTAAACTTAATTAAAAAAGCCATTTAAGCCTTTTCACAGTGAGATCTATGCGATATGGCCGAGAAATGTAATTTTGATGTTAACTCCCAAACCGCTGCGCAGAAGTAAACCAAACTTCACCCATTAGTGTATTGTATCACAATCTAGTAGTTACATGTGGAAATTTGGTTCTAGGACATTTGATTTGAGCGCAATCCTCAAACTTAGGTCAAAAAAGCCATTTAAGCCTTTTCACAGTGAGATCTATGCGATATGGCCGAGAAATGTAATTTTGATGTTAAATCCCAAACCGCTGCGCAGAAGTCAACTAAACTTCACCCAATAGTGTATTGTATCACATTCTAGTAGTTACATTTGAAAATTTCGTTCTAGGACATTTGGTTTGAGCGCAATCATTAAACTTAATTAAAAAAGTCATTTAAGCCTTTTCACAGTGAGATCTATGCGATATGGCCGAGAAATGTAATTTTGATGTTAACTCCCAAACCGCTGCGCAGAAGTCAACCAAACTTCATCCATTAGTGTATTGTATCACAATCTAGTAGTTACATTTGAAAATTTCGTTCTAGGACATTTGGTTTGAGCGCAATCATTAAACTTAGGTCAAAAAAGCCATTTAAGCCTTTTCACAGTGAGATCTATGCGATATGGCCGAGAAATGTAATTTTGATGTTAACTCCCAAACCGCTGCGCAGAAGTCAACCAAACTTCATCCATTAGTGTATTGTATCACAATCTAGTAGTTACATGTGGAAATTTGGTTATTGGACATTTGATTTGAGCGCAATCCTCAAACTTAGGTCAAAAAAGCCATTTAAGCCTTTTCACAGTGAGATCTATGCGATATGGCCGAGAAATGTAATTTTGATGTTAACTCCCAAACCGCTGCGCAGAAGTCAACCAAACTTCACCCAATAGTGTATTGTATCACATTCTAGTAGTTACATGTGAAAATTTCGTTCTAGGACATTTGGTTTGAGCGCAATTATTAAACTTAGGTCAAAAAAGCCATTTAAGCCTTTTCACAGTGAGATCTATGCGATATGGCCGAGAAATGTAATTTTGATGTTAACTCCCAAACCGCTGCGCAGAAGTCAACCAAACTTCACCCAATAGTGTATTGTATCACATTCTAGTAGTTACATTTGAAAATTTCGTTCTAGGACATTTGGTTTGAGCGCAATCATTAAACTTAGGTCAAAAAAGCCATTTAAGCCTTTTCACAGTGAGATCTATGCGATATGGCCGAGAAATGTAATTTTGATGTTAACTCCCAAACCGCTGCGCAGAAGTCAACCAAACTTCACCCAATAGTGTATTGTATCACAATCTAGTAGTTACATTTGAAAATTTTGTTCTAGGAAATTTTGTTTGAGCGCAATCATCAAACTTAATTAAAAAAGTCATTTAAGCCTTTTCACAGTGAGATCTATGCGATATGGCCGAGAAATGTAATTTTGATGTTAACTCCCAAACCGCTGCGCAGAAGTCAACCAAACTTCACCCATTAGTGTATTGTATCACAATCTAGTAGTTACATGTGAAAATTTGGTTCTAGGACATTTGATTTGAGCGCAATCCTCAAACTTAGGTCAAAAAAGCCGTTTAAGCCTTTTCACAGTGAGATCTATGCGATATGGCCGAGAAATGTAATTTTGATGTTAACTCCCAAACCGCTGCGCAGAAGTCAACCAAACTTCACCCAATAGTGTATTGTATCACAATCTAGTAGTTACATTTGAAAATTTTGTTCTAGGAAATTTTGTTTGAGCGCAATCATCAAACTTAATTAAAAAAGTCATTTAAGCCTTTTCACAGTGAGATCTATGCGATATGGCCGAGAAATGTAATTTTGATGTTAACTCCCAAACCGCTGCGCAGAAGTCAACCAAACTTCACCCATTAGTGTATTGTATCACAATCTAGTAGTTACATGTGAAAATTTGGTTCTAGGACATTTGATTTGAGCGCAATCCTCAAACTTAGGTCAAAAAAGCCATTTAAGCCTTTTCACAGTGAGATCTATGCGATATGGCCGAGAAATGTAATTTTGATGTTAACTCCCAAACCGCTGCGCAGAAGTCAACCAAACTTCACCCAATAGTGTATTGTATCACATTCTAGTAGTTACATTTGAAAATTTCGTTCTAGGACATTTGGTTTGAGCGCAATTATTAAACTTAGGTCAAAAAAGCCATTTAAGCCTTTTCACAGTGAGATCTATGCGATATGGCCGAGAAATGTAATTTTGATGTTAACTCCCAAACCGCTGCGCAGAAGTCAACCAAACTTCACCCAATAGTGTATTGTATCACATTCTAGTAGTTACATTTGAAAATTTCGTTCTAGGACATTTGGTTTGAGCGCAATCATTAAACTTAGGTCAAAAAAGCCATTTAAGCCTTTTCACAGTGAGATCTATGCGCTATGGCCGAGAAATGTAATTTTGATGTTAACTCCCAAACCGCTGCGCAGAAGTCAACCAAACTTCACCCAATAGTGTATTGTATCACAATCTAGTAGTTACATTTGAAAATTTTGTTCTAGGAAATTTTGTTTGAGCGCAATCATCAAACTTAATTAAAAAAGTCATTTAAGCCTTTTCACAGTGAGATCTATGCGATATGGCCGAGAAATGTAATTTTGATGTTAACTCCCAAACCGCTGCGCAGAAGTCAACCAAACTTCACCCATTAGTGTATTGTATCACAATCTAGTAGTTACATGTGAAAATTTGGTTCTAGGACATTTGATTTGAGCGCAATCCTCAAACTTAGGTCAAAAAAGCCATTTAAGCCTTTTCACAGTGAGATCTATGCGATATGGCCGAGAAATGTAAATTTGATGTTAACTCCCAAACCGCTGCGCAGAAGTCAACCAAACTTCACCCAATAGTGTATTGTATCACATTCTAGTAGTTACATTTGAAAATTTCGTTCTAGGACATTTGGTTTGAGCGCAATTATTAAACTTAGGTCAAAAAAGCCATTTAAGCCTTTTCACAGTGAGATCTATGCGATATGGCCGAGAAATGTAATTTTGATGTTAACTCCCAAACCGCTGCGCAGAAGTAAACCAAACTTCACCCATTAGTGTATTGTATCACAATCTAGTAGTTACATGTGGAAATTTGGTTCTAGGACATTTGATTTGAGCGCAATCCTCAAACTTAGGTCAAAAAAGCCATTTAAGCCTTTTCACAGTGAGATCTATGCGATATGGCCGAGAAATGTAATTTTGATGTTAAATCTCAAACCGCTGCGCAGAAGTCAACTAAACTTCACCCAATAGTGTATTGTATCACATTCTAGTAGTTACATTTGAAAATTTCGGTCTAGGACATTTGGTTTGAGCGCAATCATTAAACTTAATTAAAAAAGCCATTTAAGCCTTTTCACAGTGAGATCTATGCGATATGGCCGAGAAATGTAATTTTGATGTTAACTCCCAAACCGCTGCGCAGAAGTAAACCAAACTTCACCCATTAGTGTATTGTATCACAATCTAGTAGTTACATGTGGAAATTTGGTTCTAGGACATTTGATTTGAGCGCAATCCTCAAACTTAGGTCAAAAAAGCCATTTAAGCCTTTTCACAGTGAGATCTATGCGATATGGCCGAGAAATGTAATTTTGATGTTAAATCCCAAATCGCTGCGCAGAAGTCAACTAAACTTCACCCAATAGTGTATTGTATCACATTCTAGTAGTTACATTTGAAAATTTCGTTCTAGGACATTTGGTTTGAGCGCAATCATTAAACTTAATTAAAAAAGTCATTTAAGCCTTTTCACAGTGAGATCTATGCGATATGGCCGAGAAATGTAATTTTGATGTTAACTCCCAAACCGCTGCGCAGAAGTCAACCAAACTTCATCCATTAGTGTATTGTATCACAATCTAGTAGTTACATTTGAAAATTTCGTTCTAGGACATTTGGTTTGAGCGCAATCATTAAACTTAGGTCAAAAAAGCCATTTAAGCCTTTTCACAGTGAGATCTATGCGATATGGCCGAGAAATGTAATTTTGATGTTAACTCCCAAACCGCTGCGCAGAAGTCAACCAAACTTCATCCATTAGTGTATTGTATCACAATCTAGTAGTTACATGTGGAAATTTGGTTATTGGACATTTGATTTGAGCGCAATCCTCAAACTTAGGTCAAAAAAGCCATTTAAGCCTTTTCACAGTGAGATCTATGCGATATGGCCGAGAAATGTAATTTTGATGTTAACTCCCAAACCGCTGCGCAGAAGTCAACCAAACTTCACCCAATAGTGTATTGTATCACATTCTAGTAGTTACATTTGAAAATTTCGTTCTAGGACATTTGGTTTGAGCGCAATAATTAAACTTAGGTCAAAAAAGCCATTTAAGCCTTTTCACAGTGAGATCTATGCGATATGGCCGAGAAATGTAATTTTGATGTTAACTCCCAAACCGCTGCGCAGAAGTCAACCAAACTTCACCCAATAGTGTATTGTATCACATTCTAGTAGTTACATTTGAAAATTTCGTTCTAGGACATTTGGTTTGAGCGCAATCATTAAACTTAGGTCAAAAAAGCCATTTAAGCCTTTTCACAGTGAGATCTATGCGATATGGCCGAGAAATGTAATTTTGATGTTAACTCCCAAACCGCTGCGCAGAAGTCAACCAAACTTCATCCATTAGTGTATTGTATCACAATCTAGTAGTTACATTTGAAAATTTCGTTCTAGGACATTTGGTTTGAGCGCAATCATTAAACTTAGGTCAAAAAAGCCATTTAAGCCTTTTCACAGTGAGATCTATGCGATATGGCCGAGAAATGTAATTTTGATGTTAACTCCCAAACCGCTGCGCAGAAGTCAACCAAACTTCATCCATTAGTGTATTGTATCACAATCTAGTAGTTACATGTGGAAATTTGGTTATTGGACATTTGATTTGAGCGCAATCCTCAAACTTAGGTCAAAAAAGCCATTTAAGCCTTTTCACAGTGAGATCTATGCGATATGGCCGAGAAATGTAATTTTGATGTTAACTCCCAAACCGCTGCGCAGAAGTCAACCAAACTTCACCCAATAGTGTATTGTATCACATTCTAGTAGTTACATGTGAAAATTTCGTTCTAGGACATTTGGTTTGAGCGCAATTATTAAACTTAGGTCAAAAAAGCCATTTAAGCCTTTTCACAGTGAGATCTATGCGATATGGCCGAGAAATGTAATTTTGATGTTAACTCCCAAACCGCTGCGCAGAAGTCAACCAAACTTCACCCAATAGTGTATTGTATCACATTCTAGTAGTTACATTTGAAAATTTCGTTCTAGGACATTTGGTTTGAGCGCAATCATTAAACTTAGGTCAAAAAAGCCATTTAAGCCTTTTCACAGTGAGATCTATGCGATATGGCCGAGAAATGTAATTTTGATGTTAACTCCCAAACCGCTGCGCAGAAGTCAACCAAACTTCACCCAATAGTGTATTGTATCACAATCTAGTAGTTACATTTGAAAATTTTGTTCTAGGAAATTTTGTTTGAGCGCAATCATCAAACTTAATTAAAAAAGTCATTTAAGCCTTTTCACAGTGAGATCTATGCGATATGGCCGAGAAATGTAATTTTGATGTTAACTCCCAAACCGCTGCGCAGAAGTCAACCAAACTTCACCCATTAGTGTATTGTATCACAATCTAGTAGTTACATGTGAAAATTTGGTTCTAGGACATTTGATTTGAGCGCAATCCTCAAACTTAGGTCAAAAAAGCCGTTTAAGCCTTTTCACAGTGAGATCTATGCGATATGGCCGAGAAATGTAATTTTGATGTTAACTCCCAAACCGCTGCGCAGAAGTCAACCAAACTTCACCCAATAGTGTATTGTATCACAATCTAGTAGTTACATTTGAAAATTTTGTTCTAGGAAATTTTGTTTGAGCGCAATCATCAAACTTAATTAAAAAAGTCATTTAAGCCTTTTCACAGTGAGATCTATGCGATATGGCCGAGAAATGTAATTTTGATGTTAACTCCCAAACCGCTGCGCTGAAGTCAACCAAACTTCACCCATTAGTGTATTGTATCACAATCTAGTAGTTACATGTGAAAATTTGGTTCTAGGACATTTGATTTGAGCGCAATCCTCAAACTTAGGTCAAAAAAGCCATTTAAGCCTTTTCACAGTGAGATCTATGCGATATGGCCGAGAAATGTAATTTTGATGTTAACTCCCAAACCGCTGCGCAGAAGTCAACCAAACTTCACCCAATAGTGTATTGTATCACATTCTAGTAGTTACATTTGAAAATTTCGTTCTAGGACATTTGGTTTGAGCGCAATTATTAAACTTAGGTCAAAAAAGCCATTTAAGCCTTTTCACAGTGAGATCTATGCGATATGGCCGAGAAATGTAATTTTGATGTTAACTCCCAAACCGCTGCGCAGAAGTCAACCAAACTTCACCCAATAGTGTATTGTATCACATTCTAGTAGTTACATTTGAAAATTTCGTTCTAGGACATTTGGTTTGAGCGCAATCATTAAACTTAGGTCAAAAAAGCCATTTAAGCCTTTTCACAGTGAGATCTATGCGCTATGGCCGAGAAATGTAATTTTGATGTTAACTCCCAAACCGCTGCGCAGAAGTCAACCAAACTTCACCCAATAGTGTATTGTATCACAATCTAGTAGTTACATTTGAAAATTTTGTTCTAGGAAATTTTGTTTGAGCGCAATCATCAAACTTAATTAAAAAAGTCATTTAAGCCTTTTCACAGTGAGATCTATGCGATATGGCCGAGAAATGTAATTTTGATGTTAACTCCCAAACCGCTGCGCAGAAGTCAACCAAACTTCACCCATTAGTGTATTGTATCACAATCTAGTAGTTACATGTGAAAATTTGGTTCTAGGACATTTGATTTGAGCGCAATCCTCAAACTTAGGTCAAAAAAGCCATTTAAGCCTTTTCACAGTGAGATCTATGCGATATGGCCGAGAAATGTAAATTTGATGTTAACTCCCAAACCGCTGCGCAGAAGTCAACCAAACTTCACCCAATAGTGTATTGTATCACATTCTAGTAGTTACATTTGAAAATTTCGTTCTAGGACATTTGGTTTGAGCGCAATTATTAAACTTAGGTCAAAAAAGCCATTTAAGCCTTTTCACAGTGAGATCTATGCGATATGGCCGAGAAATGTAATTTTGATGTTAACTCCCAAACCGCTGCGCAGAAGTAAACCAAACTTCACCCATTAGTGTATTGTATCACAATCTAGTAGTTACATGTGGAAATTTGGTTCTAGGACATTTGATTTGAGCGCAATCCTCAAACTTAGGTCAAAAAAGCCATTTAAGCCTTTTCACAGTGAGATCTATGCGATATGGCCGAGAAATGTAATTTTGATGTTAAATCTCAAACCGCTGCGCAGAAGTCAACTAAACTTCACCCAATAGTGTATTGTATCACATTCTAGTAGTTACATTTGAAAATTTCGGTCTAGGACATTTGGTTTGAGCGCAATCATTAAACTTAATTAAAAAAGCCATTTAAGCCTTTTCACAGTGAGATCTATGCGATATGGCCGAGAAATGTAATTTTGATGTTAACTCCCAAACCGCTGCGCAGAAGTAAACCAAACTTCACCCATTAGTGTATTGTATCACAATCTAGTAGTTACATGTGGAAATTTGGTTCTAGGACATTTGATTTGAGCGCAATCCTCAAACTTAGGTCAAAAAAGCCATTTAAGCCTTTTCACAGTGAGATCTATGCGATATGGCCGAGAAATGTAATTTTGATGTTAAATCCCAAATCGCTGCGCAGAAGTCAACTAAACTTCACCCAATAGTGTATTGTATCACATTCTAGTAGTTACATTTGAAAATTTCGTTCTAGGACATTTGGTTTGAGCGCAATCATTAAACTTAATTAAAAAAGTCATTTAAGCCTTTTCACAGTGAGATCTATGCGATATGGCCGAGAAATGTAATTTTGATGTTAACTCCCAAACCGCTGCGCAGAAGTCAACCAAACTTCATCCATTAGTGTATTGTATCACAATCTAGTAGTTACATTTGAAAATTTCGTTCTAGGACATTTGGTTTGAGCGCAATCATTAAACTTAGGTCAAAAAAGCCATTTAAGCCTTTTCACAGTGAGATCTATGCGATATGGCCGAGAAATGTAATTTTGATGTTAACTCCCAAACCGCTGCGCAGAAGTCAACCAAACTTCATCCATTAGTGTATTGTATCACAATCTAGTAGTTACATGTGGAAATTTGGTTATTGGACATTTGATTTGAGCGCAATCCTCAAACTTAGGTCAAAAAAGCCATTTAAGCCTTTTCACAGTGAGATCTATGCGATATGGCCGAGAAATGTAATTTTGATGTTAACTCCCAAACCGCTGCGCAGAAGTCAACCAAACTTCACCCAATAGTGTATTGTATCACATTCTAGTAGTTACATTTGAAAATTTCGTTCTAGGACATTTGGTTTGAGCGCAATAATTAAACTTAGGTCAAAAAAGCCATTTAAGCCTTTTCACAGTGAGATCTATGCGATATGGCCGAGAAATGTAATTTTGATGTTAACTCCCAAACCGCTGCGCAGAAGTCAACCAAACTTCACCCAATAGTGTATTGTATCACATTCTAGTAGTTACATTTGAAAATTTCGTTCTAGGACATTTGGTTTGAGCGCAATCATTAAACTTAGGTCAAAAAAGCCATTTAAGCCTTTTCACAGTGAGATCTATGCGATATGGCCGAGAAATGTAATTTTGATGTTAACTCCCAAACCGCTGCGCAGAAGTCAACCAAACTTCACCCAATAGTGTATTGTATCACAATCTAGTAGTTACATTTGAAAATTTTGTTCTAGGAAATTTTGTTTGAGCGCAATCATCAAACTTAATTAAAAAAGTCATTTAAGCCTTTTCACAGTGAGATCTATGCGATATGGCCGAGAAATGTAATTTTGATGTTAACTCCCAAACCGCTGCGCAGAAGTCAACCAAACTTCACCCATTAGTGTATTGTATCACAATCTAGTAGTTACATGTGAAAATTTGGTTCTAGGACATTTGATTTGAGCGCAATCCTCAAACTTAGGTCAAAAAAGCCATTTAAGCCTTTTCACAGTGAGATCTATGCGATATGGCCGAGAAATGTAAATTTGATGTTAACTCCCAAACCGCTGCGCAGAAGTCAACCAAACTTCCCCCAATAGTGTATTGTATCACATTCTAGTAGTTACATTTGAAAATTTCGTTTTAGGACATTTGGTTTGAGCGCAATTATTAAACTTAGGTCAAAAAAGCCATTTAAGCCTTTTCACAGTGAGATCTATGCGATATGGCCGAGAAATGTAATTTTGATGTTAACTCCCAAACCGCTGCGCAGAAGTAAACCAAACTTCACCCATTAGTGTATTGTATCACAATCTAGTAGTTACATGTGGAAATTTGGTTCTAGGACATTTGATTTGAGCGCAATCCTCAAACTTAGGTCAAAAAAGCCATTTAAGCCTTTTCACAGTGAGATCTATGCGATATGGCCGAGAAATGTAATTTTGATGTTAAATCTCAAACCGCTGCGCAGAAGTCAACTAAACTTCACCCAATAGTGTATTGTATCACATTCTAGTAGTTACATTTGAAAATTTCGTTCTAGGACATTTGGTTTGAGCGCAATCATTAAACTTAATTAAAAAAGTCATTTAAGCCTTTTCACAGTGAGATCTATGCGATATGGCCGAGAAATGTAATTTTGATGTTAACTCCCAAACCGCTGCGCAGAAGTCAACCAAACTTCACCCAATAGTGTATTGTATCAAAATCTAGTAGTTACATTTGAAAATTTTGTTCTAGGAAATTTTGTTTGAGCGCAATCATCAAACTTAATTAAAAAAGTCATTTAAGCCTTTTCACAGTGAGATCTATGCGATATGGCCGATAAATGTAATTTTGATGTTAACTCCCAAACCGCTGCGCAGAAGTCAACCAAACTTCACCCATTAGTGTATTGTATCACAATCTAGTAGTTACATGTGGAAATTTGGTTCTAGGACATTTGATTTGAGCGCAATCCTCAAACTTAGGTCAAAAAAGCCATTTAAGCCTTTTCACAGTGAGATCTATGCGATATGGCCGAGAAATGTAATTTTGATGTTGACTCCCAAACCGCTGCGCAGAAGTCAACCAAACTTCACCCAATAGTGTATTGTATCACAATCTAGTAGTTACATTTGAAAATTTTGTTCTAGGACATTTTGTTTGAACGCAATCATCAAACTTAATTAAAAAAGTCATTTAAGCCTTTTCACAGTGAGATCTATGCGATATGGCCGAGAAATGTAATTTTGATGTTAACTCCCAAACCGCTGCGCAGAAGTCAACCAAACTTCACCCAATAGTGTATTGTATCACAATCTAGTAGTTACATTTGAAAATTTTGTTCTAGGAAATTTTGTTTGAGCGCAATCATCAAACTTAATTAAAAAAGTCATTTAAGCCTTTTCACAGTGAGATCTATGCGATATGGCCGAGAAATGTAATTTTGATGTTAACTCCCAAACCGCTGCGCAGAAGTCAACCAAACTTCACCCATTAGTGTATTGTATCACAATCTAGTAGTTACATGTGAAAATTTGGTTCTAGGACATTTGATTTGAGCGCAATCCTCAAACTTAGGTCAAAAAAGCCATTTAAGCCTTTTCACAGTGAGATCTATGCGATATGGCCGAGAAATGTAATTTTGATGTTAACTCCCAAACCGCTGCGCAGAAGTCAACCAAACTTCACCCAATAGTGTATTGTATCACAATCTAGTAGTTACATTTGAAAATTTTGTTCTAGGACATTTTGTTTGAGCGCAATCATCAAACTTAATTAAAAAAGTCATTTAAGCCTTTTCACAGTGAGATCTATGCGATATGGCCGAGAAATGTAATTTTGATGTTAACTTTCAAACCGCTGCGCAGAAGTCAACCAAATTTCACCCATTAGTGTATTGTATCACAATCTAGTAGTTACATGTGGAAATTTGGTTCTAGGTCATTTGATTTGAGCGCAATCCTCAAACTTAGGTCAAAAAAGCCATTTAAGCCTTTTCACAGTGAGATCTATGCGATATGGCCGAGAAATGTAATTTTGATGTTAACTCCCAAACCGCTGCGCAGAAGTCAACCAAACTTCACCCATTAGTGTATTGTATCACAATCTAGTAGTTACATGTGGAAATTTGGTTCTAGGACATTTGATTTGAGCGCAATCCTCAAACTTAGGTCAAAAAAGCCATTTAAGCCTTTTCACAGTGAGATCTATGCGATATGGCCGAGAAATGTAATTTTGATGTTAACTCCCAAACCGCTGCGCAGAAGTCAACCAAACTTCACCCAATAGTGTATTGTATCACAATCTAGTAGTTACATTTGAAAATTTTGTTCTAGGACATTTTGTTTGAGCGCAATCATCAAACTTAATTAAAAAAGTCATTTAAGCCTTTTCACAGTGAGATCTATGCGATATGGCCGAGAAATGTAATTTTGATGTTCACTCCCAAACCGCTGCGCAGAAGTCAACCAAACTTCACCCATTAGTGTATTGTATCACAATCTAGTAGTTACATTTGAAAATTTTTTTCTAGGAAATTTTGTTTGAGCGCAATCATCAAACTTAATTAAAAAAGTCATTTAAGCCTTTTCACAGTGAGATCTATGCGATATGGCCGAGAAATGTAATTTTGATGTTAACTCCCAAACCGCTGCGCAGAAGTCAACCAAACTTCACCCATTAGTGTATTGTATCACAATCTAGTAGTTACATGTGGAAATTTGGTTCTAGGACATTTGATTTGAGCGCAATCCTCAAACTTAGGTCAAAAAATCCATTTAAGCCTTTTCACAGTGGGATCTATGCGATATGGCCGAGAAATGTAATTTTGATGTTAACTCCCAAACCGCTGCGCAGAAGTCAACCAAACTTCACCCAATAGTGTATTGTATCACATTCTAGTAGTTACATTTGAAAATTTCGTTCTAGGACATTTGGTTTGAGCGCAATTATTAAACTTAGGTCAAAAAAGCCATTTAAGCCTTTTCACAGTGAGATCTATGCGATATGGCCGAGAAATGTAATTTTGATGTTAACTCCCAAACCGCTGCGCAGAAGTCAACCAAACTTCACCCATTAGTGTATTGTATCACAATCTAGTAGTTACATGTGGAAATTTGGTTCTAGGACATTTGATTTGAGCGCAATCCTCAAACTTAGGTCAAAAAAGTCATTTAAGCCTTTTCACAGTGAGATCTATGCGATATGGCCGAGAAATGTAATTTTGATGTTAACTCCCAAACCGCTGCGCAGAAGTAAACCAAACTTCACCCAATAGTGTATTGTATCACAATCTAGTAGTTACATTTGAAAATTTTGTTCTAGGACATTTTGTTTGAACGCAATCATCAAACTTAATTAAAAAAGTCATTTAAGCCTTTTCACAGTGAGATCTATGCGATATGGCCGAGAAATGTAATTTTGATGTTAACTCCCAAACCGCTGCGCAGAAGTCAACCAAACTTCACCCAATAGTGTATTGTATCACAATCTAGTAGTTACATTTGAAAATTTTGTTCTAGGACATTTTGTTTGAGCGCAATCCTCAAACTTAGGTCAAAAAAGCCATTTAAGCCTTTTCACAGTGAGATCTATGCGATATGGCCGAGAAATGTAATTTTGATGTTAACTCCCAAACCGCTGCGCAGAAGTCAACCAAACTTCACCCAATAGTGTATTGTATCACATTCTAGTAGTTACATTTGAAAATTTCGTTCTAGGACATTTGGTTTGAGCGCAATCATTAAGTTTAGGTCAAAAAAGCCATTTAAGCCTTTTCACAGTGAGATCTATGCGATATGGCCGAGAAATGTAATTTTGATGTTAACTCCCAAACCGCTGCGCAGAAGTCAACCAAACTTCACCCAATAGTGTATTGTATCACATTCTAGTAGTTACATTTTAAAATTTCGTTCTAGGACATTTGGTTTGAGCGCAATTATTAAACTTAGGTCAAAAAAGCCATTTAAGCCTTTTCACAGTGAGATCTATGCGATATGGCCGAGAAATGTAATTTTGATGTTAACTCCCAAACCGCTGCGCAGAAGTAAACCAAACTTCACCCATTAGTGTATTGTATCACAATATAGTAGTTACATGTGGAAATTTAGTTCTAGGTCATTTGATTTGAGCGCAATCCTCAAACTTAGGTCAAAAAAGCCATTTAAGCCTTTTCACAGTGAGATCTATGCGATATGGCCGAGAAATGTAATTTTGATGTTAACTCCCAAACCGCTGCGCAGAAGTAAACCAAACTTCACCCATTAGTGTATTGTATCACAATCTAGTAGTTACATGTGAAAATTTGGTTCTAGGACATTTGATTTGAGCGCAATCCTCAAACTTAGGTCAAAAAAGCCATTTAAGCCTTTTCACAGTGAGATCTATGCGATATGGCCGAGAAATGTAAATTTGATGTTAACTCCCAAACCGCTGCGCAGAAGTCAACCAAACTTCACCCAATAGTGTATTGTATCACATTCTAGTAGTTACATTTGAAAATTTCGTTTTAGGACATTTGGTTTGAGCGCAATTATTAAACTTAGGTCAAAAAAGCCATTTAAGCCTTTTCACAGTGAGATCTATGCGATATGGCCGAGAAATGTAATTTTGATGTTAACTCCCAAACCGCTGCGCAGAAGTAAACCAAACTTCACCCATTAGTGTATTGTATCACAATCTAGTAGTTACATGTGGAAATTTGGTTCTAGGACATTTGATTTGAGCGCAATCCTCAAACTTAGGTCAAAAAAGCCATTTAAGCCTTTTCACAGTGAGATCTATGCGATATGGCCGAGAAATGTAATTTTGATGTTAAATCTCAAACCGCTGCGCAGAAGTCAACTAAACTTCACCCAATAGTGTATTGTATCACATTCTAGTAGTTACATTTGAAAATTTCGTTCTAGGACATTTGGTTTGAGCGCAATCATTAAACTTAATTAAAAAAGTCATTTAAGCCTTTTCACAGTGAGATCTATGCGATATGGCCGAGAAATGTAATTTTGATGTTAACTCCCAAACCGCTGCGCAGAAGTCAACCAAACTTCACCCAATAGTGTATTGTATCACAATCTAGTAGTTACATTTGAAAATTTTGTTCTAGGACATTTTGTTTGAACGCAATCATCAAACTTAATTAAAAAAGTCATTTAAGCCTTTTCACAGTGAGATCTATGCGATATGGCCGAGAAATGTAATTTTGATGTTAACTCCCAAACCGCTGCGCAGAAGTCAACCAAACTTCACCCAATAGTGTATTGTATCAAAATCTAGTAGTTACATTTGAAAATTTTGTTCTAGGAAATTTTGTTTGAGCGCAATCATCAAACTTAATTAAAAAAGTCATTTAAGCCTTTTCACAGTGAGATCAATGCGATATGGCCGAGAAATGTAATTTTGATGTTAACTCCCAAACCGCTGCGCAGAAGTCAACCAAACTTCACCCATTAGTGTATTGTATCACAATCTAGTAGTTACATGTGGAAATTTGGTTCTAGGACATTTGATTTGAGCGCAATCCTCAAACTTAGGTCAAAAAAGCCATTTAAGCCTTTTCACAGTGAGATCTATGCGATATGGCCGAGAAATGTAATTTTGATGTTGACTCCCAAACCGCTGCGCAGAAGTCAACCAAACTTCACCCAATAGTGTATTGTATCACAATCTAGTAGTTACATTTGAAAATTTTGTTCTAGGACATTTTGTTTGAACGCAATCATCAAACTTAATTAAAAAAGTCATTTAAGCCTTTTCACAGTGAGATCTATGCGATATGGCCGAGAAATGTAATTTTGATGTTAACTCCCAAACCGCTGCGCAGAAGTCAACCAAACTTCACCCAATAGTGTATTGTATCACAATCTAGTAGTTACATTTGAAAATTTTGTTCTAGGAAATTTTGTTTGAGCGCAATCATCAAACTTAATTAAAAAAGTCATTTAAGCCTTTTCACAGTGAGATCTATGCGATATGGCCGAGAAATGTAATTTTGATGTTAACTCCCAAACCGCTGCGCAGAAGTCAACCAAACTTCACCCATTAGTGTATTGTATCACAATCTAGTAGTTACATGTGAAAATTTGGTTCTAGGACATTTGATTTGAGCGCAATCCTCAAACTTAGGTCAAAAAAGCCATTTAAGCCTTTTCACAGTGAGATCTATGCGATATGGCCGAGAAATGTAATTTTGATGTTAACTCCCAAACCGCTGCGCAGAAGTCAACCAAACTTCACCCATTAGTGTATTGTATCACAATCTAGTAGTTACATGTGGAAATTTGGTTCTAGGACATTTGATTTGAGCGCAATCCTCAAACTTAGGTCAAAAAAGCCATTTAAGCCTTTTCACAGTGAGATCTATGCGATATGGCCGAGAAATGTAATTTTGATGTTAACTCCCAAACCGCTGCGCAGAAGTCAACCAAACTTCACCCAATAGTGTATTGTATCACAATCTAGTAGTTACATTTGAAAATTTTTTTCTAGGACATTTTGTTTGAGCGCAATCATCAAACTTAATTAAAAAAGTCATTTAAGCCTTTTCACAGTGAGATCTATGCGATATGGCCGAGAAATGTAAATTTGATGTTAACTCCCAAACCGCTGCGCAGAAGTCAACCAAACTTCACCCAATAGTGTATTGTATCACATTCTAGTAGTTACATTTGAAAATTTCGTTTTAGGACATTTGGTTTGAGCGCAATTATTAAACTTAGGTCAAAAAAGCCATTTAAGCCTTTTCACAGTGAGATCTATGCGATATGGCCGAGAAATGTAATTTTGATGTTAACTCCCAAACCGCTGCGCAGAAGTAAACCAAACTTCACCCATTAGTGTATTGTATCACAATCTAGTAGTTACATGTGGAAATTTGGTTCTAGGACATTTGATTTGAGCGCAATCCTCAAACTTAGGTCAAAAAAGCCATTTAAGCCTTTTCACAGTGAGATCTATGCGATATGGCCGAGAAATGTAATTTTGATGTTAAATCTCAAACCGCTGCGCAGAAGTCAACTAAACTTCACCCAATAGTGTATTGTATCACATTCTAGTAGTTACATTTGAAAATTTCGTTCTAGGACATTTGGTTTGAGCGCAATCATTAAACTTAATTAAAAAAGTCATTTAAGCCTTTTCACAGTGAGATCTATGCGATATGGCCGAGAAATGTAATTTTGATGTTAACTCCCAAACCGCTGCGCAGAAGTCAACCAAACTTCACCCAATAGTGTATTGTATCACAATCTAGTAGTTACATTTGAAAATTTTGTTCTAGGACATTTTGTTTGAACGCAATCATCAAACTTAATTAAAAAAGTCATTTAAGCCTTTTCACAGTGAGATCTATGCGATATGGCCGAGAAATGTAATTTTGATGTTAACTCCCAAACCGCTGCGCAGAAGTCAACCAAACTTCACCCAATAGTGTATTGTATCAAAATCTAGTAGTTACATTTGAAAATTTTGTTCTATGAAATTTTGTTTGAGCGCAATCATCAAACTTAATTAAAAAAGTCATTTAAGCCTTTTCACAGTGAGATCAATGCGATATGGCCGAGAAATGTAATTTTGATGTTAACTCCCAAACCGCTGCGCAGAAGTCAACCAAACTTCACCCATTAGTGTATTGTATCACAATCTAGTAGTTACATGTGGAAATTTGGTTCTAGGACATTTGATTTGAGCGCAATCCTCAAACTTAGGTCAAAAAAGCCATTTAAGCCTTTTCACAGTGAGATCTATGCGATATGGCCGAGAAATGTAATTTTGATGTTGACTCCCAAACCGCTGCGCAGAAGTCAACCAAACTTCACCCAATAGTGTATTGTATCACAATCTAGTAGTTACATTTGAAAATTTTGTTCTAGGACATTTTGTTTGAACGCAATCATCAAACTTAATTAAAAAAGTCATTTAAGCCTTTTCACAGTGAGATCTATGCGATATGGCCGAGAAATGTAATTTTGATGTTAACTCCCAAACCGCTGCGCAGAAGTCAACCAAACTTCACCCAATAGTGTATTGTATCACAATCTAGTAGTTACATTTGAAAATTTTGTTCTAGGAAATTTTGTTTGAGCGCAATCATCAAACTTAATTAAAAAAGTCATTTAAGCCTTTTCACAGTGAGATCTATGCGATATGGCCGAGAAATGTAATTTTGATGTTAACTCCCAAACCGCTGCGCAGAAGTCAACCAAACTTCACCCATTAGTGTATTGTATCACAATCTAGTAGTTACATGTGAAAATTTGGTTCTAGGACATTTGATTTGAGCGCAATCCTCAAACTTAGGTCAAAAAAGCCATTTAAGCCTTTTCACAGTGAGATCTATGCGATATGGCCGAGAAATGTAATTTTGATGTTAACTCCCAAACCGCTGCGCAGAAGTCAACCAAACTTCACCCAATAGTGTATTGTATCACAATCTAGTAGTTACATTTGAAAATTTTGTTCTAGGACATTTTGTTTGAGCGCAATCATCAAACTTAATTAAAAAAGTCATTTAAGCCTTTTCACAGTGAGATCTATGCGATATGGCCGAGAAATGTAATTTTGATGTTAACTATCAAACCGCTGCGCAGAAGTCAACCAAATTTCACCCATTAGTGTATTGTATCACAATCTAGTAGTTACATGTGGAAATTTGGTTCTAGGTCATTTGATTTGAGCGCAATCCTCAAACTTAGGTCAAAAAAGCCATTTAAGCCTTTTCACAGTGAGATCTATGCGATATGGCCGAGAAATGTAATTTTGATGTTAACTCCCAAACCGCTGCGCAGAAGTCAACCAAACTTCACCCATTAGTGTATTGTATCACAATCTAGTAGTTACATGTGGAAATTTGGTTCTAGGACATTTGATTTGAGCGCAATCCTCAAACTTAGGTCAAAAAAGCCATTTAAGCCTTTTCACAGTGAGATCTATGCGATATGGCCGAGAAATGTAATTTTGATGTTAACTCCCAAACCGCTGCGCAGAAGTCAACCAAACTTCACCCAATAGTGTATTGTATCACAATCTAGTAGTTACATTTGAAAATTTTGTTCTAGGACATTTTGTTTGAGCGCAATCATCAAACTTAATTAAAAAAGTCATTTAAGCCTTTTCACAGTGAGATCTATGCGATATGGCCGAGAAATGTAATTTTGATGTTCACTCCCAAACCGCTGCGCAGAAGTCAACCAAACTTCACCCATTAGTGTATTGTATCACAATCTAGTAGTTACATTTGAAAATTTTTTTCTAGGAAATTTTGTTTGAGCGCAATCATCAAACTTAATTAAAAAAGTCATTTAAGCCTTTTCACAGTGAGATCTATGCGATATGGCTGAGAAATGTAATTTTGATGTTAACTCCCAAACCGCTGCGCAGAAGTCAACCAAACTTCACCCATTAGTGTATTGTATCACAATCTAGTAGTTACATGTGGAAATTTGGTTCTAGGACATTTGATTTGAGCGCAATCCTCAAACTTAGGTCAAAAAAGCCATTTAAGCCTTTTCACAGTGGGATCAATGCGATATGGCCGAGAAATGTAATTTTGATGTTAACTCCCAAACCGCTGCGCAGAAGTCAACCAAACTTCACCCAATAGTGTATTGTATCACAATCTAGTAGTTACATTTGAAAATTTCGTTCTAGGACATTTTGTTTGAGCGCAATCATCAAACTTAATTAAAAAAGTCATTTAAGCCTTTTCACAGTGAGATCTATGCGATATGGCCGAGAAATGTAATTTTGATGTTAACTATCAAACCGCTGCGCAGAAGTCAACCAAATTTCACCCATTAGTGTATTGTATCACAATCTAGTAGTTACATGTGGAAATTTGGTTCTAGGTCATTTGATTTGAGCGCAATCCTCAAACTTAGGTCAAAAAAGCCATTTAAGCCTTTTCACAGTGAGATCTATGCGATATGGCCGAGAAATGTAATTTTGATGTTAACTCCCAAACCGCTGCGCAGAAGTCAACCAAACTTCACCCATTAGTGTATTGTATCACAATCTAGTAGTTACATGTGGAAATTTGGTTCTAGGACATTTGATTTGAGCGCAATCCTCAAACTTAGGTCAAAAAAGCCATTTAAGCCTTTTCACAGTGAGATCTATGCGATATGGCCGAGAAATGTAATTTTGATGTTCACTCCCAAACCGCTGCGCAGAAGTCAACCAAACTTCACCCAATAGTGTATTGTATCACAATCTAGTAGTTACATTTGAAAATTTTTTTCTAGGAAATTTTGTTTGAGCGCAATCATCAAACTTAATTAAAAAAGTCATTTAAGCCTTTTCACAGTGAGATCTATGCGATATGGCCGAGAAATGTAATTTTGATGTTAACTCCCAAACCGCTGCGCAGAAGTCAACCAAACTTCACCCATTAGTGTATTGTATCACAATCTAGTAGTTACATGTGGAAATTTGGTTCTAGGACATTTGATTTGAGCGCAATCCTCAAACTTAGGTCAAAAAAGCCATTTAAGCCTTTTCACAGTGGGATCTATGCGATATGGCCGAGAAATGTAATTTTGATGTTAACTCCCAAACCGCTGCGCAGAAGTCAACCAAACTTCACCCAATAGTGTATTGTATCACATTCTAGTAGTTACATTTGAAAATTTCGTTCTAGGACATTTGGTTTGAGCGCAATTATTAAACTTAGGTCAAAAAAGCCATTTAAGCCTTTTCACAGTGAGATCTATGCGATATGGCCGAGAAATGTAATTTTGATGTTAACTCCCAAACCGCTGCGCAGAAGTAAACCAAACTTCACCCATTAGTGTATTGTATCACAATCTAGTAGTTACATGTGGAAATTTGGTTCTAGGACATTTGATTTGAGCGCAATCCTCAAACTTAGGTCAAAAAAGCCATTTAAGCCTTTTCACAGTGAGATCTATGCGATATGGCCGAGAAATGTAATTTTGATGTTAACTCCCAAACCGCTGCGCAGAAGTAAACCAAACTTCACCCAATAGTGTATTGTATCACAATCTAGTAGTTACATTTGAAAATTTTGTTCTAGGACATTTTGTTTGAACGCAATCATCAAACTTAATTAAAAAAGTCATTTAAGCCTTTTCACAGTGAGATCTATGCGATATGGCCGAGAAATGTAATTTTGATGTTAACTCCCAAACCGCTGCGCAGAAGTCAACCAAACTTCACCCAATAGTGTATTGTATCACAATCTAGTAGTTACATTTGAAAATTTTGTTCTAGGACATTTTGTTTGAGCGCAATCCTCAAACTTAGGTCAAAAAAGCCATTTAAGCCTTTTCACAGTGAGATCTATGCGATATGGCCGAGAAATGTAATTTTGATAACTCCCAAACCGCTGCGCAGAAGTCAACCAAACTTCACCCAATAGTGTATTGTATCACATTCTAGTAGTTACATTTGAAAATTTCGTTCTAGGACATTTGGTTTGAGCGCAATCATTAAGTTTAGGTCAAAAAAGCCATTTAAGCCTTTTCACAGTGAGATCTATGCGATATGGCCGAGAAATGTAATTTTGATGTTAACTCCCAAACCGCTGCGCAGAAGTCAACCAAACTTCACCCAATAGTGTATTGTATCACATTCTAGTAGTTACATTTTAAAATTTCGTTCTAGGACATTTGGTTTGAGCGCAATTATTAAACTTAGGTCAAAAAAGCCATTTAAGCCTTTTCACAGTGAGATCTATGCGATATGGCCGAGAAATGTAATTTTGATGTTAACTCCCAAACCGCTGCGCAGAAGTAAACCAAACTTCACCCATTAGTGTATTGTATCACAATCTAGTAGTTACATGTGGAAATTTGGTTCTAGGTCATTTGATTTGAGCGCAATCCTCAAACTTAGGTCAAAAAAGCCATTTAAGCCTTTTATCAGTGAGATCTATGCGATATGGCCGAGAAATGTAATTTTGATGTTAACTCCCAAACCGCTGCGCAGAAGTAAACTAAACTTCACCCAATAGTGTATTGTATCACATTCTAGTAGTTACATTTGAAAATTTCGTTCTAGGACATTTGGTTTGAGCGCAATCATTAAACTTAATTAAAAAAGTTATTTAAGCCTTTTCACAGTGAGATCTATGCGATATGGCCGAGAAATGTAATTTTGATGTTAACTCCCAAACCGCTGCGCAGAAGTCAACCAAACTTCACCCAATAGTGTATTGTATCACAATCTAGTAGTTACATTTGAAAATTTTGTTCTAGGACATTTTGTTTGAGCGCAATCATCAAACTTAATTAAAAAAGTCATTTAAGCCTTTTCACAGTGAGATCTATGCGATATGGCCGAGAAATGTAATTTTGATGTTAACTATCAAACCGCTGCGCAGAAGTCAACCAAATTTCACCCATTAGTGTATTGTATCAAAATCTAGTAGTTACATGTGGAAATTTGGTTCTAGGTCATTTGATTTGAGCGCAATCCTCAAACTTAGGTCAAAAAAGCCATTTAAGCCTTTTCACAGTGAGATCTATGCGATATGGCCGAGAAATGTAATTTTGATGTTAACTCCCAAACCGCTGCGCAGAAGTCAACCAAACTTCACCCATTAGTGTATTGTATCACAATCTAGTAGTTACATGTGGAAATTTGGTTCTAGGACATTTGATTTGAGCGCAATCCTCAAACTTAGGTCAAAAAAGCCATTTAAGCCTTTTCACAGTGAGATCTATGCGATATGGCCGAGAAATGTAATTTTGATGTTAACTCCCAAACCGCTGCGCAGAAGTCAACCAAACTTCACCCAATAGTGTATTGTATCACAATCTAGTAGTTACATTTGAAAATTTTGTTCTAGGACATTTTGTTTGAGCGCAATCATCAAACTTAATTAAAAAAGTCATTTAAGCCTTTTCACAGTGAGATCTATGCGATATGGCCGAGAAATGTAATTTTGATGTTCACTCCCAAACCGCTGCGCAGAAGTCAACCAAACTTCACCCATTAGTGTATTGTATCACAATCTAGTAGTTACATTTGAAAATTTTTTTCTAGGAAATTTTGTTTGAGCGCAATCATCAAACTTAATTAAAAAAGTCATTTAAGCCTTTTCACAGTGAGATCTATGCGATATGGCCGAGAAATGTAATTTTGATGTTAACTCCCAAACCGCTGCGCAGAAGTCAACCAAACTTCACCCATTAGTGTATTGTATCACAATCTAGTAGTTACATGTGGAAATTTGGTTCTAGGACATTTGATTTGAGCGCAATCCTCAAACTTAGGTCAAAAAAGCCATTTAAGCCTTTTCACAGTGGGATCTATGCGATATGGCCGAGAAATGTAATTTTGATGTTAACTCCCAAACCGCTGCGCAGAAGTCAACCAAACTTCACCCAATAGTGTATTGTATCACATTCTAGTAGTTACATTTTAAAATTTCGTTCTAGGACATTTGGTTTGAGCGCAATTATTAAACTTAGGTCAAAAAAGCCATTTAAGCCTTTTCACAGTGAGATCTATGCGATATGGCCGAGAAATGTAATTTTGATGTTAACTCCCAAACCGCTGCGCAGAAGTAAACCAAACTTCACCCATTAGTGTATTGTATCACAATCTAGTAGTTACATGTGGAAATTTGGTTCTAGGACATTTGATTTGAGCGCAATCCTCAAACTTTGGTCAAAAAAGCCATTTAAGCCTTTTCACAGTGAGATCTATGCGATATGGCCGAGAAATGTAATTTTGATGTTAACTCCCAAACCGCTGCGCAGAAGTCAACCAAACTTCACCCAATAGTGTATTGTATCACAATCTTGTAGTTACATTTGAAAATTTTGTTCTAGGACATTTTTTTTGAACGCAATCATCAAACTTAATTAAAAAAGTCATTTAAGCCTTTTCACAGTGAGATCTATGCGATATGGCCGAGAAATGTAATTTTGATGTTAACTCCCAAACCGCTGCGCAGAAGTCAACCAAACTTCACCCAATAGTGTATTGTATCACAATCTAGTAGTTACATTTGAAAATTTTGTTCTAGGAAATTTTGTTTGAGCGCAATCCTCAAACTTAGGTCAAAAAAGCCATTTAAGCCTTTTCACAGTGAGATCTATGCGATATGGCCGAGAAATGTAAATTTGATGTTAACTCCCAAACCGCTGCGCAGAAGTCAACCAAACTTCACCCAATAGTGTATTGTATCACAATCTAGTAGTTACATTTGAAAATTTTGTTCTAGGACATTTTGTTTGAACGCAATCATCAAACTTAATTAAAAAAGTCATTTAAGCCTTTTCACAGTGAGATCTATGCGATATGGCCGAGAAATGTAATTTTGATGTTAACTCCCAAACCGCTGCGCAGAAGTCAACCAAACTTCATCCATTAGTGTATTGTATCACAATCTAGTAGTTACATGTAGAAATTTGGTTATTGGATATTTGATTTGAGCGCAATCCTCAAACTTAGGTCAAAAAAGCCATTTAAGCCTTTTCACAGTGAGATCTATGCGATATGGCCGAGAAATGTAATTTTGATGTTAACTCCCAAACCGCTGCGCAGAAGTCAACCAAACTTCACCCATTAGTGTATTGTATCACAATCTAGTAGTTACATGTGGAAATTTGGTTCTAGGACATTTGATTTGAGCGCAATCCTCAAACTTAGGTCAAAAAAGCCATTTAAGCCTTTTCACAGTGAGATCTATGCGATATGGCCGAGAAATGTAATTTTGATGTTAACTCCCAAACCGCTGCGCAGAAGTCAACCAAACTTCACCCAATAGTGTATTGTATCACATTCTAGTAGTTACATTTGAAAATTTCGTTCTAGGACATTTGGTTTGAGCGCAATCATTAAACTTAGGTCAAAAAAGCCATTTAAGCCTTTTCACAGTGAGATCTGTGCGATATGGCCGAGAAATGTAATTTTGATGTTAACTCCCAAACCGCTGCGCTGAAGTCAACCAAACTTCACCCAATAGTGTATTGTATCACAATCTAGTAGTTACATTTGAAAATTTTGTTCTAGGAAATTTTGTTTGAGCGCAATCATCAAACTTAATTAAAAAAGTCATTTAAGCCTTTTCACAGTGAGATCTATGCGATATGGCCGAGAAATGTAATTTTGATGTTAACTCCCAAACCGCTGCGCAGAAGTCAACCATACTTCACCCATTAGTGTATTGTATCACATTCTAGTAGTTACATTTGAAAATTTCGTTCTAGGACATTTGGTTTGAGCGCAATTATTAAACTTAGGTCAAAAAAGCCATTTAAGCCTTTTCACAGTGAGATCTATGCGATATGGCCGAGAAATGTAATTTTGATGTTAACTCCCAAACCGCTGCGCAGAAGTCAACCAAACTTCACCCAATAGTGTATTGTATCACATTCTAGTAGTTACATTTGAAAATTTCGTTCTAGGACATTTGGTTTGAGCGCAATCATTAAACTTAGGTCAAAAAAGCCATTTAAGCCTTTTCACAGTGAGATCTTTGCGATATGGCCGAGAAATGTAATTTTGATGTTAACTCCCAAACCGCTGCGCAGACGTCAACCAAACTTCACCCAATAGTGTATTGTATCACAATCTAGTAGTTACATTTGAAAATTTTGTTCTAGGAAATTTTGTTTGATCGCAATCATCAAACTTAATTAAAAAAGTCATTTAAGCCTTTTCACAGTGAGATCTATGCGATATGGCCGAGAAATGTAATTTTGATGTTAACTCCCAAACCGCTGCGCAGAAGTCAACTAAACTTCACCCAATAGTGTATTGTATCACATTCTAGTAGTTACATTTGAAAATTTCGTTCTAGGACATTTGGTTTGAGCGCAATCATTAAACTTAATTAAAAAAGTCATTTAAGCCTTTTCACAGTGAGATCTATGCGATATGGCCGAGAAATGTAATTTTGATGTTAACTCCCAAACCGCTGCGCAGAAGTCAACCAAACTTCACCCAATAGTGTATTGTATCACAATCTAGTAGTTACATTTGAAAATTTTGTTCTAGGACATTTTGTTTAAACGCAATCATCAAACTTAATTAAAAAAGTCATTTAAGCCTTTTCACAGTGAGATCTATGCGATATGGCCGAGAAATGTAATTTTGATGTTAACTCCCAAACCGCTGCGCAGAAGTCAACCAAACTTCACCCAATAGTGTATTGTATCACAATCTAGTAGTTACATTTGAAAATTTTGTTCTAGGAAATTTTGTTTGAGCGCAATCCTCAAACTTAGGTCAAAAAAGCCATTTAAGCCTTTTCACAGTGAGATCTATGCGATATGGCCGAGAAATGTAATTTTGATGTTAAATCCCAAACCGCTGCGCAGAAGTCAACTAAACTTCACCCAATAGTGTATTGTATCACATTCTAGTAGTTACATTTGAAAATTTCGTTCTAGGACATTTGGTTTGAGCGCAATCATTAAACTTAATTAAAAAAGTCATTTAAGCCTTTTCACAGTGAGATCTATGCGATATGGCCGAGAAATGTAATTTTGATGTTAACTCCCAAACCGCTGCGCAGAAGTCAACCAAACTTCACCCAATAGTGTATTGTATCACAATCTAGTAGTTACATTTGAAAATTTTGTTCTAGGACATTTTGTTTGAACGCAATCATCAAACTTAATTAAAAAAGTCATTTAAGCCTTTTCACAGTGAGATCTATGCGATATGGCCGAGAAATGTAATTTTGATGTTAACTCCCAAACCGCTGCGCAGAAGTCAACCAAACTTCACCCAATAGTGTATTGTATCACATTCTAGTAGTTACATTTGAAAATTTCGTTCTAGGACATTTGGTTTGAGCGCAATCATTAAACTTAGGTCAAAAAAGCCATTTAAGCCTTTTCACAGTGAGACCTATGCGATATGGCCGAGAAATGTAATTTATGATGTTAACTCCCAAACCGCTGCGGAGAAGTCAACCAAACTTCACCCAATAGTGTATTGTATCACAATCTAGTAGTTACATTTGAAAATTTTGTTCTAGGAAATTTTGTTTGAGCGCAATCATCAAACTTAATTAAAAAAGTCATTTAAGCCTTTTCACAGTGAGATCTATGCGATATGGCCGAGAAATGTAATTTTGATGTTAACTCCCAAACCGCTGCGCAGAAGTCAACCAAACTTAACCCATTAGTGTATTGTATCACAATCTAGTAGTTACATGTGAAAATTTGGTTCTAGGAATTTTGATTTGAGCGCAATCCTCAAACTTAGGTCAAAAAAGCCATTTAAGCCTTTTCACAGTGAGATCTATGCGATATGGCCGAGAAATGTAATTTTGATGTTAACTCCCAAACCGCTGCGCAGAAGTCAACCAAACTTCACCCAATAGTGTATTGTATCACATTCTAGTAGTTACATTTGAAAATTTCGTTCTAGGACATTTGGTTTGAGCGCAATTATTAAACTTAGGTCAAAAAAGCCATTTAAGCCTTTTCACAGTGAGATCTATGCGATATGGCCGAGAAATGTAATTTTGATGTTAACTCCCAAACCGCTGCGCAGAAGTCAACCAAACTTCACCCAATAGTGTATTGTATCACATTCTAGTAGTTACATTTGAAAATTTCGTTCTAGGACATTTGGTTTGAGCGCAATCATTAAACTTAGGTCAAAAAAGCCATTGTAGCCTTTTCACAGTGAGAGCTATGCGATATGGCCGAGAAATGTAATTTTGATGTTAACTCCCAAACCGCTGCGCAGACGTCAACCAAACTTCACCCAATAGTGTATTGTATCACAATCTAGTAGTTACATTTGAAAATTTTGTTCTAGGAAATTTTGTTTGAGCGCAATCATCAAACTTAATTAAAAAAGTCATTTAAGCCTTTTCACAGTGAGATCTATGCGATATGGCCGAGAAATGTAATTTTGATGTTAACTCCCAAACCGCTGCGCAGAAGTCAACCAAACTTCACCCATTAGTGTATTGTATCACAATCTAGTAGTTACATGTGAAAATTTGGTTCTAGGACATTTGATTTGAGCGCAATCCTCAAACTTAGGTCAAAAAAGCCATTTAAGCCTTTTCACAGTGAGATCTATGCGATATGGCCGAGAAATGTAAATTTGATGTTAACTCCCAAACCGCTGCGCAGAAGTCAACCAAACTTCACCCAATAGTGTATTGTATCACAATCTAGTAGTTACATTTGAAAATTTTGTTCTAGGACATTTTGTTTGAACGCAATCATCAAACTTAATTAAAAAAGTCATTTAAGCCTTTTCACAGTGAGATCTATGCGATATGGCCGAGAAATGTAATTTTGATGTTAACTCCCAAACCGCTGCGCAGAAGTCAACCAAACTTCACCCAATAGTGTATTGTATCACAATCTAGTAGTTACATTTGAAAATTTTGTTCTAGGAAATTTTGTTTGAGCGCAATCCTCAAACTTAGGTCAAAAAAGCCATTTAAGCCTTTTCACAGTGAGATCTATGCGATATGGCCGAGAAATGTAATTTTGATGTTAAATCCCAAACCGCTGCGCAGAAGTCAACTAAACTTCACCCAATAGTGTATTGTATCACATTCTAGTAGTTACATTTGAAAATTTCGTTCTAGGACATTTGGTTTGAGCGCAATCATTAAACTTAATTAAAAAAGTCATTTAAGCCTTTTCACAGTGAGATCTATGCGATATGGCCGAGAAATGTAATTTTGATGTTAACTCCCAAACCGCTGCGCAGAAGTCAACCAAACTTCACCCAATAGTGTATTGTATCAAAATCTAGTAGTTACATTTGAAAATTTTGTTCTAGGACATTTTGTTTGAACGCAATCATCAAACTTAGGTCAAAAAAGCCATTTAAGCCTTTTCACAGTGAGATCTATGCGATATGGCCGAGAAATGTAATTTTGATGTTAACTCCCAAACCGCTGCGCAGAAGTCAACCAAACTTCACCCAATAGTGTATTGTTCACAATCTAGTAGTTACATTTGAAAATTTTGTTCTAGGACATTTTGTTTGAACGCATTCATCTAACTTAATTAAAAAAGTCATTTAAGCCTTTTCACAGTGAGATCTATGCGATATGGCCGAGAAATGTAATTTTGATGTTAAATCCCAAACCGCTGCGCAGAAGTCAACTAAACTTCACCCAATAGTGTATTGTATCACATTCTAGTAGTTACATTTGAAAATTTCGTTCTAGGACATTTGGTTTGAGAGCAATCATTAAACTTAATTAAAAAAGTCATTTAAGCCTTTTCACAGTGAGATCTATGCGATATGGCCGAGAAATGTAATTTTGATGTTAACTCCCAAACCGCTGCGCAGAAGTCAACCAAACTTCACCCAATAGTGTATTGTATCACAATCTAGTAGTTACATTTGAAAATTTTGTTCTAGGACATTTTGTTTGAACGCAATCATCAAACTTAATTAAAAAAGTCATTTAAGCCTTTTCACAGTGAGATCTATGCGATATGGCCGAGAAATGTAATTTTGATGTTAACTCCCAAACCGCTGCGCAGAAGTCAACCAAACTACACCCAATAGTGTATTGTATCACAATCTAGTAGTTACATTTGAAAATTTTGTTCTAGGACATTTTGTTTGAACGCAATCATCAAACTTAATTAAAAAAGTCATTTAAGCCTTTTCACAGTGAGATCTATGCGATATGGCCGAGAAATGTAATTTTGATGTTAACTCCCAAACCGCTGCGCAGAAGTCAACCAAACTTCACCCAATAGTGTATTGTATCACAATCTAGTAGTTACATTTGAAAATTTTGTTCTGGGAAATTTTGTTTGAGCGCAATCCTCAAACTTAGGTCAAAAAAGCCATTTAAGCCTTTTCACAGTGAGATCTATGCGATATGGCCGAGAAATGTAATTTTGATGTTAAATCCCAAACCGCTGCGCAGAAGTCAACTAAACTTCACCCAATAGTGTATTGTATCACATTCTAGTAGTTACATTTGAAAATTTCGTTCTAGGACATTTGGTTTGAGCGCAATCATTAAACTTAATTAAAAAAGTCATTTAAGCCTTTTCACAGTGAGATCTATGCGATATGGCCGAGAAATGTAATTTTGATGTTAACTCCCAAACCGCTGCGCAGAAGTCAACCAAACTTCACCCAATAGTGTATTGTATCACAATCTAGTAGTTACATTTGAAAATTTTGTTCTAGGACATTTTGTTTGAACGCAATCATCAAACTTAATTAAAAAAGTCATTTAAGCCTTTTCACAGTGAGATCTATGCGATATGGCCGAGAAATGTAATTTTGATGTTAACTCCCAAACCGCTGCGCAGAAGTCAACCAAACTTCACCCAATAGTGTATTGTATCACAATCTAGTAGTTACATTTGAAAATTTTGTTCTAGGAAATTTTGTTTGAGCGCAATCCTCAAACTTAGGTAAAAAAAGCCATTTAAGCCTTTTCACAGTGAGATCTATGCGATATGGCCGAGAAATGTAATTTTGATGTTAACTCCCAAACCGCTGCGCAGAAGTCAACCAAACTTCACCCAATAGTGTATTGTATCACAATCTAGTAGTTACATTTGAAAATTTTGTTCTAGGACATTTTGTTTGAACGCATTCATCAAACTTAATTAAAAAAGTCATTTAAGCCTTTTCACAGTGAGATCTATGCGATATGGCCGAGAAATGTAATTTTGATGTTAAATCCCAAACCGCTGCGCAGAAGTCAACTAAACTTCACCCAATAGTGTATTGTATCACATTCTAGTAGTTACATTTGAAAATTTCGTTCTAGGACATTTGGTTTGAGCGCAATCATTAAACTTAATTAAAAAAGTCATTTAAGCCTTTTCACAGTGAGATCTATGCGATATGGCCGAGAAATGTAATTTTGATGTTAACTCCCAAACCGCTGCGCAGAAGTCAACCAAACTTCACCCAATAGTGTATTGTATCACAATCTAGTAGTTACATTTGAAAATTTTGTTCTAGGACATTTTGTTTGAACGCAATCATCAAACTTAATTAAAAAAGTCATTTAAGCCTTTTCACAGTGAGATCTATGCGATATGGCCGAGAAATGTAATTTTGATGTTAACTCCCAAACCGCTGCGCAGAAGTCAACCAAACTTCACCCAATAGTGTATTGTATCACAATCTAGTAGTTACATTTGAAAATTTTGTTCTAGGAAATTTTGTTTGAGCGCAATCCTCAAACTTAGGTCAAAAAAGCCATTTAAGCCTTTTCACAGTGAGATCTATGCGATATGGCCGAGAAATGTAATTTTAATGTTAACTCCCAAACCGCTGCGCAGAAGTCAACCAAACTTCACCCAATAGTGTATTGTATCACAATCTAGAAGTTACATTTGAAAATTTTGTTCTAGGAAATTTTGTTTGAGCGCAATCCTCAAACTTAGGTCAAAAAAGCCATTTAAGCCTTTTCACAGTGAGATCTATGCGATATGGCCGAGAAATGTAATTTTGATGTTAACTCCCAAACCGCTGCGCAGAAGTCAACCAAACTTCATCCATTAGTGTATTGTATCACAATCTAGTAATTACATGTGGAAATTTGGTTCTAGGACATTTGATTTGAGCGCAATCCTCAAACTTAGGTCAAAAAAGCCATTTAAGCCTTCTCACAGTGAGATCTATGCGATATGGCCGAGAAATGTAATTTTGATGTTAACTCCCAAACCGCTGCGCAGAAGTCAACCAAACTTCACCCAATAGTGTATTGTATCACAATCTAGTAGTTACATTTGAAAATTTTGTTCTAGGACATTTTGTTTGAACGCAATCATCAAACTTAATTAAAAAAGTCATTTAAGCCTTTTCACAGTGAGATCTATGCGATATGGCCGAGAAATGTAATTTTGATGTTAACTCCCAAACCGCTGCGCAGAAGTCAACCAAACTTCATCCATTAGTGTATTGTATCACAATCTAGTAGTTACATGTGGAAATTTGGTTATTGGACATTTGATTTGAGCGCAATCCTCAAACTTAGGTCAAAAAAGCCATTTAAGCCTTTTCACAGTGAGATCTATGCGATATGGCCGAGAAATGTAATTTTGATGTTAACTCCCAAACCGCTGCGCAGAAGTCAACTAAACTTCACCCAATAGTGTATTGTATCACATTCTAGTAGTTACATTTGAAAATTTCGTTCTAGGACATTTGGTTTGAGCGCAATCATTAAACTTAATTAAAAAAGTCATTTAAGCCTTTTCACAGTGAGATCTATGCGATATGGCCGAGAAATGTAATTTTGATGTTAACTCCCAAACCGCTGCGCAGAAGTCAACCAAACTTCACCCAATAGTGTATTGTATCACAATCTAGTAGTTACATTTGAAAATTTTGTTCTAGGACATTTTGTTTGAACGCAATCATCAAACTTAATTAAAAAAGTCATTTAAGCCTTTTCACAGTGAGATCTATGCGATATGGCCGAGAAATGTAATTTTGATGTTAACTCCCAAACCGCTGCGCAGAAGTCAACCAAACTTCACCCAATAGTGTATTGTATCACAATCTAGTAGTTACATTTGAAAATTTTGTTCTAGGAAATTTTGTTTGAGCGCAATCCTCAAACTTAGGTCAAAAAAGCCATTTAAGCCTTTTCACAGTGAGATCTATGCGATATGGCCGAGAAATGTAATTTTGATGTTAACTCCCAAACCGCTGCGCAGAAGTCAACCAAACTTCACCCAATAGTGTATTGTATCACAATCTAGTAGTTACATTTGAAAATTTTGTTCTAGGACATTTTGTTTGAACGCATTCATCAAACTTAATTAAAAAAGTCATTTAAGCCTTTTCACAGTGAGATCTATGCGATATGGCCGAGAAATGTAATTTTGATGTTAAATCCCAAACCGCTGCGCAGAAGTCAACTAAACTTCACCCAATAGTGTATTGTATCACATTCTAGTAGTTACATTTGAAAATTTCGTTCTAGGACATTTGGTTTGAGCGCAATCATTAAACTTAATTAAAAAAGTCATTTAAGCCTTTTCACAGTGAGATCTATGCGATATGGCCGAGAAATGTAATTTTGATGTTAACTCCCAAACCGCTGCGCAGAAGTCAACCAAACTTCATCCATTAGTGTATTGTATCACAATCTAGTAGTTACATGTGGAAATTTGGTTATTGGACATTTGATTTGAGCGCAATCCTCAAACTTAGGTCAAAAAAGCCATTTAAGCCTTTTCACAGTGAGATCTATGCGATATGGCCGAGAAATGTAATTTTGATGTTAACTCCCAAACCGCTGCGCAGAAGTCAACCAAACTTCACCCATTAGTGTATTGTATCACAATCTAGTAGTTACATGTGGAAATTTGGTTCTAGGACATTTGATTTGAGCGCAATCCTCAAACTTAGGTCAAAAAAGCCATTTAAGCCTTCTCACAGTGAGATCTATGCGATATGGCCGAGAAATGTAATTTTGATGTTAACTCCCAAACCGCTGCGCAGAAGTCAACCAAACTTCACCCAATAGTGTATTGTATCACAATCTAGTAGTTACATTTGAAAATTTTGTTCTAGGACATTTTGTTTGAACGCAATCATCAAACTTAATTAAAAAAGTCATTTAAGCCTTTTCACAGTGAGATCTATGCGATATGGCCGAGAAATGTAATTTTGATGTTAACTCCCAAACCGCTGCGCAGAAGTCAACCAAACTTCATCCATTAGTGTATTGTATCACAATCTAGTAGTTACATGTGGAAATTTGGTTATTGGACATTTGATTTGAGCGCAATCCTCAAACTTAGGTCAAAAAAGCCATTTAAGCCTTTTCACAGTGAGATCTATGCGATATGGCCGAGAAATGTAATTTTGATGTTAACTCCCAAACCGCTGCGCAGAAGTCAACTAAACTTCACCCAATAGTGTATTGTATCACATTCTAGTAGTTACATTTGAAAATTTCGTTCTAGGACATTTGGTTTGAGCGCAATCATTAAACTTAATTAAAAAAGTCATTTAAGCCTTTTCACAGTGAGATCTATGCGATATGGCCGAGAAATGTAATTTTGATGTTAACTCCCAAACCGCTGCGCAGAAGTCAACCAAACTTCACCCAATAGTGTATTGTATCACAATCTAGTAGTTACATTTGAAAATTTTGTTCTAGGACATTTTGTTTGAACGCAATCATCAAACTTAATTAAAAAAGTCATTTAAGCCTTTTCACAGTGAGATCTATGCGATATGGCCGAGAAATGTAATTTTGATGTTAACTCCCAAACCGCTGCGCAGAAGTCAACCAAACTTCACCCAATAGTGTATTGTATCACAATCTAGTAGTTACATTTGAAAATTTTGTTCTAGGAAATTTTGTTTGAGCGCAATCCTCAAACTTAGGTCAAAAAAGCCATTTAAGCCTTTTCACAGTGAGATCTATGCGATATGGCCGAGAAATGTAATTTTGATGTTAACTCCCAAACCGCTGCGCAGAAGTCAACCAAACTTCACCCAATAGTGTATTGTATCACAATCTAGTAGTTACATTTGAAAATTTTGTTCTAGGACATTTTGTTTGAACGCATTCATCAAACTTAATTAAAAAAGTCATTTAAGCCTTTTCACAGTGAGATCTATGCGATATGGCCGAGAAATGTAATTTTGATGTTAAATCCCAAACCGCTGCGCAGAAGTCAACTAAACTTCACCCAATAGTGTATTGTATCACATTCTAGTAGTTACATTTGAAAATTTCGTTCTAGGACATTTGGTTTGAGCGCAATCATTAAACTTAATTAAAAAAGTCATTTAAGCCTTTTCACAGTGAGATCTATGCGATATGGCCGAGAAATGTAATTTTGATGTTAACTCCCAAACCGCTGCGCAGAAGTCAACCAAACTTCACCCAATAGTGTATTGTATCACAATCTAGTAGTTACATTTGAAAATTTTGTTCTAGGACATTTTGTTTGAACGCAATCATCAAACTTAATTAAAAAAGTCATTTAAGCCTTTTCACAGTGAGATCTATGCGATATGGCCGAGAAATGTAATTTTGATGTTAACTCCCAAACCGCTGCGCAGAAGTCAACCAAACTTCACCCAATAGTGTATTGTATCACAATCTAGTAGTTACATTTGAAAATTTTGTTCTAGGAAATTTTGTTTGAGCGCAATCCTCAAACTTAGGTCAAAAAAGCCATTTAAGCCTTTTCACAGTGAGATCTATGCGATATGGCCGAGAAATGTAATTTTGATGTTAACTCCCAAACCGCTGCGCAGAAGTCAACCAAACTTCATCCATTAGTGTATTGTATCACAATCTAGTAATTACATGTGGAAATTTGGTTCTAGGACATTTGATTTGAGCGCAATCCTCAAACTTAGGTCAAAAAAGCCATTTAAGCCTTCTCACAGTGAGATCTATGCGATATGGCCGAGAAATGTAATTTTGATGTTAACTCCCAAACCGCTGCGCAGAAGTCAACCAAACTTCACCCAATAGTGTATTGTATCACAATCTAGTAGTTACATTTGAAAATTTTGTTCTAGGACATTTTGTTTGAACGCAATCATCAAACTTAATTAAAAAAGTCATTTAAGCCTTTTCACAGTGAGATCTATGCGATATGGCCGAGAAATGTAATTTTGATGTTAACTCCCAAACCGCTGCGCAGAAGTCAACCAAACTTCATCCATTAGTGTATTGTATCACAATCTAGTAGTTACATGTGGAAATTTGGTTATTGGACATTTGATTTGAGCGCAATCCTCAAACTTAGGTCAAAAAAGCCATTTAAGCCTTTTCACAGTGAGATCTATGCGATATGGCCGAGAAATGTAATTTTGATGTTAACTCCCAAACCGCTGCGCAGAAGTCAACCAAACTTCACCCATTAGTGTATTGTATCACAATCTAGTAGTTACATGTGGAAATTTGGTTCTAGGACATTTGATTTGAGCGCAATCCTCAAACTTAGGTCAAAAAAGCCATTTAAGCCTTTTCACAGTGAGATCTATGCGATATGGCCGAGAAATGTAATTTTGATGTTCACTCCCAAACCGCTGCGCAGAAGTCAACCAAACTTCACCCAATAGTGTATTGTATCACATTCTAGTAGTTACATTTGAAAATTTCGTTCTAGGACATTTGGTTTGAGCGCAATCATTAAACTTAGGTCAAAAAAGCCATTTAAGCCTTTTCACAGTGAGACCTATGCGATATGGCCGAGAAATGTAATTTATGATGTTAACTCCCAAACTTCTGCGCAGAAGTCAACCAAACTTCACCCAATAGTGTATTGTATCACAATCTAGTAGTTACATTTGAAAATTTTGTTCTAGGAAATTTTGTTTGAGCGCAATCATCAAACTTAATTAAAAAAGTCATTTAAGCCTTTTCACAGTGAGATCTATGCGATATGGCTGAGAAATGTAATTTTGATGTTAACTCCCAAACCGCTGCGCAGAAGTCAACCAAACTTCACCCATTAGTGTATTGTATCACAATCTAGTAGTTACATGTGAAAATTTGGTTCTAGGAATTTTGATTTGAGCGCAATCCTCAAACTTAGGTCAAAAAAGCCATTTAAGCCTTTTCACAGTGAGATCTATGCGATATGGCCGAGAAATGTAATTTTGATGTTAACTCCCAAACCGCTGCGCAGAAGTCAACCAAACTTCACCCAATAGTGTATTGTATCACATTCTAGTAGTTACATTTGAAAATTTCGTTCTAGGACATTTGGTTTGAGCGCAATTATTAAACTTAGGTCAAAAAAGCCATTTAAGCCTTTTCACAGTGAGATCTATGCGATATGGCCGAGAAATGTAATTTTGATGTTAACTCCCAAACCGCTGCGCAGACGTCAACCAAACTTCACCCAATAGTGTATTGTATCACAATCTAGTAGTTACATTTGAAAATTTTGTTCTAGGAAATTTTGTTTGAGCGCAATCATCAAACTTAATTAAAAAAGTCATTTAAGCCTTTTCACAGTGAGATCTATGCGATATGGCCGAGAAATGTAATTTTGATGTTAAATCCCAAACCGCTGCGCAGAAGTCAACTAAACTTCACCCAATAGTGTATTGTATCACATTCTAGTAGTTACATTTGAAAATTTCGTTCTAGGACATTTGGTTTGAGCGCAATCATTAAACTTAATTAAAAAAGTCATTTAAGCCTTTTCACAGTGAGATCTATGCGATATGGCCGAGAAATGTAATTTTGATGTTAAATCCCAAACCGCTGCGCAGAAGTCAACTAAACTTCACCCAATAGTGTATTGTATCACATTCTAGTAGTTACATTTGAAAATTTCGTTCTAGGACATTTGGTTTGAGCGCAATCATTAAACTTAATTAAAAAAGTCATTTAAGCCTTTTCACAGTGAGATCTATGCGATATGGCCGAGAAATGTAATTTTGATGTTAACTCCCAAACCGCTGCGCAGAAGTCAACCAAACTTCACCCAATAGTGTATTGTATCACAATCTAGTAGTTACATTTGAAAATTTTGTTCTAGGACATTTTGTTTGAACGCAATCATCAAACTTAATTAAAAAAGTCATTTAAGCCTTTTCACAGTGAGATCTATGCGATATGGCCGAGAAATGTAATTTTGATGTTAACTCCCAAACCGCTGCGCAGAAGTCAACCAAACTTCACCCAATAGTGTATTGTATCACAATCTAGTAGTTACATTTGAAAATTTTGTTCTAGGAAATTTTGTTTGAGCGCAATCCTCAAACTTAGGTCAAAAAAGCCATTTAAGCCTTTTCACAGTGAGATCTATGCGATATGGCCGAGAAATGTAATTTTGATGTTAACTCCCAAACCGCTGCGCAGAAGTCAACCAAACTTCATCCATTAGTGTATTGTATCACAATCTAGTAATTACATGTGGAAATTTGGTTCTAGGACATTTGATTTGAGCGCAATCCTCAAACTAAGGTCAAAAAAGCCATTTAAGCCTTTTCACAGTGAGATCTATGCGATATGGCCGAGAAATGTAATTTTGATGTTAACTCCCAAACCGCTGCGCAGAAGTCAACCAAACTTCACCCAATAGTGTATTGTATCACAATCTAGTAGTTACATTTGAAAATTTTGTTCTAGGACATTTTGTTTGAACGCAATCATCAAACTTAATTAAAAAAGTCATTTAAGCCTTTTCACAGTGAGATCTATGCGATATGGCCGAGAAATGTAATTTTGATGTTAACTCCCAAACCGCTGCGCAGAAGTCAACCAAACTTCACCCAATAGTGTATTGTATCACATTCTAGTAGTTACATTTGAAAATTTCGTTCTAGGACATTTGGTTTGAGCGCAATCATTAAACTTAGGTCAAAAAAGCCATTTAAGCCTTTTCACAGTGAGACCTATGCGATATGGCCGAGAAATGTAATTTATGATGTTAACTCCCAAACCGCTGCGCAGAAGTCAACCAAACTTCACCCAATAGTGTATTGTATCACAATCTAGTAGTTACATTTGAAAATTTTGTTCTAGGAAATTTTGTTTGAGCGCAATCATCAAACTTAATTAAAAAAGTCATTTAAGCCTTTTCACAGTGAGATCTATGCGATATGGCCGAGAAATGTAATTTTGATGTTAACTCCCAAACCGCTGCGCAGAAGTCAACCAAACTTCACCCATTAGTGTATTGTATCACAATCTAGTAGTTACATGTGTAAATTTGGTTCTAGGAATTTTGATTTGAGCGCAATCCTCAAACTTAGGTCAAAAAAGCCATTTAAGCCTTTTCACAGTGAGATCTATGCGATATGGCCGAGAAATGTAATTTTGATGTTAACTCCCAAACCGCTGCGCAGAAGTCAACCAAACTTCACCCAATAGTGTATTGTATCACATTCTAGTAGTTACATTTGAAAATTTCGTTCTAGGACATTTGGTTTGAGCGCAATTATTAAACTTAGGTCAAAAAAGCCATTTAAGCCTTTTCACAGTGAGATCTATGCGATATGGCCGAGAAATGTAATTTTGATGTTAACTCCCAAACCGCTGCGCAGAAGTCAACCAAACTTCACCCAATAGTGTATTGTATCACATTCTAGTAGTTACATTTGAAAATTTCGTTCTAGGACATTTGGTTTGAGCGCAATCATTAAACTTAGGTCAAAAAAGCCATTTAAGCCTTTTCACAGTGAGATCTATGCGATATGGCCGAGAAATGTAATTTTGATGTTAACTCCCAAACCGCTGCGCAGACGTCAACCAAACTTCACCCAATAGTGTATTGTATCACAATCTAGTAGTTACATTTGAAAATTTTGTTCTGGGAAATTTTGTTTGAGCGCAATCCTCAAACTTAGGTCAAAAAAGCCATTTAAGCCTTTTCACAGTGAGATCTATGCGATATGGCCGAGAAATGTAATTTTGATGTTAAATCCCAAACCGCTGCGCAGAAGTCAACTAAACTTCACCCAATAGTGTATTGTATCACATTCTAGTAGTTACATTTGAAAATTTCGTTCTAGGACATTTGGTTTGAGCGCAATCATTAAACTTAATTAAAAAAGTCATTTAAGCCTTTTCACAGTGAGATCTATGCGATATGGCCGAGAAATGTAATTTTGATGTTAACTCCCAAACCGCTGCGCAGAAGTCAACCAAACTTCACCCAATAGTGTATTGTATCACAATCTAGTAGTTACATTTGAAAATTTTGTTCTAGGACATTTTGTTTGAACGCAATCATCAAACTTAATTAAAAAAGTCATTTAAGCCTTTTCACAGTGAGATCTATGCGATATGGCCGAGAAATGTAATTTTGATGTTAACTCCCAAACCGCTGCGCAGAAGTCAACCAAACTTCACCCAATAGTGTATTGTATCACAATCTAGTAGTTACATTTGAAAATTTTGTTCTAGGAAATTTTGTTTGAGCGCAATCCTCAAACTTAGGTCAAAAAAGCCATTTAAGCCTTTTCACAGTGAGATCTATGCGATATGGCCGAGAAATGTAATTTTGATGTTAACTCCCAAACCGCTGCGCAGAAGTCAACCAAACTTCACCCAATAGTGTATTGTATCACAATCTAGTAGTTACATTTGAAAATTTTGTTCTAGGACATTTTGTTTGAACGCATTCATCAAACTTAATTAAAAAAGTCATTTAAGCCTTTTCACAGTGAGATCTATGCGATATGGCCGAGAAATGTAATTTTGATGTTAAATCCCAAACCGCTGCGCAGAAGTCAACTAAACTTCACCCAATAGTGTATTGTATCACATTCTAGTAGTTACATTTGAAAATTTCGTTCTAGGACATTTGGTTTGAGCGCAATCATTAAACTTAATTAAAAAAGTCATTTAAGCCTTTTCACAGTGAGATCTATGCGATATGGCCGAGAAATGTAATTTTGATGTTAACTCCCAAACCGCTGCGCAGAAGTCAACCAAACTTCACCCAATAGTGTATTGTATCACAATCTAGTAGTTACATTTGAAAATTTTGTTCTAGGACATTTTGTTTGAACGCAATCATCAAACTTAATTAAAAAAGTCATTTAAGCCTTTTCACAGTGAGATCTATGCGATATGGCCGAGAAATGTAATTTTGATGTTAACTCCCAAACCGCTGCGCAGAAGTCAACCAAACTTCACCCAATAGTGTATTGTATCACAATCTAGTAGTTACATTTGAAAATTTTGTTCTAGGAAATTTTGTTTGAGCGCAATCCTCAAACTTAGGTCAAAAAAGCCATTTAAGCCTTTTCACAGTGAGATCTATGCGATATGGCCGAGAAATGTAATTTTGATGTTAACTCCCAAACCGCTGCGCAGAAGTCAACCAAACTTCATCCATTAGTGTATTGTATCACAATCTAGTAATTACATGTGGAAATTTGGTTCTAGGACATTTGATTTGAGCGCAATCCTCAAACTTAGGTCAAAAAAGCCATTTAAGCCTTCTCACAGTGAGATCTATGCGATATGGCCGAGAAATGTAATTTTGATGTTAACTCCCAAACCGCTGCGCAGAAGTCAACCAAACTTCACCCAATAGTGTATTGTATCACAATCTAGTAGTTACATTTGAAAATTTTGTTCTAGGACATTTTGTTTGAACGCAATCATCAAACTTAATTAAAAAAGTCATTTAAGCCTTTTCACAGTGAGATCTATGCGATATGGCCGAGAAATGTAATTTTGATGTTAACTCCCAAACCGCTGCGCAGAAGTCAACCAAACTTCATCCATTAGTGTATTGTATCACAATCTAGTAGTTACATGTGGAAATTTGGTTATTGGACATTTGATTTGAGCGCAATCCTCAAACTTAGGTCAAAAAAGCCATTTAAGCCTTTTCACAGTGAGATCTATGCGATATGGCCGAGAAATGTAATTTTGATGTTAACTCCCAAACCGCTGCGCAGAAGTCAACCAAACTTCACCCATTAGTGTATTGTATCACAATCTAGTAGTTACATGTGGAAATTTGGTTCTAGGACATTTGATTTGAGCGCAATCCTCAAACTTAGGTCAAAAAAGCCATTTAAGCCTTTTCACAGTGAGATCTATGCGATATGGCCGAGAAATGTAATTTTGATGTTAACTCCCAAACCGCTGCGCAGAAGTCAACCAAACTTCACCCAATATTGTATTGTATCACATTCTAGTAGTTACATTTGAAAATTTCGTTCTAGGACATTTGGTTTGAGCGCAATCATTAAACTTAGGTCAAAAAAGCCATTTAAGCCTTTTCACAGTGAGACCTATGCGATATGGCCGAGAAATGTAATTTATGATGTTAACTCCCAAACTTCTGCGCAGAAGTCAACCAAACTTCACCCAATAGTGTATTGTATCACAATCTAGTAGTTACATTTGAAAATTTTGTTCTAGGAAATTTTGTTTGAGCGCAATCATCAAACTTAATTAAAAAAGTCATTTAAGCCTTTTCACAGTGAGATCTATGCGATATGGCCGAGAAATGTAATTTTGATGTTAACTCCCAAACCGCTGCGCAGAAGTCAACCAAACTTCACCCATTAGTGTATTGTATCACAATCTAGTAGTTACATGTGAAAATTTGGTTCTAGGAATTTTGATTTGAGCGCAATCCTCAAACTTAGGTCAAAAAAGCCATTTAAGCCTTTTCACAGTGAGATCTATGCGATATGGCCGAGAAATGTAATTTTGATGTTAACTCCCAAACCGCTGCGCAGAAGTCAACCAAACTTCACCCAATAGTGTATTGTATCACATTCTAGTAGTTACATTTGAAAATTTCGTTCTAGGACATTTGGTTTGAGCGCAATTATTAAACTTAGGTCAAAAAAGCCATTTAAGCCTTTTCACAGTGAGATCTATGCGATATGGCCGAGAAATGTAATTTTGATGTTAACTCCCAAACCGCTGCGCAGACGTCAACCAAACTTCACCCAATAGTGTATTGTATCACAATCTAGTAGTTACATTTGAAAATTTTGTTCTAGGAAATTTTGTTTGAGCGCAATCATCAAACTTAATTAAAAAAGTCATTTAAGCCTTTTCACAGTGAGATCTATGCGATATGGCCGAGAAATGTAATTTTGATGTTAAATCCCAAACCGCTGCGCAGAAGTCAACTAAACTTCACCCAATAGTGTATTGTATCACATTCTAGTAGTTACATTTGAAAATTTCGTTCTAGGACATTTGGTTTGAGCGCAATCATTAAACTTAATTAAAAAAGTCATTTAAGCCTTTTCACAGTGAGATCTATGCGATATGGCCGAGAAATGTAATTTTGATGTTAAATCCCAAACCGCTGCGCAGAAGTCAACTAAACTTCACCCAATAGTGTATTGTATCACATTCTAGTAGTTACATTTGAAAATTTCGTTCTAGGACATTTGGTTTGAGCGCAATCATTAAACTTAATTAAAAAAGTCATTTAAGCCTTTTCACAGTGAGATCTATGCGATATGGCCGAGAAATGTAATTTTGATGTTAACTCCCAAACCGCTGCGCAGAAGTCAACCAAACTTCACCCAATAGTGTATTGTATCACAATCTAGTAGTTACATTTGAAAATTTTGTTCTAGGACATTTTGTTTGAACGCAATCATCAAACTTAATTAAAAAAGTCATTTAAGCCTTTTCACAGTGAGATCTATGCGATATGGCCGAGAAATGTAATTTTGATGTTAACTCCCAAACCGCTGCGCAGAAGTCAACCAAACTTCACCCAATAGTGTATTGTATCACAATCTAGTAGTTACATTTGAAAATTTTGTTCTAGGAAATTTTGTTTGAGCGCAATCCTCAAACTTAGGTCAAAAAAGCCATTTAAGCCTTTTCACAGTGAGATCTATGCGATATGGCCGAGAAATGTAATTTTGATGTTAACTCCCAAACCGCTGCGCAGAAGTCAACCAAACTTCATCCATTAGTGTATTGTATCACAATCTAGTAATTACATGTGGAAATTTGGTTCTAGGACATTTGATTTGAGCGCAATCCTCAAACTAAGGTCAAAAAAGCCATTTAAGCCTTTTCACAGTGAGATCTATGCGATATGGCCGAGAAATGTAATTTTGATGTTAACTCCCAAACCGCTGCGCAGAAGTCAACCAAACTTCACCCAATAGTGTATTGTATCACAATCTAGTAGTTACATTTGAAAATTTTGTTCTAGGACATTTTGTTTGAACGCAATCATCAAACTTAATTAAAAAAGTCATTTAAGCCTTTTCACAGTGAGATCTATGCGATATGGCCGAGAAATGTAATTTTGATGTTAACTCCCAAACCGCTGCGCAGAAGTCAACCAAACTTCACCCAATAGTGTATTGTATCACATTCTAGTAGTTACATTTGAAAATTTCGTTCTAGGACATTTGGTTTGAGCGCAATCATTAAACTTAGGTCAAAAAAGCCATTTAAGCCTTTTCACAGTGAGACCTATGCGATATGGCCGAGAAATGTAATTTATGATGTTAACTCCCAAACCGCTGCGCAGAAGTCAACCAAACTTCACCCAATAGTGTATTGTATCACAATCTAGTAGTTACATTTGAAAATTTTGTTCTAGGAAATTTTGTTTGAGCGCAATCATCAAACTTAATTAAAAAAGTCATTTAAGCCTTTTCACAGTGAGATCTATGCGATATGGCCGAGAAATGTAATTTTGATGTTAACTCCCAAACCGCTGCGCAGAAGTCAACCAAACTTCACCCATTAGTGTATTGTATCACAATCTAGTAGTTACATGTGTAAATTTGGTTCTAGGAATTTTGATTTGAGCGCAATCCTCAAACTTAGGTCAAAAAAGCCATTTAAGCCTTTTCACAGTGAGATCTATGCGATATGGCCGAGAAATGTAATTTTGATGTTAACTCCCAAACCGCTGCGCAGAAGTCAACCAAACTTCACCCAATAGTGTATTGTATCACATTCTAGTAGTTACATTTGAAAATTTCGTTCTAGGACATTTGGTTTGAGCGCAATTATTAAACTTAGGTCAAAAAAGCCATTTAAGCCTTTTCACAGTGAGATCTATGCGATATGGCCGAGAAATGTAATTTTGATGTTAACTCCCAAACCGCTGCGCAGAAGTCAACCAAACTTCACCCAATAGTGTATTGTATCACATTCTAGTAGTTACATTTGAAAATTTCCTTCTAGGACATTTGGTTTGAGCGCAATCATTAAACTTAGGTCAAAAAAGCCATTTAAGCCTTTTCACAGTGAGATCTATGCGATATGGCCGAGAAATGTAATTTTGATGTTAACTCCCAAACCGCTGCGCAGACGTCAACCAAACTTCACCCAATAGTGTATTGTATCACAATCTAGTAGTTACATTTGAAAATTTTGTTCTGGGAAATTTTGTTTGAGCGCAATCCTCAAACTTAGGTCAAAAAAGCCATTTAAGCCTTTTCACAGTGAGATCTATGCGATATGGCCGAGAAATGTAATTTTGATGTTAAATCCCAAACCGCTGCGCAGAAGTCAACTAAACTTCACCCAATAGTGTATTGTATCACATTCTAGTAGTTACATTTGAAAATTTCGTTCTAGGACATTTGGTTTGAGCGCAATCATTAAACTTAATTAAAAAAGTCATTTAAGCCTTTTCACAGTGAGATCTATGCGATATGGCCGAGAAATGTAATTTTGATTTTAACTCCCAAACCGCTGCGCAGAAGTCAACCAAACTTCACCCAATAGTGTATTGTATCACAATCTAGTAGTTACATTTGAAAATTTTGTTCTAGGACATTTTGTTTGAACGCAATCATCAAACTTAATTAAAAAAGTCATTTAAGCCTTTTCACAGTGAGATCTATGCGATATGGCCGCGAAATGTAATTTTGATGTTAACTCCCAAACCGCTGCGCAGAAGTCAACCAAACTTCACCCAATAGTGTATTGTATCACAATCTAGTAGTTACATTTGAAAATTTTGTTCTAGGAAATTTTGTTTGAGCGCAATCCTCAAACTTAGGTAAAAAAAGCCATTTAAGCCTTTTCACAGTGAGATCTATGCGATATGGCCGAGAAATGTAATTTTGATGTTAACTCCCAAACCGCTGCGCAGAAGTCAACCAAACTTCACCCAATAGTGTATTGTATCACAATCTAGTAGTTACATTTGAAAATTTTGTTCTAGGACATTTTGTTTGAACGCATTCATCAAACTTAATTAAAAAAGTCATTTAAGCCTTTTCACAGTGAGATCTATGCGATATGGCCGAGAAATGTAATTTTGATGTTAAATCCCAAACCGCTGCGCAGAAGTCAACTAAACTTCACCCAATAGTGTATTGTATCACATTCTAGTAGTTACATTTGAAAATTTCGTTCTAGGACATTTGGTTTGAGCGCAATCATTAAACTTAATTAAAAAAGTCATTTAAGCCTTTTCACAGTGAGATCTATGCGATATGGCCGAGAAATGTAATTTTGATGTTAACTCCCAAACCGCTGCGCAGAAGTCAACCAAACTTCACCCAATAGTGTATTGTATCACAATCTAGTAGTTACATTTGAAAATTTTGTTCTAGGACATTTTGTTTGAACGCAATCATCAAACTTAATTAAAAAAGTCATTTAAGCCTTTTCACAGTGAGATCTATGCGATATGGCCGAGAAATGTAATTTTGATGTTAACTCCCAAACCGCTGCGCAGAAGTCAACCAAACTTCACCCAATAGTGTATTGTATCACAATCTAGTAGTTACATTTGAAAATTTTGTTCTAGGAAATTTTGTTTGAGCGCAATCCTCAAACTTAGGTCAAAAAAGCCATTTAAGCCTTTTCACAGTGAGATCTATGCGATATGGCCGAGAAATGTAATTTTGATGTTAACTCCCAAACCGCTGCGCAGAAGTCAACCAAACTTCATCCATTAGTGTATTGTATCACAATCTAGTAATTACATGTGGAAATTTGGTTCTAGGACATTTGATTTGAGCGCAATCCTCAAACTTAGGTCAAAAAAGCCATTTAAGCCTTCTCACAGTGAGATCTATGCGATATGGCCGAGAAATGTAATTTTGATGTTAACTCCCAAACCGCTGCGCAGAAGTCAACCAAACTTCACCCAATAGTGTATTGTATCACAATCTAGTAGTTACATTTGAAAATTTTGTTCTAGGACATTTTGTTTGAACGCAATCATCAAACTTAATTAAAAAAGTCATTTAAGCCTTTTCACAGTGAGATCTATGCGATATGGCCGAGAAATGTAATTTTGATGTTAACTCCCAAACCGCTGCGCAGAAGTCAACCAAACTTCATCCATTAGTGTATTGTATCACAATCTAGTAGTTACATGTGGAAATTTGGTTATTGGACATTTGATTTGAGCGCAATCCTCAAACTTAGGTCAAAAAAGCCATTTAAGCCTTTTCACAGTGAGATCTATGCGATATGGCCGAGAAATGTAATTTTGATGTTAACTCCCAAACCGCTGCGCAGAAGTCAACTAAACTTCACCCAATAGTGTATTGTATCACATTCTAGTAGTTACATTTGAAAATTTCGTTCTAGGACATTTGGTTTGAGCGCAATCATTAAACTTAATTAAAAAAGTCATTTAAGCCTTTTCACAGTGAGATCTATGCGATATGGCCGAGAAATGTAATTTTGATGTTAACTCCCAAACCGCTGCGCAGAAGTCAACCAAACTTCACCCAATAGTGTATTGTATCACAATCTAGTAGTTACATTTGAAAATTTTGTTCTAGGACATTTTGTTTGAACGCAATCATCAAACTTAATTAAAAAAGTCATTTAAGCCTTTTCACAGTGAGATCTATGCGATATGGCCGAGAAATGTAATTTTGATGTTAACTCCCAAACCGCTGCGCAGAAGTCAACCAAACTTCACCCAATAGTGTATTGTATCACAATCTAGTAGTTACATTTGAAAATTTTGTTCTAGGAAATTTTGTTTGAGCGCAATCCTCAAACTTAAGTCAAAAAAGCCATTTAAGCCTTTTCACAGTGAGATCTATGCGATATGGCCGAGAAATGTAATTTTGATGTTAACTCCCAAACCGCTGCGCAGAAGTCAACCAAACTTCACCCAATAGTGTATTGTATCACAATCTAGTAGTTACATTTGAAAATTTTGTTCTAGGACATTTTGTTTGAACGCATTCATCAAACTTAATTAAAAAAGTCATTTAAGCCTTTTCACAGTGAGATCTATGCGATATGGCCGAGAAATGTAATTTTGATGTTAAATCCCAAACCGCTGCGCAGAAGTCAACTAAACTTCACCCAATAGTGTATTGTATCACATTCTAGTAGTTACATTTGAAAATTTCGTTCTAGGACATTTGGTTTGAGCGCAATCATTAAACTTAATTAAAAAAGTCATTTAAGCCTTTTCACAGTGAGATCTATGCGATATGGCCGAGAAATGTAATTTTGATGTTAACTCCCAAACCGCTGCGCAGAAGTCAACCAAACTTCACCCAATAGTGTATTGTATCACAATCTAGTAGTTACATTTGAAAATTTTGTTCTAGGAAATTTTGTTTGAGCGCAATCATCAAACTTAATTAAAAAAGTCATTTAAGCCTTTTCACAGTGAGATCTATGCGATATGGCCGAGAAATGTAATTTTGATGTTAACTCCCAAACCGCTGCGCAGAAGTCAACCAAACTTCACCCATTAGTGTATTGTATCACAATCTAGTAGTTACATGTGTAAATTTGGTTCTAGGAATTTTGATTTGAGCGCAATCCTCAAACTTAGGTCAAAAAAGCCATTTAAGCCTTTTCACAGTGAGATCTATGCGATATGGCCGAGAAATGTAATTTTGATGTTAACTCCCAAACCGCTGCGCAGAAGTCAACCAAACTTCACCCAATAGTGTATTGTATCACATTCTAGTAGTTACATTTGAAAATTTCGTTCTAGGACATTTGGTTTGAGCGCAATTATTAAACTTAGGTCAAAAAAGCCATTTAAGCCTTTTCACAGTGAGATCTATGCGATATGGCCGAGAAATGTAATTTTGATGTTAACTCCCAAACCGCTGCGCAGAAGTCAACCAAACTTCACCCAATAGTGTATTGTATCACATTCTAGTAGTTACATTTGAAAATTTCGTTCTAGGACATTTGGTTTGAGCGCAATCATTAAACTTAGGTCAAAAAAGCCATTTAAGCCTTTTCACAGTGAGATCTATGCGATATGGCCGAGAAATGTAATTTTGATGTTAACTCCCAAACCGCTGCGCAGACGTCAACCAAACTTCACCCAATAGTGTATTGTATCACAATCTAGTAGTTACATTTGAAAATTTTGTTCTGGGAAATTTTGTTTGAGCGCAATCCTCAAACTTAGGTCTAAAAAGCCATTTAAGCCTTTTCACAGTGAGATCTATGCGATATGGCCGAGAAATGTAATTTTGATGTTAAATCCCAAACCGCTGCGCAGAAGTCAACTAAACTTCACCCAATAGTGTATTGTATCACATTCTAGTAGTTACATTTGAAAATTTCGTTCTAGGACATTTGGTTTGACCGCAATCATTAAACTTAATTAAAAAAGTCATTTAAGCCTTTTCACAGTGAGATCTATGCGATATGGCCGAGAAATGTAATTTTGATGTTAACTCCCAAACCGCTGCGCAGAAGTCAACCAAACTTCACCCAATAGTGTATTGTATCACAATCTAGTAGTTACATTTGAAAATTTTGTTCTAGGACATTTTGTTTGAACGGAATCATCAAACTTAATTAAAAAAGTCATTTAAGCCTTTTCACAGTGAGATCTATGCGATATGGCCGAGAAATGTAATTTTGATGTTAACTCCCAAACCGCTGCGCAGAAGTCAACCAAACTTCACCCAATAGTGTATTGTATCACAATCTAGTAGTTACATTTGAAAATTTTGTTCTAGGAAATTTTGTTTGAGCGCAATCCTCAAACTTAGGTAAAAAAAGCCATTTAAGCCTTTTCACAGTGAGATCTATGCGATATGGCCGAGAAATGTAATTTTGATGTTAACTCCCAAACCGCTGCGCAGAAGTCAACCAAACTTCACCCAATAGTGTATTGTATCACAATCTAGTAGTTACATTTGAAAATTTTGTTCTAGGACATTTTGTTTGAACGCATTCATCAAACTTAATTAAAAAAGTCATTTAAGCCTTTTCACAGTGAGATCTATGCGATATGGCCGAGAAATGTAATTTTGATGTTAAATCCCAAACCGCTGCGCAGAAGTCAACTAAACTTCACCCAATAGTGTATTGTATCACATTCTAGTAGTTACATTTGAAAATTTCGTTCTAGGACATTTGGTTTGAGCGCAATCATTAAACTTAATTAAAAAAGTCATTTAAGCCTTTTCACAGTGAGATCTATGCGATATGGCCGAGAAATGTAATTTTGATGTTAACTCCCAAACCGCTGCGCAGAAGTCAACCAAACTTCACCCAATAGTGTATTGTATCACAATCTAGTAGTTACATTTGAAAATTTTGTTCTAGGACATTTTGTTTGAACGCAATCATCAAACTTAATTAAAAAAGTCATTTAAGCCTTTTCACAGTGAGATCTATGCGATATGGCCGAGAAATGTAATTTTGATGTTAACTCCCAAACCGCTGCGCAGAAGTCAACCAAACTTCACCCAATAGTGTATTGTATCACAATCTAGTAGTTACATTTGAAAATTTTGTTCTAGGAAATTTTGTTTGAGCGCAATCCTCAAACTTAGGTCAAAAAAGCCATTTAAGCCTTTTCACAGTGAGATCTATGCGATATGGCCGAGAAATGTAATTTTGATGTTAACTCCCAAACCGCTGCGCAGAAGTCAACCAAACTTCACCCAATAGTGTATTGTATCACAATCTAGAAGTTACATTTGAAAATTTTGTTCTAGGAAATTTTGTTTGAGCGCAATCCTCAAACTTAGGTCAAAAAAGCCATTTAAGCCTTTTCACAGTGAGATCTATGCGATATGGCCGAGAAATGTAATTTTGATGTTAACTCCCAAACCGCTGCGCAGAAGTCAACCAAACTTCATCCATTAGTGTATTGTATCACAATCTAGTAATTACATGTGGAAATTTGGTTCTAGGACATTTGATTTGAGCGCAATCCTCAAACTTAGGTCAAAAAAGCCATTTAAGCCTTCTCACAGTGAGATCTATGCGATATGGCCGAGAAATGTAATTTTGATGTTAACTCCCAAACCGCTGCGCAGAAGTCAACCAAACTTCACCCAATAGTGTATTGTATCACAATCTAGTAGTTACATTTGAAAATTTTGTTCTAGGACATTTTGTTTGAACGCAATCATCAAACTTAATTAAAAAAGTCATTTAAGCCTTTTCACAGTGAGATCTATGCGATATGGCCGAGAAATGTAATTTTGATGTTAACTCCCAAACCGCTGCGCAGAAGTCAACCAAACTTCATCCATTAGTGTATTGTATCACAATCTAGTAGTTACATGTGGAAATTTGGTTATTGGACATTTGATTTGAGCGCAATCCTCAAACTTAGGTCAAAAAAGCCATTTAAGCCTTTTCACAGTGAGATCTATGCGATATGGCCGAGAAATGTAATTTTGATGTTAACTCCCAAACCGCTGCGCAGAAGTCAACTAAACTTCACCCAATAGTGTATTGTATCACATTCTAGTAGTTACATTTGAAAATTTCGTTCTAGGACATTTGGTTTGAGCGCAATCATTAAACTTAATTAAAAAAGTCATTTAAGCCTTTTCACAGTGAGATCTATGCGATATGGCCGAGAAATGTAATTTTGATGTTAACTCCCAAACCGCTGCGCAGAAGTCAACCAAACTTCACCCAATAGTGTATTGTATCACAATCTAGTAGTTACATTTGAAAATTTTGTTCTAGGACATTTTGTTTGAACGCAATCATCAAACTTAATTAAAAAAGTCATTTAAGCCTTTTCACAGTGAGATCTATGCGATATGGCCGAGAAATGTAATTTTGATGTTAACTCCCAAACCGCTGCGCAGAAGTCAACCAAACTTCACCCAATAGTGTATTGTATCACAATCTAGTAGTTACATTTGAAAATTTTGTTCTAGGAAATTTTGTTTGTGCGCAATCCTCAAACTTAGGTCAAAAAAGCCATTTAAGCCTTTTCACAGTGAGATCTATGCGATATGGCCGAGAAATGTAATTTTGATGTTAACTCCCAAACCGCTGCGCAGAAGTCAACCAAACTTCACCCAATAGTGTATTGTATCACAATCTAGTAGTTACATTTGAAAATTTTGTTCTAGGACATTTTGTTTGAACGCATTCATCAAACTTAATTAAAAAAGTCATTTAAGCCTTTTCACAGTGAGATCTATGCGATATGGCCGAGAAATGTAATTTTGATGTTAAATCCCAAACCGCTGCGCAGAAGCCAACTAAACTTCACCCAATAGTGTATTGTATCACATTTTAGTAGTTACATTTGAAAATTTCGTTCTAGGACATTTGGTTTGAGCGCAATCATTAAACTTAATTAAAAAAGTCATTTAAGCCTTTTCACAGTGAGATCTATGCGATATGGCCGAGAAATGTAATTTTGATGTTAACTCCCAAACCGCTGCGCAGAAGTCAACCAAACTTCACCCAATAGTGTATTGTATCACAATCTAGTAGTTACATTTGAAAATTTTGTTCTAGGACATTTTGTTTGAACGCAATCATCAAACTTAATTAAAAAAGTCATTTAAGCCTTTTCACAGTGAGATCTATGCGATATGGCCGAGAAATGTAATTTTGATGTTAACTCCCAAACCGCTGCGCAGAAGTCAACCAAACTTCACCCAATAGTGTATTGTATCACAATCTAGTAGTTACATTTGAAAATTTTGTTCTAGGAAATTTTGTTTGAGCGCAATCCTCAAACTTAGGTCAAAAAAGCCATTTAAGCCTTTTCACAGTGAGATCTATGCGATATGGCCGAGAAATGTAATTTTGATGTTAACTCCCAAACCGCTGCGCAGAAGTCAACCAAACTTCACCCAATAGTGTATTGTATCACAATCTAGTAGTTACATTTGAAAATTTTGTTCTAGGAAATTTTGTTTGAGCGCAATCCTCAAACTTAGGTCAAAAAAGCCATTTAAGCCTTTTCACAGTGAGATCTATGCGATATGGCCGAGAAATGTAATTTTGATGTTAACTCCCAAACCGCTGCGCAGAAGTCAACCAAACTTCATCCATTAGTGTATTGTATCACAATCTAGTAATTACATGTGGAAATTTGGTTCTAGGACATTTGATTTGAGCGCAATCCTCAAACTTAGGTCAAAAAAGCCATTTAAGCCTTCTCACAGTGAGATCTATGCGATATGGCCGAGAAATGTAATTTTGATGTTAACTCCCAAACCGCTGCGCAGAAGTCAACCAAACTTCACCCAATAGTGTATTGTATCACAATCTAGTAGTTACATTTGAAAATTTTGTTCTAGGACATTTTGTTTGAACGCAATCATCAAACTTAATTAAAAAAGTCATTTAGGCCTTTTCACAGTGAGATCTATGCGATATGGCCGAGAAATGTAATTTTGATGTTAACTCCCAAACCGCTGCGCAGAAGTCAACCAAACTTCATCCATTAGTGTATTGTATCACAATCTAGTAGTTACATGTGGAAATTTGGTTATTGGACATTTGATTTGAGCGCAATCCTCAAACTTAGGTCAAAAAAGCCATTTAAGCCTTTTCACAGTGAGATCTATGCGATATGGCCGAGAAATGTAATTTTGATGTTAACTCCCAAACCGCTGCGCAGAAGTCAACCAAACTTCACCCATTAGTGTATTGTATCACAATCTAGTAGTTACATGTGGAAATTTGGTTCTAGGACATTTGATTTGAGCGCAATCCTCAAACTTAGGTCAAAAAAGCCATTTAAGCCTTTTCACAGTGAGATCTATGCGATATGGCCGAGAAATGTAATTTTGATGTTAACTCCCAAACCGCTGCGCAGAAGTCAACCAAACTTCACCCAATAGTGTATTGTATCACATTCTAGTAGTTACATTTGAAAATTTCGTTCTAGGACATTTGGTTTGAGCGCAATCATTAAACTTAGGTCAAAAAAGCCATTTAAGCCTTTTCACAGTGAGACCTATGCGATATGGCCGAGAAATGTAATTTATGATGTTAACTCCCAAACCGCTGCGCAGAAGTCAACCAAACTTCACCCAATAGTGTATTGTATCACAATCTAGTAGTTACATTTGAAAATTTTGTTCTAGGAAATTTTGTTTGAGCGCAATCATCAAACTTAATTAAAAAAGTCATTTAAGCCTTTTCACAGTGAGATCTATGCGATATGGCCGAGAAATGTAATTTTGATGTTAACTCCCAAACCGCTGCGCAGAAGTCAACCAAACTTCACCCATTAGTGTATTGTATCACAATCTAGTAGTTACATGTGAAAATTTGGTTCTAGGAATTTTGATTTGAGCGCAATCCTCAAACTTAGGTCAAAAAAGCCATTTAAGCCTTTTCACAGTGAGATCTATGCGATATGGCCGAGAAATGTAATTTTGATGTTAACTCCCAAACCGCTGCGCAGAAGTCAACCAAACTTCACCCAATAGTGTATTGTATCACATTCTAGTAGTTACATTTGAAAATTTCGTTCTAGGACATTTGGTTTGAGCGCAATTATTAAACTTAGGTCAAAAAAGCCATTTAAGCCTTTTCACAGTGAGATCTATGCGATATGGCCGAGAAATGTAATTTTGATGTTAACTCCCAAACCGCTGCGCAGACGTCAACCAAACTTCACCCAATAGTGTATTGTATCACAATCTAGTAGTTACATTTGAAAATTTTGTTCTAGGAAATTTTGTTTGAGCGCAATCATCAAACTTAATTAAAAAAGTCATTTAAGCCTTTTCACAGTGAGATCTATGCGATATGGCCGAGAAATGTAATTTTGATGTTAAATCCCAAACCGCTGCGCAGAAGTCAACTAAACTTCACCCAATAGTGTATTGTATCACATTCTAGTAGTTACATTTGAAAATTTCGTTCTAGGACATTTGGTTTGAGCGCAATCATTAAACTTAATTAAAAAAGTCATTTAAGCCTTTTCACAGTGAGATCTATGCGATATGGCCGAGAAATGTAATTTTGATGTTAAATCCCAAACCGCTGCGCAGAAGTCAACTAAACTTCATCCATTAGTGTATTGTATCACAATCTAGTAATTACATGTGGAAATTTGGTTCTAGGACATTTGATTTGAGCGCAATCCTCAAACTAAGGTCAAAAAAGCCATTTAAGCCTTTTCACAGTGAGATCTATGCGATATGGCCGAGAAATGTAATTTTGATGTTAACTCCCAAACCGCTGCGCAGAAGTCAACCAAACTTCACCCAATAGTGTATTGTATCACAATCTAGTAGTTACATTTGAAAATTTTGTTCTAGGACATTTTGTTTGAACGCAATCATCAAACTTAATTAAAAAAGTCATTTAAGCCTTTTCACAGTGAGATCTATGCGATATGGCCGAGAAATGTAATTTTGATGTTAACTCCCAAACCGCTGCGCAGAAGTCAACCAAACTTCACCCAATAGTGTATTGTATCACATTCTAGTAGTTACATTTGAAAATTTCGTTCTAGGACATTTGGTTTGAGCGCAATCATTAAACTTAGGTCAAAAAAGCCATTTAAGCCTTTTCACAGTGAGACCTATGCGATATGGCCGAGAAATGTAATTTATGATGTTAACTCCCAAACCGCTGCGCAGAAGTCAACCAAACTTCACCCAATAGTGTATTGTATCACAATCTAGTAGTTACATTTGAAAATTTTGTTCTAGGAAATTTTGTTTGAGCGCAATCATCAAACTTAATTAAAAAAGTCATTTAAGCCTTTTCACAGTGAGATCTATGCGATATGGCCGAGAAATGTAATTTTGATGTTAACTCCCAAACCGCTGCGCAGAAGTCAACCAAACTTCACCCATTAGTGTATTGTATCACAATCTAGTAGTTACATGTGTAAATTTGGTTCTAGGAATTTTGATTTGAGCGCAATCCTCAAACTTAGGTCAAAAAAGCCATTTAAGCCTTTTCACAGTGAGATCTATGCGATATGGCCGAGAAATGTAATTTTGATGTTAACTCCCAAACCGCTGCGCAGAAGTCAACCAAACTTCATCCATTAGTGTATTGTATCACAATCTAGTAATTACATGTGGAAATTTGGTTCTAGGACATTTGATTTGAGCGCAATCCTCAAACTAAGGTCAAAAAAGCCATTTAAGCCTTTTCACAGTGAGATCTATGCGATATGGCCGAGAAATGTAATTTTGATGTTAACTCCCAAACCGCTGCGCAGAAGTCAACCAAACTTCACCCAATAGTGTATTGTATCACAATCTAGTAGTTACATTTGAAAATTTTGTTCTAGGACATTTTGTTTGAACGCAATCATCAAACTTAATTAAAAAAGTCATTTAAGCCTTTTCACAGTGAGATCTATGCGATATGGCCGAGAAATGTAATTTTGATGTTAACTCCCAAACCGCTGCGCAGAAGTCAACCAAACTTCACCCAATAGTGTATTGTATCACAATCTAGTAGTTACATTTGAAAATTTTGTTCTAGGAAATGTTGTTTGAGCGCAATCCTCAAACTTAGGTCAAAAAAGCCATTTAAGCCTTTTCACAGTGAGATCTATGCGATATGGCCGAGAAATGTAATTTTGATGTTAACTCCCAAACCGCTGCGCAGAAGTCAACCAAACTTCACCCAATAGTGTATTGTATCACAATCTAGTAGTTACATTTGAAAATTTTGTTCTAGGACATTTTGTTTGAACGCATTCATCAAACTTAATTAAAAAAGTCATTTAAGCCTTTTCACAGTGAGATCTATGCGATATGGCCGAGAAATGTAATTTTGATGTTAAATCCCAAACCGCTGCGCAGAAGTCAACTAAACTTCACCCAATAGTGTATTGTATCACATTCTAGTAGTTACATTTGAAAATTTCGTTCTAGGACATTTGGTTTGAGCGCAATCATTAAACTTAATTAAAAAAGTCATTTAAGCCTTTTCACAGTGAGATCTATGCGATATGGCCGAGAAATGTAATTTTGATGTTAACTCCCAAACCGCTGCGCAGAAGTCAACCAAACTTCACCCAATAGTGTATTGTATCACAATCTAGTAGTTACATTTGAAAATTTTGTTCTAGGACATTTTGTTTGAACGCAATCATCAAACTTAATTAAAAAAGTCATTTAAGCCTTTTCACAGTGAGATCTATGCGATATGGCCGAGAAATGTAATTTTGATGTTAACTCCCAAACCGCTGCGCAGAAGTCAACCAAACTTCACCCAATAGTGTATTGTATCACAATCTAGTAGTTACATTTGAAAATTTTGTTCTAGGAAATTTTGTTTGAGCGCAATCCTCAAACTTAGGTCAAAAAAGCCATTTAAGCCTTTTCACAGTGAGATCTATGCGATATGGCCGAGAAATGTAATTTTGATGTTAACTCCCAAACCGCTGCGCAGAAGTCAACCAAACTTCACCCAATAGTGTATTGTATCACAATCTAGTAGTTACATTTGAAAATTTTGTTCTAGGAAATTTTGTTTGAGCGCAATCCTCAAACTTAGGTCAAAAAAGCCATTTAAGCCTTTTCACAGTGAGATCTATGCGATATGGCCGAGAAATGTAATTTTGATGTTAACTCCCAAACCGCTGCGCAGAAGTCAACCAAACTTCATCCATTAGTGTATTGTATCACAATCTAGTAATTACATGTGGAAATTTGGTTCTAGGACATTTGATTTGAGCGCAATCCTCAAACTAAGGTCAAAAAAGCCATTTAAGCCTTTTCACAGTGAGATCTATGCGATATGGCCGAGAAATGTAATTTTGATGTTAACTCCCAAACCGCTGCGCAGAAGTCAACCAAACTTCACCCAATAGTGTATTGTATCACAATCTAGTAGTTACATTTGAAAATTTTGTTCTAGGACATTTTGTTTGAACGCAATCATCAAACTTAATTAAAAAAGTCATTTAAGCCTTTTCACAGTGAGATCTATGCGATATGGCCGAGAAATGTAATTTTGATGTTAACTCCCAAACCGCTGCGCAGAAGTCAACCAAACTTCATCCATTAGTGTATTGTATCACAATCTAGTAGTTACATGTGGAAATTTGGTTATTGGACATTTGATTTGAGCGCAATCCTCAAACTTAGGTCAAAAAAGCCATTTAAGCCTTTTCACAGTGAGATCTATGCGATATGGCCGAGAAATGTAATTTTGATGTTAACTCCCAAACCGCTGCGCAGAAGTCAACCAAACTTCAACCATTAGTGTATTGTATCACAATCTAGTAGTTACATGTGGAAATTTGGTTCTAGGACATTTGATTTGAGCGCAATCCTCAAACTTAGGTCAAAAAAGCCATTTAAGCCTTTTCACAGTGAGATCTATGCGATATGGCCGAGAAATGTAATTTTGATGTTAACTCCCAAACCGCTGCGCAGAAGTCAACCAAACTTCACCCAATAGTGTATTGTATCACATTCTAGTAGTTACATTTGAAAATTTCGTTCTAGGACATTTGGTTTGAGCGCAATCATTAAACTTAGGTCAAAAAAGCCATTTAAGCCTTTTCACAGTGAGACCTATGCGATATGGCCGAGAAATGTAATTTATGATGTTAACTCCCAAACCGCTGCGCAGAAGTCAACCAAACTTCACCCAATAGTGTATTGTATCACAATCTAGTAGTTACATTTGAAAATTTTGTTCTAGGAAATTTTGTTTGAGCGCAATCATCAAACTTAATTAAAAAAGTCATTTAAGCCTTTTCACAGTGAGATCTATGCGATATGGCCGAGAAATGTAATTTTGATGTTAACTCCCAAACCGCTGCGCAGAAGTCAACCAAACTTCACCCATTAGTGTATTGTATCACAATCTAGTAGTTACATGTGAAAATTTGGTTCTAGGACATTTGATTTTAGCGCAATCCTCAAACTTAGGTCAAAAAAGCCATTTAAGCCTTTTCACAGTGAGATCTATGCGATATGGCCGAGAAATGTAAATTTGATGTTAACTCCCAAACCGCTGCGCAGAAGTCAACCAAACTTCACCCAATAGTGTATTGTATCACAATCTAGTAGTTACATTTGAAAATTTTGTTCTAGGACATTTTGTTTGAACGCAATCATCAAACTTAATTAAAAAAGTCATTTAAGCCTTTTCACAGTGAGATCTATGCGATATGGCCGAGAAATGTAATTTTGATGTTAACTCCCAAACCGCTGCGCAGAAGTCAACCAAACTTCACCCAATAGTGTATTGTATCACAATCTAGTAGTTACATTTGAAAATTTTGTTCTAGGAAATTTTGTTTGAGCGCAATCCTCAAACTTAGGTCAAAAAAGCCATTTAAGCCTTTTCACAGTGAGATCTATGCGATATGGCCGAGAAATGTAATTTTGATGTTAACTCCCAAACCGCTGCGCAGAAGTCAACCAAACTTCATCCATTAGTGTATTGTATCACAATCTAGTAATTACATGTGGAAATTTGGTTCTAGGACATTTGATTTGAGCGCAATCCTCAAACTAAGGTCAAAAAAGCCATTTAAGCCTTTTCACAGTGAGATCTATGCGATATGGCCGAGAAATGTAATTTTGATGTTAACTCCCAAACCGCTGCGCAGAAGTCAACCAAACTTCACCCAATAGTGTATTGTATCACAATCTAGTAGTTACATTTGAAAATTTTGTTCTAGGACATTTTGTTTGAACGCATTCATCAAACTTAATTAAAAAAGTCATTTAAGCCTTTTCACAGTGAGATCTATGCGATATGGCCGAGAAATGTAATTTTGATGTTAAATCCCAAACCGCTGCGCAGAAGTCAACTAAACTTCACCCAATAGTGTATTGTATCACATTCTAGTAGTTACATTTGAAAATTTCGTTCTAGGACATTTGGTTTGAGCGCAATCATTAAACTTAATTAAAAAAGTCATTTAAGCCTTTTCACAGTGAGATCTATGCGATATGGCCGAGAAATGTAATTTTGATGTTAACTCCCAAACCGCTGCGCAGAAGTCAACCAAACTTCACCCAATAGTGTATTGTATCACAATCTAGTAGTTACATTTGAAAATTTTGTTCTAGGACATTTTGTTTGAACGCAATCATCAAACTTAATTAAAAAAGTCATTTAAGCCTTTTCACAGTGAGATCTATGCGATATGGCCGAGAAATGTAATTTTGATGTTAACTCCCAAACCGCTGCGCAGAAGTCAACCAAACTTCACCCAATAGTGTATTGTATCACAATCTAGTAGTTACATTTGAAAATTTTGTTCTAGGAAATTTTGTTTGAGCGCAATCCTCAAACTTAGGTCAAAAAAGCCATTTAAGCCTTTTCACAGTGAGATCTATGCGATATGGCCGAGAAATGTAATTTTGATGTTAACTCCCAAACCGCTGCGCAGAAGTCAACCAAACTTCACCCAATAGTGTATTGTATCACAATCTAGTAGTTACATTTGAAAATTTTGTTCTAGGAAATTTTGTTTGAGCGCAATCCTCAAACTTAGGTCAAAAAAGCCATTTAAGCCTTTTCACAGTGAGATCTATGCGATATGGCCGAGAAATGTAATTTTGATGTTAACTCCCAAACCGCTGCGCAGAAGTCAACCAAACTTCATCCATTAGTGTATTGTATCACAATCTAGTAATTACATGTGGAAATTTGGTTCTAGGACATTTGATTTGAGCGCAATCCTCAAACTAAGGTCAAAAAAGCCATTTAAGCCTTTTCACAGTGAGATCTATGCGATATGGCCGAGAAATGTAATTTTGATGTTAACTCCCAAACCGCTGCGCAGAAGTCAACCAAACTTCACCCAATAGTGTATTGTATCACAATCTAGTAGTTACATTTGAAAATTTTGTTCTAGGACATTTTGTTTGAACGCAATCATCAAACTTAATTAAAAAAGTCATTTAAGCCTTTTCACAGTGAGATCTATGCGATATGGCCGAGAAATGTAATTTTGATGTTAACTCCCAAACCGCTGCGCAGAAGTCAACCAAACTTCATCCATTAGTGTATTGTATCACAATCTAGTAGTTACATGTGGAAATTTGGTTATTGGACATTTGATTTGAGCGCAATCCTCAAACTTAGGTCAAAAAAGCCATTTAAGCCTTTTCACAGTGAGATCTATGCGATATGGCCGAGAAATGTAATTTTGATGTTAACTCCCAAACCGCTGCGCAGAAGTCAACCAAACTTCAACCATTAGTGTATTGTATCACAATCTAGTAGTTACATGTGGAAATTTGGTTCTAGGACATTTGATTTGAGCGCAATCCTCAAACTTAGGTCAAAAAAGCCATTTAAGCCTTTTCACAGTGAGATCTATGCGATATGGCCGAGAAATGTAATTTTGATGTTAACTCCCAAACCGCTGCGCAGAAGTCAACCAAACTTCACCCAATAGTGTATTGTATCACATTCTAGTAGTTACATTTGAAAATTTCGTTCTAGGACATTTGGTTTGAGCGCAATCATTAAACTTAGGTCAAAAAAGCCATTTAAGCCTTTTCACAGTGAGACCTATGCGATATGGCCGAGAAATGTAATTTATGATGTTAACTCCCAAACCGCTGCGCAGAAGTCAACCAAACTTCACCCAATAGTGTATTGTATCACAATCTAGTAGTTACATTTGAAAATTTTGTTCTAGGAAATTTTGTTTGAGCGCAATCATCAAACTTAATTAAAAAAGTCATTTAAGCCTTTTCACAGTGAGATCTATGCGATATGGCCGAGAAATGTAATTTTGATGTTAACTCCCAAACCGCTGCGCAGAAGTCAACCAAACTTCACCCATTAGTGTATTGTATCACAATCTAGTAGTTACATGTGTAAATTTGGTTCTAGGAATTTTGATTTGAGCGCAATCCTCAAACTTAGGTCAAAAAAGCCATTTAAGCCTTTTCACAGTGAGAAATATGCGATATGGCCGAGAAATGTAATTTTGATGTTAACTCCCAAACCGCTGCGCAGAAGTCAACCAAACTTCACCCAATAGTGTATTGTATCACATTCTAGTAGTTACATTTGAAAATTTCGTTCTAGGACATTTGGTTTGAGCGCAATTATTAAACTTAGGTCAAAAAAGCCATTTAAGCCTTTTCACAGTGAGATCTATGCGATATGGCCGAGAAATGTAATTTTGATGTTAACTCCCAAACCGCTGCGCAGAAGTCAACCAAACTTCACCCAATAGTGTATTGTATCACATTCTAGTAGTTACATTTGAAAATTTCGTTCTAGGACATTTGGTTTGAGCGCAATCATTAAACTTAGGTCAAAAAAGCCATTTAAGCCTTTTCACAGTGAGATCTATGCGATATGGCCGAGAAATGTAATTTTGATGTTAACTCCCAAACCGCTGCGCAGACGTCAACCAAACTTCACCCAATAGTGTATTGTATCACAATCCAGTAGTTACATTTGAAAATTTTGTTCTAGGAAATTTTGTTTGAGCGCAATCATCAAACTTAATTAAAAAAGTCATTTAAGCCTTTTCACAGTGAGATCTATGCGATATGGCCGAGAAATGTAATTTTGATGTTAACTCCCAAACCGCTGCGCAGAAGTCAACCAAACTTCACCCATTAGTGTATTGTATCACAATCTAGTAGTTACATGTGAAAATGTGGTTCTAGGACATTTGATTTGAGCGCAATCCTCAAACTTAGGTCAAAAAAGCCATTTAAGCCTTTTCACAGTGAGATCTATGCGATATGGCCGAGAAATGTAATTTTGATGTTAACTCCCAAACCGCTGCGCAGAAGTCAACCAAACTTCACCCAATAGTGTATTGTATCACATTCTAGTAGTTACATTTGAAAATTTCGTTCTAGGACATTTGGTTTGAGCGCAATTATTAAACTTAGGTCAAAAAAGCCATTTAAGCCTTTTCACAGTGAGATCTATGCGATATGGCCGAGAAATGTAATTTTGATGTTAACTCCCAAACCGCTGCGCAGAAGTCAACCAAACTTCACCCAATAGTGTATTGTATCACATTCTAGTAGTTACATTTGAAAATTTCGTTCTAGGACATTTGGTTTGAGCGCAATCATTAAACTTAGGTCAAAAAAGCCATTTAAGCCTTTTCACAGTGAGATCTATGCGATATGGCCGAGAAATGTAATTTTGATGTTAACTCCCAAACCGCTGCGCAGAAGTCAACCAAACTTCACCCATTAGTGTATTGTATCACAATCTAGTAGTTACATGTGAAAATTTGGTTCTATGAATTTTGATTTGAGTGCAATCCTCAAACTTAGGTCAAAAAAGCCATTTAAGCCTTTTCACAGTGAGATCTATGCGATATGGCCGAGAAATGTAATTTTGATGTTAACTCCCAAACCGCTGCGCAGAAGTCAACCAAACTTCACCCAATAGTGTATTGTATCACATTCTAGTAGTTACATTTGAAAATTTCGTTCTAGGAAATTTTGTTTGAGCGCAATCATCAAACTTAATTAAAAAAGTCATTTAAGCCTTTTCACAGTGAGATCTATGCGATATGGCCGAGAAATGTAATTTTGATGTTAACTCCCAAACCGCTGCGCAGAAGTCAACCAAACCTCACCCATTAGTGTATTGTATCACAATCTAGTAGTTACATGTGAAAATTTGGTTCTAGGACATTTGATTTGAGCGCAATCCTCAAACTTAGGTCAAAAAAGCCATTTAAGCCTTTTCACAGTGAGATCTATGCGATATGGCCGAGAAATGTAAATTTGATGTTAACTCCCAAACCGCTGCGCAGAAGTCAACCAAACTTCACCCAATAGTGTATTGTATCACAATCTAGTAGTTACATTTGAAAATTTTGTTCTAGGACATTTTGTTTGAACGCAATCATAAAACTTAATTAAAAAAGTCATTTAAGCCTTTTCACAGTGAGATCTATGCGATATGGCCGAGAAATGTAATTTTGATGTTAACTCCCAAACCGCTGCGCAGAAGTCAACCAAACTTCACCCAATAGTGTATTGTATCACAATCTAGTAGTTACATTTGAAAATTTTGTTCTAGGAAATTTTGTTTGAGCGCAATCCTCAAACTTAGATCAAAAAAGCCATTTAAGCCTTTTCACAGTGAGATCTATGCGATATGGCCGAGAAATGTAATTTTGATGTTAACTCCCAAACCGCTGCGCAGAAGTCAACCAAACTTCACCCATTAGTGTATTGTATCACAATCTAGTAGTTACATGTGAAAATTTGGTTCTAGGACATTTGATTTGAGCGCAATCCTCAAACTTAGGTCAAAAAAGCCATTTAAGCCTTTTCACAGTGAGATCTATGCGATATGGCCGAGAAATGTAAATTTGATGTGAACTCCCAAACCGCTGCGCAGAAGTCAACCAAAATTCACCCAATAGTGTATTGTATCACATTCTAGTAGTTACATTTGAAAATTTCGTTCTAGGACATTTGGTTTGAGCGCAATTATTAAACTTAGGTCAAAAAAGCCATTTAAGCCTTTTCACAGTGAGATCTATGCGATATGGCCGAGAAATGTAATTTTGATGTTAACTCCCAAACCGCTGCGCAGACGTCAACCAAACTTCACCCAATAGTGTATTGTATCACAATCTAGTAGTTACATTTGAAAATTTTGTTCTAGGAAATTTTGTTTGAGCGCAATCATCAAACTTAATTAAAAAAGTCATTTAAGCCTTTTCACAGTGAGATCTATGCGATATGGCCGAGAAATGTAATTTTGATGTTAAATCCCAAACCGCTGCGCAGAAGTCAACTAAACTTCACCCAATAGTGTATTGTATCACATTCTAGTAGTTACATTTGAAAATTTCGTTCTAGGACATTTGGTTTGAGCGCAATCATTAAACTTAATTAAAAAAGTCATTTAAGCCTTTTCACAGTGAGATCTATGCGATATGGCCGAGAAATGTAATTTTGATGTTAACTCCCAAACCGCTGCGCAGAAGTCAACCAAACTTCACCCAATAGTGTATTGTATCACAATCTAGTAGTTACATTTGAAAATTTTGTTCTAGGACATTTTGTTTGAACGCAATCATCAAACTTAATTAAAAAAGTCATTTAAGCCTTTTCACAGTGAGATCTATGCGATATGGCCGAGAAATGTAATTTTGATGTTAACTCCCAAACCGCTGCGCAGAAGTCAACCAAACTTCACCCAATAGTGTATTGTATCACAATCTAGTAGTTACATTTGAAAATTTTGTTCTAGGAAATTTTGTTTGAGCGCAATCCTCAAACTTAGGTCAAAAAAGCCATTTAAGCCTTTTCACAGTGAGATCTATGCGATATGGCCGAGAAATGTAATTTTGATGTTAACTCCCAAACCGCTGCGCAGAAGTCAACCAAACTTCATCCATTAGTGTATTGTATCACAATCTAGTAATTACATGTGGAAATTTGGTTCTAGGACATTTGATTTGAGCGCAATCCTCAAACTAAGGTCAAAAAAGCCATTTAAGCCTTTTCACAGTGAGATCTATGCGATATGGCCGAGAAATGTAATTTTGATGTTAACTCCCAAACCGCTGCGCAGAAGTCAACCAAACTTCACCCAATAGTGTATTGTATCACAATCTAGTAGTTACATTTGAAAATTTTGTTCTAGGACATTTTGTTTGAACGCAATCATCAAACTTAATTAAAAAAGTCATTTAAGCCTTTTCACAGTGAGATCTATGCGATATGGCCGAGAAATGTAATTTTGATGTTAACTCCCAAACCGCTGCGCAGAAGTCAACCAAACTTCACCCAATAGTGTATTGTATCACATTCTAGTAGTTACATTTGAAAATTTCGTTCTAGGACATTTGGTTTGAGCGCAATCATTAAACTTAGGTCAAAAAAGCCATTTAAGCCTTTTCACAGTGAGACCTATGCGATATGGCCGAGAAATGTAATTTATGATGTTAACTCCCAAACCGCTGCGCAGAAGTCAACCAAACTTCACCCAATAGTGTATTGTATCACAATCTAGTAGTTACATTTGAAAATTTTGTTCTAGGAAATTTTGTTTGAGCGCAATCATCAAACTTAATTAAAAAAGTCATTTAAGCCTTTTCACAGTGAGATCTATGCGATATGGCCGAGAAATGTAATTTTGATGTTAACTCCCAAACCGCTGCGCAGAAGTCAACCAAACTTCACCCATTAGTGTATTGTATCACAATCTAGTAGTTACATGTGAAAATTTGGTTCTAGGACATTTGATTTTAGCGCAATCCTCAAACTTAGGTCAAAAAAGCCATTTAAGCCTTTTCACAGTGAGATCTATGCGATATGGCCGAGAAATGTAAATTTGATGTTAACTCCCAAACCGCTGCGCAGAAGTCAACCAAACTTCACCCAATAGTGTATTGTATCACAATCTAGTAGTTACATTTGAAAATTTTGTTCTAGGAAATTTTGTTTGAGCGCAATCATCAAACTTAATTAAAAAAGTCATTTAAGCCTTTTCACAGTGAGATCTATGCGATATGGCCGAGAAATGTAATTTTGATGTTAACTCCCAAACCGCTGCGCAGAAGTCAACCAAACTTCACCCATTAGTGTATTGTATCACAATCTAGTAGTTACATGTGAAAATTTGGTTCTAGGACATTTGATTTTAGCGCAATCCTCAAACTTAGGTCAAAAAAGCCATTTAAGCCTTTTCACAGTGAGATCTATGCGATATGGCCGAGAAATGTAATTTTGATGTTAACTCCCAAACCGCTGCGCAGAAGTCAACCAAACTTCACCCATTAGTGTATTGTATCACAATCTAGTAGTTACATGTGAAAATTTGGTTCTATGAATTTTGATTTGAGCGCAATCCTCAAACTTAGGTCAAAAAAGCCATTTAAGCCTTTTCACAGTGAGATCTATGCGATATGGCCGAGAAATGTAATTTTGATGTTAACTCCCAAACCGCTGCGCAGAAGTCAACCAAACTTCACCCAATAGTGTATTGTATCACATTCTAGTAGTTACATTTGAAAATTTCGTTCTAGGAAATTTTGTTTGAGCGCAATCATCAAACTTAATTAAAAAAGTCATTTAAGCCTTTTCACAGTGAGATCTATGCGATATGGCCGAGAAATGTAATTTTGATGTTAACTCCCAAACCGCTGCGCAGAAGTCAACCAAACCTCACCCATTAGTGTATTGTATCACAATCTAGTAGTTACATGTGAAAATTTGGTTCTAGGACATTTGATTTGAGCGCAATCCTCAAACTTAGGTCAAAAAAGCCATTTAAGCCTTTTCACAGTGAGATCTATGCGATATGGCCGAGAAATGTAAATTTGATGTTAACTCCCAAACCGCTGCGCAGAAGTCAACCAAACTTCACCCAATAGTGTATTGTATCACAATCTAGTAGTTACATTTGAAAATTTTGTTCTAGGACATTTTGTTTGAACGCAATCATAAAACTTAATTAAAAAAGTCATTTAAGCCTTTTCACAGTGAGATCTATGCGATATGGCCGAGAAATGTAATTTTGATGTTAACTCCCAAACCGCTGCGCAGAAGTCAACCAAACTTCACCCAATAGTGTATTGTATCACAATCTAGTAGTTACATTTGAAAATTTTGTTCTAGGAAATTTTGTTTGAGCGCAATCCTCAAACTTAGATCAAAAAAGCCATTTAAGCCTTTTCACAGTGAGATCTATGCGATATGGCCGAGAAATGTAATTTTGATGTTAACTCCCAAACCGCTGCGCAGAAGTCAACCAAACTTCACCCATTAGTGTATTGTATCACAATCTAGTAGTTACATGTGAAAATTTGGTTCTAGGACATTTGATTTGAGCGCAATCCTCAAACTTAGGTCAAAAAAGCCATTTAAGCCTTTTCACAGTGAGATCTATGCGATATGGCCGAGAAATGTAAATTTGATGTGAACTCCCAAACCGCTGCGCAGAAGTCAACCAAAATTCACCCAATAGTGTATTGTATCACATTCTAGTAGTTACATTTGAAAATTTCGTTCTAGGACATTTGGTTTGAGCGCAATTATTAAACTTAGGTCAAAAAAGCCATTTAAGCCTTTTCACAGTGAGATCTATGCGATATGGCCGAGAAATGTAATTTTGATGTTAACTCCCAAACCGCTGCGCAGACGTCAACCAAACTTCACCCAATAGTGTATTGTATCACAATCTAGTAGTTACATTTGAAAATTTTGTTCTAGGAAATTTTGTTTGAGCGCAATCATCAAACTTAATTAAAAAAGTCATTTAAGCCTTTTCACAGTGAGATCTATGCGATATGGCCGAGAAATGTAATTTTGATGTTAAATCCCAAACCGCTGCGCAGAAGTCAACTAAACTTCACCCAATAGTGTATTGTATCACATTCTAGTAGTTACATTTGAAAATTTCGTTCTAGGACATTTGGTTTGAGCGCAATCATTAAACTTAATTAAAAAAGTCATTTAAGCCTTTTCACAGTGAGATCTATGCGATATGGCCGAGAAATGTAATTTTGATGTTAACTCCCAAACCGCTGCGCAGAAGTCAACCAAACTTCACCCAATAGTGTATTGTATCACAATCTAGTAGTTACATTTGAAAATTTTGTTCTAGGACATTTTGTTTGAACGCAATCATCAAACTTAATTAAAAAAGTCATTTAAGCCTTTTCACAGTGAGATCTATGCGATATGGCCGAGAAATGTAATTTTGATGTTAACTCCCAAACCGCTGCGCAGAAGTCAACCAAACTTCACCCAATAGTGTATTGTATCACAATCTAGTAGTTACATTTGAAAATTTTGTTCTAGGAAATTTTGTTTGAGCGCAATCCTCAAACTTAGGTCAAAAAAGCCATTTAAGCCTTTTCACAGTGAGATCTATGCGATATGGCCGAGAAATGTAATTTTGATGTTAACTCCCAAACCGCTGCGCAGAAGTCAACCAAACTTCATCCATTAGTGTATTGTATCACAATCTAGTAATTACATGTGGAAATTTGGTTCTAGGACATTTGATTTGAGCGCAATCCTCAAACTAAGGTCAAAAAAGCCATTTAAGCCTTTTCACAGTGAGATCTATGCGATATGGCCGAGAAATGTAATTTTGATGTTAACTCCCAAACCGCTGCGCAGAAGTCAACCAAACTTCACCCAATAGTGTATTGTATCACAATCTAGTAGTTACATTTGAAAATTTTGTTCTAGGACATTTTGTTTGAACGCAATCATCAAACTTAATTAAAAAAGTCATTTAAGCCTTTTCACAGTGAGATCTATGCGATATGGCCGAGAAATGTAATTTTGATGTTAACTCCCAAACCGCTGCGCAGAAGTCAACCAAACTTCACCCAATAGTGTATTGTATCACATTCTAGTAGTTACATTTGAAAATTTCGTTCTAGGACATTTGGTTTGAGCGCAATCATTAAACTTAGGTCAAAAAAGCCATTTAAGCCTTTTCACAGTGAGACCTATGCGATATGGCCGAGAAATGTAATTTATGATGTTAACTCCCAAACCGCTGCGCAGAAGTCAACCAAACTTCACCCAATAGTGTATTGTATCACAATCTAGTAGTTACATTTGAAAATTTTGTTCTAGGAAATTTTGTTTGAGCGCAATCATCAAACTTAATTAAAAAAGTCATTTAAGCCTTTTCACAGTGAGATCTATGCGATATGGCCGAGAAATGTAATTTTGATGTTAACTCCCAAACCGCTGCGCAGAAGTCAACCAAACTTCACCCATTAGTGTATTGTATCACAATCTAGTAGTTACATGTGAAAATTTGGTTCTAGGACATTTGATTTTAGCGCAATCCTCAAACTTAGGTCAAAAAAGCCATTTAAGCCTTTTCACAGTGAGATCTATGCGATATGGCCGAGAAATGTAAATTTGATGTTAACTCCCAAACCGCTGCGCAGAAGTCAACCAAACTTCACCCAATAGTGTATTGTATCACAATCTAGTAGTTACATTTGAAAATTTTGTTCTAGGACATTTTGTTTGAACGCAATCATCAAACTTAATTAAAAAAGTCATTTAAGCCTTTTCACAGTGAGATCTATGCGATATGGCCGAGAAATGTAATTTTGATGTTAACTCCCAAACCGCTGCGCAGAAGTCAACCAAACTTCACCCAATAGTGTATTGTATCACAATCTAGTAGTTACATTTGAAAATTTTGTTCTAGGAAATTTTGTTTGAGCGCAATCCTCAAACTTAGGTCAAAAAAGCCATTTAAGCCTTTTCACAGTGAGATCTATGCGATATGGCCGAGAAATGTAATTTTGATGTTAAATCCCAAACCGCTGCGCAGAAGTCAACTAAACTTCACCCAATAGTGTATTGTATCACATTCTAGTAGTTACATTTGAAAATTTCGTTCTAGGACATTTGGTTTGAGCGCAATCATTAAACTTAATTAAAAAAGTCATTTAAGCCTTTTCACAGTGAGATCTATGCGATATGGCCGAGAAATGTAATTTTGATGTTAACTCCCAAACCGCTGCGCAGAAGTCAACCAAACTTCACCCAATAGTGTATTGTATCACAATCTAGTAGTTACATTTGAAAATTTTGTTCTAGGACATTTTGTTTGAACGCAATCATCAAACTTAATTAAAAAAGTCATTTAAGCCTTTTCACAGTGAGATCTATGCGATATGGCCGAGAAATGTAATTTTGATGTTAACTCCCAAACCGCTGCGCAGAAGTCAACCAAACTTCACCCAATAGTGTATTGTATCACAATCTAGTAGTTACATTTGAAAATTTTGTTCTAGGAAATGTTGTTTGAGCGCAATCCTCAAACTTAGGTCAAAAAAGCCATTTAAGCCTTTTCACAGTGAGATCTATGCGATATGGCCGAGAAATGTAATTTTGATGTTAACTCCCAAACCGCTGCGCAGAAGTCAACCAAACTTCACCCAATAGTGTATTGTATCACAATCTAGTAGTTACATTTGAAAATTTTGTTCTAGGACATTTTGTTTGAACGCATTCATCAAACTTAATTAAAAAAGTCATTTAAGCCTTTTCACAGTGAGATCTATGCGATATGGCCGAGAAATGTAATTTTGATGTTAAATCCCAAACCGCTGCGCAGAAGTCAACTAAACTTCACCCAATAGTGTATTGTATCACATTCTAGTAGTTACATTTGAAAATTTCGTTCTAGGACATTTGGTTTGAGCGCAATCATTAAACTTAATTAAAAAAGTCATTTAAGCCTTTTCACAGTGAGATCTATGCGATATGGCCGAGAAATGTAATTTTGATGTTAACTCCCAAACCGCTGCGCAGAAGTCAACCAAACTTCACCCAATAGTGTATTGTATCACAATCTAGTAGTTACATTTGAAAATTTTGTTCTAGGACATTTTGTTTGAACGCAATCATCAAACTTAATTAAAAAAGTCATTTAAGCCTTTTCACAGTGAGATCTATGCGATATGGCCGAGAAATGTAATTTTGATGTTAACTCCCAAACCGCTGCGCAGAAGTCAACCAAACTTCACCCAATAGTGTATTGTATCACAATCTAGTAGTTACATTTGAAAATTTTGTTCTAGGAAATTTTGTTTGAGCGCAATCCTCAAACTTAGGTCAAAAAAGCCATTTAAGCCTTTTCACAGTGAGATCTATGCGATATGGCCGAGAAATGTAATTTTGATGTTAACTCCCAAACCGCTGCGCAGAAGTCAACCAAACTTCACCCAATAGTGTATTGTATCACAATCTAGTAGTTACATTTGAAAATTTTGTTCTAGGAAATTTTGTTTGAGCGCAATCCTCAAACTTAGGTCAAAAAAGCCATTTAAGCCTTTTCACAGTGAGATCTATGCGATATGGCCGAGAAATGTAATTTTGATGTTAACTCCCAAACCGCTGCGCAGAAGTCAACCAAACTTCATCCATTAGTGTATTGTATCACAATCTAGTAATTACATGTGGAAATTTGGTTCTAGGACATTTGATTTGAGCGCAATCCTCAAACTAAGGTCAAAAAAGCCATTTAAGCCTTTTCACAGTGAGATCTATGCGATATGGCCGAGAAATGTAATTTTGATGTTAACTCCCAAACCGCTGCGCAGAAGTCAACCAAACTTCACCCAATAGTGTATTGTATCACAATCTAGTAGTTACATTTGAAAATTTTGTTCTAGGAAATTTTGTTTGAGCGCAATCATCAAACTTAATTAAAAAAGTCATTTAAGCCTTTTCACAGTGAGATCTATGCGATATGGCCGAGAAATGTAATTTTGATGTTAACTCCCAAACCGCTGCGCAGAAGTCAACCAAACTTCACCCATTAGTGTATTGTATCACAATCTAGTAGTTACATGTGAAAATTTGGTTCTAGGACATTTGATTTTAGCGCAATCCTCAAACTTAGGTCAAAAAAGCCATTTAAGCCTTTTCACAGTGAGATCTATGCGATATGGCCGAGAAATGTAAATTTGATGTTAACTCCCAAACCGCTGCGCAGAAGTCAACCAAACTTCACCCAATAGTGTATTGTATCACAATCTAGTAGTTACATTTGAAAATTTTGTTCTAGGACATTTTGTTTGAACGCAATCATCAAACTTAATTAAAAAAGTCATTTAAGCCTTTTCACAGTGAGATCTATGCGATATGGCCGAGAAATGTAATTTTGATGTTAACTCCCAAACCGCTGCGCAGAAGTCAACCAAACTTCACCCAATAGTGTATTGTATCACAATCTAGTAGTTACATTTGAAAATTTTGTTCTAGGAAATTTTGTTTGAGCGCAATCCTCAAACTTAGGTCAAAAAAGCCATTTAAGCCTTTTCACAGTGAGATCTATGCGATATGGCCGAGAAATGTAATTTTGATGTTAACTCCCAAACCGCTGCGCAGAAGTCAACCAAACTTCATCCATTAGTGTATTGTATCACAATCTAGTAATTACATGTGGAAATTTGGTTCTAGGACATTTGATTTGAGCGCAATCCTCAAACTAAGGTCAAAAAAGCCATTTAAGCCTTTTCACAGTGAGATCTATGCGATATGGCCGAGAAATGTAATTTTGATGTTAACTCCCAAACCGCTGCGCAGAAGTCAACCAAACTTCACCCAATAGTGTATTGTATCACAATCTAGTAGTTACATTTGAAAATTTTGTTCTAGGACATTTTGTTTGAACGCAATCATCAAACTTAATTAAAAAAGTCATTTAAGCCTTTTCACAGTGAGATCTATGCGATATGGCCGAGAAATGTAATTTTGATGTTAACTCCCAAACCGCTGCGCAGAAGTCAACCAAACTTCACCCAATAGTGTATTGTATCACAATCTAGTAGTTACATTTGAAAATTTTGTTCTAGGAAATGTTGTTTGAGCGCAATCCTCAAACTTAGGTCAAAAAAGCCATTTAAGCCTTTTCACAGTGAGATCTATGCGATATGGCCGAGAAATGTAATTTTGATGTTAACTCCCAAACCGCTGCGCAGAAGTCAACCAAACTTCACCCAATAGTGTATTGTATCACAATCTAGTAGTTACATTTGAAAATTTTGTTCTAGGACATTTTGTTTGAACGCATTCATCAAACTTAATTAAAAAAGTCATTTAAGCCTTTTCACAGTGAGATCTATGCGATATGGCCGAGAAATGTAATTTTGATGTTAAATCCCAAACCGCTGCGCAGAAGTCAACTAAACTTCACCCAATAGTGTATTGTATCACATTCTAGTAGTTACATTTGAAAATTTCGTTCTAGGACATTTGGTTTGAGCGCAATCATTAAACTTAATTAAAAAAGTCATTTAAGCCTTTTCACAGTGAGATCTATGCGATATGGCCGAGAAATGTAATTTTGATGTTAACTCCCAAACCGCTGCGCAGAAGTCAACCAAACTTCACCCAATAGTGTATTGTATCACAATCTAGTAGTTACATTTGAAAATTTTGTTCTAGGACATTTTGTTTGAACGCAATCATCAAACTTAATTAAAAAAGTCATTTAAGCCTTTTCACAGTGAGATCTATGCGATATGGCCGAGAAATGTAATTTTGATGTTAACTCCCAAACCGCTGCGCAGAAGTCAACCAAACTTCACCCAATAGTGTATTGTATCACAATCTAGTAGTTACATTTGAAAATTTTGTTCTAGGAAATTTTGTTTGAGCGCAATCCTCAAACTTAGGTCAAAAAAGCCATTTAAGCCTTTTCACAGTGAGATCTATGCGATATGGCCGAGAAATGTAATTTTGATGTTAACTCCCAAACCGCTGCGCAGAAGTCAACCAAACTTCACCCAATAGTGTATTGTATCACAATCTAGTAGTTACATTTGAAAATTTTGTTCTAGGAAATTTTGTTTGAGCGCAATCCTCAAACTTAGGTCAAAAAAGCCATTTAAGCCTTTTCACAGTGAGATCTATGCGATATGGCCGAGAAATGTAATTTTGATGTTAACTCCCAAACCGCTGCGCAGAAGTCAACCAAACTTCACCCAATAGTGTATTGTATCACAATCTAGTAGTTACATTTGAAAATTTTGTTCTAGGACATTTTGTTTGAACGCAATCATCAAACTTAATTAAAAAAGTCATTTAAGCCTTTTCACAGTGAGATCTATGCGATATGGCCGAGAAATGTAATTTTGATGTTAACTCCCAAACCGCTGCGCAGAAGTCAACCAAACTTCATCCATTAGTGTATTGTATCACAATCTAGTAGTTACATGTGGAAATTTGGTTATTGGACATTTGATTTGAGCGCAATCCTCAAACTTAGGTCAAAAAAGCCATTTAAGCCTTTTCACAGTGAGATCTATGCGATATGGCCGAGAAATGTAATTTTGATGTTAACTCCCAAACCGCTGCGCAGAAGTCAACCAAACTTCAACCATTAGTGTATTGTATCACAATCTAGTAGTTACATGTGGAAATTTGGTTCTAGGACATTTGATTTGAGCGCAATCCTCAAACTTAGGTCAAAAAAGCCATTTAAGCCTTTTCACAGTGAGATCTATGCGATATGGCCGAGAAATGTAATTTTGATGTTAACTCCCAAACCGCTGCGCAGAAGTCAACCAAACTTCACCCAATAGTGTATTGTATCACATTCTAGTAGTTACATTTGAAAATTTCGTTCTAGGACATTTGGTTTGAGCGCAATCATTAAACTTAGGTCAAAAAAGCCATTTAAGCCTTTTCACAGTGAGACCTATGCGATATGGCCGAGAAATGTAATTTATGATGTTAACTCCCAAACCGCTGCGCAGAAGTCAACCAAACTTCACCCAATAGTGTATTGTATCACAATCTAGTAGTTACATTTGAAAATTTTGTTCTAGGAAATTTTGTTTGAGCGCAATCATCAAACTTAATTAAAAAAGTCATTTAAGCCTTTTCACAGTGAGATCTATGCGATATGGCCGAGAAATGTAATTTTGATGTTAACTCCCAAACCGCTGCGCAGAAGTCAACCAAACTTCACCCATTAGTGTATTGTATCACAATCTAGTAGTTACATGTGTAAATTTGGTTCTAGGAATTTTGATTTGAGCGCAATCCTCAAACTTAGGTCAAAAAAGCCATTTAAGCCTTTTCACAGTGAGATCTATGCGATATGGCCGAGAAATGTAATTTTGATGTTAACTCCCAAACCGCTGCGCAGAAGTCAACCAAACTTCACCCAATAGTGTATTGTATCACATTCTAGTAGTTACATTTGAAAATTTCGTTCTAGGACATTTGGTTTGAGCGCAATTATTAAACTTAGGTCAAAAAAGCCATTTAAGCCTTTTCACAGTGAGATCTATGCGATATGGCCGAGAAATGTAATTTTGATGTTAACTCCCAAACCGCTGCGCAGAAGTCAACCAAACTTCACCCAATAGTGTATTGTATCACATTCTAGTAGTTACATTTGAAAATTTCGTTCTAGGACATTTGGTTTGAGCGCAATCATTAAACTTAGGTCAAAAAAGCCATTTAAGCCTTTTCACAGTGAGATCTATGCGATATGGCCGAGAAATGTAATTTTGATGTTAACTCCCAAACCGCTGCGCAGACGTCAACCAAACTTCACCCAATAGTGTATTGTATCACAATCCAGTAGTTACATTTGAAAATTTTGTTCTAGGAAATTTTGTTTGAGCGCAATCATCAAACTTAATTAAAAAAGTCATTTAAGCCTTTTCACAGTGAGATCTATGCGATATGGCCGAGAAATGTAATTTTGATGTTAACTCCCAAACCGCTGCGCAGAAGTCAACCAAACTTCACCCATTAGTGTATTGTATCACAATCTAGTAGTTACATGTGAAAATGTGGTTCTAGGACATTTGATTTGAGCGCAATCCTCAAACTTAGGTCAAAAAAGCCATTTAAGCCTTTTCACAGTGAGATCTATGCGATATGGCCGAGAAATGTAATTTTGATGTTAACTCCCAAACCGCTGCGCAGAAGTCAACCAAACTTCACCCAATAGTGTATTGTATCACATTCTAGTAGTTACATTTGAAAATTTCGTTCTAGGACATTTGGTTTGAGCGCAATTATTAAACTTAGGTCAAAAAAGCCATTTAAGCCTTTTCACAGTGAGATCTATGCGATATGGCCGAGAAATGTAATTTTGATGTTAACTCCCAAACCGCTGCGCAGAAGTCAACCAAACTTCACCCAATAGTGTATTGTATCACATTCTAGTAGTTACATTTGAAAATTTCGTTCTAGGACATTTGGTTTGAGCGCAATCATTAAACTTAGGTCAAAAAAGCCATTTAAGCCTTTTCACAGTGAGATCTATGCGATATGGCCGAGAAATGTAATTTTGATGTTAACTCCCAAACCGCTGCGCAGAAGTCAACCAAACTTCACCCATTAGTGTATTGTATCACAATCTAGTAGTTACATGTGAAAATTTGGTTCTATGAATTTTGATTTGAGCGCAATCCTCAAACTTAGGTCAAAAAAGCCATTTAAGCCTTTTCACAGTGAGATCTATGCGATATGGCCGAGAAATGTAATTTTGATGTTAACTCCCAAACCGCTGCGCAGAAGTCAACCAAACTTCACCCAATAGTGTATTGTATCACATTCTAGTAGTTACATTTGAAAATTTCGTTCTAGGAAATTTTGTTTGAGCGCAATCATCAAACTTAATTAAAAAAGTCATTTAAGCCTTTTCACAGTGAGATCTATGCGATATGGCCGAGAAATGTAAATTTGATGTTAACTCCCAAACCGCTGCGCAGAAGTCAACCAAACTTCACCCAATAGTGTATTGTATCACAATCTAGTAGTTACATTTGAAAATTTTGTTCTAGGACATTTTGTTTGAACGCAATCATAAAACTTAATTAAAAAAGTCATTTAAGCCTTTTCACAGTGAGATCTATGCGATATGGCCGAGAAATGTAATTTTGATGTTAACTCCCAAACCGCTGCGCAGAAGTCAACCAAACTTCACCCAATAGTGTATTGTATCACAATCTAGTAGTTACATTTGAAAATTTTGTTCTAGGAAATTTTGTTTGAGCGCAATCCTCAAACTTAGATCAAAAAAGCCATTTAAGCCTTTTCACAGTGAGATCTATGCGATATGGCCGAGAAATGTAATTTTGATGTTAACTCCCAAACCGCTGCGCAGAAGTCAACCAAACTTCACCCATTAGTGTATTGTATCACAATCTAGTAGTTACATGTGAAAATTTGGTTCTAGGACATTTGATTTGAGCGCAATCCTCAAACTTAGGTCAAAAAAGCCATTTAAGCCTTTTCACAGTGAGATCTATGCGATATGGCCGAGAAATGTAAATTTGATGTGAACTCCCAAACCGCTGCGCAGAAGTCAACCAAAATTCACCCAATAGTGTATTGTATCACATTCTAGTAGTTACATTTGAAAATTTCGTTCTAGGACATTTGGTTTGAGCGCAATTATTAAACTTAGGTCAAAAAAGCCATTTAAGCCTTTTCACAGTGAGATCTATGCGATATGGCCGAGAAATGTAATTTTGATGTTAACTCCCAAACCGCTGCGCAGACGTCAACCAAACTTCACCCAATAGTGTATTGTATCACAATCTAGTAGTTACATTTGAAAATTTTGTTCTAGGAAATTTTGTTTGAGCGCAATCATCAAACTTAATTAAAAAAGTCATTTAAGCCTTTTCACAGTGAGATCTATGCGATATGGCCGAGAAATGTAATTTTGATGTTAAATCCCAAACCGCTGCGCAGAAGTCAACTAAACTTCACCCAATAGTGTATTGTATCACATTCTAGTAGTTACATTTGAAAATTTCGTTCTAGGACATTTGGTTTGAGCGCAATCATTAAACTTAATTAAAAAAGTCATTTAAGCCTTTTCACAGTGAGATCTATGCGATATGGCCGAGAAATGTAATTTTGATGTTAACTCCCAAACCGCTGCGCAGAAGTCAACCAAACTTCACCCAATAGTGTATTGTATCACAATCTAGTAGTTACATTTGAAAATTTTGTTCTAGGACATTTTGTTTGAACGCAATCATCAAACTTAATTAAAAAAGTCATTTAAGCCTTTTCACAGTGAGATCTATGCGATATGGCCGAGAAATGTAATTTTGATGTTAACTCCCAAACCGCTGCGCAGAAGTCAACCAAACTTCACCCAATAGTGTATTGTATCACAATCTAGTAGTTACATTTGAAAATTTTGTTCTAGGAAATTTTGTTTGAGCGCAATCCTCAAACTTAGGTCAAAAAAGCCATTTAAGCCTTTTCACAGTGAGATCTATGCGATATGGCCGAGAAATGTAATTTTGATGTTAACTCCCAAACCGCTGCGCAGAAGTCAACCAAACTTCATCCATTAGTGTATTGTATCACAATCTAGTAATTACATGTGGAAATTTGGTTCTAGGACATTTGATTTGAGCGCAATCCTCAAACTAAGGTCAAAAAAGCCATTTAAGCCTTTTCACAGTGAGATCTATGCGATATGGCCGAGAAATGTAATTTTGATGTTAACTCCCAAACCGCTGCGCAGAAGTCAACCAAACTTCACCCAATAGTGTATTGTATCACAATCTAGTAGTTACATTTGAAAATTTTGTTCTAGGACATTTTGTTTGAACGCAATCATCAAACTTAATTAAAAAAGTCATTTAAGCCTTTTCACAGTGAGATCTATGCGATATGGCCGAGAAATGTAATTTTGATGTTAACTCCCAAACCGCTGCGCAGAAGTCAACCAAACTTCACCCAATAGTGTATTGTATCACATTCTAGTAGTTACATTTGAAAATTTCGTTCTAGGACATTTGGTTTGAGCGCAATTATTAAACTTAGGTCAAAAAAGCCATTTAAGCCTTTTCACAGTGAGATCTATGCGATATGGCCGAGAAATGTAATTTTGATGTTAACTCCCAAACCGCTGCGCAGAAGTCAACCAAACTTCACCCAATAGTGTATTGTATCACATTCTAGTAGTTACATTTGAAAATTTCGTTCTAGGACATTTGGTTTGAGCGCAATCATTAAACTTAGGTCAAAAAAGCCATTTAAGCCTTTTCACAGTGAGATCTATGCGATATGGCCGAGAAATGTAATTTTGATGTTAACTCCCAAACCGCTGCGCAGACGTCAACCAAACTTCACCCAATAGTGTATTGTATCACAATCTAGTAGTTACATTTGAAAATTTTGTTCTAGGAAATTTTGTTTGAGCGCAATCATCAAACTTAATTAAAAAAGTCATTTAAGCCTTTTCACAGTGAGATCTATGCGATATGGCCGAGAAATGTAATTTTGATGTTAACTCCCAAACCGCTGCGCAGAAGTCAACCAAACTTCACCCATTAGTGTATTGTATCACAATCTAGTAGTTACATGTGAAAATTTGGTTCTAGGACATTTGATTTTAGCGCAATCCTCAAACTTAGGTCAAAAAAGCCATTTAAGCCTTTTCACAGTGAGATCTATGCGATATGGCCGAGAAATGTAAATTTGATGTTAACTCCCAAACCGCTGCGCAGAAGTCAACCAAACTTCACCCAATAGTGTATTGTATCACAATCTAGTAGTTACATTTGAAAATTTTGTTCTAGGACATTTTGTTTGAACGCAATCATCAAACTTAATTAAAAAAGTCATTTAAGCCTTTTCACAGTGAGATCTATGCGATATGGCCGAGAAATGTAATTTTGATGTTAACTCCCAAACCGCTGCGCAGAAGTCAACCAAACTTCACCCAATAGTGTATTGTATCACAATCTAGTAGTTACATTTGAAAATTTTGTTCTAGGAAATTTTGTTTGAGCGCAATCCTCAAACTTAGGTCAAAAAAGCCATTTAAGCCTTTTCACAGTGAGATCTATGCGATATGGCCGAGAAATGTAATTTTGATGTTAAATCCCAAACCGCTGCGCAGAAGTCAACTAAACTTCACCCAATAGTGTATTGTATCACATTCTAGTAGTTACATTTGAAAATTTCGTTCTAGGACATTTGGTTTGAGCGCAATCATTAAACTTAATTAAAAAAGTCATTTAAGCCTTTTCACAGTGAGATCTATGCGATATGGCCGAGAAATGTAATTTTGATGTTAACTCCCAAACCGCTGCGCAGAAGTCAACCAAACTTCACCCAATAGTGTATTGTATCACAATCTAGTAGTTACATTTGAAAATTTTGTTCTAGGACATTTTGTTTGAACGCAATCATCAAACTTAATTAAAAAAGTCATTTAAGCCTTTTCACAGTGAGATCTATGCGATATGGCCGAGAAATGTAATTTTGATGTTAACTCCCAAACCGCTGCGCAGAAGTCAACCAAACTTCACCCAATAGTGTATTGTATCACAATCTAGTAGTTACATTTGAAAATTTTGTTCTAGGAAATGTTGTTTGAGCGCAATCCTCAAACTTAGGTCAAAAAAGCCATTTAAGCCTTTTCACAGTGAGATCTATGCGATATGGCCGAGAAATGTAATTTTGATGTTAACTCCCAAACCGCTGCGCAGAAGTCAACCAAACTTCACCCAATAGTGTATTGTATCACAATCTAGTAGTTACATTTGAAAATTTTGTTCTAGGACATTTTGTTTGAACGCATTCATCAAACTTAATTAAAAAAGTCATTTAAGCCTTTTCACAGTGAGATCTATGCGATATGGCCGAGAAATGTAATTTTGATGTTAAATCCCAAACCGCTGCGCAGAAGTCAACTAAACTTCACCCAATAGTGTATTGTATCACATTCTAGTAGTTACATTTGAAAATTTCGTTCTAGGACATTTGGTTTGAGCGCAATCATTAAACTTAATTAAAGAAGTCATTTAAGCCTTTTCACAGTGAGATCTATGCGATATGGCCGAGAAATGTAATTTTGATGTTAACTCCCAAACCGCTGCGCAGAAGTCAACCAAACTTCACCCAATAGTGTATTGTATCACAATCTAGTAGTTACATTTGAAAATTTTGTTCTAGGACATTTTGTTTGAACGCAATCATCAAACTTAATTAAAAAAGTCATTTAAGCCTTTTCACAGTGAGATCTATGCGATATGGCCGAGAAATGTAATTTTGATGTTAACTCCCAAACCGCTGCGCAGAAGTCAACCAAACTTCACCCAATAGTGTATTGTATCACAATCTAGTAGTTACATTTGAAAATTTTGTTCTAGGAAATTTTGTTTGAGCGCAATCCTCAAACTTAGGTCAAAAAAGCCATTTAAGCCTTTTCACAGTGAGATCTATGCGATATGGCCGAGAAATGTAATTTTGATGTTAACTCCCAAACCGCTGCGCAGAAGTCAACCAAACTTCACCCAATAGTGTATTGTATCACAATCTAGTAGTTACATTTGAAAATTTTGTTCTAGGAAATTTTGTTTGAGCGCAATCCTCAAACTTAGGTCAAAAAAGCCATTTAAGCCTTTTCACAGTGAGATCTATGCGATATGGCCGAGAAATGTAATTTTGATGTTAACTCCCAAACCGCTGCGCAGAAGTCAACCAAACTTCATCCATTAGTGTATTGTATCACAATCTAGTAATTACATGTGGAAATTTGGTTCTAGGACATTTGATTTGAGCGCAATCCTCAAACTAAGGTCAAAAAAGCCATTTAAGCCTTTTCACAGTGAGATCTATGCGATATGGCCGAGAAATGTAATTTTGATGTTAACTCCCAAACCGCTGCGCAGAAGTCAACCAAACTTCACCCAATAGTGTATTGTATCACAATCTAGTAGTTACATTTGAAAATTTTGTTCTAGGACATTTTGTTTGAACGCAATCATCAAACTTAATTAAAAAAGTCATTTAAGCCTTTTCACAGTGAGATCTATGCGATATGGCCGAGAAATGTAATTTTGATGTTAACTCCCAAACCGCTGCGCAGAAGTCAACCAAACTTCATCCATTAGTGTATTGTATCACAATCTAGTAGTTACATGTGGAAATTTGGTTATTGGACATTTGATTTGAGCGCAATCCTCAAACTTAGGTCAAAAAAGCCATTTAAGCCTTTTCACAGTGAGATCTATGCGATATGGCCGAGAAATGTAATTTTGATGTTAACTCCCAAACCGCTGCGCAGAAGTCAACCAAACTTCAACCATTAGTGTATTGTATCACAATCTAGTAGTTACATGTGGAAATTTGGTTCTAGGACATTTGATTTGAGCGCAATCCTCAAACTTAGGTCAAAAAAGCCATTTAAGCCTTTTCACAGTGAGATCTATGCGATATGGCCGAGAAATGTAATTTTGATGTTAACTCCCAAACCGCTGCGCAGAAGTCAACCAAACTTCACCCAATAGTGTATTGTATCACATTCTAGTAGTTACATTTGAAAATTTCGTTCTAGGACATTTGGTTTGAGCGCAATCATTAAACTTAGGTCAAAAAAGCCATTTAAGCCTTTTCACAGTGAGACCTATGCGATATGGCCGAGAAATGTAATTTATGATGTTAACTCCCAAACCGCTGCGCAGAAGTCAACCAAACTTCACCCAATAGTGTATTGTATCACAATCTAGTAGTTACATTTGAAAATTTTGTTCTAAGAAATTTTGTTTGAGCGCAATCATCAAACTTAATTAAAAAAGTCATTTAAGCCTTTTCACAGTGAGATCTATGCGATATGGCCGAGAAATGTAATTTTGATGTTAACTCCCAAACCGCTGCGCAGAAGTCAACCAAACTTCACCCATTAGTGTATTGTATCACAATCTAGTAGTTACATGTGTAAATTTGGTTCTAGGAATTTTGATTTGAGCGCAATCCTCAAACTTAGGTCAAAAAAGCCATTTAAGCCTTTTCACAGTGAGATCTATGCGATATGGCCGAGAAATGTAATTTTGATGTTAACTCCCAAACCGCTGCGCAGAAGTCAACCAAACTTCACCCAATAGTGTATTGTATCACATTCTAGTAGTTACATTTGAAAATTTCGTTCTAGGACATTTGGTTTGAGCGCAATTATTAAACTTAGGTCAAAAAAGCCATTTAAGCCTTTTCACAGTGAGATCTATGCGATATGGCCGAGAAATGTAATTTTGATGTTAACTCCCAAACCGCTGCGCAGAAGTCAACCAAACTTCACCCAATAGTGTATTGTATCACATTCTAGTAGTTACATTTGAAAATTTCGTTCTAGGACATTTGGTTTGAGCGCAATCATTAAACTTAGGTCAAAAAAGCCATTTAAGCCTTTTCACAGTGAGATCTATGCGATATGGCCGAGAAATGTAATTTTGATGTTAACTCCCAAACCGCTGCGCAGACGTCAACCAAACTTCACCCAATAGTGTATTGTATCACAATCCAGTAGTTACATTTGAAAATTTTGTTCTAGGAAATTTTGTTTGAGCGCAATCATCAAACTTAATTAAAAAAGTCATTTAAGCCTTTTCACAGTGAGATCTATGCGATATGGCCGAGAAATGTAATTTTGATGTTAACTCCCAAACCGCTGCGCAGAAGTCAACCAAACTTCACCCATTAGTGTATTGTATCACAATCTAGTAATTACATGTGAAAATGTGGTTCTAGGACATTTGATTTGAGCGCAATCCTCAAACTTAGGTCAAAAAAGCCATTTAAGCCTTTTCACAGTGAGATCTATGCGATATGGCCGAGAAATGTAATTTTGATGTTAACTCCCAAACCGCTGCGCAGAAGTCAACCAAACTTCACCCAATAGTGTATTGTATCACATTCTAGTAGTTACATTTGAAAATTTCGTTCTAGGACATTTGGTTTGAGCGCAATTATTAAACTTAGGTCAAAAAAGCCATTTAAGCCTTTTCACAGTGAGATCTATGCGATATGGCCGAGAAATGTAATTTTGATGTTAACTCCCAAACCGCTGCGCAGAAGTCAACCAAACTTCACCCAATAGTGTATTGTATCACATTCTAGTAGTTACATTTGAAAATTTCGTTCTAGGACATTTGGTTTGAGCGCAATCATTAAACTTAGGTCAAAAAAGCCATTTAAGCCTTTTCACAGTGAGATCTATGCGATATGGCCGAGAAATGTAATTTTGATGTTAACTCCCAAACCGCTGCGCAGAAGTCAACCAAACTTCACCCATTAGTGTATTGTATCACAATCTAGTAGTTACATGTGAAAATTTGGTTCTATGAATTTTGATTTGAGCGCAATCCTCAAACTTAGGTCAAAAAAGCCATTTAAGCCTTTTCACAGTGAGATCTATGCGATATGGCCGAGAAATGTAATTTTGATGTTAACTCCCAAACCGCTGCGCAGAAGTCAACCAAACTTCACCCAATAGTGTATTGTATCACATTCTAGTAGTTACATTTGAAAATTTCGTTCTAGGAAATTTTGTTTGAGCGCAATCATCAAACTTAATTAAAAAAGTCATTTAAGCCTTTTCACAGTGAGATCTATGCGATATGGCCGAGAAATGTAATTTTGATGTTAACTCCCAAACCGCTGCGCAGAAGTCAACCAAACCTCACCCATTAGTGTATTGTATCACAATCTAGTAGTTACATGTGAAAATTTGGTTCTAGGACATTTGATTTGAGCGCAATCCTCAAACTTAGGTCAAAAAAGCCATTTAAGCCTTTTCACAGTGAGATCTATGCGATATGGCCGAGAAATGTAAATTTGATGTTAACTCCCAAACCGCTGCGCAGAAGTCAACCAAACTTCACCCAATAGTGTATTGTATCACAATCTAGTAGTTACATTTGAAAATTTTGTTCTAGGACATTTTGTTTGAACGCAATCATAAAACTTAATTAAAAAAGTCATTTAAGCCTTTTCACAGTGAGATCTATGCGATATGGCCGAGAAATGTAATTTTGATGTTAACTCCCAAACCGCTGCGCAGAAGTCAACCAAACTTCACCCAATAGTGTATTGTATCACAATCTAGTAGTTACATTTGAAAATTTTGTTCTAGGAAATTTTGTTTGAGCGCAATCCTCAAACTTAGATCAAAAAAGCCATTTAAGCCTTTTCACAGTGAGATCTATGCGATATGGCCGAGAAATGTAATTTTGATGTTAACTCCCAAACCGCTGCGCAGAAGTCAACCAAACTTCACCCATTAGTGTATTGTATCACAATCTAGTAGTTACATGTGAAAATTTGGTTCTAGGACATTTGATTTGAGCGCAATCCTCAAACTTAGGTCAAAAAAGCCATTTAAGCCTTTTCACAGTGAGATCTATGCGATATGGCCGAGAAATGTAAATTTGATGTGAACTCCCAAACCGCTGCGCAGAAGTCAACCAAAATTCACCCAATAGTGTATTGTATCACATTCTAGTAGTTACATTTGAAAATTTCGTTCTAGGACATTTGGTTTGAGCGCAATTATTAAACTTAGGTCAAAAAAGCCATTTAAGCCTTTTCACAGTGAGATCTATGCGATATGGCCGAGAAATGTAATTTTGATGTTAACTCCCAAACCGCTGCGCAGAAGTCAACCAAACTTCACCCAATAGTGTATTGTATCACATTCTAGTAGTTACATTTGAAAATTTCGTTCTAGGACATTTGGTTTGAGCGCAATCATTAAACTTAGGTCAAAAAAGCCATTTAAGCCTTTTCACAGTGAGATCTATGCGATATGGCCGAGAAATGTAATTTTGATGTTAACTCCCAAACCGCTGCGCAGAAGTCAACCAAACTTCACCCATTAGTGTATTGTATCACAATCTAGTAGTTACATGTGAAAATTTGGTTCTATGAATTTTGATTTGAGCGCAATCCTCAAACTTAGGTCAAAAAAGCCATTTAAGCCTTTTCACAGTGAGATCTATGCGATATGGCCGAGAAATGTAATTTTGATGTTAACTCCCAAACCGCTGCGCAGAAGTCAACCAAACTTCACCCAATAGTGTATTGTATCACATTCTAGTAGTTACATTTGAAAATTTCGTTCTAGGACATTTGGTTTGAGCGCAATTATTAAACTTAGGTCAAAAAAGCCATTTAAGCCTTTTCACAGTGAGATCTATGCGATATGGCCGAGAAATGTAATTTTGATGTTAACTCCCAAACCGCTGCGCAGAAGTCAACCAAACTTCACCCAATAGTGTATTGTATCACATTCTAGTAGTTACATTTGAAAATTTCGTTCTAGGACATTTGGTTTGAGCGCAATTATTAAACTTAGGTCAAAAAAGCCATTTAAGCCTTTTCACAGTGAGATCTATGCGATATGGCCGAGAAATGTAATTTTGATGTTAACTCCCAAACCGCTGCGCAGAAGTCAACCAAACTTCACCCAATAGTGTATTGTATCACATTCTAGTAGTTACATTTGAAAATTTCGTTCTAGGACATTTGGTTTGAGCGCAATCATTAAACTTAGGTCAAAAAAGCCATTTAAGCCTTTTCACAGTGAGATCTATGCGATATGGCCGAGAAATGTAATTTTGATGTTAACTCCCAAACCGCTGCGCAGACGTCAACCAAACTTCACCCAATAGTGTATTGTATCACATTCTAGTAGTTACATTTGAAAATTTCGTTCTAGGACATTTGGTTTGAGCGCAATCATTAAACTTAGGTCAAAAAAGCCATTTAAGCCTTTTCACAGTGAGATCTATGCGATATGGCCGAGAAATGTAATTTTGATGTTAACTCCCAAACCGCTGCGCAGAAGTCAACCAAACTTCACCCATTAGTGTATTGTATCACAATCTAGTAGTTACATGTGAAAATTTGGTTCTATGAATTTTGATTTGAGCGCAATCCTCAAACTTAGGTCAAAAAAGCCATTTAAGCCTTTTCACAGTGAGATCTATGCGATATGGCCGAGAAATGTAATTTTGATGTTAACTCCCAAACCGCTGCGCAGAAGTCAACCAAACTTCACCCAATAGTGTATTGTATCACATTCTAGTAGTTACATTTGAAAATTTCGTTCTAGGAAATTTTGTTTGAGCGCAATTATCAAACTTAATTAAAAAAGTCATTTAAGCCTTTTCACAGTGAGATCTATGCGATATGGCCGAGAAATGTAATTTTGATGTTAACTCCCAAACCGCTGCGCAGAAGTCAACCAAACCTCACCCATTAGTGTATTGTATCACAATCTAGTAGTTACATGTGAAAATTTGGTTCTAGGACATTTGATTTGAGCGCAATCCTCAAACTTAGGTCAAAAAAGCCATTTAAGCCTTTTCACAGTGAGATCTATGCGATATGGCCGAGAAATGTAAATTTGATGTTAACTCCCAAACCGCTGCGCAGAAGTCAACCAAACTTCACCCAATAGTGTATTGTATCACAATCTAGTAGTTACATTTGAAAATTTTGTTCTAGGACATTTTGTTTGGACGCAATCATAAAACTTAATTAAAAAAGTCATTTAAGCCTTTTCACAGTGAGATCTATGCGATATGGCCGAGAAATGTAATTTTGATGTTAACTCCCAAACCGCTGCGCAGAAGTCAACCAAACTTCACCCAATAGTGTATTGTATCACAATCTAGTAGTTACATTTGAAAATTTTGTTCTAGGAAATTTTGTTTGAGCGCAATCATCAAACTTAATTAAAAAAGTCATTTAAGCCTTTTCACAGTGAGATCTATGCGATATGGCCGAGAAATGTAATTTTGATGTTAACTCCCAAACCGCTGCGCAGAAGTCAACCAAACTTCACCCATTAGTGTATTGTATCACAATCTAGTAGTTACATGTGAAAATTTGGTTCTAGGACATTTGATTTGAGCGCAATCCTCAAACTTAGGTCAAAAAAGCCATTTAAGCCTTTTCACAGTGAGATCTATGCGATATGGCCGAGAAATGTAATTTTGATGTTAACTCCCAAACCGCTGCGCAGAAGTCAACCAAACTTCACCCAATAGTGTATTGTATCACATTCTAGTAGTTACATTTGAAAATTTCGTTCTAGGACATTTGGTTTGAGCGCAATTATTAAACTTAGGTCAAAAAAGCCATTTAAGCCTTTTCACAGTGAGATCTATGCGATATGGCCGAGAAATGTAATTTTGATGTTAACTCCCAAACCGCTGCGCAGAAGTCAACCAAACTTCACCCAATAGTGTATTGTATCACATTCTAGTAGTTACATTTGAAAATTTCGTTCTAGGACATTTGGTTTGAGCGCAATCATTAAACTTAGGTCAAAAAAGCCATTTAAGCCTTTTCACAGTGAGATCTATGCGATATGGCCGAGAAATGTAATTTTGATGTTAACTCCCAAACCGCTGCGCAGAAGTCATCCAAACTTCACCCAATAGTGTATTGTATCACAATCTAGTAGTTACATTTGAAAATTTTGTTCTAGGAAATTTTGTTTGAGCGCAATCATCAAACTTAATTAAAAAAGTCATTTAAGCCTTTTCACAGTGAGATCTATGCGATATGGCCGAGAAATGTAATTTTGATGTTAACTCCCAAACCGCTGCGCAGAAGTCAACCAAACTTCACCCAATAGTGTATTGTATCACAATCTAGTAGTTACATTTGAAAATTTTGTTCTAGGAAATTTTGTTTGAGCGCAATCCTCAAACTTAGGTCAAAAAAGCCATTTAAGCCTTTTCACAGTGAGATCCATGCGATATGGCCGAGAAATGTAATTTTGATGTTAAATCCCAAACCGCTGCGCAGAAGTCAACTAAACTTCACCCAATAGTGTATTGTATCACATTCTAGTAGTTACATTTGAAAATTTCGTTCTAGGACATTAGGTTTGAGCGCAATCATTAAACTTAATTAAAAAAGTCATTTAAGCCTTTTCACAGTGAGATCTATGCGATATGGCCGAGAAATGTAAATTTGATGTGAACTCCCAAACCGCTGCGCAGAAGTCAACCAAACTTCACCCAATAGTGTATTGTATCACATTCTAGTAGTTACATTTGAAAATTTCGTTCTAGGACATTTGGTTTGAGCGCAATTATTAAACTTAGGTCAAAAAAGCCATTTAAGCCTTTTCACAGTGAGATCTATGCGATATGGCCGAGAAATGTAATTTTGATGTTAACTCCCAAACCGCTGCGCAGAAGTCAACCAAACTTCACCCAATAGTGTATTGTATCACATTCTAGTAGTTACATTTGAAAATTTCGTTCTAGGACATTTGGTTTGAGCGCAATCATTAAACTTAGGTCAAAAAAGCCATTTAAGCCTTTTCACAGTGAGATCTATGCGATATGGCCGAGAAATGTAATTTTGATGTTAACTCCCAAACCGCTGCGCAGAAGTCAACCAAACTTCACCCATTAGTGTATTGTATCACAATCTAGTAGTTACATGTGAAAATTTGGTTCTATGAATTTTGATTTGAGCGCAATCCTCAAACTTAGGTCAAAAAAGCCATTTAAGCCTTTTCACAGTGAGATCTATGCGATAATGCCGAGAAATGTAATTTTGATGTTAACTCCCAAACCGCTGCGCAGAAGTCAACCAAACTTCACCCAATAGTGTATTGTATCACATTCTAGTAGTTACATTTGAAAATTTCGTTCTAGGACATTTGGTTTGAGCGCAATTATTAAACTTAGGTCAAAAAAGCCATTTAAGCCTTTTCACAGTGAGATCTATGCGATATGGCCGAGAAATGTAATTTTGATGTTAACTCCCAAACCGCTGCGCAGAAGTCAACCAAACTTCACCCAATAGTGTATTGTATCACATTCTAGTAGTTACATTTGAAAATTTCGTTCTAGGACATTTGGTTTGAGCGCAATCATTAAACTTAGGTCAAAAAAGCCATTTAAGCCTTTTCACAGTGAGATCTATGCGATATGGCCGAGAAATGTAATTTTGATGTTAACTCCCAAACCGCTGCGCAGACGTCAACCAAACTTCACCCAATAGTGTATTGTATCACATTCTAGTAGTTACATTTGAAAATTTCGTTCTAGGACATTTGATTTGAGCGCAATCCTCAAACTTAGGTCAAAAAAGCCATTTAAGCCTTTTCACAGTGAGATCTATGCGATATGGCCGAGAAATGTAATTTTGATGTTAACTCCCAAACCGCTGCGCAGAAGTCAACCAAACTTCACCCAATAGTGTATTGTATCACATTCTAGTAGTTACATTTGAAAATTTCGTTCTAGGACATTTGGTTTGAGCGCAATTATTAAACTTAGGTCAAAAAAGCCATTTAAGCCTTTTCACAGTGAGATCTATGCGATATGGCCGAGAAATGTAATTTTGATGTTAACTCCCAAACCGCTGCGCAGAAGTCAACCAAACTTCACCCAATAGTGTATTGTATCACATTCTAGTAGTTACATTTGAAAAATTTCGTTCTAGGACATTTGGTTTGAGCGCAATCATTAAACTTAGGTCAAAAAAGCCATTTAAGCCTTTTCACAGTGAGATCTATGCGATATGGCCGAGAAATGTAATTTTGATGTTAACTCCCAAACCGCTGCGCAGAAGTCATCCAAACTTCACCCAATAGTGTATTGTATCACAATCTAGTAGTTACATTTGAAAATTTTGTTCTAGGAAATTTTGTTTGAGCGCAATCATCAAACTTATTTAAAAAAGTCATTTAAGCCTTTTCACAGTGATATCTATGCGATATGGCCGAGAAATGTAATTTTGATGTTAACTCCCAAACCGCTGCGCAGAAGTCAACCAAACTTCACCCATTAGTGTATTGTATCACAATCTAGTAGTTACATGTGAAAATTTGGTTCTAGGACATTTGATTTGAGCGCAATCCTCAAACTTAGGTCAAAAAAGCCATTTAAGCCTTTTCACAGTGAGATCTATGCGATATGGCCGAGAAATGTAAATTTGATGTGAACTCCCAAACCGCTGCGCAGAAGTCAACCAAACTTCACCCAATAGTGTATTGTATCACATTCTAGTAGTTACATTTGAAAATTTCGTTCTAGGACATTTGGTTTGAGCGCAATTATTAAACTTAGGTCAAAAAAGCCATTTAAGCCTTTTCACAGTGAGATCTATGCGATATGGCCGAGAAATGTAATTTTGATGTTAACTCCCAAACCGCTGCGCAGAAGTCAACCAAACTTCACCCAATAGTGTATTGTATCACATTCTAGTAGTTACATTTGAAAATTTCGTTCTAGGACATTTGGTTTGAGCGCAATCATTAAACTTAGGTCAAAAAAGCCATTTAAGCCTTTTCACAGTGAGATCTATGCGATATGGCCGAGAAATGTAATTTTGATGTTAACTCCCAAACCGCTGCGCAGAAGTCAACCAAACTTCACCCATTAGTGTATTGTATCACAATCTAGTAGTTACATGTGAAAATTTGGTTCTATGAATTTTGATTTGAGCGCAATCCTCAAACTTAGGTCAAAAAAGCCATTTAAGCCTTTTCACAGTGAGATCTATGCGATATGGCCGAGAAATGTAATTTTGATGTTAACTCCCAAACCGCTGCGCAGAAGTCAACCAAACTTCACCCAATAGTGTATTGTATCACAATCTAGTAGTTACATTTGAAAATTTCGTTCTAGGACATTTGGTTTGAGCGCAATTATTAAACTTAGGTCAAAAAAGCCATTTAAGCCTTTTCACAGTGAGATCTATGCGATATGGCCGAGAAATGTAATTTTGATGTTAACTCCCAAACCGCTGCGCAGAAGTCAACCAAACTTCACCCAATAGTGTATTGTATCACATTCTAGTAGTTACATTTGAAAATTTCGTTCTAGGACATTTGGTTTGAGCGCAATCATTAAACTTAGGTCAAAAAAGCCATTTAAGCCTTTTCACAGTGAGATCTATGCGATATGGCCGAGAAATGTAATTTTGATGTTAACTCCCAAACCGCTGCGCAGACGTCAACCAAACTTCACCCAATAGTGTATTGTATCACAATCTAGTAGTTACATTTGAAAATTTTGTTCTAGGAAATTTTGTTTGAGCGCAATCATCAAACTTAATTAAAAAAGTCATTTAAGCCTTTTCACAGTGAGATCTATGCGATATGGCCGAGAAATGTAATTTTGATGTTAACTCCCAAACCGCTGCGCAGAAGTCAACCAAACCTCACCCACTAGTGTATTGTATCACAATCTAGTAGTTACATGTGAAAATTTGGTTCTAGGACATTTGATTTGAGCGCAATCCTCAAACTTAGGTCAAAAAAGCCATTTAAGCCTTTTCACAGTGAGATCTATGCGATATGGCCGAGAAATGTAAATTTGATGTGAACTCCCAAACCGCTGCGCAGAAGTCAACCAAACTTCACCCAATAGTGTATTGTATCACAATCTAGTAGTTACATTTGAAAATTTTGTTCTAGGACATTTTGTTTGAACGCAATCATAAAACTTAATTAAAAAAGTCATTTAAGCCTTTTCACAGTGAGATCTATGCGATATGGCCGAGAAATGTAATTTTGATGTTAACTCCCAAACCGCTGCGCAGAAGTCAACCAAACTTCACCCAATAGTGTATTGTATCACAATCTAGTAGTTACATTTGAAAATTTTGTTCTAGGAAATTTTGTTTGAGCGCAATCATCAAACTTAATTAAAAAAGTCATTTAAGCCTTTTCACAGTGAGATCTATGCGATATGGCCGAGAAATGTAATTTTGATGTTAACTCCCAAACCGCTGCGCAGAAGTAAACCAAACTTCACCCATTAGTGTATTGTATCACAATCTAGTAGTTACATGTGGAAATTTGGTTCTAGGACATTTGATTTGAGCGCAATCCTCAAACTTAGGTCAAAAAAGCCATTTAAGCCTTTTCACAGTGAGATCTATGCGATATGGCCGAGAAATGTAATTTTGATGTTAACTCCCAAACCGCTGCGCAGAAGTCAACCAAACCTCACCCATTAGTGTATTGTATCACAATCTAGTAGTTACATGTGAAAATTTGGTTCTAGGACATTTGATTTGAGCGCAATCCTCAAACTTAGGTCAAAAAAGCCATTTAAGCCTTTTCACAGTGAGATCTATGCGATATGGCCGAGAAATGTAAATTTGATGTTAACTCCCAAACCGCTGCGCAGAAGTCAACCAAACTTCACCCAATAGTGTATTGTATCACAATCTAGTAGTTACATTTGAAAATTTTGTTCTAGGACATTTTGTTTGAACGCAATCATAAAACTTAATTAAAAAAGTCATTTAAGCCTTTTCACAGTGAGATCTATGCGATATGGCCGAGAAATGTAATTTTGATGTTAACTCCCAAACCGCTGCGCAGAAGTCAACCAAACTTCACCCAATAGTGTATTGTATCACAATCTAGTAGTTACATTTGAAAATTTTGTTCTAGGAAATTTTGTTTGAGCGCAATCCTCAAACTTAGATCAAAAAAGCCATTTAAGCCTTTTCACAGTGAGATCTATGCGATATGGCCGAGAAATGTAATTTTGATGTTAACTCCCAAACCGCTGCGCAGAAGTCAACCAAACTTCACCCATTAGTGTATTGTATCACAATCTAGTAGTTACATGTGAAAATTTGGTTCTAGGACATTTGATTTGAGCGCAATCCTCAAACTTAGGTCAAAAAAGCCATTTAAGCCTTTTCACAGTGAGATCTATGCGATATGGCCGAGAAATGTAAATTTGATGTGAACTCCCAAACCGCTGCGCAGAAGTCAACCAAAATTCACCCAATAGTGTATTGTATCACATTCTAGTAGTTACATTTGAAAATTTCGTTCTAGGACATTTGGTTTGAGCGCAATTATTAAACTTAGGTCAAAAAAGCCATTTAAGCCTTTTCACAGTGAGATCTATGCGATATGGCCGAGAAATGTAATTTTGATGTTAACTCCCAAACCGCTGCGCAGAAGTCAACCAAACTTCACCCAATAGTGTATTGTATCACATTCTAGTAGTTACATTTGAAAATTTCGTTCTAGGACATTTGGTTTGAGCGCAATCATTAAACTTAGGTCAAAAAAGCCATTTAAGCCTTTTCACAGTGAGATCTATGCGATATGGCCGAGAAATGTAATTTTGATGTTAACTCCCAAACCGCTGCGCAGAAGTCAACCAAACTTCACCCATTAGTGTATTGTATCACAATCTAGTAGTTACATGTGAAAATTTGGTTCTATGAATTTTGATTTGAGCGCAATCCTCAAACTTAGGTCAAAAAAGCCATTTAAGCCTTTTCACAGTGAGATCTATGCGATATGGCCGAGAAATGTAATTTTGATGTTAACTCCCAAACCGCTGCGCAGAAGTCAACCAAACTTCACCCAATAGTGTATTGTATCACATTCTAGTAGTTACATTTGAAAATTTCGTTCTAGGACATTTGGTTTGAGCGCAATTATTAAACTTAGGTCAAAAAAGCCATTTAAGCCTTTTCACAGTGAGATCTATGCGATATGGCCGAGAAATGTAATTTTGATGTTAACTCCCAAACCGCTGCGCAGAAGTCAACCAAACTTCACCCAATAGTGTATTGTATCACATTCTAGTAGTTACATTTGAAAATTTCGTTCTAGGACATTTGGTTTGAGCGCAATCATTAAACTTAGGTCAAAAAAGCCATTTAAGCCTTTTCACAGTGAGATCTATGCGATATGGCCGAGAAATGTAATTTTGATGTTAACTCCCAAACCGCTGCGCAGACGTCAACCAAACTTCACCCAATAGTGTATTGTATCACATTCTAGTAGTTACATTTGAAAATTTCGTTCTAGGACATTTGGTTTGAGCGCAATCATTAAACTTAGGTCAAAAAAGCCATTTAAGCCTTTTCACAGTGAGATCTATGCGATATGGCCGAGAAATGTAATTTTGATGTTAACTCCCAAACCGCTGCGCAGAAGTCAACCAAACTTCACCCATTAGTGTATTGTATCACAATCTAGTAGTTACATGTGAAAATTTGGTTCTATGAATTTTGATTTGAGCGCAATCCTCAAACTTAGGTCAAAAAAGCCATTTAAGCCTTTTCACAGTGAGATCTATGCGATATGGCCGAGAAATGTAATTTTGATGTTAACTCCCAAACCGCTGCGCAGAAGTCAACCAAACTTCACCCAATAGTGTATTGTATCACATTCTAGTAGTTACATTTGAAAATTTCGTTCTAGGAAATTTTGTTTGAGCGCAATTATCAAACTTAATTAAAAAAGTCATTTAAGCCTTTTCACAGTGAGATCTATGCGATATGGCCGAGAAATGTAATTTTGATGTTAACTCCCAAACCGCTGCGCAGAAGTCAACCAAACCTCACCCATTAGTGTATTGTATCACAATCTAGTAGTTACATGTGAAAATTTGGTTCTAGGACATTTGATTTGAGCGCAATCCTCAAACTTAGGTCAAAAAAGCCATTTAAGCCTTTTCACAGTGAGATCTATGCGATATGGCCGAGAAATGTAAATTTGATGTTAACTCCCAAACCGCTGCGCAGAAGTCAACCAAACTTCACCCAATAGTGTATTGTATCACAATCTAGTAGTTACATTTGAAAATTTTGTTCTAGGACATTTTGTTTGGACGCAATCATAAAACTTAATTAAAAAAGTCATTTAAGCCTTTTCACAGTGAGATCTATGCGATATGGCCGAGAAATGTAATTTTGATGTTAACTCCCAAACCGCTGCGCAGAAGTCAACCAAACTTCACCCAATAGTGTATTGTATCACAATCTAGTAGTTACATTTGAAAATTTTGTTCTAGGAAATTTTGTTTGAGCGCAATCATCAAACTTAATTAAAAAAGTCATTTAAGCCTTTTCACAGTGAGATCTATGCGATATGGCCGAGAAATGTAATTTTGATGTTAACTCCCAAACCGCTGCGCAGAAGTCAACCAAACTTCACCCATTAGTGTATTGTATCACAATCTAGTAGTTACATGTGAAAATTTGGTTCTAGGACATTTGATTTGAGCGCAATCCTCAAACTTAGGTCAAAAAAGCCATTTAAGCCTTTTCACAGTGAGATCTATGCGATATGGCCGAGAAATGTAATTTTGATGTTAACTCCCAAACCGCTGCGCAGAAGTCAACCAAACTTCACCCAATAGTGTATTGTATCACATTCTAGTAGTTACATTTGAAAATTTCGTTCTAGGACATTTGGTTTGAGCGCAATTATTAAACTTAGGTCAAAAAAGCCATTTAAGCCTTTTCACAGTGAGATCTATGCGATATGGCCGAGAAATGTAATTTTGATGTTAACTCCCAAACCGCTGCGCAGAAGTCAACCAAACTTCACCCAATAGTGTATTGTATCACATTCTAGTAGTTACATTTGAAAATTTCGTTCTAGGACATTTGGTTTGAGCGCAATCATTAAACTTAGGTCAAAAAAGCCATTTAAGCCTTTTCACAGTGAGATCTATGCGATATGGCCGAGAAATGTAATTTTGATGTTAACTCCCAAACCGCTGCGCAGAAGTCATCCAAACTTCACCCAATAGTGTATTGTATCACAATCTAGTAGTTACATTTGAAAATTTTGTTCTAGGAAATTTTGTTTGAGCGCAATCATCAAACTTAATTAAAAAAGTCATTTAAGCCTTTTCACAGTGAGATCTATGCGATATGGCCGAGAAATGTAATTTTGATGTTAACTCCCAAACCGCTGCGCAGAAGTCAACCAAACTTCACCCAATAGTGTATTGTATCACAATCTAGTAGTTACATTTGAAAATTTTGTTCTAGGAAATTTTGTTTGAGCGCAATCCTCAAACTTAGGTCAAAAAAGCCATTTAAGCCTTTTCACAGTGAGATCTATGCGATATGGCCGAGAAATGTAATTTTGATGTTAAATCCCAAACCGCTGCGCAGAAGTCAACTAAACTTCACCCAATAGTGTATTGTATCACATTCTAGTAGTTACATTTGAAAATTTCGTTCTAGGACATTTGGTTTGAGCGCAATCATTAAACTTAATTAAAAAAGTCATTTAAGCCTTTTCACAGTGAGATCTATGCGATATGGCCGAGAAATGTAAATTTGATGTGAACTCCCAAACCGCTGCGCAGAAGTCAACCAAACTTCACCCAATAGTGTATTGTATCACATTCTAGTAGTTACATTTGAAAATTTCGTTCTAGGACATTTGGTTTGAGCGCAATTATTAAACTTAGGTCAAAAAAGCCATTTAAGCCTTTTCACAGTGAGATCTATGCGATATGGCCGAGAAATGTAATTTTGATGTTAACTCCCAAACCGCTGCGCAGAAGTCAACCAAACTTCACCCAATAGTGTATTGTATCACATTCTAGTAGTTACATTTGAAAATTTCGTTCTAGGACATTTGGTTTGGGCGCAATCATTAAACTTAGGTCAAAAAAGCCATTTAAGCCTTTTCACAGTGAGATCTATGCGATATGGCCGAGAAATGTAATTTTGATGTTAACTCCCAAACCGCTGCGCAGAAGTCAACCAAACTTCACCCATTAGTGTATTGTATCACAATCTAGTAGTTACATGTGAAAATTTGGTTCTATGAATTTTGATTTGAGCGCAATCCTCAAACTTAGGTCAAAAAAGCCATTTAAGCCTTTTCACAGTGAGATCTATGCGATAATGCCGAGAAATGTAATTTTGATGTTAACTCCCAAACCGCTGCGCAGAAGTCAACCAAACTTCACCCAATAGTGTATTGTATCACATTCTAGTAGTTACATTTGAAAATTTCGTTCTAGGACATTTGGTTTGAGCGCAATTATTAAACTTAGGTCAAAAAAGCCATTTAAGCCTTTTCACAGTGAGATCTATGCGATATGGCCGAGAAATGTAATTTTGATGTTAACTCCCAAACCGCTGCGCAGAAGTCAACCAAACTTCACCCAATAGTGTATTGTATCACATTCTAGTAGTTACATTTGAAAATTTCGTTCTAGGACATTTGGTTTGAGCGCAATCATTAAACTTAGGTCAAAAAAGCCATTTAAGCCTTTTCACAGTGAGATCTATGCGATATGGCCGAGAAATGTAATTTTGATGTTAACTCCCAAACCGCTGCGCAGACGTCAACCAAACTTCACCCAATAGTGTATTGTATCACATTCTAGTAGTTACATTTGAAAATTTCGTTCTAGGACATTTGGTTTGAGCGCAATCATTAAACTTAGGTCAAAAAAGCCATTTAAGCCTTTTCACAGTGAGATCTATGCGATATGGCCGAGAAATGTAATTTTGATGTTAACTCCCAAACCGCTGCGCAGAAGTCAACCAAACTTCACCCAATAGTGTATTGTATCACAATCTAGTAGTTACATTTGAAAATTTCGTTCTAGGACATTTGGTTTGAGCGCAATTATTAAACTTAGGTCAAAAAAGCCATTTAAGCCTTTTCACAGTGAGATCTATGCGATATGGCCGAGAAATGTAATTTTGATGTTAACTCCCAAACCGCTGCGCAGAAGTCAACCAAACTTCACCCAATAGTGTATTGTATCACATTCTAGTAGTTACATTTGAAAATTTCGTTCTAGGACATTTGGTTTGAGCGCAATCATTAAACTTAGGTCAAAAAAGCCATTTAAGCCTTTTCACAGTGAGATCTATGCGATATGGCCGAGAAATGTAATTTTGATGTTAACTCCCAAACCGCTGCGCAGACGTCAACCAAACTTCACCCAATAGTGTATTGTATCACAATCTAGTAGTTACATTTGAAAATTTTGTTCTAGGAAATTTTGTTTGAGCGCAATCATCAAACTTAATTAAAAAAGTCATTTAAGCCTTTTCACAGTGAGATCTATGCGATATGGCCGAGAAATGTAATTTTGATGTTAACTCCCAAACCGCTGCGCAGAAGTCAACCAAACCTCACCCACTAGTGTATTGTATCACAATCTAGTAGTTACATGTGAAAATTTGGTTCTAGGACATTTGATTTGAGCGCAATCCTCAAACTTAGGTCAAAAAAGCCATTTAAGCCTTTTCACAGTGAGATCTATGCGATATGGCCGAGAAATGTAAATTTGATGTGAACTCCCAAACCGCTGCGCAGAAGTCAACCAAACTTCACCCAATAGTGTATTGTATCACAATCTAGTAGTTACATTTGAAAATTTTGTTCTAGGACATTTTGTTTGAACGCAATCATAAAACTTAATTAAAAAAGTCATTTAAGCCTTTTCACAGTGAGATCTATGCGATATGGCCGAGAAATGTAATTTTGATGTTAACTCCCAAACCGCTGCGCAGAAGTCAACCAAACTTCACCCAATAGTGTATTGTATCACAATCTAGTAGTTACATTTGAAAATTTTGTTCTAGGAAATTTTGTTTGAGCGCAATCATCAAACTTAATTAAAAAAGTCATTTAAGCCTTTTCACAGTGAGATCTATGCGATATGGCCGAGAAATGTAATTTTGATGTTAACTCCCAAACCGCTGCGCAGAAGTAAACCAAACTTCACCCATTAGTGTATTGTATCACAATCTAGTAGTTACATGTGGAAATTTGGTTCTAGGACATTTGATTTGAGCGCAATCCTCAAACTTAGGTCAAAAAAGCCATTTAAGCCTTTTCACAGTGAGATCTATGCGATATGGCAGAGAAATGTAATTTTGATGTTAAATCCCAAACCGCTGCGCAGAAGTCAACTAAACTTCACCCAATAGTGTATTGTATCACATTCTAGTAGTTACATTTGAAAATTTCGTTCTAGGACATTTTGTTTGAACGCAATCATCAAACTTAATTAAAAAAGTCATTTAAGCCTTTTCACAGTGAGATCTATGCGATATGGCCGAGAAATGTAATTTTGATGTTAACTCCCAAACCGCTGCGCAGAAGTCAACCAAACTTCACCCATTAGTGTATTGTATCACAATCTAGTAGTTACATGTGGAAATTTGGTTCTAGGACATTTGATTTGAGCGCAATCCTCAAACTTAGGTCAAAAAAGCCATTTAAGCCTTTTCACAGTGAGATCTATGCGATATGGCCGAGAAATGTAATTTTGATGTTGACTCCCAAACCGCTGCGCAGAAGTCAACCAAACTTCACCCAATAGTGTATTGTATCACAATCTAGTAGTTACATTTGAAAATTTTGTTCTAGGACATTTTGTTTGAACGCAATCATCAAACTTAATTAAAAAAGTCATTTAAGCCTTTTCACAGTGAGATCTATGCGATATGGCCGAGAAATGTAATTTTGATGTTAACTCCCAAACCGCTGCGCAGAAGTCAACCAAACTTCACCCAATAGTGTATTTTATCACAATCTAGTAGTTACATTTGAAAATTTTGTTCTAGGACATTTTGTTTGAGCGCAATCCTCAAACTTAGGTCAAAAAAGCCATTTAAGCCTTTTCACAGTGAGATCTATGCGATATGGCCGAGAAATGTAATTTTGATGTTAACTCCCAAACCGCTGCGCAGAAGTCAACCAAACTTCACCCAATAGTGTATTGTATCACATTCTAGTAGTTACATTTGAAAATTTCGTTCTAGGACATTTGGTTTGAGCGCAATTTTTAAACTTAGGTCAAAAAAGCCATTTAAGCCTTTTCACAGTGAGATCTATGCGATATGGCCGAGAAATGTAATTTTGATGTTAACTCCCAAACCGCTGCGCAGAAGTCAACCAAACTTCACCCAATAGTGTATTGTATCACAATCTTGTAGTTACATTTGAAAATTTTGTTCTAGGACATTTTGTTTGAACGCAATCATCAAACTTAATTAAAAAAGTCATTTAAGCCTTTTCACAGTGAGATCTATGCGATATGGCCGAGAAATGTAATTTTGATGTTAACTCCCAAACCGCTGCGCAGAAGTCAACCAAACTTCACCCAATAGTGTATTGTATCACAATCTAGTAGTTACATTTGAAAATTTCGTTCTAGGACATTTGGTTTGAGCGCAATTATTAAACTTAGGTCAAAAAAGCCATTTAAGCCTTTTCACAGTGAGATCTATGCGATATGGCCGAGAAATGTAATTTTGATGTTAACTCCCAAACCGCTGCGCAGAAGTCAACCAAACTTCACCCAATAGTGTATTGTATCACATTCTAGTAGTTACATTTGAAAATTTCGTTCTAGGACATTTGGTTTGAGCGCAATCATTAAACTTAGGTCAAAAAAGCCATTTAAGCGTTTTCACAGTGAGATCTATGCGATATGGCCGAGAAATGTAATTTTGATGTTAACTCCCAAACCGCTGCGCAGACGTCAACCAAACTTCACCCAATAGTGTATTGTATCACAATCTAGTAGTTACATTTGAAAATTTTGTTCTAGGAAATTTTGTTTGAGCGCAATCATCAAACTTAATTAAAAAAGTCATTTAAGCCTTTTCACAGTGAGATCTATGCGATATGGCCGAGAAATGTAATTTTGATGTTAACTCCCAAACCGCTGCGCAGAAGTCAACCAAACCTCACCCACTAGTGTATTGTATCACAATCTAGTAGTTACATGTGAAAATTTGGTTCTAGGACATTTGATTTGAGCGCAATCCTCAAACTTAGGTCAAAAAAGCCATTTAAGCCTTTTCACAGTGAGATCTATGCGATATGGCCGAGAAATGTAAATTTGATGTGAACTCCCAAACCGCTGCGCAGAAGTCAACCAAACTTCACCCAATAGTGTATTGTATCACAATCTAGTAGTTACATTTGAAAATTTTGTTCTAGGACATTTTGTTTGAACGCAATCATAAAACTTAATTAAAAAAGTCATTTAAGCCTTTTCACAGTGAGATCTATGCGATATGGCCGAGAAATGTAATTTTGATGTTAACTCCCAAACCGCTGCGCAGAAGTCAACCAAACTTCACCCAATAGTGTATTGTATCACAATCTAGTAGTTACATTTGAAAATTTTGTTCTAGGAAATTTTGTTTGAGCGCAATCATCAAACTTAATTAAAAAAGTCATTTAAGCCTTTTCACAGTGAGATCTATGCGATATGGCCGAGAAATGTAATTTTGATGTTAACTCCCAAACCGCTGCGCAGAAGTAAACCAAACTTCACCCATTAGTGTATTGTATCACAATCTAGTAGTTACATGTGGAAATTTGGTTCTAGGACATTTGATTTGAGCGCAATCCTCAAACTTAGGTCAAAAAAGCCATTTAAGCCTTTTCACAGTGAGATCTATGCGATATGGCAGAGAAATGTAATTTTGATGTTAAATCCCAAACCGCTGCGCAGAAGTCAACTAAACTTCACCCAATAGTGTATTGTATCACATTCTAGTAGTTACATTTGAAAATTTCGTTCTAGGACATTTTGTTTGAACGCAATCATCAAACTTAATTAAAAAAGTCATTTAAGCCTTTTCACAGTGAGATCTATGCGATATGGCCGAGAAATGTAATTTTGATGTTAACTCCCAAACCGCTGCGCAGAAGTCAACCAAACTTCACCCATTAGTGTATTGTATCACAATCTAGTAGTTACATGTGGAAATTTGGTTCTAGGACATTTGATTTGAGCGCAATCCTCAAACTTAGGTCAAAAAAGCCATTTAAGCCTTTTCACAGTGAGATCTATGCGATATGGCCGAGAAATGTAATTTTGATGTTGACTCCCAAACCGCTGCGCAGAAGTCAACCAAACTTCACCCAATAGTGTATTGTATCACAATCTAGTAGTTACATTTGAAAATTTTGTTCTAGGACATTTTGTTTGAACGCAATCATCAAACTTAATTAAAAAAGTCATTTAAGCCTTTTCACAGTAAGATCTATGCGATATGGCCGAGAAATGTAATTTTGATGTTAACTCCCAAACCGCTGCGCAGAAGTCAACCAAACTTCACCCAATAGTGTATTTTATCACAATCTAGTAGTTACATTTGAAAATTTTGTTCTAGGACATTTTGTTTGAGCGCAATCCTCAAACTTAGGTCAAAAAAGCCATTTAAGCCTTTTCACAGTGAGATCTATGCGATATGGCCGAGAAATGTAATTTTGATGTTAACTCCCAAACCGCTGCGCAGAAGTCAACCAAACTTCACCCAATAGTGTATTGTATCACATTCTAGTAGTTACATTTGAAAATTTCGTTCTAGGACATTTGGTTTGAGCGCAATTTTTAAACTTAGGTCAAAAAAGCCATTTAAGCCTTTTCACAGTGAGATCTATGCGATATGGCCGAGAAATGTAATTTTGATGTTAACTCCCAAACCGCTGCGCAGAAGTAAACCAAACTTCACCCATTAGTGTATTGTATCACAATCTAGTAGTTACATGTGAAAATTTGGTTCTAGGACATTTGATTTGAGCGCAATCCTCAAACTTAGGTCAAAAAAGCCATTTAAGCCTTTTCACAGTGAGATCTATGCGATATGGCCGAGAAATGTAATTTTGATGTTAACTCCCAAACCGCTGCGCAGAAGTCAACCAAACTTCACCCAATAGTGTATTGTATCACAATCTTGTAGTTACATTTGAAAATTTTGTTCTAGGACATTTTGTTTGAACGCAATCATCAAACTTAATTAAAAAAGTCATTTAAGCCTTTTCACAGTGAGATCTATGCGATATGGCCGAGAAAAGTAATTTTGATGTTAACTCCCAAACCGCTGCGCAGAAGTCAACTAAACTTCACCCAATAGTGTATTGTATCACATTCTAGTAGTTACATTTGAAAATTTCGTTCTAGGACATTTGGTTCGAGCGCAATCATTAAACTTAATTAAAAAAGTCATTTAAGCCTTTTCACAGTGAGATCTATGCGATATGGCCGAGAAATGTAATTTTGATGTTAACTCCCAAACCGCTGCGCAGAAGTAAACCAAACTTCACCCAATAGTGTATTGTATCACAATCTAGTAGTTACATTTGAAAATTTTGTTCTAGGACATTTTGTTTGAACGCAATCATCAAACTTAATTAAAAAAGTCATTTAAGCCTTTTCACAGTGAGATCTATGCGATATGGCCGAGAAATGTAATTTTGATGTTAAATCCCAAACCGCTGCGCAGAAGTCAACTAAACTTCACCCAATAGTGTATTGTATCACATTCTAGTAGTTACATTTGAAAATTTCGTTCTAGGACATTTGGTTTGAGCGCAATCATTAAACTTAATTAAAAAAGTCATTTAAGCCTTTTCACAGTGAGATCTATGCGATATGGCCGAGAAATGTAATTTTGATGTTAACTCCCAAACCGCTGCGCAGAAGTCAACCAAACTTCACCCAATAGTGTATTGTATCACAATCTAGTAGTTACATTTGAAAATTTTGTTCTAGGACATTTTGTTTGAACGCAATCATCAAACTTAATTAAAAAAGTCATTTAAGCCTTTTCACAGTGAGATCTATGCGATATGGCCGAGAAATGTAATTTTGATGTTAACTCCCAAACCGCTGCGCAGAAGTCAACCAAACTTCACCCAATAGTGTATTGTATCACAATCTAGTAGTTACATTTGAAAATTTTGTTCTAGGAAATTTTGTTTGAGCGCAATCCTCAAACTTAGGTCAAAAAAGCCATTTAAGCCTTTTCACAGTGAGATCTATGCGATATGGCCGAGAAATGTAATTTTGATGTTAACTCCCAAACCGCTGCGCAGAAGTCAACCAAACTTCACCCATTAGTGTATTGTATCACAATCTAGTAATTACATGTGGAAATTTGGTTCTAGGACATTTGATTTGAGCGCAATCCTCAAACTTAGGTCAAAAAAGCCATTTAAGCCTTTTCACAGTGAGATCTATGCGATATGGCCGAGAAATGTAATTTTGATGTTAACTCCCAAACCGCTGCGCAGAAGTCAACCAAACTTCACCCAATAGTGTATTGTATCACAATCTAGTAGTTACATTTGAAAATTTTGTTCTAGGACATTTTGTTTGAGCGCAATCCTCAAACTTAGGTCAAAAAAGCCATTTAAGCCTTTTCACAGTGAGATCTATGCGATATGGCCGAGAAATGTAATTTTGATGTTAACTCCCAAACCGCTGCGCAGAAGTCAACCAAACTTCACCCAATAGTGTATTGTATCACATTCTAGTAGTTACATTTGAAAATTTCGTTCTAGGACATTTGGTTTGAGCGCAATTATTAAACTTAGGTCAAAAAAGCCATTTAAGCCTTTTCACAGTGAGATCTATGCGATATGGCCGAGAAATGTAATTTTGATGTTAACTCCCAAACCGCTGCGCAGAAGTAAACCAAACTTCACCCATTAGTGTATTGTATCACAATCTAGTAGTTACATGTGGAAATTTGGTTCTAGGACATTTGATTTGAGCGCAATCCTCAAACTTAGGTCAAAAAAGCCATTTAAGCCTTTTCACAGTGAGATCTATGCGATATGGCCGAGAAATGTAATTTTGATGTTAACTCCCAAACCGCTGCGCAGAAGTCAACCAAACTTCACCCAATAGTGTATTGTAACACAATCTTGTAGTTACATTTGAAAATTTTGTTCTAGGACATTTTGTTTGAACGCAATCATCAAACTTAATTAAAAAAGTCATTTAAGCCTTTTCACAGTGAGATCTATGCGATATGGCCGAGAAAAGTAATTTTGATGTTAACTCCCAAACCGCTGCGCAGAAGTCAACCAAACTTCACCCAATAGTGTATTGTAACACAATCTTGTAGTTACATTTGAAAATTTTGTTCTAGGACATTTTGTTTGAACGCAATCATCAAACTTAATTAAAAAAGTCATTTAAGCCTTTTCACAGTGAGATCTATGCGATATGGCCGAGAAATGTAATTTTGATGTTAACTCCCAAACCGCTGCGCAGAAGTAAACCAAACTTCACCCAATAGTGTATTGTATCACAATCTAGTAGTTACATTTGAAAATTTTGTTCTAGGACATTTTGTTTGAACGCAATCATCAAACTTAATTAAAAAAGTCATTTAAGCCTTTTCACAGTGAGATCTATGCGATATGGCCGAGAAATGTAATTTTGATGTTAAATCCCAAACCGCTGCGCAGAAGTCAACTAAACTTCACCCAATAGTGTATTGTATCACATTCTAGTAGTTACATTTGAAAATTTCGTTCTAGGACATTTGGTTTGAGCGCAATCATTAAACTTAATTAAAAAAGTCATTTAAGCCTTTTCACAGTGAGATCTATGCGATATGGCCGAGAAATGTAATTTTGATGTTAACTCCCAAACCGCTGCGCAGAAGTCAACCAAACTTCACCCAATAGTGTATTGTATCACAATCTAGTAGTTACATTTGAAAATTTTGTTCTATTACATTTTGTTTGAACGCAATCATCAAACTTAATTAAAAAAGTCATTTAAGCCTTTTCACAGTGAGATCTATGCGATATGGCCGAGAAATGTAATTTTGATGTTAACTCCCAAACCGCTGCGCAGAAGTCAACAAAACTTCACCCAATAGTGTATTGTATCACAATCTAGTAGTTACATTTGAAAATTTTGTTCTAGGAAATTTGGTTTGAGCGCAATCCTCAAACTTAGGTCAAAAAAGCCATTTAAGCCTTTTCACAGTGAGATCTATGCGATATGGCCGAGAAATGTAATTTTGATGTTAACTCCCAAACCGCTGCGCAGAAGTCAACCAAACTTCACCCATTAGTGTATTGTATCACAATCTAGTAATTACATGTGGAAATTTGGTTCTAGGACATTTGATTTGAGCGCAATCCTCAAACTTAGGTCAAAAAAGCCATTTAAGCCTTTTCACAGTGAGATCTATGCGATATGGCCGAGAAATGTAATTTTGATGTTAACTCCCAAACCGCTGCGCAGAAGTCAACCAAACTTCACCCAATAGTGTATTGTATCACAATCTAGTAGTTACATTTGAAAATTTTGTTCTAGGACATTTTGTATGAACGCAATCATCAAACTTAATTAAAAAAGTCATTTAAGCCTTTTCACAGTGAGATCTATGCGATATGGCCGAGAAATGTAATTTTGATGTTAACTCCCAAACCGCTGCGCAGAAGTCAACCAAACTTCATCCATTAGTGTATTGTATCACAATCTAGTAGTTACATGTGGAAATTTGGTTATTGGACATTTGATTTGAGCGCAATCCTCAAACTTAGGTCAAAAAAGCCATTTAAGCCTTTTCACAGTGAGATCTATGCGATATGGCCGAGAAATGTAATTTTGATGTTAACTCCCAAACCGCTGCGCAGAAGTCAACCAAACTTCACCCATTAGTGTATTGTATCACAATCTAGTAGTTACATGTGGAAATTTGGTTCTAGGACATTTGATTTGAGCGCAATCCTCAAACTTAGGTCAAAAAAGCCATTTAAGCCTTTTCACAGTGAGATCTATGCGATATGGCCGAGAAATGTAATTTTGATGTTAACTCCCAAACCGCTGCGCAGAAGTCAACCAAACTTCACCCATTAGTGTATTGTATCACAATCTAGTAGTTACATGTGGAAATTTGGTTCTAGGACATTTGATTTGAGCGCAATCCTCAAACGTAGGTCAAAAAAGCCATTTAAGCCTTTTCACAGTGAGATCTATGCGATATGGCCGAGAAATGTAATTTTGATGTTAAATCCCAAACCGCTGCGCAGAAGTCAACTAAACTTCACCCAATAGTGTATTGTATCACATTCTAGTAGTTACATTTGAAAATTTCGTTCTAGGACATTTGGTTTGAGCGCAATCATTAAACTTAATTAAAAAAGTCATTTAAGCCTTTTCACAGTGAGATCTATGCGATATGGCCGAGAAATGTAATTTTGATGTTAACTCCCAAACCGCTGCGCAGAAGTCAACCAAACTTCACCCATTAGTGTATTGTATCACAATCTAGTAGTTACATGTGGAAATTTGGTTCTAGGACATTTGATTTGAGCGCAATCCTCAAACTTAGGTCAAAAAAGCCATTTAAGCCTTTTCACAGTGAGATCTATGCGATATGGCCGAGAAATGTAAATTTGATGTTAACTCCCAAACCGCTGCGCAGAAGTCAACCAAACTTCACCCAATAGTGTATTGTATCACATTCTAGTAGTTACATTTGAAAATTTCGTTCTAGGACATTTGGTTTGAGCGCAATTATTAAACTTAGGTCAAAAAAGCCATTTAAGCCTTTTCACAGTGAGATCTATGCGATATGGCCGAGAAATGTAATTTTGATGTTAACTCCCAAACCGCTGCGCAGAAGTAAACCAAACTTCACCCATTAGTGTATTGTATCACAATCTAGTAGTTACATGTGGAAATTTGGTTCTAGGACATTTGATTTGAGCGCAATCCTCAAACTTAGGTCAAAAAAGCCATTTAAGCCTTTTCACAGTGAGATCTATGCGATATGGCCGAGAAATGTAATTTTGATGTTAAATCCCAAACCGCTGCGCAGAAGTCAACTAAACTTCACCCAATAGTGTATTGTATCACATTCTAGTAGTTACATTTGAAAATTTCGTTCTAGGACATTTGGTTTGAGCGCAATCATTAAACTTAATTAAAAAAGTCATTTAAGCCTTTTCAAAGTGAGATCTATGCGATATGGCCGAGAAATGTAATTTTGATGTTAACTCCCAAACCGCTGCGCAGAAGTCAACCAAACTTCACCCAATAGTGTATTGTATCACAATCTAGTAGTTACATATGAAAATTTTGTTCTAGGACATTTTGTTTGAACGCAATCATCAAACTTAATTAAAAAAGTCATTTAAGCCTTTTCAAAGTGAGATCTATGCGATATGGCCGAGAAATGTAATTTTGATGTTAACTCCCAAACCGCTGCGCAGAAGTCAACCAAACTTCACCCATTAGTGTATTGTATCACAATCTAGTAGTTACATGTGGAAATTTGGTTCTAGGACATTTGATTTGAGCGCAATCCTCAAACTTAGGTCAAAAAAGCCATTTAAGCCTTTTCACAGTGAGATCTATGCGATATGGCCGAGAAATGTAAATTTGATGTTAACTCCCAAACCGCTGCGCAGAAGTCAACCAAACTTCACCCAATAGTGTATTGTATCACAATCTAGTAGTTACATTTGAAAATTTTGTTCTAGGACATTTTGTTTGAACGCAATCATAAAACTTAATTAAAAAAGTCATTTAAGCCTTTTCACAGTGAGATCTATGCGATATGGCCGAGAAATGTAATTTTGATGTTAACTCCCAAACCGCTGCGCAGAAGTCAACCAAACTTCACCCAATAGTGTATTGTATCACAATCTAGTAGTTACATTTGAAAATTTTGTTCTAGGAAATTTTGTTTGAGCGCAATCCTCAAACTTAGATCAAAAAAGCCATTTAAGCCTTTTCACAGTGAGATCTATGCGATATGGCCGAGAAATGTAATTTTGATGTTAACTCCCAAACCGCTGCGCAGAAGTCAACCAAACTTCACCCATTAGTGTATTGTATCACAATCTAGTAGTTACATGTGAAAATTTGGTTCTAGGACATTTGATTTGAGCGCAATCCTCAAACTTAGGTCAAAAAAGCCATTTAAGCCTTTTCACAGTGAGATCTATGCGATATGGCCGAGAAATGTAAATTTGATGTGAACTCCCAAACCGCTGCGCAGAAGTCAACCAAAATTCACCCAATAGTGTATTGTATCACATTCTAGTAGTTACATTTGAAAATTTCGTTCTAGGACATTTGGTTTGAGCGCAATTATTAAACTTAGGTCAAAAAAGCCATTTAAGCCTTTTCACAGTGAGATCTATGCGATATGGCCGAGAAATGTAATTTTGATGTTAACTCCCAAACCGCTGCGCAGACGTCAACCAAACTTCACCCAATAGTGTATTGTATCACAATCTAGTAGTTACATTTGAAAATTTTGTTCTAGGAAATTTTGTTTGAGCGCAATCATCAAACTTAATTAAAAAAGTCATTTAAGCCTTTTCACAGTGAGATCTATGCGATATGGCCGAGAAATGTAATTTTGATGTTAAATCCCAAACCGCTGCGCAGAAGTCAACTAAACTTCACCCAATAGTGTATTGTATCACATTCTAGTAGTTACATTTGAAAATTTCGTTCTAGGACATTTGGTTTGAGCGCAATCATTAAACTTAATTAAAAAAGTCATTTAAGCCTTTTCACAGTGAGATCTATGCGATATGGCCGAGAAATGTAATTTTGATGTTAACTCCCAAACCGCTGCGCAGAAGTCAACCAAACTTCACCCAATAGTGTATTGTATCACAATCTAGTAGTTACATTTGAAAATTTTGTTCTAGGACATTTTGTTTGAACGCAATCATCAAACTTAATTAAAAAAGTCATTTAAGCCTTTTCACAGTGAGATCTATGCGATATGGCCGAGAAATGTAATTTTGATGTTAACTCCCAAACCGCTGCGCAGAAGTCAACCAAACTTCACCCAATAGTGTATTGTATCACAATCTAGTAGTTACATTTGAAAATTTTGTTCTAGGAAATTTTGTTTGAGCGCAATCCTCAAACTTAGGTCAAAAAAGCCATTTAAGCCTTTTCACAGTGAGATCTATGCGATATGGCCGAGAAATGTAATTTTGATGTTAACTCCCAAACCGCTGCGCAGAAGTCAACCAAACTTCATCCATTAGTGTATTGTATCACAATCTAGTAATTACATGTGGAAATTTGGTTCTAGGACATTTGATTTGAGCGCAATCCTCAAACTAAGGTCAAAAAAGCCATTTAAGCCTTTTCACAGTGAGATCTATGCGATATGGCCGAGAAATGTAATTTTGATGTTAACTCCCAAACCGCTGCGCAGAAGTCAACCAAACTTCACCCAATAGTGTATTGTATCACAATCTAGTAGTTACATTTGAAAATTTTGTTCTAGGACATTTTGTTTGAACGCAATCATCAAACTTAATTAAAAAAGTCATTTAAGCCTTTTCACAGTGAGATCTATGCGATATGGCCGAGAAATGTAATTTTGATGTTAACTCCCAAACCGCTGCGCAGAAGTCAACCAAACTTCACCCAATAGTGTATTGTATCACATTCTAGTAGTTACATTTGAAAATTTCGTTCTAGGACATTTGGTTTGAGCGCAATCATTAAACTTAGGTCAAAAAAGCCATTTAAGCCTTTTCACAGTGAGACCTATGCGATATGGCCGAGAAATGTAATTTATGATGTTAACTCCCAAACCGCTGCGCAGAAGTCAACCAAACTTCACCCAATAGTGTATTGTATCACAATCTAGTAGTTACATTTGAAAATTTTGTTCTAGGAAATTTTGTTTGAGCGCAATCATCAAACTTAATTAAAAAAGTCATTTAAGCCTTTTCACAGTGAGATCTATGCGATATGGCCGAGAAATGTAATTTTGATGTTAACTCCCAAACCGCTGCGCAGAAGTCAACCAAACTTCACCCATTAGTGTATTGTATCACAATCTAGTAGTTACATGTGTAAATTTGGTTCTAGGAATTTTGATTTGAGCGCAATCCTCAAACTTAGGTCAAAAAAGCCATTTAAGCCTTTTCACAGTGAGATCTATGCGATATGGCCGAGAAATGTAATTTTGATGTTAACTCCCAAACCGCTGCGCAGAAGTCAACCAAACTTCACCCAATAGTGTATTGTATCACATTCTAGTAGTTACATTTGAAAATTTCGTTCTAGGACATTTGGTTTGAGCGCAATTATTAAACTTAGGTCAAAAAAGCCATTTAAGCCTTTTCACAGTGAGATCTATGCGATATGGCCGAGAAATGTAATTTTGATGTTAACTCCCAAACCGCTGCGCAGAAGTCAACCAAACTTCACCCAATAGTGTATTGTATCACATTCTAGTAGTTACATTTGAAAATTTCGTTCTAGGACATTTGGTTTGAGCGCAATCATTAAACTTAGGTCAAAAAAGCCATTTAAGCCTTTTCACAGTGAGATCTATGCGATATGGCCGAGAAATGTAATTTTGATGTTAACTCCCAAACCGCTGCGCAGACGTCAACCAAACTTCACCCAATAGTGTATTGTATCACAATCTAGTAGTTACATTTGAAAATTTTGTTCTAGGAAATTTTGTTTGAGCGCAATCATCAAACTTAATTAAAAAAGTCATTTAAGCCTTTTCACAGTGAGATCTATGCGATATGGCCGAGAAATGTAATTTTGATGTTAACTCCCAAACCGCTGCGCAGAAGTCAACCAAACTTCACCCATTAGTGTATTGTATCACAATCTAGTAGTTACATGTGAAAATTTGGTTCTAGGACATTTGATTTTAGCGCAATCCTCAAACTTAGGTCAAAAAAGCCATTTAAGCCTTTTCACAGTGAGATCTATGCGATATGGCCGAGAAATGTAAATTTGATGTTAACTCCCAAACCGCTGCGCAGAAGTCAACCAAACTTCACCCAATAGTGTATTGTATCACAATCTAGTAGTTACATTTGAAAATTTTGTTCTAGGACATTTTGTTTGAACGCAATCATCAAACTTAATTAAAAAAGTCATTTAAGCCTTTTCACAGTGAGATCTATGCGATATGGCCGAGAAATGTAATTTTGATGTTAACTCCCAAACCGCTGCGCAGAAGTCAACCAAACTTCACCCAATAGTGTATTGTATCACAATCTAGTAGTTACATTTGAAAATTTTGTTCTAGGAAATTTTGTTTGAGCGCAATCCTCAAACTTAGGTCAAAAAAGCCATTTAAGCCTTTTCACAGTGAGATCTATGCGATATGGCCGAGAAATGTAATTTTGATGTTAAATCCCAAACCGCTGCGCAGAAGTCAACTAAACTTCACCCAATAGTGTATTGTATCACATTCTAGTAGTTACATTTGAAAATTTCGTTCTAGGACATTTGGTTTGAGCGCAATCATTAAACTTAATTAAAAAAGTCATTTAAGCCTTTTCACAGTGAGATCTATGCGATATGGCCGAGAAATGTAATTTTGATGTTAACTCCCAAACCGCTGCGCAGAAGTCAACCAAACTTCACCCATTAGTGTATTGTATCACAATCTAGTAGTTACATGTGTAAATTTGGTTCTAGGACATTTTGTTTGAACGCAATCATCAAACTTAATTAAAAAAGTCATTTAAGCCTTTTCACAGTGAGATCTATGCGATAGGGCCGAGAAATGTAATTTTGATGTTAACTCCCAAAACGCTGCGCAGAAGTCAACAAAACTTCACCCAATAGTGTATTGTATCACAATCTAGTAGTTACATTTGAAAATTTTGTTCTAGGAAATTTTGTTTGAGCGCAATCATCAAACTTAATTAAAAAAGTCATTTAAGCCTTTTCACAGTGAGATCTATGCGATATGGCCGAGAAATGTAATTTTGATGTTAACTCCCAAACCGCTGCGCAGAAGTCAACCAAACTTCACCCATTAGTGTATTGTATCACAATCTAGTAGTTACATGTGTAAATTTGGTTCTAGGAATTTTGATTTGAGCGCAATCCTCAAACTTAGGTCAAAAAAGCCATTTAAGCCTTTTCACAGTGAGATCTATGCGATATGGCCGAGAAATGTAATTTTGATGTTAACTCCCAAACCGCTGCGCAGAAGTCAACCAAACTTCACCCAATAGTGTATTGTATCACATTCTAGTAGTTACATTTGAAAATTTCGTTCTAGGACATTTGGTTTGAGCGCAATTATTAAACTTAGGTCAAAAAAGCCATTTAAGCCTTTTCACAGTGAGATCTATGCGATATGGCCGAGAAATGTAATTTTGATGTTAACTCCCAAACCGCTGCGCAGAAGTCAACCAAACTTCACCCAATAGTGTATTGTATCACATTCTAGTAGTTACATTTGAAAATTTCGTTCTAGGACATTTGGTTTGAGCGCAATCATTAAACTTAGGTCAAAAAAGCCATTTAAGCCTTTTCACAGTGAGATCTATGCGATATGGCCGAGAAATGTAATTTTGATGTTAACTCCCAAACCGCTGCGCAGACGTCAACCAAACTTCACCCAATAGTGTATTGTATCACAATCTAGTAGTTACATTTGAAAATTTTGTTCTAGGAAATTTTGTTTGAGCGCAATCATCAAACTTAATTAAAAAAGTCATTTAAGCCTTTTCACAGTGAGATCTATGCGATATGGCCGAGAAATGTAATTTTGATGTTAACTCCCAAACCGCTGCGCAGAAGTCAACCAAACTTCACCCATTAGTGTATTGTATCACAATCTAGTAGTTACATGTGAAAATTTGGTTCTAGGACATTTGATTTTAGCGCAATCCTCAAACTTAGGTCAAAAAAGCCATTTAAGCCTTTTCACAGTGAGATCTATGCGATATGGCCGAGAAATGTAAATTTGATGTTAACTCCCAAACCGCTGCGCAGAAGTCAACCAAACTTCACCCAATAGTGTATTGTATCACAATCTAGTAGTTACATTTGAAAATTTTGTTCTAGGACATTTTGTTTGAACGCAATCATCAAACTTAATTAAAAAAGTCATTTAAGCCTTTTCACAGTGAGATCTATGCGATATGGCCGAGAAATGTAATTTTGATGTTAACTCCCAAACCGCTGCGCAGAAGTCAACCAAACTTCACCCAATAGTGTATTGTATCACAATCTAGTAGTTACATTTGAAAATTTTGTTCTAGGAAATTTTGTTTGAGCGCAATCCTCAAACTTAGGTCAAAAAAGCCATTTAAGCCTTTTCACAGTGAGATCTATGCGATATGGCCGAGAAATGTAATTTTGATGTTAAATCCCAAACCGCTGCGCAGAAGTCAACTAAACTTCACCCAATAGTGTATTGTATCACATTCTAGTAGTTACATTTGAAAATTTCGTTCTAGGACATTTGGTTTGAGCGCAATCATTAAACTTAATTAAAAAAGTCATTTAAGCCTTTTCACAGTGAGATCTATGCGATATGGCCGAGAAATGTAATTTTGATGTTAACTCCCAAACCGCTGCGCAGAAGTCAACCAAACTTCACCCAATAGTGTATTGTATCACAATCTAGTAGTTACATTTGAAAATTTTGTTCTAGGACATTTTGTTTGAACGCAATCATCAAACTTAATTAAAAAAGTCATTTAAGCCTTTTCACAGTGAGATCTATGCGATATGGCCGAGAAATGTAATTTTGATGTTAACTCCCAAACCGCTGCGCAGAAGTCAACCAAACTTCACCCAATAGTGTATTGTATCACAATCTAGTAGTTACATTTGAAAATTTTGTTCTAGGAAATGTTGTTTGAGCGCAATCCTCAAACTTAGGTCAAAAAAGCCATTTAAGCCTTTTCACAGTGAGATCTATGCGATATGGCCGAGAAATGTAATTTTGATGTTAACTCCCAAACCGCTGCGCAGAAGTCAACCAAACTTCACCCAATAGTGTATTGTATCACAATCTAGTAGTTACATTTGAAAATTTTGTTCTAGGACATTTTGTTTGAACGCATTCATCAAACTTAATTAAAAAAGTCATTTAAGCCTTTTCACAGTGAGATCTATGCGATATGGCCGAGAAATGTAATTTTGATGTTAAATCCCAAACCGCTGCGCAGAAGTCAACTAAACTTCACCCAATAGTGTATTGTATCACATTCTAGTAGTTACATTTGAAAATTTCGTTCTAGGACATTTGGTTTGAGCGCAATCATTAAACTTAATTAAAAAAGTCATTTAAGCCTTTTCACAGTGAGATCTATGCGATATGGCCGAGAAATGTAATTTTGATGTTAACTCCCAAACCGCTGCGCAGAAGTCAACCAAACTTCACCCAATAGTGTATTGTATCACAATCTAGTAGTTACATTTGAAAATTTTGTTCTAGGACATTTTGTTTGAACGCAATCATCAAACTTAATTAAAAAAGTCATTTAAGCCTTTTCACAGTGAGATCTATGCGATATGGCCGAGAAATGTAATTTTGATGTTAACTCCCAAACCGCTGCGCAGAAGTCAACCAAACTTCACCCAATAGTGTATTGTATCACAATCTAGTAGTTACATTTGAAAATTTTGTTCTAGGAAATTTTGTTTGAGCGCAATCCTCAAACTTAGGTCAAAAAAGCCATTTAAGCCTTTTCACAGTGAGATCTATGCGATATGGCCGAGAAATGTAATTTTGATGTTAACTCCCAAACCGCTGCGCAGAAGTCAACCAAACTTCACCCAATAGTGTATTGTATCACAATCTAGTAGTTACATTTGAAAATTTTGTTCTAGGAAATTTTGTTTGAGCGCAATCCTCAAACTTAGGTCAAAAAAGCCATTTAAGCCTTTTCACAGTGAGATCTATGCGATATGGCCGAGAAATGTAATTTTGATGTTAACTCCCAAACCGCTGCGCAGAAGTCAACCAAACTTCATCCATTAGTGTATTGTATCACAATCTAGTAATTACATGTGGAAATTTGGTTCTAGGACATTTGATTTGAGCGCAATCCTCAAACTAAGGTCAAAAAAGCCATTTAAGCCTTTTCACAGTGAGATCTATGCGATATGGCCGAGAAATGTAATTTTGATGTTAACTCCCAAACCGCTGCGCAGAAGTCAACCAAACTTCACCCAATAGTGTATTGTATCACAATCTAGTAGTTACATTTGAAAATTTTGTTCTAGGACATTTTGTTTGAACGCAATCATCAAACTTAATTAAAAAAGTCATTTAAGCCTTTTCACAGTGAGATCTATGCGATATGGCCGAGAAATGTAATTTTGATGTTAACTCCCAAACCGCTGCGCAGAAGTCAACCAAACTTCATCCATTAGTGTATTGTATCACAATCTAGTAGTTACATGTGGAAATTTGGTTATTGGACATTTGATTTGAGCGCAATCCTCAAACTTAGGTCAAAAAAGCCATTTAAGCCTTTTCACAGTGAGATCTATGCGATATGGCCGAGAAATGTAATTTTGATGTTAACTCCCAAACCGCTGCGCAGAAGTCAACCAAACTTCAACCATTAGTGTATTGTATCACAATCTAGTAGTTACATGTGGAAATTTGGTTCTAGGACATTTGATTTGAGCGCAATCCTCAAACTTAGGTCAAAAAAGCCATTTAAGCCTTTTCACAGTGAGATCTATGCGATATGGCCGAGAAATGTAATTTTGATGTTAACTCCCAAACCGCTGCGCAGAAGTCAACCAAACTTCACCCAATAGTGTATTGTATCACATTCTAGTAGTTACATTTGAAAATTTCGTTCTAGGACATTTGGTTTGAGCGCAATCATTAAACTTAGGTCAAAAAAGCCATTTAAGCCTTTTCACAGTGAGACCTATGCGATATGGCCGAGAAATGTAATTTATGATGTTAACTCCCAAACCGCTGCGCAGAAGTCAACCAAACTTCACCCAATAGTGTATTGTATCACAATCTAGTAGTTACATTTGAAAATTTTGTTCTAAGAAATTTTGTTTGAGCGCAATCATCAAACTTAATTAAAAAAGTCATTTAAGCCTTTTCACAGTGAGATCTATGCGATATGGCCGAGAAATGTAATTTTGATGTTAACTCCCAAACCGCTGCGCAGAAGTCAACCAAACTTCACCCATTAGTGTATTGTATCACAATCTAGTAGTTACATGTGTAAATTTGGTTCTAGGAATTTTGATTTGAGCGCAATCCTCAAACTTAGGTCAAAAAAGCCATTTAAGCCTTTTCACAGTGAGATCTATGCGATATGGCCGAGAAATGTAATTTTGATGTTAACTCCCAAACCGCTGCGCAGAAGTCAACCAAACTTCACCCAATAGTGTATTGTATCACATTCTAGTAGTTACATTTGAAAATTTCGTTCTAGGACATTTGGTTTGAGCGCAATTATTAAACTTAGGTCAAAAAAGCCATTTAAGCCTTTTCACAGTGAGATCTATGCGATATGGCCGAGAAATGTAATTTTGATGTTAACTCCCAAACCGCTGCGCAGAAGTCAACCAAACTTCACCCAATAGTGTATTGTATCACATTCTAGTAGTTACATTTGAAAATTTCGTTCTAGGACATTTGGTTTGAGCGCAATCATTAAACTTAGGTCAAAAAAGCCATTTAAGCCTTTTCACAGTGAGATCTATGCGATATGGCCGAGAAATGTAATTTTGATGTTAACTCCCAAACCGCTGCGCAGACGTCAACCAAACTTCACCCAATAGTGTATTGTATCACAATCCAGTAGTTACATTTGAAAATTTTGTTCTAGGAAATTTTGTTTGAGCGCAATCATCAAACTTAATTAAAAAAGTCATTTAAGCCTTTTCACAGTGAGATCTATGCGATATGGCCGAGAAATGTAATTTTGATGTTAACTCCCAAACCGCTGCGCAGAAGTCAACCAAACTTCACCCATTAGTGTATTGTATCACAATCTAGTAGTTACATGTGAAAATGTGGTTCTAGGACATTTGATTTGAGCGCAATCCTCAAACTTAGGTCAAAAAAGCCATTTAAGCCTTTTCACAGTGAGATCTATGCGATATGGCCGAGAAATGTAATTTTGATGTTAACTCCCAAACCGCTGCGCAGAAGTCAACCAAACTTCACCCAATAGTGTATTGTATCACATTCTAGTAGTTACATTTGAAAATTTCGTTCTAGGACATTTGGTTTGAGCGCAATCATTAAACTTAGGTCAAAAAAGCCATTTAAGCCTTTTCACAGTGAGATCTATGCGATATGGCCGAGAAATGTAATTTTGATGTTAACTCCCAAACCGCTGCGCAGAAGTCAACCAAACTTCACCCATTAGTGTATTGTATCACAATCTAGTAGTTACATGTGAAAATTTGGTTCTATGAATTTTGATTTGAGCGCAATCCTCAAACTTAGGTCAAAAAAGCCATTTAAGCCTTTTCACAGTGAGATCTATGCGATATGGCCGAGAAATGTAATTTTGATGTTAACTCCCAAACCGCTGCGCAGAAGTCAACCAAACTTCACCCAATAGTGTATTGTATCACATTCTAGTAGTTACATTTGAAAATTTCGTTCTAGGAAATTTTGTTTGAGCGCAATCATCAAACTTAATTAAAAAAGTCATTTAAGCCTTTTCACAGTGAGATCTATGCGATATGGCCGAGAAATGTAATTTTGATGTTAACTCCCAAACCGCTGCGCAGAAGTCAACCAAACCTCACCCATTAGTGTATTGTATCACAATCTAGTAGTTACATGTGAAAATTTGGTTCTAGGACATTTGATTTGAGCGCAATCCTCAAACTTAGGTCAAAAAAGCCATTTAAGCCTTTTCACAGTGAGATCTATGCGATATGGCCGAGAAATGTAAATTTGATGTTAACTCCCAAACCGCTGCGCAGAAGTCAACCAAACTTCACCCAATAGTGTATTGTATCACAATCTAGTAGTTACATTTGAAAATTTTGTTCTAGGACATTTTGTTTGAACGCAATCATAAAACTTAATTAAAAAAGTCATTTAAGCCTTTTCACAGTGAGATCTATGCGATATGGCCGAGAAATGTAATTTTGATGTTAACTCCCAAACCGCTGCGCAGAAGTCAACCAAACTTCACCCAATAGTGTATTGTATCACAATCTAGTAGTTACATTTGAAAATTTTGTTCTAGGAAATTTTGTTTGAGCGCAATCCTCAAACTTAGATCAAAAAAGCCATTTAAGCCTTTTCACAGTGAGATCTATGCGATATGGCCGAGAAATGTAATTTTGATGTTAACTCCCAAACCGCTGCGCAGAAGTCAACCAAACTTCACCCATTAGTGTATTGTATCACAATCTAGTAGTTACATGTGAAAATTTGGTTCTAGGACATTTGATTTGAGCGCAATCCTCAAACTTAGGTCAAAAAAGCCATTTAAGCCTTTTCACAGTGAGATCTATGCGATATGGCCGAGAAATGTAAATTTGATGTGAACTCCCAAACCGCTGCGCAGAAGTCAACCAAAATTCACCCAATAGTGTATTGTATCACATTCTAGTAGTTACATTTGAAAATTTCGTTCTAGGACATTTGGTTTGAGCGCAATTATTAAACTTAGGTCAAAAAAGCCATTTAAGCCTTTTCACAGTGAGATCTATGCGATATGGCCGAGAAATGTAATTTTGATGTTAACTCCCAAACCGCTGCGCAGAAGTCAACCAAACTTCACCCAATAGTGTATTGTATCACATTCTAGTAGTTACATTTGAAAATTTCGTTCTAGGACATTTGGTTTGAGCGCAATCATTAAACTTAGGTCAAAAAAGCCATTTAAGCCTTTTCACAGTGAGATCTATGCGATATGGCCGAGAAATGTAATTTTGATGTTAACTCCCAAACCGCTGCGCAGAAGTCAACCAAACTTCACCCATTAGTGTATTGTATCACAATCTAGTAGTTACATGTGAAAATTTGGTTCTATGAATTTTGATTTGAGCGCAATCCTCAAACTTAGGTCAAAAAAGCCATTTAAGCCTTTTCACAGTGAGATCTATGCGATATGGCCGAGAAATGTAATTTTGATGTTAACTCCCAAACCGCTGCGCAGAAGTCAACCAAACTTCACCCAATAGTGTATTGTATCACATTCTAGTAGTTACATTTGAAAATTTCGTTCTAGGACATTTGGTTTGAGCGCAATTATTAAACTTAGGTCAAAAAAGCCATTTAAGCCTTTTCACAGTGAGATCTATGCGATATGGCCGAGAAATGTAATTTTGATGTTAACTCCCAAACCGCTGCGCAGAAGTCAACCAAACTTCACCCAATAGTGTATTGTATCACATTCTAGTAGTTACATTTGAAAATTTCGTTCTAGGACATTTGGTTTGAGCGCAATCATTAAACTTAGGTCAAAAAAGCCATTTAAGCCTTTTCACAGTGAGATCTATGCGATATGGCCGAGAAATGTAATTTTGATGTTAACTCCCAAACCGCTGCGCAGACGTCAACCAAACTTCACCCAATAGTGTATTGTATCACATTCTAGTAGTTACATTTGAAAATTTCGTTCTAGGACATTTGGTTTGAGCGCAATCATTAAACTTAGGTCAAAAAAGCCATTTAAGCCTTTTCACAGTGAGATCTATGCGATATGGCCGAGAAATGTAATTTTGATGTTAACTCCCAAACCGCTGCGCAGAAGTCAACCAAACTTCACCCATTAGTGTATTGTATCACAATCTAGTAGTTACATGTGAAAATTTGGTTCTATGAATTTTGATTTGAGCGCAATCCTCAAACTTAGGTCAAAAAAGCCATTTAAGCCTTTTCACAGTGAGATCTATGCGATATGGCCGAGAAATGTAATTTTGATGTTAACTCCCAAACCGCTGCGCAGAAGTCAACCAAACTTCACCCAATAGTGTATTGTATCACATTCTAGTAGTTACATTTGAAAATTTCGTTCTAGGAAATTTTGTTTGAGCGCAATTATCAAACTTAATTAAAAAAGTCATTTAAGCCTTTTCACAGTGAGATCTATGCGATATGGCCGAGAAATGTAATTTTGATGTTAACTCCCAAACCGCTGCGCAGAAGTCAACCAAACCTCACCCATTAGTGTATTGTATCACAATCTAGTAGTTACATGTGAAAATTTGGTTCTAGGACATTTGATTTGAGCGCAATCCTCAAACTTAGGTCAAAAAAGCCATTTAAGCCTTTTCACAGTGAGATCTATGCGATATGGCCGAGAAATGTAAATTTGATGTTAACTCCCAAACCGCTGCGCAGAAGTCAACCAAACTTCACCCAATAGTGTATTGTATCACAATCTAGTAGTTACATTTGAAAATTTTGTTCTAGGACATTTTGTTTGGACGCAATCATAAAACTTAATTAAAAAAGTCATTTAAGCCTTTTCACAGTGAGATCTATGCGATATGGCCGAGAAATGTAATTTTGATGTTAACTCCCAAACCGCTGCGCAGAAGTCAACCAAACTTCACCCAATAGTGTATTGTATCACAATCTAGTAGTTACATTTGAAAATTTTGTTCTAGGAAATTTTGTTTGAGCGCAATCATCAAACTTAATTAAAAAAGTCATTTAAGCCTTTTCACAGTGAGATCTATGCGATATGGCCGAGAAATGTAATTTTGATGTTAACTCCCAAACCGCTGCGCAGAAGTCAACCAAACTTCACCCATTAGTGTATTGTATCACAATCTAGTAGTTACATGTGAAAATTTGGTTCTAGGACATTTGATTTGAGCGCAATCCTCAAACTTAGGTCAAAAAAGCCATTTAAGCCTTTTCACAGTGAGATCTATGCGATATGGCCGAGAAATGTAATTTTGATGTTAACTCCCAAACCGCTGCGCAGAAGTCAACCAAACTTCACCCAATAGTGTATTGTATCACATTCTAGTAGTTACATTTGAAAATTTCGTTCTAGGACATTTGGTTTGAGCGCAATTATTAAACTTAGGTCAAAAAAGCCATTTAAGCCTTTTCACAGTGAGATCTATGCGATATGGCCGAGAAATGTAATTTTGATGTTAACTCCCAAACCGCTGCGCAGAAGTCAACCAAACTTCACCCAATAGTGTATTGTATCACATTCTAGTAGTTACATTTGAAAATTTCGTTCTAGGACATTTGGTTTGAGCGCAATCATTAAACTTAGGTCAAAAAAGCCATTTAAGCCTTTTCACAGTGAGATCTATGCGATATGGCCGAGAAATGTAATTTTGATGTTAACTCCCAAACCGCTGCGCAGAAGTCATCCAAACTTCACCCAATAGTGTATTGTATCACAATCTAGTAGTTACATTTGAAAATTTTGTTCTAGGAAATTTTGTTTGAGCGCAATCATCAAACTTAATTAAAAAAGTCATTTAAGCCTTTTCACAGTGAGATCTATGCGATATGGCCGAGAAATGTAATTTTGATGTTAACTCCCAAACCGCTGCGCAGAAGTCAACCAAACTTCACCCAATAGTGTATTGTATCACAATCTAGTAGTTACATTTGAAAATTTTGTTCTAGGAAATTTTGTTTGAGCGCAATCCTCAAACTTAGGTCAAAAAAGCCATTTAAGCCTTTTCACAGTGAGATCTATGCGATATGGCCGAGAAATGTAATTTTGATGTTAAATCCCAAACCGCTGCGCAGAAGTCAACTAAACTTCACCCAATAGTGTATTGTATCACATTCTAGTAGTTACATTTGAAAATTTCGTTCTAGGACATTTGGTTTGAGCGCAATCATTAAACTTAATTAAAAAAGTCATTTAAGCCTTTTCACAGTGAGATCTATGCGATATGGCCGAGAAATGTAAATTTGATGTGAACTCCCAAACCGCTGCGCAGAAGTCAACCAAACTTCACCCAATAGTGTATTGTATCACATTCTAGTAGTTACATTTGAAAATTTCGTTCTAGGACATTTGGTTTGAGCGCAATTATTAAACTTAGGTCAAAAAAGCCATTTAAGCCTTTTCACAGTGAGATCTATGCGATATGGCCGAGAAATGTAATTTTGATGTTAACTCCCAAACCGCTGCGCAGAAGTCAACCAAACTTCACCCAATAGTGTATTGTATCACATTCTAGTAGTTACATTTGAAAATTTCGTTCTAGGACATTTGGTTTGAGCGCAATCATTAAACTTAGGTCAAAAAAGCCATTTAAGCCTTTTCACAGTGAGATCTATGCGATATGGCCGAGAAATGTAATTTTGATGTTAACTCCCAAACCGCTGCGCAGAAGTCAACCAAACTTCACCCATTAGTGTATTGTATCACAATCTAGTAGTTACATGTGAAAATTTGGTTCTATGAATTTTGATTTGAGCGCAATCCTCAAACTTAGGTCAAAAAAGCCATTTAAGCCTTTTCACAGTGAGATCTATGCGATAATGCCGAGAAATGTAATTTTGATGTTAACTCCCAAACCGCTGCGCAGAAGTCAACCAAACTTCACCCAATAGTGTATTGTATCACATTCTAGTAGTTACATTTGAAAATTTCGTTCTAGGACATTTGGTTTGAGCGCAATTATTAAACTTAGGTCAAAAAAGCCATTTAAGCCTTTTCACAGTGAGATCTATGCGATATGGCCGAGAAATGTAATTTTGATGTTAACTCCCAAACCGCTGCGCAGAAGTCAACCAAACTTCACCCAATAGTGTATTGTATCACATTCTAGTAGTTACATTTGAAAATTTCGTTCTAGGACATTTGGTTTGAGCGCAATCATTAAACTTAGGTCAAAAAAGCCATTTAAGCCTTTTCACAGTGAGATCTATGCGATATGGCCGAGAAATGTAATTTTGATGTTAACTCCCAAACCGCTGCGCAGACGTCAACCAAACTTCACCCAATAGTGTATTGTATCACATTCTAGTAGTTACATTTGAAAATTTCGTTCTAGGACATTTGGTTTGAGCGCAATCATTAAACTTAGGTCAAAAAAGCCATTTAAGCCTTTTCACAGTGAGATCTATGCGATATGGCCGAGAAATGTAATTTTGATGTTAACTCCCAAACCGCTGCGCAGAAGTCAACCAAACTTCACCCATTAGTGTATTGTATCACAATCTAGTAGTTACATGTGAAAATTTGGTTCTATGAATTTTGATTTGAGCGCAATCCTCAAACTTAGGTCAAAAAAGCCATTTAAGCCTTTTCACAGTGAGATCTATGCGATATGGCCGAGAAATGTAATTTTGATGTTAACTCCCAAACCGCTAAGCAGAAGTCAACCAAACTTCACCCAATAGTGTATTGTATCACATTCTAGTAGTTACATTTGAAAATTTCGTTCTAGGAAATTTTGTTTGAGCGCAATCATCAAACTTAATTAAAAAAGTCATTTAAGCCTTTTCACAGTGAGATCTATGCGATATGGCCGAGAAATGTAATTTTGATGTTAACTCCCAAACCGCTGCGCAGAAGTCAACCAAACCTCACCCATTAGTGTATTGTATCACAATCTAGTAGTTACATGTGAAAATTTGGTTCTAGGACATTTGATTTGAGCGCAATCCTCAAACTTAGGTCAAAAAAGCCATTTAAGCCTTTTCACAGTGAGATCTATGCGATATGGCCGAGAAATGTAAATTTGATGTTAACTCCCAAACCGCTGCGCAGAAGTCAACCAAACTTCACCCAATAGTGTATTGTATCACAATCTAGTAGTTACATTTGAAAATTTTGTTCTAGGACATTTTGTTTGAACGCAATCATAAAACTTAATTAAAAAAGTCATTTAAGCCTTTTCACAGTGAGATCTATGCGATATGGCCGAGAAATGTAATTTTGATGTTAACTCCCAAACCGCTGCGCAGAAGTCAACCAAACTTCACCCAATAGTGTATTGTATCACAATCTAGTAGTTACATTTGAAAATTTTGTTCTAGGAAATTTTGTTTGAGCGCAATCATCAAACTTAATTAAAAAAGTCATTTAAGCCTTTTCACAGTGAGATCTATGCGATATGGCCGAGAAATGTAATTTTGATGTTAACTCCCAAACCGCTGCGCAGAAGTCAACCAAACTTCACCCATTAGTGTATTGTATCACAATCTAGTAGTTACATGTGAAAATTTGGTTCTAGGACATTTGATTTGAGCGCAATCCTCAAACTTAGGTCAAAAAAGCCATTTAAGCCTTTTCACAGTGAGATCTATGCGATATGGCCGAGAAATGTAATTTTGATGTTAACTCCCAAACCGCTGCGCAGAAGTCAACCAAACTTCACCCAATAGTGTATTGTATCACATTCTAGTAGTTACATTTGAAAATTTCGTTCTAGGACATTTGGTTTGAGCGCAATTATTAAACTTAGGTCAAAAAAGCCATTTAAGCCTTTTCACAGTGAGATCTATGCGATATGGCCGAGAAATGTAATTTTGATGTTAACTCCCAAACCGCTGCGCAGAAGTCAACCAAACTTCACCCAATAGTGTATTGTATCACATTCTAGTAGTTACATTTGAAAAATTTCGTTCTAGGACATTTGGTTTGAGCGCAATCATTAAACTTAGGTCAAAAAAGCCATTTAAGCCTTTTCACAGTGAGATCTATGCGATATGGCCGAGAAATGTAATTTTGATGTTAACTCCCAAACCGCTGCGCAGAAGTCATCCAAACTTCACCCAATAGTGTATTGTATCACAATCTAGTAGTTACATTTGAAAATTTTGTTCTAGGAAATTTTGTTTGAGCGCAATCATCAAACTTATTTAAAAAAGTCATTTAAGCCTTTTCACAGTGATATCTATGCGATATGGCCGAGAAATGTAATTTTGATGTTAACTCCCAAACCGCTGCGCAGAAGTCAACCAAACTTCACCCATTAGTGTATTGTATCACAATCTAGTAGTTACATGTGAAAATTTGGTTCTAGGACATTTGATTTGAGCGCAATCCTCAAACTTAGGTCAAAAAAGCCATTTAAGCCTTTTCACAGTGAGATCTATGCGATATGGCCGAGAAATGTAAATTTGATGTGAACTCCCAAACCGCTGCGCAGAAGTCAACCAAACTTCACCCAATAGTGTATTGTATCACATTCTAGTAGTTACATTTGAAAATTTCGTTCTAGGACATTTGGTTTGAGCGCAATTATTAAACTTAGGTCAAAAAAGCCATTTAAGCCTTTTCACAGTGAGATCTATGCGATATGGCCGAGAAATGTAATTTTGATGTTAACTCCCAAACCGCTGCGCAGAAGTCAACCAAACTTCACCCAATAGTGTATTGTATCACATTCTAGTAGTTACATTTGAAAATTTCGTTCTAGGACATTTGGTTTGAGCGCAATCATTAAACTTAGGTCAAAAAAGCCATTTAAGCCTTTTCACAGTGAGATCTATGCGATATGGCCGAGAAATGTAATTTTGATGTTAACTCCCAAACCGCTGCGCAGAAGTCAACCAAACTTCACCCATTAGTGTATTGTATCACAATCTAGTAGTTACATGTGAAAATTTGGTTCTATGAATTTTGATTTGAGCGCAATCCTCAAACTTAGGTCAAAAAAGCCATTTAAGCCTTTTCACAGTGAGATCTATGCGATATGGCCGAGAAATGTAATTTTGATGTTAACTCCCAAACCGCTGCGCAGAAGTCAACCAAACTTCACCCAATAGTGTATTGTATCACAATCTAGTAGTTACATTTGAAAATTTCGTTCTAGGACATTTGGTTTGAGCGCAATTATTAAACTTAGGTCAAAAAAGCCATTTAAGCCTTTTCACAGTGAGATCTATGCGATATGGCCGAGAAATGTAATTTTGATGTTAACTCCCAAACCGCTGCGCAGAAGTCAACCAAACTTCACCCAATAGTGTATTGTATCACATTCTAGTAGTTACATTTGAAAATTTCGTTCTAGGACATTTGGTTTGAGCGCAATCATTAAACTTAGGTCAAAAAAGCCATTTAAGCCTTTTCACAGTGAGATCTATGCGATATGGCCGAGAAATGTAATTTTGATGTTAACTCCCAAACCGCTGCGCAGACGTCAACCAAACTTCACCCAATAGTGTATTGTATCACAATCTAGTAGTTACATTTGAAAATTTTGTTCTAGGAAATTTTGTTTGAGCGCAATCATCAAACTTAATTAAAAAAGTCATTTAAGCCTTTTCACAGTGAGATCTATGCGATATGGCCGAGAAATGTAATTTTGATGTTAACTCCCAAACCGCTGCGCAGAAGTCAACCAAACCTCACCCACTAGTGTATTGTATCACAATCTAGTAGTTACATGTGAAAATTTGGTTCTAGGACATTTGATTTGAGCGCAATCCTCAAACTTAGGTCAAAAAAGCCATTTAAGCCTTTTCACAGTGAGATCTATGCGATATGGCCGAGAAATGTAAATTTGATGTGAACTCCCAAACCGCTGCGCAGAAGTCAACCAAACTTCACCCAATAGTGTATTGTATCACAATCTAGTAGTTACATTTGAAAATTTTGTTCTAGGACATTTTGTTTGAACGCAATCATAAAACTTAATTAAAAAAGTCATTTAAGCCTTTTCACAGTGAGATCTATGCGATATGGCCGAGAAATGTAATTTTGATGTTAACTCCCAAACCGCTGCGCAGAAGTCAACCAAACTTCACCCAATAGTGTATTGTATCACAATCTAGTAGTTACATTTGAAAATTTTGTTCTAGGAAATTTTGTTTGAGCGCAATCATCAAACTTAATTAAAAAAGTCATTTAAGCCTTTTCACAGTGAGATCTATGCGATATGGCCGAGAAATGTAATTTTGATGTTAACTCCCAAACCGCTGCGCAGAAGTAAACCAAACTTCACCCATTAGTGTATTGTATCACAATCTAGTAGTTACATGTGGAAATTTGGTTCTAGGACATTTGATTTGAGCGCAATCCTCAAACTTAGGTCAAAAAAGCCATTTAAGCCTTTTCACAGTGAGATCTATGCGATATGGCAGAGAAATGTAATTTTGATGTTAAATCCCAAACCGCTGCGCAGAAGTCAACTAAACTTCACCCAATAGTGTATTGTATCACATTCTAGTAGTTACATTTGAAAATTTCGTTCTAGGACATTTTGTTTGAACGCAATCATCAAACTTAATTAAAAAAGTCATTTAAGCCTTTTCACAGTGAGATCTATGCGATATGGCCGAGAAATGTAATTTTGATGTTAACTCCCAAACCGCTGCGCAGAAGTCAACCAAACTTCACCCATTAGTGTATTGTATCACAATCTAGTAGTTACATGTGGAAATTTGGTTCTAGGACATTTGATTTGAGCGCAATCCTCAAACTTAGGTCAAAAAAGCCATTTAAGCCTTTTCACAGTGAGATCTATGCGATATGGCCGAGAAATGTAATTTTGATGTTGACTCCCAAACCGCTGCGCAGAAGTCAACCAAACTTCACCCAATAGTGTATTGTATCACAATCTAGTAGTTACATTTGAAAATTTTGTTCTAGGACATTTTGTTTGAACGCAATCATCAAACTTAATTAAAAAAGTCATTTAAGCCTTTTCACAGTGAGATCTATGCGATATGGCCGAGAAATGTAATTTTGATGTTAACTCCCAAACCGCTGCGCAGAAGTCAACCAAACTTCACCCAATAGTGTATTTTATCACAATCTAGTAGTTACATTTGAAAATTTTGTTCTAGGACATTTTGTTTGAGCGCAATCCTCAAACTTAGGTCAAAAAAGCCATTTAAGCCTTTTCACAGTGAGATCTATGCGATATGGCCGAGAAATGTAATTTTGATGTTAACTCCCAAACCGCTGCGCAGAAGTCAACCAAACTTCACCCAATAGTGTATTGTATCACATTCTAGTAGTTACATTTGAAAATTTCGTTCTAGGACATTTGGTTTGACCGCAATTTTTAAACTTAGGTCAAAAAAGCCATTTAAGCCTTTTCACAGTGAGATCTATGCGATATGGCCGAGAAATGTAATTTTGATGTTAACTCCCAAACCGCTGCGCAGAAGTAAACCAAACTTCACCCATTAGTGTATTGTATCACAATCTAGTAGTTACATGTGAAAATTTGGTTCTAGGACATTTGATTTGAGCGCAATCCTCAAACTTAGGTCAAAAAAGCCATTTAAGCCTTTTCACAGTGAGATCTATGCGATATGGCCGAGAAATGTAATTTTGATGTTAACTCCCAAACCGCTGCGCAGAAGTCAACCAAACTTCACCCAATAGTGTATTGTATCACAATCTTGTAGTTACATTTGAAAATTTTGTTCTAGGACATTTTGTTTGAACGCAATCATCAAACTTAATTAAAAAAGTCATTTAAGCCTTTTCACAGTGAGATCTATGCGATATGGCCGAGAAAAGTAATTTTGATGTTAACTCCCAAACCGCTGCGCAGAAGTCAACTAAACTTCACCCAATAGTGTATTGTATCACATTCTAGTAGTTACATTTGAAAATTTCGTTCTAGGACATTTGGTTTGAGCGCAATCATTAAACTTAGGTCAAAAAAGCCATTTAAGCCTTTTCACAGTGAGATCTATGCGATATGGCCGAGAAATGTAATTTTGATGTTAACTCCCAAACCGCTGCGCAGAAGTCATCCAAACTTCACCCAATAGTGTATTGTATCACAATCTAGTAGTTACATTTGAAAATTTTGTTCTAGGAAATTTTGTTTGAGCGCAATCATCAAACTTAATTAAAAAAGTCATTTAAGCCTTTTCACAGTGATATCTATGCGATATGGCCGAGAAATGTAATTTTGATGTTAACTCCCAAACCGCTGCGCAGAAGTCAACCAAACTTCACCCATTAGTGTATTGTATCACAATCTAGTAGTTACATGTGAAAATTTGGTTCTAGGACATTTGATTTGAGCGCAATCCTCAAACTTAGGTCAAAAAAGCCATTTAAGCCTTTTCACAGTGAGATCTATGCGATATGGCCGAGAAATGTAAATTTGATGTGAACTCCCAAACCGCTGCGCAGAAGTCAACCAAACTTCACCCAATAGTGTATTGTATCACATTCTAGTAGTTACATTTGAAAATTTCGTTCTAGGACATTTGGTTTGAGCGCAATTATTAAACTTAGGTCAAAAAAGCCATTTAAGCCTTTTCACAGTGAGATCTATGCGATATGGCCGAGAAATGTAATTTTGATGTTAACTCCCAAACCGCTGCGCAGAAGTCAACCAAACTTCACCCAATAGTGTATTGTATCACATTCTAGTAGTTACATTTGAAAATTTCGTTCTAGGACATTTGGTTTGAGCGCAATCATTAAACTTAGGTCAAAAAAGCCATTTAAGCCTTTTCACAGTGAGATCTATGCGATATGGCCGAGAAATGTAATTTTGATGTTAACTCCCAAACCGCTGCGCAGAAGTCAACCAAACTTCACCCAATAGTGTATTGTATCACATTCTAGTAGTTACATTTGAAAATTTCATTCTAGGACATTTGGTTTGAGCGCAATCCTCAAACTTAGGTCAAAAAAGCCATTTAAGCCTTTTCACAGTGAGATCTATGCGATATGGCCGAGAAATGTAATTTTGATGTTAACTCCCAAACCGCTGCGCAGAAGTCAACCAAACTTCACCCAATAGTGTATTGTATCACATTCTAGTAGTTACATTTGAAAATTTCATTCTAGGACATTTGGTTTGAGCGCAATCATTAAACTTAGGTCAAAAAAGCCATTTAAGCCTTTTCACAGTGAGATCTATGCGATATGGCCGAGAAATGTAATTTTGATGTTAACTCCCAAACCGCTGCGCAGACGTCAACCAAACTTCACCCAATAGTGTATTGTATCACAATCTAGTAGTTACATTTGAAAATTTTGTTCTAGGAAATTTTGTTTGAGCGCAATCATCAAACTTAATTAAAAAAGTCATTTAAGCCTTTTCACAGTGAGATCTATGCGATATGGCCGAGAAATGTAATTTTGATGTTAACTCCCAAACCGCTGCGCAGAAGTCAACCAAACCTCACCCACTAGTGTATTGTATCACAATCTAGTAGTTACATGTGAAAATTTGGTTCTAGGACATTTGATTTGAGCGCAATCCTCAAACTTAGGTCAAAAAAGCCATTTAAGCCTTTTCACAGTGAGATCTATGCGATATGGCCGAGAAATGTAAATTTGATGTGAACTCCCAAACCGCTGCGCAGAAGTCAACCAAACTTCACCCAATAGTGTATTGTATCACAATCTAGTAGTTACATTTGAAAATTTTGTTCTAGGACATTTTGTTTGAACGCAATCATAAAACTTAATTAAAAAAGTCATTTAAGCCTTTTCACAGTGAGATCTATGCGATATGGCCGAGAAATGTAATTTTGATGTTAACTCCCAAACCGCTGCGCAGAAGTCAAACAAACTTCACCCAATAGTGTATTGTATCACAATCTAGTAGTTACATTTGAAAATTTTGTTCTAGGAAATTTTGTTTGAGCGCAATCATCAAACTTAATTAAAAAAGTCATTTAAGCCTTTTCACAGTGAGATCTATGCGATATGGCCGAGAAATGTAATTTTGATGTTAACTCCCAAACCGCTGCGCAGAAGTAAACCAAACTTCACCCATTAGTGTATTGTATCACAATCTAGTAGTTACATGTGGAAATTTGGTTCTAGGACATTTGATTTGAGCGCAATCCTCAAACTTAGGTCAAAAAAGCCATTTAAGCCTTTTCACAGTGAGATCTATGCGATATGGCAGAGAAATGTAATTTTGATGTTAAATCCCAAACCGCTGCGCAGAAGTCAACTAAACTTCACCCAATAGTGTATTGTATCACATTCTAGTAGTTACATTTGAAAATTTCGTTCTAGGACATTTTGTTTGAACGCAATCATCAAACTTAATTAAAAAAGTCATTTAAGCCTTTTCACAGTGAGATCTATGCGATATGGCCGAGAAATGTAATTTTGATGTTAACTCCCAAACCGCTGCGCAGAAGTCAACCAAACTTCACCCATTAGTGTATTGTATCACAATCTAGTAGTTACATGTGGAAATTTGGTTCTAGGACATTTGATTTGAGCGCAATCCTCAAACTTAGGTCAAAAAAGCCATTTAAGCCTTTTCACAGTGAGATCTATGCGATATGGCCGAGAAATGTAATTTTGATGTTGACTCCCAAACCGCTGCGCAGAAGTCAACCAAACTTCACCCAATAGTGTATTGTATCACAATCTAGTAGTTACATTTGAAAATTTTGTTCTAGGACATTTTGTTTGAACGCAATCATCAAACTTAATTAAAAAAGTCATTTAAGCCTTTTCACAGTGAGATCTATGCGATATGGCCGAGAAATGTAATTTTGATGTTAACTCCCAAACCGCTGCGCAGAAGTCAACCAAACTTCACCCAATAGTGTATTTTATCACAATCTAGTAGTTACATTTGAAAATTTTGTTCTAGGACATTTTGTTTGAGCGCAATCCTCAAACTTAGGTCAAAAAAGCCATTTAAGCCTTTTCACAGTGAGATCTATGCGATATGGCCGAGAAATGTAATTTTGATGTTAACTCCCAAACCGCTGCGCAGAAGTCAACCAAACTTCACCCAATAGTGTATTGTATCACATTCTAGTAGTTACATTTGAAAATTTCGTTCTAGGACATTTGGTTTGAGCGCAATTTTTAAACTTAGGTCAAAAAAGCCATTTAAGCCTTTTCACAGTGAGATCTATGCGATATGGCCGAGAAATGTAATTTTGATGTTAACTCCCAAACCGCTGCGCAGAAGTAAACCAAACTTCACCCATTAGTGTATTGTATCACAATCTAGTAGTTACATGTGAAAATTTGGTTCTAGGACATTTGATTTGAGCGCAATCCTCAAACTTAGGTCAAAAAAGCCATTTAAGCCTTTTCACAGTGAGATCTATGCGATATGGCCGAGAAATGTAATTTTGATGTTAACTCCCAAACCGCTGCGCAGAAGTCAACCAAACTTCACCCAATAGTGTATTGTATCACAATCTTGTAGTTACATTTGAAAATTTTGTTCTAGGACATTTTGTTTGAACGCAATCATCAAACTTAATTAAAAAAGTCATTTAAGCCTTTTCACAGTGAGATCTATGCGATATGGCCGAGAAAAGTAATTTTGATGTTAACTCCCAAACCGCTGCGCAGAAGTCAACTAAACTTCACCCAATAGTGTATTGTATCACATTCTAGTAGTTACATTTGAAAATTTCGTTCTAGGACATTTGGTTTGAGCGCAATCATTAAACTTAGGTCAAAAAAGCCATTTAAGCCTTTTCACAGTGAGATCTATGCGATATGGCCGAGAAATGTAATTTTGATGTTAACTCCCAAACCGCTGCGCAGAAGTCATCCAAACTTCACCCAATAGTGTATTGTATCACAATCTAGTAGTTACATTTGAAAATTTTGTTCTAGGAAATTTTGTTTGAGCGCAATCATCAAACTTAATTAAAAAAGTCATTTAAGCCTTTTCACAGTGATATCTATGCGATATGGCCGAGAAATGTAATTTTGATGTTAACTCCCAAACCGCTGCGCAGAAGTCAACCAAACTTCACCCATTAGTGTATTGTATCACAATCTAGTAGTTACATGTGAAAATTTGGTTCTAGGACATTTGATTTGAGCGCAATCCTCAAACTTAGGTCAAAAAAGCCATTTAAGCCTTTTCACAGTGAGATCTATGCGATATGGCCGAGAAATGTAAATTTGATGTGAACTCCCAAACCGCTGCGCAGAAGTCAACCAAACTTCACCCAATAGTGTATTGTATCACATTCTAGTAGTTACATTTGAAAATTTCGTTCTAGGACATTTGGTTTGAGCGCAATTATTAAACTTAGGTCAAAAAAGCCATTTAAGCCTTTTCACAGTGAGATCTATGCGATATGGCCGAGAAATGTAATTTTGATGTTAACTCCCAAACCGCTGCGCAGAAGTCAACCAAACTTCACCCAATAGTGTATTGTATCACATTCTAGTAGTTACATTTGAAAATTTCGTTCTAGGACATTTGGTTTGAGCGCAATCATTAAACTTAGGTCAAAAAAGCCATTTAAGCCTTTTCACAGTGAGATCTATGCGATATGGCCGAGAAATGTAATTTTGATGTTAACTCCCAAACCGCTGCGCAGAAGTCAACCAAACTTCACCCAATAGTGTATTGTATCACATTCTAGTAGTTACATTTGAAAATTTCATTCTAGGACATTTGGTTTGAGCGCAATCCTCAAACTTAGGTCAAAAAAGCCATTTAAGCCTTTTCACAGTGAGATCTATGCGATATGGCCGAGAAATGTAATTTTGATGTTAACTCCCAAACCGCTGCGCAGAAGTCAACCAAACTTCACCCAATAGTGTATTGTATCACATTCTAGTAGTTACATTTGAAAATTTCATTCTAGGACATTTGGTTTGAGCGCAATCATTAAACTTAGGTCAAAAAAGCCATTTAAGCCTTTTCACAGTGAGATCTATGCGATATGGCCGAGAAATGTAATTTTGATGTTAACTCCCAAACCGCTGCGCAGACGTCAACCAAACTTCACCCAATAGTGTATTGTATCACAATCTAGTAGTTACATTTGAAAATTTTGTTCTAGGAAATTTTGTTTGAGCGCAATCATCAAACTTAATTAAAAAAGTCATTTAAGCCTTTTCACAGTGAGATCTATGCGATATGGCCGAGAAATGTAATTTTGATGTTAACTCCCAAACCGCTGCGCAGAAGTCAACCAAACCTCACCCACTAGTGTATTGTATCACAATCTAGTAGTTACATGTGAAAATTTGGTTCTAGGACATTTGATTTGAGCGCAATCCTCAAACTTAGGTCAAAAAAGCCATTTAAGCCTTTTCACAGTGAGATCTATGCGATATGGCCGAGAAATGTAAATTTGATGTGAACTCCCAAACCGCTGCGCAGAAGTCAACCAAACTTCACCCAATAGTGTATTGTATCACAATCTAGTAGTTACATTTGAAAATTTTGTTCTAGGACATTTTGTTTGAACGCAATCATAAAACTTAATTAAAAAAGTCATTTAAGCCTTTTCACAGTGAGATCTATGCGATATGGCCGAGAAATGTAATTTTGATGTTAACTCCCAAACCGCTGCGCAGAAGTCAACCAAACTTCACCCAATAGTGTATTGTATCACAATCTAGTAGTTACATTTGAAAATTTTGTTCTAGGAAATTTTGTTTGAGCGCAATCATCAAACTTAATTAAAAAAGTCATTTAAGCCTTTTCACAGTGAGATCTATGCGATATGGCCGAGAAATGTAATTTTGATGTTAACTCCCAAACCGCTGCGCAGAAGTAAACCAAACTTCACCCATTAGTGTATTGTATCACAATCTAGTAGTTACATGTGGAAATTTGGTTCTAGGACATTTGATTTGAGCGCAATCCTCAAACTTAGGTCAAAAAAGCCATTTAAGCCTTTTCACAGTGAGATCTATGCGATATGGCAGAGAAATGTAATTTTGATGTTAAATCCCAAACCGCTGCGCAGAAGTCAACTAAACTTCACCCAATAGTGTATTGTATCACATTCTAGTAGTTACATTTGAAAATTTCGTTCTAGGACATTTTGTTTGAACGCAATCATCAAACTTAATTAAAAAAGTCATTTAAGCCTTTTCACAGTGAGATCTATGCGATATGGCCGAGAAATGTAATTTTGATGTTAACTCCCAAACCGCTGCGCAGAAGTCAACCAAACTTCACCCATTAGTGTATTGTATCACAATCTAGTAGTTACATGTGGAAATTTGGTTCTAGGACATTTGATTTGAGCGCAATCCTCAAACTTAGGTCAAAAAAGCCATTTAAGCCTTTTCACAGTGAGATCTATGCGATATGGCCGAGAAATGTAATTTTGATGTTGACTCCCAAACCGCTGCGCAGAAGTCAACCAAACTTCACCCAATAGTGTATTGTATCACAATCTAGTAGTTACATTTGAAAATTTTGTTCTAGGACATTTTGTTTGAACGCAATCATCAAACTTAATTAAAAAAGTCATTTAAGCCTTTTCACAGTGAGATCTATGCGATATGGCCGAGAAATGTAATTTTGATGTTAACTCCCAAACCGCTGCGCAGAAGTCAACCAAACTTCACCCAATAGTGTATTTTATCACAATCTAGTAGTTACATTTGAAAATTTTGTTCTAGGACATTTTGTTTGAGCGCAATCCTCAAACTTAGGTCAAAAAAGCCATTTAAGCCTTTTCACAGTGAGATCTATGCGATATGGCCGAGAAATGTAATTTTGATGTTAACTCCCAAACCGCTGCGCAGAAGTCAACCAAACTTCACCCAATAGTGTATTGTATCACATTCTAGTAGTTACATTTGAAAATTTCGTTCTAGGACATTTGGTTTGAGCGCAATTTTTAAACTTAGGTCAAAAAAGCCATTTAAGCCTTTTCACAGTGAGATCTATGCGATATGGCCGAGAAATGTAATTTTGATGTTAACTCCCAAACCGCTGCGCAGAAGTAAACCAAACTTCACCCATTAGTGTATTGTATCACAATCTAGTAGTTACATGTGAAAATTTGGTTCTAGGACATTTGATTTGAGCGCAATCCTCAAACTTAGGTCAAAAAAGCCATTTAAGCCTTTTCACAGTGAGATCTATGCGATATGGCCGAGAAATGTAATTTTGATGTTAACTCCCAAACCGCTGCGCAGAAGTCAACCAAACTTCACCCAATAGTGTATTGTATCACAATCTTGTAGTTACATTTGAAAATTTTGTTCTAGGACATTTTGTTTGAACGCAATCATCAAACTTAATTAAAAAAGTCATTTAAGCCTTTTCACAGTGAGATCTATGCGATATGGCCGAGAAAAGTAATTTTGATGTTAACTCCCAAACCGCTGCGCAGAAGTCAACTAAACTTCACCCAATAGTGTATTGTATCACATTCTAGTAGTTACATTTGAAAATTTCGTTCTAGGACATTTGGTTCGAGCGCAATCATTAAACTTAATTAAAAAAGTCATTTAAGCCTTTTCACAGTGAGATCTATGCGATATGGCCGAGAAATGTAATTTTGATGTTAACTCCCAAACCGCTGCGCAGAAGTAAACCAAACTTCACCCAATAGTGTATTGTATCACAATCTAGTAGTTACATTTGAAAATTTTGTTCTAGGACATTTTGTTTGAACGCAATCATCAAACTTAATTAAAAAAGTCATTTAAGCCTTTTCACAGTGAGATCTATGCGATATGGCCGAGAAATGTAATTTTGATGTTAAATCCCAAACCGCTGCGCAGAAGTCAACTAAACTTCACCCAATAGTGTATTGTATCACATTCTAGTAGTTACATTTGAAAATTTCGTTCTAGGACATTTGGTTTGAGCGCAATCATTAAACTTAATTAAAAAAGTCATTTAAGCCTTTTCACAGTGAGATCTATGCGATATGGCCGAGAAATGTAATTTTGATGTTAACTCCCAAACCGCTGCGCAGAAGTCAACCAAACTTCACCCAATAGTGTATTGTATCACAATCTAGTAGTTACATTTGAAAATTTTGTTCTAGGACATTTTGTTTGAACGCAATCATCAAACTTAATTAAAAAAGTCATTTAAGCCTTTTCACAGTGAGATCTATGCGATATGGCCGAGAAATGTAATTTTGATGTTAACTCCCAAACCGCTGCGCAGAAGTCAACCAAACTTCACCCAATAGTGTATTGTATCACAATCTAGTAGTTACATTTGAAAATTTTGTTCTAGGAAATTTTGTTTGAGCGCAATCCTCAAACTTAGGTCAAAAAAGCCATTTAAGCCTTTTCACAGTGAGATCTATGCGATATGGCCGAGAAATGTAATTTTGATGTTAACTCCCAAACCGCTGCGCAGAAGTCAACCAAACTTCACCCATTAGTGTATTGTATCACAATCTATTAATTACATGTGGAAATTTGGTTCTAGGACATTTGATTTGAGCGCAATCCTCAAACTTAGGTCAAAAAAGCCATTTAAGCCTTTTCACAGTGAGATCTATGCGATATGGCCGAGAAATGTAATTTTGATGTTAACTCCCAAACCGCTGCGCAGAAGTCAACCAAACTTCACCCAATAGTGTATTGTATCACAATCTAGTAGTTACATTTGAAAATTTTGTTCTAGGACATTTTGTATGAACGCAATCATCAAACTTAATTAAAAAAGTCATTTAAGCCTTTTCACAGTGAGATCTATGCGATATGGCCGAGAAATGTAATTTTGATGTTAACTCCCAAACCGCTGCGCAGAAGTCAACCAAACTTCATCCATTAGTGTATTGTATCACAATCTAGTAGTTACATGTGGAAATTTGGTTATTGGACATTTGATTTGAGCGCAATCCTCAAACTTAGGTCAAAAAAGCCATTTAAGCCTTTTCACAGTGAGATCTATGCGATATGGCCGAGAAATGTAATTTTGATGTTAACTCCCAAACCGCTGCGCAGAAGTCAACCAAACTTCACCCATTAGTGTATTGTATCACAATCTAGTAGTTACATGTGGAAATTTTGTTCTAGGACATTTGATTTGAGCGCAATCCTCAAACTTAGGTCAAAAAAGCCATTTAAGCCTTTTCACAGTGAGATCTATGCGATATGGCCGAGAAATGTAATTTTGATGTTAACTCCCAAACCGCTGCGCAGAAGTCAACCAAACTTCACCCAATAGTGTATTGTATCACATTCTAGTAGTTACATTTAAAAATTTCGTTCTAGGACATTTGGTTTGAGCGCAATCATTAAACTTAGGTCAAAAAAGCCATTTAAGCCTTTTCACAGTGAGATCTATGCGATATGGCCGAGAAATGTAATTTTGATGTTAACTCCCAAACCGCTGCGCAGAAGTCAACCAAACTTCACCCAATAGTGTATTGTATCACATTCTAGTAGTTACATTTGAAAATTTCGTTCTAGGACATTTGGTTTGAGCGCAATTATTAAACTTAGGTCAAAAAAGCCATTTAAGCCTTTTCACAGTGAGATCTATGCGATATGGCCGAGAAATGTAAATTTGATGTTAACTCCCAAACCGCTGCGCAGAAGTCAACCAAACTTCACCCAATAGTGTATTGTATCACATTCTAGTAGTTACATTTGAAAATTTCGTTCTAGGACATTTGGTTTGAGCGCAATTATTAAACTTAGGTCAAAAAAGCCATTTAAGCCTTTTCACAGTGAGATGTATGCGATATGGCCGAGAAATGTAATTTTGATGTTAACTCCCAAACCGCTGCGCAGAAGTAAACCAAACTTCACCCATTAGTGTATTGTATCACAATCTAGTAGTTACATGTGGAAATTTGGTTCTAGGACATTTGATTTGAGCGCAATCCTCAAACTTAGGTCAAAAAAGCCATTTAAGCCTTTTCACAGTGAGATCTATGCGATATGGCCGAGAAATGTAATTTTGATGTTGACTCCCAAACCGCTGCGCAGAAGTCAACCAAACTTCACCCAATATTGTATTGTATCACAATCTAGTAGTTACATTTGAAAATTTTGTTCTAGGACATTTTGTTTGAACGCAATCATCAAACTTAATTAAAAAAGTCATTTAAGCCTTTTCACAGTGAGATCTATGCGATATGGCCGAGAAATGTAATTTTGATGTTAACTCCCAAACCGCTGCGCAGAAGTCAACCAAACTTCACCCAATAGTGTATTGTATCACAATCTAGTAGTTACATTTGAAAATTTTGTTCTAGGACATTTTGTTTGAGCGCAATCCTCAAACTTAGGTCAAAAAAGCCATTTAAGCCTTTTCACAGTGAGATCTATGCGATATGGCCGAGAAATGTAATTTTGATGTTAACTCCCAAACCGCTGCGCAGAAGTCAACCAAACTTCACCCAATAGTGTATTGTATCACATTCTAGTAGTTACATTTGAAAATTTCGTTCTAGGACATTTGGTTTGAGCGCAATTATTAAACTTAGGTCAAAAAAGCCATTTAAGCCTTTTCACAGTGAGATCTATGCGATATGGCCGAGAAATGTAATTTTGATGTTAACTCCCAAACCGCTGCGCAGAAGTAAACCAAACTTCACCCATTAGTGTATTGTATCACAATCTAGTAGTTACATGTGGAAATTTAGTTCTAGGACATTTGATTTGAGCGCAATCCTCAAACTTAGGTCAAAAAAGCCATTTAAGCCTTTTCACAGTGAGATCTATGCGATATGGCCGAGAAATGTAATTTTGATGTTAACTCCCAAACCGCTGCGCAGAAGTCAACCAAACTTCACCCAATAGTGTATTGTAACACAATCTTGTAGTTACATTTGAAAATTTTGTTCTAGGACATTTTGTTTGAACGCAATCATCAAACTTAATTAAAAAAGTCATTTAAGCCTTTTCACAGTGAGATCTATGCGATATGGCCGAGAAAAGTAATTTTGATGTTAACTCCCAAACCGCTGCGCAGAAGTCAACTAAACTTCACCCAATAGTGTATTGTATCACATTCTAGTAGTTACATTTGAAAATTTCGTTCTAGGACATTTGGTTCGAGCGCAATCATTAAACTTAATTAAAAAAGTCATTTAAGCCTTTTTACAGTGAGATCTATGCGATATGGCCGAGAAATGTAATTTTGATGTTAACTCCCAAACCGCTGCGCAGAAGTAAACCAAACTTCACCCAATAGTGTATTGTATCACAATCTAGTAGTTACATTTGAAAATTTTGTTCTAGGACATTTTGTTTGAACGCAATCATCAAACTTAATTAAAAAAGTCATTTAAGCCTTTTCACAGTGAGATCTATGCGATATGGCCGAGAAATGTAATTTTGATGTTAAATCCCAAACCGCTGCGCAGAAGTCAACTAAACTTCACCCAATAGTGTATTGTATCACATTCTAGTAGTTACATTTGAAAATTTCGTTCTAGGACATTTGGTTTGAGCGCAATCATTAAACTTAATTAAAAAAGTCATTTAAGCCTTTTCACAGTGAGATCTATGCGATATGGCCGAGAAATGTAATTTTGATGTTAACTCCCAAACCGCTGCGCAGAAGTCAACCAAACTTCACCCAATAGTGTATTGTATCACAATCTAGTAGTTACATTTGAAAATTTTGTTCTATTACATTTTGTTTGAACGCAATCATCAAACTTAATTAAAAAAGTCATTTAAGCCTTTTCACAGTGAGATCTATGCGATATGGCCGAGAAATGTAATTTTGATGTTAACTCCCAAACCGCTGCGCAGAAGTCAACCAAACTTCACCCAATAGTGTATTGTATCACAATCTAGTAGTTACATTTGAAAATTTTGTTCTAGGACATTTTGTTTGAGCGCAATCCTCAAACTTAGGTCAAAAAAGCCATTTAAGCCTTTTCACAGTGAGATCTATGCGATATGGCCGAGAAATGTAATTTTGATGTTAACTCCCAAACCGCTGCGCAGAAGTCAACCAAACTTCACCCAATAGTGTATTGTATCACATTCTAGTAGTTACATTTGAAAATTTCGTTCTAGGACATTTGGTTTGAGCGCAATTATTAAACTTAGGTCAAAAAAGCCATTTAAGCCTTTTCACAGTGAGATCTATGCGATATGGCCGAGAAATGTAATTTTGATGTTAACTCCCAAACCGCTGCGCAGAAGTAAACCAAACTTCACCCATTAGTGTATTGTATCACAATCTAGTAGTTACATGTGGAAATTTGGTTCTAGGACATTTGATTTGAGCGCAATCCTCAAACTTAGGTCAAAAAAGCCATTTAAGCCTTTTCACAGTGAGATCTATGCGATATGGCCGAGAAATGTAATTTTGATGTTAACTCCCAAACCGCTGCGCAGAAGTCAACCAAACTTCACCCAATAGTGTATTGTAACACAATCTTGTAGTTACATTTGAAAATTTTGTTCTAGGACATTTTGTTTGAACGCAATCATCAAACTTAATTAAAAAAGTCATTTAAGCCTTTTCACAGTGAGATCTATGCGATATGGCCGAGAAAAGTAATTTTGATGTTAACTCCCAAACCGCTGCGCAGAAGTCAACCAAACTTCACCCAATAGTGTATTGTAACACAATCTTGTAGTTACATTTGAAAATTTTGTTCTAGGACATTTTGTTTGAACGCAATCATCAAACTTAATTAAAAAAGTCATTTAAGCCTTTTCACAGTGAGATCTATGCGATATGGCCGAGAAATGTAATTTTGATGTTAACTCCCAAACCGCTGCGCAGAAGTCAACCAAACTTCACCCAATAGTGTATTGTATCACAATCTAGTAGTTACATTTGAAAATTTTGTTCTATTACATTTTGTTTGAACGCAATCATCAAACTTAATTAAAAAAGTCATTTAAGCCTTTTCACAGTGAGATCTATGCGATATGGCCGAGAAATGTAATTTTGATGTTAACTCCCAAACCGCTGCGCAGAAGTCAACAAAACTTCACCCAATAGTGTATTGTATCACAATCTAGTAGTTACATTTGAAAATTTTGTTCTAGGAAATTTTGTTTGAGCGCAATCCTCAAACTTAGGTCAAAAAAGCCATTTAAGCCTTTTCACAGTGAGATCTATGCGATATGGCCGAGAAATGTAATTTTGATGTTAACTCCCAAACCGCTGCGCAGAAGTCAACCAAACTTCACCCATTAGTGTATTGTATCACAATCTAGTAATTACATGTGGAAATTTGGTTCTAGGACATTTGATTTGAGCGCAATCCTCAAACTTAGGTCAAAAAACCCATTTAAGCCTTTTCACAGTGAGATCTATGCGATATGGCCGAGAAATGTAATTTTGATGTTAACTCCCAAACCGCTGCGCAGAAGTCAACCAAACTTCACCCAATAGTGTATTGTATCACAATCTAGTAGTTACATTTGAAAATTTTGTTCTAGGACATTTTGTATGAACGCAATCATCAAACTTAATTAAAAAAGTCATTTAAGCCTTTTCACAGTGAGATCTATGCGATATGGCCGAGAAATGTAATTTTGATGTTAACTCCCAAACCGCTGCGCAGAAGTCAACCAAACTTCATCCATTAGTGTATTGTATCACAATCTAGTAGTTACATGTGGAAATTTGGTTATTGGACATTTGATTTGAGCGCAATCCTCAAACTTAGGTCAAAAAAGCCATTTAAGCCTTTTCACAGTGAGATCTATGCGATATGGCCGAGAAATGTAATTTTGATGTTAACTCCCAAACCGCTGCGCAGAAGTCAACCAAACTTCACCCATTAGTGTATTGTATCACAATCTAGTAGTTACATGTGGAAATTTGGTTCTAGGACATTTGATTTGAGCGCAATCCTCAAACTTAGGTCAAAAAAGCCATTTAAGCCTTTTCACAGTGAGATCTATGCGATATGGCCGAGAAATGTAATTTTGATGTTAACTCCCAAACCGCTGCGCAGAAGTCAACCAAACTTCACCCATTAGTGTATTGTATCACAATCTAGTAGTTACATGTGGAAATTTGGTTCTAGGACATTTGATTTGAGCGCAATCCTCAAACGTAGGTCAAAAAAGCCATTTAAGCCTTTTCACAGTGAGATCTATGCGATATGGCCGAGAAATGTAATTTTGATGTTAAATCCCAAACCGCTGCGCAGAAGTCAACTAAACTTCACCCAATAGTGTATTGTATCACATTCTAGTAGTTACATTTGAAAATTTCGTTCTAGGACATTTGGTTTGAGCGCAATCATTAAACTTAATTAAAAAAGTCATTTAAGCCTTTTCACAGTGAGATCTATGCGATATGGCCGAGAAATGTAATTTTGATGTTAACTCCCAAACCGCTGCGCAGAAGTCAACCAAACTTCACCCATTAGTGTATTGTATCACAATCTAGTAGTTACATGTGGAAATTTGGTTCTAGGACATTTGATTTGAGCGCAATCCTCAAACTTAGGTCAAAAAAGCCATTTAAGCCTTTTCACAGTGAGATCTATGCGATATGGCCGAGAAATGTAAATTTGATGTTAACTCCCAAACCGCTGCGCAGAAGTCAACCAAACTTCACCCAATAGTGTATTGTATCACATTCTAGTAGTTACATTTGAAAATTTCGTTCTAGGACATTTGATTTGAGCGCAATCCTCAAACTTAGGTCAAAAAAGCCATTTAAGCCTTTTCACAGTGAGATCTATGCGATATGGCCGAGAAATGTAATTTTGATGTTAACTCCCAAACCGCTGCGCAGAAGTAAACCAAACTTCACCCATTAGTGTATTGTATCACAATCTAGTAGTTACATGTGGAAATTTGGTTCTAGGACATTTGATTTGAGCGCAATCCTCAAACTTAGGTCAAAAAAGCCATTTAAGTCTTTTCACAGTGAGATCTATGCGATATGGCCGAGAAATGTAATTTTGATGTTAAATCCCAAACCGCTGCGCAGAAGTCAACTAAACTTCACCCAATAGTGTATTGTATCACAATCTAGTAGTTACATATGAAAATTTTGTTCTAGGACATTTTGTTTGAACGCAATCATCAAACTTAATTAAAAAAGTCATTTAAGCCTTTTCAAAGTGAGATCTATGCGATATGGCCGAGAAATGTAATTTTGATGTTAACTCCCAAACCGCTGCGCAGAAGTCAACCAAACTTCACCCATTAGTGTATTGTATCACAATCTAGTAGTTACATGTGGAAATTTGGTTCTAGGACATTTGATTTGAGCGCAATCCTCAAACTTAGGTCAAAAAAGCCATTTAAGCCTTTTCACAGTGAGATCTATGCGATATGGCCGAGAAATGTAATTTTGATGTTGACTCCCAAACCGCTGCGCAGAAGTCAACCAAACTTCACCCCATAGTGTATTGTATCACAATCTAGTAGTTACATTTGAAAATTTTGTTCTAGGACATTTTGTTTGAACGCAATCATCAAACTTAATTAAAAAAGTCATTTAAGCCTTTTCACAGTGAGATCTATGCGATATGACCGAGAAATGTAATTTTGATGTTAACTCCCAAACCGCTGCGCAGAAGTCAACCAAACTTCACCCAATAGTGTATTGTATCACAATCTAGTAGTTACATTTGAAAATTTTGTTCTAGGACATTTTGTTTGAGCGCAATCCTCAAACTTAGGTCAAAAAAGCCATTTAAGCCTTTTCACAGTGAGATCTATGCGATATGGCCGAGAAATGTAATTTTGATGTTAACTCCCAAACCGCTGCGCAGAAGTCAACCAAACTTCACCCAATAGTGTATTGTATCACATTCTAGTAGTTACATTTGAAAATTTCGTTCTAGGACATTTGGTTTGAGCGCAATCATTAAGTTTAGGTCAAAAAAGCCATTTAAGCCTTTTCACAGTGAGATCTATGCGATATGGCCAAGAAATGTAATTTTGACATTAACTCCCAAACCGCTGCGCAGAAGTCAACCAAACTTCACCCAATAGTGTATTGTATCACATTCTAGTAGTTACATTTTAAAATTTCGTTCTAGGACATTTTGTTTGAGCGCAATTATTAAACTTAGGTCAAAAAAGCCATTTAAGCCTTTTCACAGTGAGATCTATGCGATATGGCCGAGAAATGTAATTTTGATGTTAACTCCCAAACCGCTGCGCAGAAGTAAACCAAACTTCACCCATTAGTGTATTGTATCACAATCTAGTAGTTACATGTGGAAATTTGGTTCTAGGACATTTGATTTGAGCGCAATCCTCAAACTTAGGTCAAAAAAGCCATTTAAGCCTTTTCACAGTGAGATCTATGCGATATGGCCGAGAAATGTAATTTTGATGTTAACTCCCAAACCGCTGCGCAGAAGTCAACCAAACTTCACCCAATAGTGTATTGTATCACAATCTAGTAGTTACATTTGAAAATTTTGTTCTATTACATTTTGTTTGAACGCAATCATCAAACTTAATTAAAAAAGTCATTTAAGCCTTTTCACAGTGAGATCTATGCGATATGGCCGAGAAATGTAATTTTGATGTTAACTCCCAAACCGCTGCGCAGAAGTCAACTAAACTTCACCCAATAGTGTATTGTATCACATTCTAGTAGTTACATTTGAAAATTTTGTTCTAGGACATTTTGTTTGAACGCAATCATCAAACTTAATTAAAAAAGTCATTTAAGCCTTTTCACAGTGAGATCTATGCGATATGGCCGAGAAAAGTAATTTTGATATTAACTCCCAAACCGCTGCGCAGAAGTCAACTAAACTTCACCCAATAGTGTATTGTATCACATTCTAGTAGTTACATTTGAAAATTTCGTTCTAGGACATTTGGTTCGAGCGCAATCATTAAACTTAATTAAAAAAGTCATTTAAGCCTTTTCACAGTGAGATCTATGCGATATTGCCGAGAAATGTAATTTTGATGTTAACTCCCAAACCGCTGCGCAGAAGTAAACCAAACTTCACCCAATAGTGTATTGTATCACAATCTAGTAGTTACATTTGAAAATTTTGTTCTAGGACATTTTGTTTGAACGCAATCATCAAACTTAATTAAAAAAGTCATTTAAGCCTTTTCACAGTGAGATCTATGCGATATGGCCGAGAAATGTAATTTTGATGTTAAATCCCAAACCGCTGCGCAGAAGTCAACTAAACTTCACCCAATAGTGTATTGTATCACATTCTAGTAGTTACATTTGAAAATTTCGTTCTAGGACATTTGGTTTGAGCGCAATCATTAAACTTAATTAAAAAAGTCATTTAAGCCTTTTCACAGTGAGATCTATGCGATATGGCCGAGAAATGTAATTTTGATGTTAACTCCCAAACCGCTGCGCAGAAGTCAACCAAACTTCACCCAATAGTGTATTGCATCACAATCTAGTAGTTACATTTGAAAATTTTGTTCTAGGACATTTTGTTTGAACGCAATCATCAAACTTAATTAAAAAAGTCATTTAAGCCTTTTCACAGTGAGATCTATGCGATATGGCCGAGAAATGTAATTTTGATGTTAACTCCCAAACCGCTGCGCAGAAGTCAACCAAACTTCACCCAATAGTGTATTGTATCACAATCTAGTAGTTACATTTGAAAATTTTGTTCTAGGAAATTTTGTTTGAGCGCAATCCTCAAACTTAGGTCAAAAAAGCCATTTAAGCCTTTTCACAGTGAGATCTATGCGATATGGCCGAGAAATGTAATTTTGATGTTAACTCCCAAACCGCTGCGCAGAAGTCAACCAAACTTCATTCATTAGTGTATTGTATCACAATCTAGTAATTACATGTGGAAATTTGGTTCTAGGACATTTGATTTGAGCGCAATCCTCAAACTTAGGTCAAAAAAGCCATTTAAGCCTTTTCACAGTGAGATCTATGCGATATGGCCGAGAAATGTAATTTTGATGTTAACTCCCAAACCGCTGCGCAGAAGTCAACCAAACTTCACCCAATAGTGTATTGTATCACAATCTAGTAGTTACATTTGAAAATTTTGTTCTAGGACATTTTGTATGAACGCAATCATCAAACTTAATTAAAAAAGTCATTTAAGCCTTTTCACAGTGAGATCTATGCGATATGGCCGAGAAATGTAATTTTGATGTTAACTCCCAAACCGCTGCGCAGAAGTCAACCAAACTTCATCCATTAGTGTATTGTATCACAATCTAGTAGTTACATGTGGAAATTTGGTTATTGGACATTTGATTTGAGCGCAATCCTCAAACTTAGGTCAAAAAAGCCATTTAAGCCTTTTCACAGTGAGATCTATGCGATATGGCCGAGAAATGTAATTTTGATGTTAACTCCCAAACCGCTGCGCAGAAGTCAACCAAACTTCACCCAATAGTGTATTGTAACACAATCTTGTAGTTACATTTGAAAATTTTGTTCTAGGACATTTTGTTTGAACGCAATCATCAAACTTAATTAAAAAAGTCATTTAAGCCTTTTCACAGTGAGATCTATGCGATATGGCCGAGAAAAGTAATTTTGATGTTAACTCCCAAACCGCTGCGCAGAAGTCAACCAAACTTCACCCAATAGTGTATTGTAACACAATCTTGTAGTTACATTTGAAAATTTTGTTCTAGGACATTTTGTTTGAACGCAATCATCAAACTTAATTAAAAAAGTCATTTAAGCCTTTTCACAGTGAGATCTATGCGATATGGCCGAGAAATGTAATTTTGATGTTAACTCCCAAACCGCTGCGCAGAAGTCAACCAAACTTCACCCAATAGTGTATTGTATCACAATCTAGTAGTTACATTTGAAAATTTTGTTCTATTACATTTTGTTTGAACGCAATCATCAAACTTAATTAAAAAAGTCATTTAAGCCTTTTCACAGTGAGATCTATGCGATATGGCCGAGAAATGTAATTTTGATGTTAACTCCCAAACCGCTGCGCAGAAGTCAACAAAACTTCACCCAATAGTGTATTGTATCACAATCTAGTAGTTACATTTGAAAATTTTGTTCTAGGAAATTTTGTTTGAGCGCAATCCTCAAACTTAGGTCAAAAAAGCCATTTAAGCCTTTTCACAGTGAGATCTATGCGATATGGCCGAGAAATGTAATTTTGATGTTAACTCCCAAACCGCTGCGCAGAAGTCAACCAAACTTCACCCATTAGTGTATTGTATCACAATCTAGTAATTACATGTGGAAATTTGGTTCTAGGACATTTGATTTGAGCGCAATCCTCAAACTTAGGTCAAAAAAGCCATTTAAGCCTTTTCACAGTGAGATCTATGCGATATGGCCGAGAAATGTAATTTTGATGTTAACTCCCAAACCGCTGCGCAGAAGTCAACCAAACTTCACCCAATAGTGTATTGTATCACAATCTAGTAGTTACATTTGAAAATTTTGTTCTAGGACATTTTGTATGAACGCAATCATCAAACTTAATTAAAAAAGTCATTTAAGCCTTTTCACAGTGAGATCTATGCGATATGGCCGAGAAATGTAATTTTGATGTTAACTCCCAAACCGCTGCGCAGAAGTCAACCAAACTTCATCCATTAGTGTATTGTATCACAATCTAGTAGTTACATGTGGAAATTTGGTTATTGGACATTTGATTTGAGCGCAATCCTCAAACTTAGGTCAAAAAAGCCATTTAAGCCTTTTCACAGTGAGATCTATGCGATATGGCCGAGAAATGTAATTTTGATGTTAACTCCCAAACCGCTGCGCAGAAGTCAACCAAACTTCACCCATTAGTGTATTGTATCACAATCTAGTAGTTACATGTGGAAATTTGGTTCTAGGACATTTGATTTGAGCGCAATCCTCAAACTTAGGTCAAAAAAGCCATTTAAGCCTTTTCACAGTGAGATCTATGCGATATGGCCGAGAAATGTAATTTTGATGTTAACTCCCAAACCGCTGCGCAGAAGTCAACCAAACTTCACCCATTAGTGTATTGTATCACAATCTAGTAGTTACATGTGGAAATTTGGTTCTAGGACATTTGATTTGAGCGCAATCCTCAAACGTAGGTCAAAAAAGCCATTTAAGCCTTTTCACAGTGAGATCTATGCGATATGGCCGAGAAATGTAATTTTGATGTTAAATCCCAAACCGCTGCGCAGAAGTCAACTAAACTTCACCCAATAGTGTATTGTATCACATTCTAGTAGTTACATTTGAAAATTTCGTTCTAGGACATTTGGTTTGAGCGCAATCATTAAACTTAATTAAAAAAGTCATTTAAGCCTTTTCACAGTGAGATCTATGCGATATGGCCGAGAAATGTAATTTTGATGTTAACTCCCAAACCGCTGCGCAGAAGTCAACCAAACTTCACCCATTAGTGTATTGTATCACAATCTAGTAGTTACATGTGGAAATTTGGTTCTAGGACATTTGATTTGAGCGCAATCCTCAAACTTAGGTCAAAAAAGCCATTTAAGCCTTTTCACAGTGAGATCTATGCGATATGGCCGAGAAATGTAAATTTGATGTTAACTCCCAAACCGCTGCGCAGAAGTCAACCAAACTTCACCCAATAGTGTATTGTATCACATTCTAGTAGTTACATTTGAAAATTTCGTTCTAGGACATTTGGTTTGAGCGCAATTATTAAACTTAGGTCAAAAAAGCCATTTAAGCCTTTTCACAGTGAGATCTATGCGATATGGCCGAGAAATGTAATTTTGATGTTAACTCCCAAACCGCTGCGCAGAAGTAAACCAAACTTCACCCATTAGTGTATTGTATCACAATCTAGTAGTTACATGTGGAAATTTGGTTCTAGGACATTTGATTTGAGCGCAATCCTCAAACTTAGGTCAAAAAAGCCATTTAAGCCTTTTCACAGTGAGATCTATGCGATATGGCCGAGAAATGTAATTTTGATGTTAAATCCCAAACCGCTGCGCAGAAGTCAACTAAACTTCACCCAATAGTGTATTGTATCACATTCTAGTAGTTACATTTGAAAATTTCGTTCTAGGACATTTGGTTTGAGCGCAATCATTAAACTTAATTAAAAAAGTCATTTAAGCCTTTTCAAAGTGAGATCTATGCGATATGGCCGAGAAATGTAATTTTGATGTTAACTCCCAAACCGCTGCGCAGAAGTCAACCAAACTTCACCCAATAGTGTATTGTATCACAATCTAGTAGTTACATATGAAAATTTTGTTCTAGGACATTTTGTTTGAACGCAATCATCAAACTTAATTAAAAAAGTCATTTAAGCCTTTTCAAAGTGAGATCTATGCGATATGGCCGAGAAATGTAATTTTGATGTTAACTCCCAAACCGCTGCGCAGAAGTCAACCAAACTTCACCCATTAGTGTATTGTATCACAATCTAGTAGTTACATGTGGAAATTTGGTTCTAGGACATTTGATTTGAGCGCAATCCTCAAACTTAGGTCAAAAAAGCCATTTAAGCCTTTTCACAGTGAGATCTATGCGATATGGCCGAGAAATGTAATTTTGATGTTGACTCCCAAACCGCTGCGCAGAAGTCAACCAAACTTCACCCCATAGTGTATTGTATCACAATCTAGTAGTTACATTTGAAAATTTTGTTCTAGGACATTTTGTTTGAACGCAATCATCAAACTTAATTAAAAAAGTCATTTAAGCCTTTTCACAGTGAGATCTATGCGATATGACCGAGAAATGTAATTTTGATGTTAACTCCCAAACCGCTGCGCAGAAGTCAACCAAACTTCACCCAATAGTGTATTGTATCACAATCTAGTAGTTACATTTGAAAATTTTGTTCTAGGACATTTTGTTTGAGCGCAATCCTCAAACTTAGGTCAAAAAAGCCATTTAAGCCTTTTCACAGTGAGATCTATGCGATATGGCCGAGAAATGTAATTTTGATGTTAACTCCCAAACCGCTGCGCAGAAGTCAACCAAACTTCACCCAATAGTGTATTGTATCACATTCTAGTAGTTACATTTGAAAATTTCGTTCTAGGACATTTGGTTTGAGCGCAATCATTAAGTTTAGGTCAAAAAAGCCATTTAAGCCTTTTCACAGTGAGATCTATGCGATATGGCCAAGAAATGTAATTTTGACATTAACTCCCAAACCGCTGCGCAGAAGTCAACCAAACTTCACCCAATAGTGTATTGTATCACATTCTAGTAGTTACATTTTAAAATTTCGTTCTAGGACATTTTGTTTGAGCGCAATTATTAAACTTAGGTCAAAAAAGCCATTTAAGCCTTTTCACAGTGAGATCTATGCGATATGGCCGAGAAATGTAATTTTGATGTTAACTCCCAAACCGCTGCGCAGAAGTAAACCAAACTTCACCCATTAGTGTATTGTATCACAATCTAGTAGTTACATGTGGAAATTTGGTTCTAGGACATTTGATTTGAGCGCAATCCTCAAACTTAGGTCAAAAAAGCCATTTAAGCCTTTTCACAGTGAGATCTATGCGATATGGCCGAGAAATGTAATTTTGATGTTAACTCCCAAACCGCTGCGCAGAAGTCAACCAAACTTCACCCAATAGTGTATTGTATCACAATCTAGTAGTTACATTTGAAAATTTTGTTCTATTACATTTTGTTTGAACGCAATCATCAAACTTAATTAAAAAAGTCATTTAAGCCTTTTCACAGTGAGATCTATGCGATATGGCCGAGAAATGTAATTTTGATGTTAACTCCCAAACCGCTGCGCAGAAGTCAACTAAACTTCACCCAATAGTGTATTGTATCACATTCTAGTAGTTACATTTGAAAATTTTGTTCTAGGACATTTTGTTTGAACGCAATCATCAAACTTAATTAAAAAAGTCATTTAAGCCTTTTCACAGTGAGATCTATGCGATATGGCCGAGAAAAGTAATTTTGATATTAACTCCCAAACCGCTGCGCAGAAGTCAACTAAACTTCACCCAATAGTGTATTGTATCACATTCTAGTAGTTACATTTGAAAATTTCGTTCTAGGACATTTGGTTCGAGCGCAATCATTAAACTTAATTAAAAAAGTCATTTAAGCCTTTTCACAGTGAGATCTATGCGATATGGCCGAGAAATGTAATTTTGATGTTAACTCCCAAACCGCTGCGCAGAAGTAAACCAAACTTCACCCAATAGTGTATTGTATCACAATCTAGTAGTTACATTTGAAAATTTTGTTCTAGGACATTTTGTTTGAACGCAATCATCAAACTTAATTAAAAAAGTCATTTAAGCCTTTTCACAGTGAGATCTATGCGATATGGCCGAGAAATGTAATTTTGATGTTAAATCCCAAACCGCTGCGCAGAAGTCAACTAAACTTCACCCAATAGTGTATTGTATCACATTCTAGTAGTTACATTTGAAAATTTCGTTCTAGGACATTTGGTTTGAGCGCAATCATTAAACTTAATTAAAAAAGTCATTTAAGCCTTTTCACAGTGAGATCTATGCGATATGGCCGAGAAATGTAATTTTGATGTTAACTCCCAAACCGCTGCGCAGAAGTCAACCAAACTTCACCCAATAGTGTATTGTATCACAATCTAGTAGTTACATTTGAAAATTTTGTTCTAGGACATTTTGTTTGAACGCAATCATCAAACTTAATTAAAAAAGTCATTTAAGCCTTTTCACAGTGAGATCTATGCGATATGGCCGAGAAATGTAATTTTGATGTTAACTCCCAAACCGCTGCGCAGAAGTCAACCAAACTTCACCCAATAGTGTATTGTATCACAATCTAGTAGTTACATTTGAAAATTTTGTTCTAGGACATTTTGTTTGAACGCAATCATCAAACTTAATTAAAAAAGTCATTTAAGCCTTTTCACAGTGAGATCTATGCGATATGGCCGAGAAATGTAATTTTGATGTTAACTCTCAAACCGCTGCGCAGAAGTCAACCAAACTTCACCCAATAGTGTATTGTATCACAATCTAGTAGTTACATTTGAAAATTTCGTTCTAGGAAATTTTGTTTGAGCGCAATCCTCAAACTTAGGTCAAAAAAGCCATTTAAGCCTTTTCACAGTGAGATCTATGCGATATGGCCGAGAAATGTAATTTTGATGTTAACTCCCAAACCGCTGCGCAGAAGTCAACCAAACTTCACCCATTAGTGTATTGTATCACAATCTAGTAATTACATGTGGAAATTTGGTTCTAGGACATTTGATTTGAGCGCAATCCTCAAACTTAGGTCAAAAAAGCCATTTAAGCCTTTTCACAGTGAGATCTATGCGATATGGCCGAGAAATGTAATTTTGATGTTAACTCCCAAACCGCTGCGCAGAAGTCAACCAAACTTCACCCAATAGTGTATTGTATCACAATCTAGTAGTTACATTTGAAAATTTTGTTCTAGGACATTTTGTATGAACGCAATCATCAAACTTAATTAAAAAAGTCATTTAAGCCTTTTCACAGTGAGATCTATGCGATATGGCCGAGAAATGTAATTTTGATGTTAACTCCCAAACCGCTGCGCAGAAGTCAACCAAACTTCATCCATTAGTGTATTGTATCACAATCTAGTAGTTACATGTGGAAATTTGGTTATTGGACATTTGATTTGAGCGCAATCCTCAAACTTAGGTCAAAAAAGCCATTTAAGCCTTTTCACAGTGAGATCTATGCGATATGGCCGAGAAATGTAATTTTGATGTTAACTCCCAAACCGCTGCGCAGAAGTCAACCAAACTTCACCCATTAGTGTATTGTATCACAATCTAGTAGTTACATGTGGAAATTTGGTTCTAGGACATTTGATTTGAGCGCAATCCTCAAACTTAGGTCAAAAAAGCCATTTAAGCCTTTTCACAGTGAGATCTATGCGATATGGCCGAGAAATGTAATTTTGATGTTAACTCCCAAACCGCTGCGCAGAAGTCAACCAAACTTCACCCAATAGTGTATTGTATCACATTCTAGTAGTTACATTTGAAAATTTCGTTCTAGGACATTTGGTTTGAGCGCAATCATTAAACTTAGGTCAAAAAAGCCATTTAAGCCTTTTCACAGTGAGATCTATGCGATATGGCCGAGAAATGTAATTTTGATGTTAACTCCCAAACCGCTGCGCAGAAGTCAACCAAACTTCACCCAATAGTGTATTGTATCACAATCTAGTAGTTACATTTGAAAATTTTGTTCTAGGAAATTTTGTTTGAGCGCAATCATCAAACTTAATTAAAAAAGTCATTTAAGCCTTTTCACAGTGAGATCTATGCGATATGGCCGAGAAATGTAATTTTGATGTTAACTCCCAAACCGCTGCGCAGAAGTCAACCAAACTTCACCCATTAGTGTATTGTATCACAATCTAGTAGTTACATGTGAAAATTTGGTTCTAGGACATTTGATTTGAGCGCAATCCTCAAACTTAGGTCAAAAAAGCCATTTAAGCCTTTTCACAGTGAGATCTATGCGATATGGCCGAGAAATGTAAATTTGATGTTAACTCCCAAACCGCTGCGCAGAAGTCAACCAAACTTCACCCAATAGTGTATTGTATCACATTCTAGTAGTTACATTTGAAAATTTCGTTCTAGGACATTTGGTTTGAGCGCAATTATTAAACTTAGGTCAAAAAAGCCATTTAAGCCTTTTCACAGTGAGATCTATGCGATATGGCCGAGAAATGTAATTTTGATGTTAACCCCCAAACCGCTGCGCAGAAGTAAACCAAACTTCACCCATTAGTGTATTGTATCACAATCTAGTAGTTACATGTGGAAATTTGGTTCTAGGACATTTGATTTGAGCGCAATCCTCAAACGTAGGTCAAAAAAGCCATTTAAGCCTTTTCACAGTGAGATCTATGCGATATGGCCGAGAAATGTAATTTTGATGTTAAATCCCAAACCGCTGCGCAGAAGTCAACTAAACTTCACCCAATAGTGTATTGTATCACATTCTAGTAGTTACATTTGAAAATTTCGTTCTAGGACATTTGGTTTGAGCGCAATCATTAAACTTAATTAAAAAAGTCATTTAAGCCTTTTCACAGTGAGATCTATGCGATATGGCCGAGAAATGTAATTTTGATGTTAACTCCCAAACCGCTGCGCAGAAGTCAACCAAACTTCACCCAATAGTGTATTGTATCACAATCTAGTAGTTACATTTGAAAATTTTGTTCTAGGACATTTTGTTTGAACGCAATCATCAAACTTAATTAAAAAAGTCATTTAAGCCTTTTCACTGTGAGATCTATGCGATATGGCCGAGAAATGTAATTTTGATGTTAACTCCCAAACCGCTGCGCAGAAGTCAACCAAACTTCACCCAATAGTGTATTGTATCACAATCTAGTAGTTACATTTGAAAATTTTGTTCTAGGACATTTTGTATGAACGCAATCATCAAACTTAATTAAAAAAGTCATTTAAGCCTTTTCACAGTGAGATCTATGCGATATGGCCGAGAAATGTAATTTTGATGTTAACTCCCAAACCGCTGCGCAGAAGTCAACCAAACTTCATCCATTAGTGTATTGTATCACAATCTAGTAGTTACATGTGGAAATTTGGTTATTGGACATTTGATTTGAGCGCAATCCTCAAACTTAGGTCAAAAAAGCCATTTAAGCCTTTTCACAGTGAGATCTATGCGATATGGCCGAGAAATGTAATTTTGATGTTAACTCCCAAACCGCTGCGCAGAAGTCAACCAAACTTCACCCATTAGTGTATTGTATCACAATCTAGTAGTTACATGTGGAAATTTGGTTCTAGGACATTTGATTTGAGCGCAATCCTCAAACTTAGGTCAAAAAAGCCATTTAAGCCTTTTCACAGTGAGATCTATGCGATATGGCCGAGAAATGTAATTTTGATGTTAACTCCCAAACCGCTGCGCAGAAGTCAACCAAACTTCACCCAATAGTGTATTGTATCACATTCTAGTAGTTACATTTGAAAATTTCGTTCTAGGACATTTGGTTTGAGCGCAATCATTAAACTTAGGTCAAAAAAGCCATTTAAGCCTTTTCACAGTGAGATCTATGCGATATGGCCGAGAAATGTAATTTTGATGTTAACTCCCAAACCGCTGCGCAGAAGTCAACCAAACTTCACCCAATAGTGTATTGTATCACAATCTAGTAGTTACATTTGAAAATTTTGTTCTAGGAAATTTTGTTTGAGCGCAATCATCAAACTTAATTAAAAAAGTCATTTAAGCCTTTTCACAGTGAGATCTATGCGATATGGCCGAGAAATGTAATTTTGATGTTAACTCCCAAACCGCTGCGCAGAAGTCAACCAAACTTCACCCATTAGTGTATTGTATCACAATCTAGTAGTTACATGTGAAAATTTGGTTCTAGGACATTTGATTTGAGCGCAATCCTCAAACTTAGGTCAAAAAAGCCATTTAAGCCTTTTCACAGTGAGATCTATGCGATATGGCCGAGAAATGTAAATTTGATGTTAACTCCCAAACCGCTGCGCAGAAGTCAACCAAACTTCACCCAATAGTGTATTGTATCACATTCTAGTAGTTACATTTGAAAATTTCGTTCTAGGACATTTGGTTTGAGCGCAATTATTAAACTTAGGTCAAAAAAGCCATTTAAGCCTTTTCACAGTGAGATCTATGCGATATGGCCGAGAAATGTAATTTTGATGTTAACCCCCAAACCGCTGCGCAGAAGTAAACCAAACTTCACCCATTAGTGTATTGTATCACAATCTAGTAGTTACATGTGGAAATTTGGTTCTAGGACATTTGATTTGAGCGCAATCCTCAAACGTAGGTCAAAAAAGCCATTTAAGCCTTTTCACAGTGAGATCTATGCGATATGGCCGAGAAATGTAATTTTGATGTTAAATCCCAAACCGCTGCGCAGAAGTCAACTAAACTTCACCCAATAGTGTATTGTATCACATTCTAGTAGTTACATTTGAAAATTTCGTTCTAGGACATTTGGTTTGAGCGCAATCATTAAACTTAATTAAAAAAGTCATTTAAGCCTTTTCACAGTGAGATCTATGCGATATGGCCGAGAAATGTAATTTTGATGTTAACTCCCAAACCGCTGCGCAGAAGTCAACCAAACTTCACCCAATAGTGTATTGTATCACAATCTAGTAGTTACATTTGAAAATTTTGTTCTAGGACATTTTGTTTGAACGCAATCATCAAACTTAATTAAAAAAGTCATTTAAGCCTTTTCACTGTGAGATCTATGCGATATGGCCGAGAAATGTAATTTTGATGTTAACTCCCAAACCGCTGCGCAGAAGTCAACCAAACTTCACCCAATAGTGTATTGTATCACAATCTAGTAGTTACATTTGAAAATTTTGTTCTAGGAAATTTTGTTTGAGCGCAATCATCAAACTTAATTAAAAAAGTCATTTAAGCCTTTTCACAGTGAGATCTATGCGATATGGCCGAGAAATGTAATTTTGATGTTAACTCCCAAACCGCTGCGCAGAAGTCAACCAAACTTCACCCATTAGTGTATTGTATCACAATCTAGTAGTTACATGTGGAAATTTGGTTATTGGACATTTGATTTGAGCGCAATCCTCAAACTTAGGTCAAAAAAGCCATTTAAGCCTTTTCACAGTGAGATCTATGCGATATGGCCGAGAAATGTAATTTTGATGTTAACTCCCAAACCGCTGCGCAGAAGTCAACCAAACTTCACCCATTAGTGTATTGTATCACAATCTAGTAGTTACATGTGGAAATTTGGTTCTAGGACATTTGATTTGAGCGCAATCCTCAAACTTAGGTCAAAAAAGCCATGTAAGCCTTTTCACAGTGAGATCTATGCGATATGGCCGAGAAATGTAAATTTGATGTTAACTCCCAAACCGCTGCGCAGAAGTAAACCAAACTTCACCCAATAGTGTATTGTATCACAATCTAGTAGTTACATTTGAAAATTTTGTTCTAGGACATTTTGTTTGAACGCCATCATTAAACTTAATTAAAAAAGTCATTTAAGCCTTTTCACAGTGAGATCTATGCGATATGGCCGAGAAATGTAATTTTGATGTTAACTCCCAAACCGCTGCGCAGAAGTCAACCAAACTTCACCCAATAGTGTATTGTATCACAATCTAGTAGGTACATTTGAAAATTTTGTTGTAGGACATTTTGTTTGAACGCAATCATCAAACTTAATTAAAAAAGTCATTTAAGCCTTTTCACAGTGAGATCTATGCGATATGGCCGAGAAATGTAATTTTGATGTTAACTCCCAAACCGCTGCGCAGAAGTCAACCAAACTTCACCCAATAGTGTATTGTATCACAATCTAGTAGTTACATTTGAAAATTTTGTTCTAGGAAATTTTGTTTGAGCGCAATCCTCAAACTTAGGTCAAAAAAGCCATTTAAGCCTTTTCACAGTGAGATCTATGCGATATGGCCGAGAAATGTAATTTTGATGTTAACTCCCAAACCGCTGCGCAGAAGTCAACCAAACTTCATTCATTAGTGTATTGTATCACAATCTAGTAATTACATGTGGAAATTTGGTTCTAGGACATTTGATTTGAGCGCAATCCTCAAACTTAGGTCAAAAAAGCCATTTAAGCCTTTTCACAGTGAGATCTATGCGATATGGCCGAGAAATGTAATTTTGATGTTAACTCCCAAACCGCTGCGCAGAAGTCAACCAAACTTCACCCAATAGTGTATTGTATCACAATCTAGTAGTTACATTTGAAAATTTTGTTCTAGGACATTTTGTATGAACGCAATCATCAAACTTAATTAAAAAAGTCATTTAAGCCTTTTCACAGTGAGATCTATGCGATATGGCCGAGAAATGTAATTTTGATGTTAACTCCCAAACCGCTGCGCAGAAGTCAACCAAACTTCATCCATTAGTGTATTGTATCACAATCTAGTAGTTACATGTGGAAATTTGGTTATTGGACATTTGATTTGAGCGCAATCCTCAAACTTAGGTCAAAAAAGCCATTTAAGCCTTTTCACAGTGAGATCTATGCGATATGGCCGAGAAATGTAATTTTGATGTTAACTCCCAAACCGCTGCGCAGAAGTCAACCAAACTTCACCCATTAGTGTATTGTATCACAATCTAGTAGTTACATGTGGAAATTTGGTTCTAGGACATTTGATTTGAGCGCAATCCTCAAACTTAGGTCAAAAAAGCCATTTAAGCCTTTTCACAGTGAGATCTATGCGATATGGCCGAGAAATGTAATTTTGATGTTAACTCCCAAACCGCTGCGCAGAAGTCAACTAAACTTCACCCAATAGTGTATTGTATCACATTCTAGTAGTTACATTTGAAAATTTCGTTCTAGGACATTTGGTTTGAGCGCAATCATTAAACTTAATTAAAAAAGCCATTTAAGCCTTTTCACAGTGAGATCTATGCGATATGGCCGAGAAATGTAATTTTGATGTTAACTCCCAAACCGCTGCGCAGAAGTCAACCAAACTTCACCCAATAGTGTATTGTATCACAATCTAGTAGTTACATTTGAAAATTTTGTTCTAGGACATTTTGTTTGAACGCAATCATCAAACTTAATTAAAAAAGTCATTTAAGCCTTTTCACAGTGAGATCTATGCGATATGGCCGAGAAATGTAATTTTGATGTTAACTCTCAAACCGCTGCGCAGAAGTCAACCAAACTTCACCCAATAGTGTATTGTATCACAATCTAGTAGTTACATTTGAAAATTTTGTTCTAGGAAATTTTGTTTGAGCGCAATCCTCAAACTTAGGTCAAAAAAGCCATTTAAGCCTTTTCACAGTGAGATCTATGCGATATGGCCGAGAAATGTAATTTTGATGTTAACTCCCAAACCGCTGCGCAGAAGTCAACCAAACTTCACCCATTAGTGTATTGTATCACAATCTAGTAATTACATGTGGAAATTTGGTTCTAGGACATTTGATTTGAGCGCAATCCTCAAACTTAGGTCAAAAAAGCCATTTAAGCCTTTTCACAGTGAGATCTATGCGATATGGCCGAGAAATGTAATTTTGATGTTAACTCCCAAACCGCTGCGCAGAAGTCAACCAAACTTCACCCATTAGTGTATTGTATCACAATCTAGTAGTTACATGTGGAAATTTGGTTCTAGGACATTTGATTTGAGCGCAATCCTCAAACTTAGGTCAAAAAAGCCATTTAAGCCTTTTCACAGTGAGATCTATGCGATATGGCCGAGAAATGTAATTTTGATGTTAACTCCCAAACCGCTGCGCAGAAGTCAACTAAACTTCACCCAATAGTGTATTGTATCACATTCTAGTAGTTACATTTGAAAATTTCGTTCTAGGACATTTGGTTTGAGCGCAATCATTAAACTTAATTAAAAAAGCCATTTAAGCCTTTTCACAGTGAGATCTATGCGATATGGCCGAGAAATGTAATTTTGATGTTAACTCCCAAACCGCTGCGCAGAAGTCAACCAAACTTCACCCAATAGTGTATTGTATCACAATCTAGTAGTTACATTTGAAAATTTTGTTCTAGGACATTTTGTTTGAACGCAATCATCAAACTTAATTAAAAAAGTCATTTAAGCCTTTTCACAGTGAGATCTATGCGATATGGCCGAGAAATGTAATTTTGATGTTAACTCTCAAACCGCTGCGCAGAAGTCAACCAAACTTCACCCAATAGTGTATTGTATCACAATCTAGTAGTTACATTTGAAAATTTTGTTCTAGGAAATTTTGTTTGAGCGCAATCCTCAAACTTAGGTCAAAAAAGCCATTTAAGCCTTTTCACAGTGAGATCTATGCGATATGGCCGAGAAATGTAATTTTGATGTTAACTCCCAAACCGCTGCGCAGAAGTCAACCAAACTTCACCCATTAGTGTATTGTATCACAATCTAGTAATTACATGTGGAAATTTGGTTCTAGGACATTTGATTTGAGCGCAATCCTCAAACTTAGGTCAAAAAAGCCATTTAAGCCTTTTCACAGTGAGATCTATGCGATATGGCCGAGAAATGTAATTTTGATGTTAACTCCCAAACCGCTGCGCAGAAGTCAACCAAACTTCACCCAATAGTGTATTGTATCACAATCTAGTAGTTACATTTGAAAATTTTGTTCTAGGACATTTTGTATGAACGCAATCATCAAACTTAATTAAAAAAGTCATTTAAGCCTTTTCACAGTGAGATCTATGCGATATGGCCGAGAAATGTAATTTTGATGTTAACTCCCAAACCGCTGCGCAGAAGTCAACCAAACTTCATCCATTAGTGTATTGTATCACAATCTAGTAGTTACATGTGGAAATTTGGTTATTGGACATTTGATTTGAGCGCAATCCTCAAACTTAGGTCAAAAAAGCCATTTAAGCCTTTTCACAGTGAGATCTATGCGATATGGCCGAGAAATGTAATTTTGATGTTAACTCCCAAACCGCTGCGCAGAAGTCAACCAAACTTCACCCATTAGTGTATTGTATCACAATCTAGTAGTTACATGTGGAAATTTGGTTCTAGGACATTTGATTTGAGCGCAATCCTCAAACTTAGGTCAAAAAAGCCATTTAAGCCTTTTCACAGTGAGATCTATGCGATATGGCCGAGAAATGTAATTTTGATGTTAACTCCCAAACCGCTGCGCAGAAGTCAACCAAACTTCACCCATTAGTGTATTGTATCACAATCTAGTAGTTACATGTGGAAATTTGGTTCTAGGACATTTGATTTGAGCGCAATCCTCAAACTTAGGTCAAAAAAGCCATTTAAGCCTTTTCACAGTGAGATCTATGCGATATGGCCGAGAAATGTAATTTTGATGTTAACTCCCAAACCGCTGCGCAGAAGTCAACTAAACTTCACCCAATAGTGTATTGTATCACATTCTAGTAGTTACATTTGAAAATTTCGTTCTAGGACATTTGGTTTGAGCGCAATCATTAAACTTAATTAAAAAAGCCATTTAAGCCTTTTCACAGTGAGATCTATGCGATATGGCCGAGAAATGTAATTTTGATGTTAACTCCCAAACCGCTGCGCAGAAGTCAACCAAACTTCACCCAATAGTGTATTGTATCACAATCTAGTAGTTACATTTGAAAATTTTGTTCTAGGACATTTTGTTTGAACGCAATCATCAAACTTAATTAAAAAAGTCATTTAAGCCTTTTCACAGTGAGATCTATGCGATATGGCCGAGAAATGTAATTTTGATGTTAACTCTCAAACCGCTGCGCAGAAGTCAACCAAACTTCACCCAATAGTGTATTGTATCACAATCTAGTAGTTACATTTGAAAATTTTGTTCTAGGAAATTTTGTTTGAGCGCAATCCTCAAACTTAGGTCAAAAAAGCCATTTAAGCCTTTTCACAGTGAGATCTATGCGATATGGCCGAGAAATGTAATTTTGATGTTAACTCCCAAACCGCTGCGCAGAAGTCAACCAAACTTCACCCATTAGTGTATTGTATCACAATCTAGTAATTACATGTGGAAATTTGGTTCTAGGACATTTGATTTGAGCGCAATCCTCAAACTTAGGTCAAAAAAGCCATTTAAGCCTTTTCACAGTGAGATCTATGCGATATGGCCGAGAAATGTAATTTTGATGTTAACTCCCAAACCGCTGCGCAGAAGTCAACCAAACTTCACCCATTAGTGTATTGTATCACAATCTAGTAGTTACATGTGGAAATTTGGTTCTAGGACATTTGATTTGAGCGCAATCCTCAAACTTAGGTCAAAAAAGCCATTTAAGCCTTTTCACAGTGAGATCTATGCGATATGGCCGAGAAATGTAATTTTGATGTTAACTCCCAAACCGCTGCGCAGAAGTCAACTAAACTTCACCCAATAGTGTATTGTATCACATTCTAGTAGTTACATTTGAAAATTTCGTTCTAGGACATTTGGTTTGAGCGCAATCATTAAACTTAATTAAAAAAGCCATTTAAGCCTTTTCACAGTGAGATCTATGCGATATGGCCGAGAAATGTAATTTTGATGTTAACTCCCAAACCGCTGCGCAGAAGTCAACCAAACTTCACCCAATAGTGTATTGTATCACAATCTAGTAGTTACATTTGAAAATTTTGTTCTAGGACATTTTGTTTGAACGCAATCATCAAACTTAATTAAAAAAGTCATTTAAGCCTTTTCACAGTGAGATCTATGCGATATGGCCGAGAAATGTAATTTTGATGTTAACTCTCAAACCGCTGCGCAGAAGTCAACCAAACTTCACCCAATAGTGTATTGTATCACAATCTAGTAGTTACATTTGAAAATTTTGTTCTAGGAAATTTTGTTTGAGCGCAATCCTCAAACTTAGGTCAAAAAAGCCATTTAAGCCTTTTCACAGTGAGATCTATGCGATATGGCCGAGAAATGTAATTTTGATGTTAACTCCCAAACCGCTGCGCAGAAGTCAACCAAACTTCACCCATTAGTGTATTGTATCACAATCTAGTAATTACATGTGGAAATTTGGTTCTAGGACATTTGATTTGAGCGCAATCCTCAAACTTAGGTCAAAAAAGCCATTTAAGCCTTTTCACAGTGAGATCTATGCGATATGGCCGAGAAATGTAATTTTGATGTTAACTCCCAAACCGCTGCGCAGAAGTCAACCAAACTTCACCCAATAGTGTATTGTATCACAATCTAGTAGTTACATTTGAAAATTTTGTTCTAGGACATTTTGTATGAACGCAATCATCAAACTTAATTAAAAAAGTCATTTAAGCCTTTTCACAGTGAGATCTATGCGATATGGCCGAGAAATGTAATTTTGATGTTAACTCCCAAACCGCTGCGCAGAAGTCAACCAAACTTCATCCATTAGTGTATTGTATCACAATCTAGTAGTTACATGTGGAAATTTGGTTATTGGACATTTGATTTGAGCGCAATCCTCAAACTTAGGTCAAAAAAGCCATTTAAGCCTTTTCACAGTGAGATCTATGCGATATGGCCGAGAAATGTAATTTTGATGTTAACTCCCAAACCGCTGCGCAGAAGTCAACCAAACTTCACCCATTAGTGTATTGTATCACAATCTAGTAGTTACATGTGGAAATTTGGTTCTAGGACATTTGATTTGAGCGCAATCCTCAAACTTAGGTCAAAAAAGCCATTTAAGCCTTTTCACAGTGAGATCTATGCGATATGGCCGAGAAATGTAATTTTGATGTTAACTCCCAAACCGCTGCGCAGAAGTCAACCAAACTTCACCCAATAGTGTATTGTATCACATTCTAGTAGTTACATTTGAAAAATTCGTTCTAGGACATTTGGTTTGAGCGCAATCATTAAACTTAGGTCAAAAAAGCCATTTAAGCCTTTTCACAGTGAGATCTATGCGATATGGCCGAGAAATGTAATTTTGATGTTAACTCCCAAACCGCTGCGCAGAAGTCAACCAAACTTCACCCAATAGTGTATTGTATCACAATCTAGTAGTTACATTTGAAAATTTTGTTCTAGGAAATTTTGTTTGAGCGCAATCATCAAACTTAATTAAAAAAGTCATTTAAGCCTTTTCACAGTGAGATCTATGCGATATGGCCGAGAAATGTAATTTTGATGTTAACTCCCAAACCGCTGCGCAGAAGTCAACCAAACTTCACCCAATAGTGTATTGTATCACAATCTAGTAGTTACATTTGAAAATTTTGTTCTAGGAAATTTTGTTTGAGCGCAATCATCAAACTTAATTAAAAAAGTCATTTAAGCCTTTTCACAGTGAGATCTATGCGATATGGCCGAGAAATGTAATTTTGATGTTAACTCATAAACCGCTGCGCAGAAGTCAACCAAACTTCACCCATTAGTGTATTGTATCACAATCTAGTAGTTACATGTGAAAATTTGGTTCTAGGACATTTGATTTGAGCGCAATCCTCAAACTTAGGTCAAAAAAGCCATTTAAGCCTTTTCACAGTGAGATCTATGCGATATGGCCGAGAAATGTAAATTTGATGTTAACTCCCAAACCGCTGCGCAGAAGTCAACCAAACTTCACCCAATAGTGTATTGTATCACATTCTAGTAGTTACATTTGAAAATTTCGTTCTAGGACATTTGGTTTGAGCGCAATTATTAAACTTAGGTCAAAAAAGCCATTTAAGCCTTTTCACAGTGAGATCTATGCGATATGGCCGAGAAATGTAATTTTGATGTTAACTCCCAAACCGCTGCGCAGAAGTAAACCAAACTTCACCCATTAGTGTATTGTATCACAATCTAGTAGTTACATGTGGAAATTTGGTTCTAGGACATTTGATTTGAGCGCAATCCTCAAACGTAGGTCAAAAAAGCCATTTAAGCCTTTTCACAGTGAGATCTATGCGATATGGCCGAGAAATGTAATTTTGATGTTAAATCCCAAACCGCTGCGCAGAAGTCAACTAAACTTCACCCAATAGTGTATTGTATCACATTCTAGTAGTTACATTTGAAAATTTCGTTCTAGGACATTTGGTTTGAGCGCAATCGTTAAACTTAATTAAAAAAGTCATTTAAGCCTTTTCACAGTGAGATCTATGCGATATGGCCGAGAAATGTAATTTTGATGTTAACTCCCAAACCGCTGCGCAGAAGTCAACCAAACTTCACCCAATAGTGTATTGTATCACAATCTAGTAGTTACATTTGAAAATTTGGTTCTAGGACATTTTGTTTGAACGCAATCATCAAACTTAATTAAAAAAGTCATTTAAGCCTTTTCACAGTGAGATCTATGCGATATGGCCGAGAAATGTAATTTTGATGTTAACTCCCAAACCGCTGCGCAGAAGTCAACTAAACTTCACCCAATAGTGTATTGTATCACATTCTAGTAGTTACATTTGAAAATTTCGTTCTAGGACATTTGGTTTGAGCGCAATCATTAAACGTAATTAAAAAAGTCATTTAAGCCTTTTCACAGTGAGATCTATGCGATATGGCCGAGAAATGTAATTTTGATGTTAACTCCCAAACCGCTGCGCAGAAGTCAACCAAACTTCACCCAATAGTGTATTGTATCACAATCTAGTAGTTACATTTGAAAATTTTGTTCTAGGACATTTTGTTTGAACGCAATCATCAAACTTAATTAAAAAAGTCATTTAAGCCTTTTCACATTGAGATCTATGCGATATGGCCGAGAAATGTAATTTTGATGTTAACTCCCAAACCGCTGCGCAGAAGTCAACCAAACTTCACCCAATAGTGTATTGTATCAAAATCTAGTAGTTACATTTGAAAATTTTGTTCTAGGAAATTTTGCTTGAGCGCAATCATCAAACTTAATTAAAAAAGTCATTTAAGCCTTTTCACAGTGAGATCTATGCGATATGGCCGAGAAATGTAATTTTGATGTTAACTCCCAAACCGCTGCGCAGAAGTCAACCAAACTTCACCCATTAGTGTATTGTATCACAATCTAGTAGTTACATGTGGAAATTTGGTTCTAGGACATTTGATTTGAGCGCAATCCTCAAACTTAGGTCAAAAAAGCCATTTAAGCCTTTTCACAGTGAGATCTATGCGATATGGCCGAGAAATGTAATTTTGATGTTAACTCCAAAACCGCTGCGCAGAAGTCAACCAAACTTCACCCATTAGTGTATTGTATCACATTCTAGTAGTTACATTTGAAAATTTTGTTCTAGGACATTTGGTTTGAGCGCAATCATTAAACTTAGGTCAAAAAAGCCATTTAAGCCTTTTCACAGTGAGATCTATGCGATATGGCCGAGAAATGTAATTTTGATGTTAACTCCCAAACCGCTGCGCAGAAGTCAACCAAACTTCACCCAATAGTGTATTGTATCACAATCTAGTAGTTACATTTGAAAATTTTGTTCTAGGAAATTTTGTTTGAGCGCAATCATCAAACTTAATTAAAAAAGTCATTTAAGCCTTTTCACAGTGAGATCTATGCGATATGGCCGAGAAATGTAATTTTGATGTTAACTCCCAAACCGCTGCGCAGAAGTCAACCAAACTTCACCCATTAGTGTATTGTATCACAATCTAGTAGTTACATGTGGAAATTTGGTTATTGGACATTTGATTTGAGCGCAATCCTCAAACTTAGGTCAAAAAAGCCATTTAAGCCTTTTCACAGTGAGATCTATGCGATATGGCCGAGAAATGTAATTTTGATGTTAACTCCCAAACCGCTGCGCAGAAGTCAACCAAACTTCACCCATTAGTGTATTGTATCACAATCTAGTAGTTACATGTAGAAATTTGGTTCTAGGACATTTGATTTGAGCGCAATCCTCAAACTTAGGTCAAAAAAGCCATTTAAGCCTTTTCACAGTGAGATCTATGCGATATGGCCGAGAAATGTAAATTTGATGTTAACTCCCAAACCGCTGCGCAGAAGTCAACCAAACTTCACCCAATAGTGTATTGTATCACATTCTAGTAGTTACATTTGAAAATTTCGTTCTAGGACATTTGGTTTGAGCGCAATTATTAAACTTAGGTCAAAAAAGCCATTTAAGCCTTTTCACAGTGAGATCTATGCGATATGGCCGAGAAATGTAATTTTGATGTTAACTCCCAAACCGCTGCGCAGGAGTAAACCAAACTTCACCCATTAGTGTATTGTATCACAATCTAGTAGTTACATGTGGAAATTTGGTTCTAGGACATTTGATTTGAGCGCAATCCTCAAACTTAGGTCAAAAAAGCCATTTAAGCCTTTTCACAGTGAGATCTATGCGATATGGCCGAGAAATGTAATTTTGATGTTAAATCCCAAACCGCTGCGCAGAAGTCAACTAAACTTCACCCAATAGTGTATTGTATCACATTCTAGTAGTTACATTTGAAAATTTCGTTCTAGGACATTTGGTTTGAGCGCAATCATTAAACTTAATTAAAAAAGTCATTTAAGCCTTTTCACAGTGAGATCTATGCGATATGGCCGAGAAATGTAATTTTGATGTTAACTCCCAAACCGCTGCGCAGAAGTCAACCAAACTTCACCCAATAGTGTATTGTATCACAATCTAGTAGTTACATTTGAAAATTTTGTTCTAGGACATTTTGTTTGAACGCAATCATCAAACTTAATTAAAAAAGTCATTTAAGCCTTTTCACAGTGAGATCTATGCGATATGGCCGAGAAATGTAATTTTGATGTTAACTCCCAAACCGCTGCGCAGAAGTCAACCAAACTTCACCCAATAGTGTATTGTATCAAAATCTAGTAGTTACATTTGAAAATTTTGTTCTAGGAAATTTTGCTTGAGCGCAATCATCAAACTTAATTAAAAAAGTCATTTAAGCCTTTTCACAGTGAGATCTATGCGATATGGCCGAGAAATGTAATTTTGATGTTAACTCCCAAACCGCTGCGCAGAAGTCAACCAAACTTCACCCATTAGTGTATTGTATCACAATCTAGTAGTTACATGTGGAAATTTGGTTCTAGGACATTTGATTTGAGCGCAATCCTCAAACTTAGGTCAAAAAAGCCATTTAAGCCTTTTCACAGTGAGATCTATGCGATATGGCCGAGAAATGTAATTTTGATGTTAACTCCAAAACCGCTGCGCAGAAGTCAACCAAACTTCACCCATTAGTGTATTGTATCACATTCTAGTAGTTACATTTGAAAATTTTGTTCTAGGACATTTGGTTTGAGCGCAATCATTAAACTTAGGTCAAAAAAGCCATTTAAGCCTTTTCACAGTGAGATCTATGCGATATGGCCGAGAAATGTAATTTTGATGTTAACTCCCAAACCGCTGCGCAGAAGTCAACTAAACTTCACCCAATAGTGTATTGTATCACATTCTAGTAGTTACATTTGAAAATTTCGTTCTAGGACATTTGGTTTGAGCGCAATCATTAAACTTAATTAAAAAAGCCATTTAAGCCTTTTCACAGTGAGATCTATGCGATATGGCCGAGAAATGTAATTTTGATGTTAACTCCCAAACCGCTGCGCAGAAGTCAACCAAACTTCACCCAATAGTGTATTGTATCACATTCTAGTAGTTACATTTGAAAATTTCGTTCTAGGACATTTGGTTTGAGCGCAATCATTAAACTTAGGTCAAAAAAGCCATTTAAGCCTTTTCACAGTGAGATCTATGCGATATGGCCGAGAAATGTAATTTTGATGTTAACTCCCAAACCGCTGCGCAGAAGTCAACCAAACTTCACCCAATAGTGTATTGTATCACAATCTAGTAGTTACATTTGAAAATTTTGTTCTAGGACATTTTGTTTGAACGCAATCATCAAACTTAATTAAAAAAGTCATTCAAGCCTTTTCACAGTGAGATCTATGCGATATGGCCGAGAAATGTAATTTTGATGTTAACTCCCAAACCGCTGCGCAGAAGTCAACCAAACTTCACCCAATAGTGTATTGTATCACAATCTAGTAGTTACATTTGAAAATTTTGTTCTAGGACATTTTGTTTGAGCGCAATCCTCAAACTTAGGTCAAAAAAGCCATTTAAGCCTTTTCACAGTGAGATCTATGCGATATGGCCGAGAAATGTAATTTTGATGTTAACTCCCAAACCGCTGCGCAGAAGTCAACCAAACTTCACCCAATAGTGTATTGTATCACATTCTAGTAGTTACATTTGAAAATTTCGTTCTAGGACATTTGGTTTGAGCGCAATCATTAAGTTTAGGTCAAAAAAGCCATTTAAGCCTTTTCACAGTGAGATCTATGCGATATGGCCAAGAAATGTAATTTTGATGTTAACTCCCAAACCGCTGCGCAGAAGTCAACCAAACTTCACCCAATAGTGTATTGTATCACATTCTAGTAGTTACATTTGAAAATTTCGTTCTAGGACATTTGGTTTGAGCGCAATTATTAAACCTAGGTCAAAAAAGCCATTTAAGCCTTTTCACAGTGAGATCTATGCGATATGGCCGAGAAATGTAATTTTGATGTTAACTCCCAAACCGCTGCGCAGAAGTAAACCAAACTTCACCCATTAGTGTATTGTATCACAATCTAGTAGTTACATGTGGAAATTTGGTTCTAGGACATTTGATTTGAGCGCAATCCTCAAACTTAGGTCAAAAAAGCCATTTAAGCCTTTTCACAGTGAGATCTATGCGATATGGCCGAGAAATGTAATTTTGATGTTAACTCCCAAACCGCTGCGCAGAAGTCAACCAAACTTCACCCAATAGTGTATTGTATCACAATCTTGTAGTTACATTTGAAAATTTTGTTCTAGGACATTTTGTTTGAACGCAATCATCAAACTTAATTAAAAAAGTCATTTAAGCCTTTTCACAGTGAGATCAATGCGATATGGCCGAGAAAAGTAATTTTGATGTTAACTCCCAAACCGCTGCGCAGAAGTGAACTAAACTTCACCCAATAGTGTATTGTATCACATTCTAGTAGTTACATTTGAAAATTTCGTTCTAGGACATTTGGTTCGAGCGCAATCATCAAACTTAATTAAAAAAGTCATTTAAGCCTTTTCACAGTGAGATCTATGCGATATGGCCGAGAAATGTAATTTTGATGTTAACTCCCAAACCGCTGCGCAGAAGTAAACCAAACTTCACCCAATAGTGTATTGTATCACAATCTAGTAGTTACATTTGAAAATTTTGTTCTAGGACATTTTGTTTGAACGCAATCATCAAACTTAATTAAAAAAGTCATTTAAGCCTTTTCACAGTGAGATCTATGCGATATGGCCGAGAAATGTAATTTTGATGTTAAATCCCAAACCGCTGCGCAGAAGTCAACTAAACTTCACCCAATAGTGTATTGTATCACATTCTAGTAGTTACATTTGAAAATTTCGTTCTAGGACATTTGGTTTGAGCGCAATCATTAAACTTAATTAAAAAAGTCATTTAAGCCTTTTCACAGTGAGATCTATGCGATATGGCCGAGAAATGTAATTTTGATGTTAACTCCCAAACCGCTGCGCAGAAGTCAACCAAACTTCACCCAATAGTGTATTGTATCAAAATCTAGTAGTTACATTTGAAAATTTTGTTCTAGGACATTTTGTTTGAACGCAATCATCAAACTTAATTAAAAAAGTCATTTAAGCCTTTTCACAGTGAGATCTATGCGATATGGCCGAGAAATGTAATTTTGATGTTAACTCCCAAACCGCTGCGCAGAAGTCAACCAAACTTCACCCAATAGTGCATTGTATCACAATCTAGTAGTTACATTTGAAAATTTTGTTCTAGGAAATTTTGTTTGAGCGCAATCCTCAAACTTAGGTCAAAAAAGCCATTTAAGCCTTTTCACAGTGAGATCTATGCGATATGGCCGAGAAATGTAATTTTGATGTTAACTCCCAAACCGCTGCGCAGAAGTCAACCAAACTTCACCCATTAGTGTATTGTATCACAATCTAGTAATTACATGTGGAAATTTGGTTCTAGGACATTTGATTTGAGCGCAATCCTCAAACTTAGGTCAAAAAAGCCATTTAAGCCTTTTCACAGTGAGATCTATGCGATATGGCCGAGAAATGTAATTTTGATGTTAACTCCCAAACCGCTGCGCAGAAGTCAACCAAACTTCACCCAATAGTGTATTGTATCACAATCTAGTAGTTACATTTGAAAATTTTGTTCTAGGACATTTTGTATGAACGCAATCATCAAACTTAATTAAAAAAGTCATTTAAGCCTTTTCACAGTGAGATCTATGCGATATGGCCGAGAAATGTAATTTTGATGTTAACTCCCAAACCGCTGCGCAGAAGTCAACCAAACTTCATCCATTAGTGTATTGTATCACAATCTAGTAGTTACATGTGGAAATTTGGTTATTGGACATTTGATTTGAGCGCAATCCTCAAACTTAGGTCAAAAAAGCCATTTAAGCCTTTTCACAGTGAGATCTATGCGATATGGCCGAGAAATGTAATTTTGATGTTAACTCCCAAACCGCTGCGCAGAAGTCAACCAAACTTCACCCATTAGTGTATTGTATCACAATCTAGTAGTTACATGTGGAAATTTGGTTCTAGGACATTTGATTTGAGCGCAATCCTCAAACTTAGGTCAAAAAAGCCATTTAAGCCTTTTCACAGTGAGATCTATGCGATATGGCCGAGAAATGTAATTTTGATGTTAACTCCCAAACCGCTGCGCAGAAGTCAACCAAACTTCACCCAATAGTGTATTGTATCACATTCTAGTAGTTACATTTGAAAATTTCGTTCTAGGACATTTGGTTTGAGCGCAATCATTAAACTTAGGTCAAAAAAGCCATTTAAGCCTTTTCACAGTGAGATCTATGCGATATGGCCGAGAAATGTAATTTTGATGTTAACTCCCAAACCGCTGCGCAGAAGTCAACCAAACTTCACCCAATAGTGTATTGTATCACAATCTAGTAGTTACATTTGAAAATTTTGTTCTAGGAAATTTTGTTTGAGCGCAATCATCAAACTTAATTAAAAAAGTCATTTAAGCCTTTTCACAGTGAGATCTATGCGATATGGCCGAGAAATGTAATTTTGATGTTAACTCCCAAACCGCTGCGCAGAAGTCAACCAAACTTCACCCAATAGTGTATTGTATCACAATCTAGTAGTTACATTTGAAAATTTTGTTCTAGGAAATTTTGTTTGAGCGCAATCATCAAACTTAATTAAAAAAGTCATTTAAGCCTTTTCACAGTGAGATCTATGCGATATGGCCGAGACATGTAATTTTGATGTTAACTCCCAAACCGCTGCGCAGAAGTCAACCAAACTTCACCCATTAGTGTATTGTATCACAATCTAGTAGTTACATGTGAAAATTTGGTTCTAGGACATTTGATTTGAGCGCAATCCTCAAACTTAGGTCAAAAAAGCCATTTAAGCCTTTTCACAGTGAGATCTATGCGATATGGCCGAGAAATGTAAATTTGATGTTAACTCCCAAACCGCTGCGCAGAAGTCAACCAAACTTCACCCAATAGTGTATTGTATCACATTCTAGTAGTTACATTTGAAAATTTCGTTCTAGGACATTTGGTTTGAGCGCAATTATTAAACTTAGGTCAAAAAAGCCATTTAAGCCTTTTCACAGTGAGATCTATGCGATATGGCCGAGAAATGTAATTTTGATGTTAACTCCCAAACCGCTGCGCAGAAGTAAACCAAACTTCACCCATTAGTGTATTGTATCACAATCTAGTAGTTACATGTGGAAATTTGGTTCTAGGACATTTGATTTGAGCGCAATCCTCAAACGTAGGTCAAAAAAGCCATTTAAGCCTTTTCACAGTGAGATCTATGCGATATGGCCGAGAAATGTAATTTTGATGTTAAATCCCAAACCGCTGCGCAGAAGTCAACTAAACTTCACCCAATAGTGTATTGTATCACATTCTAGTAGTTACATTTGAAAATTTCGTTCTAGGACATTTGGTTTGAGCGCAATCATTAAACTTAATTAAAAAAGTCATTTAAGCCTTTTCACAGTGAGATCTATGCGATATGGCCGAGAAATGTAATTTTGATGTTAACTCCCAAACCGCTGCGCAGAAGTCAACCAAACTTCACCCAATAGTGTATTGTATCACAATCTAGTAGTTACATTTGAAAATTTTGTTCTAGGACATTTTGTTTGAACGCAATCATCAAACTTAATTAAAAAAGTCATTTAAGCCTTTTCACTGTGAGATCTATGCGATATGGCCGAGAAATGTAATTTTGATGTTAACTCCCAAACCGCTGCGCAGAAGTCAACCAAACTTCACCCAATAGTGTATTGTATCACAATCTAGTAGTTACATTTGAAAATTTTGTTCTAGGAAATTTTGTTTGAGCGCAATCATCAAACTTAATTAAAAAAGTCATTTAAGCCTTTTCACAGTGAGATCTATGCGATATGGCCGAGAAATGTAATTTTGATGTTAACTCCCAAACCGCTGCGCAGAAGTCAACCAAACTTCACCCATTAGTGTATTGTATCACAATCTAGTAGTTACATGTGGAAATTTGGTTATTGGACATTTGATTTGAGCGCAATCCTCAAACTTAGGTCAAAAAAGCCATTTAAGCCTTTTCACAGTGAGATCTATGCGATATGGCCGAGAAATGTAATTTTGATGTTAACTCCCAAACCGCTGCGCAGAAGTCAACCAAACTTCACCCATTAGTGTATTGTATCACAATCTAGTAGTTACATGTGGAAATTTGGTTCTAGGACATTTGATTTGAGCGCAATCCTCAAACTTAGGTCAAAAAAGCCATTTAAGCCTTTTCACAGTGAGATCTATGCGATATGGCCGAGAAATGTAAATTTGATGTTAACTCCCAAACCGCTGCGCAGAAGTCAACCAAACTTCACCCAATAGTGTATTGTATCACATTCTAGTAGTTACATTTGAAAATTTCGTTCTAGGACATTTGGTTTGAGCGCAATTATTAAACTTAGGTCAAAAAAGCCATTTAAGCCTTTTCACAGTGAGATCTATGCGATATGGCCGAGAAATGTAATTTTGATGTTAACTCCCAAACCGCTGCGCAGAAGTAAACCAAACTTCACCCATTAGTGTATTGTATCACAATCTAGTAGTTACATGTGGAAATTTGGTTCTAGGACATTTGATTTGAGCGCAATCCTCAAACTTAGGTCAAAAAAGCCATTTAAGCCTTTTCACAGTGAGATCTATGCGATATGGCCGAGAAATGTAATTTTGATGTTAAATCCCAAACCGCTGCGCAGAAGTCAACTAAACTTCACCCAATAGTGTATTGTATCACATTCTAGTAGTTACATTTGAAAATTTCGTTCTAGGACATTTGGTTTGAGCGCAATCATTAAACTTAATTAAAAAAGTCATTTAAGCCTTTTCACAGTGAGATCTATGCGATATGGCCGAGAAATGTAATTTTGATGTTAACTCCCAAACCGCTGCGCAGAAGTCAACCAAACTTCACCCAATAGTGTATTGTTTCACAATCTAGTAGTTACATTTGAAAATTTTGTTCTAGGACATTTTGTTTGAACGCAATCATCAAACTTAATTAAAAAAGTCATTTAAGCCTTTTCACAGTGAGATCTATGCGATATGGCCGAGAAATGTAATTTTGATGTTAACTCCCAAACCGCTGCGCAGAAGTCAACCAAACTTCACCCAATAGTGTATTGTATCACAATCTAGTAGTTACATTTGAAAATTTTGTTCTAGGAAATTTTGTTTGAGCGCAATCATCAAACTTAATTAAAAAAGTCATTTAAGCCTTTTCACAGTGAGATCTATGCGATATGGCCGAGAAATGTAATTTTGATGTTAACTCCCAAACCGCTGCGCAGAAGTCAACCAAACTTCAACCATTAGTGTATTGTATCACAATCTAGTAGTTACATGTGGAAATTTGGTTCTAGGACATTTGATTTGAGCGCAATCCTCAAACTTAGGTCAAAAAAGCCATTTAAGCCTTTTCACAGTGAGATCTATGCGATATGGCCGAGAAATGTAATTTTGATGTTAACTCCCAAACCACTGCGCAGAAGTCAACTAAACTTCACCCAATAGTGTATTGTATCACATTCTAGTAGTTACATTTGAAAATTTCGTTCTAGGACATTTGGTTTGAGCGCAATCATTAAACTTAATTAAAAAAGCCATTTAAGCCTTTTCACAGTGAGATCTATGCGATATGGCCGAGAAATGTAATTTTGATGTTAACTCCCAAACCGCTGCGCAGAAGTCAACCAAACTTCACCCATTAGTGTATTGTATCACAATCTAGTAGTTACATGTGGAAATTTTGTTCTAGGACATTTGATTTGAGCGCAATCCTCAAACTTAGGTCAAAAAAGCCATTTAAGCCTTTTCACAGTGAGATCTATGCGATATGGCCGAGAAATGTAATTTTGATGTTAACTCCCAAACCGCTGCGCAGAAGTCAACCAAACTTCACCCAATAGTGTATTGTATCACAATCTAGTAGTTACATTTGAAAATTTTGTTCTAGGACATTTTGTTTGAACGCAATCATCAAACTTAATTAAAAAAGTCATTTAAGCCTTTTCACAGTGAGATCTATGCGATATGGCCGAGAAATGTAATTTTGATGTTAACTCCCAAACCGCTGCGCAGAAGTCAACTAAACTTCACCCAATAGTGTATTGTATCACATTCTAGTAGTTACATTTGAAAATTTCGTTCTAGGACATTTGGTTCGAGCGCAATCATTAAACTTAATTAAAAAAGTCATTTAAGCCTTTTCACAGTGAGATCTATGCGATATGGCCGAGAAATGTAATTTTGATGTTAACTCCCAAACCGCTGCGCAGAAGTAAACCAAACTTCACCCAATAGTGTATTGTATCACAATCTAGTAGTTACATTTGAAAATTTTGTTCTAGGACATTTTGTTTGAACGCAATCATCAAACTTAATTAAAAAAGTCATTTAAGCCTTTTCACAGTGAGATCTATGCGATATGGCCGAGAAATGTAATTTTGATGTTAAATCCCAAACCGCTGCGCAGAAGTCAACTAAACTTCACCCAATAGTGTATTGTATCACATTCTAGTAGTTACATTTGAAAATTTCGTTCTAGGACATTTGGTTTGAGCGCAATCATTAAACTTAATTAAAAAAGTCATTTAAGCCTTTTCACAGTGAGATCTATGCGATATGGCCGAGAAATGTAATTTTGATGTTAACTCCCAAACCGCTGCGCAGAAGTCAACCAAACTTCACCCAATAGTGTATTGTATCAAAATCTAGTAGTTACATTTGAAAATTTTGTTCTAGGACATTTTGTTTGAACGCAATCATCAAACTTAATTAAAAAAGTCATTTAAGCCTTTTCACAGTGAGATCTATGCGATATGGCCGAGAAATGTAATTTTGATGTTAACTCCCAAACCGCTGCGCAGAAGTCAACCAAACTTCACCCAATAGTGTATTGTATCACAATCTAGTAGTTACATTTGAAAATTTTGTTCTAGGAAATTTTGTTTGAGCGCAATCCTCAAACTTAGGTCAAAAAAGCCATTTAAGCCTTTTCACAGTGAGATCTATGCGATATGGCCGAGAAATGTAATTTTGATGTTAACTCCCAAACCGCTGCGCAGAAGTCAACCAAACTTCACCCATTAGTGTATTGTATCACAATCTAGTAATTACATGTGGAAATTTGGTTCTAGGACATTTGATTTGAGCGCAATCCTCAAACTTAGGTCAAAAAAGCCATTTAAGCCTTTTCACAGTGAGATCTATGCGATATGGCCGAGAAATGTAATTTTGATGTTAACTCCCAAACCGCTGCGCAGAAGTCAACCAAACTTCACCCAATAGTGTATTGTATCACAATCTAGTAGTTACATTTGAAAATTTTGTTCTAGGACATTTTGTATGAACGCAATCATCAAACTTAATTAAAAAAGTCATTTAAGCCTTTTCACAGTGAGATCTATGCGATATGGCCGAGAAATGTAATTTTGATGTTAACTCCCAAACCGCTGCGCAGAAGTCAACCAAACTTCATCCATTAGTGTATTGTATCACAATCTAGTAGTTACATGTGGAAATTTGGTTATTGGACATTTGATTTGAGCGCAATCCTCAAACTTAGGTCAAAAAAGCCATTTAAGCCTTTTCACAGTGAGATCTATGCGATATGGCCGAGAAATGTAAATTTGATGTTAACTCCCAAACCGCTGCGCAGAAGTCAACCAAACTTCACCCAATAGTGTATTGTATCACATTCTAGTAGTTACATTTGAAAATTTCGTTCTAGGACATTTGGTTTGAGCGCAATTATTAAACTTAGGTCAAAAAAGCCATTTAAGCCTTTTCACAGTGAGATCTATGCGATATGGCCGAGAAATGTAATTTTGATGTTAACTCCCAAACCGCTGCGCAGAAGTAAACCAAACTTCACCCATTAGTGTATTGTATCACAATCTAGTAGTTACATGTGGAAATTTGGTTCTAGGACATTTGATTTGAGCGCAATCCTCAAACGTAGGTCAAAAAAGCCATTTAAGCCTTTTCACAGTGAGATCTATGCGATATGGCCGAGAAATGTAATTTTGATGTTAAATCCCAAACCGCTGCGCAGAAGTCAACTAAACTTCACCCAATAGTGTATTGTATCACATTCTAGTAGTTACATTTGAAAATTTCGTTCTAGGACATTTGGTTTGAGCGCAATCATTAAACTTAATTAAAAAAGTCATTTAAGCCTTTTCACAGTGAGATCTATGCGATATGGCCGAGAAATGTAATTTTGATGTTAACTCCCAAACCGCTGCGCAGAAGTCAACCAAACTTCACCCAATAGTGTATTGTATCACAATCTAGTAGTTACATTTGAAAATTTTGTTCTAGGACATTTTGTTTGAACGCAATCATCAAACTTAATTAAAAAAGTCATTTAAGCCTTTTCACTGTGAGATCTATGCGATATGGCCGAGAAATGTAATTTTGATGTTAACTCCCAAACCGCTGCGCAGAAGTCAACCAAACTTCACCCAATAGTGTATTGTATCACAATCTAGTAGTTACATTTGAAAATTTTGTTCTAGGAAATTTTGTTTGAGCGCAATCATCAAACTTAATTAAAAAAGTCATTTAAGCCTTTTCACAGTGAGATCTATGCGATATGGCCGAGAAATGTAATTTTGATGTTAACTCCCAAACCGCTGCGCAGAAGTCAACCAAACTTCACCCATTAGTGTATTGTATCACAATCTAGTAGTTACATGTGGAAATTTGGTTATTGGACATTTGATTTGAGCGCAATCCTCAAACTTAGGTCAAAAAAGCCATTTAAGCCTTTTCACAGTGAGATCTATGCGATATGGCCGAGAAATGTAATTTTGATGTTAACTCCCAAACCGCTGCGCAGAAGTCAACCAAACTTCACCCATTAGTGTATTGTATCACAATCTAGTAGTTACATGTGGAAATTTGGTTCTAGGACATTTGATTTGAGCGCAATCCTCAAACTTAGGTCAAAAAAGCCATTTAAGCCTTTTCACAGTGAGATCTATGCGATATGGCCGAGAAATGTAAATTTGATGTTAACTCCCAAACCGCTGCGCAGAAGTCAACCAAACTTCACCCAATAGTGTATTGTATCACATTCTAGTAGTTACATTTGAAAATTTCGTTCTAGGACATTTGGTTTGAGCGCAATTATTAAACTTAGGTCAAAAAAGCCATTTAAGCCTTTTCACAGTGAGATCTATGCGATATGGCCGAGAAATGTAATTTTGATGTTAACTCCCAAACCGCTGCGCAGAAGTAAACCAAACTTCACCCATTAGTGTATTGTATCACAATCTAGTAGTTACATGTGGAAATTTGGTTCTAGGACATTTGATTTGAGCGCAATCCTCAAACTTAGGTCAAAAAAGCCATTTAAGCCTTTTCACAGTGAGATCTATGCGATATGGCCGAGAAATGTAATTTTGATGTTAAATCCCAAACCGCTGCGCAGAAGTCAACTAAACTTCACCCAATAGTGTATTGTATCACATTCTAGTAGTTACATTTGAAAATTTCGTTCTAGGACATTTGGTTTGAGCGCAATCATTAAACTTAATTAAAAAAGTCATTTAAGCCTTTTCACAGTGAGATCTATGCGATATGGCCGAGAAATGTAATTTTGATGTTAACTCCCAAACCGCTGCGCAGAAGTCAACCAAACTTCACCCAATAGTGTATTGTTTCACAATCTAGTAGTTACATTTGAAAATTTTGTTCTAGGACATTTTGTTTGAACGCAATCATCAAACTTAATTAAAAAAGTCATTTAAGCCTTTTCACAGTGAGATCTATGCGATATGGCCGAGAAATGTAATTTTGATGTTAACTCCCAAACCGCTGCGCAGAAGTCAACCAAACTTCACCCAATAGTGTATTGTATCACAATCTAGTAGTTACATTTGAAAATTTTGTTCTAGGAAATTTTGTTTGAGCGCAATCATCAAACTTAATTAAAAAAGTCATTTAAGCCTTTTCACAGTGAGATCTATGCGATATGGCCGAGAAATGTAATTTTGATGTTAACTCCCAAACCGCTGCGCAGAAGTCAACCAAACTTCAACCATTAGTGTATTGTATCACAATCTAGTAGTTACATGTGGAAATTTGGTTCTAGGACATTTGATTTGAGCGCAATCCTCAAACTTAGGTCAAAAAAGCCATTTAAGCCTTTTCACAGTGAGATCTATGCGATATGGCCGAGAAATGTAATTTTGATGTTAACTCCCAAACCACTGCGCAGAAGTCAACTAAACTTCACCCAATAGTGTATTGTATCACATTCTAGTAGTTACATTTGAAAATTTCGTTCTAGGACATTTGGTTTGAGCGCAATCATTAAACTTAATTAAAAAAGCCATTTAAGCCTTTTCACAGTGAGATCTATGCGATATGGCCGAGAAATGTAATTTTGATGTTAACTCCCAAACCGCTGCGCAGAAGTCAACCAAACTTCACCCATTAGTGTATTGTATCACAATCTAGTAGTTACATGTGGAAATCTGGTTATTGGACATTTGATTTGAGCGCAATCCTCAAACTTAGGTCAAAAAAGCCATTTAAGCCTTTTCACAGTGAGATCTATGCGATATGGCCGAGAAATGTAATTTTGATGTTAACTCCCAAACCGCTGCGCAGAAGTCAACCAAACTTCACCCATTAGTTTATTGTATCACAATCTAGTAGTTACATGTGGAAATTTGGTTCTAGGACATTTGATTTGAGCGCAATCCTCAAACTTAGGTCAAAAAAGCCATTTAAGCCTTTTCACAGTGAGATCTATGCGATATGGCCGAGAAATGTAATTTTGATGTTAACTCCCAAACCGCTGCGCAGAAGTCAACCAAACTTCACCCAATAGTGTATTGTATCACATTCTAGTAGTTACATTTGAAAATTTCGTTCTAGGACATTTGGTTTGAGCGCAATCATTAAACTTAGGTCTAAAAAGCCATTTAAGCCTTTTCACAGTGAGATCTATGCGATATGGCCGAGAAATGTAATTTTGATGTTAACTCCCAAACCGCTGCGCAGAAGTCAACCAAACTTCACCCATTAGTGTATTGTATCACAATCTAGTAGTTACATGTGAAAATTTGGTTCTAGGACATTTGATTTGAGCGCAATCCTCAAACTTAGGTCAAAAAAGCCATTTAAGCCTTTTCACAGTGAGATCTATGCGATATGGCCGAGAAATGTAATTTTGATGTTAAATCCCAAACCGCTGCGCAGAAGTCAACTAAACTTCACCCAATAGTGTATTGTATCACATTCTAGTAGTTACATTTGAAAATTTCGTTCTAGGACATTTGGTTTGAGCGCAATCATTAAACTTAATTAAAAAAGTCATTTAAGCCTTTTCACAGTGAGATCTATGCGATATGGCCGAGAAATGTAATTTTGATGTTAACTCCCAAACCGCTGCGCAGAAGTCAACCAAACTTCACCCAATAGTGTATTGTATCACAATCTAGTAGTTACATTTGAAAATTTTGTTCTAGGACATTTTGTTTGAACGCAATCATCAAACTTAATTAAAAAAGTCATTTAAGCCTTTTCACAGTGAGATCTATGCGATATGGCCGAGAAATGTAATTTTGATGTTAACTCCCAAACCGCTGCGCAGAAGTCAACCAAACTTCACCCAATAGTGTATTGTATCACAATCTAGTAGTTACATTTGAAAATTTTGTTCTAGGAAATTTTGTTTGAGCGCAATCATCAAACTTAATTAAAAAAGTCATTTAAGCCTTTTCACAGTGAGATCTATGCGATATGGCCGAGAAATGTAATTTTGATGTTAACTCCCAAACCGCTGCGCAGAAGTCAACCAAACTTCACCCATTAGTGTATTGTATCACAATCTAGTAGTTACATGTGAAAATTTGGTTCTAGGACATTTGATTTGAGCGCAATCCTCAAACTTAGGTCAAAAAAGCCATTTAAGCCTTTTCACAGTGAGATCTATGCGATATGGCCGAGAAATGTAAATTTGATGTTAACTCCTAAACCGCTGCGCAGAAGTCAACCAAACTTCACCCAATAGTGTATTGTATCACATTCTAGTAGTTACATTTGAAAATTTCGTTCTAGGACATTTGGTTTGAGCGCAATTATTAAACTTAGGTCAAAAAAGCCATTTAAGCCTTTTCACAGTGAGATCTATGCGATATGGCCGAGAAATGTAATTTTGATGTTAACTCCCAAACCGCTGCGCAGAAGTCAACCAAACTTCACCCAATAGTGTATTGTATCACAATCTAGTAGTTACATTTGAAAATTTTGTTCTAGGACATTTTGTTTGAACGCAATCATCAAACTTAATTAAAAAAGTCATTTAAGCCTTTTCACAGTGAGATCTATGCGATAGGGCCGAGAAATGTAATTTTGATGTTAACTCCCAAAACGCTGCGCAGAAGTCAACCAAACTTCACCCAATAGTGTATTGTATCACAATCTAGTAGTTACATTTGAAAATTTTGTTCTAGGAAATTTTGTTTGAGCGCAATCATCAAACTTAATTAAAAAAGTCATTTAAGCCTTTTCACAGTGAGATCTATGCGATATGGCCGAGAAATGTAATTTTGATGTTAACTCCCAAACCGCTGCGCAGAAGTCAACCAAACTTCACCCATTAGTGTATTGTATCACAATCTAGTAGTTACATGTGGAAATTTGGTTATTGGACATTTGATTTGAGCGCAATCCTCAAACTTAGGTCAAAAAAGCCATTTAAGCCTTTTCACAGTGAGATCCATGCGATATGGCCGAGAAATGTAATTTTGATGTTAACTCCCAAACCGCTGCGCAGAAGTCAACCAAACTTCACCCATTAGTGTATTGTATCACAATCTAGTAGTTACATGTGGAAATTTGGTTCTAGGACATTTGATTTGAGCGCAATCCTCAAACTTAGGTCAAAAAAGCCATTTAAGCCTTTTCACAGTGAGATCTATGCGATATGGCCGAGAAATGTAATTTTGATGTTAACTCCCAAACCGCTGCGCAGAAGTCAACCAAACTTCACCCAATAGTGTATTGTATCACATTCTAGTAGTTACATTTGAAAATTTCGTTCTAGGACATTTGGTTTGAGCGCAATTATTAAACTTAGGTCAAAAAAGCCATTTAAGCCTTTTCACAGTGAGATCTATGCGATATGGCCGAGAAATGTAATTTTGATGTTAACTCCCAAACCGCTGCGCAGAAGTCAACCAAACTTCACCCAATAGTGTATTGTATCACAATCTAGTAGTTACATTTGAAAATTTTGTTCTAGGAAATTTTGTTTGAGCGCAATCCTCAAACTTAGGTCAAAAAAGCCATTTAAGCCTTTTCACAGTGAGATCCATGCGATATGGCCGAGAAATGTAATTTTGATGTTAACTCCCAAACCGCTGCGCAGAAGTCAACCAAACTTCACCCATTAGTGTATTGTATCACAATCTAGTAGTTACATGTGGAAATTTGGTTCTAGGACATTTGATTTGAGCGCAATCCTCAAACTTAGGTCAAAAAAGCCATTTAAGCCTTTTCACAGTGAGATCTATGCGATATGGCCGAGAAATGTAATTTTGATGTTAACTCCCAAACCGCTGCGCAGAAGTCAACCAAACTTCACCCAATAGTGTATTGTATCACATTCTAGTAGTTACATTTGAAAATTTCGTTCTAGGACATTTGGTTTGAGCGCAATCATTAAACTTAGGTCAAAAAAGCCATTTAAGCCTTTTCACAGTGAGATCTATGCGATATGGCCGAGAAATGTAATTTTGATGTTAACTCCCAAACCGCTGCGCAGAAGTCAACCAAACTTCACCCAATAGTGTATTGTATCACAATCTAGTAGTTACATTTGAAAATTTTGTTCTAGGAAATTTTGTTTGAGCGCAATCATCAAACTTAATTAAAAAAGTCATTTAAGCCTTTTCACAGTGAGATCTATGCGATATGGCCGAGAAATGTAATTTTGATGTTAACTCCCAAACCGCTGCGCAGAAGTCAACCAAACTTCACCCAATAGTGTATTGTATCACATTCTAGTAGTTACATTTGAAAATTTTGTTCTAGGACATTTGGTTTGAGCGCAATTATTAAACTTAGGTCAAAAAAGCCATTTAAGCCTTTTCACAGTGAGATCTATGCGATATGGCCGAGAAATGTAATTTTGATGTTAACTCCCAAACCGCTGCGCAGAAGTCAACCAAACTTCACCCAATAGTGTATTGTATCACATTCTAGTAGTTACATTTGAAAATTTCGTTCTAGGACATTTGGTTTGAGCGCAATCATTAAACTTAGGTCAAAAAAGCCATTTAAGCCTTTTCACAGTGAGATCTATGCGATATGGCCGAGAAATGTAATTTTGATGTTAACTCCCAAACCGCTGCGCAGAAGTCAACTAAACTTCACCCAATAGTGTATTGTATCACATTCTAGTAGTTACATTTGAAAATTTCGTTCTAGGACATTTGGTTTGAGCGCAATCATTAAACTTAATTAAAAAAGCCATTTAAGCCTTTTCACAGTGAGATCTATGCGATATGGCCGAGAAATGTAATTTTGATGTTAACTCCCAAACCGCTGCGCAGAAGTCAACCAAACTTCACCCAATAGTGTATTGTATCACATTCTAGTAGTTACATTTGAAAATTTCGTTCTAGGACATTTGGTTTGAGCGCAATTATTAAACTTAGGTCAAAAAAGCCATTTAAGCCTTTTCACAGTGAGATCTATGCGATATGGCCGAGAAATGTAATTTTGATGTTAACTCCCAAACCGCTGCGCAGAAGTCAACCAAACTTCACCCAATAGTGTATTGTATCACAATCTAGTAGTTACATTTGAAAATTTTGTTCTAGGACATTTTGTTTGAACGCAATCATCAAACTTAATTAAAAAAGTCATTTAAGCCTTTTCACAGTGAGATCTATGCGATAGGGCCGAGAAATGTAATTTTAATATTAACTCCCAAAACGCTGCGCAGAAGTCAACCAAACTTCACCCAATAGTGTATTGTATCACAATCTAGTAGTTACATTTGAAAATTTTGTTCTAGGAAATTTTGTTTGAGCGCAATCATCAAACTTAATTAAAAAAGTCATTTAAGCCTTTTCACAGTGAGATCTATGCGATATGGCCGAGAAATGTAATTTTGATGTTAACTCCCAAACCGCTGCGCAGAAGTCAACCAAACTTCACCCATTAGTGTATTGTATCACAATCTAGTAGTTACATGTGGAAATTTGGTTATTGGACATTTGATTTGAGCGCAATCCTCAAACTTAGGTCAAAAAAGCCATTTAAGCCTTTTCACAGTGAGATCCATGCGATATGGCCGAGAAATGTAATTTTGATGTTAACTCCCAAACCGCTGCGCAGAAGTCAACCAAACTTCACCCATTAGTGTATTGTATCACAATCTAGTAGTTACATGTGGAAATTTGGTTCTAGGACATTTGATTTGAGCGCAATCCTCAAACTTAGGTCAAAAAAGCCATTTAAGCCTTTTCACAGTGAGATCTATGCGATATGGCCGAGAAATGTAATTTTGATGTTAACTCCCAAACCGCTGCGCAGAAGTCAACCAAACTTCACCCAATAGTGTATTGTATCACATTCTAGTAGTTACATTTGAAAATTTCGTTCTAGGACATTTGGTTTGAGCGCAATTATTAAACTTAGGTCAAAAAAGCCATTTAAGCCTTTTCACAGTGAGATCTATGCGATATGGCCGAGAAATGTAATTTTGATGTTAACTCCCAAACCGCTGCGCAGAAGTCAACCAAACTTCACCCAATAGTGTATTGTATCACAATCTAGTAGTTACATTTGAAAATTTTGTTCTAGGAAATTTTGTTTGAGCGCAATCCTCAAACTTAGGTCAAAAAAGCCATTTAAGCCTTTTCACAGTGAGATCCATGTGATATGGCCGAGAAATGTAATTTTGATGTTAACTCCCAAACCGCTGCGCAGAAGTCAACCAAACTTCACCCATTAGTGTATTGTATCACAATCTAGTAGTTACATGTGGAAATTTGGTTCTAGGACATTTGATTTGAGCGCAATCCTCAAACTTAGGTCAAAAAAGCCATTTAAGCCTTTTCACAGTGAGATCTATGCGATATGGCCGAGAAATGTAATTTTGATGTTAACTCCCAAACCGCTGCGCAGAAGTCAACCAAACTTCACCCAATAGTGTATTGTATCACATTCTAGTAGTTACATTTGAAAATTTCGTTCTAGGACATTTGGTTTGAGCGCAATCATTAAACTTAGGTCAAAAAAGCCATTTAAGCCTTTTCACAGTGAGATCTATGCGATATGGCCGAGAAATGTAATTTTGATGTTAACTCCCAAACCGCTGCGCAGAAGTCAACCAAACTTCACCCAATAGTGTATTGTATCACAATCTAGTAGTTACATTTGAAAATTTTGTTCTAGGAAATTTTGTTTGAGCGCAATCATCAAACTTAATTTAAAAAAGTCATTTAAGCCTTTTCACAGTGAGATCTATGCGATATGGCCGAGAAATGTAATTTTGATGTTAACTCCCAAACCGCTGCGCAGAAGTCAACCAAACTTCACCCAATAGTGTATTGTATCACATTCTAGTAGTTACATTTGAAAATTTTGTTCTAGGACATTTGGTTTGAGCGCAATTATTAAACTTAGGTCAAAAAAGCCATTTAAGCCTTTTCACAGTGAGATCTATGCGATATGGCCGAGAAATGTAATTTTGATGTTAACTCCCAAACCGCTGCGCAGAAGTCAACCAAACTTCACCCAATAGTGTATTGTATCACATTCTAGTAGTTACATTTGAAAATTTCGTTCTAGGACATTTGGTTTGAGCGCAATCATTAAACTTAGGTCAAAAAAGCCATTTAAGCCTTTTCACAGTGAGATCTATGCGATATGGCCGAGAAATGTAATTTTGATGTTAACTCCCAAACCGCTGCGCAGAAGTCAACTAAACTTCACCCAATAGTGTATTGTATCACATTCTAGTAGTTACATTTGAAAATTTCGTTCTAGGACATTTGGTTTGAGCGCAATCATTAAACTTAATTAAAAAAGCCATTTAAGCCTTTTCACAGTGAGATCTATGCAATATGGCCGAGAAATGTAATTTTGATGTTAACTCCCAAACCGCTGCGCAGAAGTCAACCAAACTTCACCCAATAGTGTATTGTATCACATTCTAGTAGTTACATTTGAAAATTTCGTTCTAGGACATTTGGTTTGAGCGCAATCATTAAACTTAGGTCAAAAAAGCCATTTAAGCCTTTTCACAGTGAGATCTATGCGATATGGCCGAGAAATGTAATTTTGATGTTAACTCCCAAACCGCTGCGCAGAAGTCAACCAAACTTCACCCAATAGTGTATTGTATCACAATCTAGTAGTTACATTTGAAAATTTTGTTCTAGGACATTTTGTTTGAACGCAATCATCAAACTTAATTAAAAAAGTCATTTAAGCCTTTTCACAGTGAGATCTATGCGATATGGCCGAGAAATGTAATTTTGATGTTAACTCCCAAACCGCTGCGCAGAAGTCAACCAAACTTAACCCAATAGTGTATTGTATCACAATCTAGTAGTTACATTTGAAAATTTTGTTCTAGGACATTTTGTTTGAGCGCAATCCTCAAACTTAGGTCAAAAAAGCCATTTAAGCCTTTTCACAGTGAGATCTATGCGATATGGCCGAGAAATGTAATTTTGATGTTAACTCCCAAACCGCTGCGCAGAAGTCAACCAAACTTCACCCAATAGTGTATTGTATCACAATCTAGTAGTTACATTTGAAAATTTTGTTCTAGGAAATTTTGTTTGAGCGCAATCATCAAACTTAATTAAAAAAGTCATTTAAGCCTTTTCACAGTGAGATCCATGCGATATGGCCGAGAAATGTAATTTTGATGTTAACTCCCAAACCGCTGCGCAGAAGTCAACCAAACTTCACCCAATAGTGTATTGTATCACAATCTAGTAGTTACATGTGGAAATTTGGTTATTGGACATTTGATTTGAGCGCAATCCTCAAACTTAGGTCAAAAAAGCCATTTAAGCCTTTTCACAGTGAGATCTATGCGATATGGCCGAGAAATGTAATTTTGATGTTAACTCCCAAACCGCTGCGCAGAAGTCAACCAAACTTCACCCATTAGTGTATTGTATCACAATCTAGTAGTTACATGTGGAAATTTGGTTCTAGGACATTTGATTTGAGCGCAATCCTCAAACTTAGGTCAAAAAAGCCATTTAAGCCTTTTCACAGTGAGATCTATGCGATATGGCCGAGAAATGTAATTTTGATGTTAACTCCCAAACCGCTGCGCAGAAGTCAACCAAACTTCACCCAATAGTGTATTGTATCACATTCTAGTAGTTACATTTGAAAATTTCGTTCTAGGACATTTGGTTTGAGCGCAATCATTAAACTTAGGTCTAAAAAGCCATTTAAGCCTTTTCACAGTGAGATCTATGCGATATGGCCGAGAAATGTAATTTTGATGTTAACTCCCAAACCGCTGCGCAGAAGTCAACCAAACTTCACCCAATAGTGTATTGTATCACAATCTAGTAGTTACATTTGAAAATTTTGTTCTAGGACATTTTGTTTGAGCGCAATCCTCAAACTTAGGTCAAAAAAGCCATTTAAGCCTTTTCACAGTGAGATCTATGCGATATGGCCGAGAAATGTAATTTTGATGTTAACTCCCAAACCGCTGCGCAGAAGTCAACCAAACTTCACCCAATAGTGTATTGTATCACAATCTAGTAGTTACATTTGAAAATTTTGTTCTAGGAAATTTTGTTTGAGCGCAATCATCAAACTTAATTAAAAAAGTCATTTAAGCCTTTTCACAGTGAGATCTATGCGATATGGCCGAGAAATGTAATTTTGATGTTAACTCCAAAACCGCTGCGCAGAAGTCAACCAAACTTCACCCAATAGTGTATTGTATCACAATCTAGTAGTTACATTTGAAAATTTTGTTCTAGGAAATTTTGTTTGAGCGCAATCATCAAACTTAATTAAAAAAGTCATTTAAGCCTTTTCACAGTGAGATCTATGCGATATGGCCGAGAAATGTAATTTTGATGTTAACTCCCAAACCGCTGCGCAGAAGTCAACCAAACTTCACCCATTAGTGTATTGTATCACAATCTAGTAGTTACATGTGAAAATTTGGTTCTAGGACATTTGATTTGAGCGCAATCCTCAAACTTAGGTCAAAAAAGCCATTTAAGCCTTTTCACAGTGAGATCTATGCGATATGGCCGAGAAATGTAAATTTGATGTTAACTCCCAAACCGCTGCGCAGAAGTCAACCAAACTTCACCCAATAATGTATTGTATCACATTCTAGTAGTTACATTTGAAAATTTCGTTCTAGGACATTTGGTTTGAGCGCAATTATTAAACTTAGGTCAAAAAAGCCATTTAAGCCTTTTCACAGTGAGATCTATGCGATATGGCCGAGAAATGTAATTTTGATGTTAACTCCCAAACCGCTGCGCAGAAGTCAACCAAACTTCACCCAATAGTGTATTGTATCACAATCTAGTAGTTACATTTGAAAATTTTGTTCTAGGACATTTTGTTTGAACGCAATCATCAAACTTAATTAAAAAAGTCATTTAAGCCTTTTCACAGTGAGATCTATGCGATAGGGCCGAGAAATGTAATTTTGATGTTAACTCCCAAACCGCTGCGCAAAAGTCAACCAAACTTCACCCATTAGTGTATTGTATCACAATCTAGTAGTTACATGTGGAAATTTGGTTCTAGGACATTTGATTTGAGCGCAATCCTCAAACTTAGGTCAAAAAAGCCATTTAAGCCTTTTCACAGTGAGATCTATGCGATATGGCCGAGAAATGTAATTTTGATGTTAACTCCCAAACCGCTGCGCAGAAGTCAACCAAACTTCACCCAATAGTGTATTGTATCACATTCTAGTAGTTACATTTGAAAATTTCGTTCTAGGACATTTGGTTTGAGCGCAATCATTAAACTTAGGTCAAAAAAGCCATTTAAGCCTTTTTAACAGTGAGATCTATGCGATATGGCCGAGAAATGTAATTTTGATGTTAACTCCCAAACCGCTGCGCAGAAGTCAACCAAACTTCACCCAATAGTGTATTGTATCACAATCTAGTAGTTACATTTGAAAATTTTGTTCTAGGAAATTTTGTTTGAGCGCAATCATCAAACTTAATTAAAAAAGTCATTTAAGCCTTTTCACAGTGAGATCTATGCGATATGGCCGAGAAATGTAATTTTGATGTTAACTCCCAAACCGCTGCGCAGAAGTCAACCAAACTTCACCCAATAGTGTATTGTATCACATTCTAGTAGTTACATTTGAAAATTTTGTTCTAGGACATTTGGTTTGAGCGCAATTATTAAACTTAGGTCAAAAAAGCCATTTAAGCCTTTTCACAGTGAGATCTATGCGATATGGCCGAGAAATGTAATTTTGATGTTAACTCCCAAACCGCTGCGCAGAAGTCAACCAAACTTCACCCAATAGTGTATTGTATCACATTCTAGTAGTTACATTTGAAAATTTCGTTCTAGGACATTTGGTTTGAGCGCAATCATTAAACTTAGGTCAAAAAAGCCATTTAAGCCTTTTCACAGTGAGATCTATGCGATATGGCCGAGAAATGTAATTTTGATGTTAACTCCCAAACCGCTGCGCAGAAGTCAACTAAACTTCACCCAATAGTGTATTGTATCACATTCTAGTAGTTAAATTTGAAAATTTCGTTCTAGGACATTTGGTTTGAGCGCAATCATTAAACTTAATTAAAAAAGCCATTTAAGCCTTTTCACAGTGAGATCTATGCAATATGGCCGAGAAATGTAATTTTGATGTTAACTCCCAAACCGCTGCGCAGAAGTCAACCAAACTTCACCCAATAGTGTATTGTATCACATTCTAGTAGTTACATTTGAAAATTTCGTTCTAGGACATTTGGTTTGAGCGCAATCATTAAACTTAGGTCAAAAAAGCCATTTAAGCCTTTTCACAGTGAGATCTATGCGATATGGCCGAGAAATGTAATTTTGATGTTAACTCCCAAACCGCTGCGCAGAAGTCAACCAAACTTCACCCAATAGTGTATTGTATCACAATCTAGTAGTTACATTTGAAAATTTTGTTCTAGGACATTTTGTTTGAACGCAATCATCAAACTTAATTAAAAAAGTCATTTAAGCCTTTTCACAGTGAGATCTATGCGATATGGCCGAGAAATGTAATTTTGATGTTAACTCCCAAACCGCTGCGCAGAAGTCAACCAAACTTCACCCAATAGTGTATTGTATCACAATCTAGTAGTTACATTTGAAAATTTTGTTCTAGGAAATTTTGTTTGAGCGCAATCATCAAACTTAATTAAAAAAGTCATTTAAGCCTTTTCACAGTGAGATCTATGCGATATGGCCGAGAAATGTAATTTTGATGTTAACTCCCAAACCGCTGCGCAGAAGTCAACCAAACTTCACCCAATAGTGTATTGTATCACAATCTAGTAGTTACATTTGAAAATTTTGTTCTAGGAAATTTTGTTTGAGCGCAATCATCAAACTTAATTAAAAAAGTCATTTAAGCCTTTTCACAGTGAGATCTATGCGATATGGCCGAGAAATGTAATTTTGATGTTAACTCCCAAACCGCTGCGCAGAAGTCAACCAAACTTCACCCAATAGTGTATTGTATCACAATCTAGTAGTTACATTTGAAAATTTTGTTCTAGGAAATTTTGTTTGAGCGCAATCATCAAACTTAATTAAAAAAGTCATTTAAGCCTTTTCACAGTGAGATCTATGCGATATGGCCGAGAAATGTAATTTTGATGTTAACTCCCAAACCGCTGCGCAGAAGTCAACCAAACTTCACCCATTAGTGTATTGTATCACAATCTAGTAGTTACATGTGGAAATTTGGTTATTGGACATTTGATTTGAGCGCAATCCTCAAACTTAGGTCAAAAAAGCCATTTAAGCCTTTTCACAGTGAGATCCATGCGATATGGCCGAGAAATGTAATTTTGATGTTAACTCCCAAACCGCTGCGCAGAAGTCAACCAAACTTCACCCAATAGTGTATTGTATCACAATCTAGTAGTTACATGTGGAAATTTGGTTATTGGACATTTGATTTGAGCGCAATCCTCAAACTTAGGTCAAAAAAGCCATTTAAGCCTTTTCACAGTGAGATCTATGCGATATGGCCGAGAAATGTAATTTTGATGTTAACTCCCAAACCGCTGCGCAGAAGTCAACCAAACTTCACCCATTAGTTTATTGTATCACAATCTAGTAGTTACATGTGGAAATTTGGTTCTAGGACATTTGATTTGAGCGCAATCCTCAAACTTAGGTCAAAAAAGCCATTTAAGCCTTTTCACAGTGAGATCTATGCGATAAGGCCGAGAAATGTAATTTTGATGTTAACTCCCAAACCGCTGCGCAGAAGTCAACCAAACTTCACCCAATAGTGTATTGTATCACATTCTAGTAGTTACATTTGAAAATTTCGTTCTAGGACATTTGGTTTGAGCGCAATCATTAAACTTAGGTCTAAAAAGCCATTTAAGCCTTTTCACAGTGAGATCTATGCGATATGGCCGAGAAATGTAATTTTGATGTTAACTCCCAAACCGCTGCGCAGAAGTCAACCAAACTTCACCCAATAGTGTATTGTATCACAATCTAGTAGTTACATTTGAAAATTTTGTTCTAGGAAATTTTGTTTGGGCGCAATCATCAAACTTAATTAAAAAAGTCATTTAAGCCTTTTCACAGTGAGATCTATGCGATATGGCCGAGAAATGTAATTTTGATGTTAACTCCCAAACCGCTGCGCAGAAGTCAACCAAACTTCACCCATTAGTGTATTGTATCACAATCTAGTAGTTACATGTGAAAATTTGGTTCTAGGACATTTGATTTGAGCGCAATCCTCAAACTTAGGTCAAAAAAGCCATTTAAGCCTTTTCACAGTGAGATCTATGCGATATGGCCGAGAAATGTAATTTTGATGTTAAATCCCAAACCGCTGCGCAGAAGTCAACTAAACTTCACCCAATAGTGTATTGTATCACATTCTAGTAGTTACATTTGAAAATTTCGTTCTAGGACATTTGGTTTGAGCGCAATCATTAAACTTAATTAAAAAAGTCATTTAAGCCTTTTCACAGTGAGATCTATGCGATATGGCCGAGAAATGTAATTTTGATGTTAACTCCCAAACCGCTGCGCAGAAGTCAACCAAACTTCACCCAATAGTGTATTGTATCACAATCTAGTAGTTACATTTGAAAATTTTGTTCTAGGACATTTTGTTTGAACGCAATCATCAAACTTAATTAAAAAAGTCATTTAAGCCTTTTCACAGTGAGATCTATGCGATATGGCCGAGAAATGTAATTTTGATGTTAACTCCCAAACCGCTGCGCAGAAGTCAACCAAACTTCACCCAATAGTGTATTGTATCACAATCTAGTAGTTACATTTGAAAATTTTGTTCTAGGAAATTTTGTTTGAGCGCAATCATCAAACTTAATTAAAAAAGTCATTTAAGCCTTTTCACAGTGAGATCTATGCGATATGGCCGAGAAATGTAATTTTGATGTTAACTCCCAAACCGCTGCGCAGAAGTCAACCAAACTTCACCCATTAGTGTATTGTATCACAATCTAGTAGTTACATGTGAAAATTTGGTTCTAGGACATTTGATTTGAGCGCAATCCTCAAACTTAGGTCAAAAAAGCCATTTAAGCCTTTTCACAGTGAGATCTATGCGATATGGCCGAGAAATGTAAATTTGATGTTAACTCCCAAACCGCTGCGCAGAAGTCAACCAAACTTCACCCAATAGTGTATTGTATCACATTCTAGTAGTTACATTTGAAAATTTCGTTCTAGGACATTTGGTTTGAGCGCAATTATTAAACTTAGGTCAAAAAAGCCATTTAAGCCTTTTCACAGTGAGATCTATGCGATATGGCCGAGAAATGTAATTTTGATGTTAACTCCCAAACCGCTGCGCAGAAGTCAACCAAACTTCACCCAATAGTGTATTGTATCACAATCTAGTAGTTACATTTGAAAATTTTGTTCTAGGACATTTTGTTTGAACGCAATCATCAAACTTAATTAAAAAAGTCATTTAAGCCTTTTCACAGTGAGATCTATGCGATAGGGCCGAGAAATGTAATTTTGATGTTAACTCCCAAAACGCTGCGCAGAAGTCAACAAAACTTCACCCAATAGTGTATTGTATCACAATCTAGTAGTTACATTTGAAAATTTTGTTCTAGGAAATTTTGTTTGAGCGCAATCATCAAACTTAATTAAAAAAGTCATTTAAGCCTTTTCACAGTGAGATCTATGCGATATGGCCGAGAAATGTAATTTTGATGTTAACTCCCAAACCGCTGCGCAGAAGTCAACCAAACTTCACCCATTAGTGTATTGTATCACAATCTAGTAGTTACATGTGGAAATTTGGTTATTGGACATTTGATTTGAGCGCAATCCTCAAACTTAGGTCAAAAAAGCCATTTAAGCCTTTTCACAGTGAGATCCATGCGATATGGCCGAGAAATGTAATTTTGATGTTAACTCCCAAACCGCTGCGCAGAAGTCAACCAAACTTCACCCAATAGTGTATTGTATCACAATCTAGTAGTTACATGTGGAAATTTGGTTATTGGACATTTGATTTGAGCGCAATCCTCAAACTTAGGTCAAAAAAGCCATTTAAGCCTTTTCACAGTGAGATCTATGCGATATGGCCGAGAAATGTAATTTTGATGTTAACTCCCAAACCGCTGCGCAGAAGTCAACCAAACTTCACCCATTAGTTTATTGTATCACAATCTAGTAGTTACATGTGGAAATTTGGTTCTAGGACATTTGATTTGAGCGCAATCCTCAAACTTAGGTCAAAAAAGCCATTTAAGCCTTTTCACAGTGAGATCTATGCGATATGGCCGAGAAATGTAATTTTGATGTTAACTCCCAAACCGCTGCGCAGAAGTCAACCAAACTTCACCCAATAGTGTATTGTATCACATTCTAGTAGTTACATTTGAAAATTTCGTTCTAGGACATTTGGTTTGAGCGCAATCATTAAACTTAGGTCTAAAAAGCCATTTAAGCCTTTTCACAGTGAGATCTATGCGATATGGCCGAGAAATGTAATTTTGATGTTAACTCCCAAACCGCTGCGCAGAAGTCAACCAAACTTCACCCAATAGTGTATTGTATCACAATCTAGTAGTTACATTTGAAAATTTTGTTCTAGGAAATTTTGTTTGGGCGCAATCATCAAACTTAATTAAAAAAGTCATTTAAGCCTTTTCACAGTGAGATCTATGCGATATGGCCGAGAAATGTAATTTTGATGTTAACTCCCAAACCGCTGCGCAGAAGTCAACCAAACTTCACCCATTAGTGTATTGTATCACAATCTAGTAGTTACATGTGAAAATTTGGTTCTAGGACATTTGATTTGAGCGCAATCCTCAAACTTAGGTCAAAAAAGCCATTTAAGCCTTTTCACAGTGAGATCTATGCGATATGGCCGAGAAATGTAATTTTGATGTTAAATCCCAAACCGCTGCGCAGAAGTCAACTAAACTTCACCCAATAGTGTATTGTATCACATTCTAGTAGTTACATTTGAAAATTTCGTTCTAGGACATTTGGTTTGAGCGCAATCATTAAACTTAATTAAAAAAGTCATTTAAGCCTTTTCACAGTGAGATCTATGCGATATGGCCGAGAAATGTAATTTTGATGTTAACTCCCAAACCGCTGCGCAGAAGTCAACCAAACTTCACCCAATAGTGTATTGTATCACAATCTAGTAGTTACATTTGAAAATTTTGTTCTAGGACATTTTGTTTGAACGCAATCATCAAACTTAATTAAAAAAGTCATTTAAGCCTTTTCACAGTGAGATCTATGCGATATGGCCGAGAAATGTAATTTTGATGTTAACTCCCAAACCGCTGCGCTGAAGTCAACCAAACTTCACCCAATAGTGTATTGTATCACAATCTAGTAGTTACATTTGAAAATTTTGTTCTAGGAAATTTTGTTTGAGCGCAATCATCAAACTTAATTAAAAAAGTCATTTAAGCCTTTTCACAGTGAGATCTATGCAATATGGCCGAGAAATGTAATTTTGATGTTAACTCCCAAACCGCTGCGCAGAAGTCAACCAAACTTCACCCAATAGTGTATTGTATCACATTCTAGTAGTTACATTTGAAAATTTCGTTCTAGGACATTTGGTTTGAGCGCAATCATTAAACTTAGGTCAAAAAAGCCATTTAAGCCTTTTCACAGTGAGATCTATGCGATATGGCCGAGAAATGTAATTTTGATGTTAACTCCCAAACCGCTGCGCAGAAGTCAACCAAACTTCACCCAATAGTGTATTGTATCACAATCTAGTAGTTACATTTGAAAATTTTGTTCTAGGACATTTTGTTTGAACGCAATCATCAAACTTAATTAAAAAAGTCATTTAAGCCTTTTCACAGTGAGATCTATGCGATATGGCCGAGAAATGTAATTTTGATGTTAACTCCCAAACCGCTGCGCAGAAGTCAACCAAACTTCACCCAATAGTGTATTGTATCACAATCTAGTAGTTACATTTGAAAATTTTGTTCTAGGACATTTTGTTTGAGCGCAATCCTCAAACTTAGGTCAAAAAAGCCATTTAAGCCTTTTCACAGTGAGATCTATGCGATATGGCCGAGAAATGTAATTTTGATGTTAACTCCCAAACCGCTGCGCAGAAGTCAACCAAACTTCACCCAATAGTGTATTGTATCACAATCTAGTAGTTACATTTGAAAATTTTGTTCTAGGAAATTTTGTTTGAGCGCAATCATCAAACTTAATTAAAAAAGTCATTTAAGCCTTTTCACAGTGAGATCTATGCGATATGGCCGAGAAATGTAATTTTGATGTTAACTCCCAAACCGCTGCGCAGAAGTCAACCAAACTTCACCCAATAGTGTATTGTATCACAATCTAGTAGTTACATTTGAAAATTTTGTTCTAGGAAATTTTGTTTGAGCGCAATCATCAAACTTAATTAAAAAAGTCATTTAAGCCTTTTCACAGTGAGATCTATGCGATATGGCCGAGAAATGTAATTTTGATGTTAACTCCCAAACCGCTGCGCAGAAGTCAACCAAACTTCACCCATTAGTGTATTGTATCACAATCTAGTAGTTACATGTGAAAATTTGGTTCTAGGACATTTGATTTGAGCGCAATCCTCAAACTTAGGTCAAAAAAGCCATTTAAGCCTTTTCACAGTGAGATCTATGCGATATGGCCGAGAAATGTAAATTTGATGTTAACTCCCAAACCGCTGCGCAGAAGTCAACCAAACTTCACCCAATAATGTATTGTATCACATTCTAGTAGTTACATTTGAAAATTTCGTTCTAGGACATTTGGTTTGAGCGCAATTATTAAACTTAGGTCAAAAAAGCCATTTAAGCCTTTTCACAGTGAGATCTATGCGATATGGCCGAGAAATGTAATTTTGATGTTAACTCCCAAACCGCTGCGCAGAAGTCAACCAAACTTCACCCAATAGTGTATTGTATCACAATCTAGTAGTTACATTTGAAAATTTTGTTCTAGGACATTTTGTTTGAACGCAATCATCAAACTTAATTAAAAAAGTCATTTAAGCCTTTTCACAGTGAGATCTATGCGATAGGGCCGAGAAATGTAATTTTGATGTTAACTCCCAAAACGCTGCGCAGAAGTCAACCAAACTTCACCCAATAGTGTATTGTATCACAATCTAGTAGTTACATTTGAAAATTTTGTTCTAGGAAATTTTGTTTGAGCGCAATCATCAAACTTAATTAAAAAAGTCATTTAAGCCTTTTCACAGTGAGATCTATGCGATATGGCCGAGAAATGTAATTTTGATGTTAACTCCCAAACCGCTGCGCAGAAGTCAACCAAACTTCACCCATTAGTGTATTGTATCACAATCTAGTAGTTACATGTGGAAATTTGGTTATTGGACATTTGATTTGAGCGCAATCCTCAAACTTAGGTCAAAAAAGCCATTTAAGCCTTTTCACAGTGAGATCCATGCGATATGGCCGAGAAATGTAATTTTGATGTTAACTCCCAAACCGCTGCGCAGAAGTCAACCAAACTTCACCCATTAGTGTATTGTATCACAATCTAGTAGTTACATGTGGAAATTTGGTTCTAGGACATTTGATTTGAGCGCAATCCTCAAACTTAGGTCAAAAAAGCCATTTAAGCCTTTTCACAGTGAGATCTATGCGATATGGCCGAGAAATGTAATTTTGATGTTAACTCCCAAACCGCTGCGCAGAAGTCAACCAAACTTCACCCAATAGTGTATTGTATCACATTCTAGTAGTTACATTTGAAAATTTCGTTCTAGGACATTTGGTTTGAGCGCAATCATTAAACTTAGGTCAAAAAAGCCATTTAAGCCTTTTCACAGTGAGATCTATGCGATATGGCCGAGAAATGTAATTTTGATGTTAACTCCCAAACCGCTGCGCAGAAGTCAACCAAACTTCACCCAATAGTGTATTGTATCACAATCTAGTAGTTACATTTGAAAATTTTGTTCTAGGACATTTTGTTTGAACGCAATCATCAAACTTAATTAAAAAAGTCATTTAAGCCTTTTCACAGTGAGATCTATGCGATATGGCCGAGAAATGTAATTTTGATGTTAACTCCCAAACCGCTGCGCTGAAGTCAACCAAACTTCACCCAATAGTGTATTGTATCACAATCTAGTAGTTACATTTGAAAATTTTGTTCTAGGAAATTTTGTTTGAGCGCAATAATCAAACTTAATTAAAAAAGTAATTTAAGCCTTTTCACAGTGAGATCTATGCGATATGGCCGAGAAATGTAATTTTGATGTTAACTCCCAAACCGCTGCGCAGAAGTCAACCAAACTTCACCCATTAGTGTATTGTATCACAATCTAGTAGTTACATGTGAAAATTTGGTTCTAGGACATTTGATTTGAGCGCAATCCTCAAACTTAGGTCAAAAAAGCCATTTAAGCCTTTTCACAGTGAGATCTATGCGATATGGCCGAGAAATGTAAATTTGATGTTAACTCCCAAACCGCTGCGCAGAAGTCAACCAAACTTCACCCAATAGTGTATTGTATCACATTCTAGTAGTCACATTTGAAAATTTCGTTCTAGGACATTTGGTTTGAGCGCAATTATTAAACTTAGGTCAAAAAAGCCATTTAAGCCTTTTCACAGTGAGATCTATGCGATATGGCCGAGAAATGTAATTTTGATGTTAACTCCCAAACCGCTGCGCAGAAGTCAACCAAACTTCACCCAATAGTGTATTGTATCACAATCTAGTAGTTACATTTGAAAATTTTGTTCTAGGACATTTTGTTTGAACGCAATCATCAAACTTAATTAAAAAAGTCATTTAAGCCTTTTCACAGTGAGATCTATGCGATAGGGCCGAGAAATGTAATTTTGATGTTAACTCCCAAAACGCTGCGCAGAAGTCAACCAAACTTCACCCAATAGTGTATTGTATCACAATCTAGTAGTTACATTTGAAAATTTTGTTCTAGGAAATTTTGTTTGAGCGCAATCATCAAACTTAATTAAAAAAGTCATTTAAGCCATTTCACAGTGAGATCTATGCGATATGGCCGAGAAATGTAATTTTGATGTTAACTCCCAAACCGCTGCGCAGAAGTCAACCAAACTTCACCCATTAGTGTATTGTATCACAATCTAGTAGTTACATGTGGAAATTTGGTTATTGGACATTTGATTTGAGCGCAATCCTCAAACTTAGGTCAAAAAAGCCATTTAAGCCTTTTCACAGTGAGATCCATGCGATATGGCCGAGAAATGTAATTTTGATGTTAACTCCCAAACCGCTGCGCAGAAGTCAACCAAACTTCACCCATTAGTGTATTGTATCACAATCTAGTAGTTACATGTGGAAATTTGGTTCTAGGACATTTGATTTGAGCGCAATCCTCAAACTTAGGTCAAAAAAGCCATTTAAGCCTTTTCACAGTGAGATCTATGCGATATGGCCGAGAAATGTAATTTTGATGTTAACTCCCAAACCGCTGCGCAGAAGTCAACCAAACTTCACCCAATAGTGTATTGTATCACATTCTAGTAGTTACATTTGAAAATTTCGTTCAAGGACATTTGGTTTGAGCGCAATCATTAAACTTAGGTCAAAAAAGCCATTTAAGCCTTTTCACAGTGAGATCTATGCGATATGGCCGAGAAATGTAATTTTGATGTTAACTCCCAAACCGCTGCGCAGAAGTCAACCAAACTTCACCCAATAGTGTATTGTATCACAATCTAGTAGTTACATTTGAAAATTTTGTTCTAGGAAATTTTGTTTGAGCGCAATCATCAAACTTAATTAAAAAAGTCATTTAAGCCTTTTCACAGTGAGATCTATGCGATATGGCCGAGAAATGTAATTTTGATGTTAACTCCCAAACCGCTGCGCAGAAGTCAACCAAACTTCACCCAATAGTGTATTGTATCACATTCTAGTAGTTACATTTGAAAATTTTGTTCTAGGACATTTGGTTTGAGCGCAATTATTAAACTTAGGTCAAAAAAGCCATTTAAGCCTTTTCACAGTGAGATCTATGCGATATGGCCGAGAAATGTAATTTTGATGTTAACTCCCAAACCGCTGCGCAGAAGTCAACCAAACTTCACCCAATAGTGTATTGTATCACATTCTAGTAGTTACATTTGAAAATTTCGTTCTAGGACATTTGGTTTGAGCGCAATCATTAAACTTAGGTCAAAAAAGCCATTTAAGCCTTTTCACAGTGAGATCTATGCGATATGGCCGAGAAATGTAATTTTGATGTTAACTCCCAAACCGCTGCGCAGAAGTCAACTAAACTTCACCCAATAGTGTATTGTATCACATTCTAGTAGTTACATTTGAAAATTTCGTTCTAGGACATTTGGTTTGAGCGCAATCATTAAACTTAATTAAAAAAGCCATTTAAGCCTTTTCACAGTGAGATCTATGCAATATGGCCGAGAAATGTAATTTTGATGTTAACTCCCAAACCGCTGCGCAGAAGTCAACCAAACTTCACCCAATAGTGTATTGTATCACATTCTAGTAGTTACATTTGAAAATTTCGTTCTAGGACATTTGGTTTGAGCGCAATCATTAAACTTAGGTCAAAAAAGCCATTTAAGCCTTTTCACAGTGAGATCTATGCGATATGGCCGAGAAATGTAATTTTGATGTTAACTCCCAAACCGCTGCGCAGAAGTCAACCAAACTTCACCCAATAGTGTATTGTATCACAATCTAGTAGTTACATTTGAAAATTTTGTTCTAGGACATTTTGTTTGAACGCAATCATCAAACTTAATTAAAAAAGTCATTTAAGCCTTTTCACAGTGAGATCTATGCGATATGGCCGAGAAATGTAATTTTGATGTTAACTCCCAAACCGCTGCGCAGAAGTCAACCAAACTTCACCCAATAGTGTATTGTATCACAATCTAGTAGTTACATTTGAAAATTTTGTTCTAGGACATTTTGTTTGAGCGCAATCCTCAAACTTAGGTCAAAAAAGCCATTTAAGCCTTTTCACAGTGAGATCTATGCGATATGGCCGAGAAATGTAATTTTGATGTTAACTCCCAAACCGCTGCGCAGAAGTCAACCAAACTTCACCCAATAGTGTATTGTATCACAATCTAGTAGTTACATTTGAAAATTTTGTTCTAGGAAATTTTGTTTGAGCGCAATCATCAAACTTAATTAAAAAAGTCATTTAAGCCTTTTCACAGTGAGATCTATGCGATATGGCCGAGAAATGTAATTTTGATGTTAACTCCCAAACCGCTGCGCAGAAGTCAACCAAACTTCACCCAATAGTGTATTGTATCACAATCTAGTAGTTACATTTGAAAATTTTGTTCTAGGAAATTTTGTTTGAGCGCAATCATCAAACTTAATTAAAAAAGTCATTTAAGCCTTTTCACAGTGAGATCTATGCGATATGGCCGAGAAATGTAATTTTGATGTTAACTCCCAAACCGCTGCGCAGAAGTCAACCAAACTTCACCCATTAGTGTATTGTATCACAATCTAGTAGTTACATGTGAAAATTTGGTTCTAGGACATTTGATTTGAGCGCAATCCTCAAACTTAGGTCAAAAAAGCCATTTAAGCCTTTTCACAGTGAGATCTATGCGATATGGCCGAGAAATGTAAATTTGATGTTAACTCCCAAACCGCTGCGCAGAAGTCAACCAAACTTCACCCAATAGTGTATTGTATCACATTCTAGTAGTTACATTTGAAAATTTCGTTCTATGACATTTGGTTTGAGCGCAATTATTAAACTTAGGTCAAAAAAGCCATTTAAGCCTTTTCACAGTGAGATCTATGCGATATGGCCGAGAAATGTAATTTTGATGTTAACTCCCAAACCGCTGCGCAGAAGTCAACCAAACTTCACCCAATAGTGTATTGTATCACAATCTAGTAGTTACATTTAAAAATTTTGTTCTAGGACATTTTGTTTGAACGCAATCATCAAACTTAATTAAAAAAGTCATTTAAGCCTTTTCACAGTGAGATCTATGCGATAGGGCCGAGAAATGTAATTTTGATGTTAACTCCCAAAACGCTGCGCAGAAGTCAACCAAACTTCACCCAATAGTGTATTGTATCACAATCTAGTAGTTACATTTGAAAATTTTGTTGTAGGAAATTTTGTTTGAGCGCAATCATCAAACTTAATTAAAAAAGTCATTTAAGCCTTTTCACAGTGAGATCTATGCGATATGGCCGAGAAATGTAATTTTGATGTTAACTCCCAAACCGCTGCGCAGAAGTCAACCAAACTTCACCCATTAGTGTATTGTATCACAATCTAGTAGTTACATGTGGAAATTTGGTTATTGGACATTTGATTTGAGCGCAATCCTCAAACTTAGGTCAAAAAAGCCATTTAAGCCTTTTCACAGTGAGATCCATGCGATATGGCCGAGAAATGTAATTTTGATGTTAACTCCCAAACCGCTGCGCAGAAGTCAACCAAACTTCACCCATTAGTGTATTGTATCACAATCTAGTAGTTACATGTGGAAATTTGGTTCTAGGACATTTGATTTGAGCGCAATCCTCAAACTTAGGTCAAAAAAGCCATTTAAGCCTTTTCACAGTGAGATCTATGCGATATGGCCGAGAAATGTAAATTTGATGTTAACTCCCAAACCGCTGCGCAGAAGTCAACCAAACTTCACCCAATAGTGTATTGTATCACATTCTAGTAGTTACATTTGAAAATTTTGTTCTAGGACATTTGGTTTGAGCGCAATTATTAAACTTAGGTCAAAAAAGCCATTTAAGCCTTTTCACAGTGAGATCTATGCGATATGGCCGAGAAATGTAATTTTGATGTTAACTCCCAAACCGCTGCGCAGAAGTCAACCAAACTTCACCCAATAGTGTATTGTATCACATTCTAGTAGTTACATTTGAAAATTTCGTTCTAGGACATTTGGTTTGAGCGCAATCATTAAACTTAGGTCAAAAAAGCCATTTAAGCCTTTTCACAGTGAGATCTATGCGATATGGCCGAGAAATGTAATTTTGATGTTAACTCCCAAACCGCTGCGCAGAAGTCAACTAAACTTCACCCAATAGTGTATTGTATCACATTCTAGTAGTTACATTTGAAAATTTCGTTCTAGGACATTTGGTTTGAGCGCAATCATTAAACTTAATTAAAAAAGCCATTTAAGCCTTTTCACAGTGAGATCTATGCAATATGGCCGAGAAATGTAATTTTGATGTTAACTCCCAAACCGCTGCGCAGAAGTCAACCAAACTTCACCCAATAGTGTATTGTATCACATTCTAGTAGTTACATTTGAAAATTTCGTTCTAGGACATTTGGTTTGAGCGCAATCATTAAACTTAGGTCAAAAAAGCCATTTAAGCCTTTTCACAGTGAGATCTATGCGATATGGCCGAGAAATGTAATTTTGATGTTAACTCCCAAACCGCTGCGCAGAAGTCAACCAAACTTCACCCAATAGTGTATTGTATCACAATCTAGTAGTTACATTTGAAAATTTTGTTCTAGGACATTTTGTTTGAACGCAATCATCAAACTTAATTAAAAAAGTCATTTAAGCCTTTTCACAGTGAGATCTATGCGATATGGCCGAGAAATGTAATTTTGATGTTAACTCCCAAACCGCTGCGCAGAAGTCAACCAAACTTCACCCAATAGTGTATTGTATCACAATCTAGTAGTTACATTTGAAAATTTTGTTCTAGGACATTTTGTTTGAGCGCAATCCTCAAACTTAGGTCAAAAAAGCCATTTAAGCCTTTTCACAGTGAGATCTATGCGATATGGCCGAGAAATGTAATTTTGATGTTAACTCCCAAACCGCTGCGCAGAAGTCAACCAAACTTCACCCAATAGTGTATTGTATCACAATCTAGTAGTTACATTTGAAAATTTTGTTCTAGGAAATTTTGTTTGAGCGCAATCATCAAACTTAATTAAAAAAGTCATTTAAGCCTTTTCACAGTGAGATCTATGCGATATGGCCGAGAAATGTAATTTTGATGTTAACTCCCAAACCGCTGCGCAGAAGTCAACCAAACTTCACCCAATAGTGTATTGTATCACAATCTAGTAGTTACATTTGAAAATTTTGTTCTAGGAAATTTTGTTTGAGCGCAATCATCAAACTTAATTAAAAAAGTCATTTAAGCCTTTTCACAGTGAGATCTATGCGATATGGCCGAGAAATGTAATTTTGATGTTAACTCCCAAACCGCTGCGCAGAAGTCAACCAAACTTCACCCATTAGTGTATTGTATCACAATCTAGTAGTTACATGTGAAAATTTGGTTCTAGGACATTTGATTTGAGCGCAATCCTCAAACTTAGGTCAAAAAAGCCATTTAAGCCTTTTCACAGTGAGATCTATGCGATATGGCCGAGAAATGTAAATTTGATGTTAACTCCCAAACCGCTGCGCAGAAGTCAACCAAACTTCACCCAATAATGTATTGTATCACATTCTAGTAGTTACATTTGAAAATTTCGTTCTAGGACATTTGGTTTGAGCGCAATTATTAAACTTAGGTCAAAAAAGCCATTTAAGCCTTTTCACAGTGAGATCTATGCGATATGGCCGAGAAATGTAATTTTGATGTTAACTCCCAAACCGCTGCGCAGAAGTCAACCAAACTTCACCCAATAGTGTATTGTATCACAATCTAGTAGTTACATTTGAAAATTTTGTTCTAGGACATTTTGTTTGAACGCAATCATCAAACTTAATTAAAAAAGTCATTTAAGCCTTTTCACAGTGAGATCTATGCGATAGGGCCGAGAAATGTAATTTTGATGTTAACTCCCAAAACGCTGCGCAGAAGTCAACCAAACTTCACCCAATAGTGTATTGTATCACAATCTAGTAGTTACATTTGAAAATTTTGTTCTAGGAAATTTTGTTTGAGCGCAATCATCAAACTTAATTAAAAAAGTCATTTAAGCCTTTTCACAGTGAGATCTATGCGATATGGCCGAGAAATGTAATTTTGATGTTAACTCCCAAACCGCTGCGCAGAAGTCAACCAAACTTCACCCATTAGTGTATTGTATCACAATCTAGTAGTTACATGTGGAAATTTGGTTATTGGACATTTGATTTGAGCGCAATCCTCAAACTTAGGTCAAAAAAGCCATTTAAGCCTTTTCACAGTGAGATCCATGCGATATGGCCGAGAAATGTAATTTTGATGTTAACTCCCAAACCGCTGCGCAGAAGTCAACCAAACTTCACCCATTAGTGTATTGTATCACAATCTAGTAGTTACATGTGGAAATTTGGTTCTAGGACATTTGATTTGAGCGCAATCCTCAAACTTAGGTCAAAAAAGCCATTTAAGCCTTTTCACAGTGAGATCTATGCGATATGGCCGAGAAATGTAATTTTGATGTTAACTCCCAAACCGCTGCGCAGAAGTCAACCAAACTTCACCCAATAGTGTATTGTATCACATTCTAGTAGTTACATTTGAAAATTTCGTTCTAGGACATTTGGTTTGAGCGCAATCATTAAACTTAGGTCAAAAAAGCCATTTAAGCCTTTTCACAGTGAGATCTATGCGATATGGCCGAGAAATGTAATTTTGATGTTAACTCCCAAACCGCTGCGCAGAATTCAACCAAACTTCACCCAATAGTGTATTGTATCACAATCTAGTAGTTACATTTGAAAATTTTGTTCTAGGAAATTTTGTTTGAGCGCAATCATCAAACTTAATTAAAAAAGTCATTTAAGCCTTTTCACAGTGAGATCTATGCGATATGGCCGAGAAATGTAATTTTGATGTTAACTCCCAAACCGCTGCGCAGAAGTCAACCAAACTTCACCCATTAGTGTATTGTATCACAATCTAGTAGTTACATGTGAAAATTTGGTTCTAGGACATTTGATTTGAGCGCAATCCTCAAACTTAGGTCAAAAAAGCCATTTAAGCCTTTTCACAGTGAGATCTATGCGATATGGCCGAGAAATGTAAATTTGATGTTAACTCCCAAACCGCTGCGCAGAAGTCAACCAAACTTCACCCAATAGTGTATTGTATCACATTCTAGTAGTTACATTTGAAAATTTCGTTCTATGACATTTGGTTTGAGCGCAATTATTAAACTTAGGTCAAAAAAGCCATTTAAGCCTTTTCACAGTGAGATCTATGCGATATGGCCGAGAAATGTAATTTTGATGTTAACTCCCAAACCGCTGCGCAGAAGTCAACCAAACTTCACCCAATAGTGTATTGTATCACAATCTAGTAGTTACATTTAAAAATTTTGTTCTAGGACATTTTGTTTGAACGCAATCATCAAACTTAATTAAAAAAGTCATTTAAGCCTTTTCACAGTGAGATCTATGCGATAGGGCCGAGAAATGTAATTTTGATGTTAACTCCCAAAACGCTGCGCAGAAGTCAACCAAACTTCACCCAATAGTGTATTGTATCACAATCTAGTAGTTACATTTGAAAATTTTGTTGTAGGAAATTTTGTTTGAGCGCAATCATCAAACTTAATTAAAAAAGTCATTTAAGCCTTTTCACAGTGAGATCTATGCGATATGGCCGAGAAATGTAATTTTGATGTTAACTCCCAAACCGCTGCGCAGAAGTCAACCAAACTTCACCCATTAGTGTATTGTATCACAATCTAGTAGTTACATGTGGAAATTTGGTTATTGGACATTTGATTTGAGCGCAATCCTCAAACTTAGGTCAAAAAAGCCATTTAAGCCTTTTCACAGTGAGATCCATGCGATATGGCCGAGAAATGTAATTTTGATGTTAACTCCCAAACCGCTGCGCAGAAGTCAACCAAACTTCACCCATTAGTGTATTGTATCACAATCTAGTAGTTACATGTGGAAATTTGGTTCTAGGACATTTGATTTGAGCGCAATCCTCAAACTTAGGTCAAAAAAGCCATTTAAGCCTTTTCACAGTGAGATCTATGCGATATGGCCGAGAAATGTAATTTTGATGTTAACTCCCAAACCGCTGCGCAGAAGTCAACCAAACTTCACCCAATAGTGTATTGTATCACATTCTAGTAGTTACATTTGAAAATTTAGTTCTAGGACATTTGGTTTGAGCGCAATTATTAAACTTAGGTCAAAAAAGCCATTTAAGCCTTTTCACAGTGAGATCTATGCGATATGGCCGAGAAATGTAATTTTGATGTTAACTCCCAAACCGCTGCGCAGAAGTCAACCAAACTTCACCCAATAGTGTATTGTATCACAATCTAGTAGTTACATTTGAAAATTTTGTTCTAGGAAATTTTGTTTGAGCGCAATCATCAAACTTAATTAAAAAAGTCATTTAAGCCTTTTCACAGTGAGATCTATGCGATATGGCCGAGAAATGTAATTTTGATGTTAACTCCCAAACCGCTGCGCAGAAGTCAACCAAACTTCACCCATTAGTGTATTGTATCACAATCTAGTAGTTACATGTGAAAATTTGGTTCTAGGACATTTGATTTGAGCGCAATCCTCAAACTTAGGTCAAAAAAGCCATTTAAGCCTTTTCACAGTGAGATCTATGCGATATGGCCGAGAAATGTAAATTTGATGTTAACTCCCAAACCGCTGCGCAGAAGTCAACCAAACTTCACCCAATAGTGTATTGTATCACATTCTAGTAGTTACATTTGAAAATTTCGTTCTAGGACATTTGGTTTGAGCGCAATCATTAAACTTAGGTCAAAAAAGCCATTTAAGCCTTTTCACAGTGAGATCTATGCGATATGGCCGAGAAATGTAATTTTGATGTTAACTCCCAAACCGCTGCGCAGAAGTCAACCAAACTTCACCCAATAGTGTATTGTATCACAATCTAGTAGTTACATTTGAAAATTTTGTTCTAGGACATTTTGTTTGAACGCAATCATCAAACTTAATTAAAAAAGTCATTTAAGCCTTTTCACAGTGAGATCTATGCGATATGGCCGAGAAATGTAATTTTGATGTTAACTCCCAAACCGCTGCGCAGAAGTCAACCAAACTTCACCCAATAGTGTATTGTATCACAATCTAGTAGTTACATTTGAAAATTTTGTTCTAGGACATTTTGTTTGAGCGCAATCCTCAAACTTAGGTCAAAAAAGCCATTTAAGCCTTTTCACAGTGAGATCTATGCGATATGGCCGAGAAATGTAATTTTGATGTTAACTCCCAAACCGCTGCGCAGAAGTCAACCAAACTTCACCCAATAGTGTATTGTATCACAATCTAGTAGTTACATTTGAAAATTTTGTTCTAGGAAATTTTGTTTGAGCGCAATCATCAAACTTAATTAAAAAAGTCATTTAAGCCTTTTCACAGTGAGATCTATGCGATATGGCCGAGAAATGTAATTTTGATGTTAACTCCCAAACCGCTGCGCAGAAGTCAACCAAACTTCACCCAATAGTGTATTGTATCACAATCTAGTAGTTACATTTGAAAATTTTGTTCTAGGAAATTTTGTTTGAGCGCAATCATCAAACTTAATTAAAAAAGTCATTTAAGCCTTTTCACAGTGAGATCTATGCGATATGGCCGAGAAATGTAATTTTGATGTTAACTCCCAAACCGCTGCGCAGAAGTCAACCAAACTTCACCCATTAGTGTATTGTATCACAATCTAGTAGTTACATGTGAAAATTTGGTTCTAGGACATTTGATTTGAGCGCAATCCTCAAACTTAGGTCAAAAAAGCCATTTAAGCCTTTTCACAGTGAGATCTATGCGATATGGCCGAGAAATGTAAATTTGATGTTAACTCCCAAACCGCTGCGCAGAAGTCAACCAAACTTCACCCAATAATGTATTGTATCACATTCTAGTAGTTACATTTGAAAATTTCGTTCTAGGACATTTGGTTTGAGCGCAATTATTAAACTTAGGTCAAAAAAGCCATTTAAGCCTTTTCACAGTGAGATCTATGCGATATGGCCGAGAAATGTAATTTTGATGTTAACTCCCAAACCGCTGCGCAGAAGTCAACCAAACTTCACCCAATAGTGTATTGTATCACAATCTAGTAGTTACATTTGAAAATTTTGTTGTAGGAAATTTTGTTTGAGCGCAATCATCAAACTTAATTAAAAAAGTCATTTAAGCCTTTTCACAGTGAGATCTATGCGATATGGCCGAGAAATGTAATTTTGATGTTAACTCCCAAACCGCTGCGCAGAAGTCAACCAAACTTCACCCATTAGTGTATTGTATCACAATCTAGTAGTTACATGTGGAAATTTGGTTATTGGACATTTGATTTGAGCGCAATCCTCAAACTTAGGTCAAAAAAGCCATTTAAGCCTTTTCACAGTGAGATCCATGCGATATGGCCGAGAAATGTAATTTTGATGTTAACTCCCAAACCGCTGCGCAGAAGTCAACCAAACTTCACCCATTAGTGTATTGTATCACAATCTAGTAGTTACATGTGGAAATTTGGTTCTAGGACATTTGATTTGAGCGCAATCCTCAAACTTAGGTCAAAAAAGCCATTTAAGCCTTTTCACAGTGAGATCTATGCGATATGGCCGAGAAATGTAATTTTGATGTTAACTCCCAAACCGCTGCGCAGAAGTCAACCAAACTTCACCCAATAGTGTATTGTATCACATTCTAGTAGTTACATTTGAAAATTTAGTTCTAGGACATTTGGTTTGAGCGCAATTATTAAACTTAGGTCAAAAAAGCCATTTAAGCCTTTTCACAGTGAGATCTATGCGATATGGCCGAGAAATGTAATTTTGATGTTAACTCCCAAACCGCTGCGCAGAAGTCAACCAAACTTCACCCAATAGTGTATTGTATCACAATCTAGTAGTTACATTTGAAAATTTTGTTCTAGGAAATTTTGTTTGAGCGCAATCATCAAACTTAATTAAAAAAGTCATTTAAGCCTTTTCACAGTGAGATCTATGCGATATGGCCGAGAAATGTAATTTTGATGTTAACTCCCAAACCGCTGCGCAGAAGTCAACCAAACTTCACCCATTAGTGTATTGTATCACAATCTAGTAGTTACATGTGAAAATTTGGTTCTAGGACATTTGATTTGAGCGCAATCCTCAAACTTAGGTCAAAAAAGCCATTTAAGCCTTTTCACAGTGAGATCTATGCGATATGGCCGAGAAATGTAAATTTGATGTTAACTCCCAAACCGCTGCGCAGAAGTCAACCAAACTTCACCCAATAGTGTATTGTATCACATTCTAGTAGTTACATTTGAAAATTTCGTTCTAGGACATTTGGTTTGAGCGCAATCATTAAACTTAGGTCAAAAAAGCCATTTAAGCCTTTTCACAGTGAGATCTATGCGATATGGCCGAGAAATGTAATTTTGATGTTAACTCCCAAACCGCTGCGCAGAAGTCAACCAAACTTCACCCAATAGTGTATTGTATCACAATCTAGTAGTTACATTTGAAAATTTTGTTCTAGGACATTTTGTTTGAACGCAATCATCAAACTTAATTAAAAAAGTCATTTAAGCCTTTTCACAGTGAGATCTATGCGATATGGCCGAGAAATGTAATTTTGATGTTAACTCCCAAACCGCTGCGCAGAAGTCAACCAAACTTCACCCAATAGTGTATTGTATCACAATCTAGTAGTTACATTTGAAAATTTTGTTCTAGGACATTTTGTTTGAGCGCAATCCTCAAACTTAGGTCAAAAAAGCCATTTAAGCCTTTTCACAGTGAGATCTATGCGATATGGCCGAGAAATGTAATTTTGATGTTAACTCCCAAACCGCTGCGCAGAAGTCAACCAAACTTCACCCAATAGTGTATTGTATCACAATCTAGTAGTTACATTTGAAAATTTTGTTCTAGGAAATTTTGTTTGAGCGCAATCATCAAACTTAATTAAAAAAGTCATTTAAGCCTTTTCACAGTGAGATCTATGCGATATGGCCGAGAAATGTAATTTTGATGTTAACTCCCAAACCGCTGCGCAGAAGTCAACCAAACTTCACCCAATAGTGTATTGTATCACAATCTAGTAGTTACATTTGAAAATTTTGTTCTAGGAAATTTTGTTTGAGCGCAATCATCAAACTTAATTAAAAAAGTCATTTAAGCCTTTTCACAGTGAGATCTATGCGATATGGCCGAGAAATGTAATTTTGATGTTAACTCCCAAACCGCTGCGCAGAAGTCAACCAAACTTCACCCATTAGTGTATTGTATCACAATCTAGTAGTTACATGTGAAAATTTGGTTCTAGGACATTTGATTTGAGCGCAATCCTCAAACTTAGGTCAAAAAAGCCATTTAAGCCTTTTCACAGTGAGATCTATGCGATATGGCCGAGAAATGTAAATTTGATGTTAACTCCCAAACCGCTGCGCAGAAGTCAACCAAACTTCACCCAATAATGTATTGTATCACATTCTAGTAGTTACATTTGAAAATTTCGTTCTAGGACATTTGGTTTGAGCGCAATTATTAAACTTAGGTCAAAAAAGCCATTTAAGCCTTTTCACAGTGAGATCTATGCGATATGGCCGAGAAATGTAATTTTGATGTTAACTCCCAAACCGCTGCGCAGAAGTCAACCAAACTTCACCCAATAGTGTATTGTATCACAATCTAGTAGTTACATTTGAAAATTTTGTTCTAGGACATTTTGTTTGAACGCAATCATCAAACTTAATTAAAAAAGTCATTTAAGCCTTTTCACAGTGAGATCTATGCGATATGGCCGAGAAATGTAATTTTGATGTTAACTCCCAAACCGCTGCGCAGAAGTCAACCAAACTTCACCCAATAGTGTATTGTATCACAATCTAGTAGTTACATTTGAAAATTTTGTTCTAGGACATTTTGTTTGAGCGCAATCCTCAAACTTAGGTCAAAAAAGCCATTTAAGCCTTTTCACAGTGAGATCTATGCGATATGGCCGAGAAATGTAATTTTGATGTTAACTCCCAAACCGCTGCGCAGAAGTCAACCAAACTTCACCCAATAGTGTATTGTATCACAATCTAGTAATTACATTTGAAAATTTTGTTCTAGGAAATTTTGTTTGAGCGCAATCATCAAACTTAATTAAAAAAGTCATTTAAGCCTTTTCACAGTGAGATCTATGCGATATGGCCGAGAAATGTAATTTTGATGTTAACTCCCAAACCGCTGCGCAGAAGTCAACCAAACTTCACCCAATAGTGTATTGTATCACATTCTAGTAGTTACATTTGAAAATTTCGTTCTAGGACATTTGGTTTGAGCGCAATCATTAAACTTAGGTCAAAAAAGCCATTTAAGCCTTTTCACAGTGAGATCTATGCGATATGGCCGAGAAATGTAAATTTGATGTTAACTCCCAAACCGCTGCGCAGAAGTCAACCAAACTTCACCCAATAATGTATTGTATCACATTCTAGTAGTTACATTGGAAAATTTCGTTCTAGGACATTTGGTTTGAGCGCAATTATTAAACTTAGGTAAAAAAAGCCATTTAAGCCTTTTCACAGTGAGATCTATGCGATATGGCCGAGAAATGTAATTTTGATGTTAACTCCCAAACCGCTGCGCAGAAGTCAACCAAACTTCACCCAATAGTGTATTGTATCACAATCTAGTAGTTACATTTGAAAATTTTGTTCTAGGACATTTTGTTTGAACGCAATCATCAAACTTAATTAAAAAAGTCATTTAAGCCTTTTCACAGTGAGATCTATGCGATAGGGCCGAGAAATGTAATTTTGATGTTAACTCCCAAAACGCTGCGCAGAAGTCAACCAAACTTCACCCATTAGTGTATTGTATCACAATCTAGTAGTTACATTTGAAAATTTTGTTCTAGGAAATTTTGTTTGAGCGCAATCCTCAAACTTAGGTCAAAAAAGCCATTTAAGCCTTTTCACAGTGAGATCCATGCGATATGGCCGAGAAATGTAATTTTGATGTTAACTCCCAAACCGCTGCGCAGAAGTCAACCAAACTTCACCCATTAGTGTATTGTATCACAATCTAGTAGTTACATGTGGAAATTTGGTTCTAGGACATTTGATTTGAGCGCAATCCTCAAACTTAGGTCAAAAAAGCCATTTAAGCCTTTTCACAGTGAGATCTATGCGATATGGCCGAGAAATGTAATTTTGATGTTAACTCCCAAACCGCTGCGCAGAAGTCAACCAAACTTCACCCAATAGTGTATTGTATCACATTCTAGTAGTTACATTTGAAAATTTCGTTCTAGGACATTTGGTTTGAGCGCAATCATTAAACTTAGGTCAAAAAAGCCATTTAAGCCTTTTCACAGTGAGATCTATGCGATATGGCCGAGAAATGTAATTTTGATGTTAACTCCCAAACCGCTGCGCAGAAGTCAACTAAACTTCACCCAATAGTGTATTGTATCACATTCTAGTAGTTACATTTGAAAATTTCGTTCTAGGACATTTGGTTTGAGCGCAATCATTAAACTTAATTAAAAAAGCCATTTAAGCCTTTTCACAGTGAGATCTATGCGATATGGCCGAGAAATGTAATTTTGATGTTAACTCCCAAACCGCTGCGCAGAAGTCAACCAAACTTCACCCAATAGTGTATTGTATCACATTCTAGTAGTTACATTTGAAAATTTCGTTCTAGGACATTTGGTTTGAGCGCAATCATTAAACTTAGGTCAAAAAAGCCATTTAAGCCTTTTCACAGTGAGATCTATGCGATATGGCCGAGAAATGTAATTTTGATGTTAACTCCCAAACCGCTGCGCAGAAGTCAACCAAACTTCACCCAATAGTGTATTGTATCACAATCTAGTAGTTACATTTGAAAATTTTGTTCTAGGACATTTTGTTTGAACGCAATCATCAAACTTAATTAAAAAAGTCATTTAAGCCTTTTCACAGTGAGATCTATGCGATATGGCCGAGAAATGTAATTTTGATGTTAACTCCCAAACCGCTGCGCAGAAGTCAACCAAACTTCACCCAATAGTGTATTGTATCACAATCTAGTAGTTACATTTGAAAATTTTGTTCTAGGACATTTTGTTTGAGCGCAATCCTCAAACTTAGGTCAAAAAAGCCATTTAAGCCTTTTCACAGTGAGATCTATGCGATATGGCCGAGAAATGTAATTTTGATGTTAACTCCCAAACCGCTGCGCAGAAGTCAACCAAACTTCACCCAATAGTGTATTGTATCACATTCTAGTAGTTACATTTGAAAATTTCGTTCTAGGACATTTGGTTTGAGCGCAATCATTAAGTTTAGGTCAAAAAAGCCATTTAAGCCTTTTCACAGTGAGATCTATGCGATATGGCCAAGAAATGTAATTTTGATGTTAACTCCCAAACCGCTGCGCAGAAGTCAACCAAACTTCACCCAATAGTGTATTGTATCACATTCTAGTAGTTACATTTTAAAATTTCGTTCTAGGACATTTGGTTTGAGCGCAATCATTAAACTTAGGTCAAAAAAGCCATTTAAGCCTTTTCACAGTGAGATCTATGCGATATGGCCGAGAAATGTAATTTTGATGTTAACTCCCAAACCGCTGCGCAGAAGTCAACTAAACTTCACCCAATAGTGTATTGTATCACATTCTAGTAGTTACATTTGAAAATTTCGTTCTAGGACATTTGGTTTGAGCGCAATCATTAAACTTAATTAAAAAAGCCATTTAAGCCTTTTCACAGTGAGATCTATGCGATATGGCCGAGAAATGTAATTTTGATGTTAACTCCCAAACCGCTGCGCAGAAGTCAACCAAACTTCACCCAATAGTGTATTGTATCACATTCTAGTAGTTACATTTGAAAATTTCGTTCTAGGACATTTGGTTTGAGCGCAATCATTAAACTTAGGTCAAAAAAGCCATTTAAGCCTTTTCACAGTGAGATCTATGCGATATGGCCGAGAAATGTAATTTTGATGTTAACTCCCAAACCGCTGCGCAGAAGTCAACCAAACTTCACCCAATAGTGTATTGTATCACAATCTAGTAGTTACATTTGAAAATTTTGTTCTAGGACATTTTGTTTGAACGCAATCATCAAACTTAATTAAAAAAGTCATTTAAGCCTTTTCACAGTGAGATCTATGCGATATGGCCGAGAAATGTAATTTTGATGTTAACTCCCAAACCGCTGCGCAGAAGTCAACCAAACTTCACCCAATAGTGTATTGTATCACAATCTAGTAGTTACATTTGAAAATTTTGTTCTAGGACATTTTGTTTGAGCGCAATCCTCAAACTTAGGTCAAAAAAGCCATTTAAGCCTTTTCACAGTGAGATCTATGCGATATGGCCGAGAAATGTAATTTTGATGTTAACTCCCAAACCGCTGCGCAGAAGTCAACCAAACTTCACCCAATAGTGTATTGTATCACATTCTAGTAGTTACATTTGAAAATTTCGTTCTAGGACATTTGGTTTGAGCGCAATCATTAAGTTTAGGTCAAAAAAGCCATTTAAGCCTTTTCACAGTGAGATCTATGCGATATGGCCAAGAAATGTAATTTTGATGTTAACTCCCAAACCGCTGCGCAGAAGTCAACCAAACTTCACCCAATAGTGTATTGTATCACATTCTAGTATTTACATTTTAAAATTTCGTTCTAGGACATTTGGTTTGAGCGCAATTATTAAACTTAGGTCAAAAAAGCCATTTAAGCCTTTTCACAGTGAGATCTATGCGATATGGCCGAGAAATGTAATTTTGATGTTAACTCCCAAACCGCTGCGCAGAAGTAAACCAAACTTCACCCATTAGTGTATTGTATCACAATCTAGTAGTTACATGTGGAAATTTGGTTCTAGGACATTTGATTTGAGCGCAATCTTCAAACTTAATTAAAAAAAGTCATTTAAGCCTTTTCACAGTGAGATCTATGCGATATGGCCGAGAAATGTAATTTTGATGTTAACTCCCAAACCGCTGCGCAGAAGTCAACCAAACTTCACCCAATAGTGTATTGTATCACATTCTAGTAGTTACATTTGAAAATTTCGTTCTAGGACATTTGGTTTGAGCGCAATCATTAAACTTAGGTCAAAAAAGCCATTTAAGCCTTTTCACAGTGAGATCTATGCGATATGGCCGAGAAATGTAATTTTGATGTTAACTCCCAAACCGCTGCGCAGAAGTCAACTAAACTTCACCCAATAGTGTATTGTATCACATTCTAGTAGTTACATTTGAAAATTTCGTTCTAGGACATTTGGTTTGAGCGCAATCATTAAACTTAATTAAAAAAGCCATTTAAGCCTTTTCACAGTGAGATCTATGCGATATGGCCGAGAAATGTAATTTTGATGTTAACTCCCAAACCGCTGCGCAGAAGTCAACCAAACTTCACCCAATAGTGTATTGTATCACATTCTAGTAGTTACATTTGAAAATTTCGTTCTAAGACATTTGGTTTGAGCGCAATCATTAAACTTAGGTCAAAAAAGCCATTTAAGCCTTTTCACAGTGAGATCTATGCGATATGGCCGAGAAATGTAATTTTGATGTTAACTCCCAAACCGCTGCGCAGAAGTCAACCAAACTTCACCCAATAGTGTATTGTATCACAATCTAGTAGTTACATTTGAAAATTTTGTTCTAGGACATTTTGTTTGAACGCAATCATCAAACTTAATTAAAAAAGTCATTTAAGCCTTTTCACAGTGAGATCTATGCGATATGGCCGAGAAATGTAATTTTGATGTTAACTCCCAAACCGCTGCGCAGAAGTCAACCAAACTTCACCCAATAGTGTATTGTATCACAATCTAGTAGTTACATTTGAAAATTTTGTTCTAGGACATTTTGTTTGAGCGCAATCCTCAAACTTAGGTCAAAAAAGCCATTTAAGCTTTTCACAGTGAGATCTATGCGATATGGCCGAGAAATGTAATTTTGATGTTAACTCCCAAACCGCTGCGCAGAAGTCAACCAAACTTCACCCAATAGTGTATTGTATCACATTCTAGTAGTTACATTTGAAAATTTCGTTCTAGGACATTTGGTTTGAGCGCAATCATTAAGTTTAGGTCAAAAAAGCCATTTAAGCCTTTTCACAGTGAGATCTATGCGATATGGCCAAGAAATGTAATTTTGATGTTAACTCCCAAACCGCTGCGCAGAAGTCAACCAAACTTCACCCAATAGTGTATTGTATCACATTCTAGTAGTTACATTTTAAAATTTCGTTCTAGGACATTTGGTTTGAGCGCAATTATTAAACTTAGGTCAAAAAAGCCATTTAAGCCTTTTCACAGTGAGATCTATGCGATATGGCCGAGAAATGTAATTTTGATGTTAACTCCCAAACCGCTGCGCAGAAGTAAACCAAACTTCACCCATTAGTGTATTGTATCACAATCTAGTAGTTACATGTGGAAATTTGGTTCTAGGACATTTGATTTGAGCGCAATCCTCAAACTTAGGGTCAAAAAAGCCATTTAAGCCTTTTCACAGTGAGATCTATGCGATATGGCCGAGAAATGTAATTTTGATGTTAACTCCCAAACCGCTGCGCAGAAGTCAACCAAACTTCACCCAATAGTGTATTGTATCACAATCTTGTAGTTACATTTGAAAATTTTGTTCTAGGACATTTTGTTTGAACGCAATCATCAAACTTAATTAAAAAAGTCATTTAAGCCTTTTCACAGTGAGATCTATGCGATATGGCCGAGAAAAGTAATTTTGATGTTAACTCCCAAACCGCTGCGCAGAAGTCAACTAAACTTCACCCAATAGTGTATTGTATCACATTCTAGTAGTTACATTTGAAAATTTCGTTCTAGGACATTTGGTTCGAGCGCAATCATTAAACTTAATTAAAAAAGTCATTTAAGCCTTTTCACAGTGAGATCTATGCGATATGGCCGAGAAATGTAATTTTGATGTTAACTCCCAAACCGCTGCGCAGAAGTCAACCAAACTTCACCCAATAGTGTATTGTATCACAATCTAGTAGTTACATTTGAAAATTTTGTTCTAGGAAATTTTGTTTGAGCGCAATCATCAAACTTAATTAAAAAAGTCATTTAAGCCTTTTCACAGTGAGATCTATGCGATATGGCCGAGAAATGTAATTTTGATGTTAACTCCCAAACCGCTGCGCAGAAGTCAACCAAACTTCACCCATTAGTGTATTGTATCACAATCTAGTAGTTACATGTGAAAATTTGGTTCTAGGACATTTGATTTGAGCGCAATCCTCAAACTTAGGTCAAAAAAGCCATTTAAGCCTTTTCACAGTGAGATCTATGCGATATGGCCGAGAAATGTAAATTTGATGTTAACTCCCAAACCGCTGCGCAGAAGTCAACCAAACTTCACCCAATAGTGTATTGTATCACATTCTAGTAGTTACATTTGAAAATTTCGTTCTAGGACATTTGGTTTGAGCGCAATTATTAAACTTAGGTCAAAAAAGCCATTTAAGCCTTTTCACAGTGAGATCTATGCGATATGGCCGAGAAATGTAATTTTGATGTTAACTCCCAAACCGCTGCGCAGAAGTAAACCAAACTTCACCCATTAGTGTATTGTATCACAATCTAGTAGTTACATGTGGAAATTTGGTTCTAGGACATTTGATTTGAGCGCAATCCTCAAACGTAGGTCAAAAAAGCCATTTAAGCCTTTTCACAGTGAGATCTATGCGATATGGCCGAGAAATGTAATTTTGATGTTAAATCCCAAACCGCTGCGCAGAAGTCAACTAAACTTCACCCAATAGTGTATTGTATCACATTCTAGTAGTTACATTTGAAAATTTCGTTCTAGGACATTTGGTTTGAGCGCAATCATTAAACTTAATTAAAAAAGTCATTTAAGCCTTTTCACAGTGAGATCTATGCGATATGGCCGAGAAATGTAATTTTGATGTTAACTCCCAAACCGCTGCGCAGAAGTCAACCAAACTTCACCCAATAGTGTATTGTATCACAATCTAGTAGTTACATTTGAAAATTTTGTTCTAGGACATTTTGTTTGAACGCAATCATCAAACTTAATTAAAAAAGTCATTTAAGCCTTTTCACAGTGAGATCTATGCGATATGGCCGAGAAATGTAATTTTGATGTTAACTCCCAAACCGCTGCGCAGAAGTCAACCAAACTTCACCCAATAGTGTATTGTATCACAATCTAGTAGTTACATTTGAAAATTTTGTTCTAGGAAATTTTGTTTGAGCGCAATCATCAAACTTAATTAAAAAAGTCATTTAAGCCTTTTCACAGTGAGATCTATGCGATATGGCCGAGAAATGTAATTTTGATGTTAACTCCCAAACCGCTGCGCAGAAGTCAACCAAACTTCACCCATTAGTGTATTGTATCACAATCTAGTAGTTACATGTGGAAATTTGGTTATTGGACATTTGATTTGAGCGCAATCCTCAAACTTAGGTCAAAAAAGCCATTTAAGCCTTTTCACAGTGAGATCTATGCGATATGGCCGAGAAATGTAATTTTGATGTTAACTCCCAAACCGCTGCGCAGAAGTCAACCAAACTTCACCCAATAGTGTATTGTATCACATTCTAGTAGTTACATTTGAAAATTTCGTTCTAGGACATTTGGTTTGAGCGCAATCATTAAGTTTAGGTCAAAAAAGCCATTTAAGCCTTTTCACAGTGAGATCTATGCGATATGGCCAAGAAATGTAATTTTGATGTTAACTCCCAAACCGCTGCGCAGAAGTCAACCAAACTTCACCCAATAGTGTATTGTATCACATTCTAGTAGTTACATTTTAAAATTTCGTTCTAGGACATTTGGTTTGAGCGCAATTATTAAACTTAGGTCAAAAAAGCCATTTAAGCCTTTTCACAGTGAGATCTATGCGATATGGCCGAGAAATGTAATTTTGATGTTAACTCCCAAACCGCTGCGCAGAAGTAAACCAAACTTCACCCATTAGTGTATTGTATCACAATCTAGTAGTTACATGTGGAAATTTGGTTCTAGGACATTTGATTTGAGCGCAATCTTCAAACTTAATTAAAAAAAGTCATTTAAGCCTTTTCACAGTGAGATCTATGCGATATGGCCGAGAAATGTAATTTTGATGTTAACTCCCAAACCGCTGCGCAGAAGTCAACCAAACTTCACCCAATAGTGTATTGTATCACATTCTAGTAGTTACATTTGAAAATTTCGTTCTAGGACATTTGGTTTGAGCGCAATCATTAAACTTAGGTCAAAAAAGCCATTTAAGCCTTTTCACAGTGAGATCTATGCGATATGGCCGAGAAATGTAATTTTGATGTTAACTCCCAAACCGCTGCGCAGAAGTCAACTAAACTTCACCCAATAGTGTATTGTATCACATTCTAGTAGTTACATTTGAAAATTTCGTTCTAGGACATTTGGTTTGAGCGCAATCATTAAACTTAATTAAAAAAGCCATTTAAGCCTTTTCACAGTGAGATCTATGCGATATGGCCGAGAAATGTAATTTTGATGTTAACTCCCAAACCGCTGCGCAGAAGTCAACCAAACTTCACCCAATAGTGTATTGTATCACATTCTAGTAGTTACATTTGAAAATTTCGTTCTAGGACATTTGGTTTGAGCGCAATCATTAAACTTAGGTCAAAAAAGCCATTTAAGCCTTTTCACAGTGAGATCTATGCGATATGGCCGAGAAATGTAATTTTGATGTTAACTCCCAAACCGCTGCGCAGAAGTCAACCAAACTTCACCCAATAGTGTATTGTATCACAATCTAGTAGTTACATTTGAAAATTTTGTTCTAGGACATTTTGTTTGAACGCAATCATCAAACTTAATTAAAAAAGTCATTTAAGCCTTTTCACAGTGAGATCTATGCGATATGGCCGAGAAATGTAATTTTGATGTTAACTCCCAAACCGCTGCGCAGAAGTCAACCAAACTTCACCCAATAGTGTATTGTATCACAATCTAGTAGTTACATTTGAAAATTTTGTTCTAGGACATTTTGTTTGAGCGCAATCCTCAAACTTAGGTCAAAAAAGCCATTTAAGCTTTTCACAGTGAGATCTATGCGATATGGCCGAGAAATGTAATTTTGATGTTAACTCCCAAACCGCTGCGCAGAAGTCAACCAAACTTCACCCAATAGTGTATTGTATCACATTCTAGTAGTTACATTTGAAAATTTTGTTCTAGGAAATTTTGTTTGAGCGCAATCATCAAACTTAATTAAAAAAGTCATTTAAGCCTTTTCACAGTGAGATCTATGCGATATGGCCGAGAAATGTAATTTTGATGTTAACTCCCAAACCGCTGCGCAGAAGTCAACCAAACTTCACCCATTAGTGTATTGTATCACAATCTAGTAGTTACATGTGAAAATTTGGTTCTAGGACATTTGATTTGAGCGCAATCCTCAAACTTAGGTCAAAAAAGCCATTTAAGCCTTTTCACAGTGAGATCTATGCGATATGGCCGAGAAATGTAAATTTGATGTTAACTCCCAAACCGCTGCGCAGAAGTCAACCAAACTTCACCCAATAGTGTATTGTATCACATTCTAGTAGTTACATTTGAAAATTTCGTTCTAGGACATTTGGTTTGAGCGCAATTATTAAACTTAGGTCAAAAAAGCCATTTAAGCCTTTTCACAGTGAGATCTATGCGATATGGCCGAGAAATGTAATTTTGATGTTAACTCCCAAACCGCTGCGCAGAAGTAAACCAAACTTCACCCATTAGTGTATTGTATCACAATCTAGTAGTTACATGTGGAAATTTGGTTCTAGGACATTTGATTTGAGCGCAATCCTCAAACGTAGGTCAAAAAAGCCATTTAAGCCTTTTCACAGTGAGATCTATGCGATATGGCCGAGAAATGTAATTTTGATGTTAAATCCCAAACCGCTGCGCAGAAGTCAACTAAACTTCACCCAATAGTGTATTGTATCACATTCTAGTAGTTACATTTGAAAATTTCGTTCTAGGACATTTGGTTTGAGCGCAATCATTAAACTTAATTAAAGTCATTTAAGCCTTTTCACAGTGAGATCTATGCGATATGGCCGAGAAATGTAATTTTGATGTTAACTCCCAAACCGCTGCGCAGAAGTCAACCAAACTTCACCCAATAGTGTATTGTATCACAATCTAGTAGTTACATTTGAAAATTTTGTTCTAGGACATTTTGTTTGAACGCAATCATCAAACTTAATTAAAAAAGTCATTTAAGCCTTTTCACAGTGAGATCTATGCGATATGGCCGAGAAATGTAATTTTGATGTTAACTCCCAAACCGCTGCGCAGAAGTCAACCAAACTTCACCCAATAGTGTATTGTATCACAATCTAGTAGTTACATTTGAAAATTTTGTTCTAGGAAATTTTGTTTGAGCGCAATCATCAAACTTAATTAAAAAAGTCATTTAAGCCTTTTCACAGTGAGATCTATGCGATATGGCCGAGAAATGTAATTTTGATGTTAACTCCCAAACCGCTGCGCAGAAGTCAACCAAACTTCACCCATTAGTGTATTGTATCACAATCTAGTAGTTAAATATGGAAATTTGGTTATTGGACATTTGATTTGAGCGCAATCCTCAAACTTAGGTCAAAAAAGCCATTTAAGCCTTTTCACAGTGAGATCTATGCGATATGGCCGAGAAATGTAATTTTGATGTTAACTCCCAAACCGCTGCGCAGAAGTCAACCAAACTTCACCCATTAGTGTATTGTATCACAATCTAGTAGTTACATGTGGAAATTTGGTTCTAGGACATTTGATTTGAGCGCAATCCTCAAACTTAGGTCAAAAAAGCCATTTAAGCCTTTTCACAGTGAGATCTATGCGATATGGCCGAGAAATGTAAATTTGATGTTAACTCCCAAACCGCTGCGCAGAAGTCAACCAAACTTCACCCAATAGTGTATTGTATCACATTCTAGTAGTTACATTTGAAAATTTCGTTCTAGGACATTTGGTTTGAGCGCAATTATTAAACTTAGGTCAAAAAAGCCATTTAAGCCTTTTCACAGTGAGATCTATGCGATATGGCCGAGAAATGTAATTTTGATGTTAACTCCCAAACCGCTGCGCAGAAGTAAACCAAACTTCACCCATTAGTGTATTGTATCACAATCTAGTAGTTACATGTGGAAATTTGGTTCTAGGACATTTGATTTGAGCGCAATCCTCAAACTTAGGTCAAAAAAGCCATTTAAGCCTTTTCACAGTGAGATCTATGCGATATGGCCGAGAAATGTAATTTTGATGTTAAATCCCAAACCGCTGCGCAGAAGTCAACTAAACTTCACCCAATAGTGTATTGTATCACATTCTAGTAGTTACATTTGAAAATTTCGTTCTAGGACATTTGGTTTGAGCGCAATCATTAAACTTAATTAAAAAAGTCATTTAAGCCTTTTCACAGTGAGATCTATGCGATATGGCCGAGAAATGTAATTTTGATGTTAACTCCCAAACCGCTGCGCAGAAGTCAACCAAACTTCACCCAATAGTGTATTGTATCACAATCTAGTAGTTACATTTGAAAATTTTGTTCTAGGACATTTTGTTTGAACGCAATCATCAAACTTAATTAAAAAAGTCATTTAAGCCTTTTCACAGTGAGATCTATGCGATATGGCCGAGAAATGTAATTTTGATGTTAACTCCCAAACCGCTGCGCAGAAGTCAACCAAACTTCACCCAATAGTGTATTGTATCAAAATCTAGTAGTTACATTTGAAAATTTTGTTCTAGGAAATTTTGTTTGAGCGCAATCATCAAACTTAATTAAAAAAGTCATTTAAGCCTTTTCACAGTGAGATCTATGCGATATGGCCGAGAAATGTAATTTTGATGTTAACTCCCAAACCGCTGCGCAGAAGTCAACCAAACTTCACCCATTAGTGTATTGTATCACAATCTAGTAGTTACATGTGGAAATTTGGTTCTAGGACATTTGATTTGAGCGCAATCCTCAAACTTAGGTCAAAAAAGCCATTTAAGCCTTTTCACAGTGAGATCTATGCGATATGGCCGAGAAATGTAATTTTGATGTTAACTCCCAAACCGCTGCGCAGAAGTCAACTAAACTTCACCCAATAGTGTATTGTATCACATTCTAGTAGTTACATTTGAAAATTTCGTTCTAGGACATTTGGTTTGAGCGCAATCATTAAACTTAATTAAAAAAGCCATTTAAGCCTTTTCACAGTGAGATCTATGCGATATGGCCGAGAAATGTAATTTTGATGTTAACTCCCAAACCGCTGCGCAGAAGTCAACCAAACTTCACCCAATAGTGTATTGTATCACATTCTAGTAGTTACATTTGAAAATTTCGTTCTAGGACATTTGGTTTGAGCGCAATCATTAAACTTAGGTCAAAAAAGCCATTTAAGCCTTTTCACAGTGAGATCTATGCGATATGGCCGAGAAATGTAATTTTGATGTTAACTCCCAAACCGCTGCGCAGAAGTCAACCAAACTTCACCCAATAGTGTATTGTATCACAATCTAGTAGTTACATTTGAAAATTTTGTTCTAGGAAATTTTGTTTGAGCGCAATCATCAAACTTAATTAAAAAAGTCATTTAAGCCTTTTCACAGTGAGATCTATGCGATATGGCCGAGAAATGTAATTTTGATGTTAACTCCCAAACCGCTGCGCAGAAGTCAACCAAACTTCACCCATTAGTGTATTGTATCACAATCTAGTAGTTACATGTGAAAATTTGGTTTAGGACATTTGATTTGAGCGCAATCCTCAAACTTAGGTCAAAAAAGCCATTTAAGCCTTTTCACAGTGAGATCTATGCGATATGGCCGAGAAATGTAATTTTGATGTTAACTCCCAAACCGCTGCGCAGAAGTCAACCAAACTTCACCCAATAGTGTATTGTATCACATTCTAGTAGTTACATTTGAAAATTTCGTTCTAGGACATTTGGTTTGAGCGCAATTATTAAACTTAGGTCAAAAAAGCCATTTAAGCCTTTTCACAGTGAGATCTATGCGATATGGCCGAGAAATGTAATTTTGATGTTAACTCCCAAACCGCTGCGCAGAAGTAAACCAAACTTCACCCATTAGTGTATTGTATCACAATCTAGTAGTTACATGTGGAAATTTGGTTCTAGGACATTTGATTTGAGCGCAATCCTCAAACTTAGGTCAAAAAAGCCATTTAAGCCTTTTCACAGTGAGATCTATGCGATATGGCCGAGAAATGTAATTTTGATGTTAAATCCCAAACCGCTGCGCAGAAGTCAACTAAACTTCACCCAATAGTGTATTGTATCACATTCTAGTAGTTACATTTGAAAATTTCGTTCTAGGACATTTGGTTTGAGCGCAATCATTAAACTTAATTAAAAAAGTCATTTAAGCCTTTTCACAGTGAGATCTATGCGATATGGCCGAGAAATGTAATTTTGATGTTAACTCCCAAACCGCTGCGCAGAAGTCAACCAAACTTCACCCAATAGTGTATTGTATCACAATCTAGTAGTTACATTTGAAAATTTTGTTCTAGGACATTTTGTTTGAACGCAATCATCAAACTTAATTAAAAAAGTCATTTAAGCCTTTTCACAGTGAGATCTATGCGATATGGCCGAGAAATGTAATTTTGATGTTAACTCCCAAACCGCTGCGCAGAAGTCAACCAAACTTCACCCAATAGTGTATTGTATCACAATCTAGTAGTTACATTTGAAAATTTTGTTCTAGGAAATTTTGTTTGAGCCTAATCATCAAACTTAATTAAAAAAGTCATTTAAGCCTTTTCACAGTGAGATCTATGCGATATGGCCGAGAAATGTAATTTTGATGTTAACTCCCAAACCGCTGCGCAGAAGTCAACCAAACTTCACCCATTAGTGTATTGTATCACAATCTAGTAGTTACATGTGGAAATTTGGTTATTGGACATTTGATTTGAGCGCAATCCTCAAACTTAGGTCAAAAAAGCCATTTAAGCCTTTTCACAGTGAGATCTATGCGATATGGCCGAGAAATGTAATTTTGATGTTAACTCCCAAACCGCTGCGCAGAAGTCAACCAAACTTCACCCATTAGTTTATTGTATCACAATCTAGTAGTTACATGTGGAAATTTGGTTCTAGGACATTTGATTTGAGCGCAATCCTCAAACTTAGGTCAAAAAAGCCATTTAAGCCTTTTCACAGTGAGATCTATGCGATATGGCCGAGAAATGTAATTTTGATGTTAACTCCCAAACCGCTGCGCAGAAGTCAACCAAACTTCACCCAATAGTGTATTGTATCACATTCTAGTAGTTACATTTGAAAATTTCGTTCTAGGACATTTGGTTTGAGTGCAATCATTAAACTTAGGTCTAAAAAGCCATTTAAGCCTTTTCACAGTGAGATCTATGCGATATGGCCGAGAAATGTAATTTTGATGTTAACTCCCAAACCGCTGCGCAGAAGTCAACCAAACTTCACCCAATAGTGTATTGTATCACAATCTAGTAGTTACATTTGAAAATTTTGTTCTAGGAAATTTTGTTTGGGCGCAATCATCAAACTTAATTAAAAAAGTCATTTAAGCCTTTTCACAGTGAGATCTATGCGATATGGCCGAGAAATGTAATTTTGATGTTAACTCCCAAACCGCTGCGCAGAAGTCAACCAAACTTCACCCATTAGTGTATTGTATCACAATCTAGTAGTTACATGTGAAAATTTGGTTCTAGGACATTTGATTTGAGCGCAATCCTCAAACTTAGGTCAAAAAAGCCATTTAAGCCTTTTCACAGTGAGATCTATGCGATATGGCCGAGAAATGTAATTTTGATGTTAACTCCCAAACCGCTGCGCAGAAGTCAACCAAACTTCACCCAATAGTGTATTGTATCACATTCTAGTAGTTACATTTGAAAATTTCGTTCTAGGACATTTGGTTTGAGCGCAATTATTAAACTTAGGTCAAAAAAGCCATTTAAGCCTTTTCACAGTGAGATCTATGCGATATGGCCGAGAAATGTAATTTTGATGTTAACTCCCAAACCGCTGCGCAGAAGTCAACCAAACTTCACCCAATAGTGTATTGTATCACACTCTAGTAGTTACATTTGAAAATTTTGTTCTAGGAAATTTTGTTTGAGCGCAATCATCAAACTTAATTAAAAAAGTCATTTAAGCCTTTTCACAGTGAGATCTATGCGATATGGCCGAGAAATGTAATTTTGATGTTAACTCCCAAACCGCTGCGCAGAAGTCAACCAAACTTCACCCATTAGTGTATTGTATCACAATCTAGTAGTTACATGTGAAAATTTGGTTCTAGGACATTTGATTTGAGCGCAATCCTCAAACTTAGGTCAAAAAAGCCATTTAAGCCTTTTCACAGTGAGATCTATGCGATATGGCCGAGAAATGTAAATTTGATGTTAACTCCCAAACCGCTGCGCAGAAGTCAACCAAACTTCACCCAATAGTGTATTGTATCACATTCTAGTAGTTACATTTGAAAATTTCGTTCTAGGACATTTGGTTTGAGCGCAATTATTAAACTTAGGTCAAAAAAGCCATTTAAGCCTTTTCACAGTGAGATCTATGCGATATGGCCGAGAAATGTAATTTTGATGTTAACTCCCAAACCGCTGCGCAGAAGTCAACCAAACTTCACCCAATAGTGTATTGTATCACAATCTAGTAGTTACATTTGAAAATTTTGTTCTAGGACATTTTGTTTGAACGCAATCATCAAACTTAATTAAAAAAGTCATTTAAGCCTTTTCACAGTGAGATCTATGCGATAGGGCCGAGAAATGTAATTTTGATGTTAACTCCCAAAACGCTGCGCAGAAGTCAACCAAACTTCACCCAATAGTGTATTGTATCACAATCTAGTAGTTACATTTGAAAATTTTGTTCTAGGAAATTTTGTTTGAGCGCAATCATCAAACTTAATTAAAGAAGTCATTTAAGCCTTTTCACAGTGAGATCTATGCGATATGGCCGAGAAATGTAATTTTGATGTTAACTCCCAAACCGCTGCGCAGAAGTCAACCAAACTTCACCCATTAGTGTATTGTATCACAATCTAGTAGTTACATGTGGAAATTTGGTTATTGGACATTTGATTTGAGCGCAATCCTCAAACTTAGGTCAAAAAAGCCATTTAAGCCTTTTCACAGTGAGATCCATGCGATATGGCCGAGAAATGTAATTTTGATGTTAACTCCCAAACCGCTGCGCAGAAGTCAACCAAACTTCACCCATTAGTGTATTGTATCACAATCTAGTAGTTACATGTGGAAATTTGGTTCTAGGACATTTGATTTGAGCGCAATCCTCAAACTTAGGTCAAAAAAGCCATTTAAGCCTTTTCACAGTGAGATCTATCCGATATGGCCGAGAAATGTAATTTTGATGTTAACTCCCAAACCGCTGCGCAGAAGTCAACCAAACTTCACCCAATAGTGTATTGTATCACAATCTAGTAGTTACATTTGAAAATTTTGTTCTAGGAAATTTTGTTTGAGCGCAATCATCAAACTTAATTAAAAAAGTCATTTAAGCCTTTTCACAGTGAGATCTATGCGATATGGCCGAGAAATGTAATTTTGATGTTAACTCCCAAACCGCTGCGCAGAAGTCAACCAAACTTCACCCAATAGTGTATTGTATCACATTCTAGTAGTTACATTTGAAAATTTTGTTCTAGGACATTTGGTTTGAGCGCAATTATTAAACTTAGGTCAAAAAAGCCATTTAAGCCTTTTCACAGTGAGATCTATGCGATATGGCCGAGAAATGTAATTTTGATGTTAACTCCCAAACCGCTGCGCAGAAGTCAACCAAACTTCACCCAATAGTGTATTGTATCACATTCTAGTAGTTACATTTTAAAATTTCGTTCTAGGACATTTGGTTTGAGCGCAATCATTAAACTTAGGTCAAAAAAGCCATTTAAGCCTTTTCACAGTGAGATCTATGCGATATGGCCGAGAAATGTAATTTTGATGTTAACTCCCAAACCGCTGCGCAGAAGTCAACTAAACTTCACCCAATAGTGTATTGTATCACAATCTAGTAGTTACATTTGAAAATTTCGTTCTAGGACATTTGGTTTGAGCGCAATCATTAAACTTAATTAAAAAAGCCATTTAAGCCTTTTCACAGTGAGATCTATGCGATATGGCCGAGAAATGTAATTTTGATGTTAACTCCCAAACCGCTGCGCAGAAGTCAACCAAACTTCACCCAATAGTGTATTGTATCACATTCTAGTAGTTACATTTGAAAATTTCGTTCTAGGACATTTGGTTTGAGCGCAATCATTAAACTTAGGTCAAAAAAGCCATTTAAGCCTTTTCACAGTGAGATCTATGCGATATGGCCGAGAAATGTAATTTTGATGTTAACTCCCAAACCGCTGCGCAGAAGTCAACCAAACTTCACCCAATAGTGTATTGTATCACAATCTAGTAGTTACATTTGAAAATTTTGTTCTAGGACATTTTGTTTGAACGCAATCATCAAACTTAATTAAAAAAGTCATTTAAGCCTTTTCACAGTGAGATCTATGCGATATGGCCGAGAAATGTAATTTTGATGTTAACTCCCAAACCGCTGCGCAGAAGTCAACCAAACTTCACCCAATAGTGTATTGTATCACAATCTAGTAGTTACATTTGAAAATTTTGTTCTAGGACATTTTGTTTGAGCGCAATCCTCAAACTTAGGTCAAAAAAGCCATTTAAGCCTTTTCACAGTGAGATCTATGCGATATGGCCGAGAAATGTAATTTTGATGTTAACTCCCAAACCGCTGCGCAGAAGTCAACCAAACTTCACCCATTAGTGTATTGTATCACAATCTAGTAGTTACATGTGGAAATTTGGTTCTAGGACATTTGATTTGAGCGCAATCCTCAAACTTAGGTCAAAAAAGCCATTTAAGCCTTTTCACAGTGAGATCTATCCGATATGGCCGAGAAATGTAATTTTGATGTTAACTCCCAAACCGCTGCGCAGAAGTCAACCAAACTTCACCCAATAGTGTATTGTATCACAATCTAGTAGTTACATTTGAAAATTTTGTTCTAGGAAATTTTGTTTGAGCGCAATCATCAAACTTAATTAAAAAAGTCATTTAAGCCTTTTCACAGTGAGATCTATGCGATATGGCCGAGAAATGTAATTTTGATGTTAACTCCCAAACCGCTGCGCAGAAGTCAACCAAACTTCACCCAATAGTGTATTGTATCACATTCTAGTAGTTACATTTGAAAATTTTGTTCTAGGACATTTGGTTTGAGCGCAATTATTAAACTTAGGTCAAAAAAGCCATTTAAGCCTTTTCACAGTGAGATCTATGCGATATGGCCGAGAAATGTAATTTTGATGTTAACTCCCAAACCGCTGCGCAGAAGTCAACCAAACTTCACCCAATAGTGTATTGTATCACATTCTAGTAGTTACATTTGAAAATTTCGTTCTAGGACATTTGGTTTGAGCGCAATCATTAAACTTAGGTCAAAAAAGCCATTTAAGCCTTTTCACAGTGAGATCTATGCGATATGGCCGAGAAATGTAATTTTGATGTTAACTCCCAAACCGCTGCGCAGAAGTCAACTAAACTTCACCCAATAGTGTATTGTATCACAATCTAGTAGTTACATTTGAAAATTTTGTTCTAGGACATTTTGTTTGAACGCAATCATTAAACTTAATTAAAAAAGTCATTTAAGCCTTTTCACAGTGAGATCTATGCGATATGGCCGAGAAATGTAATTTTGATGTTAACTCCCAAACCGCTGCGCAGAAGTCAACCAAACTTCACCCAATAGTGTATTGTATCACAATCTAGTAGTTACATTTGAAAATTTTGTTCTAGGACATTTTGTTTGAGCGCAATCCTCAAACTTAGGTCAAAAAAGCCATTTAAGCCTTTTCACAGTGAGATCTATGCGATATGGCCGAGAAATGTAATTTTGATGTTAACTCCCAAACCGCTGCGCAGAAGTCAACCAAACTTCACCCAATAGTGTATTGTATCACATTCTAGTAGTTACATTTGAAAATTTCGTTCTAGGACATTTGGTTTGAGCGCAATCATTAAGTTTAGGTCAAAAAAGCCATTTAAGCCTTTTCACAGTGAGATCTATGCGATATGGCCAAGAAATGTAATTTTGATGTTAACTCCCAAACCGCTGCGCAGAAGTCAACCAAACTTCACCCAATAGTGTATTGTATCACATTCTAGTAGTTACATTTTAAAATTTCGTTCTAGGACATTTGGTTTGAGCGCAATCATTAAACTTAGGTCAAAAAAGCCATTTAAGCCTTTTCACAGTGAGATCTATGCGATATGGCCGAGAAATGTAATTTTGATGTTAACTCCCAAACCGCTGCGCAGAAGTCAACTAAACTTCACCCAATAGTGTATTGTATCACATTCTAGTAGTTACATTTGAAAATTTCGTTCTAGGACATTTGGTTTGAGCGCAATCATTAAACTTAATTAAAAAAGCCATTTAAGCCTTTTCACAGTGAGATCTATGCGATATGGCCGAGAAATGTAATTTTGATGTTAACTCCCAAACCGCTGCGCAGAAGTCAACCAAACTTCACCCAATAGTGTATTGTATCACATTCTAGTAGTTACATTTGAAAATTTCGTTCTAGGACATTTGGTTTGAGCGCAATCATTAAACTTAGGTCAAAAAAGCCATTTAAGCCTTTTCACAGTGAGATCTATGCGATATGGCCGAGAAATGTAATTTTGATGTTAACTCCCAAACCGCTGCGCAGAAGTCAACCAAACTTCACCCAATAGTGTATTGTATCACAATCTAGTAGTTACATTTGAAAATTTTGTTCTAGGACATTTTGTTTGAACGCAATCATCAAACTTAATTAAAAAAGTCATTTAAGCCTTTTCACAGTGAGATCTATGCGATATGGCCGAGAAATGTAATTTTGATGTTAACTCCCAAACCGCTGCGCAGAAGTCAACCAAACTTCACCCAATAGTGTATTGTATCACAATCTAGTAGTTACATTTGAAAATTTTGTTCTAGGACATTTTGTTTGAGCGCAATCCTCAAACTTAGGTCAAAAAAGCCATTTAAGCCTTTTCACAGTGAGATCTATGCGATATGGCCGAGAAATGTAATTTTGATGTTAACTCCCAAACCGCTGCGCAGAAGTCAACCAAACTTCACCCAATAGTGTATTGTATCACATTCTAGTAGTTACATTTGAAAATTTCGTTCTAGGACATTTGGTTTGAGCGCAATCATTAAGTTTAGGTCAAAAAAGCCATTTAAGCCTTTTCACAGTGAGATCTATGCGATATGGCCAAGAAATGTAATTTTGATGTTAACTCCCAAACCGCTGCGCAGAAGTCAACCAAACTTCACCCAATAGTGTATTGTATCACATTCTAGTAGTTACATTTTAAAATTTCGTTCTAGGACATTTGGTTTGAGCGCAATTATTAAACTTAGGTCAAAAAAGCCATTTAAGCCTTTTCACAGTGAGATCTATGCGATATGGCCGAGAAATGTAATTTTGATGTTAACTCCCAAACCGCTGCGCAGAAGTAAACCAAACTTCACCCATTAGTGTATTGTATCACAATCTAGTAGTTACATGTGGAAATTTGGTTCTAGGACATTTGATTTGAGCGCAATCTTCAAACTTAATTAAAAAAAGTCATTTAAGCCTTGTCACAGTGAGATCTATGCGATATGGCCGAGAAATGTAATTTTGATGTTAACTCCCAAACCGCTGCGCAGAAGTCAACCAAACTTCACCCAATAGTGTATTGTATCACATTCTAGTAGTTACATTTGAAAATTTCGTTCTAGGACATTTGGTTTGAGCGCAATCATTAAACTTAGGTCAAAAAAGCCATTTAAGCCTTTTCACAGTGAGATCTATGCGATATGGCCGAGAAATGTAATTTTGATGTTAACTCCCAAACCGCTGCGCAGAAGTCAACTAAACTTCACCCAATAGTGTATTGTATCACATTCTAGTAGTTACATTTGAAAATTTCGTTCTAGGACATTTGGTTTGAGCGCAATCATTAAACTTAATTAAAAAAGCCATTTAAGCCTTTTCACAGTGAGATCTATGCGATATGGCCGAGAAATGTAATTTTGATGTTAACTCCCAAACCGCTGCGCAGAAGTCAACTAAACTTCACCCAATAGTGTATTGTATCACATTCTAGTAGTTACATTTGAAAATTTCGTTCTAGGACATTTGGTTTGAGCGCAATCATTAAACTTAATTAAAAAAGCCATTTAAGCCTTTTCACAGTGAGATTTATGCGATATGGCCGAGAAATGTAATTTTGATGTTAACTCCCAAACCGCTGCGCAGAAGTCAACCAAACTTCACCCAATAGTGTATTGTATCACATTCTAGTAGTTACATTTGAAAATTTCGTTCTAGGACATTTGGTTTGAGCGCAATCATTAAACTTAGGTCAAAAAAGCCATTTAAGCCTTTTCACAGTGAGATCTATGCGATATGGCCGAGAAATGTAATTTTGATGTTAACTCCCAAACCGCTGCGCAGAAGTCAACCAAACTTCACCCAATAGTGTATTGTATCACAATCTAGTAGTTACATTTGAAAATTTTGTTCTAGGACATTTTGTTTGAACGCAATCATCAAACTTAATTAAAAAGGTCATTTAAGCCTTTTCACAGTGAGATCTATGCGATATGGCCGAGAAATGTAATTTTGATGTTAACTCCCAAACCGCTGCGCAGAAGTCAACCAAACTTCACCCAATAGTGTATTGTATCACAATCTAGTAGTTACATTTGAAAATTTTGTTCTAGGACATTTTGTTTGAGCGCAATCCTCAAACTTAGGTCAAAAAAGCCATTTAAGCTTTTCACAGTGAGATCTATGCGATATGGCCGAGAAATGTAATTTTGATGTTAACTCCCAAACCGCTGCGCAGAAGTCAACCAAACTTCACCCAATAGTGTATTGTATCACATTCTAGTAGTTACATTTGAAAATTTCGTTCTAGGACATTTGGTTTGAGCGCAATCATTAAGTTTAGGTCAAAAAAGCCATTTAAGCCTTTTCACAGTGAGATCTATGCGATATGGCCAAGAAATGTAATTTTGATGTTAACTCCCAAACCGCTGCGCAGAAGTCAACCAAACTTCACCCAATAGTGTATTGTATCACATTCTAGTAGTTACATTTTAAAATTTCGTTCTAGGACATTTGGTTTGAGCGCAATTATTAAACTTAGGTCAAAAAAGCCATTTAAGCCTTTTCACAGTGAGATCTATGCGATATGGCCGAGAAATGTAATTTTGATGTTAACTCCCAAACCGCTGCGCAGAAGTAAACCAAACTTCACCCATTAGTGTATTGTATCACAATCTAGTAGTTACATGTGGAAATTTGGTTCTAGGACATTTGATTTGAGCGCAATCCTCAAACTTAGGGTCAAAAAAGCCATTTAAGCCTTTTCACAGTGAGATCTATGCGATATGGCCGAGAAATGTAATTTTGATGTTAACTCCCAAACCGCTGCGCAGAAGTCAACCAAACTTCACCCAATAGTGTATTGTATCACAATCTTGTAGTTACATTTGAAAATTTTGTTCTAGGACATTTTGTTTGAACGCAATCATCAAACTTAATTAAAAAAGTCATTTAAGCCTTTTCACAGTGAGATCTATGCGATATGGCCGAGAAAAGTAATTTTGATGTTAACTCCCAAACCGCTGCGCAGAAGTCAACTAAACTTCACCCAATAGTGTATTGTATCACATTCTAGTAGTTACATTTGAAAATTTCGTTCTAGGACATTTGGTTCGAGCGCAATCATTAAACTTAATTAAAAAAGTCATTTAAGCCTTTTCACAGTGAGATCTATGCGATATGGCCGAGAAATGTAATTTTGATGTTAACTCCCAAACCGCTGCGCAGAAGTCAACCAAACTTCACCCAATAGTGTATTGTATCACAATCTAGTAGTTACATTTGAAAATTTTGTTCTAGGAAATTTTGTTTGAGCGCAATCATCAAACTTAATTAAAAAAGTCATTTAAGCCTTTTCACAGTGAGATCTATGCGATATGGCCGAGAAATGTAATTTTGATGTTAACTCCCAAACCGCTGCGCAGAAGTCAACCAAACTTCACCCATTAGTGTATTGTATCACAATCTAGTAGTTACATGTGAAAATTTGGTTCTAGGACATTTGATTTGAGCGCAATCCTCAAACTTAGGTCAAAAAAGCCATTTAAGCCTTTTCACAGTGAGATCTATGCGATATGGCCGAGAAATGTAAATTTGATGTTAACTCCCAAACCGCTGCGCAGAAGTCAACCAAACTTCACCCAATAGTGTATTGTATCACATTCTAGTAGTTACATTTGAAAATTTCGTTCTAGGACATTTGGTTTGAGCGCAATTATTAAACTTAGGTCAAAAAAGCCATTTAAGCCTTTTCACAGTGAGATCTATGCGATATGGCCGAGAAATGTAATTTTGATGTTAACTCCCAAACCGCTGCGCAGAAGTAAACCAAACTTCACCCATTAGTGTATTGTATCACAATCTAGTAGTTACATGTGGAAATTTGGTTCTAGGACATTTGATTTGAGCGCAATCCTCAAACGTAGGTCAAAAAAGCCATTTAAGCCTTTTCACAGTGAGATCTATGCGATATGGCCGAGAAATGTAATTTTGATGTTAAATCCCAAACCGCTGCGCAGAAGTCAACTAAACTTCACCCAATAGTGTATTGTATCACATTCTAGTAGTTACATTTGAAAATTTCGTTCTAGGACATTTGGTTTGAGCGCAATCATTAAACTTAATTAAAAAAGTCATTTAAGCCTTTTCACAGTGAGATCTATGCGATATGGCCGAGAAATGTAATTTTGATGTTAACTCCCAAACCGCTGCGCAGAAGTCAACCAAACTTCACCCAATAGTGTATTGTATCACAATCTAGTAGTTACATTTGAAAATTTTGTTCTAGGACATTTTGTTTGAACGCAATCATCAAACTTAATTAAAAAAGTCATTTAAGCCTTTTCACAGTGAGATCTATGCGATATGGCCGAGAAATGTAATTTTGATGTTAACTCCCAAACCGCTGCGCAGAAGTCAACCAAACTTCACCCAATAGTGTATTGTATCACAATCTAGTAGTTACATTTGAAAATTTTGTTCTAGGAAATTTTGTTTGAGCGCAATCATCAAACTTAATTAAAAAAGTCATTTAAGCCTTTTCACAGTGAGATCTATGCGATATGGCCGAGAAATGTAATTTTGATGTTAACTCCCAAACCGCTGCGCAGAAGTCAACCAAACTTCACCCATTAGTGTATTGTATCACAATCTAGTAGTTACATGTGGAAATTTGGTTATTGGACATTTGATTTGAGCGCAATCCTCAAACTTAGGTCAAAAAAGCCATTTAAGCCTTTTCACAGTGAGATCTATGCGATATGGCCGAGAAATGTAATTTTGATGTTAACTCCCAAACCGCTGCGCAGAAGTCAACCAAACTTCACCCATTAGTGTATTGTATCACAATCTAGTAGTTACATGTGGAAATTTGGTTCTAGGAAATTTGATTTGAGCGCAATCCTCAAACTTAGGTCAAAAAAGCCATTTAAGCCTTTTCACAGTGAGATCTATGCGATATGGCCGAGAAATGTAAATTTGATGTTAACTCCCAAACCGCTGCGCAGAAGTCAACCAAACTTCACCCAATAGTGTATTGTATCACATTCTAGTAGTTACATTTGAAAATTTCGTTCTAGGACATTTGGTTTGAGCGCAATTATTAAACTTAGGTCAAAAAAGCCATTTAAGCCTTTTCACAGTGAGATCTATGCGATATGGCCGAGAAATGTAATTTTGATGTTAACTCCCAAACCGCTGCGCAGAAGTAAACCAAACTTCACCCATTAGTGTATTGTATCACAATCTAGTAGTTACATGTGGAAATTTGGTTCTAGGACATTTGATTTGAGCGCAATCCTCAAACTTAGGTCAAAAAAGCCATTTAAGCCTTTTCACAGTGAGATCTATGCGATATGGCCGAGAAATGTAATTTTGATGTTAAATCCCAAACCGCTGCGCAGAAGTCAACTAAACTTCACCCAATAGTGTATTGTATCACATTCTAGTAGTTACATTTGAAAATTTCGTTCTAGGACATTTGGTTTGAGCGCAATCATTAAACTTAATTAAAAAAGTCATTTAAGCCTTTTCACAGTGAGATCTATGCGATATGGCCGAGAAATGTAATTTTGATGTTAACTCCCAAACCGCTGCGCAGAAGTCAACCAAACTTCACCCAATAGTGTATTGTATCACAATCTAGTAGTTACATTTGAAAATTTTGTTCTAGGACATTTTGTTTGAACGCAATCATCAAACTTAATTAAAAAAGTCATTTAAGCCTTTTCACAGTGAGATCTATGCGATATGGCCGAGAAATGTAATTTTGATGTTAACTCCCAAACCGCTGCGCAGAAGTCAACCAAACTTCACCCAATAGTGTATTGTATCAAAATCTAGTAGTTACATTTGAAAATTTTGTTCTAGGAAATTTTGTTTGAGCGCAATCATCAAACTTAATTAAAAAAGTCATTTAAGCCTTTTCACAGTGAGATCTATGCGATATGGCCGAGAAATGTAATTTTGATGTTAACTCCCAAACCGCTGCGCAGAAGTCAACCAAACTTCACCCATTAGTGTATTGTATCACAATCTAGTAGTTACATGTGGAAATTTGGTTATTGGACATTTGATTTGAGCGCAATCCTCAAACTTAGGTCAAAAAAGCCATTTAAGCCTTTTCACAGTGAGATCTATGCGATATGGCCGAGAAATGTAATTTTGATGTTAACTCCCAAACCGCTGCGCAGAATTCAACCAAACTTCACCCATTAGTGTATTGTATCACAATCTAGTAGTTACATGTGGAAATTTGGTTCTAGGACATTTGATTTGAGCGCAATCCTCAAACTTAGGTCAAAAAAGCCATTTAAGCCTTTTCACAGTGAGATCTATGCGATATGGCCGAGAAATGTAAATTTGATGTTAACTCCCAAACCGCTGCGCAGAAGTCAACCAAACTTCACCCAATAGTGTATTGTATCACATTCTAGTAGTTACATTTGAAAATTTCGTTCTAGGACATTTGGTTTGAGCGCAATTATTAAACTTAGGTCAAAAAAGCCATTTAAGCCTTTTCACAGTGAGATCTATGCGATATGGCCGAGAAATGTAATTTTGATGTTAACTCCCAAACCGCTGCGCAGAAGTAAACCAAACTTCACCCATTAGTGTATTGTATCACAATCTAGTAGTTACATGTGGAAATTTGGTTCTAGGACATTTGATTTGAGCGCAATCCTCAAACTTAGGTCAAAAAAGCCATTTAAGCCTTTTCACAGTGAGATCTATGCGATATGGCCGAGAAATGTAATTTTGATGTTAAATCCCAAACCGCTGCGCAGAAGTCAACTAAACTTCACCCAATAGTGTATTGTATCACATTCTAGTAGTTACATTTGAAAATTTCGTTCTAGGACATTTGGTTTGAGCGCAATCATTAAACTTAATTAAAAAAGTCATTTAAGCCTTTTCACAGTGAGATCTATGCGATATGGCCGAGAAATGTAATTTTGATGTTAACTCCCAAACCGCTGCGCAGAAGTCAACCAAACTTCACCCAATAGTGTATTGTATCACAATCTAGTAGTTACATTTGAAAATTTTGTTCTAGGACATTTTGTTTGAACGCAATCATCAAACTTAATTAAAAAAGTCATTTAAGCCTTTTCACAGTGAGATCTATGCGATATGGCCGAGAAATGTAATTTTGATGTTAACTCCCAAACCGCTGCGCAGAAGTCAACCAAACTTCACCCAATAGTGTATTGTATCAAAATCTAGTAGTTACATTTGAAAATTTTGTTCTAGGAAATTTTGTTTGAGCGCAATCATCAAACTTAATTAAAAAAGTCATTTAAGCCTTTTCACAGTGAGATCTATGCGATATGGCCGAGAAATGTAATTTTGATGTTAACTCCCAAACCGCTGCGCAGAAGTCAACCAAACTTCACCCATTAGTGTATTGTATCACAATCTAGTAGTTACATGTGGAAATTTGGTTCTAGGACATTTGATTTGAGCGCAATCCTCAAACTTAGGTCAAAAAAGCCATTTAAGCCTTTTCACAGTGAGATCTATGCGATATGGCCGAGAAATGTAATTTTGATGTTAACTCCCAAACCGCTGCGCAGAAGTCAACTAAACTTCACCCAATAGTGTATTGTATCACATTCTAGTAGTTACATTTGAAAATTTCGTTCTAGGACATTTGGTTTGAGCGCAATCATTAAACTTAATTAAAAAAGCCATTTAAGCCTTTTCACAGTGAGATCTATGCGATATGGCCGAGAAATGTAATTTTGATGTTAACTCCCAAACCACTGCGCAGAAGTCAACCAAACTTCACCCAATAGTGTATTGTATCACATTCTAGTAGTTACATTTGAAAATTTCGTTCTAGGACATTTGGTTTGAGCGCAATCATTAAACTTAGGTCAAAAAAGCCATTTAAGCCTTTTCACAGTGAGATCTATGCGATATGGCCGAGAAATGTAATTTTGATGTTAACTCCCAAACCGCTGCGCAGAAGTCAACCAAACTTCACCCAATAGTGTATTGTATCACAATCTAGTAGTTACATTTGAAAATTTTGTTCTAGGAAATTTTGTTTGAGCGCAATCATCAAACTTAATTAAAAAAGTCATTTAAGCCTTTTCACAGTGAGATCTATGCGATATGGCCGAGAAATGTAATTTTGATGTTAACTCCCAAACCGCTGCGCAGAAGTCAACCAAACTTCACCCAATAGTGTATTGTATCAAAATCTAGTAGTTACATTTGAAAATTTTGTTCTAGGAAATTTTGTTTGAGCGCAATCATCAAACTTAATTAAAAAAGTCATTTAAGCCTTTTCACAGTGAGATCTATGCGATATGGCCGAGAAATGTAATTTTGATGTTAACTCCCAAACCGCTGCGCAGAAGTCAACCAAACTTCACCCATTAGTGTATTGTATCACAATCTAGTAGTTACATGTGGAAATTTGGTTCTAGGACATTTGATTTGAGCGCAATCCTCAAACTTAGGTCAAAAAAGCCATTTAAGCCTTTTCACAGTGAGATCTATGCGATATGGCCGAGAAATGTAATTTTGATGTTAACTCCCAAACCGCTGCGCAGAAGTCAACTAAACTTCACCCAATAGTGTATTGTATCACATTCTAGTAGTTACATTTGAAAATTTTGTTCTAGGACATTTGGTTTGAGCGCAATCATTAAACTTAATTAAAAAAGCCATTTAAGCCTTTTCACAGTGAGATCTATGCGATATGGCCGAGAAATGTAATTTTGATGTTAACTCCCAAACCGCTGCGCAGAAGTCAACCAAACTTCACCCAATAGTGTATTGTATCACATTCTAGTAGTTACATTTGAAAATTTCGTTCTAGGACATTTGGTTTGAGCGCAATCATTAAACTTAGGTCAAAAAAGCCATTTAAGCCTTTTCACAGTGAGATCTATGCGATATGGCCGAGAAATGTAATTTTGATGTTAACTCCCAAACCGCTGCGCAGAAGTCAACCAAACTTCACCCAATAGTGTATTGTATCACAATCTAGTAGTTACATTTGAAAATTTTGTTCTAGGAAATTTTGTTTGAGCGCAATCATCAAACTTAATTAAAAAAGTCATTTAAGCCTTTTCACAGTGAGATCTATGCGATATGGCCGAGAAATGTAATTTTGATGTTAACTCCCAAACCGCTGCGCAGAAGTCAACCAAACTTCACCCATTAGTGTATTGTATCACAATCTAGTAGTTACATGTGGAAATTTGGTTCTAGGACATTTGATTTGAGCGCAATCCTCAAACTTAGGTCAAAAAAGCCATTTAAGCCTTTTCACAGTGAGATCTATGCGATATGGCCGAGAAATGTAATTTTGATGTTAAATCCCAAACCGCTGCGCAGAAGTCAACTAAACTTCACCCAATAGTGTATTGTATCACATTCTAGTAGTTACATTTGAAAATTTCGTTCTAGGACATTTGGTTTGAGCGCAATCATTAAACTTAATTAAAAAAGTCATTTAAGCCTTTTCACAGTGAGATCTATGCGATATGGCCGAGAAATGTAATTTTGATGTTAACTCCCAAACCGCTGCGCAGAAGTCAACCAAACTTCACCCAATAGTGTATTGTATCACAATCTAGTAGTTACATTTGAAAATTTTGTTCTAGGACATTTTGTTTGAACGCAATCATCAAACTTAATTAAAAAAGTCATTTAAGCCTTTTCACAGTGAGATCTATGCGATATGGCCGAGAAATGTAATTTTGATGTTAACTCCCAAACCGCTGCGCAGAAGTCAACCAAACTTCACCCAATAGTGTATTGTATCACAATCTAGTAGTTACATTTGAAAATTTTGTTCTAGGAAATTTTGTTTGAGCCTAATCATCAAACTTAATTAAAAAAGTCATTTAAGCCTTTTCACAGTGAGATCTATGCGATATGGCCGAGAAATGTAATTTTGATGTTAACTCCCAAACCGCTGCGCAGAAGTCAACCAAACTTCACCCATTAGTGTATTGTATCACAATCTAGTAGTTACATGTGGAAATTTGGTTATTGGACATTTGATTTGAGCGCAATCCTCAAACTTAGGTCAAAAAAGCCATTTAAGCCTTTTCACAGTGAGATCTATGCGATATGGCCGAGAAATGTAATTTTGATGTTAACTCCCAAACCGCTGCGCAGAAGTCAACCAAACTTCACCCATTAGTGTATTGTATCACAATCTAGTAGTTACATGTGGAAATTTGGTTCTAGGACATTTGATTTGAGCGCAATCCTCAAACTTAGGTCAAAAAAGCCATTTAAGCCTTTTCACAGTGAGATCTATCCGATATGGCCGAGAAATGTAATTTTGATGTTAACTCCCAAACCGCTGCGCAGAAGTCAACCAAACTTCACCCATTAGTGTATTGTATCACAATCTAGTAGTTACATGTGGAAATTTGGTTCTAGGACATTTGATTTGAGCGCAATCCTCAAACTTAGGTCAAAAAAGCCATTTAAGCCTTTTCACAGTGAGATCTATGCGATATGGCCGAGAAATGTAATTTTGATGTTAACTCCCAAACCGCTGCGCAGAAGTCAACCAAACTTCACCCAATAGTGTATTGTATCACATTCTAGTAGTTACATTTGAAAATTTCGTTCTAGGACATTTGGTTTGAGCGCAATCATTAAACTTAGGTCAAAAAAGCCATTTAAGCCTTTTCACAGTGAGATCTATGCGATATGGCCGAGAAATGTAATTTTGATGTTAACTCCCAAACCGCTGCGCAGAAGTCAACCAAACTTCACCCAATAGTGTATTGTATCACAATCTAGTAGTTACATTTGAAAATTTTGTTCTAGGAAATTTTGTTTGAGCGCAATCATCAAACTTAATTAAAAAAGTCATTTAAGCCTTTTCACAGTGATATCTATGCGATATGGCCGAGAAATGTAATTTTGATGTTAACTCCCAAACCGCTGCGCAGAAGTCAACCAAACTTCACCCATTAGTGTATTGTATCACAATCTAGTAGTTATATGTGAAAATTTGGTTCTAGGACATTTGATTTGAGCGCAATCCTCAAACTTAGGTCAAAAAAGCCATTTAAGCCTTTTCACAGTGAGATCTATGCGATATGGCCGAGAAATGTAAATTTGATGTTAACTCCCAAACCGCTGCGCAGAAGTCAACCAAACTTCACCCAATAGTGTATTGTATCACATTCTAGTAGTTACATTTGAAAATTTCGTTCTAGGACATTTGGTTTGAGCGCAATTATTAAACTTAGGTCAAAAAAGCCATTTAAGCCTTTTCACAGTGAGATCTATGCGATATGGCCGAGAAATGTAATTTTGATGTTAACTCCCAAACCGCTGCGCAGAAGTCAACCAAACTTCACCCATTAGTGTATTGTATCACAATCTAGTAGTTACATGTGGAAATTTGGTTCTAGGACATTTGATTTGAGCGCAATCCTCAAACTTAGGTCAAAAAAGCCATTTAAGCCTTTTCACAGTGAGATCTATGCGATATGGCCGAGAAATGTAATTTTGATGTTAACTCCCAAACCGCTGCGCAGAAGTCAACCAAACTTCACCCAATAGTGTATTGTATCACAATCTAGTAGTTACATTTGAAAATTTTGTTCTAGGACATTTTGTTTGAACGCAATCATCAAACTTAATTAAAAAAGTCATTTAAGCCTTTTCACAGTGAGATCTATGCGATATGGCCGAGAAATGTAATTTTGATGTTAACTCCCAAACCGCTGCGCAGAAGTCAACCAAACTTCACCCAATAGTGTAGTGTATCAAAATCTAGTAGTTACATTTGAAAATTTTGTTCTAGGAAATTTTGTTTGAGCGCAATCATCAAACTTAATTAAAAAAGTCATTTAAGCCTTTTCACAGTGAGATCTATGCGATATGGCCGAGAAATGTAATTTTGATGTTAACTCCCAAACCGCTGCGCAGAAGTCAACCAAACTTCACCCATTAGTGTATTGTATCACAATCTAGTAGTTACATGTGGAAATTTGGTTCTAGGACATTTGATTTGAGCGCAATCCTCAAACTTAGGTCAAAAAAGCCATTTAAGCCTTTTCACAGTGAGATCTATGCGATATGGCCGAGAAATGTAATTTTGATGTTGACTCCCAAACCGCTGCGCAGAAGTCAACCAAACTTCACCCAATAGTGTATTGTATCACAATCTAGTAGTTACATTTGAAAATTTTGTTCTAGGACATTTTGTTTGAACGCAATCATCAAACTTAATTAAAAAAGTCATTTAAGCCTTTTCACAGTGAGATCTATGCGATATGGCCGAGAAATGTAATTTTGATGTTAACTCCCAAACCGCTGCGCAGAAGTCAACCAAACTTCACCCAATAGTGTATTGTATCAAAATCTAGTAGTTACATTTGAAAATTTTGTTCTAGGAAATTTTGTTTGAGCGCAATCATCAAACTTAATTAAAAAAGTCATTTAAGCCTTTTCACAGTGAGATCTATGCGATATGGCCGAGAAATGTAATTTTGATGTTAACTCCCAAACCGCTGCGCAGAAGTCAACCAAACTTCACCCATTAGTGTATTGTATCACAATCTAGTAGTTACATGTGGAAATTTGGTTCTAGGACATTTGATTTGAGCGCAATCCTCAAACTTAGGTCAAAAAAGCCATTTAAGCCTTTTCACAGTGAGATCTATGCGATATGGCCGAGAAATGTAATTTTGATGTTGACTCCCAAACCGCTGCGCAGAAGTCAACCAAACTTCACCCAATAGTGTATTGTATCACAATCTAGTAGTTACATTTGAAAATTTTGTTCTAGGACATTTTGTTTGAACGCAATCATCAAACTTAATTAAAAAAGTCATTTAAGCCTTTTCACAGTGAGATCTATGCGATATGGCCGAGAAATGTAATTTTGATGTTAACTCCCAAACCGCTGCGCAGAAGTCAACCAAACTTCACCCAATAGTGTATTGTATCACAATCTAGTAGTTACATTTGAAAATTTTGTTCTAGGACATTTTGTTTGAGCGCAATCATCAAACTTAATTAAAAAAGTCATTTAAGCCTTTTCACAGTGAGATCTATGCGATATGGCCGAGAAATGTAATTTTGATGTTAACTCCCAAACCGCTGCGCAGAAGTCAACCAAACTTCACCCATTAGTGTATTGTATCACAATCTAGTAGTTACATGTGGAAATTTGGTTCTAGGACATTTGATTTGAGCGCAATCCTCAAACTTAGGTCAAAAAAGCCAATTAAGCCTTTTCACAGTGAGATCTATGCGATATGGCCGAGAAATGTAATTTTGATGTTAACTCCCAAACCGCTGCGCAGAAGTCAACCAAACTTCACCCAATAGTGTATTGTATCACATTCTAGTAATTACATTTGAAAATTTTGTTCTAGGACATTTGGTTTGAGCGCAATCATTAAACTTAGGTCAAAAAAGCCATTTAAGCCTTTTCACAGTGAGATCTATGCGATATGGCCGAGAAATGTAATTTTGATGTTAACTCCCAAACCGCTGCGCAGAAGTCAACTAAACTTCACCCAATAGTGTATTGTATCACATTCTAGTAGTTACATTTGAAAATTTCGTTCTAGGACATTTGGTTTGAGCGCAATCATTAAACTTAATTAAAAAAGCCATTTAAGCCTTTTCACAGTGAGATCTATGCGATATGGCCGAGAAATGTAATTTTGATGTTAACTCCCAAACCGCTGCGCAGAAGTCAACCAAACTTCACCCATTAGTGTATTGTATCACAATCTAGTAGTTACATGTGGAAATTTGGTTCTAGGACATTTGATTTGAGCGCAATCCTCAAACTTAGGTCAAAAAAGCCATTTAAGCCTTTTCACAGTGAGATCTATGCGATATGGCCGAGAAATGTAATTTTGATGTTAACTCCCAAACCGCTGCGCAGAAGTCAACCAAACTTCACCCAATAGTGTATTGTATCACATTCTAGTAGTTACATGTGGAAATTTGGTTATTGGACATTTGATTTGAGCGCAATCCTCAAACTTAGGTCAAAAAAGCCATTTAAGCCTTTTCACAGTGAGATCCATGCGATATGGCCGAGAAATGTAATTTTGATGTTAACTCCCAAACCGCTGCGCAGAAGTCAACCAAACTTCACCCATTAGTGTATTGTATCACAATCTAGTAGTTACATGTGGAAATTTGGTTCTAGGACATTTGATTTGAGCGCAATCCTCAAACTTAGGTCAAAAAAGCCATTTAAGCCTTTTCACAGTGAGATCTATGCGATATGGCCGGGAAATGTAATTTTGATGTTAACTCCCAAACCGCTGCGCAGAAGTCAACCAAACTTCACCCAATAGTGTATTGTATCACATTCTAGTAGTTACATTTGAAAATTTCGTTCTAGGACATTTGGTTTGAGCGCAATCATTAAACTTAGGTCAAAAAAGCCATTTAAGCCTTTTCACAGTGAGATCTATGCGATATGGCCGAGAAATGTAATTTTGATGTTAACTCCCAAACCGCTGCGCAGAAGTCAACCAAACTTCACCCAATAGTGTATTGTATCACAATCTAGTAGTTACATTTGAAAATTTTGTTCTAGGAAATTTTGTTTGAGCGCAATCATCAAACTTAATTAAAAAGTCATTTAAGCCTTTTCACAGTGATATCTATGCGATATGGCCGAGAAATGTAATTTTGATGTTAACTCCCAAACCGCTGCGCAGAAGTCAACCAAACTTCACCCATTAGTGTATTGTATCACAATCTAGTAGTTATATGTGAAAATTTCGTTCTAGGACATTTGATTTGAGCGCAATCCTCAAACTTAGGTCAAAAAAGCCATTTAAGCCTTTTCACAGTGAGATCTATGCGATATGGCCGAGAAATGTAAATTTGATGTTAACTCCCAAACCGCTGCGCAGAAGTCAACCAAACTTCACCCAATAGTGTATTGTATCACATTCTAGTAGTTACATTTGAAAATTTCGTTCTAGGACATTTGGTTTGAGCGCAATTATTAAACTTAGGTCAAAAAAGCCATTTAAGCCTTTTCACAGTGAGATCTATGCGATATGGCCGAGAAATGTAATTTTGATGTTAACTCCCAAACCGCTGCGCAGAAGTAAACCAAACTTCACCCATTAGTGTATTGTATCACAATCTAGTAGTTACATGTGGAAATTTGGTTCTAGGACATTTGATTTGAGCGCAATCCTCAAACTTAGGTCAAAAAAGCCATTTAAGCCTTTTCACAGTGAGATCTATGCGATATGGCCGAGAAATGTAATTTTGATGTTAAATCCCAAACCGCTGCGCAGAAGTCAACTAAACTTCACCCAATAGTGTATTGTATCACATTCTAGTAGTTACATTTGAAAATTTCGTTCTAGGACATTTGGTTTGAGCGCAATCATTAAACTTAATTAAAAAAGTCATTTAAGCCTTTTCACAGTGAGATCTATGCGATATGGCCGAGAAATGTAATTTTGATGTTAACTCCCAAACCGCTGCGCAGAAGTCAACCAAACTTCACCCAATAGTGTATTGTATCACAATCTAGTAGTTACATTTGAAAATTTTGTTCTAGGACATTTTGTTTGAACGCAATCATCAAACTTAATTAAAAAAGTCATTTAAGCCTTTTCACAGTGAGATCTATGCGATATGGCCGAGAAATGTAATTTTGATGTTAACTCCCAAACCGCTGCGCAGAAGTCAACCAAACTTCACCCAATAGTGTATTGTATCAAAATCTAGTAGTTACATTTGAAAATTTTGTTCTAGGAAATTTTGTTTGAGCGCAATCATCAAACTTAATTAAAAAAGTCATTTAAGCCTTTTCACAGTGAGATCTATGCGATATGGCCGAGAAATGTAATTTTGATGTTAACTCCCAAACCGCTGCGCAGAAGTCAACCAAACTTCACCCATTAGTGTATTGTATCACAATCTAGTAGTTACATGTGGAAATTTGGTTCTAGGACATTTGATTTGAGCGCAATCCTCAAACTTAGGTCAAAAAAGCCATTTAAGCCTTTTCACAGTGAGATCTATGCGATATGGCCGAGAAATGTAATTTTGATGTTGACTCCCAAACCGCTGCGCAGAAGTCAACCAAACTTCACCCAATAGTGTATTGTATCACAATCTAGTAGTTACATTTGAAAATTTTGTTCTAGGACATTTTGTTTGAACGCAATCATCAAACTTAATTAAAAAAGTCATTTAAGCCTTTTCACAGTGAGATCTATGCGATATGGCCGAGAAATGTAATTTTGATGTTAACTCCCAAACCGCTGCCCAGAAGTCAACCAAACTTCACCCAATAGTGTATTGTATCACAATCTAGTAGTTACATTTGAAAATTTTGTTCTAGGACATTTTGTTTGAGCGCAATCATCAAACTTAATTAAAAAAGTAATTTAAGCCTTTTCACAGTGAGATCTATGCGATATGGCCGAGAAATGTAATTTTGATGTTAACTCCCAAACCGCTGCGCAGAAGTCAACCAAACTTCACCCATTAGTGTATTGTATCACAATCTAGTAGTTACATGTGGAAATTTGGTTCTAGGACATTTGATTTGAGCGCAATCCTCAAACTTAGGTCAAAAAAGCCATTTAAGCCTTTTCACAGTGAGATCTATGCGATATGGCCGAGAAATGTAATTTTGATGTTAACTCCCAAACCGCTGCGCAGAAGTCAACCAAACTTCACCCAATAGTGTATTGTATCACATTCTAGTAGTTACATTTGAAAATTTTGTTCTAGGACATTTGGTTTGAGCGCAATCATTAAACTTAGGTCAAAAAAGCCATTTAAGCCTTTTCACAGTGAGATCTATGCGATATGGCCGAGAAATGTAATTTTGATGTTAACTCCCAAACCGCTGCGCAGAAGTCAACTAAACTTCACCCAATAGTGTATTGTATCACATTCTAGTAGTTACATTTGAAAATTTCGTTCTAGGACATTTGGTTTGAGCGCAATCATTAAACTTAATTAAAAAAGCCATTTAAGCCTTTTCACAGTGAGATCTATGCGATATGGCCGAGAAATGTAATTTTGATGTTAACTCCCAAACCGCTGCGCAGAAGTCAACCAAACTTCACCCATTAGTGTATTGTATCACAATCTAGTAGTTACATGTGAAAATTTGGTTCTAGGACATTTGATTTGAGCGCAATCCTCAAACTTAGGTCAAAAAAGCCATTTAAGCCTTTTCACAGTGAGATCTATGCGATATGGCCGAGAAATGTAAATTTGATGTTAACTCCCAAACCGCTGCGCAGAAGTCAACCAAACTTCACCCAATAGTGTATTGTATCACATTCTAGTAGTTACATTTGAAAATTTCGTTCCAGGACATTTGGTTTGAGCGCAATTATTAAACTTAGGTCAAAAAAGCCATTTAGGCCTTTTCACAGTGAGATCTATGCGATATGGCCGAGAAATGTAATTTTGATGTTAACTCCCAAACCGCTGCGCAGAAGTAAACCAAACTTCACCCATTAGTGTATTGTATCACAATCTAGTAGTTACATGTGGAAATTTGGTTCTAGGACATTTGATTTGAGCGCAATCATCAAACTTAGGTCAAAAAAGCCATTTAAGCCTTTTCACAGTGAGATCTATGCGATATGGCCGAGAAATGTAATTTTGATGTTAAATCCCAAACCGCTGCGCAGAAGTCAACTAAACTTCACCCAATAGTGTATTGTATCACATTCTAGTAGTTACATTTGAAAATTTCGTTCTAGGACATTTGGTTTGAGCGCAATCATTAAACTTAATTAAAAAAGTCATTTAAGCCTTTTCACAGTGAGATCTATGCGATATGGCCGAGAAATGTAATTTTGATGTTAACTCCCAAACCGCTGCGCAGAAGTCAACCAAACTTCACCCAATAGTGTATTGTATCACAATCTAGTAGTTACATTTGAAAATTTTGTTCTAGGACATTTTGTTTGAACGCAATCATCAAACTTAATTAAAAAAGTCATTTAAGCCTTTTCACAGTGAGATCTATGCGATATGGCCGAGAAATGTAATTTTGATGTTAACTCCCAAACCGCTGCGCAGAAGTCAACCAAACTTCACCCAATAGTGTATTGTATCAAAATCTAGTAGTTACATTTGAAAATTTTGTTCTAGGAAATTTTGTTTGAGCGCAATCATCAAACTTAATTAAAAAAGTCATTTAAGCCTTTTCACAGTGAGATCTATGCGATATGGCCGAGAAATGTAATTTTGATGTTAACTCCCAAACCGCTGCGCAGAAGTCAACCAAACTTCACCCATTAGTGTATTGTATCACAATCTAGTAGTTACATGTGGAAATTTGGTTCTAGGACATTTGATTTGAGCGCAATCCTCAAACTTAGGTCAAAAAAGCCATTTAAGCCTTTTCACAGTGAGATCTATGCGATATGGCCGAGAAATGTAATTTTGATGTTGACTCCCAAACCGCTGCGCAGAAGTCAACCAAACTTCACCCAATAGTGTATTGTATCACAATCTAGTAGTTACATTTGAAAATTTTGTTCTAGGACATTTTGTTTGAACGCAATCATCAAACTTAATTAAAAAAGTCATTTAAGCCTTTTCACAGTGAGATCTATGCGATATGGCCGAGAAATGTAATTTTGATGTTAACTCCCAAACCGCTGCGCAGAAGTCAACCAAACTTCACCCAATAGTGTATTGTATCACAATCTAGTAGTTACATTTGAAAATTTTGTTCTAGGACATTTTGTTTGAGCGCAATCATCAAACTTAATTAAAAAAGTCATTTAAGCCTTTTCACAGTGAGATCTATGCGATATGGCCGAGAAATGTAATTTTGATGTTAACTCCCAAACCGCTGCGCAGAAGTCAACCAAACTTCACCCATTAGTGTATTGTATCACAATCTAGTAGTTACATGTGGAAATTTGGTTCTAGGACATTTGATTTGAGCGCAATCCTCAAACTTAGGTCAAAAAAGCCATTTAAGCCTTTTCACAGTGAGATCTATGCGATATGGCCGAGAAATGTAATTTTGATGTTAACTCCCAAACCGCTGCGCAGAAGTCAACCAAACTTCACCCAATAGTGTATTGTATCACATTCTAGTAGTTACATTTGAAAATTTTGTTCTAGGACATTTGGTTTGAGCGCAATCATTAAACTTAGGTCAAAAAAGCCATTTAAGCCTTTTCACAGTGAGATCTATGCGATATGGCCGAGAAATGTAATTTTGATGTTAACTCCCAAACCGCTGCGCAGAAGTCAACTAAACTTCACCCAATAGTGTATTGTATCACATTCTAGTAGTTACATTTGAAAATTTCGTTCTAGGACATTTGGTTTGAGCGCAATCATTAAACTTAATTAAAAAAGCCATTTAAGCCTTTTCACAGTGAGATCTATGCGATATGGCCGAGAAATGTAATTTTGATGTTAACTCCCAAACCGCTGCGCAGAAGTCAACCAAACTTCACCCATTAGTGTATTGTATCACAATCTAGTAGTTACATGTGAAAATTTGGTTCTAGGACATTTGATTTGAGCGCAATCCTCAAACTTAGGTCAAAAAAGCCATTTAAGCCTTTTCACAGTGAGATCTATGCGATATGGCCGAGAAATGTAAATTTGATGTTAACTCCCAAACCGCTGCGCAGAAGTCAACCAAACTTCACCCAATAGTGTATTGTATCACATTCTAGTAGTTACATTTGAAAATTTCGTTCCAGGACATTTGGTTTGAGCGCAATTATTAAACTTAGGTCAAAAAAGCCATTTAGGCCTTTTCACAGTGAGATCTATGCGATATGGCCGAGAAATGTAATTTTGATGTTAACTCCCAAACCGCTGCGCAGAAGTCAACCAAACTTCACCCAATAGTGTATTGTATCACAATCTAGTAGTTACATTTGAAAATTTTGTTCTAGGACATTTTGTTTGAACGCAATCATCAAACTTAATTAAAAAAGTCATTTAAGCCTTTTCACAGTGAGATCTATGCGATATGGCCGAGAAATGTAATTTTGATGTTAACTCCCAAACCGCTGCGCAGAAGTCAACCAAACTTCACCCAATAGTGTATTGTATCACAATCTAGTAGTTACATTTGAAAATTTTGTTCTAGGAAATTTTGTTTGAGCGCAATCATCAAACTTAATTAAAAAAGTCATTTAAGCCTTTTCACAGTGAGATCTATGCGATATGGCCGAGAAATGTAATTTTGATGTTAACTCCCAAACCGCTGCGCAGAAGTCAACCAAACTTCACCCATTAGTGTATTGTATCACAATCTAGTAGTTACATGTGGAAATTTGGTTATTGGACATTTGATTTGAGCGCAATCCTCAAACTTAGGTCAAAAAAGCCATTTAAGCCTTTTCACAGTGAGATCCATGCGATATGGCGGAGAAATGTAATTTTGATGTTAACTCCCAAACCGCTGCGCAGAAGTCAACCAAACTTCACCCATTAGTGTATTGTATCACAATCTAGTAGTTACATGTGGAAATTTGGTTCTAGGACATTTGATTTGAGCGCAATCCTCAAACTTAGGTCAAAAAAGCCATTTAAGCCTTTTCACAGTGAGATCTATGCGATATGGCCGAGAAATGTAATTTTGATGTTAACTCCCAAACCGCTGCGCAGAAGTCAACCAAACTTCACCCAATAGTGTATTGTATCACATTCTAGTAGTTACATTTGAAAATTTCGTTCTAGGACATTTGGTTTGAGCGCAATCATTAAACTTAGGTCAAAAAAGCCATTTAAGCCTTTTCACAGTGAGATCTATGCGATATGGCCGAGAAATGTAATTTTGATGTTAACTCCCAAACCGCTGCGCAGAAGTCAACCAAACTTCACCCAATAGTGTATTGTATCACAATCTAGTAGTTACATTTGAAAATTTTGTTCTAGGAAATTTTGTTTGAGCGCAATCATCAAACTTAATTAAAAAAGTCATTTAAGCCTTTTTACAGTGAGATCTATGCGATATGGCCGAGAAATGTAATTTTGATGTTAACTCCCAAACCGCTGCGCAGAAGTCAACCAAACTTCACCCATTAGTGTATTGTATCACAATCTAGTAGTTACATGTGAAAATTTGGTTCTAGGACATTTGATTTGAGCGCAATCCTCAAACTTAGGTCAAAAAAGCCATTTAAGCCTTTTCACAGTGAGATCTATGCGATATGGCCGAGAAATGTAATTTTGATGTTAACTCCCAAACCGCTGCGCAGAAGTCAACCAAACTTCACCCAATAGTGTATTGTATCACATTCTAGTAGTTAAATTTGAAAATTTCGTTCTAGGACATTTGGTTTGAGCGCAATTATTAAACTTAGGTCAAAAAAGCCATTTAAGCCTTTTCACAGTGAGATCTATGCGATATGGCCGAGAAATGTAATTTTGATGTTAACTCCCAAACCGCTGCGCAGAAGTCAACCAAACTTCACCCAATAGTGTATTGTATCACATTCTAGTAGTTACATTTGAAAATTTGGTTCTAGGACATTTGGTTTGAGCGCAATCATTAAACTTAGGTCAAAAAAGCCATTTAAGCCTTTTCACAGTGAGATCTATGCGATATGGCCGAGAAATGTAATTTTGATGTTAACTCCCAAACCGCTGCGCAGAAGTCAACCAAACTTCACCCAATAGTGTATTGTATCACAATCTAGTAGTTACATTTGAAAATTTTGTTCTAGGAAATTTTGTTTGAGCGCAATCATCAAACTTAATTAAAAAAGTCATTTAAGCCTTTTCACAGTGAGATCTATGCGATATGGCCGAGAAATGTAATTTTGATGTTAACTCCCAAACCGCTGCGCAGAAGTCAACCAAACTTCACCCATTAGTGTATTGTATCACAATCTAGTAGTTACATGTGAAAATTTGGTTCTAGGACATTTGATTTGAGCGCAATCCTCAAACTTAGGTCAAAAAAGCCATTTAAGCCTTTTCACAGTGAGATCTATGCGATATGGCCGAGAAATGTAAATTTGATGTGAACTCCCAAACCGCTGCGCAGAAGTCAACCAAACTTCACCCAATAGTGTATTGTATCACATTCTAGTAGTTACATTTGAAAATTTCGTTCTAGGACATTTGGTTTGAGCGCAATTATTAAACTTAGGTCAAAAAAGCCATTTAAGCCTTTTCACAGTGAGATCTATGCGATATGGCCGAGAAATGTAATTTTGATGTTAACTCCCAAACCGCTGCGCAGAAGTAAACCAAACTTCACCCATTAGTGTATTGTATCACAATCTAGTAGTTACATGTGGAAATTTGGTTCTAGGACATTTGATTTGAGCGCAATCCTCAAACTTAGGTCAAAAAAGCCATTTAAGCCTTTTCACAGTGAGATCTATGCGATATGGCAGAGAAATGTAATTTTGATGTTAAATCCCAAACCGCTGCGCAGAAGTCAACTAAACTTCACCCAATAGTGTATTGTATCACATTCTAGTAGTTACATTTGAAAATTTCGTTCTAGGACATTTGGTTTGAGCGCAATCATTAAACTTAATTAAAAAAGTCATTTAAGCCTTTTCACAGTGAGATCTATGCGATATGGCCGAGAAATGTAATTTTGATGTTAACTCCCAAACCGCTGCGCAGAAGTCAACCAAACTTCACCCAATAGTGTATTGTATCACAATCTAGTAGTTACATTTGAAAATTTTGTTCTAGGACATTTTGTTTGAACGCAATCATCAAACTTAATTAAAAAAGTCATTTAAGCCTTTTCACAGTGAGATCTATGCGATATGGCCGAGAAATGTAATTTTGATGTTAACTCCCAAACCGCTGCGCAGAAGTCAACCAAACTTCACCCAATAGTGTATTGTATCACAATCTAGTAGTTACATTTGAAAATTTTGTTCTAGGAAATTTTGTTTGAGCGCAATCATCAAACTTAATTAAAAAAGTCATTTAAGCCTTTTCACAGTGAGATCTATGCGATATGGCCGAGAAATGTAATTTTGATGTTAACTCCCAAACCGCTGCGCAGAAGTCAACCAAACTTCACCCATTAGTGTATTGTATCACAATCTAGTAGTTACATGTGGAAATTTGGTTCTAGGACATTTGATTTGATCGCAATCCTCAAACTTAGGTCAAAAAAGCCATTTAAGCCTTTTCACAGTGAGATCTATGCGATATGGCCGAGAAATGTAATTTTGATGTTGACTCCCAAACCGCTGCGCAGAAGTCAACCAAACTTCACCCAATAGTGTATTGTATCACAATCTAGTAGTTACATTTGAAAATTTTGTTCTAGGACATTTTGTTTGAACGCAATCATCAAACTTAATTAAAAAAGTCATTTAAGCCTTTTCACAGTGAGATCTATGCGATATGGCCGAGAAATGTAATTTTGATGTTAACTCCCAAACCGCTGCGCAGAAGTCAACCAAACTTCACCCAATAGTGTATTGTATCACAATCTAGTAGTTACATTTGAAAATCTTGTTCTAGGACATTTTGTTTGAGCGCAATCCTCAAACTTAGGTCAAAAAAGCCATTTAAGCCTTTTCACAGTGAGATCTATGCGATATGGCCGAGAAATGTAATTTTGATGTTAACTCCCAAACCGCTGCGCAGAAGTCAACCAAACTTCACCCAATAGTGTATTGTATCACATTCTAGTAGTTACATTTGAAAATTTCGTTCTAGGACATTTGGTTTGAGCGCAATCATTAAGTTTAGGTCAAAAAAGCCATTTAAGCCTTTTCACAGTGAGATCTATGCGATATGGCCGAGAAATGTAATTTTGATGTTAACTCCCAAACCGCTGCGCAGAAGTCAACCAAACTTCACCCAATAGTGTATTGTATCACATTCTAGTAGTTACATTTTAAAATTTCGTTCTAGGACATTTGGTTTGAGCGCAATTATTAAACTTAGGTCAAAAAAGCCATTTAAGCCTTTTCACAGTGAGATCTATGCGATATGGCCGAGAAATGTAATTTTGATGTTAACTCCCAAACCGCTGCGCAGAAGTAAACCAAACTTCACCCATTAGTGTATTGTATCACAATCTAGTAGTTACATGTGGAAATTTGGTTCTAGGACATTTGATTTGAGCGCAATCCTCAAACTTAGGTCAAAAAAGCCATTTAAGCCTTTTCACAGTGAGATCTATGCGATATGGCCGAGAAATGTAATTTTGATGTTAACTCCCAAACCGCTGCGCAGAAGTCAACCAAACTTCACCCAATAGTGTATTGTATCACAATCTTGTAGTTACATTTGAAAATTTTGTTCTAGGACATTTTGTTTGAACGCAATCATCAAACTTAATTAAAAAAGTCATTTAAGCCTTTTCACAGTGAGATCTATGCGATATGGCCGAGAAAAGTAATTTTGATGATAACTCCCAAACCGCTGCGCAGAAGTCAACTAAACTTCACCCAATAGTGTATTGTATCACATTCTAGTAGTTACATTTGAAAATTTCGTTCTAGGACATTTGGTTCGAGCGCAATCATTAAACTTAATTAAAAAAGTCATTTAAGCCTTTTCACAGTGAGATCTATGCGATATGGCCGAGAAATGTAATTTTGATGTTAACTCCCAAACCGCTGCGCAGAAGTAAACCAAACTTCACCCAATAGTGTATTGTATCACAATCTAGTAGTTACATTTGAAAATTTTGTTCTAGGACATTTTGTTTGAACGCAATCATCAAACTTAATTAAAAAAGTCATTTAAGCCTTTTCACAGTGAGATCTATGCGATATGGCCGAGAAATGTAATTTTGATGTTAAATCCCAAATCGCTGCGCAGAAGTCAACTAAACTTCACCCAATAGTGTATTGTATCACATTCTAGTAGTTACATTTGAAAATTTCGTTCTAGGACATTTGGTTTGAGCGCAATCATTAAACTTAATTAAAAAAGTCATTTAAGCCTTTTACAGTGAGATCTATGCGATATGGCCGAGAAATGTAATTTTGATGTTAACTCCCAAACCGCTGCGCAGAAGTCAACCAAACTTCACCCAATAGTGTATTGTATCACAATCTAGTAGTTACATTTGAAAATTTTGTTCTAGGACATTTTGTTTGAACGCAATCATCAAACTTAATTAAAAAAGTCATTTAAGCCTTTTCACAGTGAGATCTATGCGATATGGCCGAGAAATGTAATTTTGATGTTAACTCCCAAACCGCTGCGCAGAAGTCAACCAAACTTCACCCAATAGTGTATTGTATCACAATCTAGTAGTTACATTTGAAAATTTTGTTCTAGGAAATTTTGTTTGAGCGCAATCCTCAAACTTAGGTCAAAAAAGCCATTTAAGCCTTTTCACAGTGAGATCTATGCGATATGGCCGAGAAATGTAATTTTGATGTTAACTCCCAAACCGCTGCGCAGAAGTCAACCAAACTTCACCCATTAGTGTATTGTATCACAATCTAGTAATTACATGTGGAAATTTTGTTCTAGGACATTTGATTTGAGCGCAATCCTCAAACTTAGGTCAAAAAAGCCATTTAAGCCTTTTCACAGTGAGATCTATGCGATATGGCCGAGAAATGTAATTTTGATGTTAACTCCCAAACCGCTGCGCAGAAGTCAACCAAACTTCACCCAATAGTGTATTGTATCACAATCTAGTAGTTACATTTGAAAATTTTGTTCTAGGACATTTTGTATGAACGCAATCATCAAACTTAATTAAAAAAGTCATTTAAGCCTTTTCACAGTGAGATCTATGCGATATGGCCGAGAAATGTAATTTTGATGTTAACTCCCAAACCGCTGCGCAGAAGTCAACCAAACTTCATCCATTAGTGTATTGTATCACAATCTAGTAGTTACATGTGGAAATTTGGTTATTGGACATTTGATTTGAGCGCAATCCTCAAACTTAGGTCAAAAAAGCCATTTAAGCCTTTTCACAGTGAGATCTATGCAATATGGCCGAGAAATGTAATTTTGATGTTAACTCCCAAACCGCTGCGCAGAAGTCAACCAAACTTCACCCATTAGTGTATTGTATCACAATCTAGTAGTTACATGTGGAAATTTGGTTCTAGGACATTTGATTTGAGCGCAATCCTCAAACTTAGGTCAAAAAAGCCATTTAAGCCTTTTCACAGTGAGATCTATGCGATATGGCCGAGAAATGTAATTTTGATGTTAACTCCCAAACCGCTGCGCAGAAGTCAACCAAACTTCACCCAATAGTGTATTGTATCACATTCTAGTAGTTACATTTAAAAATTTCGTTCTAGGACATTTGGATTGAGCGCAATCATTAAACTTAGGTCAAAAAAGCCATTTAAGCCTTTTCACAGTAAAATCTATGCGATATGGCCGAGAAATGTAATTTTGATGTTAACTCCCAAACCGCTGCGCAGAAGTCAACCAAACTTCACCCAATAGTGTATTGTATCACATTCTAGTAGTTACATTTGAAAATTTCGTTCTAGGACATTTGGTTTGAGCGCAATTATTAAACTTAATTAAAAAAGTCATTTAAGCCTTTTCACAGTGAGATCTATGCGATATGGCCGAGAAATGTAATTTTGATGTTAACTCCCAAACCGCTGCGCAGAAGTCAACCAAACTTCACCCAATAGTGTATTGTATCACAATCTAGTAGTTACATTTGAAAATTTTGTTCTAGGACATTTTGTATGAACGCAATCATCAAACTTAATTAAAAAAGTCATTTAAGCCTTTTCACAGTGAGATCTATGCGATATGGCCGAGAAATGTAATTTTGATGTTAACTCCCAAACCGCTGCGCAGAAGTCAACCAAACTTCATCCATTAGTGTATTGTATCACAATCTAGTAGTTACATGTGGAAATTTGGTTATTGGACATTTGATTTGAGCGCAATCCTCAAACTTAGGTCAAAAAAGCCATTTAAGCCTTTTCACAGTGAGATCTATGCAATATGGCCGAGAAATGTAATTTTGATGTTAACTCCCAAACCGCTGCGCAGAAGTCAACCAAACTTCACCCATTAGTGTATTGTATCACAATCTAGTAGTTACATGTGGAAATTTGGTTCTAGGACATTTGATTTGAGCGCAATCCTCAAACTTAGGTCAAAAAAGCCATTTAAGCCTTTTCACAGTGAGATCTATGCGATATGGCCGAGAAATGTAATTTTGATGTTAACTCCCAAACCGCTGCGCAGAAGTCAACCAAACTTCACCCAATAGTGTATTGTATCACATTCTAGTAGTTACATTTAAAAATTTCGTTCTAGGACATTTGGATTGAGCGCAATCATTAAACTTAGGTCAAAAAAGCCATTTAAGCCTTTTCACAGTAAAATCTATGCGATATGGCCGAGAAATGTAATTTTGATGTTAACTCCCAAACCGCTGCGCAGAAGTCAACCAAACTTCACCCAATAGTGTATTGTATCACATTCTAGTAGTTACATTTGAAAATTTCGTTCTAGGACATTTGGTTTGAGCGCAATTATTAAACTTAGGTCAAAAAAGCCATTTAAGCCTTTTCACAGTGAGATCTATGCGATATGGCCGAGAAATGTAAATTTGATGTTAACTCCCAAACCGCTGCGCAGAAGTCAACCAAACTTCACCCAATAGTGTATTGTATCACATTCTAGTAGTTACATTTGAAAATTTCGTTCTAGGACATTTGGTTTGAGCGCAATTATTAAACTTAGGTCAAAAAAGCCATTTAAGCCTTTTCACAGTGAGATCTATGCGATATGGCCGAGAAATGTAATTTTGATGTTAACTCCCAAACCGCTGCGCAGAAGTAAACCAAACTTCACCCATTAGTGTATTGTATCACAATCTAGTAGTTACATGTGGAAATTTGGTTCTAGGACATTTGATTTGAGCGCAATCCACAAACGTAGGTCAAAAAAGCCATTTAAGCCTTTTCACAGTGAGATCTATGCGATATGGCCGAGAAATGTAATTTTGATGTTAAATCCCAAACCGCTGCGCAGAAGTCAACTAAACTTCACCCAATAGTGTATTGTATCACATTCTAGTAGTTACATTTGAAAATTTCGTTCTAGGACATTTGGTTTGAGCGCAATCATTAAACTTAATTAAAAAAGTCATTTAAGCCTTTTCACAGTGAGATCTATGCGATATGGCCGAGAAATGTAATTTTGATGTTAACTCCCAAACCGCTGCGCAGAAGTCAACCAAACTTCACCCATTAGTGTATTGTATCACAATCTAGTAGTTACATGTGGAAATTTGGTTCTAGGACATTTGATTTGAGCGCAATCCTCAAACTTAGGTCAAAAAAGCCATTTAAGCCTTTTCACAGTGAGATCTATGCGATATGGCCGAGAAATGTAAATTTGATGTTAACTCCCAAACCGCTGCGCAGAAGTCAACCAAACTTCACCCAATAGTGTATTGTATCACATTCTAGTAGTTACATTTGAAAATTTCGTTCTAGGACATTTGGTTTGAGCGCAATTATTAAACTTAGGTCAAAAAAGCCATTTAAGCCTTTTCACAGTGAGATCTATGCGATATGGCCGAGAAATGTAATTTTGATGTTGACTCCCAAACCGCTGCGCAGAAGTCAACCAAACTTCACCCAATAGTGTATTGTATCACAATCTAGTAGTTACATTTGAAAATTTTGTTCTAGGACATTTTGTTTGAACGCAATCATCAAACTTAATTAAAAAAGTCATTTAAGCCTTTTCACAGTGAGATCTATGCGATATGGCCGAGAAATGTAATTTTGATGTTAACTACCAAACCGCTGCGCAGAAGTCAACCAAACTTCACCCAATAGTGTATTGTATCACAATCTAGTAGTTACATTTGAAAATTTTGTTCTAGGACATTTTGTTTGAGCGCAATCCTCAAACTTAGGTCAAAAAAGCCATTTAAGCCTTTTCACAGTGAGATCTATGCGATATGGCCGAGAAATGTAATTTTGATGTTAACTCCCAAACCGCTGCGCAGAAGTCAACCAAACTTCACCCAATAGTGTATTGTATCACATTCTAGTAGTTACATTTGAAAATTTCGTTCTAGGACATTTGGTTTGAGCGCAATCATTAAGTTTAGGTCAAAAAAGCCATTTAAGCCTTTTCACAGTGAGATCTATGCGATATGGCCAAGAAATGTAATTTTGATGTTAACTCCCAAACCGCTGCGCAGAAGTAAACCAAACTTCACCCATTAGTGTATTGTATCACAATCTAGTAGTTACATGTGGAAATTTGGTTCTAGGACATTTGATTTGAGCGCAATCCTCAAACTTAGGTCAAAAAAGCCATTTAAGCCTTTTCACAGTGAGATCTATGCGATATGGCCGAGAAATGTAATTTTGATGTTAACTCCCAAACCGCTGCGCAGAAGTCAACCAAACTTCACCCAATAGTGTATTGTATCACAATCTTGTAGTTACATTTGAAAATTTTGTTCTAGGACATTTTGTTTGAACGCAATCATCAAACTTAATTAAAAAAGTCATTTAAGCCTTTTCACAGTGAGATCTATGCGATATGGCCGAGAAAAGTAATTTTGATGTTAACTCCCAAACTGCTGCGCAGAAGTCAACTAAACTTCACCCAATAGTGTATTGTATCACATTCTAGTAGTTACATTTGAAAATTTCGTTCTAGGACATTTGGTTCGAGCGCAATCATTAAACTTAATTAAAAAAGTCATTTAAGCCTTTTCACAGTGAGATCTATGCGATATGGCCGAGAAATGTAATTTTGATGTTAACTCCCAAACCGCTGCGCAGAAGTAAACCAAACTTCACCCAATAGTGTATTGTATCACAATCTAGTAGTTACATTTGAAAATTTTGTTCTAGGACATTTTGTTTGAACGCAATCATCAAACTTAATTAAAAAAGTCATTTAAGCCTTTTTCACAGTGAGATCTATGCGATATGGCCGAGAAATGTAATTTTGATGTTAAATCCCAAACCGCTGCGCAGAAGTCAACTAAACTTCACCCAATAGTGTATTGTATCACATTCTAGTAGTTACATTTGAAAATTTCGTTCTAGGACATTTGGTTTGAGCGCAATCATTAAACTTAATTTAAAAAGTCATTTAAGCCTTTTCACAGTGAGATCTATGCGATATGGCCGAGAAATGTAATTTTGATGTTAACTCCCAAACCGCTGCGCAGAAGTCAACCAAACTTCACCCAATAGTGTATTGTATCACAATCTAGTAGTTACATTTGAAAATTTTGTTCTAGGACATTTTGTTTGAACGCAATCATCAAACTTAATTAAAAAAGTCATTTAAGCCTTTTCACAGTGAGATCTATGCGATATGGCCGAGAAATGTAATTTTGATGTTAACTCCCAAACCGCTGCGCAGAAGTCAACCAAACTTCACCCAATAGTGTATTGTATCACAATCTAGTAGTTACATTTGAAAATTTTGTTCTAGGAAATTTTGTTTGAGCGCAATCCTCAAACTTAGGTCAAAAAAGCCATTTAAGCCTTTTCACAGTGAGATCTATGCGATATGGCCGAGAAATGTAATTTTGATGTTAACTCCCAAACCGCTGCGCAGAAGTCAACCAAACTTCACCCATTAGTGTATTGTATCACAATCTAGTAATTACATGTGGAAATTTGGTTCTAGGACATTTGATTTGAGCGCAATCCTCAAACTTAGGTCAAAAAAGCCATTTAAGCCTTTTCACAGTGAGATCTATGCGATATGGCCGAGAAATGTAATTTTGATGTTAACTCCCAAACCGCTGCGCAGAAGTCAACCAAACTTCACCCAATAGTGTATTGTATCACAATCTAGTAGTTACATTTGAAAATTTTGTTCTAGGACATTTTGTTTGAACGCAATCATCAAACTTAATTAAAAAAGTCATTTAAGCCTTTTCACAGTGAGATCTATGCGATAGGGCCGAGAAATGTAATTTTGATGTTAACTCCCAAAACGCTGCGCAGAAGTCAACCAAACTTCACCCAATAGTGTATTGTATCACAATCTAGTAGTTACATTTGAAAATTTTGTTCTAGGAAATTTTGTTTGAGCGCAATCATCAAACTTAATTAAAAAAGTCATTTAAGCCTTTTCACAGTGAGATCTATGCGATATGGCCGAGAAATGTAATTTTGATGTTAACTCCCAAACCGCTGCGCAGAAGTCAACCAAACTTCACCCATTAGTGTATTGTATCACAATCTAGTAGTTACATGTGGAAATTTGGTTATTGGACATTTGATTTGAGCGCAATCCTCAAACTTAGGTCAAAAAAGCCATTTAAGCCTTTTCACAGTGAGATCCATGCGATATGGCCGAGAAATGTAATTTTGATGTTAACTCCCAAACCGCTGCGCAGAAGTCAACCAAACTTCACCCATTAGTGTATTGTATCACAATCTAGTAGTTACATGTGGAAATTTGGTTCTAGGACATTTGATTTGAGCGCAATCCTCAAACTTAGGTCAAAAAAGCCATTTAAGCCTTTTCACAGTGAGATCTATGCGATATGGCCGAGAAATGTAATTTTGATGTTAACTCCCAAACCGCTGCGCAGAAGTCAACCAAACTTCACCCAATAGTGTATTGTATCACATTCTAGTAGTTACATTTGAAAATTTCGTTCTAGGACATTTGGTTTGAGCGCAATCATTAAACTTAGGTCAAAAAAGCCATTTAAGCCTTTTCACAGTGAGATCTATGCGATATGGCCGAGAAATGTAATTTTGATGTTAACTCCCAAACCGCTGCGCAGAAGTCAACCAAACTTCACCCAATAGTGTATTGTATCACAATCTAGTAGTTACATTTGAAAATTTTGTTCTAGGAAATTTTGTTTGAGCGCAATCATCAAACTTAATTAAAAAAGTCATTTAAGCCTTTTCACAGTGAGATCTATGCGATATGGCCGAGAAATGTAATTTTGATGTTAACTCCCAAACCGCTGCGCAGAAGTCAACCAAACTTCACCCAATAGTGTATTGTATCACATTCTAGTAGTTACATTTGAAAATTTCGTTCTAGGACATTTGGTTTGAGCGCAATTATTAAACTTAGGTCAAAAAAGCCATTTAAGCCTTTTCACAGTGAGATCTATGCGATATGGCCGAGAAATATAATTTTGATGTTAACTCCCAAACCGCTGCGCAGAAGTCAACCAAACTTCACCCAATAGTGTATTGTATCACATTCTAGTAGTTACATTTGAAAATTTCGTTCTAGGACATTTGGTTTGAGCGCAATCATTAAACTTAGGTCAAAAAAGCCATTTAAGCCTTTTCACAGTGAGATCTATGCGATATGGCCGAGAAATGTAATTTTGATGTTAACTCCCAAACCGCTGCGCAGAAGTCAACCAAACTTCACCCAATAGTGTATTGTATCACAATCTAGTAGTTACATTTGAAAATTTTGTTCTAGGAAATTTTGTTTGAGCACAATCATCAAACTTAATTAAAAAAGTCATTTAAGCCTTTTCACAGTGATATCTATGCGATATGGCCGAGAAATGTAATTTTGATGTTAACTCCCAAACCGCTGCGCAGAAGTCAACCAAACTTCACCCATTAGTGTATTGTATCACAATCTAGTAGTTACATGTGAAAATTTGGTTCTAGGACATTTGATTTGAGCGCAATCCTCAAACTTAGGTCAAAAAAGCCATTTAAGCCTTTTCACAGTGAGATCTATGCGATATGGCCGAGAAATGTAAATTTGATGTTAACTCCCAAACCGCTGCGCAGAAGTCAACCAAACTTCACCCAATAGTGTATTGTATCACATTCTAGTAGTTACATTTGAAAATTTCGTTCTAGGACATTTGGTTTGAGCGCAATTATTAAACTTAGGTCAAAAAAGCCATTTAAGCCTTTTCACAGTGAGATCTATGCGATATGGCCGAGAAATGTAATTTTGATGTTAACTCCCAAACCGCTGCGCAGAAGTAAACCAAACTTCACCCATTAGTGTATTGTATCACAATCTAGTAGTTACATGTGGAAATTTGGTTCTAGGACATTTGATTTGAGCGCAATCCTCAAACTTAGGTCAAAAAAGCCATTTAAGCCTTTTCACAGTGAGATCTATGCGATATGGCCGAGAAATGTAATTTTGATGTTAAATCCCAAACCGCTGCGCAGAAGTCAACTAAACTTCACCCAATAGTGTATTGTATCACATTCTAGTAGTTACATTTGAAAATTTCGTTCTAGGACATTTGGTTTGAGCGCAATCATTAAACTTAATTAAAAAAGTCATTTAAGCCTTTTCACAGTGAGATCTATGCGATATGGCCGAGAAATGTAATTTTGATGTTAACTCCCAAACCGCTGCGCAGAAGTCAACCAAACTTCACCCAATAGTGTATTGTATCACAATCTAGTAGTTACATTTGAAAATTTTGTTCTAGGACATTTTGTTTGAACGCAATCATCAAACTTAATTAAAAAAGTCATTTAAGCCTTTTCACAGTGAGATCTATGCGATATGGCCGAGAAATGTAATTTTGATGTTAACTCCCAAACCGCTGCGCAGAAGTCAACCAAACTTCACCCAATAGTGTATTGTATCACATTCTAGTAGTTACATTTGAAAATTTCGTTCTAGGACATTTGGTTTGAGCGCAATTATTAAACTTAGGTCAAAAAAGCCATTTAAGCCTTTTCACAGTGAGATCTATGCGATATGGCCGAGAAATGTAAATTTGATGTTAACTCCCAAACCGCTGCGCAGAAGTCAACCAAACTTCACCCAATAGTGTATTGTATCACATTCTAGTAGTTACATTTGAAAATTTCGTTCTAGGACATTTGGTTTGAGCGCAATTATTAAACTTAGGTCAAAAAAGCCATTTAAGCCTTTTCACAGTGAGATCTATGCGATATGGCCGAGAAATGTAATTTTGATGTTAACTCCCAAACCGCTGCGCAGAAGTAAACCAAACTTCACCCATTAGTGTATTGTATCACAATCTAGTAGTTACATGTGGAAATTTGGTTCTAGGACATTTGATTTGAGCGCAATCCACAAACGTAGGTCAAAAAAGCCATTTAAGCCTTTTCACAGTGAGATCTATGCGATATGGCCGAGAAATGTAATTTTGATGTTAAATCCCAAACCGCTGCGCAGAAGTCAACTAAACTTCACCCAATAGTGTATTGTATCACATTCTAGTAGTTACATTTGAAAATTTCGTTCTAGGACATTTGGTTTGAGCGCAATCATTAAACTTAATTAAAAAAGTCATTTAAGCCTTTTCACAGTGAGATCTATGCGATATGGCCGAGAAATGTAATTTTGATGTTAACTCCCAAACCGCTGCGCAGAAGTCAACCAAACTTCACCCAATAGTGTATTGTATCACATTCTAGTAGTTACATTTGAAAATTTCGTTCTAGGACATTTGGTTTGAGCGCAATCATTAAGTTTAGGTCAAAAAAGCCATTTAAGCCTTTTCACAGTGAGATCTATGCGATATGGCCAAGAAATGTAATTTTGATGTTAACTCCCAAACCGCTGCGCAGAAGTAAACCAAACTTCACCCATTAGTGTATTGTATCACAATCTAGTAGTTACATGTGGAAATTTGGTTCTAGGACATTTGATTTGAGCGCAATCCTCAAACTTAGGTCAAAAAAGCCATTTAAGCCTTTTCACAGTGAGATCTATGCGATATGGCCGAGAAATGTAATTTTGATGTTAACTCCCAAACCGCTGCGCAGAAGTCAACCAAACTTCACCCAATAGTGTATTGTATCACAATCTTGTAGTTACATTTGAAAATTTTGTTCTAGGACATTTTGTTTGAACGCAATCATCAAACTTAATTAAAAAAGTCATTTAAGCCTTTTCACAGTGAGATCTATGCGATATGGCCGAGAAAAGTAATTTTGATGTTAACTCCCAAACTGCTGCGCAGAAGTCAACTAAACTTCACCCAATAGTGTATTGTATCACATTCTAGTAGTTACATTTGAAAATTTCGTTCTAGGACATTTGGTTCGAGCGCAATCATTAAACTTAATTAAAAAAGTCATTTAAGCCTTTTCACAGTGAGATCTATGCGATATGGCCGAGAAATGTAATTTTGATGTTAACTCCCAAACCGCTGCGCAGAAGTAAACCAAACTTCACCCAATAGTGTATTGTATCACAATCTAGTAGTTACATTTGAAAATTTTGTTCTAGGACATTTTGTTTGAACGCAATCATCAAACTTAATTAAAAAAGTCATTTAAGCCTTTTTCACAGTGAGATCTATGCGATATGGCCGAGAAATGTAATTTTGATGTTAAATCCCAAACCGCTGCGCAGAAGTCAACTAAACTTCACCCAATAGTGTATTGTATCACATTCTAGTAGTTACATTTGAAAATTTCGTTCTAGGACATTTGGTTTGAGCGCAATCATTAAACTTAATTTAAAAAGTCATTTAAGCCTTTTCACAGTGAGATCTATGCGATATGGCCGAGAAATGTAATTTTGATGTTAACTCCCAAACCGCTGCGCAGAAGTCAACCAAACTTCACCCAATAGTGTATTATATCACAATCTAGTAGTTACATTTGAAAATTTTGTTCTAGGACATTTTGTTTGAACGCAATCATCAAACTTAATTAAAAAAGTCATTTAAGCCTTTTCACAGTGAGATCTATGCGATATGGCCGAGAAATGTAATTTTGATGTTAACTCCCAAACCGCTGCGCAGAAGTCAACCAAACTTCACCCAATAGTGTATTGTATCACAATCTAGTAGTTACATTTGAAAATTTTGTTCTAGGAAATTTTGTTTGAGCGCAATCCTCAAACTTAGGTCAAAAAAGCCATTTAAGCCTTTTCACAGTGAGATCTATGCGATATGGCCGAGAAATGTAATTTTGATGTTAACTCCCAAACCGCTGCGCAGAAGTCAACCAAACTTCACCCATTAGTGTATTGTATCACAATCTAGTAATTACATGTGGAAATTTGGTTCTAGGACATTTGATTTGAGCGCAATCCTCAAACTTAGGTCAAAAAAGCCATTTAAGCCTTTTCACAGTGAGATCTATGCGATATGGCCGAGAAATGTAATTTTGATGTTAACTCCCAAACCGCTGCGCAGAAGTCAACCAAACTTCACCCAATAGTGTATTGTATCACAATCTAGTAGTTACATTTGAAAATTTTGTTCTAGGACATTTTGTTTGAACGCAATCATCAAACTTAATTAAAAAAGTCATTTAAGCCTTTTCACAGTGAGATCTATGCGATAGGGCCGAGAAATGTAATTTTGATGTTAACTCCCAAAACGCTGCGCAGAAGTCAACCAAACTTCACCCATTAGTGTATTGTATCACAATCTAGTAGTTACATGTGGAAATTTGGTTCTAGGACATTTGATTTGAGCGCAATCCTCAAACTTAGGTCAAAAAAGCCATTTAAGCCTTTTCACAGTGAGATCTATGCGATATGGCCGAGAAATGTAAATTTGATGTTAACTCCCAAACCGCTGCGCAGAAGTCAACCAAACTTCACCCAATAGTGTATTGTATCACATTCTAGTAGTTACATTTGAAAATTTCGTTCTAGGACATTTGGTTTGAGCGCAATTATTAAACTTAGGTCAAAAAAGCCATTTAAGCCTTTTCACAGTGAGATCTATGCGATATGGCCGAGAAATGTAATTTTGATGTTGACTCCCAAACCGCTGCGCAGAAGTCAACCAAACTTCACCCAATAGTGTATTGTATCACAATCTAGTAGTTACATTTGAAAATTTTGTTCTAGGACATTTTGTTTGAACGCAATCATCAAACTTAATTAAAAAAGTCATTTAAGCCTTTTCACAGTGAGATCTATGCGATATGGCCGAGAAATGTAATTTTGATGTTAACTACCAAACCGCTGCGCAGAAGTCAACCAAACTTCACCCAATAGTGTATTGTATCACAATCTAGTAGTTACATTTGAAAATTTTGTTCTAGGACATTTTGTTTGAGCGCAATCCTCAAACTTAGGTCAAAAAAGCCATTTAAGCCTTTTCACAGTGAGATCTATGCGATATGGCCGAGAAATGTAATTTTGATGTTAACTCCCAAACCGCTGCGCAGAAGTCAACCAAACTTCACCCAATAGTGTATTGTATCACATTCTAGTAGTTACATTTGAAAATTTCGTTCTAGGACATTTGGTTTGAGCGCAATCATTAAGTTTAGGTCAAAAAAGCCATTTAAGCCTTTTCACAGTGAGATCTATGCGATATGGCCAAGAAATGTAATTTTGATGTTAACTCCCAAACCGCTGCGCAGAAGTAAACCAAACTTCACCCATTAGTGTATTGTATCACAATCTAGTAGTTACATGTGGAAATTTGGTTCTAGGACATTTGATTTGAGCGCAATCCTCAAACTTAGGTCAAAAAAGCCATTTAAGCCTTTTCACAGTGAGATCTATGCGATATGGCCGAGAAATGTAATTTTGATGTTAACTCCCAAACCGCTGCGCAGAAGTCAACCAAACTTCACCCAATAGTGTATTGTATCACAATCTTGTAGTTACATTTGAAAATTTTGTTCTAGGACATTTTGTTTGAACGCAATCATCAAACTTAATTAAAAAAGTCATTTAAGCCTTTTCACAGTGAGATCTATGCGATATGGCCGAGAAAAGTAATTTTGATGTTAACTCCCAAACTGCTGCGCAGAAGTCAACTAAACTTCACCCAATAGTGTATTGTATCACATTCTAGTAGTTACATTTGAAAATTTCGTTCTAGGACATTTGGTTCGAGCGCAATCATTAAACTTAATTAAAAAAGTCATTTAAGCCTTTTCACAGTGAGATCTATGCGATATGGCCGAGAAATGTAATTTTGATGTTAACTCCCAAACCGCTGCGCAGAAGTAAACCAAACTTCACCCAATAGTGTATTGTATCACAATCTAGTAGTTACATTTGAAAATTTTGTTCTAGGACATTTTGTTTGAACGCAATCATCAAACTTAATTAAAAAAGTCATTTAAGCCTTTTTCACAGTGAGATCTATGCGATATGGCCGAGAAATGTAATTTTGATGTTAAATCCCAAACCGCTGCGCAGAAGTCAACTAAACTTCACCCAATAGTGTATTGTATCACATTCTAGTAGTTACATTTGAAAATTTCGTTCTAGGACATTTGGTTTGAGCGCAATCATTAAACTTAATTTAAAAAGTCATTTAAGCCTTTTCACAGTGAGATCTATGCGATATGGCCGAGAAATGTAATTTTGATGTTAACTCCCAAACCGCTGCGCAGAAGTCAACCAAACTTCACCCAATAGTGTATTGTATCACAATCTAGTAGTTACATTTGAAAATTTTGTTCTAGGACATTTTGTTTGAACGCAATCATCAAACTTAATTAAAAAAGTCATTTAAGCCTTTTCACAGTGAGATCTATGCGATATGGCCGAGAAATGTAATTTTGATGTTAACTCCCAAACCGCTGCGCAGAAGTCAACCAAACTTCACCCAATAGTGTATTGTATCACAATCTAGTAGTTACATTTGAAAATTTTGTTCTAGGAAATTTTGTTTGAGCGCAATCCTCAAACTTAGGTCAAAAAAGCCATTTAAGCCTTTTCACAGTGAGATCTATGCGATATGGCCGAGAAATGTAATTTTGATGTTAACTCCCAAACCGCTGCGCAGAAGTCAACCAAACTTCACCCATTAGTGTATTGTATCACAATCTAGTAATTACATGTGGAAATTTGGTTCTAGGACATTTGATTTGAGCGCAATCCTCAAACTTAGGTCAAAAAAGCCATTTAAGCCTTTTCACAGTGAGATCTATGCGATATGGCCGAGAAATGTAATTTTGATGTTAACTCCCAAACCGCTGCGCAGAAGTCAACCAAACTTCACCCAATAGTGTATTGTATCACAATCTAGTAGTTACATTTGAAAATTTTGTTCTAGGACATTTTGTTTGAACGCAATCATCAAACTTAATTAAAAAAGTCATTTAAGCCTTTTCACAGTGAGATCTATGCGATAGGGCCGAGAAATGTAATTTTGATGTTAACTCCCAAAACGCTGCGCAGAAGTCAACCAAACTTCACCCAATAGTGTATTGTATCACAATCTAGTAGTTACATTTGAAAATTTTGTTCTAGGAAATTTTGTTTGAGCGCAATCATCAAACTTAATTAAAAAAGTCATTTAAGCCTTTTCACAGTGAGATCTATGCGATATGGCCGAGAAATGTAATTTTGATGTTAACTCCCAAACCGCTGCGCAGAAGTCAACCAAACTTCACCCATTAGTGTATTGTATCACAATCTAGTAGTTACATGTGGAAATTTGGTTATTGGACATTTGATTTGAGCGCAATCCTCAAACTTAGGTCAAAAAAGCCATTTAAGCCTTTTCACAGTGAGATCCATGCGATATGGCCGAGAAATGTAATTTTGATGTTAACTCCCACACCGCTGCGCAGAAGTCAACCAAACTTCACCCATTAGTGTATTGTATCACAATCTAGTAGTTACATGTGGAAATTTGGTTCTAGGACATTTGATTTGAGCGCAATCCTCAAACTTAGGTCAAAAAAGCCATTTAAGCCTTTTCACAGTGAGATCTATGCGATATGGCCGAGAAATGTAATTTTGATGTTAACTCCCAAACCGCTGCGCAGAAGTCAACCAAACTTCACCCAATAGTGTATTGTATCACATTCTAGTAGTTACATTTGAAAATTTCGTTCTAGGACATTTGGTTTGAGCGCAATCATTAAACTTAGGTCAAAAAAGCCATTTAAGCCTTTTCACAGTGAGATCTATGCGATATGGCCGAGAAATGTAATTTTGATGTTAACTCCCAAACCGCTGCGCAGAAGTCAACCAAACTTCACCCAATAGTGTATTGTATCACAATCTAGTAGTTACATTTGAAAATTTTGTTCTAGGAAATTTTGTTTGAGCGCAATCATCAAACTTAATTAAAAAAGTCATTTAAGCCTTTTCACAGTGAGATCTATGCGATATGGCCGAGAAATGTAATTTTGATGTTAACTCCCAAACCGCTGCGCAGAAGTCAACCAAACTTCACCCAATAGTGTATTGTATCACATTCTAGTAGTTACATTTGAAAATTTCGTTCTAGGACATTTGGTTTGAGCGCAATTATTAAACTTAGGTCAAAAAAGCCATTTAAGCCTTTTCACAGTGAGATCTATGCGATATGGCCGAGAAATATAATTTTGATGTTAACTCCCAAACCGCTGCGCAGAAGTCAACCAAACTTCACCCAATAGTGTATTGTATCACATTCTAGTAGTTACATTTGAAAATTTCGTTCTAGGACATTTGGTTTGAGCGCAATCATTAAACTTAGGTCAAAAAAGCCATTTAAGCCTTTTCACAGTGAGATCTATGCGATATGGCCGAGAAATGTAATTTTGATGTTAACTCCCAAACCGCTGCGCAGAAGTCAACCAAACTTCACCCAATAGTGTATTGTATCACAATCTAGTAGTTACATTTGAAAATTTTGTTCTAGGAAATTTTGTTTGAGCACAATCATCAAACTTAATTAAAAAAGTCATTTAAGCCTTTTCACAGTGATATCTATGCGATATGGCCGAGAAATGTAATTTTGATGTTAACTCCCAAACCGCTGCGCAGAAGTCAACCAAACTTCACCCATTAGTGTATTGTATCACAATCTAGTAGTTACATGTGAAAATTTGGTTCTAGGACATTTGATTTGAGCGCAATCCTCAAACTTAGGTCAAAAAAGCCATTTAAGCCTTTTCACAGTGAGATCTATGCGATATGGCCGAGAAATGTAAATTTGATGTTAACTCCCAAACCGCTGCGCAGAAGTCAACCAAACTTCACCCAATAGTGTATTGTATCACATTCTAGTAGTTACATTTGAAAATTTCGTTCTAGGACATTTGGTTTGAGCGCAATTATTAAACTTAGGTCAAAAAAGCCATTTAAGCCTTTTCACAGTGAGATCTATGCGATATGGCCGAGAAATGTAATTTTGATGTTAACTCCCAAACCGCTGCGCAGAAGTAAACCAAACTTCACCCATTAGTGTATTGTATCACAATCTAGTAGTTACATGTGGAAATTTGGTTCTAGGACATTTGATTTGAGCGCAATCCTCAAACTTAGGTCAAAAAAGCCATTTAAGCCTTTTCACAGTGAGATCTATGCGATATGGCCGAGAAATGTAATTTTGATGTTAAATCCCAAACCGCTGCGCAGAAGTCAACTAAACTTCACCCAATAGTGTATTGTATCACATTCTAGTAGTTACATTTGAAAATTTCGTTCTAGGACATTTGGTTTGAGCGCAATCATTAAACTTAATTAAAAAAGTCATTTAAGCCTTTTCACAGTGAGATCTATGCGATATGGCCGAGAAATGTAATTTTGATGTTAACTCCCAAACCGCTGCGCAGAAGTCAACCAAACTTCACCCAATAGTGTATTGTATCACAATCTAGTAGTTACATTTGAAAATTTTGTTCTAGGACATTTTGTTTGAACGCAATCATCAAACTTAATTAAAAAAGTCATTTAAGCCTTTTCACAGTGAGATCTATGCGATATGGCCGAGAAATGTAATTTTGATGTTAACTCCCAAACCGCTGCGCAGAAGTCAACCAAACTTCACCCAATAGTGTATTGTATCAAAATCTAGTAGTTACATTTGAAAATTTTGTTCTAGGAAATTTTGTTTGAGCGCAATCATCAAACTTAATTAAAAAAGTCATTTAAGCCTTTTCACAGTGAGATCTATGCGATATGGCCGAGAAATGTAATTTTGATGTTAACTCCCAAACCGCTGCGCAGAAGTCAACCAAACTTCACCCATTAGTGTATTGTATCACAATCTAGTAGTTACATGTGGAAATTTGGTTCTAGGACATTTGATTTGAGCGCAATCCTCAAACTTAGGTCAAAAAAGCCATTTAAGCCTTTTCACAGTGAGATCTATGCGATATGGCCGAGAAATGTAATTTTGATGTTGACTCCCAAACCGCTGCGCAGAAGTCAACCAAACTTCACCCAATAGTGTATTGTATCACAATCTAGTAGTTACATTTGAAAATTTTGTTCTAGGACATTTTGTTTGAACGCAATCATCAAACTTAATTAAAAAAGTCATTTAAGCCTTTTCACAGTGAGATCTATGCGATATGGCCGAGAAATGTAATTTTGATGTTAACTCCCAAACCGCTGCGCAGAAGTCAACCAAACTTCACCCAATAGTGTATTGTATCACAATCTAGTAGTTACATTTGAAAATTTTGTTCTAGGACATTTTGTTTGAGCGCAATCATCAAACTTAATTAAAAAAGTCATTTAAGCCTTTTCACAGTGAGATCTATGCGATATGGCCGAGAAATGTAATTTTGATGTTAACTCCCAAACCGCTGCGCAGAAGTCAACCAAACTTCACCCAATAGTGTATTGTATCACAATCTAGTAGTTACATTTGAAAATTTTGTTCTAGGACATTTTGTTTGAGCGCAATCCTCAAACTTAGGTCAAAAAAGCCATTTAAGCCTTTTCACAGTGAGATCTATGCGATATGGCCGAGAAATGTAATTTTGATGTTAACTCCCAAACCGCTGCGCAGAAGTCAACCAAACTTCACCCAATAGTGTATTGTATCACATTCTAGTAGTTACATTTGAAAATTTCGTTCTAGGACATTTGGTTTGAGCGCAATCATTAAGTTTAGGTCAAAAAAGCCATTTAAGCCTTTTCACAGTGAGATCTATGCGATATGGCCGAGAAATGTAATTTTGATGTTAACTCCCAAACCGCTGCGCAGAAGTCAACCAAACTTCACCCAATAGTGTATTGTATCACATTCTAGTAGTTACATTTTAAAATTTCGTTCTAGGACATTTGGTTTGAGCGCAATTATTAAACTTAGGTCAAAAAAGCCATTTAAGCCTTTTCACAGTGAGATCTATGCGATATGGCCGAGAAATGTAATTTTGATGTTAACTCCCAAACCGCTGCGCAGAAGTCAACCAAACTTCACCCATTAGTGTATTGTATCACAATCTAGTAGTTACATGTGGAAATTTGGTTCTAGGACATTTGATTTGAGCGCAATCCTCAAACTTAGGTCAAAAAAGCCATTTAAGCCTTTTCACAGTGAGATCTATGCGATATGGCCGAGAAATGTAATTTTGATGTTAACTCCCAAACCGCTGCGCAGAAGTCAACCAAACTTCACCCAATAGTGTATTGTATCACAATCTTGTAGTTACATTTGAAAATTTTGTTCTAGGACATTTTGTTTGAACGCAATCATCAAACTTAATTAAAAAAGTCATTTAAGCCTTTTCACAGTGAGATCTATGCGATATGGCCGAGAAAAGTAATTTTGATGTTAACTCCCAAACCGCTGCGCAGAAGTCAACTAAACTTCACCCAATAGTGTATTGTATCACATTCTAGTAGTTACATTTGAAAATTTCGTTCTAGGACATTTGGTTCGAGCGCAATCATTAAACTTAATTAAAAAAGTCATTTAAGCCTTTTCACAGTGAGATCTATGCGATATGGCCGAGAAATGTAATTTTGATGTTAACTCCCAAACCGCTGCGCAGAAGTAAACCAAACTTCACCCAATAGTGTATTGTATCACAATCTAGTAGTTACATTTGAAAATTTTGTTCTAGGACATTTTGTTTGAACGCAATCATCAAACTTAATTAAAAAAGTCATTTAAGCCTTTTCACAGTGAGATCTATGCGATATGGCCGAGAAATGTAATTTTGATGTTAACTCCCAAACCGCTGCGCAGAAGTCAACCAAACTTCACCCAATAGTGTATTGTATCACAATCTAGTAGTTACATTTGAAAATTTTGTTCTAGGACATTTTGTTTGAACGCAATCATCAAACTTAATTAAAAAAGTCATTTAAGCCTTTTCACAGTGAGATCTATGCGATATGGCCGAGAAATGTAATTTTGATGTTAAATCCCAAACCGCTGCGCAGAAGTCAACTAAACTTCACCCAATAGTGTATTGTATCACATTCTAGTAGTTACATTTGAAAATTTCGTTCTAGGACATTTGGTTTGAGCGCAATCATTAAACTTAATTTAAAAAGTCATTTAAGCCTTTTCACAGTGAGATCTATGCGATATGGCCGAGAAATGTAATTTTGATGTTAACTCCCAAACCGCTGCGCAGAAGTCAACCAAACTTCACCCAATAGTGTATTGTATCACAATCTAGTAGTTACATTTGAAAATTTTGTTCTAGGACATTTTGTTTGAACGCAATCATCAAACTTAATTAAAAAAGTCATTTAAGCCTTTTCACAGTGAGATCTATGCGATATGGCCGAGAAATGTAATTTTGATGTTAACTCCCAAACCGCTGCGCAGAAGTCAACCAAACTTCACCCAATAGTGTATTGTATCACAATCTAGTAGTTACATTTGAAAATTTTGTTCTAGGAAATTTTGTTTGAGCGCAATCCTCAAACTTAGGTCAAAAAAGTCATTTAAGCCTTTTCACAGTGAGATCTATGCGATATGGCCGAGAAATGTAATTTTGATGTTAACTCCCAAACCGCTGCGCAGAAGTCAACCAAACTTCACCCATTAGTGTATTGTATCACAATCTAGTAATTACATGTGGGAATTTGGTTCTAGGACATTTGATTTGAGCGCAATCCTCAAACTTAGGTCAAAAAAGCCATTTAAGCCTTTTCACAGTGAGATCTATGCGATATGGCCGAGAAATGTAATTTTGATGTTAACTCCCAAACCGCTGCGCAGAAGTCAACCAAACTTCACCCAATAGTGTATTGTATCACAATCTAGTAGTTACATTTGAAAATTTTGTTCTAGGACATTTTGTTTGAACGCAATCATCAAACTTAATTAAAAAAGTCATTTAAGCCTTTTCACAGTGAGATCTATGCGATAGGGCCGAGAAATGTAATTTTGATGTTAACTCCCAAAACGCTGCGCAGAAGTCAACCAAACTTCACCCAATAGTGTATTGTATCACAATCTAGTAGTTACATTTGAAAATTTTGTTCTAGGAAATTTTGTTTGAGCGCAATCATCAAACTTAATTAAAAAAGTCATTTAAGCCTTTTCACAGTGAGATCTATGCGATATGGCCGAGAAATGTAATTTTGATGTTAACTCCCAAACCGCTGCGCAGAAGTCAACCAAACTTCACCCATTAGTGTATTGTATCACAATCTAGTAGTTACATGTGGAAATTTGGTTATTGGACATTTGATTTGAGCGCAATCCTCAAACTTAGGTCAAAAAAGCCATTTAAGCCTTTTCACAGTGAGATCCATGCGATATGGCCGAGAAATGTAATTTTGATGTTAACTCCCAAACCGCTGCGCAGAAGTCAACCAAACTTCACCCATTAGTGTATTGTATCACAATCTAGTAGTTACATGTGGAAATTTGGTTCTAGGACATTTGATTTGAGCGCAATCCTCAAACTTAGGTCAAAAAAGCCATTTAAGCCTTTTCACAGTGAGATCTATGCGATATGGCCGAGAAATGTAATTTTGATGTTAACTCCCAAACCGCTGCGCAGAAGTCAACCAAACTTCACCCAATAGTGTATTGTATCACATTCTAGTAGTTACATTTGAAAATTTCGTTCTAGGACATTTGGTTTGAGCGCAATCATTAAACTTAGGTCAAAAAAGCCATTTAAGCCTTTTCACAGTGAGATCTATGCGATATGGCCGAGAAATGTAATTTTGATGTTAACTCCCAAACCGCTGCGCAGAAGTCAACCAAACTTCACCCAATAGTGTATTGTATCACAATCTAGTAGTTACATTTGAAAATTTTGTTCTAGGAAATTTTGTTTGAGCGCAATCATCAAACTTAATTAAAAAAGTCATTTAAGCCTTTTCACAGTGAGATCTATGCGATATGGCCGAGAAATGTAATTTTGATGTTAACTCCCAAACCGCTGCGCAGAAGTCAACCAAACTTCACCCAATAGTGTATTGTATCACATTCTAGTAGTTACATTTGAAAATTTCGTTCTAGGACATTTGGTTTGAGCGCAATTATTAAACTTAGGTCAAAAAAGCCATTTAAGCCTTTTCACAGTGAGATCTATGCGATATGGCCGAGAAATATAATTGTGATGTTAACTCCCAAACCGCTGCGCAGAAGTCAACCAAACTTCACCCAATAGTGTATTGTATCACATTCTAGTAGTTACATTTGAAAATTTCGTTCTAGGACATTTGGTTTGAGCGCAATCATTAAACTTAGGTCAAAAAAGCCATTTAAGCCTTTTCACAGTGAGATCTATGCGATATGGCCGAGAAATGTAATTTTGATGTTAACTCCCAAACCGCTGCGCAGAAGTCAACCAAACTTCACCCAATAGTGTATTGTATCACAATCTAGTAGTTACATTTGAAAATTTTGTTCTAGGAAATTTTGTTTGAGCACAATCATCAAACTTAATTAAAAAAGTCATTTAAGCCTTTTCACAGTGATATCTATGCGATATGGCCGAGAAATGTAATTTTGATGTTAACTCCCAAACCGCTGCGCAGAAGTCAACCAAACTTCACCCATTAGTGTATTGTATCACAATCTAGTAGTTACATGTGAAAATTTGGTTCTAGGACATTTGATTTGAGCGCAATCCTCAAACTTAGGTCAAAAAAGCCATTTAAGCCTTTTCACAGTGAGATCTATGCGATATGGCCGAGAAATGTAAATTTGATGTTAACTCCCAAACCGCTGCGCAGAAGTCAACCAAACTTCACCCAATAGTGTATTGTATCACATTCTAGTAGTTACATTTGAAAATTTCGTTCTAGGACATTTGGTTTGAGCGCAATTATTAAACTTAGGTCAAAAAAGCCATTTAAGCCTTTTCACAGTGAGATCTATGCGATATGGCCGAGAAATGTAATTTTGATGTTAACTCCCAAACCGCTGCGCAGAAGTAAACCAAACTTCACCCATTAGTGTATTGTATCACAATCTAGTAGTTACATGTGGAAATTTGGTTCTAGGACATTTGATTTGAGCGCAATCCTCAAACTTAGGTCAAAAAAGCCATTTAAGCCTTTTCACAGTGAGATCTATGCGATATGGCCGAGAAATGTAATTTTGATGTTAAATCCCAAACCGCTGCGCAGAAGTCAACTAAACTTCACCCAATAGTGTATTGTATCACATTCTAGTAGTTACATTTGAAAATTTCGTTCTAGGACATTTGGTTTGAGCGCAATCATTAAACTTAATTAAAAAAGTCATTTAAGCCTTTTCACAGTGAGATCTATGCGATATGGCCGAGAAATGTAATTTTGATGTTAACTCCCAAACCGCTGCGCAGAAGTCAACCAAACTTCACCCAATAGTGTATTGTATCACAATCTAGTAGTTACATTTGAAAATTTTGTTCTAGGACATTTTGTTTGAACGCAATCATCAAACTTAATTAAAAAAGTCATTTAAGCCTTTTCACAGTGAGATCTATGCGATATGGCCGAGAAATGTAATTTTGATGTTAACTCCCAAACCGCTGCGCAGAAGTCAACCAAACTTCACCCAATAGTGTATTGTATCAAAATCTAGTAGTTACATTTGAAAATTTTGTTCTAGGAAATTTTGTTTGAGCGCAATCATCAAACTTAATTAAAAAAGTCATTTAAGCCTTTTCACAGTGAGATCTATGCGATATGGCCGAGAAATGTAATTTTGATGTTAACTCCCAAACCGCTGCGCAGAAGTCAACCAAACTTCACCCATTAGTGTATTGTATCACAATCTAGTAGTTACATGTGGAAATTTGGTTCTAGGACATTTGATTTGAGCGCAATCCTCAAACTTAGGTCAAAAAAGCCATTTAAGCCTTTTCACAGTGAGATCTATGCGATATGGCCGAGAAATGTAATTTTTATGTTGACTCCCAAACCGCTGCGCAGAAGTCAACCAAACTTCACCCAATAGTGTATTGTATCACAATCTAGTAGTTACATTTGAAAATTTTGTTCTAGGACATTTTGTTTGAACGCAATCATCAAACTTAATTAAAAAAGTCATTTAAGCCTTTTCACAGTGAGATCTATGCGATATGGCCGAGAAATGTAATTTTGATGTTAACTCCCAAACCGCTGCGCAGAAGTCAACCAAACTTCACCCAATAGTGTATTGTATCACAATCTAGTAGTTACATTTGAAAATTTTGTTCTAGGACATTTTGTTTGAGCGCAATCATCAAACTTAATTAAAAAAGTCATTTAAGCCTTTTCACAGTGAGATCTATGCGATATGGCCGAGAAATGTAATTTTGATGTTAACTCCCAAACCGCTGCGCAGAAGTCAACCAAACTTCACCCAATAGTGTATTGTATCACAATCTAGTAGTTACATTTGAAAATTTTGTTCTAGGACATTTTGTTTGAGCGCAATCCTCAAACTTAGGTCAAAAAAGCCATTTAAGCCTTTTCACAGTGAGATCTATGCGATATGGCCGAGAAATGTAATTTTGATGTTAACTCCCAAACCGCTGCGCAGAAGTCAACCAAACTTCACCCAATAGTGTATTGTATCACATTCTAGTAGTTACATTTGAAAATTTCGTTCTAGGACATTTGGTTTGAGCGCAATCATTAAGTTTAGGTCAAAAAAGCCATTTAAGCCTTTTCACAGTGAGATCTATGCGATATGGCCGAGAAATGTAATTTTGATGTTAACTCCCAAACCGCTGCGCAGAAGTCAACCAAACTTCACCCAATAGTGTATTGTATCACATTCTAGTAGTTACATTTTAAAATTTCGTTCTAGGACATTTGGTTTGAGCGCAATTATTAAACTTAGGTCAAAAAAGCCATTTAAGCCTTTTCACAGTGAGATCTATGCGATATGGCCGAGAAATGTAATTTTGATGTTAACTCCCAAACCGCTGCGCAGAAGTAAACCAAACTTCACCCATTAGTGTATTGTATCACAATCTAGTAGTTACATGTGGAAATTTGGTTCTAGGACATTTGATTTGAGCGCAATCCTCAAACTTAGGTCAAAAAAGCCATTTAAGCCTTTTCACAGTGAGATCTATGCGATATGGCCGAGAAATGTAATTTTGATGTTAACTCCCAAACCGCTGCGCAGAAGTCAACCAAACTTCACCCAATAGTGTATTGTATCACAATCTTGTAGTTACATTTGAAAATTTTGTTCTAGGACATTTTGTTTGAACGCAATCATCAAACTTAATTAAAAAAGTCATTTAAGCCTTTTCACAGTGAGATCTATGCGATATGGCCGAGAAAAGTAATTTTGATGTTAACTCCCAAACCGCTGCGCAGAAGTCAACTAAACTTCACCCAATAGTGTATTGTATCACATTCTAGTAGTTACATTTGAAAATTTCGTTCTAGGACATTTGGTTCGAGCGCAATCATTAAACTTAATTAAAAAAGTCATTTAAGCCTTTTCACAGTGAGATCTATGCGATATGGCCGAGAAATGTAATTTTGATGTTAACTCCCAAACCGCTGCGCAGAAGTAAACCAAACTTCACCCAATAGTGTATTGTATCACAATCTAGTAGTTACATTTGAAAATTTTGTTCTAGGACATTTGGTTTGAGCGCAATTATTAAACTTAGGTCAAAAAAGCCATTTAAGCCTTTTCACAGTGAGATCTATGCGATATGGCCGAGAAATGTAATTTTGATGTTAACTCCCAAACCGCTGCGCAGAAGTAAACCAAACTTCACCCATTAGTGTATTGTATCACAATCTAGTAGTTACATGTGGAAATTTGGTTCTAGGACATTTGATTTGAGCGCAATCCACAAACGTAGGTCAAAAAAGCCATTTAAGCCTTTTCACAGTGAGATCTATGCGATATGGCCGAGAAATGTAATTTTGATGTTAAATCCCAAACCGCTGCGCAGAAGTCAACTAAACTTCACCCAATAGTGTATTGTATCACATTCTAGTAGTTACATTTGAAAATTTCGTTCTAGGACATTTGGTTTGAGCGCAATCATTAAACTTAATTAAAAAAGTCATTTAAGCCTTTTCACAGTGAGATCTATGCGATATGGCCGAGAAATGTAATTTTGATGTTAACTCCCAAACCGCTGCGCAGAAGTCAACCAAACTTCACCCATTAGTGTATTGTATCACAATCTAGTAGTTACATGTGGAAATTTGGTTCTAGGACATTTGATTTGAGCGCAATCCTCAAACTTAAGTCAAAAAAGCCATTTAAGCCTTTTCACAGTGAGATCTATGCGATATGGCCGAGAAATGTAAATTTGATGTTAACTCCCAAACCGCTGCGCAGAAGTCAACCAAACTTCACCCAATAGTGTATTGTATCACATTCTAGTAGTTACATTTGAAAATTTCGTTCTAGGACATTTGGTTTGAGCGCAATTATTAAACTTAGGTCAAAAAAGCCATTTAAGCCTTTTCACAGTGAGATCTATGCGATATGGCCGAGAAATGTAATTTTGATGTTGACTCCCAAACCGCTGCGCAGAAGTCAACCAAACTTCACCCAATAGTGTATTGTATCACAATCTAGTAGTTACATTTGAAAATTTTGTTCTAGGACATTTTGTTTGAACGCAATCATCAAACTTAATTAAAAAAGTCATTTAAGCCTTTTCACAGTGAGATCTATGCGATATGGCCGAGAAATGTAATTTTGATGTTAACTACCAAACCGCTGCGCAGAAGTCAACCAAACTTCACCCAATAGTGTATTGTATCACAATCTAGTAGTTACATTTGAAAATTTTGTTCTAGGACATTTTGTTTGAGCGCAATCCTCAAACTTAGGTCAAAAAAGCCATTTAAGCCTTTTCACAGTGAGATCTATGCGATATGGCCGAGAAATGTAATTTTGATGTTAACTCCCAAACCGCTGCGCAGAAGTCAACCAAACTTCACCCAATAGTGTATTGTATCACATTCTAGTAGTTACATTTGAAAATTTCGTTCTAGGACATTTGGTTTGAGCGCAATCATTAAGTTTAGGTCAAAAAAGCCATTTAAGCCTTTTCACAGTGAGATCTATGCGATATGGCCAAGAAATGTAATTTTGATGTTAACTCCCAAACCGCTGCGCAGAAGTAAACCAAACTTCACCCATTAGTGTATTGTATCACAATCTAGTAGTTACATGTGGAAATTTGGTTCTAGGACATTTGATTTGAGCGCAATCCTCAAACTTAGGTCAAAAAAGCCATTTAAGCCTTTTCACAGTGAGATCTATGCGATATGGCCGAGAAATGTAATTTTGATGTTAACTCCCAAACCGCTGCGCAGAAGTCAACCAAACTTCACCCAATAGTGTATTGTATCACAATCTTGTAGTTACATTTGAAAATTTTGTTCTAGGACATTTTGTTTGAACGCAATCATCAAACTTAATTAAAAAAGTCATTTAAGCCTTTTAACAGTGAGATCTATGCGATATGGCCGAGAAAAGTAATTTTGATGTTAACTCCCAAACTGCTGCGCAGAAGTCAACTAAACTTCACCCAATAGTGTATTGTATCACATTCTAGTAGTTACATTTGAAAATTTCGTTCTAGGACATTTGGTTCGAGCGCAATCATTAAACTTAATTAAAAAAGTCATTTAAGCCTTTTCACAGTGAGATCTATGCGATATGGCCGAGAAATGTAATTTTGATGTTAACTCCCAAACCGCTGCGCAGAAGTAAACCAAACTTCACCCAATAGTGTATTGTATCACAATCTAGTAGTTACATTTGAAAATTTTGTTCTAGGACATTTTGTTTGAACGCAATCATCAAACTTAATTAAAAAAGTCATTTAAGCCTTTTCACAGTGAGATCTATGCGATATGGCCGAGAAATGTAATTTTGATGTTAAATCCCAAACCGCTGCGCAGAAGTAAACTAAACTTCACCCAATAGTGTATTATATCACATTCTAGTAGTTACATTTGAAAATTTCGTTCTAGGACATTTGGTTTGAGCGCAATCATTAAACTTAATTTAAAAAGTCATTTAAGCCTTTTCACAGTGAGATCTATGCGATATGGCCGAGAAATGTAATTTTGATGTTAACTCCCAAACCGCTGCGCAGAAGTCAACCAAACTTCACCCAATAGTGTATTGTATCACAATCTAGTAGTTACATTTGAAAATTTTGTTCTAGGACATTTTGTTTGAACGCAATCATCAAACTTAATTAAAAAAGTCATTTAAGCCTTTTCACAGTGAGATCTATGCGATATGGCCGAGAAATGTAATTTTGATGTTAACTCCCAAACCGCTGCGCAGAAGTCAACCAAACTTCACCCAATAGTGTATTGTATCACAATCTAGTAGTTACATTTGAAAATTTTGTTCTAGGAAATTTTGTTTGAGCGCAATCCTCAAACTTAGGTCAAAAAAGCCATTTAAGCCTTTTCACAGTGAGATCTATGCGATATGGCCGAGAAATGTAATTTTGATGTTAACTCCCAAACCGCTGCGCAGAAGTCAACCAAACTTCACCCATTAGTGTATTGTATCACAATCTAGTAATTACATGTGGAAATTTGGTTCTAGGACATTTGATTTGAGCGCAATCCTCAAACTTAGGTCAAAAAAGCCATTTAAGCCTTTTCACAGTGAGATCTATGCGATATGGCCGAGAAATGTAATTTTGATGTTAACTCCCAAACCGCTGCGCAGAAGTCAACCAAACTTCACCCAATAGTGTATTGTATCACAATCTAGTAGTTACATTTGAAAATTTTGTTCTAGGACATTTTGTATGAACGCAATCATCAAACTTAATTAAAAAAGTCATTTAAGCCTTTTCACAGTGAGATCTATGCGATATGGCCGAGAAATGTAATTTTGATGTTAACTCCCAAACCGCTGCGCAGAAGTCAACCAAACTTCATCCATTAGTGTATTGTATCACAATCTAGTAGTTACATGTGGAAATTTGGTTATTGGACATTTGATTTGAGCGCAATCCTCAAACTTAGGTCAAAAAAGCCATTTAAGCCTTTTCACAGTGAGATCTATGCGATATGGCCGAGAAATGTAATTTTGATGTTAACTCCCAAACCGCTGCGCAGAAGTCAACCAAACTTCACCCAATAGTGTATTGTATCACAATCTAGTAGTTACATTTGAAAATTTTGTTCTAGGAAATTTTGTTTGAGCGCAATCATCAAACTTAATTAAAAAAGTCATTTAAGCCTTTTCACAGTGAGATCTATGCGATATGGCCGAGAAATGTAATTTTGATGTTAACTCCCAAACCGCTGCGCAGAAGTCAACCAAACTTCACCCATTAGTGTATTGTATCACAATCTAGTAGTTACATGTGAAAATTTGGTTCTAGGACATTTGATTTGAGCGCAATCCTCAAACTTAGGTCAAAAAAGCCATTTAAGCCTTTTCACAGTGAGATCTATGCGATATGGCCGAGAAATGTAAATTTGATGTTAACTCCCAAACCGCTGCGCAGAAGTCAACCAAACTTCACCCAATAGTGTATTGTATCACATTCTAGTAGTTACATTTGAAAATTTCGTTCTAGGACATTTGGTTTGAGCGCAATTATTAAACTTAGGTCAAAAAAGCCATTTAAGCCTTTTCACAGTGAGATCTATGCGATATGGCCGAGAAATGTAATTTTGATGTTAACTCCCAAACCGCTGCGCAGAAGTAAACCAAACTTCACCCATTAGTGTATTGTATCACAATCTAGTAGTTACATGTGGAAATTTGGTTCTAGGACATTTGATTTGAGCGCAATCCTCAAACGTAGGTCAAAAAAGCCATTTAAGCCTTTTCACAGTGAGATCTATGCGATATGGCCGAGAAATGTAATTTTGATGTTAAATCCCAAACCGCTGCGCAGAAGTCAACTAAACTTCACCCAATAGTGTATTGTATCACATTCTAGTAGTTACATTTGAAAATTTCGTTCTAGGACATTTGGTTTGAGCGCAATCATTAAACTTAATTAAAAAAGTCATTTAAGCCTTTTCACAGTGAGATCTATGCGATATGGCCGAGAAATGTAATTTTGATGTTAACTCCCAAACCGCTGCGCAGAAGTCAACCAAACTTCACCCAATAGTGTATTGTATCACAATCTAGTAGTTACATTTGAAAATTTTGTTCTAGGAAATTTTGTTTGAGCGCAATCATCAAACTTAATTAAAAAAGTCATTTAAGCCTTTTCACAGTGAGATCTATGCGATATGGCCGAGAAATGTAATTTTGATGTTAACTCCCAAACCGCTGCGCAGAAGTCAACCAAACTTCACCCATTAGTGTATTGTATCACAATCTAGTAGTTACATGTGGAAATTTGGTTATTGGACATTTGATTTGAGCGCAATCCTCAAACTTAGGTCAAAAAAGCCATTTAAGCCTTTTCACAGTGAGATCTATGCGATATGGCCGAGAAATGTAATTTTGATGTTAACTCCCAAACCGCTGCGCAGAAGTCAACCAAACTTCACCCATTAGTGTATTGTATCACAATCTAGTAGTTACATGTGGAAATTTGGTTCTAGGACATTTGATTTGAGCGCAATCCTCAAACTTAGGTCAAAAAAGCCATTAAAGCCTTTTCACAGTGAGATCTATGCGATATGGCCGAGAAATGTAATTTTGATGTTAACTCCCAAACCGCTGCGCAGAAGTAAACCAAACTTCACCCATTAGTGTATTGTATCACAATCTAGTAGTTACATGTGGAAATTTGGTTCTAGGACATTTGATTTGAGCGCAATCCTCAAACTTAGGTCAAAAAAGCCATTTAAGCCTTTTCACAGTGAGATCTATGCGATATGGCCGAGAAATGTAATTTTGATGTTAAATCCCAAACCGCTGCGCAGAAGTCAACTAAACTTCACCCATTAGTGTATTGTATCACATTCTAGTAGTTACATTTGAAAATTTCGTTCTAGGACATTTGGTTTGAGCGCAATCATTAAACTTAATTAAAAAAGTCATTTAAGCCTTTTCACAGTGAGATCTATGCGATATGGCCGAGAAATGTAATTTTGATGTTAACTCCCAAACCGCTGTGCAGAAGTCAACCAAACCACCCAATAGTGTATTGTATCACAATCTAGTAGTTACATTTGAAAATTTTGTTCTAGGACATTTTGTTTGAACGCAATCATCAAACTTAATTAAAAAAGTCATTTAAGCCTTTTCACAGTGAGATCTATGCGATATGGCCGAGAAATGTAATTTTGATGTTAACTCCCAAACCGCTGCGCAGAAGTCAACCCAACTTCACCCAATAGTGTATTGTATCAAAATCTAGTAGTTACATTTGAAAATTTTGTTCTAGGAAATTTTGTTTGAGCGCAATCATCAAACTTAATTAAAAAAGTCATTTAAGCCTTTTCACAGTGAGATCTATGCGATATGGCCGAGAAATGTAATTTTGATGTTAACTCCCAAACCGCTGCGCAGAAGTCAACCAAACTTCACCCATTAGTGTATTGTATCACAATCTAGTAGTTACATGTGGAAATTTGGTTCTAGGACATTTGATTTGAGCGCAATCCTCAAACTTAGGTCAAAAAAGCCATTTAAGCCTTTTCACAGTGAGATCTATGCGATATGGCCGAGAAATGTAATTTTGATGTTAACTCCCAAACCGCTGCGCAGAAGTCAACCAAACTTCACCCAATAGTGTATTGTATCACATTCTAGTAGTTACATTTGAAAATTTTGTTCTAGGACATTTGGTTTGAGCGCAATCATTAAACTTAGGTCAAAAAAGCCATTTAAGCCTTTTCACAGTGAGATCTATGCGATATGGCCGAGAAATGTAATTTTGATGTTAACTCCCAAACCGCTGCGCAGAAGTCAACTAAACTTCACCCAATAGTGTATTGTATCACATTCTAGTAGTTACATTTGAAAATTTCGTTCTAGGACATTTGGTTTGAGCGCAATCATTAAACTTAATTAAAAAAGCAATTTAAGCCTTTTCACAGTGAGATCTATGCGATATGGCCGAGAAATGTAATTTTGATGTTAACTCCCAAACCGCTGCGCAGAAGTCAACCAAACTTCACCCAATAGTGTATTGTATCACATTCTAGTAGTTACATTTGAAAATTTCGTTCTAGGACATTTGGTTTGAGCGCAATCATTAAACTTAGGTCAAAAAAGCCATTTAAGCCTTTTCACAGTGAGATCTATGCGATATGGCCGAGAAATGTAATTTTGATGTTAACTCCCAAACCGCTGCGCAGAAGTCAACCAAACTTCACCCAATAGTGTATTGTATCACAATCTAGTAGTTACATTTGAAAATTTTGTTCTAGGAAATTTTGTTTGAGCGCAATCATCAAACTTAATTAAAAAAGTCATTTAAGCCTTTTCACAGTGAGATCTATGCGATATGGCCGAGAAATGTAATTTTGATGTTAACTCCCAAACCGCTTCGCAGAAGTCAACCAAACTTCACCCATTAGTGTATTGTATCACAATCTAGTAGTTACATGTGAAAATTTGGTTTAGGACATTTGATTTGAGCGCAATCCTCAAACTTAGGTCAAAAAAGCCATTTAAGCCTTTTCACAGTGAGATCTATGCGATATGGCCGAGAAATGTAATTTTGATGTTAACTCCCAAACCGCTGCGCAGAAGTCAACCAAACTTCACCCAATAGTGTATTGTATCACATTCTAGTAGTTACATTTGAAAATTTCGTTCTAGGACATTTGGTTTGAGCGCAATTATTAAACTTAGGTCAAAAAAGCCATTTAAGCCTTTTCACAGTGAGATCTATGCGATATGGCCGAGAAATGTAATTTTGATGTTAACTCCCAAACCGCTGCGCAAAAGTCAACCAAACTTCACCCAATAGTGTATTGTATCACATTCTAGTAGTTACATTTGAAAATTTCGTTCTAGGACATTTGGTTTGAGCGCAATCATTAAACTTAGGTCAAAAAAGCCATTTAAGCCTTTTTCACAGTGAGATCTATGCGATATGGCCGAGAAATGTAATTTTGATGTTAACTCCCAAACCGCTGCGCAGAAGTCAACCAAACTTCACCCAATAGTGTATTGTATCACAATCTAGTAGTTACATTTGAAAATTTTGTTCTAGGAAATTTTGTTTGAGCGCAATCATCAAACTTAATTAAAAAAGTCATTTAAGCCTTTTCACAGTGAGATCTATGCGATATGGCCGAGAAATGTAATTTTGATGTTAACTCCCAAACCGCTGCGCAGAAGTCAACCAAACTTCACCCATTAGTGTATTGAATCACAATCTAGTAGTTACATGTGAAAATTTGGTTCTAGGACATTTGATTTGAGAGCAATCCTCAAACTTAGGTCAAAAAAGCCATTTAAGCCTTTTCACAGTGAGATCTATGCGATATGGCCGAGAAATGTAAATTTGATGTTAACTCCCAAACCGCTGCGCAGAAGTCAACCAAACTTCACCCAATAGTGTATTGTATCACATTCTAGTAGTTACATTTGAAAATTTCGTTCTAGGACATTTGGTTTGAGCGCAATTATTAAACTTAGGTCAAAAAAGCCATTTAAGCCTTTTCACAGTGAGATCTATGCTATATGGCCGAGAAATGTAATTTTGATGTTAACTCCCAAACCGCTGCGCAGAAGTCAACCAAACTTCACCCATTAGTGTATTGTATCACAATCTAGTAGTTACATGTGGAAATTTGGTTCTAGGACATTTGATTTGAGCGCAATCCTCAAACTTAGGTCAAAAAAGCCATTTAAGCCTTTTCACAGTGAGATCTATGCGATATGGCCGAGAAATGTAATTTTGATGTTAAATCCCAAACCGCTGCGCAGAAGTCAACTAAACTTCACCCAATAGTGTATTGTATCACATTCTAGTAGTTACATTTGAAAATTTCGTTCTAGGACATTTGGTTTGAGCGCAATCATTAAACTTAATTAAAAAAGTCATTTAAGCCTTTTCACAGTGAGATCTATGCGATATGGCCGAGAAATGTAATTTTGATGTTAACTCCCAAACCGCTGCGCAGAAGTCAACCAAACTTCACCCAATAGTGTATTGTATCACAATCTAGTAGTTACATTTGAAAATTTTGTTCTAGGACATTTTGTTTGAACGCAATCATCAAACTTAATTAAAAAAGTCATTTAAGCCTTTTCACAGTGAGATCTATGCGATATGGCCGAGAAATGTAATTTTGATGTTAACTCCCAAACCGCTGCGCAGAAGTCAACCAAACTTCACCCAATAGTGTATTGTATCACAATCTAGTAGTTACATTTGAAAATTTTGTTCTAGGAAATTTTGTTTGAGCGTAATCATCAAACTTAATTAAAAAAGTCATTTAAGCCTTTTCACAGTGAGATCTATGCGATATGGCCGAGAAATGTAATTTTGATGTTAACTCCCAAACCGCTGCGCAGAAGTCAACCAAACTTCACCCATTAGTGTATTGTATCACAATCTAGTAGTTACATGTGGAAATTTGGTTATTGGACATTTGATTTGAGCGCAATCCTCAAACTTAGGTCAAAAAAGCCATTTAAGCCTTTTCACAGTGAGATCTATGCGATATGGCCGAGAAATGTAATTTTGATGTTAACTCCCAAACCGCTGCGCAGAAGTCAACCAAACTTCACCCATTAGTTTATTGTATCACAATCTAGTAGTTACATGTGGAAATTTGGTTCTAGGACATTTGATTTGAGCGCAATCCTCAAACTTAGGTCAAAAAAGCCATTTAAGCCTTTTCACAGTGAGATCTATGCGATATGGCCGAGAAATGTAATTTTGATGTTAACTCCCAAACCGCTGCGCAGAAGTCAACCAAACTTCACCCAATAGTGTATTGTATCACATTCTAGTAGTTACATTTGAAAATTTCGTTCTAGGACATTTGGTTTGAGCGCAATCATTAAACTTAGGTCTAAAAAGCCATTTAAGCCTTTTCACAGTGAGATCTATGCGATATGGCCGAGAAATGTAATTTTGATGTTAACTCCCAAACCGCTGCGCAGAAGTCAACCAAACTTCACCCAATAGTGTATTGTATCACAATCTAGTAGTTACATTTGAAAATTTTGTTCTAGGAAATTTTGTTTGAGCGCAATCATCAAACTTAATTAAAGAAGTCATTTAAGCCTTTTCACAGTGAGATCTATGCGATATGGCCGAGAAATGTAATTTTGATGTTAACTCCCAAACCGCTGCGCAGAAGTCAACCAAACTTCACCCATTAGTGTATTGTATCACAATCTAGTAGTTACATGTGAAAATTTGGTTCTAGGACATTTGATTTGAGCGCAATCCTCAAACTTAGGTCAAAAAAGCCATTTAAGCCTTTCCACAGTGAGATCTATGCGATATGGCCGAGAAATGTAATTTTGATGTTAACTCCCAAACCGCTGCGCAGAAGTCAACCAAACTTCACCCAATAGTGTATTGTATCACAATCTAGTAGTTACATTTGAAAATTTTGTTCTAGGACATTTTGTTTGAACGCAATCATCAAACTTAATTAAAAAAGTCATTTAAGCCTTTTCACAGTGAGATCTATGCGATATGGCCGAGAAATGTAATTTTGATGTTAACTCCCAAACCGCTGCGCAGAAGTCAACCAAACTTCACCCAATAGTGTATTGTATCACAATCTAGTAGTTACATTTGAAAATTTTGTTCTAGGAAATTTTGTTTGAGCGCAATCATCAAACTTAATTAAAAAAGTCATTTAAGCCTTTTCACAGTGAGATCTATGCGATATGGCCGAGAAATGTAATTTTGATGTTAACTCCCAAACCGCTGCGCAGAAGTCAACCAAACTTCACCCATTAGTGTATTGTATCACAATCTAGTAGTTACATGTGGAAATTTGGTTATTGGACATTTGATTTGAGCGCAATCCTCAAACTTAGGTCAAAAAAGCCATTTAAGCCTTTTCACAGTGAGATCCATGCGATATGGCCGAGAAATGTAATTTTGATGTTAACTCCCAAACCGCTGCGCAGAAGTCAACCAAACTTCACCCATTAGTGTATTGTATCACAATCTAGTAGTTACATGTGGAAATTTGGTTCTAGGACATTTGATTTGAGCGCAATCCTCAAACTTAGGTCAAAAAAGCCATTTAAGCCTTTTCACAGTGAGATCTATGCGATATGGCCGAGAAATGTAATTTTGATGTTAACTCCCAAACCGCTGCGCAGAAGTCAACCAAACTTCACCCAATAGTGTATTGTATCACATTCTAGTAGTTACATTTGAAAATTTCGTTCTAGGACATTTGGTTTGAGCGCAATCATTAAACTTAGGTCAAAAAAGCCATTTAAGCCTTTTCACAGTGAGATCTATGCGATATGGCCGAGAAATGTAATTTTGATGTTAACTCCCAAACCGCTGCGCAGAAGTCAACCAAACTTCACCCAATAGTGTATTGTATCACAATCTAGTAGTTACATTTGAAAATTTTGTTCTAGGAAATTTTGTTTGAGCGCAATCATCAAACTTAATTAAAAAAGTCATTTAAGCCTTTTCACAGTGAGATCTATGCGATATGGCCGAGAAATGTAATTTTGATGTTAACTCCCAAACCGCTGCGCAGAAGTCAACCAAACTTCACCCATTAGTGTATTGTATCACAATCTAGTAGTTAATTGTGAAAATTTGGTTCTAGGACATTTGATTTGAGCGCAATCCTCAAACTTAGGTCAAAAAAGCCATTTAAGCCTTTTCACAGTGAGATCTATGCGATATGGCCGAGAAATGTAATTTTGATGTTAACTCCCAAACCGCTGCGCAGAAGTCAACCAAACTTCACCCAATAGTGTATTGTATCACATTCTAGTAGTTAAATTTGAAAATTTCGTTCTAGGACATTTGGTTTGAGCGCAATTATTAAACTTAGGTCAAAAAAGCCATTTAAGCCTTTTCACAGTGAGATCTATGCGATATGGCCGAGAAATGTAATTTTGATGTTAACTCCCAAACCGCTGCGCAGAAGTCAACCAAACTTCACCCAATAGTGTATTGTATCACATTCTAGTAGTTACATTTGAAAATTTCGTTCTAGGACATTTGGTTTGAGCGCAATCATTAAACTTAGATCAAAAAAGCCATTTAAGCCTTTTCACAGTGAGATCTATGCGATATGGCCGAGAAATGTAATTTTGATGTTAACTCCCAAACCGCTGCGCAGAAGTCAACCAAACTTCACCCAATAGTGTATTGTATCACAATCTAGTAGTTACATTTGAAAATTTTGTTCTAGGAAATTTTGTTTGAGCGCAATCATCAAACTTAATTAAAAAAGTCATTTAAGCCTTTTCACAGTGATATCTATGCGATATGGCCGAGAAATGTAAATTTGATGTTAACTCCCAAACCGCTGCGCAGAAGTCAACCAAACTTCACCCATTAGTGTATTGTATCACAATCTAGTAGTTACATGTGGAAATTTGGTTATTGGACATTTGATTTGAGCGCAATCCTCAAACTTAGGTCAAAAAAGCCATTTAAGCCTTTTCACAGTGAGATCCAGGCGATATGGCCGAGAAATGTAATTTTGATGTTAACTCCCAAACCGCTGCGCAGAAGTCAACCAAACTTCACCCATTAGTGTATTGTATCACAATCTAGTAGTTACATGTGGAAATTTGGTTCTAGGACATTTGATTTGAGCGCAATCCTCAAACTTAGGTCAAAAAAGCCATTTAAGCCTTTTCACAGTGAGATCTATGCGATATGGCCGAGAAATGTAATTTTGATGTTAACTCCCAAACCGCTGCGCAGAAGTCAACCAAACTTCACCCAATAGTGTATTGTATCACATTCTAGTAGTTACATTTGAAAATTTCGTTCTAGGACATTTGGTTTGAGCGCAATTATTAAACTTAGGTCAAAAAAGCCATTTAAGCCTTTTCACAGTGAGATCTATGCGATATGGCCGAGAAATGTAATTTTGATGTTAACTCCCAAACCGCTGCGCAGAAGTCAACCAAACTTCACCCAATAGTGTATTGTATCACATTCTAGTAGTTACATTTGAAAATTTCGTTCTAGGACATTTGGTTTGAGCGCAATCATTAAACTTAGGTCAAAAAAGCCATTTAAGCCTTTTCACAGTGAGATCTATGCGATATGGCCGAGAAATGTAATTTTGATGTTAACTCCCAAACCGCTGCGCAGAAGTCAACCAAACTTCACCCAATAGTGTATTGTATCACAATCTAGTAGTTACATTTGAAAATTTTGTTCTAGGAAATTTTGTTTGAGCGCAATCATCAAACTTAATTAAAAAAGTCATTTAAGCCTTTTCACAGTGATATCTATGCGATATGGCCGAGAAATGTAAATTTGATGTTAACTCCCAAACCGCTGCGCAGAAGTCAACCAAACTTCACCCAATAGTGTATTGTATCACATTCTAGTAGTTACATTTGAAAATTTCGTTCTAGGACATTTGGTTTGAGCGCAATCATTAAACTTAGGTCAAAAAAGCCATTTAAGCCTTTTCACAGTGAGATCCATGCGATATGGCCGAGAAATGTAATTTTGATGTTAACTCCCAAACCGCTGCGCAGAAGTCAACCAAACTTCACCCATTAGTGTATTGTATCACAATCTAGTAGTTACATGTGGAAATTTGGTTATTGGACATTTGATTTGAGCGCAATCCTCAAACTTAGGTCAAAAAAGCCATTTAAGCCTTTTCACAGTGAGATCCAGGCGATATGGCCGAGAAATGTAATTTTGATGTTAACTCCCAAACCGCTGCGCAGAAGTCAACCACACTTCACCCATTAGTGTATTGTATCACAATCTAGTAGTTACATGTGGAAATTTGGTTCTAGGACATTTGATTTGAGCGCAATCCTCAAACTTAGGTCAAAAAAGCCATTTAAGCCTTTTCACAGTGAGATCTATGCGATATGGCCGAGAAATGTAATTTTGATGTTAACTCCCAAACCGCTGCGCAGAAGTCAACCAAACTTCACCCAATAGTGTATTGTATCACATTCTAGTAGTTACATTTGAAAATTTCGTTCTAGGACATTTGGTTTGAGCGCAATCATTATACTTAGGTCAAAAAAGCCATTTAAGCCTTTTCACAGTGAGATCAATGCGATATGGCCGAGAAATGTAATTTTGATGTTAACTCCCAAACCGCTGCGCAGAAGTCAACCAAACTTCACCCAATAGTGTATTGTATCACAATCTAGTAGTTACATTTGAAAATTTTGTTCTAGGAAATTTTGTTTGAGCGCAATCATCAAACTTAATTAAAAAAGTCATTTAAGCCTTTTCACAGTGAGATCTATGCGATATGGCCGAGAAATGTAATTTTGATGTTAACTCCCAAACCGCTGCGCAGAAGTCAACCAAACTTCACCCATTAGTGTATTGTATCACAATCTAGTAGTTACATGTGAAAATTTGGTTCTAGGACATTTGATTTGAGCGCAATCCTCAAACTTAGGTCAAAAAAGCCATTTAAGCCTTTTCACAGTGAGATCTATGCGATATGGCCAAGAAATTTAATTTTGATGTTAACTCCCAAACCGCTGCGCAGAAGTCAACCAAACTTCACCCATTAGTGTATTGTATCACATTCTAGTACTTACATTTGAAAATTTCGTTCTAGGACATTTGGTTTGAGCGCAATTATTAAACTTAGGTCAAAAAAGCCATTTAAGCCTTTTCACAGTGAGATCTATGCGATATGGCCGAGAAATGTAATTTTGATGTTAACTCCCAAACCGCTGCGCAGAAGTAAACCAAACTTCACCCATTAGTGTATTGTATCACAATCTAGTAGTTACATGTGGAAATTTGGTTCTAGGACATTTGATTTGAGGGCAATCCTCAAACTTAGGTCAAAAAAGCCATTTAAGCCTTTTCACAGTGAGATCTATGCGATATGGCCGAGAAATGTAATTTTGATGTTAAATCCCAAACCGCTGCGCAGAAGTCAACTAAACTTCACCCAATAGTGTATTGTATCACATTCTAGTAGTTACATTTGAAAATTTCGTTCTAGGACATTTGGTTTGAGCGCAATCATTAAACTTAATTAAAAAAGTCATTTAAGCCTTTTCACAGTGAGATCTATGCGATATGGCCGAGAAATGTAATTTTGATGTTAACTCCCAAACCGCTGCGCAGAAGTCAACCAAACTTCACCCAATAGTGTATTGTATCACAATCTAGTAGTTACATTTGAAAATTTTGTTCTAGGACATTTTGTTTGAACGCAATCATCAAACTTAATTAAAAAAGTCATTTAAGCCTTTTCACAGTGAGATCTATGCGATATGGCCGAGTAATGTAATTTTGATGTTAACTCCCAAACCGCTGCGCAGAAGTCAACCAAACTTCACCCAATAGTGTATTGTATCAAAATCTAGTAGTTACATTTGAAAATTTTGTTCTAGGAAATTTTGTTTGAGCGCAATCATCAAACTTAATTAAAAAAGTCATTTAAGCCTTTTCACAGTGAGATCTATGCGATATGGCCGAGAAATGTAATTTTGATGTTAACTCCCAAACCGCTGCGCAGAAGTCAACCAAACTTCACCCATTAGTGTATTGTATCACAATCTAGTAGTTACATGTGGAAATTTGGTTCTAGGACATTTGATTTGAGCGCAATCCTCAAACTTAGGTCAAAAAAGCCATTTAAGCCTTTTCACAGTGAGATCTATGCGATATGGCCGAGAAATGTAATTTTGATGTTGACTCCCAAACCGCTGCGCAGAAGTCAACCAAACTTCACCCAATAGTGTATTGTATCACAATCTAGTAGTTACATTTGAAAATTTTGTTCTAGGACATTTTGTTTGAACGCAATCATCAAACTTAATTAAAAAAGTCATTTAAGCCTTTTCACAGTGAGATCTATGCGATATGGCCGAGAAATGTAATTTTGATGTTAACTCCCAAACCGCTGCGCAGAAGTCAACCAAACTTCACCCAATAGTGTATTGTATCACAATCTAGTAGTTACATTTGAAAATTTTGTTCTAGGAAATTTTGTTTGAGCGCAATCATCAAACTTAATTAAAAAAGTCATTTAAGCCTTTTCACAGTGAGATCTATGCGATATGGCCGAGAAATGTAATTTTGATGTTAACTCCCAAACCGCTGCGCAGAAGTCAACCAAACTTCACCCATTAGTGTATTGTATCACAATCTAGTAGTTACATGTGAAAATTTGGTTCTAGGACATTTGATTTGAGCGCAATCCTCAAACTTAGGTCAAAAAAGCCATTTAAGCCTTTTCACAGTGAGATCTATGCGATATGGCCGAGAAATGTAAATTTGATGTTAACTCCCAAACCGCTGCGCAGAAGTCAACCAAACTTCACCCAATAGTGTATTGTATCACAATCTAGTAGTTACATTTGAAAATTTTGTTCTAGGACATTTTGTTTGGACGCAATCATCAAACTTAATTAAAAAAGTCATTTAAGCCTTTTAACAGTGAGATCTATGCGATATGGCCGAGAAATGTAATTTTGATGTTAACTCCCAAACCGCTGCGCAGAAGTCAACCAAACTTCACCCAATAGTGTATTGTATCACAATCTAGTAGTTACATGTGAAAATTTTGTTCTAGGAAATTTTGTTTGAGCGCAATAATCAAACTTAATTAAAAAAGTCATTTAAGCCTTTTCACAGTGAGATCTATGCGATATGGCCGAGAAATGTAATTTTGATGTTAACTCCCAAACCGCTGCGCAGAAGTCAACTAAACTTCACCCATTAGTGTATTGTATCACAGTCTAGTAGTTACATGTGGAAAATTGGTTCTAGGACATTTGATTTGAGCGCAATCCTCAAACTTAGGTCAAAAAAGCCATTTAAGCCTTTTCACAGTGAGATCTATGCGATATGGCCGAGAAATGTAATTTTGATGTTAACTCCCAAACCGCTGCGCAGAAGTCAACCAAACTTCACCCAATAGTGTATTGTATCACATTCTAGTAGTTACATTTTAAAATTTCGTTCTAGGACATTTGGTTTGAGCGCAATTATTAAACTTAGGTCAAAAAAGCCATTTAAGCCTTTTCACAGTGAGATCTATGCGATATGGCCGAGAAATGTAATTTTGATGTTAACTCCCAAACCGCTGCGCAGAAGTCAACTAAACTTCACCCATTAGTGTATTGTATCACAATCTAGTAGTTACATTTGAAAATTTTGTTCTAGGAAATTTTGTTTGAGCGCAATCATCAAACTTAATTAAAAAAGTCATTTAAGCCTTTTCACAGTGAGATCTATGCGATATGGCCGAGAAATGTAATTTTGATGTTAACTCCCAAACCGCTGCGCAGAAGTCAACCAAACTTCACCCATTAGTGTATTGTATCACAATCTAGTAGTTACATGTGGAAATTTGGTTCTAGGACATTTGATTTGAGCGCAATCCTCAAACTTAGGTCAAAAAAGCCATTTAAGCCTTTTCACAGTGAGATCTATGCGATATGGCCGAGAAATGTAATTTTGATGTTGACTCCCAAACCGCTGCGCAGAAGTCAACCAAACTTCACCCAATAGTGTATTGTATCACAATCTAGTAGTTACATTTGAAAATTTTGTTCTAGGACATTTTGTTTGAACGCAATCATCAAACTTAATTAAAAAAGTCATTTAAGCCTTTTCACAGTGAGATCTATGCGATATGGCCGAGAAATGTAATTTTGATGTTAACTCCCAAACCGCTGCGCAGAAGTCAACCAAACTTCACCCATTAGTGTATTGTATCACAATCTAGTAGTTACATGTGAAAATTTGGTTCTAGGACATTTGATTTGAGCGCAATCCTCAAACTTAGGTCAAAAAAGCCATTTAAGCCTTTTCACAGTGAGATCTATGCGATATGGCCGAGAAATGTAATTTTGATGTTAACTCCCAAACCGCTGCGCAGAAGTCAACCAAACTTCACCCAATAGTGTATTGTATCACAATCTAGTAGTTACATTTGAAAATTTTGTTCTAGGACATTTTGTTTGAACGCAATCATCAAACTTAATTAAAAAAGTCATTTAAGCCTTTTCACAGTGAGATCTATGCGATATGGCCGAGAAATGTAATTTTGATGTTAACTCCCAAACCGCTGCGCAGAAGTCAACCAAACTTCACCCAATAGTGTATTGTATCAAAATCTAGTAGTTACATTTGAAAATTTTGTTCTAGGAAATTTTGTTTGAGCGCAATCATCAAACTTAATTAAAAAAGTCATTTAAGCCTTTTCACAGTGAGATCTATGCGATATGGCCGAGAAATGTAATTTTGATGTTAACTCCCAAACCGCTGCGCAGAAGTCAACCAAACTTCACCCATTAGTGTATTGTATCACAATCTAGTAGTTACATGTGGAAATTTGGTTCTAGGACATTTGATTTGAGCGCAATCCTCAAACTTAGGTCAAAAAAGCCATTTAAGCCTTTTCACAGTGAGATCTATGCGATATGGCCGAGAAATGTAATTTTGATGTTGACTCCCAAACCGCTGCGCAGAAGTCAACCAAACTTCACCCAATAGTGTATTGTATCACAATCTAGTAGTTACATTTGAAAATTTTTTTTTAGGACATTTTGTTTGAACGCAATCATCAAACTTAATTAAAAAAGTCATTTAAGCCTTTTCACAGTGAGATCTATGCGATATGGCCGAGAAATGTAATTTTGATGTTAACTCCCAAACCGCTGCGCAGAAGTCAACCAAACTTCACCCAATAGTGTATTGTATCACAATCTAGTAGTTACATTTGAAAATTTTGTTCTAGGACATTTTGTTTGAGCGCAATCATCAAACTTAATTAAAAAAGTCATTTAAGCCTTTTCACAGTGAGATCTATGCGATATGGCCGAGAAATGTAATTTTGATGTTAACTCCCAAACCGCTGCGCAGAAGTCAACCAAACTTCACCCATTAGTGTATTGTATCACAATCTAGTAGTTACATGTGGAAATTTGGTTCTAGGACATTTGATTTGAGCGCAATCCTCAAACTTAGGTCAAAAAAGCCATTTAAGCCTTTTCACAGTGAGATCTATGCGATATGGCCGAGAAATGTAATTTTGATGTTAACTCCCAAACCGCTGCGCAGAAGTCAACCAAACTTCACCCAATAGTGTATTGTATCACATTCTAGTAGTTACATTTGAAAATTTTGTTCTAGGACATTTGGTTTGAGCGCAATCATTAAACTTAGGTCAAAAAAGCCATTTAAGCCTTTTCACAGTGAGATCTATGCGATATGGCCGAGAAATGTAATTTTGATGTTAACTCCCAAACCGCTGCGCAGAAGTCAACTAAACTTCACCCAATAGTGTATTGTATCACATTCTAGTAGTTACATTTGAAAATTTCGTTCTAGGACATTTGGTTTGAGCGCAATCATTAAACTTAATTAAAAAAGCCATTTAAGCCTTTTCACAGTGAGATCTATGCGATATGGCCGAGAAATGTAATTTTGATGTTAACTCCCAAACCGCTGCGCAGAAGTCAACCAAACTTCACCCATTAGTGTATTGTATCACAATCTAGTAGTTACATGTGAAAATTTGGTTCTAGGACATTTGATTTGAGCGCAATCCTCAAACTTAGGTCAAAAAAGCCATTTAAGCCTTTTCACAGTGAGATCTATGCGATATGGCCGAGAAATGTAATTTTGATGTTAACTCCCAAACCGCTGCGCAGAAGTCAACCAAACTTCACCCAATAGTGTATTGTATCACAATCTAGTAGTTACATGTGGAAATTTCGTTCTAGGACATTTGGTTTGAGCGCAATTATTAAACTTAGGTCAAAAAAGCCATTTAAGCCTTTTCACAGTGAGATCTATGCGATATGGCCGAGAAATGTAATTTTGATGTTAACTCCCAAACCGCTGCGCAGAAGTCAACCAAACTTCACCCAATAGTGTATTGTATCACAATCTAGTAGTTACATTTGAAAATTTTGTTCTAGGACATTTTGTTTGAACGCAATCATCAAACTTAATTAAAAAAGTAATTTAAGCCTTTTCACAGTGAGATCTATGCGATATGGCCGAGAAATGTAATTTTGATGTTAACTCCCAAACCGCTGCGCAGAAGTCAACCAAACTTCACCCATTAGTGTATTGTATCACAATCTAGTAGTTACATGTGAAAATTTGGTTCTAGGACATTTGATTTGAGCGCAATTATTAAACTTAGGTCAAAAAAGTAATTTAAGCCTTTTCACAGTGAGATCTATGCGATATGGCCGAGAAATGTAATTTTGATGTTAACTCCCAAACCGCTGCGCAGAAGTCAACCAAACTTCACCCAATAGTGTATTGTATCACAATCTAGTAGTTACATTTGAAAATTTTGTTCTAGGAAATTTTGTTTGAGCGCAATCATCAAACTTAATTAAAAAAGTCATTTAAGCCTTTTCACAGTGAGATCTATGCGATATGGCCGAGAAATGTAATTTTGATGTTAACTCCCAAACCGCTGCGCAGAAGTCAACCAAACTTCACCCATTAGTGTATTGTATCACAATCTAGTAGTTACATGTGAAAATTTGGTTCTAGGACATTTGATTTGAGCGCAATCCTCAAACTTAGGTCAAAAAAGCCATTTAAGCCTTTTCACAGTGAGATCTATGCGATATGGCCGAGAAATGTAATTTTGATGTTAACTCCCAAACCGCTGCGCAGAAGTCAACCAAACTTCACCCATTAGTGTATTGTATCACATTCTAGTAGTTACATTTGAAAATTTCGTTCTAGGACATTTGGTTTGAGCGCAATTATTAAACTTAGGTCAAAAAAGCCATTTAAGCCTTTTCACAGTGAGATCTATGCGATATGGCCGAGAAATGTAATTTTGATGTTAACTCCCAAACCGCTGCGCAGAAGTCAACCAAACTTCACCCAATAGTGTATTGTATCACAATCTAGTAGTTACATTTGAAAATTTTGTTCTAGGACATTTTGTTTGAACGCAATCATCAAACTTAATTAAAAAAGTCATTTAAGCCTTTTCACAGTGAGATCTATGCGATATGGCCGAGAAATGTAATTTTGATGTTAACTCCCAAACCGCTGCGCAGAAGTCAACCAAACTTCACCCAATAGTGTATTGTATCACAATCTAGTAGTTACATTTAAAAATTTTGTTCTAGGACATTTTGTTTGAGCGCAATCATCAAACTTAATTAAAAAAGTCATTTAAGCCTTTTCACAGTGAGATCTATGCGATATGGCCGAGAAATGTAATTTTGATGTTAACTCCCAAACCTCTGCGCAGAAGTCAACCAAACTTCACCCATTAGTGTATTGTATCACAATCTAGTAGTTACATGTGGAAATTTGGTTCTAGGACATTTGATTTGAGCGCAATCCTCAAACTTAGGTCAAAAAAGCCATTTAAGCCTTTTCACAGTGAGATCTATGCGATATGGCCGAGAAATGTAATTTTGATGTTAACTCCCAAACCGCTGCGCAGAAGTCAACTAAACTTCACCCAATAGTGTATTGTATCACATTCTAGTAGTTACATTTGAAAATTTCGTTCTAGGACATTTGGTTTGAGCGCAATCATTAAACTTAATTAAAAAAGCCATTTAAGCCTTTTCACAGTGAGATCTATGCGATATGGCCGAGAAATGTAATTTTGATGTTAACTCCCAAACCGCTGCGCAGAAGTCAACCAAACTTCACCCATTAGTGTATTGTATCACAATCTAGTAGTTACATGTGAAAATTTGGTTCTAGGACATTTGATTTGAGCGCAATCCTCAAACTTAGGTCAAAAAAGCCATTTAAGCCTTTTCACAGTGAGATCTATGCGATATGGCCGAGAAATGTAAATTTGATGTTAACTCCCAAACCGCTGCGCAGAAGTCAACCAAACTTCACCCAATAGTGTATTGTATCACATTCCAGTAGTTACATTTGAAAATTTCGTTCTAGGACATTTGGTTTGAGCGCAATTATTAAACTTAGGTCAAAAAAGCCATTTAAGCCTTTTCACAGTGAGATCTATGCGATATGGCCGAGAAATGTAATTTTGATGTTAACTCCCAAACCGCTGCGCAGAAGTCAACCAAACTTCACCCAATAGTGTATTGTATCACAATCTAGTAGTTACATTTGAAAATTTTGTTCTAGGACATTTTGTTTGAACGCAATCATCAAACTTAATTAAAAAAGTCATTTAAGCCTTTTCACAGTGAGATCTATGCGATATGGCCGAGAAATGTAATTTTGATGTTGACTCCCAAACCGCTGCGCAGAAGTCAACCAAACTTCACCCAATAGTGTATTGTATCACAATCTAGTAGTTACATTGAAAATTTTGTTCTAGGAAATTTTGTTTGAGCGCAATCATCAAACTTAATTAAAAAAGTCATTTAAGCCTTTTCACAGTGAGATCTATGCGATATGGCCGAGAAATGTAATTTTGATGTTAACTCCCAAACCGCTGCGCAGAAGTCAACCAAACTTCACCCATTAGTGTATTGTATCACAATCTAGTAGTTACATGTGGAAATTTGGTTATTGGACATTTGATTTGAGCGCAATCCTCAAACTTAGGTCAAAAAAGCCATTTAAGCCTTTTCACAGTGAGATCCAGGCGATATGGCCGAGAAATGTAATTTTGATGTTAACTCCCAAACCGCTGCGCAGAAGTCAACCAAACTTCACCCATTAGTGTATTGTATCACAATCTAGTAGTTACATGTGGAAATTTCGTTCTAGGACATTTGGTTTGAGCGCAATCATTAAACTTAGGTCAAAAAAGCCATTTAAGCCTCTTCACAGTGAGATCTATGCGATATGGCCGAGAAATGTAATTTTGATGTTAACTCCCAAACCGCTGCGCAGAAGTCAACCAAACTTCACCCAATAGTGTATTGTATCACAATCTAGTAGTTACATTTGAAAATTTTGTTCTAGGAAATTTTGTTTGAGCGCAATCATCAAACTTAATTAAAAAAGTCATTTAAGCCTTTTCACAGTGAGATCTATGCGATATGGCCGAGAAATGTAATTTTGATGTTAACTCCCAAACCGCTGCGCAGAAGTCAACCAAACTTCACCCATTAGTGTATTGTATCACAATCTAGTAGTTACATGTGAAAATTTGGTTCTAGGACATTTGATTTGAGCGCAATCCTCAAACTTAGGTCAAAAAAGCCCTTTAAGCCTTTTCACAGTGAGATCTATGCGATATGGCCGAGAAATGTAATTTTGATGTTAACTCCCAAACCGCTGCGCAGAAGTCAACCAAACTTCACCCATTAGTGTATTGTATCACATTCTAGTAGTTACATTTGAAAATTTCGTTCTAGGACATTTGGTTTGAGCGCAATTATTAAACTTAGGTCAAAAAAGCCATTTAAGCCTTTTCACAGTGAGATCTATGCGATATGGCCGAGAAATGTAATTTTGATGTTAACTCCCAAACCGCTGCGCAGAAGTAAACCAAACTTCACCCATTAGTGTATTGTATCACAATCTAGTAGTTACATGTGGAAATTTGGTTCTAGGACATTTGATTTGAGCGCAATCCTCAAACTTAGGTCAAAAAAGCCATTTAAGCCTTTTCACAGTGAGATCTATGCGATATGGCCGAGAAATGTAATTTTGATGTTAAATCCCAAACCGCTGCGCAGAAGTCAACTAAACTTCACCCAATAGTGTATTGTATCACATTCTAGTAGTTACATTTGAAAATTTCGTTCTAGGACATTTGGTTTGAGCGCAATCATTAAACTTAATTAAAAAAGTCATTTAAGCCTTTTCACAGTGAGATCTATGCGATATGGCCGAGAAATGTAATTTTGATGTTAACTCCCAAACCGCTGCGCAGAAGTCAACCAAACTTCACCCAATAGTGTATTGTATCACAATCTAGTAGTTACATTTGAAATTTTGTTCTAGGATATTTTGTTTGAACGCAATCATCAAACTTAATTAAAAAAGTCATTTAAGCCTTTTCACAGTGAGATCTATGCGATATGGCCGAGTAATGTAATTTTGATGTTAACTCCCAAACCGCTGCGCAGAAGTCAACCAAACTTCACCCAATAGTGTATTGTATCAAAATCTAGTAGTTACATTTGAAAATTTTGTTCTAGGAAATTTTGTTTGAGCGCAATCATCAAACTTAATTAAAAAAGTCATTTAAGCCTTTTCACAGTGAGATCTATGCGATATGGCCGAGAAATGTAATTTTGATGTTAACTCCCAAACCGCTGCGCAGAAGTCAACCAAACTTCACCCATTAGTGTATTGTATCACAATCTAGTAGTTACATGTGGGAATTTGGTTCTAGGACATTTGATTTGAGCGCAATCCTCAAACTTAGGTCAAAAAAGCCATTTAAGCCTTTTCACAGTGAGATCTATGCGATATGGCCGAGAAATGTAATTTTGATGTTGACTCCCAAACCGCTGCGCAGAAGTCAACCAAACTTCACCCAATAGTGTATTGTATCACAATCTAGTAGTTACATTTGAAAATTTTGTTCTAGGACATTTTGTTTGAACGCAATCATCAAACTTAATTAAAAAAGTCATTTAAGCCTTTTCACAGTGAGATCTATGCGATATGGCCGAGAAATGTAATTTTGATGTTAACTCCCAAACCGCTGCGCAGAAGTCAACCAAACTTCACCCAATAGTGTATTGTATCACAATCTAGTAGTTACATTTGAAAATTTTGTTCTAGGAAATTTTGTTTGAGCGCAATCATCAAACTTAATTAAAAAAGTCATTTAAGCCTTTTCACAGTGAGATCTATGCGATATGGCCGAGAAATGTAATTTTGATGTTAACTCCCAAACCGCTGCGCAGAAGTCAACCAAACTTCACCCATTAGTGTATTGTATCACAATCTAGTAGTTACATGTGAAAATTTGGTTCTAGGACATTTGATTTGAGCGCAATCCTCAAACTTAGGTCAAAAAAGCCATTTAAGCCTTTTCACAGTGAGATCTATGCGATATGGCCGAGAAATGTAAATTTGATGTTAACTCCCAAACCGCTGCGCAGAAGTCAACCAAACTTCACCCAATAGTGTATTGTATCACAATCTAGTAGTTACATTTGAAAATTTTGTTCTAGGACATTTTGTTTGAACGCAATCATCAAACTTAATTAAAAAAGTCATTTAAGCCTTTTCACAGTGAGATCTATGCGATATGGCCGAGAAATGTAATTTTGATGTTAACTCCCAAACCGCTGCGCAGAAGTCAACCAAACTTCACCCAATAGTGTATTGTATCACAATCTAGTAGTTACATTTGAAAATTTTGTTCTAGGAAATTTTGTTTGAGCGCAATCATCAAACTTAATTAAAAAAGTCATTTAAGCCTTTTCACAGTGAGATCTATGCGATATGGCCGAGAAATGTAATTTTGATGTTAACTCCCAAACCGCTGCGCAGAAGTCAACTAAACTTCACCCATTAGTGTATTGTATCACAATCTAGTAGTTACATGTGGAAATTTGGTTCTAGGACATTTGATTTGAGCGCAATCCTCAAACTTAGGTCAAAAAAGCCATTTAAGCCTTTTCACAGTGAGATCTATGCGATATGGCCGAGAAATGTAATTTTGATGTTAACTCCCAAACCGCTGCGCAGAAGTCAACCAAACTTCACCCAATAGTGTATTGTATCACATTCTATTAGTTACATTTTAAAATTTCGTTCTAGGACATTTGGTTTGAGCGCAATTATTAAACTTAGGTCAAAAAAGCCATTTAAGCCTTTTCACAGTGAGATCTATGCGATATGGCCGAGAAATGTAATTTTGATGTTAACTCCCAAACCGCTGCGCAGAAGTCAACCAAACTTCACCCAATAGTGTATTGTATCACAATCTAGTAGTTACATTTGAAAATTTTGTTCTAGGAAATTTTGTTTGAGCGCAATCATCAAACTTAATTAAAAAAGTCATTTAAGCCTTTTCACAGTGAGATCTATGCGATATGGCCGAGAAATGTAATTTTGATGTTAACTCCCAAACCGCTGCGCAGAAGTAAACCAAACTTCACCCATTAGTGTATTGTATCACAATCTAGTAGTTACATGTGGAAATTTGGTTCTAGGACATTTGATTTGAGCGCAATCCTCAAACTTAGGTCAAAAAAGCCATTTAAGCCTTTTCACAGTGAGATCTATGCGATATGGCCGAGAAATGTAATTTTGATGTTAAATCCCAAACCGCTGCGCAGAAGTCAACTAAACTTCACCCAATAGTGTATTGTATCACATTCTAGTAGTTACATTTGAAAATTTCGTTCTAAAACATTTGGTTTGAGCGCAATCATTAAACTTAATTAAAAAAGTCATTTAAGCCTTTTCACAGTGAGATCTATGCGATATGGCCGAGAAATGTAATTTTGATGTTAACTCCCAAACCGCTGCGCAGAAGTCAACCAAACTTCACCCAATAGTGTATTGTATCACAATCTAGTAGTTACATTTGAAATTTTGTTCTAGGACATTTTGTTTGAACGCAATCATCAAACTTAATTAAAAAAGTCATTTAAGCCTTTTCACAGTGAGATCTATGCGATATGGCCGAGTAATGTAATTTTGATGTTAACTCCCAAACCGCTGCGCAGAAGTCAACCAAACTTCACCCAATAGTGTATTGTATCAAAATCTAGTAGTTACATTTGAAAATTTTGTTCTAGGAAATTTTGTTTGAGCGCAATCATCAAACTTAATTAAAAAAGTCATTTAAGCCTTTTCACAGTGAGATCTATGCGATATGGCCGAGAAATGTAATTTTGATGTTAACTCCCAAACCGCTGCGCAGAAGTCAACCAAACTTCACCCATTAGTGTATTGTATCACAATCTAGTAGTTACATGCGGAAATTTGGTTCTAGGACATTTGATTTGAGCGCAATCCTCAAACTTAGGTCAAAAAAGCCATTTAAGCCTTTTCACAGTGAGATCTATGCGATATGGCCGAGAAATGTAATTTTGATGTTGACTCCCAAACCGCTGCGCAGAAGTCAACCAAACTTCACCCAATAGTGTATTGTATCACAATCTAGTAGTTACATTTGAAAATTTTGTTCTAGGACATTTTGTTTGAACGCAATCATCAAACTTAATTAAAAAAGTCATTTAAGCCTTTTCACAGTGAGATCTATGCGATATGGCCGAGAAATGTAATTTTGATGTTAACTCCCAAACCGCTGCGCAGAAGTCAACCAAACTTCACCCAATAGTGTATTGTATCACAATCTAGTAGTTACATTTGAAAATTTAGTTCTAGGAAATTTTGTTTGAGCGCAATCATCAAACTTAATTAAAAAAGTCATTTAAGCCTTTTCACAGTGAGATCTATGCGATATGGCCGAGAAATGTAATTTTGATGTTAACTCCCAAACCGCTGCGCAGAAGTCAACCAAACTTCACCCATTAGTGTATTGTATCACAATCTAGTAGTTACATGTGAAAATTTGGTTCTAGGACATTTGATTTGAGCGCAATCCTCAAACTTAGGTCAAAAAAGCCATTTAAGCCTTTTCACAGTGAGATCTATGCGATATGGCCGAGAAATGTAAATTTGATGTTAACTCCCAAACCGCTGCGCAGAAGTCAACCAAACTTCACCCAATAGTGTATTGTATCACAATCTAGTAGTTACATTTGAAAATTTTGTTCTAGGACATTTTGTTTGAACGCAATCATCAAACTTAATCAAAAAAGTCATTTAAGCCTTTTCACAGTGAGATCTATGCGATATGGCCGAGAAATGTAATTTTGATGTTAACTCCCAAACCGCTGCGCAGAAGTCAACCAAACTTCACCCAATAGTGTATTGTATCACAATCTAGTAGTTACATTTGAAAATTTTGTTCTAGGAAATTTTGTTTGAGCGCAATCATCAAACTTAATTAAACAAGTCATTTAAGCCTTTTCACAGTGAGATCTATGCGATATGGCCGAGAAATGTAATTTTGATGTTAACTCCCAAACCGCTGCGCAGAAGTCAACTAAACTTCACCCATTAGTGTATTGTATCACAATCTAGTAGTTACATGTGGAAATTTGGTTCTAGGACATTTGATTTGAGCGCAATCCTCAAACTTAGGTCAAAAAAGCCATTTAAGCCTTTTCACAGTGAGATCTATGCGATATGGCCGAGAAATGTAATTTTGATGTTAACTCCCAAACCGCTGCGCAGAACAACCAAACTTCACCCAATAGTGTATTGTATCACATTCTATTAGTTACATTTTAAAATTTCGTTCTAGGACATTTGGTTTGAGCGCAATTATTAAACTTAGGTCAAAAAAGCCATTTAAGCCTTTTCACAGTGAGATCTATGCGATATGGCCGAGAAATGTAATTTTGATGTTAACTCCCAAACCGCTGCGCAGAAGTCAACTAAACTTCACCCATTAGTGTATTGTATCACAATCTAGTAGTTACATGTGGAAATTTGGTTCTAGGACATTTGATTTGAGCGCAATCCTCAAACTTAGGTCAAAAAAGCCATTTAAGCCTTTTCACAGTGAGATCTATGCGATATGGCCGAGAAATGTAATTTTGATGTCAACTCCCAAACCGCTGCGCAGAAGTCAACCAAACTTCACCCAATAGTGTATTGTATCACATTCTAGTAGTTACATTTGAAAATTTCGTTCTAGGATATTTGGTTTGAGCGCAATTATTAAACTTAGGTCAAAAAAGCCATTTAAGCCTTTTCACAGTGAGATCTATGCGATATGGCCGAGAAATGTAATTTTGATGTTAACTCCCAAACCGCTGCGCAGAAGTCAACCAAACTTCACCCATTAGTGTATTGTATCACAATCTAGTAGTTACATTTGAAAATTTTGTGCTAGGACATTTTGTTTGAGCGCAATCATCAAACTTAATTAAAAAAGTCATTTAAGCCTTTTCACAGTGAGATCTATGCGATATGGCCGAGAAATGTAATTTTGATGTTAACTCCCAAACCGCTGCGCAGAAGTCAACCAAACTTCACCCATTAGTGTATTGTATCACAATCTAGTAGTTACATGTGGAAATTTGGTTCTAGGACATTTGATTTGAGCGCAATCCTCAAACTTAGGTCAAAAAAGCCATTTAAGCCTTTTCACAGTGAGATCTATGCGATATGGCCGAGAAATGTAATTTTGATGTTAACTCCCAAACCGCTGCGCAGAAGTCAACCAAACTTCACCCAATAGTGTATTGTATCACATTCTAGTAGTTACATTTGAAAATTTTGTTCTAGGACATTTGGTTTGAGCGCAATCATTAAACTTAGGTCAAAAAAGCCATTTAAGCCTTTTCACAGTGAGATCTATGCGATATGGCCGGGAAATGTAATTTTGATGTTAACTCCCAAACCGCTGCGCAGAAGTCAACTTAGCTTCACCCAATAGTGTATTGTATCACATTCTAGTAGTTACATTTGAAAATTTCGTTCTAGGACATTTGGTTTGAGCGCAATCATTAAACTTAATTAAAAAAGCCATTTAAGCCTTTTCACAGTGAGATCTATGCGATATGGCCGAGAAATGTAATTTTGATGTTAACTCCCAAACCGCTGCGCAGAAGTCAACCAAACTTCACCCAATAGTGTATTGTATCACAATCTAGTAGTTACATTTGAAATTTTGTTCTAGGACATTTTGTTTGAACGCAATCATCAAACTTAATTAAAAAAGTCATTTAAGCCTTTTCACAGTGAGATCTATGCGATATGGCCGAGTAATGTAATTTTGATGTTAACTCCCAAACCGCTGCGCAGAAGTCAACCAAACTTCACCCAATAGTGTATTGTATCAAAATCTAGTAGTTACATTTGAAAATTTTGTTCTAGGAAATTTTGTTTGAGCGCAATCATCAAACTTAATTAAAAAAGTCATTTAAGCCTTTTCACAGTGAGATCTATGCGATATGGCCGAGAAATGTAATTTTGATGTTAACTCCCAAACCGCTGCGCAGAAGTCAACCAAACTTCACCCATTAGTGTATTGTATCACAATCTAGTAGTTACATGTGGAAATTTGGTTCTAGGACATTTGATTTGAGCGCAATCCTCAAACTTAGGTCAAAAAAGCCATTTAAGCCTTTTCACAGTGAGATCTATGCGATATGGCCGAGAAATGTAATTTTGATGTTGACTCCCAAACCGCTGCGCAGAAGTCAACCAAACTTCACCCAATAGTGTATTGTATCACAATCTAGTAGTTACATTTGAAAATTTTGTTCTAGGACATTTTGTTTGAACGCAATCATCAAACTTAATTAAAAAAGTCATTTAAGCCTTTTCACAGTGAGATCTATGCGATATGGCCGAGAAATGTAATTTTGATGTTAACTCCCAAACCGCTGCGCAGAAGTCAACCAAACTTCACCCAATAGTGTATTGTATCACAATCTAGTAGTTACATTTGAAAATTTTGTTCTAGGAAATTTTGTTTGAGCGCAATCATCAAACTTAATTAAAAAAGTCATTTAAGCCTTTTCACAGTGAGATCTATGCGATATGGCCGAGAAATGTAATTTTGATGTTAACTCCCAAACCGCTGCGCAGAAGTCAACCAAACTTCACCCATTAGTGTATTGTATCACAATCTAGTAGTTACATGTGAAAATTTGGTTCTAGGACATTTGATTTGAGCGCAATCCTCAAACTTAGGTCAAAAAAGCCATTTAAGCCTTTTCACAGTGAGATCTATGCGATATGGCCGAGAAATGTAAATTTGATGTTAACTCCCAAACCGCTGCGCAGAAGTCAACCAAACTTCACCCAATAGTGTATTGTATCACAATCTAGTAGTTACATTTGAAAATTTTGTTCTAGGACATTTTGTTTGAACGCAATCATCAAACTTAATTAAAAAAGTCATTTAAGCCTTTTCACAGTGAGATCTATGCGATATGGCCGAGAAATGTAATTTTGATGTTAACTCCCAAACCGCTTCGCAGAAGTCAACCAAACTTCACCCAATAGTGTATTGTATCACAATCTAGTAGTTACATTTGAAAATTTTGTTCTAGGAAATTTTGTTTGAGCGCAATCATCAAACTTAATTAAAAAAGTCATTTAAGCCTTTTCACAGTGAGATCTATGCGATATGGCCGAGAAATGTAATTTTGATGTTAACTCCCAAACCGCTGCGCAGAAGTCAACTAAACTTCACCCATTAGTGTATTGTATCACAATCTAGTAGTTACATGTGGAAATTTGGTTCTAGGACATTTGATTTGAGCGCAATCCTCAAACTTAGGTCAAAAAAGCCATTTAAGCCTTTTCACAGTGAGATCTATGCGATATGGCCGAGAAATGTAATTTTGATGTTAACTCCCAAACCGCTGCGCAGAAGTCAACCAAACTTCACCCAATAGTGTATTGTATCACATTCTATTAGTTACATTATAAAATTTCGTTCTAGGACATTTGGTTTGAGCGCAATTATTAAACTTAGGTCAAAAAAGCCATTTAAGCCTTTTCACAGTGAGATCTATGCGATATGGCCGAGAAATGTAATTTTGATGTTAACTCCCAAACCGCTGCGCAGAAGTCAACCAAACTTCACCCATTAGTGTATTGTATCACAATCTAGTAGTTACATGTGGAAATTTGGTTCTAGGACATTTGATTTGAGCGCAATCCTCAAACTTAGGTCAAAAAACCCATTTAAGCCTTTTCACAGTGAGATCTATGCGATATGGCCGAGAAATGTAATTTTGATGTTAACTCCCAAACCGCTGCGCAGAAGTCAACCAAACTTCACCCAATAGTGTATTGTATCACATTCTAGTAGTTACATTTGAAAATTTTGTTCTAGGACATTTGGTTTGAGCGCAATCATTAAACTTAGGTCAAAAAAGCCATTTAAGCCTTTTCACAGTGAGATCTATGCGATATGGCCGAGAAATGTAATTTTGATGTTAACTCCCAAACCGCTGCGCAGAAGTCAACTAAACTTCACCCAATAGTGTATTGTATCACATTCTAGTAGTTACATTTGAAAATTTCGTTCTAGGACATTTGGTTTGAGCGCAATCATTAAACTTAATTAAAAAAGCCATTTAAGCCTTTTCACAGTGAGATCTATGCGATATAGCCGAGAAATGTAATTTTGATGTTAACTCCCAAACCGCTGCGCAGAAGTCAACCAAACTTCACCCAATAGTGTATTGTATCACATTCTAGTAGTTACATTTGAAAATTTCGTTCTAGGACATTTGGTTTGAGCGCAATTATTAAACTTAGGTCAAAAAAGCCATTTAAGCCTTTTCACAGTGAGATCTATGCGATATGGCCGAGAAATGTAATTTTGATGTTAACTCCCAAACCGCTGCGCAGAAGTCAACCAAACTTCACCCAATAGTGTATTGTATCACAATCTAGTAGTTACATTTGAAAATTTTGTTCTAGGACATTTTGTTTGAGCGCAATCATCAAACTTAATTAAAAAAGTCATTTAAGCCTTTTCACAGTGAGATCTATGCGATATGGCCGAGAAATGTAATTTTGATGTTAACTCCCAAACCGCTGCGCAGAAGTCAACCAAACTTCACCCATTAGTGTATTGTATCACAATCTAGTAGTTACATGTGGAAATTTGGTTCTAGGACATTTGATTTGAGCGCAATCCTCAAACTTAGGTCAAAAAAGCCATTTAAGCCTTTTCACAGTGAGATCTATGCGATATGGCCGAGAAATGTAATTTTGATGTTAACTCCCAAACCGCTGCGCAGAAGTCAACCAAACTTCACCCAATAGTGTATTGTATCACATTCTAGTAGTTACATTTGAAAATTTTGTTCTAGGACATTTGGTTTGAGCGCAATCATTAAACTTAGGTCAAAAAAGCCATTTAAGCCTTTTCACAGTGAGATCTATAGGATATGGCCGAGAAAGGTAATTTTGATGTTAACTCCCAAACCGCTGCGCAGAAGTCAACTAAACTTCACCCAATAGTGTATTGTATCACATTCTAGTAGTTACATTTGAAAATTTCGTTCTAGGACATTTGGTTTGAGCGCAATCATTAAACTTAATTAAAAAAGCCATTTAAGCCTTTTCACAGTGAGATCTATGCGATATGGCCGAGAAATGTAATTTTGATGTTAAATCCCAAACCGCTGCGTAGAAGTCAACCAAACTTCACCCAATAGTGTATTGTATCACATTCTAGTAGTTACATTTGAAAATTTCGTTCTAGGACATTTGGTTTGAGCGCAATCATTAAACTTAATTAAAAAAGTCATTTAAGCCTTTTCACAGTGAGATCTATGCGATATGGCCGAGAAATGTAATTTTGATGTTAACTCCCAAACCGCTGCGCAGAAGTCAACCAAACTTCACCCAATAGTGTATTGTATCACAATCTAGTAGTTACATTTGAAAATTTTGTTCTAGGACATTTTGTTTGAACGCAATCATCAAACTTAATTAAAAAAGTCATTTAAGCCTTTTCACAGTGAGATCTATGCGATATGGCCGAGAAATGTAATTTTGATGTTAACTCCCAAACCGCTGCGCAGAAGTCAACCAAACTTCACCCAATAGTGTATTGTATCACAATCTAGTAGTTACATTTGAAATTTTGTTCTAGGATATTTTGTTTGAACGCAATCATCAAACTTAATTAAAAAAGTCATTTAAGCCTTTTCACAGTGAGATCTATGCGATATGGCCGAGTAATGTAATTTTGATGTTAACTCCCAAACCGCTGCGCAGAAGTCAACCAAACTTCACCCAATAGTGTATTGTATCAAAATCTAGTAGTTACATTTGAAAATTTTGTTCTAGGAAATTTTGTTTGAGCGCAATCATCAAACTTAATTAAAAAAGTCATTTAAGCCTTTTCACAGTGAGATCTATGCGATATGGCCGAGAAATGTAATTTTGATGTTAACTCCCAAACCGCTGCGCAGAAGTCAACCAAACTTCACCCATTAGTGTATTGTATCACAATCTAGTAGTTACATGTGGAAATTTGGTTCTAGGACATTTGATTTGAGCGCAATCCTCAAACTTAGGTCAAAAAAGCCATTTAAGCCTTTTCACAGTGAGATCTATGCGATATGGCCGAGAAATGTAATTTTGATGTTGACTCCCAAACCGCTGCGCAGAAGTCAACCAAACTTCACCCAATAGTGTATTGTATCACAATCTAGTAGTTACATTTGAAAATTTTGTTCTAGGACATTTTGTTTGAACGCAATCATCAAACTTAATTAAAAAAGTCATTTAAGCCTTTTCACAGTGAGATCTATGCGATATGGCCGAGAAATGTAATTTTGATGTTAACTCCCAAACCGCTGCGCAGAAGTCAACCAAACTTCACCCAATAGTGTATTGTATCACAATCTAGTAGTTACATTTGAAAATTTTGTTCTAGGAAATTTTGTTTGAGCGCAATCATCAAACTTAATTAAAAAAGTCATTTAAGCCTTTTCACAGTGAGATCTATGCGATATGGCCGAGAAATGTAATTTTGATGTTAACTCCCAAACCGCTGCGCAGAAGTCAACCAAACTTCACCCATTAGTGTATTGTATCACAATCTAGTAGTTACATGTGAAAATTTGGTTCTAGGACATTTGATTTGAGCGCAATCCTCAAACTTAGGTCAAAAAAGCCATTTAAGCCTTTTCACAGTGAGATCTATGCGATATGGCCGAGAAATGTAAATTTGATGTTAACTCCCAAACCGCTGCGCAGAAGTCAACCAAACTTCACCCAATAGTGTATTGTATCACAATCTAGTAGTTACATTTGAAAATTTTGTTCTAGGACATTTTGTTTGAACGCAATCATCAAACTTAATTAAAAAAGTCATTTAAGCCTTTTCACAGTGAGATCTATGCGATATGGCCGAGAAATGTAATTTTGATGTTAACTCCCAAACCGCTGCGCAGAAGTCAACCAAACTTCACCCAATAGTGTATTGTATCACAATCTAGTAGTTACATTTGAAAATTTTGTTCTAGGAAATTTTGTTTGAGCGCAATCATCAAACTTAATTAAAAAAGTCATTTAAGCCTTTTCACAGTGAGATCTATGCGATATGGCCGAGAAATGTAATTTTGATGTTAACTCCCAAACCGCTGCGCAGAAGTCAACTAAACTTCACCCATTAGTGTATTGTATCACAATCTAGTAGTTACATGTGGAAATTTGGTTCTAGGACATTTGATTTGAGCGCAATCCTCAAACTTAGGTCAAAAAAGCCATTTAAGCCTTTTCACAGTGAGATCTATGCGATATGGCCGAGAAATGTAATTTTGATGTTAACTCCCAAACCGCTGCGCAGAAGTCAACCAAACTTCACCCAATAGTGTATTGTATCACATTCTATTAGTTACATTTTAAAATTTCGTTCTAGGACATTTGGTTTGAGCGCAATTATTAAACTTAGGTCAAAAAAGCCATTTAAGCCTTTTCACAGTGAGATCTATGCGATATGGCCGAGAAATGTAATTTTGATGTTAACTCCCAAACCGCTGCGCAGAAGTCAACCAAACTTCACCCAATAGTGTATTGTATCACAATCTAGTAGTTACATTTGAAAATTTTGTTCTAGGAAATTTTGTTTGAGCGCAATCATCAAACTTAATTAAAAAAGTCATTTAAGCCTTTTCACAGTGAGATCTATGCGATATGGCCGAGAAATGTAATTTTGATGTTAACTCCCAAACCGCTGCGCAGAAGTAAACCAAACTTCACCCATTAGTGTATTGTATCACAATCTAGTAGTTACATGTGGAAATTTGGTTCTAGGACATTTGATTTGAGCGCAATCCTCAAACTTAGGTCAAAAAAGCCATTTAAGCCTTTTCACAGTGAGATCTATGCGATATGGCCGAGAAATGTAATTTTGATGTTAAATCCCAAACCGCTGCGCAGAAGTCAACTAAACTTCACCCAATAGTGTATTGTATCACATTCTAGTAGTTACATTTGAAAATTTCGTTCTAGGACATTTGGTTTGAGCGCAATCATTAAACTTAATTAAAAAAGTCATTTAAGCCTTTTCACAGTGAGATCTATGCGATATGGCCGAGAAATGTAATTTTGATGTTAACTCCCAAACCGCTGCGCAGAAGTCAACCAAACTTCACCCAATAGTGTATTGTATCACAATCTAGTAGTTACATTTGAAATTTTGTTCTAGGACATTTTGTTTGAACGCAATCATCAAACTTAATTAAAAAAGTCATTTAAGCCTTTTCACAGTGAGATCTATGCGATATGGCCGAGTAATGTAATTTTGATGTTAACTCCCAAACCGCTGCGCAGAAGTCAACCAAACTTCACCCAATAGTGTATTGTATCAAAATCTAGTAGTTACATTTGAAAATTTTGTTCTAGGAAATTTTGTTTGAGCGCAATCATCAAACTTAATTAAAAAAGTCATTTAAGCCTTTTCACAGTGAGATCTATGCGATATGGCCGAGAAATGTAATTTTGATGTTAACTCCCAAACCGCTGCGCAGAAGTCAACCAAACTTCACCCATTAGTGTATTGTATCACAATCTAGTAGTTACATGCGGAAATTTGGTTCTAGGACATTTGATTTGAGCGCAATCCTCAAACTTAGGTCAAAAAAGCCATTTAAGCCTTTTCACAGTGAGATCTATGCGATATGGCCGAGAAATGTAATTTTGATGTTGACTCCCAAACCGCTGCGCAGAAGTCAACCAAACTTCACCCAATAGTGTATTGTATCACAATCTAGTAGTTACATTTGAAAATTTTGTTCTAGGACATTTTGTTTGAACGCAATCATCAAACTTAATTAAAAAAGTCATTTAAGCCTTTTCACAGTGAGATCTATGCGATATGGCCGAGAAATGTAATTTTGATGTTAACTCCCAAACCGCTGCGCAGAAGTCAACCAAACTTCACCCAATAGTGTATTGTATCACAATCTAGTAGTTACATTTGAAAATTTAGTTCTAGGAAATTTTGTTTGAGCGCAATCATCAAACTTAATTAAAAAAGTCATTTAAGCCTTTTCACAGTGAGATCTATGCGATATGGCCGAGAAATGTAATTTTGATGTTAACTCCCAAACCGCTGCGCAGAAGTCAACCAAACTTCACCCATTAGTGTATTGTATCACAATCTAGTAGTTACATGTGAAAATTTGGTTCTAGGACATTTGATTTGAGCGCAATCCTCAAACTTAGGTCAAAAAAGCCATTTAAGCCTTTTCACAGTGAGATCTATGCGATATGGCCGAGAAATGTAAATTTGATGTTAACTCCCAAACCGCTGCGCAGAAGTCAACCAAACTTCACCCAATAGTGTATTGTATCACAATCTAGTAGTTACATTTGAAAATTTTGTTCTAGGACATTTTGTTTGAACGCAATCATCAAACTTAATTAAAAAAGTCATTTAAGCCTTTTCACAGTGAGATCTATGCGATATGGCCGAGAAATGTAATTTTGATGTTAACTCCCAAACCGCTGCGCAGAAGTCAACCAAACTTCACCCAATAGTGTATTGTATCACAATCTAGTAGTTACATTTGAAAATTTTGTTCTAGGAAATTTTGTTTGAGCGCAATCATCAAACTTAATTAAACAAGTCATTTAAGCCTTTTCACAGTGAGATCTATGCGATATGGCCGAGAAATGTAATTTTGATGTTAACTCCCAAACCGCTGCGCAGAAGTCAACTAAACTTCACCCATTAGTGTATTGTATCACAATCTAGTAGTTACATGTGGAAATTTGGTTCTAGGACATTTGATTTGAGCGCAATCCTCAAACTTAGGTCAAAAAAGCCATTTAAGCCTTTTCACAGTGAGATCTATGCGATATGGCCGAGAAATGTAATTTTGATGTTAACTCCCAAACCGCTGCGCAGAACAACCAAACTTCACCCAATAGTGTATTGTATCACATTCTATTAGTTACATTTTAAAATTTCGTTCTAGGACATTTGGTTTGAGCGCAATTATTAAACTTAGGTCAAAAAAGCCATTTAAGCCTTTTCACAGTGAGATCTATGCGATATGGCCGAGAAATGTAATTTTGATGTTAACTCCCAAACCGCTGCGCAGAAGTCAACTAAACTTCACCCATTAGTGTATTGTATCACAATCTAGTAGTTACATGTGGAAATTTGGTTCTAGGACATTTGATTTGAGCGCAATCCTCAAACTTAGGTCAAAAAAGCCATTTAAGCCTTTTCACAGTGAGATCTATGCGATATGGCCGAGAAATGTAATTTTGATGTCAACTCCCAAACCGCTGCGCAGAAGTCAACCAAACTTCACCCAATAGTGTATTGTATCACATTCTAGTAGTTACATTTGAAAATTTCGTTCTAGGATATTTGGTTTGAGCGCAATTATTAAACTTAGGTCAAAAAAGCCATTTAAGCCTTTTCACAGTGAGATCTATGCGATATGGCCGAGAAATGTAATTTTGATGTTAACTCCCAAACCGCTGCGCAGAAGTCAACCAAACTTCACCCATTAGTGTATTGTATCACAATCTAGTAGTTACATTTGAAAATTTTGTGCTAGGACATTTTGTTTGAGCGCAATCATCAAACTTAATTAAAAAAGTCATTTAAGCCTTTTCACAGTGAGATCTATGCGATATGGCCGAGAAATGTAATTTTGATGTTAACTCCCAAACCGCTGCGCAGAAGTCAACCAAACTTCACCCATTAGTGTATTGTATCACAATCTAGTAGTTACATGTGGAAATTTGGTTCTAGGACATTTGATTTGAGCGCAATCCTCAAACTTAGGTCAAAAAAGCCATTTAAGCCTTTTCACAGTGAGATCTATGCGATATGGCCGAGAAATGTAATTTTGATGTTAACTCCCAAACCGCTGCGCAGAAGTCAACCAAACTTCACCCAATAGTGTATTGTATCACATTCTAGTAGTTACATTTGAAAATTTTGTTCTAGGACATTTGGTTTGAGCGCAATCATTAAACTTAGGTCAAAAAAGCCATTTAAGCCTTTTCACAGTGAGATCTATGCGATATGGCCGGGAAATGTAATTTTGATGTTAACTCCCAAACCGCTGCGCAGAAGTCAACTTAGCTTCACCCAATAGTGTATTGTATCACATTCTAGTAGTTACATTTGAAAATTTCGTTCTAGGACATTTGGTTTGAGCGCAATCATTAAACTTAATTAAAAAAGCCATTTAAGCCTTTTCACAGTGAGATCTATGCGATATGGCCGAGAAATGTAATTTTGATGTTAACTCCCAAACCGCTGCGCAGAAGTCAACCAAACTTCACCCAATAGTGTATTGTATCACAATCTAGTAGTTACATTTGAAATTTTGTTCTAGGACATTTTGTTTGAACGCAATCATCAAACTTAATTAAAAAAGTCATTTAAGCCTTTTCACAGTGAGATCTATGCGATATGGCCGAGTAATGTAATTTTGATGTTAACTCCCAAACCGCTGCGCAGAAGTCAACCAAACTTCACCCAATAGTGTATTGTATCAAAATCTAGTAGTTACATTTGAAAATTTTGTTCTAGGAAATTTTGTTTGAGCGCAATCATCAAACTTAATTAAAAAAGTCATTTAAGCCTTTTCACAGTGAGATCTATGCGATATGGCCGAGAAATGTAATTTTGATGTTAACTCCCAAACCGCTGCGCAGAAGTCAACCAAACTTCACCCATTAGTGTATTGTATCACAATCTAGTAGTTACATGTGGAAATTTGGTTCTAGGACATTTGATTTGAGCGCAATCCTCAAACTTAGGTCAAAAAAGCCATTTAAGCCTTTTCACAGTGAGATCTATGCGATATGGCCGAGAAATGTAATTTTGATGTTGACTCCCAAACCGCTGCGCAGAAGTCAACCAAACTTCACCCAATAGTGTATTGTATCACAATCTAGTAGTTACATTTGAAAATTTTGTTCTAGGACATTTTGTTTGAACGCAATCATCAAACTTAATTAAAAAAGTCATTTAAGCCTTTTCACAGTGAGATCTATGCGATATGGCCGAGAAATGTAATTTTGATGTTAACTCCCAAACCGCTGCGCAGAAGTCAACCAAACTTCACCCAATAGTGTATTGTATCACAATCTAGTAGTTACATTTGAAAATTTTGTTCTAGGAAATTTTGTTTGAGCGCAATCATCAAACTTAATTAAAAAAGTCATTTAAGCCTTTTCACAGTGAGATCTATGCGATATGGCCGAGAAATGTAATTTTGATGTTAACTCCCAAACCGCTGCGCAGAAGTCAACCAAACTTCACCCATTAGTGTATTGTATCACAATCTAGTAGTTACATGTGAAAATTTGGTTCTAGGACATTTGATTTGAGCGCAATCCTCAAACTTAGGTCAAAAAAGCCATTTAAGCCTTTTCACAGTGAGATCTATGCGATATGGCCGAGAAATGTAAATTTGATGTTAACTCCCAAACCGCTGCGCAGAAGTCAACCAAACTTCACCCAATAGTGTATTGTATCACAATCTAGTAGTTACATTTGAAAATTTTGTTCTAGGACATTTTGTTTGAACGCAATCATCAAACTTAATTAAAAAAGTCATTTAAGCCTTTTCACAGTGAGATCTATGCGATATGGCCGAGAAATGTAATTTTGATGTTAACTCCCAAACCGCTTCGCAGAAGTCAACCAAACTTCACCCAATAGTGTATTGTATCACAATCTAGTAGTTACATTTGAAAATTTTGTTCTAGGAAATTTTGTTTGAGCGCAATCATCAAACTTAATTAAAAAAGTCATTTAAGCCTTTTCACAGTGAGATCTATGCGATATGGCCGAGAAATGTAATTTTGATGTTAACTCCCAAACCGCTGCGCAGAAGTCAACTAAACTTCACCCATTAGTGTATTGTATCACAATCTAGTAGTTACATGTGGAAATTTGGTTCTAGGACATTTGATTTGAGCGCAATCCTCAAACTTAGGTCAAAAAAGCCATTTAAGCCTTTTCACAGTGAGATCTATGCGATATGGCCGAGAAATGTAATTTTGATGTTAACTCCCAAACCGCTGCGCAGAAGTCAACCAAACTTCACCCAATAGTGTATTGTATCACATTCTATTAGTTACATTTTAAAATTTCGTTCTAGGACATTTGGTTTGAGCGCAATTATTAAACTTAGGTCAAAAAAGCCATTTAAGCCTTTTCACAGTGAGATCTATGCGATATGGCCGAGAAATGTAATTTTGATGTTAACTCCCAAACCGCTGCGCAGAAGTCAACCAAACTTCACCCATTAGTGTATTGTATCACAATCTAGTAGTTACATGTGGAAATTTGGTTCTAGGACATTTGATTTGAGCGCAATCCTCAAACTTAGGTCAAAAAACCCATTTAAGCCTTTTCACAGTGAGATCTATGCGATATGGCCGAGAAATGTAATTTTGATGTTAACTCCCAAACCGCTGCGCAGAAGTCAACCAAACTTCACCCAATAGTGTATTGTATCACATTCTAGTAGTTACATTTGAAAATTTTGTTCTAGGACATTTGGTTTGAGCGCAATCATTAAACTTAGGTCAAAAAAGCCATTTAAGCCTTTTCACAGTGAGATCTATGCGATATGGCCGAGAAATGTAATTTTGATGTTAACTCCCAAACCGCTGCGCAGAAGTCAACTAAACTTCACCCAATAGTGTATTGTATCACATTCTAGTAGTTACATTTGAAAATTTCGTTCTAGGACATTTGGTTTGAGCGCAATCATTAAACTTAATTAAAAAAGCCATTTAAGCCTTTTCACAGTGAGATCTATGCGATATAGCCGAGAAATGTAATTTTGATGTTAACTCCCAAACCGCTGCGCAGAAGTCAACCAAACTTCACCCAATAGTGTATTGTATCACATTCTAGTAGTTACATTTGAAAATTTCGTTCTAGGACATTTGGTTTGAGCGCAATTATTAAACTTAGGTCAAAAAAGCCATTTAAGCCTTTTCACAGTGAGATCTATGCGATATGGCCGAGAAATGTAATTTTGATGTTAACTCCCAAACCGCTGCGCAGAAGTCAACCAAACTTCACCCAATAGTGTATTGTATCACAATCTAGTAGTTACATTTGAAAATTTTGTTCTAGGACATTTTGTTTGAGCGCAATCATCAAACTTAATTAAAAAAGTCATTTTAGCCTTTTCACAGTGAGATCTATGCGATATGGCCGAGAAATGTAATTTTGATGTTAACTCCCAAACCGCTGCGCAGAAGTCAACCAAACTTCACCCATTAGTGTATTGTATCACAATCTAGTAGTTACATGTGGAAATTTGGTTCTAGGACATTTGATTTGAGCGCAATCCTCAAACTTAGGTCAAAAAAGCCATTTAAGCCTTTTCACAGTGAGATCTATGCGATATGGCCGAGAAATGTAATTTTGATGTTAACTCCCAAACCGCTGCGCAGAAGTCAACCAAACTTCACCCAATAGTGTATTGTATCACATTCTAGTAGTTACATTTGAAAATTTTGTTCTAGGACATTTGGTTTGAGCGCAATCATTAAACTTAGGTCAAAAAAGCCATTTAAGCCTTTTCACAGTGAGATCTATAGGATATGGCCGAGAAAGGTAATTTTGATGTTAACTCCCAAACCGCTGCGCAGAAGTCAACTAAACTTCACCCAATAGTGTATTGTATCACATTCTAGTAGTTACATTTGAAAATTTCGTTCTAGGACATTTGGTTTGAGCGCAATCATTAAACTTAATTAAAAAAGCCATTTAAGCCTTTTCACAGTGAGATCTATGCGATATGGCCGAGAAATGTAATTTTGATGTTAAATCCCAAACCGCTGCGTAGAAGTCAACCAAACTTCACCCAATAGTGTATTGTATCACATTCTAGTAGTTACATTTGAAAATTTCGTTCTAGGACATTTGGTTTGAGCGCAATCATTAAACTTAATTAAAAAAGTCATTTAAGCCTTTTCACAGTGAGATCTATGCGATATGGCCGAGAAATGTAATTTTGATGTTAACTCCCAAACCGCTGCGCAGAAGTCAACCAAACTTCACCCAATAGTGTATTGTATCACAATCTAGTAGTTACATTTGAAAATTTTGTTCTAGGACATTTTGTTTGAACGCAATCATCAAACTTAATTAAAAAAGTCATTTAAGCCTTTTCACAGTGAGATCTATGCGATATGGCCGAGTAATGTAATTTTGATGTTAACTCCCAAACCGCTGCGCAGAAGTCAACCAAACTTCACCCAATAGTGTATTGTATCAAAATCTAGTAGTTACATTTGAAAATTTTGTTCTAGGAAATTTTGTTTGAGCGCAATCATCAAACTTAATTAAAAAAGTCATTTAAGCCTTTTCACAGTGAGATCTATGCGATATGGCCGAGAAATGTAATTTTGATGTTAACTCCCAAACCGCTGCGCAGAAGTCAACCAAACTTCACCCATTAGTGTATTGTATCACAATCTAGTAGTTACATGTGGAAATTTGGTTCTAGGACATTTGATTTGAGCGCAATCCTTAAACTTAGGTCAAAAAAGCCATTTAAGCCTTTTCACAGTGAGATCTATGCGATATGGCCGAGTAATGTAATTTTGATGTTAACTCCCAAACCGCTGCGCAGAAGTCAACCAAACTTCACCCAATAGTGTATTGTATCACAATCTAGTAGTTACATTTGAAAATTTTGTTCTAGGACATTTTGTTTGAACGCAATCATCAAACTTAATTAAAAAAGTCATTTAAGCCTTTTCACAGTGAGATCTATGCGATATGGCCGAGAAATGTAATTTTGATGTTAACTCCCAAACCGCTGCGCAGAAGTCAACCAAACTTCACCCAATAGTGTATTGTATCACAATCTAGTAGTTACATTTGAAAATTTTGTTCTAGGAAATTTTGTTTGAGCGCAATCATCAAACTTATTTAAAAAAGTCATTTAAGCCTTTTCACAGTGAGATCTATGCGATATGGCCGAGAAATGTAATTTTGATGTTAACTCCCAAACCGCTGCGCAGAAGTCAACCAAACTTCACCCATTAGTGTATTGTATCACAATCTAGTAGTTACATGTGAAAATTTGGTTCTAGGACATTTGATTTGAGCGCAATCCTCAAACTTAGGTCAAAAAAGCCATTTAAGCCTTTTCACAGTGAGATCTATGCGATATGGCCGAGAAATGTAAATTTGATGTTAACTCCCAAACCGCTGCGCAGAAGTCAACCAAACTTCACCCAATAGTGTATTGTATCACAATCTAGTAGTTACATTTGAAAATTTTGTTCTAGGACATTTTGTTTGAACGCAATCATTAAACTTAGGTCTAAAAAGCCATTTAAGCCTTTTCACAGTGAGATCTATGCGATATGGCCGAGAAATGTAATTTTGATGTTAACTCCCAAACCGCTGCGCAGAAGTCAACCAAACTTCACCCAATAGTGTATTGTATCACAATCTAGTAATTACATTTGAAAATTTTGTTCTAGGAAATTTTGTTTGAGCGCAATCATCAAACTTAATTAAAAAAGTCATTTAAGCCTTTTCACAGTGAGATCTATGCGATATGGCCGAGAAATGTAATTTTGATGTTAACTCCCAAACCGCTGCGCAGAAGTCAACTAAACTTCACCCATTAGTGTATTGTATCACAATCTAGTAGTTACATGTGGAAATTTGGTTCTAGGACATTTGATTTGAGCGCAATCCTCAAACTTAGGTCAAAAAAGCCATTTAAGCCTTTTCACAGTGAGATCTATGCGATATGGCCGAGAAATGTAATTTTGATGTTAACTCCCAAACCGCTGCGCAGAAGTCAACCAAACTTCACCCAATAGTGTATTGTATCACATTCTAGTAGTTACATTTTAAAATTTCGTTCTAGGACATTTGGTTTGAGCGCAATTATTAAACTTAGGTCAAAAAAGCCATTTAAGCCTTTTCACAGTGAGATCTATGCGATATGGCCGAGAAATGTAATTTTGATGTTAACTCCCAAACCGCTGCGCAGAAGTCAACTAAACTTCACCCATTAGTGTATTGTATCACAATCTAGTAGTTACATGTGGAAATTTGGTTCTAGGACATTTGATTTGAGCGCAATCCTCAAACTTAGGTCAAAAAAGCCATTTAAGCCTTTTCACAGTGAGATCTATGCGATATGGCCGAGAAATGTAATTTTGATGTTGACTCCCAAACCGCTGCGCAGAAGTCAACCAAACTTCACCCAATAGTGTATTGTATCACAATCTAGTAGTTACATTTGAAAATTTTGTTCTAGGACATTTTGTTTGAACGCAATCATCAAACTTAATTAAAAAAGTCATTTAAGCCTTTTCACAGTGAGATCTATGCGATATGGCCGAGAAATGTAATTTTGATGTTAACTCCCAAACCGCTGCGCAGAAGTCAACCAAACTTCACCCAATAGTGTATTGTATCACAATCTAGTAGTTACATTTGAAAATTTTGTTCTAGGAAATTTTGTTTGAGCGCAATCATCAAACTTAATTAAAAAAGTCATTTAAGCCTTTTCACAGTGAGATCTATGCGATATGGCCGAGTAATGTAATTTTGATGTTAACTCCCAAACCGCTGCGCAGAAGTCAACCAAACTTCACCCAATAGTGTATTGTATCAAAATCTAGTAGTTACATTTGAAAATTTTGTTCTAGGAAATTTTGTTTGAGCGCAATCATCAAACTTAATTAAAAAAGTCATTTAAGCCTTTTCACAGTGAGATCTATGCGATATGGCCGAGAAATGTAATTTTGATGTTAACTCCCAAACCGCTGCGCAGAAGTCAACCAAACTTCACCCATTAGTGTATTGTATCACAATCTAGTAGTTACATGTGGAAATTTGGTTCTAGGACATTTGATTTGAGCGCAATCCTCAAACTTAGGTCAAAAAAGCCATTTAAGCCTTTTCACAGTGAGATCTATGCGATATGGCCGAGAAATGTAATTTTGATGTTGACTCCCAAACCGCTGCGCAGAAGTCAACCAAACTTCACCCAATAGTGTATTGTATCACAATCTAGTAGTTACATTTGAAAATTTTGTTCTAGGACATTTTGTTTGAACGCAATCATCAAACTTAATTAAAAAAGTCATTTAAGCCTTTTCACAGTGAGATCTATGCGATATGGCCGAGAAATGTAATTTTGATGTTAACTCCCAAACCGCTGCGCAGAAGTCAACCAAACTTCACCCATTAGTGTATTGTATCACAATCTAGTAGTTACATGTGGAAATTTGGTTCTAGGACATTTGATTTGAGCGCAATCCTCAAACTTAGGTCAAAAAAGCCATTTAAGCCTTTTCACAGTGAGATCTATGCGATATGGCCGAGAAATGTAATTTTGATGTTGACTCCCAAACCGCTGCGCAGAAGTCAACCAAACTTCACCCAATAGTGTATTGTATCACAATCTAGTAGTTACATTTGAAAATTTTGTTCTAGGACATTTTGTTTGAACGCAATCATCAAACTTAATTAAAAAAGTCATTTAAGCCTTTTCACAGTGAGATCTATGCGATATGGCCGAGAAATGTAATTTTGATGTTAACTCCCAAACCGCTGCGCAGAAGTCAACCAAACTTCACCCAATAGTGTATTGTATCACAATCTAGTAGTTACATTTGAAAATTTTGTTCTAGGAAATTTTGTTTGAGCGCAATCATCAAACTTAATTAAAAAAGTCATTTAAGCCTTTTCACAGTGAGATCTATGCGATATGGCCGAGAAATGTAATTTTGATGTTAACTCCCAAACCGCTGCGCAGAAGTCAACCAAACTTCACCCATTAGTGTATTGTATCACAATCTAGTAGTTACATGTGAAAATTTGGTTCTAGGACATTTGATTTGAGCGCAATCCTCAAACTTAGGTCAAAAAAGCCATTTAAGCCTTTTCACAGTGAGATCTATGCGATATGGCCGAGAAATGTAAATTTGATGTTAACTCCCAAACCGCTGCGCAGAAGTCAACCAAACTTCACCCAATAGTGTATTGTATCACAATCTAGTAGTTACATTTGAAAATTTTGTTCTAGGACATTTTGTTTGAACGCAATCATCAAACTTAATTAAAAAAGTCATTTAAGCCTTTTCACAGTGAGATCTATGCGATATGGCCGAGAAATGTAATTTTGATGTTAACTCCCAAACCGCTGCGCAGAAGTCAACCAAACTTCACCCAATAGTGTATTGTATCACAATCTAGTAGTTACATTTGAAAATTTTGTTCTAGGAAATTTTGTTTGAGCGCAATCATCAAACTTAATTAAAAAAGTCATTTAAGCCTTTTCACAGTGAGATCTATGCGATATGGCCGAGAAATGTAATTTTGATGTTAACTCCCAAACCGCTGCGCAGAAGTCAACTAAACTTCACCCATTAGTGTATTGTATCACAATCTAGTAGTTACATGTGGAAATTTGGTTCTAGGACATTTGATTTGAGCGCAATCCTCAAACTTAGGTCAAAAAAGCCATTTAAGCCTTTTCACAGTGAGATCTATGCGATATGGCCGAGAAATGTAATTTTGATGTTAACTCCCAAACCGCTGCGCAGAAGTCAACCAAACTTCACCCAATAGTGTATTGTATCACATTCTATTAGTTACATTTTAAAATTTCGTTCTAGGACATTTGGTTTGAGCGCAATTATTAAACTTAGGTCAAAAAAGCCATTTAAGCCTTTTCACAGTGAGATCTATGCGATATGGCCGAGAAATGTAATTTTGATGTTAACTCCCAAACCGCTGCGCAGAAGTCAACTAAACTTCACCCATTAGTGTATTGTATCACAATCTAGTAGTTACATGTGGAAATTTGGTTCTAGGACATTTGATTTGAGCGCAATCATCAAACTTAATTAAAAAAGTCATTTAAGCCTTTTCACAGTGAGATCTATGCGATATGGCCGAGAAATGTAATTTTGATGTTAACTCCCAAACCGCTGCGCAGAAGTCAACTAAACTTCACCCATTAGTGTATTGTATCACAATCTAGTAGTTACATGTGGAAATTTGGTTCTAGGACATTTGATTTGAGCGCAATCCTCAAACTTAGGTCAAAAAAGCCATTTAAGCCTTTTCACAGTGAGATCTATGCGATATGGCCGAGAAATGTAATTTTGATGTTAACTCCCAAACCGCTGCGCAGAAGTCAACCAAACTTCACCCAATAGTGTATTGTATCACATTCTATTAGTTACATTTTAAAATTTCGTTCTAGGACATTTGGTTTGAGCGCAATTATTAAACTTAGGTCAAAAAAGCCATTTAAGCCTTTTCACAGTGAGATCTATGCGATATGGCCGAGAAATGTAATTTTGATGTTAACTCCCAAACCGCTGCGCAGAAGTCAACCAAACTTCACCCAATAGTGTATTGTATCACATTCTATTAGTTACATTTTAAAATTTCGTTCTAGGACATTTGGTTTGAGCGCAATTATTAAACTTAGGTCAAAAAAGCCATTTAAGCCTTTTCACAGTGAGATCTATGCGATATGGCCGAGAAATGTAATTTTGATGTTAACTCCCAAACCGCTGCGCAGAAGTCAACTAAACTTCACCCATTAGTGTATTGTATCACAATCTAGTAGTTACATTTGAAAATTTTGTTCTAGGACATTTTGTTTGAACGCAATCATCAAACTTAATTAAAAAAGTCATTTAAGCCTTTTCACAGTGAGATCTATGCGATATGGCCGAGAAATGTAATTTTGATGTTAACTCCCAAACCGCTGCGCAGAAGTCAACCAAACTTCACCCAATAGTGTATTGTATCACAATCTAGTAGTTACATTTGAAAATTTTGTTCTAGGAAATTTTGTTTGAGCGCAATCATCAAACTTAATTAAAAAAGTCATTTAAGCCTTTTCACAGTGAGATCTATGCGATATGGCCGAGTAATGTAATTTTGATGTTAACTCCCAAACCGCTGCGCAGAAGTCAACCAAACTTCACCCAATAGTGTATTGTATCAAAATCTAGTAGTTACATTTGAAAATTTTGTTCTAGGAAATTTTGTTTGAGCGCAATCATCAAACTTAATTAAAAAAGTCATTTAAGCCTTTTCACAGTGAGATCTATGCGATATGGCCGAGAAATGTAATTTTGATGTTAACTCCCAAACCGCTGCGCAGAAGTCAACCAAACTTCACCCATTAGTGTATTGTATCACAATCTAGTAGTTACATGTGGAAATTTGGTTCTAGGACATTTGATTTGAGCGCAATCCTCAAACTTAGGTCAAAAAAGCCATTTAAGCCTTTTCACAGTGAGATCTATGCGATATGGCCGAGAAATGTAATTTTGATGTTGACTCCCAAACCGCTGCGCAGAAGTCAACCAAACTTCACCCAATAGTGTATTGTATCACAATCTAGTAGTTACATTTGAAAATTTTGTTCTAGGACATTTTGTTTGAACGCAATCATCAAACTTAATTAAAAAAGTCATTTAAGCCTTTTCACAGTGAGATCTATGCGATATGGCCGAGAAATGTAATTTTGATGTTAACTCCCAAACCGCTGCGCAGAAGTCAACCAAACTTCACCCATTAGTGTATTGTATCACAATCTAGTAGTTACATGTGGAAATTTGGTTCTAGGACATTTGATTTGAGCGCAATCCTCAAACTTAGGTCAAAAAAGCCATTTAAGCCTTTTCACAGTGAGATCTATGCGATATGGCCGAGAAATGTAATTTTGATGTTGACTCCCAAACCGCTGCGCAGAAGTCAACCAAACTTCACCCAATAGTGTATTGTATCACAATCTAGTAGTTACATTTGAAAATTTTGTTCTAGGACATTTTGTTTGAACGCAATCATCAAACTTAATTAAAAAAGTCATTTAAGCCTTTTCACAGTGAGATCTATGCGATATGGCCGAGAAATGTAATTTTGATGTTAACTCCCAAACCGCTGCGCAGAAGTCAACCAAACTTCACCCAATAGTGTATTGTATCACAATCTAGTAGTTACATTTGAAAATTTTGTTCTAGGAAATTTTGTTTGAGCGCAATCATCAAACTTAATTAAAAAAGTCATTTAAGCCTTTTCACAGTGAGATCTATGCGATATGGCCGAGAAATGTAATTTTGATGTTAACTCCCAAACCGCTGCGCAGAAGTCAACCAAACTTCACCCATTAGTGTATTGTATCACAATCTAGTAGTTACATGTGAAAATTTGGTTCTAGGACATTTGATTTGAGCGCAATCCTCAAACTTAGGTCAAAAAAGCCATTTAAGCCTTTTCACAGTGAGATCTATGCGATATGGCCGAGAAATGTAAATTTGATGTTAACTCCCAAACCGCTGCGCAGAAGTCAACCAAACTTCACCCAATAGTGTATTGTATCACAATCTAGTAGTTACATTTGAAAATTTTGTTCTAGGACATTTTGTTTGAACGCAATCATCAAACTTAATTAAAAAAGTCATTTAAGCCTTTTCACAGTGAGATCTATGCGATATGGCCGAGAAATGTAATTTTGATGTTAACTCCCAAACCGCTGCGCAGAAGTCAACCAAACTTCACCCAATAGTGTATTGTATCACAATCTAGTAGTTACATTTGAAAATTTTGTTCTAGGAAATTTTGTTTGAGCGCAATCATCAAACTTAATTAAAAAAGTCATTTAAGCCTTTTCACAGTGAGATCTATGCGATATGGCCGAGAAATGTAATTTTGATGTTAACTCCCAAACCGCTGCGCAGAAGTCAACTAAACTTCACCCATTAGTGTATTGTATCACAATCTAGTAGTTACATGTGGAAATTTGGTTCTAGGACATTTGATTTGAGCGCAATCCTCAAACTTAGGTCAAAAAAGCCATTTAAGCCTTTTCACAGTGAGATCTATGCGATATGGCCGAGAAATGTAATTTTGATGTTAACTCCCAAACCGCTGCGCAGAAGTCAACCAAACTTCACCCAATAGTGTATTGTATCACATTCTATTAGTTACATTTTAAAATTTCGTTCTAGGACATTTGGTTTGAGCGCAATTATTAAACTTAGGTCAAAAAAGCCATTTAAGCCTTTTCACAGTGAGATCTATGCGATATGGCCGAGAAATGTAATTTTGATGTTAACTCCCAAACCGCTGCGCAGAAGTCAACCAAACTTCACCCATTAGTGTATTGTATCACAATCTAGTAGTTACATGTGGAAATTTGGTTCTAGGACATTTGATTTGAGCGCAATCCTCAAACTTAGGTCAAAAAAGCCATTTAAGCCTTTTCACAGTGAGATCTATGCGATATGGCCGAGAAATGTAATTTTGATGTTAACTCCCAAACCGCTGCGCAGAAGTCAACCAAACTTCACCCAATAGTGTATTGTATCACATTCTAGTAGTTACATTTGAAAATTTTGTTCTAGGACATTTGGTTTGAGCGCAATCATTAAACTTAGGTCAAAAAAGCCATTTAAGCCTTTTCACAGTGAGATCTATAGGATATGGCCGAGAAATGTAATTTTGATGTTAACTCCCAAACCGCTGCGCAGAAGTCAACTAAACTTCACCCATTAGTGTATTGTATCACAATCTAGTAGTTACATGTGAAAATTTGGTTCTAGGACATTTGATTTGAGCGAGATCCTCAAACTTAGGTCAAAAAAGCCATTTAAGCCTTTTCACAGTGAGATCTATGCGATATGGCCGAGAAATGTAAATTTGATGTTAACTCCCAAACCGCTGCGCAGAAGTCAACCAAACTTTACCCAATAGTGTATTGTATCACAATCTAGTAGTTACATTTGAAAATTTCGTTCTAGGACATTTGGTTTGAGCGCAATCATTAAACTTAATTAAAAAAGCCATTTAAGCCTTTTCACAGTGAGATCTATGCGATATGGCCGAGAAATGTAATTTTGATGTTAACTCCCAAACCGCTGCGCAGAAGTCAACCAAACTTCACCCAATAGTGTATTGTATCACATTCTAGTAGTTACATTTGAAAATTTCGTTCTAGGACATTTGGTTTGAGCGCAATTATTAAACTTAGGTCAAAAAAGCCATTTAAGCCTTTTCACAGTGAGATCTATGCGATATGGCCGAGAAATGTAATTTTGATGTTAACTCCCAAACCGCTGCGCAGAAGTCAACCAAACTTCACCCAATAGTGTATTGTATCACATTCTAGTAGTTACATTTGAAAATTTCGTTCTAGGACATTTGGTTTGAGCGCAATCATTAAACTTAGGTCAAAAAAGCCATTTAAGCCTTTTCACAGTGAGATCTATGCGATATGGCCGAGAAATGTAATTTTGATGTTAACTCCCAAACCGCTGCGCAGAAGTCAACCAAACTTCACCCAATAGTGTATTGTATCACAATCTAGTAGTTACATTTGAAAATTTTGTTCTAGGAAATTTTGTTTGAGCGCAATCATCAAACTTAATTAAAAAAGTCATTTAAGCCTTTTCACAGTGAGATCTATGCGATATGGCCGAGAAATGTAATTTTGATGTTAACTCCCAAACCGCTGCGCAGAAGTCAACCAAACTTCACCCATTAGTGTATTGTATCACAATCTAGTAGTTACATGTGAAAATTTGGTTCTAGGACATTTGATTTGAGCGCAATCCTCAAACTTAGGTCAAAAAAGCCATTTAAGCCTTTTCACAGTGAGATCTATGCGATATGGCCGAGAAATGTAAATTTGATGTTAACTCCCAAACCGCTGCGCAGAAGTCAACCAAACTTCACCCAATAGTGTATTGTATCACAATCTAGTAGTTACATTTGAAAATTTTGTTCTATGACATTTTGTTTGAACGCAATCATCAAACTTAATTAAAAAAGTCATTTAAGCCTTTTCACAGTGAGATCTATGCGATATGGCCGAGAAATGTAATTTTGATGTTAAATCCCAAACCGCTGCGCAGAAGTCAACTAAACTTCACCCAATAGTGTATTGTATCACATTCTAGTAGTTACATTTGAAAATTTCGTTCTAGGACATTTGGTTTGAGCGCAATCATTAAACTTAATTAAAAAAGTCATTTAAGCCTTTTCACAGTGAGATCTATGCGATATGGCCGAGAAATGTAATTTTGATGTTAACTCCCAAACCGCTGCGCAGAAGTCAACCAAACTTCACCCAATAGTGTATTGTATCACAATCTAGTAGTTACATTTGAAAATTTTGTTCTAGGACATTTTGTTTGAGCGCAATCATCAAACTTAATTAAAAAAGTCATTTAAGCCTTTTCACAGTGAGATCTATGCGATATGGCCGAGAAATGTAATTTTGATGTTAACTCCCAAACCGCTGCGCAGAAGTCAACCAAACTTCACCCATAGTGTATTGTATCACAATCTAGTAGTTACATGTGGAAATTTGGTTCTAGGACATTTGATTTGAGCGCAATCCTCAAACTTAGGTCAAAAAAGCCATTTAAGCCTTTTCACAGTGAGATCTATGCGATATGGCCGAGAAATGTAATTTTGATGTTAACTCCCAAACCGCTGCGCAGAAGTCAACCAAACTTCACCCAATAGTGTATTGTATCACATTCTAGTAGTTACATTTGAAAATTTTGTTCTAGGACATTTGATTTGAGCGCAATCCTCAAACTTAGGTCAAAAAAGCCATTTAAGCCTTTTCACAGTGAGATCTATGCGATATGGCCGAGAAATGTAATTTTGATGTTAACTCCCAAACCGCTGCGCAGAAGTCAACTAAACTTCACCCAATAGTGTATTGTATCACATTCTAGTAGTTACATTTGAAAATTTCGTTCTAGGACATTTGGTTTGAGCGCAATCATTAAACTTAATTAAAAAAGCCATTTAAGCCTTTTCACAGTGAGATCTATGCGATATGGCCGAGAAATGTAATTTTGATGTTAACTCCCAAACCGCTGCGCAGAAGTCAACCAAACTTCACCCAATAGTGTATTGTATCACATTCTAGTAGTTACATTTGAAAATTTCGTTCTAGGACATTTGGTTTGAGCGCAATTATTAAACTTAGGTCAAAAAAGCCATTTAAGCCTTTTCACAGTGAGATCTATGCGATATGGCCGAGAAATGTAATTTTGATGTTAACTCCCAAACCGCTGCGCAGAAGTCAACCAAACTTCACCCAATAGTGTATTGTATCACATTCTAGTAGTTACATTTGAAAATTTCGTTCTAGGACATTTGGTTTGAGCGCAATCATTAAACTTAGGTCAAAAAAGCCATTTAAGCCTTTTCACAGTGAGATCTATGCGATATGGCCGAGAAATGTAATTTTGATGTTAACTCCCAAACCGCTGCGCAGAAGTCAACCAAACTTCACCCAATAGTGTATTGTATCACAATCTAGTAGTTACATTTGAAAATTTTGTTCTAGGAAATTTTGTTTGAGCGCAATCATCAAACTTAATTAAAAAAGTCATTTAAGCCTTTTCACAGTGAGATCTATGCGATATGGCCGAGAAATGTAATTTTGATGTTAACTCCCAAACCGCTGCGCAGAAGTCAACCAAACTTCACCCATTAGTGTATTGTATCACAATCTAGTAGTTACATGTGAAAATTTGGTTCTAGGACATTTGATTTGAGCGCAATCCTCAAACTTAGGTCAAAAAAGCCATTTAAGCCTTTTCACAGTGAGATCTATGCGATATGGCCGAGAAATGTAAATTTGATGTTAACTCCCAAACCGCTGCGCAGAAGTCAACCAAACTTCACCCAATAGTGTATTGTATCACAATCTAGTAGTTACTTTTGAAAATTTTGTTCTATGACATTTTGTTTGAACGCAATCATCAAACTTAATTAAAAAAGTCATTTAAGCCTTTTCACAGTGAGATCTATGCGATATGGCCGAGAAATGTAATTTTGATGTTAAATCCCAAACCGCTGCGCAGAAGTCAACTAAACTTCACCCAATAGTGTATTGTATCACATTCTAGTAGTTACATTTGAAAATTTCGTTCTAGGACATTTGGTTTGAGCGCAATCATTAAACTTAATTAAAAAAGTCATTTAAGCCTTTTCACAGTGAGATCTATGCGATATGGCCGAGAAATGTAATTTTGATGTTAACTCCCAAACCGCTGCGCAGAAGTCAACCAAACTTCACCCAATAGTGTATTGTATCACAATCTAGTAGTTACATTTGAAAATTTTGTTCTAGGACATTTTGTTTGAACGCAATCATCAAACTTAATTAAAAAAGTCATTTAAGCCTTTTCACAGTGAGATCTATGCGATATGGCCGAGTAATGTAATTTTGATGTTAACTCCCAAACCGCTGCGCAGAAGTCAACCAAACTTCACCCAATAGTGTATTGTATCAAAATCTAGTAGTTACATTTGAAAATTTTGTTCTAGGAAATTTTGTTTGAGCGCAATCATCAAACTTAATTAAAAAAGTCATTTAAGCCTTTTCACAGTGAGATCTATGCGATATGGCCGAGAAATGTAATTTTGATGTTAACTCCCAAACCGCTGCGCAGAAGTCAACCAAACTTCACCCATTAGTGTATTGTATCACAATCTAGTAGTTACATGTGGAAATTTGGTTCTAGGACATTTGATTTGAGCGCAATCCTCAAACTTAGGTCAAAAAAGCCATTTAAGCCTTTTCACAGTGAGATCTATGCGATATGGCCGAGAAATGTAATTTTGATGTTAACTCCCAAACCGCTGCGCAGAAGTCAACCAAACTTCACCCAATAGTGTATTGTATCACATTCTAGTAGTTACATTTTAAAATTTCGTTCTAGGACATTTGGTTTGAGCGCAATTATTAAACTTAGGTCAAAAAAGCCATTTAAGCCTTTTCACAGTGAGATCTATGCGATATGGCCGAGAAATGTAATTTTGATGTTAACTCCCAAACCGCTGCGCAGAAGTCAACTAAACTTCACCCATTAGTGTATTGTATCACAATCTAGTAGTTACATGTGGAAATTTGGTTCTAGGACATTTGATTTGAGCGCAATCCTCAAACTTAGGTCAAAAAAGCCATTTAAGCCTTTTCACAGTGAGATCTATGCGATATGGCCGAGAAATGTAATTTTGATGTCAACTCCCAAACCGCTGCGCAGAAGTCAACCAAACTTCACCCAATAGTGTATTGTATCACATTCTAGTAGTTACATTTGAAAATTTCGTTCTAGGAAATTTTGTTTGAGCGCAATCATCAAACTTAATTAAAAAAGTCATTTAAGCCTTTTCACAGTGAGATCTATGCGATATGGCCGAGAAATGTAATTTTGATGTTAACTCCCAAACCGCTGCGCAGAAGTCAACCAAACTTCACCCATTAGTGTATTGTATCACAATCTAGTAGTTACATGTGGAAATTTGGTTCTAGGACATTTGATTTGAGCGCAATCCTCAAACTTAGGTCAAAAAAGCCATTTAAGCCTTTTCACAGTGAGATCTATGCGATATGGCCGAGAAATGTAATTTTGATGTTGACTCCCAAACCGCTGCGCAGAAGTCAACCAAACTTCACCCAATAGTGTATTGTATCACAATCTAGTAGTTACATTTGAAAATTTTGTTCTAGGACATTTTGTTTGAACGCAATCATCAAACTTAATTAAAAAAGTCATTTAAGCCTTTTCACAGTGAGATCTATGCGATATGGCCGAGAAATGTAATTTTATGTTAACTCCCAAACCGCTGCGCAGAAGTCAACCAAACTTCACCCAATAGTGTATTGTATCACAATCTAGTAGTTACATTTGAAAATTTTGTTCTAGGAAATTTTGTTTGAGCGCAATCATCAAACTTAATTAAAAAAGTCATTTAAGCCTTTTCACAGTGAGATCTATGCGATATGGCCGAGAAATGTAATTTTGATGTTAACTCCCAAACCGCTGCGCAGAAGTCAACCAAACTTCACCCATTAGTGTATTGTATCACAATCTAGTAGTTACATGTGAAAATTTGGTTCTAGGACATTTGATTTGAGCGCAATCCTCAAACTTAGGTCAAAAAAGCCATTTAAGCCTTTTCACAGTGAGATCTATGCGATATGGCCGAGAAATGTAAATTTGATGTTAACTCCCAAACCGCTGCGCAGAAGTCAACCAAACTTCACCCAATAGTGTATTGTATCACAATCTAGTAGTTACATTTGAAAATTTTGTTCTAGGACATTTTGTTTGAACGCAATCATCAAACTTAATTAAAAAAGTCATTTAAGCCTTTTCACAGTGAGATCTATGCGATATGGCCGAGAAATGTAATTTTGATGTTAACTCCCAAACCGCTGCGCAGAAGTCAACCAAACTTCACCCAATAGTGTATTGTATCACAATCTAGTAGTTACATTTGAAAATTTTGTTCTAGGAAATTTTGTTTGAGCGCAATCATCAAACTTAATTAAAAAAGTCATTTAAGCCTTTTCACAGTGAGATCTATGCGATATGGCCGAGAAATGTAATTTTGATGTTAACTCCCAAACCGCTGCGCAGAAGTCAACTAAACTTCACCCATTAGTGTATTGTATCACAATCTAGTAGTTACATGTGGAAATTTGGTTCTAGGACATTTGATTTGAGCGCAATCCTCAAACTTAGGTCAAAAAAGCCATTTAAGCCTTTTCACAGTGAGATCTATGCGATATGGCCGAGAAATGTAATTTTGATGTTAACTCCCAAACCGCTGCGCAGAAGTCAACCAAACTTCACCCAATAGTGTATTGTATCAAATTCTATTAGTTACATTTTAAAATTTCGTTCTAGGACATTTGGTTTGAGCGCAATTATTAAACTTAGGTCAAAAAAGCCATTTAAGCCTTTTCACAGTGAGATCTATGCGATATGGCCGAGAAATGTAATTTTGATGTTAACTCCCAAACCGCTGCGCAGAAGTCAACTAAACTTCACCCATGAGTGTATTGTATCACAATCTAGTAGTTACATGTGGAAATTTGGTTCTAGGACATTTGATTTGAGCGCAATCATCAAACTTAATTAAAAAAGTCATTTAAGCCTTTTCACAGTGAGATCTATGCGATATGGCCGAGAAATGTAATTTTGATGTTAACTCCCAAACCGCTGCGCAGAAGTCAACTAAACTTCACCCATTAGTGTATTGTATCACAATCTAGTAGTTACATGTGGAAATTTGGTTCTAGGACATTTGATTTGAGCGCAATCCTCAAACTTAGGTCAAAAAAGCCATTTAAGCCTTTTCACAGTGAGATCTATGCGATATGGCCGAGAAATGTAATTTTGATGTTAACTCCCAAACCGCTGCGCAGAAGTCAACCAAACTTCACCCAATAGTGTATTGTATCACATTCTATTAGTTACATTTTAAAATTTCGTTCTAGGACATTTGGTTTGAGCGCAATTATTAAACTTAGGTCAAAAAAGCCATTTAAGCCTTTTCACAGTGAGATCTATGCGATATGGCCGAGAAATGTAATTTTGATGTTAACTCCCAAACCGCTGCGCAGAAGTCAACTAAACTTCACCCATTAGTGTATTGTATCACAATCTAGTAGTTACATGTGGAAATTTGGTTCTAGGACATTTGATTTGAGCGCAATCCTCAAACTTAGGTCAAAAAAGCCATTTAAGCCTTTTCACAGTGAGATCTATGCGATATGGCCGAGAAATGTAATTTTGATGTCAACTCCCAAACCGCTGCGCAGAAGTCAACCAAACTTCACCCAATAGTGTATTGTATCACATTCTAGTAGTTACATTTGAAAATTTCGTTCTAGGATATTTGGTTTGAGCGCAATTATTAAACTTAGGTCAAAAAAGCCATTTAAGCCTTTTCACAGTGAGATCTATGCGATATGGCCGAGAAATGTAATTTTGATGTTAACTCCCAAACCGCTGCGCAGAAGTCAACCAAACTTCACCCATTAGTGTATTGTATCACAATCTAGTAGTTACATTTGAAAATTTTGTTCTAGGACATTTTGTTTGAGCGCAATCATCAAACTTAATTAAAAAAGTCATTTAAGCCTTTTCACAGTGAGATCTATGCGATATGGCCGAGAAATGTAATTTTGATGTTAACTCCCAAACCGCTGCGCAGAAGTCAACCAAACTTCACCCATTAGTGTATTGTATCACAATCTAGTAGTTACATGTGGAAATTTGGTTCTAGGACATTTGATTTGAGCGCAATCCTCAAACTTAGGTCAAAAAAGCCATTTAAGCCTTTTCACAGTGAGATCTATGCGATATGGCCGAGAAATGTAATTTTGATGTTAACTCCCAAACCGCTGCGCAGAAGTCAACCAAACTTCACCCAATAGTGTATTGTATCACATTCTAGTAGTTACATTTGAAAATTTTGTTCTAGGACATTTGGTTTGAGCGCAATCATTAAACTTAGGTCAAAAAAGCCATTTAAGCCTTTTCACAGTGAGATCTATGCGATATGGCCGAGAAATGTAATTTTGATGTTAACTCCCAAACCGCTGCGCAGAAGTCAACTTAACTTCACCCAATAGTGTATTGTATCACATTCTAGTAGTTACATTTGAAAATTTCGTTCTAGGACATTTGGTTTGAGCGCAATCATTAAACTTAATTAAAAAAGCCATTTAAGCCTTTTCACAGTGAGATCTATGCGATATGGCCGAGAAATGTAATTTTGATGTTAACTCCCAAACCGCTGCGCAGAAGTCAACCAAACTTCACCCAATAGTGTATTGTATCACAATCTAGTAGTTACATTTGAAATTTTGATCTAGGACTTTTTGTTTGAACGCAATCATCAAACTTAATTAAAAAAGTCATTTAAGCCTTTTCACAGTGAGATCTATGCGATATGGCCGAGTAATGTAATTTTGATGTTAACTCCCAAACCGCTGCGCAGAAGTCAACCAAACTTCACCCAATAGTGTATTGTATCAAAATCTAGTAGTTACATTTGAAAATTTTGTTCTAGGAAATTTTGTTTGAGCGCAATCATCAAACTTAATTAAAAAGTCATTTAAGCCTTTTCACAGTGAGATCTATGCGATATGGCCGAGAAATGTAATTTTGATGTTAACTCCCAAACCGCTGCGCAGAAGTCAACCAAACTTCACCCATTAGTGTATTGTATCACAATCTAGTAGTTACATGTGGAAATTTGGTTCTAGGACATTTGATTTGAGCGCAATCCTCAAACTTAGGTCAAAAAAGCCATTTTAGCCTTTTCACAGTGAGATCTATGCGATATGGCCGAGAAATGTAATTTTGATGTTGACTCCCAAACCGCTGCGCAGAAGTCAACCAAACTTCACCCAATAGTGTATTGTATCACAATCTAGTAGTTACATTTGAAAATTTTGTTCTAGGACATTTTGTTTGAACGCAATCATCAAACTTAATTAAAAAAGTCATTTAAGCCTTTTCACAGTGAGATCTATGCGATATGGCCGAGAAATGTAATTTTGATGTTAACTCCCAAACCGCTGCGCAGAAGTCAACCAAACTTCACCCAATAGTGTATTGTATCACAATCTAGTAGTTACATTTGAAAATTTTGTTCTAGGAAATTTTGTTTGAGCGCAATCATCAAACTTAATTAAAAAAGTCATTTAAGCCTTTTCACAGTGAGATCTATGCGATATGGCCGAGAAATGTAATTTTGATGTTAACTCCCAAACCGCTGCGCAGAAGTCAACCAAACTTCACCCATTAGTGTATTGTATCACAATCTAGTAGTTACATGTGAAAATTTGGTTCTAGGACATTTGATTTGAGCGCAATCCTCAAACTTAGGTCAAAAAAGCCATTTAAGCCTTTTCACAGTGAGATCTATGCGATATGGCCGAGAAATGTAAATTTGATGTTAACTCCCAAACCGCTGCGCAGAAGTCAACCAAACTTCACCCAATAGTGTATTGTATCACAATCTAGTAGTTACATTTGAAAATTTTGTTCTAGGACATTTTGTTTGAACGCAATCATCAAACTTAATTAAAAAAGTCATTTAAGCCTTTTCACAGTGAGATCTATGCGATATGGCCGAGAAATGTAATTTTGATGTTAACTCCCAAACCGCTGCGCAGAAGTCAACCAAACTTCACCCAATAGTGTATTGTATCACAATCTAGTAGTTACATTTGAAAATTTTGTTCTAGGAAATTTTGTTTGAGCGCAATCATCAAACTTAATTAAAAAAGTCATTTAAGCCTTTTCACAGTGAGATCTATGCGATATGGCCGAGAAATGTAATTTTGATGTTAACTCCCAAACCGCTGCGCAGAAGTCAACTAAACTTCACCCATTAGTGTATTGTATCACAATCTAGTAGTTACATGTGGAAATTTGGTTCTAGGACATTTGATTTGAGCGCAATCCTCAAACTTAGGTCAAAAAAGCCATTTAAGCCTTTTCACAGTGAGATCTATGCGATATGGCCGAGAAATGTAATTTTGATGTTAACTCCCAAACCGCTGCGCAGAAGTCAACCAAACTTCACCCAATAGTGTATTGTATCACATTCTATTAGTTACATTTTAAAATTTCGTTCTAGGACATTTGGTTTGAGCGCAATTATTAAACTTAGGTCAAAAAAGCCATTTAAGCCTTTTCACAGTGAGATCTATGCGATATGGCCGAGAAATGTAATTTTGATGTTAACTCCCAAACCGCTGCGCAGAAGTCAACCAAACTTCACCCATTAGTGTATTGTATCACAATCTAGTAGTTACATGTGGAAATTTGGTTCTAGGACATTTGATTTGAGCGCAATCCTCAAACTTAGGTCAAAAAAGCCATTTAAGCCTTTTCACAGTGAGATCTATGCGATATGGCCGAGAAATGTAATTTTGATGTTAACTCCCAAACCGCTGCGCAGAAGTCAACCAAACTTCACCCAATAGTGTATTGTATCACATTCTAGTAGTTACATTTGAAAATTTTGTTCTAGGACATTTGGTTTGAGCGCAATCATTAAACTTAGGTCAAAAAAGCCATTTAAGCCTTTTCACAGTGAGATCTATAGGATATGGCCGAGAAATGTAATTTTGATGTTAACTCCCAAACCGCTGCGCAGAAGTCAACTAAACTTCACCCATTAGTGTATTGTATCACAATCTAGTAGTTACATGTGAAAATTTGGTTCTAGGACATTTGATTTGAGCGAGATCCTCAAACTTAGGTCAAAAAAGCCATTTAAGCCTTTTCACAGTGAGATCTATGCGATATGGCCGAGAAATGTAAATTTGATGTTAACTCCCAAACCGCTGCGCAGAAGTCAACCAAACTTTACCCAATAGTGTATTGTATCACAATCTAGTAGTTACATTTGAAAATTTCGTTCTAGGACATTTGGTTTGAGCGCAATCATTAAACTTAATTAAAAAAGCCATTTAAGCCTTTTCACAGTGAGATCTATGCGATATGGCCGAGAAATGTAATTTTGATGTTAACTCCCAAACCGCTGCGCAGAAGTCAACCAAACTTCACCCAATAGTGTATTGTATCACATTCTAGTAGTTACATTTGAAAATTTCGTTCTAGGACATTTGGTTTGAGCGCAATTATTAAACTTAGGTCAAAAAAGCCATTTAAGCCTTTTCACAGTGAGATCTATGCGATATGGCCGAGAAATGTAATTTTGATGTTAACTCCCAAACCGCTGCGCAGAAGTCAACCAAACTTCACCCAATAGTGTATTGTATCACATTCTAGTAGTTACATTTGAAAATTTCGTTCTAGGACATTTGGTTTGAGCGCAATCATTAAACTTAGGTCAAAAAAGCCATTTAAGCCTTTTCACAGTGAGATCTATGCGATATGGCCGAGAAATGTAATTTTGATGTTAACTCCCAAACCGCTGCGCAGAAGTCAACCAAACTTCACCCAATAGTGTATTGTATCACAATCTAGTAGTTACATTTGAAAATTTTGTTCTAGGAAATTTTGTTTGAGCGCAATCATCAAACTTAATTAAAAAAGTCATTTAAGCCTTTTCACAGTGAGATCTATGCGATATGGCCGAGAAATGTAATTTTGATGTTAACTCCCAAACCGCTGCGCAGAAGTCAACCAAACTTCACCCATTAGTGTATTGTATCACAATCTAGTAGTTACATGTGAAAATTTGGTTCTAGGACATTTGATTTGAGCGCAATCCTCAAACTTAGGTCAAAAAAGCCATTTAAGCCTTTTCACAGTGAGATCTATGCGATATGGCCGAGAAATGTAAATTTGATGTTAACTCCCAAACCGCTGCGCAGAAGTCAACCAAACTTCACCCAATAGTGTATTGTATCACAATCTAGTAGTTACATTTGAAAATTTTGTTCTATGACATTTTGTTTGAACGCAATCATCAAACTTAATTAAAAAAGTCATTTAAGCCTTTTCACAGTGAGATCTATGCGATATGGCCGAGAAATGTAATTTTGATGTTAAATCCCAAACCGCTGCGCAGAAGTCAACTAAACTTCACCCAATAGTGTATTGTATCACATTCTAGTAGTTACATTTGAAAATTTCGTTCTAGGACATTTGGTTTGAGCGCAATCATTAAACTTAATTAAAAAAGTCATTTAAGCCTTTTCACAGTGAGATCTATGCGATATGGCCGAGAAATGTAATTTTGATGTTAACTCCCAAACCGCTGCGCAGAAGTCAACCAAACTTCACCCAATAGTGTATTGTATCACAATCTAGTAGTTACATTTGAAAATTTTGTTCTAGGACATTTGATTTGAGCGCAATCCTCAAACTTAGGTCAAAAAAGCCATTTAAGCCTTTTCACAGTGAGATCTATGCGATATGGCCGAGAAATGTAAATTTGATGTTAACTCCCAAACCGCTGCGCAGAAGTCAACCAAACTTCACCCAATAGTGTATTGTATCACATTCTAGTAGTTACATTTGAAAATTTTGTTCTAGGACATTTGATTTGAGCGCAATCCTCAAACTTAGGTCAAAAAAGCCATTTAAGCCTTTTCACAGTGAGATCTATGCGATATGGCCGAGAAATGTAATTTTGATGTTAACTCCCAAACCGCTGCGCAGAAGTCAACTAAACTTCACCCAATAGTGTATTGTATCACATTCTAGTAGTTACATTTGAAAATTTCGTTCTAGGACATTTGGTTTGAGCGCAATCATTAAACTTAATTAAAAAAGCCATTTAAGCCTTTTCACAGTGAGATCTATGCGATATGGCCGAGAAATGTAATTTTGATGTTAACTCCCAAACCGCTGCGCAGAAGTCAACCAAACTTCACCCAATAGTGTATTGTATCACATTCTAGTAGTTACATTTGAAAATTTCGTTCTAGGACATTTGGTTTGAGCGCAATTATTAAACTTAGGTCAAAAAAGCCATTTAAGCCTTTTCACAGTGAGATCTATGCGATATGGCCGAGAAATGTAATTTTGATGTTAACTCCCAAACCGCTGCGCAGAAGTCAACCAAACTTCACCCAATAGTGTATTGTATCACATTCTAGTAGTTACATTTGAAAATTTCGTTCTAGGACATTTGGTTTGAGCGCAATCATTAAACTTAGGTCAAAAAAGCCATTTAAGCCTTTTCACAGTGAGATCTATGCGATATGGCCGAGAAATGTAATTTTGATGTTAACTCCCAAACCGCTGCGCAGAAGTCAACCAAACTTCACCCAATAGTGTATTGTATCACAATCTAGTAGTTACATTTGAAAATTTTGTTCTAGGAAATTTTGTTTGAGCGCAATCATCAAACTTAATTAAAAAAGTCATTTAAGCCTTTTCACAGTGAGATCTATGCGATATGGCCGAGAAATGTAATTTTGATGTTAACTCCCAAACCGCTGCGCAGAAGTCAACCAAACTTCACCCATTAGTGTATTGTATCACAATCTAGTAGTTACATGTGAAAATTTGGTTCTAGGACATTTGATTTGAGCGCAATCCTCAAACTTAGGTCAAAAAAGCCATTTAAGCCTTTTCACAGTGAGATCTATGCGATATGGCCGAGAAATGTAAATTTGATGTTAACTCCCAAACCGCTGCGCAGAAGTCAACCAAACTTCACCCAATAGTGTATTGTATCACAATCTAGTAGTTACTTTTGAAAATTTTGTTCTATGACATTTTGTTTGAACGCAATCATCAAACTTAATTAAAAAAGTCATTTAAGCCTTTTCACAGTGAGATCTATGCGATATGGCCGAGAAATGTAATTTTGATGTTAAATCCCAAACCGCTGCGCAGAAGTCAACTAAACTTCACCCAATAGTGTATTGTATCACATTCTAGTAGTTACATTTGAAAATTTCGTTCTAGGACATTTGGTTTGAGCGCAATCATTAAACTTAATTAAAAAAGTCATTTAAGCCTTTTCACAGTGAGATCTATGCGATATGGCCGAGAAATGTAATTTTGATGTTAACTCCCAAACCGCTGCGCAGAAGTCAACCAAACTTCACCCAATAGTGTATTGTATCACAATCTAGTAGTTACATTTGAAAATTTTGTTCTAGGACATTTTGTTTGAACGCAATCATCAAACTTAATTAAAAAAGTCATTTAAGCCTTTTCACAGTGAGATCTATGCGATATGGCCGAGTAATGTAATTTTGATGTTAACTCCCAAACCGCTGCGCAGAAGTCAACCAAACTTCACCCAATAGTGTATTGTATCAAAATCTAGTAGTTACATTTGAAAATTTTGTTCTAGGACATTTGATTTGAGCGCAATCCTCAAACTTAGGTCAAAAAAGCCATTTAAGCCTTTTCACAGTGAGATCTATGCGATATGGCCGAGAAATGTAATTTTGATGTTAACTCCCAAACCGCTGCGCAGAAGTCAACCAAACTTCACCCAATAGTGTATTGTATCACATTCTAGTAGTTACATTTTAAAATTTCGTTCTAGGACATTTGGTTTGAGCGCAATTATTAAACTTAGGTCAAAAAAGCCATTTAAGCCTTTTCACAGTGAGATCTATGCGATATGGCCGAGAAATGTAATTTTGATGTTAACTCCCAAACCGCTGCGCAGAAGTCAACTAAACTTCACCCATTAGTGTATTGTATCACAATCTAGTAGTTACATGTGGAAATTTGGTTCTAGGACATTTGATTTGAGCGCAATCCTCAAACTTAGGTCAAAAAAGCCATTTAAGCCTTTTCACAGTGAGATCTATGCGATATGGCCGAGAAATGTAATTTTGATGTCAACTCCCAAACCGCTGCGCAGAAGTCAACCAAACTTCACCCAATAGTGTATTGTATCACATTCTAGTAGTTACATTTGAAAATTTCGTTCTAGGAAATTTTGTTTGAGCGCAATCATCAAACTTAATTAAAAAAGTCATTTAAGCCTTTTCACAGTGAGATCTATGCGATATGGCCGAGAAATGTAATTTTGATGTTAACTCCCAAACCGCTGCGCAGAAGTCAACCAAACTTCACCCATTAGTGTATTGTATCACAATCTAGTAGTTACATGTGGAAATTTGGTTCTAGGACATTTGATTTGAGCGCAATCCTCAAACTTAGGTCAAAAAAGCCATTTAAGCCTTTTCACAGTGAGATCTATGCGATATGGCCGAGAAATGTAATTTTGATGTTAACTCCCAAACCGCTGCGCAGAAGTCAACCAAACTTCACCCAATAGTGTATTGTATCACATTCTAGTAGTTACATTTTAAAATTTCGTTCTAGGACATTTGGTTTGAGCGCAATTATTAAACTTAGGTCAAAAAAGCCATTTAAGCCTTTTCACAGTGAGATCTATGCGATATGGCCGAGAAATGTAATTTTGATGTTAACTCCCAAACCGCTGCGCAGAAGTCAACTAAACTTCACCCATTAGTGTATTGTATCACAATCTAGTAGTTACATGTGGAAATTTGGTTCTAGGACATTTGATTTGAGCGCAATCCTCAAACTTAGGTCAAAAAAGCCATTTAAGCCTTTTCACAGTGAGATCTATGCGATATGGCCGAGAAATGTAATTTTGATGTTGACTCCCAAACCGCTGCGCAGAAGTCAACCAAACTTCACCCAATAGTGTATTGTATCACAATCTAGTAGTTACATTTGAAAATTTTGTTCTAGGACATTTTGTTTGAACGCAATCATCAAACTTAATTAAAAAAGTCATTTAAGCCTTTTCACAGTGAGATCTATGCGATATGGCCGAGAAATGTAATTTTGATGTTAACTCCCAAACCGCTGCGCAGAAGTCAACCAAACTTCACCCAATAGTGTATTGTATCACAATCTAGTAGTTACATTTGAAAATTTTGTTCTAGGAAATTTTGTTTGAGCGCAATCATCAAACTTAATTAAAAAAGTCATTTAAGCCTTTTCACAGTGAGATCTATGCGATATGGCCGAGTAATGTAATTTTGATGTTAACTCCCAAACCGCTGCGCAGAAGTCAACCAAACTTCACCCAATAGTGTATTGTATCAAAATCTAGTAGTTACATTTGAAAATTTTGTTCTAGGAAATTTTGTTTGAGCGCAATCATCAAACTTAATTAAAAAAGTCATTTAAGCCTTTTCACAGTGAGATCTATGCGATATGGCCGAGAAATGTAATTTTGATGTTAACTCCCAAACCGCTGCGCAGAAGTCAACCAAACTTCACCCATTAGTGTATTGTATCACAATCTAGTAGTTACATGTCGAAATTTGGTTCTAGGACATTTGATTTGAGCGCAATCCTCAAACTTAGGTCAAAAAAGCCATTTAAGCTTTTTCACAGTGAGATCTATGCGATATGGCCGAGAAATGTAATTTTGATGTTGACTCCCAAACCGCTGCGCAGAAGTCAACCAAACTTCACCCAATAGTGTATTGTATCACAATCTAGTAGTTACATTTGAAAATTTTGTTCTAGGACATTTTGTTTGAACGCAATCATCAAACTTAATTAAAAAAGTCATTTAAGCCTTTTCACAGTGAGATCTATGCGATATGGCCGAGAAATGTAATTTTGATGTTAACTCCCAAACCGCTGCGCAGAAGTCAACCAAACTTCACCCATTAGTGTATTGTATCACAATCTAGTAGTTACATGTGAAAATTTGGTTCTAGGACATTTGATTTGAGCGCAATCCTCAAACTTAGGTCAAAAAAGCCATTTAAGCCTTTTCACAGTGAGATCTATGCGATATGGCCGAGAAATGTAAATTTGATGTTAACTCCCAAACCGCTGCGCAGAAGTCAACCAAACTTCACCCAATAGTGTATTGTATCACAATCTAGTAGTTACTTTTGAAAATTTTGTTCTATGACATTTTGTTTGAACGCAATCATCAAACTTAATTAAAAAAGTCATTTAAGCCTTTTCACAGTGAGATCTATGCGATATGGCCGAGAAATGTAATTTTGATGTTAAATCCCAAACCGCTGCGCAGAAGTCAACTAAACTTCACCCAATAGTGTATTGTATCACATTCTAGTAGTTACATTTGAAAATTTCGTTCTAGGACATTTGGTTTGAGCGCAATCATTAAACTTAATTAAAAAAGTCATTTAAGCCTTTTCACAGTGAGATCTATGCGATATGGCCGAGAAATGTAATTTTGATGTTAACTCCCAAACCGCTGCGCAGAAGTCAACCAAACTTCACCCAATAGTGTATTGTATCACAATCTAGTAGTTACATTTGAAAATTTTGTTCTAGGACATTTTGTTTGAACGCAATCATCAAACTTAATTAAAAAAGTCATTTAAGCCTTTTCACAGTGAGATCTATGCGATATGGCCGAGTAATGTAATTTTGATGTTAACTCCCAAACCGCTGCGCAGAAGTCAACCAAACTTCACCCAATAGTGTATTGTATCAAAATCTAGTAGTTACATTTGAAAATTTTGTTCTAGGAAATTTTGTTTGAGCGCAATCATCAAACTTAATTAAAAAAGTCATTTAAGCCTTTTCACAGTGAGATCTATGCGATATGGCCGAGAAATGTAATTTTGATGTTAACTCCCAAACCGCTGCGCAGAAGTCAACCAAACTTCACCCATTAGTGTATTGTATCACAATCTAGTAGTTACATGTGGAAATTTGGTTCTAGGACATTTGATTTGAGCGCAATCCTCAAACTTAGGTCAAAAAAGCCATTTAAGCCTTTTCACAGTGAGATCTATGCGATATGGCCGAGAAATGTAATTTTGATGTTAACTCCCAAACCGCTGCGCAGAAGTCAACCAAACTTCACCCAATAGTGTATTGTATCACATTCTAGTAGTTACATTTTAAAATTTCGTTCTAGGACATTTGGTTTGAGCGCAATTATTAAACTTAGGTCAAAAAAGCCATTTAAGCCTTTTCACAGTGAGATCTATGCGATATGGCCGAGAAATGTAATTTTGATGTTAACTCCCAAACCGCTGCGCAGAAGTCAACTAAACTTCACCCATTAGTGTATTGTATCACAATCTAGTAGTTACATGTGGAAATTTGGTTCTAGGACATTTGATTTGAGCGCAATCCTCAAACTTAGGTCAAAAAAGCCATTTAAGCCTTTTCACAGTGAGATCTATGCGATATGGCCGAGAAATGTAATTTTGATGTCAACTCCCAAACCGCTGCGCAGAAGTCAACCAAACTTCACCCAATAGTGTATTGTATCACATTCTAGTAGTTACATTTGAAAATTTCGTTCTAGGAAATTTTGTTTGAGCGCAATCATCAAACTTAATTAAAAAAGTCATTTAAGCCTTTTCACAGTGAGATCTATGCGATATGGCCGAGAAATGTAATTTTGATGTTAACTCCCAAACCGCTGCGCAGAAGTCAACCAAACTTCACCCATTAGTGTATTGTATCACAATCTAGTAGTTACATGTGGAAATTTGGTTCTAGGACATTTGATTTGAGCGCAATCCTCAAACTTAGGTCAAAAAAGCCATTTAAGCCTTTTCACAGTGAGATCTATGCGATATGGCCGAGAAATGTAATTTTGATGTTAACTCCCAAACCGCTGCGCAGAAGTCAACCAAACTTCACCCAATAGTGTATTGTATCACATTCTAGTAGTTACATTTTAAAATTTCGTTCTAGGACATTTGGTTTGAGCGCAATTATTAAACTTAGGTCAAAAAAGCCATTTAAGCCTTTTCACAGTGAGATCTATGCGATATGGCCGAGAAATGTAATTTTGATGTTAACTCCCAAACCGCTGCGCAGAAGTCAACTAAACTTCACCCATTAGTGTATTGTATCACAATCTAGTAGTTACATGTGGAAATTTGGTTCTAGGACATTTGATTTGAGCGCAATCCTCAAACTTAGGTCAAAAAAGCCATTTAAGCCTTTTCACAGTGAGATCTATGCGATATGGCCGAGAAATGTAATTTTGATGTTGACTCCCAAACCGCTGCGCAGAAGTCAACCAAACTTCACCCAATAGTGTATTGTATCACAATCTAGTAGTTACATTTGAAAATTTTGTTCTAGGACATTTTGTTTGAACGCAATCATCAAACTTAATTAAAAAAGTCATTTAAGCCTTTTCACAGTGAGATCTATGCGATATGGCCGAGAAATGTAATTTTGATGTTAACTCCCAAACCGCTGCGCAGAAGTCAACCAAACTTCACCCAATAGTGTATTGTATCACAATCTAGTAGTTACATTTGAAAATTTTGTTCTAGGAAATTTTGTTTGAGCGCAATCATCAAACTTAATTAAAAAAGTCATTTAAGCCTTTTCACAGTGAGATCTATGCGATATGGCCGAGTAATGTAATTTTGATGTTAACTCCCAAACCGCTGCGCAGAAGTCAACCAAACTTCACCCAATAGTGTATTGTATCAAAATCTAGTAGTTACATTTGAAAATTTTGTTCTAGGAAATTTTGTTTGAGCGCAATCATCAAACTTAATTAAAAAAGTCATTTAAGCCTTTTCACAGTGAGATCTATGCGATATGGCCGAGAAATGTAATTTTGATGTTAACTCCCAAACCGCTGCGCAGAAGTCAACCAAACTTCACCCATTAGTGTATTGTATCACAATCTAGTAGTTACATGTGGAAATTTGGTTCTAGGACATTTGATTTGAGCGCAATCCTCAAACTTAGGTCAAAAAAGCCATTTAAGCCTTTTCACAGTGAGATCTATGCGATATGGCCGAGAAATGTAATTTTGATGTTGACTCCCAAACCGCTGCGCAGAAGTCAACCAAACTTCACCCAATAGTGTATTGTATCACAATCTAGTAGTTACATTTGAAAATTTTGTTCTAGGACATTTTGTTTGAACGCAATCATCAAACTTAATTAAAAAAGTCATTTAAGCCTTTTCACAGTGAGATCTATGCGATATGGCCGAGAAATGTAATTTTGATGTTAACTCCCAAACCGCTGCGCAGAAGTCAACCAAACTTCACCCATTAGTGTATTGTATCACAATCTAGTAGTTACATGTGAAAATTTGGTTCTAGGACATTTGATTTGAGCGCAATCCTCAAACTTAGGTCAAAAAAGCCATTTAAGCCTTTTCACAGTGAGATCTATGCGATATGGCCGAGAAATGTAAATTTGATGTTAACTCCCAAACCGCTGCGCAGAAGTCAACCAAACTTCACCCAATAGTGTATTGTATCACATTCTAGTAGTTACATTTGAAAATTTCGTTCTAGGACATTTGGTTTGAGCGCAATTATTAAACTTAGGTCAAAAAAGCCATTTAAGCCTTTTCACAGTGAGATCTATGCGATATGGCCGAGAAATGTAATTTTGATGTTAACTCCCAAACCGCTGCGCAGAAGTCAACCAAACTTCACCCAATAGTGTATTGTATCACAATCTAGTAGTTACATTTGAAAATTTTGTTCTAGGACATTTTGTTTGAACGCAATCATCAAACTTAATTAAAAAAGTCATTTAAGCCTTTTCACAGTGAGATCTATGCGATATGGCCGAGAAATGTAATTTTGATGTTAACTCCCAAACCGCTGCGCAGAAGTCAACCAAACTTCACCCAATAGTGTATTGTATCACAATCTAGTAGTTACATTTGAAAATTTTGTTCTAGGAAATTTTGTTTGAGCGCAATCATCAAACTTAATTAAAAAAGTCATTTAAGCCTTTTCACAGTGAGGTCTATGCGATATGGCCGAGAAATGTAATTTTGATGTTAACTCCCAAACCGCTGCGCAGAAGTCAACCAAACTTCACCCATTAGTGTATTGTATCACAATCTAGTAGTTACATGTGGAAATTTGGTTATTGGACATTTGATTTGAGCGCAATCCTCAAACTTAGGTCAAAAAAGCCATTTAAGCCTTTTCACAGTGAGATCCAGGCGATATGGCCGAGAAATGTAATTTTGATGTTAACTCCCAAACCGCTGCGCAGAAGTCAACCAAACTTCACCCATTAGTGTATTGTATCACAATCTAGTAGTTACATGTGGAAATTTGGTTCTAGGACATTTGATTTGAGCGCAATCCTCAAACTTAGGTCAAAAAAGCCATTTAAGCCTTTTCACAGTGAGATCTATGCGATATGGCCAAGAAATGTAATTTTGATGTTAAAACCCACACCGCTGCGCAGAAGTCAACCAAACTTCACCCAATAGTGTATTGTATCACATTCTAGTAGTTACATTTGAAAATTTCGTTCTAGGACATTTGGTTTGAGCGCAATCATTAAACTTAGGTCAAAAAAGCCATTTAAGCCTTTTCACAGTGAGATCTATGCGATATGGCCGAGAAATGTAATTTTGATGTTAACTCCCAAACCGCTGCGCAGAAGTCAACTAAACTTCACCCATTAGTGTATTGTATCACAATCTAGTAGTTACATGTGGAAATTTGGTTCTAGGACATTTGATTTGAGCGCAATCCTCAAACTTAGGTCAAAAAAGCCATTTAAGCCTTTTCACAGTGAGATCTATGCGATATGGCCGAGAAATGTAATTTTGATGTCAACTCCCAAACCGCTGCGCAGAAGTCAACCAAACTTCACCCAATAGTGTATTGTATCACATTCTAGTAGTTACATTTGAAAATTTCGTTCTAGGAAATTTTGTTTGAGCGCAATCATCAAACTTAATTAAAAAAGTCATTTAAGCCTTTTCACAGTGAGATCTATGCGATATGGCCGAGAAATGTAATTTTGATGTTAACTCCCAAACCGCTGCGCAGAAGTCAACCAAACTTCACCCATTAGTGTATTGTATCACAATCTAGTAGTTACATGTGGAAATTTGGTTCTAGGACATTTGATTTGAGCGCAATCCTCAAACTTAGGTCAAAAAAGCCATTTAAGCCTTTTCACAGTGAGATCTATGCGATATGGCCGAGAAATGTAATTTTGATGTTAACTCCCAAACCGCTGCGCAGAAGTCAACCAAACTTCACCCAATAGTGTATTGTATCACATTCTAGTAGTTACATTTTAAAATTTCGTTCTAGGACATTTGGTTTGAGCGCAATTATTAAACTTAGGTCAAAAAAGCCATTTAAGCCTTTTCACAGTGAGATCTATGCGATATGGCCGAGAAATGTAATTTTGATGTTAACTCCCAAACCGCTGCGCAGAAGTCAACTAAACTTCACCCATTAGTGTATTGTATCACAATCTAGTAGTTACATGTGGAAATTTGGTTCTAGGACATTTGATTTGAGCGCAATCCTCAAACTTAGGTCAAAAAAGCCATTTAAGCCTTTTCACAGTGAGATCTATGCGATATGGCCGAGAAATGTAATTTTGATGTTGACTCCCAAACCGCTGCGCAGAAGTCAACCAAACTTCACCCAATAGTGTATTGTATCACAATCTAGTAGTTACATTTGAAAATTTTGTTCTAGGACATTTTGTTTGAACGCAATCATCAAACTTAATTAAAAAAGTCATTTAAGCCTTTTCACAGTGAGATCTATGCTATATGGCCGAGAAATGTAATTTTGATAACTCCCAAACCGCTGCGCAGAAGTCAACCAAACTTCACCCAATAGTGTATTGTATCACAATCTAGTAGTTACATTTGAAAATTTTGTTCTAGGAAATTTTGTTTGAGCGCAATCATCAAACTTAATTAAAAAAGTCATTTAAGCCTTTTCACAGTGAGATCTATGCGATATGGCCGAGTAATGTAATTTTGATGTTAACTCCCAAACCGCTGCGCAGAAGTCAACCAAACTTCACCCAATAGTGTATTGTATCAAAATCTAGTAGTTACATTTGAAAATTTTGTTCTAGGAAATTTTGTTTGAGCGCAATCATCAAACTTAATTAAAAAAGTCATTTAAGCCTTTTCACAGTGAGATCTATGCGATATGGCCGAGAAATGTAATTTTGATGTTAACTCCCAAACCGCTGCGCAGAAGTCAACCAAACTTCACCCATTAGTGTATTGTATCACAATCTAGTAGTTACATGTGGAAATTTGGTTCTAGGACATTTGATTTGAGCGCAATCCTCAAACTTAGGTCAAAAAAGCCATTTAAGCCTTTTCACAGTGAGATCTATGCGATATGGCCGAGAAATGTAATTTTGATGTTGACTCCCAAACCGCTGCGCAGAAGTCAACCAAACTTCACCCAATAGTGTATTGTATCACAATCTAGTAGTTACATTTGAAAATTTTGTTCTAGGACATTTTGTTTGAACGCAATCATCAAACTTAATTAAAAAAGTCATTTAAGCCTTTTCACAGTGAGATCTATGCGATATGGCCGAGAAATGTAATTTTGATGTTAACTCCCAAACCGCTGCGCAGAAGTCAACCAAACTTCACCCATTAGTGTATTGTATCACAATCTAGTAGTTACATGTGAAAATTTGGTTCTAGGACATTTGATTTGAGCGCAATCCTCAAACTTAGGTCAAAAAAGCCATTTAAGCCTTTTCACAGTGAGATCTATGCGATATGGCCGAGAAATGTAAATTTGATGTTAACTCCCAAACCGCTGCGCAGAAGTCAACCAAACTTCACCCAATAGTGTATTGTATCACATTCTATTAGTTACATTTGAAAATTTCGTTCTAGGACATTTGGTTTGAGCGCAATTATTAAACTTAGGTCAAAAAAGCCATTTAAGCCTTTTCACAGTGAGATCTATGCGATATGGCCGAGAAATGTAATTTTGATGTTAACTCCCAAACCGCTGCGCAGAAGTCAACCAAACTTCACCCAATAGTGTATTGTATCACAATCTAGTAGTTACATTTGAAAATTTTGTTCTAGGACATTTTGTTTGAACGCAATCATCAAACTTAATTAAAAAAGTCATTTAAGCCTTTTCACAGTGAGATCTATGCGATATGGCCGAGAAATGTAATTTTGATGTTAACTCCCAAACCGCTGCGCAGAAGTCAACCAAACTTCACCCAATAGTGTATTGTATCACAATCTAGTAGTTACATTTGAAAATTTTGTTCTAGGAAATTTTGTTTGAGCGCAATCATCAAACTTAATTAAAAAAGTCATTTAAGCCTTTTCACAGTGAGGTCTATGCGATATGGCCGAGAAATGTAATTTTGATGTCAACTCCCAAACCGCTGCGCAGAAGTCAACCAAACTTCACCCATTAGTGTATTGTATCACAATCTAGTAGTTACATGTGGAAATTTGGTTATTGGACATTTGATTTGAGCGCAATCCTCAAACTTAGGTCAAAAAAGCCATTTAAGCCTTTTCACAGTGAGATCCAGGCGATATGGCCGAGAAATGTAATTTTGATGTTAACTCCCAAACCGCTGCGCAGAAGTCAACCAAACTTCACCCATTAGTGTATTGTATCACAATCTAGTAGTTACATGTGGAAATTTGGTTCTAGGACATTTGATTTGAGCGCAATCCTCAAACTTAGGTCAAAAAAGCCATTTAAGCCTTTTCACAGTGAGATCTATGCGATATGGCCGAGAAATGTAATTTTGATGTTAAAACCCACACCGCTGCGCAGAAGTCAACCAAACTTCACCCAATAGTGTATTGTATCACATTCTAGTAGTTACATTTGAAAATTTCGTTCTAGGACATTTGGTTTGAGCGCAATCATTAAACTTAGGTCAAAAAAGCCATTTAAGCCTTTTCACAGTGAGATCTATGCGATATGGCCGAGAAATGTAATTTTGATGTTAACTCCCAAACCGCTGCGCAGAAGTCAACCAAACTTCACCCAATAGTGTATTGTATCACAATCTAGTAGTTACATTTGAAAATTTTGTTCTAGGAAATTTTGTTTGAGCGCAATCATCAAACTTAATTAAAAAAGTCATTTAAGCCTTTTCACAGTGAGATCTATGCGATATGGCCGAGAAATGTAATTTTGATGTTAACTCCCAAACCGCTGCGCAGAAGTCAACCAAACTTCACCCATTAGTGTATTGTATCACAATCTAGTAGTTACATGTGAAAATTTGGTTCTAGGACATTTGATTTGAGCGCAATCCTCAAACTTAGGTCAAAAAAGCCATTTAAGCCTTTTCACAGTGAGATCTATGCGATATGGCCAAGAAATGTAATTTTGATGTTAACTCCCAAACCGCTGCGCAGAAGTCAACCAAACTTCACCCATTAGTGTATTGTATCACATTCTAGTAGTTACATTTGAAAATTTCGTTCTAGGACATTTGGTTTGAGCGCAATTATTAAACTTAGGTCAAAAAAGCCATTTAAGCCTTTTCACAGTGAGATCTATGCGATATGGCCGAGAAATGTAATTTTGATGTTAACTCCCAAACCGCTGCGCAGAAGTCAACTAAACTTCACCCATTAGTGTATTGTATCACAATCTAGTAGTTACATGTGGAAATTTGGTTCTAGGACATTTGATTTGAGCGCAATCCTCAAACTTAGGTCAAAAAAGCCATTTAAGCCTTTTCACAGTGAGATCTATGCGATATGGCCGAGAAATGTAATTTTGATGTTGACTCCCAAACCGCTGCGCAGAAGTCAACCAAACTTCACCCAATAGTGTATTGTATCACAATCTAGTAGTTACATTTGAAAATTTTGTTCTAGGACATTTTGTTTGAACGCAATCATCAAACTTAATTAAAAAAGTCATTTAAGCCTTTTCACAGTGAGATCTATGCTATATGGCCGAGAAATGTAATTTTGATAACTCCCAAACCGCTGCGCAGAAGTCAACCAAACTTCACCCAATAGTGTATTGTATCACAATCTAGTAGTTACATTTGAAAATTTTGTTCTAGGAAATTTTGTTTGAGCGCAATCATCAAACTTAATTAAAAAAGTCATTTAAGCCTTTTCACAGTGAGATCTATGCGATATGGCCGAGAAATGTAAATTTGATGTTAACTCCCAAACCGCTGTGCAGAAGTCAACCAAACTTCACCCAATAGTGTATTGTATCACAATCTAGTAGTTACATTTGAAAATTTTGTTCTAGGACATTTTGTTTGAACGCAATCATTAAACTTAGGTCTAAAAAGCCATTTAAGCCTTTTCACAGTGAGATCTATGCGATATGGCCGAGAAATGTAATTTTGATGTTAACTCCCAAACCGCTGCGCAGAAGTCAACCAAACTTCACCCAATAGTGTATTGTATCACAATCTAGTAGTTACATTTGAAAATTTTGTTCTAGGAAATTTTGTTTGAGCGCAATCATCAAACTTAATTAAAAAAGTCATTTAAGCCTTTTCACAGTGAGATCTATGCGATATGGCCGAGAAATGTAATTTTGATGTTAACTCCCAAACCGCTGCGCAGAAGTCAACTAAACTTCACCCATTAGTGTATTGTATCACAATCTAGTAGTTACATGTGGAAATTTGGTTCTAGGACATTTGATTTGAGCGCAATCCTCAAACTTAGGTCAAAAAAGCCATTTAAGCCTTTTCACAGTGAGATCTATGCGATATGGCCGAGAAATGTAATTTTGATGTTAACTCCCAAACCGCTGCGCAGAAGTCAACCAAACTTCACCCAATAGTGTATTGTATCACATTCTAGTAGTTACATTTTAAAATTTCGTTCTAGGACATTTGGTTTGAGCGCAATTATTAAACTTAGGTCAAAAAAGCCATTTAAGCCTTTTCACAGTGAGATCTATGCGATATGGCCGAGAAATGTAATTTTGATGTTAACTCCCAAACCGCTGCGCAGAAGTCAACTAAACTTCACCCATTAGTGTATTGTATCACAATCTAGTAGTTACATGTGGAAATTTGGTTCTAGGACATTTGATTTGAGCGCAATCCTCAAACTTAGGTCAAAAAAGCCATTTAAGCCTTTTCACAGTGAGATCTATGCGATATGGCCGAGAAATGTAATTTTGATGTCAACTCCCAAACCGCTGCGCAGAAGTCAACCAAACTTCACCCAATAGTGTATTGTATCACATTCTAGTAGTTACATTTGAAAATTTCGTTCTAGGAAATTTTGTTTGAGCGCAATCATCAAACTTAATTAAAAAAGTCATTTAAGCCTTTTCACAGTGAGATCTATGCGATATGGCCGAGAAATGTAATTTTGATGTTAACTCCCAAACCGCTGCGCAGAAGTCAACCAAACTTCACCCATTAGTGTATTGTATCACAATCTAGTAGTTACATGTGGAAATTTGGTTCTAGGACATTTGATTTGAGCGCAATCCTCAAACTTAGGTCAAAAAAGCCATTTAAGCCTTTTCACAGTGAGATCTATGCGATATGGCCGAGAAATGTAATTTTGATGTTAACTCCCAAACCGCTGCGCAGAAGTCAACCAAACTTCACCCAATAGTGTATTGTATCACATTCTAGTAGTTACATTTTAAAATTTCGTTCTAGGACATTTGGTTTGAGCGCAATTATTAAACTTAGGTCAAAAAAGCCATTTAAGCCTTTTCACAGTGAGATCTATGCGATATGGCCGAGAAATGTAATTTTGATGTTAACTCCCAAACCGCTGCGCAGAAGTCAACTAAACTTCACCCATTAGTGTATTGTATCACAATCTAGTAGTTACATGTGGAAATTTGGTTCTAGGACATTTGATTTGAGCGCAATCCTCAAACTTAGGTCAAAAAAGCCATTTAAGCCTTTTCACAGTGAGATCTATGCGATATGGCCGAGAAATGTAATTTTGATGTTGACTCCCAAACCGCTGCGCAGAAGTCAACCAAACTTCACCCAATAGTGTATTGTATCACAATCTAGTAGTTACATTTGAAAATTTTGTTCTAGGACATTTTGTTTGAACGCAATCATCAAACTTAATTAAAAAAGTCATTTAAGCCTTTTCACAGTGAGATCTATGCGATATGGCCGAGAAATGTAATTTTGATGTTAACTCCCAAACCGCTGCGCAGAAGTCAACCAAACTTCACCCAATAGTGTATTGTATCACAATCTAGTAGTTACATTTGAAAATTTTGTTCTAGGAAATTTTGTTTGAGCGCAATCATCAAACTTAATTAAAAAAGTCATTTAAGCCTTTTCACAGTGAGATCTATGCGATATGGCCGAGTAATGTAATTTTTATGTTAACTCCCAAACCGCTGCGCAGAAGTCAACCAAACTTCACCCAATAGTGTATTGTATCAAAATCTAGTAGTTACATTTGAAAATTTTGTTCTAGGAAATTTTGTTTGAGCGCAATCATCAAACTTAATTAAAAAAGTCATTTAAGCCTTTTCACAGTGAGATCTATGCGATATGGCCGAGAAATGTAATTTTGATGTTAACTCCCAAACCGCTGCGCAGAAGTCAACCAAACTTCACCCATTAGTGTATTGTATCACAATCTAGTAGTTACATGTGGAAATTTGGTTCTAGGACATTTGATTTGAGCGCAATCCTCAAACTTAGGTCAAAAAAGCCATTTAAGCCTTTTCACAGTGAGATCTATGCGATATGGCCGAGAAATGTAATTTTGATGTTGACTCCCAAACCGCTGCGCAGAAGTCAACCAAACTTCACCCAATAGTGTATTGTATCACAATCTAGTAGTTACATTTGAAAATTTTGTTCTAGGACATTTTGTTTGAACGCAATCATCAAACTTAATTAAAAAAGTCATTTAAGCCTTTTCACAGTGAGATCTATGCGATATGGCCGAGAAATGTAATTTTGATGTTAACTCCCAAACCGCTGCGCAGAAGTCAACCAAACTTCACCCATTAGTGTATTGTATCACAATCTAGTAGTTACATGTGAAAATTTGGTTCTAGGACATTTGATTTGAGCGCAATCCTCAAACTTAGGTCAAAAAAGCCATTTAAGCCTTTTCACAGTGAGATCTATGCGATATGGCCGAGAAATGTAAATTTGATGTTAACTCCCAAACCGCTGCGCAGAAGTCAACCAAACTTCACCCAATAGTGTATTGTATCACATTCTAGTAGTTACATTTGAAAATTTCGTTCTAGGACATTTGGTTTGAGCGCAATTATTAAAATTAGGTCAAAAAAGCCATTTAAGCCTTTTCACAGTGAGATCTATGCGATATGGCCGAGAAATGTAATTTTGATGTTAACTCCCAAACCGCTGCGCAGAAGTCAACCAAACTTCACCCAATAGTGTATTGTATCACAATCTAGTAGTTACATTTGAAAATTTTGTTCTAGGACATTTTGTTTGAACGCAATCATCAAACTTAATTAAAAAAGTCATTTAAGCCTTTTCACAGTGAGATCTATGCGATATGGCCGAGAAATGTAATTTTGATGTTAACTCCCAAACCGCTGCGCAGAAGTCAACCAAACTTCACCCAATAGTGTATTGTATCACAATCTAGTAGTTACATTTGAAAATTTTGTTCTAGGAAATTTTGTTTGAGCGCAATCATCAAACTTAATTAAAAAAGTCATTTAAGCCTTTTCACAGTGAGGTCTATGCGATATGGCCGAGAAATGTAATTTTGATGTTAACTCCCAAACCGCTGCGCAGAAGTCAACCAAACTTCACCCATTAGTGTATTGTATCACAATCTAGTAGTTACATGTGGAAATTTGGTTATTGGACATTTGATTTGAGCGCAATCCTCAAACTTAGGTCAAAAAAGCCATTTAAGCCTTTTCACAGTGAGATCCAGGCGATATGGCCGAGAAATGTAATTTTGATGTTAACTCCCAAACCGCTGCGCAGAAGTCAACCAAACTTCACCCATTAGTGTATTGTATCACAATCTAGTAGTTACATGTGGAAATTTGGTTCTAGGACATTTGATTTGAGCGCAATCCTCAAACTTAGGTCAAAAAAGCCATTTAAGCCTTTTCACAGTGAGATCTATGCGATATGGCCGAGAAATGTAATTTTGATGTTAAAACCCACACCGCTGCGCAGAAGTCAACCAAACTTCACCCAATAGTGTATTGTATCACATTCTAGTAGTTACATTTGAAAATTTCGTTCTAGGACATTTGGTTTGAGCGCAATCATTAAACTTAGGTCAAAAAAGCCATTTAAGCCTTTTCACAGTGAGATCTATGCGATATGGCCGAGAAATGTAATTTTGATGTTAACTCCCAAACCGCTGCGCAGAAGTCAACTAAACTTCACCCATTAGTGTATTGTATCACAATCTAGTAGTTACATGTGGAAATTTGGTTCTAGGACATTTGATTTGAGCGCAATCCTCAAACTTAGGTCAAAAAAGCCATTTAAGCCTTTTCACAGTGAGATCTATGCGATATGGCCGAGAAATGTAATTTTGATGTCAACTCCCAAACCGCTGCGCAGAAGTCAACCAAACTTCACCCAATAGTGTATTGTATCACATTCTAGTAGTTACATTTGAAAATTTCGTTCTAGGAAATTTTGTTTGAGCGCAATCATCAAACTTAATTAAAAAAGTCATTTAAGCCTTTTCACAGTGAGATCTATGCGATATGGCCGAGAAATGTAATTTTGATGTTAACTCCCAAACCGCTGCGCAGAAGTCAACCAAACTTCACCCATTAGTGTATTGTATCACAATCTAGTAGTTACATGTGGAAATTTGGTTCTAGGACATTTGATTTGAGCGCAATCCTCAAACTTAGGTCAAAAAAGCCATTTAAGCCTTTTCACAGTGAGATCTATGCGATATGGCCGAGAAATGTAATTTTGATGTTAACTCCCAAACCGCTGCGCAGAAGTCAACCAAACTTCACCCAATAGTGTATTGTATCACAATCTAGTAGTTACATTTGAAAATTTTGTTCTAGGACATTTTGTTTGAACGCAATCATCAAACTTAATTAAAAAAGTCATTTAAGCCTTTTCACAGTGAGATCTATGCGATATGGCCGAGAAATGTAATTTTGATGTTAACTCCCAAACCGCTGCGCAGAAGTCAACCAAACTTCACCCAATAGTGTATTGTATCACAATCTAGTAGTTACATTTGAAAATTTTGTTCTAGGAAATTTTGTTTGAGCGCAATCATCAAACTTAATTAAAAAAGTCATTTAAGCCTTTTCACAGTGAGGTCTATGCGATATGGCCGAGAAATGTAATTTTGATGTTAACTCCCAAACCGCTGCGCAGAAGTCAACCAAACTTCACCCATTAGTGTATTGTATCACAATCTAGTAGTTACATGTGGAAATTTGGTTATTGGACATTTGATTTGAGCGCAATCCTCAAACTTAGGTCAAAAAAGCCATTTAAGCCTTTTCACAGTGAGATCCAGGCGATATGGCCGAGAAATGTAATTTTGATGTTAACTCCCAAACCGCTGCGCAGAAGTCAACCAAACTTCACCCATTAGTGTATTGTATCACAATCTAGTAGTTACATGTGGAAATTTGGTTCTAGGACATTTGATTTGAGCGCAATCCTCAAACTTAGGTCAAAAAAGCCATTTAAGCCTTTTCACAGTGAGATCTATGCGATATGGCCGAGAAATGTAATTTTGATGTTAAAACCCACACCGCTGCGCAGAAGTCAACCAAACTTCACCCAATAGTGTATTGTATCACATTCTAGTAGTTACATTTGAAAATTTCGTTCTAGGACATTTGGTTTGAGCGCAATCATTAAACTTAGGTCAAAAAAGCCATTTAAGCCTTTTCACAGTGAGATCTATGCGATATGGCCGAGAAATGTAATTTTGATGTTAACTCCCAAACCGCTGCGCAGAAGTCAACTAAACTTCACCCATTAGTGTATTGTATCACAATCTAGTAGTTACATGTGGAAATTTGGTTCTAGGACATTTGATTTGAGCGCAATCCTCAAACTTAGGTCAAAAAAGCCATTTAAGCCTTTTCACAGTGAGATCTATGCGATATGGCCGAGAAATGTAATTTTGATGTCAACTCCCAAACCGCTGCGCAGAAGTCAACCAAACTTCACCCAATAGTGTATTGTATCACATTCTAGTAGTTACATTTGAAAATTTCGTTCTAGGAAATTTTGTTTGAGCGCAATCATCAAACTTAATTAAAAAAGTCATTTAAGCCTTTTCACAGTGAGATCTATGCGATATGGCCGAGAAATGTAATTTTGATGTTAACTCCCAAACCGCTGCGCAGAAGTCAACCAAACTTCACCCATTAGTGTATTGTATCACAATCTAGTAGTTACATGTGGAAATTTGGTTCTAGGACATTTGATTTGAGCGCAATCCTCAAACTTAGGTCAAAAAAGCCATTTAAGCCTTTTCACAGTGAGATCTATGCGATATGGCCGAGAAATGTAATTTTGATGTTAACTCCCAAACCTCTGCGCAGAAGTCAACCAAACTTCACCCAATAGTGTATTGTATCACATTCTAGTAGTTACATTTTAAAATTTCGTTCTAGGACATTTGGTTTGAGCGCAATTATTAAACTTAGGTCAAAAAAGCCATTTAAGCCTTTTCACAGTGAGATCTATGCGATATGGCCGAGAAATGTAATTTTGATGTTAACTCCCAAACCGCTGCGCTGAAGTCAACTAAACTTCACCCATTAGTGTATTGTATCACAATCTAGTAGTTACATGTGGAAATTTGGTTCTAGGACATTTGATTTGAGCGCAATCCTCAAACTTAGGTCAAAAAAGCCATTTAAGCCTTTTCACAGTGAGATCTATGCGATATGGCCGAGAAATGTAATTTTGATGTTGACTCCCAAACCGCTGCGCAGAAGTCAACCAAACTTCACCCAATAGTGTATTGTATCACAATCTAGTAGTTACATTTGAAAATTTTGTTCTAGGACATTTTGTTTGAACGCAATCATCAAACTTAATTAAAAAAGTCATTTAAGCCTTTTCACAGTGAGATCTATGCTATATGGCCGAGAAATGTAATTTTGATAACTCCCAAACCGCTGCGCAGAAGTCAACCAAACTTCACCCAATAGTGTATTGTATCACAATCTAGTAGTTACATTTGAAAATTTTGTTCTAGGAAATTTTGTTTGAGCGCAATCATCAAACTTAATTAAAAAAGTCATTTAAGCCTTTTCACAGTGAGATCTATGCGATATGGCCGAGAAATGTAATTTTGATGTTAACTCCCAAACCGCTGCGCAGAAGTCAACCAAACTTCACCCATTAGTGTATTGTATCACAATCTAGTAGTTACATGTGGAAATTTGGTTCTAGGACATTTGATTTGAGCGCAATCCTCAAACTTAGGTCAAAAAAGCCATTTAAGCCTTTTCACAGTGAGATCTATGCGATATGGCCGAGAAATGTAATTTTGATGTTAACTCCCAAACCGCTGCGCAGAAGTCAACCAAACTTCACCCAATAGTGTATTGTATCACAATCTAGTAGTTACATTTGAAAATTTTGTTCTAGGAAATTTTGTTTGAGCGCAATCATCAAACTTAATTAAAAAAGTCATTTAAGCCTTTTCACAGTGAGATCTATGCGATATGGCCGAGAAATGTAAATTTCATGTTAACTCCCAAACCGCTGTGCAGAAGTCAACCAAACTTCACCCAATAGTGTATTGTATCACAATCTAGTAGTTACATTTGAAAATTTTGTTCTAGGACATTTTGTTTGAACGCAATCATTAAACTTAGGTCTAAAAAGCCATTTAAGCCTTTTCACAGTGAGATCTATGCGATATGGCCGAGAAATGTAATTTTGATGTTAACTCCCAAACCGCTGCGCAGAAGTCAACCAAACTTCACCCAATAGTGTATTGTATCACAATCTAGTAGTTACATTTGAAAATTTTGTTCTAGGAAATTTTGTTTGAGCGCAATCATCAAACTTAATTAAAAAAGTCATTTAAGCCTTTTCACAGTGAGATCTATGCGATATGGCCGAGAAATGTAATTTTGATGTTAACTCCCAAACCGCTGCGCAGAAGTCAACTAAACTTCACCCATTAGTGTATTGTATCACAATCTAGTAGTTACATGTGGAAATTTGGTTCTAGGACATTTGATTTGAGCGCAATCCTCAAACTTAGGTCAAAAAAGCCATTTAAGCCTTTTCACAGTGAGATCTATGCGATATGGCCGAGAAATGTAATTTTGATGTTAACTCCCAAACCGCTGCGCAGAAGTCAACCAAACTTCACCCAATAGTGTATTGTATCACATTCTAGTAGTTACATTTTAAAATTTCGTTCTAGGACATTTGGTTTGAGCGCAATTATTAAACTTAGGTCAAAAAAGCCATTTAAGCCTTTTCACAGTGAGATCTATGCGATATGGCCGAGAAATGTAATTTTGATGTTAACTCCCAAACCGCTGCGCAGAAGTCAACTAAACTTCACCCATTAGTGTATTGTATCACAATCTAGTAGTTACATGTGGAAATTTGGTTCTAGGACATTTGATTTGAGCGCAATCCTCAAACTTAGGTCAAAAAAGCCATTTAAGCCTTTTCACAGTGAGATCTATGCGATATGGCCGAGAAATGTAATTTTGATGTCAACTCCCAAACCGCTGCGCAGAAGTCAACCAAACTTCACCCAATAGTGTATTGTATCACATTCTAGTAGTTACATTTGAAAATTTCGTTCTAGGAAATTTTGTTTGAGCGCAATCATCAAACTTAATTAAAAAAGTCATTTAAGCCTTTTCACAGTGAGATCTATGCGATATAGCCGAGAAATGTAATTTTGATGTTAACTCCCAAACCGCTGCGCAGAAGTCAACCAAACTTCACCCAATAGTGTATTGTATCACATTCTAGTAGTTACATTTTAAAATTTCGTTCTAGGACATTTGGTTTGAGCGCAATTATTAAACTTAGGTCAAAAAAGCCATTTAAGCCTTTTCACAGTGAGATCTATGCGATATGGCCGAGAAATGTAATTTTGATGTTAACTCCCAAACCGCTGCGCAGAAGTCAACTAAACTTCACCCATTAGTGTATTGTATCACAATCTAGTAGTTACATGTATAAATTTGGTTCTAGGACATTTGATTTGAGCGCAATCCTCAAACTTAGGTCAAAAAAGCCATTTAAGCCTTTTCACAGTGAGATCTATGCGATATGGCCGAGAAATGTAATTTTGATGTTGACTCCCAAACCGCTGCGCAGAAGTCAACCAAACTTCACCCAATAGTGTATTGTATCACAATCTAGTAGTTACATTTGAAAATTTTGTTCTAGGACATTTTGTTTGAACGCAATCATCAAACTTAATTAAAAAAGTCATTTAAGCCTTTTCACAGTGAGATCTATGCGATATGGCCGAGAAATGTAATTTTGATGTTAACTCCCAAACCGCTGCGCAGAAGTCAACCAAACTTCACCCAATAGTGTATTGTATCACAATCTAGTAGTTACATTTGAAAATTTTGTTCTAGGAAATTTTGTTTGAGCGCAATCATCAAACTTAATTAAAAAAGTCATTTAAGCCTTTTCACAGTGAGATCTATGCGATATGGCCGAGTAATGTAATTTTGATGTTAACTCCCAAACCGCTGCGCAGAAGTCAACCAAACTTCACCCAATAGTGTATTGTATCAAAATCTAGTAGTTACATTTGAAAATTTTGTTCTAGGAAATTTTGTTTGAGCGCAATCATCAAACTTAATTAAAAAAGTCATTTAAGCCTTTTCACAGTGAGATCTATGCGATATGGCCGAGAAATGTAATTTTGATGTTAACTCCCAAACCGCTGCGCAGAAGTCAACCAAACTTCACCCATTAGTGTATTGTATCACAATCTAGTAGTTACATGTGGAAATTTGGTTCTAGGACATTTTGTTTGAACGCAATCCTCAAACTTAATTAAAAAAGTCATTTAAGCCTTTTCACAGTGAGATCTATGCGATATGGCCGAGAAATGTAATTTTGATGTTAACTCCCAAACCGCTGCGCAGAAGTCAACCAAACTTCACCCATTAGTGTATTGTATCACAATCTAGTAGTTACATGTGAAAATTTGGTTCTAGGACATTTGATTTGAGCGCAATCCTCAAACTTAGGTCAAAAAAGCCATTTAAGCCTTTTCACAGTGAGATCTATGCGATATGGCCGAGAAATGTAAATTTGATGTTAACTCCCAAACCGCTGCGCAGAAGTCAACCAAACTTCACCCAATAGTGTATTGTATCACATTCTAGTAGTTACATTTGAAAATTTCGTTCTAGGACATTTGGTTTGAGCGCAATTATTAAACTTAGGTCAAAAAAGCCATTTAAGCCTTTTCACAGTGAGATCTATGCGATATGGCCGAGAAATGTAATTTTGATGTTAACTCCCAAACCGCTGCGCAGAAGTCAACCAAACTTCACCCAATAGTGTATTGTATCACAATCTAGTAGTTACATTTGAAAATTTTGTTCTAGGACATTTTGTTTGAACGCAATCATCAAACTTAATTAAAAAAGTCATTTAAGCCTTTTCACAGTGAGATCTATGCGATATGGCCGAGAAATGTAATTTTGATGTTAACTCCCAAACCGCTGCGCAGAAGTCAACCAAACTTCACCCAATAGTGTATTGTATCACAATCTAGTAGTTACATTTGAAAATTTTGTTCTAGGAAATTTTGTTTGAGCGCAATCATCAAACTTAATTAAAAAAGTCATTTAAGCCTTTTCACAGTGAGGTCTATGCGATATGGCCGAGAAATGTAATTTTGATGTTAACTCCCAAACCGCTGCGCAGAAGTCAACCAAACTTCACCCATTAGTGTATTTTATCACAATCTAGTAGTTACATGTGGAAATTTGGTTCTAGGACATTTGATTTGAGCGCAATCCTCAAACTTAGGTCAAAAAAGCCATTTAAGCCTTTTCACAGTGAGATCTATGCGATATGGCCGAGAAATGTAATTTTGATGTTCACTCCCAAACCGCTGCGCAGAAGTCAACCAAACTTCACCCAATAGTGTATTGTATCACAATCTAGTAGTTACATTTGAAAATTTTGTTCTAGGAAATTTTGTTTGAGCGCAATCATCAAACTTAATTAAAAAAGTCATTTAAGCCTTTTCACAGTGAGATCTATGCGATATGGCCGAGAAATGTAATTTTTAAGTTAACTCCCAAACCGCTGCGCAGAAGTCAATCAAACTTCACCCATTAGTGTATTTTATCACAATCTAGTAGTTACATGTGGAAATTTGGTTCTAGGACATTTGATTTGAGCGCAATCCTCAAACTTAGGTCAAAAAAGCCATTTAAGCCTTTTCACAGTGAGATCTATGCGATATGGCCGAGAAATGTAATTTTGATGTTAACTCCCAAACCGCTGCGCAGAAGTCAACCAAACTTCACCCAATAGTGTATTGTATCACATTCTAGTAGTTACATTTGAAAATTTCGTTCTAGGACATTTGGTTTGAGCGCAATCCTCAAACTTAGGTCAAAAAAGCCATTTAAGCCTTTTCACAGTGAGATCTATGCGATATGGCCGAGAAATGTAATTTTGATGTTAATTCCCAAACCGCTGCGCAGAAGTCAACCAAACTTCACCCAATAGTGTATTGTATCACAATCTAGTAGTTACATTTGAAAATTTTGTTCTAGGACATTTTGTTTGAACGCAATCATCAAACTTAATTAAAAAAGTCATTTAAGCCTTTTCACAGTGAGATCTATGCGATATGGCCGAGAAATGTAATTTTGATGTTAACTCCCAAACCGCTGCGCAGAAGTCAACCAAACTTCACCCAATAGTGTATTGTATCACAATCTAGTAGTTACATTTGAAAATTTTGTTCTAGGAAATTTTGTTTGAGCGCAATCATCAAACAATTAAAAAAGTCATTTAAGCCTTTTCACAGTGAGATCTATGCGATATGGCCGAGAAATGTAATTTTGATGTTAACTCCCAAACCGCTGCGCAGAAGTCAACCAAACTTCACCCATTAGTGTATTTTATCACAATCTAGTAGTTACATGTGGAAATTTGGTTCTAGGACATTTGATTTGAGCGCAATCCTCAAACTTAGGTCAAAAAAGCCATTTAAGCCTTTTCACTATGCGATATGGCCGAGAAATGTAATTTTGATGTTAACTCCCAAACCGCTGCGCAGAAGTCAACCAAACTTCACCCAATAGTGTATTGTATCACAATCTAGTAGTTACATTTAAAAATTTTGTTCTAGGACATTTTGTTTGAACGCAATCATCAAACTTAATTAAAAAAGTCATTTAAGCCTTTTCACAGTGAGATCTATGCGATATGGCCGAGAAATGTAATTTTGATGTTAACTCCCAAACCGCTGCGCAGAAGTCAACCAAACTTCACCCAATAGTGTATTGTATCACAATCTAGTAGTTACATTTGAAAATTTTGTTCTAGGAAATTTTGTTTGAGCGCAATCATCAAACTTAATTAAAAAAGTCATTTAAGCCTTTTCACAGTGAGATCTATGCGATATGGCCGAGAAATGTAATTTTGATGTTAACTCCCAAACCGCTGCGCAGAAGTCAACCAAACTTCACCCATTAGTGTATTTTATCACAATCTAGTAGTTACATGTGGAAATTTGGTTCTAGGACATTTGATTTGAGCGCAATCCTCAAACTTAGGTCAAAAAAGCCATTTAAGCCTTTTCACAGTGAGATCTATGCGATATGGCCGAGAAATGTAATTTTGATGTTCACTCCCAAACCGCTGCGCAGAAGTCAACCAAACTTCACCCAATAGTGTATTGTATCACAATCTAGTAGTTACATTTGAAAATTTTGTTCTAGGAAATTTTGTTTGAGCGCAATCATCAAACTTAATTAAAAAAGTCATTTAAGCCTTTTCACAGTGAGATCTATGCGATATGGCCGAGAAATGTAATTTTGATGTTAACTCCCAAACCGCTGCGCAGAAGTCAACCAAACTTCACCCATTAGTGTATTTTATCACAATCTAGTAGTTACATGTGGAAATTTGGTTCTAGGACATTTGATTTGAGCGCAATCCTCAAACTTAGGTCAAAAAAGCCATTTAAGCCTTTTCACAGTGAGATCTATGCGATATGGCCGAGAAATGTAATTTTAATGTTAACTCCCAAACCGCTGCGCAGAAGTCAACCAAACTTCACCCAATAGTGTATTGTATCACATTCTAGTAGTTACATTTGAAAATTTCGTTCTAGGACATTTGGTTTGAGCGCAATCCTCAAACTTAGGTCAAAAAAGCCATTTAAGCCTTTTCACAGTGAGATCTATGCGATATGGCCGAGAAATGTAATTTTGATGTTAACTCCCAAACCGCTGCGCAGAAGTCAACCAAACTTCACCCAATAGTGTATTGTATCACAATCTAGTAGTTACATTTGAAAATTTTGTTCTAGGACATTTTGTTTGAACGCAATCATCAAACTTAATTAAAAAAGTCATTTAAGCCTTTTCACAGTGAGATCTATGCGATATGGCCGAGAAATGTAATTTTGATGTTAACTCCCAAACCGCTGCGCAGAAGTCAACCAAACTTCACCCAATAGTGTATTGTATCACAATCTATTAGTTACATTTGAAAATTTTGTTCTAGGACATTTTGTTTGAGCGCAATCCTCAAACTTAGGTCAAAAAAGCCATTTAAGCCTTTTCACAGTGAGATCTATGCGATATGGCCGAGAAATGTAATTTTGATGTTAACTCCCAAACCGCTGCGCAGAAGTCAACCAAACTTCACCCAATAGTGTATTGTATCACAATCTAGTAGTTACATTTTAAAATTTCGTTCAAGGACATTTGGTTTGAGAGCAATTATTAAACTTAGGTCAAAAAAGCCATTTAAGCCTTTTCACAGTGAGATCTATGCGATATGGCCGAGAAATGTAATTTTGATGTTAACTCCCAAACCGCTGCGCAGAAGTAAACCAAACTTCACCCATTAGTGTATTGTATCACAATCTAGTAGTTACATGTGGAAATTTGGTTCTAGGACATTTGATTTGAGCGCAATCCTCAAACTTAGGTCAAAAAAGCCATTTAAGCCTTTTCACAGTGAGATCTATGCGATATGGCCGAGAAATGTAATTTTGATGTTAACTCCCAAACCGCTGCGCAGAAGTCAACAAAACTTCACCCAATAGTGTATTGTATCACATTCTAGTAGTTACATTTTAAAATTTCGTTCAAGGACATTTGGTTTGAGCGCAATTATTAAACTTAGGTCAAAAAAGCCATTTAAGCCTTTTCACAGTGAGATCTATGCGATATGGCCGAGAAATGTAATTTTGATGTTAACTCCCAAACCGCTGCGCAGAAGTAAACCAAACTTCACCCATTAGTGTATTGTATCACAATCTAGTAGTTACATGTGGAAATTTGGTTCTAGGACATTTGATTTGAGCGCAATCCTCAAACTTAGGTCAAAAAAGCCATTTAAGCCTTTTCACAGTGAGATCTATGCGATATGGCCGAGAAATGTAATTTTGATGTTAACTCCCAAACCGCTGCGCAGAAGTCAACCAAACTTCACCCAATAGTGTATTGTATCACATTCTAGTAGTTACATTTGAAAATTTCGTTCTAGGACATTTGGTTTGAGCGCAATTATTAAACTTAGGTCAAAAAAGCCATTTAAGCCTTTTCACAGTGAGATCTATGCGATATGGCCGAGAAATGTAATTTTGATGTTAACTCCCAAACCGCTGCGCAGAAGTAAACCAAACTTCACCCATTAGTGTATTGTATCACAATCTAGTAGTTACATGTGGAAATTTGGTTCTAGGACATTTGATTTTAGCGCAATCCTCAAACTTAGGTCAAAAAAGCCATTTAAGCCTTTTCACAGTGAGATCTATGCGATATGGCCAAGAAATGTAATTTTGATGTTAACTCCCAAACCGCTGCGCAGAAGTCAACCAAACTTCACCCAATAGTGTATTGTATCACAATCTACTAGTTACATTTGAAAATTTTGTTCTAGGAAATTTTGTTTGAGCGCAATCATCAAACTTAATTAAAAAAGTCATTTAAGCCTTTTCACAGTGAGATCTATGCGATATGGCCGAGAAATGTAATTTTGATGTTAACTCCCAAACCGCTGCGCAAAAGTCAACCAAACTTCACCCATTAGTGTATTGTATCACAATCTAGTAGTTACATGTGGAAATTTGGTTCTAGGACATTTGATTTGAGCGCAATCCTCAAACTTAGGTCAAAAAAGCCATTTAAGCCTTTTCACAGTGAGATCTATGCGATATGGCCGAGAAATGTAATTTTGATGTTAACTCCCAAACCGCTGCGCAGAAGTCAACCAAACTTCACCCAATAGTGTATTGTATCACAATCTAGTAGTTACATTTGAAAATTTTGTTCTAGGAAATTTTGTTTGAGCGCAATCATCAAACTTAATTAAAAAAGTCATTTAAGCCTTTTCACAGTGAGATCTATGCGATATGGCCGAGAAATGTAATTTTGATGTTAACTCCCAAACCGCTGCGCAGAAGTCAACCAAACTTCACCCATTAGTGTATTTTATCACAATCTAGTAGTTACATGTGGAAATTTGGTTCTAGGACATTTGATTTGAGCGCAATCCTCAAACTTAGGTCAAAAAAGCCATTTAAGCCTTTTCACAGTGAGATCTATGCGATATGGCCGAGAAATGTAATTTTGATGTTAACTCCCAAACCGCTGCGCAGAAGTCAACCAAACTTCACCCAATAGTGTATTGTATCACATTCTAGTAGTTACATTTGAAAATTTCGTTCTAGGACATTTGGTTTGAGCGCAATCCTCAAACTTAGGTCAAAAAAGCCATTTAAGCCTTTTCACAGTGAGATCTATGCGATATGGCCGAGAAATGTAATTTTGATGTTAACTCCCAAACCGCTGCGCAGAAGTCAACCAAACTTCACCCAATAGTATATTGTATCACAATCTAGTAGTTACATTTGAAAATTTTGTTCTAGGACATTTTGTTTGAACGCAATCATCAAACTTAATTAAAAAAGTCATTTAAGCCTTTTCACAGTGAGATCTATGCGATATGGCCGAGAAATGTAAATTTGATGTTAACTCCCAAACCGCTGCGCAGAAGTCAACCAAACTTCACCCAATAGTGTATTGTATCACAATCTAGTAGTTACATTTGAAAATTTTGTTCTAGGACATTTTGTTTGAGCGCAATCCTCAAATTTAGGTCAAAAAAGCCATTTAAGCCTTTTCACAGTGAGATCTATGCGATATGGCCGAGAAATGTAATTTTGATGTTAACTCCCAAACCGCTGCGCAGAAGTCAACCAAACTTCACCCAATAGTGTATTGTATCACAATCTAGTAGTTACATTTGAAAATTTTGTTCTAGGAAATTTTGTTTGAGCGCAATCATCAAACTTAATTAAAAAAGTCATTTAAGCCTTTGCACAGTGAGATCTATGCGATATGGCCGAGAAATGTAATTTTGATGTTAACTCCCAAACCGCTGCGCAGAAGTCAACCAAACTTCACCCATTAGTGTATTTTATCACAATCTAGTAGTTACATGTGGAAATTTGGTTCTAGGACATTTGATTTGAGCGCAATCCTCAAACTTAGGTCAAAAAAGCCATTTAAGCCTTTTCACAGTGAGATCTATGCGATATGGCCGAGAAATGTAATTTTGATAACTCCCAAACCGCTGCGCAGAAGTCAACCAAACTTCACCCAATAGTGTATTGTATCACAATCTAGTAGTTACATTTGAAAATTTTGTTCTAGGAAATTTTGTTTGAGCGCAATCATCAAACTTAATTAAAAAAGTCATTTAAGCCTTTTCACAGTGAGATCTATGCGATATGGCCGAGAAATGTAATTTTGATGTTAACTCCCAAACCGCTGCGCAGAAGTCAACCAAACTTCACCCATTAGTGTATTTTATCACAATCTAGTAGTTACATGTGGAAATTTGGTTCTAGGACATTTGATTTGAGCGCAATCCTCAAACTTAGGTCAAAAAAGCCATTTAAGCCTTTTCACAGTGAGATCTATGCGATATGGCCGAGAAATGTAATTTTGATGTTCACTCCCAAACCGCTGCGCAGAAGTCAACCAAACTTCACCCAATAGTGTATTCTATCACAATCTAGTAGTTACATTTGAAAATTTTGTTCTAGGAAATTTTGTTTGAGCGCAATCATCAAACTTAATTAAAAAAGTCATTTAAGCCTTTTCACAGTGAGATCTATGCGATATGGCCGAGAAATGTAATTTTGATGTTAACTCCCAAACCGCTGCGCAGAAGTCAACCAAACTTCACCCAATAGTGTATTGTATCACAATCTAGTAGTTACATTTGAAAATTTTGTTCTAGGAAATTTTGTTTGAGCGCAATCATCAAACTTAATTAAAAAAGTCATTTAAGCCTTTTCACAGTGAGATCTATGCGATATGGCCGAGAAATGTAATTTTGATGTTAACTCCCAAACCGCTGCGCAGAAGTCAACCAAACTTCACCCATTAGTGTATTTTATCACAATCTAGTAGTTACATTTGAAAATTTTGTTCTAGGAAATTTTGTTTGAGCGCAATCATCAAACTTAATTAAAAAAGTCATTTAATCCTTTTCACAGTGAGATCTATGCGATATGGCCGAGAAATGTAATTTTGATGTTAACTCCCAAACCGCTGCGCAGAAGTCAACCAAACTTCACCCATTAGTGTATTTTATCACAATCTAGTAGTTACATGTGGAAATTTGGTTCTAGGACATTTGATTTGAGCGCAATCCTCAAACTTAGGTCAAAAAAGCCATTTAAGCCTTTTCACAGTGAGATCTATGCGATATGGCCGAGAAATGTAATTTTGATGTTAACTCCCAAACCGCTGCGCAGAAGTCAACCAAACTTCACCCAATAGTGTATTGTATCACAATCTAGTAGTTACATTTAAAAATTTTGTTCTAGGAGATTTTGTTTGAACGCAATCATCAAACTTAATTAAAAAAGTCATTTAAGCCTTTTCACAGTGAGATCTATGCGATATGGCCGAGAAATGTAATTTTGATGTTAACTCCCAAACCGCTGCGCAGAAGTCAACCAAACTTCACCCAATAGTGTATTGTATCACAATCTAGTAGTTACATTTGAAAATTTTGTTCTAGGAAATTTTGTTTGAGCGCAATCATCAAACTTAATTAAAAAAGTCATTTAAGCCTTTTCACAGTGAGATCTATGCGATATGGCCGAGAAATGTAATTTTGATGTTAACTCCCAAACCGCTGCGCAGAAGTCAACCAAACTTCACCCATTAGTGTATTTTATCACAATCTAGTAGTTACATGTGGAAATTTGGTTCTAGGACATTTGATTTGAGCGCAATCCTCAAACTTAGGTCAAAAAAGCCATTTAAGCCTTTTCACAGTGAGATCTATGCGATATGGCCGAGAAATGTAATTTTGATGTTAACTCCCAAACCGCTGCGCAGAAGTCAACCAAACTTCACCCAATAGTGTATTGTATCACATTCTAGTAGTTACATTTGAAAATTTCGTTCTAGGACATTTGGTTTGAGCGCAATCCTCAAACTTAGGTCAAAAAAGCCATTTAAGCCTTTTCACAGTGAGATCTATGCGATATGGCCGAGAAATGTAATTTTGATGTTAATTCCCAAACCGCTGCGCAGAAGTCAACCAAACTTCACCCAATAGTGTATTGTATCACAATCTAGTAGTTACATTTGAAAATTTTGTTCTAGGACATTTTGTTTGAACGCAATCATCAAACTTAATTAAAAAAGTCATTTAAGCCTTTTCACAGTGAGATCTATGCGATATGGCCGAGAAATGTAATTTTGATGTTAACTCCCAAACCGCTGCGCAGAAGTCAACCAAACTTCACCCAATAGTGTATTGTATCACAATCTAGTAGTTACATTTGAAAATTTTGTTCTAGGACATTTTGTTTGAGCGCAATCCTCAAACTTAGGTCAAAAAAGCCATTTAAGCCTTTTCACAGTGAGATCAATGCTATATGGCCGAGAAATGTAATTTTGATGTTAACTCCCAAACCGCTGCGCAGAAGTCAACCAAACTTCACCCATTAGTGTATTTTATCACAATCTAGTAGTTACATGTGGAAATTTGGTTCTAGGACATTTGATTTGAGCGCAATCCTCAAACTTAGGTCAAAAAAGCCATTTAAGCCTTTTCACAGTGAGATCTATGCGATATGGCCGAGAAATGTAATTTTGATGTTAACTCCCAAACCGCTGCGCAGAAGTCAACCAAACTTCACCCAATAGTGTATTGTATCACAATCTAGTAGTTACATTTAAAAATTTTGTTCTAGGAGATTTTGTTTGAACGCAATCATCAAACTTAATTAAAAAAGTCATTTAAGCCTTTTCACAGTGAGATCTATGCGATATGGCCGAGAAATGTAATTTTGATGTTAACTCCCAAACCGCTGCGCAGAAGTCAACCAAACTTCACCCAATAGTGTATTGTATCACAATCTAGTAGTTACATTTGAAAATTTTGTTCTAGGAAATTTTGTTTGAGCGCAATCATCAAACTTAATTAAAAAAGTCATTTAAGCCTTTTCACAGTGAGATCTATGCGATATGGCCGAGAAATGTAATTTTGATGTTAACTCCCAAACCGCTGCGCAGAAGTCAACCAAACTTCACCCATTAGTGTATTTTATCACAATCTAGTAGTTACATGTGGAAATTTGGTTCTAGGACATTTGATTTGAGCGCAATCCTCAAACTTAGGTCAAAAAAGCCATTTAAGCCTTTTCACAGTGAGATCTATGCGATATGGCCGAGAAATGTAATTTTGATGTTCACTCCCAAACCGCTGCGCAGAAGTCAACCAAACTTCACCCAATAGTGTATTGTATCACAATCTAGTAGTTACATTTGAAAATTTTGTTCTAGGAAATTTTGTTTGAGCGCAATCATCAAACTTAATTAAAAAAGTCATTTAAGCCTTTTCACAGTGAGATCTATGCGATATGGCCGAGAAATGTAATTTTTAAGTTAACTCCCAAACCGCTGCGCAGAAGTCAATCAAACTTCACCCATTAGTGTATTTTATCACAATCTAGTAGTTACATGTGGAAATTTGGTTCTAGGACATTTGATTTGAGCGCAATCCTCAAACTTAGGTCAAAAAAGCCATTTAAGCCTTTTCACAGTGAGATCTATGCGATATGGCCGAGAAATGTAATTTTGATGTTAACTCCCAAACCGCTGCGCAGAAATCAACCAAACTTCACCCAATAGTGTATTGTATCACATTCTAGTAGTTACATTTGAAAATTTCGTTCTAGGACATTTGGTTTGAGCGCAATCCTCAAACTTAGGTCAAAAAAGCCATTTAAGCCTTTTCACAGTGAGATCTATGCGATATGGCCGAGAAATGTAATTTTGATGTTAATTCCCAAACCGCTGCGCAGAAGTCAACCAAACTTCACCCAATAGTGTATTGTATCACAATCTAGTAGTTACATTTGAAAATTTTGTTCTAGGACATTTTGTTTGAACGCAATCATCAAACTTAATTAAAAAAGTCATTTAAGCCTTTTCACAGTGAGATCTATGCGATATGGCCGAGAAATGTAATTTTGATGTTCACTCCCAAACCGCTGCGCAGAAGTCAACCAAACTTCACCCAATAGTGTATTGTATCACAATCTAGTAGTTACATTTGAAAATTTTGTTCTAGGAAATTTTGTTTGAGCGCAATCATCAAACTTAATTAAAAAAGTCATTTAAACCTTTTCACAGTGAGATCTATGCGATATGGCCGAGAAATGTAATTTTTAAGTTAACTCCCAAACCGCTGCGCAGAAGTCAATCAAACTTCACCCATTAGTGTATTTTATCACAATCTAGTAGTTACATGTGGAAATTTGGTTCTAGGACATTTGATTTGAGCGCAATCCTCAAACTTAGGTCAAAAAAGCCATTTAAGCCTTTTCACAGTGAGATCTATGCGATATGGCCGAGAAATGTAATTTTGATGTTAACTCCCAAACCGCTGCGCAGAAGTCAACCAAACTTCACCCAATAGTGTATTGTATCACATTCTAGTAGTTACATTTGAAAATTTCGTTCTAGGACATTTGGTTTGAGCGCAATCCTCAAACTTAGGTCAAAAAAGCCATTTAAGCCTTTTCACAGTGAGATCTATGCGATATGGCCGAGAAATGTAATTTTGATGTTAATTCCCAAACCGCTGCGCAGAAGTCAACCAAACTTCACCCAATAGTGTATTGTATCACAATCTAGTAGTTACATTTGAAAATTTTGTTCTAGGACATTTTGTTTGAACGCAATCATCAAACTTAATTAAAAAAGTCATTTAAGCCTTTTCACAGTGAGATCTATGCGATATGGCCGAGAAATGTAATTTTGATGTTAACTCCCAAACCGCTGCGCAGAAGTCAACCAAACTTCACCCAATAGTGTATTGTATCACAATCTAGTAGTTACATTTGAAAATTTTGTTCTAGGACATTTTGTTTGAGCGCAATCCTCAAACTTAGGTCAAAAAAGCCATTTAAGCCTTTTCACAGTGAGATCAATGCTATATGGCCGAGAAATGTAATTTTGATGTTAACTCCCAAACCGCTGCGCAGAAGTCAACCAAACTTCACCCATTAGTGTATTTTATCACAATCTAGTAGTTACATGTGGAAATTTGGTTCTAGGACATTTGATTTGAGCGCAATCCTCAAACTTAGGTCAAAAAAGCCATTTAAGCCTTTTCACAGTGAGATCTATGCGATATGGCCGAGAAATGTAATTTTGATGTTAACTCCCAAACCGCTGCGCAGAAGTCAACCAAACTTCACCCAATAGTGTATTGTATCACAATCTAGTAGTTACATTTAAAAATTTTGTTCTAGGAGATTTTGTTTGAACGCAATCATCAAACTTAATTAAAAAAGTCATTTAAGCCTTTTCACAGTGAGATCTATGCGATATGGCCGAGAAATGTAATTTTGATGTTAACTCCCAAACCGCTGCGCAGAAGTCAACCAAACTTCACCCATTAGTGTATTTTATCACAATCTAGTAGTTACATGTGGAAATTTGGTTCTAGGACATTTGATTTGAGCGCAATCCTCAAACTTAGGTCAAAAAAGCCATTTAAGCCTTTTCACAGTGAGATCTATGCGATATGGCCGAGAAATGTAATTTTGATGTTCACTCCCAAACCGCTGCGCAGAAGTCAACCAAACTTCACCCAATAGTGTATTGTATCACAATCTAGTAGTTACATTTGAAAATTTTGTTCTAGGAAATTTTGTTTGAGCGCAATCATCAAACTTAATTAAAAAAGTCATTTAAGCCTTTTCACAGTGAGATCTATGCGATATGGCCGAGAAATGTAATTTTTAAGTTAACTCCCAAACCGCTGCGCAGAAGTCAATCAAACTTCACCCATTAGTGTATTTTATCACAATCTAGTAGTTACATGTGGAAATTTGGTTCTAGGACATTTGATTTGAGCGCAATCCTCAAACTTAGGTCAAAAAAGCCATTTAAGCCTTTTCACAGTGAGATCTATGCGATATGGCCGAGAAATGTAATTTTGATGTTAACTCCCAAACCGCTGCGCAGAAATCAACCAAACTTCACCCAATAGTGTATTGTATCACATTCTAGTAGTTACATTTGAAAATTTCGTTCTAGGACATTTGGTTTGAGCGCAATCCTCAAACTTAGGTCAAAAAAGCCATTTAAGCCTTTTCACAGTGAGATCTATGCGATATGGCCGAGAAATGTAATTTTGATGTTAATTCCCAAACCGCTGCGCAGAAGTCAACCAAACTTCACCCAATAGTGTATTGTATCACAATCTAGTAGTTACATTTGAAAATTTTGTTCTAGGACATTTTGTTTGAACGCAATCATCAAACTTAATTAAAAAAGTCATTTAAGCCTTTTCACAGTGAGATCTATGCGATATGGCCGAGAAATGTAATTTTGATGTTAACTCCCAAACCGCTGCGCAGAAGTCAACCAAACTTCACCCAATAGTGTATTGTATCACAATCTAGTAGTTACATTTGAAAATTTTGTTCTAGGACATTTTGTTTGAGCGCAATCCTCAAACTTAGGTCAAAAAAGCCATTTAAGCCTTTTCACAGTGAGATCAATGCTATATGGCCGAGAAATGTAATTTTGATGTTAACTCCCAAACCGCTGCGCAGAAGTCAACCAAACTTCACCCAATAGTGTATTGTATCACAATCTAGTAGTTACATTTTAAAATTTCGTTCAAGGACATTTGGTTTGAGCGCAATTATTAAACTTAGGTCAAAAAAGCCATTTAAGCCTTTTCACAGTGAGATCTATGCGATATGGCCGAGAAATGTAATTTTGATGTTAACTCCCAAACCGCTGCGCAGAAGTAAACCAAACTTCACCCATTAGTGTATTGTATCACAATCTAGTAGTTACATGTGGAAATTTGGTTCTAGGACATTTGATTTGAGCGCAATCCTCAAACTTAGGTCAAAAAAGCCATTTAAGCCTTTTCACAGTGAGATCTATGCGATATGGCCGAGAAATGTAATTTTGATGTTCACTCCCAAACCGCTGCGCAGAAGTCAACCAAACTTCACCCAATAGTGTATTGTATCACAATCTAGTAGTTACATTTGAAAATTTTGTTCTAGGAAATTTTGTTTGAGCGCAATCATCAAACTTAATTAAAAAAGTCATTTAAGCCTTTTCACAGTGAGATCTATGCGATATGGCCGAGAAATGTAATTTTTAAGTTAACTCCCAAACCGCTGCGCAGAAGTCAATCAAACTTCACCCATTAGTGTATTTTATCACAATCTAGTAGTTACATGTGGAAATTTGGTTCTAGGACATTTGATTTGAGCGCAATCCTCAAACTTAGGTCAAAAAAGCCATTTAAGCCTTTTCACAGTGAGATCTATGCGATATGGCCGAGAAATGTAATTTTGATGTTAACTCCCAAACCGCTGCGCAGAAGTCAACCAAACTTCACCCAATAGTGTATTGTATCACATTCTAGTAGTTACATTTGAAAATTTCGTTCTAGGACATTTGGTTTGAGCGCAATCCTCAAACTTAGGTCAAAAAAGCCATTTAAGCCTTTTCACAGTGAGATCTATGCGATATGGCCGAGAAATGTAATTTTGATGTTAATTCCCAAACCGCTGCGCAGAAGTCAACCAAACTTCACCCAATAGTGTATTGTATCACAATCTAGTAGTTACATTTGAAAATTTTGTTCTAGGACATTTTGTTTGAACGCAATCATCAAACTTAATTAAAAAAGTCATTTAAGCCTTTTCACAGTGAGATCTATGCGATATGGCCGAGAAATGTAATTTTGATGTTAACTCCCAAACCGCTGCGCAGAAGTCAACCAAACTTCACCCAATAGTGTATTGTATCACAATCTAGTAGTTACATTTGAAAATTTTGTTCTAGGACATTTTGTTTGAGCGCAATCCTCAAACTTAGGTCAAAAAAGCCATTTAAGCCTTTTCACAGTGAGATCTATGCTATATGGCCGAGAAATGTAATTTTGATGTTAACTCCCAAACCGCTGCGCAGAAGTCAACCAAACTTCACCCAATAGTGTATTGTATCACAATCTAGTAGTTACATTTGAAAATTTTGTTCTAGGACATTTTGTTTGAACGCAATCATCAAACTTAATTAAAAAAGTCATTTAAGCCTTTTCACAGTGAGATCTATGCTATATGGCCGAGAAATGTAATTTTGATAACTCCCAAACCGCTGCGCAGAAGTCAACCAAACTTCACCCAATAGTGTATTGTATCACAATCTAGTAGTTACATTTGAAAATTTTGTTCTAGGAAATTTTGTTTGAGCGCAATCATCAAACTTAATTAAAAAAGTCATTTAAGCCTTTTCACAGTGAGATCTATGCGATATGGCCGAGTAATGTAATTTTGATGTTAACTCCCAAACCGCTGCGCAGAAGTCAACCAAACTTCACCCAATAGTGTATTGTATCAAAATCTAGTAGTTACATTTGAAAATTTTGTTCTAGGAAATTTTGTTTGAGCGCAATCATCAAACTTAATTAAAAAAGTCATTTAAGCCTTTTCACAGTGAGATCTATGCGATATGGCCGAGAAATGTAATTTTGATGTTAACTCCCAAACCGCTGCGCAGAAGTCAACCAAACTTCAACCATTAGTGTATTGTATCACAATCTAGTAGTTACATGTGGAAATTTGGTTCTAGGACATTTGATTTGAGCGCAATCCTCAAACTTAGGTCAAAAAAGCCATTTAAGCCTTTTCACAGTGAGATCTATGCGATATGGCCGAGAAATGTAATTTTGATGTTGACTCCCAAACCGCTGCGCAGAAGTCAACCAAACTTCACCCAATAGTGTATTGTATCACAATCTAGTAGTTACATTTGAAAATTTTGTTCTAGGACATTTTGTTTGAACGCAATCATCAAACTTAATTAAAAAAGTCATTTAAGCCTTTTCACAGTGAGATCTATGCGATATGGCCGAGAAATGTAATTTTGATGTTAACTCCCAAACCGCTGCGCAGAAGTCAACCAAACTTCACCCATTAGTGTATTGTATCACAATCTAGTAGTTACATGTGAAAATTTGGTTCTAGGACATTTGATTTGAGCGCAATCCTCAAACTTAGGTCAAAAAAGCCATTTAAGCCTTTTCACAGTGAGATCTATGCGATATGGCCGAGAAATGTAAATTTGATGTTAACTCCCAAACCGCTGCGCAGAAGTCAACCAAACTTCACCCAATAGTGTATTGTATCACATTCTAGTAGTTACATTTGAAAATTTCGTTCTAGGACATTTGGTTTGAGCGCAATTATTAAACTTAGGTCAAAAAAGCCATTTAAGCCTTTTCACAGTGAGATCTATGCGATATGGCCGAGAAATGTAATTTTGATGTTAACTCCCAAACCGCTGCGCAGAAGTCAACCAAACTTCACCCAATAGTGTATTGTATCACAATCTAGTAGTTACATTTGAAAATTTTGTTCTAGGACATTTTGTTTGAACGCAATCATCAAACTTAATTAAAAAAGTCATTTAAGCCTTTTCACAGTGAGATCTATGCGATATGGCCGAGAAATGTAATTTTGATGTTAACTCCCAAACCGCTGCGCAGAAGTCAACCAAACTTCACCCAATAGTGTATTGTATCACAATCTAGTAGTTACATTTGAAAATTTTGTTCTAGGAAATTTTGTTTGAGCGCAATCATCAAACTTAATTAAAAAAGTCATTTAAGCCTTTTCACAGTGAGGTCTATGCGATATGGCCGAGAAATGTAATTTTGATGTTAACTCCCAAACCGCTGCGCAGAAGTCAACCAAACTTCACCCATTAGTGTATTGTATCACAATCTAGTAGTTACATGTGGAAATTTGGTTATTGGACATTTGATTTGAGCGCAATCCTCAAACTTAGGTCAAAAAAGCCATTTAAGCCTTTTCACAGTGAGATCCAGGCGATATGGCCGAGAAATGTAATTTTGATGTTAACTCCCAAACCGCTGCGCAGAAGTCAACCAAACTTCACCCATTAGTGTATTGTATCACAATCTAGTAGTTACATTTGGAAATTTGGTTCTAGGACATTTGATTTGAGCGCAATCCTCAAACTTAGGTCAAAAAAGCCATTTAAGCCTTTTCACAGTGAGATCTATGCGATATGGCCGAGAAATGTAATTTTGATGTTAAAACCCACACCGCTGCGCAGAAGTCAACCAAACTTCACCCAATAGTGTATTGTATCACATTCTAGTAGTTACATTTGAAAATTTCGTTCTAGGACATTTGGTTTGAGCGCAATCATTAAACTTAGGTCAAAAAAGCCATTTAAGCCTTTTCACAGTGAGATCTATGCGATATGGCCGAGAAATGTAATTTTGATGTTAACTCCCAAACCGCTGCGCAGAAGTCAACCAAACTTCACCCAATAGTGTATTGTATCACAATCTAGTAGTTACATTTGAAAATTTTGTTCTAGGAAATTTTGTTTGAGCGCAATCATCAAACTTAATTAAAAAAGTCATTTAAGCCTTTTCACAGTGAGATCTATGCGATATGGCCGAGAAATGTAATTTTGATGTTAACTCCCAAACCGCTGCGCAGAAGTCAACCAAACTTCACCCATTAGTGTATTGTATCACAATCTAGTAGTTACATGTGAAAATTTGGTTCTAGGACATTTGATTTGAGCGCAATCCTCAAACTTAGGTCAAAAAAGCCATTTAAGCCTTTTCACAGTGAGATCTATGCGATATGGCCAAGAAATGTAATTTTGATGTTAACTCCCAAACCGCTGCGCAGAAGTCAACCAAACTTCACCCATTAGTGTATTGTATCACATTCTAGTAGTTACATTTGAAAATTTCGTTCTAGGACATTTGGTTTGAGCGCAATTATTAAACTTAGGTCAAAAAAGCCATTTAAGCCTTTTCACAGTGAGATCTATGCGATATGGCCGAGAAATGTAATTTTGATGTTAACTCCCAAACCGCTGCGCAGAAGTCAACTAAACTTCACCCATTAGTGTATTGTATCACAATCTAGTAGTTACATGTGGAAATTTGGTTCTAGGACATTTGATTTGAGCGCAATCCTCAAACTTAGGTCAAAAAAGCCATTTAAGCCTTTTCACAGTGAGATCTATGCGATATGGCCGAGAAATGTAATTTTGATGTTGACTCCCAAACCGCTGCGCAGAAGTCAACCAAACTTCACCCAATAGTGTATTGTATCACAATCTAGTAGTTACATTTGAAAATTTTGTTCTAGGACATTTTGTTTGAACGCAATCATCAAACTTAATTAAAAAAGTCATTTAAGCCTTTTCACAGTGAGATCTATGCTATATGGCCGAGAAATGTAATTTTGATAACTCCCAAACCGCTGCGCAGAAGTCAACCAAACTTCACCCAATAGTGTATTGTATCACAATCTAGTAGTTACATTTGAAAATTTTGTTCTAGGAAATTTTGTTTGAGCGCAATCATCAAACTTAATTAAAAAAGTCATTTAAGCCTTTTCACAGTGAGATCTATGCGATATGGCCGAGAAATGTAAATTTGATGTTAACTCCCAAACCGCTGTGCAGAAGTCAACCAAACTTCACCCAATAGTGTATTGTATCACAATCTAGTAGTTACATTTGAAAATTTTGTTCTAGGACATTTTGTTTGAACGCAATCATTAAACTTAGGTCTAAAAAGCCATTTAAGCCTTTTCACAGTGAGATCTATGCGATATGGCCGAGAAATGTAATTTTGATGTTAACTCCCAAACCGCTGCGCAGAAGTCAACCAAACTTCACCCAATAGTGTATTGTATCACAATCTAGTAGTTACATTTGAAAATTTTGTTCTAGGAAATTTTGTTTGAGCGCAATCATCAAACTTAATTAAAAAAGTCATTTAAGCCTTTTCACAGTGAGATCTATGCGATATGGCCGAGAAATGTAATTTTGATGTTAACTCCCAAACCGCTGCGCAGAAGTCAACTAAACTTCACCCATTAGTGTATTGTATCACAATCTAGTAGTTACATGTGGAAATTTGGTTCTAGGACATTTGATTTGAGCGCAATCCTCAAACTTAGGTCAAAAAAGCCATTTAAGCCTTTTCACAGTGAGATCTATGCGATATGGCCGAGAAATGTAATTTTGATGTTAACTCCCAAACCGCTGCGCAGAAGTCAACCAAACTTCACCCAATAGTGTATTGTATCACATTCTAGTAGTTACATTTTAAAATTTCGTTCTAGGACATTTGGTTTGAGCGCAATTATTAAACTTAGGTCAAAAAAGCCATTTAAGCCTTTTCACAGTGAGATCTATGCGATATGGCCGAGAAATGTAATTTTGATGTTAACTCCCAAACCGCTGCGCAGAAGTCAACTAAACTTCACCCATTAGTGTATTGTATCACAATCTAGTAGTTACATGTGGAAATTTGGTTCTAGGACATTTGATTTGAGCGCAATCCTCAAACTTAGGTCAAAAAAGCCATTTAAGCCTTTTCACAGTGAGATCTATGCGATATGGCCGAGAAATGTAATTTTGATGTCAACTCCCAAACCGCTGCGCAGAAGTCAACCAAACTTCACCCAATAGTGTATTGTATCACATTCTAGTAGTTACATTTGAAAATTTCGTTCTAGGAAATTTTGTTTGAGCGCAATCATCAAACTTAATTAAAAAAGTCATTTAAGCCTTTTCACAGTGAGATCTATGCGATATGGCCGAGAAATGTAATTTTGATGTTAACTCCCAAACCGCTGCGCAGAAGTCAACCAAACTTCACCCATTAGTGTATTGTATCACAATCTAGTAGTTACATGTGGAAATTTGGTTCTAGGACATTTGATTTGAGCGCAATCCTCAAACTTAGGTCAAAAAAGCCATTTAAGCCTTTTCACAGTGAGATCTATGCGATATGGCCGAGAAATGTAATTTTGATGTTAACTCCCAAACCGCTGCGCAGAAGTCAACCAAACTTCACCCAATAGTGTATTGTATCACATTCTAGTAGTTACATTTTAAAATTTCGTTCTAGGACATTTGGTTTGAGCGCAATTATTAAACTTAGGTCAAAAAAGCCATTTAAGCCTTTTCACAGTGAGATCTATGCGATATGGCCGAGAAATGTAATTTTGATGTTAACTCCCAAACCGCTGCGCAGAAGTCAACTAAACTTCACCCATTAGTGTATTGTATCACAATCTAGTAGTTACATGTGGAAATTTGGTTCTAGGACATTTGATTTGAGCGCAATCCTCAAACTTAGGTCAAAAAAGCCATTTAAGCCTTTTCACAGTGAGATCTATGCGATATGGCCGAGAAATGTAATTTTGATGTTGACTCCCAAACCGCTGCGCAGAAGTCAACCAAACTTCACCCAATAGTGTATTGTATCACAATCTAGTAGTTACATTTGAAAATTTTGTTCTAGGACATTTTGTTTGAACGCAATCATCAAACTTAATTAAAAAAGTCATTTAAGCCTTTTCACAGTGAGATCTATGCGATATGGCCGAGAAATGTAATTTTGATGTTAACTCCCAAACCGCTGCGCAGAAGTCAACCAAACTTCACCCAATAGTGTATTGTATCACAATCTAGTAGTTACATTTGAAAATTTTGTTCTAGGAAATTTTGTTTGAGCGCAATCATCAAACTTAATTAAAAAAGTCATTTAAGCCTTTTCACAGTGAGATCTATGCGATATGGCCGAGTAATGTAATTTTTATGTTAACTCCCAAACCGCTGCGCAGAAGTCAACCAAACTTCACCCAATAGTGTATTGTATCAAAATCTAGTAGTTACATTTGAAAATTTTGTTCTAGGAAATTTTGTTTGAGCGCAATCATCAAACTTAATTAAAAAAGTCATTTAAGCCTTTTCACAGTGAGATCTATGCGATATGGCCGAGAAATGTAATTTTGATGTTAACTCCCAAACCGCTGCGCAGAAGTCAACCAAACTTCACCCATTAGTGTATTGTATCACAATCTAGTAGTTACATGTGGAAATTTGGTTCTAGGACATTTGATTTGAGCGCAATCCTCAAACTTAGGTCAAAAAAGCCATTTAAGCCTTTTCACAGTGAGATCTATGCGATATGGCCGAGAAATGTAATTTTGATGTTGACTCCCAAACCGCTGCGCAGAAGTCAACCAAACTTCACCCAATAGTGTATTGTATCACAATCTAGTAGTTACATTTGAAAATTTTGTTCTAGGACATTTTGTTTGAACGCAATCATCAAACTTAATTAAAAAAGTCATTTAAGCCTTTTCACAGTGAGATCTATGCGATATGGCCGAGAAATGTAATTTTGATGTTAACTCCCAAACCGCTGCGCAGAAGTCAACCAAACTTCACCCATTAGTGTATTGTATCACAATCTAGTAGTTACATGTGAAAATTTGGTTCTAGGACATTTGATTTGAGCGCAATCCTCAAACTTAGGTCAAAAAAGCCATTTAAGCCTTTTCACAGTGAGATCTATGCGATATGGCCGAGAAATGTAAATTTGATGTTAACTCCCAAACCGCTGCGCAGAAGTCAACCAAACTTCACCCAATAGTGTATTGTATCACATTCTAGTAGTTACATTTGAAAATTTCGTTCTAGGACATTTGGTTTGAGCGCAATTATTAAAATTAGGTCAAAAAAGCCATTTAAGCCTTTTCACAGTGAGATCTATGCGATATGGCCGAGAAATGTAATTTTGATGTTAACTCCCAAACCGCTGCGCAGAAGTCAACCAAACTTCACCCAATAGTGTATTGTATCACAATCTAGTAGTTACATTTGAAAATTTTGTTCTAGGACATTTTGTTTGAACGCAATCATCAAACTTAATTAAAAAAGTCATTTAAGCCTTTTCACAGTGAGATCTATGCGATATGGCCGAGAAATGTAATTTTGATGTTAACTCCCAAACCGCTGCGCAGAAGTCAACCAAACTTCACCCAATAGTGTATTGTATCACAATCTAGTAGTTACATTTGAAAATTTTGTTCTAGGAAATTTTGTTTGAGCGCAATCATCAAACTTAATTAAAAAAGTCATTTAAGCCTTTTCACAGTGAGGTCTATGCGATATGGCCGAGAAATGTAATTTTGATGTTAACTCCCAAACCGCTGCGCAGAAGTCAACCAAACTTCACCCATTAGTGTATTGTATCACAATCTAGTAGTTACATGTGGAAATTTGGTTATTGGACATTTGATTTGAGCGCAATCCTCAAACTTAGGTCAAAAAAGCCATTTAAGCCTTTTCACAGTGAGATCCAGGCGATATGGCCGAGAAATGTAATTTTGATGTTAACTCCCAAACCGCTGCGCAGAAGTCAACCAAACTTCACCCATTAGTGTATTGTATCACAATCTAGTAGTTACATGTGGAAATTTGGTTCTAGGACATTTGATTTGAGCGCAATCCTCAAACTTAGGTCAAAAAAGCCATTTAAGCCTTTTCACAGTGAGATCTATGCGATATGGCCGAGAAATGTAATTTTGATGTTAAAACCCACACCGCTGCGCAGAAGTCAACCAAACTTCACCCAATAGTGTATTGTATCACATTCTAGTAGTTACATTTGAAAATTTCGTTCTAGGACATTTGGTTTGAGCGCAATCATTAAACTTAGGTCAAAAAAGCCATTTAAGCCTTTTCACAGTGAGATCTATGCGATATGGCCGAGAAATGTAATTTTGATGTTAACTCCCAAACCGCTGCGCAGAAGTCAACTAAACTTCACCCATTAGTGTATTGTATCACAATCTAGTAGTTACATGTGGAAATTTGGTTCTAGGACATTTGATTTGAGCGCAATCCTCAAACTTAGGTCAAAAAAGCCATTTAAGCCTTTTCACAGTGAGATCTATGCGATATGGCCAAGAAATGTAATTTTGATGTTAACTCCCAAACCGCTGCGCAGAAGTCAACCAAACTTCACCCAATAGTGTATTGTATCACAATCTACTAGTTACATTTGAAAATTTTGTTCTAGGAAATTTTGTTTGAGCGCAATCATCAAACTTAATTAAAAAAGTCATTTAAGCCTTTTCACAGTGAGATCTATGCGATATGGCCGAGAAATGTAATTTTGATGTTAACTCCCAAACCGCTGCGCAAAAGTCAACCAAACTTCACCCATTAGTGTATTGTATCACAATCTAGTAGTTACATGTGGAAATTTGGTTCTAGGACATTTGATTTGAGCGCAATCCTCAAACTTAGGTCAAAAAAGCCATTTAAGCCTTTTCACAGTGAGATCTATGCGATATGGCCGAGAAATGTAATTTTGATGTTAACTCCCAAACCGCTGCGCAGAAGTCAACCAAACTTCACCCAATAGTGTATTGTATCACAATCTAGTAGTTACATTTGAAAATTTTGTTCTAGGAAATTTTGTTTGAGCGCAATCATCAAACTTAATTAAAAAAGTCATTTAAGCCTTTTCACAGTGAGATCTATGCGATATGGCCGAGAAATGTAATTTTGATGTTAACTCCCAAACCGCTGCGCAGAAGTCAACCAAACTTCACCCATTAGTGTATTTTATCACAATCTAGTAGTTACATGTGGAAATTTGGTTCTAGGACATTTGATTTGAGCGCAATCCTCAAACTTAGGTCAAAAAAGCCATTTAAGCCTTTTCACAGTGAGATCTATGCGATATGGCCGAGAAATGTAATTTTGATGTTAACTCCCAAACCGCTGCGCAGAAGTCAACCAAACTTCACCCAATAGTGTATTGTATCACATTCTAGTAGTTACATTTGAAAATTTCGTTCTAGGACATTTGGTTTGAGCGCAATCCTCAAACTTAGGTCAAAAAAGCCATTTAAGCCTTTTCACAGTGAGATCTATGCGATATGGCCGAGAAATGTAATTTTGATGTTAACTCCCAAACCGCTGCGCAGAAGTCAACCAAACTTCACCCAATAGTATATTGTATCACAATCTAGTAGTTACATTTGAAAATTTTGTTCTAGGACATTTTGTTTGAACGCAATCATCAAACTTAATTAAAAAAGTCATTTAAGCCTTTTCACAGTGAGATCTATGCGATATGGCCGAGAAATGTAAATTTGATGTTAACTCCCAAACCGCTGCGCAGAAGTCAACCAAACTTCACCCAATAGTGTATTGTATCACAATCTAGTAGTTACATTTGAAAATTTTGTTCTAGGACATTTTGTTTGAGCGCAATCCTCAAATTTAGGTCAAAAAAGCCATTTAAGCCTTTTCACAGTGAGATCTATGCGATATGGCCGAGAAATGTAATTTTGATGTTAACTCCCAAACCGCTGCGCAGAAGTCAACCAAACTTCACCCAATAGTGTATTGTATCACAATCTAGTAGTTACATTTGAAAATTTTGTTCTAGGAAATTTTGTTTGAGCGCAATCATCAAACTTAATTAAAAAAGTCATTTAAGCCTTTGCACAGTGAGATCTATGCGATATGGCCGAGAAATGTAATTTTGATGTTAACTCCCAAACCGCTGCGCAGAAGTCAACCAAACTTCACCCATTAGTGTATTTTATCACAATCTAGTAGTTACATGTGGAAATTTGGTTCTAGGACATTTGATTTGAGCGCAATCCTCAAACTTAGGTCAAAAAAGCCATTTAAGCCTTTTCACAGTGAGATCTATGCGATATGGCCGAGAAATGTAATTTTGATAACTCCCAAACCGCTGCGCAGAAGTCAACCAAACTTCACCCAATAGTGTATTGTATCACAATCTAGTAGTTACATTTGAAAATTTTGTTCTAGGAAATTTTGTTTGAGCGCAATCATCAAACTTAATTAAAAAAGTCATTTAAGCCTTTTCACAGTGAGATCTATGCGATATGGCCGAGAAATGTAATTTTGATGTTAACTCCCAAACCGCTGCGCAGAAGTCAACCAAACTTCACCCATTAGTGTATTTTATCACAATCTAGTAGTTACATGTGGAAATTTGGTTCTAGGACATTTGATTTGAGCGCAATCCTCAAACTTAGGTCAAAAAAGCCATTTAAGCCTTTTCACAGTGAGATCTATGCGATATGGCCGAGAAATGTAATTTTGATGTTCACTCCCAAACCGCTGCGCAGAAGTCAACCAAACTTCACCCAATAGTGTATTCTATCACAATCTAGTAGTTACATTTGAAAATTTTGTTCTAGGAAATTTTGTTTGAGCGCAATCATCAAACTTAATTAAAAAAGTCATTTAAGCCTTTTCACAGTGAGATCTATGCGATATGGCCGAGAAATGTAATTTTGATGTTAACTCCCAAACCGCTGCGCAGAAGTCAACCAAACTTCACCCAATAGTGTATTGTATCACAATCTAGTAGTTACATTTGAAAATTTTGTTCTAGGAAATTTTGTTTGAGCGCAATCATCAAACTTAATTAAAAAAGTCATTTAAGCCTTTTCACAGTGAGATCTATGCGATATGGCCGAGAAATGTAATTTTGATGTTAACTCCCAAACCGCTGCGCAGAAGTCAACCAAACTTCACCCATTAGTGTATTTTATCACAATCTAGTAGTTACATTTGAAAATTTTGTTCTAGGAAATTTTGTTTGAGCGCAATCATCAAACTTAATTAAAAAAGTCATTTAATCCTTTTCACAGTGAGATCTATGCGATATGGCCGAGAAATGTAATTTTGATGTTAACTCCCAAACCGCTGCGCAGAAGTCAACCAAACTTCACCCATTAGTGTATTTTATCACAATCTAGTAGTTACATGTGGAAATTTGGTTCTAGGACATTTGATTTGAGCGCAATCCTCAAACTTAGGTCAAAAAAGCCATTTAAGCCTTTTCACAGTGAGATCTATGCGATATGGCCGAGAAATGTAATTTTGATGTTAACTCCCAAACCGCTGCGCAGAAGTCAACCAAACTTCACCCAATAGTGTATTGTATCACAATCTAGTAGTTACATTTAAAAATTTTGTTCTAGGAGATTTTGTTTGAACGCAATCATCAAACTTAATTAAAAAAGTCATTTAAGCCTTTTCACAGTGAGATCTATGCGATATGGCCGAGAAATGTAATTTTGATGTTAACTCCCAAACCGCTGCGCAGAAGTCAACCAAACTTCACCCAATAGTGTATTGTATCACAATCTAGTAGTTACATTTGAAAATTTTGTTCTAGGAAATTTTGTTTGAGCGCAATCATCAAACTTAATTAAAAAAGTCATTTAAGCCTTTTCACAGTGAGATCTATGCGATATGGCCGAGAAATGTAATTTTGATGTTAACTCCCAAACCGCTGCGCAGAAGTCAACCAAACTTCACCCATTAGTGTATTTTATCACAATCTAGTAGTTACATGTGGAAATTTGGTTCTAGGACATTTGATTTGAGCGCAATCCTCAAACTTAGGTCAAAAAAGCCATTTAAGCCTTTTCACAGTGAGATCTATGCGATATGGCCGAGAAATGTAATTTTGATGTTAACTCCCAAACCGCTGCGCAGAAGTCAACCAAACTTCACCCAATAGTGTATTGTATCACATTCTAGTAGTTACATTTGAAAATTTCGTTCTAGGACATTTGGTTTGAGCGCAATCCTCAAACTTAGGTCAAAAAAGCCATTTAAGCCTTTTCACAGTGAGATCTATGCGATATGGCCGAGAAATGTAATTTTGATGTTAATTCCCAAACCGCTGCGCAGAAGTCAACCAAACTTCACCCAATAGTGTATTGTATCACAATCTAGTAGTTACATTTGAAAATTTTGTTCTAGGACATTTTGTTTGAACGCAATCATCAAACTTAATTAAAAAAGTCATTTAAGCCTTTTCACAGTGAGATCTATGCGATATGGCCGAGAAATGTAATTTTGATGTTAACTCCCAAACCGCTGCGCAGAAGTCAACCAAACTTCACCCAATAGTGTATTGTATCACAATCTAGTAGTTACATTTGAAAATTTTGTTCTAGGACATTTTGTTTGAGCGCAATCCTCAAACTTAGGTCAAAAAAGCCATTTAAGCCTTTTCACAGTGAGATCAATGCTATATGGCCGAGAAATGTAATTTTGATGTTAACTCCCAAACCGCTGCGCAGAAGTCAACCAAACTTCACCCATTAGTGTATTTTATCACAATCTAGTAGTTACATGTGGAAATTTGGTTCTAGGACATTTGATTTGAGCGCAATCCTCAAACTTAGGTCAAAAAAGCCATTTAAGCCTTTTCACAGTGAGATCTATGCGATATGGCCGAGAAATGTAATTTTGATGTTAACTCCCAAACCGCTGCGCAGAAGTCAACCAAACTTCACCCAATAGTGTATTGTATCACAATCTAGTAGTTACATTTAAAAATTTTGTTCTAGGAGATTTTGTTTGAACGCAATCATCAAACTTAATTAAAAAAGTCATTTAAGCCTTTTCACAGTGAGATCTATGCGATATGGCCGAGAAATGTAATTTTGATGTTAACTCCCAAACCGCTGCGCAGAAGTCAACCAAACTTCACCCAATAGTGTATTGTATCACAATCTAGTAGTTACATTTGAAAATTTTGTTCTAGGAAATTTTGTTTGAGCGCAATCATCAAACTTAATTAAAAAAGTCATTTAAGCCTTTTCACAGTGAGATCTATGCGATATGGCCGAGAAATGTAATTTTGATGTTAACTCCCAAACCGCTGCGCAGAAGTCAACCAAACTTCACCCATTAGTGTATTTTATCACAATCTAGTAGTTACATGTGGAAATTTGGTTCTAGGACATTTGATTTGAGCGCAATCCTCAAACTTAGGTCAAAAAAGCCATTTAAGCCTTTTCACAGTGAGATCTATGCGATATGGCCGAGAAATGTAATTTTGATGTTCACTCCCAAACCGCTGCGCAGAAGTCAACCAAACTTCACCCAATAGTGTATTGTATCACAATCTAGTAGTTACATTTGAAAATTTTGTTCTAGGAAATTTTGTTTGAGCGCAATCATCAAACTTAATTAAAAAAGTCATTTAAGCCTTTTCACAGTGAGATCTATGCGATATGGCCGAGAAATGTAATTTTTAAGTTAACTCCCAAACCGCTGCGCAGAAGTCAATCAAACTTCACCCATTAGTGTATTTTATCACAATCTAGTAGTTACATGTGGAAATTTGGTTCTAGGACATTTGATTTGAGCGCAATCCTCAAACTTAGGTCAAAAAAGCCATTTAAGCCTTTTCACAGTGAGATCTATGCGATATGGCCGAGAAATGTAATTTTGATGTTAACTCCCAAACCGCTGCGCAGAAATCAACCAAACTTCACCCAATAGTGTATTGTATCACATTCTAGTAGTTACATTTGAAAATTTCGTTCTAGGACATTTGGTTTGAGCGCAATCCTCAAACTTAGGTCAAAAAAGCCATTTAAGCCTTTTCACAGTGAGATCTATGCGATATGGCCGAGAAATGTAATTTTGATGTTAATTCCCAAACCGCTGCGCAGAAGTCAACCAAACTTCACCCAATAGTGTATTGTATCACAATCTAGTAGTTACATTTGAAAATTTTGTTCTAGGACATTTTGTTTGAACGCAATCATCAAACTTAATTAAAAAAGTCATTTAAGCCTTTTCACAGTGAGATCTATGCGATATGGCCGAGAAATGTAATTTTGATGTTCACTCCCAAACCGCTGCGCAGAAGTCAACCAAACTTCACCCAATAGTGTATTGTATCACAATCTAGTAGTTACATTTGAAAATTTTGTTCTAGGAAATTTTGTTTGAGCGCAATCATCAAACTTAATTAAAAAAGTCATTTAAACCTTTTCACAGTGAGATCTATGCGATATGGCCGAGAAATGTAATTTTTAAGTTAACTCCCAAACCGCTGCGCAGAAGTCAATCAAACTTCACCCATTAGTGTATTTTATCACAATCTAGTAGTTACATGTGGAAATTTGGTTCTAGGACATTTGATTTGAGCGCAATCCTCAAACTTAGGTCAAAAAAGCCATTTAAGCCTTTTCACAGTGAGATCTATGCGATATGGCCGAGAAATGTAATTTTGATGTTAACTCCCAAACCGCTGCGCAGAAGTCAACCAAACTTCACCCAATAGTGTATTGTATCACATTCTAGTAGTTACATTTGAAAATTTCGTTCTAGGACATTTGGTTTGAGCGCAATCCTCAAACTTAGGTCAAAAAAGCCATTTAAGCCTTTTCACAGTGAGATCTATGCGATATGGCCGAGAAATGTAATTTTGATGTTAATTCCCAAACCGCTGCGCAGAAGTCAACCAAACTTCACCCAATAGTGTATTGTATCACAATCTAGTAGTTACATTTGAAAATTTTGTTCTAGGACATTTTGTTTGAACGCAATCATCAAACTTAATTAAAAAAGTCATTTAAGCCTTTTCACAGTGAGATCTATGCGATATGGCCGAGAAATGTAATTTTGATGTTAACTCCCAAACCGCTGCGCAGAAGTCAACCAAACTTCACCCAATAGTGTATTGTATCACAATCTAGTAGTTACATTTGAAAATTTTGTTCTAGGACATTTTGTTTGAGCGCAATCCTCAAACTTAGGTCAAAAAAGCCATTTAAGCCTTTTCACAGTGAGATCAATGCTATATGGCCGAGAAATGTAATTTTGATGTTAACTCCCAAACCGCTGCGCAGAAGTCAACCAAACTTCACCCATTAGTGTATTTTATCACAATCTAGTAGTTACATGTGGAAATTTGGTTCTAGGACATTTGATTTGAGCGCAATCCTCAAACTTAGGTCAAAAAAGCCATTTAAGCCTTTTCACAGTGAGATCTATGCGATATGGCCGAGAAATGTAATTTTGATGTTAACTCCCAAACCGCTGCGCAGAAGTCAACCAAACTTCACCCAATAGTGTATTGTATCACAATCTAGTAGTTACATTTAAAAATTTTGTTCTAGGAGATTTTGCTTGAACGCAATCATCAAACTTAATTAAAAAAGTCATTTAAGCCTTTTCACAGTGAGATCTATGCGATATGGCCGAGAAATGTAATTTTGATGTTAACTCCCAAACCGCTGCGCAGAAGTCAACCAAACTTCACCCATTAGTGTATTTTATCACAATCTAGTAGTTACATGTGGAAATTTGGTTCTAGGACATTTGATTTGAGCGCAATCCTCAAACTTAGGTCAAAAAAGCCATTTAAGCCTTTTCACAGTGAGATCTATGCGATATGGCCGAGAAATGTAATTTTGATGTTCACTCCCAAACCGCTGCGCAGAAGTCAACCAAACTTCACCCAATAGTGTATTGTATCACAATCTAGTAGTTACATTTGAAAATTTTGTTCTAGGAAATTTTGTTTGAGCGCAATCATCAAACTTAATTAAAAAAGTCATTTAAGCCTTTTCACAGTGAGATCTATGCGATATGGCCGAGAAATGTAATTTTTAAGTTAACTCCCAAACCGCTGCGCAGAAGTCAATCAAACTTCACCCATTAGTGTATTTTATCACAATCTAGTAGTTACATGTGGAAATTTGGTTCTAGGACATTTGATTTGAGCGCAATCCTCAAACTTAGGTCAAAAAAGCCATTTAAGCCTTTTCACAGTGAGATCTATGCGATATGGCCGAGAAATGTAATTTTGATGTTAACTCCCAAACCGCTGCGCAGAAATCAACCAAACTTCACCCAATAGTGTATTGTATCACATTCTAGTAGTTACATTTGAAAATTTCGTTCTAGGACATTTGGTTTGAGCGCAATCCTCAAACTTAGGTCAAAAAAGCCATTTAAGCCTTTTCACAGTGAGATCTATGCGATATGGCCGAGAAATGTAATTTTGATGTTAATTCCCAAACCGCTGCGCAGAAGTCAACCAAACTTCACCCAATAGTGTATTGTATCACAATCTAGTAGTTACATTTGAAAATTTTGTTCTAGGACATTTTGTTTGAACGCAATCATCAAACTTAATTAAAAAAGTCATTTAAGCCTTTTCACAGTGAGATCTATGCGATATGGCCGAGAAATGTAATTTTGATGTTAACTCCCAAACCGCTGCGCAGAAGTCAACCAAACTTCACCCAATAGTGTATTGTATCACAATCTAGTAGTTACATTTGAAAATTTTGTTCTAGGACATTTTGTTTGAGCGCAATCCTCAAACTTAGGTCAAAAAAGCCATTTAAGCCTTTTCACAGTGAGATCAATGCTATATGGCCGAGAAATGTAATTTTGATGTTAACTCCCAAACCGCTGCGCAGAAGTCAACCAAACTTCACCCAATAGTGTATTGTATCACAATCTAGTAGTTACATTTTAAAATTTCGTTCAAGGACATTTGGTTTGAGCGCAATTATTAAACTTAGGTCAAAAAAGCCATTTAAGCCTTTTCACAGTGAGATCTATGCGATATGGCCGAGAAATGTAATTTTGATGTTAACTCCCAAACCGCTGCGCAGAAGTAAACCAAACTTCACCCATTAGTGTATTGTATCACAATCTAGTAGTTACATGTGGAAATTTGGTTCTAGGACATTTGATTTGAGCGCAATCCTCAAACTTAGGTCAAAAAAGCCATTTAAGCCTTTTCACAGTGAGATCTATGCGATATGGCCGAGAAATGTAATTTTGATGTTCACTCCCAAACCGCTGCGCAGAAGTCAACCAAACTTCACCCAATAGTGTATTGTATCACAATCTAGTAGTTACATTTGAAAATTTTGTTCTAGGAAATTTTGTTTGAGCGCAATCATCAAACTTAATTAAAAAAGTCATTTAAGCCTTTTCACAGTGAGATCTATGCGATATGGCCGAGAAATGTAATTTTTAAGTTAACTCCCAAACCGCTGCGCAGAAGTCAATCAAACTTCACCCATTAGTGTATTTTATCACAATCTAGTAGTTACATGTGGAAATTTGGTTCTAGGACATTTGATTTGAGCGCAATCCTCAAACTTAGGTCAAAAAAGCCATTTAAGCCTTTTCACAGTGAGATCTATGCGATATGGCCGAGAAATGTAATTTTGATGTTAACTCCCAAACCGCTGCGCAGAAGTCAACCAAACTTCACCCAATAGTGTATTGTATCACATTCTAGTAGTTACATTTGAAAATTTCGTTCTAGGACATTTGGTTTGAGCGCAATCCTCAAACTTAGGTCAAAAAAGCCATTTAAGCCTTTTCACAGTGAGATCTATGCGATATGGCCGAGAAATGTAATTTTGATGTTAATTCCCAAACCGCTGCGCAGAAGTCAACCAAACTTCACCCAATAGTGTATTGTATCACAATCTAGTAGTTACATTTGAAAATTTTGTTCTAGGACATTTTGTTTGAACGCAATCATCAAACTTAATTAAAAAAGTCATTTAAGCCTTTTCACAGTGAGATCTATGCGATATGGCCGAGAAATGTAATTTTGATGTTAACTCCCAAACCGCTGCGCAGAAGTCAACCAAACTTCACCCAATAGTGTATTGTATCACAATCTAGTAGTTACATTTGAAAATTTTGTTCTAGGACATTTTGTTTGAGCGCAATCCTCAAACTTAGGTCAAAAAAGCCATTTAAGCCTTTTCACAGTGAGATCTATGCTATATGGCCGAGAAATGTAATTTTGATGTTAACTCCCAAACCGCTGCGCAGAAGTCAACCAAACTTCACCCAATAGTGTATTGTATCACAATCTAGTAGTTACATTTGAAAATTTTGTTCTAGGACATTTTGTTTGAACGCAATCATCAAACTTAATTAAAAAAGTCATTTAAGCCTTTTCACAGTGAGATCTATGCTATATGGCCGAGAAATGTAATTTTGATAACTCCCAAACCGCTGCGCAGAAGTCAACCAAACTTCACCCAATAGTGTATTGTATCACAATCTAGTAGTTACATTTGAAAATTTTGTTCTAGGAAATTTTGTTTGAGCGCAATCATCAAACTTAATTAAAAAAGTCATTTAAGCCTTTTCACAGTGAGATCTATGCGATATGGCCGAGTAATGTAATTTTGATGTTAACTCCCAAACCGCTGCGCAGAAGTCAACCAAACTTCACCCAATAGTGTATTGTATCAAAATCTAGTAGTTACATTTGAAAATTTTGTTCTAGGAAATTTTGTTTGAGCGCAATCATCAAACTTAATTAAAAAAGTCATTTAAGCCTTTTCACAGTGAGATCTATGCGATATGGCCGAGAAATGTAATTTTGATGTTAACTCCCAAACCGCTGCGCAGAAGTCAACCAAACTTCAACCATTAGTGTATTGTATCACAATCTAGTAGTTACATGTGGAAATTTGGTTCTAGGACATTTGATTTGAGCGCAATCCTCAAACTTAGGTCAAAAAAGCCATTTAAGCCTTTTCACAGTGAGATCTATGCGATATGGCCGAGAAATGTAATTTTGATGTTGACTCCCAAACCGCTGCGCAGAAGTCAACCAAACTTCACCCAATAGTGTATTGTATCACAATCTAGTAGTTACATTTGAAAATTTTGTTCTAGGACATTTTGTTTGAACGCAATCATCAAACTTAATTAAAAAAGTCATTTAAGCCTTTTCACAGTGAGATCTATGCGATATGGCCGAGAAATGTAATTTTGATGTTAACTCCCAAACCGCTGCGCAGAAGTCAACCAAACTTCACCCATTAGTGTATTGTATCACAATCTAGTAGTTACATGTGAAAATTTGGTTCTAGGACATTTGATTTGAGCGCAATCCTCAAACTTAGGTCAAAAAAGCCATTTAAGCCTTTTCACAGTGAGATCTATGCGATATGGCCGAGAAATGTAAATTTGATGTTAACTCCCAAACCGCTGCGCAGAAGTCAACCAAACTTCACCCAATAGTGTATTGTATCACATTCTAGTAGTTACATTTGAAAATTTCGTTCTAGGACATTTGGTTTGAGCGCAATTATTAAACTTAGGTCAAAAAAGCCATTTAAGCCTTTTCACAGTGAGATCTATGCGATATGGCCGAGAAATGTAATTTTGATGTTAACTCCCAAACCGCTGCGCAGAAGTCAACCAAACTTCACCCAATAGTGTATTGTATCACAATCTAGTAGTTACATTTGAAAATTTTGTTCTAGGACATTTTGTTTGAACGCAATCATCAAACTTAATTAAAAAAGTCATTTAAGCCTTTTCACAGTGAGATCTATGCGATATGGCCGAGAAATGTAATTTTGATGTTAACTCCCAAACCGCTGCGCAGAAGTCAACCAAACTTCACCCAATAGTGTATTGTATCACAATCTAGTAGTTACATTTGAAAATTTTGTTCTAGGAAATTTTGTTTGAGCGCAATCATCAAACTTAATTAAAAAAGTCATTTAAGCCTTTTCACAGTGAGGTCTATGCGATATGGCCGAGAAATGTAATTTTGATGTTAACTCCCAAACCGCTGCGCAGAAGTCAACCAAACTTCACCCATTAGTGTATTGTATCACAATCTAGTAGTTACATGTGGAAATTTGGTTATTGGACATTTGATTTGAGCGCAATCCTCAAACTTAGGTCAAAAAAGCCATTTAAGCCTTTTCACAGTGAGATCCAGGCGATATGGCCGAGAAATGTAATTTTGATGTTAACTCCCAAACCGCTGCGCAGAAGTCAACCAAACTTCACCCATTAGTGTATTGTATCACAATCTAGTAGTTACATGTGGAAATTTGGTTCTAGGACATTTGATTTGAGCGCAATCCTCAAACTTAGGTCAAAAAAGCCATTTAAGCCTTTTCACAGTGAGATCTATGCGATATGGCCGAGAAATGTAATTTTGATGTTAAAACCCACACCGCTGCGCAGAAGTCAACCAAACTTCACCCAATAGTGTATTGTATCACATTCTAGTAGTTACATTTGAAAATTTCGTTCTAGGACATTTGGTTTGAGCGCAATCATTAAACTTAGGTCAAAAAAGCCATTTAAGCCTTTTCACAGTGAGATCTATGCGATATGGCCGAGAAATGTAATTTTGATGTTAACTCCCAAACCGCTGCGCAGAAGTCAACCAAACTTCACCCAATAGTGTATTGTATCACAATCTAGTAGTTACATTTGAAAATTTTGTTCTAGGAAATTTTGTTTGAGCGCAATCATCAAACTTAATTAAAAAAGTCATTTAAGCCTTTTCACAGTGAGATCTATGCGATATGGCCGAGAAATGTAATTTTGATGTTAACTCCCAAACCGCTGCGCAGAAGTCAACCAAACTTCACCCATTAGTGTATTGTATCACAATCTAGTAGTTACATGTGAAAATTTGGTTCTAGGACATTTGATTTGAGCGCAATCCTCAAACTTAGGTCAAAAAAGCCATTTAAGCCTTTTCACAGTGAGATCTATGCGATATGGCCAAGAAATGTAATTTTGATGTTAACTCCCAAACCGCTGCGCAGAAGTCAACCAAACTTCACCCATTAGTGTATTGTATCACATTCTAGTAGTTACATTTGAAAATTTCGTTCTAGGACATTTGGTTTGAGCGCAATTATTAAACTTAGGTCAAAAAAGCCATTTAAGCCTTTTCACAGTGAGATCTATGCGATATGGCCGAGAAATGTAATTTTGATGTTAACTCCCAAACCGCTGCGCAGAAGTCAACTAAACTTCACCCATTAGTGTATTGTATCACAATCTAGTAGTTACATGTGGAAATTTGGTTCTAGGACATTTGATTTGAGCGCAATCCTCAAACTTAGGTCAAAAAAGCCATTTAAGCCTTTTCACAGTGAGATCTATGCGATATGGCCGAGAAATGTAATTTTGATGTTGACTCCCAAACCGCTGCGCAGAAGTCAACCAAACTTCACCCAATAGTGTATTGTATCACAATCTAGTAGTTACATTTGAAAATTTTGTTCTAGGACATTTTGTTTGAACGCAATCATCAAACTTAATTAAAAAAGTCATTTAAGCCTTTTCACAGTGAGATCTATGCTATATGGCCGAGAAATGTAATTTTGATAACTCCCAAACCGCTGCGCAGAAGTCAACCAAACTTCACCCAATAGTGTATTGTATCACAATCTAGTAGTTACATTTGAAAATTTTGTTCTAGGAAATTTTGTTTGAGCGCAATCATCAAACTTAATTAAAAAAGTCATTTAAGCCTTTTCACAGTGAGATCTATGCGATATGGCCGAGAAATGTAATTTTTAAGTTAACTCCCAAACCGCTGCGCAGAAGTCAATCAAACTTCACCCATTAGTGTATTTTATCACAATCTAGTAGTTACATGTGGAAATTTGGTTCTAGGACATTTGATTTGAGCGCAATCCTCAAACTTAGGTCAAAAAAGCCATTTAAGCCTTTTCACAGTGAGATCTATGCGATATGGCCGAGAAATGTAATTTTGATGTTAACTCCCAAACCGCTGCGCAGAAGTCAACCAAACTTCACCCAATAGTGTATTGTATCACATTCTAGTAGTTACATTTGAAAATTTCGTTCTAGGACATTTGGTTTGAGCGCAATCCTCAAACTTAGGTCAAAAAAGCCATTTAAGCCTTTTCACAGTGAGATCTATGCGATATGGCCGAGAAATGTAATTTTGATGTTAATTCCCAAACCGCTGCGCAGAAGTCAACCAAACTTCACCCAATAGTGTATTGTATCACAATCTAGTAGTTACATTTGAAAATTTTGTTCTAGGACATTTTGTTTGAACGCAATCATCAAACTTAATTAAAAAAGTCATTTAAGCCTTTTCACAGTGAGATCTATGCGATATGGCCGAGAAATGTAATTTTGATGTTAACTCCCAAACCGCTGCGCAGAAGTCAACCAAACTTCACCCAATAGTGTATTGTATCACAATCTAGTAGTTACATTTGAAAATTTTGTTCTAGGACATTTTGTTTGAGCGCAATCCTCAAACTTAGGTCAAAAAAGCCATTTAAGCCTTTTCACAGTGAGATCTATGCTATATGGCCGAGAAATGTAATTTTGATGTTAACTCCCAAACCGCTGCGCAGAAGTCAACCAAACTTCACCCAATAGTGTATTGTATCACAATCTAGTAGTTACATTTGAAAATTTTGTTCTAGGACATTTTGTTTGAACGCAATCATCAAACTTAATTAAAAAAGTCATTTAAGCCTTTTCACAGTGAGATCTATGCTATATGGCCGAGAAATGTAATTTTGATAACTCCCAAACCGCTGCGCAGAAGTCAACCAAACTTCACCCAATAGTGTATTGTATCACAATCTAGTAGTTACATTTGAAAATTTTGTTCTAGGAAATTTTGTTTGAGCGCAATCATCAAACTTAATTAAAAAAGTCATTTAAGCCTTTTCACAGTGAGATCTATGCGATATGGCCGAGTAATGTAATTTTGATGTTAACTCCCAAACCGCTGCGCAGAAGTCAACCAAACTTCACCCAATAGTGTATTGTATCAAAATCTAGTAGTTACATTTGAAAATTTTGTTCTAGGAAATTTTGTTTGAGCGCAATCATCAAACTTAATTAAAAAAGTCATTTAAGCCTTTTCACAGTGAGATCTATGCGATATGGCCGAGAAATGTAATTTTGATGTTAACTCCCAAACCGCTGCGCAGAAGTCAACCAAACTTCAACCATTAGTGTATTGTATCACAATCTAGTAGTTACATGTGGAAATTTGGTTCTAGGACATTTGATTTGAGCGCAATCCTCAAACTTAGGTCAAAAAAGCCATTTAAGCCTTTTCACAGTGAGATCTATGCGATATGGCCGAGAAATGTAATTTTGATGTTGACTCCCAAACCGCTGCGCAGAAGTCAACCAAACTTCACCCAATAGTGTATTGTATCACAATCTAGTAGTTACATTTGAAAATTTTGTTCTAGGACATTTTGTTTGAACGCAATCATCAAACTTAATTAAAAAAGTCATTTAAGCCTTTTCACAGTGAGATCTATGCGATATGGCCGAGAAATGTAATTTTGATGTTAACTCCCAAACCGCTGCGCAGAAGTCAACCAAACTTCACCCATTAGTGTATTGTATCACAATCTAGTAGTTACATGTGAAAATTTGGTTCTAGGACATTTGATTTGAGCGCAATCCTCAAACTTAGGTCAAAAAAGCCATTTAAGCCTTTTCACAGTGAGATCTATGCGATATGGCCGAGAAATGTAAATTTGATGTTAACTCCCAAACCGCTGCGCAGAAGTCAACCAAACTTCACCCAATAGTGTATTGTATCACATTCTAGTAGTTACATTTGAAAATTTCGTTCTAGGACATTTGGTTTGAGCGCAATTATTAAACTTAGGTCAAAAAAGCCATTTAAGCCTTTTCACAGTGAGATCTATGCGATATGGCCGAGAAATGTAATTTTGATGTTAACTCCCAAACCGCTGCGCAGAAGTCAACCAAACTTCACCCAATAGTGTATTGTATCACAATCTAGTAGTTACATTTGAAAATTTTGTTCTAGGACATTTTGTTTGAACGCAATCATCAAACTTAATTAAAAAAGTCATTTAAGCCTTTTCACAGTGAGATCTATGCGATATGGCCGAGAAATGTAATTTTGATGTTAACTCCCAAACCGCTGCGCAGAAGTCAACCAAACTTCACCCAATAGTGTATTGTATCACAATCTAGTAGTTACATTTGAAAATTTTGTTCTAGGAAATTTTGTTTGAGCGCAATCATCAAACTTAATTAAAAAAGTCATTTAAGCCTTTTCACAGTGAGGTCTATGCGATATGGCCGAGAAATGTAATTTTGATGTTAACTCCCAAACCGCTGCGCAGAAGTCAACCAAACTTCACCCATTAGTGTATTGTATCACAATCTAGTAGTTACATGTGGAAATTTGGTTATTGGACATTTGATTTGAGCGCAATCCTCAAACTTAGGTCAAAAAAGCCATTTAAGCCTTTTCACAGTGAGATCCAGGCGATATGGCCGAGAAATGTAATTTTGATGTTAACTCCCAAACCGCTGCGCAGAAGTCAACCAAACTTCACCCATTAGTGTATTGTATCACAATCTAGTAGTTACATGTGGAAATTTGGTTCTAGGACATTTGATTTGAGCGCAATCCTCAAACTTAGGTCAAAAAAGCCATTTAAGCCTTTTCACAGTGAGATCTATGCGATATGGCCGAGAAATGTAATTTTGATGTTAAAACCCACACCGCTGCGCAGAAGTCAACCAAACTTCACCCAATAGTGTATTGTATCACATTCTAGTAGTTACATTTGAAAATTTCGTTCTAGGACATTTGGTTTGAGCGCAATCATTAAACTTAGGTCAAAAAAGCCATTTAAGCCTTTTCACAGTGAGATCTATGCGATATGGCCGAGAAATGTAATTTTGATGTTAACTCCCAAACCGCTGCGCAGAAGTCAACCAAACTTCACCCAATAGTGTATTGTATCACAATCTAGTAGTTACATTTGAAAATTTTGTTCTAGGAAATTTTGTTTGAGCGCAATCATCAAACTTAATTAAAAAAGTCATTTAAGCCTTTTCACAGTGAGATCTATGCGATATGGCCGAGAAATGTAATTTTGATGTTAACTCCCAAACCGCTGCGCAGAAGTCAACCAAACTTCACCCATTAGTGTATTGTATCACAATCTAGTAGTTACATGTGAAAATTTGGTTCTAGGACATTTGATTTGAGCGCAATCCTCAAACTTAGGTCAAAAAAGCCATTTAAGCCTTTTCACAGTGAGATCTATGCGATATGGCCAAGAAATGTAATTTTGATGTTAACTCCCAAACCGCTGCGCAGAAGTCAACCAAACTTCACCCATTAGTGTATTGTATCACATTCTAGTAGTTACATTTGAAAATTTCGTTCTAGGACATTTGGTTTGAGCGCAATTATTAAACTTAGGTCAAAAAAGCCATTTAAGCCTTTTCACAGTGAGATCTATGCGATATGGCCGAGAAATGTAATTTTGATGTTAACTCCCAAACCGCTGCGCAGAAGTCAACTAAACTTCACCCATTAGTGTATTGTATCACAATCTAGTAGTTACATGTGGAAATTTGGTTCTAGGACATTTGATTTGAGCGCAATCCTCAAACTTAGGTCAAAAAAGCCATTTAAGCCTTTTCACAGTGAGATCTATGCGATATGGCCGAGAAATGTAATTTTGATGTTGACTCCCAAACCGCTGCGCAGAAGTCAACCAAACTTCACCCAATAGTGTATTGTATCACAATCTAGTAGTTACATTTGAAAATTTTGTTCTAGGACATTTTGTTTGAACGCAATCATCAAACTTAATTAAAAAAGTCATTTAAGCCTTTTCACAGTGAGATCTATGCTATATGGCCGAGAAATGTAATTTTGATAACTCCCAAACCGCTGCGCAGAAGTCAACCAAACTTCACCCAATAGTGTATTGTATCACAATCTAGTAGTTACATTTGAAAATTTTGTTCTAGGAAATTTTGTTTGAGCGCAATCATCAAACTTAATTAAAAAAGTCATTTAAGCCTTTTCACAGTGAGATCTATGCGATATGGCCGAGAAATGTAAATTTGATGTTAACTCCCAAACCGCTGTGCAGAAGTCAACCAAACTTCACCCAATAGTGTATTGTATCACAATCTAGTAGTTACATTTGAAAATTTTGTTCTAGGACATTTTGTTTGAACGCAATCATTAAACTTAGGTCTAAAAAGCCATTTAAGCCTTTTCACAGTGAGATCTATGCGATATGGCCGAGAAATGTAATTTTGATGTTAACTCCCAAACCGCTGCGCAGAAGTCAACCAAACTTCACCCAATAGTGTATTGTATCACAATCTAGTAGTTACATTTGAAAATTTTGTTCTAGGAAATTTTGTTTGAGCGCAATCATCAAACTTAATTAAAAAAGTCATTTAAGCCTTTTCACAGTGAGATCTATGCGATATGGCCGAGAAATGTAATTTTGATGTTAACTCCCAAACCGCTGCGCAGAAGTCAACTAAACTTCACCCATTAGTGTATTGTATCACAATCTAGTAGTTACATGTGGAAATTTGGTTCTAGGACATTTGATTTGAGCGCAATCCTCAAACTTAGGTCAAAAAAGCCATTTAAGCCTTTTCACAGTGAGATCTATGCGATATGGCCGAGAAATGTAATTTTGATGTTAACTCCCAAACCGCTGCGCAGAAGTCAACCAAACTTCACCCAATAGTGTATTGTATCACATTCTAGTAGTTACATTTTAAAATTTCGTTCTAGGACATTTGGTTTGAGCGCAATTATTAAACTTAGGTCAAAAAAGCCATTTAAGCCTTTTCACAGTGAGATCTATGCGATATGGCCGAGAAATGTAATTTTGATGTTAACTCCCAAACCGCTGCGCAGAAGTCAACTAAACTTCACCCATTAGTGTATTGTATCACAATCTAGTAGTTACATGTGGAAATTTGGTTCTAGGACATTTGATTTGAGCGCAATCCTCAAACTTAGGTCAAAAAAGCCATTTAAGCCTTTTCACAGTGAGATCTATGCGATATGGCCGAGAAATGTAATTTTGATGTCAACTCCCAAACCGCTGCGCAGAAGTCAACCAAACTTCACCCAATAGTGTATTGTATCACATTCTAGTAGTTACATTTGAAAATTTCGTTCTAGGAAATTTTGTTTGAGCGCAATCATCAAACTTAATTAAAAAAGTCATTTAAGCCTTTTCACAGTGAGATCTATGCGATATGGCCGAGAAATGTAATTTTGATGTTAACTCCCAAACCGCTGCGCAGAAGTCAACCAAACTTCACCCATTAGTGTATTGTATCACAATCTAGTAGTTACATGTGGAAATTTGGTTCTAGGACATTTGATTTGAGCGCAATCCTCAAACTTAGGTCAAAAAAGCCATTTAAGCCTTTTCACAGTGAGATCTATGCGATATGGCCGAGAAATGTAATTTTGATGTTAACTCCCAAACCGCTGCGCAGAAGTCAACCAAACTTCACCCAATAGTGTATTGTATCACATTCTAGTAGTTACATTTTAAAATTTCGTTCTAGGACATTTGGTTTGAGCGCAATTATTAAACTTAGGTCAAAAAAGCCATTTAAGCCTTTTCACAGTGAGATCTATGCGATATGGCCGAGAAATGTAATTTTGATGTTAACTCCCAAACCGCTGCGCAGAAGTCAACTAAACTTCACCCATTAGTGTATTGTATCACAATCTAGTAGTTACATGTGGAAATTTGGTTCTAGGACATTTGATTTGAGCGCAATCCTCAAACTTAGGTCAAAAAAGCCATTTAAGCCTTTTCACAGTGAGATCTATGCGATATGGCCGAGAAATGTAATTTTGATGTTGACTCCCAAACCGCTGCGCAGAAGTCAACCAAACTTCACCCAATAGTGTATTGTATCACAATCTAGTAGTTACATTTGAAAATTTTGTTCTAGGACATTTTGTTTGAACGCAATCATCAAACTTAATTAAAAAAGTCATTTAAGCCTTTTCACAGTGAGATCTATGCGATATGGCCGAGAAATGTAATTTTGATGTTAACTCCCAAACCGCTGCGCAGAAGTCAACCAAACTTCACCCAATAGTGTATTGTATCACAATCTAGTAGTTACATTTGAAAATTTTGTTCTAGGAAATTTTGTTTGAGCGCAATCATCAAACTTAATTAAAAAAGTCATTTAAGCCTTTTCACAGTGAGATCTATGCGATATGGCCGAGTAATGTAATTTTTATGTTAACTCCCAAACCGCTGCGCAGAAGTCAACCAAACTTCACCCAATAGTGTATTGTATCAAAATCTAGTAGTTACATTTGAAAATTTTGTTCTAGGAAATTTTGTTTGAGCGCAATCATCAAACTTAATTAAAAAAGTCATTTAAGCCTTTTCACAGTGAGATCTATGCGATATGGCCGAGAAATGTAATTTTGATGTTAACTCCCAAACCGCTGCGCAGAAGTCAACCAAACTTCACCCATTAGTGTATTGTATCACAATCTAGTAGTTACATGTGGAAATTTGGTTCTAGGACATTTGATTTGAGCGCAATCCTCAAACTTAGGTCAAAAAAGCCATTTAAGCCTTTTCACAGTGAGATCTATGCGATATGGCCGAGAAATGTAATTTTGATGTTGACTCCCAAACCGCTGCGCAGAAGTCAACCAAACTTCACCCAATAGTGTATTGTATCACAATCTAGTAGTTACATTTGAAAATTTTGTTCTAGGACATTTTGTTTGAACGCAATCATCAAACTTAATTAAAAAAGTCATTTAAGCCTTTTCACAGTGAGATCTATGCGATATGGCCGAGAAATGTAATTTTGATGTTAACTCCCAAACCGCTGCGCAGAAGTCAACCAAACTTCACCCATTAGTGTATTGTATCACAATCTAGTAGTTACATGTGAAAATTTGGTTCTAGGACATTTGATTTGAGCGCAATCCTCAAACTTAGGTCAAAAAAGCCATTTAAGCCTTTTCACAGTGAGATCTATGCGATATGGCCGAGAAATGTAAATTTGATGTTAACTCCCAAACCGCTGCGCAGAAGTCAACCAAACTTCACCCAATAGTGTATTGTATCACATTCTAGTAGTTACATTTGAAAATTTCGTTCTAGGACATTTGGTTTGAGCGCAATTATTAAAATTAGGTCAAAAAAGCCATTTAAGCCTTTTCACAGTGAGATCTATGCGATATGGCCGAGAAATGTAATTTTGATGTTAACTCCCAAACCGCTGCGCAGAAGTCAACCAAACTTCACCCAATAGTGTATTGTATCACAATCTAGTAGTTACATTTGAAAATTTTGTTCTAGGACATTTTGTTTGAACGCAATCATCAAACTTAATTAAAAAAGTCATTTAAGCCTTTTCACAGTGAGATCTATGCGATATGGCCGAGAAATGTAATTTTGATGTTAACTCCCAAACCGCTGCGCAGAAGTCAACCAAACTTCACCCAATAGTGTATTGTATCACAATCTAGTAGTTACATTTGAAAATTTTGTTCTAGGAAATTTTGTTTGAGCGCAATCATCAAACTTAATTAAAAAAGTCATTTAAGCCTTTTCACAGTGAGGTCTATGCGATATGGCCGAGAAATGTAATTTTGATGTTAACTCCCAAACCGCTGCGCAGAAGTCAACCAAACTTCACCCATTAGTGTATTGTATCACAATCTAGTAGTTACATGTGGAAATTTGGTTATTGGACATTTGATTTGAGCGCAATCCTCAAACTTAGGTCAAAAAAGCCATTTAAGCCTTTTCACAGTGAGATCCAGGCGATATGGCCGAGAAATGTAATTTTGATGTTAACTCCCAAACCGCTGCGCAGAAGTCAACCAAACTTCACCCATTAGTGTATTGTATCACAATCTAGTAGTTACATGTGGAAATTTGGTTCTAGGACATTTGATTTGAGCGCAATCCTCAAACTTAGGTCAAAAAAGCCATTTAAGCCTTTTCACAGTGAGATCTATGCGATATGGCCGAGAAATGTAATTTTGATGTTAAAACCCACACCGCTGCGCAGAAGTCAACCAAACTTCACCCAATAGTGTATTGTATCACATTCTAGTAGTTACATTTGAAAATTTCGTTCTAGGACATTTGGTTTGAGCGCAATCATTAAACTTAGGTCAAAAAAGCCATTTAAGCCTTTTCACAGTGAGATCTATGCGATATGGCCGAGAAATGTAATTTTGATGTTAACTCCCAAACCGCTGCGCAGAAGTCAACTAAACTTCACCCATTAGTGTATTGTATCACAATCTAGTAGTTACATGTGGAAATTTGGTTCTAGGACATTTGATTTGAGCGCAATCCTCAAACTTAGGTCAAAAAAGCCATTTAAGCCTTTTCACAGTGAGATCTATGCGATATGGCCGAGAAATGTAATTTTGATGTCAACTCCCAAACCGCTGCGCAGAAGTCAACCAAACTTCACCCAATAGTGTATTGTATCACATTCTAGTAGTTACATTTGAAAATTTCGTTCTAGGAAATTTTGTTTGAGCGCAATCATCAAACTTAATTAAAAAAGTCATTTAAGCCTTTTCACAGTGAGATCTATGCGATATGGCCGAGAAATGTAATTTTGATGTTAACTCCCAAACCGCTGCGCAGAAGTCAACCAAACTTCACCCATTAGTGTATTGTATCACAATCTAGTAGTTACATGTGGAAATTTGGTTCTAGGACATTTGATTTGAGCGCAATCCTCAAACTTAGGTCAAAAAAGCCATTTAAGCCTTTTCACAGTGAGATCTATGCGATATGGCCGAGAAATGTAATTTTGATGTTAACTCCCAAACCGCTGCGCAGAAGTCAACCAAACTTCACCCAATAGTGTATTGTATCACATTCTAGTAGTTACATTTTAAAATTTCGTTCTAGGACATTTGGTTTGAGCGCAATTATTAAACTTAGGTCAAAAAAGCCATTTAAGCCTTTTCACAGTGAGATCTATGCGATATGGCCGAGAAATGTAATTTTGATGTTAACTCCCAAACCGCTGCGCTGAAGTCAACTAAACTTCACCCATTAGTGTATTGTATCACAATCTAGTAGTTACATGTGGAAATTTGGTTCTAGGACATTTGATTTGAGCGCAATCCTCAAACTTAGGTCAAAAAAGCCATTTAAGCCTTTTCACAGTGAGATCTATGCGATATGGCCGAGAAATGTAATTTTGATGTTGACTCCCAAACCGCTGCGCAGAAGTCAACCAAACTTCACCCAATAGTGTATTGTATCACATTCTAGTAGTTACATTTGAAAATTTCGTTCTAGGAAATTTTGTTTGAGCGCAATCATCAAACTTAATTAAAAAAGTCATTTAAGCCTTTTCACAGTGAGATCTATGCGATATGGCCGAGAAATGTAATTTTGATGTTAACTCCCAAACCGCTGCGCAGAAGTCAACCAAACTTCACCCATTAGTGTATTGTATCACAATCTAGTAGTTACATGTGGAAATTTGGTTCTAGGACATTTGATTTGAGCGCAATCCTCAAACTTAGGTCAAAAAAGCCATTTAAGCCTTTTCACAGTGAGATCTATGCGATATGGCCGAGAAATGTAATTTTGATGTTAACTCCCAAACCGCTGCGCAGAAGTCAACCAAACTTCACCCAATAGTGTATTGTATCACATTCTAGTAGTTACATTTTAAAATTTCGTTCTAGGACATTTGGTTTGAGCGCAATTATTAAACTTAGGTCAAAAAAGCCATTTAAGCCTTTTCACAGTGAGATCTATGCGATATGGCCGAGAAATGTAATTTTGATGTTAACTCCCAAACCGCTGCGCTGAAGTCAACTAAACTTCACCCATTAGTGTATTGTATCACAATCTAGTAGTTACATGTGGAAATTTGGTTCTAGGACATTTGATTTGAGCGCAATCCTCAAACTTAGGTCAAAAAAGCCATTTAAGCCTTTTCACAGTGAGATCTATGCGATATGGCCGAGAAATGTAATTTTGATGTTGACTCCCAAACCGCTGCGCAGAAGTCAACCAAACTTCACCCAATAGTGTATTGTATCACAATCTAGTAGTTACATTTGAAAATTTTGTTCTAGGACATTTTGTTTGAACGCAATCATCAAACTTAATTAAAAAAGTCATTTAAGCCTTTTCACAGTGAGATCTATGCTATATGGCCGAGAAATGTAATTTTGATAACTCCCAAACCGCTGCGCAGAAGTCAACCAAACTTCACCCAATAGTGTATTGTATCACAATCTAGTAGTTACATTTGAAAATTTTGTTCTAGGAAATTTTGTTTGAGCGCAATCATCAAACTTAATTAAAAAAGTCATTTAAGCCTTTTCACAGTGAGATCTATGCGATATGGCCGAGAAATGTAATTTTGATGTTAACTCCCAAACCGCTGCGCAGAAGTCAACCAAACTTCACCCATTAGTGTATTGTATCACAATCTAGTAGTTACATGTGGAAATTTGGTTCTAGGACATTTGATTTGAGCGCAATCCTCAAACTTAGGTCAAAAAAGCCATTTAAGCCTTTTCACAGTGAGATCTATGCGATATGGCCGAGAAATGTAATTTTGATGTTAACTCCCAAACCGCTGCGCAGAAGTCAACCAAACTTCACCCAATAGTGTATTGTATCACAATCTAGTAGTTACATTTGAAAATTTTGTTCTAGGAAATTTTGTTTGAGCGCAATCATCAAACTTAATTAAAAAAGTCATTTAAGCCTTTTCACAGTGAGATCTATGCGATATGGCCGAGAAATGTAAATTTGATTTTAACTCCCAAACCGCTGTGCAGAAGTCAACCAAACTTCACCCAATAGTGTATTGTATCACAATCTAGTAGTTACATTTGAAAATTTTGTTCTAGGACATTTTGTTTGAACGCAATCATTAAACTTAGGTCTAAAAAGCCATTTAAGCCTTTTCACAGTGAGATCTATGCGATATGGCCGAGAAATGTAATTTTGATGTTAACTCCCAAACCGCTGCGCAGAAGTCAACCAAACTTCACCCAATAGTGTATTGTATCACAATCTAGTAGTTACATTTGAAAATTTTGTTCGAGGAAATTTTGTTTGAGCGCAATCATCAAACTTAATTAAAAAAGTCATTTAAGCCTTTTCACAGTGAGATCTATGCGATATGGCCGAGAAATGTAATTTTGATGTTAACTCCCAAACCGCTGCGCAGAAGTCAACTAAACTTCACCCATTAGTGTATTGTATCACAATCTAGTAGTTACATGTGGAAATTTGGTTCTAGGACATTTGATTTGAGCGCAATCCTCAAACTTAGGTCAAAAAAGCCATTTAAGCCTTTTCACAGTGAGATCTATGCGATATGGCCGAGAAATGTAATTTTGATGTTAACTCCCAAACCGCTGCGCAGAAGTCAACCAAACTTCACCCAATAGTGTATTGTATCACATTCTAGTAGTTACATTTTAAAATTTCGTTCTAGGACATTTGGTTTGAGCGCAATTATTAAACTTAGGTCAAAAAAGCCATTTAAGCCTTTTCACAGTGAGATCTATGCGATATGGCCGAGAAATGTAATTTTGATGTTAACTCCCAAACCGCTGCGCAGAAGTCAACTAAACTTCACCCATTAGTGTATTGTATCACAATCTAGTAGTTACATGTGGAAATTTGGTTCTAGGACATTTGATTTGAGCGCAATCCTCAAACTTAGGTCAAAAAAGCCATTTAAGCCTTTTCACAGTGAGATCTATGCGATATGGCCGAGAAATGTAATTTTGATGTCAACTCCCAAACCGCTGCGCAGAAGTCAACCAAACTTCACCCAATAGTGTATTGTATCACATTCTAGTAGTTACATTTGAAAATTTCGTTCTAGGAAATTTTGTTTGAGCGCAATCATCAAACTTAATTAAAAAAGTCATTTAAGCCTTTTCACAGTGAGATCTATGCGATATAGCCGAGAAATGTAATTTTGATGTTAACTCCCAAACCGCTGCGCAGAAGTCAACCAAACTTCACCCAATAGTGTATTGTATCACATTCTAGTAGTTACATTTTAAAATTTCGTTCTAGGACATTTGGTTTGAGCGCAATTATTAAACTTAGGTCAAAAAAGCCATTTAAGCCTTTTCACAGTGAGATCTATGCGATATGGCCGAGAAATGTAATTTTGATGTTAACTCCCAAACCGCTGCGCAGAAGTCAACTAAACTTCACCCATTAGTGTATTGTATCACAATCTAGTAGTTACATGTATAAATTTGGTTCTAGGACATTTGATTTGAGCGCAATCCTCAAACTTAGGTCAAAAAAGCCATTTAAGCCTTTTCACAGTGAGATCTATGCGATATGGCCGAGAAATGTAATTTTGATGTTGACTCCCAAACCGCTGCGCAGAAGTCAACCAAACTTCACCCAATAGTGTATTGTATCACAATCTAGTAGTTACATTTGAAAATTTTGTTCTAGGACATTTTGTTTGAACGCAATCATCAAACTTAATTAAAAAAGTCATTTAAGCCTTTTCACAGTGAGATCTATGCGATATGGCCGAGAAATGTAATTTTGATGTTAACTCCCAAACCGCTGCGCAGAAGTCAACCAAACTTCACCCAATAGTGTATTGTATCACAATCTAGTAGTTACATTTGAAAATTTTGTTCTAGGAAATTTTGTTTGAGCGCAATCATCAAACTTAATTAAAAAAGTCATTTAAGCCTTTTCACAGTGAGATCTATGCGATATGGCCGAGTAATGTAATTTTGATGTTAACTCCCAAACCGCTGCGCAGAAGTCAACCAAACTTCACCCAATAGTGTATTGTATCAAAATCTAGTAGTTACATTTGAAAATTTTGTTCTAGGAAATTTTGTTTGAGCGCAATCATCAAACTTAATTAAAAAAGTCATTTAAGCCTTTTCACAGTGAGATCTATGCGATATGGCCGAGAAATGTAATTTTGATGTTAACTCCCAAACCGCTGCGCAGAAGTCAACCAAACTTCACCCATTAGTGTATTGTATCACAATCTAGTAGTTACATGTGGAAATTTGGTTCTAGGACATTTTGTTTGAACGCAATCCTCAAACTTAATTAAAAAAGTCATTTAAGCCTTTTCACAGTGAGATCTATGCGATATGGCCGAGAAATGTAATTTTGATGTTAACTCCCAAACCGCTGCGCAGAAGTCAACCAAACTTCACCCATTAGTGTATTGTATCACAATCTAGTAGTTACATGTGAAAATTTGGTTCTAGGACATTTGATTTGAGCGCAATCCTCAAACTTAGGTCAAAAAAGCCATTTAAGCCTTTTCACAGTGAGATCTATGCGATATGGCCGAGAAATGTAAATTTGATGTTAACTCCCAAACCGCTGCGCAGAAGTCAACCAAACTTCACCCAATAGTGTATTGTATCACATTCTAGTAGTTACATTTGAAAATTTCGTTCTAGGACATTTGGTTTGAGCGCAATTATTAAACTTAGGTCAAAAAAGCCATTTAAGCCTTTTCACAGTGAGATCTATGCGATATGGCCGAGAAATGTAATTTTGATGTTAACTCCCAAACCGCTGCGCAGAAGTCAACCAAACTTCACCCAATAGTGTATTGTATCACAATCTAGTAGTTACATTTGAAAATTTTGTTCTAGGACATTTTGTTTGAACGCAATCATCAAACTTAATTAAAAAAGTCATTTAAGCCTTTTCACAGTGAGATCTATGCGATATGGCCGAGAAATGTAATTTTGATGTTAACTCCCATACCGCTGCGCAGAAGTCAACCAAACTTCACCCAATAGTGTATTGTATCACAATCTAGTAGTTACATTTGAAAATTTTGTTCTAGGAAATTTTGTTTGAGCGCAATCATCAAACTTAATTAAAAAAGTCATTTAAGCCTTTTCACAGTGAGGTCTATGCGATATGGCCGAGAAATGTAATTTTGATGTTAACTCCCAAACCGCTGCGCAGAAGTCAACCAAACTTCACCCATTAGTGTATTTTATCACAATCTAGTAGTTACATGTGGAAATTTGGTTCTAGGACATTTGATTTGAGCGCAATCCTCAAACTTAGGTCAAAAAAGCCATTTAAGCCTTTTCACAGTGAGATCTATGCGATATGGCCGAGAAATGTAATTTTGATGTTCACTCCCAAACCGCTGCGCAGAAGTCAACCAAACTTCACCCAATAGTGTATTGTATCACAATCTAGTAGTTACATTTGAAAATTTTGTTCTAGGAAATTTTGTTTGAGCGCAATCATCAAACTTAATTAAAAAAGTCATTTAAGCCTTTTCACAGTGAGATCTATGCGATATGGCCGAGAAATGTAATTTTTAAGTTAACTCCCAAACCGCTGCGCAGAAGTCAATCAAACTTCACCCATTAGTGTATTTTATCACAATCTAGTAGTTACATGTGGAAATTTGGTTCTAGGACATTTGATTTGAGCGCAATCCTCAAACTTAGGTCAAAAAAGCCATTTAAGCCTTTTCACAGTGAGATCTATGCGATATGGCCGAGAAATGTAATTTTGATGTTAACTCCCAAACCGCTGCGCAGAAGTCAACCAAACTTCACCCAATAGTGTATTGTATCACATTCTAGTAGTTACATTTGAAAATTTCGTTCTAGGACATTTGGTTTGAGCGCAATCCTCAAACTTAGGTCAAAAAAGCCATTTAAGCCTTTTCACAGTGAGATCTATGCGATATGGCCGAGAAATGTAATTTTGATGTTAATTCCCAAACCGCTGCGCAGAAGTCAACCAAACTTCACCCAATAGTGTATTGTATCACAATCTAGTAGTTACATTTGAAAATTTTGTTCTAGGACATTTTGTTTGAACGCAATCATCAAACTTAATTAAAAAAGTCATTTAAGCCTTTTCACAGTGAGATCTATGCGATATGGCCGAGAAATGTAATTTTGATGTTAACTCCCAAACCGCTGCGCAGAAGTCAACCAAACTTCACCCAATAGTGTATTGTATCACAATCTAGTAGTTACATTTGAAAATTTTGTTCTAGGAAATTTTGTTTGAGCGCAATCATCAAACAATTAAAAAAGTCATTTAAGCCTTTTCACAGTGAGATCTATGCGATATGGCCGAGAAATGTAATTTTGATGTTAACTCCCAAACCGCTGCGCAGAAGTCAACCAAACTTCACCCATTAGTGTATTTTATCACAATCTAGTAGTTACATGTGGAAATTTGGTTCTAGGACATTTGATTTGAGCGCAATCCTCAAACTTAGGTCAAAAAAGCCATTTAAGCCTTTTCACTATGCGATATGGCCGAGAAATGTAATTTTGATGTTAACTCCCAAACCGCTGCGCAGAAGTCAACCAAACTTCACCCAATAGTGTATTGTATCACAATCTAGTAGTTACATTTAAAAATTTTGTTCTAGGACATTTTGTTTGAACGCAATCATCAAACTTAATTAAAAAAGTCATTTAAGCCTTTTCACAGTGAGATCTATGCGATATGGCCGAGAAATGTAATTTTGATGTTAACTCCCAAACCGCTGCGCAGAAGTCAACCAAACTTCACCCAATAGTGTATTGTATCACAATCTAGTAGTTACATTTGAAAATTTTGTTCTAGGAAATTTTGTTTGAGCGCAATCATCAAACTTAATTAAAAAAGTCATTTAAGCCTTTTCACAGTGAGATCTATGCGATATGGCCGAGAAATGTAATTTTGATGTTAACTCCCAAACCGCTGCGCAGAAGTCAACCAAACTTCACCCATTAGTGTATTTTATCACAATCTAGTAGTTACATGTGGAAATTTGGTTCTAGGACATTTGATTTGAGCGCAATCCTCAAACTTAGGTCAAAAAAGCCATTTAAGCCTTTTCACAGTGAGATCTATGCGATATGGCCGAGAAATGTAATTTTGATGTTCACTCCCAAACCGCTGCGCAGAAGTCAACCAAACTTCACCCAATAGTGTATTGTATCACAATCTAGTAGTTACATTTGAAAATTTTGTTCTAGGAAATTTTGTTTGAGCGCAATCATCAAACTTAATTAAAAAAGTCATTTAAGCCTTTTCACAGTGAGATCTATGCGATATGGCCGAGAAATGTAATTTTGATGTTAACTCCCAAACCGCTGCGCAGAAGTCAACCAAACTTCACCCATTAGTGTATTTTATCACAATCTAGTAGTTACATGTGGAAATTTGGTTCTAGGACATTTTATTTGAGCGCAATCCTCAAACTTAGGTCAAAAAAGCCATTTAAGCCTTTTCACAGTGAGATCTATGCGATATGGCCGAGAAATGTAATTTTAATGTTAACTCCCAAACCGCTGCGCAGAAGTCAACCAAACTTCACCCAATAGTGTATTGTATCACATTCTAGTAGTTACATTTGAAAATTTCGTTCTAGGACATTTGGTTTGAGCGCAATCCTCAAACTTAGGTCAAAAAAGCCATTTAAGCCTTTTCACAGTGAGATCTATGCGATATGGCCGAGAAATGTAATTTTGATGTTAACTCCCAAACCGCTGCGCAGAAGTCAACCAAACTTCACCCAATAGTGTATTGTATCACAATCTAGTAGTTACATTTGAAAATTTTGTTCTAGGACATTTTGTTTGAACGCAATCATCAAACTTAATTAAAAAAGTCATTTAAGCCTTTTCACAGTGAGATCTATGCGATATGGCCGAGAAATGTAATTTTGATGTTAACTCCCAAACCGCTGCGCAGAAGTCAACCAAACTTCACCCAATAGTGTATTGTATCACAATCTAGTAGTTACATTTGAAAATTTTGTTCTAGGACATTTTGTTTGAGCGCAATCCTCAAACTTAGGTCAAAAAAGCCATTTAAGCCTTTTCACAGTGAGATCTATGCGATATGGCCGAGAAATGTAATTTTGATGTTAACTCCCAAACCGCTGCGCAGAAGTCAACCAAACTTCACCCAATAGTGTATTGTATCACAATCTAGTAGTTACATTTTAAAATTTCGTTCAAGGACATTTGGTTTGAGAGCAATTATTAAACTTAGGTCAAAAAAGCCATTTAAGCCTTTTCACAGTGAGATCTATGCGATATGGCCGAGAAATGTAATTTTGATGTTAACTCCCAAACCGCTGCGCAGAAGTAAACCAAACTTCACCCATTAGTGTATTGTATCACAATCTAGTAGTTACATGTGGAAATTTGGTTCTAGGACATTTGATTTGAGCGCAATCCTCAAACTTAGGTCAAAAAAGCCATTTAAGCCTTTTCACAGTGAGATCTATGCGATATGGCCGAGAAATGTAATTTTGATGTTAACTCCCAAACCGCTGCGCAGAAGTCAACAAAACTTCACCCAATAGTGTATTGTATCACATTCTAGTAGTTACATTTTAAAATTTCGTTCAAGGACATTTGGTTTGAGCGCAATTATTAAACTTAGGTCAAAAAAGCCATTTAAGCCTTTTCACAGTGAGATCTATGCGATATGGCCGAGAAATGTAATTTTGATGTTAACTCCCAAACCGCTGCGCAGAAGTAAACCAAACTTCACCCATTAGTGTATTGTATCACAATCTAGTAGTTACATGTGGAAATTTGGTTCTAGGACATTTGATTTGAGCGCAATCCTCAAACTTAGGTCAAAAAAGCCATTTAAGCCTTTTCACAGTGAGATCTATGCGATATGGCCGAGAAATGTAATTTTGATGTTAACTCCCAAACCGCTGCGCAGAAGTCAACCAAACTTCACCCAATAGTGTATTGTATCACATTCTAGTAGTTACATTTGAAAATTTCGTTCTAGGACATTTGGTTTGAGCGCAATTATTAAACTTAGGTCAAAAAAGCCATTTAAGCCTTTTCACAGTGAGATCTATGCGATATGGCCGAGAAATGTAATTTTGATGTTAACTCCCAAACCGCTGCGCAGAAGTAAACCAAACTTCACCCATTAGTGTATTGTATCACAATCTAGTAGTTACATGTGGAAATTTGGTTCTAGGACATTTGATTTTAGCGCAATCCTCAAACTTAGGTCAAAAAAGCCATTTAAGCCTTTTCACAGTGAGATCTATGCGATATGGCCAAGAAATGTAATTTTGATGTTAACTCCCAAACCGCTGCGCAGAAGTCAACCAAACTTCACCCAATAGTGTATTGTATCACAATCTACTAGTTACATTTGAAAATTTTGTTCTAGGAAATTTTGTTTGAGCGCAATCATCAAACTTAATTAAAAAAGTCATTTAAGCCTTTTCACAGTGAGATCTATGCGATATGGCCGAGAAATTTAATTTTGATGTTAACTCCCAAACCGCTGCGCAAAAGTCAACCAAACTTCACCCATTAGTGTATTGTATCACAATCTAGTAGTTACATGTGGAAATTTGGTTCTAGGACATTTGATTTGAGCGCAATCCTCAAACTTAGGTCAAAAAAGCCATTTAAGCCTTTTCACAGTGAGATCTATGCGATATGGCCGAGAAATGTAATTTTGATGTTAACTCCCAAACCGCTGCGCAGAAGTCAACCAAACTTCACCCAATAGTGTATTGTATCACAATCTAGTAGTTACATTTGAAAATTTTGTTCTAGGAAATTTTGTTTGAGCGCAATCATCAAACTTAATTAAAAAAGTCATTTAAGCCTTTTCACAGTGAGATCTATGCGATATGGCCGAGAAATGTAATTTTGATGTTAACTCCCAAACCGCTGCGCAGAAGTCAACCAAACTTCACCCATTAGTGTATTTTATCACAATCTAGTAGTTACATGTGGAAATTTGGTTCTAGGACATTTGATTTGAGCGCAATCCTCAAACTTAGGTCAAAAAAGCCATTTAAGCCTTTTCACAGTGAGATCTATGCGATATGGCCGAGAAATGTAATTTTGATGTTAACTCCCAAACCGCTGCGCAGAAGTCAACCAAACTTCACCCAATAGTGTATTGTATCACATTCTAGTAGTTACATTTGAAAATTTCGTTCTAGGACATTTGGTTTGAGCGCAATCCTCAAACTTAGGTCAAAAAAGCCATTTAAGCCTTTTCACAGTGAGATCTATGCGATATGGCCGAGAAATGTAATTTTGATGTTAACTCCCAAACCGCTGCGCAGAAGTCAACCAAACTTCACCCAATAGTATATTGTATCACAATCTAGTAGTTACATTTGAAAATTTTGTTCTAGGACATTTTGTTTGAACGCAATCATCAAACTTAATTAAAAAAGTCATTTAAGCCTTTTCACAGTGAGATCTATGCGATATGGCCGAGAAATGTAAATTTGATGTTAACTCCCAAACCGCTGCGCAGAAGTCAACCAAACTTCACCCAATAGTGTATTGTATCACAATCTAGTAGTTACATTTGAAAATTTTGTTCTAGGACATTTTGTTTGAGCGCAATCCTCAAATTTAGGTCAAAAAAGCCATTTAAGCCTTTTCACAGTGAGATCTATGCGATATGGCCGAGAAATGTAATTTTGATGTTAACTCCCAAACCGCTGCGCAGAAGTCAACCAAACTTCACCCAATAGTGTATTGTATCACAATCTAGTAGTTACATTTGAAAATTTTGTTCTAGGAAATTTTGTTTGAGCGCAATCATCAAACTTAATTAAAAAAGTCATTTAAGCCTTTGCACAGTGAGATCTATGCGATATGGCCGAGAAATGTAATTTTGATGTTAACTCCCAAACCGCTGCGCAGAAGTCAACCAAACTTCACCCATTAGTGTATTTTATCACAATCTAGTAGTTACATGTGGAAATTTGGTTCTAGGACATTTGATTTGAGCGCAATCCTCAAACTTAGGTCAAAAAAGCCATTTAAGCCTTTTCACAGTGAGATCTATGCGATATGGCCGAGAAATGTAATTTTGATAACTCCCAAACCGCTGCGCAGAAGTCAACCAAACTTCACCCAATAGTGTATTGTATCACAATCTAGTAGTTACATTTGAAAATTTTGTTCTAGGAAATTTTGTTTGAGCGCAATCATCAAACTTAATTAAAAAAGTCATTTAAGCCTTTTCACAGTGAGATCTATGCGATATGGCCGAGAAATGTAATTTTGATGTTAACTCCCAAACCGCTGCGCAGAAGTCAACCAAACTTCACCCATTAGTGTATTTTATCACAATCTAGTAGTTACATGTGGAAATTTGGTTCTAGGACATTTGATTTGAGCGCAATCCTCAAACTTAGGTCAAAAAAGCCATTTAAGCCTTTTCACAGTGAGATCTATGCGATATGGCCGAGAAATGTAATTTTGATGTTCACTCCCAAACCGCTGCGCAGAAGTCAACCAAACTTCACCCAATAGTGTATTCTATCACAATCTAGTAGTTACATTTGAAAATTTTGTTCTAGGAAATTTTGTTTGAGCGCAATCATCAAACTTAATTAAAAAAGTCATTTAAGCCTTTTCACAGTGAGATCTATGCGATATGGCCGAGAAATGTAATTTTGATGTTAACTCCCAAACCGCTGCGCAGAAGTCAACCAAACTTCACCCAATAGTGTATTGTATCACAATCTAGTAGTTACATTTGAAAATTTTGTTCTAGGAAATTTTGTTTGAGCGCAATCATCAAACTTAATTAAAAAAGTCATTTAAGCCTTTTCACAGTGAGATCTATGCGATATGGCCGAGAAATGTAATTTTGATGTTAACTCCCAAACCGCTGCGCAGAAGTCAACCAAACTTCACCCATTAGTGTATTTTATCACAATCTAGTAGTTACATTTGAAAATTTTGTTCTAGGAAATTTTGTTTGAGCGCAATCATCAAACTTAATTAAAAAAGTCATTTAATCCTTTTCACAGTGAGATCTATGCGATATGGCCGAGAAATGTAATTTTGATGTTAACTCCCAAACCGCTGCGCAGAAGTCAACCAAACTTCACCCATTAGTGTATTTTATCACAATCTAGTAGTTACATGTGGAAATTTGGTTCTAGGACATTTGATTTGAGCGCAATCCTCAAACTTAGGTCAAAAAAGCCATTTAAGCCTTTTCACAGTGAGATCTATGCGATATGGCCGAGAAATGTAATTTTGATGTTAACTCCCAAACCGCTGCGCAGAAGTCAACCAAACTTCACCCAATAGTGTATTGTATCACAATCTAGTAGTTACATTTAAAAATTTTGTTCTAGGAGATTTTGTTTGAACGCAATCATCAAACTTAATTAAAAAAGTCATTTAAGCCTTTTCACAGTGAGATCTATGCGATATGGCCGAGAAATGTAATTTTGATGTTAACTCCCAAACCGCTGCGCAGAAGTCAACCAAACTTCACCCAATAGTGTATTGTATCACAATCTAGTAGTTACATTTGAAAATTTTGTTCTAGGAAATTTTGTTTGAGCGCAATCATCAAACTTAATTAAAAAAGTCATTTAAGCCTTTTCACAGTGAGATCTATGCGATATGGCCGAGAAATGTAATTTTGATGTTAACTCCCAAACCGCTGCGCAGAAGTCAACCAAACTTCACCCATTAGTGTATTTTATCACAATCTAGTAGTTACATGTGGAAATTTGGTTCTAGGACATTTGATTTGAGCGCAATCCTCAAACTTAGGTCAAAAAAGCCATTTAAGCCTTTTCACAGTGAGATCTATGCGATATGGCCGAGAAATGTAATTTTGATGTTCACTCCCAAACCGCTGCGCAGAAGTCAACCAAACTTCACCCAATAGTGTATTGTATCACAATCTAGTAGTTACATTTGAAAATTTTGTTCTAGTAAATTTTGTTTGAGCGCAATCATCAAACTTAATTAAAAAAGTCATTTAAGCCTTTTCACAGTGAGATCTATGCGATATGGCCGAGAAATGTAATTTTTAAGTTAACTCCCAAACCGCTGCGCAGAAGTCAATCAAACTTCACCCATTAGTGTATTTTATCACAATCTAGTAGTTACATGTGGAAATTTGGTTCTAGGACATTTGATTTGAGCGCAATCCTCAAACTTAGGTCAAAAAAGCCATTTAAGCCTTTTCACAGTGAGATCTATGCGATATGGCCGAGAAATGTAATTTTGATGTTAACTCCCAAACCGCTGCGCAGAAGTCAACCAAACTTCACCCAATAGTGTATTGTATCACATTCTAGTAGTTACATTTGAAAATTTCGTTCTAGGACATTTGGTTTGAGCGCAATCCTCAAACTTAGGTCAAAAAAGCCATTTAAGCCTTTTCACAGTGAGATCTATGCGATATGGCCGAGAAATGTAATTTTGATGTTAATTCCCAAACCGCTGCGCAGAAGTCAACCAAACTTCACCCAATAGTGTATTGTATCACAATCTAGTAGTTACATTTGAAAATTTTGTTCTAGGACATTTTGTTTGAACGCAATCATCAAACTTAATTAAAAAAGTCATTTAAGCCTTTTCACAGTGAGATCTATGCGATATGGCCGAGAAATGTAATTTTGATGTTAACTCCCAAACCGCTGCGCAGAAGTCAACCAAACTTCACCCAATAGTGTATTGTATCACAATCTAGTAGTTACATTTGAAAATTTTGTTCTAGGACATTTTGTTTGAGCGCAATCCTCAAACTTAGGTCAAAAAAGCCATTTAAGCCTTTTCACAGTGAGATCAATGCTATATGGCCGAGAAATGTAATTTTGATGTTAACTCCCAAACCGCTGCGCAGAAGTCAACCAAACTTCACCCATTAGTGTATTTTATCACAATCTAGTAGTTACATGTGGAAATTTGGTTCTAGGACATTTGATTTGAGCGCAATCCTCAAACTTAGGTCAAAAAAGCCATTTAAGCCTTTTCACAGTGAGATCTATGCGATATGGCCGAGAAATGTAATTTTGATGTTAACTCCCAAACCGCTGCGCAGAAGTCAACCAAACTTCACCCAATAGTGTATTGTATCACAATCTAGTAGTTACATTTAAAAATTTTGTTCTAGGAGATTTTGTTTGAACGCAATCATCAAACTTAATTAAAAAAGTCATTTAAGCCTTTTCACAGTGAGATCTATGCGATATGGCCGAGAAATGTAATTTTGATGTTAACTCCCAAACCGCTGCGCAGAAGTCAACCAAACTTCACCCAATAGTGTATTGTATCACAATCTAGTAGTTACATTTGAAAATTTTGTTCTAGGAAATTTTGTTTGAGCGCAATCATCAAACTTAATTAAAAAAGTCATTTAAGCCTTTTCACAGTGAGATCTATGCGATATGGCCGAGAAATGTAATTTTGATGTTAACTCCCAAACCGCTGCGCAGAAGTCAACCAAACTTCACCCATTAGTGTATTTTATCACAATCTAGTAGTTACATGTGGAAATTTGGTTCTAGGACATTTGATTTGAGCGCAATCCTCAAACTTAGGTCAAAAAAGCCATTTAAGCCTTTTCACAGTGAGATCTATGCGATATGGCCGAGAAATGTAATTTTGATGTTCACTCCCAAACCGCTGCGCAGAAGTCAACCAAACTTCACCCAATAGTGTATTGTATCACAATCTAGTAGTTACATTTGAAAATTTTGTTCTAGGAAATTTTGTTTGAGCGCAATCATCAAACTTAATTAAAAAAGTCATTTAAGCCTTTTCACAGTGAGATCTATGCGATATGGCCGAGAAATGTAATTTTTAAGTTAACTCCCAAACCGCTGCGCAGAAGTCAATCAAACTTCACCCATTAGTGTATTTTATCACAATCTAGTAGTTACATGTGGAAATTTGGTTCTAGGACATTTGATTTGAGCGCAATCCTCAAACTTAGGTCAAAAAAGCCATTTAAGCCTTTTCACAGTGAGATCTATGCGATATGGCCGAGAAATGTAATTTTGATGTTAACTCCCAAACCGCTGCGCAGAAATCAACCAAACTTCACCCAATAGTGTATTGTATCACATTCTAGTAGTTACATTTGAAAATTTCGTTCTAGGACATTTGGTTTGAGCGCAATCCTCAAACTTAGGTCAAAAAAGCCATTTAAGCCTTTTCACAGTGAGATCTATGCGATATGGCCGAGAAATGTAATTTTGATGTTAATTCCCAAACCGCTGCGCAGAAGTCAACCAAACTTCACCCAATAGTGTATTGTATCACAATCTAGTAGTTACATTTGAAAATTTTGTTCTAGGACATTTTGTTTGAACGCAATCATCAAACTTAATTAAAAAAGTCATTTAAGCCTTTTCACAGTGAGATCTATGCGATATGGCCGAGAAATGTAATTTTGATGTTCACTCCCAAACCGCTGCGCAGAAGTCAACCAAACTTCACCCAATAGTGTATTGTATCACAATCTAGTAGTTACATTTGAAAATTTTGTTCTAGGAAATTTTGTTTGAGCGCAATCATCAAACTTAATTAAAAAAGTCATTTAAACCTTTTCACAGTGAGATCTATGCGATATGGCCGAGAAATGTAATTTTTAAGTTAACTCCCAAACCGCTGCGCAGAAGTCAATCAAACTTCACCCATTAGTGTATTTTATCACAATCTAGTAGTTACATGTGGAAATTTGGTTCTAGGACATTTGATTTGAGCGCAATCCTCAAACTTAGGTCAAAAAAGCCATTTAAGCCTTTTCACAGTGAGATCTATGCGATATGGCCGAGAAATGTAATTTTGATGTTAACTCCCAAACCGCTGCGCAGAAGTCAACCAAACTTCACCCAATAGTGTATTGTATCACATTCTAGTAGTTACATTTGAAAATTTCGTTCTAGGACATTTGGTTTGAGCGCAATCCTCAAACTTAGGTCAAAAAAGCCATTTAAGCCTTTTCACAGTGAGATCTATGCGATATGGCCGAGAAATGTAATTTTGATGTTAATTCCCAAACCGCTGCGCAGAAGTCAACCAAACTTCACCCAATAGTGTATTGTATCACAATCTAGTAGTTACATTTGAAAATTTTGTTCTAGGACATTTTGTTTGAACGCAATCATCAAACTTAATTAAAAAAGTCATTTAAGCCTTTTCACAGTGAGATCTATGCGATATGGCCGAGAAATGTAATTTTGATGTTAACTCCCAAACCGCTGCGCAGAAGTCAACCAAACTTCACCCAATAGTGTATTGTATCACAATCTAGTAGTTACATTTGAAAATTTTGTTCTAGGACATTTTGTTTGAGCGCAATCCTCAAACTTAGGTCAAAAAAGCCATTTAAGCCTTTTCACAGTGAGATCAATGCTATATGGCCGAGAAATGTAATTTTGATGTTAACTCCCAAACCGCTGCGCAGAAGTCAACCAAACTTCACCCATTAGTGTATTTTATCACAATCTAGTAGTTACATGTGGAAATTTGGTTCTAGGACATTTGATTTGAGCGCAATCCTCAAACTTAGGTCAAAAAAGCCATTTAAGCCTTTTCACAGTGAGATCTATGCGATATGGCCGAGAAATGTAATTTTGATGTTAACTCCCAAACCGCTGCGCAGAAGTCAACCAAACTTCACCCAATAGTGTATTGTATCACAATCTAGTAGTTACATTTAAAAATTTTGTTCTAGGAGATTTTGTTTGAACGCAATCATCAAACTTAATTAAAAAAGTCATTTAAGCCTTTTCACAGTGAGATCTATGCGATATGGCCGAGAAATGTAATTTTGATGTTAACTCCCAAACCGCTGCGCAGAAGTCAACCAAACTTCACCCAATAGTGTATTGTATCACAATCTAGTAGTTACATTTGAAAATTTTGTTCTAGGAAATTTTGTTTGAGCGCAATCATCAAACTTAATTAAAAAAGTCATTTAAGCCTTTTCACAGTGAGATCTATGCGATATGGCCGAGAAATGTAATTTTGATGTTAACTCCCAAACCGCTGCGCAGAAGTCAACCAAACTTCACCCATTAGTGTATTTTATCACAATCTAGTAGTTACATGTGGAAATTTGGTTCTAGGACATTTGATTTGAGCGCAATCCTCAAACTTAGGTCAAAAAAGCCATTTAAGCCTTTTCACAGTGAGATCTATGCGATATGGCCGAGAAATGTAATTTTGATGTTCACTCCCAAACCGCTGCGCAGAAGTCAACCAAACTTCACCCAATAGTGTATTGTATCACAATCTAGTAGTTACATTTGAAAATTTTGTTCTAGGAAATTTTGTTTGAGCGCAATCATCAAACTTAATTAAAAAAGTCATTTAAGCCTTTTCACAGTGAGATCTATGCGATATGGCCGAGAAATGTAATTTTTAAGTTAACTCCCAAACCGCTGCGCAGAAGTCAATCAAACTTCACCCATTAGTGTATTTTATCACAATCTAGTAGTTACATGTGGAAATTTGGTTCTAGGACATTTGATTTGAGCGCAATCCTCAAACTTAGGTCAAAAAAGCCATTTAAGCCTTTTCACAGTGAGATCTATGCGATATGGCCGAGAAATGTAATTTTGATGTTAACTCCCAAACCGCTGCGCAGAAATCAACCAAACTTCACCCAATAGTGTATTGTATCACATTCTAGTAGTTACATTTGAAAATTTCGTTCTAGGACATTTGGTTTGAGCGCAATCCTCAAACTTAGGTCAAAAAAGCCATTTAAGCCTTTTCACAGTGAGATCTATGCGATATGGCCGAGAAATGTAATTTTGATGTTAATTCCCAAACCGCTGCGCAGAAGTCAACCAAACTTCACCCAATAGTGTATTGTATCACAATCTAGTAGTTACATTTGAAAATTTTGTTCTAGGACATTTTGTTTGAACGCAATCATCAAACTTAATTAAAAAAGTCATTTAAGCCTTTTCACAGTGAGATCTATGCGATATGGCCGAGAAATGTAATTTTGATGTTAACTCCCAAACCGCTGCGCAGAAGTCAACCAAACTTCACCCAATAGTGTATTGTATCACAATCTAGTAGTTACATTTGAAAATTTTGTTCTAGGACATTTTGTTTGAGCGCAATCCTCAAACTTAGGTCAAAAAAGCCATTTAAGCCTTTTCACAGTGAGATCAATGCTATATGGCCGAGAAATGTAATTTTGATGTTAACTCCCAAACCGCTGCGCAGAAGTCAACCAAACTTCACCCAATAGTGTATTGTATCACAATCTAGTAGTTACATTTTAAAATTTCGTTCAAGGACATTTGGTTTGAGCGCAATTATTAAACTTAGGTCAAAAAAGCCATTTAAGCCTTTTCACAGTGAGATCTATGCGATATGGCCGAGAAATGTAATTTTGATGTTAACTCCCAAACCGCTGCGCAGAAGTAAACCAAACTTCACCCATTAGTGTATTGTATCACAATCTAGTAGTTACATGTGGAAATTTGGTTCTAGGACATTTGATTTGAGCGCAATCCTCAAACTTAGGTCAAAAAAGCCATTTAAGCCTTTTCACAGTGAGATCTATGCGATATGGCCGAGAAATGTAATTTTGATGTTCACTCCCAAACCGCTGCGCAGAAGTCAACCAAACTTCACCCAATAGTGTATTGTATCACAATCTAGTAGTTACATTTGAAAATTTTGTTCTAGGAAATTTTGTTTGAGCGCAATCATCAAACTTAATTAAAAAAGTCATTTAAGCCTTTTCACAGTGAGATCTATGCGATATGGCCGAGAAATGTAATTTTTAAGTTAACTCCCAAACCGCTGCGCAGAAGTCAATCAAACTTCACCCATTAGTGTATTTTATCACAATCTAGTAGTTACATGTGGAAATTTGGTTCTAGGACATTTGATTTGAGCGCAATCCTCAAACTTAGGTCAAAAAAGCCATTTAAGCCTTTTCACAGTGAGATCTATGCGATATGGCCGAGAAATGTAATTTTGATGTTAACTCCCAAACCGCTGCGCAGAAGTCAACCAAACTTCACCCAATAGTGTATTGTATCACATTCTAGTAGTTACATTTGAAAATTTCGTTCTAGGACATTTGGTTTGAGCGCAATCCTCAAACTTAGGTCAAAAAAGCCATTTAAGCCTTTTCACAGTGAGATCTATGCGATATGGCCGAGAAATGTAATTTTGATGTTAATTCCCAAACCGCTGCGCAGAAGTCAACCAAACTTCACCCAATAGTGTATTGTATCACAATCTAGTAGTTACATTTGAAAATTTTGTTCTAGGACATTTTGTTTGAACGCAATCATCAAACTTAATTAAAAAAGTCATTTAAGCCTTTTCACAGTGAGATCTATGCGATATGGCCGAGAAATGTAATTTTGATGTTAACTCCCAAACCGCTGCGCAGAAGTCAACCAAACTTCACCCAATAGTGTATTGTATCACAATCTAGTAGTTACATTTGAAAATTTTGTTCTAGGACATTTTGTTTGAGCGCAATCCTCAAACTTAGGTCAAAAAAGCCATTTAAGCCTTTTCACAGTGAGATCTATGCTATATGGCCGAGAAATGTAATTTTGATGTTAACTCCCAAACCGCTGCGCAGAAGTCAACCAAACTTCACCCAATAGTGTATTGTATCACAATCTAGTAGTTACATTTAAAAATTTTGTTCTAGGAGATTTTGTTTGAACGCAATCATCAAACTTAATTAAAAAAGTCATTTAAGCCTTTTCACAGTGAGATCTATGCGATATGGCCGAGAAATGTAATTTTGATGTTAACTCCCAAACCGCTGCGCAGAAGTCAACCAAACTTCACCCAATAGTGTATTGTATCACAATCTAGTAGTTACATTTGAAAATTTTGTTCTAGGAAATTTTGTTTGAGCGCAATCATCAAACTTAATTAAAAAAGTCATTTAAGCCTTTTCACAGTGAGATCTATGCGATATGGCCGAGAAATGTAATTTTGATGTTAACTCCCAAACCGCTGCGCAGAAGTCAACCAAACTTCACCCATTAGTGTATTTTATCACAATCTAGTAGTTACATGTGGAAATTTGGTTCTAGGACATTTGATTTGAGCGCAATCCTCAAACTTAGGTCAAAAAAGCCATTTAAGCCTTTTCACAGTGAGATCTATGCGATATGGCCGAGAAATGTAATTTTGATGTTCACTCCCAAACCGCTGCGCAGAAGTCAACCAAACTTCACCCAATAGTGTATTGTATCACAATCTAGTAGTTACATTTGAAAATTTTGTTCTAGGAAATTTTGTTTGAGCGCAATCATCAAACTTAATTAAAAAAGTCATTTAAGCCTTTTCACAGTGAGATCTATGCGATATGGCCGAGAAATGTAATTTTTAAGTTAACTCCCAAACCGCTGCGCAGAAGTCAATCAAACTTCACCCATTAGTGTATTTTATCACAATCTAGTAGTTACATGTGGAAATTTGGTTCTAGGACATTTGATTTGAGCGCAATCCTCAAACTTAGGTCAAAAAAGCCATTTAAGCCTTTTCACAGTGAGATCTATGCGATATGGCCGAGAAATGTAATTTTGATGTTAACTCCCAAACCGCTGCGCAGAAATCAACCAAACTTCACCCAATAGTGTATTGTATCACATTCTAGTAGTTACATTTGAAAATTTCGTTCTAGGACATTTGGTTTAAGCGCAATCCTCAAACTTAGGTCAAAAAAGCCATTTAAGCCTTTTCACAGTGAGATCTATGCGATATGGCCGAGAAATGTAATTTTGATGTTAATTCCCAAACCGCTGCGCAGAAGTCAACCAAACTTCACCCAATAGTGTATTGTATCACAATCTAGTAGTTACATTTGAAAATTTTGTTCTAGGACATTTTGTTTGAACGCAATCATCAAACTTAATTAAAAAAGTCATTTAAGCCTTTTCACAGTGAGATCTATGCGATATGGCCGAGAAATGTAATTTTGATGTTAACTCCCAAACCGCTGCGCAGAAGTCAACCAAACTTCACCCAATAGTGTATTGTATCACAATCTAGTAGTTACATTTGAAAATTTTGTTCTAGGACATTTTGTTTGAGCGCAATCCTCAAACTTAGGTCAAAAAAGCCATTTAAGCCTTTTCACAGTGAGATCAATGCTATATGGCCGAGAAATGTAATTTTGATGTTAACTCCCAAACCGCTGCGCAGAAGTCAACCAAACTTCACCCAATAGTGTATTGTATCACAATCTAGTAGTTACATTTTAAAATTTCGTTCAAGGACATTTGGTTTGAGCGCAATTATTAAACTTAGGTCAAAAAAGCCATTTAAGCCTTTTCACAGTGAGATCTATGCGATATGGCCGAGAAATGTAATTTTGATGTTAACTCCCAAACCGCTGCGCAGAAGTAAACCAAACTTCACCCATTAGTGTATTGTATCACAATCTAGTAGTTACATGTGGAAATTTGGTTCTAGGACATTTGATTTGAGCGCAATCCTCAAACTTAGGTCAAAAAAGCCATTTAAGCCTTTTCACAGTGAGATCTATGCGATATGGCCGAGAAATGTAATTTTGATGTTAACTCCCAAACCGCTGCGCAGAAGTCAACCAAACTTCACCCAATAGTGTATTGTATCACATTCTAGTAGTTACATTTTAAAATTTCGTTCAAGGACATTTGGTTTGAGCGCAATTATTAAACTTAGGTCAAAAAAGCCATTTAAGTCTTTTCACAGTGAGATCTATGCGATATGGCCGAGAAATGTAATTTTGATGTTAACTCCCAAACCGCTGCGCAGAAGTAAACCAAACTTCACCCATTAGTGTATTGTATCACAATCTAGTAGTTACATGTGGAAATTTGGTTCTAGGACATTTGATTTGAGCGCAATCCTCAAACTTAGGTCAAAAAAGCCATTTAAGCCTTTTCACAGTGAGATCTATGCGATATGGCCGAGAAATGTAATTTTGATGTTAACTCCCAAACCGCTGCGCAGAAGTCAACCAAACTTCACCCATTAGTGTATTGTATCACAATCTAGTAGTTACATGTGGAAATTTGGTTATAGGACATTTGATTTGAGCGCAATCCTCAAACTTAGGTCAAAAAAGCCATTTAAGCCTTTTCACAGTGAGATCTATGCGATATGGCCGAGAAATGTAATTTTGATGTTAACTCCCAAACCGCTGCGCAGAAGTCAACCAAACTTCACCCAATAGTGTATTGTATCACATTCTAGTAGTTACATTTGAAAATTTCGTTCTAGGACATTTGGTTTGAGCGCAATTATTAAACTTAGGTCAAAAAAGCCATTTAAGCCTTTTCACAGTGAGATCTATGCGATATGGCCGAGAAATGTAATTTTGATGTTAACTCCCAAACCGCTGCGCAGAAGTAAACCAAACTTCACCCATTAGTGTATTGTATCACAATCTAGTAGTTACATGTGGAAATTTGGTTCTAGGACATTTGATTTTAGCGCAATCCTCAAACTTAGGTCAAAAAAGCCATTTAAGCCTTTTCACAGTGAGATCTATGCGATATGGCCGAGAAATGTAATTTTGATGTTAACTCCCAAACCGCTGCGCAAAAGTCAACCAAACTTCACCCATTAGTGTATTGTATCACAATCTAGTAGTTACATGTGGAAATTTGGTTCTAGGACATTTGATTTGAGCGCAATCCTCAAACTTAGGTCAAAAAAGCCATTTAAGCCTTTTCACAGTGAGATCTATGCGATATGGCCGAGAAATGTAATTTTGATGTTAACTCCCAAACCGCTGCGCAGAAGTCAACCAAACTTCACCCAATAGTGTATTGTATCACAATCTAGTAGTTACATTTGAAAATTTTGTTCTAGGAAATTTTGTTTGAGCGCAATCATCAAACTTAATTAAAAAAGTCATTTAAGCCTTTTCACAGTGAGATCTACGCGATATGGCCGAGAAATTTAATTTTGATGTTAACTCCCAATTCGCTGCGCAGAAGTCAACCAAACTTCACCCAATAGTGTATTGTATCACAATCTAGTAGTTACATGTGGAAATTTGGTTCTAGGACATTTGATTTGAGCGCAATCCTCAAACTTAGGTCAAAAAAGCCATTTAAGCCTTTTCACAGTGAGATCTATGCGATATGGCCGAGAAATGTAATTTTGATGTTAACTCCCAAACCGCTGCGCAGAAGTCAACCAAACTTCACCCAATAGTGTATTGTATCACAATCTAGTAGTTACATTTGAAAATTTTGTTCTAGGAAATTTTGTTTGAGCGCAATCATCAAACTTAATTAAAAAAGTCATTTAAGCCTTTTCACAGTGAGATCTATGCGATATGGCCGAGAAATGTAATTTTGATGTTAACTCCCAAACCGCTGCGCAGAAGTAAACCAAACTTCACCCATTAGTGTATTGTATCACAATCTAGTAGTTACTTGTGGAAATTTGGTTCTAGGACATTTGATTTGAGCGCAATCCTCAAACTTAGGTCAAAAAAGCCATTTAAGCCTTTTCACAGTGAGATCTATGCGATATGGCCGAGAAATGTAATTTTGATGTTAACTCCCAAACCGCTGCGCAGAAGTCAACCAAACTTCACCCAATAGTGTATTGTATCACAATCTAGTAGTTACATGTGGAAATTTGGTTCTAGGACATTTGATTTGAGCGCAATCATCAAACTTAATTAAAAAAGTCATTTAAGCCTTTTCACAGTGAGATCTACGCGATATGGCCGAGAAATTTAATTTTGATGTTAACTCCCAATTCGCTGCGCAGAAGTCAACCAAACTTCACCCAATAGTGTATTGTATCACAATCTAGTAGTTACATGTTGAAATTTGGTTCTAGGACATTTGATTTGAGCGCAATCCTCAAACTTAGGTCAAAAAAGCCATTTAAGCCTTTTCACAGTGAGATCTATGCGATATGGCCGAGAAATGTAATTTTGATGTTAACTCCCAAACCGCTGCGCAGAAGTCAACCAAACTTCACCCAATAGTGTATTGTATCACAATCTAGTAGTTACATTTGAAAATTTTGTTCTAGGACATTTTGTTTGAGCGCAATCCTCAAACTTAGGTCAAAAAAGCCATTTAAGCCTTTTCACAGTGAGATCTATGCGATATGGCCGAGAAATGTAATTTTGATGTTAACTCCCAAACCGCTGCGCAGAAGTCAACCAAACTTCACCCAATAGTGTATTGTATCACATTCTAGTAGTTACATTTTAAAATTTCGTTCAAGGACATTTGGTTTGAGCGCAATTATTAAACTTAGGTCAAAAAAGCCATTTAAGCCTTTTCACAGTGAGATCTATGCGATATGGCCGAGAAATGTAATTTTGATGTTAACTCCCAAACCGCTGCGCAGAAGTAAACCAAACTTCACCCATTAGTGTATTGTATCACAATCTAGTAGTTACATGTGGAAATTTGGTTCTAGGACATTTGATTTTAGCGCAATCCTCAAACTTAGGTCAAAAAAGCCATTTAAGCCTTTTCACAGTGAGATCTATGCGATATGGCCGAGAAATGTAATTTTGATGTTAACTCCCAAACCGCTGCGCAGAAGTCAACCAAACTTCACCCAATAGTGTATTGTATCACAATCTAGTAGTTACATTTGAAAATTTTGTTCTAGGAAATTTTGTTTGAGCGCAATCATCAAACTTAATTAAAAAAGTCATTTAAGCCTTTTCACAGTGAGATCTATGCGATATGGCCGAGAAATGTAATTTTGATGTTAACTCCCAAACCGCTGCGCAAAAGTCAACCAAACTTCACCCATTAGTGTATTGTATCACAATCTAGTAGTTACATGTGGAAATTTGGTTCTAGGACATTTGATTTGAGCGCAATCCTCAAACTTAGGTCAAAAAAGCCATTTAAGCCTTTTCACAGTGAGATCTATGCGATATGGCCGAGAAATGTAATTTTGATGTTAACTCCCAAACCGCTGCGCAGAAGTCAACCAAACTTCACCCAATAGTGTATTGTATCACAATCTAGTAGTTACATTTGAAAATTTTGTTCTAGGAAATTTTGTTTGAGCGCAATCATCAAACTTAATTAAAAAAGTCATTTAAGCCTTTTCACAGTGAGATCTATGCGATATGGCCGAGAAATGTAATTTTGATGTTAACTCCCAAACCGCTGCGCAGAAGTCAACCAAACTTCACCCATTAGTGTATTGTATCACAATCTAGTAGTTACATGTGGAAATTTGGTTCTAGGACATTTGATTTGAGCGCAATCCTCAAACTTAGGTCAAAAAAGCCATTTAAGCCTTTTCACAGTGAGATCTATGCGATATGGCCGAGAAATGTAATTTTGATGTTCACTCCCAAACCGCTGCGCAGAAGTCAACCAAACTTCACCCATTAGTGTATTGTATCACAATCTAGTAGTTACATGTAGAAATTTGGTTATAGGACATTTGATTTGAGCGCAATCCTCAAACTTAGGTCAAAAAAGCCATTTAAGCCTTTTCACAGTGAGATCTATGCGATATGGCCGAGAAATGTAATTTTGATGTTAACTCCCAAACCGCTGCGCAGAAGTCAACCAAACTTCACCCAATAGTGTATTGTATCACATTCTAGTAGTTACATTTTAAAATTTCGTTCAAGGACATTTGGTTTGAGCGCAATTATTAAACTTAGGTCAAAAAAGCCATTTAAGTCTTTTCACAGTGAGATCTATGCGATATGGCCGAGAAATGTAATTTTGATGTTAACTCCCAAACCGCTGCGCAGAAGTAAACCAAACTTCACCCATTAGTGTATTGTATCACAATCTAGTAGTTACATGTGGAAATTTGGTTCTAGGACATTTGATTTGAGCGCAATCCTCAAACTTAGGTCAAAAAAGCCATTTAAGCCTTTTCACAGTGAGATCTATGCGATATGGCCGAGAAATGTAATTTTGATGTTAACTCCCAAACCGCTGCGCAGAAGTCAACCAAACTTCACCCAATAGTGTATTGTATCACATTCTAGTAGTTACATTTGAAAATTTCGTTCTAGGACATTTGGTTTGAGCGCAATTATTAAACTTAGGTCAAAAAAGCCATTTAAGCCTTTTCACAGTGAGATCTATGCGATATGGCCGAGAAATGTAATTTTGATGTTAACTCCCAAACCGCTGCGCAGAAGTAAACCAAACTTCACCCATTAGTGTATTGTATCACAATCTAGTAGTTACATGTGGAAATTTGGTTCTAGGACATTTGATTTTAGCGCAATCCTCAAACTTAGGTCAAAAAAGCCATTTAAGCCTTTTCACAGTGAGATCTATGCGATATGGCCGAGAAATGTAATTTTGATGTTAACTCCCAAACCGCTGCGCAGAAGTCAACCAAACTTCACCCAATAGTGTATTGTATCACAATCTAGTAGTTACATTTGAAAATTTTGTTCTAGGAAATTTTGTTTGAGCGCAATCATCAAACTTAATTAAAAAAGTCATTTAAGCCTTTTCACAGTGAGATCTATGCGATATGGCCGAGAAATGTAATTTTGATGTTAACTCCCAAACCGCTGCGCAAAAGTCAACCAAACTTCACCCATTAGTGTATTGTATCACAATCTAGTAGTTACATGTGGAAATTTGGTTCTAGGACATTTGATTTGAGCGCAATCCTCAAACTTAGGTCAAAAAAGCCATTTAAGCCTTTTCACAGTGAGATCTATGCGATATGGCCGAGAAATGTAATTTTGATGTTAACTCCCAAACCGCTGCGCAGAAGTCAACCAAACTTCACCCAATAGTGTATTGTATCACAATCTAGTAGTTACATTTGAAAATTTTGTTCTAGGAAATTTTGTTTGAGCGCAATCATCAAACTTAATTAAAAAAGTCATTTAAGCCTTTTCACAGTGAGATCTACGCGATATGGCCGAGAAATTTAATTTTGATGTTAACTCCCAATTCGCTGCGCAGAAGTCAACCAAACTTCACCCAATAGTGTATTGTATCACAATCTAGTAGTTACATGTGGAAATTTGGTTCTAGGACATTTGATTTGAGCGCAATCCTCAAACTTAGGTCAAAAAAGCCATTTAAGCCTTTTCACAGTGAGATCTATGCGATATGGCCGAGAAATGTAATTTTGATGTTAACTCCCAAACCGCTGCGCAGAAGTCAACCAAACTTCACCCAATAGTGTATTGTATCACAATCTAGTAGTTACATTTGAAAATTTTGTTCTAGGAAATTTTGTTTGAGCGCAATCATCAAACTTAATTAAAAAAGTCATTTAAGCCTTTTCACAGTGAGATCTATGCGATATGGCCGAGAAATGTAATTTTGATGTTAACTCCCAAACCGCTGCGCAGAAGTAAACCAAACTTCACCCATTAGTGTATTGTATCACAATCTAGTAGTTACTTGTGGAAATTTGGTTCTAGGACATTTGATTTGAGCGCAATCCTCAAACTTAGGTCAAAAAAGCCATTTAAGCCTTTTCACAGTGAGATCTATGCGATATGGCCGAGAAATGTAATTTTGATGTTAACTCCCAAACCGCTGCGCAGAAGTCAACCAAACTTCACCCAATAGTGTATTGTATCACAATCTAGTAGTTACATGTGGAAATTTGGTTCTAGGACATTTGATTTGAGCGCAATCATCAAACTTAATTAAAAAAGTCATTTAAGCCTTTTCACAGTGAGATCTACGCGATATGGCCGAGAAATTTAATTTTGATGTTAACTCCCAATTCGCTGCGCAGAAGTCAACCAAACTTCACCCAATAGTGTATTGTATCACAATCTAGTAGTTACATGTTGAAATTTGGTTCTAGGACATTTGATTTGAGCGCAATCCTCAAACTTAGGTCAAAAAAGCCATTTAAGCCTTTTCACAGTGAGATCTATGCGATATGGCCGAGAAATGTAATTTTGATGTTAACTCCCAAACCGCTGCGCAGAAGTCAACCAAACTTCACCCAATAGTGTATTGTATCACAATCTAGTAGTTACATTTGAAAATTTTGTTCTAGGACATTTTGTTTGAGCGCAATCCTCAAACTTAGGTCAAAAAAGCCATTTAAGCCTTTTCACAGTGAGATCTATGCGATATGGCCGAGAAATGTAATTTTGATGTTAACTCCCAAACCGCTGCGCAGAAGTCAACCAAACTTCACCCAATAGTGTATTGTATCACAATCTAGTAGTTACATTTTAAAATTTCGTTCAAGGACATTTGGTTTGAGCGCAATTATTAAACTTAGGTCAAAAAAGCCATTTAAGCCTTTTCACAGTGAGATCTATGCGATATGGCCGAGAAATGTAATTTTGATGTTAACTCCCAAACCGCTGCGCAGAAGTAAACCAAACTTCACCCAATAGTGTATTGTATCACATTCTAGTAGTTACATGTGGAAATTTGGTTCTAGGACATTTGATTTGAGCGCAATCCTCAAACTTAGGTCAAAAAAGCCATTTAAGCCTTTTCACAGTGAGATCTATGCGATATGGCCGAGAAATGTAATTTTGATGTTAACTCCCAAACCGCTGCGCAGAAGTCAACCAAACTTCACCCAATAGTGTATTGTATCACATTCTAGTAGTTACATTTTAAAATTTCGTTCAAGGACATTTGGTTTGAGCGCAATTATTAAACTTAGGTCAAAAAAGCCATTTAAGCCTTTTCACAGTGAGATCTATGCGATATGGCCGAGAAATGTAATTTTGATGTTAACTCCCAAACCGCTGCGCAGAAGTAAACCAAACTTCACCCATTAGTGTATTGTATCACAATCTAGTAGTTACATGTGGAAATTTGGTTCTAGGACATTTGATTTTAGCGCAATCCTCAAACTTAGGTCAAAAAAGCCATTTAAGCCTTTTCACAGTGAGATCTATGCGATATGGCCGAGAAATGTAATTTTGATGTTAACTCCCAAACCGCTGCGCAGAAGTCAACCAAACTTCACCCAATAGTGTATTGTATCACAATCTAGTAGTTACATTTGAAAATTTTGTTCTAGGAAATTTTGTTTGAGCGCAATCATCAAACTTAATTAAAAAAGTCATTTAAGCCTTTTCACAGTGAGATCTATGCGATATGGCCGAGAAATGTAATTTTGATGTTAACTCCCAAACCGCTGCGCAAAAGTCAACCAAACTTCACCCATTAGTGTATTGTATCACAATCTAGTAGTTACATGTGGAAATTTGGTTCTAGGACATTTGATTTGAGCGCAATCCTCAAACTTAGGTCAAAAAAGCCATTTAAGCCTTTTCACAGTGAGATCTATGCGATATGGCCGAGAAATGTAATTTTGATGTTAACTCCCAAACCGCTGCGCAGAAGTCAACCAAACTTCACCCAATAGTGTATTGTATCACAATCTAGTAGTTACATTTGAAAATTTTGTTCTAGGAAATTTTGTTTGAGCGCAATCATCAAACTTAATTAAAAAAGTCATTTAAGCCTTTTCACAGTGAGATCTATGCGATATGGCCGAGAAATGTAATTTTGATGTTAACTCCCAAACCGCTGCGCAGAAGTCAACCAAACTTCACCCATTAGTGTATTGTATCACAATCTAGTAGTTACATGTGGAAATTTGGTTCTAGGACATTTGATTTGAGCGCAATCCTCAAACTTAGGTCAAAAAAGCCATTTAAGCCTTTTCACAGTGAGATCTATGCGATATGGCCGAGAAATGTAATTTTGATGTTCACTCCCAAACCGCTGCGCAGAAGTCAACCAAACTTCACCCATTAGTGTATTGTATCACAATCTAGTAGTTACATGTAGAAATTTGGTTATAGGACATTTGATTTGAGCGCAATCCTCAAACTTAGGTCAAAAAAGCCATTTAAGCCTTTTCACAGTGAGATCTATGCGATATGGCCGAGAAATGTAATTTTGATGTTAACTCCCAAACCGCTGCGCAGAAGTCAACCAAACTTCACCCAATAGTGTATTGTATCACATTCTAGTAGTTACATTTGAAAATTTCGTTCTAGGACATTTGGTTTGAGCGCAATTATTAAACTTAGGTCAAAAAAGCCATTTAAGCCTTTTCACAGTGAGATCTATGCGATATGGCCGAGAAATGTAATTTTGATGTTAACTCCCAAACCGCTGCGCAGAAGTAAACCAAACTTCACCCATTAGTGTATTGTATCACAATCTAGTAGTTACATGTGGAAATTTGGTTCTAGGACATTTGATTTTAGCGCAATCCTCAAACTTAGGTCAAAAAAGCCATTTAAGCCTTTTCACAGTGAGATCTATGCGATATGGCCGAGAAATGTAATTTTGATGTTAACTCCCAAACCGCTGCGCAGAAGTCAACCAAACTTCACCCAATAGTGTATTGTATCACAATCTAGTAGTTACATTTGAAAATTTTGTTCTAGGAAATTTTGTTTGAGCGCAATCATCAAACTTAATTAAAAAAGTCATTTAAGCCTTTTCACAGTGAGATCTATGCGATATGGCCGAGAAATGTAATTTTGATGTTAACTCCCAAACCGCTGCGCAAAAGTCAACCAAACTTCACCCATTAGTGTATTGTATCACAATCTAGTAGTTACATGTGGAAATTTGGTTCTAGGACATTTGATTTGAGCGCAATCCTCAAACTTAGGTCAAAAAAGCCATTTAAGCCTTTTCACAGTGAGATCTATGCGATATGGCCGAGAAATGTAATTTTGATGTTAACTCCCAAACCGCTGCGCAGAAGTCAACCAAACTTCACCCAATAGTGTATTGTATCACAATCTAGTAGTTACATTTGAAAATTTTGTTCTAGGAAATTTTGTTTGAGCGCAATCATCAAACTTAATTAAAAAAGTCATTTAAGCCTTTTCACAGTGAGATCTATGCGATATGGCCGAGAAATGTAATTTTGATGTTAACTCCCAAACCGCTGCGCAGAAGTCAACCAAACTTCACCCATTAGTGTATTTTATCACAATCTAGTAGTTACATGTGGAAATTTGGTTCTAGGACATTTGATTTGAGCGCAATCCTCAAACTTAGGTCAAAAAAGCCATTTAAGTCTTTTCACAGTGAGATCTATGCGATATGGCCGAGAAATGTAATTTTGATGTTCACTCCCAAACCGCTGCGCAGAAGTCAACCAAACTTCACCCATTAGTGTATTGTATCACAATCTAGTAGTTACATGTGGAAATTTGGTTATAGGACATTTGAGTTGAGCGCAATCCTCAAACTTAGGTCAAAAAAGCCATTTAAGCCTTTTCACAGTGAGATCTATGCGATATGGCCGAGAAATGTAATTTTGATGTTAACTCCCAAACCGCTGCGCAGAAGTCAACCAAACTTCACCCAATAGTGTATTGTATCACAATCTAGTAGTTACATTTGAAAATTTTGTTCTAGGACATTTTGTTTGAACGCAATCATCAAACTTAATTAAAAAAGTCATTTAAGCCTTTTCACAGTGAGATCTATGCGATATGGCCGAGAAATGTAATTTTGATGTTAACTCCCAAACCGCTGCGCAGAAGTCAACCAAACTTCACCCAATAGTGTATTGTATCACAATCTAGTAGTTACATTTGAAAATTTTGTTCTAGGAAATTTTGTTTGAGCGCAATCATCAAACTTAATTAAAAAAGTCATTTAAGCCTTTTCACAGTGAGATCTATGCGATATGGCCGAGAAATGTAATTTTGATGTTAACTCCCAAACCGCTGCGCAGAAGTCAACCAAACTTCACCCATTAGTGTATTTTATCACAATCTAGTAGTTACATGTGGAAATTTGGTTCTAGGACATTTGATTTGAGCGCAATCCTCAAACTTAGGTCAAAAAAGCCATTTAAGCCTTTTCACAGTGAGATCTATGCGATATGGCCGAGAAATGTAATTTTGATGTTAACTCCCAAACCGCTGCGCAGAAGTCAACCAAACTTCACCCAATAGTGTATTGTATCACAATCTAGTAGTTACATTTAAAAATTTTGTTCTAGGACATTTTGTTTGAACGCAATCATCAAACTTAATTAAAAAAGTCATTTAAGCCTTTTCACAGTGAGATCTATGCGATATGGCCGAGAAATGTAATTTTGATGTTAACTCCCAAACCGCTGCGCAGAAGTCAACCAAACTTCACCCATTAGTGTATTGTATCACAATCTAGTAGTTACATGTGGAAATTTGGTTATAGGACATTTGATTTGAGCGCAATCCTCAAACTTAGGTCAAAAAAGCCATTTAAGCCTTTTCACAGTGAGATCTATGCGATATGGCCGAGAAATGTAATTTTGATGTTAACTCCCAAACCGCTGCGCAGAAGTCAACCAAACTTCACCCAATAGTGTATTGTATCACAATCTAGTAGTTACATTTGAAAATTTTGTTCTAGGAAATTTTGTTTGAGCGCAATCATCAAACTTAATTAAAAAAGTCATTTAAGCCTTTGCACAGTGAGATCTATGCGATATGGCCGAGAAATGTAATTTTGATGTTAACTCCCAAACCGCTGCGCAGAAGTCAACCAAACTTCACCCATTAGTGTATTTTATCACAATCTAGTAGTTACATGTGGAAATTTGGTTCTAGGACATTTGATTTGAGCGCAATCCTCAAACTTAGGTCAAAAAAGCCATTTAAGCCTTTTCACAGTGAGATCTATGCGATATGGCCGAGAAATGTAATTTTGATAACTCCCAAACCGCTGCGCAGAAGTCAACCAAACTTCACCCAATAGTGTATTGTATCACAATCTAGTAGTTACATTTGAAAATTTTGTTCTAGGAAATTTTGTTTGAGCGCAATCATCAAACTTAATTAAAAAAGTCATTTAAGCCTTTTCACAGTGAGATCTATGCGATATGGCCGAGAAATGTAATTTTGATGTTAACTCCCAAACCGCTGCGCAGAAGTCAACCAAACTTCACCCATTAGTGTATTTTATCACAATCTAGTAGTTACATGTGGAAATTTGGTTCTAGGACATTTGATTTGAGCGCAATCCTCAAACTTAGGTCAAAAAAGCCATTTAAGCCTTTTCACAGTGAGATCTATGCGATATGGCCGAGAAATGTAATTTTGATGTTCACTCCCAAACCGCTGCGCAGAAGTCAACCAAACTTCACCCAATAGTGTATTGTATCACAATCTAGTAGTTACATTTGAAAATTTTGTTCTAGGAAATTTTGTTTGAGCGCAATCATCAAACTTAATTAAAAAAGTCATTTAAGCCTTTTCACAGTGAGATCTATGCGATATGGCCGAGAAATGTAATTTTGATGTTAACTCCCAAACCGCTGCGCAGAAGTCAACCAAACTTCACCCATTAGTGTATTTTATCACAATCTAGTAGTTACATGTGGAAATTTGGTTCTAGGACATTTGATTTGAGCGCAATCCTCAAACTTAGGTCAAAAAAGCCATTTAAGCCTTTTCACAGTGAGATCTATGCGATATGGCCGAGAAATGTAATTTTGATGTTAACTCCCAAACCGCTGCGCAGAAGTCAACCAAACTTCACCCAATAGTGTATTGTATCACATTCTAGTAGTTACATTTGAAAATTTCGTTCTAGGACATTTGGTTTGAGCGCAATCCTCAAACTTAGGTCAAAAAAGCCATTTAAGCCTTTTCACAGTGAGATCTATGCGATATGGCCGAGAAATGTAATTTTGATGTTAACTCCCAAACCGCTGCGCAGAAGTCAACCAAACTTCACCCATTAGTGTATTTTATCACAATCTAGTAGTTACATGTGGAAATTTGGTTCTAGGACATTTGATTTGAGCGCAATCCTCAAACTTAGGTCAAAAAAGCCATTTAAGCCTTTTCACAGTGAGATCTATGCGATATGGCCGAGAAATGTAATTTTGATGTTAACTCCCAAACCGCTGCGCAGAAGTCAACCAAACTTCACCCAATAGTGTATTGTATCACAATCTAGTAGTTACATTTGAAAATTTTGTTCTAGGAAATTTTGTTTGAGCGCAATCATCAAACTTAATTAAAAAAGTCATTTAAGCCTTTTCACAGTGAGATCTATGCGATATGGCCGAGAAATGTAATTTTGATGTTAACTCCCAAACCGCTGCGCAGAAGTCAACCAAACTTCCCCCATTAGTGTATTTTATCACAATCTAGTAGTTACAAATGGAAATTTGGTTCTAGGACATTTGATTTGAGCGCAATCCTCAAACTTAGGTCAAAAAAGCCATTTAAGCCTTTTCACAGTGAGATCTATGCGATATGGCCGAGAAATGTAATTTTGATGTTAACTCCCAAACCGCTGCGCAGAAGTCAACCAAACTTCACCCAATAGTGTATTGTATCACATTCTAGTAGTTACATTTGAAAATTTCGTTCTAGGACATTTGGTTTGAGCGCAATCCTCAAACTTAGGTCAAAAAAGCCATTTAAGCCTTTTCACAGTGAGATCTATGCGATATGGCCGAGAAATGTAATTTTGATGTTAACTCCCAAACCGCTGCGCAGAAGTCAACCAAACTTCACCCAATAGTGTATTGTATCACAATCTAGTAGTTACATTTGAAAATTTTGTTCTAGGAAATTTTGTTTGAGCGCAATCATCAAACTTAATTAAAAAAGTCATTTAAGCCTTTTCACAGTGAGATCTATGCGATATGGCCGAGAAATGTAATTTTGATGTTAACTCCCAAACCGCTGCGCAGAAGTCAACCAAACTTCACCCATTAGTGTATTTTATCACAATCTAGTAGTTACATGTGGAAATTTGGTTCTAGGACATTTGATTTGAGCGCAATCCTCAAACTTAGGTCAAAAAAGCCATTTAAGCCTTTTCACAGTGAGATCTATGCGATATGGCCGAGAAATGTAATTTTGATGTTAACTCCCAAACCGCTGCGCAGAAGTCAACCAAACTTCACCCAATAGTGTATTGTATCACATTCTAGTAGTTACATTTGAAAATTTCGTTCTAGGACATTTGGTTTGAGCGCAATCCTCAAACTTAGGTCAAAAAAGCCATTTAAGCCTTTTCACAGTGAGATCTATGCGATATGGCCGAGAAATGTAATTTTGATGTTAACTCCCAAACCGCTGCGCAGAAGTCAACCAAACTTCACCCAATAGTGTATTGTATCACAATCTAGTAGTTACATTTGAAAATTTTGTTCTAGGACATTTTGTTTGAACGCAATCATCAAACTTAATTAAAAAAGTCATTTAAGCCTTTTCACAGTGAGATCTATGCGAAATGGCCGAGAAATGTAATTTTGATGTTAACTCCCAAACCGCTGCGCAGAAGTCAACCAAACTTCACCCATTAGTGTATTTTATCACAATCTAGTAGTTACATGTGGAAATTTGGTTCTAGGACATTTGATTTGAGCGCAATCCTCAAACTTAGGTCAAAAAAGCCATTTAAGCCTTTTCACAGTGAGATCTATGCGATATGGCCGAGAAATGTAATTTTGATGTTAACTCCCAAACCGCTGCGCAGAAGTCAACCAAACTTCACCCAATAGTGTATTGTATCACAATCTAGTAGTTACATTTAAAAATTTTGTTCTAGGACATTTTGTTTGAACGCAATCATCAAACTTAATTAAAAAAGTCATTTAAGCCTTTTCACAGTGAGATCTATGCGATATGGCCGAGAAATGTAATTTTGATGTTAACTCCCAAACCGCTGCGCAGAAGTCAACCAAACTTCACCCATTAGTGTATTGTATCACAATCTAGTAGTTACATGTGGAAATTTGGTTATAGGACATTTGATTGAACGCAATTCTCAAACTTAGGTCAAAAAAGCCATTTAAGCCTTTTCACAGTGAGATCTATGCGATATGGCCGAGAAATGTAATATTGATGTTAACTCCCAAACCGCTGCGCAGAAGTCAACCAAACTTCACCCAATAGTGTATTGTATCACAATCTAGTAGTTACATTTGAAAATTTTGTTCTAGGAAATTTTGTTTGAGCGCAATCATCAAACTTAATTAAAAAAGTCATTTAAGCCTTTTAACAGTGAGATCTATGCGATATGGCCGAGAAATGTAATTTTGATGTTAACTCCCAAACCGCTGCGCAGAAGTCAACCAAACTTCACCCATTAGTGTATTTTATCACAATCTAGTAGTTACATGTGGAAATTTGGTTCTAGGACATTTGATTTGAGCGCAATCCTCAAACTTAGGTCAAAAAAGCCATTTAAGCCTTTTCACAGTGAGATCTATGCGATATGGCCGAGAAATGTAATTTTGATGTTCACTCCCAAACCGCTGCGCAGAAGTCAACCAAACTTCACCCAATAGTGTATTGTATCACAATCTAGTAGTTACATTTGAAAATTTTGTTCTAGGAAATTTTGTTTGAGCGCAATCATCAAACTTAATTAAAAAAGTCATTTAAGCCTTTTCACAGTGAGATCTATGCGATATGGCCGAGAAATGTAATTTTGATGTTAACTCCCGAACCGCTGCGCAGAAGTCAACCAAACTTCACCCATTAGTGTATTTTATCACAATCTAGTAGTTACATGTGGAAATTTGGTTCTAGGACATTTGATTTGAGCGCAATCCTCAAACTTAGGTCAAAAAAGCCATTTAAGCCTTTTCACAGTGAGATCTATGCGATATGGCCGAGAAATGTAATTTTGATGTTAACTCCCAAACCGCTGCGCAGAAGTCAACCAAACTTCACCCAATAGTGTATTGTATCACATTCTAGTAGTTACATTTGAAAATTTCGTTCTAGGACATTTGGTTTGAGCGCAATCCTCAAACTTAGGTCAAAAAAGCCATTTAAGCCTTTTCACAGTGAGATCTATGCGATATGGCCGAGAAATGTAATTTTGATGTTAACTCCCAAACCGCTGCGCAGAAGTCAACCAAACTTCACCCAATAGTGTATTGTATCACAATCTAGTAGTTACATTTGAAAATTTTGTTCTAGGACATTTTGTTTGAACGCAATCATCAAACTTAATTAAAAAAGTCATTTAAGCCTTTTCACAGTGAGATCTATGCGATATGGCCGAGAAATGTAATTTTGATGTTAACTCCCAAACCGCTGCGCAGAAGTCAACCAAACTTCACCCAATAGTGTATTGTATCACAATCTAGTAGTTACATTTGAAAATTTTGTTCTAGGACATTTTGTTTGAGCGCAATCCTCAAACTTAGGTCAAAAAAGCCATTTAAGCCTTTTCACAGTGAGATCTATGCGATATGGCCGAGAAATGTAATTTTGATGTTAACTCCCAAACCGCTGCGCAGAAGTCAACCAAACTTCACCCATTAGTGTATTGTATCACAATCTAGTAGTTACATGTGGAAATTTGGTTATAGGACATTTGATTTGAGCGCAATCCTCAAACTTAGGTCAAAAAAGCCATTTAAGCCTTTTCACAGTGAGATCTATGCGATATGGCCGAGAAATGTAATTTTGATGTTAACTCCCAAACCGCTGCGCAGAAGTCAACCAAACTTCACCCAATAGTGTATTGTATCACATTCTAGTAGTTACATTTTAAAATTTCGTTCAAGGACATTTGGTTTGAGCGCAATTATTAAACTTAGGTCAAAAAAGCCATTTAAGCCTTTTCACAGTGAGATCTATGCGATATGGCCGAGAAATGTAATTTTGATGTTAACTCCCAAACCGCTGCGCAGAAGTAAACCAAACTTCACCCATTAGTGTATTGTATCACAATCTAGTAGTTACATGTGGAAATTTGGTTCTAGGACATTTGATTTGAGCGCAATCCTCAAACTTAGGTCAAAAAAGCCATTTAAGCCTTTTCACAGTGAGATCTATGCGATATGGCCGAGAAATGTAATTTTGATGTTAACTCCCAAACCGCTGCGCAGAAGTCAACCAAACTTCACCCAATAGTGTATTGTATCACAATCTAGTAGTTACATTTGAAAATTTTGTTCTAGGAAATTTTGTTTGAGCGCAATCATCAAACTTAATTAAAAAAGTCATTTAAGCCTTTTCACAGTGAGATCTATGCGATATGGCCGAGAAATGTAATTTTGATGTTAACTCCCAAACCGCTGCGCAGAAGTCAACCAAACTTCACCCATTAGTGTATTTTATCACAATCTAGTAGTTACATGTGGAAATTTGGTTCTAGGACATTTGATTTGAGCGCAATCCTCAAACTTAGGTCAAAAAAGCCATTTAAGCCTTTTCACAGTGAGATCTATGCGATATGGCCGAGAAATGTAATTTTGATGTTCACTCCCAAACCGCTGCGCAGAAGTCAACCAAACTTCACCCAATAGTGTATTGTATCACAATCTAGTAGTTACATTTGAAAATTTTGTTCTAGGAAATTTTGTTTGAGCGCAATCATCAAACTTAATTAAAAAAGTCATTTAAGCCTTTTCACAGTGAGATCTATGCGATATGGCCGAGAAATGTAATTTTTAAGTTAACTCCCAAACCGCTGCGCAGAAGTCAATCAAACTTCACCCATTAGTGTATTTTATCACAATCTAGTAGTTACATGTGGAAATTTGGTTCTAGGACATTTGATTTGAGCGCAATCCTCAAACTTAGGTCAAAAAAGCCATTTAAGCCTTTTCACAGTGAGATCTATGCGATATGGCCGAGAAATGTAATTTTGATGTTAACTCCCAAACCGCTGCGCAGAAATCAACCAAACTTCACCCAATAGTGTATTGTATCACATTCTAGTAGTTACATTTGAAAATTTCGTTCTAGGACATTTGGTTTAAGCGCAATCCTCAAACTTAGGTCAAAAAAGCCATTTAAGCCTTTTCACAGTGAGATCTATGCGATATGGCCGAGAAATGTAATTTTGATGTTAATTCCCAAACCGCTGCGCAGAAGTCAACCAAACTTCACCCAATAGTGTATTGTATCACAATCTAGTAGTTACATTTGAAAATTTTGTTCTAGGACATTTTGTTTGAACGCAATCATCAAACTTAATTAAAAAAGTCATTTAAGCCTTTTCACAGTGAGATCTATGCGATATGGCCGAGAAATGTAATTTTGATGTTAACTCCCAAACCGCTGCGCAGAAGTCAACCAAACTTCACCCAATAGTGTATTGTATCACAATCTAGTAGTTACATTTGAAAATTTTGTTCTAGGACATTTTGTTTGAGCGCAATCCTCAAACTTAGGTCAAAAAAGCCATTTAAGCCTTTTCACAGTGAGATCAATGCTATATGGCCGAGAAATGTAATTTTGATGTTAACTCCCAAACCGCTGCGCAGAAGTCAACCAAACTTCACCCAATAGTGTATTGTATCACAATCTAGTAGTTACATTTTAAAATTTCGTTCAAGGACATTTGGTTTGAGCGCAATTATTAAACTTAGGTCAAAAAAGCCATTTAAGCCTTTTCACAGTGAGATCTATGCGATATGGCCGAGAAATGTAATTTTGATGTTAACTCCCAAACCGCTGCGCAGAAGTAAACCAAACTTCACCCATTAGTGTATTGTATCACAATCTAGTAGTTACATGTGGAAATTTGGTTCTAGGACATTTGATTTGAGCGCAATCCTCAAACTTAGGTCAAAAAAGCCATTTAAGCCTTTTCACAGTGAGATCTATGCGATATGGCCGAGAAATGTAATTTTGATGTTAACTCCCAAACCGCTGCGCAGAAGTCAACCAAACTTCACCCAATAGTGTATTGTATCACATTCTAGTAGTTACATTTTAAAATTTCGTTCAAGGACATTTGGTTTGAGCGCAATTATTAAACTTAGGTCAAAAAAGCCATTTAAGTCTTTTCACAGTGAGATCTATGCGATATGGCCGAGAAATGTAATTTTGATGTTAACTCCCAAACCGCTGCGCAGAAGTAAACCAAACTTCACCCATTAGTGTATTGTATCACAATCTAGTAGTTACATGTGGAAATTTGGTTCTAGGACATTTGATTTGAGCGCAATCCTCAAACTTAGGTCAAAAAAGCCATTTAAGCCTTTTCACAGTGAGATCTATGCGATATGGCCGAGAAATGTAATTTTGATGTTAACTCCCAAACCGCTGCGCAGAAGTCAACCAAACTTCACCCAATAGTGTATTGTATCACATTCTAGTAGTTACATTTGAAAATTTCGTTCTAGGACATTTGGTTTGAGCGCAATTATTAAACTTAGGTCAAAAAAGCCATTTAAGCCTTTTCACAGTGAGATCTATGCGATATGGCCGAGAAATGTAATTTTGATGTTAACTCCCAAACCGCTGCGCAGAAGTAAACCAAACTTCACCCATTAGTGTATTGTATCACAATCTAGTAGTTACATGTGGAAATTTGGTTCTAGGACATTTGATTTTAGCGCAATCCTCAAACTTAGGTCAAAAAAGCCATTTAAGCCTTTTCACAGTGAGATCTATGCGATATGGCCGAGAAATGTAATTTTGATGTTAACTCCCAAACCGCTGCGCAGAAGTCAACCAAACTTCACCCAATAGTGTATTGTATCACAATCTAGTAGTTACATTTGAAAATTTTGTTCTAGGAAATTTTGTTTGAGCGCAATCATCAAACTTAATTAAAAAAGTCATTTAAGCCTTTTCACAGTGAGATCTATGCGATATGGCCGAGAAATGTAATTTTGATGTTAACTCCCAAACCGCTGCGCAAAAGTCAACCAAACTTCACCCATTAGTGTATTGTATCACAATCTAGTAGTTACATGTGGAAATTTGGTTCTAGGACATTTGATTTGAGCGCAATCCTCAAACTTAGGTCAAAAAAGCCATTTAAGCCTTTTCACAGTGAGATCTATGCGATATGGCCGAGAAATGTAATTTTGATGTTAACTCCCAAACCGCTGCGCAGAAGTCAACCAAACTTCACCCAATAGTGTATTGTATCACAATCTAGTAGTTACATTTGAAAATTTTGTTCTAGGAAATTTTGTTTGAGCGCAATCATCAAACTTAATTAAAAAAGTCATTTAAGCCTTTTCACAGTGAGATCTACGCGATATGGCCGAGAAATTTAATTTTGATGTTAACTCCCAATTCGCTGCGCAGAAGTCAACCAAACTTCACCCAATAGTGTATTGTATCACAATCTAGTAGTTACATGTGGAAATTTGGTTCTAGGACATTTGATTTGAGCGCAATCCTCAAACTTAGGTCAAAAAAGCCATTTAAGCCTTTTCACAGTGAGATCTATGCGATATGGCCGAGAAATGTAATTTTGATGTTAACTCCCAAACCGCTGCGCAGAAGTCAACCAAACTTCACCCAATAGTGTATTGTATCACAATCTAGTAGTTACATTTGAAAATTTTGTTCTAGGAAATTTTGTTTGAGCGCAATCATCAAACTTAATTAAAAAAGTCATTTAAGCCTTTTCACAGTGAGATCTATGCGATATGGCCGAGAAATGTAATTTTGATGTTAACTCCCAAACCGCTGCGCAGAAGTAAACCAAACTTCACCCATTAGTGTATTGTATCACAATCTAGTAGTTACTTGTGGAAATTTGGTTCTAGGACATTTGATTTGAGCGCAATCCTCAAACTTAGGTCAAAAAAGCCATTTAAGCCTTTTCACAGTGAGATCTATGCGATATGGCCGAGAAATGTAATTTTGATGTTAACTCCCAAACCGCTGCGCAGAAGTCAACCAAACTTCACCCAATAGTGTATTGTATCACAATCTAGTAGTTACATGTGGAAATTTGGTTCTAGGACATTTGATTTGAGCGCAATCATCAAACTTAATTAAAAAAGTCATTTAAGCCTTTTCACAGTGAGATCTACGCGATATGGCCGAGAAATTTAATTTTGATGTTAACTCCCAATTCGCTGCGCAGAAGTCAACCAAACTTCACCCAATAGTGTATTGTATCACAATCTAGTAGTTACATGTTGAAATTTGGTTCTAGGACATTTGATTTGAGCGCAATCCTCAAACTTAGGTCAAAAAAGCCATTTAAGCCTTTTCACAGTGAGATCTATGCGATATGGCCGAGAAATGTAATTTTGATGTTAACTCCCAAACCGCTGCGCAGAAGTCAACCAAACTTCACCCAATAGTGTATTGTATCACAATCTAGTAGTTACATTTGAAAATTTTGTTCTAGGACATTTTGTTTGAGCGCAATCCTCAAACTTAGGTCAAAAAAGCCATTTAAGCCTTTTCACAGTGAGATCTATGCGATATGGCCGAGAAATGTAATTTTGATGTTAACTCCCAAACCGCTGCGCAGAAGTCAACCAAACTTCACCCAATAGTGTATTGTATCACAATCTAGTAGTTACATTTTAAAATTTCGTTCAAGGACATTTGGTTTGAGCGCAATTATTAAACTTAGGTCAAAAAAGCCATTTAAGCCTTTTCACAGTGAGATCTATGCGATATGGCCGAGAAATGTAATTTTGATGTTAACTCCCAAACCGCTGCGCAGAAGTAAACCAAACTTCACCCAATAGTGTATTGTATCACATTCTAGTAGTTACATGTGGAAATTTGGTTCTAGGACATTTGATTTGAGCGCAATCCTCAAACTTAGGTCAAAAAAGCCATTTAAGCCTTTTCACAGTGAGATCTATGCGATATGGCCGAGAAATGTAATTTTGATGTTAACTCCCAAACCGCTGCGCAGAAGTCAACCAAACTTCACCCAATAGTGTATTGTATCACATTCTAGTAGTTACATTTTAAAATTTCGTTCAAGGACATTTGGTTTGAGCGCAATTATTAAACTTAGGTCAAAAAAGCCATTTAAGCCTTTTCACAGTGAGATCTATGCGATATGGCCGAGAAATGTAATTTTGATGTTAACTCCCAAACCGCTGCGCAGAAGTAAACCAAACTTCACCCATTAGTGTATTGTATCACAATCTAGTAGTTACATGTGGAAATTTGGTTCTAGGACATTTGATTTTAGCGCAATCCTCAAACTTAGGTCAAAAAAGCCATTTAAGCCTTTTCACAGTGAGATCTATGCGATATGGCCGAGAAATGTAATTTTGATGTTAACTCCCAAACCGCTGCGCAGAAGTCAACCAAACTTCACCCAATAGTGTATTGTATCACAATCTAGTAGTTACATTTGAAAATTTTGTTCTAGGAAATTTTGTTTGAGCGCAATCATCAAACTTAATTAAAAAAGTCATTTAAGCCTTTTCACAGTGAGATCTATGCGATATGGCCGAGAAATGTAATTTTGATGTTAACTCCCAAACCGCTGCGCAAAAGTCAACCAAACTTCACCCATTAGTGTATTGTATCACAATCTAGTAGTTACATGTGGAAATTTGGTTCTAGGACATTTGATTTGAGCGCAATCCTCAAACTTAGGTCAAAAAAGCCATTTAAGCCTTTTCACAGTGAGATCTATGCGATATGGCCGAGAAATGTAATTTTGATGTTAACTCCCAAACCGCTGCGCAGAAGTCAACCAAACTTCACCCAATAGTGTATTGTATCACAATCTAGTAGTTACATGTGGAAATTTGGTTCTAGGACATTTGATTTGAGCGCAATCCTCAAACTTAGGTCAAAAAAGCCATTTAAGCCTTTTCACAGTGAGATCTATGCGATATGGCCGAGAAATGTAATTTTGATGTTAACTCCCAAACCGCTGCGCAGAAGTCAACCAAACTTCACCCATTAGTGTATTGTATCACAATCTAGTAGTTACATGTGGAAATTTGGTTCTAGGACATTTGATTTGAGCGCAATCATCAAACTTAATTAAAAAAGTCATTTAAGCCTTTTCACAGTGAGATCTATGCGATATGGCCGAGAAATGTAATTTTGATGTTAACTCCCAAACCGCTGCGCAGAAGTCAACCAAACTTCACCCATTAGTGTATTGTATCACAATCTAGTAGTTACATGTGGAAATTTGGTTCTAGGACATTTGATTTGAGCGCAATCCTCAAACTTAGGTCAAAAAAGCCATTTAAGCCTTTTCACAGTGAGATCTATGCGATATGGCCGAGAAATGTAATTTTGATGTTCACTCCCAAACCGCTGCGCAGAAGTCAACCAAACTTCACCCATTAGTGTATTGTATCACAATCTAGTAGTTACATGTAGAAATTTGGTTATAGGACATTTGATTTGAGCGCAATCCTCAAACTTAGGTCAAAAAAGCCATTTAAGCCTTTTCACAGTGAGATCTATGCGATATGGCCGAGAAATGTAATTTTGATGTTAACTCCCAAACCGCTGCGCAGAAGTCAACCAAACTTCACCCAATAGTGTATTGTATCACATTCTAGTAGTTACATTTGAAAATTTCGTTCTAGGACATTTGGTTTGAGCGCAATTATTAAACTTAGGTCAAAAAAGCCATTTAAGCCTTTTCACAGTGAGATCTATGCGATATGGCCGAGAAATGTAATTTTGATGTTAACTCCCAAACCGCTGCGCAGAAGTAAACCAAACTTCACCCATTAGTGTATTGTATCACAATCTAGTAGTTACATGTAGAAATTTGGTTATAGGACATTTGATTTGAGCGCAATCCTCAAACTTAGGTCAAAAAAGCCATTTAAGCCTTTTCACAGTGAGATCTATGCGATATGGCCGAGAAATGTAATTTTGATGTTAACTCCCAAACCGCTGCGCAGAAGTCAACCAAACTTCACCCAATAGTGTATTGTATCACATTCTAGTAGTTACATTTGAAAATTTCGTTCTAGGACATTTGGTTTGAGCGCAATTATTAAACTTAGGTCAAAAAAGCCATTTAAGCCTTTTCACAGTGAGATCTATGCGATATGGCCGAGAAATGTAATTTTGATGTTAACTCCCAAACCGCTGCGCAGAAGTAAACCAAACTTCACCCATTAGTGTATTGTATCACAATCTAGTAGTTACATGTGGAAATTTGGTTCTAGGACATTTGATTTTAGCGCAATCCTCAAACTTAGGTCAAAAAAGCCATTTAAGCCTTTTCACAGTGAGATCTATGCGATATGGCCGAGAAATGTAATTTTGATGTTAACTCCCAAACCGCTGCGCAGAAGTCAACCAAACTTCACCCAATAGTGTATTGTATCACAATCTAGTAGTTACATTTGAAAATTTTGTTCTAGGAAATTTTGTTTGAGCGCAATCATCAAACTTAATTAAAAAAGTCATTTAAGCCTTTTCACAGTGAGATCTATGCGATATGGCCGAGAAATGTAATTTTGATGTTAACTCCCAAACCGCTGCGCAAAAGTCAACCAAACTTCACCCATTAGTGTATTGTATCACAATCTAGTAGTTACATGTGGAAATTTGGTTCTAGGACATTTGATTTGAGCGCAATCCTCAAACTTAGGTCAAAAAAGCCATTTAAGCCTTTTCACAGTGAGATCTATGCGATATGGCCGAGAAATGTAATTTTGATGTTAACTCCCAAACCGCTGCGCAGAAGTCAACCAAACTTCACCCAATAGTGTATTGTATCACAATCTAGTAGTTACATTTGAAAATTTTGTTCTAGGAAATTTTGTTTGAGCGCAATCATCAAACTTAATTAAAAAAGTCATTTAAGCCTTTTCACAGTGAGATCTATGCGATATGGCCGAGAAATGTAATTTTGATGTTAACTCCCAAACCGCTGCGCAGAAGTCAACCAAACTTCACCCATTAGTGTATTTTATCACAATCTAGTAGTTACATGTGGAAATTTGGTTCTAGGACATTTGATTTGAGCGCAATCCTCAAACTTAGGTCAAAAAAGCCATTTAAGTCTTTTCACAGTGAGATCTATGCGATATGGCCGAGAAATGTAATTTTGATGTTCACTCCCAAACCGCTGCGCAGAAGTCAACCAAACTTCACCCATTAGTGTATTGTATCACAATCTAGTAGTTACATGTGGAAATTTGGTTATAGGACATTTGAGTTGAGCGCAATCCTCAAACTTAGGTCAAAAAAGCCATTTAAGCCTTTTCACAGTGAGATCTATGCGATATGGCCGAGAAATGTAATTTTGATGTTAACTCCCAAACCGCTGCGCAGAAGTCAACCAAACTTCACCCAATAGTGTATTGTATCACAATCTAGTAGTTACATTTGAAAATTTTGTTCTAGGACATTTTGTTTGAACGCAATCATCAAACTTAATTAAAAAAGTCATTTAAGCCTTTTCACAGTGAGATCTATGCGATATGGCCGAGAAATGTAATTTTGATGTTAACTCCCAAACCGCTGCGCAGAAGTCAACCAAACTTCACCCAATAGTGTATTGTATCACAATCTAGTAGTTACATTTGAAAATTTTGTTCTAGGAAATTTTGTTTGAGCGCAATCATCAAACTTAATTAAAAAAGTCATTTAAGCCTTTTCACAGTGAGATCTATGCGATATGGCCGAGAAATGTAATTTTGATGTTAACTCCCAAACCGCTGCGCAGAAGTCAACCAAACTTCACCCATTAGTGTATTTTATCACAATCTAGTAGTTACATGTGGAAATTTGGTTCTAGGACATTTGATTTGAGCGCAATCCTCAAACTTAGGTCAAAAAAGCCATTTAAGCCTTTTCACAGTGAGATCTATGCGATATGGCCGAGAAATGTAATTTTGATGTTAACTCCCAAACCGCTGCGCAGAAGTCAACCAAACTTCACCCAATAGTGTATTGTATCACAATCTAGTAGTTACATTTAAAAATTTTGTTCTAGGACATTTTGTTTGAACGCAATCATCAAACTTAATTAAAAAAGTCATTTAAGCCTTTTCACAGTGAGATCTATGCGATATGGCCGAGAAATGTAATTTTGATGTTAACTCCCAAACCGCTGCGCAGAAGTCAACCAAACTTCACCCATTAGTGTATTGTATCACAATCTAGTAGTTACATGTGGAAATTTGGTTATAGGACATTTGATTTGAGCGCAATCCTCAAACTTAGGTCAAAAAAGCCATTTAAGCCTTTTCACAGTGAGATCTATGCGATATGGCCGAGAAATGTAATTTTGATGTTAACTCCCAAACCGCTGCGCAGAAGTCAACCAAACTTCACCCAATAGTGTATTGTATCACAATCTAGTAGTTACATTTGAAAATTTTGTTCTAGGAAATTTTGTTTGAGCGCAATCATCAAACTTAATTAAAAAAGTCATTTAAGCCTTTGCACAGTGAGATCTATGCGATATGGCCGAGAAATGTAATTTTGATGTTAACTCCCAAACCGCTGCGCAGAAGTCAACCAAACTTCACCCATTAGTGTATTTTATCACAATCTAGTAGTTACATGTGGAAATTTGGTTCTAGGACATTTGATTTGAGCGCAATCCTCAAACTTAGGTCAAAAAAGCCATTTAAGCCTTTTCACAGTGAGATCTATGCGATATGGCCGAGAAATGTAATTTTGATAACTCCCAAACCGCTGCGCAGAAGTCAACCAAACTTCACCCAATAGTGTATTGTATCACAATCTAGTAGTTACATTTGAAAATTTTGTTCTAGGAAATTTTGTTTGAGCGCAATCATCAAACTTAATTAAAAAAGTCATTTAAGCCTTTTCACAGTGAGATCTATGCGATATGGCCGAGAAATGTAATTTTGATGTTAACTCCCAAACCGCTGCGCAGAAGTCAACCAAACTTCACCCATTAGTGTATTTTATCACAATCTAGTAGTTACATGTGGAAATTTGGTTCTAGGACATTTGATTTGAGCGCAATCCTCAAACTTAGGTCAAAAAAGCCATTTAAGCCTTTTCACAGTGAGATCTATGCGATATGGCCGAGAAATGTAATTTTGATGTTCACTCCCAAACCGCTGCGCAGAAGTCAACCAAACTTCACCCAATAGTGTATTGTATCACAATCTAGTAGTTACATTTGAAAATTTTGTTCTAGGAAATTTTGTTTGAGCGCAATCATCAAACTTAATTAAAAAAGTCATTTAAGCCTTTTCACAGTGAGATCTATGCGATATGGCCGAGAAATGTAATTTTGATGTTAACTCCCAAACCGCTGCGCAGAAGTCAACCAAACTTCACCCATTAGTGTATTTTATCACAATCTAGTAGTTACATGTGGAAATTTGGTTCTAGGACATTTGATTTGAGCGCAATCCTCAAACTTAGGTCAAAAAAGCCATTTAAGCCTTTTCACAGTGAGATCTATGCGATATGGCCGAGAAATGTAATTTTGATGTTAACTCCCAAACCGCTGCGCAGAAGTCAACCAAACTTCACCCAATAGTGTATTGTATCACATTCTAGTAGTTACATTTGAAAATTTCGTTCTAGGACATTTGGTTTGAGCGCAATCCTCAAACTTAGGTCAAAAAAGCCATTTAAGCCTTTTCACAGTGAGATCTATGCGATATGGCCGAGAAATGTAATTTTGATGTTAACTCCCAAACCGCTGCGCAGAAGTCAACCAAACTTCACCCATTAGTGTATTTTATCACAATCTAGTAGTTACATGTGGAAATTTGGTTCTAGGACATTTGATTTGAGCGCAATCCTCAAACTTAGGTCAAAAAAGCCATTTAAGCCTTTTCACAGTGAGATCTATGCGATATGGCCGAGAAATGTAATTTTGATGTTAACTCCCAAACCGCTGCGCAGAAGTCAACCAAACTTCACCCAATAGTGTATTGTATCACAATCTAGTAGTTACATTTGAAAATTTTGTTCTAGGAAATTTTGTTTGAGCGCAATCATCAAACTTAATTAAAAAAGTCATTTAAGCCTTTTCACAGTGAGATCTATGCGATATGGCCGAGAAATGTAATTTTGATGTTAACTCCCAAACCGCTGCGCAGAAGTCAACCAAACTTCCCCCATTAGTGTATTTTATCACAATCTAGTAGTTACAAATGGAAATTTGGTTCTAGGACATTTGATTTGAGCGCAATCCTCAAACTTAGGTCAAAAAAGCCATTTAAGCCTTTTCACAGTGAGATCTATGCGATATGGCCGAGAAATGTAATTTTGATGTTAACTCCCAAACCGCTGCGCAGAAGTCAACCAAACTTCACCCAATAGTGTATTGTATCACATTCTAGTAGTTACATTTGAAAATTTCGTTCTAGGACATTTGGTTTGAGCGCAATCCTCAAACTTAGGTCAAAAAAGCCATTTAAGCCTTTTCACAGTGAGATCTATGCGATATGGCCGAGAAATGTAATTTTGATGTTAACTCCCAAACCGCTGCGCAGAAGTCAACCAAACTTCACCCAATAGTGTATTGTATCACAATCTAGTAGTTACATTTGAAAATTTTGTTCTAGGAAATTTTGTTTGAGCGCAATCATCAAACTTAATTAAAAAAGTCATTTAAGCCTTTTCACAGTGAGATCTATGCGATATGGCCGAGAAATGTAATTTTGATGTTAACTCCCAAACCGCTGCGCAGAAGTCAACCAAACTTCACCCATTAGTGTATTTTATCACAATCTAGTAGTTACATGTGGAAATTTGGTTCTAGGACATTTGATTTGAGCGCAATCCTCAAACTTAGGTCAAAAAAGCCATTTAAGCCTTTTCACAGTGAGATCTATGCGATATGGCCGAGAAATGTAATTTTGATGTTAACTCCCAAACCGCTGCGCAGAAGTCAACCAAACTTCACCCAATAGTGTATTGTATCACATTCTAGTAGTTACATTTGAAAATTTCGTTCTAGGACATTTGGTTTGAGCGCAATCCTCAAACTTAGGTCAAAAAAGCCATTTAAGCCTTTTCACAGTGAGATCTATGCGATATGGCCGAGAAATGTAATTTTGATGTTAACTCCCAAACCGCTGCGCAGAAGTCAACCAAACTTCACCCAATAGTGTATTGTATCACAATCTAGTAGTTACATTTGAAAATTTTGTTCTAGGACATTTTGTTTGAACGCAATCATCAAACTTAATTAAAAAAGTCATTTAAGCCTTTTCACAGTGAGATCTATGCGAAATGGCCGAGAAATGTAATTTTGATGTTAACTCCCAAACCGCTGCGCAGAAGTCAACCAAACTTCACCCATTAGTGTATTTTATCACAATCTAGTAGTTACATGTGGAAATTTGGTTCTAGGACATTTGATTTGAGCGCAATCCTCAAACTTAGGTCAAAAAAGCCATTTAAGCCTTTTCACAGTGAGATCTATGCGATATGGCCGAGAAATGTAATTTTGATGTTAACTCCCAAACCGCTGCGCAGAAGTCAACCAAACTTCACCCAATAGTGTATTGTATCACAATCTAGTAGTTACATTTAAAAATTTTGTTCTAGGACATTTTGTTTGAACGCAATCATCAAACTTAATTAAAAAAGTCATTTAAGCCTTTTCACAGTGAGATCTATGCGATATGGCCGAGAAATGTAATTTTGATGTTAACTCCCAAACCGCTGCGCAGAAGTCAACCAAACTTCACCCATTAGTGTATTGTATCACAATCTAGTAGTTACATGTGGAAATTTGGTTATAGGACATTTGATTGAACGCAATTCTCAAACTTAGGTCAAAAAAGCCATTTAAGCCTTTTCACAGTGAGATCTATGCGATATGGCCGAGAAATGTAATATTGATGTTAACTCCCAAACCGCTGCGCAGAAGTCAACCAAACTTCACCCAATAGTGTATTGTATCACAATCTAGTAGTTACATTTGAAAATTTTGTTCTAGGAAATTTTGTTTGAGCGCAATCATCAAACTTAATTAAAAAAGTCATTTAAGCCTTTTAACAGTGAGATCTATGCGATATGGCCGAGAAATGTAATTTTGATGTTAACTCCCAAACCGCTGCGCAGAAGTCAACCAAACTTCACCCATTAGTGTATTTTATCACAATCTAGTAGTTACATGTGGAAATTTGGTTCTAGGACATTTGATTTGAGCGCAATCCTCAAACTTAGGTCAAAAAAGCCATTTAAGCCTTTTCACAGTGAGATCTATGCGATATGGCCGAGAAATGTAATTTTGATGTTCACTCCCAAACCGCTGCGCAGAAGTCAACCAAACTTCACCCAATAGTGTATTGTATCACAATCTAGTAGTTACATTTGAAAATTTTGTTCTAGGAAATTTTGTTTGAGCGCAATCATCAAACTTAATTAAAAAAGTCATTTAAGCCTTTTCACAGTGAGATCTATGCGATATGGCCGAGAAATGTAATTTTGATGTTAACTCCCGAACCGCTGCGCAGAAGTCAACCAAACTTCACCCATTAGTGTATTTTATCACAATCTAGTAGTTACATGTGGAAATTTGGTTCTAGGACATTTGATTTGAGCGCAATCCTCAAACTTAGGTCAAAAAAGCCATTTAAGCCTTTTCACAGTGAGATCTATGCGATATGGCCGAGAAATGTAATTTTGATGTTAACTCCCAAACCGCTGCGCAGAAGTCAACCAAACTTCACCCAATAGTGTATTGTATCACATTCTAGTAGTTACATTTGAAAATTTCGTTCTAGGACATTTGGTTTGAGCGCAATCCTCAAACTTAGGTCAAAAAAGCCATTTAAGCCTTTTCACAGTGAGATCTATGCGATATGGCCGAGAAATGTAATTTTGATGTTAACTCCCAAACCGCTGCGCAGAAGTCAACCAAACTTCACCCAATAGTGTATTGTATCACAATCTAGTAGTTACATTTGAAAATTTTGTTCTAGGACATTTTGTTTGAACGCAATCATCAAACTTAATTAAAAAAGTCATTTAAGCCTTTTCACAGTGAGATCTATGCGATATGGCCGAGAAATGTAATTTTGATGTTAACTCCCAAACCGCTGCGCAGAAGTCAACCAAACTTCACCCAATAGTGTATTGTATCACAATCTAGTAGTTACATTTGAAAATTTTGTTCTAGGACATTTTGTTTGAGCGCAATCCTCAAACTTAGGTCAAAAAAGCCATTTAAGCCTTTTCACAGTGAGATCTATGCGATATGGCCGAGAAATGTAATTTTGATGTTAACTCCCAAACCGCTGCGCAGAAGTCAACCAAACTTCACCCATTAGTGTATTGTATCACAATCTAGTAGTTACATGTGGAAATTTGGTTCTAGGACATTTGATTTGAGCGCAATCCTCAAACTTAGGTCAAAAAAGCCATTTAAGCCTTTTCACAGTGAGATCTATGCGATATGGCCGAGAAATGTAATTTTGATGTTAACTCCCAAACCGCTGCGCAGAAGTCAACCAAACTTCACCCAATAGTGTATTGTATCACATTCTAGTAGTTACATTTTAAAATTTCGTTCAAGGACATTTGGTTTGAGCGCAATTATTAAACTTAGGTCAAAAAAGCCATTTAAGCCTTTTCACAGTGAGATCTATGCGATATGGCCGAGAAATGTAATTTTGATGTTAACTCCCAAACCGCTGCGCAGAAGTAAACCAAACTTCACCCATTAGTGTATTGTATCACAATCTAGTAGTTACATGTGGAAATTTGGTTCTAGGACATTTGATTTGAGCGCAATCCTCAAACTTAGGTCAAAAAAGCCATTTAAGCCTTTTCACAGTGAGATCTATGCGATATGGCCGAGAAATGTAATTTTGATGTTAACTCCCAAACCGCTGCGCAGAAGTCAACCAAACTTCACCCAATAGTGTATTGTATCACATTCTAGTAGTTACATTTGAAAATTTCGTTCTAGGACATTTGGTTTGAGCGCAATTATTAAACTTAGGTCAAAAAAGCCATTTAAGCCTTTTCACAGTGAGATCTATGCGATATGGCCGAGAAATGTAATTTTGATGTTAACTCCCAAACCGCTGCGCAGAAGTAAACCAAACTTCACCCATTAGTGTATTGTATCACAATCTAGTAGTTACATGTGGAAATTTGGTTCTAGGACATTTGATTTTAGCGCAATCCTCAAACTTAGGTCAAAAAAGCCATTTAAGCCTTTTCACAGTGAGATCTATGCGATATGGCCGAGAAATGTAATTTTGATGTTAACTCCCAAACCGCTGCGCAGAAGTCAACCAAACTTCACCCAATAGTGTATTGTATCACAATCTAGTAGTTACATTTGAAAATTTTGTTCTAGGAAATTTTGTTTGAGCGCAATCATCAAACTTAGGTCAAAAAAGCCATTTAAGCCTTTTCACAGTGAGATCTATGCGATATGGCCGAGAAATGTAATTTTGATGTTAACTCCCAAACCGCTGCGCAGAAGTCAACCAAACTTCACCCAATAGTGTATTGTATCACAATCTAGTAGTTACATTTAAAAATTTTGTTCTAGGACATTTTGTTTGAACGCAATCATCAAACTTAATTAAAAAAGTCATTTAAGCCTTTTCACAGTGAGATCTATGCGATATGGCCGAGAAATGTAATTTTGATGTTAACTCCCAAACCGCTGCGCAGAAGTCAACCAAACTTCACCCATTAGTGTATTGTATCACAATCTAGTAGTTACATGTGGAAATTTGGTTATAGGACATTTGATTTGAGCGCAATCCTCAAACTTAGGTCAAAAAAGCCATTTAAGCCTTTTCACAGTGAGATCTATGCGATATGGCCGAGAAATGTAATTTTGATGTTAACTCCCAAACCGCTGCGCAGAAGTCAACCAAACTTCACCCAATAGTGTATTGTATCACAATCTAGTAGTTACATTTAAAAATTTTGTTCTAGGACATTTTGTTTGAACGCAATCATCAAACTTAATTAAAAAAGTCATTTAAGCCTTTTCACAGTGAGATCTATGCGATATGGCCGAGAAATGTAATTTTGATGTTAACTCCCAAACCGCTGCGCAGAAGTCAACCAAACTTCACCCATTAGTGTATTGTATCACAATCTAGTAGTTACATGTGGAAATTTGGTTATAGGACATTTGATTTGAGCGCAATCCTCAAACTTAGGTCAAAAAAGCCATTTAAGCCTTTTCACAGTGAGATCTATGCGATATGGCCGAGAAATGTAATTTTGATGTTAACTCCCAAACCGCTGCGCAGAAGTCAACCAAACTTCACCCAATAGTGTATTGTATCACAATCTAGTAGTTACATTTGAAAATTTTGTTCTAGGAAATTTTGTTTGAGCGCAATCATCAAACTTAATTAAAAAAGTCATTTAAGCCTTTTCACAGTGAGATCTATGCGATATGGCCGAGAAATGTAATTTTGATGTTAACTCCCAAACCGCTGCGCAGAAGTCAACCAAACTTCACCCATTAGTGTATTTTATCACAATCTAGTAGTTACATGTGGAAATTTGGTTCTAGGACATTTGATTTGAGCGCAATCCTCAAACTTAGGTCAAAAAAGCCATTTAAGCCTTTTCACAGTGAGATCTATGCGATATGGCCGAGAAATGTAATTTTGATGTTAACTCCCAAACCGCTGCGCAGAAGTCAACCAAACTTCACCCAATAGTGTATTGTATCACATTCTAGTAGTTACATTTGAAAATTTCGTTCTAGGACATTTGGTTTGAGCGCAATCCTCAAACTTAGGTCAAAAAAGCCATTTAAGCCTTTTCACAGTGAGATCTATGCGATATGGCCGAGAAATGTAATTTTGATGTTAACTCCCAAACCGCTGCGCAGAAGTCAACCAAACTTCACCCAATAGTGTATTGTATCACAATCTAGTAGTTAAATTTAAAATTTTGTTCTAGGAAATTTTGTTTGAGCGCAATCATCAAACTTAATTAAAAAAGTCATTTAAGCCTTTTCACAGTGAGATCTATGCGATATGGCCGAGAAATGTAATTTTGATGTTAACTCCCAAACCGCTGCGCAGAAGTCAACCAAACTTCACCCATTAGTGTATTTTATCACAATCTAGTAGTTACATGTGGAAATTTGGTTCTAGGACATTTGATTTGAGCGCAATCCTCAAACTTAGGTCAAAAAAGCCATTTAAGCCTTTTCACAGTGAGATCTATGCGATATGGCCGAGAAATGTAATTTTGATGTTAACTCCCAAACCGCTGCGCAGAAGTCAACCAAACTTCACCCAATAGTGTATTGTATCACATTCTAGTAGTTACATTTGAAAATTTCGTTCTAGGACATTTGGTTTGAGCGCAATCCTCAAACTTAGGTCAAAAAAGTCATTTAAGCCTTTTCACAGTGAGATCTATGCGATATGGCCGAGAAATGTAATTTTGATGTTAACTCCCAAACCGCTGCGCAGAAGTCAACCAAACTTCACCCAATAGTGTATTGTATCACAATCTAGTAGTTACATTTAAAAATTTTGTTCTAGGACATTTTGTTTGAACGCAATCATCAAACTTAATTAAAAAAGTCATTTAAGCCTTTTCACAGTGAGATCTATGCGATATGGCCGAGAAATGTAATTTTGATGTTAACTCCCAAACCGCTGCGCAGAAGTCAACCAAACTTCACCCATTAGTGTATTGTATCACAATCTAGTAGTTACATGTGGAAATTTGGTTCTAGGACATTTGATTTGAGCGCAATCCTCAAACTTAGATCAAAAAAGCCATTTAAGCCTTTTCACAGTGAGATCTATGCGATATGGCCGAGAAATGTAATTTTGATGTTAACTCCCAAACCGCTGCGCAGAAGTCAACCAAACTTCACCCAATAGTGTATTGTATCACAATCTAGTAGTTACATTTGAAAATTTTGTTCTAGGAAATTTTGTTTGAGCGCAATCATCAAACTTAATTAAAAAAGTCATTTAAGCCTTTTCACAGTGAGATCTATGCGATATGGCCGAGAAATGTAATTTTGATGTTAACTCCCAAACCGCTGCGCAGAAGTCAACCAAACTTCACCCATTAGTGTATTTTATCACAATCTAGTAGTTACATGTGGAAATTTGGTTCTAGGACATTTGATTTGAGCGCAATCCTCAAACTTAGGTCAAAAAAGCCATTTAAGCCTTTTCACAGTGAGATCTATGCGATATGGCCGAGAAATGTAATTTTGATGTTAACTCCCAAACCGCTGCGCAGAAGTCAACCAAACTTCACCCAATAGTGTATTGTATCACATTCTAGTAGTTACATTTGAAAATTTCGTTCTAGGACATTTGGTTTGAGCGCAATCCTCAAACTTAGGTCAAAAAAGCCATTTAAGCCTTTTCACAGTGAGATCTATGCGATATGGCCGAGAAATGTAATTTTGATGTTTACTCCCAAACCGCTGCGCAGAAGTCAACCAAACTTCACCCAATAGTGTATTGTATCACAATCTAGTAGTTACATTTGAAAATTTTGTTCTAGGACATTTTGTTTGAACGCAATCATCAAACTTAATTAAAAAAGTCATTTAAGCCTTTTCACAGTGAGATCTATGCGATATGGCCGAGAAATGTAATTTTGATGTTTACTCCCAAACCGCTGCGCAGAAGTCAACCAAACTTCACCCAATAGTGTATTGTATCACAATCTAGTAGTTACATTTGAAAATTTTGTTCTAGGACATTTTGTTTGAGCGCAATCCTCAAACTTAGGTCAAAAAAGCCATTTAAGCCTTTTCACAGTGAGATCTATGCGATATGGCCGAGAAATGTAATTTTGATGTTAACTCCCAAACCGCTGCGCAGAAGTCAACCAAACTTCACCCAATAGTGTATTGTATCACATTCTAGTAGTTACATTTGAAAATTTCGTTCTAGGACATTTGGTTTGAGCGCAATCCTCAAACTTAGGTCAAAAAAGCCATTTAAGCCTTTTCACAGTGAGATCTATGCGATATGGCCGAGAAATGTAATTTTGATGTTAACTCCCAAACCGCTGCGCAGAAGTCAACCAAACTTCACCCAATAGTGTATTGTATCACAATCTAGTAGTTACATTTGAAAATTTTGTTCTAGGACATTTTGTTTGAACGCAATCATCAAACTTAATTAAAAAAGTCATTTAAGCCTTTTCACAGTGAGATCTATGCGATATGGCCGAGAAATGTAATTTTGATGTTAACTCCCAAACCGCTGCGCAGAAGTCAACCAAACTTCACCCATTAGTGTATTTTATCACAATCTAGTAGTTACATGTGGAAATTTGGTTCTAGGACATTTGATTTGAGCGCAATCCTCAAACTTAGGTCAAAAAAGCCATTTAAGCCTTTTCACAGTGAGATCTATGCGATATGGCCGAGAAATGTAATTTTGATGTTAACTCCCAAACCGCTGCGCAGAAGTCAACCAAACTTCACCCAATAGTGTATTGTATCACAATCTAGTAGTTACATTTAAAAATTTTGTTCTAGGACATTTTGTTTGAACGCAATCATCAAACTTAATTAAAAAAGTCATTTAAGCCTTTTCACAGTGAGATCTATGCGATATGGCCGAGAAATGTAATTTTGATGTTAACTCCCAAACTGCTGCGCAGAAGTCAACCAAACTTCACCCATTAGTGTATTGTATCACAATCTAGTAGTTACATGTGGAAATTTGGTTATAGGACATTTGATTTGAGCGCAATTCTCAAACTTAGGTCAAAAAAGCCATTTAAGCCTTTTCACAGTGAGATCTATGCGATATGGCCGAGAAATGTAATATTGATGTTAACTCCCAAACCGCTGCGCAGAAGTCAACCAAACTTCACCCAATAGTGTATTGTATCACAATCTAGTAGTTACATTTGAAAATTTTGTTCTAGAAAATTTTGTTTGAGCGCAATCATCAAACTTAATTAAAAAAGTCATTTAAGCCTTTTAACAGTGAGATCTATGCGATATGGCCGAGAAATGTAATTTTGATGTTAACTCCCAAACCGCTGCGCAGAAGTCAACCAAACTTCACCCATTAGTGTATTTTATCACAATCTAGTAGTTACATGTGGAAATTTGGTTCTAGGACATTTGATTTGAGCGCAATCCTCAAACTTAGGTCAAAAAAGCCATTTAAGCCTTTTCACAGTGAGATCTATGCGATATGGCCGAGAAATGTAATTTTGATGTTCACTCCCAAACCGCTGCGCAGAAGTCAACCAAACTTCACCCAATAGTGTATTGTATCACAATCTAGTAGTTACATTTGAAAATTTTGTTCTAGGAAATTTTGTTTGAGCGCAATCATCAAACTTAATTAAAAAAGTCATTTAAGCCTTTTCACAGTGAGATCTATGCGATATGGCCGAGAAATGTAATTTTGATGTTAACTCCCGAACCGCTGCGCAGAAGTCAACCAAACTTCACCCATTAGTGTATTTTATCACAATCTAGTAGTTACATGTGGAAATTTGGTTCTAGGACATTTGATTTGAGCGCAATCCTCAAACTTAGGTCAAAAAAGCCATTTAAGCCTTTTCACAGTGAGATCTATGCGATATGGCCGAGAAATGTAATTTTGATGTTAACTCCCAAACCGCTGCGCAGAAGTCAACCAAACTTCACCCAATAGTGTATTGTATCACATTCTAGTAGTTACATTTGAAAATTTCGTTCTAGGACATTTGGTTTGAGCGCAATCCTCAAACTTAGGTCAAAAAAGCCATTTAAGCCTTTTCACAGTGAGATCTATGCGATATGGCCGAGAAATGTAATTTTGATGTTAACTCCCAAACCGCTGCGCAGAAGTCAACCAAACTTCACCCAATAGTGTATTGTATCACAATCTAGTAGTTACATTTGAAAATTTTGTTCTAGGACATTTTGTTTGAACGCAATCATCAAACTTAATTAAAAAAGTCATTTAAGCCTTTTCACAGTGAGATCTATGCGATATGGCCGAGAAATGTAATTTTGATGTTAACTCCCAAACCGCTGCGCAGAAGTCAACCAAACTTCACCCAATAGTGTATTGTATCACAATCTAGTAGTTACATTTGAAAATTTTGTTCTAGGACATTTTGTTTGAGCGCAATCCTCAAACTTAGGTCAAAAAAGCCATTTAAGCCTTTTCACAGTGAGATCTATGCGATATGGCCGAGAAATGTAATTTTGTTGTTAACTCCCAAACCGCTGCGCAGAAGTCAACCAAACTTCACCCATTAGTGTATTGTATCACAATCTAGTAGTTACATGTGGAAATTTGGTTCTAGGACATTTGATTTGAGCGCAATCCTCAAACTTAGGTCAAAAAAGCCATTTAAGCCTTTTCACAGTGAGATCTATGCGATATGGCCGAGAAATGTAATTTTGATGTTAACTCCCAAACCGCTGCGCAGAAGTCAACCAAACTTCACCCAATAGTGTATTGTATCACATTCTAGTAGTTACATTTTAAAATTTCGTTCAAGGACATTTGGTTTGAGCGCAATTATTAAACTTAGGTCAAAAAAGCCATTTAAGCCTTTTCACAGTGAGATCTATGCGATATGGCCGAGAAATGTAATTTTGATGTTAACTCCCAAACCGCTGCGCAGAAGTAAACCAAACTTCACCCATTAGTGTATTGTATCACAATCTAGTAGTTACATGTGGAAATTTGGTTCTAGGACATTTGATTTGAGCGCAATCCTCAAACTTAGGTCAAAAAAGCCATTTAAGCCTTTTCACAGTGAGATCTATGCGATATGGCCGAGAAATGTAATTTTGATGTTAACTCCCAAACCGCTGCGCAGAAGTCAACCAAACTTCACCCAATAGTGTATTGTATCACATTCTAGTAGTTACATTTGAAAATTTCGTTCTAGGACATTTGGTTTGAGCGCAATTATTAAACTTAGGTCAAAAAAGCCATTTAAGCCTTTTCACAGTGAGATCTATGCGATATGGCCGAGAAATGTAATTTTGATGTTAACTCCCAAACCGCTGCGCAGAAGTAAACCAAACTTCACCCATTAGTGTATTGTATCACAATCTAGTAGTTACATGTGGAAATTTGGTTCTAGGACATTTGATTTTAGCGCAATCCTCAAACTTAGGTCAAAAAAGCCATTTAAGCCTTTTCACAGTGAGATCTATGCGATATGGCCGAGAAATGTAATTTTGATGTTAACTCCCAAACCGCTGCGCAGAAGTCAACCAAACTTCACCCAATAGTGTATTGTATCACAATCTAGTAGTTACATTTGAAAATTTTGTTCTAGGAAATTTTGTTTGAGCGCAATCATCAAACTTAATTAAAAAAGTCATTTAAGCCTTTTCACAGTGAGATCTATGCGATATGGCCGAGAAATGTAATTTTGATGTTAACTCCCAAACCGCTGCGCAAAAGTCAACCAAACTTCACCCATTAGTGTATTGTATCACAATCTAGTAGTTACATGTGGAAATTTGGTTCTAGGACATTTGATTTGAGCGCAATCCTCAAACTTAGGTCAAAAAAGCCATTTAAGCCTTTTCACAGTGAGATCTATGCGATATGGCCGAGAAATGTAATTTTGATGTTAACTCCCAAACCGCTGCGCAGAAGTCAACCAAACTTCACCCAATAGTGTATTGTATCACATTCTAGTAGTTACATTTTAAAATTTCGTTCTAGGACATTTGGTTTGAGCGCAATTATTAAACTTAGGTCAAAAAAGCCATTTAAGCCTTTTCACAGTGAGATCTATGCGATATGGCCGAGAAATGTAATTTTGATGTTAACTCCCAAACCGCTGCGCAGAAGTCAACCAAACTTCACCCAATAGTGTATTGTATCACAATCTAGTAGTTACATTTGAAAATTTTGTTCTAGGACATTTTGTTTGAATGCAATCATCAAACTTAATTAAAAAAGTCATTTAAGCCTTTTCACAGTGAGATCTATGCGATATGGCCGAGAAATGTAATTTTGATGTTAACTCCCAAACCGCTGCGCAGAAGTCAACCAAACTTCACCCAATAGTGTATTGTATCACATTCTAGTAGTTACATTTTAAAATTTCGTTCAAGGACATTTGGTTTGAGCGCAATTATTAAACTTAGGTCAAAAAAGCCATTTAAGCCTTTTCACAGTGAGATCTATGCGATATGGCCGAGAAATGTAATTTTGATGTTAACTCCCAAACCGCTGCGCAGAAGTAAACCAAACTTCACCCATTAGTGTATTGTATCACAATCTAGTAGTTACATGTGGAAATTTGGTTCTAGGACATTTGATTTGAGCGCAATCCTCAAACTTAGGTCAAAAAAGCCATTTAAGCCTTTTCACAGTGAGATCTATGCGATATGGCCGAGAAATGTAATTTTGATGTTAACTCCCAAACCGCTGCGCAGAAGTCAACCAAATTTCACCCAATAGTGTATTGTATCACATTCTAGTAGTTACATTTGAAAATTTCGTTCTAGGACATTTGGTTTGAGCGCAATTATTAAACTTAGGTCAAAAAAGCCATTTAAGCCTTTTCACAGTGAGATCTATGCGATATGGCCGAGAAATGTAATTTTGATGTTAACTCCCAAACCGCTGCGCAGAAGTAAACCAAACTTCACCCATTAGTGTATTGTATCACAATCTAGTAGTTACATGTGGAAATTTGGTTCTAGGACATTTGATTTTAGCGCAATCCTCAAACTTAGGTCAAAAAAGCCATTTAAGCCTTTTCACAGTGAGATCTATGCGATATGGCCGAGAAATGTAATTTTGATGTTAACTCCCAAACCGCTGCGCAGAAGTAAACCAAACTTCACCCAATAGTGTATTGTATCACAATCTAGTAGTTACATTTGAAAATTTTGTTTTAGGAAATTTTGTTTGAGCGCAATCATCAAACTTAATTAAAAAAGTCATTTAAGCCTTTTCACAGTGAGATCTATGCGATATGGCCGAGAAATGTAATTTTGATGTTAACTCCCAAACCGCTGCGCAGAAGTCAACCAAACTTCACCCAATAGTGTATTGTATCACAATCTAGTAGTTACATTTGAAAATTTTGTTCTAGGACATTTTGTTTGAACGCAATCATCAAACTTAATTAAAAAAGTCATTTAAGCCTTTTCACAGTGAGATCTATGCGATATGGCCGAGAAATGTAATTTTGATGTTAACTCCCAAACCGCTGCGCAGAAGTCAACCAAACTTCACCCAATAGTGTATTGTATCACAATCTAGTAGTTACATTTAAAAATTTTGTTCTAGGACATTTTGTTTGAGCGCAATCCTCAAACTTAGGTCAAAAAAGCCATTTAAGCCTTTTCACAGTGAGATCTATGCGATATGGCCGAGAAATGTAATTTTGATGTTAACTCCCAAACCGCTGCGCAGAAGTCAACCAAACTTCACCCAATAGTGTATTGTATCACAATCTAGTAGTTACATTTGAAAAATTTGTTCTAGGACATTTTGTTTGAACGCAATCATCAAACTTAATTAAAAAAGTCATTTAAGCCTTTTCACAGTGAGATCTATGCGATATGGCCGAGAAATGTAATTTTGATGTTAACTCCCAAACCGCTGCGCAGAAGTCAACCAAACTTCACCCAATAGTGTATTGTATCACAATCTAGTAGTTACATTTGAAAATTTTGTTCTAGAAAATTTTGTTTGAGCGCAATCATCAAACTTAATTAAAAAAGTCATTTAAGCCTTTTCACAGTGAGATCTATGCGATATGGCCGAGAAATGTAATTTTGATGTTAACTCCCAAACCGCTGCGCAGAAGTCAACCAAACTTCACCCATTAGTGTATTTTATCACAATCTAGTAGTTACATGTGGAAATTTGGTTCTAGGACATTTGATTTGAGCGCAATCCTCAAACTTAGGTCAAAAAAGCCATTTAAGCCTTTTCACAGTGAGATCTATGCGATATGGCCGAGAAATGTAATTTTGATGTTAACTCCCAAACCGCTGCGCAGAAGTCAACCAAACTTCACCCAATAGTGTATTGTATCACAAACTAGTAGTTACATTTAAAAATTTTGTTCTAGGACATTTTGTTTGAACGCAATCATCAAACTTAATTAAAAAAGTCATTTAAGCCTTTTCACAGTGAGATCTATGCGATATGGCCGAGAAATGTAATTTTGATGTTAACTCCCAAACCGCTGCGCAGAAGTCAACCAAACTTCACCCATTAGTGTATTGTATCACAATCTAGTAGTTACATGTGGAAATTTGGTTCTAGGACATTTGATTTGAGCGCAATCCTCAAACTTAGATCAAAAAAGCCATTTAAGCCTTTTCACAGTGAGATCTATGCGATATGGCCGAGAAATGTAATTTTGATGTTAACTCCCAAACCGCTGCGCAGAAGTCAACCAAACTTCACCCAATAGTGTATTGTATCACAATCTAGTAGTTACATTTGAAAATTTTGTTCTAGGAAATTTTGTTTGAGCGCAATCATCAAACTTAATTAAAAAAGTCATTTAAGCCTTTTCACAGTGAGATCTATGCGATATGGCCGAGAAATGTAATTTTGATGTTAACTCCCAAACCGCTGCGCAGAAGTCAACCAAACTTCACCCATTAGTGTATTTTATCACAATCTAGTAGTTACATGTGGAAATTTGGTTCTAGGACATTTGATTTGAGCGCAATCCTCAAACTTAGGTCAAAAAAGCCATTTAAGCCTTTTCACAGTGAGATCTATGCGATATGGCCGAGAAATGTAATTTTGATGTTAACTCCCAAACCGCTGCGCAGAAGTCAACCAAACTTCACCCAATAGTGTATTGTATCACATTCTAGTAGTTACATTTGAAAATTTCGTTCTAGGACATTTGGTTTGAGCGCAATCCTCAAACTTAGGTCAAAAAAGCCATTTAAGCCTTTTCACAGTGAGATCTATGCGATATGGTAGAGAAATGTAATTTTGATGTTAACTCCCAAACCGCTGCGCAGAAGTCAACCAAACTTCACCCAATAGTGTATTGTATCACAATCTAGTAGTTACATTTGAAAATTTTGTTCTAGGACATTTTGTTTGAACGCAATCATCAAACTTAATTAAAAAAGTCATTTAAGCCTTTTCACAGTGAGATCTATGCGATATGGCCGAGAAATGTAATTTTGATGTTTACTCCCAAACCGCTGCGCAGAAGTCAACCAAACTTCACCCAATAGTGTATTGTATCACAATCTAGTAGTTACATTTGAAAATTTTGTTCTAGGACATTTTGTTTGAGCGCAATCCTCAAACTTAGGTCAAAAAAGCCATTTAAGCCTTTTCACAGTGAGATCTATGCGATATGGCCGAGAAATGTAATTTTGATGTTAACTCCCAAACCGCTGCGCAGAAGTCAACCAAACTTCACCCAATAGTGTATTGTATCACAATCTAGTAGTTACATTTGAAAATTTTGTTCTAGGACATTTTGTTTGAACGCAATCATCAAACTTAATTAAAAAAGTCATTTAAGCCTTTTCACAGTGAGATCTATGCGATATGGCCGAGAAATGTAATTTTGATGTTAACTCCCAAACCGCTGCGCAGAAGTCAACCAAACTTCACCCGATAGTGTATTGTATCACAATCTAGTAGTTACATTTGAAAATTTTGTTCTAGGAAATTTTGTTTGAGCGCAATCATCAAACTTAATTAAAAAAGTCATTTAAGCCTTTTCACAGTGAGATCTATGCGATATGGCCGAGAAATGTAATTTTGATGTTAACTCCCAAACCGCTGCGCAGAAGTCAACCAAACTTCACCCATTAGTGTATTTTATCACAATCTAGTAGTTACATGTGGAAATTTGGTTCTAGGACATTTGATTTGAGCGCAATCCTCAAACTTAGGTCAAAAAAGCCATTTAAGCCTTTTCACAGTGAGATCTATGCGATATGGCCGAGAAATGTAATTTTGATGTTAACTCCCAAACCGCTGCGCAGAAGTCAACCAAACTTCACCCAATAGTGTATTGTATCACAATCTAGTAGTTACATTTAAAAATTTTGTTCTAGGACATTTTGTTTGAACGCAATCATCAAACTTAATTAAAAAAGTCATTTAAGCCTTTTCACAGTGAGATCTATGCGATATGGCCGAGAAATGTAATTTTGATGTTAACTCCCAAACCGCTGCGCAGAAGTCAACCAAACTTCACCCATTAGTGTATTGTATCACAATCTAGTAGTTACATGTGGAAATTTGGTTATAGGACATTTGATTTGAGCGCAATCCTCAAACTTAGGTCAAAAAAGCCATTTAAGCCTTTTCACAGTGAGATCTATGCGATATGGCCGAGAAATGTAATTTTGATGTTAACTCCCAAACCGCTGCGCAGAAGTCAACCAAACTTCACCCAATAGTGTATTGTATCACAATCTAGTAGTTACATTTGAAAATTTTGTTCTAGGAAATTTTGTTTGAGCGCAATCATCAAACTTAATTAAAAAAGTCATTTAAGCCTTTTCACAGTGAGATCTATGCGATATGGCCGAGAAATGTAATTTTGATGTTAACTCCCAAACCGCTGCGCAGAAGTCAACCAAACTTCACCCATTAGTGTATTTTATCACAATCTAGTAGTTACATGTGGAAATTTTGTTCTAGGACATTTGATTTGAGCGCAATCCTCAAACTTAGGTCAAAAAAGCCATTTAAGCCTTTTCACAGTGAGATCTATGCGATATGGCCGAGAAATGTAATTTTGATGTTCACTCCCAAACCGCTGCGCAGAAGTCAACCAAACTTCACCCAATAGTGTATTGTATCACAATCTAGTAGTTACATTTGAAAATTTTGTTCTAGGAAATTTTGTTTGAGCGCAATCATCAAACTTAATTAAAAAAGTCATTTAAGCCTTTTCACAGTGAGATCTATGCGATATGGCCGAGAAATGTAATTTTGATGTTAACTCCCAAACCGCTGCGCAGAAGTCAACCAAACTTCACCCATTAGTGTATTTTATCACAATCTAGTAGTTACAAATGGAAATTTGGTTCTAGGACATTTGATTTGAGCGCAATCCTCAAACTTAGGTCAAAAAAGCCATTTAAGCCTTTTCACAGTGAGATCTATGCGATATGGCCGAGAAATGTAATTTTGATGTTAACTCCCAAACCGCTGCGCAGAAGTCAACCAAACTTCACCCAATAGTGTATTGTATCACATTCTAGTAGTTACATTTGAAAATTTCGTTCTAGGACATTTGGTTTGAGCGCAATCCTCAAACTTAGGTCAAAAAAGCCATTTAAGCCTTTTCACAGTGAGATCTATGCGATATGGCCGAGAAATGTAATTTTGATGTTAACTCCCAAACCGCTGCGCAGAAGTCAACCAAACTTCACCCAATAGTGTATTGTATCACAATCTAGTAGTTACATTTGAAAATTTTGTTCTAGGAAATTTTGTTTGAGCGCAATCATCAAACTTAATTAAAAAAGTCATTTAAGCCTTTTCACAGTGAGATCTATGCGATATGGCCGAGAAATGTAAATTTGATGTTAACTCCCAAACCGCTGCGCAGAACTTAACCAAACTTCACCCATTAGTGTATTTTATCACAATCTAGTAGTTACATGTGGAAATTTGGTTCTAGGACATTTGATTTGAGCGCAATCCTCAAACTTAGGTCAAAAAAGCCATTTAAGCCTTTTCACAGTGAGATCTATGCGATATGGCCGAGAAATGTAATTTTGATGTTAACTCCCAAACCGCTGCGCAGAAGTCAACCAAACTTCACCCAATAGTGTATTGTATCACATTCTAGTAGTTACATTTGAAAATTTCGTTCTAGGACATTTGGTTTGAGCGCAATCCTCAAACTTAGGTCAAAAAAGTCATTTAAGCCTTTTCACAGTGAGATCTATGCGATATGGCCGAGAAATGTAATTTTGATGTTAACTCCCAAACCGCTGCGCAGAAGTCAACCAAACTTCACCCAATAGTGTATTGTATCACAATCTAGTAGTTACATTTGAAAATTTTGTTCTAGGAAATTTTGTTTGAGCGCAATCATCAAACTTAGGTCAAAAAAGCCATTTAAGCCTTTTCACAGTGAGATCTATGCGATATGGCCGAGAAATGTAATTTTGATGTTAACTCCCAAACCGCTGCGCAGAAGTCAACCAAACTTCACCCAATAGTGTATTGTATCACAATCTAGTAGTTACATTTAAAAATTTTGTTCTAGGACATTTTGTTTGAACGCAATCATCAAACTTAATTAAAAAAGTCATTTAAGCCTTTTCACAGTGAGATCTATGCGATATGGCCGAGAAATGTAATTTTGATGTTAACTCCCAAACCGCTGCGCAGAAGTCAACCAAACTTCACCCATTAGTGTATTGTATCACAATCTAGTAGTTACATGTGGAAATTTGGTTATAGGACATTTGATTTGAGCGCAATCCTCAAACTTAGGTCAAAAAAGCCATTTAAGCCTTTTCACAGTGAGATCTATGCGATATGGCCGAGAAATGTAATTTTGATGTTAACTCCCAAACCGCTGCGCAGAAGTCAACCAAACTTCACCCAATAGTGTATTGTATCACAATCTAGTAGTTACATTTAAAAATTTTGTTCTAGGACATTTTGTTTGAACGCAATCATCAAACTTAATTAAAAAAGTCATTTAAGCCTTTTCACAGTGAGATCTATGCGATATGGCCGAGAAATGTAATTTTGATGTTAACTCCCAAACCGCTGCGCAGAAGTCAACCAAACTTCACCCATTAGTGTATTGTATCACAATCTAGTAGTTACATGTGGAAATTTGGTTATAGGACATTTGATTTGAGCGCAATCCTCAAACTTAGGTCAAAAAAGCCATTTAAGCCTTTTCACAGTGAGATCTATGCGATATGGCCGAGAAATGTAATTTTGATGTTAACTCCCAAACCGCTGCGCAGAAGTCAACCAAACTTCACCCAATAGTGTATTGTATCACAATCTAGTAGTTACATTTGAAAATTTTGTTCTAGGAAATTTTGTTTGAGCGCAATCATCAAACTTAATTAAAAAAGTCATTTAAGCCTTTTCACAGTGAGATCTATGCGATATGGCCGAGAAATGTAATTTTGATGTTAACTCCCAAACCGCTGCGCAGAAGTCAACCAAACTTCACCCATTAGTGTATTTTATCACAATCTAGTAGTTACATGTGGAAATTTGGTTCTAGGACATTTGATTTGAGCGCAATCCTCAAACTTAGGTCAAAAAAGCCATTTAAGCCTTTTCACAGTGAGATCTATGCGATATGGCCGAGAAATGTAATTTTGATGTTAACTCCCAAACCGCTGCGCAGAAGTCAACCAAACTTCACCCAATAGTGTATTGTATCACATTCTAGTAGTTACATTTGAAAATTTCGTTCTAGGACATTTGGTTTGAGCGCAATCCTCAAACTTAGGTCAAAAAAGCCATTTAAGCCTTTTCACAGTGAGATCTATGCGATATGGCCGAGAAATGTAATTTTGATGTTAACTCCCAAACCGCTGCGCAGAAGTCAACCAAACTTCACCCAATAGTGTATTGTATCACAATCTAGTAGTTAAATTTAAAATTTTGTTCTAGGAAATTTTGTTTGAGCGCAATCATCAAACTTAATTAAAAAAGTCATTTAAGCCTTTTCACAGTGAGATCTATGCGATATGGCCGAGAAATGTAATTTTGATGTTAACTCCCAAACCGCTGCGCAGAAGTCAACCAAACTTCACCCATTAGTGTATTTTATCACAATCTAGTAGTTACATGTGGAAATTTGGTTCTAGGACATTTGATTTGAGCGCAATCCTCAAACTTAGGTCAAAAAAGCCATTTAAGCCTTTTCACAGTGAGATCTATGCGATATGGCCGAGAAATGTAATTTTGATGTTAACTCCCAAACCGCTGCGCAGAAGTCAACCAAACTTCACCCAATAGTGTATTGTATCACATTCTAGTAGTTACATTTGAAAATTTCGTTCTAGGACATTTGGTTTGAGCGCAATCCTCAAACTTAGGTCAAAAAAGTCATTTAAGCCTTTTCACAGTGAGATCTATGCGATATGGCCGAGAAATGTAATTTTGATGTTAACTCCCAAACCGCTGCGCAGAAGTCAACCAAACTTCACCCAATAGTGTATTGTATCACAATCTAGTAGTTACATTTAAAAATTTTGTTCTAGGACATTTTGTTTGAACGCAATCATCAAACTTAATTAAAAAAGTCATTTAAGCCTTTTCACAGTGAGATCTATGCGATATGGCCGAGAAATGTAATTTTGATGTTAACTCCCAAACCGCTGCGCAGAAGTCAACCAAACTTCACCCATTAGTGTATTGTATCACAATCTAGTAGTTACATGTGGAAATTTGGTTCTAGGACATTTGATTTGAGCGCAATCCTCAAACTTAGATCAAAAAAGCCATTTAAGCCTTTTCACAGTGAGATCTATGCGATATGGCCGAGAAATGTAATTTTGATGTTAACTCCCAAACCGCTGCGCAGAAGTCAACCAAACTTCACCCAATAGTGTATTGTATCACAATCTAGTAGTTACATTTGAAAATTTTGTTCTAGGAAATTTTGTTTGAGCGCAATCATCAAACTTAATTAAAAAAGTCATTTAAGCCTTTTCACAGTGAGATCTATGCGATATGGCCGAGAAATGTAATTTTGATGTTAACTCCCAAACCGCTGCGCAGAAGTCAACCAAACTTCACCCATTAGTGTATTTTATCACAATCTAGTAGTTACATGTGGAAATTTGGTTCTAGGACATTTGATTTGAGCGCAATCCTCAAACTTAGGTCAAAAAAGCCATTTAAGCCTTTTCACAGTGAGATCTATGCGATATGGCCGAGAAATGTAATTTTGATGTTAACTCCCAAACCGCTGCGCAGAAGTCAACCAAACTTCACCCAATAGTGTATTGTATCACATTCTAGTAGTTACATTTGAAAATTTCGTTCTAGGACATTTGGTTTGAGCGCAATCCTCAAACTTAGGTCAAAAAAGCCATTTAAGCCTTTTCACAGTGAGATCTATGCGATATGGCCGAGAAATGTAATTTTGATGTTTACTCCCAAACCGCTGCGCAGAAGTCAACCAAACTTCACCCAATAGTGTATTGTATCACAATCTAGTAGTTACATTTGAAAATTTTGTTCTAGGACATTTTGTTTGAACGCAATCATCAAACTTAATTAAAAAAGTCATTTAAGCCTTTTCACAGTGAGATCTATGCGATATGGCCGAGAAATGTAATTTTGATGTTTACTCCCAAACCGCTGCGCAGAAGTCAACCAAACTTCACCCAATAGTGTATTGTATCACAATCTAGTAGTTACATTTGAAAATTTTGTTCTAGGACATTTTGTTTGAGCGCAATCCTCAAACTTAGGTCAAAAAAGCCATTTAAGCCTTTTCACAGTGAGATCTATGCGATATGGCCGAGAAATGTAATTTTGATGTTAACTCCCAAACCGCTGCGCAGAAGTCAACCAAACTTCACCCAATAGTGTATTGTATCACAATCTAGTAGTTACATTTGAAAATTTTGTTCTAGGACATTTTGTTTGAACGCAATCATCAAACTTAATTAAAAAAGTCATTTAAGCCTTTTCACAGTGAGATCTATGCGATATGGCCGAGAAATGTAATTTTGATGTTAACTCCCAAACCGCTGCGCAGAAGTCAACCAAACTTCACCCAATAGTGTATTGTATCACAATCTAGTAGTTACATTTGAAAATTTTGTTCTAGGAAATTTTGTTTGAGCGCAATCATCAAACTTAATTAAAAAAGTCATTTAAGCCTTTTCACAGTGAGATCTATGCGATATGGCCGAGAAATGTAATTTTGATGTTAACTCCCAAACCGCTGCGCAGAAGTCAACCAAACTTCACCCATTAGTGTATTTTATCACAATCTAGTAGTTACATGTGGAAATTTGGTTCTAGGACATTTGATTTGAGCGCAATCCTCAAACTTAGGTCAAAAAAGCCATTTAAGCCTTTTCACAGTGAGATCTATGCGATATGGCCGAGAAATGTAATTTTGATGTTAACTCCCAAACCGCTGCGCAGAAGTCAACCAAACTTCACCCAATAGTGTATTGTATCACAATCTAGTAGTTACATTTAAAAATTTTGTTCTAGGACATTTTGTTTGAACGCAATCATCAAACTTAATTAAAAAAGTCATTTAAGCCTTTTCACAGTGAGATCTATGCGATATGGCCGAGAAATGTAATTTTGATGTTAACTCCCAAACCGCTGCGCAGAAGTCAACCAAACTTCACCCATTAGTGTATTGTATCACAATCTAGTAGTTACATGTGGAAATTTGGTTATAGGACATTTGATTTGAGCGCAATCCTCAAACTTAGGTCAAAAAAGCCATTTAAGCCTTTTCACAGTGAGATCTATGCGATATGGCCGAGAAATGTAATTTTGATGTTAACTCCCAAACCGCTGCGCAGAAGTCAACCAAACTTCACCCAATAGTGTATTGTATCACAATCTAGTAGTTACATTTGAAAATTTTGTTCTAGGAAATTTTGTTTGAGCGCAATCATCAAACTTAATTAAAAAAGTCATTTAAGCCTTTTCACAGTGAGATCTATGCGATATGGCCGAGAAATGTAATTTTGATGTTAACTCCCAAACCGCTGCGCAGAAGTCAACCAAACTTCACCCATTAGTGTATTTTATCACAATCTAGTAGTTACATGTGGAAATTTGGTTCTAGGACATTTGATTTGAGCGCAATCCTCAAACTTAGGTCAAAAAAGCCATTTAAGCCTTTTCACAGTGAGATCTATGCGATATGGCCGAGAAATGTAATTTTGATGTTCACTCCCAAACCGCTGCGCAGAAGTCAACCAAACTTCACCCAATAGTGTATTGTATCACAATCTAGTAGTTACATTTGAAAATTTTGTTCTAGGAAATTTTGTTTGAGCGCAATCATCAAACTTAATTAAAAAAGTCATTTAAGCCTTTTCACAGTGAGATCTATGCGATATGGCCGAGAAATGTAATTTTGATGTTAACTCCCAAACCGCTGCGCAGAAGTCAACCAAACTTCACCCATTAGTGTATTTTATCACAATCTAGTAGTTACAAATGGAAATTTGGTTCTAGGACATTTGATTTGAGCGCAATCCTCAAACTTAGGTCAAAAAAGCCATTTAAGCCTTTTCACAGTGAGATCTATGCGATATGGCCGAGAAATGTAATTTTGATGTTAACTCCCAAACCGCTGCGCAGAAGTCAACCAAACTTCACCCAATAGTGTATTGTATCACATTCTAGTAGTTACATTTGAAAATTTCGTTCTAGGACATTTGGTTTGAGCGCAATCCTCAAACTTAGGTCAAAAAAGCCATTTAAGCCTTTTCACAGTGAGATCTATGCGATATGGCCGAGAAATGTAATTTTGATGTTAACTCCCAAACCGCTGCGCAGAAGTCAACCAAACTTCACCCAATAGTGTATTGTATCACAATCTAGTAGTTACATTTGAAAATTTTGTTCTAGGAAATTTTGTTTGAGCGCAATCATCAAACTTAGGTCAAAAAAGCCATTTAAGCCTTTTCACAGTGAGATCTATGCGATATGGCCGAGAAATGTAATTTTGATGTTAACTCCCAAACCGCTGCGCAGAAGTCAACCAAACTTCACCCAATAGTGTATTGTATCACAATCTAGTAGTTACATTTAAAAATTTTGTTCTAGGACATTTTGTTTGAACGCAATCATCAAACTTAATTAAAAAAGTCATTTAAGCCTTTTCACAGTGAGATCTATGCGATATGGCCGAGAAATGTAATTTTGATGTTAACTCCCAAACCGCTGCGCAGAAGTCAACCAAACTTCACCCATTAGTGTATTGTATCACAATCTAGTAGTTACATGTGGAAATTTGGTTATAGGACATTTGATTTGAGCGCAATCCTCAAACTTAGGTCAAAAAAGCCATTTAAGCCTTTTCACAGTGAGATCTATGCGATATGGCCGAGAAATGTAATTTTGATGTTAACTCCCAAACCGCTGCGCAGAAGTCAACCAAACTTCACCCAATAGTGTATTGTATCACAATCTAGTAGTTACATTTGAAAATTTTGTTCTAGGAAATTTTGTTTGAGCGCAATCATCAAACTTAATTAAAAAAGTCATTTAAGCCTTTTCACAGTGAGATCTATGCGATATGGCCGAGAAATGTAATTTTGATGTTAACTCCCAAACCGCTGCGCAGAAGTCAACCAAACTTCACCCATTAGTGTATTTTATCACAATCTAGTAGTTACATGTGGAAATTTGGTTCTAGGACATTTGATTTGAGCGCAATCCTCAAACTTAGGTCAAAAAAGCCATTTAAGCCTTTTCACAGTGAGATCTATGCGATATGGCCGAGAAATGTAATTTTGATGTTAACTCCCAAACCGCTGCGCAGAAGTCAACCAAACTTCACCCAATAGTGTATTGTATCACATTCTAGTAGTTACATTTGAAAATTTCGTTCTAGGACATTTGGTTTGAGCGCAATCCTCAAACTTAGGTCAAAAAAGCCATTTAAGCCTTTTCACAGTGAGATCTATGCGATATGGCCGAGAAATGTAATTTTGATGTTAACTCCCAAACCGCTGCGCAGAAGTCAACCAAACTTCACCCAATAGTGTATTGTATCACAATCTAGTAGTTAAATTTAAAATTTTGTTCTAGGAAATTTTGTTTGAGCGCAATCATCAAACTTAATTAAAAAAGTCATTTAAGCCTTTTCACAGTGAGATCTATGCGATATGGCCGAGAAATGTAATTTTGATGTTAACTCCCAAACCGCTGCGCAGAAGTCAACCAAACTTCACCCATTAGTGTATTTTATCACAATCTAGTAGTTACATGTGGAAATTTGGTTCTAGGACATTTGATTTGAGCGCAATCCTCAAACTTAGGTCAAAAAAGCCATTTAAGCCTTTTCACAGTGAGATCTATGCGATATGGCCGAGAAATGTAATTTTGATGATAACTCCCAAACCGCTGCGCAGAAGTCAACTAAACTTCACCCAATAGTGTATTGTATCACAATCTAGTAGTTACATTTGAAAATTTTGTTCTAGGACATTTTGTTTGAACGCAATCATCAAACTTAATTAAAAAAGTCATTTAAGCCTTTTCACAGTGAGATCTATGCGATATGGCCGAGAAATGTAATTTTGATGTTAACTCCCAAACCGCTGCGCAGAAGTCAACCAAACTTCACCCAATAGTGTATTGTATCACAATCTAGTAGTTACATTTGAAATTTTTGTTCTAGGACATTTGGTTTGAGCGCAATCCTCAAACTTAGGTCAAAAAAGCCATTTAAGCCTTTTCACAGTGAGATCTATGCGATATGGCCGAGAAATGTAATTTTGATGTTAACTCCCAAACCGCTGCGCAGAAGTCAACCAAACTTCACCCAATAGTGTATTGTATCACATTCTAGTAGTTACATTTGAAAATTTCGTTCTAGGAAATTTTGTTTGAGCGCAATCATCAAACTTAATTAAAAAAGTCATTTAAGCCTTTTCACAGTGAGATCTATGCGATATGGCCGAGAAATGTAATTTTGATGTTAACTCCCAAACCGCTGCGCAGAAGTCAACCAAACTTCACCCATTAGTGTATTTTATCACAATCTAGTAGTTACATGTGGAAATTTGGTTCTAGGACATTTGATTTGAGCGCAATCCTCAAACTTAGGTCAAAAAAGCCATTTAAGCCTTTTCACAGTGAGATCTATGCGATATGGCCGAGAAATGTAATTTTGATGTTAACTCCCAAACCGCTGCGCAGAAGTCAACCAAACTTCACCCAATAGTGTATTGTATCACAATCTAGTAGTTACATTTAAAAATTTTGTTCTAGGACATTTTGTTTGAACGCAATCATCAAACTTAATTAAAAAAGTCATTTAAGCCTTTTCACAGTGAGATCTATGCGATATGGCCGAGAAATGTAATTTTGATGTTAACTCCCAAACCGCTGCGCAGAAGTCAACCAAACTTCACCCATTAGTGTATTGTATCACAATCTAGTAGTTACATGTGGAAATTTGGTTATAGGACATTTGATTTGAGCGCAATCCTCAAACTTAGGTCAAAAAAGCCATTTAAGCCTTTTCACAGTGAGATCTATGCGATATGGCCGAGAAATGTAATTTTGATGTTAACTCCCAAACCGCTGCGCAGAAGTCAACCAAACTTCACCCAATAGTGTATTGTATCACAATCTAGTAGTTACATTTGAAAATTTTGTTCTAGGAAATTTTGTTTGAGCGCAATCATCAAACTTAATTAAAAAAGTCATTTAAGCCTTTTCACAGTGAGATCTATGCGATATGGCCGAGAAATGTAATTTTGATGTTAACTCCCAAACCGCTGCGCAGAAGTCAACCAAACTTCACCCATTAGTGTATTTTATCACAATCTAGTAGTTACATGTGGAAATTTGGTTCTAGGACATTTGATTTGAGCGCAATCCTCAAACTTAGGTCAAAAAAGCCATTTAAGCCTTTTCACAGTGAGATCTATGCGATATGGCCGAGAAATGTAATTTTGATGTTCACTCCCAAACCGCTGCGCAGAAGTCAACCAAACTTCACCCAATAGTGTATTGTATCACAATCTAGTAGTTACATTTGAAAATTTTGTTCTAGGAAATTTTGTTTGAGCGCAATCATCAAACTTAATTAAAAAAGTCATTTAAGCCTTTTCACAGTGAGATCTATGCGATATGGCCGAGAAATGTAATTTTGATGTTAACTCCCAAACCGCTGCGCAGAAGTCAACCAAACTTCACCCATTAGTGTATTTTATCACAATCTAGTAGTTACAAATGGAAATTTGGTTCTAGGACATTTGATTTGAGCGCAATCCTCAAACTTAGGTCAAAAAAGCCATTTAAGCCTTTTCACAGTGAGATCTATGCGATATGGCCGAGAAATGTAATTTTGATGTTAACTCCCAAACCGCTGCGCAGAAGTCAACCAAACTTCACCCAATAGTGTATTGTATCACATTCTAGTAGTTACATTTGAAAATTTCGTTCTAGGACATTTGGTTTGAGCGCAATCCTCAAACTTAGGTCAAAAAAGCCATTTAAGCCTTTTCACAGTGAGATCTATGCGATATGGCCGAGAAATGTAATTTTGATGTTAACTCCCAAACCGCTGCGCAGAAGTCAACCAAACTTCACCCAATAGTGTATTGTATCACAATGTAGTAGTTACATTTGAAAATTTTGTTCTAGGAAATTTTGTTTGAGCGCAACCATCAAACTTAATTAAAAAAGTCATTTAAGCCTTTTCACAGTGAGATCTATGCGATATGGCCGAGAAATGTAATTTTGATGTTAACTCCCAAACCGCTGCGCAGAAGTTAACCAAACTTCACCCATTAGTGTATTTTATCACAATCTAGTAGTTACATGTGGAAATTCGGTTCTAGGACATTTGATTTGAGCGCAATCCTCAAACTTAGGTCAAAAAAGCCATTTAAGCCTTTTCACAGTGAGATCTATGCGATATGGCCGAGAAATGTAATTTTGATGTTAACTCCCAAACCGCTGCGCAGAAGTCAACCAAACTTCACCCAATAGTGTATTGTATCACATTCTAGTAGTTACATTTGAAAATTTCGTTCTAGGACATTTGGTTTGAGCGCAATCCTCAAACTTAGGTCAAAAAAGCCATTTAAGCCTTTTCACAGTGAGATCTATGCGATATGGCCGAGAAATGTAATTTTGATGTTAACTCCCAAACCGCTGCGCAGAAGTCAACCAAACTTCACCCAATAGTGTATTGTATCACAATCTAGTAGTTACATTTGAAAATTTTGTTCTAGGAAATTTTGTTTGAGCGCAATCATCAAACTTAGGTCAAAAAAGCCATTTAAGCCTTTTCACAGTGAGATCTATGCGATATGGCCGAGAAATGTAATTTTGATGTTAACTCCCAAACCGCAGCGCAGAAGTCAACCAAACTTCACCCAATAGTGTATTGTATCACAATCTAGTAGTTACATTTAAAAATTTTGTTCTAGGACATTTTGTTTGAACGCAATCATCAAACTTAATTAAAAAAGTCATTTAAGCCTTTTCACAGTGAGATCTATGCGATATGGCCGAGAAATGTAATTTTGATGTTAACTCCCAAACCGCTGCGCAGAAGTCAACCAAACTTCACCCATTAGTGTATTGTATCACAATCTAGTAGTTACATTTAAAAATTTTGTTCTAGGACATTTTGTTTGAACGCAATCATCAAACTTAATTAAAAAAGTCATTTAAGCCTTTTCACAGTGAGATCTATGCGATATGGCCGAGAAATGTAATTTTGATGTTAACTCCCAAACCGCTGCGCAGAAGTCAACCAAACTTCACCCATTAGTGTATTGTATCACAATCTAGTAGTTACATGTGGAAATTTGGTTATAGGACATTTGATTTGAGCGCAATCATCAAACTTAATTAAAAAAGTCATTTAAGCCTTTTCACAGTGAGATCTATGCGATATGGCCGAGAAATGTAATTTTGATGTTAACTCCCAAACCGCTGCGCAGAAGTCAACCAAACTTCACCCATTAGTGTATTTTATCACAATCTAGTAGTTACATGTGGAAATTTGGTTCTAGGACATTTGATTTGAGCGCAATCCTCAAACTTAGGTCAAAAAAGCCATTTAAGCCTTTTCACAGTGAGATCTATGCGATATGGCCGAGAAATGTAATTTTGATGTTAACTCCCAAACCGCTGCGCAGAAGTCAACCAAACTTCACCCAATAGTGTATTGTATCACAATCTAGTAGTTACATTTAAAAATTTTGTTCTAGGACATTTTGTTTGAACGCAATCATCAAACTTAATTAAAAAAGTCATTTAAGCCTTTTCACAGTGAGATCTATGCGATATGGCCGAGAAATGTAATTTTGATGTTAACTCCCAAACCGCTGCGCAGAAGTCAACCAAACTTCACCCATTAGTGTATTGTATCACAATCTAGTAGTTACATGTGGAAATTTGGTTCTAGGACATTTGATTTGAGCGCAATCCTCAAACTTAGATCAAAAAAGCCATTTAAGCCTTTTCACAGTGAGATCTATGCGATATGGCCGAGAAATGTAATTTTGATGTTAACTCCCAAACCGCTGCGCAGAAGTCAACCAAACTTCACCCAATAGTGTATTGTATCACAATCTAGTAGTTACATTTGAAAATTTTGTTCTAGGAAATTTTGTTTGAGCGCAATCATCAAACTTAATTAAAAAAGTCATTTAAGCCTTTTCACAGTGAGATCTATGCGATATGGTCGAGAAATGTAATTTTGATGTTAACTCCCAAACCGCTGCGCAGAAGTCAACCAAACTTCACCCATTAGTGTATTTTATCACAATCTAGTAGTTACATGTGGAAATTTGGTTCTAGGACATTTGATTTGAGCGCAATCCTCAAACTTAGGTCAAAAAAGCCATTTAAGCCTTTTCACAGTGAGATCTATGCGATATGGCCGAGAAATGTAATTTTGATGTTAACTCCCAAACCGCTGCGCAGAAGTCAACCAAACTTCACCCAATAGTGTATTGTATCACATTCTAGTAGTTACATTTGAAAATTTCGTTCTAGGACATTTGGTTTGAGCGCAATCCTCAAACTTAGGTCAAAAAAGCCATTTAAGCCTTTTCACAGTGAGATCTATGCGATATGGCCGAGAAATGTAATTTTGATGTTAACTCCCAAACCGCTGCGCAGAAGTCAACCAAACTTCACCCAATAGTGTATTGTATCACAATCTAGTAGTTACATTTGAAAATTTTGTTCTAGGACATTTTGTTTGAACGCAATCATCAAACTTAATTAAAAAAGTCATTTAAGCCTTTTCACAGTGAGATCTATGCGATATGGCCGAGAAATGTAATTTTGATGTTTACTCCCAAACCGCTGCGCAGAAGTCAACCAAACTTCACCCAATAGTGTATTGTATCACAATCTAGTAGTTACATTTGAAAATTTTGTTCTAGGACATTTTGTTTGAACGCAATCATCAAACTTAATTAAAAAAGTCATTTAAGCCTTTTCACAGTGAGATCTATGCGATATGGCCGAGAAATGTAATTTTGATGTTAACTCCCAAACCGCTGCGCAGAAGTCAACCAAACTTCACCCAATAGTGTATTGTATCACAATCTAGTAGTTACATTTGAAAATTTTGTTCTAGGAAATTTTGTTTGAGCGCAATCATCAAACTTAATTAAAAAAGTCATTTAAGCCTTTTCACAGTGAGATCTATGCGATATGGCCGAGAAATGTAATTTTGATGTTAACTCCCAAACCGCTGCGCAGAAGTCAACCAAACTTCACCCATTAGTGTATTTTATCACAATCTAGTAGTTACATGTGGAAATTTGGTTCTAGGACATTTGATTTGAGCGCAATCCTCAAACTTAGGTCAAAAAAGCCATTTAAGCCTTTTCACAGTGAGATCTATGCGATATGGCCGAGAAATGTAATTTTGATGTTAACTCCCAAACCGCTGCGCAGAAGTCAACCAAACTTCACCCAATAGTGTATTGTATCACAATCTAGTAGTTACATTTAAAAATTTTGTTCTAGGACATTTTGTTTGAACGCAATCATCAAACTTAATTAAAAAAGTCATTTAAGCCTTTTCACAGTGAGATCTATGCGATATGGCCGAGAAATGTAATTTTGATGTTAACTCCCAAACCGCTGCGCAGAAGTCAACCAAACTTCACCCATTAGTGTATTGTATCACAATCTAGTAGTTACATGTGGAAATTTGGTTATAGGACATTTGATTTGAGCGCAATCCTCAAACTTAGGTCAAAAAAGCCATTTAAGCCTTTTCACAGTGAGATCTATGCGATATGGCCGAGAAATGTAATTTTGATGTTAACTCCCAAACCGCTGCGCAGAAGTCAACCAAACTTCACCCAATAGTGTATTGTATCACAATCTAGTAGTTACATTTGAAAATTTTGTTCTAGGAAATTTTGTTTGAGCGCAATCATCAAACTTAATTAAAAAAGTCATTTAAGCCTTTTCACAGTGAGATCTATGCGATATGGCCGAGAAATGTAATTTTGATGTTAACTCCCAAACCGCTGCGCAGAAGTCAACCAAACTTCACCCATTAGTGTATTTTATCACAATCTAGTAGTTACATGTGGAAATTTGGTTCTAGGACATTTGATTTGAGCGCAATCCTCAAACTTAGGTCAAAAAAGCCATTTAAGCCTTTTCACAGTGAGATCTATGCGATATGGCCGAGAAATGTAATTTTGATGTTCACTCCCAAACCGCTGCGCAGAAGTCAACCAAACTTCACCCAATAGTGTATTGTATCACAATCTAGTAGTTACATTTGAAAATTTTGTTCTAGGAAATTTTGTTTGAGCGCAATCATCAAACTTAATTAAAAAAGTCATTTAAGCCTTTTCACAGTGAGATCTATGCGATATGGCCGAGAAATGTAATTTTGATGTTAACTCCCAAACCGCTGCGCAGAAGTCAACCAAACTTCACCCATTAGTGTATTTTATCACAATCTAGTAGTTACAAATGGAAATTTGGTTCTAGGACATTTGATTTGAGCGCAATCCTCAAACTTAGGTCAAAAAAGCCATTTAAGCCTTTTCACAGTGAGATCTATGCGATATGGCCGAGAAATGTAATTTTGATGTTAACTCCCAAACCGCTGCGCAGAAGTCAACCAAACTTCACCCAATAGTGTATTGTATCACATTCTAGTAGTTACATTTGAAAATTTCGTTCTAGGACATTTGGTTTGAGCGCAATCCTCAAACTTAGGTCAAAAAAGCCATTTAAGCCTTTTCACAGTGAGATCTATGCGATATGGCCGAGAAATGTAATTTTGATGTTAACTCCCAAACCGCTGCGCAGAAGTCAACCAAACTTCACCCAATAGTGTATTGTATCACAATCTAGTAGTTACATTTGAAAATTTTGTTCTAGGAAATTTTGTTTGAGCGCAATCATCAAACTTAATTAAAAAAGTCATTTAAGCCTTTTCACAGTGAGATCTATGCGATATGGCCGAGAAATGTAATTTTGATGTTAACTCCCAAACCGCTGCGCAGAAGTTAACCAAACTTCACCCATTAGTGTATTTTATCACAATCTAGTAGTTACATGTGGAAATTTGGTTCTAGGACATTTGATTTGAGCGCAATCCTCAAACTTAGGTCAAAAAAGCCATTTAAGCCTTTTCACAGTGAGATCTATGCGATATGGCCGAGAAATGTAATTTTGATGTTAACTCCCAAACCGCTGCGCAGAAGTCAACCAAACTTCACCCAATAGTGTATTGTATCACATTCTAGTAGTTACATTTGAAAATTTCGTTCTAGGACATTTGGTTTGAGCGCAATCCTCAAACTTAGGTCAAAAAAGCCATTTAAGCCTTTTCACAGTGAGATCTATGCGATATGGCCGAGAAATGTAATTTTGATGTTAACTCCCAAACCGCTGCGCAGAAGTCAACCAAACTTCACCCAATAGTGTATTGTATCACAATCTAGTAGTTACATTTGAAAATTTTGTTCTAGGAAATTTTGTTTGAGCGCAATCATCAAACTTAGGTCAAAAAAGCCATTTAAGCCTTTTCACAGTGAGATCTATGCGATATGGCCGAGAAATGTAATTTTGATGTTAACTCCCAAACCGCTGCGCAGAAGTCAACCAAACTTCACCCAATAGTGTATTGTATCACAATCTAGTAGTTACATTTAAAAATTTTGTTCTAGGACATTTTGTTTGAACGCAATCATCAAACTTAATTAAAAAAGTCATTTAAGCCTTTTCACAGTGAGATCTATGCGATATGGCCGAGAAATGTAATTTTGATGTTAACTCCCAAACCGCTGCGCAGAAGTCAACCAAACTTCACCCATTAGTGTATTGTATCACAATCTAGTAGTTACATGTGGAAATTTGGTTATAGGACATTTGATTTGAGCGCAATCCTCAAACTTAGGTCAAAAAAGCCATTTAAGCCTTTTCACAGTGAGATCTATGCGATATGGCCGAGAAATGTAATTTTGATGTTAACTCCCAAACCGCTGCGCAGAAGTCAACCAAACTTCACCCAATAGTGTATTGTATCACAATCTAGTAGTTACATTTGAAAATTTTGTTCTAGGAAATTTTGTTTGAGCGCAATCATCAAACTTAATTAAAAAAGTCATTTAAGCCTTTTCACAGTGAGATCTATGCGATATGGCCGAGAAATGTAATTTTGATGTTAACTCCCAAACCGCTGCGCAGAAGTCAACCAAACTTCACCCAATAGTGTATTGTATCACAATCTAGTAGTTACATTTGAAAATTTTGTTCTAGGAAATTTTGTTTGAGCGCAATCATCAAACTTAATTAAAAAAGTCATTTAAGCCTTTTCACAGTGAGATCTATGCGATATGGCCGAGAAATGTAATTTTGATGTTAACTCCCAAACCGCTGCGCAGAAGTCAACCAAACTTCACCCATTAGTGTATTTTATCACAATCTAGTAGTTACATGTGGAAATTTGGTTCTAGGACATTTGATTTGAGCGCAATCCTCAAACTTAGGTCAAAAAAGCCATTTAAGCCTTTTCACAGTGAGATCTATGCGATATGGCCGAGAAATGTAATTTTGATGTTAACTCCCAAACCGCTGCGCAGAAGTCAACCAAACTTCACCCAATAGTGTATTGTATCACATTCTAGTAGTTACATTTGAAAATTTCGTTCTAGGACATTTGGTTTGAGCGCAATCCTCAAACTTAGGTCAAAAAAGCCATTTAAGCCTTTTCACAGTGAGATCTATGCGATATGGCCGAGAAATGTAATTTTGATGTTAACTCCCAAACCGCTGCGCAGAAGTCAACCAAACTTCACCCAATAGTGTATTGTATCACAATCTAGTAGTTACATTTGAAAATTTTGTTCTAGGAAATTTTGTTTGAGCGCAATCATCAAACTTAATTAAAAAAGTCATTTAAGCCTTTTCACAGTGAGATCTATGCGATATGGCCGAGAAATGTAATTTTGATGTTAACTCCCAAACCGCTGCGTAGAAGTCAACCAAACTTCACCCATTAGTGTATTTTATCACAATCTAGTAGTTACATGTGGAAATTTGGTTCTAGGACATTTGATTTGAGCGCAATCCTCAAACTTAGGTCAAAAAAGCCATTTAAGCCTTTTCACAGTGAGATCTATGCGATATGGCCGAGAAATGTAATTTTGATGTTAACTCCCAAACCGCTGCGCAGAAGTCAACCAAACTTCACCCAATAGTGTATTGTATCACATTCTAGTAGTTACATTTGAAAATTTCGTTCTAGGACATTTGGTTTGAGCGCAATCCTCAAACTTAGGTCAAAAAAGCCATTTAAGCCTTTTCACAGTGAGATCTATGCGATATGGCCGAGAAATGTAATTTTGATGATAACTCCCAAACCGCTGCGCAGAAGTCAACCAAACTTCACCCAATAGTGTATTGTATCACAATCTAGTAGTTACATTTGAAAATTTTGTTCTAGGACATTTTGTTTGAACGCAATCATCAAACTTAATTAAAAAAGTCATTTAAGCCTTTTCACAGTGAGATCTATGCGATATGGCCGAGAAATGTAATTTTGATGTTAACTCCCAAACCGCTGCGCAGAAGTCAACCAAACTTCACCCAATAGTGTATTGTATCACAATCTAGTAGTTACATTTGAAAATTTTGTTCTAGGACATTTGGTTTGAGCGCAATCCTCAAACTTAGGTCAAAAAAGCCATTTAAGCCTTTTCACAGTGAGATCTATGCGATATGGCCGAGAAATGTAATTTTGATGTTAACTCCCAAACCGCTGCGCAGAAGTCAACCAAACTTCACCCAATAGTGTATTGTATCACATTCTAGTAGTTACATTTGAAAATTTCGTTCTAGGAAATTTTGTTTGAGCGCAATCATCAAACTTAATTAAAAAAGTCATTTAAGCCTTTTCACAGTGAGATCTATGCGATATGGCCGAGAAATGTAATTTTGATGTTAACTCCCAAACCGCTGCGCAGAAGTCAACCAAACTTCACCCATTAGTGTATTTTATAACAATCTAGTAGTTACATGTGGAAATTTGGTTCTAGGACATTTGATTTGAGCGCAATCCTCAAACTTAGGTCAAAAAAGCCATTTAAGCCTTTTCACAGTGAGATCTATGCGATATGGCCGAGAAATGTAATTTTGATGTTAACTCCCAAACCGCTGCGCAGAAGTCAACCAAACTTCACCCAATAGTGTATTGTATCACAATCTAGTAGTTACATTTAAAAATTTTGTTCTAGGACATTTTGTTTGAACGCAATCATCAAACTTAATTAAAAAAGTCATTTAAGCCTTTTCACAGTGAGATCTATGCGATATGGCCGAGAAATGTAATTTTGATGTTAACTCCCAAACCGCTGCGCAGAAGTCAACCAAACTTCACCCATTAGTGTATTGTATCACAATCTAGTAGTTACATGTGGAAATTTGGTTATAGGACATTTGATTTGAGCGCAATCCTCAAACTTAGGTCAAAAAAGCCATTTAAGCCTTTTCACAGTGAGATCTATGCGATATGGCCGAGAAATGTAATTTTGATGTTAACTCCCAAACCGCTGCGCAGAAGTCAACCAAACTTCACCCAATAGTGTATTGTATCACAATCTAGTAGTTACATTTGAAAATTTTGTTCTAGGAAATTTTGTTTGAGCGCAATCATCAAACTTAATTAAAAAAGTCATTTAAGCCTTTTCACAGTGAGATCTATGCGATATGGCCGAGAAATGTAATTTTGATGTTAACTCCCAAACCGCTGCGCAGAAGTCAACCAAACTTCACCCATTAGTGTATTTTATCACAATCTAGTAGTTACATGTGGAAATTTGGTTCTAGGACATTTGATTTGAGCGCAATCCTCAAACTTAGGTCAAAAAAGCCATTTAAGCCTTTTCACAGTGAGATCTATGCGATATGGCCGAGAAATGTAATTTTGATGTTAACTCCCAAACCGCTGCGCAGAAGTCAACCAAACTTCACCCAATAGTGTATTGTATCACATTCTAGTAGTTACATTTGAAAATTTCGTTCTAGGACATTTGGTTTGAGCGCAATCCTCAAACTTAGGTCAAAAAAGCCATTTAAGCCTTTTCACAGTGAGATCTATGCGATATGGCCGAGAAATGTAATTTTGATGTTAACTCCCAAACCGCTGCGCAGAAGTCAACCAAACTTCACCCAATAGTGTATTGTATCACAATCTAGTAGTTACATTTGAAAATTTCGTTCTAGGACATTTGGTTTGAGCGCAATCCTCAAACTTAGGTCAAAAAAGCCATTTAAGCCTTTTCACAGTGAGATCTATGCGATATGGCCGAGAAATGTAATTTTGATGTTAACTCCCAAACCGCTGCGCAGAAGTCAACCAAACTTCACCCAATAGTGTATTGTATCACAATCTAGTAGTTACATTTGAAAATTTTGTTCTAGGAAATTTTGTTTGAGCGCAATCATCAAACTTAGGTCAAAAAAGCCATTTAAGCCTTTTCACAGTGAGATCTATGCGATATGGCCGAGAAATGTAATTTTGATGTTAACTCCCAAACCGCTGCGCAGAAGTCAACCAAACTTAACCCAATAGTGTATTGTATCACAATCTAGTAGTTACATTTAAAAATTTTGTTCTAGGACATTTTGTTTGAACGCAATCATCAAACTTAATTAAAAAAGTCATTTAAGCCTTTTCACAGTGAGATCTATGCGATATGGCCGAGAAATGTAATTTTGATGTTAACTCCCAAACCGCTGCGCAGAAGTCAACCAAACTTCACCCATTAGTGTATTGTATCACAATCTAGTAGTTACATGTGGAAATTTGGTTATAGGACATTTGATTTGAGCGCAATCCTCAAACTTAGGTCAAAAAAAGCCATTTAAGCCTTTTCACAGTGAGATCTATGCGATATGGCCGAGAAATGTAATTTTGAAGTTAACTCCCAAACCGCTGCGCAGAAGTCAACCAAACTTCACCCAATAGTGTATTGTATCACAATCTAGTAGTTACATTTGAAAATTTTGTTCTAGGAAATTTTGTTTGAGCGCAATCATCAAACTTAATTAAAAAAGTCATTTAAGCCTTTTCACAGTGAGATCTATGCGATATGGCCGAGAAATGTAATTTTGATGTTAACTCCCAAACCGCTGCGCAGAAGTCAACCAAACTTCACCCATTAGTGTATTTTATCACAATCTAGTAGTTACATGTGGAAATTTGGTTCTAGGACATTTGATTTGAGCGCAATCCTCAAACTTAGGTCAAAAAAGCCATTTAAGCCTTTTCACAGTGAGATCTATGCGATATGGCCGAGAAATGTAATTTTGATGTTAACTCCCAAACCGCTGCGCAGAAGTCAACAAAACTTCACCCAATAGTGTATTGTATCAGATTCTAGTAGTTACATTTGAAAATTTCGTTCTAGGACATTTGGTTTGAGCGCAATCCTCAAACTTAGGTCAAAAAAGCCATTTAAGCCTTTTCACAGTGAGATCTATGCGATATGGCCGAGAAATGTAATTTTGATGTTAACTCCCAAACCGCTGCGCAGAAGTCAACCAAACTTCACCCAATAGTGTATTGTATCACAATCTAGTAGTTACATTTGAAAATTTTGTTCTAGGACATTTTGTTTGAACGCAATCATCAAACTTAATTAAAAAAGTCATTTAAGCCTTTTCACAGTGAGATCTATGCGATATGGCCGAGAAATGTAATTTTGATGTTAACTCCCAAACCGCTGCGCAGAAGTCAACCAAACTTCACCCAATAGTGTATTGTATCACAATCTAGTAGTTACATTTGAAAATTTTGTTCTAGGACATTTTGTTTGAACGCAATCATCAAACTTAATTAAAAAAGTCATTTAAGCCTTTTCACAGTGAGATCTATGCGATATGGCCGAGAAATGTAATTTTGATGTTAACTCCCAAACCGCTGCGCAGAAGTCAACCAAACTTCACCCAATAGTGTATTGTATCACAATCTAGTAGTTACATTTGAAAATTTTGTTCTAGGACATTTTGTTTGAACGCAATCATCAAACTTAATTAAAAAAGTCATTTAAGCCTTTTCACAGTGAGATCTATGCGATATGGCCGAGAAATGTAATTTTGATGTTAACTCCCAAACCGCTGCGCAGAAGTCAACCAAACTTCACCCAATAGTGTATTGTATCACAATCTAGTAGTTACATTTGAAAATTTTGTTCTAGGACATTTTGTTTGAGCGCAATCCTCAAACTTAGGTCAAAAAAGCCATTTAAGCCTTTTCACAGTGAGATCTATGCGATATGGCCGAGAAATGTAATTTTGATGTTAACTCCCAAACCGCTGCGCAGAAGTCAACCAAACTTCACCCAATAGTGTATTGTATCACAATCTAGTAGTTACATTTGAAAATTTTGTTCTAGGACATTTTGTTTGAACGCAATCATCAAACTTAATTAAAAAAGTCATTTAAGCCTTTTCACAGTGAGATCTATGCGATATGGCCGAGAAATGTAATTTTGATGTTAACTCCCAAACCGCTGCGCAGAAGTCAACCAAACTTCACCCAATAGTGTATTGTATCACAATCTAGTAGTTACATTTGAAAATTTTGTTCTAGGAAATTTTGTTTGAGCGCAATCATCAAACTTAATTAAAAAAGTCATTTAAGCCTTTTATCAGTGAGATCTATGCGATATGGCCGAGAAATGTAATTTTGATGTTAACTCCCAAACCGCTGCGCAGAAGTCAACCAAACTTCACCCATTAGTGTATTTTATCACAATCTATTAGTTACATGTGGAAATTTGGTTCTAGGACATTTGATTTGAGCGCAATCCTCAAACTTAGGTCAAAAAAGCCATTTAAGCCTTTTCACAGTGAGATCTATGCGATATGGCCGAGAAATGTAATTTTGATGTTAACTCCCAAACCGCTGCGCAGAAGTCAACCAAACTTCACCCAATAGTGTATTGTATCACAATCTAGTAGTTACATTTAAAAATTTTGTTCTAGGACATTTTGTTTGAACGCAATCATCAAACTTAATTAAAAAAGTCATTTAAGCCTTTTCACAGTGAGATCTATGCGATATGGCCGAGAAATGTAATTTTGATGTTAACTCCCAAACCGCTGCGCAGAAGTCAACCAAACTTCACCCATTAGTGTATTGTATCACAATCTAGTAGTTACATGTGGAAATTTGGTTATAGGACATTTGATTTGAGCGCAATTCTCAAACTTAGGTCAAAAAAGCCATTTAAGCCTTTTCACAGTGAGATCTATGCGATATGGCCGAGAAATGTAATATTGATGTTAACTCCCAAACCGCTGCGCAGAAGTCAACCAAACTTCACCCAATAGTGTATTGTATCACAATCTAGTAGTTACATTTGAAAATTTTGTTCTAGGAAATTTTGTTTGAGCGCAATCATCAAACTTAATTAAAAAAGTCATTTAAGCCTTTTCACAGTGAGATCTATGCGATATGGCCGAGAAATGTAATTTTGATGTTAACTCCCAAACCGCTGCGCAGAAGTCAACCAAACTTCACCCATTAGTGTATTTTATCACAATCTAGTAGTTACATGTGGAAATTTGGTTCTAGGACATTTGATTTGAGCGCAATCCTCAAACTTAGGTCAAAAAAGCCATTTAAGCCTTTTCACAGTGAGATCTATGCGATATGGCCGAGAAATGTAATTTTGATGTTCACTCCCAAACCGCTGCGCAGAAGTCAACCAAACTTCACCCAATAGTGTATTGTATCACAATCTAGTAGTTACATTTGAAAATTTTGTTCTAGGAAATTTTGTTTGAGCGCAATCATCAAACTTAATTAAAAAAGTCATTTAAGCCTTTTCACAGTGAGATCTATGCGATATGGCCGAGAAATGTAATTTTGATGTTAACTCCCAAACCGCTGCGCAGAAGTCAACCAAACTTCACCCAATAGTGTATTGTATCACAATCTAGTAGTTACATTTGAAAATTTTGTTCTAGGACATTTTGTTTGAGCGCAATCCTCAAACTTAGGTCAAAAAAGCCATTTAAGCCTTTTCACAGTGAGATCTATGCGATATGGCCGAGAAATGTAATTTTGATGTTAACTCCCAAACCGCTGCGCAGAAGTCAACCAAACTTCACCCAATAGTGTATTGTATCACAATCTAGTAGTTACATTTGAAAATTTTGTTCTAGGACATTTTGTTTGAACGCAATCATCAAACTTAATTAAAAAAGTCATTTAAGCCTTTTCACAGTGAGATCTATGCGATATGGCCGAGAAATGTAATTTTGATGTTCACTCCCAAACCGCTGCGCAGAAGTCAACCAAACTTCACCCAATAGTGTATTGTATCACAATCTAGTAGTTACATTTGAAAATTTTGTTCTAGGAAATTTTGTTTGAGCGCAATCATCAAACTTAATTAAAAAAGTCATTTAAGCCTTTTCACAGTGAGATCTATGCGATATGGCCGAGAAATGTAATTTTGATGTTAACTCCCAAACCGCTGCGCAGAAGTCAACCAAACTTCACCCAATAGTGTATTGTATCACAATCTAGTAGTTACATTTGAAAATTTTGTTCTAGGACATTTTGTTTGAGCGCAATCCTCAAACTTAGGTCAAAAAAGCCATTTAAGCCTTTTCACAGTGAGATCTATGCGATATGGCCGAGAAATGTAATTTTGATGTTAACTCCCAAACCGCTGCGCAGAAGTCAACCAAACTTCACCCAATAGTGTATTGTATCACAATCTAGTAGTTACATTTGAAAATTTTGTTCTAGGACATTTTGTTTGAACGCAATCATCAAACTTAATTAAAAAAGTCATTTAAGCCTTTTCACAGTGAGATCTATGCGATATGGCCGAGAAATGTAATTTTGATGTTAACTCCCAAACCGCTGCGCAGAAGTCAACCAAACTTCACCCAATAGTGTATTGTATCACAATCTAGTAGTTACATTTGAAAATTTTGTTCTAGGACATTTTGTTTGAACGCAATCATCAAACTTAATTAAAAAAGTCATATAAGCCTTTTCACAGTGAGATCTATGCGATATGGCCGAGAAATGTAATTTTGATGTTAACTCCCAAACCGCTGCGCAGAAGTCAACCAAACTTCACCCAATAGTGTATTGTATCACAATCTAGTAGTTACATTTGAAAATTTTGTTCTAGGACATTTTGTTTGAGCGCAATCCTCAAACTTAGGTCAAAAAAGCCATTTAAGCCTTTTCACAGTGAGATCTATGCGATATGGCCGAGAAATGTAATTTTGATGTTAACTCCCAAACCGCTGCGCAGAAGTCAACCAAACTTCACCCAATAGTGTATTGTATCACAATCTAGTAGTTACATTTGAAAATTTTGTTCTAGGACATTTTGTTTGAACGCAATCATCAAACTTAATTAAAAAAGTCATTTAAGCCTTTTCACAGTGAGATCTATGCGATATGGCCGAGAAATGTAATTTTGATGTTAACTCCCAAACCGCTGCGCAGAAGTCAACCAAACTTCACCCAATAGTGTATTGTATCACAATCTAGTAGTTACATTTGAAAATTTTGTTCTAGGAAATTTTGTTTGAGCGCAATCATCAAACTTAATTAAAAAAGTCATTTAAGCCTTTTCACAGTGAGATCTATGCGATATGGCCGAGAAATGTAATTTTGATAACTCCCAAACCGCTGCGCAGAAGTCAACCAAACTTCACCCATTAGTGTATTTTATCACAATCTAGTAGTTACATGTGGAAATTTGGTTCTAGGACATTTGATTTGAGCGCAATCCTCAAACTTAGGTCAAAAAAGCCATTTAAGCCTTTTCACAGTGAGATCTATGCGATATGGCCGAGAAATGTAATTTTGATGTTAACTCCCAAACCGCTGCGCAGAAGTCAACCAAACTTCACCCAATAGTGTATTGTATCACAATCTAGTAGTTACATTTAAAAATTTTGTTCTAGGACATTTTGTTTGAACGCAATCATCAAACTTAATTAAAAAAGTCATTTAAGCCTTTTCACAGTGAGATCTATGCGATATGGCCGAGAAATGTAATTTTGATGTTAACTCCCAAACCGCTGCGCAGAAGTCAACCAAACTTCACCCATTAGTGTATTGTATCACAATCTAGTAGTTACATGTGGAAATTTGGTTATAGGACATTTGATTTGAGCGCAATTCTCAAACTTAGGTCAAAAAAGCCATTTAAGCCTTTTCACAGTGAGATCTATGCGATATGGCCGAGAAATGTAATATTGATGTTAACTCCCAAACCGCTGCGCAGAAGTCAACCAAACTTCACCCAATAGTGTATTGTATCACAATCTAGTAGTTACATTTGAAAATTTTGTTCTAGGAAATTTTGTTTGAGCGCAATCATCAAACTTAATTAAAAAAGTCATTTAAGCCTTTTCACAGTGAGATCTATGCGATATGGCCGAGAAATGTAATTTTGATGTTAACTCCCAAACCGCTGCGCAGAAGTCAACCAAACTTCACCCATTAGTGTATTTTATCACAATCTAGTAGTTACATGTGGAAATTTGGTTCTAGGACATTTGATTTGAGCGCAATCCTCAAACTTAGGTCAAAAAAGCCATTTAAGCCTTTTCACAGTGAGATCTATGCGATATGGCCGAGAAATGTAATTTTGATGTTCACTCCCAAACCGCTGCGCAGAAGTCAACCAAACTTCACCCAATAGTGTATTGTATCACAATCTAGTAGTTACATTTGAAAATTTTGTTCTAGGAAATTTTGTTTGAGCGCAATCATCAAACTTAATTAAAAAAGTCATTTAAGCCTTTTCACAGTGAGATCTATGCGATATGGCCGAGAAATGTAATTTTGATGTTAACTCCCAAACCGCTGCGCAGAAGTCAACCAAACTTCACCCAATAGTGTATTGTATCACAATCTAGTAGTTACATTTGAAAATTTTGTTCTAGGACATTTTGTTTGAGCGCAATCCTCAAACTTAGGTCAAAAAAGCCATTTAAGCCTTTTCACAGTGAGATCTATGCGATATGGCCGAGAAATGTAATTTTGATGTTAACTCCCAAACCGCTGCGCAGAAGTCAACCAAACTTCACCCAATAGTGTATTGTATCACAATCTAGTAGTTACATTTGAAAATTTTGTTCTAGGACATTTTGTTTGAACGCAATCATCAAACTTAATTAAAAAAGTCATTTAAGCCTTTTCACAGTGAGATCTATGCGATATGGCCGAGAAATGTAATTTTGATGTTCACTCCCAAACCGCTGCGCAGAAGTCAACCAAACTTCACCCAATAGTGTATTGTATCACAATCTAGTAGTTACATTTGAAAATTTTGTTCTAGGAAATTTTGTTTGAGCGCAATCATCAAACTTAATTAAAAAAGTCATTTAAGCCTTTTCACAGTGAGATCTATGCGATATGGCCGAGAAATGTAATTTTGATGTTAACTCCCAAACCGCTGCGCAGAAGTCAACCAAACTTCACCCAATAGTGTATTGTATCACAATCTAGTAGTTACATTTGAAAATTTTGTTCTAGGACATTTTGTTTGAGCGCAATCCTCAAACTTAGGTCAAAAAAGCCATTTAAGCCTTTTCACAGTGAGATCTATGCGATATGGCCGAGAAATGTAATTTTGATGTTAACTCCCAAACCGCTGCGCAGAAGTCAACCAAACTTCACCCAATAGTGTATTGTATCACAATCTAGTAGTTACATTTGAAAATTTTGTTCTAGGACATTTTGTTTGAACGCAATCATCAAACTTAATTAAAAAAGTCATTTAAGCCTTTTCACAGTGAGATCTATGCGATATGGCCGAGAAATGTAATTTTGATGTTAACTCCCAAACCGCTGCGCAGAAGTCAACCAAACTTCACCCAATAGTGTATTGTATCACAATCTAGTAGTTACATTTGAAAATTTTGTTCTAGGACATTTTGTTTGAACGCAATCATCAAACTTAATTAAAAAAGTCATATAAGCCTTTTCACAGTGAGATCTATGCGATATGGCCGAGAAATGTAATTTTGATGTTAACTCCCAAACCGCTGCGCAGAAGTCAACCAAACTTCACCCAATAGTGTATTGTATCACAATCTAGTAGTTACATTTGAAAATTTTGTTCTAGGACATTTTGTTTGAGCGCAATCCTCAAACTTAGGTCAAAAAAGCCATTTAAGCCTTTTCACAGTGAGATCTATGCGATATGGCCGAGAAATGTAATTTTGATGTTAACTCCCAAACCGCTGCGCAGAAGTCAACCAAACTTCACCCAATAGTGTATTGTATCACAATCTAGTAGTTACATTTGAAAATTTTGTTCTAGGACATTTTGTTTGAACGCAATCATCAAACTTAATTAAAAAAGTCATTTAAGCCTTTTCACAGTGAGATCTAAGCGATATGGCCGAGAAATGTAATTTTGATGTTAACTCCCAAACCGCTGCGCAGAAGTCAACCAAACTTCACCCAATAGTGTATTGTATCACAATCTAGTAGTTACATTTGAAAATTTTGTTCTAGGAAATTTTGTTTGAGCGCAATCATCAAACTTAATTAAAAAAGTCATTTAAGCCTTTTCACAGTGAGATCTATGCGATATGGCCGAGAAATGTAATTTTGATAACTCCCAAACCGCTGCGCAGAAGTCAACCAAACTTCACCCATTAGTGTATTTTATCACAATCTAGTAGTTACATGTGGAAATTTGGTTCTAGGACATTTGATTTGAGCGCAATCCTCAAACTTAGGTCAAAAAAGCCATTTAAGCCTTTTCACAGTGAGATCTATGCGATATGGCCGAGAAATGTAATTTTGATGTTAACTCCCAAACCGCTGCGCAGAAGTCAACCAAACTTCACCCAATAGTGTATTGTATCACAATCTAGTAGTTACATTTAAAAATTTTGTTCTAGGACATTTTGTTTGAACGCAATCATCAAACTTAATTAAAAAAGTCATTTAAGCCTTTTCACAGTGAGATCTATGCGATATGGCCGAGAAATGTAATTTTGATGTTAACTCCCAAACCGCTGCGCAGAAGTCAACCAAACTTCACCCATTAGTGTATTGTATCACAATCTAGTAGTTACATGTGGAAATTTGGTTATAGGACATTTGATTTGAGCGCAATTCTCAAACTTAGGTCAAAAAAGCCATTTAAGCCTTTTCACAGTGAGATCTATGCGATATGGCCGAGAAATGTAATATTGATGTTAACTCCCAAACCGCTGCGCAGAAGTCAACCAAACTTCACCCAATAGTGTATTGTATCACAATCTAGTAGTTACATTTGAAAATTTTGTTCTAGGAAATTTTGTTTGAGCGCAATCATCAAACTTAATTAAAAAAGTCATTTAAGCCTTTTCACAGTGAGATCTATGCGATATGGCCGAGAAATGTAATTTTGATGTTAACTCCCAAACCGCTGCGCAGAAGTCAACCAAACTTCACCCATTAGTGTATTTTATCACAATCTAGTAGTTACATGTGGAAATTTGGTTCTAGGACATTTGATTTGAGCGCAATCCTCAAACTTAGGTCAAAAAAGCCATTTAAGCCTTTTCACAGTGAGATCTATGCGATATGGCCGAGAAATGTAATTTTGATGTTCACTCCCAAACCGCTGCGCAGAAGTCAACCAAACTTCACCCAATAGTGTATTGTATCACAATCTAGTAGTTACATTTGAAAATTTTGTTCTAGGAAATTTTGTTTGAGCGCAATCATCAAACTTAATTAAAAAAGTCATTTAAGCCTTTTCACAGTGAGATCTATGCGATATGGCCGAGAAATGTAATTTTGATGTTAACTCCCAAACCGCTGCGCAGAAGTCAACCAAACTTCACCCATTAGTGTATTTTATCACAATCTAGTAGTTACATGTGGAAATTTGGTTCTAGGACATTTGATTTGAGCGCAATCCTCAAACTTAGGTCAAAAAAGCCATTTAAGCCTTTTCACAGTGAGATCTATGCGATATGGCCGAGAAATGTAATTTTGATGTTAACTCCCAAACCGCTGCGCAGAAGTCAACCAAACTTCACCCAATAGTGTATTGTATCACATTCTAGTAGTTACATTTGAAAATTTCGTTCTAGGACATTTGGTTTGAGCGCAATCCTCAAACTTAGGTCAAAAAAGCCATTTAAGCCTTTTCACAGTGAGATCTATGCGATATGGCCGAGAAATGTAATTTTGATGATAACTCCCAAACCGCTGCGCAGAAGTCAACCAAACTTCACCCAATAGTGTATTGTATCACAATCTAGTAGTTACATTTAAAAATTTTGTTCTAGGACATTTTGTTTGAACGCAATCATCAAACTTAATTAAAAAAGTCATTTAAGCCTTTTCACAGTGAGATCTATGCGATATGGCCGAGAAATGTAATTTTGATGTTAACTCCCAAACCGCTGCGCAGAAGTCAACCAAACTTCACCCAATAGTGTATTGTATCACAATCTAGTAGTTACATTTGAAAATTTTGTTCTAGGACATTTGGTTTGAGCGCAATCCTCAAACTTAGGTCAAAAAAGCCATTTAAGCCTTTTCACAGTGAGATCTATGCGATATGGCCGAGAAATGTAATTTTGATGTTAACTCCCAAACCGCTGCGCAGAAGTCAACCAAACTTCACCCATTAGTGTATTTTATCACAATCTAGTAGTTACATGTGGAAATTTGGTTCTAGGACATTTGATTTGAGCGCAATCCTCAAACTTAGGTCAAAAAAGCCATTTAAGCCTTTTCACAGTGAGATCTATGCGATATGGCCGAGAAATGTAATTTTGATGTTAACTCCCAAACCGCTGCGCAGAAGTCAACCAAACTTCACCCAATAGTGTATTGTATCACAATCTAGTAGTTACATTTAAAAAATTTTGTTCTAGGACATTTTGTTTGAACGCAATCATCAAACTTAATTAAAAAAGTCATTTAAGCCTTTTCACAGTGAGATCTATGCGATATGGCCGAGAAATGTAATTTTGATGTTAACTCCCAAATCGCTGCGCAGAAGTCAACCAAACTTCACCCATTAGTGTATTGTATCACAATCTAGTAGTTACATGTGGAAATTTGGTTATAGGACATTTGATTTGAGCGCAATCCTCAAACTTAGGTCAAAAAAGCCATTTAAGCCTTTTCACAGTGAGATCTATGCGATATGGCCGAGAAATGTAATTTTGATGTTAACTCCCAAACCGCTGCGCAGAAGTCAACCAAACTTCACCCAATAGTGTATTGTATCACAATCTAGTAGTTACATTTGAAAATTTTGTTCTAGGAAATTTTGTTTGAGCGCAATCATCAAACTTAATTAAAAAAGTCATTTAAGCCTTTTCACAGTGAGATCTATGCGATATGGCCGAGAAATGTAATTTTGATGTTAACTCCCAAACCGCTGCGCAGAAGTCAACCAAACTTCACCCATTAGTGTATTTTATCACAATCTAGTAGTTACATGTGGAAATTTGGTTCTAGGACATTTGATTTGAGCGCAATCCTCAAACTTAGGTCAAAAAAGCCATTTAAGCCTTTTCACAGTGAGATCTATGCGATATGGCCGAGAAATGTAATTTTGATGTTCACTCCCAAACCCCTGCGCAGAAGTCAACCAAACTTCACCCAATAGTGTATTGTATCACAATCTAGTAGTTACATTTGAAAATTTTGTTCTAGGAAATTTTGTTTGAGCGCAATCATCAAACTTAATTAAAAAAGTCATTTAAGCCTTTTCACAGTGAGATCTATGCGATATGGCCGAGAAATGTAATTTTGATGTTAACTCCCAAACCGCTGCGCAGAAGTCAACCAAACTTCACCCATTAGTGTATTGTATCACAATCTAGTAGTTACATTTGAAAATTTGGTTCTAGGACATTTGGTTTGAGCGCAATCCTCAAACTTAGGTCAAAAAAGCCATTTAAGCCTTTTCACAGTGAGATCTATGCGATATGGCCGAGAAATGTAATTTTGATGTTAACTCCCAAACCGCTGCGCAGAAGTCAACCAAACTTCACCCATTAGTGTATTTTATCACAATCTAGTAGTTACATGTGGAAATTTGGTTCTAGGACATTTGATTTGAGCGCAATCCTCAAACTTAGGTCAAAAAAGCCATTTAAGCCTTTTCACAGTGAGATCTATGCGATATGGCCGAGAAATGTAATTTTGATGTTAACTCCCAAACCGCTGCGCAGAAGTCAACCAAACTTCACCCAATAGTGTATTGTATCACAATCTAGTAGTTACATTTAAAAAATTTTGTTCTAGGACATTTTGTTTGAACGCAATCATCAAACTTAATTAAAAAAGTCATTTAAGCCTTTTCACAGTGAGATCTATGCGATATGGCCGAGAAATGTAATTTTGATGTTAACTCCCAAACCGCTGCGCAGAAGTCAACCAAACTTCACCCATTAGTGTATTGTATCACAATCTAGTAGTTACATGTGGAAATTTGGTTATAGGACATTTGATTTGAGCGCAATCCTCAAACTTAGGTCAAAAAAGCCATTTAAGCCTTTTCACAGTGAGATCTATGCGATATGGCCGAGAAATGTAATTTTGATGTTAACTCCCAAACCGCTGCGCAGAAGTCAACCAAACTTCACCCAATAGTGTATTGTATCACAATCTAGTAGTTACATTTGAAAATTTTGTTCTAGGAAATTTTGTTTGAGCGCAATCATCAAACTTAATTAAAAAAGTCATTTAAGCCTTTTCACAGTGAGATCTATGCGATATGGCCGAGAAATGTAATTTTGATGTTAACTCCCAAACCGCTGCGCAGAAGTCAACCAAACTTCACCCATTAGTGTATTTTATCACAATCTAGTAGTTACATGTGGAAATTTGGTTCTAGGACATTTGATTTGAGCGCAATCCTCAAACTTAGGTCAAAAAAGCCATTTAAGCCTTTTCACAGTGAGATCTATGCGATATGGCCGAGAAATGTAATTTTGATGTTCACTCCCAAACCCCTGCGCAGAAGTCAACCAAACTTCACCCAATAGTGTATTGTATCACAATCTAGTAGTTACATTTGAAAATTTTGTTCTAGGAAATTTTGTTTGAGCGCAATCATCAAACTTAATTAAAAAAGTCATTTAAGCCTTTTCACAGTGAGATCTATGCGATATGGCCGAGAAATGTAATTTTGATGTTAACTCCCAAACCGCTGCGCAGAAGTCAACCAAACTTCACCCATTAGTGTATTGTATCACAATCTAGTAGTTACAAATGGAAATTTGGTTCTAGGACATTTGATTTGAGCGCAATCCTCAAACTTAGGTCAAAAAAGCCATTTAAGCCTTTTCACAGTGAGATCTATGCGATATGGCCGAGAAATGTAATTTTGATGTTAACTCCCAAACCGCTGCGCAGAAGTCAACCAAACTTCACCCAATAGTGTATTGTATCACATTCTAGTAGTTACATTTGAAAATTTCGTTCTAGGACATTTGGTTTGAGCGCAATCCTCAAACTTAGGTCAAAAAAGCCATTTAAGCCTTTTCACAGTGAGATCTATGCGATATGGCCGAGAAATGTAATTTTGATGTTAACTCCCAAACCGCTGCGCAGAAGTCAACCAAACTTCACCCAATAGTGTATTGTATCACAATCTAGTAGTTACATTTGAAAATTTTGTTCTAGGAAATTTTGTTTGAGCGCAATCATCAAACTTAATTAAAAAAGTCATTTAAGCCTTTTCACAGTGAGATCTGTGCGATATGGCCGAGAAATGTAATTTTGATGTTAACTCCCAAACCGCTGCGCAGAAGTTAACCAAACTTCACCCATTAGTGTATTTTATCACAATCTAGTAGTTACATGTGGAAATTTGGTTCTAGGACATTTGATTTGAGCGCAATCCTCAAACTTAGGTCAAAAAAGCCATTTAAGCCTTTTCACAGTGAGATCTATGCGATATGGCCGAGAAATGTAATTTTGATGTTAACTCCCAAACCGCTGCGCAGAAGTCAACCAAACTTCACCCAATAGTGTATTGTATCACATTCTAGTAGTTACATTTGAAAATTTCGTTCTAGGACATTTGGTTTGAGCGCAATCCTCAAACTTAGGTCAAAAAAGCCATTTAAGCCTTTTCACAGTGAGATCTATGCGATATGGCCGAGAAATGTAATTTTGATGTTAACTCCCAAACCGCTGCGCAGAAGTCAACCAAACTTCACCCAATAGTGTATTGTATCACAATCTAGTAGTTACATTTGAAAATTTTGTTCTAGGAAATTTTGTTTGAGCGCAATCATCAAACTTAGGTCAAAAAAGCCATTTAAGCCTTTTCACAGTGAGATCTATGCGATATGGCCGAGAAATGTAATTTTGATGTTAACTCCCAAACCGCTGCGCAGAAGTCAACCAAACTTCACCCAATAGTGTATTGTATCACAATCTAGTAGTTACATTTAAAAATTTTGTTCTAGGACATTTTGTTTGAACGCAATCATCAAACTTAATTAAAAAAGTCATTTAAGCCTTTTCACAGTGAGATCTATGCGATATGGCCGAGAAATGTAATTTTGATGTTAACTCCCAAACCGCTGCGCAGAAGTCAACCAAACTTCACCCATTAGTGTATTGTATCACAATCTAGTAGTTACATGTAGAAATTTTGTTCTAGGACATTTGGTTTGAGCGCAATCCTCAAACTTAGGTCAAAAAAGCCATTTAAGCCTTTTCACAGTGAGATCTATGCGATATGGCCGAGAAATGTAATTTTGATGTTAACTCCCAAACCGCTGCGCAGAAGTCAACCAAACTTCACCCAATAGTGTATTGTATCACAATCTAGTAGTTACATTTGAAAATTTTGTTCTAGGAAATTTTGTTTGAGCGCAATCATCAAACTTAATTAAAAAAGTCATTTAAGCCTTTTCACAGTGAGATCTATGCGATATGGCCGAGAAATGTAATTTTGATGTTAACTCCCAAACCGCTGCGCAGAAGTCAACCAAACTTCACCCAATAGTGTATTGTATCACAATCTAGTAGTTACATTTGAAAATTTTGTTCTAGGACATTTTGTTTGAACGCAATCATCAAACTTAATTAAAAAAGTCATTTAAGCCTTTTCACAGTGAGATCTATGCGATATGGCCGAGAAATGTAATTTTGATGTTAACTCCCAAACCGCTGCGCAGAAGTCAACCAAACTTCACCCAATAGTGTATTGTATCACAATCTAGTAGTTACATTTGAAAATTTTGTTCTAGGACATTTTGTTTGAGCGCAATCCTCAAACTTAGGTCAAAAAAGCCATTTAAGCCTTTTCACAGTGAGATCTATGCGATATGGCCGAGAAATGTAATTTTGATGTTAACTCCCAAACCGCTGCGCAGAAGTCAACCAAACTTCACCCAATAGTGTATTGTATCACAATCTAGTAGTTACATTTGAAAATTTTGTTCTAGGACATTTTGTTTGAACGCAATCATCAAACTTAATTAAAAAAGTCATTTAAGCCTTTTCACAGTGAGATCTATGCGATATGGCCGAGAAATGTAATTTTGATGTTAACTCCCAAACCGCTGCGCAGAAGTCAACCAAACTTCACCCAATAGTGTATTGTATCACAATCTAGTAGTTACATTTGAAAATTTTGTTCTAGGACATTTTGTTTGAACGCAATCATCAAACTTAATTAAAAAAGTCATTTAAGCCTTTTCACAGTGAGATCTATGCGATATGGCCGAGAAATGTAATTTTGATGTTAACTCCCAAACCGCTGCGCAGAAGTCAACCAAACTTCACCCAATAGTGTATTGTATCACAATCTAGTAGTTACATTTGAAAATTTTGTTCTAGGACATTTTGTTTGAGCGCAATCCTCAAACTTAGGTCAAAAAAGCCATTTAAGCCTTTTCACAGTGAGATCTATGCGATATGGCCGAGAAATGTAATTTTGATGTTAACTCCCAAACCGCTGCGCAGAAGTCAACCAAACTTCACCCAATAGTGTATTGTATCACAATCTAGTAGTTACATTTGAAAATTTTGTACTAGGACATTTTGTTTGAACGCAATCATCAAACTTAATTAAAAAAGTCATTTAAGCCTTTTCACAGTGAGATCTATGCGATATGGCCGAGAAATGTAATTTTGATGTTAACTCCCAAACCGCTGCGCAGAAGTCAACCAAACTTCACCCAATAGTGTATTGTATCACAATCTAGTAGTTACATTTGAAAATTTTGTTCTAGGAAATTTTGTTTGAGCGCAATCATCAAACTTAATTAAAAAAGTCATTTAAGCCTTTTCACAGTGAGATCTATGCGATATGGCCGAGAAATGTAATTTTGATGTTAACTCCCAAACCGCTGCGCAGAAGTCAACCAAACTTCACCCATTAGTGTATTTTATCACAATCTAGTAGTTACATGTGGAAATTTGGTTCTAGGACATTTGATTTGAGCGCAATCCTCAAACTTAGGTCAAAAAAGCCATTTAAGCCTTTTCACAGTGAGATCTATGCGATATGGCCGAGAAATGTAATTTTGATGTTAACTCCCAAACCGCTGCGCAGAAGTCAACCAAACTTCACCCAATAGTGTATTGTATCACAATCTAGTAGTTACATTTAAAAATTTTGTTCTAGGACATTTTGTTTGAACGCAATCATCAAACTTAATTAAAAAAGTCATTTAAGCCTTTTCACAGTGAGATCTATGCGATATGGCCGAGAAATGTAATTTTGATGTTAACTCCCAAACCGCTGCGCAAAAGTCAACCAAACTTCACCCATTAGTGTATTGTATCACAATCTAGTAGTTACATGTGGAAATTTGGTTATAGGACATTTGATTTGAGCGCAATTCTCAAACTTAGGTCAAAAAAGCCATTTAAGCCTTTTCACAGTGAGATCTATGCGATATGGCCGAGAAATGTAATATTGATGTTAACTCCCAAACCGCTGCGCAGAAGTCAACCAAACTTCACCCAATAGTGTATTGTATCACAATCTAGTAGTTACATTTGAAAATTTTGTTCTAGGAAATTTTGTTTGAGCGCAATCATCAAACTTAATTAAAAAAGTCATTTAAGCCTTTTCACAGTGAGATCTATGCGATATGGCCGAGAAATGTAATTTTGATGTTAACTCCCAAACCGCTGCGCAGAAGTCAACCAAACTTCACCCATTAGTGTATTTTATCACAATCTAGTAGTTACATGTGGAAATTTGGTTCTAGGACATTTGATTTGAGCGCAATCCTCAAACTTAGGTCAAAAAAGCCATTTAAGCCTTTTCACAGTGAGATCTATGCGATATGGCCGAGAAATGTAATTTTGATGTTCACTCCCAAACCGCTGCGCAGAAGTCAACCAAACTTCACCCAATAGTGTATTGTATCACAATCTAGTAGTTACATTTGAAAATTTTGTTCTAGGAAATTTTGTTTGAGCGCAATCATCAAACTTAGGTCAAAAAAGTCATTTAAGCCTTTTCACAGTGAGATCTATGCGATATGGCCGAGAAATGTAATTTTGATGTTAACTCCCAAACCGCTGCGCAGAAGTCAACCAAACTTCACCCATTAGTGTATTTTATCACAATCTAGTAGTTACATGTGGAAATTTGGTTCTAGGACATTTGATTTGAGCGCAATCCTCAAACTTAGGTCAAAAAAGCCATTTAAGCCTTTTCACAGTGAGATCTATGCGATATGGCCGAGAAATGTAATTTTGATGTTAACTCCCAAACCGCTGCGCAGAAGTCAACCAAACTTCACCCAATAGTGTATTGTATCACATTCTAGTAGTTACATTTGAAAATTTCGTTCTAGGACATTTGGTTTGAGCGCAATCCTCAAACTTAGGTCAAAAAAGCCATTTAAGCCTTTTCACAGTGAGATCTATGCGATATGGCCGAGAAATGTAATTTTGATGATAACTCCCAAACCGCTGCGCAGAAGTCAACCAAACTTCACCCAATAGTGTATTGTATCACAATCTAGTAGTTACATTTGAAAATTTTGTTCTAGGACATTTTGTTTGAACGCAATCATCAAACTTAATTAAAAAAGTCATTTAAGCCTTTTCACAGTGAGATCTATGCGATATGGCCGAGAAATGTAATTTTGATGTTAACTCCCAAACCGCTGCGCAGAAGTCAACCAAACTTCACCCAATAGTGTATTGTATCACAATCTAGTAGTTACATTTGAAAATTTTGTTCTAGGACATTTTGTTTGAGCGCAATCCTCAAACTTAGGTCAAAAAAGCCATTAAAGCCTTTTCACAGTGAGATCTATGCGATATGGCCGAGAAATGTAATATTGATGTTAACTCCCAAACCGCTGCGCAGAAGTCAACCAAACTTCACCCAATAGTGTATTGTATCACAATCTAGTAGTTACATTTGAAAATTTTGTTCTAGGAAATTTTGTTTGAGCGCAATCATCAAACTTAATTAAAAAAGTCATTTAAGCCTTTTCACAGTGAGATCTATGCGATATGGCCGAGAAATGTAATTTTGATGTTAACTCCCAAACCGCTGCGCAGAAGTCAACCAAACTTCACCCATTAGTGTATTTTATCACAATCTAGTAGTTACATGTGGAAATTTGGTTCTAGGACATTTGATTTGAGCGCAATCCTCAAACTTAGGTCAAAAAAGCCATTTAAGCCTTTTCACAGTGAGATCTATGCGATATGGCCGAGAAATGTAATTTTGATGTTCACTCCCAAACCGCTGCGCAGAAGTCAACCAAACTTCACCCAATAGTGTATTGTATCACAATCTAGTAGTTACATTTGAAAATTTTGTTCTAGGAAATTTTGTTTGAGCGCAATCATCAAACTTAATTAAAAAAGTCATTTAAGCCTTTTCACAGTGAGATCTATGCGATATGGCCGAGAAATGTAATTTTGATGTTAACTCCCAAACCGCTGCGCAGAAGTCAACCAAACTTCACCCATTAGTGTATTTTATCACAATCTAGTAGTTACATGTGGAAATTTGGTTCTAGGACATTTGATTTGAGCGCAATCCTCAAACTTAGGTCAAAAAAGCCATTTAAGCCTTTTCACAGTGAGATCTATGCGATATGGCCGAGAAATGTAATTTTGATGTTAACTCCCAAACCGCTGCGCAGAAGTCAACCAAACTTCACCCAATAGTGTATTGTATCACATTCTAGTAGTTACATTTGAAAATTTCGTTCTAGGACATTTGGTTTGAGCGCAATCCTCAAACTTAGGTCAAAAAAGCCATTTAAGCCTTTTCACAGTGAGATCTATGCGATATGGCCGAGAAATGTAATTTTGATGATAACTCCCAAACCGCTGCGCAGAAGTCAACCAAACTTCACCCAATAGTGTATTGTATCACAATCTAGTAGTTACATTTGAAAATTTTGTTCTAGGACATTTTGTTTGAACGCAATCATCAAACTTAATTAAAAAAGTCATTTAAGCCTTTTCACAGTGAGATCTATGCGATATGGCCGAGAAATGTAATTTTGATGTTAACTCCCAAACCGCTGCGCAGAAGTCAACCAAACTTCACCCAATAGTGTATTGTATCACAATCTAGTAGTTACATTTGAAAATTTTGTTCTAGGACATTTGGTTTGAGCGCAATCCTCAAACTTAGGTCAAAAAAGCCATTTAAGCCTTTTCACAGTGAGATCTATGCGATATGGCCGAGAAATGTAATTTTGATGTTAACTCCCAAACCGCTGCGCAGAAGTCAACCAAACTTCACCCAATAGTGTATTGTATCACATTCTAGTAGTTACATTTTAAAATTTCGTTCTAGGACATTTGGTTTGAGCGCAATCCTCAAACTTAGGTCAAAAAAGCCATTTAAGCCTTTTCACAGTGAGATCTATGCGATATGGCCGAGAAATGTAATTTTGATGTTAACTCCCAAACCGCTGCGCAGAAGTCAACCAAACTTCACCCAATAGTGTATTGTATCACAATCTAGTAGTTACATTTGAAAATTTTGTTCTAGGAAATTTTGTTTGAGCGCAATCATCAAACTTAGGTCAAAAAAGCCATTTAAGCCTTTTCACAGTGAGATCTATGCGATATGGCCGAGAAATGTAATTTTGATGTTAACTCCCAAACCGCTGCGCAGAAGTCAACCAAACTTCACCCAATAGTGTATTGTATCACAATCTAGTAGTTACATTTAAAAATTTTGTTCTAGGACATTTTGTTTGAACGCATTCATCAAACTTAATTAAAAAAGTCATTTAAGCCTTTTCACAGTGAGATCTATGCGATATGGCCGAGAAATGTAATTTTGATGTTAACTCCCAAACTGCTGCGCAGAAGTCAACCAAACTTCACCCATTAGTGTATTGTATCACAATCTAGTAGTTACATGTGGAAATTTGGTTATAGGACATTTGATTTGAGCGCAATCCTCAAACTTAGGTCAAAAAAGCCATTTAAGCCTTTTCACAGTGAGATCTATGCGATATGGCCGAGAAATGTAATTTTGATGTTAACTCCCAAACCGCTGCGCAGAAGTCAACCAAACTTCACCCAATAGTGTATTGTATCACAATCTAGTAGTTACATTTGAAAATTTTGTTCTAGGAAATTTTGTTTGAGCGCAATCATCAAACTTAATTAAAAAAGTCATTTAAGCCTTTTCACAGTGAGATCTATGCGATATGGCCGAGAAATGTAATTTTGATGTTAACTCCCAAACCGCTGCGCAGAAGTCAACCAAACTTCACCCATTAGTGTATTTTATCACAATCTAGTAGTTACATGTGGAAATTTGGTTCTAGGACATTTGATTTGAGCGCAATCCTCAAACTTAGGTCAAAAAAGCCATTTAAGCCTTTTCACAGTGAGATCTATGCGATATGGCCGAGAAATGTAATTTTGATGTTAACTCCCAAACCGCTGCGCAGAAGTCAACCAAACTTCACCCAATAGTGTATTGTATCACATTCTAGTAGTTACATTTGAAAATTTCGTTCTAGGACATTTGGTTTGAGCGCAATCCTCAAACTTAGGTCAAAAAAGCCATTTAAGCCTTTTCACAGTGAGATCTATGCGATATGGCCGAGAAATGTAATTTTGATGTTAACTCCCAAACCGCTGCGCAGAAGTCAACCAAACTTCACCCAATAGTGTATTGTATCACAATCTAGTAGTTACATTTGAAAATTTTGTTCTAGGACATTTTGTTTGAACGCAATCATCAAACTTAATTAAAAAAGTCATTTAAGCCTTTTCACAGTGAGATCTATGCGATATGGCCGAGAAATGTAATTTTGATGTTAACTCCCAAACCGCTGCGCAGAAGTCAACCAAACTTCACCCAATAGTGTATTGTATCACAATCTAGTAGTTACATTTGAAAATTTTGTTCTAGGACATTTTGTTTGAGCGCAATCCTCAAACTTAGGTCAAAAAAGCCATTTAAGCCTTTTCACAGTGAGATCTATGCGATATGGCCGAGGAATGTAATTTTGATGTTAACTCCCAAACCGCTGCGCAGAAGTCAACCAAACTTCACCCAATAGTGTATTGTATCACAATCTAGTAGTTACATTTGAAAATTTTGTTCTAGGACATTTTGTTTGAACGCAATCATCAAACTTAATTAAAAAAGTCATTTAAGCCTTTTCACAGTGAGATCTATGCGATGTGGCCGAGAAATGTAATTTTGATGTTAACTCCCAAACCGCTGCGCAGAAGTCAACCAAACTTCACCCAATAGTGTATTGTATCACAATCTAGTAGTTACATTTGAAAATTTTGTTCTAGGACATTTTGTTTGAAAGCAATCATCAAACTTAATTAAAAAAGTCATTTAAGCCTTTTCACAGTGAGATCTATGCGATATGGCCGAGAAATGTAATTTTGATGTTAACTCCCAAACCGCTGCGCAGAAGTCAACCAAACTTCACCCAATAGTGTATTGTATCACAATCTAGTAGTTACATTTGAAAATTTTGTTCTAGGACATTTTGTTTGAGCGCAATCCTCAAACTTAGGTCAAAAAAGCCATTTAAGCCTTTTCACAGTGAGATCTATGCGATATGGCCGAGAAATGTAATTTTGATGTTAACTCCCAAACCGCTGCGCAGAAGTCAACCAAACTTCACCCAATAGTGTATTGTATCACAATCTAGTAGTTACATTTGAAAATTTTGTTCTAGGACATTTTGTTTGAACGCAATCATCAAACTTAATTAAAAAAGTCATTTAAGCCTTTTCACAGTGAGATCTATGCGATATGGCCGAGAAATGTAATTTTGATGTTAACTCCCAAACCGCTGCGCAGAAGTCAACCAAACTTCACCCAATAGTGTATTGTATCACAATCTAGTAGTTACATTTGAAAATTTTGTTCTAGGAAATTTTGTTTGAGCGCAATCATCAAACTTAATTAAAAAAGTCATTTAAGCCTTTTCACAGTGAGATCTATGCGATATGGCCGAGAAATGTAATTTTGATGTTAACTCCCAAACCGCTGCGCAGAAGTCAACCAAACTTCACCCATTAGTGTATTTTATCACAATCTAGTAGTTACATGTGGAAATTTGGTTCTAGGACATTTGATTTGAGCGCAATCCTCAAACTTAGGTCAAAAAAGCCATTTAAGCCTTTTCACAGTGAGATCTATGCGATATGGCCGAGAAATGTAATTTTGATGTTAACTCCCAAACCGCTGCGCAGAAGTCAACCAAACTTCACCCAATAGTGTATTGTATCACAATCTAGTAGTTACATTTAAAAATTTTGTTCTAGGACATTTTGTTTGAACGCAATCATCAAACTTAATTAAAAAAGTCATTTAAGCCTTTTCACAGTGAGATCTATGCGATATGGCCGAGAAATGTAATTTTGATGTTAACTCCCAAACCGCTGCGCAGAAGTCAACCAAACTTCACCCATTAGTGTATTGTATCACAATCTAGTAGTTACATGTGGAAATTTGGTTATAGGACATTTGATTTGAGCGCAATTCTCAAACTTAGGTCAAAAAAGCCATTTAAGCCTTTTCACAGTGAGATCTATGCGATATGGCCGAAAAATGTAATATTGATGTTAACTCCCAAACCGCTGCGCAGAAGTCAACCAAACTTCACCCAATAGTGTATTGTATCACAATCTAGTAGTTACATTTAAAAATTTTGTTCTAGGACATTTTGTTTGAACGCAATCATCAAACTTAATTAAAAAAGTCATTTAAGCCTTTTCACAGTGAGATCTATGCGATATGGCCGAGAAATGTAATTTTGATGTTAACTCCCAAACCGCTGCGCAGAAGTCAACCAAACTTCACCCATTAGTGTATTGTATCACAATCTAGTAGTTACATGTAGAAATTTTGTTCTAGGACATTTGGTTTGAGCGCAATCCTCAAACTTAGGTCAAAAAAGCCATTTAAGCCTTTTCACAGTGAGATCTATGCGATAAGGCCGAGAAATGTAATTTTGATGTTAACTCCCAAACCGCTGCGCAGAAGTCAACCAAACTTCACCCAATAGTGTATTGTATCACAATCTAGTAGTTACATTTGAAAATTTTGTTCTAGGAAATTTTGTTTGAGCGCAATCATCAAACTTAATTAAAAAAGTCATTTAAGCCTTTTCACAGTGAGATCTATGCGATATGGCCGAGAAATGTAATTTTGATGTTAACTCCCAAACCGCTGCGCAGAAGTCAACCAAACTTCACCCAATAGTGTATTGTATCACAATCTAGTAGTTACATTTGAAAATTTTGTTCTAGGACATTTTGTTTGAACGCAATCATCAAACTTAATTAAAAAAGTCATTTAAGCCTTTTCACAGTGAGATCTATGCGATATGGCCGAGAAATGTAATTTTGATGTTAACTCCCAAACCGCTGCGCAGAAGTCAACCAAACTTCACCCAATAGTGTATTGTATCACAATCTAGTAGTTACATTTGAAAATTTTGTTCTAGGACATTTTGTTTGAGCGCAATCCTCAAACTTAGGTCAAAAAAGCCATTTAAGCCTTTTCACAGTGAGATCTATGCGATATGGCCGAGAAATGTAATTTTGATGTTAACTCCCAAACCGCTGCGCAGAAGTCAACCAAACTTCACCCAATAGTGTATTGTATCACAATCTAGTAGTTACATTTGAAAATTTTGTTCTAGGACATTTTGTTTGAACGCAATCATCAAACTTAATTAAAAAAGTCATTTAAGCCTTTTCACAGTGAGATCTATGCGATATGGCCGAGAAATGTAATTTTGATGTTAACTCCCAAACCGCTGCGCAGAAGTCAACCAAACTTCACCCAATAGTGTATTGTATCACAATCTAGTAGTTACATTTGAAAATTTTGTTCTAGGACATTTTGTTTGAACGCAATCATCAAACTTAATTAAAAAAGTCATTTAAGCCTTTTCACAGTGAGATCTATGCGATATGGCCGAGAAATGTAATTTTGATGTTAACTCCCAAACCGCTGCGCAGAAGTCAACCAAACTTCACCCAATAGTGTATTGTATCACAATCTAGTAGTTACATTTGAAAATTTTGTTCTAGGACATTTTGTTTGAGCGCAATCCTCAAACTTAGGTCAAAAAAGCCATTTAAGCCTTTTCACAGTGAGATCTATGCGATATGGCCGAGAAATGTAATTTTGATGTTAACTCCCAAACCGCTGCGCAGAAGTCAACCAAACTTCACCCAATAGTGTATTGTATCACAATCTAGTAGTTACATTTGAAAATTTTGTACTAGGACATTTTGTTTGAACGCAATCATCAAACTTAATTAAAAAAGTCATTTAAGCCTTTTCACAGTGAGATCTATGCGATATGGCCGAGAAATGTAATTTTGATGTTAACTCCCAAACCGCTGCGCAGAAGTCAACCAAACTTCACCCAATAGTGTATTGTATCACAATCTAGTAGTTACATTTGAAAATTTTGTTCTAGGAAATTTTGTTTGAGCGCAATCATCAAACTTAATTAAAAAAGTCATTTAAGCCTTTTCACAGTGAGATCTATGCGATATGGCCGAGAAATGTAATTTTGATGTTAACTCCCAAACCGCTGCGCAGAAGTCAACCAAACTTCACCCATTAGTGTATTTTATCACAATCTAGTAGTTACATGTGGAAATTTGGTTCTAGGACATTTGATTTGAGCGCAATCCTCAAACTTAGGTCAAAAAAGCCATTTAAGCCTTTTCACAGTGAGATCTATGCGATATGGCCGAGAAATGTAATTTTGATGTTAACTCCCAAACCGCTGCGCAGAAGTCAACCAAACTTCACCCAATAGTGTATTGTATCACAATCTAGTAGTTACATTTAAAAATTTTGTTCTAGGACATTTTGTTTGAACGCAATCATCAAACTTAATTAAAAAAGTCATTTAAGCCTTTTCACAGTGAGATCTATGCGATATGGCCGAGAAATGTAATTTTGATGTTAACTCCCAAACCGCTGCGCAAAAGTCAACCAAACTTCACCCATTAGTGTATTGTATCACAATCTAGTAGTTACATGTGGAAATTTGGTTATAGGACATTTGATTTGAGCGCAATTCTCAAACTTAGGTCAAAAAAGCCATTTAAGCCTTTTCACAGTGAGATCTATGCGATATGGCCGAGAAATGTAATATTGATGTTAACTCCCAAACCGCTGCGCAGAAGTCAACCAAACTTCACCCAATAGTGTATTGTATCACAATCTAGTAGTTACATTTGAAAATTTTGTTCTAGGAAATTTTGTTTGAGCGCAATCATCAAACTTAATTAAAAAAGTCATTTAAGCCTTTTCACAGTGAGATCTATGCGATATGGCCGAGAAATGTAATTTTGATGTTAACTCCCAAACCGCTGCGCAGAAGTCAACCAAACTTCACCCATTAGTGTATTTTATCACAATCTAGTAGTTACATGTGGAAATTTGGTTCTAGGACATTTGATTTGAGCGCAATCCTCAAACTTAGGTCAAAAAAGCCATTTAAGCCTTTTCACAGTGAGATCTATGCGATATGGCCGAGAAATGTAATTTTGATGTTCACTCCCAAACCGCTGCGCAGAAGTCAACCAAACTTCACCCAATAGTGTATTGTATCACAATCTAGTAGTTACATTTGAAAATTTTGTTCTAGGAAATTTTGTTTGAGCGCAATCATCAAACTTAGGTCAAAAAAGTCATTTAAGCCTTTTCACAGTGAGATCTATGCGATATGGCCGAGAAATGTAATTTTGATGTTAACTCCCAAACCGCTGCGCAGAAGTCAACCAAACTTCACCCATTAGTGTATTTTATCACAATCTAGTAGTTACATGTGGAAATTTGGTTCTAGGACATTTGATTTGAGCGCAATCCTCAAACTTAGGTCAAAAAAGCCATTTAAGCCTTTTCACAGTGAGATCTATGCGATATGGCCGAGAAATGTAATTTTGATGTTAACTCCCAAACCGCTGCGCAGAAGTCAACCAAACTTCACCCAATAGTGTATTGTATCACATTCTAGTAGTTACATTTGAAAATTTCGTTCTAGGACATTTGGTTTGAGCGCAATCCTCAAACTTAGGTCAAAAAAGCCATTTAAGCCTTTTCACAGTGAGATCTATGCGATATGGCCGAGAAATGTAATTTTGATGATAACTCCCAAACCGCTGCGCAGAAGTCAACCAAACTTCACCCAATAGTGTATTGTATCACAATCTAGTAGTTACATTTGAAAATTTTGTTCTAGGACATTTTGTTTGAACGCAATCATCAAACTTAATTAAAAAAGTCATTTAAGCCTTTTCACAGTGAGATCTATGCGATATGGCCGAGAAATGTAATTTTGATGTTAACTCCCAAACCGCTGCGCAGAAGTCAACCAAACTTCACCCAATAGTGTATTGTATCACAATCTAGTAGTTACATTTGAAAATTTTGTTCTAGGACATTTTGTTTGAGCGCAATCCTCAAACTTAGGTCAAAAAAGCCATTAAAGCCTTTTCACAGTGAGATCTATGCGATATGGCCGAGAAATGTAATATTGATGTTAACTCCCAAACCGCTGCGCAGAAGTCAACCAAACTTCACCCAATAGTGTATTGTATCACAATCTAGTAGTTACATTTGAAAATTTTGTTCTAGGAAATTTTGTTTGAGCGCAATCATCAAACTTAATTAAAAAAGTCATTTAAGCCTTTTCACAGTGAGATCTATGCGATATGGCCGAGAAATGTAATTTTGATGTTAACTCCCAAACCGCTGCGCAGAAGTCAACCAAACTTCACCCATTAGTGTATTTTATCACAATCTAGTAGTTACATGTGGAAATTTGGTTCTAGGACATTTGATTTGAGCGCAATCCTCAAACTTAGGTCAAAAAAGCCATTTAAGCCTTTTCACAGTGAGATCTATGCGATATGGCCGAGAAATGTAATTTTGATGTTCACTCCCAAACCGCTGCGCAGAAGTCAACCAAACTTCACCCAATAGTGTATTGTATCACAATCTAGTAGTTACATTTGAAAATTTTGTTCTAGGAAATTTTGTTTGAGCGCAATCATCAAACTTAATTAAAAAAGTCATTTAAGCCTTTTCACAGTGAGATCTATGCGATATGGCCGAGAAATGTAATTTTGATGTTAACTCCCAAACCGCTGCGCAGAAGTCAACCAAACTTCACCCATTAGTGTATTTTATCACAATCTAGTAGTTACATGTGGAAATTTGGTTCTAGGACATTTGATTTGAGCGCAATCCTCAAACTTAGGTCAAAAAAGCCATTTAAGCCTTTTCACAGTGAGATCTATGCGATATGGCCGAGAAATGTAATTTTGATGTTAACTCCCAAACCGCTGCGCAGAAGTCAACCAAACTTCACCCAATAGTGTATTGTATCACATTCTAGTAGTTACATTTGAAAATTTCGTTCTAGGACATTTGGTTTGAGCGCAATCCTCAAACTTAGGTCAAAAAAGCCATTTAAGCCTTTTCACAGTGAGATCTATGCGATATGGCCGAGAAATGTAATTTTGATGATAACTCCCAAACCGCTGCGCAGAAGTCAACCAAACTTCACCCAATAGTGTATTGTATCACAATCTAGTAGTTACATTTGAAAATTTTGTTCTAGGACATTTTGTTTGAACGCAATCATCAAACTTAATTAAAAAAGTCATTTAAGCCTTTTCACAGTGAGATCTATGCGATATGGCCGAGAAATGTAATTTTGATGTTAACTCCCAAACCGCTGCGCAGAAGTCAACCAAACTTCACCCAATAGTGTATTGTATCACAATCTAGTAGTTACATTTGAAAATTTTGTTCTAGGACATTTGGTTTGAGCGCAATCCTCAAACTTAGGTCAAAAAAGCCATTTAAGCCTTTTCACAGTGAGATCTATGCGATATGGCCGAGAAATGTAATTTTGATGTTAACTCCCAAACCGCTGCGCAGAAGTCAACCAAACTTCACCCAATAGTGTATTGTATCACATTCTAGTAGTTACATTTTAAAATTTCGTTCTAGGACATTTGGTTTGAGCGCAATCCTCAAACTTAGGTCAAAAAAGCCATTTAAGCCTTTTCACAGTGAGATCTATGCGATATGGCCGAGAAATGTAATTTTGATGTTAACTCCCAAACCGCTGCGCAGAAGTCAACCAAACTTCACCCAATAGTGTATTGTATCACAATCTAGTAGTTACATTTGAAAATTTTGTTCTAGGAAATTTTGTTTGAGCGCAATCATCAAACTTAGGTCAAAAAAGCCATTTAAGCCTTTTCACAGTGAGATCTATGCGATATGGCCGAGAAATGTAATTTTGATGTTAACTCCCAAACCGCTGCGCAGAAGTCAACCAAACTTCACCCAATAGTGTATTGTATCACAATCTAGTAGTTACATTTAAAAATTTTGTTCTAGGACATTTTGTTTGAACGCATTCATCAAACTTAATTAAAAAAGTCATTTAAGCCTTTTCACAGTGAGATCTATGCGATATGGCCGAGAAATGTAATTTTGATGTTAACTCCCAAACTGCTGCGCAGAAGTCAACCAAACTTCACCCATTAGTGTATTGTATCACAATCTAGTAGTTACATGTGGAAATTTGGTTATAGGACATTTGATTTGAGCGCAATCCTCAAACTTAGGTCAAAAAAGCCATTTAAGCCTTTTCACAGTGAGATCTATGCGATATGGCCGAGAAATGTAATTTTGATGTTAACTCCCAAACCGCTGCGCAGAAGTCAACCAAACTTCACCCAATAGTGTATTGTATCACAATCTAGTAGTTACATTTGAAAATTTTGTTCTAGGAAATTTTGTTTGAGCGCAATCATCAAACTTAATTAAAAAAGTCATTTAAGCCTTTTCACAGTGAGATCTATGCGATATGGCCGAGAAATGTAATTTTGATGTTAACTCCCAAACCGCTGCGCAGAAGTCAACCAAACTTCACCCATTAGTGTATTTTATCACAATCTAGTAGTTACATGTGGAAATTTGGTTCTAGGACATTTGATTTGAGCGCAATCCTCAAACTTAGGTCAAAAAAGCCATTTAAGCCTTTTCACAGTGAGATCTATGCGATATGGCCGAGAAATGTAATTTTGATGTTAACTCCCAAACCGCTGCGCAGAAGTCAACCAAACTTCACCCAATAGTGTATTGTATCACATTCTAGTAGTTACATTTGAAAATTTCGTTCTAGGACATTTGGTTTGAGCGCAATCCTCAAACTTAGGTCAAAAAAGCCATTTAAGCCTTTTCACAGTGAGATCTATGCGATATGGCCGAGAAATGTAATTTTGATGTTAACTCCCAAACCGCTGCGCAGAAGTCAACCAAACTTCACCCAATAGTGTATTGTATCACAATCTAGTAGTTACATTTGAAAATTTTGTTCTAGGACATTTTGTTTGAACGCAATCATCAAACTTAATTAAAAAAGTCATTTAAGCCTTTTCACAGTGAGATCTATGCGATATGGCCGAGAAATGTAATTTTGATGTTAACTCCCAAACCGCTGCGCAGAAGTCAACCAAACTTCACCCAATAGTGTATTGTATCACAATCTAGTAGTTACATTTGAAAATTTTGTTCTAGGACATTTTGTTTGAGCGCAATCCTCAAACTTAGGTCAAAAAAGCCATTTAAGCCTTTTCACAGTGAGATCTATGCGATATGGCCGAGGAATGTAATTTTGATGTTAACTCCCAAACCGCTGCGCAGAAGTCAACCAAACTTCACCCAATAGTGTATTGTATCACAATCTAGTAGTTACATTTGAAAATTTTGTTCTAGGACATTTTGTTTGAACGCAATCATCAAACTTAATTAAAAAAGTCATTTAAGCCTTTTCACAGTGAGATCTATGCGATGTGGCCGAGAAATGTAATTTTGATGTTAACTCCCAAACCGCTGCGCAGAAGTCAACCAAACTTCACCCAATAGTGTATTGTATCACAATCTAGTAGTTACATTTGAAAATTTTGTTCTAGGACATTTTGTTTGAAAGCAATCATCAAACTTAATTAAAAAAGTCATTTAAGCCTTTTCACAGTGAGATCTATGCGATATGGCCGAGAAATGTAATTTTGATGTTAACTCCCAAACCGCTGCGCAGAAGTCAACCAAACTTCACCCAATAGTGTATTGTATCACAATCTAGTAGTTACATTTGAAAATTTTGTTCTAGGACATTTTGTTTGAGCGCAATCCTCAAACTTAGGTCAAAAAAGCCATTTAAGCCTTTTCACAGTGAGATCTATGCGATATGGCCGAGAAATGTAATTTTGATGTTAACTCCCAAACCGCTGCGCAGAAGTCAACCAAACTTCACCCAATAGTGTATTGTATCACAATCTAGTAGTTACATTTGAAAATTTTGTTCTAGGACATTTTGTTTGAACGCAATCATCAAACTTAATTAAAAAAGTCATTTAAGCCTTTTCACAGTGAGATCTATGCGATATGGCCGAGAAATGTAATTTTGATGTTAACTCCCAAACCGCTGCGCAGAAGTCAACCAAACTTCACCCAATAGTGTATTGTATCACAATCTAGTAGTTACATTTGAAAATTTTGTTCTAGGAAATTTTGTTTGAGCGCAATCATCAAACTTAATTAAAAAAGTCATTTAAGCCTTTTCACAGTGAGATCTATGCGATATGGCCGAGAAATGTAATTTTGATGTTAACTCCCAAACCGCTGCGCAGAAGTCAACCAAACTTCACCCATTAGTGTATTTTATCACAATCTAGTAGTTACATGTGGAAATTTGGTTCTAGGACATTTGATTTGAGCGCAATCCTCAAACTTAGGTCAAAAAAGCCATTTAAGCCTTTTCACAGTGAGATCTATGCGATATGGCCGAGAAATGTAATTTTGATGTTAACTCCCAAACCGCTGCGCAGAAGTCAACCAAACTTCACCCAATAGTGTATTGTATCACAATCTAGTAGTTACATTTAAAAATTTTGTTCTAGGACATTTTGTTTGAACGCAATCATCAAACTTAATTAAAAAAGTCATTTAAGCCTTTTCACAGTGAGATCTATGCGATATGGCCGAGAAATGTAATTTTGATGTTAACTCCCAAACCGCTGCGCAGAAGTCAACCAAACTTCACCCATTAGTGTATTGTATCACAATCTAGTAGTTACATGTGGAAATTTGGTTATAGGACATTTGATTTGAGCGCAATTCTCAAACTTAGGTCAAAAAAGCCATTTAAGCCTTTTCACAGTGAGATCTATGCGATATGGCCGAAAAATGTAATATTGATGTTAACTCCCAAACCGCTGCGCAGAAGTCAACCAAACTTCACCCAATAGTGTATTGTATCACAATCTAGTAGTTACATTTGAAAATTTTGTTCTAGGAAATTTTGTTTGAGCGCAATCATCAAACTTAATTAAAAAAGTCATTTAAGCCTTTTCACAGTGAGATCTATGCGATATGGCCGAGAAATGTAATTTTGATGTTAACTCCCAAACCGCTGCGCAGAAGTCAACCAAACTTCACCCATTAGTGTATTTTATCACAATCTAGTAGTTACATGTGGAAATTTGGTTCTAGGACATTTGATTTGAGCGCAATCCTCAAACTTAGGTCAAAAAAGCCATTTAAGCCTTTTCACAGTGAGATCTATGCGATATGGCCGAGAAATGTAATTTTGATGTTAACTCCCAAACCGCTGCGCAGAAGTCAACCAAACTTCACCCAATAGTGTATTGTATCACATTCTAGTAGTTACATTTGAAAATTTCGTTCTAGGACATTTGGTTTGAGCGCAATCCTCAAACTTAGGTCAAAAAAGCCATTTAAGCCTTTTCACAGTGAGATCTATGCGATATGGCCGAGAAATGTAATTTTGATGATAACTCCCAAACCGCTGCGCAGAAGTCAACCAAACTTCACCCAATAGTGTATTGTATCACAATCTAGTAGTTACATTTGAAAATTTTGTTCTAGGACATTTTGTTTGAACGCAATCATCAAACTTAATTAAAAAAGTCATTTAAGCCTTTTCACAGTGAGATCTATGCGATATGGCCGAGAAATGTAATTTTGATGTTAACTCCCAAACCGCTGCGCAGAAGTCAACCAAACTTCACCCAATAGTGTATTGTATCACAATCTAGTAGTTACATTTGAAAATTTTGTTCTAGGACATTTTGTTTGAGCGCAATCCTCAAACTTAGGTCAAAAAAGCCATTAAAGCCTTTTCACAGTGAGATCTATGCGATATGGCCGAGAAATGTAATTTTGATGTTAACTCCCAAACCGCTGCGCAGAAGTCAACCAAACTTCACCCAATAGTGTATTGTATCACATTCTAGTAGTTACATTTGAAAATTTCGTTCTAGGACATTTGGTTTGAGCGCAATCCTCAAACTTAGGTCAAAAAAGCCATTTAAGCCTTTTCACAGTGAGATCTATGCGATATGGCCGAGAAATGTAATTTTGATGATAACTCCCAAACCGCTGCGCAGAAGTCAACCAAACTTCACCCAATAGTGTATTGTATCACAATCTAGTAGTTACATTTGAAAATTTTGTTCTAGGACATTTTGTTTGAACGCAATCATCAAACTTAATTAAAAAAGTCATTTAAGCCTTTTCACAGTGAGATCTATGCGATATGGCCGAGAAATGTAATTTTGATGTTAACTCCCAAACCGCTGCGCAGAAGTCAACCAAACTTCACCCAATAGTGTATTGTATCACAATCTAGTAGTTACATTTGAAAATTTTGTTCTAGGACATTTTGTTTGAGCGCAATCCTCAAACTTAGGTCAAAAAAGCCATTAAAGCCTTTTCACAGTGAGATCTATGCGATATGGCCGAGAAATGTAATTTTGATGTTAACTCCCAAACCGCTGCGCAGAAGTCAACCAAACTTCACCCAATAGTGTATTCTATCACAATCTAGTAGTTACATTTGAAAATTTTGTTCTAGGACATTTTGTTTGAACGCAATCATCAAACTTAATTAAAAAAGTCATTTAAGCCTTTTCACAGTGAGATCTATGCGATATGGCCGAGAAATGTAATTTTGATGTTAACTCCCAAACCGCTGCGCAGAAGTCAACCAAACTTCACCCAATAGTGTATTGTATCACAATCTAGTAGTTACATTTGAAAATTTTGTTCTAGGAAATTTTGTTTGAGCGCAATCATCAAACTTAATTAAAAAAGTCATTTAAGCCTTTTCACAGTGAGATCTATGCGATATGGCCGAGAAATGTAATTTTGATGTTAACTCCCAAACCGCTGCGCAGAAGTAAACCAAACTTCACCCATTAGTGTATTGTATCACAATCTAGTAGTTACATGTGGAAATTTGGTTCTAGGACATTTGATTTGAGCGCAATCCTCAAACTTAGGTCAAAAAAGCCATTTAAGCCTTTTCAAAGTGAGATCTATGCGATATGGCCGAGAAATGTAATTTTGATGTTAACTCCCAAACCGCTGCGCAGAAGTCAACCAAACTTCACCCAATAGTGTATTGTATCACATTCTAGTAGTTACATTTGAAAATTTCGTTCTAGGACATTTGGTTTGAGCGCAATTATTAAACTTAGGTCAAAAAAGCCATTTAAGCCTTTTCACAGTGAGATCTATGCGATATGGCCGAGAAATGTAATTTTGATGTTAACTCCCAAACCGCTGCGCAGAAGTAAACCAAACTTCACCCATTAGTGTATTGTATCACAATCTAGTAGTTACATGTGGAAATTTGGTTCTAGGACATTTGATTTTAGCGCCATCCTCAAACTTAGGTCAAAAAAGCCATTTAAGCCTTTTCACAGTGAGATCTATGCGATATGGCCGAGAAATGTAATTTTGATGTTAACTCCCAAACCGCTGCGCAGAAGTCAACCAAACTTCACCCAATAGTGTATTGTATCACAATCTAGTAGTTACATTTGAAAATTTTGTTCTAGGAAATTTTGTTTGAGCGCAATCATCAAACTTAATTAAAAAAGTCATTTAAGCCTTTTCACAGTGAGATCTATGCGATATGGCCGAGAAATGTAATTTTGATGTTAACTCCCAAACCGCAGCGCAAAAGTCAACCAAACTTCACCCATTAGTGTATTGTATCACAATCTAGTAGTTACATGTGGAAATTTGGTTCTTGGACATTTGATTTGAGCGCAATCCTCAAACTTAGGTCAAAAAAGCCATTTAAGCCTTTTCACAGTGAGATCTATGCGATATGGCCGAGAAATGTAATTTTGATGTTAACTCCCAAACCGCTGCGCAGAAGTCAACCAAACTTCACCCAATAGTGTATTGTATCACATTCTAGTAGTTACATTTTAAAATTTCGTTCTAGGACATTTGGTTTGAGCGCAATTATTAAACTTAGGTCAAAAAAGCCATTTAAGCCTTTTCACAGTGAGATCTATGCGATATGGCCGAGAAATGTAATTTTGATGTTAACTCCCAAACCGCTGCGCAGAAGTCAACCAAACTTCACCCAATAGTGTATTGTATCACAATCTAGTAGTTACATTTGAAAATTTTGTTCTAGGACATTTTGTTTGAATGCAATCATCAAATTTAATTAAAAAAGTCATTTAAGCCTTTTCACAGTGAGATCTATGCGATATGGCCGAGAAATGTAATTTTGATGTTAACTCCCAAACCGCTGCGCAGAAGTCAACCAAACTTCACCCAATAGTGTATTGTATCACATTCTAGTAGTTACATTTTAAAATTTCGTTCAAGGACATTTGGTTTGAGCGCAATTATTAAACTTAGGTCAAAAAAGCCATTTAAGCCTTTTCACAGTGAGATCTATGCGATATGGCCGAGAAATGTAATTTTGATGTTAACTCCCAAACCGCTGCGCAGAAGTAAACCAAACTTCACCCATTAGTGTATTGTATCACAATCTAGTAGTTACATGTGGAAATTTGGTTCTAGGACATTTGATTTGAGCGCAATCCTCAAACTTAGGTCAAAAAAGCCATTTAAGCCTTTTCACAGTGAGATCTATGCGATATGGCCGAGAAATGTAATTTTGATGTTAACTCCCAAACCGCTGCGCAGAAGTCAACCAAATTTCACCCAATAGTGTATTGTATCACATTCTAGTAGTTACATTTGAAAATTTCGTTCTAGGACATTTGGTTTGAGCGCAATTATTAAACTTAGGTCAAAAAAGCCATTTAAGCCTTTTCACAGTGAGATCTATGCGATATGGCCGAGAAATGTAATTTTGATGTTAACTCCCAAACCGCTGCGCAGAAGTAAACCAAACTTCACCCATTAGTGTATTGTATCACAATCTAGTAGTTACATGTGGAAATTTGGTTCTAGGACATTTGATTTTAGCGCAATCCTCAAACTTAGGTCAAAAAAGCCATTTAAGCCTTTTCACAGTGAGATCTATGCGATATGGCCGAGAAATGTAATTTTGATGTTAACTCCCAAACCGCTGCGCAGAAGTCAACCAAACTTCACCCAATAGTGTATTGTATCACAATCTAGTAGTTACATTTGAAAATTTTGTTTTAGGAAATTTTGTTTGAGCGCAATCATCAAACTTAATTAAAAAAGTCATTTAAGCCTTTTCACAGTGAGATCTATGCGATATGGCCGAGAAATGTAATTTTGATGTTAACTCCCAAACCGCTGCGCAGAAGTCAACCAAACTTCACCCAATAGTGTATTGTATCACAATCTAGTAGTTACATTTGAAAATTTTGTTCTAGGACATTTTGTTTGAACGCAATCATCAAACTTAATTAAAAAAGTCATTTAAGCCTTTTCACAGTGAGATCTATGCGATATGGCCGAGAAATGTAATTTTGATGTTAACTCCCAAACCGCTGCGCAGAAGTCAACCAAACTTCACCCAATAGTGTATTCTATCACAATCTAGTAGTTACATTTAAAAATTTTGTTCTAGGACATTTTGTTTGAGCGCAATCCTCAAACTTAGGTCAAAAAAGCCATTTAAGCCTTTTCACAGTGAGATCTATGCGATATGGCCGAGAAATGTAATTTTGATGTTAACTCCCAAACCGCTGCGCAGAAGTCAACCAAACTTCACCCAATAGTGTATTGTATCACAATCTAGTAGTTACATTTGAAAAATTTGTTCTAGGACATTTTGTTTGAACGCAATCATCAAACTTAATTAAAAAAGTCATTTAAGCCTTTTCACAGTGAGATCTATGCGATATGGCCGAGAAATGTAATTTTGATGTTAACTCCCAAACCGCTGCGCAGAAGTCAACCAAACTTCACCCAATAGTGTATTGTATCACAATCTAGTAGTTACATTTGAAAATTTTGTTCTAGAAAATTTTGTTTGAGCGCAATCATCAAACTTAATTAAAAAAGTCATTTAAGCCTTTTCACAGTGAGATCTATGCGATATGGCCGAGAAATGTAATTTTGATGTTAACTCCCAAACCGCTGCGCAGAAGTCAACCAAACTTCACCCATTAGTGTATTTTATCACAATCTAGTAGTTACATGTGGAAATTTGGTTCTAGGACATTTGATTTGAACGCAATCCTCAAACTTAGGTCAAAAAAGCCATTTAAGCCTTTTCACAGTGAGATCTATGCGATATGGCCGAGAAATGTAATTTTGATGTTAACTCCCAAACCGCTGCGCAGAAGTCAACCAAACTTCACCCAATAGTGTATTGTATCACAATCTAGTAGTTACATTTAAAAATTTTGTTCTAGGACATTTTGTTTGAACGCAATCATCAAACTTAATTAAAAAAGTCATTTAAGCCTTTTCACAGTGAGATCTATGCGATATGGCCGAGAAATGTAATTTTGATGTTAACTCCCAAACCGCTGCGCAGAAGTCAACCAAACTTCACCCATTAGTGTATTGTATCACAATCTAGTAGTTACATGTGGAAATTTGGTTATAGGACATTTGATTTGAGCGCAATCCTCAAACTTAGGTCAAAAAAGCCATTTAAGCCTTTTCACAGTGAGATCTATGCGATATGGCCGAGAAATGTAATTTTGATGTTAACTCCCAAACCGCTGCGCAGAAGTAAACCAAACTTCACCCAATAGTGTATTGTATCACAATCTAGTAGTTACATTTGAAAATTTTGTTCTAGGAAATTTTGTTTGAGCGCAATCATCAAACTTAATTAAAAAAGTCATTTAAGCCTTTTCACAGTGAGATCTATGCGATATGGCCGAGAAATGTAATTTTGATGTTAACTCCCAAACCGCTGCGCAGAAGTCAACCAAACTTCACCCAATAGTGTATTGTATCACAATCTAGTAGTTACATTTGAAAATTTTGTTCTAGGACATTTTGTTTGAACGCAATCATCAAACTTAATTAAAAAAGTCATTTAAGCCTTTTCACAGTGAGATCTATGCGATATGGCCGAGAAATGTAATTTTGATGTTTACTCCCAAACCGCTGCGCAGAAGTCAACCAAACTTCACCCAATAGTGTATTGTATCACAATCTAGTAGTTACATTTGAAAATTTTGTTCTAGGACATTTTGTTTGAGCGCAATCCTCAAACTTAGGTCAAAAAAGCCATTTAAGCCTTTTCACAGTGAGATCTATGCGATATGGCCGAGAAATGTAATTTTGATGTTAACTCCCAAACCGCTGCGCAGAAGTCAACCAAACTTCACCCAATAGTGTATTGTATCACAATCTAGTAGTTACATTTGAAAATTTTGTTCTAGGACATTTTGTTTGAACGCAATCATCAAACTTAATTAAAAAAGTCATTTAAGCCTTTTCACAGTGAGATCTATGCGATATGGCCGAGAAATGTAATTTTGATGTTAACTCCCAAACCGCTGCGCAGAAGTCAACCAAACTTCACCCAATAGTGTATTGTATCACAATCTAGTAGTTACATTTGAAAATTTTGTTCTAGGAAATTTTGTTTGAGCGCAATCATCAAACTTAATTAAAAAAGTCATTTAAGCCTTTTCACAGTGAGATCTATGCGATATGGCCGAGAAATGTAATTTTGATGTTAACTCCCAAACCGCTGCGCAGAAGTCAACCAAACTTCACCCATTAGTGTATTTTATCACAATCTAGTAGTTACATGTGGAAATTTGGTTCTAGGACATTTGATTTGAGCGCAATCCTCAAACTTAGGTCAAAAAAGCCATTTAAGCCTTTTCACAGTGAGATCTATGCGATATGGCCGAGAAATGTAATTTTGATGTTAACTCCCAAACCGCTGCGCAGAAGTCAACCAAACTTCACCCAATAGTGTATTGTATCACAATCTAGTAGTTACATTTAAAAATTTTGTTCTAGGACATTTTGTTTGAACGCAATCATCAAACTTAATTAAAAAAGTCATTTAAGCCTTTTCACAGTGAGATCTATGCGATATGGCCGAGAAATGTAATTTTGATGTTAACTCCCAAACCGCTGCGCAGAAGTCAACCAAACTTCACCCATTAGTGTATTGTATCACAATCTAGTAGTTACATGTGGAAATTTGGTTATAGGACATTTGATTTGAGCGCAATCCTCAAACTTAGGTCAAAAAAGCCATTTAAGCCTTTTCACAGTGAGATCTATGCGATATGGCCGAGAAATGTAATTTTGATGTTAACTCCCAAACCGCTGCGCAGAAGTAAACCAAACTTCACCCAATAGTGTATTGTATCACAATCTAGTAGTTACATTTGAAAATTTTGTTCTAGGAAATTTTGTTTGAGCGCAATCATCAAACTTAATTAAAAAAGTCATTTAAGCCTTTTCACAGTGAGATCTATGCGATATGGCCGAGAAATGTAATTTTGATGTTAACTCCCAAACCGCTGCGCAGAAGTCAACCAAACTTCACCCATTAGTGTATTGTATCACAATCTAGTAGTTACATGTGAAAATTTGGTTCTAGGACATTTGATTTGAGCGCAATCCTCAAACTTAGGTCAAAAAAGCCATTTAAGCCTTTTCACAGTGAGATCTATGCGATATGGCCGAGAAATGTAATTTTGATGTTCACTCCCAAACCGCTGCGCAGAAGTCAACCAAACTTCACCCAATAGTGTATTGTATCACAATCTAGTAGTTACATTTGAAAATTTTGTTCTAGGAAATTTTGTTTGAGCGCAATCATCAAACTTAATTAAAAAAGTCATTTAAGCCTTTTCACAGTGAGATCTATGCGATATGGCCGAGAAATGTAATTTTGATGTTAACTCCCAAACCGCTGCGCAGAAGTCAACCAAACTTCACCCATTAGTGTATTTTATCACAATCTAGTAGTTACAAATGGAAATTTGGTTCTAGGACATTTGATTTGAGCGCAATCCTCAAACTTAGGTCAAAAAAGCCATTTAAGCCTTTTCACAGTGTGATCTATGCGATATGGCCGAGAAATGTAATTTTGATGTTAACTCCCAAACCGCTGCGCAGAAGTCAACCAAACTTCACCCAATAGTGTATTGTATCACAATCTAGTAGTTACATTTGAAAATTTTGTTCTAGGAAATTTTGTTTGAGCGCAATCATCAAACTTAATTAAAAAAGTCATTTAAGCCTTTTCACAGTGAGATCTATGCGATATGGCCGAGAAATGTAATTTTGATGTTAACTCCCAAACCGCTGCGCAGAAGTTAACCAAACTTCACCCATTAGTGTATTTTATCACAATCTAGTAGTTACATGTGGAAATTTGGTTCTAGGACATTTGATTTGAGCGCAATCCTCAAACTTAGGTCAAAAAAGCCATTTAAGCCTTTTCACAGTGAGATCTATGCGATATGGCCGAGAAATGTAATTTTGATGTTAACTCCCAAACCGCTGCGCAGAAGTCAACCAAACTTCACCCAATAGTGTATTGTATCACATTCTAGTAGTTACATTTGAAAATTTCGTTCTAGGACATTTGGTTTGAGCGCAATCCTCAAACTTAGGTCAAAAAAGCCATTTAAGCCTTTTCACAGTGAGATCTATGCGATATGGCCGAGAAATGTAATTTTGATGTTAACTCCCAAACCGCTGCGCAGAAGTCAACCAAACTTCACCCAATAGTGTATTGTATCACAATCTAGTAGTTACATTTGAAAATTTTGTTCTAGGAAATTTTGTTTGAGCGCAATCATCAAACTTAGGTCAAAAAAGCCATTTAAGCCTTTTCACAGTGACATCTATGCGATATGGCCGAGAAATGTAATTTTGATGTTAACTCCCAAACCGCTGCGCAGAAGTCAACCAAACTTCACCCAATAGTGTATTGTATCACAATCTAGTAGTTACATTTAAAAATTTTGTTCTAGGACATTTTGTTTGAACGCAATCATCAAACTTAATTAAAAAAGTCATTTAAGCCTTTTCACAGTGAGATCTATGCGATATGGCCGAGAAATGTAATTTTGATGTTAACTCCCAAACCGCTGCGCAGAAGTCAACCAAACTTCACCCATTAGTGTATTGTATCACAATCTAGTAGTTACATGTGGAAATTTGGTTATAGGACATTTGATTTGAGCGCAATCCTCAAACTTAGGTCAAAAAAGCCATTTAAGCCTTTTCACAGTGAGATCTATGCGATATGGCCGAGAAATGTAATTTTGATGTTAACTCCCAAACCGCTGCGCAGAAGTCAACCAAACTTCACCCAATAGTGTATTGTATCACAATCTAGTAGTTACATTTGAAAATTTTGTTCTAGGAAATTTTGTTTGAGCGCAATCATCAAACTTAATTAAAAAAGTCATTTAAGCCTTTTCACAGTGAGATCTATGCGATATGGCCGAGAAATGTAATTTTGATTTTAACTCCCAAACCGCTGCGCAGAAGTCAACCAAACTTCACCCATTAGTGTATTTTATCACAATCTAGTAGTTACATGTGGAAATTTGGTTCTAGGACATTTGATTTGAGCGCAATCCTCAAACTTAGGTCAAAAAAGCCATTTAAGCCTTTTCACAGTGAGATCTATGCGATATGGCCGAGAAATGTAATTTTGATGTTAACTCCCAAACCGCTGCGCAGAAGTCAACCAAACTTCACCCAATAGTGTATTGTATCACATTCTAGTAGTTACATTTGAAAATTTCGTTCTAGGACATTTGGTTTGAGCGCAATCCTCAAACTTAGGTCAAAAAAGCCATTTAAGCCTTTTCACAGTGAGATCTATGCGATATGGCCGAGAAATGTAATTTTGATGTTAACTCCCAAACCGCTGCGCAGAAGTCAACCAAACTTCACCCAATAGTGTATTGTATCACAATCTAGTAGTTACATTTGAAAATTTTGTTCTAGGACATTTTGTTTGAACGCAATCATCAAACTTAATTAAAAAAGTCATTTAAGCCTTTTCACAGTGAGATCTATGCGATATGGCCGAGAAATGTAATTTTGATGTTAACTCCCAAACCGCTGCGCAGAAGTCAACCAAACTTCACCCAATAGTGTATTGTATCACAATCTAGTAGTTACATTTGAAAATTTTGTTCTAGGACATTTTGTTTGAACGCAATCATCAAACTTAATTAAAAAACTCATTTAAGCCTTTTCACAGTGAGATCTATGCGATATGGCCGAGAAATGTAATTTTGATGTTAACTCCCAAACCGCTGCGCAGAAGTCAACCAAACTTCACCCAATAGTGTATTGTATCACAATCTAGTAGTTACATTTGAAAATTTTGTTCTAGGACATTTTGTTTGAGCGCAATCCTCAAACTTAGGTCAAAAAAGCCATTTAAGCCTTTTCACAGTGAGATCTATGCGATATGGCCGAGAAATGTAATTTTGATGTTAACTCCCAAACCGCTGCGCAGAAGTCAACCAAACTTCACCCAATAGTGTATTGTATCACAATCTAGTAGTTACATTTGAAAATTTTGTTCTAGGACATTTTGTTTGAACGCAATCATCAAACTTAATTAAAAAAGTCATTTAAGCCTTTTCACAGTGAGATCTATGCGATATGGCCGAGAAATGTAATTTTGATGTTAACTCCCAAACCGCTGCGCAGAAGTCAACCAAACTTCACCCAATAGTGTATTGTATCACAATCTAGTAGTTACATTTGAAAATTTTGTTCTAGGAAATTTTGTTTGAGCGCAATCATCAAACTTAATTAAAAAAGTCATTTAAGCCTTTTCACAGTGAGATCTATGCGATATGGCCGAGAAATGTAATTTTGATGTTAACTCCCAAACCGCTGCGCAGAAGTCAACCAAACTTCACCCAATAGTGTATTGTATCACAATCTAGTAGTTACATTTGAAAATTTTGTTCTAGGAAATTTTGTTTGAGCGCAATCATCAAACTTAATTAAAAAAGTCATTTAAGCCTTTTCACAGTGAGATCTTTGCGATATGGCCGAGAAATGTAATTTTGATGTTAACTCCCAAACCGCTGCGCAGAAGTCAACCAAACTTCACCCATTAGTGTATTTTATCACAATCTAGTAGTTACATGTGGAAATTTGGTTCTAGGACATTTGATTTGAGCGCAATCCTCAAACTTAGGTCAAAAAAGCCATTTAAGCCTTTTCACAGTGAGATCTATGCGATATGGCCGAGAAATGTAATTTTGATGTTAACTCCCAAACCGCTGCGCAGAAGTCAACCAAACTTCACCCAATAGTGTATTGTATCACAATCTAGTAGTTACATTTAAAAATTTTGTTCTAGGACATTTTGTTTGAACGCAATCATCAAACTTAATTAAAAAAGTCATTTAAGCCTTTTCACAGTGAGATCTATGCGATATGGCCGAGAAATGTAATTTTGATGTTAACTCCCAAACCGCTGCGCAGAAGTCAACCAAACTTCACCCATTAGTGTATTGTATCACAATCTAGTAGTTACATGTGGAAATTTTGTTCTAGGACATTTGATTTGAGCGCAATTCTCAAACTTAATTAAAAAAGTCATTTAAGCCTTTTCACAGTGAGATCTATGCGATATGGCCGAGAAATGTAATTTTGATGTTAACTCCCAAACCGCTGCGCAGAAGTCAACCAAACTTCACCCAATAGTGTATTGTATCACATTCTAGTAGTTACATTTTAAAATTTCGTTCAAGGACATTTGGTTTGAGCGCAATTATTAAACTTAGGTCAAAAAAGCCATTTAAGCCTTTTCACAGTGAGATCTATGCGATATGGCCGAGAAATGTAATTTTGATGTTAACTCCCAAACCGCTGCGCAGAAGTAAACCAAACTTCACCCATTAGTGTATTGTATCACAATCTAGTAGTTACATGTGGAAATTTGGTTCTAGGACATTTGATTTGAGCGCAATCCTCAAACTTAGGTCAAAAAAGCCATTTAAGCCTTTTCACAGTGAGATCTATGCGATATGGCCGAGAAATGTAATTTTGATGTTAACTCCCAAACCGCTGCGCAGAAGTCAACCAAATTTCACCCAATAGTGTATTGTATCACATTCTAGTAGTTACATTTGAAAATTTCGTTCTAGGACATTTGGTTTGAGCGCAATTATTAAACTTAGGTCAAAAAAGCCATTTAAGCCTTTTCACAGTGAGATCTATGCGATATGGCCGAGAAATGTAATTTTGATGTTAACTCCCAAACCGCTGCGCAGAAGTAAACCAAACTTCACCCATTAGTGTATTGTATCACAATCTAGTAGTTACATGTGGAAATTTGGTTCTAGGACATTTGATTTTAGCGCAATCCTCAAACTTAGGTCAAAAAAGCCATTTAAGCCTTTTCACAGTGAGATCTATGCGATATGGCCGAGAAATGTAATTTTGATGTTAACTCCCAAACCGCTGCGCAGAAGTAAACCAAACTTCACCCAATAGTGTATTGTATCACAATCTAGTAGTTACATTTGAAAATTTTGTTTTAGGAAATTTTGTTTGAGCGCAATCATCAAACTTAATTAAAAAAGTCATTTAAGCCTTTTCACAGTGAGATCTATGCGATATGGCCGAGAAATGTAATTTTGATGTTAACTCCCAAACCGCTGCGCAGAAGTCAACCAAACTTCACCCAATAGTGTATTGTATCACAATCTAGTAGTTACATTTGAAAATTTTGTTCTAGGACATTTTGTTTGAACGCAATCATCAAACTTAATTAAAAAAGTCATTTAAGCCTTTTCACAGTGAGATCTATGCGATATGGCCGAGAAATGTAATTTTGATGTTAACTCCCAAACCGCTGCGCAGAAGTCAACCAAACTTCACCCAATAGTGTATTGTATCACAATCTAGTAGTTACATTTAAAAATTTTGTTCTAGGACATTTTGTTTGAGCGCAATCCTCAAACTTAGGTCAAAAAAGCCATTTAAGCCTTTTCACAGTGAGATCTATGCGATATGGCCGAGAAATGTAATTTTGATGTTAACTCCCAAACCGCTGCGCAGAAGTCAACCAAACTTCACCCAATAGTGTATTGTATCACAATCTAGTAGTTACATTTGAAAAATTTGTTCTAGGACATTTTGTTTGAACGCAATCATCAAACTTAATTAAAAAAGTCATTTAAGCCTTTTCACAGTGAGATCTATGCGATATGGCCGAGAAATGTAATTTTGATGTTAACTCCCAAACCGCTGCGCAGAAGTCAACCAAACTTCACCCAATAGTGTATTGTATCACAATCTAGTAGTTACATTTGAAAATTTTGTTCTAGAAAATTTTGTTTGAGCGCAATCATCAAACTTAATTAAAAAAGTCATTTAAGCCTTTTCACAGTGAGATCTATGCGATATGGCCGAGAAATGTAATTTTGATGTTAACTCCCAAACCGCTGCGCAGAAGTCAACCAAACTTCACCCATTAGTGTATTTTATCACAATCTAGTAGTTACATGTGGAAATTTGGTTCTAGGACATTTGATTTGAGCGCAATCCTCAAACTTAGGTCAAAAAAGCCATTTAAGCCTTTTCACAGTGAGATCTATGCGATATGGCCGAGAAATGTAATTTTGATGTTAACTCCCAAACCGCTGCGCAGAAGTCAACCAAACTTCACCCAATAGTGTATTGTATCACAAACTAGTAGTTACATTTAAAAATTTTGTTCTAGGACATTTTGTTTGAACGCAATCATCAAACTTAATTAAAAAAGTCATTTAAGCCTTTTCACAGTGAGATCTATGCGATATGGCCGAGAAATGTAATTTTGATGTTAACTCCCAAACCGCTGCGCAGAAGTCAACCAAACTTCACCCAATAGTGTATTGTATCACAATCTAGTAGTTACATTTGAAAATTTTGTTCTAGGAAATTTTGTTTGAGCGCAATCATCAAACTTAATTAAAAAAGTCATTTAAGCCTTTTCACAGTGAGATCTATGCGATATGGCCGAGAAATGTAATTTTGATGTTAACTCCCAAACCGCTGCGCAGAAGTCAACCAAACTTCACCCATTAGTGTATTTTATCACAATCTAGTAGTTACATGTGGAAATTTTGTTCTAGGACATTTGATTTGAGCGCAATCCTCAAACTTAGGTCAAAAAAGCCATTTAAGCCTTTTCACAGTGAGATCTATGCGATATGGCCGAGAAATGTAATTTTGATGTTCACTCCCAAACCGCTGCGCAGAAGTCAACCAAACTTCACCCAATAGTGTATTGTATCACAATCTAGTAGTTACATTTGAAAATTTTGTTCTAGGAAATTTTGTTTGAGCGCAATCATCAAACTTAATTAAAAAAGTCATTTAAGCCTTTTCACAGTGAGATCTATGCGATATGGCCGAGAAATGTAATTTTGATGTTAACTCCCAAACCGCTGCGCAGAAGTCAACCAAACTTCACCCATTAGTGTATTTTATCACAATCTAGTAGTTACAAATGGAAATTTGGTTCTAGGACATTTGATTTGAGCGCAATCCTCAAACTTAGGTCAAAAAAGCCATTTAAGCCTTTTCACAGTGAGATCTATGCGATATGGCCGAGAAATGTAATTTTGATGTTAACTCCCAAACCGCTGCGCAGAAGTCAACCAAACTTCACCCAATAGTGTATTGTATCACATTCTAGTAGTTACATTTGAAAATTTCGTTCTAGGACATTTGGTTTGAGCGCAATCCTCAAACTTAGGTCAAAAAAGCCATTTAAGCCTTTTCACAGTGAGATCTATGCGATATGGCCGAGAAATGTAATTTTGATGTTAACTCCCAAACCGCTGCGCAGAAGTCAACCAAACTTCACCCAATAGTGTATTGTATCACAATCTAGTAGTTACATTTGAAAATTTTGTTCTAGGAAATTTTGTTTGAGCGCAATCATCAAACTTAATTAAAAAAGTCATTTAAGCCTTTTCACAGTGAGATCTATGCGATATGGCCGAGAAATGTAAATTTGATGTTAACTCCCAAACCGCTGCGCAGAACTTAACCAAACTTCACCCATTAGTGTATTTTATCACAATCTAGTAGTTACATGTGGAAATTTGGTTCTAGGACATTTGATTTGAGCGCAATCCTCAAACTTAGGTCAAAAAAGCCATTTAAGCCTTTTCACAGTGAGATCTATGCGATATGGCCGAGAAATGTAATTTTGATGTTAACTCCCAAACCGCTGCGCAGAAGTCAACCAAACTTCACCCAATAGTGTATTGTATCACATTCTAGTAGTTACATTTGAAAATTTCGTTCTAGGACATTTGGTTTGAGCGCAATCCTCAAACTTAGGTCAAAAAAGCCATTTAAGCCTTTTCACAGTGAGATCTATGCGATATGGCCGAGAAATGTAATTTTGATGTTAACTCCCAAACCGCTGCGCAGAAGTCAACCAAACTTCACCCAATAGTGTATTGTATCACAATCTAGTAGTTACATTTGAAAATTTTGTTCTAGGAAATTTTGTTTGAGCGCAATCATCAAACTTAGGTCAAAAAAGCCATTTAAGCCTTTTCACAGTGAGATCTATGCGATATGGCCGAGAAATGTAATTTTGATGTTAACTCCCAAACCGCTGCGCAGAAGTCAACCAAACTTCACCCAATAGTGTATTGTATCACAATCTAGTAGTTACATTTAAAAATTTTGTTCTAGGACATTTTGTTTGAACGCAATCATCAAACTTAATTAAAAAAGTCATTTAAGCCTTTTCACAGTGAGATCTATGCGATATGGCCGAGAAATGTAATTTTGATGTTAACTCCCAAACCGCTGCGCAGAAGTCAACCAAACTTCACCCATTAGTGTATTGTATCACAATCTAGTAGTTACATGTGGAAATTTGGTTATAGGACATTTGATTTGAGCGCAATCCTCAAACTTAGGTCAAAAAAGCCATTTAAGCCTTTTCACAGTGAGATCTATGCGATATGGCCGAGAAATGTAATTTTGATGTTAACTCCCAAACCGCTGCGCAGAAGTCAACCAAACTTCACCCAATAGTGTATTGTATCACAATCTAGTAGTTACATTTAAAAATTTTGTTCTAGGACATTTTGTTTGAACGCAATCATCAAACTTAATTAAAAAAGTCATTTAAGCCTTTTCACAGTGAGATCTATGCGATATGGCCGAGAAATGTAATTTTGATGTTAACTCCCAAACCGCTGCGCAGAAGTCAACCAAACTTCACCCATTAGTGTATTGTATCACAATCTAGTAGTTACATGTGGAAATTTGGTTATAGGACATTTGATTTGAGCGCAATCCTCAAACTTAGGTCAAAAAAGCCATTTAAGCCTTTTCACAGTGAGATCTATGCGATATGGCCGAGAAATGTAATTTTGATGTTAACTCCCAAACCGCTGCGCAGAAGTCAACCAAACTTCACCCAATAGTGTATTGTATCACAATCTAGTAGTTACATTTGAAAATTTTGTTCTAGGAAATTTTGTTTGAGCGCAATCATCAAACTTAATTAAAAAAGTCATTTAAGCCTTTTCACAGTGAGATCTATGCGATATGGCCGAGAAATGTAATTTTGATGTTAACTCCCAAACCGCTGCGCAGAAGTCAACCAAACTTCACCCATTAGTGTATTTTATCACAATCTAGTAGTTACATGTGGAAATTTGGTTCTAGGACATTTGATTTGAGCGCAATCCTCAAACTTAGGTCAAAAAAGCCATTTAAGCCTTTTCACAGTGAGATCTATGCGATATGGCCGAGAAATGTAATTTTGATGTTAACTCCCAAACCGCTGCGCAGAAGTCAACCAAACTTCACCCAATAGTGTATTGTATCACATTCTAGTAGTTACATTTGAAAATTTCGTTCTAGGACATTTGGTTTGAGCGCAATCCTCAAACTTAGGTCAAAAAAGCCATTTAAGCCTTTTCACAGTGAGATCTATGCGATATGGCCGAGAAATGTAATTTTGATGTTAACTCCCAAACCGCTGCGCAGAAGTCAACCAAACTTCACCCAATAGTGTATTGTATCACAATCTAGTAGTTAAATTTAAAATTTTGTTCTAGGAAATTTTGTTTGAGCGCAATCATCAAACTTAATTAAAAAAGTCATTTAAGCCTTTTCACAGTGAGATCTATGCGATATGGCCGAGAAATGTAATTTTGATGTTAACTCCCAAACCGCTGCGCAGAAGTCAACCAAACTTCACCCATTAGTGTATTTTATCACAATCTAGTAGTTACATGTGGAAATTTGGTTCTAGGACATTTGATTTGAGCGCAATCCTCAAACTTAGGTCAAAAAAGCCATTTAAGCCTTTTCACAGTGAGATCTATGCGATATGGCCGAGAAATGTAATTTTGATGATAACTCCCAAACCGCTGCGCAGAAGTCAACTAAACTTCACCCAATAGTGTATTGTATCACAATCTAGTAGTTACATTTGAAAATTTTGTTCTAGGACATTTTGTTTGAACGCAATCATCAAACTTAATTAAAAAAGTCATTTAAGCCTTTTCACAGTGAGATCTATGCGATATGGCCGAGAAATGTAATTTTGATGTTAACTCCCAAACCGCTGCGCAGAAGTCAACCAAACTTCACCCAATAGTGTATTGTATCACAATCTAGTAGTTACATTTGAAATTTTTGTTCTAGGACATTTGGTTTGAGCGCAATCCTCAAACTTAGGTCAAAAAAGCCATTTAAGCCTTTTCACAGTGAGATCTATGCGATATGGCCGAGAAATGTAATTTTGATGTTAACTCCCAAACCGCTGCGCAGAAGTCAACCAAACTTCACCCAATAGTGTATTGTATCACATTCTAGTAGTTACATTTGAAAATTTCGTTCTAGGAAATTTTGTTTGAGCGCAATCATCAAACTTAATTAAAAAAGTCATTTAAGCCTTTTCACAGTGAGATCTATGCGATATGGCCGAGAAATGTAATTTTGATGTTAACTCCCAAACCGCTGCGCAGAAGTCAACCAAACTTCACCCATTAGTGTATTTTATCACAATCTAGTAGTTACATGTGGAAATTTGGTTCTAGGACATTTGATTTGAGCGCAATCCTCAAACTTAGGTCAAAAAAGCCATTTAAGCCTTTTCACAGTGAGATCTATGCGATATGGCCGAGAAATGTAATTTTGATGTTAACTCCCAAACCGCTGCGCAGAAGTCAACCAAACTTCACCCAATAGTGTATTGTATCACAATCTAGTAGTTACATTTAAAAATTTTGTTCTAGGACATTTTGTTTGAACGCAATCATCAAACTTAATTAAAAAAGTCATTTAAGCCTTTTCACAGTGAGATCTATGCGATATGGCCGAGAAATGTAATTTTGATGTTAACTCCCAAACCGCTGCGCAGAAGTCAACCAAACTTCACCCATTAGTGTATTGTATCACAATCTAGTAGTTACATGTGGAAATTTGGTTATAGGACATTTGATTTGAGCGCAATCCTCAAACTTAGGTCAAAAAAGCCATTTAAGCCTTTTCACAGTGAGATCTATGCGATATGGCCGAGAAATGTAATTTTGATGTTAACTCCCAAACCGCTGCGCAGAAGTCAACCAAACTTCACCCAATAGTGTATTGTATCACAATCTAGTAGTTACATTTGAAAATTTTGTTCTAGGAAATTTTGTTTGAGCGCAATCATCAAACTTAATTAAAAAAGTCATTTAAGCCTTTTCACAGTGAGATCTATGCGATATGGCCGAGAAATGTAATTTTGATGTTAACTCCCAAACCGCTGCGCAGAAGTCAACCAAACTTCACCCATTAGTGTATTTTATCACAATCTAGTAGTTACATGTGGAAATTTGGTTCTAGGACATTTGATTTGAGCGCAATCCTCAAACTTAGGTCAAAAAAGCCATTTAAGCCTTTTCACAGTGAGATCTATGCGATATGGCCGAGAAATGTAATTTTGATGTTCACTCCCAAACCGCTGCGCAGAAGTCAACCAAACTTCACCCAATAGTGTATTGTATCACAATCTAGTAGTTACATTTGAAAATTTTGTTCTAGGAAATTTTGTTTGAGCGCAATCATCAAACTTAATTAAAAAAGTCATTTAAGCCTTTTCACAGTGAGATCTATGCGATATGGCCGAGAAATGTAATTTTGATGTTAACTCCCAAACCGCTGCGCAGAAGTCAACCAAACTTCACCCATTAGTGTATTTTATCACAATCTAGTAGTTACAAATGGAAATTTGGTTCTAGGACATTTGATTTGAGCGCAATCCTCAAACTTAGGTCAAAAAAGCCATTTAAGCCTTTTCACAGTGAGATCTATGCGATATGGCCGAGAAATGTAATTTTGATGTTAACTCCCAAACCGCTGCGCAGAAGTCAACCAAACTTCACCCAATAGTGTATTGTATCACATTCTAGTAGTTACATTTGAAAATTTCGTTCTAGGACATTTGGTTTGAGCGCAATCCTCAAACTTAGGTCAAAAAAGCCATTTAAGCCTTTTCACAGTGAGATCTATGCGATATGGCCGAGAAATGTAATTTTGATGTTAACTCCCAAACCGCTGCGCAGAAGTCAACCAAACTTCACCCAATAGTGTATTGTATCACAATGTAGTAGTTACATTTGAAAATTTTGTTCTAGGAAATTTTGTTTGAGCGCAACCATCAAACTTAATTAAAAAAGTCATTTAAGCCTTTTCACAGTGAGATCTATGCGATATGGCCGAGAAATGTAATTTTGATGTTAACTCCCAAACCGCTGCGCAGAAGTTAACCAAACTTCACCCATTAGTGTATTTTATCACAATCTAGTAGTTACATGTGGAAATTCGGTTCTAGGACATTTGATTTGAGCGCAATCCTCAAACTTAGGTCAAAAAAGCCATTTAAGCCTTTTCACAGTGAGATCTATGCGATATGGCCGAGAAATGTAATTTTGATGTTAACTCCCAAACCGCTGCGCAGAAGTCAACCAAACTTCACCCAATAGTGTATTGTATCACATTCTAGTAGTTACATTTGAAAATTTCGTTCTAGGACATTTGGTTTGAGCGCAATCCTCAAACTTAGGTCAAAAAAGCCATTTAAGCCTTTTCACAGTGAGATCTATGCGATATGGCCGAGAAATGTAATTTTGATGTTAACTCCCAAACCGCTGCGCAGAAGTCAACCAAACTTCACCCAATAGTGTATTGTATCACAATCTAGTAGTTACATTTGAAAATTTTGTTCTAGGAAATTTTGTTTGAGCGCAATCATCAAACTTAGGTCAAAAAAGCCATTTAAGCCTTTTCACAGTGAGATCTATGCGATATGGCCGAGAAATGTAATTTTGATGTTAACTCCCAAACCGCAGCGCAGAAGTCAACCAAACTTCACCCAATAGTGTATTGTATCACAATCTAGTAGTTACATTTAAAAATTTTGTTCTAGGACATTTTGTTTGAACGCAATCATCAAACTTAATTAAAAAAGTCATTTAAGCCTTTTCACAGTGAGATCTATGCGATATGGCCGAGAAATGTAATTTTGATGTTAACTCCCAAACCGCTGCGCAGAAGTCAACCAAACTTCACCCATTAGTGTATTGTATCACAATCTAGTAGTTACATTTAAAAATTTTGTTCTAGGACATTTTGTTTGAACGCAATCATCAAACTTAATTAAAAAAGTCATTTAAGCCTTTTCACAGTGAGATCTATGCGATATGGCCGAGAAATGTAATTTTGATGTTAACTCCCAAACCGCTGCGCAGAAGTCAACCAAACTTCACCCATTAGTGTATTGTATCACAATCTAGTAGTTACATGTGGAAATTTGGTTATAGGACATTTGATTTGAGCGCAATCATCAAACTTAATTAAAAAAGTCATTTAAGCCTTTTCACAGTGAGATCTATGCGATATGGCCGAGAAATGTAATTTTGATGTTAACTCCCAAACCGCTGCGCAGAAGTCAACCAAACTTCACCCATTAGTGTATTTTATCACAATCTAGTAGTTACATGTGGAAATTTGGTTCTAGGACATTTGATTTGAGCGCAATCCTCAAACTTAGGTCAAAAAAGCCATTTAAGCCTTTTCACAGTGAGATCTATGCGATATGGCCGAGAAATGTAATTTTGATGTTAACTCCCAAACCGCTGCGCAGAAGTCAACCAAACTTCACCCAATAGTGTATTGTATCACAATCTAGTAGTTACATTTAAAAATTTTGTTCTAGGACATTTTGTTTGAACGCAATCATCAAACTTAATTAAAAAAGTCATTTAAGCCTTTTCACAGTGAGATCTATGCGATATGGCCGAGAAATGTAATTTTGATGTTAACTCCCAAACCGCTGCGCAGAAGTCAACCAAACTTCACCCATTAGTGTATTGTATCACAATCTAGTAGTTACATGTGGAAATTTGGTTCTAGGACATTTGATTTGAGCGCAATCCTCAAACTTAGATCAAAAAAGCCATTTAAGCCTTTTCACAGTGAGATCTATGCGATATGGCCGAGAAATGTAATTTTGATGTTAACTCCCAAACCGCTGCGCAGAAGTCAACCAAACTTCACCCAATAGTGTATTGTATCACAATCTAGTAGTTACATTTGAAAATTTTGTTCTAGGAAATTTTGTTTGAGCGCAATCATCAAACTTAATTAAAAAAGTCATTTAAGCCTTTTCACAGTGAGATCTATGCGATATGGTCGAGAAATGTAATTTTGATGTTAACTCCCAAACCGCTGCGCAGAAGTCAACCAAACTTCACCCATTAGTGTATTTTATCACAATCTAGTAGTTACATGTGGAAATTTGGTTCTAGGACATTTGATTTGAGCGCAATCCTCAAACTTAGGTCAAAAAAGCCATTTAAGCCTTTTCACAGTGAGATCTATGCGATATGGCCGAGAAATGTAATTTTGATGTTAACTCCCAAACCGCTGCGCAGAAGTCAACCAAACTTCACCCAATAGTGTATTGTATCACATTCTAGTAGTTACATTTGAAAATTTCGTTCTAGGACATTTGGTTTGAGCGCAATCCTCAAACTTAGGTCAAAAAAGCCATTTAAGCCTTTTCACAGTGAGATCTATGCGATATGGCCGAGAAATGTAATTTTGATGTTAACTCCCAAACCGCTGCGCAGAAGTCAACCAAACTTCACCCAATAGTGTATTGTATCACAATCTAGTAGTTACATTTGAAAATTTTGTTCTAGGACATTTTGTTTGAACGCAATCATCAAACTTAATTAAAAAAGTCATTTAAGCCTTTTCACAGTGAGATCTATGCGATATGGCCGAGAAATGTAATTTTGATGTTTACTCCCAAACCGCTGCGCAGAAGTCAACCAAACTTCACCCAATAGTGTATTGTATCACAATCTAGTAGTTACATTTGAAAATTTTGTTCTAGGACATTTTGTTTGAACGCAATCATCAAACTTAATTAAAAAAGTCATTTAAGCCTTTTCACAGTGAGATCTATGCGATATGGCCGAGAAATGTAATTTTGATGTTAACTCCCAAACCGCTGCGCAGAAGTCAACCAAACTTCACCCAATAGTGTATTGTATCACAATCTAGTAGTTACATTTGAAAATTTTGTTCTAGGAAATTTTGTTTGAGCGCAATCATCAAACTTAATTAAAAAAGTCATTTAAGCCTTTTCACAGTGAGATCTATGCGATATGGCCGAGAAATGTAATTTTGATGTTAACTCCCAAACCGCTGCGCAGAAGTCAACCAAACTTCACCCATTAGTGTATTTTATCACAATCTAGTAGTTACATGTGGAAATTTGGTTCTAGGACATTTGATTTGAGCGCAATCCTCAAACTTAGGTCAAAAAAGCCATTTAAGCCTTTTCACAGTGAGATCTATGCGATATGGCCGAGAAATGTAATTTTGATGTTAACTCCCAAACCGCTGCGCAGAAGTCAACCAAACTTCACCCAATAGTGTATTGTATCACAATCTAGTAGTTACATTTAAAAATTTTGTTCTAGGACATTTTGTTTGAACGCAATCATCAAACTTAATTAAAAAAGTCATTTAAGCCTTTTCACAGTGAGATCTATGCGATATGGCCGAGAAATGTAATTTTGATGTTAACTCCCAAACCGCTGCGCAGAAGTCAACCAAACTTCACCCATTAGTGTATTGTATCACAATCTAGTAGTTACATGTGGAAATTTGGTTATAGGACATTTGATTTGAGCGCAATCCTCAAACTTAGGTCAAAAAAGCCATTTAAGCCTTTTCACAGTGAGATCTATGCGATATGGCCGAGAAATGTAATTTTGATGTTAACTCCCAAACCGCTGCGCAGAAGTCAACCAAACTTCACCCAATAGTGTATTGTATCACAATCTAGTAGTTACATTTGAAAATTTTGTTCTAGGAAATTTTGTTTGAGCGCAATCATCAAACTTAATTAAAAAAGTCATTTAAGCCTTTTCACAGTGAGATCTATGCGATATGGCCGAGAAATGTAATTTTGATGTTAACTCCCAAACCGCTGCGCAGAAGTCAACCAAACTTCACCCATTAGTGTATTTTATCACAATCTAGTAGTTACATGTGGAAATTTGGTTCTAGGACATTTGATTTGAGCGCAATCCTCAAACTTAGGTCAAAAAAGCCATTTAAGCCTTTTCACAGTGAGATCTATGCGATATGGCCGAGAAATGTAATTTTGATGTTCACTCCCAAACCGCTGCGCAGAAGTCAACCAAACTTCACCCAATAGTGTATTGTATCACAATCTAGTAGTTACATTTGAAAATTTTGTTCTAGGAAATTTTGTTTGAGCGCAATCATCAAACTTAATTAAAAAAGTCATTTAAGCCTTTTCACAGTGAGATCTATGCGATATGGCCGAGAAATGTAATTTTGATGTTAACTCCCAAACCGCTGCGCAGAAGTCAACCAAACTTCACCCATTAGTGTATTTTATCACAATCTAGTAGTTACAAATGGAAATTTGGTTCTAGGACATTTGATTTGAGCGCAATCCTCAAACTTAGGTCAAAAAAGCCATTTAAGCCTTTTCACAGTGAGATCTATGCGATATGGCCGAGAAATGTAATTTTGATGTTAACTCCCAAACCGCTGCGCAGAAGTCAACCAAACTTCACCCAATAGTGTATTGTATCACATTCTAGTAGTTACATTTGAAAATTTCGTTCTAGGACATTTGGTTTGAGCGCAATCCTCAAACTTAGGTCAAAAAAGCCATTTAAGCCTTTTCACAGTGAGATCTATGCGATATGGCCGAGAAATGTAATTTTGATGTTAACTCCCAAACCGCTGCGCAGAAGTCAACCAAACTTCACCCAATAGTGTATTGTATCACAATCTAGTAGTTACATTTGAAAATTTTGTTCTAGGAAATTTTGTTTGAGCGCAATCATCAAACTTAATTAAAAAAGTCATTTAAGCCTTTTCACAGTGAGATCTATGCGATATGGCCGAGAAATGTAATTTTGATGTTAACTCCCAAACCGCTGCGCAGAAGTTAACCAAACTTCACCCATTAGTGTATTTTATCACAATCTAGTAGTTACATGTGGAAATTTGGTTCTAGGACATTTGATTTGAGCGCAATCCTCAAACTTAGGTCAAAAAAGCCATTTAAGCCTTTTCACAGTGAGATCTATGCGATATGGCCGAGAAATGTAATTTTGATGTTAACTCCCAAACCGCTGCGCAGAAGTCAACCAAACTTCACCCAATAGTGTATTGTATCACATTCTAGTAGTTACATTTGAAAATTTCGTTCTAGGACATTTGGTTTGAGCGCAATCCTCAAACTTAGGTCAAAAAAGCCATTTAAGCCTTTTCACAGTGAGATCTATGCGATATGGCCGAGAAATGTAATTTTGATGTTAACTCCCAAACCGCTGCGCAGAAGTCAACCAAACTTCACCCAATAGTGTATTGTATCACAATCTAGTAGTTACATTTGAAAATTTTGTTCTAGGAAATTTTGTTTGAGCGCAATCATCAAACTTAGGTCAAAAAAGCCATTTAAGCCTTTTCACAGTGAGATCTATGCGATATGGCCGAGAAATGTAATTTTGATGTTAACTCCCAAACCGCTGCGCAGAAGTCAACCAAACTTCACCCAATAGTGTATTGTATCACAATCTAGTAGTTACATTTAAAAATTTTGTTCTAGGACATTTTGTTTGAACGCAATCATCAAACTTAATTAAAAAAGTCATTTAAGCCTTTTCACAGTGAGATCTATGCGATATGGCCGAGAAATGTAATTTTGATGTTAACTCCCAAACCGCTGCGCAGAAGTCAACCAAACTTCACCCATTAGTGTATTGTATCACAATCTAGTAGTTACATGTGGAAATTTGGTTATAGGACATTTGATTTGAGCGCAATCCTCAAACTTAGGTCAAAAAAGCCATTTAAGCCTTTTCACAGTGAGATCTATGCGATATGGCCGAGAAATGTAATTTTGATGTTAACTCCCAAACCGCTGCGCAGAAGTCAACCAAACTTCACCCAATAGTGTATTGTATCACAATCTAGTAGTTACATTTGAAAATTTTGTTCTAGGAAATTTTGTTTGAGCGCAATCATCAAACTTAATTAAAAAAGTCATTTAAGCCTTTTCACAGTGAGATCTATGCGATATGGCCGAGAAATGTAATTTTGATGTTAACTCCCAAACCGCTGCGCAGAAGTCAACCAAACTTCACCCAATAGTGTATTGTATCACAATCTAGTAGTTACATTTGAAAATTTTGTTCTAGGAAATTTTGTTTGAGCGCAATCATCAAACTTAATTAAAAAAGTCATTTAAGCCTTTTCACAGTGAGATCTATGCGATATGGCCGAGAAATGTAATTTTGATGTTAACTCCCAAACCGCTGCGCAGAAGTCAACCAAACTTCACCCATTAGTGTATTTTATCACAATCTAGTAGTTACATGTGGAAATTTGGTTCTAGGACATTTGATTTGAGCGCAATCCTCAAACTTAGGTCAAAAAAGCCATTTAAGCCTTTTCACAGTGAGATCTATGCGATATGGCCGAGAAATGTAATTTTGATGTTAACTCCCAAACCGCTGCGCAGAAGTCAACCAAACTTCACCCAATAGTGTATTGTATCACATTCTAGTAGTTACATTTGAAAATTTCGTTCTAGGACATTTGGTTTGAGCGCAATCCTCAAACTTAGGTCAAAAAAGCCATTTAAGCCTTTTCACAGTGAGATCTATGCGATATGGCCGAGAAATGTAATTTTGATGTTAACTCCCAAACCGCTGCGCAGAAGTCAACCAAACTTCACCCAATAGTGTATTGTATCACAATCTAGTAGTTACATTTGAAAATTTTGTTCTAGGAAATTTTGTTTGAGCGCAATCATCAAACTTAATTAAAAAAGTCATTTAAGCCTTTTCACAGTGAGATCTATGCGATATGGCCGAGAAATGTAATTTTGATGTTAACTCCCAAACCGCTGCGTAGAAGTCAACCAAACTTCACCCATTAGTGTATTTTATCACAATCTAGTAGTTACATGTGGAAATTTGGTTCTAGGACATTTGATTTGAGCGCAATCCTCAAACTTAGGTCAAAAAAGCCATTTAAGCCTTTTCACAGTGAGATCTATGCGATATGGCCGAGAAATGTAATTTTGATGTTAACTCCCAAACCGCTGCGCAGAAGTCAACCAAACTTCACCCAATAGTGTATTGTATCACATTCTAGTAGTTACATTTGAAAATTTCGTTCTAGGACATTTGGTTTGAGCGCAATCCTCAAACTTAGGTCAAAAAAGCCATTTAAGCCTTTTCACAGTGAGATCTATGCGATATGGCCGAGAAATGTAATTTTGATGATAACTCCCAAACCGCTGCGCAGAAGTCAACCAAACTTCACCCAATAGTGTATTGTATCACAATCTAGTAGTTACATTTGAAAATTTTGTTCTAGGACATTTTGTTTGAACGCAATCATCAAACTTAATTAAAAAAGTCATTTAAGCCTTTTCACAGTGAGATCTATGCGATATGGCCGAGAAATGTAATTTTGATGTTAACTCCCAAACCGCTGCGCAGAAGTCAACCAAACTTCACCCAATAGTGTATTGTATCACAATCTAGTAGTTACATTTGAAAATTTTGTTCTAGGACATTTGGTTTGAGCGCAATCCTCAAACTTAGGTCAAAAAAGCCATTTAAGCCTTTTCACAGTGAGATCTATGCGATATGGCCGAGAAATGTAATTTTGATGTTAACTCCCAAACCGCTGCGCAGAAGTCAACCAAACTTCACCCAATAGTGTATTGTATCACATTCTAGTAGTTACATTTGAAAATTTCGTTCTAGGAAATTTTGTTTGAGCGCAATCATCAAACTTAATTAAAAAAGTCATTTAAGCCTTTTCACAGTGAGATCTATGCGATATGGCCGAGAAATGTAATTTTGATGTTAACTCCCAAACCGCTGCGCAGAAGTCAACCAAACTTCACCCATTAGTGTATTTTATAACAATCTAGTAGTTACATGTGGAAATTTGGTTCTAGGACATTTGATTTGAGCGCAATCCTCAAACTTAGGTCAAAAAAGCCATTTAAGCCTTTTCACAGTGAGATCTATGCGATATGGCCGAGAAATGTAATTTTGATGTTAACTCCCAAACCGCTGCGCAGAAGTCAACCAAACTTCACCCAATAGTGTATTGTATCACAATCTAGTAGTTACATTTAAAAATTTTGTTCTAGGACATTTTGTTTGAACGCAATCATCAAACTTAATTAAAAAAGTCATTTAAGCCTTTTCACAGTGAGATCTATGCGATATGGCCGAGAAATGTAATTTTGATGTTAACTCCCAAACCGCTGCGCAGAAGTCAACCAAACTTCACCCATTAGTGTATTGTATCACAATCTAGTAGTTACATGTGGAAATTTGGTTATAGGACATTTGATTTGAGCGCAATCCTCAAACTTAGGTCAAAAAAGCCATTTAAGCCTTTTCACAGTGAGATCTATGCGATATGGCCGAGAAATGTAATTTTGATGTTAACTCCCAAACCGCTGCGCAGAAGTCAACCAAACTTCACCCAATAGTGTATTGTATCACAATCTAGTAGTTACATTTGAAAATTTTGTTCTAGGAAATTTTGTTTGAGCGCAATCATCAAACTTAATTAAAAAAGTCATTTAAGCCTTTTCACAGTGAGATCTATGCGATATGGCCGAGAAATGTAATTTTGATGTTAACTCCCAAACCGCTGCGCAGAAGTCAACCAAACTTCACCCATTAGTGTATTTTATCACAATCTAGTAGTTACATGTGGAAATTTGGTTCTAGGACATTTGATTTGAGCGCAATCCTCAAACTTAGGTCAAAAAAGCCATTTAAGCCTTTTCACAGTGAGATCTATGCGATATGGCCGAGAAATGTAATTTTGATGTTAACTCCCAAACCGCTGCGCAGAAGTCAACCAAACTTCACCCAATAGTGTATTGTATCACATTCTAGTAGTTACATTTGAAAATTTCGTTCTAGGACATTTGGTTTGAGCGCAATCCTCAAACTTAGGTCAAAAAAGCCATTTAAGCCTTTTCACAGTGAGATCTATGCGATATGGCCGAGAAATGTAATTTTGATGTTAACTCCCAAACCGCTGCGCAGAAGTCAACCAAACTTCACCCAATAGTGTATTGTATCACAATCTAGTAGTTACATTTGAAAATTTCGTTCTAGGACATTTGGTTTGAGCGCAATCCTCAAACTTAGGTCAAAAAAGCCATTTAAGCCTTTTCACAGTGAGATCTATGCGATATGGCCGAGAAATGTAATTTTGATGTTAACTCCCAAACCGCTGCGCAGAAGTCAACCAAACTTCACCCAATAGTGTATTGTATCACAATCTAGTAGTTACATTTGAAAATTTTGTTCTAGGAAATTTTGTTTGAGCGCAATCATCAAACTTAGGTCAAAAAAGCCATTTAAGCCTTTTCACAGTGAGATCTATGCGATATGGCCGAGAAATGTAATTTTGATGTTAACTCCCAAACCGCTGCGCAGAAGTCAACCAAACTTAACCCAATAGTGTATTGTATCACAATCTAGTAGTTACATTTAAAAATTTTGTTCTAGGACATTTTGTTTGAACGCAATCATCAAACTTAATTAAAAAAGTCATTTAAGCCTTTTCACAGTGAGATCTATGCGATATGGCCGAGAAATGTAATTTTGATGTTAACTCCCAAACCGCTGCGCAGAAGTCAACCAAACTTCACCCATTAGTGTATTGTATCACAATCTAGTAGTTACATGTGGAAATTTGGTTATAGGACATTTGATTTGAGCGCAATCCTCAAACTTAGGTCAAAAAAAGCCATTTAAGCCTTTTCACAGTGAGATCTATGCGATATGGCCGAGAAATGTAATTTTGATGTTAACTCCCAAACCGCTGCGCAGAAGTCAACCAAACTTCACCCAATAGTGTATTGTATCACAATCTAGTAGTTACATTTGAAAATTTTGTTCTAGGAAATTTTGTTTGAGCGCAATCATCAAACTTAATTAAAAAAGTCATTTAAGCCTTTTCACAGTGAGATCTATGCGATATGGCCGAGAAATGTAATTTTGATGTTAACTCCCAAACCGCTGCGCAGAAGTCAACCAAACTTCACCCATTAGTGTATTTTATCACAATCTAGTAGTTACATGTGGAAATTTGGTTCTAGGACATTTGATTTGAGCGCAATCCTCAAACTTAGGTCAAAAAAGCCATTTAAGCCTTTTCACAGTGAGATCTATGCGATATGGCCGAGAAATGTAATTTTGATGTTAACTCCCAAACCGCTGCGCAGAAGTCAACAAAACTTCACCCAATAGTGTATTGTATCAGATTCTAGTAGTTACATTTGAAAATTTCGTTCTAGGACATTTGGTTTGAGCGCAATCCTCAAACTTAGGTCAAAAAAGCCATTTAAGCCTTTTCACAGTGAGATCTATGCGATATGGCCGAGAAATGTAATTTTGATGTTAACTCCCAAACCGCTGCGCAGAAGTCAACCAAACTTCACCCAATAGTGTATTGTATCACAATCTAGTAGTTACATTTGAAAATTTTGTTCTAGGACATTTTGTTTGAACGCAATCATCAAACTTAATTAAAAAAGTCATTTAAGCCTTTTCACAGTGAGATCTATGCGATATGGCCGAGAAATGTAATTTTGATGTTAACTCCCAAACCGCTGCGCAGAAGTCAACCAAACTTCACCCAATAGTGTATTGTATCACAATCTAGTAGTTACATTTGAAAATTTTGTTCTAGGACATTTTGTTTGAACGCAATCATCAAACTTAATTAAAAAAGTCATTTAAGCCTTTTCACAGTGAGATCTATGCGATATGGCCGAGAAATGTAATTTTGATGTTAACTCCCAAACCGCTGCGCAGAAGTCAACCAAACTTCACCCAATAGTGTATTGTATCACAATCTAGTAGTTACATTTGAAAATTTTGTTCTAGGACATTTTGTTTGAACGCAATCATCAAACTTAATTAAAAAAGTCATTTAAGCCTTTTCACAGTGAGATCTATGCGATATGGCCGAGAAATGTAATTTTGATGTTAACTCCCAAACCGCTGCGCAGAAGTCAACCAAACTTCACCCAATAGTGTATTGTATCACAATCTAGTAGTTACATTTGAAAATTTTGTTCTAGGACATTTTGTTTGAGCGCAATCCTCAAACTTAGGTCAAAAAAGCCATTTAAGCCTTTTCACAGTGAGATCTATGCGATATGGCCGAGAAATGTAATTTTGATGTTAACTCCCAAACCGCTGCGCAGAAGTCAACCAAACTTCACCCAATAGTGTATTGTATCACAATCTAGTAGTTACATTTGAAAATTTTGTTCTAGGACATTTTGTTTGAACGCAATCATCAAACTTAATTAAAAAAGTCATTTAAGCCTTTTCACAGTGAGATCTATGCGATATGGCCGAGAAATGTAATTTTGATGTTAACTCCCAAACCGCTGCGCAGAAGTCAACCAAACTTCACCCAATAGTGTATTGTATCACAATCTAGTAGTTACATTTGAAAATTTTGTTCTAGGAAATTTTGTTTGAGCGCAATCATCAAACTTAATTAAAAAAGTCATTTAAGCCTTTTATCAGTGAGATCTATGCGATATGGCCGAGAAATGTAATTTTGATGTTAACTCCCAAACCGCTGCGCAGAAGTCAACCAAACTTCACCCATTAGTGTATTTTATCACAATCTATTAGTTACATGTGGAAATTTGGTTCTAGGACATTTGATTTGAGCGCAATCCTCAAACTTAGGTCAAAAAAGCCATTTAAGCCTTTTCACAGTGAGATCTATGCGATATGGCCGAGAAATGTAATTTTGATGTTAACTCCCAAACCGCTGCGCAGAAGTCAACCAAACTTCACCCAATAGTGTATTGTATCACAATCTAGTAGTTACATTTAAAAATTTTGTTCTAGGACATTTTGTTTGAACGCAATCATCAAACTTAATTAAAAAAGTCATTTAAGCCTTTTCACAGTGAGATCTATGCGATATGGCCGAGAAATGTAATTTTGATGTTAACTCCCAAACCGCTGCGCAGAAGTCAACCAAACTTCACCCATTAGTGTATTGTATCACAATCTAGTAGTTACATGTGGAAATTTGGTTATAGGACATTTGATTTGAGCGCAATTCTCAAACTTAGGTCAAAAAAGCCATTTAAGCCTTTTCACAGTGAGATCTATGCGATATGGCCGAGAAATGTAATATTGATGTTAACTCCCAAACCGCTGCGCAGAAGTCAACCAAACTTCACCCAATAGTGTATTGTATCACAATCTAGTAGTTACATTTGAAAATTTTGTTCTAGGAAATTTTGTTTGAGCGCAATCATCAAACTTAATTAAAAAAGTCATTTAAGCCTTTTCACAGTGAGATCTATGCGATATGGCCGAGAAATGTAATTTTGATGTTAACTCCCAAACCGCTGCGCAGAAGTCAACCAAACTTCACCCATTAGTGTATTTTATCACAATCTAGTAGTTACATGTGGAAATTTGGTTCTAGGACATTTGATTTGAGCGCAATCCTCAAACTTAGGTCAAAAAAGCCATTTAAGCCTTTTCACAGTGAGATCTATGCGATATGGCCGAGAAATGTAATTTTGATGTTCACTCCCAAACCGCTGCGCAGAAGTCAACCAAACTTCACCCAATAGTGTATTGTATCACAATCTAGTAGTTACATTTGAAAATTTTGTTCTAGGAAATTTTGTTTGAGCGCAATCATCAAACTTAATTAAAAAAGTCATTTAAGCCTTTTCACAGTGAGATCTATGCGATATGGCCGAGAAATGTAATTTTGATGTTAACTCCCAAACCGCTGCGCAGAAGTCAACCAAACTTCACCCAATAGTGTATTGTATCACAATCTAGTAGTTACATTTGAAAATTTTGTTCTAGGACATTTTGTTTGAGCGCAATCCTCAAACTTAGGTCAAAAAAGCCATTTAAGCCTTTTCACAGTGAGATCTATGCGATATGGCCGAGAAATGTAATTTTGATGTTAACTCCCAAACCGCTGCGCAGAAGTCAACCAAACTTCACCCAATAGTGTATTGTATCACAATCTAGTAGTTACATTTGAAAATTTTGTTCTAGGACATTTTGTTTGAACGCAATCATCAAACTTAATTAAAAAAGTCATTTAAGCCTTTTCACAGTGAGATCTATGCGATATGGCCGAGAAATGTAATTTTGATGTTCACTCCCAAACCGCTGCGCAGAAGTCAACCAAACTTCACCCAATAGTGTATTGTATCACAATCTAGTAGTTACATTTGAAAATTTTGTTCTAGGAAATTTTGTTTGAGCGCAATCATCAAACTTAATTAAAAAAGTCATTTAAGCCTTTTCACAGTGAGATCTATGCGATATGGCCGAGAAATGTAATTTTGATGTTAACTCCCAAACCGCTGCGCAGAAGTCAACCAAACTTCACCCAATAGTGTATTGTATCACAATCTAGTAGTTACATTTGAAAATTTTGTTCTAGGACATTTTGTTTGAGCGCAATCCTCAAACTTAGGTCAAAAAAGCCATTTAAGCCTTTTCACAGTGAGATCTATGCGATATGGCCGAGAAATGTAATTTTGATGTTAACTCCCAAACCGCTGCGCAGAAGTCAACCAAACTTCACCCAATAGTGTATTGTATCACAATCTAGTAGTTACATTTGAAAATTTTGTTCTAGGACATTTTGTTTGAACGCAATCATCAAACTTAATTAAAAAAGTCATTTAAGCCTTTTCACAGTGAGATCTATGCGATATGGCCGAGAAATGTAATTTTGATGTTAACTCCCAAACCGCTGCGCAGAAGTCAACCAAACTTCACCCAATAGTGTATTGTATCACAATCTAGTAGTTACATTTGAAAATTTTGTTCTAGGACATTTTGTTTGAACGCAATCATCAAACTTAATTAAAAAAGTCATATAAGCCTTTTCACAGTGAGATCTATGCGATATGGCCGAGAAATGTAATTTTGATGTTAACTCCCAAACCGCTGCGCAGAAGTCAACCAAACTTCACCCAATAGTGTATTGTATCACAATCTAGTAGTTACATTTGAAAATTTTGTTCTAGGACATTTTGTTTGAGCGCAATCCTCAAACTTAGGTCAAAAAAGCCATTTAAGCCTTTTCACAGTGAGATCTATGCGATATGGCCGAGAAATGTAATTTTGATGTTAACTCCCAAACCGCTGCGCAGAAGTCAACCAAACTTCACCCAATAGTGTATTGTATCACAATCTAGTAGTTACATTTGAAAATTTTGTTCTAGGACATTTTGTTTGAACGCAATCATCAAACTTAATTAAAAAAGTCATTTAAGCCTTTTCACAGTGAGATCTATGCGATATGGCCGAGAAATGTAATTTTGATGTTAACTCCCAAACCGCTGCGCAGAAGTCAACCAAACTTCACCCAATAGTGTATTGTATCACAATCTAGTAGTTACATTTGAAAATTTTGTTCTAGGAAATTTTGTTTGAGCGCAATCATCAAACTTAATTAAAAAAGTCATTTAAGCCTTTTCACAGTGAGATCTATGCGATATGGCCGAGAAATGTAATTTTGATAACTCCCAAACCGCTGCGCAGAAGTCAACCAAACTTCACCCATTAGTGTATTTTATCACAATCTAGTAGTTACATGTGGAAATTTGGTTCTAGGACATTTGATTTGAGCGCAATCCTCAAACTTAGGTCAAAAAAGCCATTTAAGCCTTTTCACAGTGAGATCTATGCGATATGGCCGAGAAATGTAATTTTGATGTTAACTCCCAAACCGCTGCGCAGAAGTCAACCAAACTTCACCCAATAGTGTATTGTATCACAATCTAGTAGTTACATTTAAAAATTTTGTTCTAGGACATTTTGTTTGAACGCAATCATCAAACTTAATTAAAAAAGTCATTTAAGCCTTTTCACAGTGAGATCTATGCGATATGGCCGAGAAATGTAATTTTGATGTTAACTCCCAAACCGCTGCGCAGAAGTCAACCAAACTTCACCCATTAGTGTATTGTATCACAATCTAGTAGTTACATGTGGAAATTTGGTTATAGGACATTTGATTTGAGCGCAATTCTCAAACTTAGGTCAAAAAAGCCATTTAAGCCTTTTCACAGTGAGATCTATGCGATATGGCCGAGAAATGTAATATTGATGTTAACTCCCAAACCGCTGCGCAGAAGTCAACCAAACTTCACCCAATAGTGTATTGTATCACAATCTAGTAGTTACATTTGAAAATTTTGTTCTAGGAAATTTTGTTTGAGCGCAATCATCAAACTTAATTAAAAAAGTCATTTAAGCCTTTTCACAGTGAGATCTATGCGATATGGCCGAGAAATGTAATTTTGATGTTAACTCCCAAACCGCTGCGCAGAAGTCAACCAAACTTCACCCATTAGTGTATTTTATCACAATCTAGTAGTTACATGTGGAAATTTGGTTCTAGGACATTTGATTTGAGCGCAATCCTCAAACTTAGGTCAAAAAAGCCATTTAAGCCTTTTCACAGTGAGATCTATGCGATATGGCCGAGAAATGTAATTTTGATGTTCACTCCCAAACCGCTGCGCAGAAGTCAACCAAACTTCACCCAATAGTGTATTGTATCACAATCTAGTAGTTACATTTGAAAATTTTGTTCTAGGAAATTTTGTTTGAGCGCAATCATCAAACTTAATTAAAAAAGTCATTTAAGCCTTTTCACAGTGAGATCTATGCGATATGGCCGAGAAATGTAATTTTGATGTTAACTCCCAAACCGCTGCGCAGAAGTCAACCAAACTTCACCCATTAGTGTATTTTATCACAATCTAGTAGTTACATGTGGAAATTTGGTTCTAGGACATTTGATTTGAGCGCAATCCTCAAACTTAGGTCAAAAAAGCCATTTAAGCCTTTTCACAGTGAGATCTATGCGATATGGCCGAGAAATGTAATTTTGATGTTAACTCCCAAACCGCTGCGCAGAAGTCAACCAAACTTCACCCAATAGTGTATTGTATCACATTCTAGTAGTTACATTTGAAAATTTCGTTCTAGGACATTTGGTTTGAGCGCAATCCTCAAACTTAGGTCAAAAAAGCCATTTAAGCCTTTTCACAGTGAGATCTATGCGATATGGCCGAGAAATGTAATTTTGATGATAACTCCCAAACCGCTGCGCAGAAGTCAACCAAACTTCACCCAATAGTGTATTGTATCACAATCTAGTAGTTACATTTAAAAATTTTGTTCTAGGACATTTTGTTTGAACGCAATCATCAAACTTAATTAAAAAAGTCATTTAAGCCTTTTCACAGTGAGATCTATGCGATATGGCCGAGAAATGTAATTTTGATGTTAACTCCCAAACCGCTGCGCAGAAGTCAACCAAACTTCACCCAATAGTGTATTGTATCACAATCTAGTAGTTACATTTGAAAATTTTGTTCTAGGACATTTGGTTTGAGCGCAATCCTCAAACTTAGGTCAAAAAAGCCATTTAAGCCTTTTCACAGTGAGATCTATGCGATATGGCCGAGAAATGTAATTTTGATGTTAACTCCCAAACCGCTGCGCAGAAGTCAACCAAACTTCACCCATTAGTGTATTTTATCACAATCTAGTAGTTACATGTGGAAATTTGGTTCTAGGACATTTGATTTGAGCGCAATCCTCAAACTTAGGTCAAAAAAGCCATTTAAGCCTTTTCACAGTGAGATCTATGCGATATGGCCGAGAAATGTAATTTTGATGTTAACTCCCAAACCGCTGCGCAGAAGTCAACCAAACTTCACCCAATAGTGTATTGTATCACAATCTAGTAGTTACATTTAAAAAATTTTGTTCTAGGACATTTTGTTTGAACGCAATCATCAAACTTAATTAAAAAAGTCATTTAAGCCTTTTCACAGTGAGATCTATGCGATATGGCCGAGAAATGTAATTTTGATGTTAACTCCCAAATCGCTGCGCAGAAGTCAACCAAACTTCACCCATTAGTGTATTGTATCACAATCTAGTAGTTACATGTGGAAATTTGGTTATAGGACATTTGATTTGAGCGCAATCCTCAAACTTAGGTCAAAAAAGCCATTTAAGCCTTTTCACAGTGAGATCTATGCGATATGGCCGAGAAATGTAATTTTGATGTTAACTCCCAAACCGCTGCGCAGAAGTCAACCAAACTTCACCCAATAGTGTATTGTATCACAATCTAGTAGTTACATTTGAAAATTTTGTTCTAGGAAATTTTGTTTGAGCGCAATCATCAAACTTAATTAAAAAAGTCATTTAAGCCTTTTCACAGTGAGATCTATGCGATATGGCCGAGAAATGTAATTTTGATGTTAACTCCCAAACCGCTGCGCAGAAGTCAACCAAACTTCACCCATTAGTGTATTTTATCACAATCTAGTAGTTACATGTGGAAATTTGGTTCTAGGACATTTGATTTGAGCGCAATCCTCAAACTTAGGTCAAAAAAGCCATTTAAGCCTTTTCACAGTGAGATCTATGCGATATGGCCGAGAAATGTAATTTTGATGTTCACTCCCAAACCCCTGCGCAGAAGTCAACCAAACTTCACCCAATAGTGTATTGTATCACAATCTAGTAGTTACATTTGAAAATTTTGTTCTAGGAAATTTTGTTTGAGCGCAATCATCAAACTTAATTAAAAAAGTCATTTAAGCCTTTTCACAGTGAGATCTATGCGATATGGCCGAGAAATGTAATTTTGATGTTAACTCCCAAACCGCTGCGCAGAAGTCAACCAAACTTCACCCATTAGTGTATTGTATCACAATCTAGTAGTTACATTTGAAAATTTGGTTCTAGGACATTTGGTTTGAGCGCAATCCTCAAACTTAGGTCAAAAAAGCCATTTAAGCCTTTTCACAGTGAGATCTATGCGATATGGCCGAGAAATGTAATTTTGATGTTAACTCCCAAACCGCTGCGCAGAAGTCAACCAAACTTCACCCATTAGTGTATTTTATCACAATCTAGTAGTTACATGTGGAAATTTGGTTCTAGGACATTTGATTTGAGCGCAATCCTCAAACTTAGGTCAAAAAAGCCATTTAAGCCTTTTCACAGTGAGATCTATGCGATATGGCCGAGAAATGTAATTTTGATGTTAACTCCCAAACCGCTGCGCAGAAGTCAACCAAACTTCACCCAATAGTGTATTGTATCACAATCTAGTAGTTACATTTAAAAAATTTTGTTCTAGGACATTTTGTTTGAACGCAATCATCAAACTTAATTAAAAAAGTCATTTAAGCCTTTTCACAGTGAGATCTATGCGATATGGCCGAGAAATGTAATTTTGATGTTAACTCCCAAACCGCTGCGCAGAAGTCAACCAAACTTCACCCATTAGTGTATTGTATCACAATCTAGTAGTTACATGTGGAAATTTGGTTATAGGACATTTGATTTGAGCGCAATCCTCAAACTTAGGTCAAAAAAGCCATTTAAGCCTTTTCACAGTGAGATCTATGCGATATGGCCGAGAAATGTAATTTTGATGTTAACTCCCAAACCGCTGCGCAGAAGTCAACCAAACTTCACCCAATAGTGTATTGTATCACAATCTAGTAGTTACATTTGAAAATTTTGTTCTAGGAAATTTTGTTTGAGCGCAATCATCAAACTTAATTAAAAAAGTCATTTAAGCCTTTTCACAGTGAGATCTATGCGATATGGCCGAGAAATGTAATTTTGATGTTAACTCCCAAACCGCTGCGCAGAAGTCAACCAAACTTCACCCATTAGTGTATTTTATCACAATCTAGTAGTTACATGTGGAAATTTGGTTCTAGGACATTTGATTTGAGCGCAATCCTCAAACTTAGGTCAAAAAAGCCATTTAAGCCTTTTCACAGTGAGATCTATGCGATATGGCCGAGAAATGTAATTTTGATGTTCACTCCCAAACCCCTGCGCAGAAGTCAACCAAACTTCACCCAATAGTGTATTGTATCACAATCTAGTAGTTACATTTGAAAATTTTGTTCTAGGAAATTTTGTTTGAGCGCAATCATCAAACTTAATTAAAAAAGTCATTTAAGCCTTTTCACAGTGAGATCTATGCGATATGGCCGAGAAATGTAATTTTGATGTTAACTCCCAAACCGCTGCGCAGAAGTCAACCAAACTTCACCCATTAGTGTATTGTATCACAATCTAGTAGTTACAAATGGAAATTTGGTTCTAGGACATTTGATTTGAGCGCAATCCTCAAACTTAGGTCAAAAAAGCCATTTAAGCCTTTTCACAGTGAGATCTATGCGATATGGCCGAGAAATGTAATTTTGATGTTAACTCCCAAACCGCTGCGCAGAAGTCAACCAAACTTCACCCAATAGTGTATTGTATCACATTCTAGTAGTTACATTTGAAAATTTCGTTCTAGGACATTTGGTTTGAGCGCAATCCTCAAACTTAGGTCAAAAAAGCCATTTAAGCCTTTTCACAGTGAGATCTATGCGATATGGCCGAGAAATGTAATTTTGATGTTAACTCCCAAACCGCTGCGCAGAAGTCAACCAAACTTCACCCAATAGTGTATTGTATCACAATCTAGTAGTTACATTTGAAAATTTTGTTCTAGGAAATTTTGTTTGAGCGCAATCATCAAACTTAATTAAAAAAGTCATTTAAGCCTTTTCACAGTGAGATCTGTGCGATATGGCCGAGAAATGTAATTTTGATGTTAACTCCCAAACCGCTGCGCAGAAGTTAACCAAACTTCACCCATTAGTGTATTTTATCACAATCTAGTAGTTACATGTGGAAATTTGGTTCTAGGACATTTGATTTGAGCGCAATCCTCAAACTTAGGTCAAAAAAGCCATTTAAGCCTTTTCACAGTGAGATCTATGCGATATGGCCGAGAAATGTAATTTTGATGTTAACTCCCAAACCGCTGCGCAGAAGTCAACCAAACTTCACCCAATAGTGTATTGTATCACATTCTAGTAGTTACATTTGAAAATTTCGTTCTAGGACATTTGGTTTGAGCGCAATCCTCAAACTTAGGTCAAAAAAGCCATTTAAGCCTTTTCACAGTGAGATCTATGCGATATGGCCGAGAAATGTAATTTTGATGTTAACTCCCAAACCGCTGCGCAGAAGTCAACCAAACTTCACCCAATAGTGTATTGTATCACAATCTAGTAGTTACATTTGAAAATTTTGTTCTAGGAAATTTTGTTTGAGCGCAATCATCAAACTTAGGTCAAAAAAGCCATTTAAGCCTTTTCACAGTGAGATCTATGCGATATGGCCGAGAAATGTAATTTTGATGTTAACTCCCAAACCGCTGCGCAGAAGTCAACCAAACTTCACCCAATAGTGTATTGTATCACAATCTAGTAGTTACATTTAAAAATTTTGTTCTAGGACATTTTGTTTGAACGCAATCATCAAACTTAATTAAAAAAGTCATTTAAGCCTTTTCACAGTGAGATCTATGCGATATGGCCGAGAAATGTAATTTTGATGTTAACTCCCAAACCGCTGCGCAGAAGTCAACCAAACTTCACCCATTAGTGTATTGTATCACAATCTAGTAGTTACATGTAGAAATTTTGTTCTAGGACATTTGGTTTGAGCGCAATCCTCAAACTTAGGTCAAAAAAGCCATTTAAGCCTTTTCACAGTGAGATCTATGCGATATGGCCGAGAAATGTAATTTTGATGTTAACTCCCAAACCGCTGCGCAGAAGTCAACCAAACTTCACCCAATAGTGTATTGTATCACAATCTAGTAGTTACATTTGAAAATTTTGTTCTAGGAAATTTTGTTTGAGCGCAATCATCAAACTTAATTAAAAAAGTCATTTAAGCCTTTTCACAGTGAGATCTATGCGATATGGCCGAGAAATGTAATTTTGATGTTAACTCCCAAACCGCTGCGCAGAAGTCAACCAAACTTCACCCAATAGTGTATTGTATCACAATCTAGTAGTTACATTTGAAAATTTTGTTCTAGGACATTTTGTTTGAACGCAATCATCAAACTTAATTAAAAAAGTCATTTAAGCCTTTTCACAGTGAGATCTATGCGATATGGCCGAGAAATGTAATTTTGATGTTAACTCCCAAACCGCTGCGCAGAAGTCAACCAAACTTCACCCAATAGTGTATTGTATCACAATCTAGTAGTTACATTTGAAAATTTTGTTCTAGGACATTTTGTTTGAGCGCAATCCTCAAACTTAGGTCAAAAAAGCCATTTAAGCCTTTTCACAGTGAGATCTATGCGATATGGCCGAGAAATGTAATTTTGATGTTAACTCCCAAACCGCTGCGCAGAAGTCAACCAAACTTCACCCAATAGTGTATTGTATCACAATCTAGTAGTTACATTTGAAAATTTTGTTCTAGGACATTTTGTTTGAACGCAATCATCAAACTTAATTAAAAAAGTCATTTAAGCCTTTTCACAGTGAGATCTATGCGATATGGCCGAGAAATGTAATTTTGATGTTAACTCCCAAACCGCTGCGCAGAAGTCAACCAAACTTCACCCAATAGTGTATTGTATCACAATCTAGTAGTTACATTTGAAAATTTTGTTCTAGGACATTTTGTTTGAACGCAATCATCAAACTTAATTAAAAAAGTCATTTAAGCCTTTTCACAGTGAGATCTATGCGATATGGCCGAGAAATGTAATTTTGATGTTAACTCCCAAACCGCTGCGCAGAAGTCAACCAAACTTCACCCAATAGTGTATTGTATCACAATCTAGTAGTTACATTTGAAAATTTTGTTCTAGGACATTTTGTTTGAGCGCAATCCTCAAACTTAGGTCAAAAAAGCCATTTAAGCCTTTTCACAGTGAGATCTATGCGATATGGCCGAGAAATGTAATTTTGATGTTAACTCCCAAACCGCTGCGCAGAAGTCAACCAAACTTCACCCAATAGTGTATTGTATCACAATCTAGTAGTTACATTTGAAAATTTTGTTCTAGGACATTTTGTTTGAACGCAATCATCAAACTTAATTAAAAAAGTCATTTAAGCCTTTTCACAGTGAGATCTATGCGATATGGCCGAGAAATGTAATTTTGATGTTAACTCCCAAACCGCTGCGCAGAAGTCAACCAAACTTCACCCAATAGTGTATTGTATCACAATCTAGTAGTTACATTTGAAAATTTTGTTCTAGGAAATTTTGTTTGAGCGCAATCATCAAACTTAATTAAAAAAGTCATTTAAGCCTTTTCACAGTGAGATCTATGCGATATGGCCGAGAAATGTAATTTTGATGTTAACTCCCAAACCGCTGCGCAGAAGTCAACCAAACTTCACCCATTAGTGTATTTTATCACAATCTAGTAGTTACATGTGGAAATTTGGTTCTAGGACATTTGATTTGAGCGCAATCCTCAAACTTAGGTCAAAAAAGCCATTTAAGCCTTTTCACAGTGAGATCTATGCGATATGGCCGAGAAATGTAATTTTGATGTTAACTCCCAAACCGCTGCGCAGAAGTCAACCAAACTTCACCCAATAGTGTATTGTATCACAATCTAGTAGTTACATTTAAAAATTTTGTTCTAGGACATTTTGTTTGAACGCAATCATCAAACTTAATTAAAAAAGTCATTTAAGCCTTTTCACAGTGAGATCTATGCGATATGGCCGAGAAATGTAATTTTGATGTTAACTCCCAAACCGCTGCGCAAAAGTCAACCAAACTTCACCCATTAGTGTATTGTATCACAATCTAGTAGTTACATGTGGAAATTTGGTTATAGGACATTTGATTTGAGCGCAATTCTCAAACTTAGGTCAAAAAAGCCATTTAAGCCTTTTCACAGTGAGATCTATGCGATATGGCCGAGAAATGTAATATTGATGTTAACTCCCAAACCGCTGCGCAGAAGTCAACCAAACTTCACCCAATAGTGTATTGTATCACAATCTAGTAGTTACATTTGAAAATTTTGTTCTAGGAAATTTTGTTTGAGCGCAATCATCAAACTTAATTAAAAAAGTCATTTAAGCCTTTTCACAGTGAGATCTATGCGATATGGCCGAGAAATGTAATTTTGATGTTAACTCCCAAACCGCTGCGCAGAAGTCAACCAAACTTCACCCATTAGTGTATTTTATCACAATCTAGTAGTTACATGTGGAAATTTGGTTCTAGGACATTTGATTTGAGCGCAATCCTCAAACTTAGGTCAAAAAAGCCATTTAAGCCTTTTCACAGTGAGATCTATGCGATATGGCCGAGAAATGTAATTTTGATGTTCACTCCCAAACCGCTGCGCAGAAGTCAACCAAACTTCACCCAATAGTGTATTGTATCACAATCTAGTAGTTACATTTGAAAATTTTGTTCTAGGAAATTTTGTTTGAGCGCAATCATCAAACTTAATTAAAAAAGTCATTTAAGCCTTTTCACAGTGAGATCTATGCGATATGGCCGAGAAATGTAATTTTGATGTTAACTCCCAAACCGCTGCGCAGAAGTCAACCAAACTTCACCCATTAGTGTATTTTATCACAATCTAGTAGTTACATGTGGAAATTTGGTTCTAGGACATTTGATTTGAGCGCAATCCTCAAACTTAGGTCAAAAAAGCCATTTAAGCCTTTTCACAGTGAGATCTATGCGATATGGCCGAGAAATGTAATTTTGATGTTAACTCCCAAACCGCTGCGCAGAAGTCAACCAAACTTCACCCAATAGTGTATTGTATCACATTCTAGTAGTTACATTTGAAAATTTCGTTCTAGGACATTTGGTTTGAGCGCAATCCTCAAACTTAGGTCAAAAAAGCCATTTAAGCCTTTTCACAGTGAGATCTATGCGATATGGCCGAGAAATGTAATTTTGATGATAACTCCCAAACCGCTGCGCAGAAGTCAACCAAACTTCACCCAATAGTGTATTGTATCACAATCTAGTAGTTACATTTGAAAATTTTGTTCTAGGAAATTTTGTTTGAACGCAATCATCAAACTTAATTAAAAAAGTCATTTAAGCCTTTTCACAGTGAGATCTATGCGATATGGCCGAGAAATGTAATTTTGATGTTAACTCCCAAACCGCTGCGCAGAAGTCAACCAAACTTCACCCAATAGTGTATTGTATCACAATCTAGTAGTTACATTTGAAAATTTTGTTCTAGGACATTTTGTTTGAGCGCAATCCTCAAACTTAGGTCAAAAAAGCCATTAAAGCCTTTTCACAGTGAGATCTATGCGATATGGCCGAGAAATGTAATATTGATGTTAACTCCCAAACCGCTGCGCAGAAGTCAACCAAACTTCACCCAATAGTGTATTGTATCACAATCTAGTAGTTACATTTGAAAATTTTGTTCTAGGAAATTTTGTTTGAGCGCAATCATCAAACTTAATTAAAAAAGTCATTTAAGCCTTTTCACAGTGAGATCTATGCGATATGGCCGAGAAATGTAATTTTGATGTTAACTCCCAAACCGCTGCGCAGAAGTCAACCAAACTTCACCCATTAGTGTATTTTATCACAATCTAGTAGTTACATGTGGAAATTTGGTTCTAGGACATTTGATTTGAGCGCAATCCTCAAACTTAGGTCAAAAAAGCCATTTAAGCCTTTTCACAGTGAGATCTATGCGATATGGCCGAGAAATGTAATTTTGATGTTCACTCCCAAACCGCTGCGCAGAAGTCAACCAAACTTCACCCAATAGTGTATTGTATCACAATCTAGTAGTTACATTTGAAAATTTTGTTCTAGGAAATTTTGTTTGAGCGCAATCATCAAACTTAATTAAAAAAGTCATTTAAGCCTTTTCACAGTGAGATCTATGCGATATGGCCGAGAAATGTAATTTTGATGTTAACTCCCAAACCGCTGCGCAGAAGTCAACCAAACTTCACCCATTAGTGTATTTTATCACAATCTAGTAGTTACATGTGGAAATTTGGTTCTAGGACATTTGATTTGAGCGCAATCCTCAAACTTAGGTCAAAAAAGCCATTTAAGCCTTTTCACAGTGAGATCTATGCGATATGGCCGAGAAATGTAATTTTGATGTTAACTCCCAAACCGCTGCGCAGAAGTCAACCAAACTTCACCCAATAGTGTATTGTATCACATTCTAGTAGTTACATTTGAAAATTTCGTTCTAGGACATTTGGTTTGAGCGCAATCCTCAAACTTAGGTCAAAAAAGCCATTTAAGCCTTTTCACAGTGAGATCTATGCGATATGGCCGAGAAATGTAATTTTGATGATAACTCCCAAACCGCTGCGCAGAAGTCAACCAAACTTCACCCAATAGTGTATTGTATCACAATCTAGTAGTTACATTTGAAAATTTTGTTCTAGGACATTTTGTTTGAACGCAATCATCAAACTTAATTAAAAAAGTCATTTAAGCCTTTTCACAGTGAGATCTATGCGATATGGCCGAGAAATGTAATTTTGATGTTAACTCCCAAACCGCTGCGCAGAAGTCAACCAAACTTCACCCAATAGTGTATTGTATCACAATCTAGTAGTTACATTTTGAAAATTTTGTTCTAGGACATTTGGTTTGAGCGCAATCCTCAAACTTAGGTCAAAAAAGCCATTTAAGCCTTTTCACAGTGAGATCTATGCGATATGGCCGAGAAATGTAATTTTGATGTTAACTCCCAAACCGCTGCGCAGAAGTCAACCAAACTTCACCCAATAGTGTATTGTATCACATTCTAGTAGTTACATTTTAAAATTTCGTTCTAGGACATTTGGTTTGAGCGCAATCCTCAAACTTAGGTCAAAAAAGCCATTTAAGCCTTTTCACAGTGAGATCTATGCGATATGGCCGAGAAATGTAATTTTGATGTTAACTCCCAAACCGCTGCGCAGAAGTCAACCAAACTTCACCCAATAGTGTATTGTATCACAATCTAGTAGTTACATTTGAAAATTTTGTTCTAGGAAATTTTGTTTGAGCGCAATCATCAAACTTAGGTCAAAAAAGCCATTTAAGCCTTTTCACAGTGAGATCTATGCGATATGGCCGAGAAATGTAATTTTGATGTTAACTCCCAAACCGCTGCGCAGAAGTCAACCAAACTTCACCCAATAGTGTATTGTATCACAATCTAGTAGTTACATTTAAAAATTTTGTTCTAGGACATTTTGTTTGAACGCATTCATCAAACTTAATTAAAAAAGTCATTTAAGCCTTTTCACAGTGAGATCTATGCGATATGGCCGAGAAATGTAATTTTGATGTTAACTCCCAAACTGCTGCGCAGAAGTCAACCAAACTTCACCCATTAGTGTATTGTATCACAATCTAGTAGTTACATGTGGAAATTTGGTTATAGGACATTTGATTTGAGCGCAATCCTCAAACTTAGGTCAAAAAAGCCATTTAAGCCTTTTCACAGTGAGATCTATGCGATATGGCCGAGAAATGTAATTTTGATGTTAACTCCCAAACCGCTGCGCAGAAGTCAACCAAACTTCACCCAATAGTGTATTGTATCACAATCTAGTAGTTACATTTGAAAATTTTGTTCTAGGAAATTTTGTTTGAGCGCAATCATCAAACTTAATTAAAAAAGTCATTTAAGCCTTTTCACAGTGAGATCTATGCGATATGGCCGAGAAATGTAATTTTGATGTTAACTCCCAAACCGCTGCGCAGAAGTCAACCAAACTTCACCCATTAGTGTATTTTATCACAATCTAGTAGTTACATGTGGAAATTTGGTTCTAGGACATTTGATTTGAGCGCAATCCTCAAACTTAGGTCAAAAAAGCCATTTAAGCCTTTTCACAGTGAGATCTATGCGATATGGCCGAGAAATGTAATTTTGATGTTAACTCCCAAACCGCTGCGCAGAAGTCAACCAAACTTCACCCAATAGTGTATTGTATCACATTCTAGTAGTTACATTTGAAAATTTCGTTCTAGGACATTTGGTTTGAGCGCAATCCTCAAACTTAGGTCAAAAAAGCCATTTAAGACTTTTCACAGTGAGATCTATGCGATATGGCCGAGAAATGTAATTTTGATGTTAACTCCCAAACCGCTGCGCAGAAGTCAACCAAACTTCACCCAATAGTGTATTGTATCACAATCTAGTAGTTACATTTGAAAATTTTGTTCTAGGACATTTTGTTTGAACGCAATCATCAAACTTAATTAAAAAAGTCATTTAAGCCTTTTCACAGTGAGATCTATGCGATATGGCCGAGAAATGTAATTTTGATGTTAACTCCCAAACCGCTGCGCAGAAGTCAACCAAACTTCACCCAATAGTGTATTGTATCACAATCTAGTAGTTACATTTGAAAATTTTGTTCTAGGACATTTTGTTTGAGCGCAATCCTCAAACTTAGGTCAAAAAAGCCATTTAAGCCTTTTCACAGTGAGATCTATGCGATATGGCCGAGGAATGTAATTTTGATGTTAACTCCCAAACCGCTGCGCAGAAGTCAACCAAACTTCACCCAATAGTGTATTGTATCACAATCTAGTAGTTACATTTGAAAATTTTGTTCTAGGACATTTTGTTTGAACGCAATCATCAAACTTAATTAAAAAAGTCATTTAAGCCTTTTCACAGTGAGATCTATGCGATGTGGCCGAGAAATGTAATTTTGATGTTAACTCCCAAACCGCTGCGCAGAAGTCAACCAAACTTCACCCAATAGTGTATTGTATCACAATCTAGTAGTTACATTTGAAAATTTTGTTCTAGGACATTTTGTTTGAAAGCAATCATCAAACTTAATTAAAAAAGTCATTTAAGCCTTTTCACAGTGAGATCTATGCGATATGGCCGAGAAATGTAATTTTGATGTTAACTCCCAAACCGCTGCGCAGAAGTCAACCAAACTTCACCCAATAGTGTATTGTATCACAATCTAGTAGTTACATTTGAAAATTTTGTTCTAGGACATTTTGTTTGAGCGCAATCCTCAAACTTAGGTCAAAAAAGCCATTTAAGCCTTTTCACAGTGAGATCTATGCGATATGGCCGAGAAATGTAATTTTGATGTTAACTCCCAAACCGCTGCGCAGAAGTCAACCAAACTTCACCCAATAGTGTATTGTATCACAATCTAGTAGTTACATTTGAAAATTTTGTTCTAGGACATTTTGTTTGAACGCAATCATCAAACTTAATTAAAAAAGTCATTTAAGCCTTTTCACAGTGAGATCTATGCGATATGGCCGAGAAATGTAATTTTGATGTTAACTCCCAAACCGCTGCGCAGAAGTCAACCAAACTTCACCCAATAGTGTATTGTATCACAATCTAGTAGTTACATTTGAAAATTTTGTTCTAGGAAATTTTGTTTGAGCGCAATCATCAAACTTAATTAAAAAAGTCATTTAAGCCTTTTCACAGTGAGATCTATGCGATATGGCCGAGAAATGTAATTTTGATGTTAACTCCCAAACCGCTGCGCAGAAGTCAACCAAACTTCACCCATTAGTGTATTTTATCACAATCTAGTAGTTACATGTGGAAATTTGGTTCTAGGACATTTGATTTGAGCGCAATCCTCAAACTTAGGTCAAAAAAGCCATTTAAGCCTTTTCACAGTGAGATCTATGCGATATGGCCGAGAAATGTAATTTTGATGTTAACTCCCAAACCGCTGCGCAGAAGTCAACCAAACTTCACCCAATAGTGTATTGTATCACAATCTAGTAGTTACATTTAAAAATTTTGTTCTAGGACATTTTGTTTGAACGCAATCATCAAACTTAATTAAAAAAGTCATTTAAGCCTTTTCACAGTGAGATCTATGCGATATGGCCGAGAAATGTAATTTTGATGTTAACTCCCAAACCGCTGCGCAGAAGTCAACCAAACTTCACCCATTAGTGTATTGTATCACAATCTAGTAGTTACATGTGGAAATTTGGTTATAGGACATTTGATTTGAGCGCAATTCTCAAACTTAGGTCAAAAAAGCCATTTAAGCCTTTTCACAGTGAGATCTATGCGATATGGCCGAAAAATGTAATATTGATGTTAACTCCCAAACCGCTGCGCAGAAGTCAACCAAACTTCACCCAATAGTGTATTGTATCACAATCTAGTAGTTACATTTGAAAATTTTGTTCTAGGAAATTTTGTTTGAGCGCAATCATCAAACTTAATTAAAAAAGTCATTTAAGCCTTTTCACAGTGAGATCTATGCGATATGGCCGAGAAATGTAATTTTGATGTTAACTCCCAAACCGCTGCGCAGAAGTCAACCAAACTTCACCCATTAGTGTATTTTATCACAATCTAGTAGTTACATGTGGAAATTTGGTTCTAGGACATTTGATTTGAGCGCAATCCTCAAACTTAGGTCAAAAAAGCCATTTAAGCCTTTTCACAGTGAGATCTATGCGATATGGCCGAGAAATGTAATTTTGATGTTAACTCCCAAACCGCTGCGCAGAAGTCAACCAAACTTCACCCAATAGTGTATTGTATCACATTCTAGTAGTTACATTTGAAAATTTCGTTCTAGGACATTTGGTTTGAGCGCAATCCTCAAACTTAGGTCAAAAAAGCCATTTAAGCCTTTTCACAGTGAGATCTATGCGATATGGCCGAGAAATGTAATTTTGATGATAACTCCCAAACCGCTGCGCAGAAGTCAACCAAACTTCACCCAATAGTGTATTGTATCACAATCTAGTAGTTACATTTGAAAATTTTGTTCTAGGACATTTTGTTTGAACGCAATCATCAAACTTAATTAAAAAAGTCATTTAAGCCTTTTCACAGTGAGATCTATGCGATATGGCCGAGAAATGTAATTTTGATGTTAACTCCCAAACCGCTGCGCAGAAGTCAACCAAACTTCACCCAATAGTGTATTGTATCACAATCTAGTAGTTACATTTGAAAATTTTGTTCTAGGACATTTTGTTTGAGCGCAATCCTCAAACTTAGGTCAAAAAAGCCATTAAAGCCTTTTCACAGTGAGATCTATGCGATATGGCCGAGAAATGTAATTTTGATGTTAACTCCCAAACCGCTGCGCAGAAGTCAACCAAACTTCACCCAATAGTGTATTCTATCACAATCTAGTAGTTACATTTGAAAATTTTGTTCTAGGACATTTTGTTTGAACGCAATCATCAAACTTAATTAAAAAAGTCATTTAAGCCTTTTCACAGTGAGATCTATGCGATATGGCCGAGAAATGTAATTTTGATGTTAACTCCCAAACCGCTGCGCAGAAGTCAACCAAACTTCACCCAATAGTGTATTGTATCACAATCTAGTAGTTACATTTGAAAATTTTGTTCTAGGAAATTTTGTTTGAGCGCAATCATCAAACTTAATTAAAAAAGTCATTTAAGCCTTTTCACAGTGAGATCTATGCGATATGGCCGAGAAATGTAATTTTGATGTTAACTCCCAAACCGCTGCGCAGAAGTAAACCAAACTTCACCCATTAGTGTATTGTATCACAATCTAGTAGTTACATGTGGAAATTTGGTTCTAGGACATTTGATTTGAGCGCAATCCTCAAACTTAGGTCAAAAAAGCCATTTAAGCCTTTTCAAAGTGAGATCTATGCGATATGGCCGAGAAATGTAATTTTGATGTTAACTCCCAAACCGCTGCGCAGAAGTCAACCAAACTTCACCCAATAGTGTATTGTATCACATTCTAGTAGTTACATTTGAAAATTTCGTTCTAGGACATTTGGTTTGAGCGCAATTATTAAACTTAGGTCAAAAAAGCCATTTAAGCCTTTTCACAGTGAGATCTATGCGATATGGCCGAGAAATGTAATTTTGATGTTAACTCCCAAACCGCTGCGCAGAAGTAAACCAAACTTCACCCATTAGTGTATTGTATCACAATCTAGTAGTTACATGTGGAAATTTGGTTCTAGGACATTTGATTTTAGCGCCATCCTCAAACTTAGGTCAAAAAAGCCATTTAAGCCTTTTCACAGTGAGATCTATGCGATATGGCCGAGAAATGTAATTTTGATGTTAACTCCCAAACCGCTGCGCAGAAGTCAACCAAACTTCACCCAATAGTGTATTGTATCACAATCTAGTAGTTACATTTGAAAATTTTGTTCTAGGAAATTTTGTTTGAGCGCAATCATCAAACTTAATTAAAAAAGTCATTTAAGCCTTTTCACAGTGAGATCTATGCGATATGGCCGAGAAATGTAATTTTGATGTTAACTCCCAAACCGCTGCGCAAAAGTCAACCAAACTTCACCCATTAGTGTATTGTATCACAATCTAGTAGTTACATGTGGAAATTTGGTTCTTGGACATTTGATTTGAGCGCAATCCTCAAACTTAGGTCAAAAAAGCCATTTAAGCCTTTTCACAGTGAGATCTATGCGATATGGCCGAGAAATGTAATTTTGATGTTAACTCCCAAACCGCTGCGCAGAAGTCAACCAAACTTCACCCAATAGTGTATTGTATCACATTCTAGTAGTTACATTTTAAAATTTCGTTCTAGGACATTTGGTTTGAGCGCAATTATTAAACTTAGGTCAAAAAAGCCATTTAAGCCTTTTCACAGTGAGATCTATGCGATATGGCCGAGAAATGTAATTTTGATGTTAACTCCCAAACCGCTGCGCAGAAGTCAACCAAACTTCACCCAATAGTGTATTGTATCACAATCTAGTAGTTACATTTGAAAATTTTGTTCTAGGACATTTTGTTTGAATGCAATCATCAAATTTAATTAAAAAAGTCATTTAAGCCTTTTCACAGTGAGATCTATGCGATATGGCCGAGAAATGTAATTTTGATGTTAACTCCCAAACCGCTGCGCAGAAGTCAACCAAACTTCACCCAATAGTGTATTGTATCACATTCTAGTAGTTACATTTTAAAATTTCGTTCAAGGACATTTGGTTTGAGCGCAATTATTAAACTTAGGTCAAAAAAGCCATTTAAGCCTTTTCACAGTGAGATCTATGCGATATGGCCGAGAAATGTAATTTTGATGTTAACTCCCAAACCGCTGCGCAGAAGTAAACCAAACTTCACCCATTAGTGTATTGTATCACAATCTAGTAGTTACATGTGGAAATTTGGTTCTAGGACATTTGATTTGAGCGCAATCCTCAAACTTAGGTCAAAAAAGCCATTTAAGCCTTTTCACAGTGAGATCTATGCGATATGGCCGAGAAATGTAATTTTGATGTTAACTCCCAAACCGCTGCGCAGAAGTCAACCAAATTTCACCCAATAGTGTATTGTATCACATTCTAGTAGTTACATTTGAAAATTTCGTTCTAGGACATTTGGTTTGAGCGCAATTATTAAACTTAGGTCAAAAAAGCCATTTAAGCCTTTTCACAGTGAGATCTATGCGATATGGCCGAGAAATGTAATTTTGATGTTAACTCCCAAACCGCTGCGCAGAAGTAAACCAAACTTCACCCATTAGTGTATTGTATCACAATCTAGTAGTTACATGTGGAAATTTGGTTCTAGGACATTTGATTTTAGCGCAATCCTCAAACTTAGGTCAAAAAAGCCATTTAAGCCTTTTCACAGTGAGATCTATGCGATATGGCCGAGAAATGTAATTTTGATGTTAACTCCCAAACCGCTGCGCAGAAGTCAACCAAACTTCACCCAATAGTGTATTGTATCACAATCTAGTAGTTACATTTGAAAATTTTGTTTTAGGAAATTTTGTTTGAGCGCAATCATCAAACTTAATTAAAAAAGTCATTTAAGCCTTTTCACAGTGAGATCTATGCGATATGGCCGAGAAATGTAATTTTGATGTTAACTCCCAAACCGCTGCGCAGAAGTCAACCAAACTTCACCCAATAGTGTATTGTATCACAATCTAGTAGTTACATTTGAAAATTTTGTTCTAGGACATTTTGTTTGAACGCAATCATCAAACTTAATTAAAAAAGTCATTTAAGCCTTTTCACAGTGAGATCTATGCGATATGGCCGAGAAATGTAATTTTGATGTTAACTCCCAAACCGCTGCGCAGAAGTCAACCAAACTTCACCCAATAGTGTATTCTATCACAATCTAGTAGTTACATTTAAAAATTTTGTTCTAGGACATTTTGTTTGAGCGCAATCCTCAAACTTAGGTCAAAAAAGCCATTTAAGCCTTTTCACAGTGAGATCTATGCGATATGGCCGAGAAATGTAATTTTGATGTTAACTCCCAAACCGCTGCGCAGAAGTCAACCAAACTTCACCCAATAGTGTATTGTATCACAATCTAGTAGTTACATTTGAAAAATTTGTTCTAGGACATTTTGTTTGAACGCAATCATCAAACTTAATTAAAAAAGTCATTTAAGCCTTTTCACAGTGAGATCTATGCGATATGGCCGAGAAATGTAATTTTGATGTTAACTCCCAAACCGCTGCGCAGAAGTCAACCAAACTTCACCCAATAGTGTATTGTATCACAATCTAGTAGTTACATTTGAAAATTTTGTTCTAGAAAATTTTGTTTGAGCGCAATCATCAAACTTAATTAAAAAAGTCATTTAAGCCTTTTCACAGTGAGATCTATGCGATATGGCCGAGAAATGTAATTTTGATGTTAACTCCCAAACCGCTGCGCAGAAGTCAACCAAACTTCACCCATTAGTGTATTTTATCACAATCTAGTAGTTACATGTGGAAATTTGGTTCTAGGACATTTGATTTGAGCGCAATCCTCAAACTTAGGTCAAAAAAGCCATTTAAGCCTTTTCACAGTGAGATCTATGCGATATGGCCGAGAAATGTAATTTTGATGTTCACTCCCAAACCGCTGCGCAGAAGTCAACCAAACTTCACCCAATAGTGTATTGTATCACAATCTAGTAGTTACATTTAAAAATTTTGTTCTAGGACATTTTGTTTGAACGCAATCATCAAACTTAATTAAAAAAGTCATTTAAGCCTTTTCACAGTGAGATCTATGCGATATGGCCGAGAAATGTAATTTTGATGTTAACTCCCAAACCGCTGCGCAGAAGTCAACCAAACTTCACCCATTAGTGTATTGTATCACAATCTAGTAGTTACATGTGGAAATTTGGTTATAGGACATTTGATTTGAGCGCAATCCTCAAACTTAGATCAAAAAAGCCATTTAAGCCTTTTCACAGTGAGATCTATGCGATATGGCCGAGAAATGTAATTTTGATGTTAACTCCCAAACCGCTGCGCAGAAGTCAACCAAACTTCACCCAATAGTGTATTGTATCACAATCTAGTAGTTACATTTGAAAATTTTGTACTAGGAAATTTTGTTTGAGCGCAATCATCAAACTTAATTAAAAAAGTCATTTAAGCCTTTTCACAGTGAGATCTATGCGATATGGCCGAGAAATGTAATTTTGATGTTAACTCCCAAACCGCTGCGCAGAAGTCAACCAAACTTCACCCATTAGTGTATTTTATCACAATCTAGTAGTTACATGTGGAAATTTGGTTCTAGGACATTTGATTTGAGCGCAATCCTCAAACTTAGGTCAAAAAAGCCATTTAAGCCTTTTCACAGTGAGATCTATGCGATATGGCCGAGAAATGTAATTTTGATGTTAACTCCCAAACCGCTGCGCAGAAGTCAACCAAACTTCACCCAATAGTGTATTGTATCACATTCTAGTAGTTACATTTGAAAATTTCGTTCTAGGACATTTGGTTTGAGCGCAATCCTCAAACTTAGGTCAAAAAAGCCATTTAAGCCTTTTCACAGTGAGATCTATGCGATATGGCCGAGAAATGTAATTTTGATGTTAACTCCCAAACCGCTGCGCAGAAGTCAACCAAACTTCACCCAATAGTGTATTGTATCACAATCTAGTAGTTACATTTGAAAATTTTGTTCTAGGACATTTTGTTTGAACGCAATCATCAAACTTAATTAAAAAAGTCATTTAAGCCTTTTCACAGTGAGATCTATGCGATATGGCCGAGAAATGTAATTTTGATGTTTACTCCCAAACCGCTGCGCAGAAGTCAACCAAACTTCACCCAATAGTGTATTGTATCACAATCTAGTAGTTACATTTGAAAATTTTGTTCTAGGACATTTTGTTTGAGCGCAATCCTCAAACTTAGGTCAAAAAAGCCATTTAAGCCTTTTCACAGTGAGATCTATGCGATATGGCCGAGAAATGTAATTTTGATGTTAACTCCCAAACCGCTGCGCAGAAGTCAACCAAACTTCACCCAATAGTGTATTGTATCACAATCTAGTAGTTACATTTGAAAATTTTGTTCTAGGACATTTTGTTTGAACGCAATCATCAAACTTAATTAAAAAAGTCATTTAAGCCTTTTCACAGTGAGATCTATGCGATATGGCCGAGAAATGTAATTTTGATGTTAATTCCCAAACCGCTGCGCAGAAGTCAACCAAACTTCACCCAATAGTGTATTGTATCACAATCTAGTAGTTACATTTGAAAATTTTGTTCTAGGAAATTTTGTTTGAGCGCAATCATCAAACTTAATTAAAAAAGTCATTTAAGCCTTTTCACAGTGAGATCTATGCGATATGGCCGAGAAATGTAATTTTGATGTTAACTCCCAAACCGCTGCGCAGAAGTCAACCAAACTTCACCCATTAGTGTATTTTATCACAATCTAGTAGTTACATGTGGAAATTTGGTTCTAGGACATTTGATTTGAGCGCAATCCTCAAACTTAGGTCAAAAAAGCCATTTAAGCCTTTTCACAGTGAGATCTATGCGATATGGCCGAGAAATGTAATTTTGATGTTAACTCCCAAACCGCTGCGCAGAAGTCAACCAAACTTCACCCAATAGTGTATTGTATCACAATCTAGTAGTTACATTTAAAAATTTTGTTCTAGGACATTTTGTTTGAACGCAATCATCAAACTTAATTAAAAAAGTCATTTAAGCCTTTTCACAGTGAGATCTATGCGATATGGCCGAGAAATGTAATTTTGATGTTAACTCCCAAACCGCTGCGCAGAAGTCAACCAAACTTCACCCATTAGTGTATTGTATCACAATCTAGTAGTTACATGTGGAAATTTGGTTCTAGGACATTTGATTTGAGCGCAATCCTCAAACTTAGGTCAAAAAAGCCATTTAAGCCTTTTCACAGTGAGATCTATGCGATATGGCCGAGAAATGTAATTTTGATGTTAACTCCCAAACCGCTGCGCAGAAGTAAACCAAACTTCACCCAATAGTGTATTGTATCACAATCTAGTAGTTACATTTGAAAATTTTGTTCTAGGAAATTTTGTTTGAGCGCAATCATCAAACTTAATTAAAAAAGTCATTTAAGCCTTTTCACAGTGAGATCTATGCGATATGGCCGAGAAATGTAATTTTGATGTTAACTCCCAAACCGCTGCGCAGAAGTCAACCAAACTTCACCCAATAGTGTATTGTATCACAATCTAGTAGTTACATTTGAAAATTTTGTTCTAGGACATTTTGTTTGAACGCAATCATCAAACTTAATTAAAAAAGTCATTTAAGCCTTTTCACAGTGAGATCTATGCGATATGGCCGAGAAATGTAATTTTGATGTTTACTCCCAAACCGCTGCGCAGAAGTCAACCAAACTTCACCCAATAGTGTATTGTATCACAATCTAGTAGTTACATTTGAAAATTTTGTTCTAGGACATTTTGTTTGAGCGCAATCCTCAAACTTAGGTCAAAAAAGCCATTTAAGCCTTTTCACAGTGAGATCTATGCGATATGGCCGAGAAATGTAATTTTGATGTTAACTCCCAAACCGCTGCGCAGAAGTCAACCAAACTTCACCCAATAGTGTATTGTATCACAATCTAGTAGTTACATTTGAAAATTTTGTTCTAGGACATTTTGTTTGAACGCAATCATCAAACTTAATTAAAAAAGTCATTTAAGCCTTTTCACAGTGAGATCTATGCGATATGGCCGAGAAATGTAATTTTGATGTTAACTCCCAAACCGCTGCGCAGAAGTCAACCAAACTTCACCCAATAGTGTATTGTATCACAATCTAGTAGTTACATTTGAAAATTTTGTTCTAGGAAATTTTGTTTGAGCGCAATCATCAAACTTAATTAAAAAAGTCATTTAAGCCTTTTCACAGTGAGATCTATGCGATATGGCCGAGAAATGTAATTTTGATGTTAACTCCCAAACCGCTGCGCAGAAGTCAACCAAACTTCACCCATTAGTGTATTTTATCACAATCTAGTAGTTACATGTGGAAATTTGGTTCTAGGACATTTGATTTGAGCGCAATCCTCAAACTTAGGTCAAAAAAGCCATTTAAGCCTTTTCACAGTGAGATCTATGCGATATGGCCGAGAAATGTAATTTTGATGTTAACTCCCAAACCGCTGCGCAGAAGTCAACCAAACTTCACCCAATAGTGTATTGTATCACAATCTAGTAGTTACATTTAAAAATTTTGTTCTAGGACATTTTGTTTGAACGCAATCATCAAACTTAATTAAAAAAGTCATTTAAGCCTTTTCACAGTGAGATCTATGCGATATGGCCGAGAAATGTAATTTTGATGTTAACTCCCAAACCGCTGCGCAGAAGTCAACCAAACTTCACCCATTAGTGTATTGTATCACAATCTAGTAGTTACATGTGGAAATTTGGTTATAGGACATTTGATTTGAGCGCAATCCTCAAACTTAGGTCAAAAAAGCCATTTAAGCCTTTTCACAGTGAGATCTATGCGATATGGCCGAGAAATGTAATTTTGATGTTAACTCCCAAACCGCTGCGCAGAAGTAAACCAAACTTCACCCAATAGTGTATTGTATCACAATCTAGTAGTTACATTTGAAAATTTTGTTCTAGGAAATTTTGTTTGAGCGCAATCATCAAACTTAATTAAAAAAGTCATTTAAGCCTTTTCACAGTGAGATCTATGCGATATGGCCGAGAAATGTAATTTTGATGTTAACTCCCAAACCGCTGCGCAGAAGTCAACCAAACTTCACCCATTAGTGTATTGTATCACAATCTAGTAGTTACATGTGAAAATTTGGTTCTAGGACATTTGATTTGAGCGCAATCCTCAAACTTAGGTCAAAAAAGCCATTTAAGCCTTTTCACAGTGAGATCTATGCGATATGGCCGAGAAATGTAATTTTGATGTTCACTCCCAAACCGCTGCGCAGAAGTCAACCAAACTTCACCCAATAGTGTATTGTATCACAATCTAGTAGTTACATTTGAAAATTTTGTTCTAGGAAATTTTGTTTGAGCGCAATCATCAAACTTAATTAAAAAAGTCATTTAAGCCTTTTCACAGTGAGATCTATGCGATATGGCCGAGAAATGTAATTTTGATGTTAACTCCCAAACCGCTGCGCAGAAGTCAACCAAACTTCACCCATTAGTGTATTTTATCACAATCTAGTAGTTACAAATGGAAATTTGGTTCTAGGACATTTGATTTGAGCGCAATCCTCAAACTTAGGTCAAAAAAGCCATTTAAGCCTTTTCACAGTGTGATCTATGCGATATGGCCGAGAAATGTAATTTTGATGTTAACTCCCAAACCGCTGCGCAGAAGTCAACCAAACTTCACCCAATAGTGTATTGTATCACAATCTAGTAGTTACATTTGAAAATTTTGTTCTAGGAAATTTTGTTTGAGCGCAATCATCAAACTTAATTAAAAAAGTCATTTAAGCCTTTTCACAGTGAGATCTATGCGATATGGCCGAGAAATGTAATTTTGATGTTAACTCCCAAACCGCTGCGCAGAAGTTAACCAAACTTCACCCATTAGTGTATTTTATCACAATCTAGTAGTTACATGTGGAAATTTGGTTCTAGGACATTTGATTTGAGCGCAATCCTCAAACTTAGGTCAAAAAAGCCATTTAAGCCTTTTCACAGTGAGATCTATGCGATATGGCCGAGAAATGTAATTTTGATGTTAACTCCCAAACCGCTGCGCAGAAGTCAACCAAACTTCACCCAATAGTGTATTGTATCACATTCTAGTAGTTACATTTGAAAATTTCGTTCTAGGACATTTGGTTTGAGCGCAATCCTCAAACTTAGGTCAAAAAAGCCATTTAAGCCTTTTCACAGTGAGATCTATGCGATATGGCCGAGAAATGTAATTTTGATGTTAACTCCCAAACCGCTGCGCAGAAGTCAACCAAACTTCACCCAATAGTGTATTGTATCACAATCTAGTAGTTACATTTGAAAATTTTGTTCTAGGAAATTTTGTTTGAGCGCAATCCTCAAACTTAGGTCAAAAAAGCCATTTAAGCCTTTTCACAGTGAGATCTATGCGATATGGCCGAGAAATGTAATTTTGATGTTAACTCCCAAACCGCTGCGCAGAAGTCAACCAAACTTCACCCAATAGTGTATTGTATCACAATCTAGTAGTTACATTTAAAAATTTTGTTCTAGGACATTTTGTTTGAACGCAATCATCAAACTTAATTAAAAAAGTCATTTAAGCCTTTTCACAGTGAGATCTATGCGATATGGCCGAGAAATGTAATTTTGATGTTAACTCCCAAACCGCTGCGCAGAAGAAAACCAAACTTCACCCATTAGTGTATTGTATCACAATCTAGTAGTTACATGTGGAAATTTGGTTATAGGACATTTGATTTGAGCGCAATCCTCAAACTTAGGTCAAAAAAGCCATTTAAGCCTTTTCACAGTGAGATCTATGCGATATGGCCGAGAAATGTAATTTTGATGTTAACTCCCAAACCGCTGCGCAGAAGTCAACCAAACTTCACCCAATAGTGTATTGTATCACAATCTAGTAGTTACATTTGAAAATTTTGTTCTAGGAAATTTTGTTTGAGCGCAATCATCAAACTTAATTAAAAAAGTCATTTAAGCCTTTTCACAGTGAGATCTATACTATATGGCCGAGAAATGTAATTTTGATGTTAACTCCCAAACCGCTGCGCAGAAGTCAACCAAACTTCACCCATTAGTGTATTTTATCACAATCTAGTAGTTACATGTGGAAATTTGGTTCTAGGACATTTGATTTGAGCGCAATCCTCAAACTTAGGTCAAAAAAGCCATTTAAGCCTTTTCACAGTGAGATCTATGCGATATGGCCGAGAAATGTAATTTTGATGTTAACTCCCAAACCGCTGCGCAGAAGTCAACCAAACTTCACCCAATAGTGTATTGTATCACAATCTAGTAGTTACATTTGAAAATTTTGTTCTAGGAAATTTTGTTTGAGCGCAATCATCAAACTTAATTAAAAAAGTCATTTAAGCCTTTTCACAGTGAGATCTATGCGATATGGCCGAGAAATGTAATTTTGATGTTAACTCCCAAACCGCTGCGCAGAAGTCAACCAAACTTCACCCATTAGTGTATTTTATCACAATCTAGTAGTTACATGTGGAAATTTGGTTCTAGGACATTTGATTTGAGCGCAATCCTCAAACTTAGGTCAAAAAAGCCATTTAAGCCTTTTCACAGTGAGATCTATGCGATATGGCCGAGAAATGTAATTTTGATGTTCACTCCCAAACCGCTGCGCAGAAGTCAACCAAACTTCACCCAATAGTGTATTGTATCACAATCTAGTAGTTACATTTGAAAATTTTGTTCTAGGAAATTTTGTTTGAGCGCAATCATCAAACTTAATTAAAAAAGTCATTTAAGCCTTTTCACAGTGAGATCTATGCGATATGGCCGAGAAATGTAATTTTGATGTTAACTCCCAAACCGCTGCGCAGAAGTCAACCAAACTTCACCCAATAGTGTATTGTATCACAATCTAGTAGTTACATTTGAAAATTTTGTTCTAGGACATTTTGTTTGAGCGCAATCCTCAAACTTAGGTCAAAAAAGCCATTTAAGCCTTTTCACAGTGAGATCTATGCGATATGGCCGAGAAATGTAATTTTGATGTTAACTCCCAAACCGCTGCGCAGAAGTCAACCAAACTTCACCCAATAGTGTATTGTATCACAATCTAGTAGTTACATTTGAAAATTTTGTTCTAGGACATTTTGTTTGAACGCAATCATCAAACAATTAAAAAAGTCATTTAAGCCTTTTCACAGTGAGATCTATGCGATATGGCCGAGAAATGTAATTTTGATGTTCACTCCCAAACCGCTGCGCAGAAGTCAACCAAACTTCACCCAATAGTGTATTGTATCACAATCTAGTAGTTACATTTGAAAATTTTGTTCTAGGAAATTTTGTTTGAGCGCAATCATCAAACTTAATTAAAAAAGTCATTTAAGCCTTTTCACAGTGAGATCTATGCGATATGGCCGAGAAATGTAATTTTGATGTTAACTCCCAAACCGCTGCGCAGAAGTCAACCAAACTTCACCCATTAGTGTATTTTATCACAATCTAGTAGTTACATGTGGAAATTTGGTTCTAGGACATTTGATTTGAGCGCAATCCTCAAACTTAGGTCAAAAAAGCCATTTAAGCCTTTTCACAGTGAGATCTATGCGATATGGCCGAGAAATGTAATTTTGATGTTCACTCCCAAACCGCTGCGCAGAAGTCAACCAAACTTCACCCAATAGTGTATTGTATCACAATCTAGTAGTTACATTTGAAAATTTTGTTCTAGGAAATTTTGTTTGAGCGCAATCATCAAACTTAATTAAAAAAGTCATTTAAGCCTTTTCACAGTGAGATCTATGCGATATGGCCGAGAAATGTAATTTTGATGTTAACTCCCAAACCGCTGCGCAGAAGTCAACCAAACTTCACCCATTAGTGTATTTTATCACAATCTAGTAGTTACATTTGGAAATTTGGTTCTAGGACATTTGATTTGAGCGCAATCCTCAAACTTAGGTCAAAAAAGCCATTTAAGCCTTTTCACAGTGAGATCTATGCGATATGGCCGAGAAATGTAATTTTGATGTTAACTCCCAAACCGCTGCGCAGAAGTCAACCAAACTTCACCCAATAGTGTATTGTATCACAATCTAGTAATTACATTTGAAAATTTTGTTCTAGGAAATTTTGTTTGAGCGCAATCATCAAACTTAATTAAAAAAGTCATTTAAGCCTTTTCACAGTGAGATCTATGCGATATGGCCGAGAAATGTAATTTTGATGTTAACTCCCAAACCGCTGCGCAGAAGTCAACCAAACTTCACCCATTAGTGTATTTTATCACAATCTAGTAGTTACATGTGGAAATTTGGTTCTAGGACATTTGATTTGAGCGCAATCCTCAAACTTAGGTCAAAAAAGCCATTTAAGCCTTTTCACAGTGAGATCTATGCGATATGGCCGAGAAATGTAATTTTGATGTTCACTCCCAAACCGCTGCGCAGAAGTCAACCAAACTTCACCCAATAGTGTATTGTATCACAATCTAGTAGTTACATTTGAAAATTTTGTTCTAGGAAATTTTGTTTGAGCGCAATCATCAAACTTAATTAAAAAAGTCATTTAAGCCTTTTCACAGTGAGATCTATGCGATATGGCCGAGAAATGTAATTTTGATGTTAACTCCCAAACCGCTGCGCAGAAGTCAACCAAACTTCACCCATTAGTGTATTTTATCACAATCTAGTAGTTACAAATGGAAATTTGGTTCTAGGACATTTGATTTGAGCGCAATCCTCAAACTTAGGTCAAAAAAGCCATTTAAGCCTTTTCACAGTGAGATCTATGCGATATGGCCGAGAAATGTAATTTTGATGTTAACTCCCAAACCGCTGCGCAGAAGTCAACCAAACTTCACCCAATAGTGTATTGTATCACATTCTAGTAGTTACATTTGAAAATTTCGTTCTAGGACATTTGGTTTGAGCGCAATCCTCAAACTTAGGTCAAAAAAGCCATTTAAGCCTTTTCACAGTGAGATCTATGCGATATGGCCGAGAAATGTAATTTTGATGTTAACTCCCAAACCGCTGCGCAGAAGTCAACCAAACTTCACCCAATAGTGTATTGTATCACAATCTAGTAGTTACATTTGAAAATTTTGTTCTAGGAAATTTTGTTTGAGCGCAATCATCAAACTTAATTAAAAAAGTCATTTAAGCCTTTTCACAGTGAGATCTATGCGATATGGCCGAGAAATGTAATTTTGATGTTAACTCCCAAACCGCTGCGCAGAAGTTAACCAAACTTCACCCAATAGTGTATTGTATCACATTCTAGTAGTTACATTTGAAAATTTCGTTCTAGGACATTTGGTTTGAGCGCAATCCTCAAACTTAGGTCAAAAAAGCCATTTAAGCCTTTTCACAGTGAGATCTATGCGATATGGCCGAGAAATGTAATTTTGATGTTAACTCCCAAACCGCTGCGCAGAAGTCAACCAAACTTCACCCAATAGTGTATTGTATCACAATCTAGTAGTTACATTTGAAAATTTTGTTCTAGGAAATTTTGTTTGAGCGCAATCATCAAACTTAGGTCAAAAAAGCCATTTAAGCCTTTTCACAGTGAGATCTATGCGATATGGCCGAGAAATGTAATTTTGATGTTAACTCCCAAACCGCTGCGCAGAAGTCAACCAAACTTCACCCAATAGTGTATTGTATCACAATCTAGTAGTTACATTTAAAAATTTTGTTCTAGGACATTTTGTTTGAACGCAATCATCAAACTTAATTAAAAAAGTCATTTAAGCCTTTTCACAGTGAGATCTATGCGATATGGCCGAGAAATGTAATTTTGATGTTAACTCCCAAACCGCTGCGCAGAAGTCAACCAAACTTCACCCATTAGTGTATTGTATCACAATCTAGTAGTTACATGTGGAAATTTGGTTATAGGACATTTGATTTGAGCGCAATCCTCAAACTTAGGTCAAAAAAGCCATTTAAGCCTTTTCACAGTGAGATCTATGCGATATGGCCGAGAAATGTAATTTTGATGTTAACTCCCAAACCGCTGCGCAGAAGTCAACCAAACTTCACCCAATAGTGTATTGTATCACAATCTAGTAGTTACATTTGAAAATTTTGTTCTAGGAAATTTTGTTTGAGCGCAATCATCAAACTTAATTAAAAAAGTCATTTAAGCCTTTTCACAGTGAGATCTATACTATATGGCCGAGAAATGTAATTTTGATGTTAACTCCCAAACCGCTGCGCAGAAGTCAACCAAACTTCACCCATTAGTGTATTTTATCACAATCTAGTAGTTACATGTGGAAATTTGGTTCTAGGACATTTGATTTGAGCGCAATCCTCAAACTTAGGTCAAAAAAGCCATTTAAGCCTTTTCACAGTGAGATCTATGCGATATGGCCGAGAAATGTAATTTTGATGTTCACTCCCAAACCGCTGCGCAGAAGTCAACCAAACTTCACCCAATAGTGTATTGTATCACAATCTAGTAGTTACATTTGAAAATTTTGTTCTAGGAAATTTTGTTTGAGCGCAATCATCAAACTTAATTAAAAAAGTCATTTAAGCCTTTTCACAGTGAGATCTATGCGATATGGCCGAGAAATGTAATTTTGATGTTAACTCCCAAACCGCTGCGCAGAAGTCAACCAAACTTCACCCAATAGTGTATTGTATCACAATCTAGTAGTTACATTTGAAAATTTTGTTCTAGGACATTTTGTTTGAGCGCAATCCTCAAACTTAGGTCAAAAAAGCCATTTAAGCCTTTTCACAGTGAGATCTATGCGATATGGCCGAGAAATGTAATTTTGATGTTAACTCCCAAACCGCTGCGCAGAAGTCAACCAAACTTCACCCAATAGTGTATTGTATCACAATCTAGTAGTTACATTTGAAAATTTTGTTCTAGGACATTTTGTTTGAACGCAATCATCAAACAATTAAAAAAGTCATTTAAGCCTTTTCACAGTGAGATCTATGCGATATGGCCGAGAAATGTAATTTTGATGTTCACTCCCAAACCGCTGCGCAGAAGTCAACCAAACTTCACCCAATAGTGTATTGTATCACAATCTAGTAGTTACATTTGAAAATTTTGTTCTAGGAAATTTTGTTTGAGCGCAATCATCAAACTTAATTAAAAAAGTCATTTAAGCCTTTTCACAGTGAGATCTATGCGATATGGCCGAGAAATGTAATTTTGATGTTAACTCCCAAACCGCTGCGCAGAAGTCAACCAAACTTCACCCAATAGTGTATTGTATCACAATCTAGTAGTTACATTTGAAAATTTTGTTCTAGGACATTTTGTTTGAGCGCAATCCTCAAACTTAGGTCAAAAAAGCCATTTAAGCCTTTTCACAGTGAGATCTATGCGATATGGCCGAGAAATGTAATTTTGATGTTAACTCCCAAACCGCTGCGCAGAAGTCAACCAAACTTCACCCAATAGTGTATTGTATCACAATCTAGTAGTTACATTTGAAAATTTTGTTCTAGGACATTTTGTTTGAACGCAATCATCAAACTTAATTAAAAAAGTCATTTAAGCCTTTTCACAGTGAGATCTATGCGATATGGCCGAGAAATGTAATTTTGATGTTAACTCCCAAACCGCTGCGCAGAAGTCAACCAAACTTCACCCAATAGTGTATTGTATCACAATCTAGTAGTTACATTTGAAAATTTTGTTCTAGGAAATTTTGTTTGAGCGCAATCATCAAACTTAATTAAAAAAGTCATTTAAGCCTTTTCACAGTGAGATCTATGCGATATGGCCGAGAAATGTAATTTTGATGTTAACTCCCAAACCGCTGCGCAGAAGTCAACCAAACTTCACCCATTAGTGTATTTTATCACAATCTAGTAGTTACATGTGGAAATTTGGTTCTAGGACATTTGATTTGAGCGCAATCCTCAAACTTAGGTCAAAAAAGCCATTTAAGCCTTTTCACAGTGAGATCTATGCGATATGGCCGAGAAATGTAATTTTGATGTTAACTCCCAAACCGCTGCGCAGAAGTCAACCAAACTTCACCCAATAGTGTATTGTATCACAATCTAGTAGTTACATTTAAAAATTTTGTTCTAGGACATTTTGTTTGAACGCAATCATCAAACTTAATTTAAAAAGTCATTTAAGCCTTTTCACAGTGAGATCTATGCGATATGGCCGAGAAATGTAATTTTGATGTTAACTCCCAAACCGCTGCGCAGAAGTCAACCAAACTTCACCCATTAGTGTATTGTATCACAATCTAGTAGTTACATGTGGAAATTTGGTTATAGGACATTTGATTTGAGCGCAATTCTCAAACTTAGGTCAAAAAAGCCATTTAAGCCTTTTCACAGTGAGATCTATGCGATATGGCCGAGAAATGTAATATTGATGTTAACTCCCAAACCGCTGCGCAGAAGTCAACCAAACTTCACCCAATAGTGTATTGTATCACAATCTAGTAGTTACATTTGAAAATTTTGTTCTAGGAAATTTTGTTTGAGCGCAATCATCAAACTTAATTAAAAAAGTCATTTAAGCCTTTTCACAGTGAGATCTATGCGATATGGCCGAGAAATGTAATTTTGATGTTAACTCCCAAACCGCTGCGCAGAAGTCAACCAAACTTCACCCATTAGTGTATTTTATCACAATCTAGTAGTTACATGTGGAAATTTGGTTCTAGGACATTTGATTTGAGCGCAATCCTCAAACTTAGGTCAAAAAAGCCATTTAAGCCTTTTCACAGTGAGATCTATGCGATATGGCCGAGAAATGTAATTTTGATGTTCACTCCCAAACCGCTGCGCAGAAGTCAACCAAACTTCACCCAATAGTGTATTGTATCACAATCTAGTAGTTACATTTGAAAATTTTGTTCTAGGAAATTTTGTTTGAGCGCAATCATCAAACTTAATTAAAAAAGTCATTTAAGCCTTTTCACAGTGAGATCTATGCGATATGGCCGAGAAATGTAATTTTGATGTTAACTCCCAAACCGCTGCGCAGAAGTCAACCAAACTTCACCCATTAGTGTATTTTATCACAATCTAGTAGTTACATGTGGAAATTTGGTTCTAGGACATTTGATTTGAGCGCAATCCTCAAACTTAGGTCAAAAAAGCCATTTAAGCCTTTTCACAGTGAGATCTATGCGATATGGCCGAGAAATGTAATTTTGATGTTAACTCCCAAACCGCTGCGCAGAAGTCAACCAAACTTCACCCAATAGTGTATTGTATCACAATCTAGTAATTACATTTGAAAATTTTGTTCTAGGAAATTTTGTTTGAGCGCAATCATCAAACTTAATTAAAAAAGTCATTTAAGCCTTTTCACAGTGAGATCTATGCGATATGGCCGAGAAATGTAATTTTGATGTTAACTCCCAAACCGCTGCGTAGAAGTCAACCAAACTTCACCCATTAGTGTATTTTATCACAATCTAGTAGTTACATGTGGAAATTTGGTTCTAGGACATTTGATTTGAGCGCAATCCTCAAACTTAGGTCAAAAAAGCCATTTAAGCCTTTTCACAGTGAGATCTATGCGATATGGCCGAGAAATGTAATTTTGATGTTCACTCCCAAACCGCTGCGCAGAAGTCAACCAAACTTCACCCAATAGTGTATTGTATCACAATCTAGTAGTTACATTTGAAAATTTTGTTCTAGGAAATTTTGTTTGAGCGCAATCATCAAACTTAATTAAAAAAGTCATTTAAGCCTTTTCACAGTGAGATCTATGCGATATGGCCGAGAAATGTAATTTTGATGTTAACTCCCAAACCGCTGCGCAGAAGTCAACCAAACTTCACCCATTAGTGTATTTTATCACAATCTAGTAGTTACAAATGGAAATTTGGTTCTAGGACATTTGATTTGAGCGCAATCCTCAAACTTAGGTCAAAAAAGCCATTTAAGCCTTTTCACAGTGAGATCTATGCGATATGGCCGAGAAATGTAATTTTGATGTTAACTCCCAAACCGCTGCGCAGAAGTCAACCAAACTTCACCCAATAGTGTATTGTATCACATTCTAGTAGTTACATTTGAAAATTTCGTTCTAGGACATTTGGTTTGAGCGCAATCCTCAAACTTAGGTCAAAAAAGCCATTTAAGCCTTTTCACAGTGAGATCTATGCGATATGGCCGAGAAATGTAATTTTGATGTTAACTCCCAAACCGCTGCGCAGAAGTCAACCAAACTTCACCCAATAGTGTATTGTATCACAATCTAGTAGTTACATTTGAAAATTTTGTTCTAGGAAATTTTGTTTGAGCGCAATCATCAAACTTAATTAAAAAAGTCATTTAAGCCTTTTCACAGTGAGATCTATGCGATATGGCCGAGAAATGTAATTTTGATGTTAACTCCCAAACCGCTGCGCAGAAGTTAACCAAACTTCACCCATTAGTGTATTTTATCACAATCTAGTAGTTACATGTGGAAATTTGGTTCTAGGACATTTGATTTGAGCGCAATCCTCAAACTTAGGTCAAAAAAGCCATTTAAGCCTTTTCACAGTGAGATCTATGCGATATGGCCGAGAAATGTAATTTTGATGTTAACTCCCAAACCGCTGCGCAGAAGTCAACCAAACTTCACCCAATAGTGTATTGTATCACATTCTAGTAGTTACATTTGAAAATTTCGTTCTAGGACATTTGGTTTGAGCGCAATCCTCAAACTTAGGTCAAAAAAGCCATTTAAGCCTTTTCACAGTGAGATCTATGCGATATGGCCGAGAAATGTAATTTTGATGTTAACTCCCAAACCGCTGCGCAGAAGTCAACCAAACTTCACCCAATAGTGTATTGTATCACAATCTAGTAGTTACATTTGAAAATTTTGTTCTAGGAAATTTTGTTTGAGCGCAATCATCAAACTTAGGTCAAAAAAGCCATTTAAGCCTTTTCACAGTGAGATCTATGCGATATGGCCGAGAAATGTAATTTTGATGTTAACTCCCAAACCGCTGCGCAGAAGTCAACCAAACTTCACCCAATAGTGTATTGTATCACAATCTAGTAGTTACATTTAAAAATTTTGTTCTAGGACATTTTGTTTGAACGCAATCATCAAACTTAATTAAAAAAGTCATTTAAGCCTTTTCACAGTGAGATCTATGCGATATGGCCGAGAAATGTAATTTTGATGTTAACTCCCAAACCGCTGCGCAGAAGTCAACCAAACTTCACCCATTAGTGTATTTTATCACAATCTAGTAGTTACATGTGGAAATTTGGTTCTAGGACATTTGATTTGAGCGCAATCCTCAAACTTAGGTCAAAAAAGCCATTTAAGCCTTTTCACAGTGAGATCTATGCGATATGGCCGAGAAATGTAATTTTGATGTTAACTCCCAAACCGCTGCGCAGAAGTCAACCAAACTTCACCCAATAGTGTATTGTATCACAATCTAGTAATTACATTTGAAAATTTTGTTCTAGGAAATTTTGTTTGAGCGCAATCATCAAACTTAATTAAAAAAGTCATTTAAGCCTTTTCACAGTGAGATCTATGCGATATGGCCGAGAAATGTAATTTTGATGTTAACTCCCAAACCGCTGCGCAGAAGTCAACCAAACTTCACCCATTAGTGTATTTTATCACAATCTAGTAGTTACATGTGGAAATTTGGTTCTAGGACATTTGATTTGAGCGCAATCCTCAAACTTAGGTCAAAAAAGCCATTTAAGCCTTTTCACAGTGAGATCTATGCGATATGGCCGAGAAATGTAATTTTGATGTTCACTCCCAAACCGCTGCGCAGAAGTCAACCAAACTTCACCCAATAGTGTATTGTATCACAATCTAGTAGTTACATTTGAAAATTTTGTTCTAGGAAATTTTGTTTGAGCGCAATCATCAAACTTAATTAAAAAAGTCATTTAAGCCTTTTCACAGTGAGATCTATGCGATATGGCCGAGAAATGTAATTTTGATGTTAACTCCCAAACCGCTGCGCAGAAGTCAACCAAACTTCACCCATTAGTGTATTTTATCACAATCTAGTAGTTACAAATGGAAATTTGGTTCTAGGACATTTGATTTGAGCGCAATCCTCAAACTTAGGTCAAAAAAGCCATTTAAGCCTTTTCACAGTGAGATCTATGCGATATGGCCGAGAAATGTAATTTTGATGTTAACTCCCAAACCGCTGCGCAGAAGTCAACCAAACTTCACCCAATAGTGTATTGTATCACATTCTAGTAGTTACATTTGAAAATTTCGTTCTAGGACATTTGGTTTGAGCGCAATCCTCAAACTTAGGTCAAAAAAGCCATTTAAGCCTTTTCACAGTGAGATCTATGCGATATGGCCGAGAAATGTAATTTTGATGTTAACTCCCAAACCGCTGCGCAGAAGTCAACCAAACTTCACCCAATAGTGTATTGTATCACAATCTAGTAGTTACATTTGAAAATTTTGTTCTAGGAAATTTTGTTTGAGCGCAATCATCAAACTTAATTAAAAAAGTCATTTAAGCCTTTTCACAGTGAGATCTATGCGATATGGCCGAGAAATGTAATTTTGATGTTAACTCCCAAACCGCTGCGCAGAAGTTAACCAAACTTCACCCATTAGTGTATTTTATCACAATCTAGTAGTTACATGTGGAAATTTGGTTCTAGGACATTTGATTTGAGCGCAATCCTCAAACTTAGGTCAAAAAAGCCATTTAAGCCTTTTCACAGTGAGATCTATGCGATATGGCCGAGAAATGTAATTTTGATGTTAACTCCCAAACCGCTGCGCAGAAGTCAACCAAACTTCACCCAATAGTGTATTGTATCACATTCTAGTAGTTACATTTGAAAATTTCGTTCTAGGACATTTGGTTTGAGCGCAATCCTCAAACTTAGGTCAAAAAAGCCATTTAAGCCTTTTCACAGTGAGATCTATGCGATATGGCCGAGAAATGTAATTTTGATGTTAACTCCCAAACCGCTGCGCAGAAGTCAACCAAACTTCACCCAATAGTGTATTGTATCACAATCTAGTAGTTACATTTGAAAATTTTGTTCTAGGAAATTTTGTTTGAGCGCAATCATCAAACTTAGGTCAAAAAAGCCATTTAAGCCTTTTCACAGTGAGATCTATGCGATATGGCCGAGAAATGTAATTTTGATGTTAACTCCCAAACCGCTGCGCAGAAGTCAACCAAACTTCACCCAATAGTGTATTGTATCACAATCTAGTAGTTACATTTAAAAATTTTGTTCTAGGACATTTTGTTTGAACGCAATCATCAAACTTAATTAAAAAAGTCATTTAAGCCTTTTCACAGTGAGATCTATGCGATATGGCCGAGAAATGTAATTTTGATGTTAACTCCCAAACCGCTGCGCAGAAGTCAACCAAACTTCACCCATTAGTGTATTGTATCACAATCTAGTAGTTACATGTGGAAATTTGGTTATAGGACATTTGATTTGAGCGCAATCCTCAAACTTAGGTCAAAAAAGCCATTTAAGCCTTTTCACAGTGAGATCTATGCGATATGGCCGAGAAATGTAATTTTGATGTTAACTCCCAAACCGCTGCGCAGAAGTCAACCAAACTTCACCCAATAGTGTATTGTATCACAATCTAGTAGTTACATTTGAAAATTTTGTTCTAGGAAATTTTGTTTGAGCGCAATCATCAAACTTAATTAAAAAAGTCATTTAAGCCTTTTCACAGTGAGATCTATACTATATGGCCGAGAAATGTAATTTTGATGTTAACTCCCAAACCGCTGCGCAGAAGTCAACCAAACTTCACCCATTAGTGTATTTTATCACAATCTAGTAGTTACATGTGGAAATTTGGTTCTAGGACATTTGATTTGAGCGCAATCCTCAAACTTAGGTCAAAAAAGCCATTTAAGCCTTTTCACAGTGAGATCTATGCGATATGGCCGAGAAATGTAATTTTGATGTTAACTCCCAAACCGCTGCGCAGAAGTCAACCAAACTTCACCCAATAGTGTATTGTATCACATTCTAGTAGTTACATTTGAAAATTTCGTTCTAGGACATTTGGTTTGAGCGCAATCCTCAAACTTAGGTCAAAAAAGCCATTTAAGCCTTTTCACAGTGAGATCTATGCGATATGGCCGAGAAATGTAATTTTGATGTTAACTCCCAAACCGCTGCGCAGAAGTCAACCAAACTTCACCCAATAGTGTATTGTATCACAATCTAGTAGTTACATTTGAAAATTTTGTTCTAGGACATTTTGTTTGAACGCAATCATCAAACTTAATTAAAAAAGTCATTTAAGCCTTTTCACAGTGAGATCTATGCGATATGGCCGAGAAATGTAATTTTGATGTTAACTCCCAAACCGCTGCGCAGAAGTCAACCAAACTTCACCCAATAGTGTATTGTATCACAATCTAGTAGTTACATTTGAAAATTTTGTTCTAGGACATTTTGTTTGAGCGCAATCCTCAAACTTAGGTCAAAAAAGCCATTTAAGCCTTTTCACAGTGAGATCTATGCGATATGGCCGAGAAATGTAATTTTGATGTTAACTCCCAAACCGCTGCGCAGAAGTCAACCAAACTTCACCCAATAGTGTATTGTATCACAATCTAGTAGTTACATTTGAAAATTTTGTTCTAGGACATTTTGTTTGAACGCAATCATCAAACTTAATTAAAAAAGTCATTTAAGCCTTTTCACAGTGAGATCTATGCGATATGGCCGAGAAATGTAATTTTGATGTTAACTCCCAAACCGCTGCGCAGAAGTCAACCAAACTTCACCCAATAGTGTATTGTATCACAATCTAGTAGTTACATTTGAAAATTTTGTTCTAGGACATTTTGTTTGAACGCAATCATCAAACTTAATTAAAAAAGTCATTTAAGCCTTTTCACAGTGAGATCTATGCGATATGGCCGAGAAATGTAATTTTGATGTTAACTCCCAAACCGCTGCGCAGAAGTCAACCAAACTTCACCCAATAGTGTATTGTATCACAATCTAGTAGTTACATTTGAAAATTTTGTTCTAGGACATTTTGTTTGAGCGCAATCCTCAAACTTAGGTCAAAAAAGCCATTTAAGCCTTTTCACAGTGAGATCTATGCGATATGGCCGAGAAATGTAATTTTGATGTTAACTCCCAAACCGCTGCGCAGAAGTCAACCAAACTTCACCCAATAGTGTATTGTATCACAATCTAGTAGTTACATTTGAAAATTTTGTTCTAGGACATTTTGTTTGAACGCAATCATCAAACTTAATTAAAAAAGTCATTTAAGCCTTTTCACAGTGAGATCTATGCGATATGGCCGAGAAATGTAATTTTGATGTTAACTCCCAAACCGCTGCGCAGAAGTCAACCAAACTTCACCCAATAGTGTATTGTATCACAATCTAGTAGTTACATTTGAAAATTTTGTTCTAGGAAATTTTGTTTGAGCGCAATCATCAAACTTAATTAAAAAAGTCATTTAAGCCTTTTCACAGTGAGATCTATGCGATATGGCCGAGAAATGTAATTTTGATGTTAACTCCCAAACCGCTGCGCAGAAGTCAACCAAACTTCACCCATTAGTGTATTTTATCACAATCTAGTAGTTACATGTGGAAATTTGGTTCTAGGACATTTGATTTGAGCGCAATCCTCAAACTTAGGTCAAAAAAGCCATTTAAGCCTTTTCACAGTGAGATCTATGCGATATGGCCGAGAAATGTAATTTTGATGTTAACTCCCAAACCGCTGCGCAGAAGTCAACCAAACTTCACCCAATAGTGTATTGTATCACAATCTAGTAGTTACATTTAAAAATTTTGTTCTAGGACATTTTGTTTGAACGCAATCATCAAACTTAATTAAAAAAGTCATTTAAGCCTTTTCACAGTGAGATCTATGCGATATGGCCGAGAAATGTAATTTTGATGTTAACTCCCAAACCGCTGCGCAGAAGTCAACCAAACTTCACCCATTAGTGTATTGTATCACAATCTAGTAGTTACATGTGGAAATTTGGTTATAGGACATTTGATTTGAGCGCAATTCTCAAACTTAGGTCAAAAAAGCCATTTAAGCCTTTTCACAGTGAGATCTATGCGATATGGCCGAGAAATGTAATATTGATGTTAACTCCCAAACCGCTGCGCAGAAGTCAACCAAACTTCACCCAATAGTGTATTGTATCACAATCTAGTAGTTACATTTGAAAATTTTGTTCTAGGAAATTTTGTTTGAGCGCAATCATCAAACTTAATTAAAAAAGTCATTTAAGCCTTTTCACAGTGAGATCTATGCGATATGGCCGAGAAATGTAATTTTGATGTTAACTCCCAAACCGCTGCGCAGAAGTCAACCAAACTTCACCCATTAGTGTATTTTATCACAATCTAGTAGTTACATGTGGAAATTTGGTTCTAGGACATTTGATTTGAGCGCAATCCTCAAACTTAGGTCAAAAAAGCCATTTAAGCCTTTTCACAGTGAGATCTATGCGATATGGCCGAGAAATGTAATTTTGATGTTCACTCCCAAACCGCTGCGCAGAAGTCAACCAAACTTCACCCAATAGTGTATTGTATCACAATCTAGTAGTTACATTTGAAAATTTTGTTCTAGGAAATTTTGTTTGAGCGCAATCATCAAACTTAATTAAAAAAGTCATTTAAGCCTTTTCACAGTGAGATCTATGCGATATGGCCGAGAAATGTAATTTTGATGTTAACTCCCAAACCGCTGCGCAGAAGTCAACCAAACTTCACCCATTAGTGTATTTTATCACAATCTAGTAGTTACATGTGGAAATTTGGTTCTAGGACATTTGATTTGAGCGCAATCCTCAAACTTAGGTCAAAAAAGCCATTTAAGCCTTTTCACAGTGAGATCTATGCGATATGGCCGAGAAATGTAATTTTGATGTTAACTCCCAAACCGCTGCGCAGAAGTCAACCAAACTTCACCCAATAGTGTATTGTATCACAATCTAGTAATTACATTTGAAAATTTTGTTCTAGGAAATTTTGTTTGAGCGCAATCATCAAACTTAATTAAAAAAGTCATTTAAGCCTTTTCACAGTGAGATCTATGCGATATGGCCGAGAAATGTAATTTTGATGTTAACTCCCAAACCGCTGCGCAGAAGTCAACCAAACTTCACCCATTAGTGTATTTTATCACAATCTAGTAGTTACATGTGGAAATTTGGTTCTAGGACATTTGATTTGAGCGCAATCCTCAAACTTAGGTCAAAAAAGCCATTTAAGCCTTTTCACAGTGAGATCTATGCGATATGGCCGAGAAATGTAATTTTGATGTTCACTCCCAAACCGCTGCGCAGAAGTCAACCAAACTTCACCCAATAGTGTATTGTATCACAATCTAGTAGTTACATTTGAAAATTTTGTTCTAGGAAATTTTGTTTGAGCGCAATCATCAAACTTAATTAAAAAAGTCATTTAAGCCTTTTCACAGTGAGATCTATGCGATATGGCCGAGAAATGTAATTTTGATGTTAACTCCCAAACCGCTGCGCAGAAGTCAACCAAACTTCACCCATTAGTGTATTTTATCACAATCTAGTAGTTACAAATGGAAATTTGGTTCTAGGACATTTGATTTGAGCGCAATCCTCAAACTTAGGTCAAAAAAGCCATTTAAGCCTTTTCACAGTGAGATCTATGCGATATGGCCGAGAAATGTAATTTTGATGTTAACTCCCAAACCGCTGCGCAGAAGTCAACCAAACTTCACCCAATAGTGTATTGTATCACATTCTAGTAGTTACATTTGAAAATTTCGTTCTAGGACATTTGGTTTGAGCGCAATCCTCAAACTTAGGTCAAAAAAGCCATTTAAGCCTTTTCACAGTGAGATCTATGCGATATGGCCGAGAAATGTAATTTTGATGTTAACTCCCAAACCGCTGCGCAGAAGTCAACCAAACTTCACCCAATAGTGTATTGTATCACAATCTAGTAGTTACATTTGAAAATTTTGTTCTAGGAAATTTTGTTTGAGCGCAATCATCAAACTTAATTAAAAAAGTCATTTAAGCCTTTTCACAGTGAGATCTATGCGATATGGCCGAGAAATGTAATTTTGATGTTAACTCCCAAACCGCTGCGCAGAAGTTAACCAAACTTCACCCATTAGTGTATTTTATCACAATCTAGTAGTTACATGTGGAAATTTGGTTCTAGGACATTTGATTTGAGCGCAATCCTCAAACTTAGGTCAAAAAAGCCATTTAAGCCTTTTCACAGTGAGATCTATGCGATATGGCCGAGAAATGTAATTTTGATGTTAACTCCCAAACCGCTGCGCAGAAGTCAACCAAACTTCACCCAATAGTGTATTGTATCACATTCTAGTAGTTACATTTGAAAATTTCGTTCTAGGACATTTGGTTTGAGCGCAATCCTCAAACTTAGGTCAAAAAAGCCATTTAAGCCTTTTCACAGTGAGATCTATGCGATATGGCCGAGAAATGTAATTTTGATGTTAACTCCCAAACCGCTGCGCAGAAGTCAACCAAACTTCACCCAATAGTGTATTGTATCACAATCTAGTAGTTACATTTGAAAATTTTGTTCTAGGACATTTTGTTTGAACGCAATCATCAAACTTAATTAAAAAAGTCATTTAAGCCTTTTCACAGTGAGATCTATGCGATATGGCCGAGAAATGTAATTTTGATGTTAACTCCCAAACCGCTGCGCAGAAGTCAACCAAACTTCACCCAATAGTGTATTGTATCACAATCTAGTAGTTACATTTGAAAATTTTGTTCTAGGACATTTTGTTTGAGCGCAATCCTCAAACTTAGGTCAAAAAAGCCATTTAAGCCTTTTCACAGTGAGATCTATGCGATATGGCCGAGAAATGTAATTTTGATGTTAACTCCCAAACCGCTGCGCAGAAGTCAACCAAACTTCACCCAATAGTGTATTGTATCACAATCTAGTAGTTACATTTGAAAATTTTGTTCTAGGACATTTTGTTTGAACGCAATCATCAAACTTAATTAAAAAAGTCATTTAAGCCTTTTCACAGTGAGATCTATGCGATATGGCCGAGAAATGTAATTTTGATGTTAACTCCCAAACCGCTGCGCAGAAGTCAACCAAACTTCACCCAATAGTGTATTGTATCACAATCTAGTAGTTACATTTGAAAATTTTGTTCTAGGACATTTTGTTTGAACGCAATCATCAAACTTAATTAAAAAAGTCATTTAAGCCTTTTCACAGTGAGATCTATGCGATATGGCCGAGAAATGTAATTTTGATGTTAACTCCCAAACCGCTGCGCAGAAGTCAACCAAACTTCACCCAATAGTGTATTGTATCACAATCTAGTAGTTACATTTGAAAATTTTGTTCTAGGACATTTTGTTTGAGCGCAATCCTCAAACTTAGGTCAAAAAAGCCATTTAAGCCTTTTCACAGTGAGATCTATGCGATATGGCCGAGAAATGTAATTTTGATGTTAACTCCCAAACCGCTGCGCAGAAGTCAACCAAACTTCACCCAATAGTGTATTGTATCACAATCTAGTAGTTACATTTGAAAATTTTGTTCTAGGACATTTTGTTTGAACGCAATCATCAAACTTAATTAAAAAAGTCATTTAAGCCTTTTCACAGTGAGATCTATGCGATATGGCCGAGAAATGTAATTTTGATGTTAACTCCCAAACCGCTGCGCAGAAGTCAACCAAACTTCACCCAATAGTGTATTGTATCACAATCTAGTAGTTACATTTGAAAATTTTGTTCTAGGAAATTTTGTTTGAGCGCAATCATCAAACTTAATTAAAAAAGTCATTTAAGCCTTTTCACAGTGAGATCTATGCGATATGGCCGAGAAATGTAATTTTGATGTTAACTCCCAAACCGCTGCGCAGAAGTCAACCAAACTTCACCCATTAGTGTATTTTATCACAATCTAGTAGTTACATGTGGAAATTTGGTTCTAGGACATTTGATTTGAGCGCAATCCTCAAACTTAGGTCAAAAAAGCCATTTAAGCCTTTTCACAGTGAGATCTATGCGATATGGCCGAGAAATGTAATTTTGATGTTAACTCCCAAACCGCTGCGCAGAAGTCAACAAAACTTCACCCAATAGTGTATTGTATCACAATCTAGTAGTTACATTTAAAAATTTTGTTCTAGGACATTTTGTTTGAACGCAATCATCAAACTTAATTAAAAAAGTCATTTAAGCCTTTTCACAGTGAGATCTATGCGATATGGCCGAGAAATGTAATTTTGATGTTAACTCCCAAACCGCTGCGCAGAAGTCAACCAAACTTCACCCATTAGTGTATTGTATCACAATCTAGTAGTTACATGTGGAAATTTGGTTATAGGACATTTGATTTGAGCGCAATTCTCAAACTTAGGTCAAAAAAGCCATTTAAGCCTTTTCACAGTGAGATCTATGCGATATGGCCGAGAAATGTAATATTGATGTTAACTCCCAAACCGCTGCGCAGAAGTCAACCAAACTTCACCCAATAGTGTATTGTATCACAATCTAGTAGTTACATTTGAAAATTTTGTTCTAGGAAATTTTGTTTGAGCGCAATCATCAAACTTAATTAAAAAAGTCATTTAAGCCTTTTCACAGTGAGATCTATGCGATATGGCCGAGAAATGTAATTTTGATGTTAACTCCCAAACCGCTGCGCAGAAGTCAACCAAACTTCACCCATTAGTGTATTTTATCACAATCTAGTAGTTACATGTGGAAATTTGGTTCTAGGACATTTGATTTGAGCGCAATCCTCAAACTTAGGTCAAAAAACCCATTTAAGCCTTTTCACAGTGAGATCTATGCGATATGGCCGAGAAATGTAATTTTGATGTTCACTCCCAAACCGCTGCGCAGAAGTCAACCAAACTTCACCCAATAGTGTATTGTATCACATTCTAGTAGTTACATTTGAAAATTTCGTTCTAGGAAATTTTGTTTGAGCGCAATCATCAAACTTAATTAAAAAAGTCATTTAAGCCTTTTCACAGTGAGATCTATGCGATATGGCCGAGAAATGTAATTTTGATGTTAACTCCCAAACCGCTGCGCAGAAGTCAACCAAACTTCACCCATTAGTGTATTTTATCACAATCTAGTAGTTACATGTGGAAATTTGGTTCTAGGAAATTTTGTTTGAGCGCAATCATCAAACTTAATTAAAAAAGCCATTTAAGCCTTTTCACAGTGAGATCTATGCGATATGGCCGAGAAATGTAATTTTGATGTTAACTCCCAAACCGCTGCGCAGAAGTCAACCAAACTTCACCCAATAGTGTATTGTATCACAATCTAGTAGTTACATTTAAAAATTTTGTTCTAGGACATTTTGTTTGAACGCAATCATCAAACTTAATTAAAAAAGTCATTTAAGCCTTTTCACAGTGAGATCTATGCGATATGGCCGAGAAATGTAATTTTGATGTTAACTCCCAAACCGCTGCGCAGAAGTCAACCAAACTTCACCCATTAGTGTATTGTATCACAATCTAGTAGTTACATGTGGAAATTTGGTTATAGGACATTTGATTTGAGCGCAATCCTCAAACTTAGGTCAAAAAAGCCATTTAAGCCTTTTCACAGTGAGATCTATGCGATATGGCCGAGAAATGTAATTTTGATGTTAACTCCCAAACCGCTGCGCAGAAGTCAACCAAACTTCACCCAATAGTGTATTGTATCACAATCTAGTAGTTACATTTGAAAATTTTGTTCTAGGAAATTTTGTTTGAGCGCAATCATCAAACTTAATTAAAAAAGTCATTTAAGCCTTTTCACAGTGAGATCTATGCGATATGGCCGAGAAATGTAATTTTGATGTTAACTCCCAAACCGCTGCGCAGAAGTCAACCAAACTTCACCCATTAGTGTATTTTATCACAATCTAGTAGTTACATGTGGAAATTTGGTTCTAGGACATTTGATTTGAGCGCAATCCTCAAACTTAGGTCAAAAAAGCCATTTAAGCCTTTTCACAGTGAGATCTATGCGATATGGCCGAGAAATGTAATTTTGATGTTCACTCCCAAACCGCTGCGCAGAAGTCAACCAAACTTCACCCAATAGTGTATTGTATCACAATCTAGTAGTTACATTTGAAAATTTTGTTCTAGGAAATTTTGTTTGAGCGCAATCATCAAACTTAATTAAAAAAGTCATTTAAGCCTTTTCACAGTGAGATCTATGCGATATGGCCGAGAAATGTAATTTTGATGTTAACTCCCAAACCGCTGCGCAGAAGTCAACCAAACTTCACCCATTAGTGTATTGTATCACAATCTAGTAGTTACAAATGGAAATTTGGTTCTAGGACATTTGATTTGAGCGCAATCCTCAAACTTAGGTCAAAAAAGCCATTTAAGCCTTTTCACAGTGAGATCTATGCGATATGGCCGAGAAATGTAATTTTGATGTTAACTCCCAAACCGCTGCGCAGAAGTCAACCAAACTTCACCCAATAGTGTATTGTATCACATTCTAGTAGTTACATTTGAAAATTTCGTTCTAGGACATTTGGTTTGAGCGCAATCCTCAAACTTAGGTCAAAAAAGCCATTTAAGCCTTTTCACAGTGAGATCTATGCGATATGGCCGAGAAATGTAATTTTGATGTTAACTCCCAAACCGCTGCGCAGAAGTCAACCAAACTTCACCCAATAGTGTATTGTATCACAATCTAGTAGTTACATTTGAAAATTTTGTTCTAGGAAATTTTGTTTGAGCGCAATCATCAAACTTAATTAAAAAAGTCATTTAAGCCTTTTCACAGTGAGATCTGTGCGATATGGCCGAGAAATGTAATTTTGATGTTAACTCCCAAACCGCTGCGCAGAAGTTAACCAAACTTCACCCATTAGTGTATTTTATCACAATCTAGTAGTTACATGTGGAAATTTGGTTCTAGGACATTTGATTTGAGCGCAATCCTCAAACTTAGGTCAAAAAAGCCATTTAAGCCTTTTCACAGTGAGATCTATGCGATATGGCCGAGAAATGTAATTTTGATGTTAACTCCCAAACCGCTGCGCAGAAGTCAACCAAACTTCACCCATTAGTGTATTGTATCACAATCTAGTAGTTACATTTGAAAATTTCGTTCTAGGACATTTGGTTTGAGCGCAATCCTCAAACTTAGGTCAAAAAAGCCATTTAAGCCTTTTCACAGTGAGATCTATGCGATATGGCCGAGAAATGTAATTTTGATGTTAACTCCCAAACCGCTGCGCAGAAGTCAACCAAACTTCACCCAATAGTGTATTGTATCACAATCTAGTAGTTACATTTGAAAATTTTGTTCTAGGAAATTTTGTTTGAGCGCAATCATCAAACTTAGGTCAAAAAAGCCATTTAAGCCTTTTCACAGTGAGATCTATGCGATATGGCCGAGAAATGTAATTTTGATGTTAACTCCCAAACCGCTGCGCAGAAGTCAACCAAACTTCACCCAATAGTGTATTGTATCACAATCTAGTAGTTACATTTAAAAATTTTGTTCTAGGACATTTTGTTTGAACGCAATCATCAAACTTAATTAAAAAAGTCATTTAAGCCTTTTCACAGTGAGATCTATGCGATATGGCCGAGAAATGTAATTTTGATGTTAACTCCCAAACCGCTGCGCAGAAGTCAACCAAACTTCACCCAATAGTGTATTTTATCACAATCTAGTAGTTACATGTGGAAATTTTGTTCTAGGACATTTTGTTTGAACGCAATCATCAAACTTAATTAAAAAGGTCATTTAAGCCTTTTCACAGTGAGATCTATGCGATATGTCCGAGAAATGTAATTTTGATGTTAACTCCCAAACCGCTGCGCAGAAGTCAACCAAACTTCACCCATTAGTGTATTGTATCACAATCTAGTAGTTACATTTAAAAATTTTGTTCTAGGACATTTTGTTTGAACGCAATCATCAAACTTAATTAAAAAAGTCATTTAAGCCTTTTCACAGTGAGATCTATGCGATATGGCCGAGAAATGTAATTTTGATGTTAACTCCCAAACCGCTGCGCAGAAGTCAACCAAACTTCACCCATTAGTGTATTGTATCACAATCTAGTAGTTACATGTGGAAATTTGGTTATAGGACATTTGATTTGAGCGCAATCCTCAAACTTAGGTCAAAAAAGCCATTTAAGCCTTTTCACAGTGAGATCTATGCGATATGGCCGAGAAATGTAATTTTGATGTTAACTCCCAAACCGCTGCGCAGAAGTCAACCAAACTTCACCCAATAGTGTATTGTATCACAATCTAGTAGTTACATTTGAAAATTTTGTTCTAGGAAATTTTGTTTGAGCGCAATCATCAAACTTAATTAAAAAAGTCATTTAAGCCTTTTCACAGTGAGATCTATGCGATATGGCCGAGAAATGTAATTTTGATGTTAACTCCCAAACCGCTGCGCAGAAGTCAACCAAACTTCACCCATTAGTGTATTTTATCACAATCTAGTAGTTACATGTGGAAATTTGGTTCTAGGACATTTGATTTGAGCGCAATCCTCAAACTTAGGTCAAAAAAGCCATTTAAGCCTTTTCACAGTGAGATCTATGCGATATGGCCGAGAAATGTAATTTTGATGTTAACTCCCAAACCGCTGCGCAGAAGTCAACCAAACTTCACCCAATAGTGTATTGTATCACATTCTAGTAGTTACATTTGAAAATTTCGTTCTAGGACATTTGGTTTGAGCGCAATCCTCAAACTTAGGTCAAAAAAGCCATTTAAGCCTTTTCACAGTGAGATCTATGCGATATGGCCGAGAAATGTAATTTTGATGTTAACTCCCAAACCGCTGCGCAGAAGTCAACCAAACTTCACCCAATAGTGTATTGTATCACAATCTAGTAGTTACATTTGAAAATTTTGTTCTAGGACATTTTGTTTGAACGCAATCATCAAACTTAATTAAAAAAGTCATTTAAGCCTTTTCACAGTGAGATCTATGCGATATGGCCGAGAAATGTAATTTTGATGTTAACTCCCAAACCGCTGCGCAGAAGTCAACCAAACTTCACCCAATAGTGTATTGTATCACAATCTAGTAGTTACATTTGAAAATTTTGTTCTAGGACATTTTGTTTGAGCGCAATCCTCAAACTTAGGTCAAAAAAGCCATTTAAGCCTTTTCACAGTGAGATCTATGCGATATGGCCGAGAAATGTAATTTTGATGTTAACTCCCAAACCGCTGCGCAGAAGTCAACCAAACTTCACCCAATAGTGTATTGTATCACAATCTAGTAGTTACATTTGAAAATTTTGTTCTAGGACATTTTGTTTGAACGCAATCATCAAACTTAATTAAAAAAGTCATTTAAGCCTTTTCACAGTGAGATCTATGCGATATGGCCGAGAAATGTAATTTTGATGTTAACTCCCAAACCGCTGCGCAGAAGTCAACCAAACTTCACCCAATAGTGTATTGTATCACAATCTAGTAGTTACATTTGAAAATTTTGTTCTAGGACATTTTGTTTGAACGCAATCATCAAACTTAATTAAAAAAGTCATTTAAGCCTTTTCACAGTGAGATCTATGCGATATGGCCGAGAAATGTAATTTTGATGTTAACTCCCAAACCGCTGCGCAGAAGTCAACCAAACTTCACCCAATAGTGTATTGTATCACAATCTAGTAGTTACATTTGAAAATTTTGTTCTAGGACATTTTGTTTGAGCGCAATCCTCAAACTTAGGTCAAAAAAGCCATTTAAGCCTTTTCACAGTGAGATCTATGCGATATGGCCGAGAAATGTAATTTTGATGTTAACTCCCAAACCGCTGCGCAGAAGTCAACCAAACTTCACCCAATAGTGTATTGTATCACAATCTAGTAGTTACATTTGAAAATTTTGTTCTAGGACATTTTGTTTGAACGCAATCATCAAACTTAATTAAAAAAGTCATTTAAGCCTTTTCACAGTGAGATCTATGCGATATGGCCGAGAAATGTAATTTTGATGTTAACTCCCAAACCGCTGCGCAGAAGTCAACCAAACTTCACCCAATAGTGTATTGTATCACAATCTAGTAGTTACATTTGAAAATTTTGTTCTAGGAAATTTTGTTTGAGCGCAATCATCAAACTTAATTAAAAAAGTCATTTAAGCCTTTTCACAGTGAGATCTATGCGATATGGCCGAGAAATGTAATTTTGATGTTAACTCCCAAACCGCTGCGCAGAAGTCAACCAAACTTCACCCATTAGTGTATTTTATCACAATCTAGTAGTTACATGTGGAAATTTGGTTCTAGGACATTTGATTTGAGCGCAATCCTCAAACTTAGGTCAAAAAAGCCATTTAAGCCTTTTCACAGTGAGATCTATGCGATATGGCCGAGAAATGTAATTTTGATGTTCACTCCCAAACCGCTGCGCAGAAGTCAACCAAACTTCACCCAATAGTGTATTGTATCACAATCTAGTAGTTACATTTGAAAATGTTGTTCTAGGAAATTTTGTTTGAGCGCAATCATCAAACTTAATTAAAAAAGTCATTTAAGCCTTTTCACAGTGAGATCTATGCGATATGGCCGAGAAATGTAATTTTGATGTTAACTCCCAAACCGCTGCGCAGAAGTCAACCAAACTTCACCCATTAGTGTATTTTATCACAATCTAGTAGTTACATGTGGAAATTTGGTTCTAGGACATTTGATTTGAGCGCAATCCTCAAACTTAGGTCAAAAAAGCCATTTAAGCCTTTTCACAGTGAGATCTATGCGATATGGCCGAGAAATGTAATTTTGATGTTAACTCCCAAACCGCTGCGCAGAAGTCAACCAAACTTCACCCAATAGTGTATTGTATCACATTCTAGTAGTTACATTTGAAAATTTCGTTCTAGGACATTTGGTTTGAGCGCAATCCTCAAACTTAGGTCAAAAAAGCCATTTAAGCCTTTTCACAGTGAGATCTATGCGATATGGCCGAGAAATGTAATTTTGATGTTAACTCCCAAACCGCTGCGCAGAAGTCAACCAAACTTCACCCAATAGTGTATTGTATCACAATCTAGTAGTTACATTTGAAAATTTTTTTCTAGGACATTTTGTTTGAACGCAATCATCAAACTTAATTAAAAAAGTCATTTAAGCCTTTTCACAGTGAGATCTATGCGATATGGCCGAGAAATGTAATTTTGATGTTAACTCCCAAACCGCTGCGCAGAAGTCAACCAAACTTCACCCAATAGTGTATTTTATCACAATCTAGTAGTTACATGTGGAAATTTGGTTCTAGGACATTTGATTTGAGCGCAATCCTCAAACTTAGGTCAAAAAAGCCATTTAAGCCTTTTCACAGTGAGATCTATGCGATATGGCCGAGAAATGTAATTTTGATGTTCACTCCCAAACCGCTGCGCAGAAGTCAACCAAACTTCACCCAATAGTGTATTGTATCACAATCTAGTAGTTACATTTGAAAATTTTGTTCTAGGAAATTTTGTTTGAGCGCAATCATCAAACTTAATTAAAAAAGTCATTTAAGCCTTTTCACAGTGAGATCTATGCGATATGGCCGAGAAATGTAATTTTGATGTTAACTCCCAAACCGCTGCGCAGAAGTCAACCAAACTTCACCCATTAGTGTATTTTATCACAATCTAGTAGTTACATGTGGAAATTTGGTTCTAGGACATTTGATTTGAGCGCAATCCTCAAACTTAGGTCAAAAAAGCCATTTAAGCCTTTTCACAGTGAGATCTATGCGATATGGCCGAGAAATGTAATTTTGATGTTAACTCCCAAACCGCTGCGCAGAAGTCAACCAAACTTCACCCAATAGTGTATTGTATCACATTCTAGTAGTTACATTTGAAAATTTCGGTCTAGGACATTTGGTTTGAGCGCAATCCTCAAACTTAGGTCAAAAAAGCCATTTAAGCCTTTTCACAGTGAGATCTATGCGATATGGCCGAGAAATGTAATTTTGATGATAACTCCCAAACCGCTGCGCAGAAGTCAACCAAACTTCACCCAATAGTGTATTGTATCACAATCTAGTAGTTACATTTGAAAATTTTGTTCTAGGACATTTTGTTTGAACGCAATCATCAAACTTAATTAAAAAAGTCATTTAAGCCTTTTCACAGTGAGATCTATGCGATATGGCCGAGAAATGTAATTTTGATGTTAACTCCCAAACCGCTGCGCAGAAGTCAACCAAACTTCACCCAATAGTGTATTGTATCACAATCTAGTAGTTACATTTGAAAATTTTGTTCTAGGACATTTGGTTTGAGCGCAATCCTCAAACTTAGGTCAAAAAAGCCATTTAAGCCTTTTCACAGTGAGATCTATGCGATATGGCCGAGAAATGTAATTTTGATGTTAACTCCCAAACCGCTGCGCAGAAGTCAACCAAACTTCACCCAATAGTGTATTGTATCACATTCTAGTAGTTACATTTGAAAATTTCGTTCTAGGAAATTTTGTTTGAGCGCAATCATCAAACTTAATTAAAAAAGTCATTTAAGCCTTTTCACAGTGAGATCTATGCGATATGGCCGAGAAATGTAATTTTGATGTTAACTCCCAAACCGCTGCGCAGAAGTCAACCAAACTTCACCCATTAGTGTATTTTATCACAATCTAGTAGTTACATGTGGAAATTTGGTTCTAGGACATTTGATTTGAGCGCAATCCTCAAACTTAGGTCAAAAAAGCCATTTAAGCCTTTTCACAGTGAGATCTATGCGATATGGCCGAGAAATGTAATTTTGATGTTAACTCCCAAACCGCTGCGCAGAAGTCAACCAAACTTCACCCAATAGTGTATTGTATCACAATCTAGTAGTTACATTTAAAAATTTTGTTCTAGGAAATTTTGTTTGAACGCAATCATCAAACTTAATTAAAAAAGTCATTTAAGCCTTTTCACAGTGAGATCTATGCGATATGGCCGAGAAATGTAATTTTGATGTTAACTCCCAAACCGCTGCGCAGAAGTCAACCAAACTTCACCCATTAGTGTATTGTATCACAATCTAGTAGTTACATGTGGAAATTTGGTTATAGGACATTTGATTTGAGCGCAATCCTCAAACTTAGGTCAAAAAAGCCATTTAAGCCTTTTCACAGTGAGATCTATGCGATATGGCCGAGAAATGTAATTTTGATGTTAACTCCCAAACCGCTGCGCAGAAGTCAACCAAACTTCACCCAATAGTGTATTGTATCACAATCTAGTAGTTACATTTGAAAATTTTGTTCTAGGAAATTTTGTTTGAGCGCAATCATCAAACTTAATTAAAAAAGTCATTTAAGCCTTTTCACAGTGAGATCTATGCGATATGGCCGAGAAATGTAATTTTGATGTTAACTCCCAAACCGCTGCGCAGAAGTCAACCAAACTTCACCCATTAGTGTATTTTATCACAATCTAGTAGTTACATGTGGAAATTTGGTTCTAGGACATTTGATTTGAGCGCAATCCTCAAACTTAGGTCAAAAAAGCCATTTAAGCCTTTTCACAGTGAGATCTATGCGATATGGCCGAGAAATGTAATTTTGATGTTCACTCCCAAACCGCTGCGCAGAAGTCAACCAAACTTCACCCAATAGTGTATTGTATCACAATCTAGTAGTTACATTTGAAAATTTTGTTCTAGGAAATTTTGTTTGAGCGCAATCATCAAACTTAATTAAAAAATTCATTTAAGCCTTTTCACAGTGAGATCTATGCGATATGGCCGAGAAATGTAATTTTGATGTTAACTCCCAAACCGCTGCGCAGAAGTCAACCAAACTTCACCCATTAGTGTATTTTATCACAATCTAGTAGTTACAAATGGAAATTTGGTTCTAGGACATTTGATTTGAGCGCAATCCTCAAACTTAGGTCAAAAAAGCCATTTAAGCCTTTTCACAGTGAGATCTATGCGATATGGCCGAGAAATGTAATTTTGATGTTAACTCCCAAACCGCTGCGCAGAAGTCAACCAAACTTCACCCAATAGTGTATTGTATCACATTCTAGTAGTTACATTTGAAAATTTCGTTCTAGGACATTTGGTTTGAGCGCAATCCTCAAACTTAGGTCAAAAAAGCCATTTAAGCCTTTTCACAGTGAGATCTATGCGATATGGCCGAGAAATGTAATTTTGATGTTCACTCCCAAACCGCTGCGCAGAAGTCAACCAAACTTCACCCACTAGTGTATTGTATCACAATCTAGTAGTTACATTTGAAAATTTTGTTCTAGGAAATTTTGTTTGAGCGCAATCATCAAACTTAATTAAAAAAGTCATTTAAACCTTTTCACAGTGAGATCTATGCGATATGGCCGAGAAATGTAATTTTGATGTTAACTCCCAAACCGCTGCGCAGAAGTCAACCAAACTTCACCCAATAGTGTATTGTATCACAATCTAGTAGTTACATTTAAAAATTTTGTTCTAGGACATTTTGTTTGAACGCAATCATCAAACTTAATTAAAAAAGTCATTTAAGCCTTTTCACAGTGAGATCTATGCGATATGGCCGAGAAATGTAATTTTGATGTTAACTCCCAAACCGCTGCGCAGAAGTCAACCAAACTTCACCCATTAGTGTATTGTATCACAATCTAGTAGTTACATGTGGAAATTTGGTTATAGGACATTTGATTTGAGCGCAATCCTCAAACTTAGGTCAAAAAAGCCATTTAAGCCTTTTCACAGTGAGATCTATGCGATATGGCCGAGAAATGTAATTTTGATGTTAACTCCCAAACCGCTGCGCAGAAGTCAACCAAACTTCACCCAATAGTGTATTGTATCACAATCTAGTAGTTACATTTGAAAATTTTGTTCTAGGAAATTTTGTTTGAGCGCAATCATCAAACTTAATTAAAAAAGTCATTTAAGCCTTTTCACAGTGAGATCTATGCGATATGGCCGAGAAATGTAATTTTGATGTTAACTCCCAAACCGCTGCGCAGAAGTCAACCAAACTTCACCCATTAGTGTATTTTATCACAATCTAGTAGTTACATGTGGAAATTTGGTTCTAGGACATTTGATTTGAGCGCAATCCTCAAACTTAGGTCAAAAAAGCCATTTAAGCCTTTTCACAGTGAGATCTATGCGATATGGCCGAGAAATGTAATTTTGATGTTCACTCCCAAACCGCTGCGCAGAAGTCAACCAAACTTCACCCAATAGTGTATTGTATCACAATCTAGTAGTTACATTTGAAAATTTTGTTCTAGGAAATTTTGTTTGAGCGCAATCATCAAACTTAATTAAAAAAGTCATTTAAGCCTTTTCACAGTGAGATCTATGCGATATGGCCGAGAAATGTAATTTTGATGTTAACTCCCAAACCGCTGCGCAGAAGTCAACCAAACTTCACCCATTAGTGTATTTTATCACAATCTAGTAGTTACATGTGGAAATTTGGTTCTAGGACATTTGATTTGAGCGCAATCCTCAAACTTAGGTCAAAAAAGCCATTTAAGCCTTTTCACAGTGAGATCTATGCGATATGGCCGAGAAATGTAATTTTGATGTTAACTCCCAAACCGCTGCGCAGAAGTCAACCAAACTTCACCCAATAGTGTATTGTATCACATTCTAGTAGTTACATTTGAAAATTTCGTTCTAGGAAATTTTGTTTGAGCGCAATCATCAAACTTAATTAAAAAAGTCATTTAAGCCTTTTCACAGTGAGATCTATGCGATATGGCCGAGAAATGTAATTTTGATGTTAACTCCCAAACCGCTGCGCAGAAGTCAACCAAACTTCACCCATTAGTGTATTTTATCACAATCTAGTAGTTACATGTGGAAATTTGGTTCTAGGACATTTGATTTGAGCGCAATCCTCAAACTTAGGTCAAAAAAGCCATTTAAGCCTTTTCACAGTGAGATCTATGCGATATGGCCGAGAAATGTAATTTTGATGTTAACTCCCAAACCGCTGCGCAGAAGTCAACCAAACTTCACCCAATAGTGTATTGTATCACAATCTAGTAGTTACATTTAAAAATTTTGTTCTAGGACATTTTGTTTGAACGCAATCATCAAACTTAATTAAAAAAGTCATTTAAGCCTTTTCACAGTGAGATCTATGCGATATGGCCGAGAAATGTAATTTTGATGTTAACTCCCAAACCGCTGCGCAGAAGTCAACCAAACTTCACCCATTAGTGTATTGTATCACAATCTAGTAGTTACATGTGGAAATTTGGTTATAGGACATTTGATTTGAGCGCAATCCTCAAACTTAGGTCAAAAAAGCCATTTAAGCCTTTTCACAGTGAGATCTATGCGATATGGCCGAGAAATGTAATTTTGATGTTAACTCCCAAACCGCTGCGCAGAAGTCAACCAAACTTCACCCAATAGTGTATTGTATCACAATCTAGTAGTTACATTTGAAAATTTTGTTCTAGGAAATTTTGTTTGAGCGCAATCATCAAACTTAATTAAAAAAGTCATTTAAGCCTTTTCACAGTGAGATCTATGCGATATGGCCGAGAAATGTAATTTTGATGTTAACTCCCAAACCGCTGCGCAGAAGTCAACCAAACTTCACCCATTAGTGTATTTTATCACAATCTAGTAGTTACATGTGGAAATTTGGTTCTAGGACATTTGATTTGAGCGCAATCCTCAAACTTAGGTCAAAAAAGCCATTTAAGCCTTTTCACAGTGAGATCTATGCGATATGGCCGAGAAATGTAATTTTGATGTTCACTCCCAAACCGCTGCGCAGAAGTCAACCAAACTTCACCCAATAGTGTATTGTATCACAATCTAGTAGTTACATTTGAAAATTTTGTTCTAGGAAATTTTGTTTGAGCGCAATCATCAAACTTAATTAAAAAAGTCATTTAAGCCTTTTCACAGTGAGATCTATGCGATATGGCCGAGAAATGTAATTTTGATGTTAACTCCCAAACCGCTGCGCAGAAGTCAACCAAACTTCACCCATTAGTGTATTGTATCACAATCTAGTAGTTACAAATGGAAATTTGGTTCTAGGACATTTGATTTGAGCGCAATCCTCAAACTTAGGTCAAAAAAGCCATTTAAGCCTTTTCACAGTGAGATCTATGCGATATGGCCGAGAAATGTAATTTTGATGTTAACTCCCAAACCGCTGCGCAGAAGTCAACCAAACTTCACCCAATAGTGTATTGTATCACATTCTAGTAGTTACATTTGAAAATTTCGTTCTAGGACATTTGGTTTGAGCGCAATCCTCAAACTTAGGTCAAAAAAGCCATTTAAGCCTTTTCACAGTGAGATCTATGCGATATGGCCGAGAAATGTAATTTTGATGTTAACTCCCAAACCGCTGCGCAGAAGTCAACCAAACTTCACCCAATAGTGTATTGTATCACAATCTAGTAGTTACATTTGAAAATTTTGTTCTAGGAAATTTTGTTTGAGCGCAATCATCAAACTTAATTAAAAAAGTCATTTAAGCCTTTTCACAGTGAGATCTGTGCGATATGGCCGAGAAATGTAATTTTGATGTTAACTCCCAAACCGCTGCGCAGAAGTTAACCAAACTTCACCCATTAGTGTATTTTATCACAATCTAGTAGTTACATGTGGAAATTTGGTTCTAGGACATTTGATTTGAGCGCAATCCTCAAACTTAGGTCAAAAAAGCCATTTAAGCCTTTTCACAGTGAGATCTATGCGATATGGCCGAGAAATGTAATTTTGATGTTAACTCCCAAACCGCTGCGCAGAAGTCAACCAAACTTCACCCATTAGTGTATTGTATCACAATCTAGTAGTTACATTTGAAAATTTCGTTCTAGGACATTTGGTTTGAGCGCAATCCTCAAACTTAGGTCAAAAAAGCCATTTAAGCCTTTTCACAGTGAGATCTATGCGATATGGCCGAGAAATGTAATTTTGATGTTAACTCCCAAACCGCTGCGCAGAAGTCAACCAAACTTCACCCAATAGTGTATTGTATCACAATCTAGTAGTTACATTTGAAAATTTTGTTCTAGGAAATTTTGTTTGAGCGCAATCATCAAACTTAGGTCAAAAAAGCCATTTAAGCCTTTTCACAGTGAGATCTATGCGATATGGCCGAGAAATGTAATTTTGATGTTAACTCCCAAACCGCTGCGCAGAAGTCAACCAAACTTCACCCAATAGTGTATTGTATCACAATCTAGTAGTTACATTTAAAAATTTTGTTCTAGGACATTTTGTTTGAACGCAATCATCAAACTTAATTAAAAAAGTCATTTAAGCCTTTTCACAGTGAGATCTATGCGATATGGCCGAGAAATGTAATTTTGATGTTAACTCCCAAACCGCTGCGCAGAAGTCAACCAAACTTCACCCATTAGTGTATTGTATCACAATCTAGTAGTTACATGTGGAAATTTGGTTATAGGACATTTGATTTGAGCGCAATCCTCAAACTTAGGTCAAAAAAGCCATTTAAGCCTTTTCACAGTGAGATCTATGCGATATGGCCGAGCAATGTAATTTTGATGTTAACTCCCAAACCGCTGCGCAGAAGTCAACCAAACTTCACCCAATAGTGTATTGTATCACAATCTAGTAGTTACATTTGAAAATTTTGTTCTAGGAAATTTTGTTTGAGCGCAATCATCAAACTTAATTAAAAAAGTCATTTAAGCCTTTTCACAGTGAGAAATATGCGATATGGCCGAGAAATGTAATTTTGATGTTAACTCCCAAACCGCTGCGCAGAAGTCAACCAAACTTCACCCATTAGTGTATTTTATCACAATCTAGTAGTTACATGTGGAAATTTGGTTCTAGGACATTTGATTTGAGCGCAATCCTCAAACTTAGGTCAAAAAAGCCATTTAAGCCTTTTCACAGTGAGATCTATGCGATATGGCCGAGAAATGTAATTTTGATGTTAACTCCCAAACCGCTGCGCAGAAGTCAACCAAACTTCACCCAATAGTGTATTGTATCACATTCTAGTAGTTACATTTGAAAATTTCGTTCTAGGACATTTGGTTTGAGCGCAATCCTCAAACTTAGGTCAAAAAAGCCATTAAAGCCTTTTCACAGTGAGATCTATGCGATATGGCCGAGAAATGTAATTTTGATGTTAACTCCCAAACCGCTGCGCAGAAGTCAACCAAACTTCACCCAATAGTGTATTGTATCACAATCTAGTAGTTACATTTGAAAATTTTGTTCTAGGACATTTTGTTTGAACGCAATCATCAAACTTAATTAAAAAAGTCATTTAAGCCTTTTCACAGTGAGATCTATGCGATATGGCCGAGAAATGTAATTTTGATGTTAACTCCCAAACCGCTGCGCAGAAGTCAACCAAACTTCACCCAATAGTGTATTGTATCACAATCTAGTAGTTACATTTGAAAATTTTGTTCTAGGACATTTTGTTTGAGCGCAATCCTCAAACTTAGGTCAAAAAAGCCATTTAAGCCTTTTCACAGTGAGATCTATGCGATATGGCCGAGAAATGTAATTTTGATGTAACTCCCAAACCGCTGCGCAGAAGTCAACCAAACTTCACCCAATAGTGTATTGTATCACAATCTAGTAGTTACATTTGAAAATTTTGTTCTAGGACATTTTGTTTGAACGCAATCATCAAACTTAATTAAAAAAGTCATTTAAGCCTTTTCACAGTGAGATCTATGCGATATGGCCGAGAAATGTAATTTTGATGTTAACTCCCAAACCGCTGCGCAGAAGTCAACCAAACTTCACCCAATAGTGTATTGTATCACAATCTAGTAGTTACATTTGAAAATTTTGTTCTAGGACATTTTGTTTGAACGCAATCATCAAACTTAATTAAAAAAGTCATTTAAGCCTTTTCACAGTGAGATCTATGCGATATGGCCGAGAAATGTAATTTTGATGTTAACTCCCAAACCGCTGCGCAGAAGTCAACCAAACTTCACCCAATAGTGTATTGTATCACAATCTAGTAGTTACATTTGAAAATTTTGTTCTAGGACATTTTGTTTGAGCGCAATCCTCAAACTTAGGTCAAAAAAGCCATTTAAGCCTTTTCACAGTGAGATCTATGCGATATGGCCGAGAAATGTAATTTTGATGTTAACTCCCAAACCGCTGCGCAGAAGTCAACCAAACTTCACCCAATAGTGTATTGTATCACAATCTAGTAGTTACATTTGAAAATTTTGTTCTAGGACATTTTGTTTGAACGCAATCATCAAACTTAATTAAAAAAGTCATTTAAGCCTTTTCACAGTGAGATCTATGCGATATGGCCGAGAAATGTAATTTTGATGTTAACTCCCAAACCGCTGCGCAGAAGTCAACCAAACTTCACCCAATAGTGTATTGTATCACAATCTAGTAGTTACATTTGAAAATTTTGTTCTAGGAAATTTTGTTTAAGCGCAATCATCAAACTTAATTAAAAAAGTCATTTAAGCCTTTTCACAGTGAGATCTATGCGATATGGCCGAGAAATGTAATTTTGATGTTAACTCCCAAACCGCTGCGCAGAAGTCAACCAAACTTCACCCATTAGTGTATTTTATCACAATCTAGTAGTTACATGTGGAAATTTGGTTCTAGGACATTTGATTTGAGCGCAATCCTCAAACTTAGGTCAAAAAAGCCATTTAAGCCTTTTCACAGTGAGATCTATGCGATATGGCCGAGAAATGTAATTTTGATGTTCACTCCCAAACCGCTGCGCAGAAGTCAACCAAACTTCACCCAATAGTGTATTGTATCACAATCTAGTAGTTACATTTGAAAATGTTGTTCTAGGAAATTTTGTTTGAGCGCAATCATCAAACTTAATTAAAAAAGTCATTTAAGCCTTTTCACAGTGAGATCTATGCGATATGGCCGAGAAATGTAATTTTGATGTTAACTCCCAAACCGCTGCGCAGAAGTCAACCAAACTTCACCCAATAGTGTATTGTATCACAATCTAGTAGTTACATTTGAAAATTTTGTTCTAGGACATTTTGTTTGAACGCAATCATCAAACTTAATTAAAAAAGTCATTTAAGCCTTTTCACAGTGAGATCTATGCGATATGGCCGAGAAATGTAATTTTGATGTTAACTCCCAAACCGCTGCGCAGAAGTCAACCAAACTTCACCCAATAGTGTATTGTATCACAATCTAGTAGTTACATTTGAAAATTTTGTTCTAGGACATTTTGTTTGAGCGCAATCCTCAAACTTAGGTCAAAAAAGCCATTTAAGCCTTTTCACAGTGAGATCTATGCGATATGGCCGAGAAATGTAATTTTGATGTTAACTCCCAAACCGCTGCGCAGAAGTCAACCAAACTTCACCCAATAGTGTATTGTATCACAATCTAGTAGTTACATTTGAAAATTTTGTTCTAGGACATTTTGTTTGAACGCAATCATCAAACTTAATTAAAAAAGTCATTTAAGCCTTTTCACAGTGAGATCTATGCGATATGGCCGAGAAATGTAATTTTGATGTTAACTCCCAAACCGCTGCGCAGAAGTCAACCAAACTTCACCCAATAGTGTATTGTATCACAATCTAGTAGTTACATTTGAAAATTTTGTTCTAGGAAATTTTGTTTGAGCGCAATCATCAAACTTAATTAAAAAAGTCATTTAAGCCTTTTCACAGTGAGATCTATGCGATATGGCCGAGAAATGTAATTTTGATGTTAACTCCCAAACCGCTGCGCAGAAGTCAACCAAACTTCACCCATTAGTGTATTTTATCACAATCTAGTAGTTACATGTGGAAATTTGGTTCTAGGACATTTGATTTGAGCGCAATCCTCAAACTTAGGTCAAAAAAGCCATTTAAGCCTTTTCACAGTGAGATCTATGCGATATGGCCGAGAAATGTAATTTTGATGTTCACTCCCAAACCGCTGCGCAGAAGTCAACCAAACTTCACCCAATAGTGTATTGTATCACAATCTAGTAGTTACATTTGAAAATGTTGTTCTAGGAAATTTTGTTTGAGCGCAATCATCAAACTTAATTAAAAAAGTCATTTAAGCCTTTTCACAGTGAGATCTATGCGATATGGCCGAGAAATGTAATTTTGATGTTAACTCCCAAACCGCTGCGCAGAAGTCAACCAAACTTCACCCATTAGTGTATTTTATCACAATCTAGTAGTTACATGTGGAAATTTGGTTCTAGGACATTTGATTTGAGCGTAATCCTCAAACTTAGGTCAAAAAAGCCATTTAAGCCTTTTCACAGTGAGATCTATGCGATATGGCCGAGAAATGTAATTTTGATGTTAACTCCCAAACCGCTGCGCAGAAGTCAACCAAACTTCACCCAATAGTGTATTGTATCACATTCTAGTAGTTACATTTGAAAATTTCGTTCTAGGACATTTGGTTTGAGCGCAATCCTCAAACTTAGGTCAAAAAAGCCATTTAAGCCTTTTCACAGTGAGATCTATGCGATATGGCCGAGAAATGTAATTTTGATGTTAACTCCCAAACCGCTGCGCAGAAGTCAACCAAACTTCACCCAATAGTGTATTGTATCACAATCTAGTAGTTACATTTGAAAATTTTGTTCTAGGACATTTTGTTTGAACGCAATCATCAAACTTAATTAAAAAAGTCATTTAAGCCTTTTCACAGTGAGATCTATGCGATATGGCCGAGAAATGTAATTTTGATGTTAACTCCCAAACCGCTGCGCAGAAGTCAACCAAACTTCACCCAATAGTGTATTTTATCACAATCTAGTAGTTACATGTGGAAATTTGGTTCTAGGACATTTGATTTGAGCGCAATCCTCAAACTTAGGTCAAAAAAGCCATTTAAGCCTTTTCACAGTGAGATCTATGCGATATGGCCGAGAAATGTAATTTTGATGTTAACTCCCAAACCGCTGCGCAGAAGTCAACCAAACTTCACCCATTAGTGTATTTTATCACAATCTAGTAGTTACATGTGGAAATTTGGTTCTAGGACATTTGATTTGAGCGCAATCCTCAAACTTAGGTCAAAAAAGCCATTTAAGCCTTTTCACAGTGAGATCTATGCGATATGGCCGAGAAATGTAATTTTGATGTTCACTCCCAAACCGCTGCGCAGAAGTCAACCAAACTTCACCCAATAGTGTATTGTATCACAATCTAGTAGTTACATTTGAAAATTTTGTTCTAGGAAATTTTGTTTGAGCGCAATCATCAAACTTAATTAAAAAAGTCATTTAAGCCTTTTCACAGTGAGATCTATGCGATATGGCCGAGAAATGTAATTTTGATGTTAACTCCCAAACCGCTGCGCAGAAGTCAACCAAACTTCACCCATTAGTGTATTGTATCACAATCTAGTAGTTACAAATGGAAATTTGGTTCTAGGACATTTGATTTGAGCGCAATCCTCAAACTTAGGTCAAAAAAGCCATTTAAGCCTTTTCACAGTGAGATCTATGCGATATGGCCGAGAAATGTAATTTTGATGTTAACTCCCAAACCGCTGCGCAGAAGTCAACCAAACTTCACCCAATAGTGTATTGTATCACATTCTAGTAGTTACATTTGAAAATTTCGTTCTAGGACATTTGGTTTGAGCGCAATCCTCAAACTTAGGTCAAAAAAGCCATTTAAGCCTTTTCACAGTGAGATCTATGCGATATGGCCGAGAAATGTAATTTTGATGTTAACTCCCAAACCGCTGCGCAGAAGTCAACCAAACTTCACCCAATAGTGTATTGTATCACAATCTAGTAGTTACATTTGAAAATTTTGTTCTAGGAAATTTTGTTTGAGCGCAATCATCAAACTTAATTAAAAAAGTCATTTAAGCCTTTTCACAGTGAGATCTGTGCGATATGGCCGAGAAATGTAATTTTGATGTTAACTCCCAAACCGCTGCGCAGAAGTTAACCAAACTTCACCCATTAGTGTATTTTATCACAATCTAGTAGTTACATGTGGAAATTTGGTTCTAGGACATTTGATTTGAGCGCAATCCTCAAACTTAGGTCAAAAAAGCCATTTAAGCCTTTTCACAGTGAGATCTATGCGATATGGCCGAGAAATGTAATTTTGATGTTAACTCCCAAACCGCTGCGCAGAAGTCAACCAAACTTCACCCATTAGTGTATTGTATCACAATCTAGTAGTTACATTTGAAAATTTCGTTCTAGGACATTTGGTTTGAGCGCAATCCTCAAACTTAGGTCAAAAAAGCCATTTAAGCCTTTTCACAGTGAGATCTATGCGATATGGCCGAGAAATGTAATTTTGATGTTAACTCCCAAACCGCTGCGCAGAAGTCAACCAAACTTCACCCAATAGTGTATTGTATCACAATCTAGTAGTTACATTTGAAAATTTTGTTCTAGGAAATTTTGTTTGAGCGCAATCATCAAACTTAGGTCAAAAAAGCCATTTAAGCCTTTTCACAGTGAGATCTATGCGATATGGCCGAGAAATGTAATTTTGATGTTAACTCCCAAACCGCTGCGCAGAAGTCAACCAAACTTCACCCAATAGTGTATTGTATCACAATCTAGTAGTTACATTTAAAAATTTTGTTCTAGGACATTTTGTTTGAACGCAATCATCAAACTTAATTAAAAAAGTCATTTAAGCCTTTTCACAGTGAGATCTATGCGATATGGCCGAGAAATGTAATTTTGATGTTAACTCCCAAACCGCTGCGCAGAAGTCAACCAAACTTCACCCATTAGTGTATTGTATCACAATCTAGTAGTTACATGTGGAAATTTGGTTATAGGACATTTGATTTGAGCGCAATCCTCAAACTTAGGTCAAAAAAGCCATTTAAGCCTTTTCACAGTGAGATCTATGCGATATGGCCGAGCAATGTAATTTTGATGTTAACTCCCAAACCGCTGCGCAGAAGTCAACCAAACTTCACCCAATAGTGTATTGTATCACAATCTAGTAGTTACATTTGAAAATTTTGTTCTAGGAAATTTTGTTTGAGCGCAATCATCAAACTTAATTAAAAAAGTCATTTAAGCCTTTTCACAGTGAGAAATATGCGATATGGCCGAGAAATGTAATTTTGATGTTAACTCCCAAACCGCTGCGCAGAAGTCAACCAAACTTCACCCATTAGTGTATTTTATCACAATCTAGTAGTTACATGTGGAAATTTGGTTCTAGGACATTTGATTTGAGCGCAATCCTCAAACTTAGGTCAAAAAAGCCATTTAAGCCTTTTCACAGTGAGATCTATGCGATATGGCCGAGAAATGTAATTTTGATGTTAACTCCCAAACCGCTGCGCAGAAGTCAACCAAACTTCACCCAATAGTGTATTGTATCACATTCTAGTAGTTACATTTGAAAATTTCGTTCTAGGACATTTGGTTTGAGCGCAATCCTCAAACTTAGGTCAAAAAAGCCATTAAAGCCTTTTCACAGTGAGATCTATGCGATATGGCCGAGAAATGTAATTTTGATGTTAACTCCCAAACCGCTGCGCAGAAGTCAACCAAACTTCACCCAATAGTGTATTGTATCACAATCTAGTAGTTACATTTGAAAATTTTGTTCTAGGACATTTTGTTTGAACGCAATCATCAAACTTAATTAAAAAAGTCATTTAAGCCTTTTCACAGTGAGATCTATGCGATATGGCCGAGAAATGTAATTTTGATGTTAACTCCCAAACCGCTGCGCAGAAGTCAACCAAACTTCACCCAATAGTGTATTGTATCACAATCTAGTAGTTACATTTGAAAATTTTGTTCTAGGACATTTTGTTTGAGCGCAATCCTCAAACTTAGGTCAAAAAAGCCATTTAAGCCTTTTCACAGTGAGATCTATGCGATATGGCCGAGAAATGTAATTTTGATGTTAACTCCCAAACCGCTGCGCAGAAGTCAACCAAACTTCACCCAATAGTGTATTGTATCACAATCTAGTAGTTACATTTGAAAATTTTGTTCTAGGACATTTTGTTTGAACGCAATCATCAAACTTAATTAAAAAAGTCATTTAAGCCTTTTCACAGTGAGATCTATGCGATATGGCCGAGAAATGTAATTTTGATGTTAACTCCCAAACCGCTGCGCAGAAGTCAACCAAACTTCACCCAATAGTGTATTGTATCACAATCTAGTAGTTACATTTGAAAATTTTGTTCTAGGACATTTTGTTTGAACGCAATCATCAAACTTAATTAAAAAAGTCATTTAAGCCTTTTCACAGTGAGATCTATGCGATATGGCCGAGAAATGTAATTTTGATGTTAACTCCCAAACCGCTGCGCAGAAGTCAACCAAACTTCACCCAATAGTGTATTGTATCACAATCTAGTAGTTACATTTGAAAATTTTGTTCTAGGACATTTTGTTTGAGCGCAATCCTCAAACTTAGGTCAAAAAAGCCATTTAAGCCTTTTCACAGTGAGATCTATGCGATATGGCCGAGAAATGTAATTTTGATGTTAACTCCCAAACCGCTGCGCAGAAGTCAACCAAACTTCACCCAATAGTGTATTGTATCACAATCTAGTAGTTACATTTGAAAATTTTGTTCTAGGACATTTTGTTTGAACGCAATCATCAAACTTAATTAAAAAAGTCATTTAAGCCTTTTCACAGTGAGATCTATGCGATATGGCCGAGAAATGTAATTTTGATGTTAACTCCCAAACCGCTGCGCAGAAGTCAACCAAACTTCACCCAATAGTGTATTGTATCACAATCTAGTAGTTACATTTGAAAATTTTGTTCTAGGAAATTTTGTTTGAGCGCAATCATCAAACTTAATTAAAAAAGTCATTTAAGCCTTTTCACAGTGAGATCTATGCGATATGGCCGAGAAATGTAATTTTGATGTTAACTCCCAAACCGCTGCGCAGAAGTCAACCAAACTTCACCCATTAGTGTATTTTATCACAATCTAGTAGTTACATGTGGAAATTTGGTTCTAGGACATTTGATTTGAGCGCAATCCTCAAACTTAGGTCAAAAAAGCCATTTAAGCCTTTTCACAGTGAGATCTATGCGATATGGCCGAGAAATGTAATTTTGATGTTCACTCCCAAACCGCTGCGCAGAAGTCAACCAAACTTCACCCAATAGTGTATTGTATCACAATCTAGTAGTTACATTTGAAAATGTTGTTCTAGGAAATTTTGTTTGAGCGCAATCATCAAACTTAATTAAAAAAGTCATTTAAGCCTTTTCACAGTGAGATCTATGCGATATGGCCGAGAAATGTAATTTTGATGTTAACTCCCAAACCGCTGCGCAGAAGTCAACCAAACTTCACCCATTAGTGTATTTTATCACAATCTAGTAGTTACATGTGGAAATTTGGTTCTAGGACATTTGATTTGAGCGCAATCCTCAAACTTAGGTCAAAAAAGCCATTTAAGCCTTTTCACAGTGAGATCTATGCGATATGGCCGAGAAATGTAATTTTGATGTTAACTCCCAAACCGCTGCGCAGAAGTCAACCAAACTTCACCCAATAGTGTATTGTATCACATTCTAGTAGTTACATTTGAAAATTTCGTTCTAGGACATTTGGTTTGAGCGCAATCCTCAAACTTAGGTCAAAAAAGCCATTTAAGCCTTTTCACAGTGAGATCTATGCGATATGGCCGAGAAATGTAATTTTGATGTTAACTCCCAAACCGCTGCGCAGAAGTCAACCAAACTTCACCCAATAGTGTATTGTATCACAATCTAGTAGTTACATTTGAAAATTTTGTTCTAGGACATTTTGTTTGAACGCAATCATCAAACTTAATTAAAAAAGTCATTTAAGCCTTTTCACAGTGAGATCTATGCGATATGGCCGAGAAATGTAATTTTGATGTTAACTCCCAAACCGCTGCGCAGAAGTCAACCAAACTTCACCCAATAGTGTATTTTATCACAATCTAGTAGTTACATGTGGAAATTTGGTTCTAGGACATTTGATTTGAGCGCAATCCTCAAACTTAGGTCAAAAAAGCCATTTAAGCCTTTTCACAGTGAGATCTATGCGATATGGCCGAGAAATGTAATTTTGATGTTCACTCCCAAACCGCTGCGCAGAAGTCAACCAAACTTCACCCAATAGTGTATTGTATCACAATCTAGTAGTTACATTTGAAAATTTTGTTCTAGGAAATTTTGTTTGAGCGCAATCATCAAACTTAATTAAAAAAGTCATTTAAGCCTTTTCACAGTGAGATCTATGCGATATGGCCGAGAAATGTAATTTTGATGTTAACTCCCAAACCGCTGCGCAGAAGTCAACCAAACTTCACCCATTAGTGTATTTTATCACAATCTAGTAGTTACATGTGGAAATTTGGTTCTAGGACATTTGATTTGAGCGCAATCCTCAAACTTAGGTCAAAAAAGCCATTTAAGCCTTTTCACAGTGAGATCTATGCGATATGGCCGAGAAATGTAATTTTGATGTTAACTCCCAAACCGCTGCGCAGAAGTCAACCAAACTTCACCCAATAGTGTATTGTATCACATTCTAGTAGTTACATTTGAAAATTTCGTTCTAGGACATTTGGTTTGAGCGCAATCCTCAAACTTAGGTCAAAAAAGCCATTTAAGCCTTTTCACAGTGAGATCTATGCGATATGGCCGAGAAATGTAATTTTGATGATAACTCCCAAACCGCTGCGCAGAAGTCAACCAAACTTCACCCAATAGTGTATTGTATCACAATCTAGTAGTTACATTTGAAAATTTTGTTCTAGGACATTTTGTTTGAACGCAATCATCAAACTTAATTAAAAAAGTCATTTAAGCCTTTTCACAGTGAGATCTATGCGATATGGCCGAGAAATGTAATTTTGATGTTAACTCCCAAACCGCTGCGCAGAAGTCAACCAAACTTCACCCAATAGTGTATTGTATCACAATCTAGTAGTTACATTTGAAAATTTTGTTCTAGGACATTTGGTTTGAGCGCAATCCTCAAACTTAGGTCAAAAAAGCCATTTAAGCCTTTTCACAGTGAGATCTATGCGATATGGCCGAGAAATGTAATTTTGATGTTAACTCCCAAACCGCTGCGCAGAAGTCAACCAAACTTCACCCAATAGTGTATTGTATCACATTCTAGTAGTTACATTTGAAAATTTCGTTCTAGGAAATTTTGTTTGAGCGCAATCATCAAACTTAATTAAAAAAGTCATTTAAGCCTTTTCACAGTGAGATCTATGCGATATGGCCGAGAAATGTAATTTTGATGTTAACTCCCAAACCGCTGCGCAGAAGTCAACCAAACTTCACCCATTAGTGTATTTTATCACAATCTAGTAGTTACATGTGGAAATTTGGTTCTAGGACATTTGATTTGAGCGCAATCCTCAAACTTAGGTCAAAAAAGCCATTTAAGCCTTTTCACAGTGAGATCTATGCGATATGGCCGAGAAATGTAATTTTGATGTTAACTCCCAAACCGCTGCGCAGAAGTCAACCAAACTTCACCCAATAGTGTATTGTATCACAATCTAGTAGTTACATTTAAAAATTTTGTTCTAGGAAATTTTGTTTGAACGCAATCATCAAACTTAATTAAAAAAGTCATTTAAGCCTTTTCACAGTGAGATCTATGCGATATGGCCGAGAAATGTAATTTTGATGTTAACTCCCAAACCGCTGCGCAGAAGTCAACCAAACTTCACCCATTAGTGTATTGTATCACAATCTAGTAGTTACATGTGGAAATTTGGTTATAGGACATTTGATTTGAGCGCAATCCTCAAACTTAGGTCAAAAAAGCCATTTAAGCCTTTTCACAGTGAGATCTATGCGATATGGCCGAGAAATGTAATTTTGATGTTAACTCCCAAACCGCTGCGCAGAAGTCAACCAAACTTCACCCAATAGTGTATTGTATCACAATCTAGTAGTTACATTTGAAAATTTTGTTCTAGGAAATTTTGTTTGAGCGCAATCATCAAACTTAATTAAAAAAGTCATTTAAGCCTTTTCACAGTGAGATCTATGCGATATGGCCGAGAAATGTAATTTTGATGTTAACTCCCAAACCGCTGCGCAGAAGTCAACCAAACTTCACCCATTAGTGTATTTTATCACAATCTAGTAGTTACATGTGGAAATTTGGTTCTAGGACATTTGATTTGAGCGCAATCCTCAAACTTAGGTCAAAAAAGCCATTTAAGCCTTTTCACAGTGAGATCTATGCGATATGGCCGAGAAATGTAATTTTGATGTTCACTCCCAAACCGCTGCGCAGAAGTCAACCAAACTTCACCCAATAGTGTATTGTATCACAATCTAGTAGTTACATTTGAAAATTTTGTTCTAGGAAATTTTGTTTGAGCGCAATCATCAAACTTAATTAAAAAATTCATTTAAGCCTTTTCACAGTGAGATCTATGCGATATGGCCGAGAAATGTAATTTTGATGTTAACTCCCAAACCGCTGCGCAGAAGTCAACCAAACTTCACCCATTAGTGTATTTTATCACAATCTAGTAGTTACAAATGGAAATTTGGTTCTAGGACATTTGATTTGAGCGCAATCCTCAAACTTAGGTCAAAAAAGCCATTTAAGCCTTTTCACAGTGAGATCTATGCGATATGGCCGAGAAATGTAATTTTGATGTTAACTCCCAAACCGCTGCGCAGAAGTCAACCAAACTTCACCCAATAGTGTATTGTATCACATTCTAGTAGTTACATTTGAAAATTTTGTTCTAGGACATTTGGTTTGAGCGCAATCCTCAAACTTAGGTCAAAAAAGCCATTTAAGCCTTTTCACAGTGAGATCTATGCGATATGGCCTAGAAATGTAATTTTGATGTTAACTCCCAAACCGCTGCGCAGAAGTCAACCAAACTTAACCCAATAGTGTATTGTATCACAATCTAGTAGTTACATTTGAAAATTTTGTTCTAGGAAATTTTGTTTGAGCGCAATCATCAAACTTAATTAAAAAAGTCATTTAAGCCTTTTCACAGTGAGATCTATGCGATATGGCCGAGAAATGTAATTTTGATGTTAACTCCCAAACCGCTGCGCAGAAGTTAACCAAACTTCACCCATTAGTGTATTTTATCACAATCTAGTAGTTACATGTGGAAATTTGGTTCTAGGACATTTGATTTGAGCGCAATCCTCAAACTTAGGTCAAAAAAGCCATTTAAGCCTTTTCACAGTGAGATCTATGCGATATGGCCGAGAAATGTAATTTTGATGTTAACTCCCAAACCGCTGCGCAGAAGTCAACCAAACTTCACCCAATAGTGTATTGTATCACATTCTAGTAGTTACATTTGAAAATTTCGTTCTAGGACATTTGGTTTGAGCGCAATCCTCAAACTTAGGTCAAAAAAGCCATTTAAGCCTTTTCACAGTGAGATCTATGCGATATGGCCGAGAAATGTAATTTTGATGTTAACTCCCAAACCGCTGCGCAGAAGTCAACCAAACTTCACCCAATAGTGTATTGTATCACAATCTAGTAGTTACATTTGAAAATTTTGTTCTAGGAAATTTTGTTTGAGCGCAATCATCAAACTTAGGTCAAAAAAGCCATTTAAGCCTTTTCACAGTGAGATCTATGCGATATGGCCGAGAAATGTAATTTTGATGTTAACTCCCAAACCGCTGCGCAGAAGTCAACCAAACTTCACCCAATAGTGTATTGTATCACAATCTAGTAGTTACATTTAAAAATTTTGTTCTAGGACATTTTGTTTGAACGCAATCATCAAACTTAATTAAAAAAGTCATTTAAGCCTTTTCACAGTGAGATCTATGCGATATGGCCGAGAAATGTAATTTTGATGTTAACTCCCAAACCGCTGCGCAGAAGTCAACCAAACTTCACCCATTAGTGTATTGTATCACAATCTAGTAGTTACATGTGGAAATTTGGTTATAGGACATTTGATTTGAGCGCAATCCTCAAACTTAGGTCAAAAAAGCCATTTAAGCCTTTTCACAGTGAGATCTATGCGATATGGCCGAGAAATGTAATTTTGATGTTAACTCCCAAACCGCTGCGCAGAAGTCAACCAAACTTCACCCAATAGTGTATTGTATCACAATCTAGTAGTTACATTTGAAAATTTCGTTCTAGGAAATTTTGTTTGAGCGCAATCATCAAACTTAATTAAAAAAGTCATTTAAGCCTTTTCACAGTGAGATCTATGCGATATGGCCGAGAAATGTAATTTTGATGTTAACTCCCAAACCGCTGCGCAGAAGTCAACCAAACTTCACCCATTAGTGTATTTTATCACAATCTAGTAGTTACATGTGGAAATTTGGTTCTAGGACATTTGATTTGAGCGCAATCCTCAAACTTAGGTCAAAAAAGCCATTTAAGCCTTTTCACAGTGAGATCTATGCGATATGGCCGAGAAATGTAATTTTGATGTTAACTCCCAAACCGCTGCGCAGAAGTCAACCAAACTTCACCCAATAGTGTATTGTATCACATTCTAGTAGTTACATTTGAAAATTTCGTTCTAGGACATTTGGTTTGAGCGCAATCCTCAAACTTAGGTCAAAAAAGCCATTTAAGCCTTTTCACAGTGAGATCTATGCGATATGGCCGAGAAATGTAATTTTGATGTTAACTCCCAAACCGCTGCGCAGAAGTCAACCAAACTTCACCCAATAGTGTATTGTATCACAATCTAGTAGTTACATTTGAAAATTTTGTTCTAGGACATTTTGTTTGAACGCAATCATCAAACTTAATTAAAAAAGTCATTTAAGCCTTTTCACAGTGAGATCTATGCGATATGGCCGAGAAATGTAATTTTGATGTTAACTCCCAAACCGCTGCGCAGAAGTCAACCAAACTTCACCCAATAGTGTATTGTATCACAATCTAGTAGTTACATTTGAAAATTTTGTTCTAGGACATTTTGTTTGAGCGCAATCCTCAAACTTAGGTCAAAAAAGCCATTTAAGCCTTTTCACAGTGAGATCTATGCGATATGGCCGAGAAATGTAATTTTGATGTTAACTCCCAAACCGCTGCGCAGAAGTCAACCAAACTTCACCCAATAGTGTATTGTATCACAATCTAGTAGTTACATTTGAAAATTTTGTTCTAGGACATTTTGTTTGAACGCAATCATCAAACTTAATTAAAAAAGTCATTTAAGCCTTTTCACAGTGAGATCTATGCGATATGGCCGAGAAATGTAATTTTGATGTTAACTCCCAAACCGCTGCGCAGAAGTCAACCAAACTTCACCCAATAGTGTATTGTATCACAATCTAGTAGTTACATTTGAAAATTTTGTTCTAGGACATTTTGTTTGAACGCAATCATCAAACTTAATTAAAAAAGTCATTTAAGCCTTTTCACAGTGAGATCTATGCGATATGGCCGAGAAATGTAATTTTGATGTTAACTCCCAAACCGCTGCGCAGAAGTCAACCAAACTTCACCCAATAGTGTATTGTATCACAATCTAGTAGTTACATTTGAAAATTTTGTTCTAGGACATTTTGTTTGAGCGCAATCCTCAAACTTAGGTCAAAAAAGCCATTTAAGCCTTTTCACAGTGAGATCTATGCGATATGGCCGAGAAATGTAATTTTGATGTTAACTCCCAAACCGCTGCGCAGAAGTCAACCAAACTTCACCCAATAGTGTATTGTATCACAATCTAGTAGTTACATTTGAAAATTTTGTTCTAGGACATTTTGTTTGAACGCAATCATCAAACTTAATTAAAAAAGTCATTTAAGCCTTTTCACAGTGAGATCTATGCGATATGGCCGAGAAATGTAATTTTGATGTTAACTCCCAAACCGCTGCGCAGAAGTCAACCAAACTTCACCCAATAGTGTATTGTATCACAATCTAGTAGTTACATTTGAAAATTTTGTTCTAGGAAATTTTGTTTGAGCGCAATCATCAAACTTAATTAAAAAAGTCATTTAAGCCTTTTCACAGTGAGATCTATGCGATATGGCCGAGAAATGTAATTTTGATGTTAACTCCCAAACCGCTGCGCAGAAGTCAACCAAACTTCACCCATTAGTGTATTTTATCACAATCTAGTAGTTACATGTGGAAATTTGGTTCTAGGACATTTGATTTGAGCGCAATCCTCAAACTTAGGTCAAAAAAGCCATTTAAGCCTTTTCACAGTGAGATCTATGCGATATGGCCGAGAAATGTAATTTTGATGTTAACTCCCAAACCGCTGCGCAGAAGTCAACCAAACTTCACCCAATAGTGTATTGTATCACAATCTAGTAGTTACATTTAAAAATTTTGTTCTAGGACATTTTGTTTGAACGCAATCATCAAACTTAATTAAAAAAGTCATTTAAGCCTTTTCACAGTGAGATCTATGCGATATGGCCGAGAAATGTAATTTTGATGTTAACTCCCAAACCGCTGCGCAGAAGTCAACCAAACTTCACCCATTAGTGTATTGTATCACAATCTAGTAGTTACATGTGGAAATTTGGTTATAGGACATTTGATTTGAGCGCAATTCTCAAACTTAGGTCAAAAAAGCCATTTAAGCCTTTTCACAGTGAGATCTATGCGATATGGCCGAGAAATGTAATATTGATGTTAACTCCCAAACCGCTGCGCAGAAGTCAACCAAACTTCACCCAATAGTGTATTGTATCACAATCTAGTAGTTACATTTGAAAATTTTGTTCTAGGAAATTTTGTTTGAGCGCAATCATCAAACTTAATTAAAAAAGTCATTTAAGCCTTTTCACAGTGAGATCTATGCGATATGGCCGAGAAATGTAATTTTGATGTTAACTCCCAAACCGCTGCGCAGAAGTCAACCAAACTTCACCCATTAGTGTATTTTATCACAATCTAGTAGTTACATGTGGAAATTTGGTTCTAGGACATTTGATTTGAGCGCAATCCTCAAACTTAGGTCAAAAAAGCCATTTAAGCCTTTTCACAGTGAGATCTATGCGATATGGCCGAGAAATGTAATTTTGATGTTCACTCCCAAACCGCTGCGCAGAAGTCAACCAAACTTCACCCAATAGTGTATTGTATCACAATCTAGTAGTTACATTTGAAAATTTTGTTCTAGGAAATTTTGTTTGAGCGCAATCATCAAACTTAATTAAAAAAGTCATTTAAGCCTTTTCACAGTGAGATCTATGCGATATGGCCGAGAAATGTAATTTTGATGTTAACTCCCAAACCGCTGCGCAGAAGTCAACCAAACTTCACCCATTAGTGTATTTTATCACAATCTAGTAGTTACATGTGGAAATTTGGTTCTAGGACATTTGATTTGAGCGCAATCCTCAAACTTAGGTCAAAAAAGCCATTTAAGCCTTTTCACAGTGAGATCTATGCGATATGGCCGAGAAATGTAATTTTGATGTTAACTCCCAAACCGCTGCGCAGAAGTCAACCAAACTTCACCCAATAGTGTATTGTATCACATTCTAGTAGTTACATTTGAAAATTTCGTTCTAGGACATTTGGTTTGAGCGCAATCCTCAAACTTAGGTCAAAAAAGCCATTTAAGCCTTTTCACAGTGAGATCTATGCGATATGGCCGAGAAATGTAATTTTGATGATAACTCCCAAACCGCTGCGCAGAAGTCAACCAAACTTCACCCAATAGTGTATTGTATCACAATCTAGTAGTTACATTTGAAAATTTTGTTCTAGGACATTTTGTTTGAACGCAATCATCAAACTTAATTAAAAAAGTCATTTAAGCCTTTTCACAGTGAGATCTATGCGATATGGCCGAGAAATGTAATTTTGATGTTAACTCCCAAACCGCTGCGCAGAAGTCAACCAAACTTCACCCAATAGTGTATTGTATCACAATCTAGTAGTTACATTTGAAAATTTTGTTCTAGGACATTTGGTTTGAGCGCAATCCTCAAACTTAGGTCAAAAAAGCCATTTAAGCCTTTTCACAGTGAGATCTATGCGATATGGCCGAGAAATGTAATTTTGATGTTAACTCCCAAACCGCTGCGCAGAAGTCAACCAAACTTCACCCAATAGTGTATTGTATCACATTCTAGTAGTTACATTTGAAAATTTCGTTCTAGGAAATTTTGTTTGAGCGCAATCATCAAACTTAATTAAAAAAGTCATTTAAGCCTTTTCACAGTGAGATCTATGCGATATGGCCGAGAAATGTAATTTTGATGTTAACTCCCAAACCGCTGCGCAGAAGTCAACCAAACTTCACCCATTAGTGTATTTTATCACAATCTAGTAGTTACATGTGGAAATTTGGTTCTAGGACATTTGATTTGAGCGCAAACCTCAAACTTAGGTCAAAAAAGCCATTTAAGCCTTTTCACAGTGAGATCTATGCGATATGGCCGAGAAATGTAATTTTGATGTTAACTCCCAAACCGCTGCGCAGAAGTCAACCAAACTTCACCCAATAGTGTATTGTATCACAATCTAGTAGTTACATTTAAAAATTTTGTTCTAGGACATTTTGTTTGAACGCAATCATCAAACTTAATTAAAAAAGTCATTTAAGCCTTTTCACAGTGAGATCTATGCGATATGGCCGAGAAATGTAATTTTGATGTTAACTCCCAAACCGCTGCGCAGAAGTCAACCAAACTTCACCCAATAGTGTATTGTATCACAATCTAGTAGTTACATTTAAAAATTTTGTTCTAGGACATTTTGTTTGAACGCAATCATCAAACTTAATTAAAAAAGTCATTTAAGCCTTTTCACAGTGAGATCTATGCGATATGGCCGAGAAATGTAATTTTGATGTTAACTCCCAAACCGCTGCGCAGAAGTCAACCAAACTTCACCCATTAGTGTATTGTATCACAATCTAGTAGTTACATGTGGAAATTTGGTTATAGGACATTTGATTTGAGCGCAATCCTCAAACTTAGGTCAAAAAAGCCATTTAAGCCTTTTCACAGTGAGATCTATGCGATATGGCCGAGAAATGTAATTTTGATGTTAACTCCCAAACCGCTACGCAGAAGTCAACCAAACTTCACCCAATAGTGTATTGTATCACAATCTAGTAGTTACATTTGAAAATTTTGTTCTAGGAAATATTGTTTGAGCGCAATCATCAAACTTAATTAAAAAAGTCATTTAAGCCTTTTCACAGTGAGATCTATGCGATATGGCCGAGAAATGTAATTTTGATGTTAACTCCCAAACCGCTGCGCAGAAGTCAACCAAACTTCACCCATTAGTGTATTTTATCACAATCTAGTAGTTACATGTGGAAATTTGGTTCTAGGACATTTGATTTGAGCGCAATCCTCAAACTTAGGTCAAAAAAGCCATTTAAGCCTTTTCACAGTGAGATCTATGCGATATGGCCGAGAAATGTAATTTTGATGTTAACTCCCAAACCGCTGCGCAGAAGTCAACCAAACTTCACCCAATAGTGTATTGTATCACAATCTAGTAGTTACATTTGAAAATTTTGTTCTAGGACATTTTGTTTGAGCGCAATCCTCAAACTTAGGTCAAAAAAGCCATTTAAGCCTTTTCACAGTGAGATCTATGCGATATGGCCGAGAAATGTAATTTTGATGTTAACTCCCAAACCGCTGCGCAGAAGTCAACCAAACTTCACCCAATAGTGTATTGTATCACAATCTAGTAGTTACATTTGAAAATTTTGTTCTAGGACATTTTGTTTGAACGCAATCATCAAACTTAATTAAAAAAGTCATTTAAGCCTTTTCACAGTGAGATCTATGCGATATGGCCGAGAAATGTAATTTTGATGTTAACTCCCAAACCGCTGCGCAGAAGTCAACCAAACTTCACCCAATAGTGTATTGTATCACAATCTAGTAGTTACATTTGAAAATTTTGTTCTAGGACATTTTGTTTGAACGCAATCATCAAACTTAATTAAAAAAGTCATTTAAGCCTTTTCACAGTGAGATCTATGCGATATGGCCGAGAAATGTAATTTTGATGTTAACTCCCAAACCGCTGCGGAGAAGTCAACCAAACTTCACCCAATAGTGTATTGTATCACAATCTAGTAGTTACATTTGAAAATTTTGTTCTAGGACATTTTGTTTGAGCGCAATCCTCAAACTTAGGTCAAAAAAGCCATTTAAGCCTTTTCACAGTGAGATCTATGCGATATGGCCGAGAAATGTAATTTTGATGTTAACTCCCAAACCGCTGCGCAGAAGTCAACCAAACTTCACCCAATAGTGTATTGTATCACAATCTAGTAGTTACATTTGAAAATTTTGTTCTAGGACATTTTGTTTGAACGCAATCATCAAACTTAATTAAAAAAGTCATTTAAGCCTTTTCACAGTGAGATCTATGCGATATGGCCGAGAAATGTAATTTTGATGTTAACTCCCAAACCGCTGCGCAGAAGTCAACCAAACTTCACCCAATAGTGTATTGTATCACAATCTAGTAGTTACATTTGAAAATTTTGTTCTAGGAAATTTTGTTTGAGCGCAATCATCAAACTTAATTAAAAAAGTCATTTAAGCCTTTTCACAGTGAGATCTATGCGATATGGCCGAGAAATGTAATTTTGATGTTAACTCCCAAACCGCTGCGCAGAAGTCAACCAAACTTCACCCATTAGTGTATTTTATCACAATCTAGTAGTTACATGTGGAAATTTGGTTCTAGGACATTTGATTTGAGCGCAATCCTCAAACTTAGGTCAAAAAAGCCATTTAAGCCTTTTCACATTGAGATCTATGCGATATGGCCGAGAAATGTAATTTTGATGTTCACTCCCAAACCGCTGCGCAGAAGTCAACCAAACTTCACCCAATAGTGTATTGTATCACAATCTAGTAGTTACATTTGAAAATTTTGTTCTAGGAAATTTTGTTTGAGCGCAATCATCAAACTTAATTAAAAAAGTCATTTAAGCCTTTTCACAGTGAGATCTATGCGATATGGCCGAGAAATGTAATTTTGATGTTAACTCCCAAACCGCTGCGCAGAAGTCAACCAAACTTCACCCATTAGTGTATTTTATCACAATCTAGTAGTTACATGTGGAAATTCGGTTCTAGGACATTTGATTTGAGCGCAATCCTCAAACTTAGGTCAAAAAAGCCATTTAAGCCTTTTCACAGTGAGATCTATGCGATATGGCCGAGAAATGTAATTTTGATGTTAACTCCCAAACCGCTGCGCAGAAGTCAACCAAACTTCACCCAATAGTGTATTGTATCACATTCTAGTAGTTACATTTGAAAATTTCGTTCTAGGACATTTGGTTTGAGCGCAATCCTCAAACTTAGGTCAAAAAAGCCATTTAAGCCTTTTCACAGTGAGATCTATGCGATATGGCCGAGAAATGTAATTTTGATGTTAACTCCCAAACCGCTGCGCAGAAGTCAACCAAACTTCACCCAATAGTGTATTGTATCACAATCTAGTAGTTACATTTGAAAATTTTGTTCTAGGACATTTTGTTTGAACGCAATCATCAAACTTAATTAAAAAAGTCATTTAAGCCTTTTCACAGTGAGATCTATGCGATATGGCCGAGAAATGTAATTTTGATGTTAACTCCCAAACCGCTGCGCAGAAGTCAACCAAACTTCACCCAATAGTGTATTGTATCACAATCTAGTAGTTACATTTAAAAATTTTGTTCTAGGACATTTTGTTTGAACGCAATCATCAAACTTAATTAAAAAAGTCATTTAAGCCTTTTCACAGTGAGATCTATGCGATATGGCCGAGAAATGTAATTTTGATGTTAACTCCCAAACCGCTGCGCAGAAGTCAACCAAACTTCACCCAATAGTGTATTGTATCACAATCTAGTAGTTACATTTAAAAATTTTGTTCTAGGACATTTTGTTTGAACGCAATCATCAAACTTAATTAAAAAAGTCATTTAAGCCTTTTCACAGTGAGATCTATGCGATATGGCCGAGAAATGTAATTTTGATGTTAACTCCCAAACCGCTGCGCAGAAGTCAACCAAACTTCACCCATTAGTGTATTGTATCACAATCTAGTAGTTACATGTGGAAATTTGGTTATAGGACATTTGATTTGAGCGCAATCCTCAAACTTAGGTCAAAAAAGCCATTTAAGCCTTTTCACAATGAGATCTATGCGATATGGCCGAGAAATGTAATTTTGATGTTAACTCCCAAACCGCTGCGCAGAAGTCAACCAAACTTCACCCAATAGTGTATTGTATCACAATCTAGTAGTTACATTTGAAAATTTTGTTCTAGGAAATATTGTTTGAGCGCAATCATCAAACTTAATTAAAAAAGTCATTTAAGCCTTTTCACAGTGAGATCTATGCGATATGGCCGAGAAATGTAATTTTGATGTTAACTCCCAAACCGCTGCGCAGAAGTCAACCAAACTTCACCCATTAGTGTATTTTATCACAATCTAGTAGTTACATGTGGAAATTTGGTTCTAGGACATTTGATTTGAGCGCAATCCTCAAACTTAGGTCAAAAAAGCCATTTAAGCCTTTTCACAGTGAGATCTATGCGATATGGCCGAGAAATGTAATTTTGATGTTAACTCCCAAACCGCTGCGCAGAAGTCAACCAAACTTCACCCAATAGTGTATTGTATCACATTCTAGTAGTTACATTTGAAAATTTCGTTCTAGGACATTTGGTTTGAGCGCAATCCTCAAACTTAGGTCAAAAAAGCCATTTAAGCCTTTTCACAGTGAGATCTATGCGATATGGCCGAGAAATGTAATTTTGATGTTAACTCCCAAACCGCTGCGCAGAAGTCAACCAAACTTCACCCAATAGTGTATTGTATCACAATCTAGTAGTTACATTTGAAAATTTTGTTCTAGGACATTTTGTTTGAACGCAATCATCAAACTTAATTAAAAAAGTCATTTAAGCCTTTTCACAGTGAGATCTATGCGATATGGCCGAGAAATGTAATTTTGATGTTAACTCCCAAACCGCTGCGCAGAAGTCAACCAAACTTCACCCAATAGTGTATTGTATCACAATCTAGTAGTTACATTTGAAAATTTTGTTCTAGGACATTTTGTTTGAGCGCAATCCTCAAACTTAGGTCAAAAAAGCCATTTAAGCCTTTTCACAGTGAGATCTATGCGATATGGCCGAGAAATGTAATTTTGATGTTAACTCCCAAACCGCTGCGCAGAAGTCAACCAAACTTCACCCAATAGTGTATTGTATCACAATCTAGTAGTTACATTTGAAAATTTTGTTCTAGGACATTTTGTTTGAACGCAATCATCAAACTTAATTAAAAAAGTCATTTAAGCCTTTTCACAGTGAGATCTATGCGATATGGCCGAGAAATGTAATTTTGATGTTAACTCCCAAACCGCTGCGCAGAAGTCAACCAAACTTCACCCAATAGTGTATTGTATCACAATCTAGTAGTTACATTTGAAAATTTTGTTCTAGGACATTTTGTTTGAACGCAATCATCAAACTTAATTAAAAAAGTCATTTAAGCCTTTTCACAGTGAGATCTATGCGATATGGCCGAGAAATGTAATTTTGATGTTAACTCCCAAACCGCTGCGGAGAAGTCAACCAAACTTCACCCAATAGTGTATTGTATCACAATCTAGTAGTTACATTTGAAAATTTTGTTCTAGGACATTTTGTTTGAGCGCAATCCTCAAACTTAGGTCAAAAAAGCCATTTAAGCCTTTTCACAGTGAGATCTATGCGATATGGCCGAGAAATGTAATTTTGATGTTAACTCCCAAACCGCTGCGCAGAAGTCAACCAAACTTCACCCAATAGTGTATTGTATCACAATCTAGTAGTTACATTTGAAAATTTTGTTCTAGGACATTTTGTTTGAACGCAATCATCAAACTTAATTAAAAAAGTCATTTAAGCCTTTTCACAGTGAGATCTATGCGATATGGCCGAGAAATGTAATTTTGATGTTAACTCCCAAACCGCTGCGCAGAAGTCAACCAAACTTCACCCAATAGTGTATTGTATCACAATCTAGTAGTTACATTTGAAAATTTTGTTCTAGGAAATTTTGTTTGAGCGCAATCATCAAACTTAATTAAAAAAGTCATTTAAGCCTTTTCACAGTGAGATCTATGCGATATGGCCGAGAAATGTAATTTTGATGTTAACTCCCAAACCGCTGCGCAGAAGTCAACCAAACTTCACCCATTAGTGTATTTTATCACAATCTAGTAGTTACATGTGGAAATTTGGTTCTAGGACATTTGATTTGAGCGCAATCCTCAAACTTAGGTCAAAAAAGCCATTTAAGCCTTTTCACATTGAGATCTATGCGATATGGCCGAGAAATGTAATTTTGATGTTCACTCCCAAACCGCTGCGCAGAAGTCAACCAAACTTCACCCAATAGTGTATTGTATCACAATCTAGTAGTTACATTTGAAAATTTTGTTCTAGGAAATTTTGTTTGAGCGCAATCATCAAACTTAATTAAAAAAGTCATTTAAGCCTTTTCACAGTGAGATCTATGCGATATGGCCGAGAAATGTAATTTTGATGTTAACTCCCAAACCGCTGCGCAGAAGTCAACCAAACTTCACCCATTAGTGTATTTTATCACAATCTAGTAGTTACATGTGGAAATTCGGTTCTAGGACATTTGATTTGAGCGCAATCCTCAAACTTAGGTCAAAAAAGCCATTTAAGCCTTTTCACAGTGAGATCTATGCGATATGGCCGAGAAATGTAATTTTGATGTTAACTCCCAAACCGCTGCGCAGAAGTCAACCAAACTTCACCCAATAGTGTATTGTATCACATTCTAGTAGTTACATTTGAAAATTTCGTTCTAGGACATTTGGTTTGAGCGCAATCCTCAAACTTAGGTCAAAAAAGCCATTTAAGCCTTTTCACAGTGAGATCTATGCGATATGGCCGAGAAATGTAATTTTGATGTTAACTCCCAAACCGCTGCGCAGAAGTCAACCAAACTTCACCCATTAGTGTATTTTATCACAATCTAGTAGTTACATGTGGAAATTTGGTTCTAGGACATTTGATTTGAGCGCAATCCTCAAACTTAGGTCAAAAAAGCCATTTAAGCCTTTTCACAGTGAGATCTATGCGATATGGCCGAGAAATGTAATTTTGATGTTAACTCCCAAACCGCTGCGCAGAAGTCAACCAAACTTCACCCAATAGTGTATTGTATCACATTCTAGTAGTTACATTTGAAAATTTCGTTCTAGGACATTTGGTTTGAGCGCAATCCTCAAACTTAGGTCAAAAAAGCCATTTAAGCCTTTTCACAGTGAGATCTATGCGATATGGCCGAGAAATGTAATTTTGATGTTAACTCCCAAACCGCTGCGCAGAAGTCAACCAAACTTCACCCAATAGTGTATTGTATCACAATCTAGTAGTTACATTTGAAAATTTTGTTCTAGGACATTTTGTTTGAACGCAATCATCAAACTTAATTAAAAAAGTCATTTAAGCCTTTTCACAGTGAGATCTATGCGATATGGCCGAGAAATGTAATTTTGATGTTAACTCCCAAACCGCTGCGCAGAAGTCAACCAAACTTCACCCAATAGTGTATTGTATCACAATCTAGTAGTTACATTTGAAAATTTTGTTCTAGGACATTTTGTTTGAGCGCAATCCTCAAACTTAGGTCAAAAAAGCCATTTAAGCCTTTTCACAGTGAGATCTATGCGATATGGCCGAGAAATGTAATTTTGATGTTAACTCCCAAACCGCTGCGCAGAAGTCAACCAAACTTCACCCAATAGTGTATTGTATCACAATCTAGTAGTTACATTTGAAAATTTTGTTCTAGGACATTTTGTTTGAACGCAATCATCAAACTTAATTAAAAAAGTCATTTAAGCCTTTTCACAGTGAGATCTATGCGATATGGCCGAGAAATGTAATTTTGATGTTAACTCCCAAACCGCTGCGCAGAAGTCAACCAAACTTCACCCAATAGTGTATTGTATCACAATCTAGTAGTTACATTTGAAAATTTTGTTCTAGGACATTTTGTTTGAACGCAATCATCAAACTTAATTAAAAAAGTCATTTAAGCCTTTTCACAGTGAGATCTATGCGATATGGCCGAGAAATGTAATTTTGATGTTAACTCCCAAACCGCTGCGGAGAAGTCAACCAAACTTCACCCAATAGTGTATTGTATCACAATCTAGTAGTTACATTTGAAAATTTTGTTCTAGGACATTTTGTTTGAGCGCAATCCTCAAACTTAGGTCAAAAAAGCCATTTAAGCCTTTTCACAGTGAGATCTATGCGATATGGCCGAGAAATGTAATTTTGATGTTAACTCCCAAACCGCTGCGCAGAAGTCAACCAAACTTCACCCAATAGTGTATTGTATCACAATCTAGTAGTTACATTTGAAAATTTTGTTCTAGGACATTTTGTTTGAACGCAATCATCAAACTTAATTAAAAAAGTCATTTAAGCCTTTTCACAGTGAGATCTATGCGATATGGCCGAGAAATGTAATTTTGATGTTAACTCCCAAACCGCTGCGCAGAAGTCAACCAAACTTCACCCAATAGTGTATTGTATCACAATCTAGTAGTTACATTTGAAAATTTTGTTCTAGGAAATTTTGTTTGAGCGCAATCATCAAACTTAATTAAAAAAGTCATTTAAGCCTTTTCACAGTGAGATCTATGCGATATGGCCGAGAAATGTAATTTTGATGTTAACTCCCAAACCGCTGCGCAGAAGTCAACCAAACTTCACCCATTAGTGTATTTTATCACAATCTAGTAGTTACATGTGGAAATTTGGTTCTAGGACATTTGATTTGAGCGCAATACTCAAACTTAGGTCAAAAAAGCCATTTAAGCCTTTTCACATTGAGATCTATGCGATATGGCCGAGAAATGTAATTTTGATGTTCACTCCCAAACCGCTGCGCAGAAGTCAACCAAACTTCACCCAATAGTGTATTGTATCACAATATAGTAGTTACATTTGAAAATTTTGTTCTAGGAAATTTTGTTTGAGCGCAATCATCAAACTTAATTAAAAAAGTCATTTAAGCCTTTTCACAGTGAGATCTATGCGATATGGCCGAGAAATGTAATTTTGATGTTAACTCCCAAACCGCTGCGCAGAAGTCAACCAAACTTCACCCATTAGTGTATTTTATCACAATCTAGTAGTTACATGTGGAAATTCGGTTCTAGGACATTTGATTTGAGCGCAATCCTCAAACTTAGGTCAAAAAAGCCATTTAAGCCTTTTCACAGTGAGATCTATGCGATATGGCCGAGAAATGTAATTTTGATGTTAACTCCCAAACCGCTGCGCAGAAGTCAACCAAACTTCACCCAATAGTGTATTGTATCACATTCTAGTAGTTACATTTGAAAATTTCGTTCTAGGACATTTGGTTTGAGCGCAATCCTCAAACTTAGGTCAAAAAAGCCATTTAAGCCTTTTCACAGTGAGATCTATGCGATATGGCCGAGAAATGTAATTTTGATGATAACTCCCAAACCGCTGCGCAGAAGTCAACCAAACTTCACCCAATAGTGTATTGTATCACAATCTAGTAGTTACATTTGAAAATTTTGTTCTAGGACATTTTGTTTGAACGCAATCATCAAACTTAATTAAAAAAGTCATTTAAGCCTTTTCACAGTGAGATCTATGCGATATGGCCGAGAAATGTAATTTTGATGTTAACTCCCAAACCGCTGCGCAGAAGTCAACCAAACTTCACCCAATAGTGTATTGTATCACAATCTAGTAGTTACATTTGAAAATTTTGTTCTAGGACATTTGGTTTGAGCGCAATCCTCAAACTTAGGTCAAAAAAGCCATTTAAGCCTTTTCACAGTGAGATCTATGCGATATGGCCGAGAAATGTAATTTTGATGTTAACTCCCAAACCGCTGCGCAGAAGTCAACCAAACTTCACCCAATAGTGTATTGTATCACAATCTAGTAGTTACATTTAAAAATTTTGTTCTAGGACATTTTGTTTGAACGCAATCATCAAACTTAATTAAAAAAGTCATTTAAGCCTTTTCACAGTGAGATCTGTGCGATATGGCCGAGAAATGTAATTTTGATGTTAACTCCCAAACCGCTGCGCAGAAGTCAACCAAACTTCACCCAATAGTGTATTGTATCACAATCTAGTAGTTACATTTAAAAATTTTGTTCTAGGACATTTTGTTTGAACGCAATCATCAAACTTAATTAAAAAAGTCATTTAAGCCTTTTCACAGTGAGATCTATGCGATATGGCCGAGAAATGTAATTTTGATGTTAACTCCCAAACCGCTGCGCAGAAGTCAACCAAACTTCACCCATTAGTGTATTGTATCACAATCTAGTAGTTACATGTGGAAATTTGGTTATAGGACATTTGATTTGAGCGCAATCCTCAAACTTAGGTCAAAAAAGCCATTTAAGCCTTTTCACAGTGAGATCTATGCGATATGGCCGAGAAATGTAATTTTGATGTTAACTCCCAAACCGCTGCGCAGAAGTCAACCAAACTTCACCCAATAGTGTATTGTATCACAATCTAGTAGTTACATTTGAAAATTTTGTTCTAGGAAATTTTGTTTGAGCGCAATCATCAAACTTAATTAAAAAAGTCATTTAAGCCTTTTCACAGTGAGATCTATGCGATATGGCCGAGAAATGTAATTTTGATGTTAACTCCCAAACCGCTGCGCAGAAGTCAACCAAACTTCACCCATTAGTGTATTTTATCACAATCTAGTAGTTACATGTGGAAATTTGGTTCTAGGACATTTGATTTGAGCGCAATCCTCAAACTTAGGTCAAAAAAGCCATTTAAGCCTTTTCACAGTGAGATCTATGCGATATGGCCGAGAAATGTAATTTTGATGTTAACTCCCAAACCGCTGCGCAGAAGTCAACCAAACTTCACCCAATAGTGTATTGTATCACAATCTAGTAGTTACATTTGAAAATTTTGTTCTAGGACATTTTGTTTGAACGCAATCATCAAACTTAATTAAAAAAGTCATTTAAGCCTTTTCACAGTGAGATCTATGCGATATGGCCGAGAAATGTAATTTTGATGTTAACTCCCAAACCGCTGCGCAGAAGTCAACCAAACTTCACCCAATAGTGTATTGTATCACAATCTAGTAGTTACATTTGAAAATTTTGTTCTAGGACATTTTGTTTGAACGCAATCATCAAACTTAATTAAAAAAGTCATTTAAGCCTTTTCACAGTGAGATCTATGCGATATGGCCGAGAAATGTAATTTTGATGTTAACTCCCAAACCGCTGCGGAGAAGTCAACCAAACTTCACCCAATAGTGTATTGTATCACAATCTAGTAGTTACATTTGAAAATTTTGTTCTAGGACATTTTGTTTGAGCGCAATCCTCAAACTTAGGTCAAAAAAGCCATTTAAGCCTTTTCACAGTGAGATCTATGCGATATGGCCGAGAAATGTAATTTTGATGTTAACTCCCAAACCGCTGCGCAGAAGTCAACCAAACTTCACCCAATAGTGTATTGTATCACAATCTAGTAGTTACATTTGAAAATTTTGTTCTAGGACATTTTGTTTGAACGCAATCATCAAACTTAATTAAAAAAGTCATTTAAGCCTTTTCACAGTGAGATCTATGCGATATGGCCGAGAAATGTAATTTTGATGTTAACTCCCAAACCGCTGCGCAGAAGTCAACCAAACTTCACCCAATAGTGTATTGTATCACAATCTAGTAGTTACATTTGAAAATTTTGTTCTAGGAAATTTTGTTTGAGCGCAATCATCAAACTTAATTAAAAAAGTCATTTAAGCCTTTTCACAGTGAGATCTATGCGATATGGCCGAGAAATGTAATTTTGATGTTAACTCCCAAACCGCTGCGCAGAAGTCAACCAAACTTCACCCATTAGTGTATTTTATCACAATCTAGTAGTTACATGTGGAAATTTGGTTCTAGGACATTTGATTTGAGCGCAATCCTCAAACTTAGGTCAAAAAAGCCATTTAAGCCTTTTCACATTGAGATCTATGCGATATGGCCGAGAAATGTAATTTTGATGTTCACTCCCAAACCGCTGCGCAGAAGTCAACCAAACTTCACCCAATAGTGTATTGTATCACAATCTAGTAGTTACATTTGAAAATTTTGTTCTAGGAAATTTTGTTTGAGCGCAATCATCAAACTTAATTAAAAAAGTCATTTAAGCCTTTTCACAGTGAGATCTATGCGATATGGCCGAGAAATGTAATTTTGATGTTAACTCCCAAACCGCTGCGCAGAAGTCAACCAAACTTCACCCATTAGTGTATTTTATCACAATCTAGTAGTTACATGTGGAAATTCGGTTCTAGGACATTTGATTTGAGCGCAATCCTCAAACTTAGGTCAAAAAAGCCATTTAAGCCTTTTCACAGTGAGATCTATGCGATATGGCCGAGAAATGTAATTTTGATGTTAACTCCCAAACCGCTGCGCAGAAGTCAACCAAACTTCACCCAATAGTGTATTGTATCACATTCTAGTAGTTACATTTGAAAATTTCGTTCTAGGACATTTGGTTTGAGCGCAATCCTCAAACTTAGGTCAAAAAAGCCATTTAAGCCTTTTCACAGTGAGATCTATGCGATATGGCCGAGAAATGTAATTTTGATGTTAACTCCCAAACCGCTGCGCAGAAGTCAACCAAACTTCACCCATTAGTGTATTTTATCACAATCTAGTAGTTACATGTGGAAATTTGGTTCTAGGACATTTGATTTGAGCGCAATCCTCAAACTTAGGTCAAAAAAGCCATTTAAGCCTTTTCACAGTGAGATCTATGCGATATGGCCGAGAAATGTAATTTTGATGTTAACTCCCAAACCGCTGCGCAGAAGTCAACCAAACTTCACCCAATAGTGTATTGTATCACATTCTAGTAGTTACATTTGAAAATTTCGTTCTAGGACATTTGGTTTGAGCGCAATCCTCAAACTTAGGTCAAAAAAGCCATTTAAGCCTTTTCACAGTGAGATCTATGCGATATGGCCGAGAAATGTAATTTTGATGTTAACTCCCAAACCGCTGCGCAGAAGTCAACCAAACTTCACCCAATAGTGTATTGTATCACAATCTAGTAGTTACATTTGAAAATTTTGTTCTAGGACATTTTGTTTGAACGCAATCATCAAACTTAATTAAAAAAGTCATTTAAGCCTTTTCACAGTGAGATCTATGCGATATGGCCGAGAAATGTAATTTTGATGTTAACTCCCAAACCGCTGCGCAGAAGTCAACCAAACTTCACCCAATAGTGTATTCTATCACAATCTAGTAGTTACATTTAAAAATTTTGTTCTAGGACATTTTGTTTGAACGCAATCATCAAACTTAATTAAAAAAGTCATTTAAGCCTTTTCACAGTGAGATCTATGCGATATGGCCGAGAAATGTAATTTTGATGTTAACTCCCAAACCGCTGCGCAGAAGTCAACCAAACTTCACCCAATAGTGTATTGTATCACAATCTAGTAGTTACATTTAAAAATTTTGTTCTAGGACATTTTGTTTGAACGCAATCATCAAACTTAATTAAAAAAGTCATTTAAGCCTTTTCACAGTGAGATCTATGCGATATGGCCGAGAAATGTAATTTTGATGTTAACTCCCAAACCGCTGCGCAGAAGTCAACCAAACTTCACCCATTAGTGTATTGTATCACAATCTAGTAGTTACATGTGGAAATTTGGTTATAGGACATTTGATTTGAGCGCAATCCTCAAACTTAGGTCAAAAAAGCCATTTAAGCCTTTTCACAGTGAGATCTATGCGATATGGCCGAGAAATGTAATTTTGATGTTAACTCCCAAACCGCTGCGCAGAAGTCAACCAAACTTCACCCAATAGTGTATTGTATCACAATCTAGTAGTTACATTTGAAAATTTTGTTCTAGGAAATATTGTTTGAGCGCAATCATCAAACTTAATTAAAAAAGTCATTTAAGCCTTTTCACAGTGAGATCTATGCGATATGGCCGAGAAATGTAATTTTGATGTTAACTCCCAAACCGCTGCGCAGAAGTCAACCAAACTTCACCCATTAGTGTATTTTATCACAATCTAGTAGTTACATGTGGAAATTTGGTTCTAGGACATTTGATTTGAGCGCAATCCTCAAACTTAGGTCAAAAAAGCCATTTAAGCCTTTTCACAGTGAGATCTATGCGATATGGCCGAGAAATGTAATTTTGATGTTAACTCCCAAACCGCTGCGCAGAAGTCAACCAAACTTCACCCAATAGTGTATTGTATCACATTCTAGTAGTTACATTTGAAAATTTCGTTCTAGGACATTTGGTTTGAGCGCAATCCTCAAACTTAGGTCAAAAAAGCCATTTAAGCCTTTTCACAGTGAGATCTATGCGATATGGCCGAGAAATGTAATTTTGATGTTAACTCCCAAACCGCTGCGCAGAAGTCAACCAAACTTCACCCAATAGTGTATTGTATCACAATCTAGTAGTTACATTTGAAAATTTTGTTCTAGGACATTTTGTTTGAACGCAATCATCAAACTTAATTAAAAAAGTCATTTAAGCCTTTTCACAGTGAGATCTATGCGATATGGCCGAGAAATGTAATTTTGATGTTAACTCCCAAACCGCTGCGCAGAAGTCAACCAAACTTCACCCAATAGTGTATTGTATCACAATCTAGTAGTTACATTTGAAAATTTTGTTCTAGGACATTTTGTTTGAGCGCAATCCTCAAACTTAGGTCAAAAAAGCCATTTAAGCCTTTTCACAGTGAGATCTATGCGATATGGCCGAGAAATGTAATTTTGATGTTAACTCCCAAACCGCTGCGCAGAAGTCAACCAAACTTCACCCAATAGTGTATTGTATCACAATCTAGTAGTTACATTTGAAAATTTTGTTCTAGGACATTTTGTTTGAACGCAATCATCAAACTTAATTAAAAAAGTCATTTAAGCCTTTTCACAGTGAGATCTATGCGATATGGCCGAGAAATGTAATTTTGATGTTAACTCCCAAACCGCTGCGCAGAAGTCAACCAAACTTCACCCAATAGTGTATTGTATCACAATCTAGTAGTTACATTTGAAAATTTTGTTCTAGGACATTTTGTTTGAACGCAATCATCAAACTTAATTAAAAAAGTCATTTAAGCCTTTTCACAGTGAGATCTATGCGATATGGCCGAGAAATGTAATTTTGATGTTAACTCCCAAACCGCTGCGGAGAAGTCAACCAAACTTCACCCAATAGTGTATTGTATCACAATCTAGTAGTTACATTTGAAAATTTTGTTCTAGGACATTTTGTTTGAGCGCAATCCTCAAACTTAGGTCAAAAAAGCCATTTAAGCCTTTTCACAGTGAGATCTATGCGATATGGCCGAGAAATGTAATTTTGATGTTAACTCCCAAACCGCTGCGCAGAAGTCAACCAAACTTCACCCAATAGTGTATTGTATCACAATCTAGTAGTTACATTTGAAAATTTTGTTCTAGGACATTTTGTTTGAACGCAATCATCAAACTTAATTAAAAAAGTCATTTAAGCCTTTTCACAGTGAGATCTATGCGATATGGCCGAGAAATGTAATTTTGATGTTAACTCCCAAACCGCTGCGCAGAAGTCAACCAAACTTCACCCAATAGTGTATTGTATCACAATCTAGTAGTTACATTTGAAAATTTTGTTCTAGGAAATTTTGTTTGAGCGCAATCATCAAACTTAATTAAAAAAGTCATTTAAGCCTTTTCACAGTGAGATCTATGCGATATGGCCGAGAAATGTAATTTTGATGTTAACTCCCAAACCGCTGCGCAGAAGTCAACCAAACTTCACCCATTAGTGTATTTTATCACAATCTAGTAGTTACATGTGGAAATTTGGTTCTAGGACATTTGATTTGAGCGCAATCCTCAAACTTAGGTCAAAAAAGCCATTTAAGCCTTTTCACATTGAGATCTATGCGATATGGCCGAGAAATGTAATTTTGATGTTCACTCCCAAACCGCTGCGCAGAAGTCAACCAAACTTCACCCAATAGTGTATTGTATCACAATCTAGTAGTTACATTTGAAAATTTTGTTCTAGGAAATTTTGTTTGAGCGCAATCATCAAACTTAATTAAAAAAGTCATTTAAGCCTTTTCACAGTGAGATCTATGCGATATGGCCGAGAAATGTAATTTTGATGTTAACTCCCAAACCGCTGCGCAGAAGTCAACCAAACTTCACCCATTAGTGTATTTTATCACAATCTAGTAGTTACATGTGGAAATTCGGTTCTAGGACATTTGATTTGAGCGCAATCCTCAAACTTAGGTCAAAAAAGCCATTTAAGCCTTTTCACAGTGAGATCTATGCGATATGGCCGAGAAATGTAATTTTGATGTTAACTCCCAAACCGCTGCGCAGAAGTCAACCAAACTTCACCCAATAGTGTATTGTATCACATTCTAGTAGTTACATTTGAAAATTTCGTTCTAGGACATTTGGTTTGAGCGCAATCCTCAAACTTAGGTCAAAAAAGCCATTTAAGCCTTTTCACAGTGAGATCTATGCGATATGGCCGAGAAATGTAATTTTGATGTTAACTCCCAAACCGCTGCGCAGAAGTCAACCAAACTTCACCCATTAGTGTATTTTATCACAATCTAGTAGTTACATGTGGAAATTTGGTTCTAGGACATTTGATTTGAGCGCAATCCTCAAACTTAGGTCAAAAAAGCCATTTAAGCCTTTTCACAGTGAGATCTATGCGATATGGCCGAGAAATGTAATTTTGATGTTAACTCCCAAACCGCTGCGCAGAAGTCAACCAAACTTCACCCAATAGTGTATTGTATCACATTCTAGTAGTTACATTTGAAAATTTCGTTCTAGGACATTTGGTTTGAGCGCAATCCTCAAACTTAGGTCAAAAAAGCCATTTAAGCCTTTTCACAGTGAGATCTATGCGATATGGCCGAGAAATGTAATTTTGATGTTAACTCCCAAACCGCTGCGCAGAAGTCAACCAAACTTCACCCAATAGTGTATTGTATCACAATCTAGTAGTTACATTTAAAAATTTTGTTCTAGGACATTTTGTTTGAACGCAATCATCAAACTTAATTAAAAAAGTCATTTAAGCCTTTTCACAGTGAGATCTATGCGATATGGCCGAGAAATGTAATTTTGATGTTAACTCCCAAACCGCTGCGCAGAAGTCAACCAAACTTCACCCAATAGTGTATTGTATCACAATCTAGTAGTTACATTTGAAAATTTTGTTCTAGGACATTTTGTTTGAGCGCAATCCTCAAACTTAGGTCAAAAAAGCCATTTAAGCCTTTTCACAGTGAGATCTATGCGATATGGCCGAGAAATGTAATTTTGATGTTAACTCCCAAACCGCTGCGCAGAAGTCAACCAAACTTCACCCAATAGTGTATTGTATCACAATCTAGTAGTTACATTTGAAAATTTTGTTCTAGGACATTTTGTTTGAACGCAATCATCAAACTTAATTAAAAAAGTCATTTAAGCCTTTTCACAGTGAGATCTATGCGATATGGCCGAGAAATGTAATTTTGATGTTAACTCCCAAACCGCTGCGCAGAAGTCAACCAAACTTCACCCAATAGTGTATTGTATCACAATCTAGTAGTTACATTTGAAAATTTTGTTCTAGGACATTTTGTTTGAACGCAATCATCAAACTTAATTAAAAAAGTCATTTAAGCCTTTTCACAGTGAGATCTATGCGATATGGCCGAGAAATGTAATTTTGATGTTAACTCCCAAACCGCTGCGGAGAAGTCAACCAAACTTCACCCAATAGTGTATTGTATCACAATCTAGTAGTTACATTTGAAAATTTTGTTCTAGGACATTTTGTTTGAGCGCAATCCTCAAACTTAGGTCAAAAAAGCCATTTAAGCCTTTTCACAGTGAGATCTATGCGATATGGCCGAGAAATGTAATTTTGATGTTAACTCCCAAACCGCTGCGCAGAAGTCAACCAAACTTCACCCAATAGTGTATTGTATCACAATCTAGTAGTTACATTTGAAAATTTTGTTCTAGGACATTTTGTTTGAACGCAATCATCAAACTTAATTAAAAAAGTCATTTAAGCCTTTTCACAGTGAGATCTATGCGATATGGCCGAGAAATGTAATTTTGATGTTAACTCCCAAACCGCTGCGCAGAAGTCAACCAAACTTCACCCAATAGTGTATTGTATCACAATCTAGTAGTTACATTTGAAAATTTTGTTCTAGGAAATTTTGTTTGAGCGCAATCATCAAACTTAATTAAAAAAGTCATTTAAGCCTTTTCACAGTGAGATCTATGCGATATGGCCGAGAAATGTAATTTTGATGTTAACTCCCAAACCGCTGCGCAGAAGTCAACCAAACTTCACCCATTAGTGTATTTTATCACAATCTAGTAGTTACATGTGGAAATTTGGTTCTAGGACATTTGATTTGAGCGCAATACTCAAACTTAGGTCAAAAAAGCCATTTAAGCCTTTTCACATTGAGATCTATGCGATATGGCCGAGAAATGTAATTTTGATGTTCACTCCCAAACCGCTGCGCAGAAGTCAACCAAACTTCACCCAATAGTGTATTGTATCACAATCTAGTAGTTACATTTGAAAATTTTGTTCTAGGAAATTTTGTTTGAGCGCAATCATCAAACTTAATTAAAAAAGTCATTTAAGCCTTTTCACAGTGAGATCTATGCGATATGGCCGAGAAATGTAATTTTGATGTTAACTCCCAAACCGCTGCGCAGAAGTCAACCAAACTTCACCCATTAGTGTATTTTATCACAATCTAGTAGTTACATGTGGAAATTCGGTTCTAGGACATTTGATTTGAGCGCAATCCTCAAACTTAGGTCAAAAAAGCCATTTAAGCCTTTTCACAGTGAGATCTATGCGATATGGCCGAGAAATGTAATTTTGATGTTAACTCCCAAACCGCTGCGCAGAAGTCAACCAAACTTCACCCAATAGTGTATTGTATCACATTCTAGTAGTTACATTTGAAAATTTCGTTCTAGGACATTTGGTTTGAGCGCAATCCTCAAACTTAGGTCAAAAAAGCCATTTAAGCCTTTTCACAGTGAGATCTATGCGATATGGCCGAGAAATGTAATTTTGATGTTAACTCCCAAACCGCTGCGCAGAAGTCAACCAAACTTCACCCATTAGTGTATTTTATCACAATCTAGTAGTTACATGTGGAAATTTGGTTCTAGGACATTTGATTTGAGCGCAATCCTCAAACTTAGGTCAAAAAAGCCATTTAAGCCTTTTCACAGTGAGATCTATGCGATATGGCCGAGAAATGTAATTTTGATGTTAACTCCCAAACCGCTGCGCAGAAGTCAACCAAACTTCACCCAATAGTGTATTGTATCACATTCTAGTAGTTACATTTGAAAATTTCGTTCTAGGACATTTGGTTTGAGCGCAATCCTCAAACTTAGGTCAAAAAAGCCATTTAAGCCTTTTCACAGTGAGATCTATGCGATATGGCCGAGAAATGTAATTTTGATGTTAACTCCCAAACCGCTGCGCAGAAGTCAACCAAACTTCACCCATTAGTGTATTTTATCACAATCTAGTAGTTACATGTGGAAATTTGGTTCTAGGACATTTGATTTGAGCGCAATCCTCAAACTTAGGTCAAAAAAGCCATTTAAGCCTTTTCACAGTGAGATCTATAAGATATGGCCGAGAAATGTAATTTTGATGTTAACTCCCAAACCGCTGCGCAGAAGTCAACCAAACTTCACCCAATAGTGTATTGTATCACATTCTAGTAGTTACATTTGAAAATTTCGTTCTAGGACATTTGGTTTGAGCGCAATCCTCAAACTTAGGTCAAAAAAGCCATTTAAGCCTTTTCACAGTGAGATCTATGCGATATGGCCGAGAAATGTAATTTTGATGTTAACTCCCAAACCGCTGCGCAGAAGTCAACCAAACTTCACCCAATAGTGTATTGTATCACAATCTAGTAGTTACATTTGAAAATTTTGTTCTAGGACATTTTGTTTGAACGCAATCATCAAACTTAATTAAAAAAGTCATTTAAGCCTTTTCACAGTGAGATCTATGCGATATGGCCGAGAAATGTAATTTTGATGTTAACTCCCAAACCGCTGCGCAGAAGTCAACCAAACTTCACCCAATAGTGTATTGTATCACAATCTAGTAGTTACATTTGAAAATTTTGTTCTAGGAAATTTTGTTTGAGCGCAATCATCAAACTTAATTAAAAAAGTCATTTAAGCCTTTTCACAGTGAGATCTATGCGATATGGCCGAGAAATGTAATTTTGATGTTAACTCCCAAACCGCTGCGCAGAAGTCAACCAAACTTCACCCATTAGTGTATTTTATCACAATCTAGTAGTTACATGTGGAAATTTGGTTCTAGGACATTTGATTTGAGCGCAATACTCAAACTTAGGTCAAAAAAGCCATTTAAGCCTTTTCACATTGAGATTTATGCGATATGGCCGAGAAATGTAATTTTGATGTTCACTCACAAACCGCTGCGCAGAAGTCAACCAAACTTCACCCAATAGTGTATTGTATCACAATCTAGTAGTTACATTTGAAAATTTTGTTCTAGGAAATTTTGTTTGAGCGCAATCATCAAACTTAATTAAAAAAGTCATTTAAGCCTTTTCACAGTGAGATCTATGCGATATGGCCGAGAAATGTAATTTTGATGTTAACTCCCAAACCGCTGCGCAGAAGTCAACCAAACTTCACCCATTAGTGTATTTTATCACAATCTAGTAGTTACATGTGGAAATTCGGTTCTAGGACATTTGATTTGAGCGCAATCCTCAAACTTAGGTCAAAAAAGCCATTTAAGCCTTTTCACAGTGAGATCTATGCGATATGGCCGAGAAATGTAATTTTGATGTTAACTCCCAAACCGCTGCGCAGAAGTCAACCAAACTTCACCCAATAGTGTATTGTATCACATTCTAGTAGTTACATTTGAAAATTTCGTTCTAGGACATTTGGTTTGAGCGCAATCCTCAAACTTAGGTCAAAAAAGCCATTTAAGCCTTTTCACAGTGAGATCTATGCGATATGGCCGAGAAATGTAATTTTGATGATAACTCCCAAACCGCTGCGCAGAAGTCAACCAAACTTCACCCAATAGTGTATTGTATCACAATCTAGTAGTTACATTTGAAAATTTTGTTCTAGGACATTTTGTTTGAACGCAATCATCAAACTTAATTAAAAAAGTCATTTAAGCCTTTTCACAGTGAGATCTATGCGATATGGCCGAGAAATGTAATTTTGATGTTAACTCCCAAACCGCTGCGCAGAAGTCAACCAAACTTCACCCAATAGTGTATTGTATCACAATCTAGTAGTTACATTTGAAAATTTTGTTCTAGGACATTTGGTTTGAGCGCAATCCTCAAACTTAGGTCAAAAAAGCCATTTAAGCCTTTTCACAGTGAGATCTATGCGATATGGCCGAGAAATGTAATTTTGATGTTAACTCCCAAACCGCTGCGCAGAAGTCAACCAAACTTCACCCAATAGTGTATTGTATCACAATCTAGTAGTTACATTTAAAAATTTTGTTCTAGGACATTTTGTTTGAACGCAATCATCAAACTTAATTAAAAAAGTCATTTAAGCCTTTTCACAGTGAGATCTATGCGATATGGCCGAGAAATGTAATTTTGATGTTAACTCCCAAACCGCTGCGCAGAAGTCAACCAAACTTCACCCAATAGTGTATTGTATCACAATCTAGTAGTTACATTTAAAAATTTTGTTCTAGGACATTTTGTTTGAACGCAATCATCAAACTTAATTAAAAAAGTCATTTAAGCCTTTTCACAGTGAGATCTATGCGATATGGCCGAGAAATGTAATTTTGATGTTAACTCCCAAACCGCTGCGCAGAAGTCAACCAAACTTCACCCATTAGTGTATTGTATCACAATCTAGTAGTTACATGTGGAAATTTGGTTATAGGACATTTGATTTGAGCGCAATCCTCAAACTTAGGTCAAAAAAGCCATTTAAGCCTTTTCACAGTGAGATCTATGCGATATGGCCGAGAAATGTAATTTTGATGTTAACTCCCAAACCGCTGCGCAGAAGTCAACCAAACTTCACCCAATAGTGTATTGTATCACAATCTAGTAGTTACATTTGAAAATTTTGTTCTAGGAAATTTTGTTTGAGCGCAATCATCAAACTTAATTAAAAAAGTCATTTAAGCCTTTTCACAGTGAGATCTATGCGATATGGCCGAGAAATGTAATTTTGATGTTAACTCCCAAACCGCTGCGCAGAAGTCAACCAAACTTCACCCATTAGTGTATTTTATCACAATCTAGTAGTTACATGTGGAAATTTGGTTCTAGGACATTTGATTTGAGCGCAATCCTCAAACTTAGGTCAAAAAAGCCATTTAAGCCTTTTCACAGTGAGATCTATGCGATATGGCCGAGAAATGTAATTTTGATGTTAACTCCCAAACCGCTGCGCAGAAGTCAACCAAACTTCACCCAATAGTGTATTGTATCACATTCTAGTAGTTACATTTGAAAATTTCGTTCTAGGACATTTGGTTTGAGCGCAATCCTCAAACTTAGGTCAAAAAAGCCATTTAAGCCTTTTCACAGTGAGATCTATGCGATATGGCCGAGAAATGTAATTTTGATGTTAACTCCCAAACCGCTGCGCAGAAGTCAACCAAACTTCACCCAATAGTGTATTGTATCACAATCTAGTAGTTACATTTGAAAATTTTGTTCTAGGACATTTTGTTTGAACGCAATCATCAAACTTAATTAAAAAAGTCATTTAAGCCTTTTCACAGTGAGATCTATGCGATATGGCCGAGAAATGTAATTTTGATGTTAACTCCCAAACCGCTGCGCAGAAGTCAACCAAACTTCACCCAATAGTGTATTGTATCACAATCTAGTAGTTACATTTGAAAATTTTGTTCTAGGACATTTTGTTTGAGCGCAATCCTCAAACTTAGGTCAAAAAAGCCATTTAAGCCTTTTCACAGTGAGATCTATGCGATATGGCCGAGAAATGTAATTTTGATGTTAACTCCCAAACCGCTGCGCAGAAGTCAACCAAACTTCACCCAATAGTGTATTGTATCACAATCTAGTAGTTACATTTGAAAATTTTGTTCTAGGACATTTTGTTTGAACGCAATCATCAAACTTAATTAAAAAAGTCATTTAAGCCTTTTCACAGTGAGATCTATGCGATATGGCCGAGAAATGTAATTTTGATGTTAACTCCCAAACCGCTGCGCAGAAGTCAACCAAACTTCACCCAATAGTGTATTGTATCACAATCTAGTAGTTACATTTGAAAATTTTGTTCTAGGACATTTTGTTTGAACGCAATCATCAAACTTAATTAAAAAAGTCATTTAAGCCTTTTCACAGTGAGATCTATGCGATATGGCCGAGAAATGTAATTTTGATGTTAACTCCCAAACCGCTGCGCAGAAGTCAACCAAACTTCACCCAATAGTGTATTGTATCACAATCTAGTAGTTACATTTGAAAATTTTGTTCTAGGACATTTTGTTTGAGCGCAATCCTCAAACTTAGGTCAAAAAAGCCATTTAAGCCTTTTCACAGTGAGATCTATGCGATATGGCCGAGAAATGTAATTTTGATGTTAACTCCCAAACCGCTGCGCAGAAGTCAACCAAACTTCACCCAATAGTGTATTGTATCACAATCTAGTAGTTACATTTGAAAATTTTGTTCTAGGACATTTTGTTTGAACGCAATCATCAAACTTAATTAAAAAAGTCATTTAAGCCTTTTCACAGTGAGATCTATGCGATATGGCCGAGAAATGTAATTTTGATGTTAACTCCCAAACCGCTGCGCAGAAGTCAACCAAACTTCACCCAATAGTGTATTGTATCACAATCTAGTAGTTACATTTGAAAATTTTGTTCTAGGAAATTTTGTTTGAGCGCAATCATCAAACTTAATTAAAAAAGTCATTTAAGCCTTTTCACAGTGAGATCTATGCGATATGGCCGAGAAATGTAATTTTGATGTTAACTCCCAAACCGCTGCGCAGAAGTCAACCAAACTTCACCCATTAGTGTATTTTATCACAATCTAGTAGTTACATGTGGAAATTTGGTTCTAGGACATTTGATTTGAGCGCAATCCTCAAACTTAGGTCAAAAAAGCCATTTAAGCCTTTTCACAGTGAGATCTATGCGATATGGCCGAGAAATGTAATTTTGATGTTCACTCCCAAACCGCTGCGCAGAAGTCAACCAAACTTCACCCAATAGTGTATTGTATCACAATCTAGTAGTTACATTTGAAAATTTTGTTCTAGGAAATTTTGTTTGAGCGCAATCATCAAACTTAATTAAAAAAGTCATTTAAGCCTTTTCACAGTGAGATCTATGCGATATGGCCGAGAAATGTAATTTTGATGTTAACTCCCAAACCGCTGCGCAGAAGTCAACCAAACTTCACCCATTAGTGTATTTTATCACAATCTAGTAGTTACATGTGGAAATTTGGTTCTAGGACATTTGATTTGAGCGCAATCCTCAAACTTAGGTCAAAAAAGCCATTTAAGCCTTTTCACAGTGAGATCTATGCGATATGGCCGAGAAATGTAATTTTGATGTTAACTCCCAAACCGCTGCGCAGAAGTCAACCAAACTTCACCCAATAGTGTATTGTATCACATTCTAGTAGTTACATTTGAAAATTTCGTTCTAGGACATTTGGTTTGAGCGCAATCCTCAAACTTAGGTCAAAAAAGCCATTTAAGCCTTTTCACAGTGAGATCTATGCGATATGGCCGAGAAATGTAATTTTGATGATAACTCCCAAACCGCTGCGCAGAAGTCAACCAAACTTCACCCAATAGTGTATTGTATCACAATCTAGTAGTTACATTTGAAAATTTTGTTCTTGGACATTTTGTTTGAACGCAATCATCAAACTTAATTAAAAAAGTCATTTAAGCCTTTTCACAGTGAGATCTATGCGATATGGCCGAGAAATGTAATTTTGATGTTAACTCCCAAACCGCTGCGCAGAAGTCAACCAAACTTCACCCAATAGTGTATTGTATCACAATCTAGTAGTTACATTTGAAAATTTTGTTCTAGGACATTTTGTTTGAGCGCAATCCTCAAACTTAGGTCAAAAAAGCCATTAAAGCCTTTTCACAGTGAGATCTATGCGATATGGCCGAGAAATGTAATTTTGATGTTAACTCCCAAACCGCTGCGCAGAAGTCAACCAAACTTCACCCAATAGTGTATTCTATCACAATCTAGTAGTTACATTTGAAAATTTTGTTCTAGGACATTTTGTTTGAACGCAATCATCAAACTTAATTAAAAAAGTCATTTAAGCCTTTTCACAGTGAGATCTATGCGATATGGCCGAGAAATGTAATTTTGATGTTAACTCCCAAACCGCTGCGCAGAAGTCAACCAAACTTCACCCAATAGTGTATTGTATCACAATCTAGTAGTTACATTTGAAAATTTTGTTCTAGGAAATTTTGTTTGAGCGCAATCATCAAACTTAATTAAAAAAGTCATTTAAGCCTTTTCACAGTGAGATCTATGCGATATGGCCGAGAAATGTAATTTTGATGTTAACTCCCAAACCGCTGCGCAGAAGTCAACCAAACTTCACCCATTAGTGTATTTTATCACAATCTAGTAGTTACATGTGGAAATTTGGTTCTAGGACATTTGATTTGAGCGCAATCCTCAAACTTAGGTCAAAAAAGCCATTTAAGCCTTTTCACAGTGAGATCTATGCGATATGGCCGAGAAATGTAATTTTGATGTTAACTCCCAAACCGCTGCGCAGAAGTCAACCAAACTTCACCCAATAGTGTATTGTATCACAATCTAGTAGTTACATTTAAAAATTTTGTTCTAGGACATTTTGTTTGAACGCAATCATCAAACTTAATTAAAAAAGTCATTTAAGCCTTTTCACAGTGAGATCTATGCGATATGGCCGAGAAATGTAATTTTGATGTTAACTCCCAAACCGCTGCGCAGAAGTCAACCAAACTTCACCCATTAGTGTATTGTATCACAATCTAGTAGTTACATGTGGAAATTTGGTTATAGGACATTTGATTTGAGCGCAATTCTCAAACTTAGGTCAAAAAAGCCATTTAAGCCTTGTCACAGTGAGATCTATGCGATATGGCCGAGAAATGTAATTTTGATGTTAACTCCCAAACCGCTGCGCAGAAGTCAACCAAACTTCACCCAATAGTGTATTGTATCACAATCTAGTAGTTACATTTGAAAATTTTGTTCTAGGACATTTTGTTTGAACGCAATCATCAAACTTAATTAAAAAAGTCATTTAAGCCTTTTCACAGTGAGATCTATGCGATATGGCCGAGAAATGTAATTTTGATGTTAACTCCCAAACCGCTGCGCAGAAGTCAACCAAACTTCACCCAATAGTGTATTGTATCACAATCTAGTAGTTACATTTGAAAATTTTGTTCTAGGAAATTTTGTTTGAGCGCAATCATCAAACTTAATTAAAAAAGTCATTTAAGCCTTTTCACAGTGAGATCTATGCGATATGGCCGAGAAATGTAATTTTGATGTTAACTCCCAAACCGCTGCGCAGAAGTCAACCAAACTTCACCCATTAGTGTATTTTATCACAATCTAGTAGTTACATGTGGAAATTTGGTTCTAGGACATTTGATTTGAGCGCAATCCTCAAACTTAGGTCAAAAAAGCCATTTAAGCCTTTTCACAGTGAGATCTATGCGATATGGCCGAGAAATGTAATTTTGATGTTCACTCCCAAACCGCTGCGCAGAAGTCAACCAAACTTCACCCAATAGTGTATTGTATCACAATCTAGTAGTTACATTTGAAAATTTTGTTCTAGGAAATTTTGTTTGAGCGCAATCATCAAACTTAATTAAAAAAGTCATTTAAGCCTTTTCACAGTGAGATCTATGCGATATGGCCGAGAAATGTAATTTTGATGTTAACTCCCAAACCGCTGCGCAGAAGTCAACCAAACTTCACCCATTAGTGTATTGTATCACAATCTAGTAGTTACATTTGAAAATTTTGTTCTAGGACATTTTGTTTGAACGCAATCATCAAACTTAATTAAAAAAGTCATTTAAGCCTTTTCACAGTGAGATCTATGCGATATGGCCGAGAAATGTAATTTTGATGTTAACTCCCAAACCGCTGCGCAGAAGTCAACCAAACTTCACCCAATAGTGTATTGTATCACAATCTAGTAGTTACATTTGAAAATTTTGTTCTAGGACATTTTGTTTGAGCGCAATCCTCAAACTTAGGTCAAAAAAGCCATTAAAGCCTTTTCACAGTGAGATCTATGCGATATGGCCGAGAAATGTAATTTTGATGTTAACTCCCAAACCGCTGCGCAGAAGTCAACCAAACTTCACCCAATAGTGTATTCTATCACAATCTAGTAGTTACATTTGAAAATTTTGTTCTAGGACATTTTGTTTGAACGCAATCATCAAACTTAATTAAAAAAGTCATTTAAGCCTTTTCACAGTGAGATCTATGCGATATGGCCGAGAAATGTAATTTTGATGTTAACTCCCAAACCGCTGCGCAGAAGTCAACCAAACTTCACCCAATAGTGTATTGTATCACAATCTAGTAGTTACATTTGAAAATTTTGTTCTAGGAAATTTTGTTTGAGCGCAATCATCAAACTTAATTAAAAAAGTCATTTAAGCCTTTTCACAGTGAGATCTATGCGATATGGCCGAGAAATGTAATTTTGATGTTAACTCCCAAACCGCTGCGCAGAAGTCAACCAAACTTCACCCATTAGTGTATTTTATCACAATCTAGTAGTTACATGTGGAAATTTGGTTCTAGGACATTTGATTTGAGCGCAATCCTCAAACTTAGGTCAAAAAAGCCATTTAAGCCTTTTCACAGTGAGATCTATGCGATATGGCCGAGAAATGTAATTTTGATGTTAACTCCCAAACCGCTGCGCAGAAGTCAACCAAACTTCACCCAATAGTGTATTGTATCACAATCTAGTAGTTACATTTAAAAATTTTGTTCTAGGACATTTTGTTTGAACGCAATCATCAAACTTAATTAAAAAAGTCATTTAAGCCTTTTCACAGTGAGATCTATGCGATATGGCCGAGAAATGTAATTTTGATGTTAACTCCCAAACCGCTGCGCAGAAGTCAACCAAACTTCACCCATTAGTGTATTGTATCACAATCTAGTAGTTACATGTGGAAATTTGGTTATAGGACATTTGATTTGAGCGCAATTCTCAAACTTAGGTCAAAAAAGCCATTTAAGCCTTGTCACAGTGAGATCTATGCGATATGGCCGAGAAATGTAATATTGATGTTAACTCCCAAACCGCTGCGCAGAAGTCAACCAAACTTCACCCAATAGTGTATTGTATCACAATCTAGTAGTTACATTTGAAAATTTTGTTCTAGGAAATTTTGTTTGAGCGCAATCATCAAACTTAATTAAAAAAGTCATTTAAGCCTTTTCACAGTGAGATCTATGCGATATGGCCGAGAAATGTAATTTTGATGTTAACTCCCAAACCGCTGCGCAGAAGTCAACCAAACTTCACCCATTAGTGTATTTTATCACAATCTAGTAGTTACATGTGGAAATTTGGTTATAGGACATTTGATTTGAGCGCAATCCTCAAACTTAGGTCAAAAAAGCCATTTAAGCCTTTTCACAGTGAGATCTATGCGATATGGCCGAGAAATGTAATTTTGATGTTCACTCCCAAACCGCTGCGCAGAAGTCAACCAAACTTCACCCAATAGTGTATTGTATCACAATCTAGTAGTTACATTTGAAAATTTTGTTCTAGGAAATTTTGTTTGAGCGCAATCATCAAACTTAATTAAAAAAGTCATTTAAGCCTTTTCACAGTGAGATCTATGCGATATGGCCGAGAAATGTAATTTTGATGTTAACTCCCAAACCGCTGCGCAGAAGTCAACCAAACTTCACCCATTAGTGTATTGTATCACAATCTAGTAGTTACATGTGGAAATTTGGTTATAGGACATTTGATTTGAGCGCAATTCTCAAACTTAGGTCAAAAAAGCCATTTAAGCCTTTTCACAGTGAGATCTATGCGATATGGCCGAGAAATGTAATATTGATGTTAACTCCCAAACCGCTGCGCAGAAGTCAACCAAACTTCACCCAATAGTGTATTGTATCACAATCTAGTAGTTACATTTGAAAATTTTGTTCTAGGAAATTTTGTTTGAGCGCAATCATCAAACTTAATTAAAAAAGTCATTTAAGCCTTTTCACAGTGAGATCTATGCGATATGGCCGAGAAATGTAATTTTGATGTTAACTCCCAAACCGCTGCGCAGAAGTCAACCAAACTTCACCCATTAGTGTATTTTATCACAATCTAGTAGTTACATGTGGAAATTTGGTTATAGGACATTTGATTTGAGCGCAATCCTCAAACTTAGGTCAAAAAAGCCATTTAAGCCTTTTCACAGTGAGATCTATGCGATATGGCCGAGAAATGTAATTTTGATGTTCACTCCCAAACCGCTGCGCAGAAGTCAACCAAACTTCACCCAATAGTGTATTGTATCACAATCTAGTAGTTACATTTGAAAATTTTGTTCTAGGAAATTTTGTTTGAGCGCAATCATCAAACTTAATTAAAAAAGTCATTTAAGCCTTTTCACAGTGAGATCTATGCGATATGGCCGAGAAATGTAATTTTGATGTTAACTCCCAAACCGCTGCGCAGAAGTCAACCAAACTTCACCCATTAGTGTATTGTATCACAATCTAGTAGTTACATGTGGAAATTTGGTTATAGGACATTTGATTTGAGCGCAATCCTCAAACTTAGGTCAAAAAAGCCATTTAAGCCTTTTCACAGTGAGATCTATGCGATATGGCCGAGAAATGTAATTTTGATGTTCACTCCCAAACCGCTGCGCAGAAGTCAACCAAACTTCACCCAATAGTGTATTGTATCACAATCTAGTAGTTACATTTGAAAATTTTGTTCTAGGAAATTTTGTTTGAGCGCAATCATCAAACTTAATTAAAAAAGTCATTTAAGCCTTTTCACAGTGAGATCTATGCGATATGGCCGAGAAATGTAATTTTGATGTTAACTCCCAAACCGCTGCGCAGAAGTCAACCAAACTTCACCCATTAGTGTATTGTATCACAATCTAGTAGTTACAAATGGAAATTTGGTTCTAGGACATTTGATTTGAGCGCAATCCTCAAACTTAGGTCAAAAAAGCCATTTAAGCCTTTTCACAGTGAGATCTATGCGATATGGCCGAGAAATGTAATTTTGATGTTAACTCCCAAACCGCTGCGCAGAAGTCAACCAAACTTCACCCAATAGTGTATTGTATCACATTCTAGTAGTTACATTTGAAAATTTCGTTCTAGGACATTTGGTTTGAGCGCAATCCTCAAACTTAGGTCAAAAAAGCCATTTAAGCCTTTTCACAGTGAGATCTATGCGATATGGCCGAGAAATGTAATTTTGATGTTAACTCCCAAACCGCTGCGCAGAAGTCAACCAAACTTCACCCAATAGTGTATTGTATCACAATCTAGTAGTTACATTTGAAAATTTTGTTCTAGGAAATTTTGTTTGAGCGCAATCATCAAACTTAATTAAAAAAGTCATTTAAGCCTTTTCACAGTGAGATCTATGCGATATGGCCGAGAAATGTAATTTTGATGTTAACTCCCAAACCGCTGCGCAGAAGTTAACCAAACTTCACCCATTAGTGTATTTTATCACAATCTAGTAGTTACATGTGGAAATTTGGTTCTAGGACATTTGATTTGAGCGCAATCCTCAAACTTAGGTCAAAAAAGCCATTTAAGCCTTTTCACAGTGAGATCTATGCGATATGGCCGAGAAATGTAATTTTGATGTTAACTCCCAAACCGCTGCGCAGAAGTCAACCAAACTTCACCCAATAGTGTATTGTATCACATTCTAGTAGTTACATTTGAAAATTTCGTTCTAGGACATTTGGTTTGAGCGCAATCCTCAAACTTAGGTCAAAAAAGCCATTTAAGCCTTTTCACAGTGAGATCTATGCGATATGGCCGAGAAATGTAATTTTGATGTTAACTCCCAAACCGCTGCGCAGAAGTCAACCAAACTTCACCCAATAGTGTATTGTATCACAATCTAGTAGTTACATTTGAAAATTTTGTTCTAGGAAATTTTGTTTGAGCGCAATCATCAAACTTAGGTCAAAAAAGCCATTTAAGCCTTTTCACAGTGAGATCTATGCGATATGGCCGAGAAATGTAATTTTGATGTTAACTCCCAAACCGCTGCGCAGAAGTCAACCAAACTTCACCCAATAGTGTATTGTATCACAATCTAGTAGTTACATTTAAAAATTTTGTTCTAGGACATTTTGTTTGAACGCAATCATCAAACTTAATTAAAAAAGTCATTTAAGCCTTTTCACAGTGAGATCTATGCGATATGGCCGAGAAATGTAATTTTGATGTTAACTCCCAAACCGCTGCGCAGAAGTCAACCAAACTTCACCCATTAGTGTATTGTATCACAATCTAGTAGTTACATGTGGAAATTTGGTTATAGGACATTTGATTTGAGCGCAATCCTCAAACTTAGGTCAAAAAAGCCATTTAAGCCTTTTCACAGTGAGATCTATGCGATATGGCCGAGAAATGTAATTTTGATGTTAACTCCCAAACCGCTGCGCAGAAGTCAACCAAACTTCACCCAATAGTGTATTGTATCAAAATCTAGTAGTTACATTTGAAAATTTTGTTCTAGGAAATTTTGTTTGAGCGCAATCATCAAACTTAATTAAAAAAGTCATTTAAGCCTTTTCACAGTGAGATCTATGCGATATGGCCGAGAAATGTAATTTTGATGTTAACTCCCAAACCGCTGCGCAGAAGTCAACCAAACTTCACCCATTAGTGTATTTTATCACAATCTAGTAGTTACATGTGGAAATTTGGTTCTAGGACATTTGATTTGAGCGCAATCCTCAAACTTAGGTCAAAAAAGCCATTTAAGCCTTTTCACAGTTAGATCTATGCGATATGGCCGAGAAATGTAATTTTGATGTTAACTCCCAAACCGCTGCGCAGAAGTCAACCAAACTTCACCCAATAGTGTATTGTATCACATTCTAGTAGTTACATTTGAAAATTTCGTTCTAGGACATTTGGTTTGAGCGCAATCCTCAAACTTAGGTCAAAAAAGCCATTTAAGCCTTTTCACAGTGAGATCTATGCGATATGGCCGAGAAATGTAATTTTGATGTTAACTCCCAAACCGCTGCGCAGAAGTCAACCAAACTTCACCCAATAGTGTATTGTATCACAATCTAGTAGTTACATTTGAAAATTTTGTTCTAGGACATTTTGTTTGAACGCAATCATCAAACTTAATTAAAAAAGTCATTTAAGCCTTTTCACAGTGAGATCTATGCGATATGGCCGAGAAATGTAATTTTGATGTTAACTCCCAAACCGCTGCGCAGAAGTCAACCAAACTTCACCCAATAGTGTATTGTATCACAATCTAGTAGTTACATTTGAAAATTTTGTTCTAGGACATTTTGTTTGAGCGCAATCCTCAAACTTAGGTCAAAAAAGCCATTTAAGCCTTTTCACAGTGAGATCTATGCGATATGGCCGAGAAATGTAATTTTGATGTTAACTCCCAAACCGCTGCGCAGAAGTCAACCAAACTTCACCCAATAGTGTATTGTATCACAATCTAGTAGTTACATTTGAAAATTTTGTTCTAGGACATTTTGTTTGAACGCAATCATCAAACTTAATTAAAAAAGTCATTTAAGCCTTTTCACAGTGAGATCTATGCGATATGGCCGAGAAATGTAATTTTGATGTTAACTCCCAAACCGCTGCGCAGAAGTCAACCAAACTTCACCCAATAGTGTATTGTATCACAATCTAGTAGTTACATTTGAAAATTTTGTTCTAGGACATTTTGTTTGAACGCAATCATCAAACTTAATTAAAAAAGTCATTTAAGCCTTTTCACAGTGAGATCTATGCGATATGGCCGAGAAATGTAATTTTGATGTTAACTCCCAAACCGCTGCGCAGAAGTCAACCAAACTTCACCCAATAGTGTATTGTATCACAATCTAGTAGTTACATTTGAAAATTTTGTTCTAGGACATTTTGTTTGAGCGCAATCCTCAAACTTAGGTCAAAAAAGCCATTTAAGCCTTTTCACAGTGAGATCTATGCGATATGGCCGAGAAATGTAATTTTGATGTTAACTCCCAAACCGCTGCGCAGAAGTCAACCAAACTTCACCCAATAGTGTATTGTATCACAATCTAGTAGTTACATTTGAAAATTTTGTTCTAGGACATTTTGTTTGAACGCAATCATCAAACTTAATTAAAAAAGTCATTTAAGCCTTTTCACAGTGAGATCTATGCGATATGGCCGAGAAATGTAATTTTGATGTTAACTCCCAAACCGCTGCGCAGAAGTCAACCAAACTTCACCCAATAGTGTATTGTATCACAATCTAGTAGTTACATTTGAAAATTTTGTTCTAGGAAATTTTGTTTGAGCGCAACCATCAAACTTAATTAAAAAAGTCATTTAAGCCTTTTCACAGTGAGATCTATGCGATATGGCCGAGAAATGTAATTTTGATGTTAACTCCCAAACCGCTGCGCAGAAGTCAACCAAACTTCACCCATTAGTGTATTTTATCACAATATAGTAGTTACATGTGGAAATTTGGTTCTAGGACATTTGATTTGAGCGCAATCCTCAAACTTAGGTCAAAAAAGCCATTTAAGCCTTTTCACAGTGAGATCTATGCGATATGGCCGAGAAATGTAATTTTGATGTTAACTCCCAAACCGCTGCGCAGAAGTCAACCAAACTTCACCCAATAGTGTATTGTATCACAATCTAGTAGTTACATTTAAAAATTTTGTTCTAGGACATTTTGTTTGAACGCAATCATCAAACTTAATTAAAAAAGTCATTTAAGCCTTTTCACAGTGAGATCTATGCGATATGGCCGAGAAATGTAATTTTGATGTTAACTCCCAAACCGCTGCGCAGAAGTCAACCAAACTTCACCCATTAGTGTATTGTATCACAATCTAGTAGTTACATGTGGAAATTTGGTTATAGGACATTTGATTTGAGCGCAATTCTCAAACTTAGGTCAAAAAAGCCATTTAAGCCTTTTCACAGTGAGATCTATGCGATATGGCCGAGAAATGTAATATTGATGTTAACTCCCAAACCGCTGCGCAGAAGTCAACCAAACTTCACCCAATAGTGTATTGTATCACAATCTAGTAGTTACATTTGAAAATTTTGTTCTAGGAAATTTTGTTTGAGCGCAATCATCAAACTTAATTAAAAAAGTCATTTAAGCCTTTTCACAGTGAGATCTATGCGATATGGCCGAGAAATGTAATTTTGATGTTAACTCCCAAACCGCTGCGCAGAAGTCAACCAAACTTCACCCATTAGTGTATTTTATCACAATCTAGTAGTTACATGTGGAAATTTGGTTCTAGGACATTTGATTTGAGCGCAATCCTCAAACTTAGGTCAAAAAAGCCATTTAAGCCTTTTCACAGTGAGATCTATGCGATATGGCCGAGAAATGTAATTTTGATGTTCACTCCCAAACCGCTGCGCAGAAGTCAACCAAACTTCACCCAATAGTGTATTGTATCACAATCTAGTAGTTACATTTGAAAATTTTGTTCTAGGAAATTTTGTTTGAGCGCAATCATCAAACTTAATTAAAAAAGTCATTTAAGCCTTTTCACAGTGAGATCTATGCGATATGGCCGAGAAATGTAATTTTGATGTTAACTCCCAAACCGCTGCGCAGAAGTCAACCAAACTTCACCCATTAGTGTATTTTATCACAATCTAGTAGTTACATGTGGAAATTTGGTTCTAGGACATTTGATTTGAGCGCAATCCTCAAACTTAGGTCAAAAAAGCCATTTAAGCCTTTTCACAGTGAGATCTATGCGATATGGCCGAGAAATGTAATTTTGATGTTAACTCCCAAACCGCTGCGCAGAAGTCAACCAAACTTCACCCAATAGTGTATTGTATCACATTCTAGTAGTTACATTTGAAAATTTCGTTCTAGGACATTTGGTTTGAGCGCAATCCTCAAACTTAGGTCAAAAAAGCCATTTAAGCCTTTTCACAGTGAGATCTATGCGATATGGCCGAGAAATGTAATTTTGATGATAACTCCCAAACCGCTGCGCAGAAGTCAACCAAACTTCACCCAATAGTGTATTGTATCACAATCTAGTAGTTACATTTGAAAATTTTGTTCTAGGACATTTTGTTTGAACGCAATCATCAAACTTAATTAAAAAAGTCATTTAAGCCTTTTCACAGTGAGATCTATGCGATATGGCCGAGAAATGTAATTTTGATGTTAACTCCAAAACCGCTGCGCAGAAGTCAACCAAACTTCACCCATTAGTGTATTTTATCACAATCTAGTAGTTACATGTGGAAATTTGGTTCTAGGACATTTGATTTGAGCGCAATCCTCAAACTTAATTAAAAAAGTCATTTAAGCCTTTTCACAGTGAGATCTATGCGATATGGCCGAGAAATGTAATTTTGATGTTAACTCCCAAACCGCTGCGCAGAAGTCAACCAAACTTCACCCAATAGTGTATTGTATCACAATCTAGTAGTTACATTTGAAAATTTTGTTCTAGGAAATTTTGTTTGAGCGCAATCATCAAACTTAATTAAAAAAGTCATTTAAGCCTTTTCACAGTGAGATCTATGCGATATGGCCGAGAAATGTAATTTTGATGTTAACTCCCAAACCGCTGCGCAGAAGTCAACCAAACTTCACCCATTAGTGTATTTTATCACAATCTAGTAGTTACATTTAAAAATTTTGTTCTAGGACATTTTGTTTGAACGCAATCATCAAACTTAATTAAAAAAGTCATTTAAGCCTTTTCACAGTGAGATCTATGCGATATGGCCGAGAAATGTAATTTTGATGTTAACTCCCAAACCGCTGCGCAGAAGTCAACCAAACTTCACCCATTAGTGTATTGTATCACAATCTAGTAGTTACATGTGGAAATTTGGTTATAGGACATTTGATTTGAGCGCAATTCTCAAACTTAGGTCAAAAAAGCCATTTAAGCCTTTTCACAGTGAGATCTATGCGATATGGCCGAGAAATGTAATATTGATGTTAACTCCCAAACCGCTGCGCAGAAGTCAACCAAACTTCACCCAATAGTGTATTGTATCACAATCTAGTAGTTACATTTGAAAATTTTGTTCTAGGAAATTTTGTTTGAGCGCAATCATCAAACTTAATTAAAAAAGTCATTTAAGCCTTTTCACAGTGAGATCTATGCGATATGGCCGAGAAATGTAATTTTGATGTTAACTCCCAAACCGCTGCGCAGAAGTAAACCAAACTTCACCCATTAGTGTATTTTATCACAATCTAGTAGTTACATGTGGAAATTTGGTTCTAGGACATTTGATTTGAGCGAAATCCTCAAACTTAGGTCAAAAAAGCCATTTAAGCCTTTTCACAGTGAGATCTATGCGATATGGCCGAGAAATGTAATTTTGATGTTCACTCCCAAACCGCTGCGCAGAAGTCAACCAAACTTCTCCCAATAGTGTATTGTATCACAATCTAGTAGTTACATTTGAAAATTTTGTTCTAGGAAATTTTGTTTGAGCGCAATCATCAAACTTAATTAAAAAAGTCATTTAAGCCTTTTCACAGTGAGATCTATGCGATATGGCCGAGAAATGTAATTTTGATGTTAACTCCAAAACCGCTGCGCAGAAGTCAACCAAACTTCACCCATTAGTGTATTTTATCACAATCTAGTAGTTACATGTGGAAATTTGGTTCTAGGACATTTGATTTGAGCGCAATCCTCAAACTTAGGTAAAAAAAGCCATTTAAGCCTTTTCACAGTGAGATCTATGCGATATGGCCGAGAAATGTAATTTTGATGTTAACTCCCAAACCGCTGCGCAGAAGTCAACCAAACTTCACCCAATAGTGTATTGTATCACATTCTAGTAGTTACATTTGAAAATTTCGTTGTAGGACATTTGGTTTGAGCGCAATCCTCAAACTTAGGTCAAAAAAGCCATTTAAGCCTTTTCACAGTGAGATCTATGCGATATGGCCGAGAAATGTAATTTTGATGTTAACTCCCAAACCGCTGCGCAGAAGTCAACCAAACTTCACACAATAGTGTATTGTATCACAATCTAGTAGTTACATGTGGAAATTTGGTTCTAGGACATTTGATTTGAGCGCAATCCTCAAACTTAGGTCAAAAAAGCCATTTAAGCCTTTTCACAGTGAGATCTATGCGATATGGCCGAGAAATGTAATTTTGATGTTAACTCCCAAACCGCTGCGCAGAAGTCAACCAAACTTCACCCAATAGTGTATTGTATCACATTCTAGTAGTTACATTTGAAAATTTCGTTCTAGGACATTTGGTTTGAGCGCAATCCTCAAACTTAGGTCAAAAAAGCCATTTAAGCCTTTTCACAGTGAGATCTATGCGATATGGCCGAGAAATGTAATTTTGATGATAACTCCCAAACCGCTGCGCAGAAGTCAACCAAACTTCACCCAATAGTGTATTGTATCACAATCTAGTAGTTACATTTGAAAATTTTGTTCTAGGACATCTTGTTTGAACGCAATCATCAAACTTAATTAAAAAAGTCATTTAAGCCTTTTCACAGTGAGATCTATGCGATATGGCCGAGAAATGTAATTTTGATGTTAACTCCCAAACCGCTGCGCAGAAGTCAACCAAACTTCACCCAATAGTGTATTGTATCACAATCTAGTAGTTACATTTGAAAATTTTGTTCTAGGACATTTTGTTTGAGCGCAATCCTCAAACTTAGGTCAAAAAAGCCATTAAAGCCTTTTCACAGTGAGATCTATGCGATATGGCCGAGAAATGTAATTTTGATGTTAACTCCCAAACCGCTGCGCAGAAGTCAACCAAACTTCACCCAATAGTGTATTGTATCACAATCTAGTAGTTACATTTGAAAATTTTGTTCTAGGAAATTTTGTTTGAGCGCAATCATCAAACTTAATTAAAAAAGTCATTTAAGCCTTTTCACAGTGAGATCTATGCGATATGGCCGAGAAATGTAATTTTGATGTTAACTCCCAAACCGCTGCGCAGAAGTCAACCAAACTTCACCCATTAGTGTATTTTATCACAATCTAGTAGTTACATTTAAAAATTTTGTTCTAGGACATTTTGTTTGAACGCAATCATCAAACTTAATTAAAAAAGTCATTTAAGCCTTTTCACAGTGAGATCTATGCGATATGGCCGAGAAATGTAATTTTGATGTTAACTCCCAAACCGCTGCGCAGAAGTCAACCAAACTTCACCCATTAGTGTATTGTATCACAATCTAGTAGTTACATGTGGAAATTTGGTTATAGGACATTTGATTTGAGCGCAATTCTCAAACTTAGGTCAAAAAAGCCATTTAAGCCTTTTCACAGTGAGATCTATGCGATATGGCCGAGAAATGTAATATTGATGTTAACTCCCAAACCGCTGCGCAGAAGTCAACCAAACTTCACCCAATAGTGTATTGTATCACAATCTAGTAGTTACATTTGAAAATTTTGTTCTAGGAAATTTTGTTTGAGCGCAATCATCAAACTTAATTAAAAAAGTCATTTAAGCCTTTTCACAGTGAGATCTATGCGATATGGCCGAGAAATGTAATTTTGATGTTAACTCCCAAACCGCTGCGCAGAAGTAAACCAAACTTCACCCATTAGTGTATTTTATCACAATCTAGTAGTTACATGTGGAAATTTGGTTCTAGGACATTTGATTTGAGCGAAATCCTCAAACTTAGGTCAAAAAAGCCATTTAAGCCTTTTCACAGTGAGATCTATGCGATATGGCCGAGAAATGTAATTTTGATGTTCACTCCCAAACCGCTGCGCAGAAGTCAACCAAACTTCTCCCAATAGTGTATTGTATCACAATCTAGTAGTTACATTTGAAAATTTTGTTCTAGGAAATTTTGTTTGAGCGCAATCATCAAACTTAGTTAAAAAAGTCATTTAAGCCTTTTCACAGTGAGATCTATGCGATATGGCCGAGAAATGTAATTTTGATGTTAACTCCAAAACCGCTGCGCAGAAGTCAACCAAACTTCACCCATTAGTGTATTTTATCACAATCTAGTAGTTACATGTGGAAATTTGGTTCTAGGACATTTGATTTGAGCGCAATCCTCAAACTTAGGTAAAAAAAGCCATTTAAGCCTTTTCACAGTGAGATCTATGCGATATGGCCGAGAAATGTAATTTTGATGTTAACTCCCAAACCGCTGCGCAGAAGTCAACCAAACTTCACCCAATAGTGTATTGTATCACATTCTAGTAGTTACATTTGAAAATTTCGTTGTAGGACATTTGGTTTGAGCGCAATCCTCAAACTTAGGTCAAAAAAGCCATTTAAGCCTTTTCACAGTGAGATCTATGCGATATGGCCGAGAAATGTAATTTTGATGTTAACTCCCAAACCGCTGCGCAGAAGTCAACCAAACTTCACACAATAGTGTATTGTATCACAATCTAGTAGTTACATGTGGAAATTTGGTTCTAGGACATTTGATTTGAGCGCAATCCTCAAACTTAGGTCAAAAAAGCCATTTAAGCCTTTTCACAGTGAGATCTATGCGATATGGCCGAGAAATGTAATTTTGATGTTAACTCCCAAACCGCTGCGCAGAAGTCAACCAAACTTCACCCAATAGTGTATTGTATCACATTCTAGTAGTTACATTTGAAAATTTCGTTCTAGGACATTTGGTTTGAGCGCAATCCTCAAACTTAGGTCAAAAAAGCCATTTAAGCCTTTTCACAGTGAGATCTATGCGATATGGCCGAGAAATGTAATTTTGATGATAACTCCCAAACCGCTGCGCAGAAGTCAACCAAACTTCACCCAATAGTGTATTGTATCACAATCTAGTAGTTACATTTGAAAATTTTGTTCTAGGACATCTTGTTTGAACGCAATCATCAAACTTAATTAAAAAAGTCATTTAAGCCTTTTCACAGTGAGATCTATGCGATATGGCCGAGAAATGTAATTTTGATGTTAACTCCCAAACCGCTGCGCAGAAGTCAACCAAACTTCACCCAATAGTGTATTGTATCACAATCTAGTAGTTACATTTGAAAATTTTGTTCTAGGACATTTTGTTTGAGCGCAATCCTCAAACTTAGGTCAAAAAAGCCATTAAAGCCTTTTCACAGTGAGATCTATGCGATATGGCCGAGAAATGTAATTTTGATGTTAACTCCCAAACCGCTGCGCAGAAGTCAACCAAACTTCACCCAATAGTGTATTCTATCACAATCTAGTAGTTACATTTGAAAATTTTGTTCTAGGACATTTTGTTTGAACGCAATCATCAAACTTAATTAAAAAAGTCATTTAAGCCTTTTCACAGTGAGATCTATGCGATATGGCCGAGAAATGTAATTTTGATGTTAACTCCCAAACCGCTGCGCAGAAGTCAACCAAACTTCACCCAATAGTGTATTGTATCACAATCTAGTAGTTACATTTGAAAATTTTGTTCTAGGACATTTTGTTTGAGCGCAATCATCAAACTTAATTAAAAAAGTCATTTAAGCCTTTTCACAGTGAGATCTATGCGATATGGCCGAGAAATGTAATTTTGATGTTAAATCCCAAACCGCTGCGCAGAAGTCAACCAAACTTCACCCATTAGTGTATTTTATCACAATCTAGTAGTTACATGTGGAAATTTGGTTCTAGGACATTTGATTTGAGCGCAATCCTCAAACTTAGGTCAAAAAAGCCATTTAAGCCTTTTCACAGTGAGATCTATGCGATATGGCCGAGAAATGTAATTTTGATGTTAACTCCCAAACCGCTGCGCAGAAGTCAACCAAACTTCACCCAATAGTGTATTGTATCACAATCTAGTAGTTACATTTAAAAATTTTGTTCTAGGACATTTTGTTTGAACGCAATCATCAAACTTAATTAAAAAAGTCATTTAAGCCTTTTCACAGTGAGATCTATGCGATATGGCCGAGAAATGTAATTTTGATGTTAACTCCCAAACCGCTGCGCAGAAGTCAACCAAACTTCACCCATTAGTGTATTGTATCACAATCTAGTAGTTACATGTGGAAATTTGGTTATAGGACATTTGATTTGAGCGCAATTCTCAAACTTAGGTCAAAAAAGCCATTTAAGCCTTTTCACAGTGAGATCTATGCGATATGGCCGAGAAATGTAATATTGATGTTAACTCCCAAACCGCTGCGCAGAAGTCAACCAAACTTCACCCAATAGTGTATTGTATCACAATCTAGTAGTTACATTTGAAAATTTTGTTCTAGGAAATTTTGTTTGAGCGCAATCATCAAACTTAATTAAAAAAGTCATTTAAGCCTTTTCACAGTGAGATCTATGCGATATGGCCGAGAAATGTAATTTTGATGTTAACTCCCAAACCGCTGCGCAGAAGTAAACCAAACTTCACCCATTAGTGTATTTTATCACAATCTAGTAGTTACATGTGGAAATTTGGTTCTAGGACATTTGATTTGAGCGAAATCCTCAAACTTAGGTCAAAAAAGCCATTTAAGCCTTTTCACAGTGAGATCTATGCGATATGGCCGAGAAATGTAATTTTGATGTTCACTCCCAAACCGCTGCGCAGAAGTCAACCAAACTTCACCCAATAGTGTATTGTATCACAATCTAGTAGGTACATTTGAAAATTTTGTTCTAGGAAATTTTGTTTGAGCGCAATCATCAAACTTAATTAAAAAAGTCATTTAAGCCTTTTCACAGTGAGATCTATGCGATATGGCCGAGAAATGTAATTTTGATGTTAACTCCAAAACCGCTGCGCAGAAGTCAACCAAACTTCACCCATTAGTGTATTTTATCACAATCTAGTAGTTACATGTGGAAATTTGGTTCTAGGACATTTGATTTGAGCGCAATCCTCAAACTTAATTAAAAAAGTCATTTAAGCCTTTTCACAGTGAGATCTATGCGATATGGCCGAGAAATGTAATTTTGATGTTAACTCCCAAACCGCTACGCAGAAGTCAACCAAACTTCACCCAATAGTGTATTGTATCACAATCTAGTAGTTACATTTGAAAATTTTGTTCTAGGAAATTTTGTTTGAGCGCAATCATCAAACTTAATTAAAAAAGTCATTTAAGCCTTTTCACAGTGAGATCTATGCGATATGGCCGAGAAATGTAATTTTGATGTTAACTCCCAAACCGCTGCGCAGAAGTCAACCAAACTTCACCCATTAGTGTATTTTATCACAATCTAGTAGTTACATGTGGAAATTTGGTTCTAGGACATTTGATTTGAGCGCAATCCTCAAACTTAGGTCAAAAAAGCCATTTAAGCCTTTTCACAGTGAGATCTATGCGATATGGCCGAGAAATGTAATTTTGATGTTAACTCCCAAACCGCTGCGCAGAAGTCAACCAAACTTCACCCAATAGTGTATTGTATCACAATCTAGTAGTTACATTTGAAAATTTTGTTCTAGGACATTTTGTTTGAACGCAATCATCAAACTTAATTATAAAAGTCATTTAAGCCTTTTCACAGTGAGATCTATGCGATATGGCCGAGAAATGTAATTTTGATGTTAACTCCCAAACCGCTGCGCAGAAGTCAACCAAACTTCACCCATTAGTGTATTGTATCACAATCTAGTAGTTACATGTGGAAATTTGGTTATAGGACATTTGATTTGAGCGCAATTCTCAAACTTAGGTCAAAAAAGCCATTTAAGCCTTTTCACAGTGAGATCTATGCGATATGGCCGAGAAATGTAATATTGATGTTAACTCCCAAACCGCTGCGCAGAAGTCAACCAAACTTCACCCAATAGTGTATTGTATCACAATCTAGTAGTTACATTTGAAAATTTTGTTCTAGGAAATTTTGTTTGAGCGCAATCATCAAACTTAATTAAAAAAGTCATTTAAGCCTTTTCACAGTGAGATCTATGCGATATGGCCGAGAAATGTAATTTTGATGTTAACTCCCAAACCGCTGCGCAGAAGTAAACCAAACTTCACCCATTAGTGTATTGTATCACAATCTAGTAGTTACATTTGAAAATTTTGTTCTAGGAAATTTTGTTTGAGCGCAATCATCAAACTTAATTAAAAAAGTCATTTAAGCCTTTTCACAGTGAGATCTATGCGATATGGCCGAGAAATGTAATTTTGATGTTAACTCCAAAACCGCTGCGCAGAAGTCAACCAAACTTCACCCATTAGTGTATTTTATCACAATCTAGTAGTTACATGTGGAAATTTGGTTCTAGGACATTTGATTTGAGCGCAATCCTCAAACTTAATTAAAAAAGTCATTTAAGCCTTTTCACAGTGAGATCTATGCGATATGGCCGAGAAATGTAATTTTGATGTTAACTCCCAAACCGCTGCGCAGAAGTCAACCAAACTTCACCCAATAGTGTATTGTATCACAATCTAGTAGTTACATTTGAAAATTTTGTTCTAGGAAATTTTGTTTGAGCGCAATCATCAAACTTAATTAAAAAAGTCATTTAAGCCTTTTCACAGTGAGATCTATGCGATATGGCCGAGAAATGTAATTTTGATGTTAACTCCCAAACCGCTGCGCAGAAGTCAACCAAACTTCACCCATTAGTGTATTTTATCACAATCTAGTAGTTACATGTGGAAATTTGGTTCTAGGACATTTGATTTGAGCGCAATCCTCAAACTTAGGTCAAAAAAGCCATTTAAGCCTTTTCACAGTGAGATCTATGCGATATGGCCGAGAAATGTAATTTTGATGTTAACTCCCAAACCGCTGCGCAGAAGTCAACCAAACTTCACCCAATAGTGTATTGTATCACAATCTAGTAGTTACATTTAAAAATTTTGTTCTAGGACATTTTGTTTGAACGCAATCATCAAACTTAATTAAAAAAGTCATTTAAGCCTTTTCACAGTGAGATCTATGCGATATGGCCGAGAAATGTAATTTTGATGTTAACTCCCAAACCGCTGCGCAGAAGTCAACCAAACTTCACCCATTAGTGTATTGTATCACAATCTAGTAGTTACATGTGGAAATTTGGTTATAGGACATTTGATTTGAGCGCAATTCTCAAACTTAGGTCAAAAAAGCCATTTAAGCCTTTTCACAGTGAGATCTATGCGATATGGCCGAGAAATGTAATATTGATGTTAACTCCCAAACCGCTACGCAGAAGTCAACCAAACTTCACCCAATAGTGTATTGTATCACAATCTAGTAGTTACATTTGAAAATTTTGTTCTAGGAAATTTTGTTTGAGCGCAATCATCAAACTTAATTAAAAAAGTCATTTAAGCCTTTTCACAGTGAGATCTATGCGATATGGCCGAGAAATGTAATTTTGATGTTAACTCCCAAACCGCTGCGCAGAAGTAAACCAAACTTCACCCATTAGTGTATTTTATCACAATCTAGTAGTTACATGTGGAAATTTGGTTCTAGGACATTTGATTTGAGCGAAATCCTCAAACTTAGGTCAAAAAAGCCATTTAAGCCTTTTCACAGTGAGATCTATGCGATATGGCCGAGAAATGTAATTTTGATGTTCACTCCCAAACCGCTGCGCAGAAGTCAACCAAACTTCACCCAATAGTGTATTGTATCACAATCTAGTAGTTACATTTGAAAATTTTGTTCTAGGAAATTTTGTTTGAGCGCAATCATCAAACTTAATTAAAAAAGTCATTTAAGCCTTTTCACAGTGAGATCTATGCGATATGGCCGAGAAATGTAATTTTGATGTTAACTCCAAAACCGCTGCGCAGAAGTCAACCAAACTTCACCCATTAGTGTATTTTATCACAATCTAGTAGTTACATGTGGAAATTTGGTTCTAGGACATTTGATTTGAGCGCAATCCTCAAACTTAGGTAAAAAAAGCCATTTAAGCCTTTTCACAGTGAGATCTATGCGATATGGCCGAGAAATGTAATTTTGATGTTAACTCCCAAACCGCTGCGCAGAAGTCAACCAAACTTCACCCAATAGTGTATTGTATCACATTCTAGTAGTTACATTTGAAAATTTCGTTCTAGGACATTTGGTTTGAGCGCAATCCTCAAACTTAGGTCAAAAAAGCCATTTAAGCCTTTTCACAGTGAGATCTATGCGATATGGCCGAGAAATGTAATTTTGATGTTAACTCCCAAACCGCTGCGCAGAAGTCAACCAAACTTCACACAATAGTGTATTGTATCACAATCTAGTAGTTACATTTGAAAATTTTGTTCTAGGACATTTTGTTTGAACGCAATCATCAAACTTAATTAAAAAAGTCATTTAAGCCTTTTCACAGTGAGATCTATGCGATATGGCCGAGAAATGTAATTTTGATGTTAACTCCCAAACCGCTGCGCAGAAGTCAACCAAACTTCACCCAATAGTGTATTGTATCACAATCTAGTAGTTACATTTGAAAATTTTGTTCTAGGACATTTTGTTTGAGCGCAATCCTCAAACTTAGGTCAAAAAAGCCATTTAAGCCTTTTCACAGTGAGATCTATGCGATATGGCCGAGAAATGTAATTTTGATGTTAACTCCCAAACCGCTGCGCAGAAGTCAACCAAACTTCACCCATTAGTGTATTGTATCACAATCTAGTAGTTACATGTGGAAATTTGGTTATAGGACATTTGATTTGAGCGCAATCCTCAAACTTAGGTCAAAAAAGCCATTTAAGCCTTTTCACAGTGAGATCTATGCGATATGGCCGAGAAAATGTAATTTTGATGTTAACTCCCAAACCGCTGCGCAGAAGTCAACCAAACTTCACCCAATAGTGTATTGTATCACATTCTAGTAGTTACATTTTAAAATTTCGTTCAAGGACATTTGGTTTGAGCGCAATTATTAAACTTAGGTCAAAAAAGCCATTTAAGCCTTTTCACAGTGAGATCTATGCGATATGGCCGAGAAATGTAATTTTGATGTTCACTCCCAAACCGCTGCGCAGAAGACAACCAAACTTCACCCATTAGTGTATTGTATCACAATCTAGTAGTTACATGTGGAAATTTGGTTATAGGACATTTGATTTGAGCGCAATCCTCAAACTTAGGTCAAAAAAGCCATTTAAGCCTTTTCACAGTGAGATCTATGCGATATGGCCGAGAAATGTAATTTTGATGTTAACTCCCAAACCGCTGCGCAGAAGTCAACCAAACTTCACCCAATAGTGTATTGTATCACAATCTAGTAGTTACATTTAAAAATTTTGTTCTAGGACATTTTGTTTGAACGCAATCATCAAACTTAATTAAAAAAGTCATTTAAGCCTTTTCACAGTGAGATCTATGCGATATGGCCGAGAAATGTAATTTTGATGTTAACTCCCAAACCGCTGCGCAGAAGTCAACCAAACTTCACCCATTAGTGTATTGTATCACAATCTAGTAGTTACATGTGGAAATTTGGTTATAGGACATTTGATTTGGGCGCAATTCTCAAACTTAGGTCAAAAAAGCCATTTAAGCCTTTTCACAGTGAGATCTATGCGATATGGCCGAGAAATGTAATATTGATGTTAACTCCCAAACCGCTGCGCAGAAGTCAACCAAACTTCACCCAATAGTGTATTGTATCACAATCTAGTAGTTACATTTGAAAATTTTGTTCTAGGAAATTTTGTTTGAGCGCAATCATCAAACTTAATTAAAAAAGTCATTTAAGCCTTTTCACAGTGAGATCTATGCGATATGGCCGAGAAATGTAATTTTGATGTTAACTCCCAAACCGCTGCGCAGAAGTAAACCAAACTTCACCCATTAGTGTATTTTATCACAATCTAGTAGTTACATGTGGAAATTTGGTTCTAGGACATTTGATTTGAGCGAAATCCTCAAACTTAGGTCAAAAAAGCCATTTAAGCCTTTTCACAGTGAGATCTATGCGATATGGCCGAGAAATGTAATTTTGATGTTCACTCCCAAACCGCTGCGCAGAAGTCAACCAAACTTCACCCAATAGTGTATTGTATCACAATCTAGTAGTTACATTTGAAAATTTTGTTCTAGGAAATTTTGTTTGAGCGCAATCATCAAACTTAATTAAAAAAGTCATTTAAGCCTTTTCACAGTGAGATCTATGCGATATGGCCGAGAAATGTAATTTTGATGTTAACTCCAAAACCGCTGCGCAGAAGTCAACCAAACTTCACCCATTAGTGTATTTTATCACAATCTAGTAGTTACATGTGGAAATTTGGTTCTAGGACATTTGATTTGAGCGCAATCCTCAAACTTAATTAAAAAAGTCATTTAAGCCTTTTCACAGTGAGATCTATGCGATATGGCCGAGAAATGTAATTTTGATGTTAACTCCCAAACCGCTGCGCAGAAGTCAACCAAACTTCACCCAATAGTGTATTGTATCACAATCTAGTAGTTACATTTGAAAATTTTGTTCTAGGAAATTTTGTTTGAGCGCAATCATCAAACTTAATTAAAAAAGTCATTTAAGCCTTTTCACAGTGAGATCTATGCGATATGGCCGAGAAATGTAATTTTGATGTTAACTCCCAAACCGCTGCGCAGAAGTCAACCAAACTTCACCCATTAGTGTATTTTATCACAATCTAGTAGTTACATGTGGAAATTTGGTTCTAGGACATTTGATTTGAGCGCAATCCTCAAACTTAGGTCAAAAAAGCCATTTAAGCCTTTTCACAGTGAGATCTATGCGATATGGCCGAGAAATGTAATTTTGATGTTAACTCCCAAACCGCTGCGCAGAAGTCAACCAAACTTCACCCAATAGTGTATTGTATCACAATCTAGTAGTTACATTTGAAAATTTTGTTCTAGGACATTTTGTTTGAACGCAATCATCAAACTTAATTATAAAAGTCATTTAAGCCTTTTCACAGTGAGATCTATGCGATATGGCCGAGAAATGTAATTTTGATGTTAACTCCCAAACCGCTGCGCAGAAGTCAACCAAACTTCACCCATTAGTGTATTGTATCACAATCTAGTAGTTACATGTGGAAATTTGGTTATAGGACATTTGATTTGAGCGCAATTCTCAAACTTAGGTCAAAAAAGCCATTTAAGCCTTTTCACAGTGAGATCTATGCGATATGGCCGAGAAATGTAATATTGATGTTAACTCCCAAACCGCTGCGCAGAAGTCAACCAAACTTCACCCAATAGTGTATTGTATCACAATCTAGTAGTTACATTTGAAAATTTTGTTCTAGGAAATTTTGTTTGAACGCAATCATCAAACTTAATTAAAAAAGTCATTTAAGCCTTTTCACAGTGAGATCTATGCGATATGGCCGAGAAATGTAATTTTGATGTTAACTCCAAAACCGCTGCGCAGAAGTCAACCAAACTTCACCCATTAGTGTATTTTATCACAATCTAGTAGTTACATGTGGAAATTTGGTTCTAGGACATTTGATTTGAGCGCAATCCTCAAACTTAGGTAAAAAAAGCCATTTAAGCCTTTTCACAGTGAGATCTATGCGATATGGCCGAGAAATGTAATTTTGATGTTAACTCCCAAACCGCTGCGCAGAAGTCAACCAAACTTCACCCAATAGTGTATTGTATCACATTCTAGTAGTTACATTTGAAAATTTCGTTCTAGGACATTTGGTTTGAGCGCAATCCTCAAACTTAGGTCAAAAAAGCCATTTAAGCCTTTTCACAGTGAGATCTATGCGATATGGCCGAGAAATGTAATTTTGATGTTAACTCCCAAACCGCTGCGCAGAAGTCAACCAAACTTCACACAATAGTGTATTGTATCACAATCTAGTAGTTACATTTGAAAATTTTGTTCTAGGACATTTTGTTTGAACGCAATCATCAAACTTAATTAAAAAAGTCATTTAAGCCTTTTCACAGTGAGATCTATGCGATATGGCCGAGAAATGTAATTTTGATGTTAACTCCCAAACCGCTGCGCAGAAGTCAACCAAACTTCACCCAATAGTGTATTGTATCACAATCTAGTAGTTACATTTGAAAATTTTGTTCTAGGACATTTTGTTTGAGCGCAATCCTCAAACTTAGGTCAAAAAAGCCATTTAAGCCTTTTCACAGTGAGATCTATGCGATATGGCCGAGAAATGTAATTTTGATGTTAACTCCCAAACCGCTGCGCAGAAGTCAACCAAACTTCACCCATTAGTGTATTGTATCACAATCTAGTAGTTACATGTGGAAATTTGGTTATAGGACATTTGATTTGAGCGCAATCCTCAAACTTAGGTCAAAAAAGCCATTTAAGCCTTTTCACAGTGAGATCTATGCGATATGGCCGAGAAAATGTAATTTTGATGTTAACTCCCAAACCGCTGCGCAGAAGTCAACCAAACTTCACCCAATAGTGTATTGTATCACATTCTAGTAGTTACATTTTAAAATTTCGTTCAAGGACATTTGGTTTGAGCGCAATTATTAAACTTAGGTCAAAAAAGCCATTTAAGCCTTTTCACAGTGAGATCTATGCGATATGGCCGAGAAATGTAATTTTGATGTTCACTCCCAAACCGCTGCGCAGAAGACAACCAAACTTCACCCATTAGTGTATTGTATCACAATCTAGTAGTTACATGTGGAAATTTGGTTATAGGACATTTGATTTGAGCGCAATCCTCAAACTTAGGTCAAAAAAGCCATTTAAGCCTTTTCACAGTGAGATCTATGCGATATGGCCGAGAAATGTAATTTTGATGTTAACTCCCAAACCGCTGCGCAGAAGTCAACCAAACTTCACCCAATAGTGTATTGTATCACAATCTAGTAGTTACATTTAAAAATTTTGTTCTAGGACATTTTGTTTGAACGCAATCATCAAACTTAATTAAAAAAGTCATTTAAGCCTTTTCACAGTGAGATCTATGCGATATGGCCGAGAAATGTAATTTTGATGTTAACTCCCAAACCGCTGCGCAGAAGTCAACCAAACTTCACCCATTAGTGTATTGTATCACAATCTAGTAGTTACATGTGGAAATTTGGTTATAGGACATTTGATTTGGGCGCAATTCTCAAACTTAGGTCAAAAAAGCCATTTAAGCCTTTTCACAGTGAGATCTATGCGATATGGCCGAGAAATGTAATATTGATGTTAACTCCCAAACCGCTGCGCAGAAGTCAACCAAACTTCACCCAATAGTGTATTGTATCACAATCTAGTAGTTACATTTGAAAATTTTGTTCTAGGAAATTTTGTTTGAGCGCAATCATCAAACTTAATTAAAAAAGTCATTTAAGCCTTTTCACAGTGAGATCTATGCGATATGGCCGAGAAATGTAATTTTGATGTTAACTCCCAAACCGCTGCGCAGAAGTAAACCAAACTTCACCCATTAGTGTATTTTATCACAATCTAGTAGTTACATGTGGAAATTTGGTTCTAGGACATTTGATTTGAGCGAAATCCTCAAACTTAGGTCAAAAAAGCCATTTAAGCCTTTTCACAGTGAGATCTATGCGATATGGCCGAGAAATGTAATTTTGATGTTCACTCCCAAACCGCTGCGCAGAAGTCAACCAAACTTCACCCAATAGTGTATTGTATCACAATCTAGTAGTTACATTTGAAAATTTTGTTCTAGGAAATTTTGTTTGAGCGCAATCATCAAACTTAATTAAAAAAGTCATTTAAGCCTTTTCACAGTGAGATCTATGCGATATGGCCGAGAAATGTAATTTTGATGTTAACTCCAAAACCGCTGCGCAGAAGTCAACCAAACTTCACCCATTAGTGTATTTTATCACAATCTAGTAGTTACATGTGGAAATTTGGTTCTAGGACATTTGATTTGAGCGCAATCCTCAAACTTAATTAAAAAAGTCATTTAAGCCTTTTCACAGTGAGATCTATGCGATATGGCCGAGAAATGTAATTTTGATGTTAACTCCCAAACCGCTGCGCAGAAGTCAACCAAACTTCACCCAATAGTGTATTGTATCACAATCTAGTAGTTACATTTGAAAATTTTGTTCTAGGAAATTTTGTTTGAGCGCAATCATCAAACTTAATTAAAAAAGTCATTTAAGCCTTTTCACAGTGAGATCTATGCGATATGGCCGAGAAATGTAATTTTGATGTTAACTCCCAAACCGCTGCGCAGAAGTCAACCAAACTTCACCCATTAGTGTATTTTATCACAATCTAGTAGTTACATGTGGAAATTTGGTTCTAGGACATTTGATTTGAGCGCAATCCTCAAACTTAGGTCAAAAAAGCCATTTAAGCCTTTTCACAGTGAGATCTATGCGATATGGCCGAGAAATGTAATTTTGATGTTAACTCCCAAACCGCTGCGCAGAAGTCAACCAAACTTCACCCAATAGTGTATTGTATCACAATCTAGTAGTTACATTTGAAAATTTTGTTCTAGGACATTTTGTTTGAACGCAATCATCAAACTTAATTATAAAAGTCATTTAAGCCTTTTCACAGTGAGATCTATGCGATATGGCCGAGAAATGTAATTTTGATGTTAACTCCCAAACCGCTGCGCAGAAGTCAACCAAACTTCACCCATTAGTGTATTGTATCACAATCTAGTAGTTACATGTGGAAATTTGGTTATAGGACATTTGATTTGAGCGCAATTCTCAAACTTAGGTCAAAAAAGCCATTTAAGCCTTTTCACAGTGAGATCTATGCGATATGGCCGAGAAATGTAATATTGATGTTAACTCCCAAACCGCTGCGCAGAAGTCAACCAAACTTCACCCAATAGTGTATTGTATCACAATCTAGTAGTTACATTTGAAAATTTTGTTCTAGGAAATTTTGTTTGAGCGCAATCATCAAACTTAATTAAAAAAGTCATTTAAGCCTTTTCACAGTGAGATCTATGCGATATGGCCGAGAAATGTAATTTTGATGTTAACTCCCAAACCGCTGCGCAGAAGTAAACCAAACTTCACCCATTAGTGTATTTTATCACAATCTAGTAGTTACATGTGGAAATTTGGTTCTAGGACATTTGATTTGAGCGAAATCCTCAAACTTAGGTCAAAAAAGCCATTTAAGCCTTTTCACAGTGAGATCTATGCGATATGGCCGAGAAATGTAATTTTGATGTTCACTCCCAAACCGCTGCGCAGAAGTCAACCAAACTTCACCCAATAGTGTATTGTATCACAATCTAGTAGTTACATTTGAAAATTTTGTTCTAGGAAATTTTGTTTGAGCGCAATCATCAAACTTAATTAAAAAAGTCATTTAAGCCTTTTCACAGTGAGATCTATGCGATATGGCCGAGAAATGTAATTTTGATGTTAACTCCAAAACCGCTGCGCAGAAGTCAACCAAACTTCACCCATTAGTGTATTTTATCACAATCTAGTAGTTACATGTGGAAATTTGGTTCTAGGACATTTGATTTGAGCGCAATCCTCAAACTTAATTAAAAAAGTCATTTAAGCCTTTTCACAGTGAGATCTATGCGATATGGCCGAGAAATGTAATTTTGATGTTAACTCCCAAACCGCTGCGCAGAAGTCAACCAAACTTCACCCAATAGTGTATTGTATCACAATCTAGTAGTTACATTTGAAAATTTTGTTCTAGGAAATTTTGTTTGAGCGCAATCATCAAACTTAATTAAAAAAGTCATTTAAGCCTTTTCACAGTGAGATCTATGCGATATGGCCGAGAAATGTAATTTTGATGTTAACTCCCAAACCGCTGCGCAGAAGTCAACCAAACTTCACCCATTAGTGTATTTTATCACAATCTAGTAGTTACATGTGGAAATTTGGTTCTAGGACATTTGATTTGAGCGCAATCCTCAAACTTAGGTCAAAAAAGCCATTTAAGCCTTTTCACAGTGAGATCTATGCGATATGGCCGAGAAATGTAATTTTGATGTTAACTCCCAAACCGCTGCGCAGAAGTCAACCAAACTTCACCCAATAGTGTATTGTATCACAATCTAGTAGTTACATTTAAAAATTTTGTTCTAGGACATTTTGTTTGAACGCAATCATCAAACTTAATTAAAAAAGTCATTTAAGCCTTTTCACAGTGAGATCTATGCGATATGGCCGAGAAATGTAATTTTGATGTTAACTCCCAAACCGCTGCGCAGAAGTCAACCAAACTTCACCCATTAGTGTATTGTATCACAATCTAGTAGTTACATGTGGAAATTTGGTTATAGGACATTTGATTTGAGCGCAATTCTCAAACTTAGGTCAAAAAAGCCATTTAAGCCTTTTCACAGTGAGATCTATGCGATATGGCCGAGAAATGTAATATTGATGTTAACTCCCAAACCGCTACGCAGAAGTCAACCAAACTTCACCCAATAGTGTATTGTATCACAATCTAGTAGTTACATTTGAAAATTTTGTTCTAGGAAATTTTGTTTGAGCGCAATCATCAAACTTAATTAAAAAAGTCATTTAAGCCTTTTCACAGTGAGATCTATGCGATATGGCCGAGAAATGTAATTTTGATGTTAACTCCCAAACCGCTGCGCAGAAGTAAACCAAACTTCACCCATTAGTGTATTTTATCACAATCTAGTAGTTACATGTGGAAATTTGGTTCTAGGACATTTGATTTGAGCGAAATCCTCAAACTTAGGTCAAAAAAGCCATTTAAGCCTTTTCACAGTGAGATCTATGCGATATGGCCGAGAAATGTAATTTTGATGTTCACTCCCAAACCGCTGCGCAGAAGTCAACCAAACTTCACCCAATAGTGTATTGTATCACAATCTAGTAGTTACATTTGAAAATTTTGTTCTAGGAAATTTTGTTTGAGCGCAATCATCAAACTTAATTAAAAAAGTCATTTAAGCCTTTTCACAGTGAGATCTATGCGATATGGCCGAGAAATGTAATTTTGATGTTAACTCCAAAACCGCTGCGCAGAAGTCAACCAAACTTCACCCATTAGTGTATTTTATCACAATCTAGTAGTTACATGTGGAAATTTGGTTCTAGGACATTTGATTTGAGCGCAATCCTCAAACTTAGGTAAAAAAAGCCATTTAAGCCTTTTCACAGTGAGATCTATGCGATATGGCCGAGAAATGTAATTTTGATGTTAACTCCCAAACCGCTGCGCAGAAGTCAACCAAACTTCACCCAATAGTGTATTGTATCACATTCTAGTAGTTACATTTGAAAATTTCGTTCTAGGACATTTGGTTTGAGCGCAATCCTCAAACTTAGGTCAAAAAAGCCATTTAAGCCTTTTCACAGTGAGATCTATGCGATATGGCCGAGAAATGTAATTTTGATGTTAACTCCCAAACCGCTGCGCAGAAGTCAACCAAACTTCACACAATAGTGTATTGTATCACAATCTAGTAGTTACATTTGAAAATTTTGTTCTAGGACATTTTGTTTGAACGCAATCATCAAACTTAATTAAAAAAGTCATTTAAGCCTTTTCACAGTGAGATCTATGCGATATGGCCGAGAAATGTAATTTTGATGTTAACTCCCAAACCGCTGCGCAGAAGTCAACCAAACTTCACCCAATAGTGTATTGTATCACAATCTAGTAGTTACATTTGAAAATTTTGTTCTAGGACATTTTGTTTGAGCGCAATCCTCAAACTTAGGTCAAAAAAGCCATTTAAGCCTTTTCACAGTGAGATCTATGCGATATGGCCGAGAAATGTAATTTTGATGTTAACTCCCAAACCGCTGCGCAGAAGTCAACCAAACTTCACCCATTAGTGTATTGTATCACAATCTAGTAGTTACATGTGGAAATTTGGTTATAGGACATTTGATTTGAGCGCAATCCTCAAACTTAGGTCAAAAAAGCCATTTAAGCCTTTTCACAGTGAGATCTATGCGATATGGCCGAGAAAATGTAATTTTGATGTTAACTCCCAAACCGCTGCGCAGAAGTCAACCAAACTTCACCCAATAGTGTATTGTATCACATTCTAGTAGTTACATTTTAAAATTTCGTTCAAGGACATTTGGTTTGAGCGCAATTATTAAACTTAGGTCAAAAAAGCCATTTAAGCCTTTTCACAGTGAGATCTATGCGATATGGCCGAGAAATGTAATTTTGATGTTCACTCCCAAACCGCTGCGCAGAAGACAACCAAACTTCACCCATTAGTGTATTGTATCACAATCTAGTAGTTACATGTGGAAATTTGGTTATAGGACATTTGATTTGAGCGCAATCCTCAAACTTAGGTCAAAAAAGCCATTTAAGCCTTTTCACAGTGAGATCTATGCGATATGGCCGAGAAATGTAATTTTGATGTTAACTCCCAAACCGCTGCGCAGAAGTCAACCAAACTTCACCCATTAGTGTATTGTATCACAATCTAGTAGTTACATTTGAAAATTTCGTTCTAGGACATTTGGTTTGAACGCAATCTTTAAACTTAGGTCAAAAAAGCCATTTAAGCCTTTTCACAGTGAGATCTATGCGATATGGCCGAGAAATGTAATTTTGATGTTAACTCCCAAACCGCTGCGCAGAAGTCAACCAAACTTCACCCTATAGTGTATTGTATCACAATCTAGTAGTTACATTTGAAAATTTTGTTCTAGGACATTTTGTTTGAACGCAATCATCAAACTTAATTAAAAAAGTCATTTAAGCCTTTTCACAGTGAGATCTATGCGATATGGCCGAGAAATGTAATTTTGATGTTAACTCCCAAACCGCTGCGCAGAAGTCAACCAAACTTCACCCAATAGTGTATTGTATCACAATCTAGTAGTTACATTTGAAAATTTTGTTCTAGGAAATTTTGTTTGAGCGCAATCATCAAACTTAATTAAAAAAGTCATTTAAGCCTTTTCACAGTGAGATCTATGCGATATGGCCGAGAAATGTAATTTTGATGTTAACTCCCAAACCGCTGCGCAGAAGTCAACCAAACTTCACCCATTAGTGTATTTTATCACAATCTAGTAGTTACATGTGGAAATTTGGTTATAGGACATTTGATTTGAGCGCAATCCTCAAACTTAGGTCAAAAAAGCCATTTAAGTCTTTTCACAGTGAGATCTATGCGATATGGCCGAGAAATGTAATTTTGATGTTAACTCCCAAACCGCTGCGCAGAAGTCAACCAAACTTCACCCATTAGTGTATTGTATCACAATCTAGTAGTTACATTTGAAAATTTCGTTCTAGGACATTTGGTTTGAGCGCAATCTTTAAACTTAGGTCAAAAAAGCCATTTAAGCCTTTTCACAGTGAGATCTATGCGATATGGCCGAGAAATGTAATTTTGATGTTAACTCCCAAACCGCTGCGCAGAAGTCAACCAAACTTCACCCAATAGTGTATTGTATCACAATCTAGTAGTTACATTTGAAAATTTTGTTCTAGGACATTTTGTTTGAACGCAATCATCAAACTTAATTAAAAAAGTCATTTAAGCCTTTTCACAGTGAGATCTATGCGATATGGCCGAGAAATGTAATTTTGATGTTAACTCCCAAACCGCTGCGCAGAAGTCAACCAAACTTCACCCAATAGTGTATTGTATCACAATCTAGTAGTTACATTTGAAAATTTTGTTCTAGGACATTTTGTTTGAGCGCAATCATCAAACTTAATTAAAAAAGTCATTTAAGCCTTTTCACAGTGAGATCTATGCGATATGGCCGAGAAATGTAATTTTGATGTTAAATCCCAAACCGCTGCGCAGAAGTCAACCAAACTTCACCCATTAGTGTATTTTATCACAATCTAGTAGTTACATGTGGAAATTTGGTTCTAGGACATTTGATTTGAGCGCAATCCTCAAACTTAGGTCAAAAAAGCCATTTAAGCCTTTTCACAGTGAGATCTATGCGATATGGCCGAGAAATGTAATTTTGATGTTAACTCCCAAACCGCTGCGCAGAAGTCAACCAAACTTCACCCAATAGTGTATTGTATCACAATCTAGTAGTTACATTTAAAAATTTTGTTCTAGGACATTTTGTTTGAACGCAATCATCAAACTTAATTAAAAAAGTCATTTAAGCCTTTTCACAGTGAGATCTATGCGATATGGCCGAGAAATGTAATTTTGATGTTAACTCCCAAACCGCTGCGCAGAAGTCAACCAAACTTCACCCATTAGTGTATTGTATCACAATCTAGTAGTTACATGTGGAAATTTGGTTATAGGACATTTGATTTGAGCGCAATTCTCAAACTTAGGTCAAAAAAGCCATTTAAGCCTTTTCACAGTGAGATCTATGCGATATGGCCGAGAAATGTAATATTGATGTTAACTCCCAAACCGCTGCGCAGAAGTCAACCAAACTTCACCCAATAGTGTATTGTATCACAATCTAGTAGTTACATTTGAAAATTTTGTTCTAGGAAATTTTGTTTGAGCGCAATCATCAAACTTAATTAAAAAAGTCATTTAAGCCTTTTCACAGTGAGATCTATGCGATATGGCCGAGAAATGTAATTTTGATGTTAACTCCCAAACCGCTGCGCAGAAGTAAACCAAACTTCACCCATTAGTGTATTTTATCACAATCTAGTAGTTACATGTGGAAATTTGGTTCTAGGACATTTGATTTGAGCGAAATCCTCAAACTTAGGTCAAAAAAGCCATTTAAGCCTTTTCACAGTGAGATCTATGCGATATGGCCGAGAAATGTAATTTTGATGTTCACTCCCAAACCGCTGCGCAGAAGTCAACCAAACTTCACCCAATAGTGTATTGTATCACAATCTAGTAGTTACATTTGAAAATTTTGTTCTAGGAAATTTTGTTTGAGCGCAATCATCAAACTTAATTAAAAAAGTCATTTAAGCCTTTTCACAGTGAGATCTATGCGATATGGCCGAGAAATGTAATTTTGATGTTAACTCCAAAACCGCTGCGCAGAAGTCAACCAAACTTCACCCATTAGTGTATTTTATCACAATCTAGTAGTTACATGTGGAAATTTGGTTCTAGGACATTTGATTTGAGCGCAATCCTCAAACTTAATTAAAAAAGTCATTTAAGCCTTTTCACAGTGAGATCTATGCGATATGGCCGAGAAATGTAATTTTGATGTTAACTCCCAAACCGCTGCGCAGAAGTCAACCAAACTTCACCCAATAGTGTATTGTATCACAATCTAGTAGTTACATTTGAAAATTTTGTTCTAGGAAATTTTGTTTGAGCGCAATCATCAAACTTAATTAAAAAAGTCATTTAAGCCTTTTCACAGTGAGATCTATGCGATATGGCCGAGAAATGTAATTTTGATGTTAACTCCCAAACCGCTGCGCAGAAGTCAACCAAACTTCACCCATTAGTGTATTTTATCACAATCTAGTAGTTACATGTGGAAATTTGGTTCTAGGACATTTGATTTGAGCGCAATCCTCAAACTTAGGTCAAAAAAGCCATTTAAGCCTTTTCACAGTGAGATCTATGCGATATGGCCGAGAAATGTAATTTTGATGTTAACTCCCAAACCGCTGCGCAGAAGTCAACCAAACTTCACCCAATAGTGTATTGTATCACAATCTAGTAGTTACATTTGAAAATTTTGTTCTAGGACATTTTGTTTGAACGCAATCATCAAACTTAATTATAAAAGTCATTTAAGCCTTTTCACAGTGAGATCTATGCGATATGGCCGAGAAATGTAATTTTGATGTTAACTCCCAAACCGCTGCGCAGAAGTCAACCAAACTTCACCCATTAGTGTATTGTATCACAATCTAGTAGTTACATGTGGAAATTTGGTTATAGGACATTTGATTTGAGCGCAATTCTCAAACTTAGGTCAAAAAAGCCATTTAAGCCTTTTCACAGTGAGATCTATGCGATATGGCCGAGAAATGTAATATTGATGTTAACTCCCAAACCGCTGCGCAGAAGTCAACCAAACTTCACCCAATAGTGTATTGTATCACAATCTAGTAGTTACATTTGAAAATTTTGTTCTAGGAAATTTTGTTTGAGCGCAATCATCAAACTTAATTAAAAAAGTCATTTAAGCCTTTTCACAGTGAGATCTATGCGATATGGCCGAGAAATGTAATTTTGATGTTAACTCCCAAACCGCTGCGCAGAAGTAAACCAAACTTCACCCATTAGTGTATTTTATCACAATCTAGTAGTTACATGTGGAAATTTGGTTCTAGGACATTTGATTTGAGCGAAATCCTCAAACTTAGGTCAAAAAAGCCATTTAAGCCTTTTCACAGTGAGATCTATGCGATATGGCCGAGAAATGTAATTTTGATGTTCACTCCCAAACCGCTGCGCAGAAGTCAACCAAACTTCACCCAATAGTGTATTGTATCACAATCTAGTAGTTACATTTGAAAATTTTGTTCTAGGAAATTTTGTTTGAGCGCAATCATCAAACTTAATTAAAAAAGTCATTTAAGCCTTTTCACAGTGAGATCTATGCGATATGGCCGAGAAATGTAATTTTGATGTTAACTCCAAAACCGCTGCGCAGAAGTCAACCAAACTTCACCCATTAGTGTATTTTATCACAATCTAGTAGTTACATGTGGAAATTTGGTTCTAGGACATTTGATTTGAGCGCAATCCTCAAACTTAATTAAAAAAGTCATTTAAGCCTTTTCACAGTGAGATCTATGCGATATGGCCGAGAAATGTAATTTTGATGTTAACTCCCAAACCGCTGCGCAGAAGTCAACCAAACTTCACCCAATAGTGTATTGTATCACAATCTAGTAGTTACATTTGAAAATTTTGTTCTAGGAAATTTTGTTTGAGCGCAATCATCAAACTTAATTAAAAAAGTCATTTAAGCCTTTTCACAGTGAGATCTATGCGATATGGCCGAGAAATGTAATTTTGATGTTAACTCCCAAACCGCTGCGCAGAAGTCAACCAAACTTCACCCATTAGTGTATTTTATCACAATCTAGTAGTTACATGTGGAAATTTGGTTCTAGGACATTTGATTTGAGCGCAATCCTCAAACTTAGGTCAAAAAAGCCATTTAAGCCTTTTCACAGTGAGATCTATGCGATATGGCCGAGAAATGTAATTTTGATGTTAACTCCCAAACCGCTGCGCAGAAGTCAACCAAACTTCACCCAATAGTGTATTGTATCACAATCTAGTAGTTACATTTAAAAATTTTGTTCTAGGACATTTTGTTTGAACGCAATCATCAAACTTAATTAAAAAAGTCATTTAAGCCTTTTCACAGTGAGATCTATGCGATATGGCCGAGAAATGTAATTTTGATGTTAACTCCCAAACCGCTGCGCAGAAGTCAACCAAACTTCACCCATTAGTGTATTGTATCACAATCTAGTAGTTACATGTGGAAATTTGGTTATAGGACATTTGATTTGAGCGCAATTCTCAAACTTAGGTCAAAAAAGCCATTTAAGCCTTTTCACAGTGAGATCTATGCGATATGGCCGAGAAATGTAATATTGATGTTAACTCCCAAACCGCTACGCAGAAGTCAACCAAACTTCACCCAATAGTGTATTGTATCACAATCTAGTAGTTACATTTGAAAATTTTGTTCTAGGAAATTTTGTTTGAGCGCAATCATCAAACTTAATTAAAAAAGTCATTTAAGCCTTTTCACAGTGAGATCTATGCGATATGGCCGAGAAATGTAATTTTGATGTTAACTCCCAAACCGCTGCGCAGAAGTAAACCAAACTTCACCCATTAGTGTATTTTATCACAATCTAGTAGTTACATGTGGAAATTTGGTTCTAGGACATTTGATTTGAGCGAAATCCTCAAACTTAGGTCAAAAAAGCCATTTAAGCCTTTTCACAGTGAGATCTATGCGATATGGCCGAGAAATGTAATTTTGATGTTCACTCCCAAACCGCTGCGCAGAAGTCAACCAAACTTCACCCAATAGTGTATTGTATCACAATCTAGTAGTTACATTTGAAAATTTTGTTCTAGGAAATTTTGTTTGAGCGCAATCATCAAACTTAATTAAAAAAGTCATTTAAGCCTTTTCACAGTGAGATCTATGCGATATGGCCGAGAAATGTAATTTTGATGTTAACTCCAAAACCGCTGCGCAGAAGTCAACCAAACTTCACCCATTAGTGTATTTTATCACAATCTAGTAGTTACATGTGGAAATTTGGTTCTAGGACATTTGATTTGAGCGCAATCCTCAAACTTAGGTAAAAAAAGCCATTTAAGCCTTTTCACAGTGAGATCTATGCGATATGGCCGAGAAATGTAATTTTGATGTTAACTCCCAAACCGCTGCGCAGAAGTCAACCAAACTTCACCCAATAGTGTATTGTATCACATTCTAGTAGTTACATTTGAAAATTTCGTTCTAGGACATTTGGTTTGAGCGCAATCCTCAAACTTAGGTCAAAAAAGCCATTTAAGCCTTTTCACAGTGAGATCTATGCGATATGGCCGAGAAATGTAATTTTGATGTTAACTCCCAAACCGCTGCGCAGAAGTCAACCAAACTTCACACAATAGTGTATTGTATCACAATCTAGTAGTTACATTTGAAAATTTTGTTCTAGGACATTTTGTTTGAACGCAATCATCAAACTTAATTAAAAAAGTCATTTAAGCCTTTTCACAGTGAGATCTATGCGATATGGCCGAGAAATGTAATTTTGATGTTAACTCCCAAACCGCTGCGCAGAAGTCAACCAAACTTCACCCAATAGTGTATTGTATCACAATCTAGTAGTTACATTTGAAAATTTTGTTCTAGGACATTTTGTTTGAGCGCAATCCTCAAACTTAGGTCAAAAAAGCCATTTAAGCCTTTTCACAGTGAGATCTATGCGATATGGCCGAGAAAATGTAATTTTGATGTTAACTCCCAAACCGCTGCGCAGAAGTCAACCAAACTTCACCCAATAGTGTATTGTATCACATTCTAGTAGTTACATTTTAAAATTTCGTTCAAGGACATTTGGTTTGAGCGCAATTATTAAACTTAGGTCAAAAAAGCCATTTAAGCCTTTTCACAGTGAGATCTATGCGATATGGCCGAGAAATGTAATTTTGATGTTCACTCCCAAACCGCTGCGCAGAAGACAACCAAACTTCACCCATTAGTGTATTGTATCACAATCTAGTAGTTACATGTGGAAATTTGGTTATAGGACATTTGATTTGAGCGCAATCCTCAAACTTAGGTCAAAAAAGCCATTTAAGCCTTTTCACAGTGAGATCTATGCGATATGGCCGAGAAATGTAATTTTGATGTTAACTCCCAAACCGCTGCGCAGAAGTCAACCAAACTTCACCCATTAGTGTATTGTATCACAATCTAGTAGTTACATTTGAAAATTTCGTTCTAGGACATTTGGTTTGAACGCAATCTTTAAACTTAGGGCAAAAAAGCCATTTAAGCCTTTTCACAGTGAGATCTATGCGATATGGCCGAGAAATGTAATTTTGATGTTAACTCCCAAACCGCTGCGCAGAAGTCAACCAAACTTCACCCAATAGTGTATTGTATCACAATCTAGTAGTTACATTTGAAAATTTTGTTCTAGGACATTTTGTTTGAACGCAATCATCAAACTTAATTAAAAAAGTCATTTAAGCCTTTTCACAGTGAGATCTATGCGATATGGCCGAGAAATGTAATTTTGATGTTAACTCCCAAACCGCTGCGCAGAAGTCAACCAAACTTCACCCAATAGTGTATTGTATCACAATCTAGTAGTTACATTTGAAAATTTTGTTCTAGGAAATTTTGTTTGAGCGCAATCATCAAACTTAATTAAAAAAGTCATTTAAGCCTTTTCACAGTGAGATCTATGCGATATGGCCGAGAAATGTAATTTTGATGTTAACTCCCAAACCGCTGCGCAGAAGTCAACCAAACTTCACCCATTAGTGTATTTTATCACAATCTAGTAGTTACATGTGGAAATTTGGTTATAGGACATTTGATTTGAGCGCAATCCTCAAACTTAGGTCAAAAAAGCCATTTAAGTCTTTTCACAGTGAGATCTATGCGATATGGCCGAGAAATGTAATTTTGATGTTAACTCCCAAACCGCTGCGCAGAAGTCAACCAAACTTCACCCATTAGTGTATTGTATCACAATCTAGTAGTTACATTTGAAAATTTCGTTCTAGGACATTTGGTTTGAGCGCAATCTTTAAACTTAGGTCAAAAAAGCCATTTAAGCCTTTTCACAGTGAGATCTATGCGATATGGCCGAGAAATGTAATTTTGATGTTAACTCCCAAACCGCTGCGCAGAAGTCAACCAAACTTCACCCAATAGTGTATTGTATCACAATCTAGTAGTTACATTTGAAAATTTTGTTCTAGGACATTTTGTTTGAACGCAATCATCACACTTAATTAAAAAAGTCATTTAAGCCTTTTCACAGTGAGATCTATGCGATATGGCCGAGAAATGTAATTTTGATGTTAACTCCCAAACCGCTGCGCAGAAGTCAACCAAACTTCACCCAATAGTGTATTGTATCACAATCTAGTAGTTACATTTGAAAATTTTGTTCTAGGAAATTTTGTTTGAGCGCAATCATCAAACTTAATTAAAAAAGTCATTTAAGCCTTTTCACAGTGAGATCTATGCGATATGGCCGAGAAATGTAATTTTGATGTTAACTCCCAAACCGCTGCGCAGAAGTCAACCAAACTTCACCCATTAGTGTATTTTATCACAATCTAGTAGTTACATGTGGAAATTTGGTTCTAGGACATTTGATTTGAGCGCAATCCTCAAACTTAGGTCAAAAAAGCCATTTAAGCCTTTTCACAGTGAGATCTATGCGATATGGCCGAGAAATGTAATTTTGATGTTAACTCCCAAACCGCTGCGCAGAAGTCAACTAAACTTCACCCAATAGTGTATTGTATCACAATCTAGTAGTTACATTTAAAAATTTTGTTCTAGGACATTTTGTTTGAACGCAATCATCAAACTTAATTAAAAAAGTCATTTAAGCCTTTTCACAGTGAGATCTATGCGATATGGCCGAGAAATGTAATTTTGATGTTAACTCCCAAACCGCTGCGCAGAAGTCAACCAAACTTCACCCATTAGTGTATTGTATCACAATCTAGTAGTTACATGTGGAAATTTGGTTATAGGACATTTGATTTGAGCGCAATCCTCAAACTTAGGTCAAAAAAGCCATTTAAGCCTTTTCACAGTGAGATCTATGCGATATGGCCGAGAAATGTAATTTTGATGTTCACTCCCAAACCGCTGCGCAGAAGACAACCAAACTTCACCCATTAGTGTATTGTATCACAATCTAGTAGTTACATGTGGAAATTTGGTTATAGGACATTTGATTTGAGCGCAATCCTCAAACTTAGGTCAAAAAAGCCATTTAAGCCTTTTCACAGTGAGATCTATGCGATATGGCCGAGAAATGTAATTTTGATGTTAACTCCCAAACCGCTGCGCAGAAGTCAACCAAACTTCACCCATTAGTGTATTGTATCACAATCTAGTAGTTACATTTGAAAATTTCGTTCTAGGACATTTGGTTTGAACGCAATCTTTAAACTTAGGTCAAAAAAGCCATTTAAGCCTTTTCACAGTGAGATCTATGCGATATGGCCGAGAAATGTAATTTTGATGTTAACTCCCAAACCGCTGCGCAGAAGTCAACCAAACTTCACCCTATAGTGTATTGTATCACAATCTAGTAGTTACATTTGAAAATTTTGTTCTAGGACATTTTGTTTGAACGCAATCATCAAACTTAATTAAAAAAGTCATTTAAGCCTTTTCACAGTGAGATCTATGCGATATGGCCGAGAAATGTAATTTTGATGTTAACTCCCAAACCGCTGCGCAGAAGTCAACCAAACTTCACCCAATAGTGTATTGTATCACAATCTAGTAGTTACATTTGAAAATTTTGTTCTAGGAAATTTTGTTTGAGCGCAATCATCAAACTTAATTAAAAAAGTCATTTAAGCCTTTTCACAGTGAGATCTATGCGATATGGCCGAGAAATGTAATTTTGATGTTAACTCCCAAACCGCTGCGCAGAAGTCAACCAAACTTCACCCATTAGTGTATTTTATCACAATCTAGTAGTTACATGTGGAAATTTGGTTATAGGACATTTGATTTGAGCGCAATCCTCAAACTTAGGTCAAAAAAGCCATTTAAGTCTTTTCACAGTGAGATCTATGCGATATGGCCGAGAAATGTAATTTTGATGTTAACTCCCAAACCGCTGCGCAGAAGTCAACCAAACTTCACCCATTAGTGTATTGTATCACAATCTAGTAGTTACATTTGAAAATTTCGTTCTAGGACATTTGGTTTGAGCGCAATCTTTAAACTTAGGTCAAAAAAGCCATTTAAGCCTTTTCACAGTGAGATCTATGCGATATGGCCGAGAAATGTAATTTTGATGTTAACTCCCAAACCGCTGCGCAGAAGTCAACCAAACTTCACCCAATAGTGTATTGTATCACAATCTAGTAGTTACATTTGAAAATTTTGTTCTAGGACATTTTGTTTGAACGCAATCATCAAACTTAATTAAAAAAGTCATTTAAGCCTTTTCACAGTGAGATCTATGCGATATGGCCGAGAAATGTAATTTTGATGTTAACTCCCAAACCGCTGCGCAGAAGTCAACCAAACTTCACCCAATAGTGTATTGTATCACAATCTAGTAGTTACATTTGAAAATTTTGTTCTAGGACATTTTGTTTGAGCGCAATCATCAAACTTAATTAAAAAAGTCATTTAAGCCTTTTCACAGTGAGATCTATGCGATATGGCCGAGAAATGTAATTTTGATGTTAAATCCCAAACCGCTGCGCAGAAGTCAACCAAACTTCACCCATTAGTGTATTTTATCACAATCTAGTAGTTACATGTGGAAATTTGGTTCTAGGACATTTGATTTGAGCGCAATCCTCAAACTTAGGTCAAAAAAGCCATTTAAGCCTTTTCACAGTGAGATCTATGCGATATGGCCGAGAAATGTAATTTTGATGTTAACTCCCAAACCGCTGCGCAGAAGTCAACCAAACTTCACCCAATAGTGTATTGTATCACAATCTAGTAGTTACATTTAAAAATTTTGTTCTAGGACATTTTGTTTGAACGCAATCATCAAACTTAATTAAAAAAGTCATTTAAGCCTTTTCACAGTGAGATCTATGCGATATGGCCGAGAAATGTAATTTTGATGTTAACTCCCAAACCGCTGCGCAGAAGTCAACCAAACTTCACCCATTAGTGTATTGTATCACAATCTAGTAGTTACATGTGGAAATTTGGTTATAGGACATTTGATTTGAGCGCAATTCTCAAACTTAGGTCAAAAAAGCCATTTAAGCCTTTTCACAGTGAGATCTATGCGATATGTCCGAGAAATGTAATATTGATGTTAACTCCCAAACCGCTGCGCAGAAGTCAACCAAACTTCACCCAATAGTGTATTGTATCACAATCTAGTAGTTACATTTGAAAATTTTGTTCTAGGAAATTTTGTTTGAGCGCAATCATCAAACTTAATTAAAAAAGTCATTTAAGCCTTTTCACAGTGAGATCTATGCGATATGGCCGAGAAATGTAATTTTGATGTTAACTCCCAAACCGCTGCGCAGAAGTAAACCAAACTTCACCCATTAGTGTATTTTATCACAATCTAGTAGTTACATGTGGAAATTTGGTTCTAGGACATTTGATTTGAGCGAAATCCTCAAACTTAGGTCAAAAAAGCCATTTAAGCCTTTTCACAGTGAGATCTATGCGATATGGCCGAGAAATGTAATTTTGATGTTCACTCCCAAACCGCTGCGCAGAAGTCAACCAAACTTCACCCAATAGTGTATTGTATCACAATCTAGTAGTTACATTTGAAAATTTTGTTCTAGGAAATTTTGTTTGAGCGCAATCATCAAACTTAATTAAAAAAGTCATTTAAGCCTTTTCACAGTGAGATCTATGCGATATGGCCGAGAAATGTAATTTTGATGTTAACTCCAAAACCGCTGCGCAGAAGTCAACCAAACTTCACCCATTAGTGTATTTTATCACAATCTAGTAGTTACATGTGGAAATTTGGTTCTAGGACATTTGATTTGAGCGCAATCCTCAAACTTAATTAAAAAAGTCATTTAAGCCTTTTCACAGTGAGATCTATGCGATATGGCCGAGAAATGTAATTTTGATGTTAACTCCCAAACCGCTGCGCAGAAGTCAACCAAACTTCACCCAATAGTGTATTGTATCACAATCTAGTAGTTACATTTGAAAATTTTGTTCTAGGAAATTTTGTTTGAGCGCAATCATCAAACTTAATTAAAAAAGTCATTTAAGCCTTTTCACAGTGAGATCTATGCGATATGGCCGAGAAATGTAATTTTGATGTTAACTCCCAAACCGCTGCGCAGAAGTCAACCAAACTTCACCCATTAGTGTATTTTATCACAATCTAGTAGTTACATGTGGAAATTTGGTTCTAGGACATTTGATTTGAGCGCAATCCTCAAACTTAGGTCAAAAAAGCCATTTAAGCCTTTTCACAGTGAGATCTATGCGATATGGCCGAGAAATGTAATTTTGATGTTAACTCCCAAACCGCTGCGCAGAAGTCAACCAAACTTCACCCAATAGTGTATTGTATCACAATCTAGTAGTTACATTTGAAAATTTTGTTCTAGGACATTTTGTTTGAACGCAATCATCAAACTTAATTATAAAAGTCATTTAAGCCTTTTCACAGTGAGATCTATGCGATATGGCCGAGAAATGTAATTTTGATGTTAACTCCCAAACCGCTGCGCAGAAGTCAACCAAACTTCACCCATTAGTGTATTGTATCACAATCTAGTAGTTACATGTGGAAATTTGGTTATAGGACATTTGATTTGAGCGCAATTCTCAAACTTAGGTCAAAAAAGCCATTTAAGCCTTTTCACAGTGAGATCTATGCGATATGGCCGAGAAATGTAATATTGATGTTAACTCCCAAACCGCTGCGCAGAAGTCAACCAAACTTCACCCAATAGTGTATTGTATCACAATCTAGTAGTTACATTTGAAAATTTTGTTCTAGGAAATTTTGTTTGAGCGCAATCATCAAACTTAATTAAAAAAGTCATTTAAGCCTTTTCACAGTGAGATCTATGCGATATGGCCGAGAAATGTAATTTTGATGTTAACTCCCAAACCGCTGCGCAGAAGTAAACCAAACTTCACCCATTAGTGTATTTTATCACAATCTAGTAGTTACATGTGGAAATTTGGTTCTAGGACATTTGATTTGAGCGAAATCCTCAAACTTAGGTCAAAAAAGCCATTTAAGCCTTTTCACAGTGAGATCTATGCGATATGGCCGAGAAATGTAATTTTGATGTTCACTCCCAAACCGCTGCGCAGAAGTCAACCAAACTTCACCCAATAGTGTATTGTATCACAATCTAGTAGTTACATTTGAAAATTTTGTTCTAGGAAATTTTGTTTGAGCGCAATCATCAAACTTAATTAAAAAAGTCATTTAAGCCTTTTCACAGTGAGATCTATGCGATATGGCCGAGAAATGTAATTTTGATGTTAACTCCAAAACCGCTGCGCAGAAGTCAACCAAACTTCACCCATTAGTGTATTTTATCACAATCTAGTAGTTACATGTGGAAATTTGGTTCTAGGACATTTGATTTGAGCGCAATCCTCAAACTTAATTAAAAAAGTCATTTAAGCCTTTTCACAGTGAGATCTATGCGATATGGCCGAGAAATGTAATTTTGATGTTAACTCCCAAACCGCTGCGCAGAAGTCAACCAAACTTCACCCAATAGTGTATTGTATCACAATCTAGTAGTTACATTTGAAAATTTTGTTCTAGGAAATTTTGTTTGAGCGCAATCATCAAACTTAATTAAAAAAGTCATTTAAGCCTTTTCACAGTGAGATCTATGCGATATGGCCGAGAAATGTAATTTTGATGTTAACTCCCAAACCGCTGCGCAGAAGTCAACCAAACTTCACCCATTAGTGTATTTTATCACAATCTAGTAGTTACATGTGGAAATTTGGTTCTAGGACATTTGATTTGAGCGCAATCCTCAAACTTAGGTCAAAAAAGCCATTTAAGCCTTTTCACAGTGAGATCTATGCGATATGGCCGAGAAATGTAATTTTGATGTTAACTCCCAAACCGCTGCGCAGAAGTCAACCAAACTTCACCCAATAGTGTATTGTATCACAATCTAGTAGTTACATTTAAAAATTTTGTTCTAGGACATTTTGTTTGAACGCAATCATCAAACTTAATTAAAAAAGTCATTTAAGCCTTTTCACAGTGAGATCTATGCGATATGGCCGAGAAATGTAATTTTGATGTTAACTCCCAAACCGCTGCGCAGAAGTCAACCAAACTTCACCCATTAGTGTATTGTATCACAATCTAGTAGTTACATGTGGAAATTTGGTTATAGGACATTTGATTTGAGCGCAATTCTCAAACTTAGGTCAAAAAAGCCATTTAAGCCTTTTCACAGTGAGATCTATGCGATATGGCCGAGAAATGTAATATTGATGTTAACTCCCAAACCGCTACGCAGAAGTCAACCAAACTTCACCCAATAGTGTATTGTATCACAATCTAGTAGTTACATTTGAAAATTTTGTTCTAGGAAATTTTGTTTGAGCGCAATCATCAAACTTAATTAAAAAAGTCATTTAAGCCTTTTCACAGTGAGATCTATGCGATATGGCCGAGAAATGTAATTTTGATGTTAACTCCAAAACCGCTGCGCAGAAGTCAACCAAACTTCACCCATTAGTGTATTTTATCACAATCTAGTAGTTACATGTGGAAATTTGGTTCTAGGACATTTGATTTGAGCGCAATCCTCAAACTTAGGTAAAAAAAGCCATTTAAGCCTTTTCACAGTGAGATCTATGCGATATGGCCGAGAAATGTAATTTTGATGTTAACTCCCAAACCGCTGCGCAGAAGTCAACCAAACTTCACCCAATAGTGTATTGTATCACATTCTAGTAGTTACATTTGAAAATTTCGTTCTAGGACATTTGGTTTGAGCGCAATCCTCAAACTTAGGTCAAAAAAGCCATTTAAGCCTTTTCACAGTGAGATCTATGCGATATGGCCGAGAAATGTAATTTTGATGTTAACTCCCAAACCGCTGCGCAGAAGTCAACCAAACTTCACACAATAGTGTATTGTATCACAATCTAGTAGTTACATTTGAAAATTTTGTTCTAGGACATTTTGTTTGAACGCAATCATCAAACTTAATTAAAAAAGTCATTTAAGCCTTTTCACAGTGAGATCTATGCGATATGGCCGAGAAATGTAATTTTGATGTTAACTCCCAAACCGCTGCGCAGAAGTCAACCAAACTTCACCCAATAGTGTATTGTATCACAATCTAGTAGTTACATTTGAAAATTTTGTTCTAGGACATTTTGTTTGAGCGCAATCCTCAAACTTAGGTCAAAAAAGCCATTTAAGCCTTTTCACAGTGAGATCTATGCGATATGGCCGAGAAATGTAATTTTGATGTTAACTCCCAAACCGCTGCGCAGAAGTCAACCAAACTTCACCCATTAGTGTATTGTATCACAATCTAGTAGTTACATGTGGAAATTTGGTTATAGGACATTTGATTTGAGCGCAATCCTCAAACTTAGGTCAAAAAAGCCATTTAAGCCTTTTCACAGTGAGATCTATGCGATATGGCCGAGAAAATGTAATTTTGATGTTAACTCCCAAACCGCTGCGCAGAAGTCAACCAAACTTCACCCAATAGTGTATTGTATCACATTCTAGTAGTTACATTTTAAAATTTCGTTCAAGGACATTTGGTTTGAGCGCAATTATTAAACTTAGGTCAAAAAAGCCATTTAAGCCTTTTCACAGTGAGATCTATGCGATATGGCCGAGAAATGTAATTTTGATGTTCACTCCCAAACCGCTGCGCAGAAGACAACCAAACTTCACCCATTAGTGTATTGTATCACAATCTAGTAGTTACATGTGGAAATTTGGTTATAGGACATTTGATTTGAGCGCAATCCTCAAACTTAGGTCAAAAAAGCCATTTAAGCCTTTTCACAGTGAGATCTATGCGATATGGCCGAGAAATGTAATTTTGATGTTAACTCCCAAACCGCTGCGCAGAAGTCAACCAAACTTCACCCATTAGTGTATTGTATCACAATCTAGTAGTTACATTTGAAAATTTCGTTCTAGGACATTTGGTTTGAACGCAATCTTTAAACTTAGGGCAAAAAAGCCATTTAAGCCTTTTCACAGTGAGATCTATGCGATATGGCCGAGAAATGTAATTTTGATGTTAACTCCCAAACCGCTGCGCAGAAGTCAACCAAACTTCACCCAATAGTGTATTGTATCACAATCTAGTAGTTACATTTGAAAATTTTGTTCTAGGACATTTTGTTTGAACGCAATCATCAAACTTAATTAAAAAAGTCATTTAAGCCTTTTCACAGTGAGATCTATGCGATATGGCCGAGAAATGTAATTTTGATGTTAACTCCCAAACCGCTGCGCAGAAGTCAACCAAACTTCACCCAATAGTGTATTGTATCACAATCTAGTAGTTACATTTGAAAATTTTGTTCTAGGAAATTTTGTTTGAGCGCAATCATCAAACTTAATTAAAAAAGTCATTTAAGCCTTTTCACAGTGAGATCTATGCGATATGGCCGAGAAATGTAATTTTGATGTTAACTCCCAAACCGCTGCGCAGAAGTCAACCAAACTTCACCCATTAGTGTATTTTATCACAATCTAGTAGTTACATGTGGAAATTTGGTTATAGGACATTTGATTTGAGCGCAATCCTCAAACTTAGGTCAAAAAAGCCATTTAAGTCTTTTCACAGTGAGATCTATGCGATATGGCCGAGAAATGTAATTTTGATGTTAACTCCCAAACCGCTGCGCAGAAGTCAACCAAACTTCACCCATTAGTGTATTGTATCACAATCTAGTAGTTACATTTGAAAATTTCGTTCTAGGACATTTGGTTTGAGCGCAATCTTTAAACTTAGGTCAAAAAAGCCATTTAAGCCTTTTCACAGTGAGATCTATGCGATATGGCCGAGAAATGTAATTTTGATGTTAACTCCCAAACCGCTGCGCAGAAGTCAACCAAACTTCACCCAATAGTGTATTGTATCACAATCTAGTAGTTACATTTGAAAATTTTGTTCTAGGACATTTTGTTTGAACGCAATCATCAAACTTAATTAAAAAAGTCATTTAAGCCTTTTCACAGTGAGATCTATGCGATATGGCCGAGAAATGTAATTTTGATGTTAACTCCCAAACCGCTGCGCAGAAGTCAACCAAACTTCACCCAATAGTGTATTGTATCACAATCTAGTAGTTACATTTGAAAATTTTGTTCTAGGAAATTTTGTTTGAGCGCAATCATCAAACTTAATTAAAAAAGTCATTTAAGCCTTTTCACAGTGAGATCTATGCGATATGGCCGAGAAATGTAATTTTGATGTTAACTCCCAAACCGCTGCGCAGAAGTCAACCAAACTTCACCCATTAGTGTATTTTATCACAATCTAGTAGTTACATGTGGAAATTTGGTTCTAGGACATTTGATTTGAGCGCAATCCTCAAACTTAGGTCAAAAAAGCCATTTAAGCCTTTTCACAGTGAGATCTATGCGATATGGCCGAGAAATGTAATTTTGATGTTAACTCCCAAACCGCTGCGCAGAAGTCAACTAAACTTCACCCAATAGTGTATTGTATCACAATCTAGTAGTTACATTTAAAAATTTTGTTCTAGGACATTTTGTTTGAACGCAATCATCAAACTTAATTAAAAAAGTCATTTAAGCCTTTTCACAGTGAGATCTATGCGATATGGCCGAGAAATGTAATTTTGATGTTAACTCCCAAACCGCTGCGCAGAAGTCAACCAAACTTCACCCATTAGTGTATTGTATCACAATCTAGTAGTTACATGTGGAAATTTGGTTATAGGACATTTGATTTGAGCGCAATCCTCAAACTTAGGTCAAAAAAGCCATTTAAGCCTTTTCACAGTGAGATCTATGCGATATGGCCGAGAAATGTAATTTTGATGTTAACTCCCAAACCGCTGCGCAGAAGTCAACCAAACTTCACCCATTAGTGTATTTTATCACAATCTAGTAGTTACATGTGGAAATTTGGTTCTAGGACATTTGATTTGAGCGCAATCCTCAAACTTAGGTCAAAAAAGCCATTTAAGCCTTTTCACAGTGAGATCTATGCGATATGGCCGAGAAATGTAATTTTGATGTTAACTCCCAAACCGCTGCGCAGAAGTCAACCAAACTTCACCCAATAGTGTATTGTATCACATTCTAGTAGTTACATTTGAAAATTTCGTTCTAGGACATTTGGTTTGAGCGCAATCCTCAAACTTAGGTCAAAAAAGCCATTTAAGCCTTTTCACAGTGAGATCTAAGCGATATGGCCGAGAAATGTAATTTTGATGTTAACTCCCAAACCGCTGCGCAGAAGTCAACCAAACTTCACCCAATAGTGTATTGTATCACAATCTAGTAGTTATATTTGAAAATTTTGTTCTAGGACATTTTGTTTGAACGCAATCATCAAACTTAATTAAAAAAGTCATTTAAGCCTTTTCACAGTGAGATCTATGCGATATGGCCGAGAAATGTAATTTTGATGTTAACTCCCAAACCGCTGCGCAGAAGTCAACCAAACTTCACCCAATAGTGTATTGTATCACAATCTAGTAGTTACCTTTGAAAATTTTGTTCTAGGACATTTTGTTTGAACGCAATCCTCAAACTTAGGTCAAAAAAGCCATTTAAGCCTTTTCACAGTGAGATCTATGCGATATGGCCGAGAAATGTAATTTTGATGTTAACTCCCAAACCGCTGCGCAGAAGTAAACCAAACTTCACCCATTAGTGTATTGTATCACAATCTAGTAGTTACATGTGGAAATTTGGTTCTAGGACATTTGATTTGAGCGCAATCCTCAAACTTAGGTCAAAAAAGCCATTTAAGCCTTTTCACAGTGAGATCTATGCGATATGGCCGAGAAATGTAATTTTGATGTTAACTCCCAAACCGCTGCGCAGAAGTCAACCAAACTTCACCCAATAGTGTATTGTATCACAATCTAGTAGTTACATTTAAAAATTTTGTTCTAGGACATTTTGTTTGAATGCAATCATCAAACTTAATTAAAAAAGTCATTTAAGCCTTTTCACAGTGAGATCTATGCGATATGGCCGAGAAATGTAATTTTGATGTTAACTCCCAAACCGCTGCGCAGAAGTCAACCAAACTTCACCCATTAGTGTATTTTATCACAATCTAGTAGTTACATGTGGAAATTTGGTTCTAGGACATTTGATTTGAGCGCAATCCTCAAACTTAGGTCAAAAAAGCCATTTAAGCCTTTTCACAGTGAGATCTATGCGATATGGCCGAGAAATGTAATTTTGATGTTAACTCCCAAACCGCTGCGCAGAAGTCAACCAAACTTCACCCAATAGTGTATTGTATCACAATCTAGTAGTTACATTTGAAAATTTTGTTCTAGGACATTTTGTTTGAACGCAATCATCAAACTTAATTAAAAAAGTCATTTAAGCCTTTTCACAGTGAGATCTATGCGATATGGCCGAGAAATGTAATTTTGATGTTAACTCCCAATCCGCTGCGCAGAAGTCAACCAAACTTCACCCAATAGTGTATTGTATCACAATCTAGTAGTTACATTTTAAAATTTTGTTCTAGGAAATTTTGTTTGAGCGCAATCATCAAACTTAATTAAAAAAGTCATTTAAGCCTTTTCACAGTGAGATCTATGCGATATGGCCGAGAAATGTAATTTTGATGTTAACTCCCAAACCGCTGCGCAGAAGTCAACCAAACTTCACCCATTAGTGTATTTTATCACAATCTAGTAGTTACATGTGGAAATTTGGTTCTAGGACATTTGATTTGAGCGCAATCCTCAAACTTAGGTCAAAAAAGTCATTTAAGCCTTTTCACAGTGAGATCTATGCGATATGGCCGAGAAATGTAATTTTGATGTTAACTCCCAAACCGCTGCGCAGAAGTCAACCAAACTTCACCCAATAGTGTATTGTATCACAATCTAGTAGTTACATTTAAAAATTTTGTTCTAGGACATTTTGTTTGAACGCAATCATCAAACTTAATTAAAAAAGTCATTTAAGCCTTTTCACAGTGAGATCTATGCGATATGGCCGAGAAATGTAATTTTGATGTTAACTCCCAAACCGCTGCGCAGAAGTCAACCAAACTTCACCCAATAGTGTATTGTATCACAATCTAGTAGTTACATTTGAAAATTTTGTTCTAGGAAATTTTGTTTGAGCGCAATCATCAAACTTAATTAAAAAAGTCATTTAAGCCTTTTCACAGTGAGATCTATGCGATATGGCCGAGAAATGTAATTTTGATGTTAACTCCCAAACCGCTGCGCAGAAGTCAACCAAACTTCACCCATTAGTGTATTTTATCACAATCTAGTAGTTACATGTGGAAATTTGGTTCTAGGACATTTGATTTGAGCGCAATCCTCAAACTTAGGTCAAAAAAGCCATTTAAGCCTTTTCACAGTGAGATCTATGCGATATGGCCGAGAAATGTAATTTTGATGTTAACTCCCAAACCGCTGCGCAGAAGTCAACCAAACTTCACCCAATAGTGTATTGTATCACAATCTAGTAGTTACATTTAAAAATTTTGTTCTAGGACATTTTGTTTGAACGCAATCATCAAACTTAATTAAAAAAGTCATTTAAGCCTTTTCACAGTGAGATCTATGCGATATGGCCGAGAAATGTAATTTTGATGTTAACTCCCAAACCGCTGCGCAGAAGTCAACCAAACTTCACCCATTAGTGTATTGTATCACAATCTAGTAGTTAGATGTGGAAATTTGGTTATAGGACATTTGATTTGAGCGCAATCCTCAAACTTAGGTCAAAAAAGCCATTTAAGCCTTTTCACAGTGAGATCTATGCGATATGGCCGAGAAATGTAATTTTGATGTTAACTCCCAAACCGCTGCGCAGAAGTCAACCAAACTTCACCCATTAGTGTATTTTATCACAATCTAGTAGTTACATGTGGAAATTTGGTTCTAGGACATTTGATTTGAGCGCAATCCTCAAACTTAGGTCAAAAAAGCCATTTAAGCCTTTTCACAGTGAGATCTATGCGATATGGCCGAGAAATGTAATTTTGATGTTAACTCCCAAACCGCTGCGCAGAAGTCAACCAAACTTCACCCAATAGTGTATTGTATCACATTCTAGTAGTTACATTTGAAAATTTCGTTCTAGGACATTTGGTTTGAGCGCAATCCTCAAACTTAGGTCAAAAAAGCCATTTAAGCCTTTTCACAGTGAGATCTAAGCGATATGGCCGAGAAATGTAATTTTGATGTTAACTCCCAAACCGCTGCGCAGAAGTCAACCAAACTTCACCCAATAGTGTATTGTATCACAATCTAGTAGTTATATTTGAAAATTTTGTTCTAGGACATTTTGTTTGAACGCAATCATCAAACTTAATTAAAAAAGTCATTTAAGCCTTTTCACAGTGAGATCTATGCGATATGGCCGAGAAATGTAATTTTGATGTTAACTCCCAAACCGCTGCGCAGAAGTCAACCAAACTTCACCCAATAGTGTATTGTATCACAATCTAGTAGTTACCTTTGAAAATTTTGTTCTAGGACATTTTGTTTGAACGCAATCCTCAAACTTAGGTCAAAAAAGCCATTTAAGCCTTTTCACAGTGAGATCTATGCGATATGGCCGAGAAATGTAATTTTGATGTTAACTCCCAAACCGCTGCGCAGAAGTAAACCAAACTTCACCCATTAGTGTATTGTATCACAATCTAGTAGTTACATGTGGAAATTTGGTTCTAGGACATTTGATTTGAGCGCAATCCTCAAACTTAGGTCAAAAAAGCCATTTAAGCCTTTTCACAGTGAGATCTATGCGATATGGCCGAGAAATGTAATTTTGATGTTAACTCCCAAACCGCTGCGCAGAAGTCAACCAAACTTCACCCAATAGTGTATTGTATCACAATCTAGTAGTTACATTTAAAAATTTTGTTCTAGGACATTTTGTTTGAATGCAATCATCAAACTTAATTAAAAAAGTCATTTAAGCCTTTTCACAGTGAGATCTATGCGATATGGCCGAGAAATGTAATTTTGATGTTAACTCCCAAACCGCTGCGCAGAAGTCAACCAAACTTCACCCATTAGTGTATTTTATCACAATCTAGTAGTTACATGTGGAAATTTGGTTCTAGGACATTTGATTTGAGCGCAATCCTCAAACTTAGGTCAAAAAAGCCATTTAAGCCTTTTCACAGTGAGATCTATGCGATATGGCCGAGAAATGTAATTTTGATGTTAACTCCCAAACCGCTGCGCAGAAGTCAACCAAACTTCACCCAATAGTGTATTGTATCACAATCTAGTAGTTACATTTGAAAATTTTGTTCTAGGACATTTTGTTTGAACGCAATCATCAAACTTAATTAAAAAAGTCATTTAAGCCTTTTCACAGTGAGATCTATGCGATATGGCCGAGAAATGTAATTTTGATGTTAACTCCCAATCCGCTGCGCAGAAGTCAACCAAACTTCACCCAATAGTGTATTGTATCACAATCTAGTAGTTACATTTTAAAATTTTGTTCTAGGAAATTTTGTTTGAGCGCAATCATCAAACTTAATTAAAAAAGTCATTTAAGCCTTTTCACAGTGAGATCTATGCGATATGGCCAAGAAATGTAATTTTGATGTTAACTCCCAAACCGCTGCGCAGAAGTCAACCAAACTTCACCCATTAGTGTATTTTATCACAATCTAGTAGTTACATGTGGAAATTTGGTTCTAGGACATTTGATTTGAGCGCAATCCTCAAACTTAGGTCAAAAAAGCCATTTAAGCCTTTTCACAGTGAGATCTATGCGATATGGCCGAGAAATGTAATTTTGATGTTAACTCCCAAACCGCTGCGCAGAAGTCAACTAAACTTCACCCAATAGTGTATTGTATCACAATCTAGTAGTTACATTTAAAAATTTTGTTCTAGGACATTTTGTTTGAACGCAATCATCAAACTTAATTAAAAAAGTCATTTAAGCCTTTTCACAGTGAGATCTATGCGATATGGCCGAGAAATGTAATTTTGATGTTAACTCCCAAACCGCTGCGCAGAAGTCAACCAAACTTCACCCATTAGTGTATTGTATCACAATCTAGTAGTTACATGTGGAAATTTGGTTATAGGACATTTGATTTGAGCGCAATCCTCAAACTTAGGTCAAAAAAGCCATTTAAGCCTTTTCACAGTGAGATCTATGCGATATGGCCGAGAAATGTAATTTTGATGTTAACTCCCAAACCGCTGCGCAGAAGTCAACCAAACTTCACCCATTAGTGTATTTTATCACAATCTAGTAGTTACATGTGGAAATTTGGTTCTAGGACATTTGATTTGAGCGCAATCCTCAAACTTAGGTCAAAAAAGCCATTTAAGCCTTTTCACAGTGAGATCTATGCGATATGGCCGAGAAATGTAATTTTGATGTTAACTCCCAAACCGCTGCGCAGAAGTCAACCAAACTTCACCCAATAGTGTATTGTATCACATTCTAGTAGTTACATTTGAAAATTTCGTTCTAGGACATTTGGTTTGAGCGCAATCCTCAAACTTAGGTCAAAAAAGCCATTTAAGCCTTTTCACAGTGAGATCTAAGCGATATGGCCGAGAAATGTAATTTTGATGTTAACTCCCAAACCGCTGCGCAGAAGTCAACCAAACTTCACCCAATAGTGTATTGTATCACAATCTAGTAGTTATATTTGAAAATTTTGTTCTAGGACATTTTGTTTGAACGCAATCATCAAACTTAATTAAAAAAGTCATTTAAGCCTTTTCACAGTGAGATCTATGCGATATGGCCGAGAAATGTAATTTTGATGTTAACTCCCAAACCGCTGCGCAGAAGTCAACCAAACTTCACCCAATAGTGTATTGTATCACAATCTAGTAGTTACCTTTGAAAATTTTGTTCTAGGACATTTTGTTTGAACGCAATCCTCAAACTTAGGTCAAAAAAGCCATTTAAGCCTTTTCACAGTGAGATCTATGCGATATGGCCGAGAAATGTAATTTTGATGTTAACTCCCAAACCGCTGCGCAGAAGTAAACCAAACTTCACCCATTAGTGTATTGTATCACAATCTAGTAGTTACATGTGGAAATTTGGTTCTAGGACATTTGATTTGAGCGCAATCCTCAAACTTAGGTCAAAAAAGCCATTTAAGCCTTTTCACAGTGAGATCTATGCGATATGGCCGAGAAATGTAATTTTGATGTTAACTCCCAAACCGCTGCGCAGAAGTCAACCAAACTTCACCCAATAGTGTATTGTATCACAATCTAGTAGTTACATTTAAAAATTTTGTTCTAGGACATTTTGTTTGAATGCAATCATCAAACTTAATTAAAAAAGTCATTTAAGCCTTTTCACAGTGAGATCTATGCGATATGGCCGAGAAATGTAATTTTGATGTTAACTCCCAAACCGCTGCGCAGAAGTCAACCAAACTTCACCCATTAGTGTATTTTATCACAATCTAGTAGTTACATGTGGAAATTTGGTTCTAGGACATTTGATTTGAGCGCAATCCTCAAACTTAGGTCAAAAAAGCCATTTAAGCCTTTTCACAGTGAGATCTATGCGATATGGCCGAGAAATGTAATTTTGATGTTAACTCCCAAACCGCTGCGCAGAAGTCAACCAAACTTCACCCAATAGTGTATTGTATCACAATCTAGTAGTTACATTTGAAAATTTTGTTCTAGGACATTTTGTTTGAACGCAATCATCAAACTTAATTAAAAAAGTCATTTAAGCCTTTTCACAGTGAGATCTATGCGATATGGCCGAGAAATGTAATTTTGATGTTAACTCCCAATCCGCTGCGCAGAAGTCAACCAAACTTCACCCAATAGTGTATTGTATCACAATCTAGTAGTTACATTTTAAAATTTTGTTCTAGGAAATTTTGTTTGAGCGCAATCATCAAACTTAATTAAAAAAGTCATTTAAGCCTTTTCACAGTGAGATCTATGCGATATGGCCGAGAAATGTAATTTTGATGTTAACTCCCAAACCGCTGCGCAGAAGTCAACCAAACTTCACCCATTAGTGTATTTTATCACAATCTAGTAGTTACATGTGGAAATTTGGTTCTAGGACATTTGATTTGAGCGCAATCCTCAAACTTAGGTCAAAAAAGTCATTTAAGCCTTTTCACAGTGAGATCTATGCGATATGGCCGAGAAATGTAATTTTGATGTTAACTCCCAAACCGCTGCGCAGAAGTCAACCAAACTTCACCCAATAGTGTATTGTATCACAATCTAGTAGTTACATTTAAAAATTTTGTTCTAGGACATTTTGTTTGAACGCAATCATCAAACTTAATTAAAAAAGTCATTTAAGCCTTTTCACAGTGAGATCTATGCGATATGGCCGAGAAATGTAATTTTGATGTTAACTCCCAAACCGCTGCGCAGAAGTCAACCAAACTTCACCCAATAGTGTATTGTATCACAATCTAGTAGTTACATTTGAAAATTTTGTTCTAGGAAATTTTGTTTGAGCGCAATCATCAAACTTAATTAAAAAAGTCATTTAAGCCTTTTCACAGTGAGATCTATGCGATATGGCCGAGAAATGTAATTTTGATGTTAACTCCCAAACCGCTGCGCAGAAGTCAACCAAACTTCACCCATTAGTGTATTTTATCACAATCTAGTAGTTACATGTGGAAATTTGGTTCTAGGACATTTGATTTGAGCGCAATCCTCAAACTTAGGTCAAAAAAGCCATTTAAGCCTTTTCACAGTGAGATCTATGCGATATGGCCGAGAAATGTAATTTTGATGTTAACTCCCAAACCGCTGCGCAGAAGTCAACCAAACTTCACCCAATAGTGTATTGTATCACAATCTAGTAGTTACATTTAAAAATTTTGTTCTAGGACATTTTGTTTGAACGCAATCATCAAACTTAATTAAAAAAGTCATTTAAGCCTTTTCACAGTGAGATCTATGCGATATGGCCGAGAAATGTAATTTTGATGTTAACTCCCAAACCGCTGCGCAGAAGTCAACCAAACTTCACCCATTAGTGTATTGTATCACAATCTAGTAGTTAGATGTGGAAATTTGGTTATAGGACATTTGATTTGAGCGCAATCCTCAAACTTAGGTCAAAAAAGCCATTTAAGCCTTTTCACAGTGAGATCTATGCGATATGGCCGAGAAATGTAATTTTGATGTTAACTCCCAAACCGCTGCGCAGAAGTCAACCAAACTTCACCCATTAGTGTATTTTATCACAATCTAGTAGTTACATGTGGAAATTTGGTTCTAGGACATTTGATTTGAGCGCAATCCTCAAACTTAGGTCAAAAAAGCCATTTAAGCCTTTTCACAGTGAGATCTATGCGATATGGCCGAGAAATGTAATTTTGATGTTAACTCCCAAACCGCTGCGCAGAAGTCAACCAAACTTCACCCAATAGTGTATTGTATCACATTCTAGTAGTTACATTTGAAAATTTCGTTCTAGGACATTTGGTTTGAGCGCAATCCTCAAACTTAGGTCAAAAAAGCCATTTAAGCCTTTTCACAGTGAGATCTAAGCGATATGGCCGAGAAATGTAATTTTGATGTTAACTCCCAAACCGCTGCGCAGAAGTCAACCAAACTTCACCCAATAGTGTATTGTATCACAATCTAGTAGTTATATTTGAAAATTTTGTTCTAGGACATTTTGTTTGAACGCAATCATCAAACTTAATTAAAAAAGTCATTTAAGCCTTTTCACAGTGAGATCTATGCGATATGGCCGAGAAATGTAATTTTGATGTTAACTCCCAAACCGCTGCGCAGAAGTCAACCAAACTTCACCCAATAGTGTATTGTATCACAATCTAGTAGTTACCTTTGAAAATTTTGTTCTAGGACATTTTGTTTGAACGCAATCCTCAAACTTAGGTCAAAAAAGCCATTTAAGCCTTTTCACAGTGAGATCTATGCGATATGGCCGAGAAATGTAATTTTGATGTTAACTCCCAAACCGCTGCGCAGAAGTAAACCAAACTTCACCCATTAGTGTATTGTATCACAATCTAGTAGTTACATGTGGAAATTTGGTTCTAGGACATTTGATTTGAGCGCAATCCTCAAACTTAGGTCAAAAAAGCCATTTAAGCCTTTTCACAGTGAGATCTATGCGATATGGCCGAGAAATGTAATTTTGATGTTAACTCCCAAACCGCTGCGCAGAAGTCAACCAAACTTCACCCAATAGTGTATTGTATCACAATCTAGTAGTTACATTTAAAAATTTTGTTCTAGGACATTTTGTTTGAATGCAATCATCAAACTTAATTAAAAAAGTCATTTAAGCCTTTTCACAGTGAGATCTATGCGATATGGCCGAGAAATGTAATTTTGATGTTAACTCCCAAACCGCTGCGCAGAAGTCAACCAAACTTCACCCATTAGTGTATTTTATCACAATCTAGTAGTTACATGTGGAAATTTGGTTCTAGGACATTTGATTTGAGCGCAATCCTCAAACTTAGGTCAAAAAAGCCATTTAAGCCTTTTCACAGTGAGATCTATGCGATATGGCCGAGAAATGTAATTTTGATGTTAACTCCCAAACCGCTGCGCAGAAGTCAACCAAACTTCACCCAATAGTGTATTGTATCACAATCTAGTAGTTACATTTGAAAATTTTGTTCTAGGACATTTTGTTTGAACGCAATCATCAAACTTAATTAAAAAAGTCATTTAAGCCTTTTCACAGTGAGATCTATGCGATATGGCCGAGAAATGTAATTTTGATGTTAACTCCCAATCCGCTGCGCAGAAGTCAACCAAACTTCACCCAATAGTGTATTGTATCACAATCTAGTAGTTACATTTTAAAATTTTGTTCTAGGAAATTTTGTTTGAGCGCAATCATCAAACTTAATTAAAAAAGTCATTTAAGCCTTTTCACAGTGAGATCTATGCGATATGGCCAAGAAATGTAATTTTGATGTTAACTCCCAAACCGCTGCGCAGAAGTCAACCAAACTTCACCCATTAGTGTATTTTATCACAATCTAGTAGTTACATGTGGAAATTTGGTTCTAGGACATTTGATTTGAGCGCAATCCTCAAACTTAGGTCAAAAAAGTCATTTAAGCCTTTTCACAGTGAGATCTATGCGATATGGCCGAGAAATGTAATTTTGATGTTAACTCCCAAACCGCTGCGCAGAAGTCAACCAAACTTCACCCAATAGTGTATTGTATCACAATCTAGTAGTTACATTTAAAAATTTTGTTCTAGGACATTTTGTTTGAACGCAATCATCAAACTTAATTAAAAAAGTCATTTAAGCCTTTTCACAGTGAGATCTATGCGATATGGCCGAGAAATGTAATTTTGATGTTAACTCCCAAACCGCTGCGCAGAAGTCAACCAAACTTCACCCATTAGTGTATTGTATCACAATCTAGTAGTTACATGTGGAAATTTGGTTATAGGACATTTGATTTGAGCGCAATCCTCAAACTTAGGTCAAAAAAGCCATTTAAGCCTTTTCACAGTGAGATCTATGCGATATGGCCGAGAAATGTAATTTTGATGTTAACTCCCAAACCGCTGCGCAGAAGTCAACCAAACTTCACCCATTAGTGTATTTTATCACAATCTAGTAGTTACATGTGGAAATTTGGTTCTAGGACATTTGATTTGAGCGCAATCCTCAAACTTAGGTCAAAAAAGCCATTTAAGCCTTTTCACAGTGAGATCTATGCGATATGGCCGAGAAATGTAATTTTGATGTTAACTCCCAAACCGCTGCGCAGAAGTCAACCAAACTTCACCCAATAGTGTATTGTATCACATTCTAGTAGTTACATTTGAAAATTTCGTTCTAGGACATTTGGTTTGAGCGCAATCCTCAAACTTAGGTCAAAAAAGCCATTTAAGCCTTTTCACAGTGAGATCTAAGCGATATGGCCGAGAAATGTAATTTTGATGTTAACTCCCAAACCGCTGCGCAGAAGTCAACCAAACTTCACCCAATAGTGTATTGTATCACAATCTAGTAGTTATATTTGAAAATTTTGTTCTAGGACATTTTGTTTGAACGCAATCATCAAACTTAATTAAAAAAGTCATTTAAGCCTTTTCACAGTGAGATCTATGCGATATGGCCGAGAAATGTAATTTTGATGTTAACTCCCAAACCGCTGCGCAGAAGTCAACCAAACTTCACCCAATAGTGTATTGTATCACAATCTAGTAGTTACCTTTGAAAATTTTGTTCTAGGACATTTTGTTTGAACGCAATCCTCAAACTTAGGTCAAAAAAGCCATTTAAGCCTTTTCACAGTGAGATCTATGCGATATGGCCGAGAAATGTAATTTTGATGTTAACTCCCAAACCGCTGCGCAGAAGTAAACCAAACTTCACCCATTAGTGTATTGTATCACAATCTAGTAGTTACATGTGGAAATTTGGTTCTAGGACATTTGATTTGAGCGCAATCCTCAAACTTAGGTCAAAAAAGCCATTTAAGCCTTTTCACAGTGAGATCTATGCGATATGGCCGAGAAATGTAATTTTGATGTTAACTCCCAAACCGCTGCGCAGAAGTCAACCAAACTTCACCCAATAGTGTATTGTATCACAATCTAGTAGTTACATTTGAAAATTTTGTTCTAGGACATTTTGTTTGAATGCAATCATCAAACTTAATTAAAAAAGTCATTTAAGCCTTTTCACAGTGAGATCTATGCGATATGGCCGAGAAATGTAATTTTGATGTTAACTCCCAAACCGCTGCGCAGAAGTCAACCAAACTTCACCCATTAGTGTATTTTATCACAATCTAGTAGTTACATGTGGAAATTTGGTTCTAGGACATTTGATTTGAGCGCAATCCTCAAACTTAGGTCAAAAAAGCCATTTAAGCCTTTTCACAGTGAGATCTATGCGATATGGCCGAGAAATGTAATTTTGATGTTAACTCCCAAACCGCTGCGCAGAAGTCAACCAAACTTCACCCAATAGTGTATTGTATCACAATCTAGTAGTTACATTTGAAAATTTTGTTCTAGGACATTTTGTTTGAACGCAATCATCAAACTTAATTAAAAAAGTCATTTAAGCCTTTTCACAGTGAGATCTATGCGATATGGCCGAGAAATGTAATTTTGATGTTAACTCCCAAACCGCTGCGCAGAAGTCAACCAAACTTCACCCAATAGTGTATTGTATCACAATCTAGTAGTTACATTTTAAAATTTTGTTCTAGGAAATTTTGTTTGAGCGCAATCATCAAACTTAATTAAAAAAGTCATTTAAGCCTTTTCACAGTGAGATCTATGCGATATGGCCGAGAAATGTAATTTTGATGTTAACTCCCAAACCGCTGCGCAGAAGTCAACCAAACTTCACCCATTAGTGTATTTTATCACAATCTAGTAGTTACATGTGGAAATTTGGTTCTAGGACATTTGATTTGAGCGCAATCCTCAAACTTAGGTCAAAAAAGTCATTTAAGCCTTTTCACAGTGAGATCTATGCGATATGGCCGAGAAATGTAATTTTGATGTTAACTCCCAAACCGCTGCGCAGAAGTCAACCAAACTTCACCCAATAGTGTATTGTATCACAATCTAGTAGTTACATTTGAAAATTTTGTTCTAGGAAATTTTGTTTGAGCGCAATCATCAAACTTAATTAAAAAAGTCATTTAAGCCTTTTCACAGTGAGATCTATGCGATATGGCCGAGAAATGTAATTTTGATGTTAACTCCCAAACCGCTGCGCAGAAGTCAACCAAACTTCACCCATTAGTGTATTTTATCACAATCTAGTAGTTACATGTGGAAATTTGGTTCTAGGACATTTGATTTGAGCGCAATCCTCAAACTTAGGTCAAAAAAGCCATTTAAGCCTTTTCACAGTGAGATCTATGCGATATGGCCGAGAAATGTAATTTTGATGTTCACTCCCAAACCGCTGCGCAGAAGTCAACCAAACTTCACCCAATAGTGTATTGTATCACAATCTAGTAGTTACATTTGAAAATTTTGTTCTAGGAAATTTTGTTTGAGCGCAATCATCAAACTTAATTAAAAAAGTCATTTAAGCCTTTTCACAGTGAGATCTATGCGATATGGCCGAGAAATGTAATTTTGATGTTAACTCCCAAACCGCTGCGCAGAAGTCAACCAAACTTCACCCATTAGTGTATTTTATCACAATCTAGTAGTTACATGTGGAAATTTGGTTCTAGGACATTTGATTTGAGCGCAATCCTCAAACTTGGGTCAAAAAAGCCATTTAAGCCTTTTCACAGTGAGATCTATGCGATATGGCCGAGAAATGTAATTTTGATGTTAACTCCCAAACCGCTGCGCAGAAGTCAACCAAACTTCACCCAATAGTGTATTGTATCACATTCTAGTAGTTACATTTGAAAATTTCGTTCTAGGACATTTGGTTTGAGCGCAATCCTCAAACTTAGGTCAAAAAAGCCATTTAAGCCTTTTCACAGTGAGATCTATGCGATATGGCCGAGAAATGTAATTTTGATGATAACTCCCAAACCGCTGCGCAGAAGTCAACCAAACTTCACCCAATAGTGTATTGTATCACAATCTAGTAGTTACATTTGAAAATTTTGTTCTAGGACATTTTGTTTGAACGCAATCATCAAACTTAATTAAAAAAGTCATTTAAGCCTTTTCACAGTGAGATCTATGCGATATGGCCGAGAAATGTAATTTTGATGTTAACTCCCAAACCGCTGCGGAGAAGTCAACCAAACTTCACCCAATAGTGTATTGTATCACAATCTAGTAGTTACATTTGAAAATTTTGTTCTAGGACATTTTGTTTGAGCGCAATCCTCAAACTTAGGTCAAAAAAGCCATTTAAGCCTTTTCACAGTGAGATCTATGCGATATGGCCGAGAAATGTAATTTTGATGTTAACTCCCAAACCGCTGCGCAGAAGTCAACCAAACTTCACCCAATAGTGTATTGTATCACAATCTAGTAGTTACATTTGAAAATTTTGTTCTAGGACATTTTGTTTGAACGCAATCATCAAACTTAATTAAAAAAGTCATTTAAGCCTTTTCACAGTGAGATCTATGCGATATGGCCGAGAAATGTAATTTTGATGTTAACTCCCAAACCGCTGCGCAGAAGTCAACCAAACTTCACCCAATAGTGTATTGTATCACAATCTAGTAGTTACATTTGAAAATTTTGTTCTAGGAAATTTTGTTTGAGCGCAATCATCAAACTTAATTAAAAAAGTCATTTAAGCCTTTTCACAGTGAGATCTATGCGATATGGCCGAGAAATGTAATTTTGATGTTAACTCCCAAACCGCTGCGCAGAAGTCAACCAAACTTCACCCATTAGTGTATTTTATCACAATCTAGTAGTTACATGTGGAAATTTGGTTCTAGGACATTTGATTTGAGCGCAATCCTCAAACTTAGGTCAAAAAAGTCATTTAAGCCTTTTCACAGTGAGATCTATGCGATATGGCCGAGAAATGTAATTTTGATGTTAACTCCCAAACCGCTGCGCAGAAGTCAACCAAACTTCACCCAATAGTGTATTGTATCACAATCTAGTAGTTACATTTAAAAATTTTGTTCTAGGACATTTTGTTTGAACGCAATCATCAAACTTAATTAAAAAAGTCATTTAAGCCTTTTCACAGTGAGATCTATGCGATATGGCCGAGAAATGTAATTTTGATGTTAACTCCCAAACCGCTGCGCAGAAGTCAACCAAACTTCACCCAATAGTGTATTGTATCACAATCTAGTAGTTACATTTGAAAATTTTGTTCTAGGAAATTTTGTTTGAGCGCAATCATCAAACTTAATTAAAAAAGTCATTTAAGCCTTTTCACAGTGAGATCTATGCGATATGGCCGAGAAATGTAATTTTGATGTTAACTCCCAAACCGCTGCGCAGAAGTCAACCAAACTTCACCCAATAGTGTATTGTATCACATTCTAGTAGTTACATTTGAAAATTTCGTTCTAGGACATCTGGTTTGAGCGCAATCCTCAAACTTAGGTCAAAAAAGCCATTTAAGCCTTTTCACAGTGAGATCTATGCGATATGGCCGAGAAATGTAATTTTGATGTTAACTCCCAAACCGCTGCGCAGAAGTCAACCAAACTTCACCCAATAGTGTATTGTATCACAATCTAGTAGTTACATTTGAAAATTTTGTTCTAGGACATTTTGTTTGAACGCAATCATCAAACTTAATTAAAAAAGTCATTTAAGCCTTTTCACAGTGAGATCTATGCGATATGGCCGAGAAATGTAATTTTGATGTTAACTCCCAAACCGCTGCGCAGAAGTCAACCAAACTTCACCCAATAGTGTATTGTATCACAATCTAGTAGTTACATTTGAAAATTTTGTTCTAGGACATTTTGTTTGAGCGCAATCCTCAAACTTAGGTCAAAAAAGCCATTTAAGCCTTTTCACAGTGAGATCTATGCGATATGGCCGAGAAATGTAATTTTGATGTTAACTCCCAAACCGCTGCGCAGAAGTCAACCAAACTTCACCCAATAGTGTATTGTATCACAATCTAGTAGTTACATTTGAAAATTTTGTTCTAGGACATTTTGTTTAACGCAATCATCAAACTTAATTAAAAAAGTCATTTAAGCCTTTTCACAGTGAGATCTATGCGATATGGCCGAGAAATGTAATTTTGATGTTAACTCCCAAACCGCTGCGCAGAAGTCAACCAAACTTCACCCAATAGTGTATTGTATCACAATCTAGTAGTTACATTTGAAAATTTTGTTCTAGGACATTTTGTTTGAACGCAATCATCAAACTTAATTAAAAAAGTCATTTAAGCCTTTTCACAGTGAGATCTATGCGATATGGCCGAGAAATGTAATTTTGATGTTAACTCCCAAACCGCTGCGCAGAAGTCAACCAAACTTCACCCAATAGTGTATTGTATCACAATCTAGTAGTTACATTTGAAAATTTTGTTCTAGGACATTTTGTTTGAGCGCAATCCTCAAACTTAGGTCAAAAAAGCCATTTAAGCCTTTTCACAGTGAGATCTATGCGATATGGCCGAGAAATGTAATTTTTATGTTAACTCCCAAACCGCTGCGCAGAAGTCAACCAAACTTCACCCAATAGTGTATTGTATCACAATCTAGTAGTTACATTTGAAAATTTTGTTCTAGGACATTTTGTTTGAACGCAATCATCAAACTTAATTAAAAAAGTCATTTAAGCCTTTTCACAGTGAGATCTATGCGATATGGCCGAGAAATGTAATTTTGATGTTAACTCCCAAACCGCTGCGCAGAAGTCAACCAAACTTCACCCAATAGTGTATTGTATCACAATCTAGTAGTTACATTTGAAAATTTTGTTCTAGGAAATTTTGTTTGAGCGCAATCATCAAACTTAATTAAAAAAGTCATTTAAGCCTTTTCACAGTGAGATCTATGCGATATGGCCGAGAAATGTAATTTTGATGTTAACTCCCAAACCGCTGCGCAGAAGTCAACCAAACTTCACCCATTAGTGTATTTTATCACAATCTAGTAGTTACATGTGGAAATTTGGTTCTAGGACATTTGATTTGAGCGCAATCCTCAAACTTAGGTCAAAAAAGCCATTTAAGCCTTTTCACAGTGAGATCTATGCGATATGGCCGAGAAATGTAATTTTGATGTTCACTCCCAAACCGCTGCGCAGAAGTCAACCAAACTTCACCCAATAGTGTATTGTATCACAATCTAGTAGTTACATTTGAAAATTTTGTTCTAGGAAATTTTGTTTGAGCGCAATCATCAAACTTAATTAAAAAAGTCATTTAAGCCTTTTCACAGTGAGATCTATGCGATATGGCCGAGAAATGTAATTTTGATGTTAACTCCCAAACCGCTGCGCAGAAGTCAACCAAACTTCACCCATTAGTGTATTTTATCACAATCTAGTAGTTACATGTGGAAATTTGGTTCTAGGACATTTGATTTGAGCGCAATCCTCAAACTTAGGTCAAAAAAGCCATTTAAGCCTTTTCACAGTGAGATCTATGCGATATGGCCGAGAAATGTAATTTTGATGTTAACTCCCAAACCGCTGCGCAGAAGTCAACCAAACTTCACCCAATAGTGTATTGTATCACATTCTAGTAGTTACATTTGAAAATTTCGTTCTAGGACATTTGGTTTGAGCGCAATCCTCAAACTTAGGTCAAAAAAGCCATTTAAGCCTTTTCACAGTGAGATCTATGCGATATGGCCGAGAAATGTAATTTTGATGATAACTCCCAAACCGCTGCGCAGAAGTCAAACTTCACCCAATAGTGTATTGTATCACAATCTAGTAGTTACATTTGAAAATTTTGTTCTAGGACATTTTGTTTGAACGCAATCATCAAACTTAATTAAAAAAGTCATTTAAGCCTTTTCACAGTGAGATCTATGCGATATGGCCGAGAAATGTAATTTTGATGTTAACTCCCAAACCGCTGCGCAGAAGTCAACCAAACTTCACCCAATAGTGTATTGTATCACAATCTAGTAGTTACATTTGAAAATTTTGTTCTAGGACATTTTGTTTGAGCGCAATCCTCAAACTTAGGTCAAAAAAGCCATTAAAGCCTTTTCACAGTGAGATCTATGCGATATGGCCGAGAAATGTAATTTTGATGTTAACTCCCAAACCGCTGCGCAGAAGTCAACCAAACTTCACCCAATAGTGTATTCTATCACAATCTAGTAGTTACATTTGAAAATTTTGTTCTAGGACATTTTGTTTGAACGCAATCATCAAACTTAATTAAAAAAGTCATTTAAGCCTTTTCACAGTGAGATCTATGCGATATGGCCGAGAAATGTAATTTTGATGTTAACTCCCAAACCGCTGCGCAGAAGTCAACCAAACTTCACCCAATAGTGTATTGTATCACAATCTAGTAGTTACATTTGAAAATTTTGTTCTAGGAAATTTTGTTTGAGCGCAATCATCAAACTTAATTAAAAAAGTCATTTAAGCCTTTTCACAGTGAGATCTATGCGATATGGCCGAGAAATGTAATTTTGATGTTAACTCCCAAACCGCTGCGCAGAAGTCAACCAAACTTCACCCATTAGTGTATTTTATCACAATCTAGTAGTTACATGTGGAAATTTGGTTCTAGGACATTTGATTTGAGCGCAATCCTCAAACTTAGGTCAAAAAAGCCATTTAAGCCTTTTCACAGTGAGATCTATGCGATATGGCCGAGAAATGTAATTTTGATGTTAACTCCCAAACCGCTGCGCAGAAGTCAACCAAACTTCACCCAATAGTGTATTGTATCACAATCTAGTAGTTACATTTAAAAATTTTGTTCTAGGACATTTTGTTTGAACGCAATCATCAAACTTAATTAAAAAAGTCATTTAAGCCTTTTCACAGTGAGATCTATGCGATATGGCCGAGAAATGTAATTTTGATGTTAACTCCCAAACCGCTGCGCAGAAGTCAACCAAACTTCACCCATTAGTGTATTGTATCACAATCTAGTAGTTACATGTGGAAATTTGGTTATAGGACATTTGATTTGAGCGCAATTCTCAAACTTAGGTCAAAAAAGCCATTTAAGCCTTTTCACAGTGAGATCTATGCGATATGGCCGAGAAATGTAATATTGATGTTAACTCCCAAACCGCTGCGCAGAAGTCAACCAAACTTCACCCAATAGTGTATTGTATCACAATCTAGTAGTTACATTTGAAAATTTTGTTCTAGGAAATTTTGTTTGAGCGCAATCATCAAACTTAATTAAAAAAGTCATTTAAGCCTTTTCACAGTGAGATCTATGCGATATGGCCGAGAAATGTAATTTTGATGTTAACTCCCAAACCGCTGCGCAGAAGTCAACCAAACTTCACCCATTAGTGTATTTTATCACAATCTAGTAGTTACATGTGGAAATTTGGTTATAGGACATTTGATTTGAGCGCAATCCTCAAACTTAGGTCAAAAAAGCCATTTAAGCCTTTTCACAGTGAGATCTATGCGATATGGCCGAGAAATGTAATTTTGATGTTCACTCCCAAACCGCTGCGCAGAAGTCAACCAAACTTCACCCAATAGTGTATTGTATCACAATCTAGTAGTTACATTTGAAAATTTTGTTCTAGGAAATTTTGTTTGAGCGCAATCATCAAACTTAATTAAAAAAGTCATTTAAGCCTTTTCACAGTGAGATCTATGCGATATGGCCGAGAAATGTAATTTTGATGTTAACTCCCAAACCGCTGCGCAGAAGTCAACCAAACTTCACCCATTAGTGTATTTTATCACAATCTAGTAGTTACATGTGGAAATTTGGTTCTAGGACATTTGATTTGAGCGCAATCCTCAAACTTAGGTCAAAAAAGCCATTTAAGCCTTTTCACAGTGAGATCTATGCGATATGGCCGAGAAATGTAATTTTGATGTTAACTCCCAAACCGCTGCGCAGAAGTCAACCAAACTTCACCCAATAGTGTATTGTATCACAATCTAGTAGTTACATTTAAAAATTTTGTTCTAGGACATTTTGTTTGAACGCAATCATCAAACTTAATTAAAAAAGTCATTTAAGCCTTTTCACAGTGAGATCTATGCGATATGGCCGAGAAATGTAATTTTGATGTTAACTCCCAAACCGCTGCGCAGAAGTCAACCAAACTTCACCCATTAGTGTATTGTATCACAATCTAGTAGTTACATGTGGAAATTTGGTTATAGGACATTTGATTTGAGCGCAATCCTCAAACTTAGGTCAAAAAAGCCATTTAAGCCTTTTCACAGTGAGATCTATGCGATATGGCCGAGAAATGTAATTTTGATGTTCACTCCCAAACCGCTGCGCAGAAGTCAACCAAACTTCACCCAATAGTGTATTGTATCACAATCTAGTAGTTACATTTGAAAATTTTGTTCTAGGAAATTTTGTTTGAGCGCAATCATCAAACTTAATTAAAAAAGTCATTTAAGCCTTTTCACAGTGAGATCTATGCGATATGGCCGAGAAATGTAATTTTGATGTTAACTCCCAAACCGCTGCGCAGAAGTCAACCAAACTTCACCCATTAGTGTATTGTATCACAATCTAGTAGTTACAAATGGAAATTTGGTTCTAGGACATTTGATTTGAGCGCAATCCTCAAACTTAGGTCAAAAAAGCCATTTAAGCCTTTTCACAGTGAGATCTATGCGATATGGCCGAGAAATGTAATTTTGATGTTAACTCCCAAACCGCTGCGCAGAAGTCAACCAAACTTCACCCAATAGTGTATTGTATCACATTCTAGTAGTTACATTTGAAAATTTCGTTCTAGGACATTTGGTTTGAGCGCAATCCTCAAGCTTAGGTCAAAAAAGCCATTTAAGCCTTTTCACAGTGAGATCTATGCGATATGGCCGAGAAATGTAATTTTGATGTTAACTCCCAAACCGCTGCGCAGAAGTCAACCAAACTTCACCCATTAGTGTATTTTATCACAATCTAGTAGTTACATGTGGAAATTTGGTTCTAGGACATTTGATTTGAGCGCAATCCTCAAACTTAGGTCAAAAAAGCCATTTAAGCCTTTTCACAGTGAGATCTATGCGATATGGCCGAGAAATGTAATTTTGATGTTAACTCCCAAACCGCTGCGCAGAAGTCAACCAAACTTCACCCAATAGTGTATTGTATCACAATCTAGTAGTTACATTTAAAAATTTTGTTCTAGGACATTTTGTTTGAACGCAATCATCAAACTTAATTAAAAAAGTCATTTAAGCCTTTTCACAGTGAAATCTATGCGATATGGCCGAGAAATGTAATTTTGATGTTAACTCCCAAACCGCTGCGCAGAAGTCAACCAAACTTCACCCATTAGTGTATTGTATCACAATCTAGTAGTTACATGTGGAAATTTGGTTATAGGACATTTGATTTGAGCGCAATTCTCAAACTTAGGTCAAAAAAGCCATTTAAGCCTTTTCACAGTGAGATCTATGCGATATGGCCGAGAAATGTAATATTGATGTTAACTCCCAAACCGCTGCGCAGAAGTCAACCAAACTTCACCCAATAGTGTATTGTATCACAATCTAGTAGTTACATTTGAAAATTTTGTTCTAGGAAATTTTGTTTGAGCGCAATCATCAAACTTAATTAAAAAAGTCATTTAAGCCTTTTCACAGTGAGATCTATGCGATATGGCCGAGAAATGTAATTTTGATGTTAACTCCCAAACCGCTGCGCAGAAGTCAACCAAACTTCACCCATTAGTGTATTTTATCACAATCTAGTAGTTACATGTGGAAATTTGGTTATAGGACATTTGATTTGAGCGCAATCCTCAAACTTAGGTCAAAAAAGCCATTTAAGCCTTTTCACAGTGAGATCTATGCGATATGGCCGAGAAATGTAATTTTGATGTTCACTCCCAAACCGCTGCGCAGAAGTCAACCAAACTTCACCCAATAGTGTATTGTATCACAATCTAGTAGTTACATTTGAAAATTTTGTTCTAGGAAATTTTGTTTGAGCGCAATCATCAAACTTAATTAAAAAAGTCATTTAAGCCTTTTCACAGTGAGATCTATGCGATATGGCCGAGAAATGTAATTTTGATGTTAACTCCCAAACCGCTGCGCAGAAGTCAACCAAACTTCACCCATTAGTGTATTTTATCACAATCTAGTAGTTACATGTGGAAATTTGGTTCTAGGACATTTGATTTGAGCGCAATCCTCAAACTTAGGTCAAAAAAGCCATTTAAGCCTTTTCACAGTGAGATCTATGCGATATGGCCGAGAAATGTAATTTTGATGTTAACTCCCAAACCGCTGCGCAGAAGTCAACCAAACTTCACCCAATAGTGTATTGTATCACAATCTAGTAGTTACATTTGAAAATTTTGTTCTAGGAAATTTTGTTTGAACGCAATCATCAAACTTAATTAAAAAAGTCATTTAAGCCTTTTCACAGTGAGATCTATGCGATATGGCCGAGAAATGTAATTTTGATGTTAACTCCCAAACCGCTGCGCAGAAGTCAACCAAACTTCACCCATTAGTGTATTTTATCACAATCTAGTAGTTACATGTGGAAATTTGGTTCTAGGACATTTGATTTGAGCGCAATCCTCAAACTTAGGTCAAAAAAGCCATTTAAGCCTTTTCACAGTTAGATCTATGCGATATGGCCGAGAAATGTAATTTTGATGTTAACTCCCAAACCGCTGCGCAGAAGTCAACCAAACTTCACCCAATAGTGTATTGTATCACATTCTAGTAGTTACATTTGAAAATTTCGTTCTAGGACATTTGGTTTGAGCGCAATCCTCAAACTTAGGTCAAAAAAGCCATTTAAGCCTTTTCACAGTGAGATCTATGCGATATGGCCGAGAAATGTAATTTTGATGTTAACTCCCAAACCGCTGCGCAGAAGTCAACCAAACTTCACCCAATAGTGTATTGTATCACAATCTAGTAGTTACATTTGAAAATTTTGTTCTAGGACATTTTGTTTGAACGCAATCATCAAACTTAATTAAAAAAGTCATTTAAGCCTTTTCACAGTGAGATCTATGCGATATGGCCGAGAAATGTAATTTTGATGTTAACTCCCAAACCGCTGCGCAGAAGTCAACCAAACTTCACCCAATAGTGTATTGTATCACAATCTAGTAGTTACATTTGAAAATTTTGTTCTAGGACATTTTGTTTGAGCGCAATCCTCAAACTTAGGTCAAAAAAGCCATTTAAGCCTTTTCACAGTGAGATCTATGCGATATGGCCGAGAAATGTAATTTTGATGTTAACTCCCAAACCGCTGCGCAGAAGTCAACCAAACTTCACCCAATAGTGTATTGTATCACAATCTAGTAGTTACATTTGAAAATTTTGTTCTAGGACATTTTGTTTGAACGCAATCATCAAACTTAATTAAAAAAGTCATTTAAGCCTTTTCACAGTGAGATCTATGCGATATGGCCGAGAAATGTAATTTTGATGTTAACTCCCAAACCGCTGCGCAGAAGTCAACCAAACTTCACCCAATAGTGTATTGTATCACAATCTAGTAGTTACATTTGAAAATTTTGTTCTAGGACATTTTGTTTGAACGCAATCATCAAACTTAATTAAAAAAGTCATTTAAGCCTTTTCACAGTGAGATCTATGCGATATGGCCGAGAAATGTAATTTTGATGTTAACTCCCAAACCGCTGCGCAGAAGTCAACCAAACTTCACCCAATAGTGTATTGTATCACAATCTAGTAGTTACATTTGAAAATTTTGTTCTAGGACATTTTGTTTGAGCGCAATCCTCAAACTTAGGTCAAAAAAGCCATTTAAGCCTTTTCACAGTGAGATCTATGCGATATGGCCGAGAAATGTAATTTTGATGTTAACTCCCAAACCGCTGCGCAGAAGTCAACCAAACTTCACCCAATAGTGTATTGTATCACAATCTAGTAGTTACATTTGAAAATTTTGTTCTAGGACATTTTGTTTGAACGCAATCATCAAACTTAATTAAAAAAGTCATTTAAGCCTTTTCACAGTGAGATCTATGCGATATGGCCGAGAAATGTAATTTTGATGTTAACTCCCAAACCGCTGCGCAGAAGTCAACCAAACTTCACCCAATAGTGTATTGTATCACAATCTAGTAGTTACATTTGAAAATTTTGTTCTAGGAAATTTTGTTTGAGCGCAACCATCAAACTTAATTAAAAAAGTCATTTAAGCCTTTTCACAGTGAGATCTATGCGATATGGCCGAGAAATGTAATTTTGATGTTAACTCCCAAACCGCTGCGCAGAAGTCAACCAAACTTCACCCATTAGTGTATTTTATCACAATATAGTAGTTACATGTGGAAATTTGGTTCTAGGACATTTGATTTGAGCGCAATCCTCAAACTTAGGTCAAAAAAGCCATTTAAGCCTTTTCACAGTGAGATCTATGCGATATGGCCGAGAAATGTAATTTTGATGTTAACTCCCAAACCGCTGCGCAGAAGTCAACCAAACTTCACCCAATAGTGTATTGTATCACAATCTAGTAGTTACATTTAAAAATTTTGTTCTAGGACATTTTGTTTGAACGCAATCATCAAACTTAATTAAAAAAGTCATTTAAGCCTTTTCACAGTGAGATCTATGCGATATGGCCGAGAAATGTAATTTTGATGTTAACTCCCAAACCGCTGCGCAGAAGTCAACCAAACTTCACCCATTAGTGTATTGTATCACAATCTAGTAGTTACATGTGGAAATTTGGTTATAGGACATTTGATTTGAGCGCAATTCTCAAACTTAGGTCAAAAAAGCCATTTAAGCCTTTTCACAGTGAGATCTATGCGATATGGCCGAGAAATGTAATATTGATGTTAACTCCCAAACCGCTGCGCAGAAGTCAACCAAACTTCACCCAATAGTGTATTGTATCACAATCTAGTAGTTACATTTGAAAATTTTGTTCTAGGAAATTTTGTTTGAGCGCAATCATCAAACTTAATTAAAAAAGTCATTTAAGCCTTTTCACAGTGAGATCTATGCGATATGGCCGAGAAATGTAATTTTGATGTTAACTCCCAAACCGCTGCGCAGAAGTCAACCAAACTTCACCCATTAGTGTATTGTATCACAATCTAGTAGTTACAAATGGAAATTTGGTTCTAGGACATTTGATTTGAGCGCAATCCTCAAACTTAGGTCAAAAAAGCCATTTAAGCCTTTTCACAGTGAGATCTATGCGATATGGCCGAGAAATGTAATTTTGATGTTAACTCCCAAACCGCTGCGCAGAAGTCAACCAAACTTCACCCAATAGTGTATTGTATCACATTCTAGTAGTTACATTTGAAAATTTCGTTCTAGGACATTTGGTTTGAGCGCAATCCTCAAACTTAGGTCAAAAAAGCCATTTAAGCCTTTTCACAGTGAGATCTATGCGATATGGCCGAGAAATGTAATTTTGATGTTAACTCCCAAACCGCTGCGCAGAAGTCAACCAAACTTCACCCAATAGTGTATTGTATCACAATCTAGTAGTTACATTTGAAAATTTTGTTCTAGGAAATTTTGTTTGAGCGCAATCATCAAACTTAATTAAAAAAGTCATTTAAGCCTTTTCACAGTGAGATCTATGTGATATGGCCGAGAAATGTAATTTTGATGTTAACTCCCAAACCGCTGCGCAGAAGTTAACCAAACTTCACCCATTAGTGTATTTTATCACAATCTAGTAGTTACATGTGGAAATTTGGTTCTAGGACATTTGATTTGAGCGCAATCCTCAAACTTAGGTCAAAAAAGCCATTTAAGCCTTTTCACAGTGAGATCTATGCGATATGGCCGAGAAATGTAATTTTGATGTTAACTCCCAAACCGCTGCGCAGAAGTCAACCAAACTTCACCCAATAGTGTATTGTATCACATTCTAGTAGTTACATTTGAAAATTTCGTTCTAGGACATTTGGTTTGAGCGCAATCCTCAAACTTAATTAAAAAAGTCATTTAAGCCTTTTCACAGTGAGATCTATGCGATATGGCCGAGAAATGTAATTTTGATGTTAACTCCCAAACCGCTGCGCAGAAGTCAACCAAACTTCACCCATTAGTGTATTGTATCACAATCTAGTAGTTACATGTGGAAATTTGGTTATAGGACATTTGATTTGAGCGCAATCCTCAAACTTAGGTCAAAAAAGCCATTTAAGCCTTTTCACAGTGAGATCTATGCGATATGGCCGAGAAATGTAATTTTGATGTTAACTCCCAAACCGCTGCGCAGAAGTCAACCAAACTTCACCCAATAGTGTATTGTATCACAATCTAGTAGTTACATTTGAAAATTTTGTTCTAGGAAATTTTGTTTGAGCGCAATCATCAAACTTAATTAAAAAAGTCATTTAAGCCTTTTCACAGTGAGATCTATGCGATATGGCCGAGAAATGTAATTTTGATGTTAACTCCCAAACCGCTGCGCAGAAGTCAACCAAACTTCACCCATTAGTGTATTTTATCACAATCTAGTAGTTACATGTGGAAATTTGGTTCTAGGACATTTGATTTGAGCGCAATCCTCAAACTTAGGTCAAAAAAGCCATTTAAGCCTTTTCACAGTGAGATCTATGCGATATGGCCGAGAAATGTAATTTTGATGTTAACTCCCAAACCGCTGCGCAGAAGTCAACCAAACTTCACCCAATAGTGTATTGTATCACATTCTAGTAGTTACATTTGAAAATTTCGTTCTAGGACATTTGGTTTGAGCGCAATCCTCAAACTTAGGTCAAAAAAGCCATTTAAGCCTTTTCACAGTGAGATCTATGCGATATGGCCGAGAAATGTAATTTTGATGTTAACTCCCAAACCGCTGCGCAGAAGTCAACCAAACTTCACCCAATAGTGTATTGTATCACAATCTAGTAGTTACATTTGAAAATTTTGTTCTAGGAAATTTTGTTTGAGCGCAATCATCAAACTTAGGTCAAAAAAGCCATTTAAGCCTTTTCACAGTGAGATCTATGCGATATGGCCGAGAAATGTAATTTTGATGTTAACTCCCAAACCGCTGCGCAGAAGTCAACCAAACTTCACCCAATAGTGTATTGTATCACAATCTAGTAGTTACATTTAAAAATTTTGTTCTAGGACATTTTGTTTGAACGCAATCATCAAACTTAATTAAAAAAGTCATTTAAGCCTTTTCACAGTGAGATCTATGCGATATGGCCGAGAAATGTAATTTTGATGTTAACTCCCAAACCGCTGCGCAGAAGTCAACCAAACTTCACCCATTAGTGTATTGTATCACAATCTAGTAGTTACATGTGGAAATTTGGTTATAGGACATTTGATTTGAGCGCAATCCTCAAACTTAGGTCAAAAAAGCCATTTAAGCCTTTTCACAGTGAGATCTATGCGATATGGCCGAGAAATGTAATTTTGATGTTAACTCCCAAACCGCTGCGCAGAAGTCAACCAAACTTCACCCAATAGTGTATTGTATCACAATCTAGTAGTTACATTTGAAAATTTTGTTCTAGGAAATTTTGTTTGAGCGCAATCATCAAACTTAATTAAAAAAGTCATTTAAGCCTTTTCACAGTGAGATCTATGCGATATGGCCGAGAAATGTAATTTTGATGTTAACTCCCAAACCGCTGCGCAGAAGTCAACCAAACTTCACCCATTAGTGTATTTTATCACAATCTAGTAGTTACATGTGGAAATTTGGTTCTAGGACATTTGATTTGAGCGCAATCCTCAAACTTAGGTCAAAAAAGCCATTTAAGCCTTTTCACAGTGAGATCTATGCGATATGGCCGAGAAATGTAATTTTGATGTTAACTCCCAAACCGCTGCGCAGAAGTCAACCAAACTTCACCCAATAGTGTATTGTATCACATTCTAGTAGTTACATTTGAAAATTTCGTTCTAGGACATTTGGTTTGAGCGCAATCCTCAAACTTAGGTCAAAAAAGCCATTTAAGCCTTTTCACAGTGAGATCTATGCGATATGGCCGAGAAATGTAATTTTGATGTTAACTCCCAAACCGCTGCGCAGAAGTCAACCAAACTTCACCCAATAGTGTATTGTATCACAATCTAGTAGTTACATTTGAAAATTTTGTTCTAGGAAATTTTGTTTGAGCGCAATCATCAAACTTAGGTCAAAAAAGCCATTTAAGCCTTTTCACAGTGAGATCTATGCGATATGGCCGAGAAATGTAATTTTGATGTTAACTCCCAAACCGCTGCGCAGAAGTCAACCAAACTTCACCCAATAGTGTATTGTATCACAATCTAGTAGTTACATTTAAAAATTTTGTTCTAGGACATTTTGTTTGAACGCAATCATCAAACTTAATTAAAAAAGTCATTTAAGCCTTTTCACAGTGAGATCTATGCGATATGGCCGAGAAATGTAATTTTGATGTTAACTCCCAAACCGCTGCGCAGAAGTCAACCAAACTTCACCCATTAGTGTATTGTATCACAATCTAGTAGTTACATGTGGAAATTTGGTTATAGGACATTTGATTTGAGCGCAATCCTCAAACTTAGGTCAAAAAAGCCATTTAAGCCTTTTCACAGTGAGATCTATGCGATATGGCCGAGAAATGTAATTTTGATGTTAACTCCCAAACCGCTGCGCAGAAGTCAACCAAACTTCACCCAATAGTGTATTGTATCACAATCTAGTAGTTACATTTGAAAATTTTGTTCTAGGAAATTTTGTTTGAGCGCAATCATCAAACTTAATTAAAAAAGTCATTTAAGCCTTTTCACAGTGAGATCTATGCGATATGGCCGAGAAATGTAATTTTGATGTTAACTCCCAAACCGCTGCGCAGAAGTCAACCAAACTTCACCCATTAGTGTATTTTATCACAATCTAGTAGTTACATGTGGAAATTTGGTTCTAGGACATTTGATTTGAGCGCAATCCTCAAACTTAGGTCAAAAAAGCCATTTAAGCCTTTTCACAGTTAGATCTATGCGATATGGCCGAGAAATGTAATTTTGATGTTAACTCCCAAACCGCTGCGCAGAAGTCAACCAAACTTCACCCAATAGTGTATTGTATCACATTCTAGTAGTTACATTTGAAAATTTCGTTCTAGGACATTTGGTTTGAGCGCAATCCTCAAACTTAGGTCAAAAAAGCCATTTAAGCCTTTTCACAGTGAGATCTATGCGATATGGCCGAGAAATGTAATTTTGATGTTAACTCCCAAACCGCTGCGCAGAAGTCAACCAAACTTCACCCAATAGTGTATTGTATCACAATCTAGTAGTTACATTTGAAAATTTTGTTCTAGGACATTTTGTTTGAACGCAATCATCAAACTTAATTAAAAAAGTCATTTAAGCCTTTTCACAGTGAGATCTATGCGATATGGCCGAGAAATGTAATTTTGATGTTAACTCCCAAACCGCTGCGCAGAAGTCAACCAAACCACCCAATAGTGTATTGTATCACAATCTAGTAGTTACATTTGAAAATTTTGTTCTAGGACATTTTGTTTGAGCGCAATCCTCAAACTTAGGTCAAAAAAGCCATTTAAGCCTTTTCACAGTGAGATCTATGCGATATGGCCGAGAAATGTAATTTTGATGTTAACTCCCAAACCGCTGCGCAGAAGTCAACCAAACTTCACCCAATAGTGTATTGTATCACAATCTAGTAGTTACATTTGAAAATTTTGTTCTAGGACATTTTGTTTGAACGCAATCATCAAACTTAATTAAAAAAGTCATTTAAGCCTTTTCACAGTGAGATCTATGCGATATGGCCGAGAAATGTAATTTTGATGTTAACTCCCAAACCGCTGCGCAGAAGTCAACCAAACTTCACCCAATAGTGTATTGTATCACAATCTAGTAGTTACATTTGAAAATTTTGTTCTAGGACATTTTGTTTGAACGCAATCATCAAACTTAATTAAAAAAGTCATTTAAGCCTTTTCACAGTGAGATCTATGCGATATGGCCGAGAAATGTAATTTTGATGTTAACTCCCAAACCGCTGCGCAGAAGTCAACCAAACTTCACCCAATAGTGTATTGTATCACAATCTAGTAGTTACATTTGAAAATTTTGTTCTAGGACATTTTGTTTGAGCGCAATCCTCAAACTTAGGTCAAAAAAGCCATTTAAGCCTTTTCACAGTGAGATCTATGCGATATGGCCGAGAAATGTAATTTTGATGTTAACTCCCAAACCGCTGCGCAGAAGTCAACCAAACTTCACCCAATAGTGTATTGTATCACAATCTAGTAGTTACATTTGAAAATTTTGTTCTAGGACATTTTGTTTGAACGCAATCATCAAACTTAATTAAAAAAGTCATTTAAGCCTTTTCACAGTGAGATCTATGCGATATGGCCGAGAAATGTAATTTTGATGTTAACTCCCAAACCGCTGCGCAGAAGTCAACCAAACTTCACCCAATAGTGTATTGTATCACAATCTAGTAGTTACATTTGAAAATTTTGTTCTAGGAAATTTTGTTTGAGCGCAACCATCAAACTTAATTAAAAAAGTCATTTAAGCCTTTTCACAGTGAGATCTATGCGATATGGCCGAGAAATGTAATTTTGATGTTAACTCCCAAACCGCTGCGCAGAAGTCAACCAAACTTCACCCATTAGTGTATTTTATCACAATATAGTAGTTACATGTGGAAATTTGGTTCTAGGACATTTGATTTGAGCGCAATCCTCAAACTTAGGTCAAAAAAGCCATTTAAGCCTTTTCACAGTGAGATCTATGCGATATGGCCGAGAAATGTAATTTTGATGTTAACTCCCAAACCGCTGCGCAGAAGTCAACCAAACTTCACCCAATAGTGTATTGTATCACAATCTAGTAGTTACATTTAAAAATTTTGTTCTAGGACATTTTGTTTGAACGCAATCATCAAACTTAATTAAAAAAGTCATTTAAGCCTTTTCACAGTGAGATCTATGCGATATGGCCGAGAAATGTAATTTTGATGTTAACTCCCAAACCGCTGCGCAGAAGTCAACCAAACTTCACCCATTAGTGTATTGTATCACAATCTAGTAGTTACATGTGGAAATTTGGTTATAGGACATTTGATTTGAGCGCAATTCTCAAACTTAGGTCAAAAAAGCCATTTAAGCCTTTTCACAGTGAGATCTATGCGATATGGCCGAGAAATGTAATATTGATGTTAACTCCCAAACCGCTGCGCAGAAGTCAACCAAACTTCACCCAATAGTGTATTGTATCACAATCTAGTAGTTACATTTGAAAATTTTGTTCTAGGAAATTTTGTTTGAGCGCAATCATCAAACTTAATTAAAAAAGTCATTTAAGCCTTTTCACAGTGAGATCTATGCGATATGGCCGAGAAATGTAATTTTGATGTTAACTCCCAAACCGCTGCGCAGAAGTCAACCAAACTTCACCCATTAGTGTATTTTATCACAATCTAGTAGTTACATGTGGAAATTTGGTTCTAGGACATTTGATTTGAGCGCAATCCTCAAACTTAGGTCAAAAAAGCCATTTAAGCCTTTTCACAGTGAGATCTATGCGATATGGCCGAGAAATGTAATTTTGATGTTCACTCCCAAACCGCTGCGCAGAAGTCAACCAAACTTCACCCAATAGTGTATTGTATCACAATCTAGTAGTTACATTTGAAAATTTTGTTCTAGGAAATTTTGTTTGAGCGCAATCATCAAACTTAATTAAAAAAGTCATTTAAGCCTTTTCACAGTGAGATCTATGCGATATGGCCGAGAAATGTAATTTTGATGTTAACTCCCAAACCGCTGCGCAGAAGTCAACCAAACTTCACCCAATAGTGTATTGTATCACATTCTAGTAGTTACATTTGAAAATTTCGTTCTAGGACATTTGGTTTGAGCGCAATCCTCAAACTTAGGTCAAAAAAGCCATTTAAGCCTTTTCACAGTGAGATCTATGCGATATGGCCGAGAAATGTAATTTTGATGATAACTCCCAAACCGCTGCGCAGAAGTCAACCAAACTTCACCCAATAGTGTATTGTATCACAATCTAGTAGTTACATTTGAAAATTTTGTTCTAGGACATTTTGTTTGAACGCAATCATCAAACTTAATTAAAAAAGTCATTTAAGCCTTTTCACAGTGAGATCTATGCGATATGGCCGAGAAATGTAATTTTGATGTTAACTCCCAAACCGCTGCGCAGAAGTCAACCAAACTTCACCCAATAGTGTATTGTATCACAATCTAGTAGTTACATTTGAAAATTTTGTTCTAGGAAATTTTGTTTGAGCGCAACCATCAAACTTAATTAAAAAAGTCATTTAAGCCTTTTCACAGTGAGATCTATGCGATATGGCCGAGAAATGTAATTTTGATGTTAACTCCCAAACCGCTGCGCAGAAGTCAACCAAACTTCACCCATTAGTGTATTTTATCACAATATAGTAGTTACATGTGGAAATTTGGTTCTAGGACATTTGATTTGAGCGCAATCCTCAAACTTAGGTCAAAAAAGCCATTTAAGCCTTTTCACAGTGAGATCTATGCGATATGGCCGAGAAATGTAATTTTGATGTTAACTCCCAAACCGCTGCGCAGAAGTCAACCAAACTTCACCCAATAGTGTATTGTATCACAATCTAGTAGTTACATTTAAAAATTTTGTTCTAGGACATTTTGTTTGAACGCAATCATCAAACTTAATTAAAAAAGTCATTTAAGCCTTTTCACAGTGAGATCTATGCGATATGGCCGAGAAATGTAATTTTGATGTTAACTCCCAAACCGCTGCGCAGAAGTCAACCAAACTTCACCCATTAGTGTATTGTATCACAATCTAGTAGTTACATGTGGAAATTTGGTTATAGGACATTTGATTTGAGCGCAATTCTCAAACTTAGGTCAAAAAAGCCATTTAAGCCTTTTCACAGTGAGATCTATGCGATATGGCCGAGAAATGTAATATTGATGTTAACTCCCAAACCGCTGCGCAGAAGTCAACCAAACTTCACCCAATAGTGTATTGTATCACAATCTAGTAGTTACATTTGAAAATTTTGTTCTAGGAAATTTTGTTTGAGCGCAATCATCAAACTTAATTAAAAAAGTCATTTAAGCCTTTTCACAGTGAGATCTATGCGATATGGCCGAGAAATGTAATTTTGATGTTAACTCCCAAACCGCTGCGCAGAAGTCAACCAAACTTCACCCATTAGTGTATTTTATCACAATCTAGTAGTTACATGTGGAAATTTGGTTCTAGGACATTTGATTTGAGCGCAATCCTCAAACTTAGGTCAAAAAAGCCATTTAAGCCTTTTCACAGTGAGATCTATGCGATATGGCCGAGAAATGTAATTTTGATGTTCACTCCCAAACCGCTGCGCAGAAGTCAACCAAACTTCACCCAATAGTGTATTGTATCACAATCTAGTAGTTACATTTGAAAATTTTGTTCTAGGAAATTTTGTTTGAGCGCAATCATCAAACTTAATTAAAAAAGTCATTTAAGCCTTTTCACAGTGAGATCTATGCGATATGGCCGAGAAATGTAATTTTGATGTTAACTCCCAAACCGCTGCGCAGAAGTCAACCAAACTTCACCCATTAGTGTATTTTATCACAATCTAGTAGTTACATGTGGAAATTTGGTTCTAGGACATTTGATTTGAGCGCAATCCTCAAACTTAGGTCAAAAAAGCCATTTAAGCCTTTTCACAGTGAGATCTATGCGATATGGCCGAGAAATGTAATTTTGATGTTAACTCCCAAACCGCTGCGCAGAAGTCAACCAAACTTCACCCAATAGTGTATTGTATCACATTCTAGTAGTTACATTTGAAAATTTCGTTCTAGGACATTTGGTTTGAGCGCAATCCTCAAACTTAGGTCAAAAAAGCCATTTAAGCCTTTTCACAGTGAGATCTATGCGATATGGCCGAGAAATGTAATTTTGATGATAACTCCCAAACCGCTGCGCAGAAGTCAACCAAACTTCACCCAATAGTGTATTGTATCACAATCTAGTAGTTACATTTGAAAATTTTGTTCTAGGACATTTTGTTTGAACGCAATCATCAAACTTAATTAAAAAAGTCATTTAAGCCTTTTCACAGTGAGATCTATGCGATATGGCCGAGAAATGTAATTTTGATGTTAACTCCCAAACCGCTGCGCAGAAGTCAACCAAACTTCACCCAATAGTGTATTGTATCACAATCTAGTAGTTACATTTGAAAATTTTGTTCTAGGACATTTTGTTTGAGCGCAATCCTCAAACTTAGGTCAAAAAAGCCATTAAAGCCTTTTCACAGTGAGATCTATGCGATATGGCCGAGAAATGTAATTTTGATGTTCACTCCCAAACCGCTGCGCAGAAGTCAACCAAACTTCACCCAATAGTGTATTGTATCACAATCTAGTAGTTACATTTGAAAATTTTGTTCTAGGAAATTTTGTTTGAGCGCAATCATCAAACTTAATTAAAAAAGTCATTTAAGCCTTTTCACAGTGAGATCTATGCGATATGGCCGAGAAATGTAATTTTGATGTTAACTCCCAAACCGCTGCGCAGAAGTCAACCAAACTTCACCCAATAGTGTATTGTATCACATTCTAGTAGTTACATTTGAAAATTTCGTTCTAGGACATTTGGTTTGAGCGCAATCCTCAAACTTAGGTCAAAAAAGCCATTTAAGCCTTTTCACAGTGAGATCTATGCGATATGGCCGAGAAATGTAATTTTGATGATAACTCCCAAACCGCTGCGCAGAAGTCAACCAAACTTCACCCAATAGTGTATTGTATCACAATCTAGTAGTTACATTTGAAAATTTTGTTCTAGGACATTTTGTTTGAACGCAATCATCAAACTTAATTAAAAAAGTCATTTAAGCCTTTTCACAGTGAGATCTATGCGATATGGCCGAGAAATGTAATTTTGATGTTAACTCCCAAACCGCTGCGCAGAAGTCAACCAAACTTCACCCAATAGTGTATTGTATCACAATCTAGTAGTTACATTTGAAAATTTTGTTCTAGGAAATTTTGTTTGAGCGCAACCATCAAACTTAATTAAAAAAGTCATTTAAGCCTTTTCACAGTGAGATCTATGCGATATGGCCGAGAAATGTAATTTTGATGTTAACTCCCAAACCGCTGCGCAGAAGTCAACCAAACTTCACCCATTAGTGTATTTTATCACAATATAGTAGTTACATGTGGAAATTTGGTTCTAGGACATTTGATTTGAGCGCAATCCTCAAACTTAGGTCAAAAAAGCCATTTAAGCCTTTTCACAGTGAGATCTATGCGATATGGCCGAGAAATGTAATTTTGATGTTAACTCCCAAACCGCTGCGCAGAAGTCAACCAAACTTCACCCAATAGTGTATTGTATCACAATCTAGTAGTTACATTTAAAAATTTTGTTCTAGGACATTTTGTTTGAACGCAATCATCAAACTTAATTAAAAAAGTCATTTAAGCCTTTTCACAGTGAGATCTATGCGATATGGCCGAGAAATGTAATTTTGATGTTAACTCCCAAACCGCTGCGCAGAAGTCAACCAAACTTCACCCATTAGTGTATTGTATCACAATCTAGTAGTTACATGTGGAAATTTGGTTATAGGACATTTGATTTGAGCGCAATTCTCAAACTTAGGTCAAAAAAGCCATTTAAGCCTTTTCACAGTGAGATCTATGCGATATGGCCGAGAAATGTAATATTGATGTTAACTCCCAAACCGCTGCGCAGAAGTCAACCAAACTTCACCCAATAGTGTATTGTATCACAATCTAGTAGTTACATTTGAAAATTTTGTTCTAGGAAATTTTGTTTGAGCGCAATCATCAAACTTAATTAAAAAAGTCATTTAAGCCTTTTCACAGTGAGATCTATGCGATATGGCCGAGAAATGTAATTTTGATGTTAACTCCCAAACCGCTGCGCAGAAGTCAACCAAACTTCACCCATTAGTGTATTTTATCACAATCTAGTAGTTACATGTGGAAATTTGGTTCTAGGACATTTGATTTGAGCGCAATCCTCAAACTTAGGTCAAAAAAGCCATTTAAGCCTTTTCACAGTGAGATCTATGCGATATGGCCGAGAAATGTAATTTTGATGTTCACTCCCAAACCGCTGCGCAGAAGTCAACCAAACTTCACCCAATAGTGTATTGTATCACAATCTAGTAGTTACATTTGAAAATTTTGTTCTAGGAAATTTTGTTTGAGCGCAATCATCAAACTTAATTAAAAAAGTCATTTAAGCCTTTTCACAGTGAGATCTATGCGATATGGCCGAGAAATGTAATTTTGATGTTAACTCCCAAACCGCTGCGCAGAAGTCAACCAAACTTCACCCATTAGTGTATTTTATCACAATCTAGTAGTTACATGTGGAAATTTGGTTCTAGGACATTTGATTTGAGCGCAATCCTCAAACTTAGGTCAAAAAAGCCATTTAAGCCTTTTCACAGTGAGATCTATGCGATATGGCCGAGAAATGTAATTTTGATGTTAACTCCCAAACCGCTGCGCAGAAGTCAACCAAACTTCACCCAATAGTGTATTGTATCACATTCTAGTAGTTACATTTGAAAATTTCGTTCTAGGACATTTGGTTTGAGCGCAATCCTCAAACTTAGGTCAAAAAAGCCATTTAAGCCTTTTCACAGTGAGATCTATGCGATATGGCCGAGAAATGTAATTTTGATGATAACTCCCAAACCGCTGCGCAGAAGTCAACCAAACTTCACCCAATAGTGTATTGTATCACAATCTAGTAGTTACATTTGAAAATTTTGTTCTAGGACATTTTGTTTGAACGCAATCATCAAACTTAATTAAAAAAGTCATTTAAGCCTTTTCACAGTGAGATCTATGCGATATGGCCGAGAAATGTAATTTTGATGTTAACTCCCAAACCGCTGCGCAGAAGTCAACCAAACTTCACCCAATAGTGTATTGTATCACAATCTAGTAGTTACATTTGAAAATTTTGTTCTAGGACATTTTGTTTGAGCGCAATCCTCAAACTTAGGTCAAAAAAGCCATTAAAGCCTTTTCACAGTGAGATCTATGCGATATGGCCGAGAAATGTAATTTTGATGTTAACTCCCAAACCGCTGCGCAGAAGTCAACCAAACTTCACCCAATAGTGTATTCTATCACAATCTAGTAGTTACATTTGAAAATTTTGTTCTAGGACATTTTGTTTGAGCGCAATCATCAAACTTAATTAAAAAAGTCATTTAAGCCTTTTCACAGTGAGATCTATGCGATATGGCCGAGAAATGTAATTTTGATGTTAACTCCCAAACCGCTGCGCAGAAGTCAACCAAACTTCACCCATTAGTGTATTGTATCACAATCTAGTAGTTACAAATGGAAATTTGGTTCTAGGACATTTGATTTGAGCGCAATCCTCAAACTTAGGTCAAAAAAGCCATTTAAGCCTTTTCACAGTGAGATCTATGCGATATGGCCGAGAAATGTAATTTTGATGTTAACTCCCAAACCGCTGCGCAGAAGTCAACCAAACTTCACCCAATAGTGTATTGTATCACAATCTAGTAGTTACATTTGAAAATTTTGTTCTAGGAAATTTTGTTTGAGCGCAATCATCAAACTTAATTAAAAAAGTCATTTAAGCCTTTTCACAGTGAGATCTATGTGATATGGCCGAGAAATGTAATTTTGATGTTAACTCCCAAACCGCTGCGCAGAAGTTAACCAAACTTCACCCATTAGTGTATTTTATCACAATCTAGTAGTTACATGTGGAAATTTGGTTCTAGGACATTTGATTTGAGCGCAATCCTCAAACTTAGGTCAAAAAAGCCATTTAAGCCTTTTCACAGTGAGATCTATGCGATATGGCCGAGAAATGTAATTTTGATGTTAACTCCCAAACCGCTGCGCAGAAGTCAACCAAACTTCACCCAATAGTGTATTGTATCACATTCTAGTAGTTACATTTGAAAATTTCGTTCTAGGACATTTGGTTTGAGCGCAATCCTCAAACTTAGGTCAAAAAAGCCATTTAAGCCTTTTCACAGTGAGATCTATGCGATATGGCCGAGAAATGTAATTTTGATGTTAACTCCCAAACCGCTGCGCAGAAGTCAACCAAACTTCACCCAATAGTGTATTGTATCACAATCTAGTAGTTACATTTGAAAATTTTGTTCTAGGAAATTTTGTTTGAGCGCAATCATCAAACTTAGGTCAAAAAAGCCATTTAAGCCTTTTCACAGTGAGATCTATGCGATATGGCCGAGAAATGTAATTTTGATGTTAACTCCCAAACCGCTGCGCAGAAGTCAACCAAACTTCACCCAATAGTGTATTGTATCACAATCTAGTAGTTACATTTAAAAATTTTGTTCTAGGACATTTTGTTTGAACGCAATCATCAAACTTAATTAAAAAAGTCATTTAAGCCTTTTCACAGTGAGATCTATGCGATATGGCCGAGAAATGTAATTTTGATGTTAACTCCCAAACCGCTGCGCAGAAGTCAACCAAACTTCACCCATTAGTGTATTGTATCACAATCTAGTAGTTACATGTGGAAATTTGGTTATAGGACATTTGATTTGAGCGCAATCCTCAAACTTAGGTCAAAAAAGCCATTTAAGCCTTTTCACAGTGAGATCTATGCGATATGGCCGAGAAATGTAATTTTGATGTTAACTCCCAAACCGCTGCGCAGAAGTCAACCAAACTTCACCCAATAGTGTATTGTATCACAATCTAGTAGTTACATTTGAAAATTTTGTTCTAGGAAATTTTGTTTGAGCGCAATCCTCAAACTTAGGTCAAAAAAGCCATTAAAGCCTTTTCACAGTGAGATCTATGCGATATGGCCGAGAAATGTAATTTTGATGTTAACTCCCAAACCGCTGCGCAGAAGTCAACCAAACTTCACCCAATAGTGTATTCTATCACAATCTAGTAGTTACATTTGAAAATTTTGTTCTAGGAAATTTTGTTTGAGCGCAATCATCAAACTTAATTAAAAAAGTCATTTAAGCCTTTTCACAGTGAGATCTATGCGATATGGCCGAGAAATGTAATTTTGATGTTAACTCCCAAACCGCTGCGCAGAAGTCAACCAAACTTCACCCATTAGTGTATTGTATCACAATCTAGTAGTTACAAATGGAAATTTGGTTCTAGGACATTTGATTTGAGCGCAATCCTCAAACTTAGGTCAAAAAAGCCATTTAAGCCTTTTCACAGTGAGATCTATGCGATATGGCCGAGAAATGTAATTTTGATGTTAACTCCCAAACCGCTGCGCAGAAGTCAACCAAACTTCACCCAATAGTGTATTGTATCACAATCTAGTAGTTACATTTGAAAATTTTGTTCTAGGAAATTTTGTTTGAGCGCAATCATCAAACTTAATTAAAAAAGTCATTTAAGCCTTTTCACAGTGAGATCTATGTGATATGGCCGAGAAATGTAATTTTGATGTTAACTCCCAAACCGCTGCGCAGAAGTTAACCAAACTTCACCCATTAGTGTATTTTATCACAATCTAGTAGTTACATGTGGAAATTTGGTTCTAGGACATTTGATTTGAGCGCAATCCTCAAACTTAGGTCAAAAAAGCCATTTAAGCCTTTTCACAGTGAGATCTATGCGATATGGCCGAGAAATGTAATTTTGATGTTAACTCCCAAACCGCTGCGCAGAAGTCAACCAAACTTCACCCAATAGTGTATTGTATCACATTCTAGTAGTTACATTTGAAAATTTCGTTCTAGGACATTTGGTTTGAGCGCAATCCTCAAACTTAGGTCAAAAAAGCCATTTAAGCCTTTTCACAGTGAGATCTATGCGATATGGCCGAGAAATGTAATTTTGATGTTAACTCCCAAACCGCTGCGCAGAAGTCAACCAAACTTCACCCAATAGTGTATTGTATCACAATCTAGTAGTTACATTTGAAAATTTTGTTCTAGGAAATTTTGTTTGAGCGCAATCATCAAACTTAGGTCAAAAAAGCCATTTAAGCCTTTTCACAGTGAGATCTATGCGATATGGCCGAGAAATGTAATTTTGATGTTAACTCCCAAACCGCTGCGCAGAAGTCAACCAAACTTCACCCAATAGTGTATTGTATCACAATCTAGTAGTTACATTTAAAAATTTTGTTCTAGGACATTTTGTTTGAACGCAATCATCAAACTTAATTAAAAAAGTCATTTAAGCCTTTTCACAGTGAGATCTATGCGATATGGCCGAGAAATGTAATTTTGATGTTAACTCCCAAACCGCTGCGCAGAAGTCAACCAAACTTCACCCATTAGTGTATTGTATCACAATCTAGTAGTTACATGTGGAAATTTGGTTATAGGACATTTGATTTGAGCGCAATCCTCAAACTTAGGTCAAAAAAGCCATTTAAGCCTTTTCACAGTGAGATCTATGCGATATGGCCGAGAAATGTAATTTTGATGTTAACTCCCAAACCGCTGCGCAGAAGTCAACCAAACTTCACCCAATAGTGTATTGTATCACAATCTAGTAGTTACATTTGAAAATTTTGTTCTAGGAAATTTTGTTTGAGCGCAATCATCAAACTTAATTAAAAAAGTCATTTAAGCCTTTTCACAGTGAGATCTATGCGATATGGCCGAGAAATGTAATTTTGATGTTAACTCCCAAACCGCTGCGCAGAAGTCAACCAAACTTCACCCATTAGTGTATTTTATCACAATCTAGTAGTTACATGTGGAAATTTGGTTCTAGGACATTTGATTTGAGCGCAATCCTCAAACTTAGGTCAAAAAAGCCATTTAAGCCTTTTCACAGTGAGATCTATGCGATATGGCCGAGAAATGTAATTTTGATGTTAACTCCCAAACCGCTGCGCAGAAGTCAACCAAACTTCACCCAATAGTGTATTGTATCACATTCTAGTAGTTACATTTGAAAATTTCGTTCTAGGACATTTGGTTTGAGCGCAATCCTCAAACTTAGGTCAAAAAAGCCATTTAAGCCTTTTCACAGTGAGATCTATGCGATATGGCCGAGAAATGTAATTTTGATGTTAACTCCCAAACCGCTGCGCAGAAGTCAACCAAACTTCACCCAATAGTGTATTGTATCACAATCTAGTAGTTACATTTGAAAATTTTGTTCTAGGAAATTTTGTTTGAGCGCAATCATCAAACTTAGGTCAAAAAAGCCATTTAAGCCTTTTCACAGTGAGATCTATGCGATATGGCCGAGAAATGTAATTTTGATGTTAACTCCCAAACCGCTGCGCAGAAGTCAACCAAACTTCACCCAATAGTGTATTGTATCACAATCTAGTAGTTACATTTAAAAATTTTGTTCTAGGACATTTTGTTTGAACGCAATCATCAAACTTAATTAAAAAAGTCATTTAAGCCTTTTCACAGTGAGATCTATGCGATATGGCCGAGAAATGTAATTTTGATGTTAACTCCCAAACCGCTGCGCAGAAGTCAACCAAACTTCACCCATTAGTGTATTGTATCACAATCTAGTAGTTACATGTGGAAATTTGGTTATAGGACATTTGATTTGAGCGCAATCCTCAAACTTAGGTCAAAAAAGCCATTTAAGCCTTTTCACAGTGAGATCTATGCGATATGGCCGAGAAATGTAATTTTGATGTTAACTCCCAAACCGCTGCGCAGAAGTCAACCAAACTTCACCCAATAGTGTATTGTATCACAATCTAGTAGTTACATTTGAAAATTTTGTTCTAGGAAATTTTGTTTGAGCGCAATCATCAAACTTAATTAAAAAAGTCATTTAAGCCTTTTCACAGTGAGATCTATGCGATATGGCCGAGAAATGTAATTTTGATGTTAACTCCCAAACCGCTGCGCAGAAGTCAACCAAACTTCACCCATTAGTGTATTTTATCACAATCTAGTAGTTACATGTGGAAATTTGGTTCTAGGACATTTGATTTGAGCGCAATCCTCAAACTTAGGTCAAAAAAGCCATTTAAGCCTTTTCACAGTTAGATCTATGCGATATGGCCGAGAAATGTAATTTTGATGTTAACTCCCAAACCGCTGCGCAGAAGTCAACCAAACTTCACCCAATAGTGTATTGTATCACATTCTAGTAGTTACATTTGAAAATTTCGTTCTAGGACATTTGGTTTGAGCGCAATCCTCAAACTTAGGTCAAAAAAGCCATTTAAGCCTTTTCACAGTGAGATCTATGCGATATGGCCGAGAAATGTAATTTTGATGTTAACTCCCAAACCGCTGCGCAGAAGTCAACCAAACTTCACCCAATAGTGTATTGTATCACAATCTAGTAGTTACATTTGAAAATTTTGTTCTAGGACATTTTGTTTGAACGCAATCATCAAACTTAATTAAAAAAGTCATTTAAGCCTTTTCACAGTGAGATCTATGCGATATGGCCGAGAAATGTAATTTTGATGTTAACTCCCAAACCGCTGCGCAGAAGTCAACCAAACTTCACCCAATAGTGTATTGTATCACAATCTAGTAGTTACATTTGAAAATTTTGTTCTAGGACATTTTGTTTGAGCGCAATCCTCAAACTTAGGTCAAAAAAGCCATTTAAGCCTTTTCACAGTGAGATCTATGCGATATGGCCGAGAAATGTAATTTTGATGTTAACTCCCAAACCGCTGCGCAGAAGTCAACCAAACTTCACCCAATAGTGTATTGTATCACAATCTAGTAGTTACATTTGAAAATTTTGTTCTAGGACATTTTGTTTGAACGCAATCATCAAACTTAATTAAAAAAGTCATTTAAGCCTTTTCACAGTGAGATCTATGCGATATGGCCGAGAAATGTAATTTTGATGTTAACTCCCAAACCGCTGCGCAGAAGTCAACCAAACTTCACCCAATAGTGTATTGTATCACAATCTAGTAGTTACATTTGAAAATTTTGTTCTAGGACATTTTGTTTGAACGCAATCATCAAACTTAATTAAAAAAGTCATTTAAGCCTTTTCACAGTGAGATCTATGCGATATGGCCGAGAAATGTAATTTTGATGTTAACTCCCAAACCGCTGCGCAGAAGTCAACCAAACTTCACCCAATAGTGTATTGTATCACAATCTAGTAGTTACATTTGAAAATTTTGTTCTAGGACATTTTGTTTGAGCGCAATCCTCAAACTTAGGTCAAAAAAGCCATTTAAGCCTTTTCACAGTGAGATCTATGCGATATGGCCGAGAAATGTAATTTTGATGTTAACTCCCAAACCGCTGCGCAGAAGTCAACCAAACTTCACCCAATAGTGTATTGTATCACAATCTAGTAGTTACATTTGAAAATTTTGTTCTAGGACATTTTGTTTGAACGCAATCATCAAACTTAATTAAAAAAGTCATTTAAGCCTTTTCACAGTGAGATCTATGCGATATGGCCGAGAAATGTAATTTTGATGTTAACTCCCAAACCGCTGCGCAGAAGTCAACCAAACTTCACCCAATAGTGTATTGTATCACAATCTAGTAGTTACATTTGAAAATTTTGTTCTAGGAAATTTTGTTTGAGCGCAACCATCAAACTTAATTAAAAAAGTCATTTAAGCCTTTTCACAGTGAGATCTATGCGATATGGCCGAGAAATGTAATTTTGATGTTAACTCCCAAACCGCTGCGCAGAAGTCAACCAAACTTCACCCATTAGTGTATTTTATCACAATATAGTAGTTACATGTGGAAATTTGGTTCTAGGACATTTGATTTGAGCGCAATCCTCAAACTTAGGTCAAAAAAGCCATTTAAGCCTTTTCACAGTGAGATCTATGCGATATGGCCGAGAAATGTAATTTTGATGTTAACTCCCAAACCGCTGCGCAGAAGTCAACCAAACTTCACCCAATAGTGTATTGTATCACAATCTAGTAGTTACATTTAAAAATTTTGTTCTAGGACATTTTGTTTGAACGCAATCATCAAACTTAATTAAAAAAGTCATTTAAGCCTTTTCACAGTGAGATCTATGCGATATGGCCGAGAAATGTAATTTTGATGTTAACTCCCAAACCGCTGCGCAGAAGTCAACCAAACTTCACCCATTAGTGTATTGTATCACAATCTAGTAGTTACATGTGGAAATTTGGTTATAGGACATTTGATTTGAGCGCAATTCTCAAACTTAGGTCAAAAAAGCCATTTAAGCCTTTTCACAGTGAGATCTATGCGATATGGCCGAGAAATGTAATATTGATGTTAACTCCCAAACCGCTGCGCAGAAGTCAACCAAACTTCACCCAATAGTGTATTGTATCACAATCTAGTAGTTACATTTGAAAATTTTGTTCTAGGAAATTTTGTTTGAGCGCAATCATCAAACTTAATTAAAAAAGTCATTTAAGCCTTTTCACAGTGAGATCTATGCGATATGGCCGAGAAATGTAATTTTGATGTTAACTCCCAAACCGCTGCGCAGAAGTCAACCAAACTTCACCCATTAGTGTATTTTATCACAATCTAGTAGTTACATGTGGAAATTTGGTTCTAGGACATTTGATTTGAGCGCAATCCTCAAACTTAGGTCAAAAAAGCCATTTAAGCCTTTTCACAGTGAGATCTATGCGATATGGCCGAGAAATGTAATTTTGATGTTCACTCCCAAACCGCTGCGCAGAAGTCAACCAAACTTCACCCAATAGTGTATTGTATCACAATCTAGTAGTTACATTTGAAAATTTTGTTCTAGGAAATTTTGTTTGAGCGCAATCATCAAACTTAATTAAAAAAGTCATTTAAGCCTTTTCACAGTGAGATCTATGCGATATGGCCGAGAAATGTAATTTTGATGTTAACTCCCAAACCGCTGCGCAGAAGTCAACCAAACTTCACCCAATAGTGTATTGTATCACATTCTAGTAGTTACATTTGAAAATTTCGTTCTAGGACATTTGGTTTGAGCGCAATCCTCAAACTTAGGTCAAAAAAGCCATTTAAGCCTTTTCACAGTGAGATCTATGCGATATGGCCGAGAAATGTAATTTTGATGATAACTCCCAAACCGCTGCGCAGAAGTCAACCAAACTTCACCCAATAGTGTATTGTATCACAATCTAGTAGTTACATTTGAAAATTTTGTTCTAGGACATTTTGTTTGAACGCAATCATCAAACTTAATTAAAAAAGTCATTTAAGCCTTTTCACAGTGAGATCTATGCGATATGGCCGAGAAATGTAATTTTGATGTTAACTCCCAAACCGCTGCGCAGAAGTCAACCAAACTTCACCCAATAGTGTATTGTATCACAATCTAGTAGTTACATTTGAAAATTTTGTTCTAGGAAATTTTGTTTGAGCGCAACCATCAAACTTAATTAAAAAAGTCATTTAAGCCTTTTCACAGTGAGATCTATGCGATATGGCCGAGAAATGTAATTTTGATGTTAACTCCCAAACCGCTGCGCAGAAGTCAACCAAACTTCACCCATTAGTGTATTTTATCACAATATAGTAGTTACATGTGGAAATTTGGTTCTAGGACATTTGATTTGAGCGCAATCCTCAAACTTAGGTCAAAAAAGCCATTTAAGCCTTTTCACAGTGAGATCTATGCGATATGGCCGAGAAATGTAATTTTGATGTTAACTCCCAAACCGCTGCGCAGAAGTCAACCAAACTTCACCCAATAGTGTATTGTATCACAATCTAGTAGTTACATTTAAAAATTTTGTTCTAGGACATTTTGTTTGAACGCAATCATCAAACTTAATTAAAAAAGTCATTTAAGCCTTTTCACAGTGAGATCTATGCGATATGGCCGAGAAATGTAATTTTGATGTTAACTCCCAAACCGCTGCGCAGAAGTCAACCAAACTTCACCCATTAGTGTATTGTATCACAATCTAGTAGTTACATGTGGAAATTTGGTTATAGGACATTTGATTTGAGCGCAATTCTCAAACTTAGGTCAAAAAAGCCATTTAAGCCTTTTCACAGTGAGATCTATGCGATATGGCCGAGAAATGTAATATTGATGTTAACTCCCAAACCGCTGCGCAGAAGTCAACCAAACTTCACCCAATAGTGTATTGTATCACAATCTAGTAGTTACATTTGAAAATTTTGTTCTAGGAAATTTTGTTTGAGCGCAATCATCAAACTTAATTAAAAAAGTCATTTAAGCCTTTTCACAGTGAGATCTATGCGATATGGCCGAGAAATGTAATTTTGATGTTAACTCCCAAACCGCTGCGCAGAAGTCAACCAAACTTCACCCATTAGTGTATTTTATCACAATCTAGTAGTTACATGTGGAAATTTGGTTCTAGGACATTTGATTTGAGCGCAATCCTCAAACTTAGGTCAAAAAAGCCATTTAAGCCTTTTCACAGTGAGATCTATGCGATATGGCCGAGAAATGTAATTTTGATGTTCACTCCCAAACCGCTGCGCAGAAGTCAACCAAACTTCACCCAATAGTGTATTGTATCACAATCTAGTAGTTACATTTGAAAATTTTGTTCTAGGAAATTTTGTTTGAGCGCAATCATCAAACTTAATTAAAAAAGTCATTTAAGCCTTTTCACAGTGAGATCTATGCGATATGGCCGAGAAATGTAATTTTGATGTTAACTCCCAAACCGCTGCGCAGAAGTCAACCAAACTTCACCCATTAGTGTATTTTATCACAATCTAGTAGTTACATGTGGAAATTTGGTTCTAGGACATTTGATTTGAGCGCAATCCTCAAACTTAGGTCAAAAAAGCCATTTAAGCCTTTTCACAGTGAGATCTATGCGATATGGCCGAGAAATGTAATTTTGATGTTAACTCCCAAACCGCTGCGCAGAAGTCAACCAAACTTCACCCAATAGTGTATTGTATCACATTCTAGTAGTTACATTTGAAAATTTCGTTCTAGGACATTTGGTTTGAGCGCAATCCTCAAACTTAGGTCAAAAAAGCCATTTAAGCCTTTTCACAGTGAGATCTATGCGATATGGCCGAGAAATGTAATTTTGATGATAACTCCCAAACCGCTGCGCAGAAGTCAACCAAACTTCACCCAATAGTGTATTGTATCACAATCTAGTAGTTACATTTGAAAATTTTGTTCTAGGACATTTTGTTTGAACGCAATCATCAAACTTAATTAAAAAAGTCATTTAAGCCTTTTCACAGTGAGATCTATGCGATATGGCCGAGAAATGTAATTTTGATGTTAACTCCCAAACCGCTGCGCAGAAGTCAACCAAACTTCACCCAATAGTGTATTGTATCACAATCTAGTAGTTACATTTGAAAATTTTGTTCTAGGACATTTTGTTTGAGCGCAATCCTCAAACTTAGGTCAAAAAAGCCATTAAAGCCTTTTCACAGTGAGATCTATGCGATATGGCCGAGAAATGTAATTTTGATGTTAACTCCCAAACCGCTGCGCAGAAGTCAACCAAACTTCACCCAATAGTGTATTCTATCACAATCTAGTAGTTACATTTGAAAATTTTGTTCTAGGACATTTTGTTTGAACGCAATCATCAAACTTAATTAAAAAAGTCATTTAAGCCTTTTCACAGTCAGATCTATGCGATATGGCCGAGAAATGTAATTTTGATGTTAACTCCCAAACCGCTGCGCAGAAGTCAACCAAACTTCACCCAATAGTGTATTGTATCACAATCTAGTAGTTACATTTGAAAATTTTGTTCTAGGAAATTTTGTTTGAGCGCAATCATCAAACTTAATTAAAAAAGTCATTTAAGCCTTTTCACAGTGAGATCTATGCGATATGGCCGAGAAATGTAATTTTGATGTTAACTCCCAAACCGCTGCGCAGAAGTCAACCAAACTTCACCCATTAGTGTATTTTATCACAATCTAGTAGTTACATGTGGAAATTTGGTTCTAGGACATTTGATTTGAGCGCAATCCTCAAACTTAGGTCAAAAAAGCCATTTAAGCCTTTTCACAGTGAGATCTATGCGATATGGCCGAGAAATGTAATTTTGATGTTAACTCCCAAACCGCTGCGCAGAAGTCAACCAAACTTCACCCAATAGTGTATTGTATCACAATCTAGTAGTTACATTTAAAAATTTTGTTCTAGGACATTTTGTTTGAACGCAATCATCAAACTTAATTAAAAAAGTCATTTAAGCCTTTTCACAGTGAGATCTATGCGATATGGCCGAGAAATGTAATTTTGATGTTAACTCCCAAACCGCTGCGCAGAAGTCAACCAAACTTCACCCATTAGTGTATTGTATCACAATCTAGTAGTTACATGTGGAAATTTGGTTATAGGACATTTGATTTGAGCGCAATTCTCAAACTTAGGTCAAAAAAGCCATTTAAGCCTTTTCACAGTGAGATCTATGCGATATGGCCGAGAAATGTAATATTGATGTTAACTCCCAAACCGCTGCGCAGAAGTCAACCAAACTTCACCCAATAGTGTATTGTATCACAATCTAGTAGTTACATTTGAAAATTTTGTTCTAGGAAATTTTGTTTGAGCGCAATCATCAAACTTAATTAAAAAAGTCATTTAAGCCTTTTCACAGTGAGATCTATGCGATATGGCCGAGAAATGTAATTTTGATGTTAACTCCCAAACCGCTGCGCAGAAGTCAACCAAACTTCACCCATTAGTGTATTTTATCACAATCTAGTAGTTACATTTAAAAATTTTGTTCTAGGACATTTTGTTTGAACGCAATCATCAAACTTAATTAAAAAAGTCATTTAAGCCTTTTCACAGTGAGATCTATGCGATATGGCCGAGAAATGTAATTTTGATGTTAACTCCCAAACCGCTGCGCAGAAGTCAACCAAACTTCACCCATTAGTGTATTGTATCACAATCTAGTAGTTACATGTGGAAATTTGGTTATAGGACATTTGATTTGAGCGCAATTCTCAAACTTAGGTCAAAAAAGCCATTTAAGCCTTTTCACAGTGAGATCTATGCGATATGGCCGAGAAATGTAATATTGATGTTAACTCCCAAACCGCTGCGCAGAAGTCAACCAAACTTCACCCAATAGTGTATTGTATCACAATCTAGTAGTTACATTTGAAAATTTTGTTCTAGGAAATTTTGTTTGAGCGCAATCATCAAACTTAATTAAAAAAGTCATTTAAGCCTTTTCACAGTGAGATCTATGCGATATGGCCGAGAAATGTAATTTTGATGTTAACTCCCAAACCGCTGCGCAGAAGTAAACCAAACTTCACCCATTAGTGTATTTTATCACAATCTAGTAGTTACATGTGGAAATTTGGTTCTAGGACATTTGATTTGAGCGAAATCCTCAAACTTAGGTCAAAAAAGCCATTTAAGCCTTTTCACAGTGAGATCTATGCGATATGGCCGAGAAATGTAATTTTGATGTTCACTCCCAAACCGCTGCGCAGAAGTCAACCAAACTTCTCCCAATAGTGTATTGTATCACAATCTAGTAGTTACATTTGAAAATTTTGTTCTAGGAAATTTTGTTTGAGCGCAATCATCAAACTTAATTAAAAAAGTCATTTAAGCCTTTTCACAGTGAGATCTATGCGATATGGCCGAGAAATGTAATTTTGATGTTAACTCCAAAACCGCTGCGCAGAAGTCAACCAAACTTCACCCATTAGTGTATTTTATCACAATCTAGTAGTTACATGTGGAAATTTGGTTCTAGGACATTTGATTTGAGCGCAATCCTCAAACTTAGGTAAAAAAAGCCATTTAAGCCTTTTCACAGTGAGATCTATGCGATATGGCCGAGAAATGTAATTTTGATGTTAACTCCCAAACCGCTGCGCAGAAGTCAACCAAACTTCACCCAATAGTGTATTGTATCACATTCTAGTAGTTACATTTGAAAATTTCGTTGTAGGACATTTGGTTTGAGCGCAATCCTCAAACTTAGGTCAAAAAAGCCATTTAAGCCTTTTCACAGTGAGATCTATGCGATATGGCCGAGAAATGTAATTTTGATGTTAACTCCCAAACCGCTGCGCAGAAGTCAACCAAACTTCACACAATAGTGTATTGTATCACAATCTAGTAGTTACATGTGGAAATTTGGTTCTAGGACATTTGATTTGAGCGCAATCCTCAAACTTAGGTCAAAAAAGCCATTTAAGCCTTTTCACAGTGAGATCTATGCGATATGGCCGAGAAATGTAATTTTGATGTTAACTCCCAAACCGCTGCGCAGAAGTCAACCAAACTTCACCCAATAGTGTATTGTATCACATTCTAGTAGTTACATTTGAAAATTTCGTTCTAGGACATTTGGTTTGAGCGCAATCCTCAAACTTAGGTCAAAAAAGCCATTTAAGCCTTTTCACAGTGAGATCTATGCGATATGGCCGAGAAATGTAATTTTGATGATAACTCCCAAACCGCTGCGCAGAAGTCAACCAAACTTCACCCAATAGTGTATTGTATCACAATCTAGTAGTTACATTTGAAAATTTTGTTCTAGGACATTTTGTTTGAACGCAATCATCAAACTTAATTAAAAAAGTCATTTAAGCCTTTTCACAGTGAGATCTATGCGATATGGCCGAGAAATGTAATTTTGATGTTAACTCCCAAACCGCTGCGCAGAAGTCAACCAAACTTCACCCAATAGTGTATTGTATCACAATCTAGTAGTTACATTTGAAAATTTTGTTCTAGGACATTTTGTTTGAGCGCAATCCTCAAACTTAGGTCAAAAAAGCCATTAAAGCCTTTTCACAGTGAGATCTATGCGATATGGCCGAGAAATGTAATTTTGATGTTAACTCCCAAACCGCTGCGCAGAAGTCAACCAAACTTCACCCAATAGTGTATTCTATCACAATCTAGTAGTTACATTTGAAAATTTTGTTCTAGGACATTTTGTTTGAACGCAATCATCAAACTTAATTAAAAAAGTCATTTAAGCCTTTTCACAGTGAGATCTATGCGATATGGCCGAGAAATGTAATTTTGATGTTAACTCCCAAACCGCTGCGCAGAAGTCAACCAAACTTCACCCAATAGTGTATTGTATCACAATCTAGTAGTTACATTTGAAAATTTTGTTCTAGGAAATTTTGTTTGAGCGCAATCATCAAACTTAATTAAAAAAGTCATTTAAGCCTTTTCACAGTGAGATCTATGCGATATGGCCGAGAAATGTAATTTTGATGTTAACTCCCAAACCGCTGCGCAGAAGTCAACCAAACTTCACCCATTAGTGTATTTTATCACAATCTAGTAGTTACATGTGGAAATTTGGTTCTAGGACATTTGATTTGAGCGCAATCCTCAAACTTAGGTCAAAAAAGCCATTTAAGCCTTTTCACAGTGAGATCTATGCGATATGGCCGAGAAATGTAATTTTGATGTTAACTCCCAAACCGCTGCGCAGAAGTCAACCAAACTTCACCCAATAGTGTATTGTATCACAATCTAGTAGTTACATTTAAAAATTTTGTTCTAGGACATTTTGTTTGAACGCAATCATCAAACTTAATTAAAAAAGTCATTTAAGCCTTTTCACAGTGAGATCTATGCGATATGGCCGAGAAATGTAATTTTGATGTTAACTCCCAAACCGCTGCGCAGAAGTCAACCAAACTTCACCCATTAGTGTATTGTATCACAATCTAGTAGTTACATGTGGAAATTTGGTTATAGGACATTTGATTTGAGCGCAATTCTCAAACTTAGGTCAAAAAAGCCATTTAAGCCTTTTCACAGTGAGATCTATGCGATATGGCCGAGAAATGTAATATTGATGTTAACTCCCAAACCGCTGCGCAGAAGTCAACCAAACTTCACCCAATAGTGTATTGTATCACAATCTAGTAGTTACATTTGAAAATTTTGTTCTAGGAAATTTTGTTTGAGCGCAATCATCAAACTTAATTAAAAAAGTCATTTAAGCCTTTTCACAGTGAGATCTATGCGATATGGCCGAGAAATGTAATTTTGATGTTAACTCCCAAACCGCTGCGCAGAAGTCAACCAAACTTCACCCATTAGTGTATTTTATCACAATCTAGTAGTTACATTTAAAAATTTTGTTCTAGGACATTTTGTTTGAACGCAATCATCAAACTTAATTAAAAAAGTCATTTAAGCCTTTTCACAGTGAGATCTATGCGATATGGCCGAGAAATGTAATTTTGATGTTAACTCCCAAACCGCTGCGCAGAAGTCAACCAAACTTCACCCATTAGTGTATTGTATCACAATCTAGTAGTTACATGTGGAAATTTGGTTATAGGACATTTGATTTGAGCGCAATTCTCAAACTTAGGTCAAAAAAGCCATTTAAGCCTTTTCACAGTGAGATCTATGCGATATGGCCGAGAAATGTAATATTGATGTTAACTCCCAAACCGCTGCGCAGAAGTCAACCAAACTTCACCCAATAGTGTATTGTATCACAATCTAGTAGTTACATTTGAAAATTTTGTTCTAGGAAATTTTGTTTGAGCGCAATCATCAAACTTAATTAAAAAAGTCATTTAAGCCTTTTCACAGTGAGATCTATGCGATATGGCCGAGAAATGTAATTTTGATGTTAACTCCCAAACCGCTGCGCAGAAGTAAACCAAACTTCACCCATTAGTGTATTTTATCACAATCTAGTAGTTACATGTGGAAATTTGGTTCTAGGACATTTGATTTGAGCGAAATCCTCAAACTTAGGTCAAAAAAGCCATTTAAGCCTTTTCACAGTGAGATCTATGCGATATGGCCGAGAAATGTAATTTTGATGTTCACTCCCAAACCGCTGCGCAGAAGTCAACCAAACTTCTCCCAATAGTGTATTGTATCACAATCTAGTAGTTACATTTGAAAATTTTGTTCTAGGAAATTTTGTTTGAGCGCAATCATCAAACTTAATTAAAAAAGTCATTTAAGCCTTTTCACAGTGAGATCTATGCGATATGGCCGAGAAATGTAATTTTGATGTTAACTCCAAAACCGCTGCGCAGAAGTCAACCAAACTTCACCCATTAGTGTATTTTATCACAATCTAGTAGTTACATGTGGAAATTTGGTTCTAGGACATTTGATTTGAGCGCAATCCTCAAACTTAGGTAAAAAAAGCCATTTAAGCCTTTTCACAGTGAGATCTATGCGATATGGCCGAGAAATGTAATTTTGATGTTAACTCCCAAACCGCTGCGCAGAAGTCAACCAAACTTCACCCAATAGTGTATTGTATCACATTCTAGTAGTTACATTTGAAAATTTCGTTGTAGGACATTTGGTTTGAGCGCAATCCTCAAACTTAGGTCAAAAAAGCCATTTAAGCCTTTTCACAGTGAGATCTATGCGATATGGCCGAGAAATGTAATTTTGATGTTAACTCCCAAACCGCTGCGCAGAAGTCAACCAAACTTCACACAATAGTGTATTGTATCACAATCTAGTAGTTACATGTGGAAATTTGGTTCTAGGACATTTGATTTGAGCGCAATCCTCAAACTTAGGTCAAAAAAGCCATTTAAGCCTTTTCACAGTGAGATCTATGCGATATGGCCGAGAAATGTAATTTTGATGTTAACTCCCAAACCGCTGCGCAGAAGTCAACCAAACTTCACCCAATAGTGTATTGTATCACATTCTAGTAGTTACATTTGAAAATTTCGTTCTAGGACATTTGGTTTGAGCGCAATCCTCAAACTTAGGTCAAAAAAGCCATTTAAGCCTTTTCACAGTGAGATCTATGCGATATGGCCGAGAAATGTAATTTTGATGATAACTCCCAAACCGCTGCGCAGAAGTCAACCAAACTTCACCCAATAGTGTATTGTATCACAATCTAGTAGTTACATTTGAAAATTTTGTTCTAGGACATCTTGTTTGAACGCAATCATCAAACTTAATTAAAAAAGTCATTTAAGCCTTTTCACAGTGAGATCTATGCGATATGGCCGAGAAATGTAATTTTGATGTTAACTCCCAAACCGCTGCGCAGAAGTCAACCAAACTTCACCCAATAGTGTATTGTATCACAATCTAGTAGTTACATTTGAAAATTTTGTTCTAGGACATTTTGTTTGAGCGCAATCCTCAAACTTAGGTCAAAAAAGCCATTAAAGCCTTTTCACAGTGAGATCTATGCGATATGGCCGAGAAATGTAATTTTGATGTTAACTCCCAAACCGCTGCGCAGAAGTCAACCAAACTTCACCCAATAGTGTATTCTATCACAATCTAGTAGTTACATTTGAAAATTTTGTTCTAGGACATTTTGTTTGAACGCAATCATCAAACTTAATTAAAAAAGTCATTTAAGCCTTTTCACAGTGAGATCTATGCGATATGGCCGAGAAATGTAATTTTGATGTTAACTCCCAAACCGCTGCGCAGAAGTCAACCAAACTTCACCCAATAGTGTATTGTATCACAATCTAGTAGTTACATTTGAAAATTTTGTTCTAGGACATTTTGTTTGAGCGCAATCATCAAACTTAATTAAAAAAGTCATTTAAGCCTTTTCACAGTGAGATCTATGCGATATGGCCGAGAAATGTAATTTTGATGTTAAATCCCAAACCGCTGCGCAGAAGTCAACCAAACTTCACCCATTAGTGTATTTTATCACAATCTAGTAGTTACATGTGGAAATTTGGTTCTAGGACATTTGATTTGAGCGCAATCCTCAAACTTAGGTCAAAAAAGCCATTTAAGCCTTTTCACAGTGAGATCTATGCGATATGGCCGAGAAATGTAATTTTGATGTTAACTCCCAAACCGCTGCGCAGAAGTCAACCAAACTTCACCCAATAGTGTATTGTATCACAATCTAGTAGTTACATTTAAAAATTTTGTTCTAGGACATTTTGTTTGAACGCAATCATCAAACTTAATTAAAAAAGTCATTTAAGCCTTTTCACAGTGAGATCTATGCGATATGGCCGAGAAATGTAATTTTGATGTTAACTCCCAAACCGCTGCGCAGAAGTCAACCAAACTTCACCCATTAGTGTATTGTATCACAATCTAGTAGTTACATGTGGAAATTTGGTTATAGGACATTTGATTTGAGCGCAATTCTCAAACTTAGGTCAAAAAAGCCATTTAAGCCTTTTCACAGTGAGATCTATGCGATATGGCCGAGAAATGTAATATTGATGTTAACTCCCAAACCGCTGCGCAGAAGTCAACCAAACTTCACCCAATAGTGTATTGTATCACAATCTAGTAGTTACATTTGAAAATTTTGTTCTAGGAAATTTTGTTTGAGCGCAATCATCAAACTTAATTAAAAAAGTCATTTAAGCCTTTTCACAGTGAGATCTATGCGATATGGCCGAGAAATGTAATTTTGATGTTAACTCCCAAACCGCTGCGCAGAAGTAAACCAAACTTCACCCATTAGTGTATTTTATCACAATCTAGTAGTTACATGTGGAAATTTGGTTCTAGGACATTTGATTTGAGCGAAATCCTCAAACTTAGGTCAAAAAAGCCATTTAAGCCTTTTCACAGTGAGATCTATGCGATATGGCCGAGAAATGTAATTTTGATGTTCACTCCCAAACCGCTGCGCAGAAGTCAACCAAACTTCACCCAATAGTGTATTGTATCACAATCTAGTAGTTACATTTGAAAATTTTGTTCTAGGAAATTTTGTTTGAGCGCAATCATCAAACTTAATTAAAAAAGTCATTTAAGCCTTTTCACAATGAGATCTATGCGATATGGCCGAGAAATGTAATTTTGATGTTAACTCCAAAACCGCTGCGCAGAAGTCAACCAAACTTCACCCATTAGTGTATTTTATCACAATCTAGTAGTTACATGTGGAAATTTGGTTCTAGGACATTTGATTTGAGCGCAATCCTCAAACTTAATTAAAAAAGTCATTTAAGCCTTTTCACAGTGAGATCTATGCGATATGGCCGAGAAATGTAATTTTGATGTTAACTCCCAAACCGCTGCGCAGAAGTCAACCAAACTTCACCCAATAGTGTATTGTATCACAATCTAGTAGTTACATTTGAAAATTTTGTTCTAGGAAATTTTGTTTGAGCGCAATCATCAAACTTAATTAAAAAAGTCATTTAAGCCTTTTCACAGTGAGATCTATGCGATATGGCCGAGAAATGTAATTTTGATGTTAACTCCCAAACCGCTGCGCAGAAGTCAACCAAACTTCACCCAATAGTGTATTGTATCACAATCTAGTAGTTACATTTGAAAATTTTGTTCTAGGAAATTTTGTTTGAGCGCAATCATCAAACTTAATTAAAAAAGTCATTTAAGCCTTTTCACAGTGAGATCTATGCGATATGGCCGAGAAATGTAATTTTGATGTTAACTCCCAAACCGCTGCGCAGAAGTCAACCAAACTTCACCCATTAGTGTATTTTATCACAATCTAGTAGTTACATGTGGAAATTTGGTTCTAGGACATTTGATTTGAGCGCAATCCTCAAACTTAGGTCAAAAAAGCCATTTAAGCCTTTTCACAGTGAGATCTATGCGATATGGCCGAGAAATGTAATTTTGATGTTAACTCCCAAACCGCTGCGCAGAAGTCAACCAAACTTCACCCAATAGTGTATTGTATCACAATCTAGTAGTTACATTTAAAAATTTTGTTCTAGGACATTTTGTTTGAACGCAATCATCAAACTTAATTAAAAAAGTCATTTAAGCCTTTTCACAGTGAGATCTATGCGATATGGCCGAGAAATGTAATTTTGATGTTAACTCCCAAACCGCTGCGCAGAAGTCAACCAAACTTCACCCATTAGTGTATTGTATCACAATCTAGTAGTTACATGTGGAAATTTGGTTATAGGACATTTGATTTGAGCGCAATTCTCAAACTTAGGTCAAAAAAGCCATTTAAGCCTTTTCACAGTGAGATCTATGCGATATGGCCGAGAAATGTAATATTGATGTTAACTCCCAAACCGCTGCGCAGAAGTCAACCAAACTTCACCCAATAGTGTATTGTATCACAATCTAGTAGTTACATTTGAAAATTTTGTTCTAGGAAATTTTGTTTGAGCGCAATCATCAAACTTAATTAAAAAAGTCATTTAAGCCTTTTCACAGTGAGATCTATGCGATATGGCCGAGAAATGTAATTTTGATGTTAACTCCCAAACCGCTGCGCAGAAGTCAACCAAACTTCACCCATTAGTGTATTTTATCACAATCTAGTAGTTACATTTAAAAATTTTGTTCTAGGACATTTTGTTTGAACGCAATCATCAAACTTAATTAAAAAAGTCATTTAAGCCTTTTCACAGTGAGATCTATGCGATATGGCCGAGAAATGTAATTTTGATGTTAACTCCCAAACCGCTGCGCAGAAGTCAACCAAACTTCACCCATTAGTGTATTGTATCACAATCTAGTAGTTACATGTGGAAATTTGGTTATAGGACATTTGATTTGAGCGCAATTCTCAAACTTAGGTCAAAAAAGCCATTTAAGCCTTTTCACAGTGAGATCTATGCGATATGGCCGAGAAATGTAATATTGATGTTAACTCCCAAACCGCTGCGCAGAAGTCAACCAAACTTCACCCAATAGTGTATTGTATCACAATCTAGTAGTTACATTTGAAAATTTTGTTCTAGGAAATTTTGTTTGAGCGCAATCATCAAACTTAATTAAAAAAGTCATTTAAGCCTTTTCACAGTGAGATCTATGCGATATGGCCGAGAAATGTAATTTTGATGTTAACTCCCAAACCGCTGCGCAGAAGTAAACCAAACTTCACCCATTAGTGTATTTTATCACAATCTAGTAGTTACATGTGGAAATTTGGTTCTAGGACATTTGATTTGAGCGAAATCCTCAAACTTAGGTCAAAAAAGCCATTTAAGCCTTTTCACAGTGAGATCTATGCGATATGGCCGAGAAATGTAATTTTGATGTTCACTCCCAAACCGCTGCGCAGAAGTCAACCAAACTTCTCCCAATAGTGTATTGTATCACAATCTAGTAGTTACATTTGAAAATTTTGTTCTAGGAAATTTTGTTTGAGCGCAATCATCAAACTTAATTAAAAAAGTCATTTAAGCCTTTTCACAGTGAGATCTATGCGATATGGCCGAGAAATGTAATTTTGATGTTAACTCCAAAACCGCTGCGCAGAAGTCAACCAAACTTCACCCATTAGTGTATTTTATCACAATCTAGTAGTTACATGTGGAAATTTGGTTCTAGGACATTTGATTTGAGCGCAATCCTCAAACTTAGGTAAAAAAAGCCATTTAAGCCTTTTCACAGTGAGATCTATGCGATATGGCCGAGAAATGTAATTTTGATGTTAACTCCCAAACCGCTGCGCAGAAGTCAACCAAACTTCACCCAATAGTGTATTGTATCACATTCTAGTAGTTACATTTGAAAATTTCGTTGTAGGACATTTGGTTTGAGCGCAATCCTCAAACTTAGGTCAAAAAAGCCATTTAAGCCTTTTCACAGTGAGATCTATGCGATATGGCCGAGAAATGTAATTTTGATGTTAACTCCCAAACCGCTGCGCAGAAGTCAACCAAACTTCACACAATAGTGTATTGTATCACAATCTAGTAGTTACATGTGGAAATTTGGTTCTAGGACATTTGATTTGAGCGCAATCCTCAAACTTAGGTCAAAAAAGCCATTTAAGCCTTTTCACAGTGAGATCTATGCGATATGGCCGAGAAATGTAATTTTGATGTTAACTCCCAAACCGCTGCGCAGAAGTCAACCAAACTTCACCCAATAGTGTATTGTATCACATTCTAGTAGTTACATTTGAAAATTTCGTTCTAGGACATTTGGTTTGAGCGCAATCCTCAAACTTAGGTCAAAAAAGCCATTTAAGCCTTTTCACAGTGAGATCTATGCGATATGGCCGAGAAATGTAATTTTGATGATAACTCCCAAACCGCTGCGCAGAAGTCAACCAAACTTCACCCAATAGTGTATTGTATCACAATCTAGTAGTTACATTTGAAAATTTTGTTCTAGGACATTTTGTTTGAACGCAATCATCAAACTTAATTAAAAAAGTCATTTAAGCCTTTTCACAGTGAGATCTATGCGATATGGCCGAGAAATGTAATTTTGATGTTAACTCCCAAACCGCTGCGCAGAAGTCAACCAAACTTCACCCAATAGTGTATTGTATCACAATCTAGTAGTTACATTTGAAAATTTTGTTCTAGGACATTTTGTTTGAGCGCAATCCTCAAACTTAGGTCAAAAAAGCCATTAAAGCCTTTTCACAGTGAGATCTATGCGATATGGCCGAGAAATGTAATTTTGATGTTAACTCCCAAACCGCTGCGCAGAAGTCAACCAAACTTCACCCAATAGTGTATTCTATCACAATCTAGTAGTTACATTTGAAAATTTTGTTCTAGGACATTTTGTTTGAACGCAATCATCAAACTTAATTAAAAAAGTCATTTAAGCCTTTTCACAGTGAGATCTATGCGATATGGCCGAGAAATGTAATTTTGATGTTAACTCCCAAACCGCTGCGCAGAAGTCAACCAAACTTCACCCAATAGTGTATTGTATCACAATCTAGTAGTTACATTTGAAAATTTTGTTCTAGGAAATTTTGTTTGAGCGCAATCATCAAACTTAATTAAAAAAGTCATTTAAGCCTTTTCACAGTGAGATCTATGCGATATGGCCGAGAAATGTAATTTTGATGTTAACTCCCAAACCGCTGCGCAGAAGTCAACCAAACTTCACCCATTAGTGTATTTTATCACAATCTAGTAGTTACATGTGGAAATTTGGTTCTAGGACATTTGATTTGAGCGCAATCCTCAAACTTAGGTCAAAAAAGCCATTTAAGCCTTTTCACAGTGAGATCTATGCGATATGGCCGAGAAATGTAATTTTGATGTTAACTCCCAAACCGCTGCGCAGAAGTCAACCAAACTTCACCCAATAGTGTATTGTATCACAATCTAGTAGTTACATTTAAAAATTTTGTTCTAGGACATTTTGTTTGAACGCAATCATCAAACTTAATTAAAAAAGTCATTTAAGCCTTTTCACAGTGAGATCTATGCGATATGGCCGAGAAATGTAATTTTGATGTTAACTCCCAAACCGCTGCGCAGAAGTCAACCAAACTTCACCCATTAGTGTATTGTATCACAATCTAGTAGTTACATGTGGAAATTTGGTTATAGGACATTTGATTTGAGCGCAATTCTCAAACTTAGGTCAAAAAAGCCATTTAAGCCTTTTCACAGTGAGATCTATGCGATATGGCCGAGAAATGTAATATTGATGTTAACTCCCAAACCGCTGCGCAGAAGTCAACCAAACTTCACCCAATAGTGTATTGTATCACAATCTAGTAGTTACATTTGAAAATTTTGTTCTAGGAAATTTTGTTTGAGCGCAATCATCAAACTTAATTAAAAAAGTCATTTAAGCCTTTTCACAGTGAGATCTATGCGATATGGCCGAGAAATGTAATTTTGATGTTAACTCCCAAACCGCTGCGCAGAAGTCAACCAAACTTCACCCATTAGTGTATTTTATCACAATCTAGTAGTTACATTTAAAAATTTTGTTCTAGGACATTTTGTTTGAACGCAATCATCAAACTTAATTAAAAAAGTCATTTAAGCCTTTTCACAGTGAGATCTATGCGATATGGCCGAGAAATGTAATTTTGATGTTAACTCCCAAACCGCTGCGCAGAAGTCAACCAAACTTCACCCATTAGTGTATTGTATCACAATCTAGTAGTTACATGTGGAAATTTGGTTATAGGACATTTGATTTGAGCGCAATTCTCAAACTTAGGTCAAAAAAGCCATTTAAGCCTTTTCACAGTGAGATCTATGCGATATGGCCGAGAAATGTAATATTGATGTTAACTCCCAAACCGCTGCGCAGAAGTCAACCAAACTTCACCCAATAGTGTATTGTATCACAATCTAGTAGTTACATTTGAAAATTTTGTTCTAGGAAATTTTGTTTGAGCGCAATCATCAAACTTAATTAAAAAAGTCATTTAAGCCTTTTCACAGTGAGATCTATGCGATATGGCCGAGAAATGTAATTTTGATGTTAACTCCCAAACCGCTGCGCAGAAGTAAACCAAACTTCACCCATTAGTGTATTTTATCACAATCTAGTAGTTACATGTGGAAATTTGGTTCTAGGACATTTGATTTGAGCGAAATCCTCAAACTTAGGTCAAAAAAGCCATTTAAGCCTTTTCACAGTGAGATCTATGCGATATGGCCGAGAAATGTAATTTTGATGTTCACTCCCAAACCGCTGCGCAGAAGTCAACCAAACTTCTCCCAATAGTGTATTGTATCACAATCTAGTAGTTACATTTGAAAATTTTGTTCTAGGAAATTTTGTTTGAGCGCAATCATCAAACTTAATTAAAAAAGTCATTTAAGCCTTTTCACAGTGAGATCTATGCGATATGGCCGAGAAATGTAATTTTGATGTTAACTCCAAAACCGCTGCGCAGAAGTCAACCAAACTTCACCCATTAGTGTATTTTATCACAATCTAGTAGTTACATGTGGAAATTTGGTTCTAGGACATTTGATTTGAGCGCAATCCTCAAACTTAGGTAAAAAAAGCCATTTAAGCCTTTTCACAGTGAGATCTATGCGATATGGCCGAGAAATGTAATTTTGATGTTAACTCCCAAACCGCTGCGCAGAAGTCAACCAAACTTCACCCAATAGTGTATTGTATCACATTCTAGTAGTTACATTTGAAAATTTCGTTGTAGGACATTTGGTTTGAGCGCAATCCTCAAACTTAGGTCAAAAAAGCCATTTAAGCCTTTTCACAGTGAGATCTATGCGATATGGCCGAGAAATGTAATTTTGATGTTAACTCCCAAACCGCTGCGCAGAAGTCAACCAAACTTCACACAATAGTGTATTGTATCACAATCTAGTAGTTACATGTGGAAATTTGGTTCTAGGACATTTGATTTGAGCGCAATCCTCAAACTTAGGTCAAAAAAGCCATTTAAGCCTTTTCACAGTGAGATCTATGCGATATGGCCGAGAAATGTAATTTTGATGTTAACTCCCAAACCGCTGCGCAGAAGTCAACCAAACTTCACCCAATAGTGTATTGTATCACATTCTAGTAGTTACATTTGAAAATTTCGTTCTAGGACATTTGGTTTGAGCGCAATCCTCAAACTTAGGTCAAAAAAGCCATTTAAGCCTTTTCACAGTGAGATCTATGCGATATGGCCGAGAAATGTAATTTTGATGATAACTCCCAAACCGCTGCGCAGAAGTCAACCAAACTTCACCCAATAGTGTATTGTATCACAATCTAGTAGTTACATTTGAAAATTTTGTTCTAGGACATCTTGTTTGAACGCAATCATCAAACTTAATTAAAAAAGTCATTTAAGCCTTTTCACAGTGAGATCTATGCGATATGGCCGAGAAATGTAATTTTGATGTTAACTCCCAAACCGCTGCGCAGAAGTCAACCAAACTTCACCCAATAGTGTATTGTATCACAATCTAGTAGTTACATTTGAAAATTTTGTTCTAGGACATTTTGTTTGAGCGCAATCCTCAAACTTAGGTCAAAAAAGCCATTAAAGCCTTTTCACAGTGAGATCTATGCGATATGGCCGAGAAATGTAATTTTGATGTTAACTCCCAAACCGCTGCGCAGAAGTCAACCAAACTTCACCCAATAGTGTATTCTATCACAATCTAGTAGTTACATTTGAAAATTTTGTTCTAGGACATTTTGTTTGAACGCAATCATCAAACTTAATTAAAAAAGTCATTTAAGCCTTTTCACAGTGAGATCTATGCGATATGGCCGAGAAATGTAATTTTGATGTTAACTCCCAAACCGCTGCGCAGAAGTCAACCAAACTTCACCCAATAGTGTATTGTATCACAATCTAGTAGTTACATTTGAAAATTTTGTTCTAGGACATTTTGTTTGAGCGCAATCATCAAACTTAATTAAAAAAGTCATTTAAGCCTTTTCACAGTGAGATCTATGCGATATGGCCGAGAAATGTAATTTTGATGTTAAATCCCAAACCGCTGCGCAGAAGTCAACCAAACTTCACCCATTAGTGTATTTTATCACAATCTAGTAGTTACATGTGGAAATTTGGTTCTAGGACATTTGATTTGAGCGCAATCCTCAAACTTAGGTCAAAAAAGCCATTTAAGCCTTTTCACAGTGAGATCTATGCGATATGGCCGAGAAATGTAATTTTGATGTTAACTCCCAAACCGCTGCGCAGAAGTCAACCAAACTTCACCCAATAGTGTATTGTATCACAATCTAGTAGTTACATTTAAAAATTTTGTTCTAGGACATTTTGTTTGAACGCAATCATCAAACTTAATTAAAAAAGTCATTTAAGCCTTTTCACAGTGAGATCTATGCGATATGGCCGAGAAATGTAATTTTGATGTTAACTCCCAAACCGCTGCGCAGAAGTCAACCAAACTTCACCCATTAGTGTATTGTATCACAATCTAGTAGTTACATGTGGAAATTTGGTTATAGGACATTTGATTTGAGCGCAATTCTCAAACTTAGGTCAAAAAAGCCATTTAAGCCTTTTCACAGTGAGATCTATGCGATATGGCCGAGAAATGTAATATTGATGTTAACTCCCAAACCGCTGCGCAGAAGTCAACCAAACTTCACCCAATAGTGTATTGTATCACAATCTAGTAGTTACATTTGAAAATTTTGTTCTAGGAAATTTTGTTTGAGCGCAATCATCAAACTTAATTAAAAAAGTCATTTAAGCCTTTTCACAGTGAGATCTATGCGATATGGCCGAGAAATGTAATTTTGATGTTAACTCCCAAACCGCTGCGCAGAAGTAAACCAAACTTCACCCATTAGTGTATTTTATCACAATCTAGTAGTTACATGTGGAAATTTGGTTCTAGGACATTTGATTTGAGCGAAATCCTCAAACTTAGGTCAAAAAAGCCATTTAAGCCTTTTCACAGTGAGATCTATGCGATATGGCCGAGAAATGTAATTTTGATGTTCACTCCCAAACCGCTGCGCAGAAGTCAACCAAACTTCACCCAATAGTGTATTGTATCACAATCTAGTAGTTACATTTGAAAATTTTGTTCTAGGAAATTTTGTTTGAGCGCAATCATCAAACTTAATTAAAAAAGTCATTTAAGCCTTTTCACAATGAGATCTATGCGATATGGCCGAGAAATGTAATTTTGATGTTAACTCCAAAACCGCTGCGCAGAAGTCAACCAAACTTCACCCATTAGTGTATTTTATCACAATCTAGTAGTTACATGTGGAAATTTGGTTCTAGGACATTTGATTTGAGCGCAATCCTCAAACTTAATTAAAAAAGTCATTTAAGCCTTTTCACAGTGAGATCTATGCGATATGGCCGAGAAATGTAATTTTGATGTTAACTCCCAAACCGCTGCGCAGAAGTCAACCAAACTTCACCCAATAGTGTATTGTATCACAATCTAGTAGTTACATTTGAAAATTTTGTTCTAGGAAATTTTGTTTGAGCGCAATCATCAAACTTAATTAAAAAAGTCATTTAAGCCTTTTCACAGTGAGATCTATGCGATATGGCCGAGAAATGTAATTTTGATGTTAACTCCCAAACCGCTGCGCAGAAGTCAACCAAACTTCACCCATTAGTGTATTTTATCACAATCTAGTAGTTACATGTGGAAATTTGGTTCTAGGACATTTGATTTGAGCGCAATCCTCAAACTTAGGTCAAAAAAGCCATTTAAGCCTTTTCACAGTGAGATCTATGCGATATGGCCGAGAAATGTAATTTTGATGTTAACTCCCAAACCGCTGCGCAGAAGTCAACCAAACTTCACCCAATAGTGTATTGTATCACAATCTAGTAGTTACATTTGAAAATTTTGTTCTAGGACATTTTTTTTGAACGCAATCATCAAACTTAATTATAAAAGTCATTTAAGCCTTTTCACAGTGAGATCTATGCGATATGGCCGAGAAATGTAATTTTGATGTTAACTCCCAAACCGCTGCGCAGAAGTCAACCAAACTTCACCCATTAGTGTATTGTATCACAATCTAGTAGTTACATGTGGAAATTTGGTTATAGGACATTTGATTTGAGCGCAATTCTCAAACTTAGGTCAAAAAAGCCATTTAAGCCTTTTCACAGTGAGATCTATGCGATATGGCCGAGAAATGTAATATTGATGTTAACTCCCAAACCGCTGCGCAGAAGTCAACCAAACTTCACCCAATAGTGTATTGTATCACAATCTAGTAGTTACATTTGAAAATTTTGTTCTAGGAAATTTTGTTTGAGCGCAATCATCAAACTTAATTAAAAAAGTCATTTAAGCCTTTTCACAGTGAGATCTATGCGATATGGCCGAGAAATGTAATTTTGATGTTAACTCCCAAACCGCTGCGCAGAAGTAAACCAAACTTCACCCATTAGTGTATTTTATCACAATCTAGTAGTTACATGTGGAAATTTGGTTCTAGGACATTTGATTTGAGCGAAATCCTCAAACTTAGGTCAAAAAAGCCATTTAAGCCTTTTCACAGTGAGATCTATGCGATATGGCCGAGAAATGTAATTTTGATGTTCACTCCCAAACCGCTGCGCAGAAGTCAACCAAACTTCACCCAATAGTGTATTGTATCACAATCTAGTAGTTACATTTGAAAATTTTGTTCTAGGAAATTTTGTTTGAGCGCAATCATCAAACTTAATTAAAAAAGTCATTTAAGCCTTTTCACAATGAGATCTATGCGATATGGCCGAGAAATGTAATTTTGATGTTAACTCCAAAACCGCTGCGCAGAAGTCAACCAAACTTCACCCATTAGTGTATTTTATCACAATCTAGTAGTTACATGTGGAAATTTGGTTCTAGGACATTTGATTTGAGCGCAATCCTCAAACTTAATTAAAAAAGTCATTTAAGCCTTTTCACAGTGAGATCTATGCGATATGGCCGAGAAATGTAATTTTGATGTTAACTCCCAAACCGCTGCGCAGAAGTCAACCAAACTTCACCCAATAGTGTATTGTATCACAATCTAGTAGTTACATTTGAAAATTTTGTTCTAGGAAATTTTGTTTGAGCGCAATCATCAAACTTAATTAAAAAAGTCATTTAAGCCTTTTCACAGTGAGATCTATGCGATATGGCCGAGAAATGTAATTTTGATGTTAACTCCCAAACCGCTGCGCAGAAGTCAACCAAACTTCACCCATTAGTGTATTTTATCACAATCTAGTAGTTACATGTGGAAATTTGGTTCTAGGACATTTGATTTGAGCGCAATCCTCAAACTTAGGTCAAAAAAGCCATTTAAGCCTTTTCACAGTGAGATCTATGCGATATGGCCGAGAAATGTAATTTTGATGTTAACTCCCAAACCGCTGCGCAGAAGTCAACCAAACTTCACCCAATAGTGTATTGTATCACAATCTAGTAGTTACATTTGAAAATTTTGTTCTAGGACATTTTTTTTGAACGCAATCATCAAACTTAATTATAAAAGTCATTTAAGCCTTTTCACAGTGAGATCTATGCGATATGGCCGAGAAATGTAATTTTGATGTTAACTCCCAAACCGCTGCGCAGAAGTCAACCAAACTTCACCCATTAGTGTATTGTATCACAATCTAGTAGTTACATGTGGAAATTTGGTTATAGGACATTTGATTTGAGCGCAATTCTCAAACTTAGGTCAAAAAAGCCATTTAAGCCTTTTCACAGTGAGATCTATGCGATATGGCCGAGAAATGTAATTTTGATGTTAACTCCCAAACCGCTGCGCAGAAGTCAACCAAACTTCACCCAATAGTGTATTGTATCACAATCTAGTAGTTACATTTGAAAATTTTGTTCTAGGAAATTTTGTTTGAGCGCAATCATCAAACTTAATTAAAAAAGTCATTTAAGCCTTTTCACAGTGAGATCTATGCGATATGGCCGAGAAATGTAATTTTGATGTTAACTCCCAAACCGCTGCGCAGAAGTAAACCAAACTTCACCCATTAGTGTATTTTATCACAATCTAGTAGTTACATGTGGAAATTTGGTTCTAGGACATTTGATTTGAGCGAAATCCTCAAACTTAGGTCAAAAAAGCCATTTAAGCCTTTTCACAGTGAGATCTATGCGATATGGCCGAGAAATGTAATTTTGATGTTCACTCCCAAACCGCTGCGCAGAAGTCAACCAAACTTCACCCAATAGTGTATTGTATCACAATCTAGTAGTTACATTTGAAAATTTTGTTCTAGGAAATTTTGTTTGAGCGCAATCATCAAACTTAATTAAAAAAGTCATTTAAGCCTTTTCACAGTGAGATCTATGCGATATGGCCGAGAAATGTAATTTTGATGTTAACTCCAAAACCGCTGCGCAGAAGTCAACCAAACTTCACCCATTAGTGTATTTTATCACAATCTAGTAGTTACATGTGGAAATTTGGTTCTAGGACATTTGATTTGAGCGCAATCCTCAAACTTAATTAAAAAAGTCATTTAAGCCTTTTCACAGTGAGATCTATGCGATATGGCCGAGAAATGTAATTTTGATGTTAACTCCCAAACCGCTGCGCAGAAGTCAACCAAACTTCACCCAATAGTGTATTGTATCACAATCTAGTAGTTACATTTGAAAATTTTGTTCTAGGAAATTTTGTTTGAGCGCAATCATCAAACTTAATTAAAAAAGTCATTTAAGCCTTTTCACAGTGAGATCTATGCGATATGGCCGAGAAATGTAATTTTGATGTTAACTCCCAAACCGCTGCGCAGAAGTCAACCAAACTTCACCCATTAGTGTATTTTATCACAATCTAGTAGTTACATGTGGAAATTTGGTTCTAGGACATTTGATTTGAGCGCAATCCTCAAACTTAGGTCAAAAAAGCCATTTAAGCCTTTTCACAGTGAGATCTATGCGATATGGCCGAGAAATGTAATTTTGATGTTAACTCCCATACCGCTGCGCAGAAGTCAACCAAACTTCACCCAATAGTGTATTGTATCACAATCTAGTAGTTACATTTAAAAATTTTGTTCTAGGACATTTTGTTTGAACGCAATCATCAAACTTAATTAAAAAAGTCATTTAAGCCTTTTCACAGTGAGATCTATGCGATATGGCCGAGAAATGTAATTTTGATGTTAACTCCCAAACCGCTGCGCAGAAGTCAACCAAACTTCACCCATTAGTGTATTGTATCACAATCTAGTAGTTACATGTGGAAATTTGGTTATAGGACATTTGATTTGAGCGCAATTCTCAAACTTAGGTCAAAAAAGCCATTTAAGCCTTTTCACAGTGAGATCTATGCGATATGGCCGAGAAATGTAATATTGATGTTAACTCCCAAACCGCTACGCAGAAGTCAACCAAACTTCACCCAATAGTGTATTGTATCACAATCTAGTAGTTACATTTGAAAATTTTGTTCTAGGAAATTTTGTTTGAGCGCAATCATCAAACTTAATTAAAAAAGTCATTTAAGCCTTTTCACAGTGAGATCTATGCGATATGGCCGAGAAATGTAATTTTGATGTTAACTCCCAAACCGCTGCGCAGAAGTAAACCAAACTTCACCAATTAGTGTATTTTATCACAATATAGTAGTTACATGTGGAAATTTGGTTCTAGGACATTTGATTTGAGCGAAATCCTCAAACTTAGGTCAAAAAAGCCATTTAAGCCTTTTCACAGTGAGATCTATGCGATATGGCCGAGAAATGTAATTTTGATGTTCACTCCCAAACCGCTGCGCAGAAGTCAACCAAACTTCACCCAATAGTGTATTGTATCACAATCTAGTAGTTACATTTGAAAATTTTGTTCTAGGAAATTTTGTTTGAGCGCAATCATCAAACTTAATTAAAAAAGTCATTTAAGCCTTTTCACAGTGAGATCTATGCGATATGGCCGAGAAATGTAATTTTGATGTTAACTCCAAAACCGCTGCGCAGAAGTCAACCAAACTTCACCCATTAGTGTATTTTATCACAATCTAGTAGTTACATGTGGAAATTTGGTTCTAGGACATTTGATTTGAGCGCAATCCTCAAACTTTGGTAAAAAAAGCCATTTAAGCCTTTTCACAGTGAGATCTATGCGATATGGCCGAGAAATGTAATTTTGATGTTAACTCCCAAACCGCTGCGCAGAAGTCAACCAAACTTCACCCAATAGTGTATTGTATCACATTCTAGTAGTTACATTTGAAAATTTCGTTCTAGGACATTTGGTTTGAGCGCAATCCTCAAACTTAGGTCAAAAAAGCCATTTAAGCCTTTTCACAGTGAGATCTATGCGATATGGCCGAGAAATGTAATTTTGATGTTAACTCCCAAACCGCTGCGCAGAAGTCAACCAAACTTCACACAATAGTGTATTGTATCACAATCTAGTAGTTACATTTGAAAATTTTGTTCTAGGACATTTTGTTTGAACGCAATCATCAAACTTAATTAAAAAAGTCATTTAAGCCTTTTCACAGTGAGATCTATGCGATATGGCCGAGAAATGTAATTTTGATGTTAACTCCCAAACCGCTGCGCAGAAGTCAACCAAACTTCACCCAATAGTGTATTGTATCACAATCTAGTAGTTACATTTGAAAATTTTGTTCTAGGACATTTTGTTTGAGCGCAATCCTCAAACTTAGGTCAAAAAAGCCATTTAAGCCTTTTCACAGTGAGATCTATGCGATATGGCCGAGAAATGTAATTTTGATGTTAACTCCCAAACCGCTGCGCAGAAGTCAACCAAACTTCACCCATTAGTGTATTGTATCACAATCTAGTAGTTACATGTGGAAATTTGGTTATAGGACATTTGATTTGAGCGCAATCCTCAAACTTAGGTCAAAAAAGCCATTTAAGCCTTTTCACAGTGAGATCTATGCGATATGGCCGAGAAAATGTAATTTTGATGTTAACTCCCAAACCGCTGCGCAGAAGTCAACCAAACTTCACCCAATAGTGTATTGTATCACATTCTAGTAGTTACATTTTAAAATTTCGTTCAAGGACATTTGGTTTGAGCGCAATTATTAAACTTAGGTCAAAAAAGCCATTTAAGCCTTTTCACAGTGAGATCTATGCGATATGGCCGAGAAATGTAATTTTGATGTTAACTCCCAAACCGCTGCGCAGAAGTAAACCAAACTTCACCCATTAGTGTATTGTATCACAATCTAGTAGTTACATGTGGAAATTTGGTTCTAGGACATTTGATTTGAGCGCAATCCTCAAACTTAGGTCAAAAAAGCCATTTAAGCCTTTTCACAGTGAGATCTATGCGATATGGCCGAGAAATGTAATTTTGATGTTAACTCCCAAACCGCTGCGCAGAAGTCAACCAAACTTCACCCAATAGTGTATTGTATCACATTCTAGTAGTTACATTTGAAAATTTCGTTCTAGGACATTTGGTTTGAGCGCAATTATTAAACTTAGGTCAAAAAAGCCATTTAAGCCTTTTCACAGTGAGATCTATGCGATATGGCCGAGAAATGTAATTTTGATGTTAACTCCCAAACCGCTGCGCAGAAGTAAACCAACCTTCACCCATTAGTGTATTGTATCACAATCTAGTAGTTACATGTGGAAATTTGGTTCTAGGACATTTGATTTTAGCGCAATCCTCAAACTTAGGTCAAAAAAGCCATTTAAGCCTTTTCACAGTGAGATCTATGCGATATGGCCGAGAAATGTAATTTTGATGTTAACTCCCAAACCGCTGCGCAGAAGTCAACCAAACTTCACCCAATAGTGTATTGTATCACAATCTAGTAGTTACATTTGAAAATTTTGTTCTAGGAAATTTTGTTTGAGCGCAATCATCAAACTTAATTAAAAAAGTCATTTAAGCCTTTTCACAGTGAGATCTATGCGATATGGCCGAGAAATGTAATTTTGATGTTAACTCCCAAACCGCTGCGCAGAAGTCAACCAAACTTCATCCAATAGTGTATTGTATCACAATCTAGTAGTTACATTTGAAAATTTTGTTCTAGGACATTTTGTTTGAACGCAATCATCAAACTTAATTAAAAAAGTCATTTAAGCCTTTTCACAGTGAGATCTATGCGATATGGCCGAGAAATGTAATTTTGATGTTAACTCCCAAACCGCTGCGCAGAAGTCAACCAAACTTCACCCAATAGTGTATTGTATCACAATCTAGTAGTTACATTTGAAAATTTTGTTTTAGGAAATTTTGTTTGAGCGCAATCATCAAACTTAATTAAAAAAGTCATTTAAGCCTTTTCACAGTGAGATATATGCGATATGGCCGAGAAATGTAATTTTGATGTTCACTCCCAAACCGCTGCGCAGAAGACAACCAAACTTCACCCATTAGTGTATTGTATCACAATCTAGTAGTTACATGTGGAAATTTGGTTATAGGACATTTGATTTGAGCGCAATCCTCAAACTTAGGTCAAAAAAGCCATTTAAGCCTTTTCACAGTGAGATCTATGCGATATGGCCGAGAAATGTAATTTTGATGTTAACTCCCAAACCGCTGCGCAGAAGTCAACCAAACTTCACCCATTAGTGTATTGTATCACAATCTAGTAGTTACATTTGAAAATTTCGTTCTAGGACATTTGGTTTGAACGCAATCTTTAAACTTAGGTCAAAAAAGCCATTTAAGCCTTTTCACAGTGAGATCTATGCGATATGGCCGAGAAATGTAATTTTGATGTTAACTCCCAAACCGCTGCGCAGAAGTCAACCAAACTTCACCCAATAGTGTATTGTATCACAATCTAGTAGTTACATTTGAAAATTTTGTTCTAGGACATTTTGTTTGAACGCAATCATCAAACTTAATTAAAAAAGTCATTTAAGCCTTTTCACAGTGAGATCTATGCGATATGGCCGAGAAATGTAATTTTGATGTTAACTCCCAAACCGCTGCGCAGAAGTCAACCAAACTTCACCCAATAGTGTATTGTATCACAATCTAGTAGTTACATTTGAAAATTTTGTTCTAGGAAATTTTGTTTGAGCGCAATCATCAAACTTAATTAAAAAAGTCATTTAAGCCTTTTCACAGTGAGATCTATGCGATATGGCCGAGAAATGTAATTTTGATGTTAACTCCCAAACCGCTGCGCAGAAGTCAACCAAACTTCACCCAATAGTGTATTGTATCACAATCTAGTAGTTACATTTGAAAATTTTGTTCTAGGAAATTTTGTTTGAGCGCAATCATCAAACTTAATTAAAAAAGTCATTTAAGCCTTTTCACAGTGAGATCTATGCGATATGGCCGAGAAATGTAATTTTGATGTTAACTCCCAAACCGCTGCGCAGAAGTCAACCAAACTTCACCCATTAGTGTATTTTATCACAATCTAGTAGTTACATGTGGAAATTTGGTTCTAGGACATTTGATTTGAGCGCAATCCTCAAACTTAGGTCAAAAAAGCCATTTAAGCCTTTTCACAGTGAGATCTATGCGATATGGCCGAGAAATGTAATTTTGATGTTAACTCCCAAACCGCTGCGCAGAAGTCAACCAAACTTCACCCAATAGTGTATTGTATCACAATCTAGTAGTTACATTTGAAAATTTTGTTCTAGGACATTTTTTTTGAACGCAATCATCAAACTTAATTATAAAAGTCATTTAAGCCTTTTCACAGTGAGATCTATGCGATATGGCCGAGAAATGTAATTTTGATGTTAACTCCCAAACCGCTGCGCAGAAGTCAACCAAACTTCACCCATTAGTGTATTGTATCACAATCTAGTAGTTACATGTGGAAATTTGGTTATAGGACATTTGATTTGAGCGCAATTCTCAAACTTAGGTCAAAAAAGCCATTTAAGCCTTTTCACAGTGAGATCTATGCGATATGGCCGAGAAATGTAATTTTGATGTTAACTCCCAAACCGCTGCGCAGAAGTCAACCAAACTTCACCCAATAGTGTATTGTATCACAATCTAGTAGTTACATTTGAAAATTTTGTTCTAGGAAATTTTGTTTGAGCGCAATCATCAAACTTAATTAAAAAAGTCATTTAAGCCTTTTCACAGTGAGATCTATGCGATATGGCCGAGAAATGTAATTTTGATGTTAACTCCCAAACCGCTGCGCAGAAGTAAACCAAACTTCACCCATTAGTGTATTTTATCACAATCTAGTAGTTACATGTGGAAATTTGGTTCTAGGACATTTGATTTGAGCGAAATCCTCAAACTTAGGTCAAAAAAGCCATTTAAGCCTTTTCACAGTGAGATCTATGCGATATGGCCGAGAAATGTAATTTTGATGTTCACTCCCAAACCGCTGCGCAGAAGTCAACCAAACTTCACCCAATAGTGTATTGTATCACAATCTAGTAGTTACATTTGAAAATTTTGTTCTAGGAAATTTTGTTTGAGCGCAATCATCAAACTTAATTAAAAAAGTCATTTAAGCCTTTTCACAGTGAGATCTATGCGATATGGCCGAGAAATGTAATTTTGATGTTAACTCCAAAACCGCTGCGCAGAAGTCAACCAAACTTCACCCATTAGTGTATTTTATCACAATCTAGTAGTTACATGTGGAAATTTGGTTCTAGGACATTTGATTTGAGCGCAATCCTCAAACTTAATTAAAAAAGTCATTTAAGCCTTTTCACAGTGAGATCTATGCGATATGGCCGAGAAATGTAATTTTGATGTTAACTCCCAAACCGCTGCGCAGAAGTCAACCAAACTTCACCCAATAGTGTATTGTATCACAATCTAGTAGTTACATTTGAAAATTTTGTTCTAGGAAATTTTGTTTGAGCGCAATCATCAAACTTAATTAAAAAAGTCATTTAAGCCTTTTCACAGTGAGATCTATGCGATATGGCCGAGAAATGTAATTTTGATGTTAACTCCCAAACCGCTGCGCAGAAGTCAACCAAACTTCACCCATTAGTGTATTTTATCACAATCTAGTAGTTACATGTGGAAATTTGGTTCTAGGACATTTGATTTGAGCGCAATCCTCAAACTTAGGTCAAAAAAGCCATTTAAGCCTTTTCACAGTGAGATCTATGCGATATGGCCGAGAAATGTAATTTTGATGTTAACTCCCATACCGCTGCGCAGAAGTCAACCAAACTTCACCCAATAGTGTATTGTATCACAATCTAGTAGTTACATTTAAAAATTTTGTTCTAGGACATTTTGTTTGAACGCAATCATCAAACTTAATTAAAAAAGTCATTTAAGCCTTTTCACAGTGAGATCTATGCGATATGGCCGAGAAATGTAATTTTGATGTTAACTCCCAAACCGCTGCGCAGAAGTCAACCAAACTTCACCCATTAGTGTATTGTATCACAATCTAGTAGTTACATGTGGAAATTTGGTTATAGGACATTTGATTTGAGCGCAATTCTCAAACTTAGGTCAAAAAAGCCATTTAAGCCTTTTCACAGTGAGATCTATGCGATATGGCCGAGAAATGTAATATTGATGTTAACTCCCAAACCGCTACGCAGAAGTCAACCAAACTTCACCCAATAGTGTATTGTATCACAATCTAGTAGTTACATTTGAAAATTTTGTTCTAGGAAATTTTGTTTGAGCGCAATCATCAAACTTAATTAAAAAAGTCATTTAAGCCTTTTCACAGTGAGATCTATGCGATATGGCCGAGAAATGTAATTTTGATGTTAACTCCCAAACCGCTGCGCAGAAGTAAACCAAACTTCACCCATTAGTGTATTTTATCACAATCTAGTAGTTACATGTGGAAATTTGGTTCTAGGACATTTGATTTGAGCGAAATCCTCAAACTTAGGTCAAAAAAGCCATTTAAGCCTTTTCACAGTGAGATCTATGCGATATGGCCGAGAAATGTAATTTTGATGTTCACTCCCAAACCGCTGCGCAGAAGTCAACCAAACTTCACCCAATAGTGTATTGTATCACAATCTAGTAGTTACATTTGAAAATTTTGTTCTAGGAAATTTTGTTTGAGCGCAATCATCAAACTTAATTAAAAAAGTCATTTAAGCCTTTTCACAGTGAGATCTATGCGATATGGCCGAGAAATGTAATTTTGATGTTAACTCCAAAACCGCTGCGCAGAAGTCAACCAAACTTCACCCATTAGTGTATTTTATCACAATCTAGTAGTTACATGTGGAAATTTGGTTCTAGGACATTTGATTTGAGCGCAATCCTCAAACTTTGGTAAAAAAAAGCCATTTAAGCCTTTTCACAGTGAGATCTATGCGATATGGCCGAGAAATGTAATTTTGATGTTAACTCCCAAACCGCTGCGCAGAAGTCAACCAAACTTCACCCAATAGTGTATTTTATCACAATCTAGTAGTTACATGTGGAAATTTGGTTCTAGGACATTTGATTTGAGCGCAATCCTCAAACTTAGGTCAAAAAAGCCATTTAAGCCTTTTCACAGTGAGATCTATGCGATATGGCCGAGAAATGTAATTTTGATGTTAACTCCCAAACCGCTGCGCAGAAGTCAACCAAACTTCACCCAATAGTGTATTGTATCACATTCTAGTAGTTACATTTGAAAATTTCGTTCTAGGACATTTGGTTTGAGCGCAATCCTCAAACTTAGGTCAAAAAAGCCATTTAAGCCTTTTCACAGTGAGATCTAAGCGATATGGCCGAGAAATGTAATTTTGATGTTAACTCCCAAACCGCTGCGCAGAAGTCAACCAAACTTCACCCAATAGTGTATTGTATCACAATCTAGTAGTTATATTTGAAAATTTTGTTCTAGGACATTTTGTTTGAACGCAATCATCAAACTTAATTAAAAAAGTCATTTAAGCCTTTTCACAGTGAGATCTATGCGATATGGCCGAGAAATGTAATTTTGATGTTAACTCCCAAACCGCTGCGCAGAAGTCAACCAAACTTCACCCAATAGTGTATTTTATCACAATCTAGTAGTTACCTTTGAAAATTTTGTTCTAGGACATTTTGTTTGAACGCAATCCTCAAACTTAGGTCAAAAAAGCCATTTAAGCCTTTTCACAGTGAGATCTATGCGATATGGCCGAGAAATGTAATTTTGATGTTAACTCCCAAACCGCTGCGCAGAAGTAAACCAAACTTCACCCATTAGTGTATTGTATCACAATCTAGTAGTTACATGTGGAAATTTGGTTCTAGGACATTTGATTTGAGCGCAATCCTCAAACTTAGGTCAAAAAAGCCATTTAAGCCTTTTCACAGTGAGATCTATGCGATATGGCCGAGAAATGTAATTTTGATGTTAACTCCCAAACCGCTGCGCAGAAGTCAACCAAACTTCACCCAATAGTGTATTGTATCACAATCTAGTAGTTACATTTGAAAATTTTGTTCTAGGACATTTTGTTTGAATGCAATTATCAAACTTAATTAAAAAAGTCATTTAAGCCTTTTCACAGTGAGATCTATGCGATATGGCCGAGAAATGTAATTTTGATGTTAACTCCCAAACCGCTGCGCAGAAGTCAACCAAACTTCACCCATTAGTGTATTTTATCACAATCTAGTAGTTACATGTGGAAATTTGGTTCTAGGACATTTGATTTGAGCGCAATCCTCAAACGTAGGTCAAAAAAGCCATTTAAGCCTTTTCACAGTGAGATCTATGCGATATGGCCGAGAAATGTAATTTTGATGTTAACTCCCAAACCGCTGCGCAGAAGTCAACCAAACTTCACCCAATAGTGTATTGTATCACAATCTAGTAGTTACATTTGAAAATTTTGTTCTAGGACATTTTGTTTGAACGCAATCATCAAACTTAATTAAAAAAGTCATTTAAGCCTTTTCACAGTGAGATCTTTGCGATATGGCCGAGAAATGTAATTTTGATGTTAACTCCCAAACCGCTGCGCAGAAGTCAACCAAACTTCACCCAATAGTGTATTGTATCACAATCTAGTAGTTACATTTGAAAATTTTGTTCTAGGAAATTTTGTTTGAGCGCAATCATCAAACTTAATTAAAAAAGTCATTTAAGCCTTTTCACAGTGAGATCTATGCGATATGGCCGAGAAATGTAATTTTGATGTTAACTCCCAAACCGCTGCGCAGAAGTCAACCAAACTTCACCCATTAGTGTATTTTATCACAATCTAGTAGTTACATGTGGAAATTTGGTTCTAGGACATTTGATTTGAGCGCAATCCTCAAACTTAGGTCAAAAAAGCCATTTAAGCCTTTTCACAGTGAGATCTATGCGATATGGCCGAGAAATGTAATTTTGATGTTAACTCCCAAACCGCTGCGCAGAAGTCAACCAAACTTCACCCAATAGTGTATTGTATCACAATCTAGTAGTTACATTTAAAAATTTTGTTCTAGGACATTTTGTTTGAACGCAATCATCAAACTTAATTAAAAAAGTCATTTAAGCCTTTTCACAGTGAGATCTATGCGATATGGCCGAGAAATGTAATTTTGATGTTAACTCCCAAACCGCTGCGCAGAAGTCAACCAAACTTCACCCATTAGTGTATTGTATCACAATCTAGTAGTTACATGTGGAAATTTGGTTATAGGACATTTGATTTGAGCGCAATCCTCAAACTTAGGTCAAAAAAGCCATTTAAGCCTTTTCACAGTGAGATCTATGCGATATGGCCGAGAAATGTAATTTTGATGTTAACTCCCAAACCGCTGCGCAGAAGTCAACCAAACTTCACCCAATAGTGTATTGTATCACAATCTAGTAGTTACATTTGAAAATTTTGTTCTAGGACATTTTGTTTGAACGCAATCATCAAACTTAATTAAAAAAGTCATTTAAGCCTTTTCACAGTGAGATCTATGCGATATGGCCGAGAAATGTAATTTTGATGTTAACTCCCAAACCGCTGCGCAGAAGTCAACCAAACTTCACCCATTAGTGTATTTTATCACAATCTAGTAGTTACATGTGGAAATTTGGTTCTAGGACATTTGATTTGAGCGCAATCCTCAAACTTAGGTCAAAAAAGCCATTTAAGCCTTTTCACAGTGAGATCTATGCGATATGGCCGAGAAATGTAATTTTGATGTTAACTCCCAAACCGCTGCGCAGAAGTCAACCAAACTTCACCCAATAGTGTATTGTATCACAATCTAGTAGTTACATTTAAAAATTTTGTTCTAGGACATTTTGTTTGAACGCAATCATCAAACTTAATTAAAAAAGTCATTTAAGCCTTTTCACAGTGAGATCTATGCGATATGGCCGAGAAATGTAATTTTGATGTTAACTCCCAAACCGCTGCGCAGAAGTCAACCAAACTTCACCCATTAGTGTATTGTATCACAATCTAGTAGTTACATGTGGAAATTTGGTTATAGGACATTTGATTTGAGCGCAATCCTCAAACTTAGGTCAAAAAAGCCATTTAAGCCTTTTCACAGTGAGATCTATGCGATATGGCCGAGAAATGTAATTTTGATGTTAACTCCCAAACCGCTGCGCAGAAGTCAACCAAACTTCACCCAATAGTGTATTGTATCACAATCTAGTAGTTACATTTGAAAATTTTGTTCTAGGAAATTTTGTTTGAGCGCAATCATCAAACTTAATTAAAAAAGTCATTTAAGCCTTTTCACAGTGAGATCTATGCGATATGGCCGAGAAATGTAATTTTTATGTTAACTCCCATACCGCTGCGCAGAAGTCAACCAAACTTCACCCATTAGTGTATTTTATCACAATCTAGTAGTTACATGTGGAAATTTGGTTCTAGGACATTTGATTTGAGCGCAATCCTCAAACTTAGGTCAAAAAAGCCATTTAAGCCTTTTCACAGTGAGATCTATGCGATATGGCCGAGAAATGTAATTTTGATGTTAACTCCCAAACCGCTGCGCAGAAGTCAACCAAACTTCACCCAATAGTGTATTGTATCACATTCTAGTAGTTACATTTGAAAATTTCGTTCTAGGACATTTGGATTGAGCGCAATCCTCAAACTTAGGTCAAAAAAGCCATTTAAGCCTTTTCACAGTGAGATCTATGCGATATGGCCGAGAAATGTAATTTTGATGTTAACTCCCAAACCGCTGCGCAGAAGTCAACCAAACTTCACCCAATAGTGTATTGTATCACATTCTAGTAGTTACATTTGAAAATTTCGTTCTAGGACATTTGGTTTGAGCGCAATCCTCAAACTTAGGTCAAAAAAGCCATTTAAGCCTTTTCACAGTGAGATCTATGCGATATGGCCGAGAAATGTAATTTTGATGTTAACTCCCAAACCGCTGCGCAGAAGTCAACCAAACTTCACCCAATAGTGTATTGTATCACATTCTAGTAGTTACATTTGAAAATTTCGTTCTAGGACATTTGGTTTGAGCGCAATCCTCAAACTTAGGTCAAAAAAGCCATTTAAGCCTTTTCACAGTGAGATCTATGCGATATGGCCAAGAAATGTAATTTTGATGTTAACTCCCAAACCGCTGCGCAGAAGTCAACCAAACTTCACCCAATAGTGTATTGTATCACAATCTAGTAGTTACATTTGAAAATTTTGTTCTAGGACATTTTGTTTGAACGCAATCATCAAACTTAATTAAAAAAGTCATTTAAGCCTTTTCACAGTGAGATCTATGCGATATGGCCGAGAAATGTAATTTTGATGTTAACTCCCAAACCGCTGCGCAGAAGTCAACCAAACTTCACCCAATAGTGTATTGTATCACAATCTAGTAGTTACATTTGAAAATTTTGTTCTAGGACATTTTGTTTGAGCGCAATCCTCAAACTTAGGTCAAAAAAGCCATTTAAGCCTTTTCACAGTGAGATCTATGCGATATGGCCGAGAAATGTAATTTTGATGTTAACTCCCAAACCGCTGCGCAGAAGTCAACCAAACTTCACCCAATAGTGTATTGTATCACAATCTAGTAGTTACATTTGAAAATTTTGTTCTAGGACATTTTGTTTGAACGCAATCATCAAACTTAATTAAAAAAGTCATTTAAGCCTTTTCACAGTGAGATCTATGCGATATGGCCGAGAAATGTAATTTTGATGTTAACTCCCAAACCGCTGCGCAGAAGTCAACCAAACTTCACCCAATAGTGTATTGTATCACAATCTAGTAGTTACATTTGAAAATTTTGTTCTAGGAAATTTTGTTTGAGCGCAATCATCAAACTTAATTAAAAAAGTCATTTAAGCCTTTTCACAGTGAGATCTATGCGATATGGCCGAGAAATGTAATTTTGATGTTAACTCCCAAACCGCTGCGCAGAAGTCAACCAAACTTCACCCAATAGTGTATTGTATCACAATCTAGTAGTTACCTTTGAAAATTTTGTTCTAGGACATTTTGTTTGAACGCAATCCTCAAACTTAGGTCAAAAAAGCCATTTAAGCCTTTTTACAGTGAGATCTATGCGATATGGCCGAGAAATGTAATTTTGATGTTAACTCCCAAACCGCTGCGCAGAAGTCAACCAAACTTCACCCAATAGTGTATTGTATCACAATCTAGTAGTTACATTTGAAAATTTCGTTCTAGGACATTTTGTTTGAACGCAATCATCAAACTTAATTAAAAAAGTCATTTAAGCCTTTTCACAGTGAGATCTATGCGATATGGCCGAGAAATGTAATTTTGATGTTAACTCCCAAACCGCTGCGCAGAAGTCAACCAAACTTCACCCATTAGTGTATTGTATCACAATCTAGTAGTTACATGTGGAAATTTGGTTATAGGACATTTGATTTGAGCGCAATCCTCAAACTTAGGTCAAAAAAGCCATTTAAGCCTTTTCACAGTGAGATCTATGCGATATGGCCGAGAAATGTAATTTTGATGTTAACTCCCAAACCGCTGCGCAGAAGTCAACCAAACTTCACCCAATAGTGTATTGTATCACAATCTAGTAGTTACATTTGAAAATTTTGTTCTAGGACATTTTGTTTGAGCGCAATCCTCAAACTTAGGTCAAAAAAGCCATTTAAGCCTTTTCACAGTGAGATCTATGCGATATGGCCGAGAAATGTAATTTTGATGTTAACTCCCAAACCGCTGCGCAGAAGTCAACCAAACTTCACCCAATAGTGTATTGTATCACAATCTAGTAGTTACATTTGAAAATTTTGTTCTAGGAAATTTTGTTTGAGCGCAATCATCAAACTTAATTAAAAAAGTCATTTAAGCCTTTTCACAGTGAGATCTATGCGATATGGCCGAGAAATGTAATTTTGATGTTAACTCCCAAACCGCTGCGCAGAAGTCAACCAAACTTCACCCATTAGTGTATTTTATCACAATCTAGTAGTTACATGTGGAAATTTGGTTCTAGGACATTTGATTTGAGCGCAATCCTCAAACTTAGGTCAAAAAAGCCATTTAAGCCTTTTCACAGTGAGATCTATGCGATATGGCCGAGAAATGTAATTTTGATGTTAACTCCCAAACCGCTGCGCAGAAGTCAACCAAACTTCACCCAATAGTGTATTGTATCACAATCTAGTAGTTACATTTAAAAATTTTGTTCTAGGACATTTTGTTTGAACGCAATCATCAAACTTAATTAAAAAAGTCATTTAAGCCTTTTCACAGTGAGATCTATGCGATATGGCCGAGAAATGTAATTTTGATGTTAACTCCCAAACCGCTGCGCAGAAGTCAACCAAACTTCACCCATTAGTGTATTGTATCACAATCTAGTAGTTACATGTGGAAATTTGGTTATAGGACATTTGATTTGAGCGCAATCCTCAAACTTAGGTCAAAAAAGCCATTTAAGCCTTTTCACAGTGAGATCTATGCGATATGGCCGAGAAATGTAATTTTGATGTTAACTCCCAAACCGCTGCGCAGAAGTCAACCAAACTTCACCCAATAGTGTATTGTATCACAATCTAGTAGTTACATTTGAAAATTTTGTTCTAGGAAATTTTGTTTGAGCGCAATCATCAAACTTAATTAAAAAAGTCATTTAAGCCTTTTCACAGTGAGATCTATGCGATATGGCCGAGAAATGTAATTTTGATGTTAACTCCCAAACCGCTGCGCAGAAGTCAACCAAACTTCACCCATTAGTGTATTTTATCACAATCTAGTAGTTACATGTGGAAATTTGGTTCTAGGACATTTGATTTGAGCGCAATCCTCAAACTTAGGTCAAAAAAGCCATTTAAGCCTTTTCACAGTGAGATCTATGCGATATGGCCGAGAAATGTAATTTTGATGTTAACTCCCAAACCGCTGCGCAGAAGTCAACCAAACTTCACCCAATAGTGTATTGTATCACAATCTAGTAGTTACATTTAAAAATTTTGTTCTAGGACATTTTGTTTGAACGCAATCATCAAACTTAATTAAAAAAGTCATTTAAGCCTTTTCACAGTGAGATCTATGCGATATGGCCGAGAAATGTAATTTTGATGTTAACTCCCAAACCGCTGCGCAGAAGTCAACCAAACTTCACCCATTAGTGTATTGTATCACAATCTAGTAGTTACATGTGGAAATTTGGTTATAGGACATTTGATTTGAGCGCAATCCTCAAACTTAGGTCAAAAAAGCCATTTAAGCCTTTTCACAGTGAGATCTATGCGATATGGCCGAGAAATGTAATTTTGATGTTAACTCCCAAACCGCTGCGCAGAAGTCAACCAAACTTCACCCAATAGTGTATTGTATCACAATCTAGTAGTTACATTTGAAAATTTTGTTCTAGGAAATTTTGTTTGAGCGCAATCATCAAACTTAATTAAAAAAGTCATTTAAGCCTTTTCACAGTGAGATCTATGCGATATGGCCGAGAAATGTAATTTTTATGTTAACTCCCATACCGCTGCGCAGAAGTCAACCAAACTTCACCCATTAGTGTATTTTATCACAATCTAGTAGTTACATGTGGAAATTTGGTTCTAGGACATTTGATTTGAGCGCAATCCTCAAACTTAGGTCAAAAAAGCCATTTAAGCCTTTTCACAGTGAGATCTATGCGATATGGCCGAGAAATGTAATTTTGATGTTAACTCCCAAACCGCTGCGCAGAAGTCAACCAAACTTCACCCAATAGTGTATTGTATCACATTCTAGTAGTTACATTTGAAAATTTCGTTCTAGGACATTTGGTTTGAGCGCAATCCTCAAACTTAGGTCAAAAAAGCCATTTAAGCCTTTTCACAGTGAGATCTATGCGATATGGCCGAGAAATGTAATTTTGATGTTAACTCCCAAACCGCTGCGCAGAAGTCAACCAAACTTCACCCAATAGTGTATTGTATCACAATCTAGTAGTTACATTTAAAAATTTTGTTCTAGGACATTTTGTTTGAACGCAATCATCAAACTTAATTAAAAAAGTCATTTAAGCCTTTTCACAGTGAGATCTATGCGATATGGCCGAGAAATGTAATTTTGATGTTAACTCCCAAACCGCTGCGCAGAAGTCAACCAAACTTCACCCATTAGTGTATTGTATCACAATCTAGTAGTTACATGTGGAAATTTGGTTATAGGACATTTGATTTGAGCGCAATCCTCAAACTTAGGTCAAAAAAGCCATTTAAGCCTTTTCACAGTGAGATCTATGCGATATGGCCGAGAAATGTAATTTTGATGTTAACTCCCAAACCGCTGCGCAGAAGTCAACCAAACTTCACCCAATAGTGTATTGTATCACAATCTAGTAGTTACATTTGAAAATTTTGTTCTAGGAAATTTTGTTTGAGCGCAATCATCAAACTTAATTAAAAAAGTCATTTAAGCCTTTTCACAGTGAGATCTATGCGATATGGCCGAGAAATGTAATTTTGATGTTAACTCCCAAACCGCTGCGCAGAAGTCAACCAAACTTCACCCATTAGTGTATTTTATCACAATCTAGTAGTTACATGTGGAAATTTGGTTCTAGGACATTTGATTTGAGCGCAATCCTCAAACTTAGGTCAAAAAAGCCATTTAAGCCTTTTCACAGTGAGATCTATGCGATATGGCCGAGAAATGTAATTTTGATGTTAACTCCCAAACCGCTGCGCAGAAGTCAACCAAACTTCACCCAATAGTGTATTGTATCACATTCTAGTAGTTACATTTGAAAATTTTGTTCTAGGACATTTTGTTTGAACGCAATCATCAAACTTAATTAAAAAAGTCATTTAAGCCTTTTCACAGTGAGATCTATGCGATATGGCCGAGAAATGTAATTTTGATGTTAACTCCCAAACCGCTGCGCAGAAGTCAACCAAACTTCACCCAATAGTGTATTGTATCACAATCTAGTAGTTACATTTGAAAATTTTGTTCTAGGAAATTTTGTTTGAGCGCAATCATCAAACTTAATTAAAAAAGTCATTTAAGCCTTTTCACAGTGAGATCTATGCGATATGGCCGAGAAATGTAATTTTGATGTTAACTCCCAAACCGCTGCGCAGAAGTCAACCAAACTTCACCCATTAGTGTATTTTATCACAATCTAGTAGTTACATGTGGAAATTTGGTTCTAGGACATTTGATTTGAGCGCAATCCTCAAACTTAGGTCAAAAAAGCCATTTAAGCCTTTTCACAGTGAGATCTATGCGATATGGCCGAGAAATGTAATTTTGATGTTAACTCCCAAACCGCTGCGCAGAAGTCAACCAAACTTCACCCAATAGTGTATTGTATCACAATCTAGTAGTTACATTTAAAAATTTTGTTCTAGGACATTTTGTTTGAACGCAATCATCAAACTTAATTAAAAAAGTCATTTAAGCCTTTTCACAGTGAGATCTATGCGATATGGCCGAGAAATGTAATTTTGATGTTAACTCCCAAACCGCTGCGCAGAAGTCAACCAAACTTCACCCATTAGTGTATTGTATCACAATCTAGTAGTTACATGTGGAAATTTGGTTATAGGACATTTGATTTGAGCGCAATCCTCAAACTTAGGTCAAAAAAGCCATTTAAGCCTTTTCACAGTGAGATCTATGCGATATGGCCGAGAAATGTAATTTTGATGTTAACTCCCAAACCGCTGCGCAGAAGTCAACCAAACTTCACCCAATAGTGTATTGTATCACAATCTAGTAGTTACATTTGAAAATTTTGTTCTAGGAAATTTTGTTTGAGCGCAATCATCAAACTTAATTAAAAAAGTCATTTAAGCCTTTTCACAGTGAGATCTATGCGATATGGCCGAGAAATGTAATTTTTATGTTAACTCCCAAACCGCTGCGCAGAAGTCAACCAAACTTCACCCATTAGTGTATTTTATCACAATCTAGTAGTTACATGTGGAAATTTGGTTCTAGGACATTTGATTTGAGCGCAATCCTCAAACTTAGGTCAAAAAAGCCATTTAAGCCTTTTCACAGTGAGATCTATGCGATATGGCCGAGAAATGTAATTTTGATGTTAACTCCCAAACCGCTGCGCAGAAGTCAACCAAACTTCACCCAATAGTGTATTGTATCACATTCTAGTAGTTACATTTGAAAATTTTGTTCTAGGACATTTGGTTTGAGCGCAATCCTCAAACTTAGGTCAAAAAAGCCATTTAAGCCTTTTCACAGTGAGATCTATGCGATATGGCCGAGAAATGTAATTTTGATGTTAACTCCCAAACCGCTGCGCAGAAGTCAACCAAACTTCACCCAATAGTGTATTGTATCACATTCTAGTAGTTACATTTGAAAATTTCGTTCTAGGACATTTGGTTTGAGCGCAATCCTCAAACTTAGGTCAAAAAAGCCATTTAAGCCTTTTCACAGTGAGATCTATGCGATATGGCCGAGAAATGTAATTTTGATGTTAACTCCCAAACCGCTGCGCAGAAGTCAACCAAACTTCACCCAATAGTGTATTGTATCACAATCTAGTAGTTACATTTGAAAATTTTGTTCTAGGACATTTTGTTTGAACGCAATCATCAAACTTAATTAAAAAAGTCATTTAAGCCTTTTCACAGTGAGATCTATGCGATATGGCCGAGAAATGTAATTTTGATGTTAACTCCCAAACCGCTGCGCAGAAGTCATCCAAACTTCACCCAATAGTGTATTGTATCACAATCTAGTAGTTACATTTGAAAATTTTGTTCTAGGACATTTTGTTTGAGCGCAATCCTCAAACTTAGGTCAAAAAAGCCATTTAAGCCTTTTCACAGTGAGATCTATGCGATATGGCCGAGAAATGTAATTTTGATGTTAACTCCCAAACCGCTGCGCAGAAGTCAACCAAACTTCACCCAATAGTGTATTGTATCACAATCTAGTAGTTACATTTGAAAATTTTGTTCTAGGACATTTTGTTTGAACGCAATCATCAAACTTAATTAAAAAAGTCATTTAAGCCTTTTCACAGTGAGATCTATGCGATATGGCCGAGAAATGTAATTTTGATGTTAACTCCCAAACCGCTGCGCAGAAGTCAACCAAACTTCACCCAATAGTGTATTGTATCACAATCTAGTAGTTACATTTGAAAATTTTGTTCTAGGACATTTTGTTTGAGCGCAATCCTCAAACTTAGGTCAAAAAAGCCATTTAAGCCTTTTCACAGTGAGATCTATGCGATATGGCCGAGAAATGTAATTTTGATGTTAACTCCCAAACCGCTGCGCAGAAGTCAACCAAACTTCACCCAATAGTGTATTGTATCACAATCTAGTAGTTATATTTGAAAATTTTGTTCTAGGACATTTTGTTTGAACGCAATCATCAAACTTAATTAAAAAAGTCATTTAAGCCTTTTCACAGTGAGATCTATGCGATATGGCCGAGAAATGTAATTTTGATGTTAACTCCCAAACCGCTGCGCAGAAGTCAACCAAACTTCCCCCAATAGTGTATTGTATCACAATCTAGTAGTTACATTTGAAAATTTTGTTCTAGGAAATTTTGTTTGAGCGCAATCATCAAACTTAATTAAAAAAGTCATTTAAGCCTTTTCACAGTGAGATCTATGCGATATGGCCGAGAAATGTAATTTTGATGTTAACTCCCAAACCGCTGCGCAGAAGTCAACCAAACTTCACCCAATAGTGTATTGTATCACAATCTAGTAGTTACATTTAAAAATTTTGTTCTAGGACATTTTGTTTGAACGCAATCATCAAACTTAATTAAAAAAGTCATTTAAGCCTTTTCACAGTGAGATCTATGCGATATGGCCGAGAAATGTAATTTTGATGTTAACTCCCAAACCGCTGCGCAGAAGTCAACCAAACTTCACCCATTAGTGTATTGTATCACAATCTAGTAGTTACATGTGGAAATTTGGTTATAGGACATTTGATTTGAGCGCAATCCTCAAACTTAGGTCAAAAAAGCCATTTAAGCCTTTTCACAGTGAGATCTATGCGATATGGCCGAGAAATGTAATTTTGATGTTAACTCCCAAACCGCTGCGCAGAAGTCAACCAAACTTCACCCAATAGTGTATTGTATCACAATCTAGTAGTTACATTTGAAAATTTTGTTCTAGGAAATTTTGTTTGAGCGCAATCATCAAACTTAATTAAAAAAGTCATTTAAGCCTTTTCACAGTGAGATCTATGCGATATGGCCGAGAAATGTAATTTTGATGTTAACTCCCAAACCGCTGCGCAGAAGTCAACCAAACTTCACCCATTAGTGTATTTTATCACAATCTAGTAGTTACATGTGGAAATTTGGTTCTAGGACATTTGATTTGAGCGCAATCCTCAAACTTAGGTCAAAAAAGCCATTTAAGCCTTTTCACAGTGAGATCTATGCGATATGGCCGAGAAATGTAATTTTGATGTTAACTCCCAAACCGCTGTGCAGAAGTCAACCAAACTTCACCCAATAGTGTATTGTATCACAATCTAGTAGTTACATTTGAAAATTTTGTTCTAGGACATTTTGTTTGAACGCAATCATCAAACTTAATTAAAAAAGTCATTTAAGCCTTTTCACAGTGAGATCTATGCGATATGGCCGAGAAATGTAATTTTGATGTTAACTCCCAAACCGCTGCGCAGAAGTCAACCAAACTTCACCCAATAGTGTATTGTATCACAATCTAGTAGTTACATTTGAAAATTTTGTTCTAGGACATTTTGTTTGAACGCAATCATCAAACTTAATTAAAAAAGTCATTTAAGCCTTTTCACAGTGAGATCTATGCGATATGGCCGAGAAATGTAATTTTGATGTTAACTCCCAAACCGCTGCGCAGAAGTCAACCAAACTTCACCCAATAGTGTATTGTATCACAATCTAGTAGTTACATTTGAAAATTTTGTTCTAGGAAATTTTGTTTGAGCGCAATCATCAAACTTAATTAAAAAAGTCATTTAAGCCTTTTCACAGTGAGATCTATGCGATATGGCCGAGAAATGTAATTTTGATGTTAACTCCCAAACCGCTGCGCAGAAGTCAACCAAACTTCACCCAATAGTGTATTGTATCACAATCTAGTAGTTACCTTTGAAAATTTTGTTCTAGGACATTTTGTTTGAACGCAATCCTCAAACTTAGGTCAAAAAAGCCATTTAAGCCTTTTTACAGTGAGATCTATGCGATATGGCCGAGAAATGTAATTTTGATGTTAACTCCCAAACCGCTGCGCAGAAGTCAACCAAACTTCACCCAATAGTGTATTGTATCACAATCTAGTAGTTACATTTGAAAATTTCGTTCTAGGACATTTTGTTTGAACGCAATCATCAAACTTAATTAAAAAAGTCATTTAAGCCTTTTCACAGTGAGATCTATGCGATATGGCCGAGAAATGTAATTTTGATGTTAACTCCCAAACCGCTGCGCAGAAGTCAACCAAACTTCACCCATTAGTGTATTGTATCACAATCTAGTAGTTACATGTGGAAATTTGGTTATAGGACATTTGATTTGAGCGCAATCCTCAAACTTAGGTCAAAAAAGCCATTTAAGCCTTTTCACAGTGAGATCTATGCGATATGGCCGAGAAATGTAATTTTGATGTTAACTCCCAAACCGCTGCGCAGAAGTCAACCAAACTTCACCCAATAGTGTATTGTATCACAATCTAGTAGTTACATTTGAAAATTTTGTTCTAGGACATTTTGTTTGAGCGCAATCCTCAAACTTAGGTCAAAAAAGCCATTTAAGCCTTTTCACAGTGAGATCTATGCGATATGGCCGAGAAATGTAATTTTGATGTTAACTCCCAAACCGCTGCGCAGAAGTCAACCAAACTTCACCCAATAGTGTATTGTATCACAATCTAGTAGTTACATTTGAAAATTTTGTTCTAGGACATTTTGTTTGAACGCAATCATCAAACTTAATTAAAAAAGTCATTTAAGCCTTTTCACAGTGAGATCTATGCGATATGGCCGAGAAATGTAATTTTGATGTTAACTCCCAAACCGCTGCGCAGAAGTCAACCAAACTTCACCCAATAGTGTATTGTATCACAATCTAGTAGTTACATTTGAAAATTTTGTTCTAGGAAATTTTGTTTGAGCGCAATCATCAAACTTAATTAAAAAAGTCATTTAAGCCTTTTCACAGTGAGATCTATGCGATATGGCCGAGAAATGTAATTTTGATGTTAACTCCCAAACCGCTGCGCAGAAGTCAACCAAACTTCACCCATTAGTGTATTTTATCACAATCTAGTAGTTACATGTGGAAATTTGGTTCTAGGACATTTGATTTGAGCGCAATCCTCAAACTTAGGTCAAAAAAGCCATTTAAGCCTTTTCACAGTGAGATCTATGCGATATGGCCGAGAAATGTAATTTTGATGTTAACTCCCAAACCGCTGCGCAGAAGTCAACCAAACTTCACCCAATAGTGTATTGTATCACAATCTAGTAGTTACATTTAAAAATTTTGTTCTAGGACATTTTGTTTGAACGCAATCATCAAACTTAATTAAAAAAGTCATTTAAGCCTTTTCACAGTGAGATCTATGCGATATGGCCGAGAAATGTAATTTTGATGTTAACTCCCAAACCGCTGCGCAGAAGTCAACCAAACTTCACCCATTAGTGTATTGTATCACAATCTAGTAGTTACATGTGGAAATTTGGTTATAGGACATTTGATTTGAGCGCAATCCTCAAACTTAGGTCAAAAAAGCCATTTAAGCCTTTTCACAGTGAGATCTATGCGATATGGCCGAGAAATGTAATTTTGATGTTAACTCCCAAACCGCTGCGCAGAAGTCAACCAAACTTCACCCAATAGTGTATTGTATCACAATCTAGTAGTTACATTTGAAAATTTTGTTCTAGGAAATTTTGTTTGAGCGCAATCATCAAACTTAATTAAAAAAGTCATTTAAGCCTTTTCACAGTGAGATCTATGCGATATGGCCGAGAAATGTAATTTTGATGTTAACTCCCAAACCGCTGCGCAGAAGTCAACCAAACTTCACCCAATAGTGTATTGTATCACAATCTAGTAGTTACATTTGAAAATTTTGTTCTAGGACATTTTGTTTGAACGCAATCATCAAACTTAATTAAAAAAGTCATTTAAGCCTTTTCACAGTGAGATCTATGCGATATGGCCGAGAAATGTAATTTTGATGTTAACTCCCAAACCGCTGCGCAGAAGTCAACCAAACTTCACCCAATAGTGTATTGTATCACAATCTAGTAGTTACATTTGAAAATTTTGTTCTAGGACATTTTGTTTGAGCGCAATCCTCAAACTTAGGTCAAAAAAGCCATTTAAGCCTTTTCACAGTGAGATCTATGCGATATGGCCGAGAAATGTAATTTTGATGTTAACTCCCAAACCGCTGCGCAGAAGTCAACCAAACTTCACCCAATAGTGTATTGTATCACAATCTAGTAGTTACATTTGAAAATTTTGTTCTAGGACATTTTGTTTGAACGCAATCATCAAACTTAATTAAAAAAGTCATTTAAGCCTTTTCACAGTGAGATCTATGCGATATGGCCGAGAAATGTAATTTTGATGTTAACTCCCAAACCGCTGCGCAGAAGTCAACCAAACTTCACCCAATAGTGTATTGTATCACAATCTAGTAGTTACATTTGAAAATTTTGTTCTAGGAAATTTTGTTTGAGCGCAATCATCAAACTTAATTAAAAAAGTCATTTAAGCCTTTTCACAGTGAGATCTATGCGATATGGCCGAGAAATGTAATTTTTATGTTAACTCCCAAACCGCTGCGCAGAAGTCAACCAAACTTCACCCAATAGTGTATTGTATCACATTCTAGTAGTTACATTTGAAAATTTTGTTCTAGGACATTTTGTTTGAGCGCAGTCCTCAAACTTAGGTCAAAAAAGCCATTTAAGCCTTTTCACAGTGAGATCTATGCGATATGGCCGAGAAATGTAATTTTGATGTTAACTCCCAAACCGCTGCGCAGAAGTCAACCAAACTTCACCCAATAGTGTATTGTATCACAATCTAGTAGTTACATTTGAAAATTTTGTTCTAGGACATTTTGTTTGAACGCAATCATCAAACTTAATTAAAAAAGTCATTTAAGCCTTTTCACAGTGAGATCTATGCGATATGGCCGAGAAATGTAATTTTGATGTTAACTCCCAAACCGCTGCGCAGAAGTCAACCAAACTTCCCCCAATAGTGTATTGTATCACAATCTAGTAGTTACATTTGAAAATTTTGTTCTAGGAAATTTTGTTTGAGCGCAATCATCAAACTTAATTAAAAAAGTCATTTAAGCCTTTTCACAGTGAGATCTATGCGATATGGCCGAGAAATGTAATTTTGATGTTAACTCCCAAACCGCTGCGCAGAAGTCAACCAAACTTCACCCAATAGTGTATTGTATCACAATCTAGTAGTTACATTTAAAAATTTTGTTCTAGGACATTTTGTTTGAACGCAATCATCAAACTTAATTAAAAAAGTCATTTAAGCCTTTTCACAGTGAGATCTATGCGATATGGCCGAGAAATGTAATTTTGATGTTAACTCCCAAACCGCTGCGCAGAAGTCAACCAAACTTCACCCATTAGTGTATTGTATCACAATCTAGTAGTTACATTTGAAAATTTTGTTCTAGGACATTTTGTTTGAGCGCAATCCTCAAACTTAGGTCAAAAAAGCCATTTAAGCCTTTTCACAGTGAGATCTATGCGATATGGCCGAGAAATGTAATTTTGATGTTAACTCCCAAACCGCTGCGCAGAAGTCAACCAAACTTCACCCAATAGTGTATTGTATCACAATCTAGTAGTTACATTTGAAAATTTTGTTCTAGGACATTTTGTTTGAACGCAATCATCAAACTTAATTAAAAAAGTCATTTAAGCCTTTTCACAGTGAGATCTATGCGATATGGCCGAGAAATGTAATTTTGATGTTAACTCCCAAACCGCTGCGCAGAAGTCAACCAAACTTCACCCAATAGTGTATTGTATCACAATCTAGTAGTTACATTTGAAAATTTTGTTCTAGGACATTTTGTTTGAGCGCAATCCTCAAACTTAGGTCAAAAAAGCCATTTAAGCCTTTTCACAGTGAGATCTATGCGATATGGCCGAGAAATGTAATTTTGATGTTAACTCCCAAACCGCTGCGCAGAAGTCAACCAAACTTCACCCAATAGTGTATTGTATCACAATCTAGTAGTTACATTTGAAAATTTTGTTCTAGGACATTTTGTTTGAACGCAATCATCAAACTTAATTAAAAAAGTCATTTAAGCCTTTTCACAGTGAGATCTATGCGATATGGCCGAGAAATGTAATTTTGATGTTAACTCCCAAACCGCTGCGCAGAAATCAACCAAACTTCCCCCAATAGTGTATTGTATCACAATCTAGTAGTTACATTTGAAAATTTTGTTCTAGGAAATTTTGTTTGAGCGCAATCATCAAACTTAATTAAAAAAGTCATTTAAGCCTTTTCACAGTGAGATCTATGCGATATGGCCGAGAAATGTAATTTTGATGTTAACTCCCAAACCGCTGCGCAGAAGTCAACCAAACTTCACCCAATAGTGTATTGTATCACAATCTAGTAGTTACATTTAAAAATTTTGTTCTAGGACATTTTGTTTGAACGCAATCATCAAACTTAATTAAAAAAGTCATTTAAGCCTTTTCACAGTGAGATCTATGCGATATGGCCGAGAAATGTAATTTTGATGTTAACTCCCAAACCGCTGCGCAGAAGTCAACCAAACTTCACCCATTAGTGTATTGTATCACAATCTAGTAGTTACATGTGGAAATTTGGTTATAGGACATTTGATTTGAGCGCAATCCTCAAACTTAGGTCAAAAAAGCCATTTAAGCCTTTTCACAGTGAGATCTATGCGATATGGCCGAGAAATGTAATTTTGATGTTAACTCCCAAACCGCTGCGCAGAAGTCAACCAAACTTCACCCAATAGTGTATTGTATCACAATCTAGTAGTTACATTTGAAAATTTTGTTCTAGGAAATTTTGTTTGAGCGCAATCATCAAACTTAATTAAAAAAGTCATTTAAGCCTTTTCACAGTGAGATCTATGCGATATGGCCGAGAAATGTAATTTTGATGGTAACTCCCAAACCGCTGCGCAGAAGTCAACCAATCTTCACCCATTAGTGTATTTTATCACAATCTAGTAGTTACATGTGGAAATTTGGTTCTAGGACATTTGATTTGAGCGCAATCCTCAAACTTAGGTCAAAAAAGCCATTTAAGCCTTTTCACAGTGAGATCTATGCGATATGGCCGAGAAATGTAATTTTGATGTTAACTCCCAAACCGCTGCGCAGAAGTCAACCAAACTTCACCCAATAGTGTATTGTATCACATTCTAGTAGTTACATTTGAAAATTTCGTTCTAGGACATTTGGTTTGAGCGCAATCCTCAAACTTAGGTCAAAAAAGCCATTTAAGCCTTTTCGCAGTGAGATCTATGCGATATGGCCGAGAAATGTAATTTTGATGTTAACTCCCAAACCGCTGCGCAGAAGTCAACCAAACTTCACCCAATAGTGTATTGTATCACAATCTAGTAGTTACATTTGAAAATTTTGTTCTAGGACATTTTGTTTGAACGCAATCATCAAACTTAATTAAAAAAGTCATTTAAGCCTTTTCACAGTGAGATCTATGCGATATGGCCGAGAAATGTAATTTTGATGTTAACTCCCAAACCGCTGCGCAGAAGTCAACCAAACTTCACCCAATAGTGTATTGTATCACAATCTAGTAGTTACATTTGAAAATTTTGTTCTAGGACATTTTGTTTGAGCGCAATCCTCAAACTTAGGTCAAAAAAGCCATTTAAGCCTTTTCACAGTGAGATCTATGCGATATGGCCGAGAAATGTAATTTTGATGTTAACTCCCAAACCGCTGCGCAGAAGTCAACCAAACTTCACCCAATAGTGTATTGTATCACAATCTAGTAGTTACATTTGAAAATTTTGTTCTAGGACATTTTGTTTGAACGCAATCATCAAACTTAATTAAAAAAGTCATTTAAGCCTTTTCACAGTGAGATCTATGCGATATGGCCGAGAAATGTAATTTTGATGTTAACTCCCAAACCGCTGCGCAGAAGTCAACCAAACTTCACCCAATAGTGTATTGTATCACAATCTAGTAGTTACATTTGAAAATTTTGTTCTAGGAAATTTTGTTTGAGCGCAATCATCAAACTTAATTAAAAAAGTCATTTAAGCCTTTTCACAGTGAGATCTATGCGATATGGCCGAGAAATGTAATTTTTATGTTAACTCCCAAACCGCTGCGCAGAAGTCAACCAAACTTCACCCATTAGTGTATTTTATCACAATCTAGTAGTTACATGTGGAAATTTGGTTCTAGGACATTTGATTTGAGCGCAATCCTCAAACTTAGGTCAAAAAAGCCATTTAAGCCTTTTCACAGTGAGATCTATGCGATATGGCCGAGAAATGTAATTTTGATGTTAACTCCCAAACCGCTGCGCAGAAGTCAACCAAACTTCACCCAATAGTGTATTGTATCACATTCTAGTAGTTACATTTGAAAATTTTGTTCTAGGACATTTGGTTTGAGCGCAATCCTCAAACTTAGGTCAAAAAAGCCATTTAAGCCTTTTCACAGTGAGATCTATGCGATATGGCCGAGAAATGTAATTTTGATGTTAACTCCCAAACCGCTGCGCAGAAGTCAACCAAACTTCACCCAATAGTGTATTGTATCACATTCTAGTAGTTACATTTGAAAATTTCGTTCTAGGACATTTGGTTTGAGCGCAATCCTCAAACTTAGGTCAAAAAAGCCATTTAAGCCTTTTCACAGTGAGATCTATGCGATATGGCCGAGAAATGTAATTTTGATGTTAACTCCCAAACCGCTGCGCAGAAGTCAACCAAACTTCACCCAATAGTGTATTGTATCACAATCTAGTAGTTACATTTGAAAATTTTGTTCTAGGACATTTTGTTTGAACGCAATCATCAAACTTAATTAAAAAAGTCATTTAAGCCTTTTCACAGTGAGATCTATGCGATATGGCCGAGAAATGTAATTTTGATGTTAACTCCCAAACCGCTGCGCAGAAGTCATCCAAACTTCACCCAATAGTGTATTGTATCACAATCTAGTAGTTACATTTGAAAATTTTGTTCTAGGACATTTTGTTTGAGCGCAATCCTCAAACTTAGGTCAAAAAAGCCATTTAAGCCTTTTCACAGTGAGATCTATGCGATATGGCCGAGAAATGTAATTTTGATGTTAACTCCCAAACCGCTGCGCAGAAGTCAACCAAACTTCACCCAATAGTGTATTGTATCACAATCTAGTAGTTACATTTGAAAATTTTGTTCTAGGACATTTTGTTTGAACGCAATCATCAAACTTAATTAAAAAAGTCATTTAAGCCTTTTCACAGTGAGATCTATGCGATATGGCCGAGAAATGTAATTTTGATGTTAACTCCCAAACCGCTGCGCAGAAGTCAACCAAACTTCACCCAATAGTGTATTGTATCACAATCTAGTAGTTACATTTGAAAATTTTGTTCTAGGACATTTTGTTTGAGCGCAATCCTCAAACTTAGGTCAAAAAAGCCATTTAAGCCTTTTCACAGTGAGATCTATGCGATATGGCCGAGAAATGTAATTTTGATGTTAACTCCCAAACCGCTGCGCAGAAGTCAACCAAACTTCACCCAATAGTGTATTGTATCACAATCTAGTAGTTACATTTGAAAATTTTGTTCTAGGACATTTTGTTTGAACGCAATCATCAAACTTAATTAAAAAAGTCATTTAAGCCTTTTCACAGTGAGATCTATGCGATATGGCCGAGAAATGTAATTTTGATGTTAACTCCCAAACCGCTGCGCAGAAGTCAACCAAACTTCCCCCAATAGTGTATTGTATCACAATCTAGTAGTTACATTTGAAAATTTTGTTCTAGGAAATTTTGTTTGAGCGCAATCATCAAACTTAATTAAAAAAGTCATTTAAGCCTTTTCACAGTGAGATCTATGCGATATGGCCGAGAAATGTAATTTTGATGTTAACTCCCAAACCGCTGCGCAGAAGTCAACCAAACTTCACCCAATAGTGTATTGTATCACAATCTAGTAGTTACATTTAAAAATTTTGTTCTAGGACATTTTGTTTGAACGCAATCATCAAACTTAATTAAAAAAGTCATTTAAGCCTTTTCACAGTGAGATCTATGCGATATGGCCGAGAAATGTAATTTTGATGTTAACTCCCAAACCGCTGCGCAGAAGTCAACCAAACTTCACCCATTAGTGTATTGTATCACAATCTAGTAGTTACATGTGGAAATTTGGTTATAGGACATTTGATTTGAGCGCAATCCTCAAACTTAGGTCAAAAAAGCCATTTAAGCCTTTTCACAGTGAGATCTATGCGATATGGCCGAGAAATGTAATTTTGATGTTAACTCCCAAACCGCTGCGCAGAAGTCAACCAAACTTCACCCAATAGTGTATTGTATCACAATCTAGTAGTTACATTTGAAAATTTTGTTCTAGGAAATTTTGTTTGAGCGCAATCATCAAACTTAATTAAAAAAGTCATTTAAGCCTTTTCACAGTGAGATCTATGCGATATGGCCGAGAAATGTAATTTTGATGTTAACTCCCAAACCGCTGCGCAGAAGTCAACCAAACTTCACCCATTAGTGTATTTTATCACAATCTAGTAGTTACATGTGGAAATTTGGTTCTAGGACATTTGATTTGAGCGCAATCCTCAAACTTAGGTCAAAAAAGCCATTTAAGCCTTTTCACAGTGAGATCTATGCGATATGGCCGAGAAATGTAATTTTGATGTTAACTCCCAAACCGCTGCGCAGAAGTCAACCAAACTTCACCCAATAGTGTATTGTATCACAATCTAGTAGTTACATTTGAAAATTTTGTTCTAGGACATTTTGTTTGAACGCAATCATCAAACTTAATTAAAAAAGTCATTTAAGCCTTTTCACAGTGAGATCTATGCGATATGGCCGAGAAATGTAATTTTGATGTTAACTCCCAAACCGCTGCGCAGAAGTCAACCAAACTTCACCCATTAGTGTATTGTATCACAATCTAGTAGTTACATGTGGAAATTTGGTTATAGGACATTTGATTTGAGCGCAATCCTCAAACTTAGGTCAAAAAAGCCATTTAAGCCTTTTCACAGTGAGATCTATGCGATATAGCCGAGAAATGTAATTTTGATGTTAACTCCCAAACCGCTGCGCAGAAGTCAACCAAACTTCACCCAATAGTGTATTGTATCACAATCTAGTAGTTACATTTGAAAATTTTGTTCTAGGAAATTTTGTTTGAGCGCAATCATCAAACTTAATTAAAAAAGTCATTTAAGCCTTTTCACAGTGAGATCTATGCGATATGGCCGAGAAATGTAATTTTTATGTTAACTCCCAAACCGCTGCGCAGAAGTCAACCAAACTTCACCCATTAGTGTATTTTATCACAATCTAGTAGTTACATGTGGAAATTTGGTTCTAGGACATTTGATTTGAGCGCAATCCTCAAACTTAGGTCAAAAAAGCCATTTAAGCCTTTTCACAGTGAGATCTATGCGATATGGCCGAGAAATGTAATTTTGATGTTAACTCCCAAACCGCTGCGCAGAAGTCAACCAAACTTCACCCAATAGTGTATTGTATCACATTCTAGTAGTTACATTTGAAAATTTTGTTCTAGGACATTTGGTTTGAGCGCAATCCTCAAACTTAGGTCAAAAAAGCCATTTAAGCCTTTTCACAGTGAGATCTATGCGATATGGCCGAGAAATGTAATTTTGATGTTAACTCCCAAACCGCTGCGCAGAAGTCAACCAAACTTCACCCAATAGTGTATTGTATCACATTCTAGTAGTTACATTTGAAAATTTCGTTCTAGGACATTTGGTTTGAGCGCAATCCTCAAACTTAGGTCAAAAAAGCCATTTAAGCCTTTTCACAGTGAGATCTATGCGATATGGCCGAGAAATGTAATTTTGATGTTAACTCCCAAACCGCTGCGCAGAAGTCAACCAAACTTCACCCAATAGTGTATTGTATCACAATCTAGTAGTTACATTTGAAAATTTTGTTCTAGGACATTTTGTTTGAACGCAATCATCAAACTTAATTAAAAAAGTCATTTAAGCCTTTTCACAGTGAGATCTATGCGATATGGCCGAGAAATGTAATTTTGATGTTAACTCCCAAACCGCTGCGCAGAAGTCAACCAAACTTCACCCAATAGTGTATTGTATCACAATCTAGTAGTTACATTTGAAAATTTTGTTCTAGGAAATTTTGTTTGAGCGCAATTATCAAACTTAATTAAAAAAGTCATTTAAGCCTTTTCACAGTGAGATCTATGCGATATGGCCGAGAAATGTAATTTTGATGTTAACTCCCAAACCGCTGCGCAGAAGTCAACCAAACTTCACCCATTAGTGTATTTTATCACAATCTAGTAGTTACATGTGGAAATTTTGTTCTAGGACATTTGATTTGAGCGCAATCCTCAAACTTAGGTCAAAAAAGCCATTTAAGCCTTTTCACAGTGAGATCTATGCGATATGGCCGAGAAATGTAATTTTGATGTTAACTCCCAAACCGCTGCGCAGAAGTCAACCAAACTTCACCCAATAGTGTATTGTATCACAATCTAGTAGTTACATTTGAAAATTTTGTTCTAGGACATTTTGTTTGAACGCAATCATCAAACTTAATTAAAAAAGTCATTTAAGCCTTTTCACAGTGAGATCTATGCGATATGGCCGAGAAATGTAATTTTGATGTTAACTCCCAAACCGCTGCGCAGAAGTCAACCAAACTTCACCCAATAGTGTATTGTATCACAATCTAGTAGTTACATTTGAAAATTTTGTTCTAGGACATTTTGTTTGAGCGCAATCCTCAAACTTAGGTCAAAAAAGCCATTTAAGCCTTTTCACAGTGAGATCTATGCGATATGGCCGAGAAATGTAATTTTGATGTTAACTCCCAAACCGCTGCGCAGAAGTCAACCAAACTTCACCCATTAGTGTATTGTATCACAATCTAGTAGTTACATGTGGAAATTTGGTTATAGGACATTTGATTTGAGCGCAATCCTCAAACCTAGGTCAAAAAAGCCATTTAAGCCTTTTCACAGTGAGATCTATGCGATATAGCCGAGAAATGTAATTTTGATGTTAACTCCCAAACCGCTGCGCAGAAGTCAACCAAACTTCACCCAATAGTGTATTGTATCACAATCTAGTAGTTACATTTGAAAATTTTGTTCTAGGAAATTTTGTTTGAGCGCAATCATCAAACTTAATTAAAAAAGTCATTTAAGCCTTTTCACAGTGAGATCTATGCGATATGGCCGAGAAATGTAATTTTTATGTTAACTCCCAAACCGCTGCGCAGAAGTCAACCAAACTTCACCCATTAGTGTATTTTATCACAATCTAGTAGTTACATGTGGAAATTTGGTTCTAGGACATTTGATTTGAGCGCAATCCTCAAACTTAGGTCAAAAAAGCCATTTAAGCCTTTTCACAGTGAGATCTATGCGATATGGCCGAGAAATGTAATTTTGATGTTAACTCCCAAACCGCTGCGCAGAAGTCAACCAAACTTCACCCAATAGTGTATTGTATCACATTCTAGTAGTTACATTTGAAAATTTTGTTCTAGGACATTTGGTTTGAGCGCAATCCTCAAACTTAGGTCAAAAAAGCCATTTAAGCCTTTTCATAGTGAGATCTATGCGATATGGCCGAGAAATGTAATTTTGATGTTAACTCCCAAACCGCTGCGCAGAAGTCAACCAAACTTCACCCAATAGTGTATTGTATCACATTCTAGTAGTTACATTTGAAAATTTCGTTCTAGGACATTTGGTTTGAGCGCAATCCTCAAACTTAGGTCAAAAAAGCCATTTAAGCCTTTTCACAGTGAGATCTATGCGATATGGCCGAGAAATGTAATTTTGATGTTAACTCCCAAACCGCTGCGCAGAAGTCAACCAAACTTCACCCAATAGTGTATTGTATCACAATCTAGTAGTTACATTTGAAAATTTTGTTCTAGGACATTTTGTTTGAACGCAATCATCAAACTTAATTAAAAAAGTCATTTAAGCCTTTTCACAGTGAGATCTATGCGATATGGCCGAGAAATGTAATTTTGATGTTAACTCCCAAACCGCTGCGCAGAAGTCATCCAAACTTCACACAATAGTGTATTGTATCACAATCTAGTAGTTACATTTGAAAATTTTGTTCTAGGACATTTTGTTTGAGCGCAGTCCTCAAACTTAGGTCAAAAAAGCCATTTAAGCCTTTTCACAGTGAGATCTATGCGATATGGCCGAGAAATGTAATTTTGATGTTAACTCCCAAACCGCTGCGCAGAAGTCAACCAAACTTCACCCAATAGTGTATTGTATCACAATCTAGTAGTTACATTTGAAAATTTTGTTCTAGGACATTTTGTTTGAACGCAATCATCAAACTTAATTAAAAAAGTCATTTAAGCCTTTTCACAGTGAGATCTATGCGATATGGCCGAGAAATGTAATTTTGATGTTAACTCCCAAACCGCTGCGCAGAAGTCAACCAAACTTCCCCCAATAGTGTATTGTATCACAATCTAGTAGTTACATTTGAAAATTTTGTTCTAGGAAATTTTGTTTGAGCGCAATCATCAAACTTAATTAAAAAAGTCATTTAAGCCTTTTCACAGTGAGATCTATGCGATATGGCCGAGAAATGTAATTTTGATGTTAACTCCCAAACCGCTGCGCAGAAGTCAACCAAACTTCACCCAATAGTGTATTGTATCACAATCTAGTAGTTACATTTAAAAATTTTGTTCTAGGACATTTTGTTTGAACGCAATCATCAAACTTAATTAAAAAAGTCATTTAAGCCTTTTCACAGTGAGATCTATGCGATATGGCCGAGAAATGTAATTTTGATGTTAACTCCCAAACCGCTGCGCAGAAGTCAACCAAACTTCACCCATTAGTGTATTGTATCACAATCTAGTAGTTACATTTGAAAATTTTGTTCTAGGACATTTTGTTTGAGCGCAATCCTCAAACTTAGGTCAAAAAAGCCATTTAAGCCTTTTCACAGTGAGATCTATGCGATATGGCCGAGAAATGTAATTTTGATGTTAACTCCCAAACCGCTGCGCAGAAGTCAACCAAACTTCACCCAATAGTGTATTGTATCACAATCTAGTAGTTACATTTGAAAATTTTGTTCTAGGACATTTTGTTTGAACGCAATCATCAAACTTAATTAAAAAAGTCATTTAAGCCTTTTCACAGTGAGATCTATGCGATATGGCCGAGAAATGTAATTTTGATGTTAACTCCCAAACCGCTGCGCAGAAGTCAACCAAACTTCACCCAATAGTGTATTGTATCACAATCTAGTAGTTACATTTGAAAATTTTGTTCTAGGACATTTTGTTTGAGCGCAATCCTCAAACTTAGGTCAAAAAAGCCATTTAAGCCTTTTCACAGTGAGATCTATGCGATATGGCCGAGAAATGTAATTTTGATGTTAACTCCCAAACCGCTGCGCAGAAGTCAACCAAACTTCACCCAATAGTGTATTGTATCACAATCTAGTAGTTACATTTGAAAATTTTGTTCTAGGACATTTTGTTTGAACGCAATCATCAAACTTAATTAAAAAAGTCATTTAAGCCTTTTCACAGTGAGATCTATGCGATATGGCCGAGAAATGTAATTTTGATGTTAACTCCCAAACCGCTGCGCAGAAATCAACCAAACTTCCCCCAATAGTGTATTGTATCACAATCTAGTAGTTACATTTGAAAATTTTGTTCTAGGAAATTTTGTTTGAGCGCAATCATCAAACTTAATTAAAAAAGTCATTTAAGCCTTTTCACAGTGAGATCTATGCGATATGGCCGAGAAATGTAATTTTGATGTTAACTCCCAAACCGCTGCGCAGAAGTCAACCAAACTTCACCCAATAGTGTATTGTATCACAATCTAGTAGTTACATTTAAAAATTTTGTTCTAGGACATTTTGTTTGAACGCAATCATCAAACTTAATTAAAAAAGTCATTTAAGCCTTTTCACAGTGAGATCTATGCGATATGGCCGAGAAATGTAATTTTGATGTTAACTCCCAAACCGCTGCGCAGAAGTCAACCAAACTTCACCCATTAGTGTATTGTATCACAATCTAGTAGTTACATGTGGAAATTTGGTTATAGGACATTTGATTTGAGCGCAATCCTCAAACTTAGGTCAAAAAAGCCATTTAAGCCTTTTCACAGTGAGATCTATGCGATATGGCCGAGAAATGTAATTTTGATGTTAACTCCCAAACCGCTGCGCAGAAGTCAACCAAACTTCACCCAATAGTGTATTGTATCACAATCTAGTAGTTACATTTGAAAATTTTGTTCTAGGAAATTTTGTTTGAGCGCAATCATCAAACTTAATTAAAAAAGTCATTTAAGCCTTTTCACAGTGAGATCTATGCGATATGGCCGAGAAATGTAATTTTGATGTTAACTCCCAAACCGCTGCGCAGAAGTCAACCAATCTTCACCCATTAGTGTATTTTATCACAATCTAGTAGTTACATGTGGAAATTTGGTTCTAGGACATTTGATTTGAGCGCAATCCTCAAACTTAGGTCAAAAAAGCCATTTAAGCCTTTTCACAGTGAGATCTATGCGATATGGCCGAGAAATGTAATTTTGATGTTAACTCCCAAACCGCTGCGCAGAAGTCAACCAAACTTCACCCAATAGTGTATTGTATCACATTCTAGTAGTTACATTTGAAAATTTCGTTCTAGGACATTTGGTTTGAGCGCAATCCTCAAACTTAGGTCAAAAAAGCCATTTAAGCCTTTTCACAGTGAGATCTATGCGATATGGCCGAGAAATGTAATTTTGATGTTAACTCCCAAACCGCTGCGCAGAAGTCAACCAAACTTCACCCAATAGTGTATTGTATCACAATCTAGTAGTTACATTTGAAAATTTTGTTCTAGGACATTTTGTTTGAACGCAATCATCAAACTTAATTAAAAAAGTCATTTAAGCCTTTTCACAGTGAGATCTATGCGATATGGCCGAGAAATGTAATTTTGATGTTAACTCCCAAACCGCTGCGCAGAAGTCAACCAAACTTCACCCAATAGTGTATTGTATCACAATCTAGTAGTTACATTTGAAAATTTTGTTCTAGGACATTTTGTTTGAGCGCAATCCTCAAACTTAGGTCAAAAAAGCCATTTAAGCCTTTTCACAGTGAGATCTATGCGATATGGCCGAGAAATGTAATTTTGATGTTAACTCCCAAACCGCTGCGCAGAAGTCAACCAAACTTCACCCAATAGTGTATTGTATCACAATCTAGTAGTTACATTTGAAAATTTTGTTCTAGGACATTTTGTTTGAACGCAATCATCAAACTTAATTAAAAAAGTCATTTAAGCCTTTTCACAGTGAGATCTATGCGATATGGCCGAGAAATGTAATTTTGATGTTAACTCCCAAACCGCTGCGCAGAAGTCAACCAAACTTCACCCAATAGTGTATTGTATCACAATCTAGTAGTTACATTTGAAAATTTTGTTCTAGGAAATTTTGTTTGAGCGCAATCATCAAACTTAATTAAAAAAGTCATTTAAGCCTTTTCACAGTGAGATCTATGCGATATGGCCGAGAAATGTAATTTTGATGTTAACTCCCAAACCGCTGCGCAGAAGTCAACCAAACTTCACCCATTAGTGTATTTTATCACAATCTAGTAGTTACATGTGGAAATTTGGTTCTAGGACATTTGATTTGAGCGCAATCCTCAAACTTAGGTCAAAAAAGCCATTTAAGCCTTTTCACAGTGAGATCTATGCGATATGGCCGAGAAATGTAATTTTGATGTTAACTCCCAAACCGCTGCGCAGAAGTCAACCAAACTTCACCCAATAGTGTATTGTATCACATTCTAGTAGTTACATTTGAAAATTTCGTTCTAGGACATTTGGTTTGAGCGCAATCCTCAAACTTAGGTCAAAAAAGCCATTTAAGCCTTTTCACAGTGAGATCTATGCGATATGGCCGAGAAATGTAATTTTGATGTTAACTCCCAAACCGCTGCGCAGAAGTCAACCAAACTTCACCCAATAGTGTATTGTATCACAATCTAGTAGTTACATTTGAAAATTTTGTTCTAGGACATTTTGTTTGAACGCAATCATCAAACTTAATTAAAAAAGTCATTTAAGCCTTTTCACAGTGAGATCTATGCGATATGGCCGAGAAATGTAATTTTGATGTTAACTCCCAAACCGCTGCGCAGAAGTCAACCAAACTTCACCCAATAGTGTATTGTATCACAATCTAGTAGTTACATTTGAAAATTTTGTTCTAGGACATTTTGTTTGAGCGCAATCCTCAAACTTAGGTCAAAAAAGCCATTTAAGCCTTTTCACAGTGAGATCTATGCGATATGGCCGAGAAATGTAATTTTGATGTTAACTCCCAAACCGCTGCGCAGAAGTCAACCAAACTTCACCCATTAGTGTATTGTATCACAATCTAGTAGTTACATGTGGAAATTTGGTTATAGGACATTTGATTTGAGCGCAATCCTCAAACCTAGGTCAAAAAAGCCATTTAAGCCTTTTCACAGTGAGATCTATGCGATATAGCCGAGAAATGTAATTTTGATGTTAACTCCCAAACCGCTGCGCAGAAGTCAACCAAACTTCACCCAATAGTGTATTGTATCACAATCTAGTAGTTACATTTGAAAATTTTGTTCTAGGAAATTTTGTTTGAGCGCAATCATCAAACTTAATTAAAAAAGTCATTTAAGCCTTTTCACAGTGAGATCTATGCGATATGGCCGAGAAATGTAATTTTTATGTTAACTCCCAAACCGCTGCGCAGAAGTCAACCAAACTTCACCCATTAGTGTATTTTATCACAATCTAGTAGTTACATGTGGAAATTTGGTTCTAGGACATTTGATTTGAGCGCAATCCTCAAACTTAGGTCAAAAAAGCCATTTAAGCCTTTTCACAGTGAGATCTATGCGATATGGCCGAGAAATGTAATTTTGATGTTAACTCCCAAACCGCTGCGCAGAAGTCAACCAAACTTCACCCAATAGTGTATTGTATCACATTCTAGTAGTTACATTTGAAAATTTCGTTCTAGGACATTTGGTTTGAGCGCAATCCTCAAACTTAGGTCAAAAAAGCCATTTAAGCCTTTTCACAGTGAGATCTATGCGATATGGCCGAGAAATGTAATTTTGATGTTAACTCCCAAACCGCTGCGCAGAAGTCAACCAAACTTCACCCAATAGTGTATTGTATCACAATCTAGTAGTTACATTTGAAAATTTTGTTCTAGGACATTTTGTTTGAATGCAATCATCAAACTTAATTAAAAAAGTCATTTAAGCCTTTTCACAGTGAGATCTATGCGATATGGCCGAGAAATGTAATTTTGATGTTAACTCCCAAACCGCTGCGCAGAAGTCATCCAAACTTCACACAATAGTGTATTGTATCACAATCTAGTAGTTACATTTGAAAATTTTGTTCTAGGACATTTTGTTTGAGCGCAATCCTCAAACTTAGGTCAAAAAAGCCATTTAAGCCTTTTCACAGTGAGATCTATGCGATATGGCCGAGAAATGTAATTTTGATGTTAACTCCCAAACCGCTGCGCAGAAGTCAACCAAACTTCACCCAATAGTGTATTGTATCACAATCTAGTAGTTACATTTGAAAATTTTGTTCTAGGACATTTTGTTTGAACGCAATCATCAAACTTAATTAAAAAAGTCATTTAAGCCTTTTCACAGTGAGATCTATGCGATATGGCCGAGAAATGTAATTTTGATGTTAACTCCCAAACCGCTGCGCAGAAGTCAACCAAACTTCCCCCAATAGTGTATTGTATCACAATCTAGTAGTTACATTTGAAAATTTTGTTCTAGGAAATTTTGTTTGAGCGCAATCATCAAACTTAATTAAAAAAGTCATTTAAGCCTTTTCACAGTGAGATCTATGCGATATGGCCGAGAAATGTAATTTTGATGTTAACTCCCAAACCGCTGCGCAGAAGTCAACCAAACTTCACCCAATAGTGTATTGTATCACAATCTAGTAGTTACATTTAAAAATTTTGTTCTAGGACATTTTGTTTGAACGCAATCATCAAACTTAATTAAAAAAGTCATTTAAGCCTTTTCACAGTGAGATCTATGCGATATGGCCGAGAAATGTAATTTTGATGTTAACTCCCAAACCGCTGCGCAGAAGTCAACCAAACTTCACCCATTAGTGTATTGTATCACAATCTAGTAGTTACATGTGGAAATTTGGTTATAGGACATTTGATTTGAGCGCAATCCTCAAACTTAGGTCAAAAAAGCCATTTAAGCCTTTTCACAGTGAGATCTATGCGATATGGCCGAGAAATGTAATTTTGATGTTAACTCCCAAACCGCTGCGTAGAAGTCAACCAAACTTCACCCAATAGTGTATTGTATCACAATCTAGTAGTTACATTTGAAAATTTTGTTCTAGGAAATTTTGTTTGAGCGCAATCATCAAACTTAATTAAAAAAGTCATTTAAGCCTTTTCACAGTGAGATCTATGCGATATGGCCGAGAAATGTAATTTTGATGTTAACTCCCAAACCGCTGCGCAGAAGTCAACCAAACTTCACCCATTAGTGTATTTTATCACAATCTAGTAGTTACATGTGGAAATTTGGTTCTAGGACATTTGATTTGAGCGCAATCCTCAAACTTAGGTCAAAAAAGCCATTTAAGCCTTTTCACAGTGAGATCTATGCGATATGGCCGAGAAATGTAATTTTGATGTTAACTCCCAAACCGCTGCGCAGAAGTCAACCAAACTTCACCCAATAGTGTATTGTATCACATTCTAGTAGTTACATTTGAAAATTTTGTTCTAGGACATTTTGTTTGAACGCAATCATCAAACTTAATTAAAAAAGTCATTTAAGCCTTTTCACAGTGAGATCTATGCGATATGGCCGAGAAATGTAATTTTGATGTTAACTCCCAAACCGCTGCGCAGAAGTCAACCAAACTTCACCCATTAGTGTATTGTATCACAATCTAGTAGTTACATGTGGAAATTTGGTTATAGGACATTTGATTTGAGCGCAATCCTCAAACTTAGGTCAAAAAAGCCATTTAAGCCTTTTCACAGTGAGATCTATGCGATATGGCCGAGAAATGTAATTTTGATGTTAACTCCCAAACCGCTGCGTAGAAGTCAACCAAACTTCACCCAATAGTGTATTGTATCACAATCTAGTAGTTACATTTGAAAATTTTGTTCTAGGAAATTTTGTTTGAGCGCAATCATCAAACTTAATTAAAAAAGTCATTTAAGCCTTTTCACAGTGAGATCTATGCGATATGGCCGAGAAATGTAATTTTGATGTTAACTCCCAAACCGCTGCGCAGAAGTCAACCAAACTTCACCCATTAGTGTATTTTATCACAATCTAGTAGTTACATGTGGAAATTTGGTTCTAGGACATTTGATTTGAGCGCAATCCTCAAACTTAGGTCAAAAAAGCCATTTAAGCCTTTTCACAGTGAGATCTATGCGATATGGCCGAGAAATGTAATTTTGATGTTAACTCCCAAACCGCTGCGCAGAAGTCAACCAAACTTCACCCAATAGTGTATTGTATCACATTCTAGTAGTTACATTTGAAAATTTCGTTCTAGGACATTTGGTTTGAGCGCAATCCTCAAACTTAGGTCAAAAAAGCCATTTAAGCCTTTTCACAGTGAGATCTATGCGATATGGCCGAGAAATGTAATTTTGATGTTAACTCCCAAGCCGCTGCGCAGAAGTCAACCAAACTTCACCCAATAGTGTATTGTATCACAATCTAGTAGTTACATTTGAAAATTTTGTTCTAGGACATTTTGTTTGAACGCAATCATCAAACTTAATTAAAAAAGTCATTTAAGCCTTTTCACAGTGAGATCTATGCGATATGGCCGAGAAATGTAATTTTGATGTTAACTCCCAAACCGCTGCGCAGAAGTCAACCAAACTTCACCCAATAGTGTATTGTATCACAATCTAGTAGTTACATTTGAAAATTTTTTTCTAGGACATTTTGTTTGAGCGCAATCCTCAAACTTAGGTCAAAAAAGCCATTTAAGCCTTTTCACAGTGAGATCTATGCGATATGGCCGAGAAATGTAATTTTGATGTTAACTCCCAAACCGCTGCGCAGAAGTCAACCAAACTTCACCCAATAGTGTATTGTATCACAATCTAGTAGTTACATTTAAAAATTTTGTTCTAGGACATTTTATTTGAACGCAATCATCAAACTTAAAAAAGTCATTTAAGCCTTTTCACAGTGAGATCTATGCGATATGGCCGAGAAATGTAATTTTGATGTTAACTCCCAAACCGCTGCGCAGAAGTCAACCAAACTTCCCCCAATAGTGTATTGTATCACAATCTAGTAGTTACATTTGAAAATTTTGTTCTAGGAAATTTTGTTTGAGCGCAATCATCAAACTTAATTAAAAAAGTCATTTAAGCCTTTTCACAGTGAGATCTATGCGATATGGCCGAGAAATGTAATTTTGATGTTAACTCCCAAACCGCTGCGCAGAAGTCAACCAAACTTCACCCAATAGTGTATTGTATCACAATCTAGTAGTTACATTTAAAAATTTTGTTCTAGGACATTTTGTTTGAACGCAATCATCAAACTTAATTAAAAAAGTCATTTAAGCCTTTTCACAGTGAGATCTATGCGATATGGCCGAGAAATGTAATTTTGATGTTAACTCCCAAACCGCTGCGCAGAAGTCAACCAAACTTCACCCATTAGTGTATTGTATCACATTCTAGTAGTTACATTTGAAAATTTGGTTATAGGACATTTGATTTGAGCGCAATCCTCAAACTTAGGTCAAAAAAGCCATTTAAGCCTTTTCACAGTGAGATCTATGCGATATGGCCGAGAAATGTAATTTTGATGTTAACTCCCAAACCGCTGCGCAGAAGTCAACCAAACTTCACCCAATAGTGTATTGTATCACATTCTAGTAGTTACATTTGAAAATTTTGTTCTAGGACATTTTGTTTGAACGCAATCATCAAACTTAATTAAAAAAGTCATTTAAGCCTTTTCACAGTGAGATCTATGCGATATGGCCGAGAAATGTAATTTTGATGTTAACTCCCAAACCGCTGCGCAGAAGTCAACCAAACTTCACCCATTAGTGTATTGTATCACAATCTAGTAGTTACATGTGGAAATTTGGTTATAGGACATTTGATTTGAGCGCAATCCTCAAACTTAGGTCAAAAAAGCCATTTAAGCCTTTTCACAGTGAGATCTATGCGATATGGCCGAGAAATGTAATTTTGATGTTAACTCCCAAACCGCTGCGTAGAAGTCAACCAAACTTCACCCAATAGTGTATTGTATCACAATCTAGTAGTTACATTTGAAAATTTTGTTCTAGGAAATTTTGTTTGAGCGCAATCATCAAACTTAATTAAAAAAGTCATTTAAGCCTTTTCACAGTGAGATCTATGCGATATGGCCGAGAAATGTAATTTTGATGTTAACTCCCAAACCGCTGCGCAGAAGTCAACCAAACTTCACCCATTAGTGTATTTTATCACAATCTAGTAGTTACATGTGGAAATTTGGTTCTAGGACATTTGATTTGAGCGCAATCCTCAAACTTAGGTCAAAAAAGCCATTTAAGCCTTTTCACAGTGAGATCTATGCGATATGGCCGAGAAATGTAATTTTGATGTTAACTCCCAAACCGCTGCGCAGAAGTCAACCAAACTTCACCCAATAGTGTATTGTATCACATTCTAGTAGTTACATTTGAAAATTTCGTTCTAGGACATTTGGTTTGAGCGCAATCCTCAAACTTAGGTCAAAAAAGCCATTTAAGCCTTTTCACAGTGAGATCTATGCGATATGGCCGAGAAATGTAATTTTGATGTTAACTCCCAAGCCGCTGCGCAGAAGTCAACCAAACTTCACCCAATAGTGTATTGTATCACAATCTAGTAGTTACATTTGAAAATTTTGTTCTAGGACATTTTGTTTGAACGCAATCATCAAACTTAATTAAAAAAGTCATTTAAGCCTTTTCACAGTGAGATCTATGCGATATGGCCGAGAAATGTAATTTTGATGTTAACTCCCAAACCGCTGCGCAGAAGTCAACCAAACTTCACCCAATAGTGTATTGTATCACAATCTAGTAGTTACATTTGAAAATTTTGTTCTAGGACATTTTGTTTGAGCGCAATCCTCAAACTTAGGTCAAAAAAGCCATTTAAGCCTTTTCACAGTGAGATCTATGCGATATGGCCGAGAAATGTAATTTTGATGTTAACTCCCAAACCGCTGCGCAGAAGTCAACCAAACTTCACCCAATAGTGTATTGTATCACAATCTAGTAGTTACATTTGAAAATTTTGTTCTAGGACATTTTGTTTGAACGCAATCATCAAACTTAATTAAAAAAGTCATTTAAGCCTTTTCACAGTGAGATCTATGCGATATGGCCGAGAAATGTAATTTTGATGTTAACTCCCAAACCGCTGCGCAGAAGTCAACCAAACTTCACCCAATAGTGTATTGTATCACAATCTAGTAGTTACATTTGAAAATTTTGTTCTAGGAAATTTTGTTTGAGCGCAATCATCAAACTTAATTAAAAAAGTCATTTAAGCCTTTTCACAGTGAGATCTATGCGATATGGCCGAGAAATGTAATTTTGATGTTAACTCCCAAACCGCTGCGCAGAAGTCAACCAAACTTCACCCATTAGTGTATTTTATCACAATCTAGTAGTTACATGTGGAAATTTGGTTCTAGGACATTTGATTTGAGCGCAATCCTCAAACTTAGGTCAAAAAAGCCATTTAAGCCTTTTCACAGTGAGATCTATGCGATATGGCCGAGAAATGTAATTTTGATGTTAACTCCCAAACCGCTGCGCAGAAGTCAACCAAACTTCACCCAATAGTGTATTGTATCACAATCTAGTAGTTACATTTAAAAATTTTGTTCTAGGACATTTTATTTGAACGCAATCATCAAACTTAATTAAAAAAGTCATTTAAGCCTTTTCACAGTGAGATCTATGCGATATGGCCGAGAAATGTAATTTTGATGTTAACTCCCAAACCGCTGCGCAGAAGTCAACCAAACTTCACCCATTAGTGTATTGTATCACAATCTAGTAGTTACATGTGGAAATTTGGTTATAGGACATTTGATTTGAGCGCAATCATTAAACTTAGGTCAAAAAAGCCATTTAAGCCTTTTCACAGTGAGATCTATGCGATATGGCCGAGAAATGTAATTTTGATGTTAACTCCCAAACCGCTGCGCAGAAGTCAACCAAACTTCACCCAATAGTGTATTGTATCACAATCTAGTAGTTACATTTGAAAATTTTGTTCTAGGAAATTTTGTTTGAGCGCAATCATCAAACTTAATTAAAAAAGTCATTTAAGCCTTTTCACAGTGAGATCTATGCGATATGGCCGAGAAATGTAATTTTGATGTTAACTCCCAAACCGCTGCGCAGAAGTCAACCAAACTTCACCCATTAGTGTATTTTATCACAATCTAGTAGTTACATGTGGAAATTTGGTTCTAGGACATTTGATTTGAGCGCAATCCTCAAACTTAGGTCAAAAAAGCCATTTAAGCCTTTTCACAGTGAGATCTATGCGATATGGCCGAGAAATGTAATTTTGATGTTAACTCCCAAACCGCTGCGCAGAAGTCAACCAAACTTCACCCAATAGTGTATTGTATCACATTCTAGTAGTTACATTTGAAAATTTTGTTCTAGGACATTTTGTTTGAACGCAATCATCAAACTTAATTAAAAAAGTCATTTAAGCCTTTTCACAGTGAGATCTATGCGATATGGCCGAGAAATGTAATTTTGATGTTAACTCCCAAACCGCTGCGCAGAAGTCAACCAAACTTCACCCAATAGTGTATTGTATCACAATCTAGTAGTTACATTTGAAAATTTTGTTCTAGGAAATTTTGTTTGAGCGCAATCATCAAACTTAATTAAAAAAGTCATTTAAGCCTTTTCACAGTGAGATCTATGCGATATGGCCGAGAAATGTAATTTTGATGTTAACTCCCAAACCGCTGCGCAGAAGTCAACCAAACTTCACCCATTAGTGTATTTTATCACAATCTAGTAGTTACATGTGGAAATTTGGTTCTAGGACATTTGATTTGAGCGCAATCCTCAAACTTAGGTCAAAAAAGCCATTTAAGCCTTTTCACAGTGAGATCTATGCGATATGGCCGAGAAATGTAATTTTGATGTTAACTCCCAAACCGCTGCGCAGAAGTCAACCAAACTTCACCCAATAGTGTATTGTATCACAATCTAGTAGTTACATTTAAAAATTTTGTTCTAGGACATTTTGTTTGAACGCAATCATCAAACTTAATTAAAAAAGTCATTTAAGCCTTTTCACAGTGAGATCTATGCGATATGGCCGAGAAATGTAATTTTGATGTTAACTCCCAAACCGCTGCGCAGAAGTCAACCAAACTTCACCCATTAGTGTATTTTATCACAATCTAGTAGTTACATGTGGAAATTTGGTTCTAGGACATTTGATTTGAGCGCAATCCTCAAACTTAGGTCAAAAAAGCCATTTAAGCCTTTTCACAGTGAGATCTATGCGATATGGCCGAGAAATGTAATTTTGATGTTAACTCCCAAACCGCTGCGCAGAAGTCAACCAAACTTCACCCAATAGTGTATTGTATCACAATCTAGTAGTTACATTTAAAAATTTTGTTCTAGGACATTTTATTTGAACGCAATCATCAAACTTAAAAAAGTCATTTAAGCCTTTTCACAGTGAGATCTATGCGATATGGCCGAGAAATGTAATTTTGATGTTAACTCCCAAACCGCTGCGCAGAAGTCAACCAAACTTCACCCATTAGTGTATTGTATCACAATCTAGTAGTTACATGTGGAAATTTGGTTATAGGACATTTGATTTGAGCGCAATCATTAAACTTAGGTCAAAAAAGCCATTTAAGCCTTTTCACAGTGAGATCTATGCGATATGGCCGAGAAATGTAATTTTGATGTTAACTCCCAAACCGCTGCGCAGAAGTCAACCAAACTTCACCCAATAGTGTATTGTATCACAATCTAGTAGTTACATTTGAAAATTTTGTTCTAGGAAATTTTGTTTGAGCGCAATCATCAAACTTAATTAAAAAAGTCATTTAAGCCTTTTCACAGTGAGATCTATGCGATATGGCCGAGAAATGTAATTTTGATGTTAACTCCCAAACCGCTGCGCAGAAGTCAACCAAACTTCACCCATTAGTGTATTTTATCACAATCTAGTAGTTACATGTGGAAATTTGGTTCTAGGACATTTGATTTGAGCGCAATCCTCAAACTTAGGTCAAAAAAGCCATTTAAGCCTTTTCACAGTGAGATCTATGCGATATGGCCGAGAAATGTAATTTTGATGTTAACTCCCAAACCGCTGCGCAGAAGTCAACCAAACTTCACCCAATAGTGTATTGTATCACATTCTAGTAGTTACATTTGAAAATTTTGTTCTAGGACATTTTGTTTGAACGCAATCATCAAACTTAATTAAAAAAGTCATTTAAGCCTTTTCACAGTGAGATCTATGCGATATGGCCGAGAAATGTAATTTTGATGTTAACTCCCAAACCGCTGCGCAGAAGTCAACCAAACTTCACCCAATAGTGTATTGTATCACAATCTAGTAGTTACATTTGAAAATTTTGTTCTAGGAAATTTTGTTTGAGCGCAATCATCAAACTTAATTAAAAAAGTCATTTAAGCCTTTTCACAGTGAGATCTATGCGATATGGCCGAGAAATGTAATTTTGATGTTAACTCCCAAACCGCTGCGCAGAAGTCAACCAAACTTCACCCATTAGTGTATTTTATCACAATCTAGTAGTTACATGTGGAAATTTGGTTCTAGGACATTTGATTTGAGCGCAATCCTCAAACTTAGGTCAAAAAAGCCATTTAAGCCTTTTCACAGTGAGATCTATGCGATATGGCCGAGAAATGTAATTTTGATGTTAACTCCCAAACCGCTGCGCAGAAGTCAACCAAACTTCACCCAATAGTGTATTGTATCACAATCTAGTAGTTACATTTAAAAATTTTGTTCTAGGACATTTTGTTTGAACGCAATCATCAAACTTAATTAAAAAAGTCATTTAAGCCTTTTCACAGTGAGATCTATGCGATATGGCCGAGAAATGTAATTTTGATGTTAACTCCCAAACCGCTGCGCAGAAGTCAACCAAACTTCACCCATTAGTGTATTGTATCACAATCTAGTAGTTACATGTGGAAATTTGGTTATAGGACATTTGATTTGAGCGCAATCCTCAAACTTAGGTCAAAAAAGCCATTTAAGCCTTTTCACAGTGAGATCTATGCGATATGGCCGAGAAATGTAATTTTGATGTTAACTCCCAAACCGCTGCGCAGAAGTCAACCAAACTTCACCCAATAGTGTATTGTATCACAATCTAGTAGTTACATTTGAAAATTTTGTTCTAGGAAATTTTGTTTGAGCGCAATCATCAAACAATTAAAAAAGTCATTTAAGCCTTTTCACAGTGAGATCTATGCGATATGGCCGAGAAATGTAATTTTTATGTTAACTCCCAAACCGCTGCGCAGAAGTCAACCAAACTTCACCCATTAGTGTATTTTATCACAATCTAGTAGTTACATGTGGAAATTTGGTTCTAGGACATTTGATTTGAGCGCAATCCTCAAACTTAGGTCAAAAAAGCCATTTAAGCCTTTTCACAGTGAGATCTATGCGATATGGCCGAGAAATGTAATTTTGATGTTAACTCCCAAACCGCTGCGCAGAAGTCAACCAAACTTCACCCAATAGTGTATTGTATCACATTCTAGTAGTTACATTTGAAAATTTCGTTCTAGGACATTTGGTTTGAGCGCAATCCTCAAACTTAGGTCAAAAAAGCCATTTAAGCCTTTTCACAGTGAGATCTATGCGATATGGCCGAGAAATGTAATTTTGATGTTAACTCCCAAACCGCTGCGCAGAAGTCAACCAAACTTCACCCAATAGTGTATTGTATCACAATCTAGTAGTTACATTTGAAAATTTTGTTCTAGGACATTTTGTTTGAACGCAATCATCAAACTTAATTAAAAAAGTCATTTAAGCCTTTTCACAGTGAGATCTATGCGATATGGCCGAGAAATGTAATTTTGATGTTAACTCCCAAACCGCTGCGCAGAAGTCAACCAAACTTCACCCAATAGTGTATTGTATCACAATCTAGTAGTTACATTTGAAAATTTTGTTCTAGGACATTTTGTTTGAGCGCAATCCTCAAACTTAGGTCAAAAAAGCCATTTAAGCCTTTTCACAGTGAGATCTATGCGATATGGCCGAGAAATGTAATTTTGATGTTAACTCCCAAACCGCTGCGCAGAAGTCAACCAAACTTCACCCATTAGTGTATTTTATCACAATCTAGTAGTTACATGTGGAAATTTGGTTCTAGGACATTTGATTTGAGCGCAATCCTCAAACTTAGGTCAAAAAAGCCATTTAAGCCTTTTCACAGTGAGATCTATGCGATATGGCCGAGAAATGTAATTTTGATGTTAACTCCCAAACCGCTGCGCAGAAGTCAACCAAACTTCACCCAATAGTGTATTGTATCACAATCTAGTAGTTACATTTAAAAATTTTGTTCTAGGACATTTTGTTTGAACGCAATCATCAAACTTAATTAAAAAAGTCATTTAAGCCTTTTCACAGTGAGATCTATGCGATATGGCCGAGAAATGTAATTTTGATGTTAACTCCCAAACCGCTGCGCAGAAGTCAACCAAACTTCACCCATTAGTGTATTGTATCACAATCTAGTAGTTACATGTGGAAATTTGGTTATAGGACATTTGATTTGAGCGCAATCCTCAAACTTAGGTCAAAAAAGCCATTTAAGCCTTTTCACAGTGAGATCTATGCGATATGGCCGAGAAATGTAATTTTGATGTTAACTCCCAAACCGCTGCGCAGAAGTCAACCAAACTTCACCCAATAGTGTATTGTATCACAATCTAGTAGTTACATTTGAAAATTTTGTTCTAGGAAATTTTGTTTGAGCGCAATCATCAAACTTAATTAAAAAAGTCATTTAAGCCTTTTCACAGTGAGATCTATGCGATATGGCCGAGAAATGTAATTTTGATGTTAACTCCCAAACCGCTGCGCAGAAGTCAACCAAACTTCACCCATTAGTGTATTTTATCACAATCTAGTAGTTACATGTGGAAATTTGGTTCTAGGACATTTGATTTGAGCGCAATCCTCAAACTTAGGTCAAAAAAGCCATTTAAGCCTTTTCACAGTGAGATCTATGCGATATGGCCGAGAAATGTAATTTTGATGTTCACTCCCAAACCGCTACGCAGAAGTCAACCAAACTTCACCCATTAGTGTATTGTATCACAATCTAGTAGTTACATGTGGAAATTTGGTTCTAGGACATTTGATTTGAGCGCAATCCTCAAACTTAGGTCAAAAAAGCCATTTAAGCCTTTTCACAGTGAGATCTATGCGATATGGCCGAGAAATGTAATTTTGATGTTCACTCCCAAACCGCTGCGCAGAAGTCAACCAAACTTCACCCATTAGTGTATTGTATCACAATCTAGTAGTTACATGTGGAAATTTGGTTATAGGACATTTGATTTGAGCGCAATCCTCAAACTTAGGTCAAAAAAGCCATTTAAGCCTTTTCACAGTGAGATCTATGCGATATGGCCGAGAAATGTAATTTTGATGTTAACTCCCAAACCGCTGCGCAGAAGTCAACCAAACTTCACCCAATAGTGTATTGTATCACAATCTAGTAGTTACATTTGAAAATTTTGTTCTAGGACATTTTGTTTGAACGCAATCATCAAACTTAATTAAAAAAGTCATTTAAGCCTTTTCACAGTGAGATCTATGCGATATGGCCGAGAAATGTAATTTTGATGTTAACTCCCAAACCGCTGCGCAGAAGTCAACCAAACTTCACCCAATAGTGTATTGTATCACAATCTAGTAGTTACATTTTTGAAAATTTTGTTCTAGGACATTTTGTTTGAACGCAATCATCAAACTTAATTAAAAAAGTCATTTAAGCCTTTTCACAGTGAGATCTATGCGATATGGCCGAGAAATGTAATTTTGATGTTAACTCCCAAACCGCTGCGCAGAAGTCAACCAAACTTCACCCAATAGTGTATTGTATCACAATCTAGTAGTTACATTTGAAAATTTTGTTCTAGGACATTTTGTTTGAGCGCAATCCTCAAACTTAGGTCAAAAAAGCCATTTAAGCCTTTTCACAGTGAGATCTATGCGATATGGCCGAGAAATGTAATTTTGATGTTAACTCCCAAACCGCTGCGCAGAAGTCAACCAAACTTCACCCAATAGTGTATTGTATCACAATCTAGTAGTTACATTTGAAAATTTTGTTCTAGGACATTTTGTTTGAACGCAATCATCAAACTTAATTAAAAAAGTCATTTAAGCCTTTTCACAGTGAGATCTATGCGATATGGCCGAGAAATGTAATTTTGATGTTAACTCCCAAACCGCTGCGCAGAAGTCAACCAAACTTCACCCAATAGTGTATTGTATCACAATCTAGTAGTTACATTTGAAAATTTTGTTCTAGGAAATTTTGTTTGAGCGCAATCATCAAACTTAATTAAAAAAGTCATTTAAGCCTTTTCACAGTGAGATCTATGCGATATGGCCGAGAAATGTAATTTTGATGTTAACTCCCAAACCGCTGCGCAGAAGTCAACCAAACTTCACCCATTAGTGTATTGTATCACAATCTAGTAGTTACATGTGGAAATTTGGTTATAGGACATTTGATTTGAGCGCAATCCTCAAACTTAGGTCAAAAAAGCCATTTAAGCCTTTTCACAGTGAGATCTATGCGATATGGCCGAGAAATGTAATTTTGATGTTAACTCCCAAACCGCTGCGCAGAAGTCAACCAAACTTCACCCAATAGTGTATTGTATCACAATCTAGTAGTTACATTTGAAAATTTTGTTCTAGGAAATTTTGTTTGAGCGCAATCATCAAACTTAATTAAAAAAGTCATTTAAGCCTTTTCACAGTGAGATCTATGCGATATGGCCGAGAAATGTAATTTTGATGTTAACTCCCAAACCGCTGCGCAGAAGTCAACCAAACTTCACCCATTAGTGTATTTTATCACAATCTAGTAGTTACATGTGGAAATTTGGTTCTAGGACATTTGATTTGAGCGCAATCCTCAAACTTAGGTCAAAAAAGCCATTTAAGCCTTTTCACAGTGAGATCTATGCGATATGGCCGAGAAATGTAATTTTGATGTTCACTCCCAAACCGCTACGCAGAAGTCAACCAAACTTCACCCATTAGTGTATTGTATCACAATCTAGTAGTTACATGTGGAAATTTGGTTCTAGGACATTTGATTTGAGCGCAATCCTCAAACTTAGGTCAAAAAAGCCATTTAAGCCTTTTCACAGTGAGATCTATGCGATATGGCCGAGAAATGTAATTTTGATGTTCACTCCCAAACCGCTGCGCAGAAGTCAACCAAACTTCACCCATTAGTGTATTGTATCACAATCTAGTAGTTACATGTGGAAATTTGGTTATAGGACATTTGATTTGAGCGCAATCCTCAAACTTAGGTCAAAAAAGCCATTTAAGCCTTTTCACAGTGAGATCTATGCGATATGGCCGAGAAATGTAATTTTGATGTTAACTCCCAAACCGCTGCGCAGAAGTCAACCAAACTTCACCCATTAGTGTATTGTATCACAATCTAGTAGTTACATTTGAAAATTTCGTTCTAGGACATTTGGTTTGAGCGCAATCTTTAAACTTAGGTCAAAAAAGCCATTTAAGCCTTTTCACAGTGAGATCTATGCGATATGGCCGAGAAATGTAATTTTGATGTTAACTCCCAAACCGCTGCGCAGAAGTCAACCAAACTTCACCCAATAGTGTATTGTATCACAATCTAGTAGTTACATGTGGAAATTTGGTTCTAGGACATTTGATTTAAGCGCAATCCTCAAACTTAGGTCAAAAAAGCCATTTAAGCCTTTTCACAGTGAGATCTATGCGATATGGCCGAGAAATGTAATTTTGATGTTAACTCCCAAACCGCTGCGCAGAAGTCAACCAAACTTCACCCAATAGTGTATTGTATCACATTCTAGTAGTTACATTTTAAAATTTCGTTCTAGGACATTTGGTTTGAGCGCAATTATTAAACTTAGGTCAAAAAAGCCATTTAAGCCTTTTCACAGTGAGATCTATGCGATATGGCCGAGAAATGTAATTTTGATGTTAACTCCCAAACCGCTGCGCAGAAGTAAACCAAACTTCACCCATTAGTGTATTGTATCACAATCTAGTAGTTACATGTGGAAATTTGGTTCTAGGACATTTGATTTGAGCGCAATCCTCAAACTTAGGTCAAAAAAGCCATTTAAGCCTTTTCACAGTGAGATCTATGCGATATGGCCGAGAAATGTAATTTTGATGTTAACTCCCAAACCGCTGCGCAGAAGTCAACCAAACTTCACCCAATAGTGTATTGTATCACATTCTAGTAGTTACATTTGAAAATTTCGTTCTAGGACATTTGGTTTGAGCGCAATCCTCAAACTTAGGTCAAAAAAGCCATTTAAGCCTTTTCACAGTGAGATCTATGCGATATGGCCGAGAAATGTAATTTTGATGTTAACTCCCAAACCGCTGCGCAGAAGTCAACCAAACTTCACCCAATAGTGTATTGTATCACAATCTAGTAGTTACATTTGAAAATTTTGTTCTAGGACATTTTGTTTGAACGCAATCATCAAACTTAATTAAAAAAGTCATTTAAGCCTTTTCACAGTTAGATCTATGCGATATGGCCGAGAAATGTAATTTTGATGTTAACTCCCAAACCGCTGCGCAGAAGTCAACCAAACTTCACCCAATAGTGTATTGTATCACAATCTAGTAGTTACATTTGAAAATTTTGTTCTAGGACATTTTGTTTGAGCGCAATCCTCAAACTTAGGTCAAAAAAGCCATTTAAGCCTTTTCACAGTGAGATCTATGCGATATGGCCGAGAAATGTAATTTTGATGTTAACTCCCAAACCGCTGCGCAGAAGTCAACCAAACTTCACCCATTAGTGTATTGTATCACAATCTAGTAGTTACATGTGGAAATTTGGTTATAGGACATTTGATTTGAGCGCAATCCTCAAACTTAGGTCAAAAAAGCCATTTAAGCCTTTTCACAGTGAGATCTATGCGATATGGCCGAGAAATGTAATTTTGATGTTAACTCCCAAACCGCTGCGCAGAAGTCAACCAAACTTCACCCAATAGTGTATTGTATCACATTCTAGTAGTTACATTTTAAAATTTCGTTCAAGGACATTTGGTTTGAGCGCAATTATTAAACTTAGGTCAAAAAAGCCATTTAAGCCTTTTCACAGTGAGATCTATGCGATATGGCCGAGAAATGTAATTTTGATGTTAACTCCCAAACCGCTGCGCAGAAGTAAACCAAACTTCACCCATTAGTGTATTGTATCACAATCTAGTAGTTACATGTGGAAATTTGGTTCTAGGACATTTGATTTGAGCGCAATCCTCAAACTTAGGTCAAAAAAGCCATTTAAGCCTTTTCACAGTGAGATCTATGCGATATGGCCGAGAAATGTAATTTTGATGTTAACTCCCAAACCGCTGCGCAGAAGTCAACCAAACTTCACCCAATAGTGTATTGTATCACATTCTAGTAGTTACATTTTAAAATTTCGTTCTAGGACATTTGGTTTGAGCGCAATTATTAAACTTAGGTCAAAAAAGCCATTTAAGCCTTTTCACAGTGAGATCTATGCGATATGGCCGAGAAATGTAATTTTGATGTTAACTCCCAAACCGCTGCGCAGAAGTAAACCAAACTTCACCCATTAGTGTATTGTATCACAATCTAGTAGTTACATGTGGAAATTTGGTTCTAGGACATTTGATTTGAGCGCAATCCTCAAACTTAGGTCAAAAAAGCCATTTAAGCCTTTTCACAGTGAGATCTATGCGATATGGCCGAGAAATGTAATTTTGATGTTAACTCCCAAACCGCTGCGCAGAAGTCAACCAAACTTCACCCAATAGTGTATTGTATCACAATCTAGTAGTTACATTTGAAAATTTTGTTCTAGGACATTTTGTTTGAATGCAATCATCAAACTTAATTAAAAAAGTCATTTAAGCCTTTTCACAGTGAGATCTATGCGATATGGCCGAGAAATGTAATTTTGATGTTAACTCCCAAACCGCTGCGCAGAAGTCAACCAAACTTCACCCATTAGTGTATTGTATCACAATCTAGTAGTTACATTTGAAAATTTTGTTCTAGGACATTTTGTTTGAACGCAATCATCAAACTTAATTAAAAAAGTCATTTAAGCCTTTTCACAGTGAGATCTATGCGATATGGCCGAGAAATGTAATTTTGATGTTAACTCCCAAACCGCTGCGCAGAAGTCAACCAAACTTCACCCATTAGTGTATTGTATCACAATCTAGTAGTTACATGTGGAAATTTGGTTATAGGACATTTGATTTGAGCGCAATCCTCAAACTTAGGTCAAAAAAGCCATTTAAGCCTTTTCACAGTGAGATCTATGCGATATGGCCGAGAAATGTAATTTTGATGTTAACTCCCAAACCGCTGCGCAGAAGTCAACCAAACTTCACCCAATAGTGTATTGTATCACAATCTAGTAGTTACATTTGAAAATTTTGTTCTAGGAAATTTTGTTTGAGCGCAATCATCAAACTTAATTAAAAAAGTCATTTAAGCCTTTTCACAGTGAGATCTATGCGATATGGCCGAGAAATGTAATTTTGATGTTAACTCCCAAACCGCTGCGCAGAAGTCAACCAAACTTCACCCATTAGTGTATTTTATCACAATCTAGTAGTTACATGTGGAAATTTGGTTCTAGGACATTTGATTTGAGCGCAATCCTCAAACTTAGGTCAAAAAAGCCATTTAAGCCTTTTCACAGTGAGATCTATGCGATATGGCCGAGAAATGTAATTTTGATGTTCACTCCCAAACCGCTACGCAGAAGTCAACCAAACTTCACCCATTAGTGTATTGTATCACAATCTAGTAGTTACATGTGGAAATTTGGTTCTAGGACATTTGATTTGAGCGCAATCCTCAAACTTAGGTCAAAAAAGCCATTTAAGCCTTTTCACAGTGAGATCTATGCGATATGGCCGAGAAATGTAATTTTGATGTTCACTCCCAAACCGCTGCGCAGAAGTCAACCAAACTTCACCCATTAGTGTATTGTATCACAATCTAGTAGTTACATGTGGAAATTTGGTTCTAGGACATTTGATTTGAGCGCAATCCTCAAACTTAGGTCAAAAAAGCCATTTAAGCCTTTTCACAGTGAGATCTATGCGATATGGCCGAGAAATGTAATTTTGATGTTAACTCCCAAACCGCTGCGCAGAAGTCAACCAAACTTCACCCAATAGTGTATTGTATCACAATCTAGTAGTTACATTTGAAAATTTTGTTCTAGGACATTTTGTTTGAATGCAATCATCAAACTTAATTAAAAAAGTCATTTAAGCCTTTTCACAGTGAGATCTATGCGATATGGCCGAGAAATGTAATTTTGATGTTAACTCCCAAACCGCTGCGCAGAAGTCAACCAAACTTCACCCATTAGTGTATTGTATCACAATCTAGTAGTTACATTTGAAAATTTTGTTCTAGGACATTTTGTTTGAACGCAATCATCAAACTTAATTAAAAAAGTCATTTAAGCCTTTTCACAGTGAGATCTATGCGATATGGCCGAGAAATGTAATTTTGATGTTAACTCCCAAACCGCTGCGCAGAAGTCAACCAAACTTCACCCATTAGTGTATTGTATCACAATCTAGTAGTTACATGTGGAAATTTGGTTATAGGACATTTGATTTGAGCGCAATCCTCAAACTTAGGTCAAAAAAGCCATTTAAGCCTTTTCACAGTGAGATCTATGCGATATGGCCGAGAAATGTAATTTTGATGTTAACTCCCAAACCGCTGCGCAGAAGTCAACCAAACTTCACCCAATAGTGTATTGTATCACAATCTAGTAGTTACATTTGAAAATTTTGTTCTAGGAAATTTTGTTTGAGCGCAATCATCAAACTTAATTAAAAAAGTCATTTAAGCCTTTTCACAGTGAGATCTATGCGATATGGCCGAGAAATGTAATTTTGATGTTAACTCCCAAACCGCTGCGCAGAAGTCAACCAAACTTCACCCATTAGTGTATTTTATCACAATCTAGTAGTTACATGTGGAAATTTGGTTCTAGGACATTTGATTTGAGCGCAATCCTCAAACTTAGGTCAAAAAAGCCATTTAAGCCTTTTCACAGTGAGATCTATGCGATATGGCCGAGAAATGTAATTTTGATGTTCACTCCCAAACCGCTACGCAGAAGTCAACCAAACTTCACCCATTAGTGTATTGTATCACAATCTAGTAGTTACATGTGGAAATTTGGTTCTAGGACATTTGATTTGAGCGCAATCCTCAAACTTAGGTCAAAAAAGCCATTTAAGCCTTTTCACAGTGAGATCTATGCGATATGGCCGAGAAATGTAATTTTGATGTTCACTCCCAAACCGCTGCGCAGAAGTCAACCAAACTTCACCCATTAGTGTATTGTATCACAATCTAGTAGTTACATGTGGAAATTTGGTTATAGGACATTTGATTTGAGCGCAATCCTCAAACTTAGGTCAAAAAAGCCATTTAAGCCTTTTCACAGTGAGATCTATGCGATATGGCCGAGAAATGTAATTTTGATGTTAACTCCCAAACCGCTGCGCAGAAGTCAACCAAACTTCACCCATTAGTGTATTGTATCACAATCTAGTAGTTACATTTGAAAATTTCGTTCTAGGACATTTGGTTTGAGCGCAATCTTTAAACTTAGGTCAAAAAAGCCATTTAAGCCTTTTCACAGTGAGATCTATGCGATATGGCCGAGAAATGTAATTTTGATGTTAACTCCCAAACCGCTGCGCAGAAGTCAACCAAACTTCACCCAATAGTGTATATTATCACAATCTAGTAGTTACATGTGGAAATTTGGTTCTAGGACATTTGATTTAAGCGCAATCCTCAAACTTAGGTCAAAAAAGCCATTTAAGCCTTTTCACAGTGAGATCTATGCGATATGGCCGATAAATGTAATTTTGATGTTAACTCCCAAACCGCTGCGCAGAAGTCAACCAAACTTCACCCAATAGTGTATTGTATCACATTCTAGTAGTTACATTTTAAAATTTCGTTCTAGGACATTTGGTTTGAGCGCAATTATTAAACTTAGGTCAAAAAAGCCATTTAAGCCTTTTCACAGTGAGATCTATGCGATATGGCCGAGAAATGTAATTTTGATGTTAACTCCCAAACCGCTGCGCAGAAGTAAACCAAACTTCACCCATTAGTGTATTGTATCACAATCTAGTAGTTACATGTGGAAATTTGGTTCTAGGACATTTGATTTGAGCGCAATCCTCAAACTTAGGTCAAAAAAGCCATTTAAGCCTTTTCACAGTGAGATCTATGCGATATGGCCGAGAAATGTAATTTTGATGTTAACTCCCAAACCGCTGCGCAGAAGTCAACCAAACTTCACCCAATAGTGTATTGTATCACAATCTAGTAGTTACAATTGAAAATTTTGTTCTAGGACATTTTGTTTGAATGCAATCATCAAACTTAATTAAAAAAGTCATTTAAGCCTTTTCACAGTGAGATCTATGCGATATGGCCGAGAAATGTAATTTTGATGTTAACTCCCAAACCGCTGCGCAGAAGTCAACCAAACTTCACCCATTAGTGTATTTTATCACAATCTAGTAGTTACATGTGGAAATTTGGTTCTAGGACATTTGATTTGAGCGCAATCCTCAAACTTAGGTCAAAAAAGCCATTTAAGCCTTTTCACAGTGAGATCTATGCGATATGGCCGAGAAATGTAATTTTGATGTTAACTCCCAAACCGCTGCGCAGAAGTCAACCAAACTTCACCCAATAGTGTATTGTATCACAATCTAGTAGTTACATTTGAAAATTTTGTTCTAGGACATTTTGTTTGAACGCAATCATCAAACTTAATTAAAAAAGTCATTTAAGCCTTTTCACAGTGAGATCTATGCGATATGGCCGAGAAATGTAATTTTGATGTTAACTCCCAAACCGCTGCGCAGAAGTCAACCAAACTTCACCCAATAGTGTATTGTATCACAATCTAGTAGTTACATTTGAAAATTTTGTTCTAGGAAATTTTGTTTGAGCGCAATCATCAAACTTAATTAAAAAAGTCATTTAAGCCTTTTCACAGTGAGATCTATGCGATATGGCCGAGAAATGTAATTTTGATGTTAACTCCCAAACCGCTGCGCAGAAGTCAACCAAACTTCACCCATTAGTGTATTTTATCACAATCTAGTAGTTACATGTGGAAATTTGGTTCTAGGACATTTGATTTGAGCGCAATCCTCAAACTTAGGTCAAAAAAGCCATTTAAGCCTTTTCACAGTGAGATCTATGCGATATGGCCGAGAAATTTAATTTTGATGTTAACTCCCAAACCGCTGCGCAGAAGTCAACCAAACTTCACCCAATAGTGTATTGTATCACAATCTAGTAGTTACATTTAAAAATTTTGTTCTAGGACATTTTGTTTGAACGCAATCATCAAACTTAATTAAAAAAGTCATTTAAGCCTTTTCACAGAGAGATCTATGCGATATGGCCGAGAAATGTAATTTTGATGTTAACTCCCAAACCGCTGCGCAGAAGTCAACCAAACTTCACCCATTAGTGTATTGTATCACAATCTAGTAGTTACATGTGGAAATTTGGTTATAGGACATTTGATTTGAGCGCAATCCTCAAACTTAGGTCAAAAAAGCCATTTAAGCCTTTTCACAGTGAGATCTATGCGATATGGCCGAGAAATGTAATTTTGATGTTAACTCCCAAACCGCTGCGCAGAAGTCAACCAAACTTCACCCAAAAGTGTATTGTATCACAATCTAGTAGTTACATTTGAAAATTTTGTTCTAGGAAATTTTGTTTGAGCGCAATCATCAAACTTAATTAAAAAAGTCATTTAAGCCTTTTCACAGTGAGATCTATGCGATATGGCCGAGAAATGTAATTTTTATGTTAACTCCCAAACCGCTGCGCAGAAGTCAACCAAACTTCACCCATTAGTGTATTTTATCACAATCTAGTAGTTACATGTGGAAATTTGGTTCTAGGACATTTGATTTGAGCGCAATCCTCAAACTTAGGTCAAAAAAGCCATTTAAGCCTTTTCACAGTGAGATCTATGCGATATGGCCGAGAAATGTAATTTTGATGTTAACTCCCAAACCGCTGCGCAGAAGTCAACCAAACTTCACCCAATAGTGTATTGTATCACATTCTAGTAGTTACATTTGAAAATTTCGTTCTAGGACATTTGGTTTGAGCGCAATCCTCAAACTTAGGTCAAAAAAGCCATTTAAGCCTTTTCACAGTGAGATCTATGCGATATGGCCGAGAAATGTAATTTTGATGTTAACTCCCAAACCGCTGCGCAGAAGTCAACCAAACTTCACCCAATAGTGTATTGTATCACAATCTAGTAGTTACATTTGAAAATTTTGTTCTAGGACATTTTGTTTGAACGCAATCATCAAACTTAATTAAAAAAGTCATTTAAGCCTTTTCACAGTGAGATCTATGCGATATGGCCGAGAAATGTAATTTTGATGTTAACTCCCAAACCGCTGCGCAGAAGTCAACCAAACTTCACCCAATAGTGTATTGTATCACAATCTAGTAGTTACATTTGAAAATTTTGTTCTAGGAAATTTTGTTTGAGCGCAATCATCAAACTTAATTAAAAAAGTCATTTAAGCCTTTTCACAGTGAGATCTATGCGATATGGCCGAGAAATGTAATTTTGATGTTAACTCCCAAACCGCTGCGCAGAAGTCAACCAAACTTCACCCATTAGTGTATTTTATCACAATCTAGTAGTTACATGTGGAAATTTGGTTCTAGGACATTTGATTTGAGCGCAATCCTCAAACTTAGGTCAAAAAAGCCATTTAAGCCTTTTCACAGTGAGATCTATGCGATATGGCCGAGAAATGTAATTTTGATGTTAACTCCCAAACCGCTGCGCAGAAGTCAACCAAACTTCACCCAATAGTGTATTGTATCACATTCTAGTAGTTACATTTGAAAATTTCGTTCTAGGACATTTGGTTTGAGCGCAATCCTCAAACTTAGGTCAAAAAAGCCATTTAAGCCTTTTCACAGTGAGATCTATGCGATATGGCCGAGAAATGTAATTTTGATGTTAACTCCCAAACCGCTGCGCAGAAGTCAACCAAACTTCACCCAATAGTGTATTGTATCACAATCTAGTAGTTACATTTGAAAATTTTGTTCTAGGACATTTTGTTTGAACGCAATCATCAAACTTAATTAAAAAAGTCATTTAAGCCTTTTCACAGTGAGATCTATGCGATATGGCCGAGAAATGTAATTTTGATGTTAACTCCCAAACCGCTGCGCAGAAGTCAACCAAACTTCACCCAATAGTGTATTGTATCACAATCTAGTAGTTACATTTGAAAATTTTGTTCTAGGACATTTTGTTTGAGCGCAATCCTCAAACTTAGGTCAAAAAAGCCATTTAAGCCTTTTCACAGTGAGATCTATGCGATATGGCCGAGAAATGTAATTTTGATGTTAACTCCCAAACCGCTGCGCAGAAGTCAACCAAACTTCACCCAATAGTGTATTGTATCACAATCTAGTAGTTACATTTGAAAATTTTGTTCTAGGACATTTTGTTTGAACGCAATCATCAAACTTAATTAAAAAAGTCATTTAAGCCTTTTCACAGTGAGATCTATGCGATATGGCCGAGAAATGTAATTTTGATGTTAACTCCCAAACCGCTGCGCAGAAGTCAACCAAACTTCACCCAATAGTGTATTGTATCACAATCTAGTAGTTACATTTGAAAATTTTGTTCTAGGAAATTTTGTTTGAGCGCAATCATCAAACTTAATTAAAAAAGTCATTTAAGCCTTTTCACAGTGAGATCTATGCGATATGGCCGAGAATTGTAATTTTGATGTTAACTCCCAAACCGCTGCGCAGAAGTCAACCAAACTTCACCCATTAGTGTATTTTATCACAATCTAGTAGTTACATGTGGAAATTTGGTTCTAGGACATTTGATTTGAGCGCAATCCTCAAACTTAGGTCAAAAAAGCCATTTAAGCCTTTTCACAGTGAGATCTATGCGATATGGCCGAGAAATGTAATTTTGATGTTAACTCCCAAACCGCTGCGCAGAAGTCAACCAAACTTCACCCAATAGTGTATTGTATCACAATCTAGTAGTTACATTTAAAAATTTTGTTCTAGGACATTTTGTTTGAACGCAATCATCAAACTTAATTAAAAAAGTCATTTAAGCCTTTTCACAGTGAGATCTATGCGATATGGCCGAGAAATGTAATTTTGATGTTAACTCCCAAACCGCTGCGCAGAAGTCAACCAAACTTCACCCATTAGTGTATTGTATCACAATCTAGTAGTTACATGTGGAAATTTGGTTATAGGACATTTGATTTGAGCGCAATCCTCAAACTTAGGTCAAAAAAGCCATTTAAGCCTTTTCACAGTGAGATCTATGCGATATGGCCGAGAAATGTAATTTTGATGTTAACTCCCAAACCGCTGCGCAGAAGTCAACCAAACTTCACCCAATAGTGTATTGTATCACAATCTAGTAGTTACATTTGAAAATTTTGTTCTAGGAAATTTTGTTTGAGCGCAATCATCAAACTTAATTAAAAAAGTCATTTAAGCCTTTTCACAGTGAGATCTATGCGATATGGCCGAGAAATGTAATTTTGATGTTAACTCCCAAACCGCTGCGCAAAAGTCAACCAAACTTCACCCATTAGTGTATTTTATCACAATCTAGTAGTTACATGTGGAAATTTGGTTCTAGGACATTTGATTTGAGCGCAATCCTCAAACTTAGGTCAAAAAAGCCATTTAAGCCTTTTCACAGTGAGATCTATGCGATATGGCCGAGAAATGTAATTTTGATGTTAACTCCCAAACCGCTGCGCAGAAGTCAACCAAACTTCACCCAATAGTGTATTGTATCACATTCTAGTAGTTACATTTGAAAATTTTGTTCTAGGACATTTTGTATGAACGCAATCATCAAACTTAATTAAAAAAGTCATTTAAGCCTTTTCACAGTGAGATCTATGCGATATGGCCGAGAAATGTAATTTTGATGTTAACTCCCAAACCGCTGCGCAGAAGTCAACCAAACTTCACCCAATAGTGTATTGTATCACAATCTAGTAGTTACATTTGAAAATTTTGTTCTAGGAAATTTTGTTTGAGCGCAATCATCAAACTTAATTAAAAAAGTCATTTAAGCCTTTTCACAGTGAGATCTATGCGATATGGCCGAGAAATGTAATTTTGATGTTAACTCCCAAACCGCTGCGCAGAAGTCAACCAAACTTCACCCAATAGTGTATTGTATCACAATCTAGTAGTTACATTTGAAAATTTTGTTCTAGGACATTTTGTTTGAACGCAATCATCAAACTTAATTAAAAAAGTCATTTAAGCCTTTTCACAGTGAGATCTATGCGATATGGCCGAGAAATGTAATTTTGATGTTAACTCCCAAACCGCTGCGCAGAAGTCAACCAAACTTCACCCAATAGTGTATTGTATCACAATCTATTAGTTACATTTGAAAATTTTGTTCTAGGAAATTTTGTTTGAGCGCAATCATCAAACTTAATTAAAAAAGTCATTTAAGCCTTTTCACAGTGAGATCTATGCGATATGGCCGAGAATTGTAATTTTGATGTTAACTCCCAAACCGCTGCGCAGAAGTCAACCAAACTTCACCCATTAGTGTATTTTATCACAATCTAGTAGTTACATGTGGAAATTTGGTTCTAGGACATTTGATTTGAGCGCAATCCTCAAACTTAGGTCAAAAAAGCCATTTAAGCCTTTTCACAGTGACATCTATGCGATATGGCCGAGAAATGTAATTTTGATGTTAACTCCCAAACCGCTGCGCAGAAGTCAACCAAACTTCACCCAATAGTGTATTGTATCACAATCTAGTAGTTACATTTAAAAATTTTGTTCTAGGACATTTTGTTTGAACGCAATCATCAAACTTAATTAAAAAAGTCATTTAAGCCTTTTCACAGTGAGATCTATGCGATATGGCCGAGAAATGTAATTTTGATGTTAACTCCCAAACCGCTGCGCAGAAGTCAACCAAACTTCACCCAATAGTGTATTGTATCACAATCTAGTAGTTACATTTGAAAATTTTGTTCTAGGAAATTTTGTTTGAGCGCAATCATCAAACTTAATTAAAAAAGTCATTTAAGCCTTTTCACAGTGAGATCTATGCGATATGGCCGAGAAATGTAATTTTGATGTTAACTCCCAAACCGCTGCGCAGAAGTCAACCAAACTTCACCCATTAGTGTATTTTATCACAATCTAGTAGTTACATGTGGAAATTTGGTTCTAGGACATTTGATTTGAGCGCAATCCTCAAACTTAGGTCAAAAAAGCCATTTAAGCCTTTTCACAGTGAGATCTATGCGATATGGCCGAGAAATTTAATTTTGATGTTAACTCCCAAACCGCTGCGCAGAAGTCAACCAAACTTCACCCAATAGTGTATTGTATCACAATCTAGTAGTTACATTTAAAAATTTTGTTCTAGGACATTTTGTTTGAACGCAATCATCAAACTTAATTAAAAAAGTCATTTAAGCCTTTTCACAGAGAGATCTATGCGATATGGCCGAGAAATGTAATTTTGATGTTAACTCCCAAACCGCTGCGCAGAAGTCAACCAAACTTCACCCATTAGTGTATTGTATCACAATCTAGTAGTTACATGTGGAAATTTGGTTATAGGACATTTGATTTGAGCGCAATCCTCAAACTTAGGTCAAAAAAGCCATTTAAGCCTTTTCACAGTGAGATCTATGCGATATGGCCGAGAAATGTAATTTTGATGTTAACTCCCAAACCGCTGCGCAGAAGTCAACCAAACTTCACCCAAAAGTGTATTGTATCACAATCTAGTAGTTACATTTGAAAATTTTGTTCTAGGAAATTTTGTTTGAGCGCAATCATCAAACTTAATTAAAAAAGTCATTTAAGCCTTTTCACAGTGAGATCTATGCGATATGGCCGAGAAATGTAATTTTTATGTTAACTCCCAAACCGCTGCGCAGAAGTCAACCAAACTTCACCCATTAGTGTATTTTATCACAATCTAGTAGTTACATGTGAAAATTTGGTTCTAGGACATTTGATTTGAGCGCAATCCTCAAACTTAGGTCAAAAAAGCCATTTAAGCCTTTTCACAGTGAGATCTATGCGATATGGCCGAGAAATGTAATTTTGATGTTAACTCCCAAACCGCTGCGCAGAAGTCAACCAAACTTCACCCAATAGTGTATTGTATCACATTCTAGTAGTTACATTTGAAAATTTCGTTCTAGGACATTTGGTTTGAGCGCAATCCTCAAACTTAGGTCAAAAAAGCCATTTAAGCCTTTTCACAGTGAGATCTATGCGATATGGCCGAGAAATGTAATTTTGATGTTAACTCCCAAACCGCTGCGCAGAAGTCAACCAAACTTCACCCAATAGTGTATTGTATCACAATCTAGTAGTTACATTTGAAAATTTTGTTCTAGGACATTTTGTTTGAACGCAATCATCAAACTTAATTAAAAAAGTCATTTAAGCCTTTTCACAGTGAGATCTATGCGATATGGCCGAGAAATGTAATTTTGATGTTAACTCCCAAACCGCTGCGCAGAAGTCAACCAAACTTCACCCAATAGTGTATTGTATCACAATCTAGTAGTTACATTTGAAAATTTTGTTCTAGGACATTTTGTTTGAGCGCAATCCTCAAACTTAGGTCAAAAAAGCCATTTTAGCCTTTTCACAGTGAGATCTATGCGATATGGCCGAGAAATGTAATTTTGATGTTAACTCCCAAACCGCTGCGCAGAAGTCAACCAAACTTCACCCAATAGTGTATTGTATCACAATCTAGTAGTTACATTTGAAAATTTTGTTCTAGGACATTTTGTTTGAACGCAATCATCAAACTTAATTAAAAAAGTCATTTAAGCCTTTTCACAGTGAGATCTATGCGATATGGCCGAGAAATGTAATTTTGATGTTAACTCCCAAACCGCTGCGCAGAAGTCAACCAAACTTCACCCAATAGTGTATTGTATCACAATCTAGTAGTTACATTTGAAAATTTTGTTCTAGGAAATTTTGTTTGAGCGCAATCATCAAACTTAATTAAAAAAGTCATTTAAGCCTTTTCACAGTGAGATCTATGCGATATGGCCGAGAATTGTAATTTTGATGTTAACTCCCAAACCGCTGCGCAGAAGTCAACCAAACTTCACCCATTAGTGTATTTTATCACAATCTAGTAGTTACATGTGGAAATTTGGTTCTAGGACATTTGATTTGAGCGCAATCCTCAAACTTAGGTCAAAAAAGCCATTTAAGCCTTTTCACAGTGAGATCTATGCGATATGGCCGAGAAATGTAATTTTGATGTTAACTCCCAAACCGCTGCGCAGAAGTCAACCAAACTTCACCCAATAGTGTATTGTATCACAATCTAGTAGTTACATTTAAAAATTTTGTTCTAGGACATTTTGTTTGAACGCAATCATCAAACTTAATTAAAAAAGTCATTTAAGCCTTTTCACAGTGAGATCTATGCGATATGGCCGAGAAATGTAATTTTGATGTTAACTCCCAAACCGCTGCGCAGAAGTCAACCAAACTTCACCCATTAGTGTATTGTATCACAATCTAGTAGTTACATGTGGAAATTTGGTTATAGGACATTTGATTTGAGCGCAATCCTCAAACTTAGGTCAAAAAAGCCATTTAAGCCTTTTCACAGTGAGATCTATGCGATATGGCCGAGAAATGTAATTTTGATGTTAACTCCCAAACCGCTGCGCAGAAGTCAACCAAACTTCACCCAATAGTGTATTGTATCACAATCTAGTAGTTACATTTGAAAATTTTGTTCTAGGAAATTTTGTTTGAGCGCAATCATCAAACTTAATTAAAAAAGTCATTTAAGCCTTTTCACAGTGAGATCTATGCGATATGGCCGAGAAATGTAATTTTGATGTTAACTCCCAAACCGCTGCGCAAAAGTCAACCAAACTTCACCCATTAGTGTATTTTATCACAATCTAGTAGTTACATGTGGAAATTTGGTTCTAGGACATTTGATTTGAGCGCAATCCTCAAACTTAGGTCAAAAAAGCCATTTAAGCCTTTTCACAGTGAGATCTATGCGATATGGCCGAGAAATGTAATTTTGATGTTAACTCCCAAACCGCTGCGCAGAAGTCAACCAAACTTCACCCAATAGTGTATTGTATCACATTCTAGTAGTTACATTTGAAAATTTTGTTCTAGGACATTTTGTATGAACGCAATCATCAAACTTAATTAAAAAAGTCATTTAAGCCTTTTCACAGTGAGATCTATGCGATATGGCCGAGAAATGTAATTTTGATGTTAACTCCCAAACCGCTGCGCAGAAGTCAACCAAACTTCACCCAATAGTGTATTGTATCACAATCTAGTAGTTACATTTGAAAATTTTGTTCTAGGAAATTTTGTTTGAGCGCAATCATCAAACTTAATTAAAAAAGTCATTTAAGCCTTTTCACAGTGAGATCTATGCGATATGGCCGAGAAATGTAATTTTGATGTTAACTCCCAAACCGCTGCGCAGAAGTCAACCAAACTTCACCCAATAGTGTATTGTATCACAATCTAGTAGTTACATTTGAAAATTTTGTTCTAGGACATTTTGTTTGAACGCAATCATCAAACTTAATTAAAAAAGTCATTTAAGCCTTTTCACAGTGAGATCTATGCGATATGGCCGAGAAATGTAATTTTGATGTTAACTCCCAAACCGCTGCGCAGAAGTCAACCAAACTTCACCCAATAGTGTATTGTATCACAATCTATTAGTTACATTTGAAAATTTTGTTCTAGGAAATTTTGTTTGAGCGCAATCATCAAACTTAATTAAAAAAGTCATTTAAGCCTTTTCACAGTGAGATCTATGCGATATGGCCGAGAATTGTAATTTTGATGTTAACTCCCAAACCGCTGCGCAGAAGTCAACCAAACTTCACCCATTAGTGTATTTTATCACAATCTAGTAGTTACATGTGGAAATTTGGTTCTAGGACATTTGATTTGAGCGCAATCCTCAAACTTAGGTCAAAAAAGCCATTTAAGCCTTTTCACAGTGACATCTATGCGATATGGCCGAGAAATGTAATTTTGATGTTAACTCCCAAACCGCTGCGCAGAAGTCAACCAAACTTCACCCAATAGTGTATTGTATCACAATCTAGTAGTTACATTTAAAAATTTTGTTCTAGGACATTTTGTTTGAACGCAATCATCAAACTTAATTAAAAAAGTCATTTAAGCCTTTTCACAGTGAGATCTATGCGATATGGCCGAGAAATGTAATTTTGATGTTAACTCCCAAACCGCTGCGCAGAAGTCAACCAAACTTCACCCAATAGTGTATTGTATCACATTCTAGTAGTTACATTTGAAAATTTCGTTCTAGGACATTTGGTTTGAGCGCAATCCTCAAACTTAGGTCAAAAAAGCCATTTAAGCCTTTTCACAGTGAGATCTATGCGATATGGCCGAGAAATGTAATTTTGATGTTAACTCCCAAACCGCTGCGCAGAAGTCAACCAAACTTCACCCAATAGTGTATTGTATCACAATCTAGTAGTTACATTTGAAAATTTTGTTCTAGGACATTTTGTTTGAACGCAATCATCAAACTTAATTAAAAAAGTCATTTAAGCCTTTTCACAGTGAGATCTATGCGATATGGCCGAGAAATGTAATTTTGATGTTAACTCCCAAACCGCTGCGCAGAAGTCAACCAAACTTCACCCAATAGTGTATTGTATCACAATCTAGTAGTTACATTTGAAAATTTTGTTCTAGGAAATTTTGTTTGAGCGCAATCATCAAACTTAATTAAAAAAGTCATTTAAGCCTTTTCACAGTGAGATCTATGCGATATGGCCGAGAAATGTAATTTTTATGTTAACTCCCAAACCGCTGCGCAGAAGTCAACCAAACTTCACCCATTAGTGTATTTTATCACAATCTAGTAGTTACATGTGGAAATTTGGTTCTAGGACATTTGGTTTGAGCGCAATCCTCAAACTTAGGTCAAAAAAGCCATTTAAGCCTTTTCACAGTGAGATCTATGCGATATGGCCGAGAAATGTAATTTTGATGTTAACTCCCAAACCGCTGCGCAGAAGTCAACCAAACTTCACCCAATAGTGTATTGTATCACAATCTAGTAGTTACATTTGAAAATTTTGTTCTAGGACATTTTGTTTGAACGCAATCATCAAACTTAATTAAAAAAGTCATTTAAGCCTTTTCACAGTGAGATCTATGCGATATGGCCGAGAAATGTAATTTTGATGTTAACTCCCAAACCGCTGCGCAGAAGTCAACCAAACTTCACCCAATAGTGTATTGTATCACAATCTAGTAGTTACATTTGAAAATTTTGTTCTAGGACATTTTGTTTGAGCGCAATCCTCAAACTTAGGTCAAAAAAGCCATTTAAGCCTTTTCACAGTGAGATCTATGCGATATGGCCGAGAAATGTAATTTTGATGTTAACTCCCAAACCGCTGCGCAGAAGTCAACCAAACTTCACCCAATAGTGTATTGTATCACAATCTAGTAGTTACATTTGAAAATTTTGTTCTAGGACATTTTGTTTGAACGCAATCATCAAACTTAATTAAAAAAGTCATTTAAGCCTTTTCACAGTGAGATCTATGCGATATGGCCGAGAAATGTAATTTTGATGTTAACTCCCAAACCGCTGCGCAGAAGTCAACCAAACTTCACCCAATAGTGTATTGTATCACAATCTAGTAGTTACATTTGAAAATTTTGTTCTAGGAAATTTTGTTTGAGCGCAATCATCAAACTTAATTAAAAAAGTCATTTAAGCCTTTTCACAGTGAGATCTATGCGATATGGCCGAGAATTGTAATTTTGATGTTAACTCCCAAACCGCTGCGCAGAAGTCAACCAAACTTCACCCATTAGTGTATTTTATCACAATCTAGTAGTTACATGTGGAAATTTGGTTCTAGGACATTTGATTTGAGCGCAATCCTCAAACTTAGGTCAAAAAAGCCATTTAAGCCTTTTCACAGTGAGATCTATGCGATATGGCCGAGAAATGTAATTTTGATGTTAACTCCCAAACCGCTGCGCAGAAGTCAACCAAACTTCACCCAATAGTGTATTGTATCACAATCTAGTAGTTACATTTAAAAATTTTGTTCTAGGACATTTTGTTTGAACGCAATCATCAAACTTAATTAAAAAAGTCATTTAAGCCTTTTCACAGTGAGATCTATGCGATATGGCCGAGAAATGTAATTTTGATGTTAACTCCCAAACCGCTGCGCAGAAGTCAACCAAACTTCACCCATTAGTGTATTGTATCACAATCTAGTAGTTACATGTGGAAATTTGGTTATAGGACATTTGATTTGAGCGCAATCCTCAAACTTAGGTCAAAAAAGCCATTTAAGCCTTTTCACAGTGAGATCTATGCGATATGGCCGAGAAATGTAATTTTGATGTTAACTCCCAAACCGCTGCGCAGAAGTCAACCAAACTTCACCCAATAGTGTATTGTATCACAATCTAGTAGTTACATTTGAAAATTTTGTTCTAGGAAATTTTGTTTGAGCGCAATCATCAAACTTAATTAAAAAAGTCATTTAAGCCTTTTCACAGTGAGATCTATGCGATATGGCCGAGAAATGTAATTTTGATGTTAACTCCCAAACCGCTGCGCAAAAGTTAACCAAACTTCACCCATTAGTGTATTTTATCACAATCTAGTAGTTACATGTGGAAATTTGGTTCTAGGACATTTGATTTGAGCGCAATCCTCAAACTTAGGTCAAAAAAGCCATTTAAGCCTTTTCACAGTGAGATCTATGCGATATGGCCGAGAAATGTAATTTTGATGTTAACTCCCAAACCGCTGCGCAGAAGTCAACCAAACTTCACCCAATAGTGTATTGTATCACATTCTAGTAGTTACATTTGAAAATTTTGTTCTAGGACATTTTGTATGAACGCAATCATCAAACTTAATTAAAAAAGTCATTTAAGCCTTTTCACAGTGAGATCTATGCGATATGGCCGAGAAATGTAATTTTGATGTTAACTCCCAAACCGCTGCGCAGAAGTCAACCAAACTTCACCCAATAGTGTATTGTATCACAATCTAGTAGTTACATTTGAAAATTTTGTTCTAGGAAATTTTGTTTGAGCGCAATCATCAAACTTAATTAAAAAAGTCATTTAAGCCTTTTCACAGTGAGATCTATGCGATATGGCCGAGAAATGTAATTTTGATGTTAACTCCCAAACCGCTGCGCAGAAGTCAACCAAACTTCACCCAATAGTGTATTGTATCACAATCTAGTAGTTACATTTGAAAATTTTGTTCTAGGACATTTTGTTTGAACGCAATCATCAAACTTAATTAAAAAAGTCATTTAAGCCTTTTCACAGTGAGATCTATGCGATATGGCCGAGAAATGTAATTTTGATGTTAACTCCCAAACCGCTGCGCAGAAGTCAACCAAACTTCACCCAATAGTGTATTGTATCACAATCTAGTAGTTACATTTGAAAATTTTGTTCTAGGAAATTTTGTTTGAGCGCAATCATCAAACTTAATTAAAAAAGTCATTTAAGCCTTTTCACAGTGAGATCTATGCGATATGGCCGAGAATTGTAATTTTGATGTTAACTCCCAAACCGCTGCGCAGAAGTCAACCAAACTTCACCCATTAGTGTATTTTATCACAATCTAGTAGTTACATGTGGAAATTTGGTTCTAGGACATTTGATTTGAGCGCAATCCTCAAACTTAGGTCAAAAAAGCCATTTAAGCCTTTTCACAGTGAGATCTATGCGATATGGCCGAGAAATGTAATTTTGATGTTAACTCCCAAACCGCTGCGCAGAAGTCAACCAAACTTCACCCAATAGTGTATTGTATCACAATCTAGTAGTTACATTTGAAAATTTTGTTCTAGGAAATTTTGTTTGAGCGCAATCATCAAACTTAATTAAAAAAGTCATTTAAGCCTTTTCACAGTGAGATCTATGCGATATGGCCGAGAAATGTAATTTTGATGTTAACTCCCAAACCGCTGCGCAAAAGTCAACCAAACTTCACCCATTAGTGTATTTTATCACAATCTAGTAGTTACATGTGGAAATTTGGTTCTAGGACATTTGATTTGAGCGCAATCCTCAAACTTAGGTCAAAAAAGCCATTTAAGCCTTTTCACAGTGAGATCTATGCGATATGGCCGAGAAATGTAATTTTGATGTTAACTCCCAAACCGCTGCGCAGAAGTCAACCAAACTTCACCCACTAGTGTATTGTATCACATTCTAGTAGTTACATTTGAAAATTTTGGTCTAGGACATTTTGTATGAACGCAATCATCAAACTTAATTAAAAAAGTCATTTAAGCCTTTTCACAGTGAGATCTATGCGATATGGCCGAGAAATGTAATTTTGATGTTAACTCCCAAACCGCTGCGCAGAAGTCAACCAAACTTCACCCAATAGTGTATTGTATCACAATCTAGTAGTTACATTTGAAAATTTTGTTCTAGGAAATTTTGTTTGAGCGCAATCATCAAACTTAATTAAAAAAGTCATTTAAGCCTTTTCACAGTGAGATCTATGCGATATGGCCGAGAAATGTAATTTTGATGTTAACTCCCAAACCGCTGCGCAGAAGTCAACCAAACTTCACCCATTAGTGTATTTTATCACAATCTAGTAGTTACATGTGGAAATTTGGTTCTAGGACATTTGATTTGAGCGCAATCCTCAAACTTAGGTCAAAAAAGCCATTTAAGCCTTTTCACAGTGAGATCTATGCGATATGGCCGAGAAATGTAATTTTGATGTTAACTCCCAAACCGCTGCGCAGAAGTCAACCAAACTTCACCCAATAGTGTATTGTATCACAATCTAGTAGTTACATTTGAAAATTTTGTTCTAGGACATTTTGTTTGAACGCAATCATCAAACTTAATTAAAAAAGTCATTTAAGCCTTTTCACAGTGAGATCTATGCGATATGGCCGAGAAATGTAATTTTGAAGTTAACTCCCAAACCGCTGCGCAGAAGTCAACCAAACTTCACCCAATAGTGTATTGTATCACAATCTAGTAGTTACATTTGAAAATTTTGTTCTAGGAAATTTTGTTTGAGCGCAATCATCAAACTTAATTAAAAAAGTCATTTAAGCCTTTTCACAGTGAGATCTATGCGATATGGCCGAGAAATGTAATTTTGATAACTCCCAAACCGCTGCGCAGAAGTCAACCAAACTTCACCCATTAGTGTATTTTATCACAATCTAGTAGTTACATGTGGAAATTTGGTTCTAGGACATTTGATTTGAGCGCAATCCTCAAACTTAGGTCAAAAAAGCCATTTAAGCCTTTTCACAGTGAGATCTATGCGATATGGCCGAGAAATGTAATTTTGATGTTAACTCCCAAACCGCTGCGCAGAAGTCAACCAAACTTCACCCAATAGTGTATTGTATCACAATCTAGTAGTTACATTTAAAAATTTTGTTCTAGGACATTTTGTTTGAACGCAATCATCAAACTTAATTAAAAAAGTCATTTAAGCCTTTTCACAGTGAGATCTATGCGATATGGCCGAGAAATGTAATTTTGATGTTAACTCCCAAACCGCTGCGCAGAAGTCAACCAAACTTCACCCAATAGTGTATTGTATCACAATCTAGTAGTTACATTTGAAAATTTTGTTCTAGGACATTTTGTTTGAGCGCAATCCTCAAACTTAGGTCAAAAAAGCAATTTAAGCCTTTTCACAGTGAGATCTATGCGATATGGCCGAGAAATGTAATTTTGATGTTCACTCCCAAACCGCTGCGCAGAAGTCAACCAAACTTCACCCATTAGTGTATTGTATCACAATCTAGTAGTTACATGTGGAAATTTGGTTATAGGACATTTGATTTGAGCGCAATCCTCAAACTTAGGTCAAAAAAGCCATTTAAGCCTTTTCACAGTGAGATCTATGCGATATGGCCGAGAAATGTAATTTTGATGTTAACTCCCAAACCGCTGCGCAGAAGTCAACCAAACTTCACCCATTAGTGTATTGTATCACAATCTAGTAGTTACATTTGAAAATTTCGTTCTAGGACATTTGGTTTGAGCGCAATCTTTAAACTTAGGTCAAAAAAGCCATTTAAGCCTTTTCACAGTGAGATCTATGCGATATGGCCGAGAAATGTAATTTTGATGTTAACTCCCAAACCGCTGCGCAGAAGTCAACCAAACTTCACCCAATAGTGTATTGTATCACAATCTAGTAGTTACATGTGGAAATTTGGTTCTAGGACATTTGATTTGAGCGCAATCCTCAAACTTAGGTCAAAAAAGCCATTTAAGCCTTTTCACAGTGAGATCTATGCGATATGGCCGAGAAATGTAATTTTGATGTTAACTCCCAAACCGCTGCGCAGAAGTCAACCAAACTTCACCCAATAGTGTATTGTATCACATTCTAGTAGTTACATTTTAAAATTTCGTTCTAGGACATTTGGTTTGAGCGCAATTATTAAACTTAGGTCAAAAAAGCCATTTAAGCCTTTTCACAGTGAGATCTATGCGATATGGCCGAGAAATGTAATTTTGATGTTAACTCCCAAACCGCTGCGCAGAAGTAAACCAAACTTCACCCATTAGTGTATTGTATCACAATCTAGTAGTTACATGTGGAAATTTGGTTCTAGGACATTTGATTTGAGCGCAATCCTCAAACTTAGGTCAAAAAAGCCATTTAAGCCTTTTCACAGTGAGATCTATGCGATATGGCCGAGAAATGTAATTTTGATGTTAACTCCCAAACCGCTGCGCAGAAGTCAACCAAACTTCACCCAATAGTGTATTGTATCACAATCTAGTAGTTACATTTGAAAATTTTGTTCTAGGACATTTTGTTTGAATGCAATCATCAAACTTAATTAAAAAAGTCATTTAAGCCTTTTCACAGTGAGATCTATGCGATATGGCCGAGAAATGTAATTTTGATGTTAACTCCCAAACCGCTGCGCAGAAGTCAACCAAACTTCACCCATTAGTGTATTTTATCACAATCTAGTAGTTACATGTGGAAATTTGGTTCTAGGACATTTGATTTGAGCGCAATCCTCAAACTTAGGTCAAAAAAGCCATTTAAGCCTTTTCACAGTGAGATCTATGCGATATGGCCGAGAAATGTAATTTTGATGTTAACTCCCAAACCGCTGCGCAGAAGTCAACCAAACTTCACCCAATAGTGTATTGTATCACAATCTAGTAGTTACATTTGAAAATTTTGTTCTAGGACATTTTGTTTGAACGCAATCATCAAACTTAATTAAAAAAGTCATTTAAGCCTTTTCACAGTGAGATCTATGCGATATGGCCGAGAAATGTAATTTTGATGTTAACTCCCAAACCGCTGCGCAGAAGTCAACCAAACTTCACCCAATAGTGTATTGTATCACATTCTAGTAGTTACATTTGAAAATTTCGTTCTAGGACATTTGGTTTGAGCGCAATCCTCAAACTTAGGTCAAAAAAGCCATTTAAGCCTTTTCACAGTGAGATCTATGCGATATGGCCGAGAAATGTAATTTTGATGTTAACTCCCAAACCGCTGCGCAGAAGTCAACCAAACTTCACCCAATAGTGTATTGTATCACAATCTAGTAGTTACATTTGAAAATTTTGTTCTAGGACATTTTGTTTGAACGCAATCATCAAACTTAATTAAAAAAGTCATTTAAGCCTTTTCACAGTTAGATCTATGCGATATGGCCGAGAAATGTAATTTTGATGTTAACTCCCAAACCGCTGCGCAGAAGTCAACCAAACTTCACCCAATAGTGTATTGTATCACAATCTAGTAGTTACATTTGAAAATTTTGTTCTAGGACATTTTGTTTGAGCGCAATCCTCAAACTTAGGTCAAAAAAGCCATTTAAGCCTTTTCACAGTGAGATCTATGCGATATGGCCGAGAAATGTAATTTTGATGTTAACTCCCAAACCGCTGCGCAGAAGTCAACCAAACTTCACCCATTAGTGTATTTTATCACAATCTAGTAGTTACATGTGGAAATTTGGTTCTAGGACATTTGATTTGAGCGCAATCCTCAAACTTAGGTCAAAAAAGCCATTTAAGCCTTTTCACAGTGAGATCTATGCGATATGGCCGAGAAATGTAATTTTGATGTTAACTCCCAAACCGCTGCGCAGAAGTCAACCAAACTTCACCCAATAGTGTATTGTATCACAATCTAGTAGTTACATTTAAAAATTTTGTTCTAGGACATTTTGTTTGAACGCAATCATCAAACTTAATTAAAAAAGTCATTTAAGCCTTTTCACAGTGAGATCTATGCGATATGGCCGAGAAATGTAATTTTGATGTTAACTCCCAAACCGCTGCGCAGAAGTCAACCAAACTTCACCCATTAGTGTATTGTATCACAATCTAGTAGTTACATGTGGAAATTTGGTTATAGGACATTTGATTTGAGCGCAATCCTCAAACTTAGGTCAAAAAAGCCATTTAAGCCTTTTCACAGTGAGATCTATGCGATATGGCCGAGAAATGTAATTTTGATGTTAACTCCCAAACCGCTGCGCAGAAGTCAACCAAACTTCACCCAATAGTGTATTGTATCACAATCTAGTAGTTACATTTGAAAATTTTGTTCTAGGAAATTTTGTTTGAGCGCAATCATCAAACTTAATTAAAAAAGTCATTTAAGCCTTTTCACAGTGAGATCTATGCGATATGGCCGAGAAATGTAATTTTGATGTTAACTCCCAAACCGCTGCGCAGAAGTCAACCAAACTTCACCCAATAGTGTATTGTATCACAATCTAGTAGTTACATTTAAAAATTTTGTTCTAGGACATTTTGTTTGAACGCAATCATCAAACTTAATTAAAAAAGTCATTTAAGCCTTTTCACAGTGAGATCTATGCGATATGGCCGAGAAATGTAATTTTGATGTTAACTCCCAAACCGCTGCGCAGAAGTCAACCAAACTTCACCCAATAGTGTATTGTATCACAATCTAGTAGTTACATTTGAAAATTTTGTTCTAGGACATTTTGTTTGAGCGCAATCCTCAAACTTAGGTCAAAAAAGCAATTTAAGCCTTTTCACAGTGAGATCTATGCGATATGGCCGAGAAATGTAATTTTGATGTTCACTCCCAAACCGCTGCGCAGAAGTCAACCAAACTTCACCCATTAGTGTATTGTATCACAATCTAGTAGTTACATGTGGAAATTTGGTTATAGGACATTTGATTTGAGCGCAATCCTCAAACTTAGGTCAAAAAAGCCATTTAAGCCTTTTCACAGTGAGATCTATGCGATATGGCCGAGAAATGTAATTTTGATGTTAACTCCCAAACCGCTGCGCAGAAGTCAACCAAACTTCACCCATTAGTGTATTGTATCACAATCTAGTAGTTACATTTGAAAATTTCGTTCTAGGACATTTGGTTTGAGCGCAATCTTTAAACTTAGGTCAAAAAAGCCATTTAAGCCTTTTCACAGTGAGATCTATGCGATATGGCCGAGAAATGTAATTTTGATGTTAACTCCCAAACCGCTGCGCAGAAGTCAACCAAACTTCACCCAATAGTGTATTGTATCACAATCTAGTAGTTACATGTGGAAATTTGGTTCTAGGACATTTGATTTGAGCGCAATCCTCAAACTTAGGTCAAAAAAGCCATTTAAGCCTTTTCACAGTGAGATCTATGCGATATGGCCGAGAAATGTAATTTTGATGTTAACTCCCAAACCGCTGCGCAGAAGTCAACCAAACTTCACCCAATAGTGTATTGTATCACATTCTAGTAGTTACATTTTAAAATTTCGTTCTAGGACATTTGGTTTGAGCGCAATTATTAAACTTAGGTCAAAAAAGCCATTTAAGCCTTTTCACAGTGAGATCTATGATATATGGCCGAGAAATGTAATTTTGATGTTAACTCCCAAACCGCTGCGCAGAAGTAAACCAAACTTCACCCATTAGTGTATTGTATCACAATCTAGTAGTTACATGTGGAAATTTGGTTCTAGGACATTTGATTTGAGCGCAATCCTCAAACTTAGGTCAAAAAAGCCATTTAAGCCTTTTCACAGTGAGATCTATGCGATATGGCCGAGAAATGTAATTTTGATGTTAACTCCCAAACCGCTGCGCAGAAGTCAACCAAACTTCACCCAATAGTGTATTGTATCACAATCTAGTAGTTACATTTGAAAATTTTTTTCTAGGACATTTTGTTTGAATGCAATCATCAAACTTAATTAAAAAAGTCATTTAAGCCTTTTCACAGTGAGATCTATGCGATATGGCCGAGAAATGTAATTTTGATGTTCACTCCCAAACCGCTGCGCAGAAGTCAACCAAACTTCACCCATTAGTGTATTGTATCACAATCTAGTAGTTACATGTGGAAATTTGGTTATAGGACATTTGATTTGAGCGCAATCCTCAAACTTAGGTCAAAAAAGCCATTTAAGCCTTTTCACAGTGAGATCTATGCGATATGGCCGAGAAATGTAATTTTGATGTTAACTCCCAAACCGCTGCGCAGAAGTCAACCAAACTTCACCCAATAGTGTATTGTATCACAATCTAGTAGTTACATTTAAAAATTTTGTTCTAGGACATTTTGTTTGAACGCAATCATCAAACTTAATTAAAAAAGTCATTTAAGCCTTTTCACAGTGAGATCTATGCGATATGGCCGAGAAATGTAATTTTGATGTTAACTCCCAAACCGCTGCGCAGAAGTCAACCAAACTTCACCCAATAGTGTATTGTATCACAATCTAGTAGTTACATTTGAAAATTTTGTTCTAGGACATTTTGTTTGAGCGCAATCCTCAAACTTAGGTCAAAAAAGCAATTTAAGCCTTTTCACAGTGAGATCTATGCGATATGGCCGAGAAATGTAATTTTGATGTTCACTCCCAAACCGCTGCGCAGAAGTCAACCAAACTTCACCCATTAGTGTATTGTATCACAATCTAGTAGTTACATGTGGAAATTTGGTTATAGGACATTTGATTTGAGCGCAATCCTCAAACTTAGGTCAAAAAAGCCATTTAAGCCTTTTCACAGTGAGATCTATGCGATATGGCCGAGAAATGTAATTTTGATGTTAACTCCCAAACCGCTGCGCAGAAGTCAACCAAACTTCACCCATTAGTGTATTGTATCACAATCTAGTAGTTACATTTGAAAATTTCGTTCTAGGACATTTGGTTTGAGCGCAATCTTTAAACTTAGGTCAAAAAAGCCATTTAAGCCTTTTCACAGTGAGATCTATGCGATATGGCCGAGAAATGTAATTTTGATGTTAACTCCCAAACCGCTGCGCAGAAGTCAACCAAACTTCACCCAATAGTGTATTGTATCACAATCTAGTAGTTACATGTGGAAATTTGGTTCTAGGACATTTGATTTGAGCGCAATCCTCAAACTTAGGTCAAAAAAGCCATTTAAGCCTTTTCACAGTGAGATCTATGCGATATGGCCGAGAAATGTAATTTTGATGTTAACTCCCAAACCGCTGCGCAGAAGTCAACCAAACTTCACCCAATAGTGTATTGTATCACATTCTAGTAGTTACATTTTAAAATTTCGTTCTAGGACATTTGGTTTGAGCGCAATTATTAAACTTAGGTCAAAAAAGCCATTTAAGCCTTTTCACAGTGAGATCTATGCGATATGGCCGAGAAATGTAATTTTGATGTTAACTCCCAAACCGCTGCGCAGAAGTAAACCAAACTTCACCCATTAGTGTATTGTATCACAATCTAGTAGTTACATGTGGAAATTTGGTTCTAGGACATTTGATTTGAGCGCAATCCTCAAACTTAGGTCAAAAAAGCCATTTAAGCCTTTTCACAGTGAGATCTATGCGATATGGCCGAGAAATGTAATTTTGATGTTAACTCCCAAACCGCTGCGCAGAAGTCAACCAAACTTCACCCAATAGTGTATTGTATCACAATCTAGTAGTTACATTTGAAAATTTTGTTCTAGGACATTTTGTTTGAATGCAATCATCAAACTTAATTAAAAAAGTCATTTAAGCCTTTTCACAGTGAGATCTATGCGATATGGCCGAGAAATGTAATTTTGATGTTAACTCCCAAACCGCTGCGCAGAAGTCAACCAAACTTCACCCATTAGTGTATTTTATCACAATCTAGTAGTTACATGTGGAAATTTGGTTCTAGGACATTTGATTTGAGCGCAATCCTCAAACTTAGGTCAAAAAAGCCATTTAAGCCTTTTCACAGTGAGATCTATGCGATATGGCCGAGAAATGTAATTTTGATGTTAACTCCCAAACCGCTGCGCAGAAGTCAACCAAACTTCACCCAATAGTGTATTGTATCACAATCTAGTAGTTACATTTGAAAATTTTGTTCTAGGACATTTTGTTTGAACGCAATCATCAAACTTAATTAAAAAAGTCATTTAAGCCTTTTCACAGTGAGATCTATGCGATATGGCCGAGAAATGTAATTTTGATGTTAACTCCCAAACCGCTGCGCAGAAGTCAACCAAACTTCACCCAATAGTGTATTGTATCACATTCTAGTAGTTACATTTGAAAATTTCGTTCTAGGACATTTGGTTTGAGCGCAATCCTCAAACTTAGGTCAAAAAAGCCATTTAAGCCTTTTCACAGTGAGATCTATGCGATATGGCCGAGAAATGTAATTTTGATGTTAACTCCCAAACCGCTGCGCAGAAGTCAACCAAACTTCACCCAATAGTGTATTGTATCACAATCTAGTAGTTACATTTGAAAATTTTGTTCTAGGACATTTTGTTTGAACGCAATCATCAAACTTAATTAAAAAAGTCATTTAAGCCTTTTCACAGTTAGATCTATGCGATATGGCCGAGAAATGTAATTTTGATGTTAACTCCCAAACCGCTGCGCAGAAGTCAACCAAACTTCACCCAATAGTGTATTGTATCACAATCTAGTAGTTACATTTGAAAATTTTGTTCTAGGACATTTTGTTTGAGCGCAATCCTCAAACTTAGGTCAAAAAAGCCATTTAAGCCTTTTCACAGTGAGATCTATGCGATATGGCCGAGAAATGTAATTTTGATGTTAACTCCCAAACCGCTGCGCAGAAGTCAACCAAACTTCACCCATTAGTGTATTTTATCACAATCTAGTAGTTACATGTGGAAATTTGGTTCTAGGACATTTGATTTGAGCGCAATCCTCAAACTTAGGTCAAAAAAGCCATTTAAGCCTTTTCACAGTGAGATCTATGCGATATGGCCGAGAAATGTAATTTTGATGTTAACTCCCAAACCGCTGCGCAGAAGTCAACCAAACTTCACCCAATAGTGTATTGTATCACAATCTAGTAGTTACATTTAAAAATTTTGTTCTAGGACATTTTGTTTGAACGCAATCATCAAACTTAATTAAAAAAGTCATTTAAGCCTTTTCACAGTGAGATCTATGCGATATGGCCGAGAAATGTAATTTTGATGTTAACTCCCAAACCGCTGCGCAGAAGTCAACCAAACTTCACCCATTAGTGTATTGTATCACAATCTAGTAGTTACATGTGGAAATTTGGTTATAGGACATTTGATTTGAGCGCAATCCTCAAACTTAGGTCAAAAAAGCCATTTAAGCCTTTTCACAGTGAGATCTATGCGATATGGCCGAGAAATGTAATTTTGATGTTAACTCCCAAACCGCTGCGCAGAAGTCAACCAAACTTCACCCAATAGTGTATTGTATCACAATCTAGTAGTTACATTTGAAAATTTTGTTCTAGGAAATTTTGTTTGAGCGCAATCATCAAACTTAATTAAAAAAGTCATTTAAGCCTTTTCACAGTGAGATCTATGCGATATGGCCGAGAAATGTAATTTTGATGTTCACTCCCAAACCGCTGCGCAGAAGTCAACCAAACTTCACCCAATAGTGTATTGTATCACAATCTAGTAGTTACATTTGAAAATTTTGTTCTAGGAAATTTTGTTTGAGCGCAATCATCAAACTTAATTAAAAAAGTCATTTAAGCCTTTTCACAGTGAGATCTATGCGATATGGCCGAGAAATGTAATTTTGATAACTCCCAAACCGCTGCGCAGAAGTCAACCAAACTTCACCCATTAGTGTATTTTATCACAATCTAGTAGTTACATGTGGAAATTTGGTTCTAGGACATTTGATTTGAGCGCAATCCTCAAACTTAGGTCAAAAAAGCCATTTAAGCCTTTTCACAGTGAGATCTATGCGATATGGCCGAGAAATGTAATTTTGATGTTAACTCCCAAACCGCTGCGCAGAAGTCAACCAAACTTCACCCAATAGTGTATTGTATCACAATCTAGTAGTTACATTTAAAAATTTTGTTCTAGGACATTTTGTTTGAACGCAATCATCAAACTTAATTAAAAAAGTCATTTAAGCCTTTTCACAGTGAGATCTATGCGATATGGCCGAGAAATGTAATTTTGATGTTAACTCCCAAACCGCTGCGCAGAAGTCAACCAAACTTCACCCAATAGTGTATTGTATCACAATCTAGTAGTTACATTTGAAAATTTTGTTCTAGGACATTTTGTTTGAGCGCAATCCTCAAACTTAGGTCAAAAAAGCAATTTAAGCCTTTTCACAGTGAGATCTATGCGATATGGCCGAGAAATGTAATTTTGATGTTCACTCCCAAACCGCTGCGCAGAAGTCAACCAAACTTCACCCATTAGTGTATTGTATCACAATCTAGTAGTTACATGTGGAAATTTGGTTATAGGACATTTGATTTGAGCGCAATCCTCAAACTTAGGTCAAAAAAGCCATTTAAGCCTTTTCACAGTGAGATCTATGCGATATGGCCGAGAAATGTAATTTTGATGTTAACTCCCAAACCGCTGCGCAGAAGTCAACCAAACTTCACCCATTAGTGTATTGTATCACAATCTAGTAGTTACATTTGAAAATTTCGTTCTAGGACATTTGGTTTGAGCGCAATCTTTAAACTTAGGTCAAAAAAGCCATTTAAGCCTTTTCACAGTGAGATCTATGCGATATGGCCGAGAAATGTAATTTTGATGTTAACTCCCAAACCGCTGCGCAGAAGTCAACCAAACTTCACCCAATAGTGTATTGTATCACAATCTAGTAGTTACATGTGGAAATTTGGTTCTAGGACATTTGATTTGAGCGCAATCCTCAAACTTAGGTCAAAAAAGCCATTTAAGCCTTTTCACAGTGAGATCTATGCGATATGGCCGAGAAATGTAATTTTGATGTTAACTCCCAAACCGCTGCGCAGAAGTCAACCAAACTTCACCCAATAGTGTATTGTATCACATTCTAGTAGTTACATTTTAAAATTTCGTTCTAGGACATTTGGTTTGAGCGCAATTATTAAACTTAGGTCAAAAAAGCCATTTAAGCCTTTTCACAGTGAGATCTATGATATATGGCCGAGAAATGTAATTTTGATGTTAACTCCCAAACCGCTGCGCAGAAGTAAACCAAACTTCACCCATTAGTGTATTGTATCACAATCTAGTAGTTACATGTGGAAATTTGGTTCTAGGACATTTGATTTGAGCGCAATCCTCAAACTTAGGTCAAAAAAGCCATTTAAGCCTTTTCACAGTGAGATCTATGCGATATGGCCGAGAAATGTAATTTTGATGTTAACTCCCAAACCGCTGCGCAGAAGTCAACCAAACTTCACCCAATAGTGTATTGTATCACAATCTAGTAGTTACATTTGAAAATTTTTTTCTAGGACATTTTGTTTGAATGCAATCATCAAACTTAATTAAAAAAGTCATTTAAGCCTTTTCACAGTGAGATCTATGCGATATGGCCGAGAAATGTAATTTTGATGTTAACTCCCAAACCGCTGCGCAGAAGTCAACCAAACTTCACCCATTAGTGTATTTTATCACAATCTAGTAGTTACATGTGGAAATTTGGTTCTAGGACATTTGATTTGAGCGCAATCCTCAAACTTAGGTCAAAAAAGCCATTTAAGCCTTTTCACAGTGAGATCTATGCGATATGGCCGAGAAATGTAATTTTGATGTTAACTCCCAAACCGCTGCGCAGAAGTCAACCAAACTTCACCCAATAGTGTATTGTATCACAATCTAGTAGTTACATTTGAAAATTTTGTTCTAGGACATTTTGTTTGAACGCAATCATCAAACTTAATTAAAAAAGTCATTTAAGCCTTTTCACAGTGAGATCTATGCGATATGGCCGAGAAATGTAATTTTGATGTTAACTCCCAAACCGCTGCGCAGAAGTCAACCAAACTTCACCCAATAGTGTATTGTATCACATTCTAGTAGTTACATTTGAAAATTTCGTTCTAGGACATTTGGTTTGAGCGCAATCCTCAAACTTAGGTCAAAAAAGCCATTTAAGCCTTTTCACAGTGAGATCTATGCGATATGGCCGAGAAATGTAATTTTGATGTTAACTCCCAAACCGCTGCGCAGAAGTCAACCAAACTTCACCCAATAGTGTATTGTATCACAATCTAGTAGTTACATTTGAAAATTTTGTTCTAGGACATTTTGTTTGAACGCAATCATCAAACTTAATTAAAAAAGTCATTTAAGCCTTTTCACAGTTAGATCTATGCGATATGGCCGAGAAATGTAATTTTGATGTTAACTCCCAAACCGCTGCGCAGAAGTCAACCAAACTTCACCCAATAGTGTATTGTATCACAATCTAGTAGTTACATTTGAAAATTTTGTTCTAGGACATTTTGTTTGAGCGCAATCCTCAAACTTAGGTCAAAAAAGCCATTTAAGCCTTTTCACAGTGAGATCTATGCGATATGGCCGAGAAATGTAATTTTGATGTTAACTCCCAAACCGCTGCGCAGAAGTCAACCAAACTTCACCCATTAGTGTATTTTATCACAATCTAGTAGTTACATGTGGAAATTTGGTTCTAGGACATTTGATTTGAGCGCAATCCTCAAACTTAGGTCAAAAAAGCCATTTAAGCCTTTTCACAGTGAGATCTATGCGATATGGCCGAGAAATGTAATTTTGATGTTAACTCCCAAACCGCTGCGCAGAAGTCAACCAAACTTCACCCAATAGTGTATTGTATCACAATCTAGTAGTTACATTTAAAAATTTTGTTCTAGGACATTTTGTTTGAACGCAATCATCAAACTTAATTAAAAAAGTCATTTAAGCCTTTTCACAGTGAGATCTATGCGATATGGCCGAGAAATGTAATTTTGATGTTAACTCCCAAACCGCTGCGCAGAAGTCAACCAAACTTCACCCATTAGTGTATTGTATCACAATCTAGTAGTTACATGTGAAAATTTGGTTATAGGACATTTGATTTGAGCGCAATCCTCAAACTTAGGTCAAAAAAGCCATTTAAGCCTTTTCACAGTGAGATCTATGCGATATGGCCGAGAAATGTAATTTTGATGTTAACTCCCAAACCGCTGCGCAGAAGTCAACCAAACTTCACCCAATAGTGTATTGTATCACAATCTAGTAGTTACATTTGAAAATTTTGTTCTAGGAAATTTTGTTTGAGCGCAATCATCAAACTTAATTAAAAAAGTCATTTAAGCCTTTTCACAGTGAGATCTATGCGATATGGCCGAGAAATGTAATTTTGATGTTCACTCCCAAACCGCTGCGCAGAAGTCAACCAAACTTCACCCAATAGTGTATTGTATCACAATCTAGTAGTTACATTTGAAAATTTTGTTCTAGGAAATTTTGTTTGAGCGCAATCATCAAACTTAATTAAAAAAGTCATTTAAGCCTTTTCACAGTGAGATCTATGCGATATGGCCGAGAAATGTAATTTTGATAACTCCCAAACCGCTGCGCAGAAGTCAACCAAACTTCACCCATTAGTGTATTTTATCACAATCTAGTAGTTACATGTGGAAATTTGGTTCTAGGACATTTGATTTGAGCGCAATCCTCAAACTTAGGTCAAAAAAGCCATTTAAGCCTTTTCACAGTGAGATCTATGCGATATGGCCGAGAAATGTAATTTTGATGTTAACTCCCAAACCGCTGCGCAGAAGTCAACCAAACTTCACCCAATAGTGTATTGTATCACAATCTAGTAGTTACATTTAAAAATTTTGTTCTAGGACATTTTGTTTGAACGCAATCATCAAACTTAATTAAAAAAGTCATTTAAGCCTTTTCACAGTGAGATCTATGCGATATGGCCGAGAAATGTAATTTTGATGTTAACTCCCAAACCGCTGCGCAGAAGTCAACCAAACTTCACCCAATAGTGTATTGTATCACAATCTAGTAGTTACATTTGAAAATTTTGTTCTAGGACATTTTGTTTGAGCGCAATCCTCAAACTTAGGTCAAAAAAGCAATTTAAGCCTTTTCACAGTGAGATCTATGCGATATGGCCGAGAAATGTAATTTTGATGTTCACTCCCAAACCGCTGCGCAGAAGTCAACCAAACTTCACCCATTAGTGTATTGTATCACAATCTAGTAGTTACATGTGGAAATTTGGTTATAGGACATTTGATTTGAGCGCAATCCTCAAACTTAGGTCAAAAAAGCCATTTAAGCCTTTTCACAGTGAGATCTATGCGATATGGCCGAGAAATGTAATTTTGATGTTAACTCCCAAACCGCTGCGCAGAAGTCAACCAAACTTCACCCATTAGTGTATTGTATCACAATCTAGTAGTTACATTTGAAAATTTCGTTCTAGGACATTTGGTTTGAGCGCAATCTTTAAACTTAGGTCAAAAAAGCCATTTAAGCCTTTTCACAGTGAGATCTATGCGATATGGCCGAGAAATGTAATTTTGATGTTAACTCCCAAACCGCTGCGCAGAAGTCAACCAAACTTCACCCAATAGTGTATTGTATCACAATCTAGTAGTTACATGTGGAAATTTGGTTCTAGGACATTTGATTTGAGCGCAATCCTCAAACTTAGGTCAAAAAAGCCATTTAAGCCTTTTCACAGTGAGATCTATGCGATATGGCCGAGAAATGTAATTTTGATGTTAACTCCCAAACCGCTGCGCAGAAGTCAACCAAACTTCACCCAATAGTGTATTGTATCACATTCTAGTAGTTACATTTTAAAATTTCGTTCTAGGACATTTGGTTTGAGCGCAATTATTAAACTTAGGTCAAAAAAGCCATTTAAGCCTTTTCACAGTGAGATCTATGCGATATGGCCGAGAAATGTAATTTTGATGTTAACTCCCAAACCGCTGCGCAGAAGTAAACCAAACTTCACCCATTAGTGTATTGTATCACAATCTAGTAGTTACATGTGGAAATTTGGTTCTAGGACATTTGATTTGAGCGCAATCCTCAAACTTAGGTCAAAAAAGCCATTTAAGCCTTTTCACAGTGAGATCTATGCGATATGGCCGAGAAATGTAATTTTGATGTTAACTCCCAAACCGCTGCGCAGAAGTCAACCAAACTTCACCCAATAGTGTATTGTATCACAATCTAGTAGTTACATTTGAAAATTTTGTTCTAGGACATTTTGTTTGAACGCAATCATCAAACTTAATTAAAAAAGTCATTTAAGCCTTTTCACAGTGAGATCTATGCGATATGGCCGAGAAATGTAATTTTGATGTTAACTCCCAAACCGCTGCGCAGAAGTCAACCAAACTTCACCCAATAGTGTATTGTATCACATTCTAGTAGTTACATTTGAAAATTTCGTTCTAGGACATTTGGTTTGAGCGCAATCCTCAAACTTAGGTCAAAAAAGCCATTTAAGCCTTTTCACAGTGAGATCTATGCGATATGGCCGAGAAATGTAATTTTGATGTTAACTCCCAAACCGCTGCGCAGAAGTCAACCAAACTTCACCCAATAGTGTATTGTATCACAATCTAGTAGTTACATTTGAAAATTTTGTTCTAGGACATTTTGTTTGAACGCAATCATCAAACTTAATTAAAAAAGTCATTTAAGCCTTTTCACAGTTAGATCTATGCGATATGGCCGAGAAATGTAATTTTGATGTTAACTCCCAAACCGCTGCGCAGAAGTCAACCAAACTTCACCCAATAGTGTATTGTATCACAATCTAGTAGTTACATTTGAAAATTTTGTTCTAGGACATTTTGTTTGAGCGCAATCCTCAAACTTAGGTCAAAAAAGCCATTTAAGCCTTTTCACAGTGAGATCTATGCGATATGGCCGAGAAATGTAATTTTGATGTTAACTCCCAAACCGCTGCGCAGAAGTCAACCAAACTTCACCCATTAGTGTATTTTATCACAATCTAGTAGTTACATGTGGAAATTTGGTTCTAGGACATTTGATTTGAGCGCAATCCTCAAACTTAGGTCAAAAAAGCCATTTAAGCCTTTTCACAGTGAGATCTATGCGATATGGCCGAGAAATGTAATTTTGATGTTAACTCCCAAACCGCTGCGCAGAAGTCAACCAAACTTCACCCAATAGTGTATTGTATCACAATCTAGTAGTTACATTTAAAAATTTTGTTCTAGGACATTTTGTTTGAACGCAATCATCAAACTTAATTAAAAAAGTCATTTAAGCCTTTTCACAGTGAGATCTATGCGATATGGCCGAGAAATGTAATTTTGATGTTAACTCCCAAACCGCTGCGCAGAAGTCAACCAAACTTCACCCATTAGTGTATTGTATCACAATCTAGTAGTTACATGTGGAAATTTGGTTATAGGACATTTGATTTGAGCGCAATCCTCAAACTTAGGTCAAAAAAGCCATTTAAGCCTTTTCACAGTGAGATCTATGCGATATGGCCGAGAAATGTAATTTTGATGTTAACTCCCAAACCGCTGCGCAGAAGTCAACCAAACTTCACCCAATAGTGTATTGTATCACAATCTAGTAGTTACATTTGAAAATTTTGTTCTAGGAAATTTTGTTTGAGCGCAATCATCAAACTTAATTAAAAAAGTCATTTAAGCCTTTTCACAGTGAGATCTATGCGATATGGCCGAGAAATGTAATTTTTATGTTAACTCCCAAACCGCTGCGCAGAAGTCAACCAAACTTCACCCATTAGTGTATTTTATCACAATCTAGTAGTTACATGTGGAAATTTGGTTCTAGGACATTTGATTTGAGCGCAATCCTCAAACTTAGGTCAAAAAAGCCATTTAAGCCTTTTCACAGTGAGATCTATGCGATATGGCCGAGAAATGTAATTTTGATGTTAACTCCCAAACCGCTGCGCAGAAGTCAACCAAACTTCACCCAATAGTGTATTGTATCACATTCTAGTAGTTACATTTGAAAATTTCGTTCTAGGACATTTGGTTTGAGCGCAATCCTCAAACTTAGGTCAAAAAAGCCATTTAAGCCTTTTCACAGTGAGATCTATGCGATATGGCCGAGAAATGTAATTTTGATGTTAACTCCCAAACCGCTGCGCAGAAGTCAACCAAACTTCACCCAATAGTGTATTGTATCACAATCTAGTAGTTACATTTTTGAAAATTTTGTTCTAGGACATTTTGTTTGAACGCAATCATCAAACTTAATTAAAAAAGTCATTTAAGCCTTTTCACAGTGAGATCTATGCGATATGGCCGAGAAATGTAATTTTGATGTTAACTCCCAAACCGCTGTGCAGAAGTCAACCAAACTTCACCCAATAGTGTATTGTATCACAATCTAGTAGTTACATTTGAAAATTTTGTTCTAGGACATTTTGTTTGAGCGCAATCCTCAAACTTAGGTCAAAAAAGCCATTTAAGCCTTTTCACAGTGAGATCTATGCGATATGGCCGAGAAATGTAATTTTGATGTTAACTCCCAAACCGCTGCGCAGAAGTCAACCAAACTTTACCCAATAGTGTATTGTATCACAATCTAGTAGTTACATTTGAAAATTTTGTTCTAGGACATTTTGTTTGAACGCAATCATCAAACTTAATTAAAAAAGTCATTTAAGCCTTTTCACAGTGAGATCTATGCGATATGGCCGAGAAATGTAATTTTGATGTTAACTCCCAAACCGCTGCGCAGAAGTCAACCAAACTTCACCCAATAGTGTATTGTATCACAATCTAGTAGTTACATTTGAAAATTTTGTTCTAGGAAATTTTCTTTGAGCGCAATCATCAAACTTAATTAAAAAAGTCATTTAAGCCTTTTCACAGTGAGATCTATGCGATATGGCCGAGAAATGTAATTTTGATGTTTACTCCCAAACCGCTGCGCAGAAGTCAACCAAACTTCACCCATTAGTGTATTTTATCACAATCTAGTAGTTACATGTGGAAATTTGGTTCTAGGACATTTGATTTGAGCGCAATCCTCAAACTTAGGTCAAAAAAGCCATTTAAGCCTTTTCACAGTGAGATCTATGCGATATGGCCGAGAAATGTAATTTTGATGTTAACTCCCAAACCGCTGCGCAGAAGTCAACCAAACTTCACCCATTAGTGTATTGTATCACAATCTAGTAGTTACATGTGGAAATTTGGTTATAGGACATTTGATTTGAGCGCAATCCTCAAACTTAGGTCAAAAAAGCCATTTAAGCCTTTTCACAGTGAGATCTATGCGATATGGCCGAGAAATGTAATTTTGATGTTAACTCCCAAACCGCTGCGCAGAAGTCAACCAAACTTCACCCATTAGTGTATTTTATCACAATCTAGTAGTTACATGTGGAAATTTGGTTCTAGGACATTTGATTTGAGCGCAATCCTCAAACTTAGGTCAAAAAAGCCATTTAAGCCTTTTCACAGTGAGATCTATGCGATATGGCCGAGAAATGTAATTTTGATGTTAACTCCCAAACCGCTGCGCAGAAGTCAACCAAACTTCACCCAATAGTGTATTGTATCACATTCTAGTAGTTACATTTGAAAATTTCGTTCTAGAACATTTGGTTTGAGCGCAATCCTCAAACTTAGGTCAAAAAAGCCATTTAAGCCTTTTCACAGTGAGATCTAAGCGATATGGCCGAGAAATGTAATTTTGATGTTAACTCCCAAACCGCTGCGCAGAAGTCAACCAAACTTCACCCAATAGTGTATTGTATCACAATCTAGTAGTTATATTTGAAAATTTTGTTCTAGGACATTTTGTTTGAACGCAATCATCAAACTTAATTAAAAAAGTCATTTAAGCCTTTTCACAGTGAGATCTATGCGATATGGCCGAGAAATGTAATTTTGATGTTAACTCCCAAACCGCTGCGCAGAAGTCAACCAAACTTCACCCAATAGTGTATTGTATCACAATCTAGTAGTTACATTTGAAAATTTTGTTCTAGGACATTTTGTTTGAACGCAATCCTCAAACTTAGGTCAAAAAAGCCATTTAAGCCTTTTCACAGTGAGATCTATGCGATATGGCCGAGAAATGTAATTTTGATGTTAACTCCCAAACCGCTGCGCAGAAGTCAACCAAACTTCACCCAATAGTGTATTGTATCACAATCTAGTAGTTACATTTTTGAAAATTTTGTTCTAGGACATTTTGTTTGAACGCAATCATCAAACTTAATTAAAAAAGTCATTTAAGCCTTTTCACAGTGAGATCTATGCGATATGGCCGAGAAATGTAATTTTGATGTTAACTCCCAAACCGCTGCGCAGAAGTCAACCAAACTTCACCCAATAGTGTATTGTATCACAATCTAGTAGTTACATTTGAAAATTTTGTTCTAGGAAATTTTGTTTGAGCGCAATCATCAAACTTAATTAAAAAAGTCATTTAAGCCTTTTCACAGTGAGATCTATGCGATATGGCCGAGAATTGTAATTTTGATGTTAACTCCCAAACCGCTGCGCAGAAGTCAACCAAACTTCACCCATTAGTGTATTTTATCACAATCTAGTAGTTACATGTGGAAATTTGGTTCTAGGACATTTGATTTGAGCGCAATCCTCAAACTTAGGTCAAAAAAGCCATTTAAGCCTTTTCACAGTGAGATCTATGCGATATGGCCGAGAAATGTAATTTTGATGTTAACTCCCAAACCGCTGCGCAGAAGTCAACCAAACTTCACCCAATAGTGTATTGTATCACAATCTAGTAGTTATATTTAAAAATTTTGTTCTAGGACATTTTGTTTGAACGCAATCATCAAACTTAATTAAAAAAGTCATTTAAGCCTTTTCACAGTGAGATCTATGCGATATGGCCGAGAAATGTAATTTTGATGTTAACTCCCAAACCGCTGCGCAGAAGTCAACCAAACTTCACCCATTAGTGTATTGTATCACAATCTAGTAGTTACATGTGGAAATTTGGTTATAGGACATTTGATTTGAGCGCAATCCTCAAACTTAGGTCAAAAAAGCCATTTAAGCCTTTTCACAGTGAGATCTATGCGATATGGCCGAGAAATGTAATTTTGATGTTAACTCCCAAACCGCTGCGCAGAAGTCAACCAAACTTCACCCAATAGTGTATTGTATCACAATCTAGTAGTTACATTTGAAAATTTTGTTCTAGGAAATTTTGTTTGAGCGCAATCATCAAACTTAATTAAAAAAGTCATTTAAGCCTTTTCACAGTGAGATCTATGCGATATGGCCGAGAAATGTAATTTTGATGTTAACTCCCAAACCGCTGCGCAAAAGTCAACCAAACTTCACCCATTAGTGTATTTTATCACAATCTAGTAGTTACATGTGGAAATTTGGTTCTAGGACATTTGATTTGAGCGCAATCCTCAAACTTAGGTCAAAAAAGCCATTTAAGCCTTTTCACAGTGAGATCTATGCGATATGGCCGAGAAATGTAATTTTGATGTTAACTCCCAAACCGCTGCGCAGAAGTCAACCAAACTTCACCCAATAGTGTATTGTATCACATTCTAGTAGTTACATTTGAAAATTTTGTTCTAGGACATTTTGTATGAACGCAATCATCAAACTTAATTAAAAAAGTCATTTAAGCCTTTTCACAGTGAGATCTATGCGATATGGCCGAGAAATGTAATTTTGATATTAACTCCCAAACCGCTGCGCAGAAGTCAACCAAACTTCACCCAATAGTGTATTGTATCACAATCTAGTAGTTACATTTGAAAATTTTGTTCTAGGAAATTTTGTTTGAGCGCAATCATCAAACTTAATTAAAAAAGTCATTTAAGCCTTTTCACAGTGAGATCTATGCGATATGGCCGAGAAATGTAATTTTGATGTTAACTCCCAAACCGCTGCGCAGAAGTCAACCAAACTTCACCCAATAGTGTATTGTATCACATTCTAGTAGTTACATTTGAAAATTTCGTTCTAGGACATTTGGTTTGAGCGCAATCCTCAAACTTAGGTCAAAAAAGCCATTTAAGCCTTTTCACAGTGAGATCTATGCGATATGGCCGAGAAATGTAATTTTGATGTTAACTCCCAAACCGCTGCGCAGAAGTCAACCAAACTTCACCCAATAGTGTATTGTATCACAATCTAGTAGTTACATTTGAAAATTTTGTTCTAGGAAATTTTGTTTGAGCGCAATCATCAAACTTAATTAAAAAAGTCATTTAAGCCTTTTCACAGTGAGATCTATGCGATATGGCCGAGAAATGTAATTTTGATGTTAACTCCCAAACCACTGCGCAGAAGTCAACCAAACTTCACCCATTAGTGTATTTTATCACAATCTAGTAGTTACATGTGGAAATTTGGTTCTAGGACATTTGATTTGAGCGCAATCCTCAAACTTAGGTCAAAAAAGCCATTTAAGCCTTTTCACAGTGAGATCTATGCGATATGGCCGAGAAATGTAATTTTGATGTTAACTCCCAAACCGCTGCGCAGAAGTCAACCAAACTTCACCCAATAGTGTATTGTATCACAATCTAGTAGTTACATTTAAAAATTTTGTTCTAGGACATTTTGTTTGAACGCAATCATCAAACTTAATTAAAAAAGTCATTTAAGCCTTTTCACAGTGAGATCTATGCGATATGGCCGAGAAATGTAATTTTGATGTTAACTCCCAAACCGCTGCGCAGAAGTCAACCAAACTTCACCCATTAGTGTATTGTATCACAATCTAGTAGTTACATGTGGAAATTTGGTTATAGGACATTTGATTTGAGCGCAATCCTCAAACTTAGGTCAAAAAAGCCATTTAAGCCTTTTCACAGTGAGATCTATGCGATATGGCCGAGAAATGTAATTTTGATGTTAACTCCCAAACCGCTGCGCAGAAGTCAACCAAACTTCACCCAATAGTGTATTGTATCACAATCTAGTAGTTACATTTGAAAATTTTGTTCTAGGAAATTTTGTTTGAGCGCAATCATCAAACAATTAAAAAAGTCATTTAAGCCTTTTCACAGTGAGATCTATGCGATATGGCCGAGAAATGTAATTTTTATGTTAACTCCCAAACCGCTGCGCAGAAGTCAACCAAACTTCACCCATTAGTGTATTTTATCACAATCTAGTAGTTACATGTGGAAATTTGGTTCTAGGACATTTGATTTGAGCGCAATCCTCAAACTTAGGTCAAAAAAGCCATTTAAGCCTTTTCACAGTGAGATCTATGCGATATGGCCGAGAAATGTAATTTTGATGTTAACTCCCAAACCGCTGCGCAGAAGTCAACCAAACTTCACCCAATAGTGTATTGTATCACATTCTAGTAGTTACATTTGAAAATTTCGTTCTAGGACATTTGGTTTGAGCGCAATCCTCAAACTTAGGTCAAAAAAGCCATTTAAGCCTTTTCACAGTGAGATCTATGCGATATGGCCGAGAAATGTAATTTTGATGTTAACTCCCAAACCGCTGCGCAGAAGTCAACCAAACTTCACCCAATAGTGTATTGTATCACAATCTAGTAGTTACATTTGAAAATTTTGTTCTAGGACATTTTGTTTGAACGCAATCATCAAACTTAATTAAAAAAGTCATTTAAGCCTTTTCACAGTGAGATCTATGCGATATGGCCGAGAAATGTAATTTTGATGTTAACTCCCAAACCGCTGCGCAGAAGTCAACCAAACTTCACCCAATAGTGTATTGTATCACAATCTAGTAGTTACTTTTGAAAATTTTGTTCTAGGACATTTTGTTTGAGCGCAATCCTCAAACTTAGGTCAAAAAAGCCATTTAAGCCTTTTCACAGTGAGATCTATGCGATATGGCCGAGAAATGTAATTTTGATGTTAACTCCCAAACCGCTGCGCAGAAGTCAACCAAACTTCACCCATTAGTGTATTTTATCACAATCTAGTAGTTACATGTGGAAATTTGGTTCTAGGACATTTGATTTGAGCGCAATCCTCAAACTTAGGTCAAAAAAGCCATTTAAGCCTTTTCACAGTGAGATCTATGCGATATGGCCGAGAAATGTAATTTTGATGTTAACTCCCAAACCGCTGCGCAGAAGTCAACCAAACTTCACCCAATAGTGTATTGTATCACAATCTAGTAGTTACATTTAAAAATTTTGTTCTAGGACATTTTGTTTGAACGCAATCATCAAACTTAATTAAAAAAGTCATTTAAGCCTTTTCACAGTGAGATCTATGCGATATGGCCGAGAAATGTAATTTTGATGTTAACTCCCAAACCGCTGCGCAGAAGTCAACCAAACTTCACCCATTAGTGTATTGTATCACAATCTAGTAGTTACATGTGGAAATTTGGTTATAGGACATTTGATTTGAGCGCAATCCTCAAACTTAGGTCAAAAAAGCCATTTAAGCCTTTTCACAGTGAGATCTATGCGATATGGCCGAGAAATGTAATTTTGATGTTAACTCCCAAACCGCTGCGCAGAAGTCAACCAAACTTCACCCAATAGTGTATTGTATCACAATCTAGTAGTTACATTTGAAAATTTTGTTCTAGGAAATTTTGTTTGAGCGCAATCATCAAACTTAATTAAAAAAGTCATTTAAGCCTTTTCACAGTGAGATCTATGCGATATGGCCGAGAAATGTAATTTTGATGTTAACTCCCAAACCGCTGCGCAGAAGTCAACCAAACTTCACCCATTAGTGTATTTTATCACAATCTAGTAGTTACATGTGGAAATTTGGTTCTAGGACATTTGATTTGAGCGCAATCCTCAAACTTAGGTCAAAAAAGCCATTTAAGCCTTTTCACAGTGAGATCTATGCGATATGGCCGAGAAATGTAATTTTGATGTTAACTCCCAAACCGCTGCGCAGAAGTCAACCAAACTTCACCCAATAGTGTATTGTATCACAATCTAGTAGTTACATTTAAAAATTTTGTTCTAGGACATTTTGTTTGAACGCAATCATCAAACTTAATTAAAAAAGTCATTTAAGCCTTTTCACAGTGAGATCTATGCGATATGGCCGAGAAATGTAATTTTGATGTTAACTCCCAAACCGCTGCGCAGAAGTCAACCAAACTTCACCCATTAGTGTATTGTATCACAATCTAGTAGTTACATGTGGAAATTTGGTTATAGGACATTTGATTTGAGCGCAATCCTCAAACTTAGGTCAAAAAAGCCATTTAAGCCTTTTCACAGTGAGATCTATGCGATATGGCCGAGAAATGTAATTTTGATGTTAACTCCCAAACCGCTGCGCAGAAGTCAACCAAACTTCACCCAATAGTGTATTGTATCACAATCTAGTAGTTACATTTGAAAATTTTGTTCTAGGAAATTTTGTTTGAGCGCAATCATCAAACTTAATTAAAAAAGTCATTTAAGCCTTTTCACAGTGAGATCTATGCGATATGGCCGAGAAATGTAATTTTGATGTTAACTCCCAAACCGCTGCGCAGAAGTCAACCAAACTTCACCCATTAGTGTATTTTATCACAATCTAGTAGTTACATGTGGAAATTTGGTTCTAGGACATTTGATTTGAGCGCAATCCTCAAACTTAGGTCAAAAAAGCCATTTAAGCCTTTTCACAGTGAGATCTATGCGATATGGCCGAGAAATGTAATTTTGATGTTAACTCCCAAACCGCTGCGCAGAAGTCAACCAAACTTCACCCAATAGTGTATTGTATCACATTCTAGTAGTTACATTTGAAAATTTTGTTCTAGGACATTTTGTTTGAACGCAATCATCAAACTTAATTAAAAAAGTCATTTAAGCCTTTTCACAGTGAGATCTATGCGATATGGCCGAGAAATGTAATTTTGATGTTAACTCCCAAACCGCTGCGCAGAAGTCAACCAAACTTCACCCAATAGTGTATTGTATCACAATCTAGTAGTTACATTTGAAAATTTTGTTCTAGGAAATTTTGTTTGAGCGCAATCATCAAACTTAATTAAAAAAGTCATTTAAGCCTTTTCACAGTGAGATCTATGCGATATGGCCGAGAAATGTAATTTTGATGTTAACTCCCAAACCGCTGCGCAGAAGTCAACCAAACTTCACCCATTAGTGTATTTTATCACAATCTAGTAGTTACATGTGGAAATTTGGTTCTAGGACATTTGATTTGAGCGCAATCCTCAAACTTAGGTCAAAAAAGCCATTTAAGCCTTTTCACAGTGAGATCTATGCGATATGGCCGAGAAATGTAATTTTGATGTTAACTCCCAAACCGCTGCGCAGAAGTCAACCAAACTTCACCCAATAGTGTATTGTATCACAATCTAGTAGTTACATTTAAAAATTTTGTTCTAGGACATTTTGTTTGAACGCAATCATCAAACTTAATTAAAAAAGTCATTTAAGCCTTTTCACAGTGAGATCTATGCGATATGGCCGAGAAATGTAATTTTGATGTTAACTCCCAAACCGCTGCGCAGAAGTCAACCAAACTTCACCCATTAGTGTATTGTATCACAATCTAGTAGTTACATGTGGAAATTTGGTTATAGGACATTTGATTTGAGCGCAATCCTCAAACTTAGGTCAAAAAAGCCATTTAAGCCTTTTCACAGTGAGATCTATGCGATATGGCCGAGAAATGTAATTTTGATGTTAACTCCCAAACCGCTGCGCAGAAGTCAACCAAACTTCACCCAATAGTGTATTGTATCACAATCTAGTAGTTACATTTGAAAATTTTGTTCTAGGAAATTTTGTTTGAGCGCAATCATCAAACAATTAAAAAAGTCATTTAAGCCTTTTCACAGTGAGATCTATGCGATATGGCCGAGAAATGTAATTTTTATGTTAACTCCCAAACCGCTGCGCAGAAGTCAACCAAACTTCACCCATTAGTGTATTTTATCACAATCTAGTAGTTACATGTGGAAATTTGGTTCTAGGACATTTGATTTGAGCGCAATCCTCAAACTTAGGTCAAAAAAGCCATTTAAGCCTTTTCACAGTGAGATCTATGCGATATGGCCGAGAAATGTAATTTTGATGTTAACTCCCAAACCGCTGCGCAGAAGTCAACCAAACTTCACCCAATAGTGTATTGTATCACATTCTAGTAGTTACATTTGAAAATTTCGTTCTAGGACATTTGGTTTGAGCGCAATCCTCAAACTTAGGTCAAAAAAGCCATTTAAGCCTTTTCACAGTGAGATCTATGCGATATGGCCGAGAAATGTAATTTTGATGTTAACTCCCAAACCGCTGCGCAGAAGTCAACCAAACTTCACCCAATAGTGTATTGTATCACAATCTAGTAGTTACATTTGAAAATTTTGTTCTAGGACATTTTGTTTGAACGCAATCATCAAACTTAATTAAAAAAGTCATTTAAGCCTTTTCACAGTGAGATCTATGCGATATGGCCGAGAAATGTAATTTTGATGTTAACTCCCAAACCGCTGCGCAGAAGTCAACCAAACTTCACCCAATAGTGTATTGTATCACAATCTAGTAGTTACATTTGAAAATTTTGTTCTAGGACATTTTGTTTGAGCGCAATCCTCAAACTTAGGTCAAAAAAGCCATTTAAGCCTTTTCACAGTGAGATCTATGCGATATGGCCGAGAAATGTAATTTTGATGTTAACTCCCAAACCGCTGCGCAGAAGTCAACCAAACTTCACCCATTAGTGTATTTTATCACAATCTAGTAGTTACATGTGGAAATTTGGTTCTAGGACATTTGATTTGAGCGCAATCCTCAAACTTAGGTCAAAAAAGCCATTTAAGCCTTTTCACAGTGAGATCTATGCGATATGGCCGAGAAATGTAATTTTGATGTTAACTCCCAAACCGCTGCGCAGAAGTCAACCAAACTTCACCCAATAGTGTATTGTATCACAATCTAGTAGTTACATTGAAAAATTTTGTTCTAGGACATTTTGTTTGAACGCAATCATCAAACTTAATTAAAAAAGTCATTTAAGCCTTTTCACAGTGAGATCTATGCGATATGGCCGAGAAATGTAATTTTGATGTTAACTCCCAAACCGCTGCGCAGAAGTCAACCAAACTTCACCCATTAGTGTATTGTATCACAATCTAGTAGTTACATGTGGAAATTTGGTTATAGGACATTTGATTTGAGCGCAATCCTCAAACTTAGGTCAAAAAAGCCATTTAAGCCTTTTCACAGTGAGATCTATGCGATATGGCCGAGAAATGTAATTTTGATGTTAACTCCCAAACCGCTGCGCAGAAGTCAACCAAACTTCACCCAATAGTGTATTGTATCACAATCTAGTAGTTACATTTGAAAATTTTGTTCTAGGACATTTTGTTTGAACGCAATCATCAAACTTAATTAAAAAAGTCATTTAAGCCTTTTCACAGTGAGATCTATGCGATATGGCCGAGAAATGTAATTTTGATGTTAACTCCCAAACCGCTGCGCAGAAGTCAACCAAACTTCACCCATTAGTGTATTTTATCACAATCTAGTAGTTACATGTGGAAATTTGGTTCTAGGACATTTGATTTGAGCGCAATCCTCAAACTTAGGTCAAAAAAGCCATTTAAGCCTTTTCACAGTGAGATCTATGCGATATGGCCGAGAAATGTAATTTTGATGTTAACTCCCAAACCGCTGCGCAGAAGTCAACCAAACTTCACCCAATAGTGTATTGTATCACATTCTAGTAGTTACATTTGAAAATTTCGTTCTAGGACATTTGGTTTGAGCGCAATCCTCAAACTTAGGTCAAAAAAGCCATTTAAGCCTTTTCACAGTGAGATCTATGCGATATGGCCGAGAAATGTAATTTTGATGTTAACTCCCAAACCGCTGCGCAGAAGTCAACCAAACTTCACCCAATAGTGTATTGTATCACAATCTAGTAGTTACATTTGAAAATTTTGTTCTAGGACATTTTGTTTGAACGCAATCATCAAACTTAATTAAAAAAGTCATTTAAGCCTTTTCACAGTGAGATCTATGCGATATGGCCGAGAAATGTAATTTTGATGTTAACTCCCAAACCGCTGCGCAGAAGTCAACCAAACTTCACCCAATAGTGTATTGTATCACAATCTAGTAGTTACATTTGAAAATTTTGTTCTAGGACATTTTGTTTGAGCGCAATCCTCAAACTTAGGTCAAAAAAGCCATTTAAGCCTTTTCACAGTGAGATCTATGCGATATGGCCGAGAAATGTAATTTTGATGTTAACTCCCAAACCGCTGCGCAGAAGTCAACCAAACTTCACCCATTAGTGTATTTTATCACAATCTAGTAGTTACATGTGGAAATTTGGTTCTAGGACATTTGATTTGAGCGCAATCCTCAAACTTAGGTCAAAAAAGCCATTTAAGCCTTTTCACAGTGAGATCTATGCGATATGGCCGAGAAATGTAATTTTGATGTTAACTCCCAAACCGCTGCGCAGAAGTCAACCAAACTTCACCCAATAGTGTATTGTATCACAATCTAGTAGTTACATTTAAAAATTTTGTTCTAGGACATTTTGTTTGAACGCAATCATCAAACTTAATTAAAAAAGTCATTTAAGCCTTTTCACAGTGAGATCTATGCGATATGGCCGAGAAATGTAATTTTGATGTTAACTCCCAAACCGCTGCGCAGAAGTCAACCAAACTTCACCCATTAGTGTATTGTATCACAATCTAGTAGTTACATGTGGAAATTTGGTTATAGGACATTTGATTTGAGCGCAATCCTCAAACTTAGGTCAAAAAAGCCATTTAAGCCTTTTCACAGTGAGATCTATGCGATATGGCCGAGAAATGTAATTTTGATGTTAACTCCCAAACCGCTGCGCAGAAGTCAACCAAACTTCACCCAATAGTGTATTGTATCACAATCTAGTAGTTACATTTGAAAATTTTGTTCTAGGAAATTTTGTTTGAGCGCAATCATCAAACTTAATTAAAAAAGTCATTTAAGCCTTTTCACAGTGAGATCTATGCGATATGGCCGAGAAATGTAATTTTGATGTTAACTCCCAAACCGCTGCGCAGAAGTCAACCAAACTTCACCCATTAGTGTATTTTATCACAATCTAGTAGTTACATGTGGAAATTTGGTTCTAGGACATTTGATTTGAGCGCAATCCTCAAACTTAGGTCAAAAAAGCCATTTAAGCCTTTTCACAGTGAGATCTATGCGATATGGCCGAGAAATGTAATTTTGATGTTAACTCCCAAACCGCTGCGCAGAAGTCAACCAAACTTCACCCAATAGTGTATTGTATCACAATCTAGTAGTTACATTTGAAAATTTTGTTCTAGGAAATTTTGTTTGAGCGCAATCATCAAACTTAATTAAAAAAGTCATTTAAGCCTTTTCACAGTGAGATCTATGCGATATGGCCGAGAAATGTAATTTTGATGTTAACTCCCAAACCGCTGCGCAGAAGTCAACCAAACTTCACCCATTAGTGTATTTTATCACAATCTAGTAGTTACATTTGAAAATTTTGTTCTAGGAAATTTTGTTTGAGCGCAATCATCAAACTTAATTAAAAAAGTCATTTAAGCCTTTTCACAGTGAGATCTATGCGATATGGCCGAGAAATGTAATTTTGATGTTAACTCCCAAACCGCTGCGCAGAAGTCAACCAAACTTCACCCATTAGTGTATTTTATCACAATCTAGTAGTTACATGTGGAAATTTGGTTCTAGGACATTTGATTTGAGCGCAATCCTCAAACTTAGGTCAAAAAAGCCATTTAAGCCTTTTCACAGTGAGATCTATGCGATATGGCCGAGAAATGTAATTTTGATGTTAACTCCCAAACCGCTGCGCAGAAGTCAACCAAACTTCACCCAATAGTGTATTGTATCACAATCTAGTAGTTACATTTGAAAATTTTGTTCTAGGAAATTTTGTTTGAGCGCAATCATCAAACTTAATTAAAAAAGTCATTTAAGCCTTTTCACAGTGAGATCTATGCGATATGGCCGAGAAATGTAATTTTATGTTAACTCCCAAACCGCTGCGCAGAAGTCAACCAAACTTCACCCATTAGTGTATTTTATCACAATCTAGTAGTTACATGTGGAAATTTGGTTCTAGGACATTTGATTTGAGCGCAATCCTCAAACTTAGGTCAAAAAAGCCATTTAAGCCTTTTCACAGTGAGATCTATGCGATATGGCCGAGAAATGTAATTTTGATGTTAACTCCCAAACCGCTGCGCAGAAGTCAACCAAACTTCACCCAATAGTGTATTGTATCACATTCTAGTAGTTACATTTGAAAATTTCGTTCTAGGACATTTGGTTTGAGCGCAATCCTCAAACTTAGGTCAAAAAAGCCATTTAAGCCTTTTCACAGTGAGATCTATGCGATATGGCCGAGAAATGTAATTTTGATGTTAACTCCCAAACCGCTGCGCAGAAGTCAACCAAACTTCACCCAATAGTGTATTGTATCACAATCTAGTAGTTACATTTTTGAAAATTTTGTTCTAGGACATTTTGTTTGAACGCAATCATCAAACTTAATTAAAAAAGTCATTTAAGCCTTTTCACAGTGAGATCTATGCGATATGGCCGAGAAATGTAATTTTGATGTTAACTCCCAAACCGCTGCGCAGAAGTCAACCAAACTTCACCCAATAGTGTATTGTATCACAATCTAGTAGTTACATTTGAAAATTTTGTTCTAGGACATTTTGTTTGAGCGCAATCCTCAAACTTAGGTCAAAAAAGCCATTTAAGCCTTTTCACAGTGAGATCTATGCGATATGGCCGAGAAATGTAATTTTGATGTTAACTCCCAAACCGCTGCGCAGAAGTCAACCAAACTTCACCCAATAGTGTATTGTATCACAATCTAGTAGTTACATTTGAAAATTTTGTTCTAGGACATTTTGTTTGAACGCAATCATCAAACTTAATTAAAAAAGTCATTTAAGCCTTTTCACAGTGAGATCTATGCGATATGGCCGAGAAATGTAATTTTGATGTTAACTCCCAAACCGCTGCGCAGAAGTCAACCAAACTTCACCCAATAGTGTATTGTATCACAATCTAGTAGTTACATTTGAAAATTTTGTTCTAGGAAATTTTGTTTGAGCGCAATCATCAAACTTAATTAAAAAAGTCATTTAAGCCTTTTCACAGTGAGATCTATGCGATATGGCCGAGAAATGTAATTTTGATGTTAACTCCCAAACCGCTGCGCAGAAGTCAACCAAACTTCACCCATTAGTGTATTTTATCACAATCTAGTAGTTACATGTGGAAATTTGGTTCTAGGACATTTGATTTGAGCGCAATCCTCAAACTTAGGTCAAAAAAGCCATTTAAGCCTTTTCACAGTGAGATCTATGCGATATGGCCGAGAAATGTAATTTTGATGTTAACTCCCAAACCGCTGCGCAGAAGTCAACCAAACTTCACCCAATAGTGTATTGTATCACAATCTAGTAGTTACATTTAAAAATTTTGTTCTAGGACATTTTGTTTGAACGCAATCATCAAACTTAATTAAAAAAGTCATTTAAGCCTTTTCACAGTGAGATCTATGCGATATGGCCGAGAAATGTAATTTTGATGTTAACTCCCAAACCGCTGCGCAGAAGTCAACCAAACTTCACCCATTAGTGTATTTTATCACAATCTAGTAGTTACATGTGGAAATTTCGTTCTAGGACATTTGATTTGAGCGCAATCCTCAAACTTAGGTCAAAAAAGCCATTTAAGCCTTTTCACAGTGAGATCTATGCGATATGGCCGAGAAATGTAATTTTGATGTTAACTCCCAAACCGCTGCGCAGAAGTCAACCAAACTTCACCCAATAGTGTATTGTATCACATTCTAGTAGTTACATTTGAAAATTTCGTTCTAGGACATTTGGTTTGAGCGCAATCCTCAAACTTAGGTCAAAAAAGCCATTTAAGCCTTTTCACAGTGAGATCTATGCGATATGGCCGAGAAATGTAATTTTGATGTTAACTCCCAAACCGCTGCGCAGAAGTCAACCAAACTTCACCCAATAGTGTATTGTATCACATTCTAGTAGTTACATTTGAAAATTTCGTTCTAGGACATTTGGTTTGAGCGCAATCCTCAAACTTAGGTCAAAAAAGCCATTTAAGCCTTTTCACAGTGAGATCTATGCGATATGGCCGAGAAATGTAATTTTGATGTTAACTCCCAAACCGCTGCGCAGAAGTCAACCAAACTTCACCCAATAGTGTATTGTATCACAATCTAGTAGTTACATTTTTGAAAATTTTGTTCTAGGACATTTTGTTTGAACGCAATCATCAAACTTAATTAAAAAAGTCATTTAAGCCTTTTCACAGTGAGATCTATGCGATATGGCCGAGAAATGTAATTTTGATGTTAACTCCCAAACCGCTGCGCAGAAGTCAACCAAACTTCACCCAATAGTGTATTGTATCACAATCTAGTAGTTACATTTGAAAATTTTGTTCTAGGACATTTTGTTTGAGCGCAATCCTCAAACTTAGGTCAAAAAAGCCATTTAAGCCTTTTCACAGTGAGATCTATGCGATATGGCCGAGAAATGTAATTTTGATGTTAACTCCCAAACCGCTGCGCAGAAGTCAACCAAACTTCACCCAATAGTGTATTGTATCACAATCTAGTAGTTACATTTGAAAATTTTGTTCTAGGACATTTTGTTTGAACGCAATCATCAAACTTAATTAAAAAAGTCATTTAAGCCTTTTCACAGTGAGATCTATGCGATATGGCCGAGAAATGTAATTTTGATGTTAACTCCCAAACCGCTGCGCAGAAGTCAACCAAACTTCACCCAATAGTGTATTGTATCACAATCTAGTAGTTACATTTGAAAATTTTGTTCTAGGAAATTTTGTTTGAGCGCAATCATCAAACTTAATTAAAAAAGTCATTTAAGCCTTTTCACAGTGAGATCTATGCGATATGGCCGAGAAATGTAATTTTGATGTTAACTCCCAAACCGCTGCGCAGAAGTCAACCAAACTTCACCCATTAGTGTATTTTATCACAATCTAGTAGTTACATGTGGAAATTTGGTTCTAGGACATTTGATTTGAGCGCAATCCTCAAACTTAGGTCAAAAAAGCCATTTAAGCCTTTTCACAGTGAGATCTATGCGATATGGCCGAGAAATGTAATTTTGATGTTAACTCCCAAACCGCTGCGCAGAAGTCAACCAAACTTCACCCAATAGTGTATTGTATCACAATCTAGTAGTTACATTTAAAAATTTTGTTCTAGGACATTTTGTTTGAACGCAATCATCAAACTTAATTAAAAAAGTCATTTAAGCCTTTTCACAGTGAGATCTATGCGATATGGCCGAGAAATGTAATTTTGATGTTAACTCCCAAACCGCTGCGCAGAAGTCAACCAAACTTCACCCATTAGTGTATTTTATCACAATCTAGTAGTTACATGTGGAAATTTCGTTCTAGGACATTTGATTTGAGCGCAATCCTCAAACTTAGGTCAAAAAAGCCATTTAAGCCTTTTCACAGTGAGATCTATGCGATATGGCCGAGAAATGTAATTTTGATGTTAACTCCCAAACCGCTGCGCAGAAGTCAACCAAACTTCACCCAATAGTGTATTGTATCACATTCTAGTAGTTACATTTGAAAATTTCGTTCTAGGACATTTGGTTTGAGCGCAATCCTCAAACTTAGGTCAAAAAAGCCATTTAAGCCTTTTCACAGTGAGATCTATGCGATATGGCCGAGAAATGTAATTTTGATGTTAACTCCCAAACCGCTGCGCAGAAGTCAACCAAACTTCACCCAATAGTGTATTGTATCACAATCTAGTAGTTACATTTGAAAATTTTGTTCTAGGACATTTTGTTTGAACGCAATCATCAAACTTAATTAAAAAAGTCATTTAAGCCTTTTCACAGTTAGATCTATGCGATATGGCCGAGAAATGTAATTTTGATGTTAACTCCCAAACCGCTGCGCAGAAGTCAACCAAACTTCACCCAATAGTGTATTGTATCACAATCTAGTAGTTACATTTGAAAATTTTGTTCTAGGACATTTTGTTTGAGCGCAATCCTCAAACTTAGGTCAAAAAAGCCATTTAAGCCTTTTCACAGTGAGATCTATGCGATATGGCCGAGAAATGTAATTTTGATGTTAACTCCCAAACCGCTGCGCAGAAGTCAACCAAACTTCACCCATTAGTGTATTGTATCACAATCTAGTAGTTACATGTGGAAATTTGGTTATAGGACATTTGATTTGAGCGCAATCCTCAAACTTAGGTCAAAAAAGCCATTTAAGCCTTTTCACAGTGAGATCTATGCGATATGGCCGAGAAATGTAATTTTGATGTTAACTCCCAAACCGCTGCGCAGAAGTCAACCAAACTTCACCCAATAGTGTATTGTATCACATTCTAGTAGTTACATTTTAAAATTTTGTTCAAGGACATTTGGTTTGAGCGCAATTATTAAACTTAGGTCAAAAAAGCCATTTAAGCCTTTTCACAGTGAGATCTATGCGATATGGCCGAGAAATGTAATTTTGATGTTAACTCCCAAACCGCTGCGCAGAAGTAAACCAAACTTCACCCATTAGTGTATTGTATCACAATCTAGTAGTTACATGTGGAAATTTGGTTCTAGGACATTTGATTTGAGCGCAATCCTCAAACTTAGGTCAAAAAAGCCATTTAAGCCTTTTCACAGTGAGATCTATGCGATATGGCCGAGAAATGTAATTTTGATGTTAACTCCCAAACCGCTGCGCAGAAGTCAACCAAACTTCACCCAATAGTGTATTGTATCACATTCTAGTAGTTACATTTTAAAATTTCGTTCTAGGACATTTGGTTTGAGCGCAATTATTAAACTTAGGTCAAAAAAGCCATTTAAGCCTTTTCACAGTGAGATCTATGCGATATGGCCGAGAAATGTAATTTTGATGTTAACTCCCAAACCGCTGCGCAGAAGTAAACCAAACTTCACCCATTAGTGTATTGTATCACAATCTAGTAGTTACATGTGGAAATTTGGTTCTAGGACATTTGATTTGAGCGCAATCCTCAAACTTAGGTCAAAAAAGCCATTTAAGCCTTTTCACAGTGAGATCTATGCGATATGGCCGAGAAATGTAATTTTGATGTTAACTCCCAAACCGCTGCGCAGAAGTCAACCAAACTTCACCCAATAGTGTATTGTATCACAATCTAGTAGTTACATTTGAAAATTTTGTTCTAGGACATTTTGTTTGAATGCAATCATCAAACTTAATTAAAAAAGTCATTTAAGCCTTTTCACAGTGAGATCTATGCGATATGGCCGAGAAATGTAATTTTGATGTTAACTCCCAAACCGCTGCGCAGAAGTCAACCAAACTTCACCCATTAGTGTATTGTATCACAATCTAGTAGTTACATTTGAAAATTTTGTTCTAGGACATTTTGTTTGAACGCAATCATCAAACTTAATTAAAAAAGTCATTTAAGCCTTTTCACAGTGAGATCTATGCGATATGGCCGAGAAATGTAATTTTGATGTTAACTCCCAAACCGCTGCGCAGAAGTCAACCAAACTTCACCCATTAGTGTATTGTATCACAATCTAGTAGTTACATGTGGAAATTTGGTTATAGGACATTTGATTTGAGCGCAATCCTCAAACTTAGGTCAAAAAAGCCATTTAAGCCTTTTCACAGTGAGATCTATGCGATATGGCCGAGAAATGTAATTTTGATGTTAACTCCCAAACCGCTGCGCAGAAGTCAACCAAACTTCACCCAATAGTGTATTGTATCACAATCTAGTAGTTACATTTGGAAATTTGGTTCTTGGACATTTGGTTTGAGCGCAATCCTCAAACTTAGGTCAAAAAAGCCATTTAAGCCTTTTCACAGTGAGATCTATGCGATATGGCCGAGAAATGTAATTTTGATGTTAACTCCCAAACCGCTGCGCAGAAGTCAACCAAACTTCACCCAATAGTGTATTGTATCACAATCTAGTAGTTACATTTGAAAATTTTGTTCTAGGACATTTTGTTTGAACGCAATCATCAAACTTAATTAAAAAAGTCATTTAAGCCTTTTCACAGTGAGATCTATGCGATATGGCCGAGAAATGTAATTTTGATGTTAACTCCCAAACCGCTGCGCAGAAGTCAACCAAACTTCACCCAATAGTGTATTGTATCACAATCTAGTAGTTACATTTGAAAATTTTGTTCTAGGACATTTTGTTTGAGCGCAATCCTCAAACTTAGGTCAAAAAAGCCATTTAAGCCTTTTCACAGTGAGATCTATGCGATATGGCCGAGAAATGTAATTTTGATGTTAACTCCCAAACCGCTGCGCAGAAGTCAACCAAACTTCACCCATTAGTGTATTGTATCACAATCTAGTAGTTACATGTGGAAATTTGGTTATAGGACATTTGATTTGAGCGCAATCCTCAAACCTAGGTCAAAAAAGCCATTTAAGCCTTTTCACAGTGAGATCTATGCGATATAGCCGAGAAATGTAATTTTGATGTTAACTCCCAAACCGCTGCGCAGAAGTCAACCAAACTTCACCCAATAGTGTATTGTATCACAATCTAGTAGTTACATTTGAAAATTTTGTTCTAGGAAATTTTGTTTGAGCGCAATCATCAAACTTAATTAAAAAAGTCATTTAAGCCTTTTCACAGTGAGATCTATGCGATATGGCCGAGAAATGTAATTTTTATGTTAACTCCCAAACCGCTGCGCAGAAGTCAACCAAACTTCACCCATTAGTGTATTTTATCACAATCTAGTAGTTACATGTGGAAATTTGGTTCTAGGACATTTGATTTGAGCGCAATCCTCAAACTTAGGTCAAAAAAGCCATTTAAGCCTTTTCACAGTGAGATCTATGCGATATGGCCGAGAAATGTAATTTTGATGTTAACTCCCAAACCGCTGCGCAGAAGTCAACCAAACTTCACCCAATAGTGTATTGTATCACATTCTAGTAGTTACATTTGAAAATTTTGTTCTAGGACATTTGGTTTGAGCGCAATCCTCAAACTTAGGTCAAAAAAGCCATTTAAGCCTTTTCACAGTGAGATCTATGCGATATGGCCGAGAAATGTAATTTTGATGTTAACTCCCAAACCGCTGCGCAGAAGTCAACCAAACTTCACCCAATAGTGTATTGTATCACATTCTAGTAGTTACATTTGAAAATTTCGTTCTAGGACATTTGGTTTGAGCGCAATCCTCAAACTTAGGTCAAAAAAGCCATTTAAGCCTTTTCACAGTGAGATCTATGCGATATGGCCGAGAAATGTAATTTTGATGTTAACTCCCAAACCGCTGCGCAGAAGTCAACCAAACTTCACCCAATAGTGTATTGTATCACAATCTAGTAGTTACATTTGAAAATTTTGTTCTAGGACATTTTGTTTGAACGCAATCATCAAACTTAATTAAAAAAGTCATTTAAGCCTTTTCACAGTGAGATCTATGCGATATGGCCGAGAAATGTAATTTTGATGTTAACTCCCAAACCGCTGCGCAGAAGTCATCCAAACTTCACACAATAGTGTATTGTATCACAATCTAGTAGTTACATTTGAAAATTTTGTTCTAGGACATTTTGTTTGAGCGCAATCCTCAAACTTAGGTCAAAAAAGCCATTTAAGCCTTTTCACAGTGAGATCTATGCGATATGGCCGAGAAATGTAATTTTGATGTTAACTCCCAAACCGCTGCGCAGAAGTCAACCAAACTTCACCCAATAGTGTATTGTATCACAATCTAGTAGTTACATTTGAAAATTTTGTTCTAGGACATTTTGTTTGAACGCAATCATCAAACTTAATTAAAAAAGTCATTTAAGCCTTTTCACAGTGAGATCTATGCGATATGGCCGAGAAATGTAATTTTGATGTTAACTCCCAAACCGCTGCGCAGAAGTCAACCAAACTTCCCCCAATAGTGTATTGTATCACAATCTAGTAGTTACATTTGAAAATTTTGTTCTAGGAAATTTTGTTTGAGCGCAATCATCAAACTTAATTAAAAAAGTCATTTAAGCCTTTTCACAGTGAGATCTATGCGATATGGCCGAGAAATGTAATTTTGATGTTAACTCCCAAACCGCTGCGCAGAAGTCAACCAAACTTCACCCAATAGTGTATTGTATCACAATCTAGTAGTTACATTTAAAAATTTTGTTCTAGGACATTTTGTTTGAACGCAATCATCAAACTTAATTAAAAAAGTCATTTAAGCCTTTTCACAGTGAGATCTATGCGATATGGCCGAGAAATGTAATTTTGATGTTAACTCCCAAACCGCTGCGCAGAAGTCAACCAAACTTCACCCATTAGTGTATTGTATCACAATCTAGTAGTTACATGTGGAAATTTGGTTATAGGACATTTGATTTGAGCGCAATCCTCAAACTTAGGTCAAAAAAGCCATTTAAGCCTTTTCACAGTGAGATCTATGCGATATGGCCGAGAAATGTAATTTTGATGTTAACTCCCAAACCGCTGCGCAGAAGTCAACCAAACTTCACCCAATAGTGTATTGTATCACAATCTAGTAGTTACATTTGAAAATTTTGTTCTAGGAAATTTTGTTTGAGCGCAATCATCAAACTTAATTAAAAAAGTCATTTAAGCCTTTTCACAGTGAGATCTATGCGATATGGCCGAGAAATGTAATTTTGATGTTAACTCCCAAACCGCTGCGCAGAAGTCAACCAAACTTCACCCATTAGTGTATTTTATCACAATCTAGTAGTTACATGTGGAAATTTGGTTCTAGGACATTTGATTTGAGCGCAATCCTCAAACTTAGGTCAAAAAAGCCATTTAAGCCTTTTCACAGTGAGATCTATGCGATATGGCCGAGAAATGTAATTTTGATGTTAACTCCCAAACCGCTGCGCAGAAGTCAACCAAACTTCACCCAATAGTGTATTGTATCACATTCTAGTAGTTACATTTGAAAATTTCGTTCTAGGACATTTGGTTTGAGCGCAATCCTCAAACTTAGGTCAAAAAAGCCATTTAAGCCTTTTCACAGTGAGATCTATGCGATATGGCCGAGAAATGTAATTTTGATGTTAACTCCCAAACCGCTGCGCAGAAGTCAACCAAACTTCACCCAATAGTGTATTGTATCACAATCTAGTAGTTACATTTGAAAATTTTGTTCTAGGACATTTTGTTTGAACGCAATCATCAAACTTAATTAAAAAAGTCATTTAAGCCTTTTCACAGTGAGATCTATGCGATATGGCCGAGTAATGTAATTTTGATGTTAACTCCCAAACCGCTGCGCAGAAGTCAACCAAACTTCACCCAATAGTGTATTGTATCACAATCTAGTAGTTACATTTGAAAATTTTGTTCTAGGACATTTTGTTTGAGCGCAATCCTCAAACTTAGGTCAAAAAAGCCATTTAAGCCTTTTCACAGTGAGATCTATGCGATATGGCCGAGAAATGTAATTTTGATGTTAACTCCCAAACCGCTGCGCAGAAGTCAACCAAACTTCACCCATTAGTGTATTTTATCACAATCTAGTAGTTACATGTGGAAATTTGGTTCTAGGACATTTGATTTGAGCGCAATCCTCAAACTTAGGTCAAAAAAGCCATTTAAGCCTTTTCACAGTGAGATCTATGCGATATGGCCGAGAAATGTAATTTTGATGTTAACTCCCAAACCGCTGCGCAGAAGTCAACCAAACTTCACCCAATAGTGTATTGTATCACAATCTAGTAGTTACATTTAAAAATTTTGTTCTAGGACATTTTGTTTGAACGCAATCATCAAACTTAATTAAAAAAGTCATTTAAGCCTTTTCACAGTGAGATCTATGCGATATGGCCGAGAAATGTAATTTTGATGTTAACTCCCAAACCGCTGCGCAGAAGTCAACCAAACTTCACCCATTAGTGTATTGTATCACAATCTAGTAGTTACATGTGGAAATTTGGTTATAGGACATTTGATTTGAGCGCAATCCTCAAACTTAGGTCAAAAAAGCCATTTAAGCCTTTTCACAGTGAGATCTATGCGATATGGCCGAGAAATGTAATTTTGATGTTAACTCCCAAACCGCTGCGCAGAAGTCAACCAAACTTCACCCAATAGTGTATTGTATCACAATCTAGTAGTTACATTTGAAAATTTTGTTCTAGGACATTTTGTTTGAACGCAATCATCAAACTTAATTAAAAAAGTCATTTAAGCCTTTTCACAGTGAGATCTATGCGATATGGCCGAGAAATGTAATTTTGATGTTAACTCCCAAACCGCTGCGCAGAAGTCAACCAAACTTCACCCATTAGTGTATTTTATCACAATCTAGTAGTTACATGTGGAAATTTGGTTCTAGGACATTTGATTTGAGCGCAATCCTCAAACTTAGGTCAAAAAAGCCATTTAAGCCTTTTCACAGTGAGATCTATGCGATATGGCCGAGAAATGTAATTTTGATGTTAACTCCCAAACCGCTGCGCAGAAGTCAACCAAACTTCACCCAATAGTGTATTGTATCACATTCTAGTAGTTACATTTGAAAATTTCGTTCTAGGACATTTGGTTTGAGCGCAATCCTCAAACTTAGGTCAAAAAAGCCATTTAAGCCTTTTCACAGTGAGATCTATGCGATATGGCCGAGAAATGTAATTTTGATGTTAACTCCCAAACCGCTGCGCAGAAGTCAACCAAACTTCACCCAATAGTGTATTGTATCACAATCTAGTAGTTACATTTGAAAATTTTGTTCTAGGACATTTTGTTTGAACGCAATCATCAAACTTAATTAAAAAAGTCATTTAAGCCTTTTCACAGTGAGATCTATGCGATATGGCCGAGAAATGTAATTTTGATGTTAACTCCCAAACCGCTGCGCAGAAGTCAACCAAACTTCACCCAATAGTGTATTGTATCACAATCTAGTAGTTACATTTGAAAATTTTGTTCTAGGACATTTTGTTTGAGCGCAATCCTCAAACTTAGGTCAAAAAAGCCATTTAAGCCTTTTCACAGTGAGATCTATGCGATATGGCCGAGAAATGTAATTTTGATGTTAACTCCCAAACCGCTGCGCAGAAGTCAACCAAACTTCACCCATTAGTGTATTTTATCACAATCTAGTAGTTACATGTGGAAATTTGGTTCTAGGACATTTGATTTGAGCGCAATCCTCAAACTTAGGTCAAAAAAGCCATTTAAGCCTTTTCACAGTGAGATCTATGCGATATGGCCGAGAAATGTAATTTTGATGTTAACTCCCAAACCGCTGCGCAGAAGTCAACCAAACTTCACCCAATAGTGTATTGTATCACAATCTAGTAGTTACATTTAAAAATTTTGTTCTAGGACATTTTGTTTGAACGCAATCATCAAACTTAATTAAAAAAGTCATTTAAGCCTTTTCACAGTGAGATCTATGCGATATGGCCGAGAAATGTAATTTTGATGTTAACTCCCAAACCGCTGCGCAGAAGTCAACCAAACTTCACCCATTAGTGTATTGTATCACAATCTAGTAGTTACATGTGGAAATTTGGTTATAGGACATTTGATTTGAGCGCAATCCTCAAACTTAGGTCAAAAAAGCCATTTAAGCCTTTTCACAGTGAGATCTATGCGATATGGCCGAGAAATGTAATTTTGATGTTAACTCCCAAACCGCTGCGCAGAAGTCAACCAAACTTCACCCAATAGTGTATTGTATCACAATCTAGTAGTTACATTTGAAAATTTTGTTCTAGGAAATTTTGTTTGAGCGCAATCATCAAACTTAATTAAAAAAGTCATTTAAGCCTTTTCACAGTGAGATCTATGCGATATGGCCGAGAAATGTAATTTTGATGTTAACTCCCAAACCGCTGCGCAGAAGTCAACCAAACTTCACCCATTAGTGTATTTTATCACAATCTAGTAGTTACATGTGGAAATTTGGTTCTAGGACATTTGATTTGAGCGCAATCCTCAAACTTAGGTCAAAAAAGCCATTTAAGCCTTTTCACAGTGAGATCTATGCGATATGGCCGAGAAATGTAATTTTGATGTTAACTCCCAAACCGCTGCGCAGAAGTCAACCAAACTTCACCCAATAGTGTATTGTATCACAATCTAGTAGTTACATTTGAAAATTTTGTTCTAGGAAATTTTGTTTGAGCGCAATCATCAAACTTAATTAAAAAAGTCATTTAAGCCTTTTCACAGTGAGATCTATGCGATATGGCCGAGAAATGTAATTTTGATGTTAACTCCCAAACCGCTGCGCAGAAGTCAACCAAACTTCACCCATTAGTGTATTTTATCACAATCTAGTAGTTACATGTGGAAATTTGGTTCTAGGACATTTGATTTGAGCGCAATCCTCAAACTTAGGTCAAAAAAGCCATTTAAGCCTTTTCACAGTGAGATCTATGCGATATGGCCGAGAAATGTAATTTTGATGTTAACTCCCAAACCGCTGCGCAGAAGTCAACCAAACTTCACCCAATAGTGTATTGTATCACATTCTAGTAGTTACATTTGAAAATTTCGTTCTAGGACATTTGGTTTGAGCGCAATCCTCAAACTTAGGTCAAAAAAGCCATTTAAGCCTTTTCACAGTGAGATCTATGCGATATGGCCGAGAAATGTAATTTTGATGTTAACTCCCAAAATGCTGCGCAGAAGTCAACCAAACTTCACCCAATAGTGTATTGTATCACAATCTAGTAGTTACATTTTTGAAAATTTTGTTCTAGGACATTTTGTTTGAACGCAATCATCAAACTTAATTAAAAAAGTCATTTAAGCCTTTTCACAGTGAGATCTATGCGATATGGCCGAGAAATGTAATTTTGATGTTAACTCCCAAACCGCTGCGCAGAAGTCAACCAAACTTCACCCAATAGTGTATTGTATCACAATCTAGTAGTTACATTTGAAAATTTTGTTCTAGGAAATTTTGTTTGAGCGCAATCATCAAACTTAATTAAAAAAGTCATTTAAGCCTTTTCACAGTGAGATCTATGCGATATGGCCGAGAAATGTAATTTTGATGTTAACTCCCAAACCGCTGCGCAGAAGTCAACCAAACTTCACCCATTAGTGTATTTTATCACAATCTAGTAGTTACATGTGGAAATTTGGTTCTAGGACATTTGATTTGAGCGCAATCCTCAAACTTAGGTCAAAAAAGCCATTTAAGCCTTTTCACAGTGAGATCTATGCGATATGGCCGAGAAATGTAATTTTGATGTTAACTCCCAAACCGCTGCGCAGAAGTCAACCAAACTTCACCCAATAGTGTATTGTATCACATTCTAGTAGTTACATTTGAAAATTTCGTTCTAGGACATTTGGTTTGAGCGCAATCCTCAAACTTAGGTCAAAAAAGCCATTTAAGCCTTTTCACAGTGAGATCTATGCGATATGGCCGAGAAATGTAATTTTGATGTTAACTCCCAAACCGCTGCGCAGAAGTCAACCAAACTTCACCCAATAGTGTATTGTATCACAATCTAGTAGTTACATTTGAAAATTTTGTTCTAGGACATTTTGTTTGAACGCAATCATCAAACTTAATTAAAAAAGTCATTTAAGCCTTTTCACAGTGAGATCTATGCGATATGGCCGAGAAATGTAATTTTGATGTTAACTCCCAAACCGCTGCGCAGAAGTCAACCAAACTTCACCCAATAGTGTATTGTATCACAATCTAGTAGTTACATTTGAAAATTTTGTTCTAGGACATTTTGTTTGAGCGCAATCCTCAAACTTAGGTCAAAAAAGCCATTTAAGCCTTTTCACAGTGAGATCTATGCGATATGGCCGAGAAATGTAATTTTGATGTTAACTCCCAAACCGCTGCGCAGAAGTCAACCAAACTTCACCCATTAGTGTATTTTATCACAATCTAGTAGTTACATGTGGAAATTTGGTTCTAGGACATTTGATTTGAGCGCAATCCTCAAACTTAGGTCAAAAAAGCCATTTAAGCCTTTTCACAGTGAGATCTATGCGATATGGCCGAGAAATGTAATTTTGATGTTAACTCCCAAACCGCTGCGCAGAAGTCAACCAAACTTCACCCAATAGTGTATTGTATCACAATCTAGTAGTTACATTTAAAAATTTTGTTCTAGGACATTTTGTTTGAACGCAATCATCAAACTTAATTAAAAAAGTCATTTAAGCCTTTTCACAGTGAGATCTATGCGATATGGCCGAGAAATGTAATTTTGATGTTAACTCCCAAACCGCTGCGCAGAAGTCAACCAAACTTCACCCATTAGTGTATTGTATCACAATCTAGTAGTTACATGTGGAAATTTGGTTATAGGACATTTGATTTGAGCGCAATCCTCAAACTTAGGTCAAAAAAGCCATTTAAGCCTTTTCACAGTGAGATCTATGCGATATGGCCGAGAAATGTAATTTTGATGTTAACTCCCAAACCGCTGCGCAGAAGTCAACCAAACTTCACCCAATAGTGTATTGTATCACAATCTAGTAGTTACATTTGAAAATTTTGTTCTAGGACATTTTGTTTGAACGCAATCATCAAACTTAATTAAAAAAGTCATTTAAGCCTTTTCACAGTGAGATCTATGCGATATGGCCGAGAAATGTAATTTTGATGTTAACTCCCAAACCGCTGCGCAGAAGTCAACCAAACTTCACCCATTAGTGTATTTTATCACAATCTAGTAGTTACATGTGGAAATTTGGTTCTAGGACATTTGATTTGAGCGCAATCCTCAAACTTAGGTCAAAAAAGCCATTTAAGCCTTTTCACAGTGAGATCTATGCGATATGGCCGAGAAATGTAATTTTGATGTTAACTCCCAAACCGCTGCGCAGAAGTCAACCAAACTTCACCCAATAGTGTATTGTATCACATTCTAGTAGTTACATTTGAAAATTTCGTTCTAGGACATTTGGTTTGAGCGCAATCCTCAAACTTAGGTCAAAAAAGCCATTTAAGCCTTTTCACAGTGAGATCTATGCGATATGGCCGAGAAATGTAATTTTGATGTTAACTCCCAAACCGCTGCGCAGAAGTCAACCAAACTTCACCCAATAGTGTATTGTATCACAATCTAGTAGTTACATTTGAAAATTTTGTTCTAGGACATTTTGTTTGAACGCAATCATCAAACTTAATTAAAAAAGTCATTTAAGCCTTTTCACAGTGAGATCTATGCGATATGGCCGAGAAATGTAATTTTGATGTTAACTCCCAAACCGCTGCGCAGAAGTCAACCAAACTTCACCCAATAGTGTATTGTATCACAATCTAGTAGTTACATTTGAAAATTTTGTTCTAGGACATTTTGTTTGAGCGCAATCCTCAAACTTAGGTCAAAAAAGCCATTTAAGCCTTTTCACAGTGAGATCTATGCGATATGGCCGAGAAATGTAATTTTGATGTTAACTCCCAAACCGCTGCGCAGAAGTCAACCAAACTTCACCCATTAGTGTATTTTATCACAATCTAGTAGTTACATGTGGAAATTTGGTTCTAGGACATTTGATTTGAGCGCAATCCTCAAACTTAGGTCAAAAAAGCCATTTAAGCCTTTTCACAGTGAGATCTATGCGATATGGCCGAGAAATGTAATTTTGATGTTAACTCCCAAACCGCTGCGCAGAAGTCAACCAAACTTCACCCAATAGTGTATTGTATCACAATCTAGTAGTTACATTTAAAAATTTTGTTCTAGGACATTTTGTTTGAACGCAATCATCAAACTTAATTAAAAAAGTCATTTAAGCCTTTTCACAGTGAGATCTATGCGATATGGCCGAGAAATGTAATTTTGATGTTAACTCCCAAACCGCTGCGCAGAAGTCAACCAAACTTCACCCATTAGTGTATTGTATCACAATCTAGTAGTTACATGTGGAAATTTGGTTATAGGACATTTGATTTGAGCGCAATCCTCAAACTTAGGTCAAAAAAGCCATTTAAGCCTTTTCACAGTGAGATCTATGCGATATGGCCGAGAAATGTAATTTTGATGTTAACTCCCAAACCGCTGCGCAGAAGTCAACCAAACTTCACCCAATAGTGTATTGTATCACAATCTAGTAGTTACATTTGAAAATTTTGTTCTAGGAAATTTTGTTTGAGCGCAATCTTCAAACTTAATTAAAAAAGTCATTTAAGCCTTTTCACAGTGAGATCTATGCGATATGGCCGAGAAATGTAATTTTGATGTTAACTCCCAAACCGCTGCGCAGAAGTCAACCAAACTTCACCCATTAGTGTATTTTATCACAATCTAGTAGTTACATGTGGAAATTTGGTTCTAGGACATTTGATTTGAGCGCAATCCTCAAACTTAGGTCAAAAAAGCCATTTAAGCCTTTTCACAGTGAGATCTATGCGATATGGCCGAGAAATGTAATTTTGATGTTAACTCCCAAACCGCTGCGCAGAAGTCAACCAAACTTCACCCAATAGTGTATTGTATCACAATCTAGTAGTTACATTTGAAAATTTTGTTCTAGGAAATTTTGTTTGAGCGCAATCATCAAACTTAATTAAAAAAGTCATTTAAGCCTTTTCACAGTGAGATCTATGCGATATGGCCGAGAAATGTAATTTTTATGTTAACTCCCAAACCGCTGCGCAGAAGTCAACCAAACTTCACCCATTAGTGTATTTTATCACAATCTAGTAGTTACATGTGGAAATTTGGTTCTAGGACATTTGATTTGAGCGCAATCCTCAAACTTAGGTCAAAAAAGCCATTTAAGCCTTTTCACAGTGAGATCTATGCGATATGGCCGAGAAATGTAATTTTGATGTTAACTCCCAAACCGCTGCGCAGAAGTCAACCAAACTTCACCCAATAGTGTATTGTATCACATTCTAGTAGTTACATTTGAAAATTTCGTTCTAGGACATTTGGTTTGAGCGCAATCCTCAAACTTAGGTCAAAAAAGCCATTTAAGCCTTTTCACAGTGAGATCTATGCGATATGGCCGAGAAATGTAATTTTGATGTTAACTCCCAAAATGCTGCGCAGAAGTCAACCAAACTTCACCCAATAGTGTATTGTATCACAATCTAGTAGTTACATTTTTGAAAATTTTGTTCTAGGACATTTTGTTTGAACGCAATCATCAAACTTAATTAAAAAAGTCATTTAAGCCTTTTCACAGTGAGATCTATGCGATATGGCCGAGAAATGTAATTTTGATGTTAACTCCCAAACCGCTGCGCAGAAGTCAACCAAACTTCACCCAATAGTGTATTGTATCACAATCTAGTAGTTACATTTGAAAATTTTGTTCTAGGACATTTTGTTTGAGCGCAATCCTCAAACTTAGGTCAAAAAAGCCATTTAAGCCTTTTCACAGTGAGATCTATGCGATATGGCCGAGAAATGTAATTTTGATGTTAACTCCCAAACCGCTGCGCAGAAGTCAACCAAACTTCACCCAATAGTGTATTGTATCACAATCTAGTAGTTACATTTGAAAATTTTGTTCTAGGACATTTTGTTTGAACGCAATCATCAAACTTAATTAAAAAAGTCATTTAAGCCTTTTCACAGTGAGATCTATGCGATATGGCCGAGAAATGTAATTTTGATGTTAACTCCCAAACCGCTGCGCAGAAGTCAACCAAACTTCACCCAATAGTGTATTGTATCACAATCTAGTAGTTACATTTGAAAATTTTGTTCTAGGAAATTTTGTTTGAGCGCAATCATCAAACTTAATTAAAAAAGTCATTTAAGCCTTTTCACAGTGAGATCTATGCGATATGGCCGAGAAATGTAATTTTGATGTTAACTCCCAAACCGCTGCGCAGAAGTCAACCAAACTTCACCCATTAGTGTATTTTATCACAATCTAGTAGTTACATGTGGAAATTTGGTTCTAGGACATTTGATTTGAGCGCAATCCTCAAACTTAGGTCAAAAAAGCCATTTAAGCCTTTTCACAGTGAGATCTATGCGATATGGCCGAGAAATGTAATTTTGATGTTAACTCCCAAACCGCTGCGCAGAAGTCAACCAAACTTCACCCAATAGTGTATTGTATCACAATCTAGTAGTTACATTTAAAAATTTTGTTCTAGGACATTTTGTTTGAACGCAATCATCAAACTTAATTAAAAAAGTCATTTAAGCCTTTTCACAGTGAGATCTATGCGATATGGCCGAGAAATGTAATTTTGATGTTAACTCCCAAACCGCTGCGCAGAAGTCAACCAAACTTCACCCATTAGTGTATTTTATCACAATCTAGTAGTTACATGTGGAAATTTCGTTCTAGGACATTTGATTTGAGCGCAATCCTCAAACTTAGGTCAAAAAAGCCATTTAAGCCTTTTCACAGTGAGATCTATGCGATATGGCCGAGAAATGTAATTTTGATGTTAACTCCCAAACCGCTGCGCAGAAGTCAACCAAACTTCACCCAATAGTGTATTGTATCACATTCTAGTAGTTACATTTGAAAATTTCGTTCTAGGACATTTGGTTTGAGCGCAATCCTCAAACTTAGGTCAAAAAAGCCATTTAAGCCTTTTCACAGTGAGATCTATGCGATATGGCCGAGAAATGTAATTTTGATGTTAACTCCCAAACCGCTGCGCAGAAGTCAACCAAACTTCACCCAATAGTGTATTGTATCACAATCTAGTAGTTACATTTGAAAATTTTGTTCTAGGACATTTTGTTTGAACGCAATCATCAAACTTAATTAAAAAAGTCATTTAAGCCTTTTCACAGTTAGATCTATGCGATATGGCCGAGAAATGTAATTTTGATGTTAACTCCCAAACCGCTGCGCAGAAGTCAACCAAACTTCACCCAATAGTGTATTGTATCACAATCTAGTAGTTACATTTGAAAATTTTGTTCTAGGACATTTTGTTTGAGCGCAATCCTCAAACTTAGGTCAAAAAAGCCATTTAAGCCTTTTCACAGTGAGATCTATGCGATATGGCCGAGAAATGTAATTTTGATGTTAACTCCCAAACCGCTGCGCAGAAGTCAACCAAACTTCACCCATTAGTGTATTGTATCACAATCTAGTAGTTACATGTGGAAATTTGGTTATAGGACATTTGATTTGAGCGCAATCCTCAAACTTAGGTCAAAAAAGCCATTTAAGCCTTTTCACAGTGAGATCTATGCGATATGGCCGAGAAATGTAATTTTGATGTTAACTCCCAAACCGCTGCGCAGAAGTCAACCAAACTTCACCCAATAGTGTATTGTATCACATTCTAGTAGTTACATTTTAAAATTTCGTTCAAGGACATTTGGTTTGAGCGCAATTATTAAACTTAGGTCAAAAAAGCCATTTAAGCCTTTTCACAGTGAGATCTATGCGATATGGCCGAGAAATGTAATTTTGATGTTAACTCCCAAACCGCTGCGCAGAAGTAAACCAAACTTCACCCATTAGTGTATTGTATCACAATCTAGTAGTTACATGTGGAAATTTGGTTCTAGGACATTTGATTTGAGCGCAATCCTCAAACTTAGGTCAAAAAAGCCATTTAAGCCTTTTCACAATGAGATCTATGCGATATGGCCGAGAAATGTAATTTTGATGTTAACTCCCAAACCGCTGCGCAGAAGTCAACCAAACTTCACCCAATAGTGTATTGTATCACATTCTAGTAGTTACATTTTAAAATTTCGTTCTAGGACATTTGGTTTGAGCGCAATTATTAAACTTAGGTCAAAAAAGCCATTTAAGCCTTTTCACAGTGAGATCTATGCGATATGGCCGAGAAATGTAATTTTGATGTTAACTCCCAAACCGCTGCGCAGAAGTCAACCAAACTTCACCCATTAGTGTATTTTATCACAATCTAGTAGTTACATGTGGAAATTTGGTTCTAGGACATTTGATTTGAGCGCAATCCTCAAACTTAGGTCAAAAAAGCCATTTAAGCCTTTTCACAGTGAGATCTATGCGATATGGCCGAGAAATGTAATTTTGATGTTAACTCCCAAACCGCTGCGCAGAAGTCAACCAAACTTCACCCAATAGTGTATTGTATCACAATCTAGTAGTTACATTTGAAAATTTTGTTCTAGGACATTTTGTTTGAACGCAATCATCAAACTTAATTAAAAAAGTCATTTAAGCCTTTTCACAGTGAGATCTATGCGATATGGCCGAGAAATGTAATTTTGATGTTAACTCCCAAACCGCTGCGCAGAAGTCAACCAAACTTCACCCAATAGTGTATTGTATCACAATCTACTAGTTACATTTGAAAATTTTGTTCTAGGAAATTTTGTTTGAGCGCAATCATCAAACTTAATTAAAAAAGTCATTTAAGCCTTTTCACAGTGAGATCTATGCGATATGGCCGAGAAATGTAATTTTGATGTTAACTCCCAAACCGCTGCGCAGAAGTCAACCAAACTTCACCCATTAGTGTATTTTATCACAATCTAGTAGTTACATGTGGAAATTTGGTTCTAGGACATTTGATTTGAGCGCAATCCTCAAACTTAGGTCAAAAAAGCCATTTAAGCCTTTTCACAGTGAGATCTATGCGATATGGCCGAGAAATGTAATTTTGATGTTAACTCCCAAACCGCTGCGCAGAAGTCAACCAAACTTCACCCAATAGTGTATTGTATCACAATCTAGTAGTTACATTTGAAAATTTTGTTCTAGGAAATTTTGTTTGAGCGCAATCATCAAACTTAATTAAAAAAGTCATTTAAGCCTTTTCACAGTGAGATCTATGCGATATGGCCGAGAAATGTAATTTTGATGTTAACTCCCAAACCGCTGCGCAGAAGTCAACCAAACTTCACCCATTAGTGTATTGTATCACAATCTAGTAGTTACATGTGGAAATTTGGTTCTAGGACATTTGATTTGAGCGCAATCCTCAAACTTAGGTCAAAAAAGCCATTTAAGCCTTTTCACAGTGAGATCTATGCGATATGGCCGAGAAATGTAATTTTGATGTTAACTCCCAAACCGCTGCGCAGAAGTCAACCAAACTTCACCCAATAGTGTATTGTATCACAATCTAGTAGTTACATTTGAAAATTTTGTTCTAGGAAATTTTGTTTGAGCGCAATCATCAAACTTAATTAAAAAAGTCATTTAAGCCTTTTCACAGTGAGACCTATGCGATATGGCCGAGAAATGTAATTTTGATGTTAACTCCCAAACCGCTGCGCAGAAGTCAACCAAACTTCACCCATTAGTGTATTTTATCACAATCTAGTAGTTACATGTGGAAATTTGGTTCTAGGACATTTGATTTGAGCGCAATCCTCAAACTTAGGTCAAAAAAGCCATTTAAGCCTTTTCACAGTGAGATCTATGCGATATGGCCGAGAAATGTAATTTTGATGTTCACTCCCAAACCGCTACGCAGAAGTCAACCAAACTTCACCCATTAGTGTATTGTATCACAATCTAGTAGTTACATGTGGAAATTTGGTTCTAGGACATTTGATTTGAGCGCAATCCTCAAACTTAGGTCAAAAAAGCCATTTAAGCCTTTTCACAGTGAGATCTATGCGATATGGCCGAGAAATGTAATTTTGATGTTCACTCCCAAACCGCTGCGCAGAAGTCAACCAAACTTCACCCATTAGTGTATTGTATCACAATCTAGTAGTTACATGTGGAAATTTGGTTATAGGACATTTGATTTGAGCGCAATCCTCAAACTTAGGTCAAAAAAGCCATTTAAGCCTTTTCACAGTGAGATCTATGCGATATGGCCGAGAAATGTAATTTTGATGTTAACTCCCAAACCGCTGCGCAGAAGTCAACCAAACTTCACCCATTAGTGTATTGTATCACAATCTAGTAGTTACATTTGAAAATTTCGTTCTAGGACATTTGGTTTGAGCGCAATCTTTAAACTTAGGTCAAAAAAGCCATTTAAGCCTTTTCACAGTGAGATCTATGCGATATGGCCGAGAAATGTAATTTTGATGTTAACTCCCAAACCGCTGCGCAGAAGTCAACCAAACTTCACCCAATAGTGTATTGTATCACAATCTAGTAGTTACATGTGGAAATTTGGTTCTAGGACATTTGATTTAAGCGCAATCCTCAAACTTAGGTCAAAAAAGCCATTTAAGCCTTTTCACAGTGAGATCTATGCGATATGGCCGAGAAATGTAATTTTGATGTTAACTCCCAAACCGCTGCGCAGAAGTCAACCAAACTTCACCCAATAGTGTATTGTATCACATTCTAGTAGTTACATTTTAAAATTTCGTTCTAGGACATTTGGTTTGAGCGCAATTATTAAACTTAGGTCAAAAAAGCCATTTAAGCCTTTTCACAGTGAGATCTATGCGATATGGCCGAGAAATGTAATTTTGATGTTAACTCCCAAACCGCTGCGCAGAAGTAAACCAAACTTCACCCATTAGTGTATTGTATCACAATCTAGTAGTTACATGTGGAAATTTGGTTCTAGGACATTTGATTTGAGCGCAATCCTCAAACTTAGGTCAAAAAAGCCATTTAAGCCTTTTCACAGTGAGATCTATGCGATATGGCCGAGAAATGTAATTTTGATGTTAACTCCCAAACCGCTGCGCAGAAGTCAACCAAACTTCACCCAATAGTGTATTGTATCACAATCTAGTAGTTACAATTGAAAATTTTGTTCTAGGACATTTTGTTTGAATGCAATCATCAAACTTAATTAAAAAAGTCATTTAAGCCTTTTCACAGTGAGATCTATGCGATATGGCCGAGAAATGTAATTTTGATGTTAACTCCCAAACCGCTGCGCAGAAGTCAACCAAACTTCACCCATTAGTGTATTTTATCACAATCTAGTAGTTACATGTGGAAATTTGGTTCTAGGACATTTGATTTGAGCGCAATCCTCAAACTTAGGTCAAAAAAGCCATTTAAGCCTTTTCACAGTGAGATCTATGCGATATGGCCGAGAAATGTAATTTTGATGTTAACTCCCAAACCGCTGCGCAGAAGTCAACCAAACTTCACCCAATAGTGTATTGTATCACAATCTAGTAGTTACATTTGAAAATTTTGTTCTAGGACATTTTGTTTGAACGCAATCATCAAACTTAATTAAAAAAGTCATTTAAGCCTTTTCACAGTGAGATCTATGCGATATGGCCGAGAAATGTAATTTTGATGTTAACTCCCAAACCGCTGCGCAGAAGTCAACCAAACTTCACCCAATAGTGTATTGTATCACAATCTACTAGTTACATTTGAAAATTTTGTTCTAGGAAATTTTGTTTGAGCGCAATCATCAAACTTAATTAAAAAAGTCATTTAAGCCTTTTCACAGTGAGATCTATGCGATATGGCCGAGAAATGTAATTTTGATGTTAACTCCCAAACCGCTGCGCAGAAGTCAACCAAACTTCACCCATTAGTGTATTTTATCACAATCTAGTAGTTACATGTGGAAATTTGGTTCTAGGACATTTGATTTGAGCGCAATCCTCAAACTTAGGTCAAAAAAGCCATTTAAGCCTTTTCACAGTGAGATCTATGCGATATGGCCGAGAAATGTAATTTTGATGTTAACTCCCAAACCGCTGCGCAGAAGTCAACCAAACTTCACCCAATAGTGTATTGTATCACAATCTAGTAGTTACATTTAAAAATTTTGTTCTAGGACATTTTGTTTGAACGCAATCATCAAACTTAATTAAAAAAGTCATTTAAGCCTTTTCACAGAGAGATCTATGCGATATGGCCGAGAAATGTAATTTTGATGTTAACTCCCAAACCGCTGCGCAGAAGTCAACCAAACTTCACCCATTAGTGTATTGTATCACAATCTAGTAGTTACATGTGGAAATTTGGTTATAGGACATTTGATTTGAGCGCAATCCTCAAACTTAGGTCAAAAAAGCCATTTAAGCCTTTTCACAGTGAGATCTATGCGATATGGCCGAGAAATGTAATTTTGATGTTAACTCCCAAACCGCTGCGCAGAAGTCAACCAAACTTCACCCAAAAGTGTATTGTATCACAATCTAGTAGTTACATTTGAAAATTTTGTTCTAGGAAATTTTGTTTGAGCGCAATCATCAAACTTAATTAAAAAAGTCATTTAAGCCTTTTCACAGTGAGATCTATGCGATATGGCCGAGAAATGTAATTTTTATGTTAACTCCCAAACCGCTGCGCAGAAGTCAACCAAACTTCACCCATTAGTGTATTTTATCACAATCTAGTAGTTACATGTGGAAATTTGGTTCTAGGACATTTGATTTGAGCGCAATCCTCAAACTTAGGTCAAAAAAGCCATTTAAGCCTTTTCACAGTGAGATCTATGCGATATGGCCGAGAAATGTAATTTTGATGTTAACTCCCAAACCGCTGCGCAGAAGTCAACCAAACTTCACCCAATAGTGTATTGTATCACATTCTAGTAGTTACATTTGAAAATTTCGTTCTAGGACATTTGGTTTGAGCGCAATCCTCAAACTTAGGTCAAAAAAGCCATTTAAGCCTTTTCACAGTGAGATCTATGCGATATGGCCGAGAAATGTAATTTTGATGTTAACTCCCAAACCGCTGCGCAGAAGTCAACCAAACTTCACCCAATAGTGTATTGTATCACAATCTAGTAGTTACATTTGAAAATTTTGTTCTAGGACATTTTGTTTGAACGCAATCATCAAACTTAATTAAAAAAGTCATTTAAGCCTTTTCACAGTGAGATCTATGCGATATGGCCGAGAAATGTAATTTTGATGTTAACTCCCAAACCGCTGCGCAGAAGTCAACCAAACTTCACCCAATAGTGTATTGTATCACAATCTAGTAGTTACATTTGAAAATTTTGTTCTAGGAAATTTTGTTTGAGCGCAATCATCAAACTTAATTAAAAAAGTCATTTAAGCCTTTTCACAGTGAGATCTATGCGATATGGCCGAGAAATGTAATTTTTATGTTAACTCCCAAACCGCTGCGCAGAAGTCAACCAAACTTCACCCATTAGTGTATTTTATCACAATCTAGTAGTTACATGTGGAAATTTGGTTCTAGGACATTTGATTTGAGCGCAATCCTCAAACTTAGGTCAAAAAAGCCATTTAAGCCTTTTCACAGTGAGATCTATGCGATATGGCCGAGAAATGTAATTTTGATGTTAACTCCCAAACCGCTGCGCAGAAGTCAACCAAACTTCACCCAATAGTGTATTGTATCACATTCTAGTAGTTACATTTGAAAATTTCGTTCTAGGACATTTGGTTTGAGCGCAATCCTCAAACTTAGGTCAAAAAAGCCATTTAAGCCTTTTCACAGTGAGATCTATGCGATATGGCCGAGAAATGTAATTTTGATGTTAACTCCCAAACCGCTGCGCAGAAGTCAACCAAACTTCACCCAATAGTGTATTGTATCACAATCTAGTAGTTACATTTGAAAATTTTGTTCTAGGACATTTTGTTTGAACGCAATCATCAAACTTAATTAAAAAAGTCATTTAAGCCTTTTCACAGTGAGATCTATGCGATATGGCCGAGAAATGTAATTTTGATGTTAATTCCCAAACCGCTGCGCAGAAGTCAACCAAACTTCACCCAATAGTGTATTGTATCACAATCTAGTAGTTACATTTGAAAATTTTGTTCTAGGACATTTTGTTTGAGCGCAATCCTCAAACTTAGGTCAAAAAAGCCATTTAAGCCTTTTCACAGTGAGATCTATGCGATATGGCCGAGAAATGTAATTTTGATGTTAACTCCCAAACCGCTGCGCAGAAGTCAACCAAACTTCACCCAATAGTGTATTGTATCACAATCTAGTAGTTACATTTGAAAATTTTGTTCTAGGACATTTTGTTTGAACGCAATCATCAAACTTAATTAAAAAAGTCATTTAAGCCTTTTCACAGTGAGATCTATGCGATATGGCCGAGAAATGTAATTTTGATGTTAACTCCCAAACCGCTGCGCAGAAGTCAACCAAACTTCACCCAATAGTGTATTGTATCACAATCTAGTAGTTACATTTGAAAATTTTGTTCTAGGAAATTTTGTTTGAGCGCAATCATCAAACTTAATTAAAAAAGTCATTTAAGCCTTTTCACAGTGAGATCTATGCGATATGGCCGAGAATTGTAATTTTGATGTTAACTCCCAAACCGCTGCGCAGAAGTCAACCAAACTTCACCCATTAGTGTATTTTATCACAATCTAGTAGTTACATGTGGAAATTTGGTACTAGGACATTTGATTTGAGCGCAATCCTCAAACTTAGGTCAAAAAAGCCATTTAAGCCTTTTCACAGTGAGATCTATGCGATATGGCCGAGAAATGTAATTTTGATGTTAACTCCCAAACCGCTGCGCAGAAGTCAACCAAACTTCACCCAATAGTGTATTGTATCACAATCTAGTAGTTACATTTAAAAATTTTGTTCTAGGACATTTTGTTTGAACGCAATCATCAAACTTAATTAAAAAAGTCATTTAAGCCTTTTCACAGTGAGATCTATGCGATATGGCCGAGAAATGTAATTTTGATGTTAACTCCCAAACCGCTGCGCAGAAGTCAACCAAACTTCACCCATTAGTGTATTGTATCACAATCTAGTAGTTACATGTGGAAATTTGGTTATAGGACATTTGATTTGAGCGCAATCCTCAAACTTAGGTCAAAAAAGCCATTTAAGCCTTTTCACAGTGAGATCTATGCGATATGGCCGAGAAATGTAATTTTGATGTTAACTCCCAAACCGCTGCGCAGAAGTCAACCAAACTTCACCCAATAGTGTATTGTATCACAATCTAGTAGTTACATTTGAAAATTTTGTTCTAGGAAATTTTGTTTGAGCGCAATCATCAAACTTAATTAAAAAAGTCATTTAAGCCTTTTCACAATGAGATCTATGCGATATGGCCGAGAAATGTAATTTTGATGTTAACTCCCAAACCGCTGCGCAAAAGTCAACCAAACTTCACCCATTAGTGTATTTTATCACAATCTAGTAGTTACATGTGGAAATTTGGTTCTAGGACATTTGATTTGAGCGCAATCCTCAAACTTAGGTCAAAAAAGCCATTTAAGCCTTTTCACAGTGAGATCTATGCGATATGGCCGAGAAATGTAATTTTGATGTTAACTCCCAAACCGCTGCGCAGAAGTCAACCAAACTTCACCCAATAGTGTATTGTATCACATTCTAGTAGTTACATTTGAAAATTTTGTTCTAGGACATTTTGTATGAACGCAATCATCAAACTTAATTAAAAAAGTCATTTAAGCCTTTTCACAGTGAGATCTATGCGATATGGCCGAGAAATGTAATTTTGATGTTAACTCCCAAACCGCTGCGCAGAAGTCAACCAAACTTCACCCAATAGTGTATTGTATCACAATCTAGTAGTTACATTTGAAAATTTTGTTCTAGGAAATTTTGTTTGAGCGCAATCATCAAACTTAATTAAAAAAGTCATTTAAGCCTTTTCACAGTGAGATCTATGCGATATGGCCGAGAAATGTAATTTTGATGTTAACTCCCAAACCGCTGCGCAGAAGTCAACCAAACTTCACCCAATAGTGTATTGTATCACAATCTAGTAGTTACATTTGAAAATTTTGTTCTAGGACATTTTGTTTGAACGCAATCATCAAACTTAATTAAAAAAGTCATTTAAGCCTTTTCACAGTGAGATCTATGCGATATGGCCGAGAAATGTAATTTTGATGTTAACTCCCAAACCGCTGCGCAGAAGTCAACCAAACTTCACCCAATAGTGTATTGTATCACAATCTAGTAGTTACATTTGAAAATTTTGTTCTAGGAAATTTTGTTTGAGCGCAATCATCAAACTTAATTAAAAAAGTCATTTAAGCCTTTTCACAGTGAGATCTATGCGATATGGCCGAGAATTGTAATTTTGATGTTAACTCCCAAACCGCTGCGCAGAAGTCAACCAAACTTCACCCATTAGTGTATTTTATCACAATCTAGTAGTTACATGTGGAAATTTGGTTCTAGGACATTTGATTTGAGCGCAATCCTCAAACTTAGGTCAAAAAAGCCATTTAAGCCTTTTCACAGTGAGATCTATGCGATATGGCCGAGAAATGTAATTTTGATGTTAACTCCCAAACCGCTGCGCAGAAGTCAACCAAACTTCACCCAATAGTGTATTGTATCACAGTCTAGTAGTTACATTTAAAAATTTTGTTCTAGGACATTTTGTTTGAACGCAATCATCAAACTTAATTAAAAAAGTCATTTAAGCCTTTTCACAGTGAGATCTATGCGATATGGCCGAGAAATGTAATTTTGATGTTAACTCCCAAACCGCTGCGCAGAAGTCAACCAAACTTCACCCAATAGTGTATTGTATCACATTCTAGTAGTTACATTTGAAAATTTCGTTCTAGGACATTTGGTTTGAGCGCAATCCTCAAACTTAGGTCAAAAAAGCCATTTAAGCCTTTTCACAGTGAGATCTATGCGATATGGCCGAGAAATGTAATTTTGATGTTAACTCCCAAACCGCTGCGCAGAAGTCAACCAAACTTCACCCAATAGTGTATTGTATCACAATCTAGTAGTTACATTTGAAAATTTTGTTCTAGGACATTTTGTTTGAACGCAATCATCAAACTTAATTAAAAAAGTCATTTAAGCCTTTTCACAGTGAGATCTATGCGATATGGCCGAGAAATGTAATTTTGATGTTAACTCCCAAACCGCTGCGCAGAAGTCAACCAAACTTCACCCAATAGTGTATTGTATCACAATCTAGTAGTTACATTTGAAAATTTTGTTCTAGGAAATTTTGTTTGAGCGCAATCATCAAACTTAATTAAAAAAGTCATTTAAGCCTTTTCACAGTGAGATCTATGCGATATGGCCGAGAAATGTAATTTTTATGTTAACTCCCAAACCGCTGCGCAGAAGTCAACCAAACTTCACCCATTAGTGTATTTTATCACAATCTAGTAGTTACATGTGGAAATTTGGTTCTAGGACATTTGATTTGAGCGCAATCCTCAAACTTAGGTCAAAAAAGCCATTTAAGCCTTTTCACAGTGAGATCTATGCGATATGGCCGAGAAATGTAATTTTGATGTTAACTCCCAAACCGCTGCGCAGAAGTCAACCAAACTTCACCCAATAGTGTATTGTATCACATTCTAGTAGTTACATTTGAAAATTTCGTTCTAGGACATTTGGTTTGAGCGCAATCCTCAAACTTAGGTCAAAAAAGCCATTTAAGCCTTTTCACAGTGAGATCTATGCGATATGGCCGAGAAATGTAATTTTGATGTTAACTCCCAAACCGCTGCGCAGAAGTCAACCAAACTTCACCCAATAGTGTATTGTATCACAATCTAGTAGTTACATTTGAAAATTTTGTTCTAGGACATTTTGTTTGAACGCAATCATCAAACTTAATTAAAAAAGTCATTTAAGCCTTTTCACAGTGAGATCTATGCGATATGGCCGAGAAATGTAATTTTGATGTTAACTCCCAAACCGCTGCGCAGAAGTCAACCAAACTTCACCCAATAGTGTATTGTATCACAATCTAGTAGTTACATTTGAAAATTTTGTTCTAGGACATTTTGTTTGAGCGCAATCCTCAAACTTAGGTCAAAAAAGCCATTTAAGCCTTTTCACAGTGAGATCTATGCGATATGGCCGAGAAATGTAATTTTGATGTTAACTCCCAAACCGCTGCGCAGAAGTCAACCAAACTTCACCCAATAGTGTATTGTATCACAATCTAGTAGTTACATTTGAAAATTTTGTTCCAGGACATTTTGTTTGAACGCAATCATCAAACTTAATTAAAAAAGTCATTTAAGCCTTTTCACAGTGAGATCTATGCGATATGGCCGAGAAATGTAATTTTGATGTTAACTCCCAAACCGCTGCGCAGAAGTCAACCAAACTTCACCCAATAGTGTATTGTATCACAATCTAGTAGTTACATTTGAAAATTTTGTTCTAGGAAATTTTGTTTGAGCGCAATCATCAAACTTAATTAAAAAAGTCATTTAAGCCTTTTCACAGTGAGATCTATGCGATATGGCCGAGAATTGTAATTTTGATGTTAACTCCCAAACCGCTGCGCAGAAGTCAACCAAACTTCACCCATTAGTGTATTTTATCACAATCTAGTAGTTACATGTGGAAATTTGGTTCTAGGACATTTGATTTGAGCGCAATCCTCAAACTTAGGTCAAAAAAGCCATTTAAGCCTTTTCACAGTGAGATCTATGCGATATGGCCGAGAAATGTAATTTTGATGTTAACTCCCAAACCGCTGCGCAGAAGTCAACCAAACTTCACCCAATAGTGTATTGTATCACAATCTAGTAGTTACATTTAAAAATTTTGTTCTAGGACATTTTGTTTGAACGCAATCATCAAACTTAATTAAAAAAGTCATTTAAGCCTTTTCACAGTGAGATCTATGCGATATGGCCGAGAAATGTAATTTTGATGTTAACTCCCAAACCGCTGCGCAGAAGTCAACCAAACTTCACCCATTAGTGTATTGTATCACAATCTAGTAGTTACATGTGGAAATTTGGTTATAGGACATTTGATTTGAGCGCAATCCTCAAACTTAGGTCAAAAAAGCCATTTAAGCCTTTTCACAGTGAGATCTATGCGATATGGCCGAGAAATGTAATTTTGATGTTAACTCCCAAACCGCTGCGCAGAAGTCAACCAAACTTCACCCAATAGTGTATTGTATCACAATCTAGTAGTTACATTTGAAAATTTTGTTCTAGGAAATTTTGTTTGAGCGCAATCATCAAACTTAATTAAAAAAGTCATTTAAGCCTTTTCACAGTGAGATCTATGCGATATGGCCGAGAAATGTAATTTTGATGTTAACTCCCAAACCGCTGCGCAAAAGTCAACCAAACTTCACCCATTAGTGTATTTTATCACAATCTAGTAGTTACATGTGGAAATTTGGTTCTAGGACATTTGATTTGAGCGCAATCCTCAAACTTAGGTCAAAAAAGCCATTTAAGCCTTTTCACAGTGAGATCTATGCGATATGGCCGAGAAATGTAATTTTGATGTTAACTCCCAAACCGCTGCGCAGAAGTCAACCAAACTTCACCCAATAGTGTATTGTATCACAATCTAGTAGTTACATTTAAAAATTTTGTTCTAGGACATTTTGTTTGAACGCAATCATCAAACTTAATTAAAAAAGTCATTTAAGCCTTTTCACAGTGAGATCTATGCGATATGGCCGAGAAATGTAATTTTGATGTTAACTCCCAAACCGCTGCGCAGAAGTCAACCAAACTTCACCCATTAGTGTATTGTATCACAATCTAGTAGTTACATTTGAAAATTTTGTTCTAGGACATTTTGTATGAACGCAATCATCAAACTTAATTAAAAAAGTCATTTAAGCCTTTTCACAGTGAGATCTATGCGATATGGCCGAGAAATGTAATTTTGATGTTAACTCCCAAACCGCTGCGCAGAAGTCAACCAAACTTCACCCAATAGTGTATTGTATCACAATCTAGTAGTTACATTTGAAAATTTTGTTCTAGGAAATTTTGTTTGAGCGCAATCATCAAACTTAATTAAAAAAGTCATTTAAGCCTTTTCACAGTGAGATCTATGCGATATGGCCGAGAAATGTAATTTTGATGTTAACTCCCAAACCGCTGCGCAGAAGTCAACCAAACTTCACCCAATAGTGTATTGTATCACAATCTAGTAGTTACATTTGAAAATTTTGTTCTAGGACATTTTGTTTGAACGCAATCATCAAACTTAATTAAAAAAGTCATTTAAGCCTTTTCACAGTGAGATCTATGCGATATGGCCGAGAATTGTAATTTTGATGTTAACTCCCAAACCGCTGCGCAGAAGTCAACCAAACTTCACCCATTAGTGTATTTTATCACAATCTAGTAGTTACATGTGGAAATTTGGTTCTAGGACATTTGATTTGAGCGCAATCCTCAAACTTAGGTCAAAAAAGCCATTTAAGCCTTTTCACAGTGAGATCTATGCGATATGGCCGAGAAATGTAATTTTGATGTTAACTCCCAAACCGCTGCGCAGAAGTCAACCAAACTTCACCCAATAGTGTATTGTATCACAATCTAGTAGTTACATTTAAAAATTTTGTTCTAGGACATTTTGTTTGAACGCAATCATCAAACTTAATTAAAAAAGTCATTTAAGCCTTTTCACAGTGAGATCTATGCGATATGGCCGAGAAATGTAATTTTGATGTTAACTCCCAAACCGCTGCGCAGAAGTCAACCAAACTTCACCCATTAGTGTATTGTATCACAATCTAGTAGTTACATGTGGAAATTTGGTTATAGGACATTTGATTTGAGCGCAATCCTCAAACTTAGGTCAAAAAAGCCATTTAAGCCTTTTCACAGTGAGATCTATGCGATATGGCCGAGAAATGTAATTTTGATGTTAACTCCCAAACCGCTGCGCAGAAGTCAACCAAACTTCACCCAATAGTGTATTGTATCACAATCTAGTAGTTACATTTGAAAATTTTGTTCTAGGAAATTTTGTTTGAGCGCAATCATCAAACTTAATTAAAAAAGTCATTTAAGCCTTTTCACAGTGAGATCTATGCGATATGGCCGAGAAATGTAATTTTGATGTTAACTCCCAAACCGCTGCGCAAAAGTCAACCAAACTTCACCCATTAGTGTATTTTATCACAATCTAGTAGTTACATGTGGAAATTTGGTTCTAGGACATTTGATTTGAGCGCAATCCTCAAACTTAGGTCAAAAAAGCCATTTAAGCCTTTTCACAGTGAGATCTATGCGATATGGCCGAGAAATGTAATTTTGATGTTAACTCCCAAACCGCTGCGCAGAAGTCAACCAAACTTCACCCAATAGTGTATTGTATCACATTCTAGTAGTTACATTTGAAAATTTTGTTCTAGGACATTTTGTATGAACGCAATCATCAAACTTAATTAAAAAAGTCATTTAAGCCTTTTCACAGTGAGATCTATGCGATATGGCCGAGAAATGTAATTTTGATGTTAACTCCCAAACCGCTGCGCAGAAGTCAACCAAACTTCACCCAATAGTGTATTGTATCACAATCTAGTAGTTACATTTAAAAATTTTGTTCTAGGACATTTTGTTTGAACGCAATCATCAAACTTAATTAAAAAAGTCATTTAAGCCTTTTCACAGTGAGATCTATGCGATATGGCCGAGAAATGTAATTTTGATGTTAACTCCCAAACCGCTGCGCAGAAGTCAACCAAACTTCACCCATTAGTGTATTGTATCACAATCTAGTAGTTACATGTGGAAATTTGGTTATAGGACATTTGATTTGAGCGCAATCCTCAAACTTAGGTCAAAAAAGCCATTTAAGCCTTTTCACAGTGAGATCTATGCGATATGGCCGAGAAATGTAATTTTGATGTTAACTCCCAAACCGCTGCGCAGAAGTCAACCAAACTTCACCCAATAGTGTATTGTATCACAATCTAGTAGTTACATTTGAAAATTTTGTTCTAGGAAATTTTGTTTGAGCGCAATCATCAAACTTAATTAAAAAAGTCATTTAAGCCTTTTCACAGTGAGATCTATGCGATATGGCCGAGAAATGTAATTTTGATGTTAACTCCCAAACCGCTGCGCAAAAGTCAACCAAACTTCACCCATTAGTGTATTTTATCACAATCTAGTAGTTACATGTGGAAATTTGGTTCTAGGACATTTGATTTGAGCGCAATCCTCAAACTTAGGTCAAAAAAGCCATTTAAGCCTTTTCACAGTGAGATCTATGCGATATGGCCGAGAAATGTAATTTTGATGTTAACTCCCAAACCGCTGCGCAGAAGTCAACCAAACTTCACCCAATAGTGTATTGTATCACATTCTAGTAGTTACATTTGAAAATTTTGTTGTAGGACATTTTGTATGAACGCAATCATCAAACTTAATTAAAAAAGTCATTTAAGCCTTTTCACAGTGAGATCTATGCGATATGGCCGAGAAATGTAATTTTGATGTTAACTCCCAAACCGCTGCGCAGAAGTCAACCAAACTTCACCCAATAGTGTATTGTATCACAATCTAGTAGTTACATTTGAAAATTTTGTTCTAGGAAATTTTGTTTGAGCGCAATCATCAAACTTAATTAAAAAAGTCATTTAAGCCTTTTCACAGTGAGATCTATGCGATATGGCCGAGAAATGTAATTTTGATGTTAACTCCCAAACCGCTGCGCAGAAGTCAACCAAACTTCACCCAATAGTGTATTGTATCACAATCTAGTAGTTACATTTGAAAATTTTGTTCTAGGACATTTTGTTTGAACGCAATCATCAAACTTAATTAAAAAAGTCATTTAAGCCTTTTCACAGTGAGATCTATGCGATATGGCCGAGAATTGTAATTTTGATGTTAACTCCCAAACCGCTGCGCAGAAGTCAACCAAACTTCACCCATTAGTGTATTTTATCACAATCTAGTAGTTACATGTGGAAATTTGGTTCTAGGACATTTGATTTGAGCGCAATCCTCAAACTTAGGTCAAAAAAGCCATTTAAGCCTTTTCACAGTGAGATCTATGCGATATGGCCGAGAAATGTAATTTTGATGTTAACTCCCAAACCGCTGCGCAGAAGTCAACCAAACTTCACCCAATAGTGTATTGTATCACAATCTAGTAGTTACATTTAAAAATTTTGTTCTAGGACATTTTGTTTGAACGCAATCATCAAACTTAATTAAAAAAGTCATTTAAGCCTTTTCACAGTGAGATCTATGCGATATGGCCGAGAAATGTAATTTTGATGTTAACTCCCAAACCGCTGCGCAGAAGTCAACCAAACTTCACCCATTAGTGTATTGTATCACAATCTAGTAGTTACATGTGGAAATTTGGTTATAGGACATTTGATTTGAGCGCAATCCTCAAACTTAGGTCAAAAAAGCCATTTAAGCCTTTTCACAGTGAGATCTATGCGATATGGCCGAGAAATGTAATTTTGATGTTAACTCCCAAACCGCTGCGCAGAAGTCAACCAAACTTCACCCAATAGTGTATTGTATCACAATCTAGTAGTTACATTTGAAAATTTTGTTCTAGGAAATTTTGTTTGAGCGCAATCATCAAACTTAATTAAAAAAGTCATTTAAGCCTTTTCACAGTGAGATCTATGCGATATGGCCGAGAAATGTAATTTTGATGTTAACTCCCAAACCGCTGCGCAAAAGTCAACCAAACTTCACCCATTAGTGTATTTTATCACAATCTAGTAGTTACATGTGGAAATTTGGTTCTAGGACATTTGATTTGAGCGCAATCCTCAAACTTAGGTCAAAAAAGCCATTTAAGCCTTTTCACAGTGAGATCTATGCGATATGGCCGAGAAATGTAATTTTGATGTTAACTCCCAAACCGCTGCGCAGAAGTCAACCAAACTTCACCCAATAGTGTATTGTATCACATTCTAGTAGTTACATTTGAAAATTTTGTTCTAGGACATTTTGTATGAACGCAATCATCAAACTTAATTAAAAAAGTCATTTAAGCCTTTTCACAGTGAGATCTATGCGATATGGCCGAGAAATGTAATTTTGATGTTAACTCCCAAACCGCTGCGCAGAAGTCAACCAAACTTCACCCAATAGTGTATTGTATCACAATCTAGTAGTTACATTTGAAAATTTTGTTCTAGGAAATTTTGTTTGAGCGCAATCATCAAACTTAATTAAAAAAGTCATTTAAGCCTTTTCACAGTGAGATCTATGCGATATGGCCGAGAAATGTAATTTTGATGTTAACTCCCAAACCGCTGCGCAGAAGTCAACCAAACTTCACCCATTAGTGTATTTTATCACAATCTAGTAGTTACATGTGGAAATTTGGTTCTAGGACATTTGATTTGAGCGCAATCCTCAAACTTAGGTCAAAAAAGCCATTTAAGCCTTTTCACAGTGAGATCTATGCGATATGGCCGAGAAATGTAATTTTGATGTTAACTCCCAAACCGCTGCGCAGAAGTCAACCAAACTTCACCCAATAGTGTATTGTATCACAATCTAGTAGTTACATTTGAAAATTTTGTTCTAGGACATTTTGTTTGAACGCAATCATCAAACTTAATTAAAAAAGTCATTTAAGCCTTTTCACAGTGAGATCTATGCGATATGGCCGAGAAATGTAATTTTGAAGTTAACTCCCAAACCGCTGCGCAGAAGTCAACCAAACTTCACCCAATAGTGTATTGTATCACAATCTAGTAGTTACATTTGAAAATTTTGTTCTAGGAAATTTTGTTTGAGCGCAATCATCAAACTTAATTAAAAAAGTCATTTAAGCCTTTTCACAGTGAGATCTATGCGATATGGCCGAGAAATGTAATTTTGATGTTAACTCCCAAACCGCTGCGCAGAAGTCAACCAAACTTCACCCATTAGTGTATTTTATCACAATCTAGTAGTTACATGTGGAAATTTGGTTCTAGGACATTTGATTTGAGCGCAATCCTCAAACTTAGGTCAAAAAAGCCATTTAAGCCTTTTCACAGTGAGATCTATGCGATATGGCCGAGAAATGTAATTTTGATGTTAACTCCCAAACCGCTGCGCAGAAGTCAACCAAACTTCACCCAATAGTGTATTGTATCACAATCTAGTAGTTACATTTAAAAATTTTGTTCTAGGACATTTTGTTTGAACGCAATCATCAAACTTAATTAAAAAAGTCATTTAAGCCTTTTCACAGTGAGATCTATGCGATATGGCCGAGAAATGTAATTTTGATGTTAACTCCCAAACCGCTGCGCAGAAGTCAACCAAACTTCACCCAATAGTGTATTGTATCACAATCTAGTAGTTACATTTGAAAATTTTGTTCTAGGACATTTTGTTTGAGCGCAATCCTCAAACTTAGGTCAAAAAAGCAATTTAAGCCTTTTCACAGTGAGATCTATGCGATATGGCCGAGAAATGTAATTTTGATGTTCACTCCCAAACCGCTGCGCAGAAGTCAACCAAACTTCACCCATTAGTGTATTGTATCACAATCTAGTAGTTACATGTGGAAATTTGGTTATAGGACATTTGATTTGAGCGCAATCCTCAAACTTAGGTCAAAAAAGCCATTTAAGCCTTTTCACAGTGAGATCTATGCGATATGGCCGAGAAATGTAATTTTGATGTTAACTCCCAAACCGCTGCGCAGAAGTCAACCAAACTTCACCCATTAGTGTATTGTATCACAATCTAGTAGTTACATTTGAAAATTTCGTTCTAGGACATTTGGTTTGAGCGCAATCTTTAAACTTAGGTCAAAAAAGCCATTTAAGCCTTTTCACAGTGAGATCTATGCGATATGGCCGAGAAATGTAATTTTGATGTTAACTCCCAAACCGCTGCGCAGAAGTCAACCAAACTTCACCCATTAGTGTATTGTATCACAATCTAGTAGTTACATTTAAAAATTTTGTTCTAGGACATTTTGTTTGAACGCAATCATCAAACTTAATTAAAAAAGTCATTTAAGCCTTTTCACAGTGAGATCTATGCGATATGGCCGAGAAATGTAATTTTGATGTTAACTCCCAAACCGCTGCGCAGAAGTCAACCAAACTTCACCCATTAGTGTATTGTATCACAATCTAGTAGTTATATGTGGAAATTTGGTTATAGGACATTTGATTTGAGCGCAATCCTCAAACTTAGGTCAAAAAAGCCATTTAAGCCTTTTCACAGTGAGATCTATGCGATATGGCCGAGAAATGTAATTTTGATGTTAACTCCCAAACCGCTGCGCAGAAGTCAACCAAACTTCACCCAATAGTGTATTGTATCACAATCTAGTAGTTACATTTGAAAATTTTGTTCTAGGAAATTTTGTTTGAGCGCAATCATCAAACTTAATTAAAAAAGTCATTTAAGCCTTTTCACAGTGAGATCTATGCGATATGGCCGAGAAATGTAATTTTGATGTTAACTCCCAAACCGCTGCGCAGAAGTCAACCAAACTTCACCCATTAGTGTATTTTATCACAATCTAGTAGTTACATGTGGAAATTTGGTTCTAGGACATTTGATTTGAGCGCAATCCTCAAACTTAGGTCAAAAAAGCCATTTAAGCCTTTTCACAGTGAGATCTATGCGATATGGCCGAGAAATGTAATTTTGATGTTCACTCCCAAACCGCTACGCAGAAGTCAACCAAACTTCACCCATTAGTGTATTGTATCACAATCTAGTAGTTACATGTGGAAATTTGGTTCTAGGACATTTGATTTGAGCGCAATCCTCAAACTTAGGTCAAAAAAGCCATTTAAGCCTTTTCACAGTGAGATCTATGCGATATGGCCGAGAAATGTAATTTTGATGTTCACTCCCAAACCGCTGCGCAGAAGTCAACCAAACTTCACCCATTAGTGTATTGTATCACAATCTAGTAGTTACATGTGGAAATTTGGTTATAGGACATTTGATTTGAGCGCAATCCTCAAACTTAGGTCAAAAAAGCCATTTAAGCCTTTTCACAGTGAGATCTATGCGATATGGCCGAGAAATGTAATTTTGATGTTAACTCCCAAACCGCTGCGCAGAAGTCAACCAAACTTCACCCATTAGTGTATTGTATCACAATCTAGTAGTTACATTTGAAAATTTCGTTCTAGGACATTTGGTTTGAGCGCAATCTTTTAACTTAGGTCAAAAAAGCCATTTAAGCCTTTTCACAGTGAGATCTATGCGATATGGCCGAGAAATGTAATTTTGATGTTAACTCCCAAACCGCTGCGCAGAAGTCAACCAAACTTCACCCAATAGTGTATTGTATCACAATCTAGTAGTTACATGTGGAAATTTGGTTCTAGGACATTTGATTTAAGCGCAATCCTCAAACTTAGGTCAAAAAAGCCATTTAAGCCTTTTCACAGTGAGATCTATGCGATATGGCCGAGAAATGTAATTTTGATGTTAACTCCCAAACCGCTGCGCAGAAGTCAACCAAACTTCACCCAATAGTGTATTGTATCACATTCTAGTAGTTACATTTTAAAATTTCGTTCTAGGACATTTGGTTTGAGCGCAATTATTAAACTTAGGTCAAAAAAGCCATTTAAGCCTTTTCACAGTGAGATCTATGCGATATGGCCGAGAAATGTAATTTTGATGTTAACTCCCAAACCGCTGCGCAGAAGTAAACCAAACTTCACCCATTAGTGTATTGTATCACAATCTAGTAGTTACATGTGGAAATTTGGTTCTAGGACATTTGATTTGAGCGCAATCCTCAAACTTAGGTCAAAAAAGCCATTTAAGCCTTTTCACAGTGAGATCTATGCGATATGGCCGAGAAATGTAATTTTGATGTTAACTCCCAAACCGCTGCGCAGAAGTCAACCAAACTTCACCCAATAGTGTATTGTATCACAATCTAGTAGTTACATTTGAAAATTTTGTTCTAGGACATTTTGTTTGAATGCAATCATCAAACTTAATTAAAAAAGTCATTTAAGCCTTTTCACAGTGAGATCTATGCGATATGGCCGAGAAATGTAATTTTGATGTTAACTCCCAAACCGCTGCGCAGAAGTCAACCAAACTTCACCCATTAGTGTATTTTATCACAATCTAGTAGTTACATGTGGAAATTTGGTTCTAGGACATTTGATTTGAGCGCAATCCTCAAACTTAGGTCAAAAAAGCCATTTAAGCCTTTTCACAGTGAGATCTATGCGATATGGCCGAGAAATGTAATTTTGATGTTAACTCCCAAACCGCTGCGCAGAAGTCAACCAAACTTCACCCAATAGTGTATTGTATCACAATCTAGTAGTTACATTTGAAAATTTTGTTCTAGGACATTTTGTTTGAACGCAATCATCAAACTTAATTAAAAAAGTCATTTAAGCCTTTTCACAGTGAGATCTATGCGATATGGCCGAGAAATGTAATTTTGATGTTAACTCCCAAACCGCTGCGCAGAAGTCAACCAAACTTCACCCAATAGTGTATTGTATCACAATCTAGTAGTTACATTTGAAAATTTTGTTCTAGGAAATTTTGTTTGAGCGCAATCATCAAACTTAATCAAAAAAGTCATTTAAGCCTTTTCACAGTGAGATCTATGCGATATGGCCGAGAAATGTAATTTTGATGTTAACTCCCAAACCGCTGCGCAGAAGTCAACCAAACTTCACCCATTAGTGTATTTTATCACAATCTAGTAGTTACATGTGGAAATTTGGTTCTAGGACATTTGATTTGAGCGCAATCCTCAAACTTAGGTCAAAAAAGCCATTAAACCTTTTCACAGTGAGATCTATGCGATATGGCCGAGAAATGTAATTTTGATGTTAACTCCCAAACCGCTGCGCAGAAGTCAACCAAACTTCACCCAATAGTGTATTGTATCACAATCTAGTAGTTACATTTAAAAATTTTGTTCTAGGACATTTTGTTTGAACGCAATCATCAAACTTAATTAAAAAAGTCATTTAAGCCTTTTCACAGAGAGATCTATGCGATATGGCCGAGAAATGTAATTTTGATGTTAACTCCCAAACCGCTGCGCAGAAGTCAACCAAACTTCACCCATTAGTGTATTGTATCACAATCTAGTAGTTACATGTGGAAATTTGGTTATAGGACATTTGGTTTGAGCGCAATCCTCAAACTTAGGTCAAAAAAGCCATTTAAGCCTTTTCACAGTGAGATCTATGCGATATGGCCGAGAAATGTAATTTTGATGTTAACTCCCAAACCGCTGCGCAGAAGTCAACCAAACTTCACCCAATAGTGTATTGTATCACAATCTAGTAGTTACATTTGAAAATTTTGTTCTAGGACATTTTGTTTGAACGCAATCATCAAACTTAATTAAAAAAGTCATTTAAGCCTTTTCACAGTGAGATCTATGCGATATGGCCGAGAAATGTAATTTTGATGTTAACTCCCAAACCGCTGCGCAGAAGTCAACCAAACTTCACCCAATAGTGTATTGTATCACAATCTAGTAGTTACATTTGAAAATTTTGTTCTAGGACATTTTGTTTGAGCGCAATCCTCAAACTTAGGTCAAAAAAGCCATTTAAGCCTTTTCACAGTGAGATCTATGCGATATGGCCGAGAAATGTAATTTTGATGTTAACTCCCAAACCGCTGCGCAGAAGTCAACCAAACTTCACCCAATAGTGTATTGTATCACAATCTAGTAGTTACATTTGAAAATTTTGTTCTAGGACATTTTGTTTGAACGCAATCATCAAACTTAATTAAAAAAGTCATTTAAGCCTTTTCACAGTGAGATCTATGCGATATGGCCGAGAAATGTAATTTTGATGTTAACTCCCAAACCGCTGCGCAGAAGTCAACCAAACTTCACCCAATAGTGTATTGTATCACAATCTAGTAGTTACATTTGAAAATTTTGTTCTAGGAAATTTTGTTTGAGCGCAATCATCAAACTTAATTAAAAAAGTCATTTAAGCCTTTTCACAGTGAGATCTATGCGATATGGCCGAGAAATGTAATTTTGATGTTAACTCCCAAACCGCTGCGCAGAAGTCAACCAAACTTCACCCAATAGTGTATTGTATCACAATCTAGTAGTTACATTTTTGAAAATTTTGTTCTAGGACATTTTGTTTGAACGCAATCATCAAACTTAATTAAAAAAGTCATTTAAGCCTTTTCACAGTGAGATCTATGCGATATGGCCGAGAAATGTAATTTTGATGTTAACTCCCAAACCGCTGCGCAGAAGTCAACCAAACTTCACCCAATAGTGTATTGTATCACAATCTAGTAGTTACATTTGAAAATTTTGTTCTAGGAAATTTTGTTTGAGCGCAATCATCAAACTTAATTAAAAAAGTCATTTAAGCCTTTTCACAGTGAGATCTATGCGATATGGCCGAGAAATGTAATTTTGATGTTAACTCCCAAACCGCTGCGCAGAAGTCAACCAAACTTCACCCATTAGTGTATTTTATCACAATCTAGTAGTTACATGTGGAAATTTGGTTCTAGGACATTTGATTTGAGCGCAATCCTCAAACTTAGGTCAAAAAAGCCATTTAAGCCTTTTCACAGTGAGATCTATGCGATATGGCCGAGAAATGTAATTTTGATGTTAACTCCCAAACCGCTGCGCAGAAGTCAACCAAACTTCACCCAATAGTGTATTGTATCACAATCTAGTAGTTACATTTAAAAATTTTGTTCTAGGACATTTTGTTTGAACGCAATCATCAAACTTAATTAAAAAAATCATTTAAGCCTTTTCACAGTGAGATCTATGCGATATGGCCGAGAAATGTAATTTTGATGTTAACTCCCAAACCGCTGCGCAGAAGTCAACCAAACTTCACCCATTAGTGTATTTTATCACAATCTAGTAGTTACATGTGGAAATTTCGTTCTAGGACATTTGATTTGAGCGCAATCCTCAAACTTAGGTCAAAAAAGCCATTTAAGCCTTTTCACAGTGAGATCTATGCGATATGGCCGAGAAATGTAATTTTGATGTTAACTCCCAAACCGCTGCGCAGAAGTCAACCAAACTTCACCCAATAGTGTATTGTATCACATTCTAGTAGTTACATTTGAAAATTTCGTTCTAGGACATTTGGTTTGAGCGCAATCCTCAAACTTAGGTCAAAAAAGCCATTTAAGCCTTTTCACAGTGAGATCTATGCGATATGGCCGAGAAATGTAATTTTGATGTTCACTCCCAAACCGCTACGCAGAAGTCAACCAAACTTCACCCATTAGTGTATTGTATCACAATCTAGTAGTTACATGTGGAAATTTGGTTCTAGGACATTTGATTTGAGCGCAATCCTCAAACTTAGGTCAAAAAAGCCATTTAAGCCTTTTCACAGTGAGATCTATGCGATATGGCCGAGAAATGTAATTTTGATGTTCACTCCCAAACCGCTGCGCAGAAGTCAACCAAACTTCACCCATTAGTGTATTGTATCACAATCTAGTAGTTACATGTGGAAATTTGGTTATAGGACATTTGATTTGAGCGCAATCCTCAAACTTAGGTCAAAAAAGCCATTTAAGCCTTTTCACAGTGAGATCTATGCGATATGGCCGAGAAATGTAATTTTGATGTTAACTCCCAAACCGCTGCGCAGAAGTCAACCAAACTTCACCCATTAGTGTATTGTATCACAATCTAGTAGTTACATTTGAAAATTTCGTTCTAGGACATTTGGTTTGAGCGCAATCTTTTAACTTAGGTCAAAAAAGCCATTTAAGCCTTTTCACAGTGAGATCTATGCGATATGGCCGAGAAATGTAATTTTGATGTTAACTCCCAAACCGCTGCGCAGAAGTCAACCAAACTTCACCCAATAGTGTATTGTATCACAATCTAGTAGTTACATGTGGAAATTTGGTTCTAGGACATTTGATTTAAGCGCAATCCTCAAACTTAGGTCAAAAAAGCCATTTAAGCCTTTTCACAGTGAGATCTATGCGATATGGCCGAGAAATGTAATTTTGATGTTAACTCCCAAACCGCTGCGCAGAAGTCAACCAAACTTCACCCAATAGTGTATTGTATCACATTCTAGTAGTTACATTTTAAAATTTCGTTCTAGGACATTTGGTTTGAGCGCAATTATTAAACTTAGGTCAAAAAAGCCATTTAAGCCTTTTCACAGTGAGATCTATGCGATATGGCCGAGAAATGTAATTTTGATGTTAACTCCCAAACCGCTGCGCAGAAGTAAACCAAACTTCACCCATTAGTGTATTGTATCACAATCTAGTAGTTACATGTGGAAATTTGGTTCTAGGACATTTGATTTGAGCGCAATCCTCAAACTTAGGTCAAAAAAGCCATTTAAGCCTTTTCACAGTGAGATCTATGCGATATGGCCGAGAAATGTAATTTTGATGTTAACTCCCAAACCGCTGCGCAGAAGTCAACCAAACTTCACCCAATAGTGTATTGTATCACAATCTAGTAGTTACATTTGAAAATTTTGTTCTAGGACATTTTGTTTGAATGCAATCATCAAACTTAATTAAAAAAGTCATTTAAGCCTTTTCACAGTGAGATCTATGCGATATGGCCGAGAAATGTAATTTTGATGTTAACTCCCAAACCGCTGCGCAGAAGTCAACCAAACTTCACCCATTAGTGTATTTTATCACAATCTAGTAGTTACATGTGGAAATTTGGTTCTAGGACATTTGATTTGAGCGCAATCCTCAAACTTAGGTCAAAAAAGCCATTTAAGCCTTTTCACAGTGAGATCTATGCGATATGGCCGAGAAATGTAATTTTGATGTTAACTCCCAAACCGCTGCGCAGAAGTCAACCAAACTTCACCCAATAGTGTATTGTATCACAATCTAGTAGTTACATTTGAAAATTTTGTTCTAGGACATTTTGTTTGAACGCAATCATCAAACTTAATTAAAAAAGTCATTTAAGCCTTTTCACAGTGAGATCTATGCGATATGGCCGAGAAATGTAATTTTGATGTTAACTCCCAAACCGCTGCGCAGAAGTCAACCAAACTTCACCCAATAGTGTATTGTATCACAATCTAGTAGTTACATTTGAAAATTTTGTTCTAGGAAATTTTGTTTGAGCGCAATCATCAAACTTAATTAAAAAAGTCATTTAAGCCTTTTCACAGTGAGATCTATGCGATATGGCCGAGAAATGTAATTTTGATGTTAACTCCCAAACCGCTGCGCAGAAGTCAACCAAACTTCACCCATTAGTGTATTTTATCACAATCTAGTAGTTACATGTGGAAATTTGGTTCTAGGACATTTGATTTGAGCGCAATCCTCAAACTTAGGTCAAAAAAGCCATTTAAGCCTTTTCACAGTGAGATCTATGCGATATGGCCGAGAAATGTAATTTTGATGTTCACTCCCAAACCGCTACGCAGAAGTCAACCAAACTTCACCCATTAGTGTATTGTATCACAATCTAGTAGTTACATGTGGAAATTTGGTTCTAGGACATTTGATTTGAGCGCAATCCTCAAACTTAGGTCAAAAAAGCCATTTAAGCCTTTTCACAGTGAGATCTATGCGATATGGCCGAGAAATGTAATTTTGATGGTCACTCCCAAACCGCTGCGCAGAAGTCAACCAAACTTCACCCATTAGTGTATTGTATCACAATCTAGTAGTTACATGTGGAAATTTGGTTATAGGACATTTGATTTGAGCGCAATCCTCAAACTTAGGTCAAAAAAGCCATTTAAGCCTTTTCACAGTGAGATCTATGCGATATGGCCGAGAAATGTAATTTTGATGTTAACTCCCAAACCGCTGCGCAGAAGTCAACCAAACTTCACCCATTAGTGTATTGTATCACAATCTAGTAGCTACATTTGAAAATTTCGTTCTAGGACATTTGGTTTGAGCGCAATCTTTTAACTTAGGTCAAAAAAGCCATTTAAGCCTTTTCACAGTGAGATCTATGCGATATGGCCGAGAAATGTAATTTTGATGTTAACTCCCAAACCGCTGCGCAGAAGTCAACCAAACTTCACCCAATAGTGTATTGTATCACAATCTAGTAGTTACATGTGGAAATTTGGTTCTAGGACATTTGATTTAAGCGCAATACTCAAACTTAGGTCAAAAAAGCCATTTAAGCCTTTTCACAGTGAGATCTATGCGATATGGCCGAGAAATGTAATTTTGATGTTAACTCCCAAACCGCTGCGCAGAAGTCAACCAAACTTCACCCAATAGTGTATTGTATCACATTCTAGTAGTTACATTTTAAAATTTCGTTCTAGGACATTTGGTTTGAGCGCAATTATTAAACTTAGGTCAAAAAAGCCATTTAAGCCTTTTCACAGTGAGATCTATGCGATATGGCCGAGAAATGTAATTTTGATGTTAACTCCCAAACCGCTGCGCAGAAGTAAACCAAACTTCACCCATTAGTGTATTGTATCACAATCTAGTAGTTACATGTGGAAATTTGGTTCTAGGACATTTGATTTGAGCGCAATCCTCAAACTTAGGTCAAAAAAGCCATTTAAGCCTTTTCACAGTGAGATCTATGCGATATGGCCGAGAAATGTAATTTTGATGTTAACTCCCAAACCGCTGCGCAGAAGTCAACCAAACTTCACCCAATAGTGTATTGTATCACAATCTAGTAGTTACATTTGAAAATTTTGTTCTAGGACATTTTGTTTGAATGCAATCATCAAACTTAATTAAAAAAGTCATTTAAGCCTTTTCACAGTGAGATCTATGCGATATGGCCGAGAAATGTAATTTTGATGTTAACTCCCAAACCGCTGCGCTGAAGTCAACCAAACTTCACCCATTAGTGTATTTTATCACAATCTAGTAGTTACATGTGGAAATTTGGTTCTAGGACATTTGATTTGAGCGCAATCCTCAAACTTAGGTCAAAAAAGCCATTTAAGCCTTTTCACAGTGAGATCTATGCGATATGGCCGAGAAATGTAATTTTGATGTTAACTCCCAAACCGCTGCGCAGAAGTCAACCAAACTTCACCCAATAGTGTATTGTATCACAATCTAGTAGTTACATTTGAAAATTTTGTTCTAGGACATTTTGTTTGAACGCAATCATCAAACTTAATTAAAAAAGTCATTTAAGCCTTTTCACAGTGAGATCTATGCGATATGGCCGAGAAATGTAATTTTGATGTTAACTCCCAAACCGCTGCGCAGAAGTCAACCAAACTTCACCCAATAGTGTATTGTATCACAATCTAGTAGTTACATTTGAAAATTTTGTTCTAGGAAATTTTGTTTGAGCGCAATCATCAAACTTAATTAAAAAAGTCATTTAAGCCTTTTCACAGTGAGATCTATGCGATATGGCCGAGAAATGTAATTTTGATGTTAACTCCCAAACCGCTGCGCAGAAGTCAACCAAACTTCACCCATTAGTGTATTTTATCACAATCTAGTAGTTACATGTGGAAATTTGGTTCTAGGACATTTGATTTGAGCGCAATCCTCAAACTTAGGTCAAAAAAGCCATTTAAGCCTTTTCACAGTGAGATCTATGCGATATGGCCGAGAAATGTAATTTTGATGTTAACTCCCAAACCGCTGCGCAGAAGTCAACCAAACTTCACCCAATAGTGTATTGTATCACAATCTAGTAGTTACATTTAAAAATTTTGTTCTAGGACATTTTTTTTGAACGCAATCATCAAACTTAATTAAAAAAGTCATTTAAGCCTTTTCACAGAGAGATCTATGCGATATGGCCGAGAAATGTAATTTTGATGTTAACTCCCAAACCGCTGCGCAGAAGTCAACCAAACTTCACCCATTAGTGTATTGTATCACAATCTAGTAGTTACATGTGGAAATTTGGTTATAGGACATTTGATTTGAGCGCAATCCTCAAACTTAGGTCAAAAAAGCCATTTAAGCCTTTTCACAGTGAGATCTATGCGATATGGCCGAGAAATGTAATTTTTATGTTAACTCCCAAACCGCTGCGCAGAAGTCAACCAAACTTCACCCAAAAGTGTATTGTATCACAATCTAGTAGTTACATTTGAAAATTTTGTTCTAGGAAATTTTGTTTGAGCGCAATCATCAAACTTAATTAAAAAAGTCATTTAAGCCTTTTCACAGTGAGATCTATGCGATATGGCCGAGAAATGTAATTTTTATGTTAACTCCCAAACCGCTGCGCAGAAGTCAACCAAACTTCACCCATTAGTGTATTTTATCACAATCTAGTAGTTACATGTGGAAATTTGGTTCTAGGACATTTGATTTGAGCGCAATCCTCAAACTTAGGTCAAAAAAGCCATTTAAGCCTTTTCACAGTGAGATCTATGCGATATGGCCGAGAAATGTAATTTTGATGTTAACTCCCAAACCGCTGCGCAGAAGTCAACCAAACTTCACCCAATAGTGTATTGTATCACATTCTAGTAGTTACATTTGAAAATTTCGTTCTAGGACATTTGGTTTGAGCGCAATCCTCAAACTTAGGTCAAAAAAGCCATTTAAGCCTTTTCACAGTGAGATCTATGCGATATGGCCGAGAAATGTAATTTTGATGTTAACTCCCAAACCGCTGCGCAGAAGTCAACCAAACTTCACCCAATAGTGTATTGTATCACAATCTAGTAGTAACATTTGAAAATTTTGTTCTAGGACATTTTGTTTGAACGCAATCATCAAACTTAATTAAAAAAGTCATTTAAGCCTTTTCACAGTGAGATCTATGCCATATGGCCGAGAAATGTAATTTTGATGTTAACTCCCAAACCGCTGCGCAGAAGTCAACCAAACTTCACCCAATAGTGTATTGTATCACAATCTAGTAGTTACATTTGAAAATTTTGTTCTAGGAAATTTTGTTTGAGCGCAATCATCAAACTTAATTAAAAAAGTCATTTAAGCCTTTTCACAGTGAGATCTATGCGATATGGCCGAGAAATGTAATTTTGATGTTAACTCCCAAACCGCTGCGCAGAAGTCAACCAAACTTCACCCATTAGTGTATTTTATCACAATCTAGTAGTTACATGTGGAAATTTGGTTCTAGGACATTTGATTTGAGCGCAATCCTCAAACTTAGGTCAAAAAAGCCATTTAAGCCTTTTCACAGTGAGATCTATGCGATATGGCCGAGAAATGTAATTTTGATGTTAACTCCCAAACCGCTGCGCAGAAGTCAACCAAACTTCACCCAATAGTGTATTGTATCACAATCTAGTAGTTACATTTGAAAATTTTGTTCTAGGACATTTTGTTTGAACGCAATCATCAAACTTAATTAAAAAAGTCATTTAAGCCTTTTCACAGTGAGATCTATGCGATATGGCCGAGAAATGTAATTTTGATGTTAACTCCCAAACCGCTGCGCAGAAGTCAACCAAACTTCACCCAATAGTGTATTGTATCACAATCTAGTAGTTACATTTGAAAATTTTGTTCTAGGAAATTTTGTTTGAGCGCAATCATCAAACTTAATTAAAAAAGTCATTTAAGCCTTTTCACAGTGAGATCTATGCGATATGGCCGAGAAATGTAATTTTGATGTTAACTCCCAAACCGCTGCGCAGAAGTCAACCAAACTTCACCCATTAGTGTATTTTATCACAATCTAGTAGTTACATGTGGAAATTTGGTTCTAGGACATTTGATTTGAGCGCAATCCTCAAACTTAGGTCAAAAAAGCCATTTAAGCCTTTTCACAGTGAGATCTATGCGATATGGCCGAGAAATGTAATTTTGATGTTAACTCCCAAACCGCTGCGCAGAAGTCAACCAAACTTCACCCAATAGTGTATTGTATCACAATCTAGTAGTTACATTTAAAAATTTTGTTCTAGGACATTTTGTTTGAACGCAATCATCAAACTTAATTAAAAAAGTCATTTAAGCCTTTTCACAGTGAGATCTATGCGATATGGCCGAGAAATGTAATTTTGATGTTAACTCCCAAACCGCTGCGCAGAAGTCAACCAAACTTCACCCAATAGTGTATTGTATCACAATCTAGTAGTTACATTTGAAAATTTTGTTCTAGGACATTTTGTTTGAGCGCAATCCTCAAACTTAGGTCAAAAAAGCCATTTAAGCCTTTTCACAGTGAGATCTATGCGATATGGCCGAGAAATGTAATTTTGATGTTAACTCCCAAACCGCTGCGCAGAAGTCAACCAAACTTCACCCAATAGTGTATTGTATCACAATCTAGTAGTTACATTTGAAAATTTTGTTCTAGGACATTTTGTTTGAACGCAATCATCAAACTTAATTAAAAAAGTCATTTAAGCCTTTTCACAGTGAGATCTATGCGATATGGCCGAGAAATGTAATTTTGATGTTAACTCCCAAACCGCTGCGCAGAAGTCAACCAAACTTCACCCAATAGTGTATTGTATCACAATCTAGTAGTTACATTTGAAAATTTTGTTCTAGGAAATTTTGTTTGAGCGCAATCATCAAACTTAATTAAAAAAGTCATTTAAGCCTTTTCACAGTGAGATCTATGCGATATGGCCGAGAAATGTAATTTTGATGTTAACTCCCAAACCGCTGCGCAGAAGTCAACCAAACTTCACCCATTAGTGTATTGTATCACAATCTAGTAGTTACATGTGGAAATTTGGTTATAGGACATTTGATTTGAGCGCAATCCTCAAACTTAGGTCAAAAAAGCCATTTAAGCCTTTTCACAGTGAGATCTATGCGATATGGCCGAGAAATGTAATTTTGATGTTAACTCCCAAACCGCTGCGCAGAAGTCAACCAAACTTCACCCAATAGTGTATTGTATCACAATCTAGTAGTTACATTTGAAAATTTTGTTCTAGGAAATTTTGTTTGAGCGCAATCATCAAACTTAATTAAAAAAGTCATTTAAGCCTTTTCACAGTGAGATCTATGCGATATGGCCGAGAAATGTAATTTTGATGTTAACTCCCAAACCGCTGCGCAGAAGTCAACCAAACTTCACCCATTAGTGCATTTTATCACAATCTAGTAGTTACATGTGGAAATTTGGTTCTAGGACATTTGATTTGAGCGCAATCCTCAAACTTAGGTCAAAAAAGCCATTTAAGCCTTTTCACAGTGAGATCTATGCGATATGGCCGAGAAATGTAATTTTGATGTTAACTCCCAAACCGCTGCGCAGAAGTCAACCAAACTTCACCCAATAGTGTATTGTATCACATTCTAGTAGTTACATTTGAAAATTTTGTTCTAGGACATTTTGTATGAACGCAATCATCAAACTTAATTAAAAAAGTCATTTAAGCCTTTTCACAGTGAGATCTATGCGATATGGCCGAGAAATGTAATTTTGATGTTAACTCCCAAACCGCTGCGCAGAAGTCAACCAAACTTCACCCAATAGTGTATTGTATCACAATCTAGTAGTTACATTTGAAAATTTTGTTCTAGGAAATTTTGTTTGAGCGCAATCATCAAACTTAATTAAAAAAGTCATTTAAGCCTTTTCACAGTGAGATCTATGCGATATGGCCGAGAAATGTAATTTTTATGTTAACTCCCAAACCGCTGCGCAGAAGTCAACCAAACTTCACCCATTAGTGTATTTTATCACAATCTAGTAGTTACATGTGGAAATTTTGTTCTAGGACATTTTGTTTGAACGCAATCATCAAACTTAATTAAAAAAGTCATTTAAGCCTTTTCACAGTGAGATCTATGCGATATGGCCGAGAAATGTAATTTTGATGTTAACTCCCAAACCGCTGCGCAGAAGTCAACCAAACTTCACCCAATAGTGTATTGTATCACAATCTAGTAGTTACATTTGAAAATTTTGTTCTAGGAAATTTTGTTTGAGCGCAATCATCAAACTTAATTAAAAAAGTCATTTAAGCCTTTTCACAGTGAGATCTATGCGATATGGCCGAGAAATGTAATTTTGATGTTAACTCCCAAACCGCTGCGCAGAAGTCAACCAAACTTCACCCAATAGTGTATTGTATCACAATCTAGTAGTTACATTTGAAAATTTTGTTCTAGGAAATTTTGTTTGAGCGCAATCATCAAACTTAATTAAAAAAGTCATTTAAGCCTTTTCACAGTGAGATCTATGCGATATGGCCGAGAAATGTAATTTTGATGTTAACTCCCAAACCGCTGCGCAGAAGTCAACCAAACTTCACCCATTAGTGTATTGTATCACAATCTAGTAGTTACATGTGGAAATTTGGTTATAGGACATTTGATTTGAGCGCAATCCTCAAACTTAGGTCAAAAAAGCCATTTAAGCCTTTTCACAGTGAGATCTATGCGATATGGCCGAGAAATGTAATTTTGATGTTAACTCCCAAACCGCTGCGCAGAAGTCAACCAAACTTCACCCAATAGTGTATTGTATCACAATCTAGTAGTTACATTTGAAAATTTTGTTCTAGGAAATTTTGTTTGAGCGCAATCATCAAACTTAATTAAAAAAGTCATTTAAGCCTTTTCACAGTGAGATCTATGCGATATGGCCGAGAAATGTAATTTTGATGTTAACTCCCAAACCGCTGCGCAGAAGTCAACCAAACTTCACCCATTAGTGCATTTTATCACAATCTAGTAGTTACATGTGGAAATTTGGTTCTAGGACATTTGATTTGAGCGCAATCCTCAAACTTAGGTCAAAAAAGCCATTTAAGCCTTTTCACAGTGAGATCTATGCGATATGGCCGAGAAATGTAATTTTGATGTTAACTCCCAAACCGCTGCGCAGAAGTCAACCAAACTTCACCCAATAGTGTATTGTATCACATTCTAGTAGTTACATTTGAAAATTTTGTTCTAGGACATTTTGTATGAACGCAATCATCAAACTTAATTAAAAAAGTCATTTAAGCCTTTTCACAGTGAGATCTATGCGATATGGCCGAGAAATGTAATTTTGATGTTAACTCCCAAACCGCTGCGCAGAAGTCAACCAAACTTCACCCAATAGTGTATTGTATCACAATCTAGTAGTTACATTTGAAAATTTTGTTCTAGGAAATTTTGTTTGAGCGCAATCATCAAACTTAATTAAAAAAGTCATTTAAGCCTTTTCACAGTGAGATCTATGCGATATGGCCGAGAAATGTAATTTTTATGTTAACTCCCAAACCGCTGCGCAGAAGTCAACCAAACTTCACCCATTAGTGTATTTTATCACAATCTAGTAGTTACATGTGGAAATTTTGTTCTAGGACATTTTGTTTGAACGCAATCATCAAACTTAATTAAAAAAGTCATTTAAGCCTTTTCACAGTGAGATCTATGCGATATGGCCGAGAAATGTAATTTTGATGTTAACTCCCAAACCGCTGCGCAGAAGTCAACCAAACTTCACCCAATAGTGTATTGTATCACAATCTAGTAGTTACATTTGAAAATTTTGTTCTAGGAAATTTTGTTTGAGCGCAATCATCAAACTTAATTAAAAAAGTCATTTAAGCCTTTTCACAGTGAGATCTATGCGATATGGCCGAGAAATGTAATTTTGATGTTAACTCCCAAACCGCTGCGCAGAAGTCAACCAAACTTCACCCATTAGTGTATTTTATCACAATCTAGTAGTTACATGTGGAAATTTGGTTCTAGGACATTTGATTTGAGCGCAATCCTCAAACTTAGGTCAAAAAAGCCATTTAAGCCTTTTCACAGTGAGATCTATGCGATATGGCCGAGAAATGTAATTTTGATGTTAACTCCCAAACCGCTGCGCAGAAGTCAACCAAACTTCACCCAATAGTGTATTGTATCACAATCTAGTAGTTACATTTAAAAATTTTGTTCTAGGACATTTTGTTTGAACGCAATCATCAAACTTAATTAAAAAAGTCATTTAAGCCTTTTCACAGTGAGATCTATGCGATATGGCCGAGAAATGTAATTTTGATGTTAACTCCCAAACCGCTGCGCAGAAGTCAACCAAACTTCACCCATTAGTGTATTGTATCACAATCTAGTAGTTACATGTGGAAATTTGGTTATAGGACATTTGATTTGAGCGCAATCCTCAAACTTAGGTCAAAAAAGCCATTTAAGCCTTTTCACAGTGAGATCTATGCGATATGGCCGAGAAATGTAATTTTGATGTTAACTCCCAAACCGCTGCGCAGAAGTCAACCAAATTTCACCCAATAGTGTATTGTATCACAATCTAGTAGTTACATTTGAAAATTTTGTTCTAGGAAATTTTGTTTGAGCGCAATCATCAAACTTAATTAAAAAAGTCATTTAAGCCTTTTCACAGTGAGATCTATGCGATATGGCCGAGAAATGTAATTTTTATGTTAACTCCCAAACCGCTGCGCAGAAGTCAACCAAACTTCACCCATTAGTGTATTTTATCACAATCTAGTAGTTACATGTGGAAATTTGGTTCTAGGACATTTGATTTGAGCGCAATCCTCAAACTTAGGTCAAAAAAGCCATTTAAGCCTTTTCACAGTGAGATCTATGCGATATGGCCGAGAAATGTAATTTTGATGTTAACTCCCAAACCGCTGCGCAGAAGTCAACCAAACTTCACCCAATAGTGTATTGTATCACATTCTAGTAGTTACATTTGAAAATTTCGTTCTAGGACATTTGGTTTGAGCGCAATCCTCAAACTTAGGTCAAAAAAGCCATTTAAGCCTTTTCACAGTGAGATCTATGCGATATGGCCGAGAAATGTAATTTTGATGTTAACTCCCAAACCGCTGCGCAGAAGTCAACCAAACTTCACCCAATAGTGTATTGTATCACAATCTAGTAGTTACATTTGAAAATTTTGTTCTAGGACATTTTGTTTGAACGCAATCATCAAACTTAATTAAAAAAGTCATTTAAGCCTTTTCACAGTCAGATCTATGCGATATGGCCGAGAAATGTAATTTTGATGTTAACTCCCAAACCGCTGCGCAGAAGTCAACCAAACTTCACCCAATAGTGTATTGTATCACAATCTAGTAGTTACATTTGAAAATTTTGTTCTAGGAAATTTTGTTTGAGCGCAATCATCAAACTTAATTAAAAAAGTCATTTAAGCCTTTTCACAGTGAGATCTATGCGATATGGCCGAGAATTGTAATTTTGATGTTAACTCCCAAACCGCTGCGCAGAAGTCAACCAAACTTCACCCATTAGTGTATTTTATCACAATCTAGTAGTTACATGTGGAAATTTGGTTCTAGGACATTTGATTTGAGCGCAATCCTCAAACTTAGGTCAAAAAAGCCATTTAAGCCTTTTCACAGTGAGATCTATGCGATATGGCCGAGAAATGTAATTTTGATGTTAACTCCCAAACCGCTGCGCAGAAGTCAACCAAACTTCACCCAATAGTGTATTGTATCACAATCTAGTAGTTACATTTAAAAATTTTGTTCTAGGACATTTTGTTTGAACGCAATCATCAAACTTAGGTCAAAAAAGTCATTTAAGCCTTTTCACAGTGAGATCTATGCGATATGGCCGAGAAATGTAATTTTGATGTTAACTCCCAAACCGCTGCGCAGAAGTCAACCAAACTTCACCCATTAGTGTATTGTATCACAATCTAGTAGTTACATGTGGAAATTTGGTTATAGGACATTTGATTTGAGCGCAATCCTCAAACTTAGGTCAAAAAAGCCATTTAAGCCTTTTCACAGTGAGATCTATGCGATATGGCCGAGAAATGTAATTTTGATGTTAACTCCCAAACCGCTGCGCAGAAGTCAACCAAACTTCACCCAATAGTGTATTGTATCACAATCTAGTAGTTACATTTGAAAATTTTGTTCTAGGAAATTTTGTTTGAGCGCAATCATCAAACTTAATTAAAAAAGTCATTTAAGCCTTTTCACAGTGAGATCTATGCGATATGGCCGAGAAATGTAATTTTGATGTTAACTCCCAAACCGCTGCGCAGAAGTCAACCAAACTTCACCCATTAGTGTATTGTATCACAATCTAGTAGTTACGTGTGGAAATTTGGTTATAGGACATTTGATTTGAGCGCAATCCTCAAACTTAGGTCAAAAAAGCCATTTAAGCCTTTTCACAGTGAGATCTATGCGATATGGCCGAGAAATGTAATTTTGATGTTAACTCCCAAACCGCTGCGCAGAAGTCAACCAAACTTCACCCAATAGTGTATTGTATCACAATCTAGTAGTTACATTTGAAAATTTTGTTCTAGGAAATTTTGTTTGAGCGCAATCATCAAACTTAATTAAAAAAGTCATTTAAGCCTTTTCACAGTGAGATCTATGCGATATGGCCGAGAAATGTAATTTTGATGTTAACTCATAAACCGCTGCGCAGAAGTCAACCAAACTTCACCCATTAGTGTATTTTATCACAATCTAGTAGTTACATGTGGAAATTTGGTTCTAGGACATTTGATTTGAGCGCAATCCTCAAACTTAGGTCAAAAAAGCCATTTAAGCCTTTTCACAGTGAGATCTATGCGATATGGCCGAGAAATGTAATTTTGATGTTAACTCCCAAACCGCTGCGCAGAAGTCAACCAAACTTCACCCAATAGTGTATTGTATCACAATCTAGTAGTTACATTTAAAAATTTTGTTCTAGGACATTTTGTTTGAACGCAATCATCAAACTTAATTAAAAAAGTCATTTAAGCCTTTTCACAGTGAGATCTATGCGATATGGCCGAGAAATGTAATTTTGATGTTAACTCCCAAACCGCTGCGCAGAAGTCAACCAAACTTCACCCAATAGTGTATTGTATCACAATCTAGTAGTTACATTTGAAAATTTTGTTCTAGGAAATTTTGTTTGAGCGCAATCATCAAACTTAATTAAAAAAGTCATTTAAGCCTTTTCACAGTGAGATCTATGCGATATGGCCGAGAAATGTAATTTTGATGTTAACTCCCAAACCGCTGCGCAGAAGTCAACCAAACTTCACCCATTAGTGTATTTTATCACAATCTAGTAGTTACATGTGGAAATTTGGTTCTAGGACATTTGATTTGAGCGCAATCCTCAAACTTAGGTCAAAAAAGCCATTTAAGCCTTTTCACAGTGAGATCTATGCGATATGGCCGAGAAATGTAATTTTGATGTTAACTCCCAAACCGCTGCGCAGAAGTCAACCAAACTTCACCCAATAGTGTATTGTATCACATTCTAGTAGTTACATTTGAAAATTTTGTTCTAGGACATTTTGTATGAACGCAATCATCAAACTTAATTAAAAAAGTCATTTAAGCCTTTTCACAGTGAGATCTATGCGATATGGCCGAGAAATGTAATTTTGATGTTAACTCCCAAACCGCTGCGCAGAAGTCAACCAAACTTCACCCAATAGTGTATTGTATCACAATCTAGTAGTTACATTTGAAAATTTTGTTCTAGGAAATTTTGTTTGAGCGCAATCATCAAACTTAATTAAAAAAGTCATTTAAGCCTTTTCACAGTGAGATCTATGCGATATGGCCGAGAAATGTAATTTTGATGTTAACTCCCAAACCGCTGCGCAGAAGTCAACCAAACTTCACCCATTAGTGTATTTTATCACAATCTAGTAGTTACATGTGGAAATTTGGTTCTAGGACATTTGATTTGAGCGCAATCCTCAAACTTAGGTCAAAAAAGCCATTTAAGCCTTTTCACAGTGAGATCTATGCGATATGGCCGAGAAATGTAATTTTGATGTTAACTCCCAAACCGCTGCGCAGAAGTCAACCAAACTTCACCCAATAGTGTATTGTATCACAATCTAGTAGTTACATTTAAAAATTTTGTTCTAGGACATTTTGTTTGAACGCAATCATCAAACTTAATTAAAAAAGTCATTTAAGCCTTTTCACAGTGAGATCTATGCGATATGGCCGAGAAATGTAATTTTGATGTTAACTCCCAAACCGCTGCGCAGAAGTCAACCAAACTTCACCCATTAGTGTATTGTATCACAATCTAGTAGTTACGTGTGGAAATTTGGTTATAGGACATTTGATTTGAGCGCAATCCTCAAACTTAGGTCAAAAAAGCCATTTAAGCCTTTTCACAGTGAGATCTATGCGATATGGCCGAGAAATGTAATTTTGATGTTAACTCCCAAACCGCTGCGCAGAAGTCAACCAAACTTCACCCAATAGTGTATTGTATCACATTCTAGTAGTTACATTTGAAAATTTTGTTCTAGGACATTTTGTATGAACGCAATCATCAAACTTAATTAAAAAAGTCATTTAAGCCTTTTCACAGTGAGATCTATGCGATATGGCCGAGAAATGTAATTTTGATGTTAACTCCCAAACCGCTGCGCAGAAGTCAACCAAACTTCACCCAATAGTGTATTGTATCACAATCTAGTAGTTACATTTGAAAATTTTGTTCTAGGAAATTTTGTTTGAGCGCAATCATCAAACTTAATTAAAAAAGTCATTTAAGCCTTTTCACAGTGAGATCTATGCGATATGGCCGAGAAATGTAATTTTGATGTTAACTCCCAAACCGCTGCGCAGAAGTCAACCAAACTTCACCCAATAGTGTATTGTATCACAATCTAGTAGTTACATTTGAAAATTTTGTTCTAGGAAATTTTGTTTGAGCGCAATCATCAAACTTAATTAAAAAAGTCATTTAAGCCTTTTCACAGTGAGATCTATGCGATATGGCCGAGAATTGTAATTTTGATGTTAACTCCCAAACCGCTGCGCAGAAGTCAACCAAACTTCACCCATTAGTGTATTTTATCACAATCTAGTAGTTACATGTGGAAATTTGGTTCTAGGACATTTGATTTGAGCGCAATCCTCAAACTTAGGTCAAAAAAGCCATTTAAGCCTTTTCACAGTGAGATCTATGCGATATGGCCGAGAAATGTAATTTTGATGTTAACTCCCAAACCGCTGCGCAGAAGTCAACCAAACTTCACCCAATAGTGTATTGTATCACAATCTAGTAGTTACATTTAAAAATTTTGTTCTAGGACATTTTGTTTGAACGCAATCATCAAACTTAATTAAAAAAGTCATTTAAGCCTTTTCACAGTGAGATCTATGCGATATGGCCGAGAAATGTAATTTTGATGTTAACTCCCAAACCGCTGCGCAGAAGTCAACCAAACTTCACCCATTAGTGTATTGTATCACAATCTAGTAGTTACATGTGGAAATTTGGTTATAGGACATTTGATTTGAGCGCAATCCTCAAACTTAGGTCAAAAAAGCCATTTAAGCCTTTTCACAGTGAGATCTATGCGATATGGCCGAGAAATGTAATTTTGATGTTAACTCCCAAACCGCTGCGCAGAAGTCAACCAAACTTCACCCAATAGTGTATTGTATCACAATCTAGTAGTTACATTTGAAAATTTTGTTCTAGGAAATTTTGTTTGAGCGCAATCATCAAACTTAATTAAAAAAGTCATTTAAGCCTTTTCACAGTGAGATCTATGCGATATGGCCGAGAAATGTAATTTTGATGTTAACTCCCAAACCGCTGCGCAGAAGTCAACCAAACTTCACCCATTAGTGTATTTTATCACAATCTAGTAGTTACATGTGGAAATTTGGTTCTAGGACATTTGATTTGAGCGCAATCCTCAAACTTAGGTCAAAAAAGCCATTTAAGCCTTTTCACAGTGAGATCTATGCGATATGGCCGAGAAATGTAATTTTGATGTTAACTCCCAAACCGCTGCGCAGAAGTCAACCAAACTTCACCCAATAGTGTATTGTATCACATTCTAGTAGTTACATTTGAAAATTTTGTTCTAGGACATTTTGTATGAACGCAATCATCAAACTTAATTAAAAAAGTCATTTAAGCCTTTTCACAGTGAGATCTATGCGATATGGCCGAGAAATGTAATTTTGATGTTAACTCCCAAACCGCTGCGCAGAAGTCAACCAAACTTCACCCAATAGTGTATTGTATCACATTCTAGTAGTTACATTTGAAAATTTTGTTCTAGGACATTTTGTATGAACGCAATCATCAAACTTAATTAAAAAAGTCATTTAAGCCTTTTCACAGTGAGATCTATGCGATATGGCCGAGAAATGTAATTTTGATGTTAACTCCCAAACCGCTGCGCAGAAGTCAACCAAACTTCACCCAATAGTGTATTGTATCACAATCTAGTAGTTACATTTGAAAATTTTGTTCTAGGAAATTTTGTTTGAGCGCAATCATCAAACTTAATTAAAAAAGTCATTTAAGCCTTTTCACAGTGAGATCTATGCGATATGGCCGAGAAATGTAATTTTGATGTTAACTCCCAAACCGCTGCGCAGAAGTCAACCAAACTTCACCCAATAGTGTATTGTATCACAATCTAGTAGTTACATTTGAAAATTTTGTTCTAGGAAATTTTGTTTGAGCGCAATCATCAAACTTAATTAAAAAAGTCATTTAAGCCTTTTCACAGTGAGATCTATGCGATATGGCCGAGAATTGTAATTTTGATGTTAACTCCCAAACCGCTGCGCAGAAGTCAACCAAACTTCACCCATTAGTGTATTTTATCACAATCTAGTAGTTACATGTGGAAATTTGGTTCTAGGACATTTGATTTGAGCGCAATCCTCAAACTTAGGTCAAAAAAGCCATTTAAGCCTTTTCACAGTGAGATCTATGCGATATGGCCGAGAAATGTAATTTTGATGTTAACTCCCAAACCGCTGCGCAGAAGTCAACCAAACTTCACCCAATAGTGTATTGTATCACAATCTAGTAGTTACATTTAAAAATTTTGTTCTAGGACATTTTGTTTGAACGCAATCATCAAACTTAATTAAAAAAGTCATTTAAGCCTTTTCACAGTGAGATCTATGCGATATGGCCGAGAAATGTAATTTTGATGTTAACTCCCAAACCGCTGCGCAGAAGTCAACCAAACTTCACCCATTAGTGTATTGTATCACAATCTAGTAGTTACATGTGGAAATTTGGTTATAGGACATTTGATTTGAGCGCAATCCTCAAACTTAGGTCAAAAAAGCCATTTAAGCCTTTTCACAGTGAGATCTATGCGATATGGCCGAGAAATGTAATTTTGATGTTAACTCCCAAACCGCTGCGCAGAAGTCAACCAAACTTCACCCAATAGTGTATTGTATCACAATCTAGTAGTTACATTTGAAAATTTTGTTCTAGGAAATTTTGTTTGAGCGCAATCATCAAACTTAATTAAAAAAGTCATTTAAGCCTTTTCACAGTGAGATCTATGCGATATGGCCGAGAAATGTAATTTTGATGTTAACTCCCAAACCGCTGCGCAGAAGTCAACCAAACTTCACCCAATAGTGTATTGTATCACAATCTAGTAGTTACATTTGAAAATTTTGTTCTAGGAAATTTTGTTTGAGCGCAATCATCAAACTTAATTAAAAAAGTCATTTAAGCCTTTTCACAGTGAGATCTATGCGATATGGCCGAGAAATGTAATTTTGATGTTAACTCCCAAACCGCTGCGCAGAAGTCAACCAAACTTCACCCATTAGTGTATTTTATCACAATCTAGTAGTTACATGTGGAAATTTGGTTCTAGGACATTTGATTTGAGCGCAATCCTCAAACTTAGGTCAAAAAAGCCATTTAAGCCTTTTCACAGTGAGATCTATGCGATATGGCCGAGAAATGTAATTTTGATGTTAACTCCCAAACCGCTGCGCAGAAGTCAACCAAACTTCACCCAATAGTGTATTGTATCACAATCTAGTAGTTACATTTAAAAATTTTGTTCTAGGACATTTTGTTTGAACGCAATCATCAAACTTAATTAAAAAAGTCATTTAAGCCTTTTCACAGTGAGATCTATGTGATATGGCCGAGAAATGTAATTTTGATGTTAACTCCCAAACCGCTGCGCAGAAGTCAACCAAACTTCACCCATTAGTGTATTGTATCACAATCTAGTAGTTACGTGTGGAAATTTGGTTATAGGACATTTGATTTGAGCGCAATCCTCAAACTTAGGTCAAAAAAGCCATTTAAGCCTTTTCACAGTGAGATCTATGCGATATGGCCGAGAAATGTAATTTTGATGTTAACTCCCAAACCGCTGCGCAGAAGTCAACCAAACTTCACCCAATAGTGTATTGTATCACAATCTAGTAGTTACATTTGAAAATTTTGTTCTAGGAAATTTTGTTTGAGCGCAATCATCAAACTTAATTAAAAAAGTCATTTAAGCCTTTTCACAGTGAGATCTATGCGATATGGCCGAGAAATGTAATTTTGATGTTAACTCCCAAACCGCTGCGCAGAAGTCAACCAAACTTCACCCATTAGTGTATTTTATCACAATCTAGTAGTTACATGTGGAAATTTGGTTCTAGGACATTTGATTTGAGCGCAATCCTCAAACTTAGGTCAAAAAAGCCATTTAAGCCTTTTCACAGTGAGATCTATGCGATATGGCCGAGAAATGTAATTTTGATGTTAACTCCCAAACCGCTGCGCAGAAGTCAACCAAACTTCACCCAATAGTGTATTGTATCACAATCTAGTAGTTACATTTGAAAATTTTGTTCTAGGACATTTTGTTTGAACGCAATCATCAAACTTAATTAAAAAAGTCATTTAAGCCTTTTCACAGTGAGATCTATGCGATATGGCCGAGAAATGTAATTTTGATGTTAACTCCCAAACCGCTGCGCAGAAGTCAACCAAACTTCACCCAATAGTGTATTGTATCACAATCTAGTAGTTACATTTGAAAATTTTGTTCTAGGAAATTTTGTTTGAGCGCAATCATCAAACTTAATTAAAAAAGTCATTTAAGCCTTTTCACAGTGAGATCTATGCGATATGGCCGAGAAATGTAATTTTGATGTTAACTCCCAAACCGCTGCGCAGAAGTCAACCAAACTTCACCCATTAGTGTATTTTATCACAATCTAGTAGTTACATGTGGAAATTTGGTTCTAGGACATTTGATTTGAGCGCAATCCTCAAACTTAGGTCAAAAAAGCCATTTAAGCCTTTTCACAGTGAGATCTATGCGATATGGCCGAGAAATGTAATTTTGATGTTAACTCCCAAACCGCTGCGCAGAAGTCAACCAAACTTCACCCAATAGTGTATTGTATCACAATCTAGTAGTTACATTTAAAAATTTTGTTCTAGGACATTTTGTTTGAACGCAATCATCAAACTTAATTAAAAAAGTCATTTAAGCCTTTTCACAGTGAGATCTATGCGATATGGCCGAGAAATGTAATTTTGATGTTAACTCCCAAACCGCTGCGCAGAAGTCAACCAAACTTCACCCAATAGTGTATTGTATCACAATCTAGTAGTTACATTTGAAAATTTTGTTCTAGGAAATTTTGTTTGAGCGCAATCATCAAACTTAATTAAAAAAGTCATTTAAGCCTTTTCACAGTGAGATCTATGCGATATGGCCGAGAAATGTAATTTTGATGTTAACTCCCAAACCGCTGCGCAGAAGTCAACCAAACTTCACCCATTAGTGCATTTTATCACAATCTAGTAGTTACATGTGGAAATTTGGTTCTAGGACATTTGATTTGAGCGCAATCCTCAAACTTAGGTCAAAAAAGCCATTTAAGCCTTTTCACAGTGAGATCTATGCGATATGGCCGAGAAATGTAATTTTGATGTTAACTCCCAAACCGCTGCGCAGAAGTCAACCAAACTTCACCCAATAGTGTATTGTATCACATTCTAGTAGTTACATTTGAAAATTTTGTTCTAGGACATTTTGTATGAACGCAATCATCAAACTTAATTAAAAAAGTCATTTAAGCCTTTTCACAGTGAGATCTATGCGATATGGCCGAGAAATGTAATTTTGATGTTAACTCCCAAACCGCTGCGCAGAAGTCAACCAAACTTCACCCAATAGTGTATTGTATCACAATCTAGTAGTTACATTTGAAAATTTTGTTCTAGGAAATTTTGTTTGAGCGCAATCATCAAACTTAATTAAAAAAGTCATTTAAGCCTTTTCACAGTGAGATCTATGCGATATGGCCGAGAAATGTAATTTTGATGTTAACTCCCAAACCGCTGCGCAGAAGTCAACCAAACTTCACCCATTAGTGTATTTTATCACAATCTAGTAGTTACATGTGGAAATTTGGTTCTAGGACATTTGATTTGAGCGCAATCCTCAAACTTAGGTCAAAAAAGCCATTTAAGCCTTTTCACAGTGAGATCTATGCGATATGGCCGAGAAATGTAATTTTGATGTTAACTCCCAAACCGCTGCGCAGAAGTCAACCAAACTTCACCCAATAGTGTATTGTATCACAATCTAGTAGTTACATTTAAAAATTTTGTTCTAGGACATTTTGTTTGAACGCAATCATCAAACTTAATTAAAAAAGTCATTTAAGCCTTTTCACAGTGAGATCTATGCGATATGGCCGAGAAATGTAATTTTGATGTTAACTCCCAAACCGCTGCGCAGAAGTCAACCAAACTTCACCCATTAGTGTATTGTATCACAATCTAGTAGTTACGTGTGGAAATTTGGTTATAGGACATTTGATTTGAGCGCAATCCTCAAACTTAGGTCAAAAAAGCCATTTAAGCCTTTTCACAGTGAGATCTATGCGATATGGCCGAGAAATGTAATTTTGATGTTAACTCCCAAACCGCTGCGCAGAAGTCAACCAAACTTCACCCAATAGTGTATTGTATCACAATCTAGTAGTTACATTTGAAAATTTTGTTCTAGGAAATTTTGTTTGAGCGCAATCATCAAACTTAATTAAAAAAGTCATTTAAGCCTTTTCACAGTGAGATCTATGCGATATGGCCGAGAAATGTAATTTTGATGTTAACTCCCAAACCGCTGCGCAGAAGTCAACCAAACTTCACCCATTAGTGTATTTTATCACAATCTAGTAGTTACATGTGGAAATTTGGTTCTAGGACATTTGATTTGAGCGCAATCCTCAAACTTAGGTCAAAAAAGCCATTTAAGCCTTTTCACAGTGAGATCTATGCGATATGGCCGAGAAATGTAATTTTGATGTTAACTCCCAAACCGCTGCGCAGAAGTCAACCAAACTTCACCCAATAGTGTATTGTATCACAATCTAGTAGTTACATTTGAAAATTTTGTTCTAGGACATTTTGTTTGAACGCAATCATCAAACTTAATTAAAAAAGTCATTTAAGCCTTTTCACAGTGAGATCTATGCGATATGGCCGAGAAATGTAATTTTGATGTAACTCCCAAACCGCTGCGCAGAAGTCAACCAAACTTCACCCAATAGTGTATTGTATCACAATCTAGTAGTTACATTTGAAAATTTTGTTCTAGGAAATTTTGTTTGAGCGCAATCATCAAACTTAATTAAAAAAGTCATTTAAGCCTTTTCACAGTGAGATCTATGCGATATGGCCGAGAAATGTAATTTTGATGTTAACTCCCAAACCGCTGCGCAGAAGTCAACCAAACTTCACCCATTAGTGTATTTTATCACAATCTAGTAGTTACATGTGGAAATTTGGTTCTAGGACATTTGATTTGAGCGCAATCCTCAAACTTAGGTCAAAAAAGCCATTTAAGCCTTTTCACAGTGAGATCTATGCGATATGGCCGAGAAATGTAATTTTGATGTTAACTCCCAAACCGCTGCGCAGAAGTCAACCAAACTTCACCCAATAGTGTATTGTATCACAATCTAGTAGTTACATTTGAAAATTTTGTTCTAGGAAATTTTGTTTGAGCGCAATCATCAAACTTAATTAAAAAAGTCATTTAAGCCTTTTCACAGTGAGATCTATGCGATATGGCCGAGAAATGTAATTTTGATGTTAACTCCCAAACCGCTGCGCAGAAGTCAACCAAACTTCACCCATTAGTGTATTTTATCACAATCTAGTAGTTACATGTGGAAATTTGGTTCTAGGACATGTGATTTGAGCGCAATCCTCAAACTTAGGTCAAAAAAGCCATTTAAGCCTTTTCACAGTGAGATCTATGCGATATGGCCGAGAAATGTAATTTTGATGTTAACTCCCAAACCGCTGCGCAGAAGTCAACCAAACTTCACCCAATAGTGTATTGTATCACAATCTAGTAGTTACATTTAAAAATTTTGTTCTAGGACATTTTGTTTGAACGCAATCATCAAACTTAATTAAAAAAGTCATTTAAGCCTTTTCACAGTGAGATCTATGCGATATGGCCGAGAAATGTAATTTTGATGTTAACTCCCAAACCGCTGCGCAGAAGTCAACCAAACTTCACCCATTAGTGTATTGTATCACAATCTAGTAGTTACGTGTGGAAATTTGGTTATAGGACATTTGATTTGAGCGCAATCCTCAAACTTAGGTCAAAAAAGCCATTTAAGCCTTTTCACAGTGAGATCTATGCGATATGGCCGAGAAATGTAATTTTGATGTTAACTCCCAAACCGCTGCGCAGAAGTCAACCAAACTTCACCCAATAGTGTATTGTATCACAATCTAGTAGTTACATTTGAAAATTTTGTTCTAGGAAATTTTGTTTGAGCGCAATCATCAAACTTAATTAAAAAAGTCATTTAAGCCTTTTCACAGTGAGATCTATGCGATATGGCCGAGAAATGTAATTTTGATGTTAACTCCCAAACCGCTGCGCAGAAGTCAACCAAACTTCACCCATTAGTGTATTTTATCACAATCTAGTAGTTACATGTGGAAATTTGGTTCTAGGACATTTGATTTGAGCGCAATCCTCAAACTTAGGTCAAAAAAGCCATTTAAGCCTTTTCACAGTGAGATCTATGCGATATGGCCGAGAAATGTAATTTTGATGTTAACTCCCAAACCGCTGCGCAGAAGTCAACCAAACTTCACCCAATAGTGTATTGTATCACAATCTAGTAGTTACATTTGAAAATTTTGTTCTAGGACATTTTGTTTGAACGCAATCATCAAACTTAATTAAAAAAGTCATTTAAGCCTTTTCACAGTGAGATCTATGCGATATGGCCGAGAAATGTAATTTTGATGTAACTCCCAAACCGCTGCGCAGAAGTCAACCAAACTTCACCCAATAGTGTATTGTATCACAATCTAGTAGTTACATTTGAAAATTTTGTTCTAGGAAATTTTGTTTGAGCGCAATCATCAAACTTAATTAAAAAAGTCATTTAAGCCTTTTCACAGTGAGATCTATGCGATATGGCCGAGAAATGTAATTTTGATGTTAACTCCCAAACCGCTGCGCAGAAGTCAACCAAACTTCACCCATTAGTGTATTTTATCACAATCTAGTAGTTACATGTGGAAATTTGGTTCTAGGACATTTGATTTGAGCGCAATCCTCAAACTTAGGTCAAAAAAGCCATTTAAGCCTTTTCACAGTGAGATCTATGCGATATGGCCGAGAAATGTAATTTTGATGTTAACTCCCAAACCGCTGCGCAGAAGTCAACCAAACTTCACCCAATAGTGTATTGTATCACAATCTAGTAGTTACATTTAAAAATTTTGTTCTAGGACATTTTGTTTGAACGCAATCATCAAACTTAATTAAAAAAGTCATTTAAGCCTTTTCACAGTGAGATCTATGCGATATGGCCGAGAAATGTAATTTTGATGTTAACTCCCAAACCGCTGCGCAGAAGTCAACCAAACTTCACCCATTAGTGTATTGTATCACAATCTGGTAGTTACATGTGGAAATTTGGTTATAGGACATTTGATTTGAGCGCAATCCTCAAACTTAGGTCAAAAAAGCCATTTAAGCCTTTTCACAGTGAGATCTATGCGATATGGCCGAGAAATGTAATTTTGATGTTAACTCCCAAACCGCTGCGCAGAAGTCAACCAAACTTCACCCAATAGTGTATTGTATCACAATCTAGTAGTTACATTTGAAAATTTTGTTCTAGGAAATTTTGTTTGAGCGCAATCATCAAACTTAATTAAAAAAGTCATTTAAGCCTTTTCACAGTGAGATCTATGCGATATGGCCGAGAAATGTAATTTTGATGTTAACTCCCAAACCGCTGCGCAGTAGTCAACCAAACTTCACCCATTAGTGTATTTTATCACAATCTAGTAGTTACATGTGGAAATTTGGTTCTAGGACATTTGATTTGAGCGCAATCCTCAAACTTAGGTCAAAAAAGCCATTTAAGCCTTTTCACAGTGAGATCTATGCGATATGGCCGAGAAATGTAATTTTGATGTTAACTCCCAAACCGCTGCGCAGAAGTCAACCAAACTTCACCCAATAGTGTATTGTATCACAATCTAGTAGTTACATTTAAAAATTTTGTTCTAGGACATTTTGTTTGAACGCAATCATCAAACTTAATTAAAAAAGTCATTTAAGCCTTTTCACAGTGAGATCTATGCGATATGGCCGAGAAATGTAATTTTGATGTTAACTCCCAAACCGCTGCGCAGAAGTCAACCAAACTTCACCCATTAGTGTATTGTATCACAATCTAGTAGTTACGTGTGGAAATTTGGTTATAGGACATTTGATTTGAGCGCAATCCTCAAACTTAGGTCAAAAAAGCCATTTAAGCCTTTTCACAGTGAGATCTATGCGATATGGCCGAGAAATGTAATTTTGATGTTAACTCCCAAACCGCTGCGCAGAAGTCAACCAAACTTCACCCAATAGTGTATTGTATCACAATCTAGTAGTTACATTTGAAAATTTTGTTCTAGGACATTTTGTTTGAACGCAATCATCAAACTTAATTAAAAAAGTCATTTAAGCCTTTTCACAGTGAGATGTATGCGATATGGCCGAGAAATGTAATTTTGATGTTAACTCCCAAACCGCTGCGCAGAAGTCAACCAAACTTCACCCAATAGTGTATTGTATCACAATCTAGTAGTTACATTTGAAAATTTTGTTCTAGGAAATTTTGTTTGAGCGCAATCATCAAACTTAATTAAAAAAGTCATTTAAGCCTTTTCACAGTGAGATCTATGCGATATGGCCGAGAAATGTAATTTTGATGTTAACTCCCAAACCGCTGCGCAGAAGTCAACCAAACTTCACCCATTAGTGTATTTTATCACAATCTAGTAGTTACATGTGGAAATTTGGTTCTAGGACATTTGATTTGAGCGCAATCCTCAAACTTAGGTCAAAAAAGCCATTTAAGCCTTTTCACAGTGAGATCTATGCGATATGGCCGAGAAATGTAATTTTGATGTTAACTCCCAAACCGCTGCGCAGAAGTCAACCAAACTTCACCCAATAGTGTATTGTATCACAATCTAGTAGTTACATTTGAAAATTTTGTTCTAGGAAATTTTGTTTGAGCGCAATCATCAAACTTAATTAAAAAAGTCATTTAAGCCTTTTCACAGTGAAATCTATGCGATATGGCCGAGAAATGTAATTTTGATGTTAACTCCCAAACCGCTGCGCAGAAGTCAACCAAACTTCACCCATTAGTGTATTTTATCACAATCTAGTAGTTACATGTGGAAATTTGGTTCTAGGACATTTGATTTGAGCGCAATCCTCAAACTTAGGTCAAAAAAGCCATTTAAGCCTTTTCACAGTGAGATCTATGCGATATGGCCGAGAAATGTAATTTTGATGTTAACTCCCAAACCGCTGCGCAGAAGTCAACCAAACTTCACCCAATAGTGTATTGTATCACATTCTAGTAGTTACATTTGAAAATTTTGTTCTAGGACATTTTGTATGAACGCAATCATCAAACTTAATTAAAAATGTCATTTAAGCCTTTTCACAGTGAGATCTATGCGATATGGCCGAGAAATGTAATTTTGATGTTAACTCCCAAACCGCTGCGCAGAAGTCAACCAAACTTCACCCAATAGTGTATTGTATCACAATCTAGTAGTTACATTTGAAAATTTTGTTCTAGGAAATTTTGTTTGAGCGCAATCATCAAACTTAATTAAAAAAAGTCATTTAAGCCTTTTCACAGTGAGATCTATGCGATATGGCCGAGAAATGTAATTTTGATGTTAACTCCCAAACCGCTGCGCAGAAGTCAACCAAACTTCACCCATTAGTGTATTTTATCACAATCTAGTAGTTACATGTGGAAATTTGGTTCTAGGACATTTGATTTGAGCGCAATCCTCAAACTTAGGTCAAAAAAGCCATTTAAGCCTTTTCACAGTGAGATCTATGCGATATGGCCGAGAAATGTAATTTTGATGTTAACTCCCAAACCGCTGCGCAGAAGTCAACCAAACTTCACCCAATAGTGTATTGTATCACAATCTAGTAGTTACATTTAAAAATTTTGTTCTAGGACATTTTGTTTGAACGCAATCATCAAACTTAATTAAAAAAGTCATTTAAGCCTTTTCACAGTGAGATCTATGCGATATGGCCGAGAAATGTAATTTTGATGTTAACTCCCAAACCGCTGCGCAGAAGTCAACCAAACTTCACCCATTAGTGTATTGTATCACAATCTAGTAGTTACGTGTGGAAATTTGGTTATAGGACATTTGATTTGAGCGCAATCCTCAAACTTAGGTCAAAAAAGCCATTTAAGCCTTTTCACAGTGAGATCTATGCGATATGGCCGAGAAATGTAATTTTGATGTTAACTCCCAAACCGCTGCGCAGAAGTCAACCAAACTTCACCCAATAGTGTATTGTATCACAATCTAGTAGTTACATTTGAAAATTTTGTTCTAGGAAATTTTGTTTGAGCGCAATCATCAAACTTAATTAAAAAAGTCATTTAAGCCTTTTCACAGTGAGATCTATGCGATATGGCCGAGAAATGTAATTTTGATGTTAACTCCCAAACCGCTGCGCAGAAGTCAACCAAACTTCACCCATTAGTGTATTTTATCACAATCTAGTAGTTACATGTGGAAATTTGGTTCTAGGACATTTGATTTGAGCGCAATCCTCAAACTTAGGTCAAAAAAGCCATTTAAGCCTTTTCACAGTGAGATCTATGCGATATGGCCGAGAAATGTAATTTTGATGTTAACTCCCAAACCGCTGCGCAGAAGTCAACCAAACTTCACCCAATAGTGTATTGTATCACAATCTAGTAGTTACATTTGAAAATTTTGTTCTAGGACATTTTGTTTGAACGCAATCATCAAACTTAATTAAAAAAGTCATTTAAGCCTTTTCACAGTGAGATCTATGCGATATGGCCGAGAAATGTAATTTTGATGTAACTCCCAAACCGCTGCGCAGAAGTCAACCAAACTTCACCCAATAGTGTATTGTATCACAATCTAGTAGTTACATTTGAAAATTTTGTTCTAGGAAATTTTGTTTGAGCGCAATCATCAAACTTAATTAAAAAAGTCATTTAAGCCTTTTCACAGTGAGATCTATGCGATATGGCCGAGAAATGTAATTTTGATGTTAACTCCCAAACCGCTGCGCAGAAGTCAACCAAACTTCACCCATTAGTGTATTTTATCACAATCTAGTAGTTACATGTGGAAATTTGGTTCTAGGACATTTGATTTGAGCGCAATCCTCAAACTTAGGTCAAAAAAGCCATTTAAGCCTTTTCACAGTGAGATCTATGCGATATGGCCGAGAAATGTAATTTTGATGTTAACTCCCAAACCGCTGCGCAGAAGTCAACCAAACTTCACCCAATAGTGTATTGTATCACAATCTAGTAGTTACATTTAAAAATTTTGTTCTAGGACATTTTGTTTGAACGCAATCATCAAACTTAATTAAAAAAGTCATTTAAGCCTTTTCACAGTGAGATCTATGCGATATGGCCGAGAAATGTAATTTTGATGTTAACTCCCAAACCGCTGCGCAGAAGTCAACCAAACTTCACCCATTAGTGTATTGTATCACAATCTAGTAGTTACATGTGGAAATTTGGTTATAAGACATTTGATTTGAGCGCAATCCTCAAACTTAGGTCAAAAAAGCCATTTAAGCCTTTTCACAGTGAGATCTATGCGATATGGCCGAGAAATGTAATTTTGATGTTAACTCCCAAACCGCTGCGCAGAAGTCAACCAAACTTCACCCAATAGTGTATTGTATCACAATCTAGTAGTTACATTTGAAAATTTTGTTCTAGGAAATTTTGTTTGAGCGCAATCATCAAACTTAATTAAAAAAGTCATTTAAGCCTTTTCACAGTGAGATCTATGCGATATGGCCGAGAAATGTAATTTTGATGTTAACTCCCAAACCGCTGCGCAGAAGTCAACCAAACTTCACCCATTAGTGTATTTTATCACAATCTAGTAGTTACATGTGGAAATTTGGTTCTAGGACATTTGATTTGAGCGCAATCCTCAAACTTAGGTCAAAAAAGCCATTTAAGCCTTTTCACAGTGAGATCTATGCGATATGGCCGAGAAATGTAATTTTGATGTTAACTCCCAAACCGCTGCGCAGAAGTCAACCAAACTTCACCCAATAGTGTATTGTATCACATTCTAGTAGTTACATTTGAAAATTTTGTTCTAGGACATTTTGTATGAACGCAATCATCAAACTTAATTAAAAAAGTCATTTAAGCCTTTTCACAGTGAGATCTATGCGATATGGCCGAGAAATGTAATTTTGATGTTAACTCCCAAACCGCTGCGCAGAAGTCAACCAAACTTCACCCAATAGTGTATTGTATCACAATCTAGTAGTTACATTTAAAAATTTTGTTCTAGGAAATTTTGTTTGAGCGCAATCATCAAACTTAATTAAAAAAGTCATTTAAGCCTTTTCACAGTGAGATCTATGCGATATGGCCGAGAAATGTAATTTTGATGTTAACTCCCAAACCGCTGCGCAGAAGTCAACCAAACTTCACCCATTAGTGTATTTCATCACAATCTAGTAGTTACATGTGGAAATTTGGTTCTAGGACATTTGATTTGAGCGCAATCCTCAAACTTAGGTCAAAAAAGCCATTTAAGCCTTTTCACAGTGAGATCTATGCGATATGGCCGAGAAATGTAATTTTGATGTTAACTCCCAAACCGCTGCGCAGAAGTCAACCAAACTTCACCCAATAGTGTATTGTATCACAATCTAGTAGTTACATTTAAAAATTTTGTTCTAGGACATTTTGTTTGAACGCAATCATCAAACTTAATTAAAAAAGTCATTTAAGCCTTTTCACAGTGAGATCTATGCGATATGGCCGAGAAATGTAATTTTGATGTTAACTCCCAAACCGCTGCGCAGAAGTCAACCAAACTTCACCCATTAGTGTATTGTATCACAATCTAGTAGTTACGTGTGGAAATTTGGTTATAGGACATTTGATTTGAGCGCAATCCTCAAACTTAGGTCAAAAAAGCCATTTAAGCCTTTTCACAGTGAGATCTATGCGATATGGCCGAGAAATGTAATTTTGATGTTAACTCCCAAACCGCTGCGCAGAAGTCAACCAAACTTCACCCAATAGTGTATTGTATCACAATCTAGTAGTTACATTTGAAAATTTTGTTCTAGGAAATTTTGTTTGAGCGCAATCATCAAACTTAATTAAAAAAGTCATTTAAGCCTTTTCACAGTGAGATCTATGCGATATGGCCGAGAAATGTAATTTTGATGTTAACTCCCAAACCGCTGCGCAGAAGTCAACCAAACTTCACCCATTAGTGTATTTTATCACAATCTAGTAGTTACATGTGGAAATTTGGTTCTAGGACATTTGATTTGAGCGCAATCCTCAAACTTAGGTCAAAAAAGCCATTTAAGCCTTTTCACAGTGAGATCTATGCGATATGGCCGAGAAATGTAATTTTGATGTTAACTCCCAAACCGCTGCGCAGAAGTCAACCAAACTTCACCCAATAGTGTATTGTATCACAATCTAGTAGTTACATTTGAAAATTTTGTTCTAGGACATTTTGTTTGAACGCAATCATCAAACTTAATTAAAAAAGTCATTTAAGCCTTTTCACAGTGAGATCTATGCGATATGGCCGAGAAATGTAATTTTGATGTAACTCCCAAACCGCTGCGCAGAAGTCAACCAAACTTCACCCAATAGTGTATTGTATCACAATCTAGTAGTTACATTTGAAAATTTTGTTCTAGGAAATTTTGTTTGAGCGCAATCATCAAACTTAATTAAAAAAGTCATTTAAGCCTTTTCACAGTGAGATCTATGCGATATGGCCGAGAAATGTAATTTTGATGTTAACTCCCAAACCGCTGCGCAGAAGTCAACCAAACTTCACCCATTAGTGTATTTTATCACAATCTAGTAGTTACATGTGGAAATTTGGTTCTAGGACATTTGATTTGAGCGCAATCCTCAAACTTAGGTCAAAAAAGCCATTTAAGCCTTTTCACAGTGAGATCTATGCGATATGGCCGAGAAATGTAATTTTGATGTTAACTCCCAAACCGCTGCGCAGAAGTCAACCAAACTTCACCCAATAGTGTATTGTATCACAATCTAGTAGTTACATTTAAAAATTTTGTTCTAGGACATTTTGTTTGAACGCAATCATCAAACTTAATTAAAAAAGTCATTTAAGCCTTTTCACAGTGAGATCTATGCGATATGGCCGAGAAATGTAATTTTGATGTTAACTCCCAAACCGCTGCGCAGAAGTCAACCAAACTTCACCCATTAGTGTATTGTATCACAATCTAGTAGTTACATGTGGAAATTTGGTTATAGGACATTTGATTTGAGCGCAATCCTCAAACTTAGGTCAAAAAAGCCATTTAAGCCTTTTCACAGTGAGATCTATGCGATATGGCCGAGAAATGTAATTTTGATGTTAACTCCCAAACCGCTGCGCAGAAGTCAACCAAACTTCACCCAATAGTGTATTGTATCACAATCTAGTAGTTACATTTGAAAATTTTGTTCTAGGAAATTTTGTTTGAGCGCAATCATCAAACTTAATTAAAAAAGTCATTTAAGCCTTTTCACAGTGAGATCTATGCGATATGGCCGAGAAATGTAATTTTGATGTTAACTCCCAAACCGCTGCGCAGAAGTCAACCAAACTTCACCCATTAGTGTATTTTATCACAATCTAGTAGTTACATGTGGAAATTTGGTTCTAGGACATTTGATTTGAGCGCAATCCTCAAACTTAGGTCAAAAAAGCCATTTAAGCCTTTTCACAGTGAGATCTATGCGATATGGCCGAGAAATGTAATTTTGATGTTAACTCCCAAACCGCTGCGCAGAAGTCAACCAAACTTCACCCAATAGTGTATTGTATCACAATCTAGTAGTTACATTTAAAAATTTTGTTCTAGGACATTTTGTTTGAACGCAATCATCAAACTTAATTAAAAAAGTCATTTAAGCCTTTTCACAGTGAGATCTATGCGATATGGCCGAGAAATGTAATTTTGATGTTAACTCCCAAACCGCTGCGCAGAAGTCAACCAAACTTCACCCAATAGTGTATTGTATCACAATCTAGTAGTTACATTTGAAAATTTTGTTCTAGGACATTTTGTTTGAGCGCAATCCTCAAACTTAGGTCAAAAAAGCCATTTAAGCCTTTTCACAGTGAGATCTATGCGATATGGCCGAGAAATGTAATTTTGATGTTAACTCCCAAACCGCTGCGCAGAAGTCAACCAAACTTCACCCAATAGTGTATTGTATCACAATCTAGTAGTTACATTTGAAAATTTTGTTCTAGGACATTTTGTTTGAACGCAATCATCAAACTTAATTAAAAAAGTCATTTAAGCCTTTTCACAGTGAGATCTATGCGATATGGCCGAGAAATGTAATTTTGATGTTAACTCCCAAACCGCTGCGCAGAAGTCAACCAAACTTCACCCAATAGTGTATTGTATCACAATCTAGTAGTTACATTTGAAAATTTTGTTCTAGGAAATTTTGTTTGAGCGCAATCATCAAACTTAATTAAAAAAGTCATTTAAGCCTTTTCACAGTGAGATCTATGCGATATGGCCGAGAAATGTAATTTTGATGTTAACTCCCAAACCGCTGCGCAGAAGTCAACCAAACTTCACCCATTAGTGTATTGTATCACAATCTAGTAGTTACATGTGGAAATTTGGTTATAGGACATTTGATTTGAGCGCAATCCTCAAACTTAGGTCAAAAAAGCCATTTAAGCCTTTTCACAGTGAGATCTATGCGATATGGCCGAGAAATGTAATTTTGATGTTAACTCCCAAACCGCTGCGCAGAAGTCAACCAAACTTCACCCAATAGTGTATTGTATCACAATCTAGTAGTTACATTTGAAAATTTTGTTCTAGGAAATTTTGTTTGAGCGCAATCATCAAACTTAATTAAAAAAGTCATTTAAGCCTTTTCACAGTGAGATCTATGCGATATGGCCGAGAAATGTAATTTTGATGTTAACTCCCAAACCGCTGCGCAGAAGTCAACCAAACTTCACCCATTAGTGCATTTTATCACAATCTAGTAGTTACATGTGGAAATTTGGTTCTAGGACATTTGATTTGAGCGCAATCCTCAAACTTAGGTCAAAAAAGCCATTTAAGCCTTTTCACAGTGAGATCTATGCGATATGGCCGAGAAATGTAATTTTGATGTTAACTCCCAAACCGCTGCGCAGAAGTCAACCAAACTTCACCCAATAGTGTATTGTATCACATTCTGGTAGTTACATTTGAAAATTTTGTTCTAGGACATTTTGTATGAACGCAATCATCAAACTTAATTAAAAAAGTCATTTAAGCCTTTTCACAGTGAGATCTATGCGATATGGCCGAGAAATGTAATTTTGATGTTAACTCCCAAACCGCTGCGCAGAAGTCAACCAAACTTCACCCAATAGTGTATTGTATCACAATCTAGTAGTTACATTTGAAAATTTTGTTCTAGGAAATTTTGTTTGAGCGCAATCATCAAACTTAATTAAAAAAGTCATTTAAGCCTTTTCACAGTGAGATCTATGCGATATGGCCGAGAAATGTAATTTTGATGTTAACTCCCAAACCGCTGCGCAGAAGTCAACCAAACTTCACCCATTAGTGTATTTTATCACAATCTAGTAGTTACATGTGGAAATTTGGTTCTAGGACATTTGATTTGAGCGCAATCCTCAAACTTAGGTCAAAAAAGCCATTTAAGCCTTTTCACAGTGAGATCTATGCGATATGGCCGAGAAATGTAATTTTGATGTTAACTCCCAAACCGCTGCGCAGAAGTCAACCAAACTTCACCCAATAGTGTATTGTATCACAATCTAGTAGTTACATTTGAAAATTTTGTTCTAGGAAATTTTGTTTGAGCGCAATCATCAAACTTAATTAAAAAAGTCATTTAAGCCTTTTCACAGTGAGATCTATGCGATATGGCCGAGAAATGTAATTTTGATGTTAACTCCCAAACCGCTGCGCAGAAGTCAACCAAACTTCACCCATTAGTGTATTTTATCACAATCTAGTAGTTACATGTGGAAATTTGGTTCTAGGACATTTGATTTGAGCGCAATCCTCAAACTTAGGTCAAAAAAGCCATTTAAGCCTTTTCACAGTGAGATCTATGCGATATGGCCGAGAAATGTAATTTTGATGTTAACTCCCAAACCGCTGCGCAGAAGTCAACCAAACTTCACCCATTAGTGTATTGTATCACAATCTAGTAGTTACGTGTGGAAATTTGGTTATAGGACATTTGATTTGAGCGCAATCCTCAAACTTAGGTCAAAAAAGCCATTTAAGCCTTTTCACAGTGAGATCTATGCGATATGGCCGAGAAATGTAATTTTGATGTTAACTCCCAAACCGCTGCGCAGAAGTCAACCAAACTTCACCCAATAGTGTATTGTATCACAATCTAGTAGTTACATTTGAAAATTTTGTTCTAGGAAATTTTGTTTGAGCGCAATCATCAAACTTAATTAAAAAAGTCATTTAAGCCTTTTCACAGTGAGATCTATGCGATATGGCCGAGAAATGTAATTTTGATGTTAACTCCCAAACCGCTGCGCAGAAGTCAACCAAACTTCACCCATTAGTGTATTTTATCACAATCTAGTAGTTACATGTGGAAATTTGGTTCTAGGACATTTGATTTGAGCGCAATCCTCAAACTTAGGTCAAAAAAGCCATTTAAGCCTTTTCACAGTGAGATCTATGCGATATGGCCGAGAAATGTAATTTTGATGTTAACTCCCAAACCGCTGCGCAGAAGTCAACCAAACTTCACCCAATAGTGTATTGTATCACAATCTAGTAGTTACATTTGAAAATTTTGTTCTAGGACATTTTGTTTGAACGCAATCATCAAACTTAATTAAAAAAGTCATTTAAGCCTTTTCACAGTGAGATCTATGCGATATGGCCGAGAAATGTAATTTTGATGTAACTCCCAAACCGCTGCGCAGAAGTCAACCAAACTTCACCCAATAGTGTATTGTATCACAATCTAGTAGTTACATTTGAAAATTTTGTTCTAGGAAATTTTGTTTGAGCGCAATCATCAAACTTAATTAAAAAAGTCATTTAAGCCTTTTCACAGTGAGATCTATGCGATATGGCCGAGAAATGTAATTTTGATGTTAACTCCCAAACCGCTGCGCAGAAGTCAACCAAACTTCACCCATTAGTGTATTTTATCACAATCTAGTAGTTACATGTGGAAATTTGGTTCTAGGACATTTGATTTGAGCGCAATCCTCAAACTTAGGTCAAAAAAGCCATTTAAGCCTTTTCACAGTGAGATCTATGCGATATGGCCGAGAAATGTAATTTTGATGTTAACTCCCAAACCGCTGCGCAGAAGTCAACCAAACTTCACCCAATAGTGTATTGTATCACAATCTAGTAGTTACATTTAAAAATTTTGTTCTAGGACATTTTGTTTGAACGCAATCATCAAACTTAATTAAAAAAGTCATTTAAGCCTTTTCACAGTGAGATCTATGCGATATGGCCGAGAAATGTAATTTTGATGTTAACTCCCAAACCGCTGCGCAGAAGTCAACCAAACTTCACCCATTAGTGTATTGTATCACAATCTAGTAGTTACATGTGGAAATTTGGTTATAGGACATTTGATTTGAGCGCAATCCTCAAACTTAGGTCAAAAAAGCCATTTAAGCCTTTTCACAGTGAGATCTATGCGATATGGCCGAGAAATGTAATTTTGATGTTAACTCCCAAACCGCTGCGCAGAAGTCAACCAAACTTCACCCAATAGTGTATTGTATCACAATCTAGTAGTTACATTTGAAAATTTTGTTCTAGGAAATTTTGTTTGAGCGCAATCATCAAACTTAATTAAAAAAGTCATTTAAGCCTTTTCACAGTGAGATCTATGCGATATGGCCGAGAAATGTAATTTTGATGTTAACTCCCAAACCGCTGCGCAGAAGTCAACCAAACTTCACCCATTAGTGTATTTTATCACAATCTAGTAGTTACATGTGGAAATTTGGTTCTAGGACATTTGATTTGAGCGCAATCCTCAAACTTAGGTCAAAAAAGCCATTTAAGCCTTTTCACAGTGAGATCTATGCGATATGGCCGAGAAATGTAATTTTGATGTTAACTCCCAAACCGCTGCGCAGAAGTCAACCAAACTTCACCCAATAGTGTATTGTATCACATTCTAGTAGTTACATTTGAAAATTTTGTTCTAGGACATTTTGTATGAACGCAATCATCAAACTTAATTAAAAAAGTCATTTAAGCCTTTTCACAGTGAGATCTATGCGATATGGCCGAGAAATGTAATTTTGATGTTAACTCCCAAACCGCTGCGCAGAAGTCAACCAAACTTCACCCAATAGTGTATTGTATCACAATCTAGTAGTTACATTTGAAAATTTTGTTCTAGGAAATTTTGTTTGAGCGCAATCATCAAACTTAATTAAAAAAGTCATTTAAGCCTTTTCACAGTGAGATCTATGCGATATGGCCGAGAAATGTAATTTTGATGTTAACTCCCAAACCGCTGCGCAGAAGTCAACCAAACTTCACCCATTAGTGTATTTTATCACAATCTAGTAGTTACATGTGGAAATTTGGTTCTAGGACATTTGATTTGAGCGCAATCCTCAAACTTAGGTCAAAAAAGCCATTTAAGCCTTTTCACAGTGAGATCTATGCGATATGGCCGAGAAATGTAATTTTGATGTTAACTCCCAAACCGCTGCGCAGAAGTCAACCAAACTTCACCCAATAGTGTATTGTATCACAATCTAGTAGTTACATTTAAAAATTTTGTTCTAGGACATTTTGTTTGAACGCAATCATCAAACTTAATTAAAAAAGTCATTTAAGCCTTTTCACAGTGAGATCTATGCGATATGGCCGAGAAATGTAATTTTGATGTTAACTCCCAAACCGCTGCGCAGAAGTCAACCAAACTTCACCCATTAGTGTATTGTATCACAATCTAGTAGTTACGTGTGGAAATTTGGTTATAGGACATTTGATTTGAGCGCAATCCTCAAACTTAGGTCAAAAAAGCCATTTAAGCCTTTTCACAGTGAGATCTATGCGATATGGCCGAGAAATGTAATTTTGATGTTAACTCCCAAACCGCTGCGCAGAAGTCAACCAAACTTCACCCAATAGTGTATTGTATCACATTCTAGTAGTTACATTTGAAAATTTTGTTCTAGGACATTTTGTATGAACGCAATCATCAAACTTAATTAAAAAAGTCATTTAAGCCTTTTCACAGTGAGATCTATGCGATATGGCCGAGAAATGTAATTTTGATGTTAACTCCCAAACCGCTGCGCAGAAGTCAACCAAACTTCACCCAATAGTGTATTGTATCACAATCTAGTAGTTACATTTGAAAATTTTGTTCTAGGAAATTTTGTTTGAGCGCAATCATCAAACTTAATTAAAAAAGTCATTTAAGCCTTTTCACAGTGAGATCTATGCGATATGGCCGAGAAATGTAATTTTGATGTTAACTCCCAAACCGCTGCGCAGAAGTCAACCAAACTTCACCCAATAGTGTATTGTATCACAATCTAGTAGTTACATTTGAAAATTTTGTTCTAGGAAATTTTGTTTGAGCGCAATCATCAAACTTAATTAAAAAAGTCATTTAAGCCTTTTCACAGTGAGATCTATGCGATATGGCCGAGAATTGTAATTTTGATGTTAACTCCCAAACCGCTGCGCAGAAGTCAACCAAACTTCACCCATTAGTGTATTTTATCACAATCTAGTAGTTACATGTGGAAATTTGGTTCTAGGACATTTGATTTGAGCGCAATCCTCAAACTTAGGTCAAAAAAGCCATTTAAGCCTTTTCACAGTGAGATCTATGCGATATGGCCGAGAAATGTAATTTTGATGTTAACTCCCAAACCGCTGCGCAGAAGTCAACCAAACTTCACCCAATAGTGTATTGTATCACATTCTAGTAGTTACATTTGAAAATTTTGTTCTAGGACATTTTGTATGAACGCAATCATCAAACTTAATTAAAAAAGTCATTTAAGCCTTTTCACAGTGAGATCTATGCGATATGGCCGAGAAATGTAATTTTGATGTTAACTCCCAAACCGCTGCGCAGAAGTCAACCAAACTTCACCCAATAGTGTATTGTATCACAATCTAGTAGTTACATTTGAAAATTTTGTTCTAGGAAATTTTGTTTGAGCGCAATCATCAAACTTAATTAAAAAAGTCATTTAAGCCTTTTCACAGTGAGATCTATGCGATATGGCCGAGAAATGTAATTTTGATGTTAACTCCCAAACCGCTGCGCAGAAGTCAACCAAACTTCACCCATTAGTGTATTTTATCACAATCTAGTAGTTACATGTGGAAATTTGGTTCTAGGACATTTGATTTGAGCGCAATCCTCAAACTTAGGTCAAAAAAGCCATTTAAGCCTTTTCACAGTGAGATCTATGCGATATGGCCGAGAAATGTAATTTTGATGTTAACTCCCAAACCGCTGCGCAGAAGTCAACCAAACTTCACCCAATAGTGTATTGTATCACAATCTAGTAGTTACATTTAAAAATTTTGTTCTAGGACATTTTGTTTGAACGCAATCATCAAACTTAATTAAAAAAGTCATTTAAGCCTTTTCACAGTGAGATCTATGCGATATGGCCGAGAAATGTAATTTTGATGTTAACTCCCAAACCGCTGCGCAGAAGTCAACCAAACTTCACCCATTAGTGTATTGTATCACAATCTAGTAGTTACGTGTGGAAATTTGGTTATAGGACATTTGATTTGAGCGCAATCCTCAAACTTAGGTCAAAAAAGCCATTTAAGCCTTTTCACAGTGAGATCTATGCGATATGGCCGAGAAATGTAATTTTGATGTTAACTCCCAAACCGCTGCGCAGAAGTCAACCAAACTTCACCCAATAGTGTATTGTATCACAATCTAGTAGTTACATTTGAAAATTTTGTTCTAGGAAATTTTGTTTGAGCGCAATCATCAAACTTAATTAAAAAAGTCATTTAAGCCTTTTCACAGTGAGATCTATGCGATATGGCCGAGAAATGTAATTTTGATGTTAACTCCCAAACCGCTGCGCAGAAGTCAACCAAACTTCACCCATTAGTGTATTTTATCACAATCTAGTAGTTACATGTGGAAATTTGGTTCTAGGACATTTGATTTGAGCGCAATCCTCAAACTTAGGTCAAAAAAGCCATTTAAGCCTTTTCACAGTGAGATCTATGCGATATGGCCGAGAAATGTAATTTTGATGTTAACTCCCAAACCGCTGCGCAGAAGTCAACCAAACTTCACCCAATAGTGTATTGTATCACAATCTAGTAGTTACATTTAAAAATTTTGTTCTAGGACATTTTGTTTGAACGCAATCATCAAACATAATTAAAAAAGTCATTTAAGCCTTTTCACAGTGAGATCTATGCGATATGGCCGAGAAATGTAATTTTGATGTTAACTCCCAAACCGCTGCGCAGAAGTCAACCAAACTTCACCCATTAGTGTATTGTATCACAATCTAGTAGTTACATGTGGAAATTTGGTTATAGGACATTTGATTTGAGCGCAATCCTCAAACTTAGGTCAAAAAAGCCATTTAAGCCTTTTCACAGTGAGATCTATGCGATATGGCCGATAAATGTAATTTTGATGTTAACTCCCAAACCGCTGCGCAGAAGTCAACCAAACTTCACCCAATAGTGTATTGTATCACAATCTAGTAGTTACATTTGAAAATTTTGTTCTAGGAAATTTTGTTTGAGCGCAATCATCAAACTTAATTAAAAAAGTCATTTAAGCCTTTTCACAGTGAGATCTATGCGATATGGCCGAGAAATGTAATTTTGATGTTAACTCCCAAACCGCTGCGCAGTAGTCAACCAAACTTCACCCATTAGTGTATTTTATCACAATCTAGTAGTTACATGTGGAAATTTGGTTCTAGGACATTTGATTTGAGCGCAATCCTCAAACTTAGGTCAAAAAAGCCATTTAAGCCTTTTCACAGTGAGATCTATGCGATATGGCCGAGAAATGTAATTTTGATGTTAACTCCCAAACCGCTGCGCAGAAGTCAACCAAACTTCACCCAATAGTGTATTGTATCACATTCTAGTAGTTACATTTGAAAATTTTGTTCTAGGACATTTTGTTTGAACGCAATCATCAAACTTAATTAAAAAAGTCATTTAAGCCTTTTCACAGTGAGATCTATGCGATATGGCCGAGAAATGTAATTTTGATGTTAACTCCCAAACCGCTGCGCAGAAGTCAACCAAACTTCACCCAATAGTGTATTGTATCACAATCTAGTAGTTACATTTGAAAATTTTGTTCTAGGAAATTTTGTTTGAGCGCAATCATCAAACTTAATTAAAAAAGTCATTTAAGCCTTTTCACAGTGAGATCTATGCGATATGGCCGAGAAATGTAATTTTGATGTTAACTCCCAAACCGCTGCGCAGAAGTCAACCAAACTTCACCCATTAGTGTATTTTATCACAATCTAGTAGTTACATGTGGAAATTTGGTTCTAGGACATTTGATTTGAGCGCAATCCTCAAACTTAGGTCAAAAAAGCCATTTAAGCCTTTTCACAGTGAGATCTATGCGATATGGCCGAGAAATGTAATTTTGATGTTAACTCCCAAACCGCTGCGCAGAAGTCAACCAAACTTCACCCAATAGTGTATTGTATCACAATCTAGTAGTTACATTTAAAAATTTTGTTCTAGGACATTTTGTTTGAACGCAATCATCAAACTTAATTAAAAAAGTCATTTAAGCCTTTTCACAGTGAGATCTATGCGATATGGCCGAGAAATGTAATTTTGATGTTAACTCCCAAACCGCTGCGCAGAAGTCAACCAAACTTCACCCAATAGTGTATTGTATCACAATCTAGTAGTTACATTTAAAAATTTTGTTCTAGGACATTTTGTTTGAACGCAATCATCAAACTTAATTAAAAAAGTCATTTAAGCCTTTTCACAGTGAGATCTATGCGATATGGCCGAGAAATGTAATTTTGATGTTAACTCCCAAACCGCTGCGCAGAAGTCAACCAAACTTCACCCATTAGTGTATTGTATCACAATCTAGTAGTTACGTGTGGAAATTTGGTTATAGGACATTTGATTTGAGCGCAATCCTCAAACTTAGGTCAAAAAAGCCATTTAAGCCTTTTCACAGTGAGATGTATGCGATATGGCCGAGAAATGTAATTTTGATGTTAACTCCCAAACCGCTGCGCAGAAGTCAACCAAACTTCACCCAATAGTGTATTGTATCACAATCTAGTAGTTACATTTGAAAATTTTGTTCTAGGAAATTTTGTTTGAGCGCAATCATCAAACTTAATTAAAAAAGTCATTTAAGCCTTTTCACAGTGAGATCTATGCGATATGGCCGAGAAATGTAATTTTGATGTTAACTCCCAAACCGCTGCGCAGAAGTCAACCAAACTTCACCCATTAGTGTATTTTATCACAATCTAGTAGTTACATGTGGAAATTTGGTTCTAGGACATTTGATTTGAGCGCAATCCTCAAACTTAGGTCAAAAAAGCCATTTAAGCCTTTTCACAGTGAGATCTATGCGATATGGCCGAGAAATGTAATTTTGATGTTAACTCCCAAACCGCTGCGCAGAAGTCAACCAAACTTCACCCAATAGTGTATTGTATCACAATCTAGTAGTTACATTTGAAAATTTTGTTCTAGGAAATTTTGTTTGAGCGCAATCATCAAACTTAATTAAAAAAGTCATTTAAGCCTTTTCACAGTGAAATCTATGCGATATGGCCGAGAAATGTAATTTTGATGTTAACTCCCAAACCGCTGCGCAGAAGTCAACCAAACTTCACCCATTAGTGTATTTTATCACAATCTAGTAGTTACATGTGGAAATTTGGTTCTAGGACATTTGATTTGAGCGCAATCCTCAAACTTAGGTCAAAAAAGCCATTTAAGCCTTTTCACAGTGAGATCTATGCGATATGGCCGAGAAATGTAATTTTGATGTTAACTCCCAAACCGCTGCGCAGAAGTCAACCAAACTTCACCCAATAGTGTATTGTATCACATTCTAGTAGTTACATTTGAAAATTTTGTTCTAGGACATTTTGTATGAACGCAATCATCAAACTTAATTAAAAATGTCATTTAAGCCTTTTCACAGTGAGATCTATGCGATATGGCCGAGAAATGTAATTTTGATGTTAACTCCCAAACCGCTGCGCAGAAGTCAACCAAACTTCACCCAATAGTGTATTGTATCACAATCTAGTAGTTACATTTGAAAATTTTGTTCTAGGAAATTTTGTTTGAGCGCAATCATCAAACTTAATTAAAAAAAGTCATTTAAGCCTTTTCACAGTGAGATCTATGCGATATGGCCGAGAAATGTAATTTTGATGTTAACTCCCAAACCGCTGCGCAGAAGTCAACCAAACTTCACCCATTAGTGTATTTTATCACAATCTAGTAGTTACATGTGGAAATTTGGTTCTAGGACATTTGATTTGAGCGCAATCCTCAAACTTAGGTCAAAAAAGCCATTTAAGCCTTTTCACAGTGAGATCTATGCGATATGGCCGAGAAATGTAATTTTGATGTTAACTCCCAAACCGCTGCGCAGAAGTCAACCAAACTTCACCCAATAGTGTATTGTATCACAATCTAGTAGTTACATTTAAAAATTTTGTTCTAGGACATTTTGTTTGAACGCAATCATCAAACTTAATTAAAAAAGTCATTTAAGCCTTTTCACAGTGAGATCTATGCGATATGGCCGAGAAATGTAATTTTGATGTTAACTCCCAAACCGCTGCGCAGAAGTCAACCAAACTTCACCCATTAGTGTATTGTATCACAATCTAGTAGTTACGTGTGGAAATTTGGTTATAGGACATTTGATTTGAGCGCAATCCTCAAACTTAGGTCAAAAAAGCCATTTAAGCCTTTTCACAGTGAGATCTATGCGATATGGCCGAGAAATGTAATTTTGATGTTAACTCCCAAACCGCTGCGCAGAAGTCAACCAAACTTCACCCAATAGTGTATTGTATCACAATCTAGTAGTTACATTTGAAAATTTTGTTCTAGGAAATTTTGTTTGAGCGCAATCATCAAACTTAATTAAAAAAGTCATTTAAGCCTTTTCACAGTGAGATCTATGCGATATGGCCGAGAAATGTAATTTTGATGTTAACTCCCAAACCGCTGCGCAGAAGTCAACCAAACTTCACCCATTAGTGTATTTTATCACAATCTAGTAGTTACATGTGGAAATTTGGTTCTAGGACATTTGATTTGAGCGCAATCCTCAAACTTAGGTCAAAAAAGCCATTTAAGCCTTTTCACAGTGAGATCTATGCGATATGGCCGAGAAATGTAATTTTGATGTTAACTCCCAAACCGCTGCGCAGAAGTCAACCAAACTTCACCCAATAGTGTATTGTATCACAATCTAGTAGTTACATTTGAAAATTTTGTTCTAGGACATTTTGTTTGAACGCAATCATCAAACTTAATTAAAAAAGTCATTTAAGCCTTTTCACAGTGAGATCTATGCGATATGGCCGAGAAATGTAATTTTGATGTAACTCCCAAACCGCTGCGCAGAAGTCAACCAAACTTCACCCAATAGTGTATTGTATCACAATCTAGTAGTTACATTTGAAAATTTTGTTCTAGGAAATTTTGTTTGAGCGCAATCATCAAACTTAATTAAAAAAGTCATTTAAGCCTTTTCACAGTGAGATCTATGCGATATGGCCGAGAAATGTAATTTTGATGTTAACTCCCAAACCGCTGCGCAGAAGTCAACCAAACTTCACCCATTAGTGTATTTTATCACAATCTAGTAGTTACATGTGGAAATTTGGTTCTAGGACATTTGATTTGAGCGCAATCCTCAAACTTAGGTCAAAAAAGCCATTTAAGCCTTTTCACAGTGAGATCTATGCGATATGGCCGAGAAATGTAATTTTGATGTTAACTCCCAAACCGCTGCGCAGAAGTCAACCAAACTTCACCCAATAGTGTATTGTATCACAATCTAGTAGTTACATTTAAAAATTTTGTTCTAGGACATTTTGTTTGAACGCAATCATCAAACTTAATTAAAAAAGTCATTTAAGCCTTTTCACAGTGAGATCTATGCGATATGGCCGAGAAATGTAATTTTGATGTTAACTCCCAAACCGCTGCGCAGAAGTCAACCAAACTTCACCCATTAGTGTATTGTATCACAATCTAGTAGTTACATGTGGAAATTTGGTTATAAGACATTTGATTTGAGCGCAATCCTCAAACTTAGGTCAAAAAAGCCATTTAAGCCTTTTCACAGTGAGATCTATGCGATATGGCCGAGAAATGTAATTTTGATGTTAACTCCCAAACCGCTGCGCAGAAGTCAACCAAACTTCACCCAATAGTGTATTGTATCACAATCTAGTAGTTACATTTGAAAATTTTGTTCTAGGAAATTTTGTTTGAGCGCAATCATCAAACTTAATTAAAAAAGTCATTTAAGCCTTTTCACAGTGAGATCTATGCGATATGGCCGAGAAATGTAATTTTGATGTTAACTCCCAAACCGCTGCGCAGAAGTCAACCAAACTTCACCCATTAGTGTATTTTATCACAATCTAGTAGTTACATGTGGAAATTTGGTTCTAGGACATTTGATTTGAGCGCAATCCTCAAACTTAGGTCAAAAAAGCCATTTAAGCCTTTTCACAGTGAGATCTATGCGATATGGCCGAGAAATGTAATTTTGATGTTAACTCCCAAACCGCTGCGCAGAAGTCAACCAAACTTCACCCAATAGTGTATTGTATCACATTCTAGTAGTTACATTTGAAAATTTTGTTCTAGGACATTTTGTATGAACGCAATCATCAAACTTAATTAAAAAAGTCATTTAAGCCTTTTCACAGTGAGATCTATGCGATATGGCCGAGAAATGTAATTTTGATGTTAACTCCCAAACCGCTGCGCAGAAGTCAACCAAACTTCACCCAATAGTGTATTGTATCACAATCTAGTAGTTACATTTAAAAATTTTGTTCTAGGAAATTTTGTTTGAGCGCAATCATCAAACTTAATTAAAAAAGTCATTTAAGCCTTTTCACAGTGAGATCTATGCGATATGGCCGAGAAATGTAATTTTGATGTTAACTCCCAAACCGCTGCGCAGAAGTCAACCAAACTTCACCCATTAGTGTATTTTATCACAATCTAGTAGTTACATGTGGAAATTTGGTTCTAGGACATTTGATTTGAGCGCAATCCTCAAACTTAGGTCAAAAAAGCCATTTAAGCCTTTTCACAGTGAGATCTATGCGATATGGCCGAGAAATGTAATTTTGATGTTAACTCCCAAACCGCTGCGCAGAAGTCAACCAAACTTCACCCAATAGTGTATTGTATCACAATCTAGTAGTTACATTTAAAAATTTTGTTCTAGGACATTTTGTTTGAACGCAATCATCAAACTTAATTAAAAAAGTCATTTAAGCCTTTTCACAGTGAGATCTATGCGATATGGCCGAGAAATGTAATTTTGATGTTAACTCCCAAACCGCTGCGCAGAAGTCAACCAAACTTCACCCATTAGTGTATTGTATCACAATCTAGTAGTTACGTGTGGAAATTTGGTTATAGGACATTTGATTTGAGCGCAATCCTCAAACTTAGGTCAAAAAAGCCATTTAAGCCTTTTCACAGTGAGATCTATGCGATATGGCCGAGAAATGTAATTTTGATGTTAACTCCCAAACCGCTGCGCAGAAGTCAACCAAACTTCACCCAATAGTGTATTGTATCACAATCTAGTAGTTACATTTGAAAATTTTGTTCTAGGAAATTTTGTTTGAGCGCAATCATCAAACTTAATTAAAAAAGTCATTTAAGCCTTTTCACAGTGAGATCTATGCGATATGGCCGAGAAATGTAATTTTGATGTTAACTCCCAAACCGCTGCGCAGAAGTCAACCAAACTTCACCCATTAGTGTATTTTATCACAATCTAGTAGTTACATGTGGAAATTTGGTTCTAGGACATTTGATTTGAGCGCAATCCTCAAACTTAGGTCAAAAAAGCCATTTAAGCCTTTTCACAGTGAGATCTATGCGATATGGCCGAGAAATGTAATTTTGATGTTAACTCCCAAACCGCTGCGCAGAAGTCAACCAAACTTCACCCAATAGTGTATTGTATCACAATCTAGTAGTTACATTTGAAAATTTTGTTCTAGGACATTTTGTTTGAACGCAATCATCAAACTTAATTAAAAAAGTCATTTAAGCCTTTTCACAGTGAGATCTATGCGATATGGCCGAGAAATGTAATTTTGATGTTAACTCCCAAACCGCTGCGCAGAAGTCAACCAAACTTCACCCATTAGTGTATTTTATCACAATCTAGTAGTTACATGTGGAAATTTGGTTCTAGGACATTTGATTTGAGCGCAATCCTCAAACTTAGGTCAAAAAAGCCATTTAAGCCTTTTCACAGTGAGATCTATGCGATATGGCCGAGAAATGTAATTTTGATGTTAACTCCCAAACCGCTGCGCAGAAGTCAACCAAACTTCACCCAATAGTGTATTGTATCACAATCTAGTAGTTACATTTGAAAATTTTGTTCTAGGAAATTTTGTTTGAGCGCAATCATCAAACTTAATTAAAAAAGTCATTTAAGCCTTTTCACAGTGAGATCTATGCGATATGGCCGAGAAATGTAATTTTGATGTTAACTCCCAAACCGCTGCGCAGAAGTCAACCAAACTTCACCCATTAGTGTATTTTATCACAATCTAGTAGTTACATGTGGAAATTTGGTTCTAGGACATTTGATTTGAGCGCAATCCTCAAACTTAGGTCAAAAAAGCCATTTAAGCCTTTTCACAGTGAGATCTATGCGATATGGCCGAGAAATGTAATTTTGATGTTAACTCCCAAACCGCTGCGCAGAAGTCAACCAAACTTCACCCAATAGTGTATTGTATCACAATCTAGTAGTTACATTTAAAAATTTTGTTCTAGGACATTTTGTTTGAACGCAATCATCAAACTTAATTAAAAAAGTCATTTAAGCCTTTTCACAGTGAGATCTATGCGATATGGCCGAGAAATGTAATTTTGATGTTAACTCCCAAACCGCTGCGCAGAAGTCAACCAAACTTCACCCATTAGTGTATTGTATCACAATCTAGTAGTTACGTGTGGAAATTTGGTTATAGGACATTTGATTTGAGCGCAATCCTCAAACTTAGGTCAAAAAAGCCATTTAAGCCTTTTCACAGTGAGATCTATGCGATATGGCCGAGAAATGTAATTTTGATGTTAACTCCCAAACCGCTGCGCAGAAGTCAACCAAACTTCACCCAATAGTGTATTGTATCACAATCTAGTAGTTACATTTGAAAATTTTGTTCTAGGAAATTTTGTTTGAGCGCAATCATCAAACTTAATTAAAAAAGTCATTTAAGCCTTTTCACAGTGAGATCTATGCGATATGGCCGAGAAATGTAATTTTGATGTTAACTCCCAAACCGCTGCGCAGAAGTCAACCAAACTTCACCCATTAGTGTATTTTATCACAATCTAGTAGTTACATGTGGAAATTTGGTTCTAGGACATTTGATTTGAGCGCAATCCTCAAACTTAGGTCAAAAAAGCCATTTAAGCCTTTTCACAGTGAGATCTATGCGATATGGCCGAGAAATGTAATTTTGATGTTAACTCCCAAACCGCTGCGCAGAAGTCAACCAAACTTCACCCAATAGTGTATTGTATCACAATCTAGTAGTTACATTTGAAAATTTTGTTCTAGGAAATTTTGTTTGAGCGCAATCATCAAACTTAATTAAAAAAGTCATTTAAGCCTTTTCACAGTGAGATCTATGCGATATGGCCGAGAAATGTAATTTTGATGTTAACTCCCAAACCGCTGCGCAGAAGTCAACCAAACTTCACCCATTAGTGTATTTTATCACAATCTAGTAGTTACATGTGGAAATTTGGTTCTAGGACATTTGATTTGAGCGCAATCCTCAAACTTAGGTCAAAAAAGCCATTTAAGCCTTTTCACAGTGAGATCTATGCGATATGGCCGAGAAATGTAATTTTGATGTTAACTCCCAAACCGCTGCGCAGAAGTCAACCAAACTTCACCCAATAGTGTATTGTATCACATTCTAGTAGTTACATTTGAAAATTTTGTTCTAGGACATTTTGTATGAACGCAATCATCAAACTTAATTAAAAAAGTCATTTAAGCCTTTTCACAGTGAGATCTATGCGATATGGCCGAGAAATGTAATTTTGATGTTAACTCCCAAACCGCTGCGCAGAAGTCAACCAAACTTCACCCAATAGTGTATTGTATCACAATCTAGTAGTTACATTTAAAAATTTTGTTCTAGGAAATTTTGTTTGAGCGCAATCATCAAACTTAATTAAAAAAGTCATTTAAGCCTTTTCACAGTGAGATCTATGCGATATGGCCGAGAAATGTAATTTTGATGTTAACTCCCAAACCGCTGCGCAGAAGTCAACCAAACTTCACCCATTAGTGTATTTTATCACAATCTAGTAGTTACATGTGGAAATTTGGTTCTAGGACATTTGATTTGAGCGCAATCCTCAAACTTAGGTCAAAAAAGCCATTTAAGCCTTTTCACAGTGAGATCTATGCGATATGGCCGAGAAATGTAATTTTGATGTTAACTCCCAAACCGCTGCGCAGAAGTCAACCAAACTTCACCCAATAGTGTATTGTATCACAATCTAGTAGTTACATTTAAAAATTTTGTTCTAGGACATTTTGTTTGAACGCAATCATCAAACTTAATTAAAAAAGTCATTTAAGCCTTTTCACAGTGAGATCTATGCGATATGGCCGAGAAATGTAATTTTGATGTTAACTCCCAAACCGCTGCGCAGAAGTCAACCAAACTTCACCCATTAGTGTATTGTATCACAATCTAGTAGTTACGTGTGGAAATTTGGTTATAGGACATTTGATTTGAGCGCAATCCTCAAACTTAGGTCAAAAAAGCCATTTAAGCCTTTTCACAGTGAGATCTATGCGATATGGCCGAGAAATGTAATTTTGATGTTAACTCCCAAACCGCTGCGCAGAAGTCAACCAAACTTCACCCAATAGTGTATTGTATCACAATCTAGTAGTTACATTTGAAAATTTTGTTCTAGGAAATTTTGTTTGAGCGCAATCATCAAACTTAATTAAAAAAGTCATTTAAGCCTTTTCACAGTGAGATCTATGCGATATGGCCGAGAAATGTAATTTTGATGTTAACTCCCAAACCGCTGCGCAGAAGTCAACCAAACTTCACCCATTAGTGTATTTTATCACAATCTAGTAGTTACATGTGGAAATTTGGTTCTAGGACATTTGATTTGAGCGCAATCCTCAAACTTAGGTCAAAAAAGCCATTTAAGCCTTTTCACAGTGAGATCTATGCGATATGGCCGAGAAATGTAATTTTGATGTTAACTCCCAAACCGCTGCGCAGAAGTCAACCAAACTTCACCCAATAGTGTATTGTATCACAATCTAGTAGTTACATTTGAAAATTTTGTTCTAGGACATTTTGTTTGAACGCAATCATCAAACTTAATTAAAAAAGTCATTTAAGCCTTTTCACAGTGAGATCTATGCGATATGGCCGAGAAATGTAATTTTGATGTTAACTCCCAAACCGCTGCGCAGAAGTCAACCAAACTTCACCCATTAGTGTATTTTATCACAATCTAGTAGTTACATGTGGAAATTTGGTTCTAGGACATTTGATTTGAGCGCAATCCTCAAACTTAGGTCAAAAAAGCCATTTAAGCCTTTTCACAGTGAGATCTATGCGATATGGCCGAGAAATGTAATTTTGATGTTAACTCCCAAACCGCTGCGCAGAAGTCAACCAAACTTCACCCAATAGTGTATTGTATCACAATCTAGTAGTTACATTTGAAAATTTTGTTCTAGGAAATTTTGTTTGAGCGCAATCATCAAACTTAATTAAAAAAGTCATTTAAGCCTTTTCACAGTGAGATCTATGCGATATGGCCGAGAAATGTAATTTTGATGTTAACTCCCAAACCGCTGCGCAGAAGTCAACCAAACTTCACCCATTAGTGTATTTTATCACAATCTAGTAGTTACATGTGGAAATTTGGTTCTAGGACATTTGATTTGAGCGCAATCCTCAAACTTAGGTCAAAAAAGCCATTTAAGCCTTTTCACAGTGAGATCTATGCGATATGGCCGAGAAATGTAATTTTGATGTTAACTCCCAAACCGCTGCGCAGAAGTCAACCAAACTTCACCCAATAGTGTATTGTATCACAATCTAGTAGTTACATTTAAAAATTTTGTTCTAGGACATTTTGTTTGAACGCAATCATCAAACTTAATTAAAAAAGTCATTTAAGCCTTTTCACAGTGAGATCTATGCGATATGGCCGAGAAATGTAATTTTGATGTTAACTCCCAAACCGCTGCGCAGAAGTCAACCAAACTTCACCCATTAGTGTATTGTATCACAATCTAGTAGTTACGTGTGGAAATTTGGTTATAGGACATTTGATTTGAGCGCAATCCTCAAACTTAGGTCAAAAAAGCCATTTAAGCCTTTTCACAGTGAGATCTATGCGATATGGCCGAGAAATGTAATTTTGATGTTAACTCCCAAACCGCTGCGCAGAAGTCAACCAAACTTCACCCAATAGTGTATTGTATCACAATCTAGTAGTTACATTTGAAAATTTTGTTCTAGGAAATTTTGTTTGAGCGCAATCATCAAACTTAATTAAAAAAGTCATTTAAGCCTTTTCACAGTGAGATCTATGCGATATGGCCGAGAAATGTAATTTTGATGTTAACTCCCAAACCGCTGCGCAGAAGTCAACCAAACTTCACCCATTAGTGTATTTTATCACAATCTAGTAGTTACATGTGGAAATTTGGTTCTAGGACATTTGATTTGAGCGCAATCCTCAAACTTAGGTCAAAAAAGCCATTTAAGCCTTTTCACAGTGAGATCTATGCGATATGGCCGAGAAATGTAATTTTGATGTTAACTCCCAAACCGCTGCGCAGAAGTCAACCAAACTTCACCCAATAGTGTATTGTATCACAATCTAGTAGTTACATTTGAAAATTTTGTTCTAGGACATTTTGTTTGAACGCAATCATCAAACTTAATTAAAAAAGTCATTTAAGCCTTTTCACAGTGAGATCTATGCGATATGGCCGAGAAATGTAATTTTGATGTAACTCCCAAACCGCTGCGCAGAAGTCAACCAAACTTCACCCAATAGTGTATTGTATCACAATCTAGTAGTTACATTTGAAAATTTTGTTCTAGGAAATTTTGTTTGAGCGCAATCATCAAACTTAATTAAAAAAGTCATTTAAGCCTTTTCACAGTGAGATCTATGCGATATGGCCGAGAAATGTAATTTTGATGTTAACTCCCAAACCGCTGCGCAGAAGTCAACCAAACTTCACCCATTAGTGTATTTTATCACAATCTAGTAGTTACATGTGGAAATTTGGTTCTAGGACATTTGATTTGAGCGCAATCCTCAAACTTAGGTCAAAAAAGCCATTTAAGCCTTTTCACAGTGAGATCTATGCGATATGGCCGAGAAATGTAATTTTGATGTTAACTCCCAAACCGCTGCGCAGAAGTCAACCAAACTTCACCCAATAGTGTATTGTATCACAATCTAGTAGTTACATTTAAAAATTTTGTTCTAGGACATTTTGTTTGAACGCAATCATCAAACTTAATTAAAAAAGTCATTTAAGCCTTTTCACAGTGAGATCTATGCGATATGGCCGAGAAATGTAATTTTGATGTTAACTCCCAAACCGCTGCGCAGAAGTCAACCAAACTTCACCCATTAGTGTATTGTATCACAATCTAGTAGTTACATGTGGAAATTTGGTTATAGGACATTTGATTTGAGCGCAATCCTCAAACTTAGGTCAAAAAAGCCATTTAAGCCTTTTCACAGTGAGATCTATGCGATATGGCCGAGAAATGTAATTTTGATGTTAACTCCCAAACCGCTGCGCAGAAGTCAACCAAACTTCACCCAATAGTGTATTGTATCACAATCTAGTAGTTACATTTGAAAATTTTGTTCTAGGAAATTTTGTTTGAGCGCAATCATCAAACTTAATTAAAAAAGTCATTTAAGCCTTTTCACAGTGAGATCTATGCGATATGGCCGAGAAATGTAATTTTGATGTTAACTCCCAAACCGCTGCGCAGTAGTCAACCAAACTTCACCCATTAGTGTATTTTATCACAATCTAGTAGTTACATGTGGAAATTTGGTTCTAGGACATTTGATTTGAGCGCAATCCTCAAACTTAGGTCAAAAAAGCCATTTAAGCCTTTTCACAGTGAGATCTATGCGATATGGCCGAGAAATGTAATTTTGATGTTAACTCCCAAACCGCTGCGCAGAAGTCAACCAAACTTCACCCAATAGTGTATTGTATCACATTCTAGTAGTTACATTTGAAAATTTTGTTCTAGGACATTTTGTTTGAACGCAATCATCAAACTTAATTAAAAAAGTCATTTAAGCCTTTTCACAGTGAGATCTATGCGATATGGCCGAGAAATGTAATTTTGATGTTAACTCCCAAACCGCTGCGCAGAAGTCAACCAAACTTCACCCAATAGTGTATTGTATCACAATCTAGTAGTTACATTTGAAAATTTTGTTCTAGGAAATTTTGTTTGAGCGCAATCATCAAACTTAATTAAAAAAGTCATTTAAGCCTTTTCACAGTGAGATCTATGCGATATGGCCGAGAAATGTAATTTTGATGTTAACTCCCAAACCGCTGCGCAGAAGTCAACCAAACTTCACCCATTAGTGTATTTTATCACAATCTAGTAGTTACATGTGGAAATTTGGTTCTAGGACATTTGATTTGAGCGCAATCCTCAAACTTAGGTCAAAAAAGCCATTTAAGCCTTTTCACAGTGAGATCTATGCGATATGGCCGAGAAATGTAATTTTGATGTTAACTCCCAAACCGCTGCGCAGAAGTCAACCAAACTTCACCCAATAGTGTATTGTATCACAATCTAGTAGTTACATTTAAAAATTTTGTTCTAGGACATTTTGTTTGAACGCAATCATCAAACTTAATTAAAAAAGTCATTTAAGCCTTTTCACAGTGAGATCTATGCGATATGGCCGAGAAATGTAATTTTGATGTTAACTCCCAAACCGCTGCGCAGAAGTCAACCAAACTTCACCCATTAGTGTATTGTATCACAATCTAGTAGTTACGTGTGGAAATTTGGTTATAGGACATTTGATTTGAGCGCAATCCTCAAACTTAGGTCAAAAAAGCCATTTAAGCCTTTTCACAGTGAGATCTATGCGATATGGCCGAGAAATGTAATTTTGATGTTAACTCCCAAACCGCTGCGCAGAAGTCAACCAAACTTCACCCAATAGTGTATTGTATCACAATCTAGTAGTTACATTTGAAAATTTTGTTCTAGGACATTTTGTTTGAACGCAATCATCAAACTTAATTAAAAAAGTCATTTAAGCCTTTTCACAGTGAGATGTATGCGATATGGCCGAGAAATGTAATTTTGATGTTAACTCCCAAACCGCTGCGCAGAAGTCAACCAAACTTCACCCAATAGTGTATTGTATCACAATCTAGTAGTTACATTTGAAAATTTTGTTCTAGGAAATTTTGTTTGAGCGCAATCATCAAACTTAATTAAAAAAGTCATTTAAGCCTTTTCACAGTGAGATCTATGCGATATGGCCGAGAAATGTAATTTTGATGTTAACTCCCAAACCGCTGCGCAGAAGTCAACCAAACTTCACCCATTAGTGTATTTTATCACAATCTAGTAGTTACATGTGGAAATTTGGTTCTAGGACATTTGATTTGAGCGCAATCCTCAAACTTAGGTCAAAAAAGCCATTTAAGCCTTTTCACAGTGAGATCTATGCGATATGGCCGAGAAATGTAATTTTGATGTTAACTCCCAAACCGCTGCGCAGAAGTCAACCAAACTTCACCCAATAGTGTATTGTATCACAATCTAGTAGTTACATTTGAAAATTTTGTTCTAGGAAATTTTGTTTGAGCGCAATCATCAAACTTAATTAAAAAAGTCATTTAAGCCTTTTCACAGTGAAATCTATGCGATATGGCCGAGAAATGTAATTTTGATGTTAACTCCCAAACCGCTGCGCAGAAGTCAACCAAACTTCACCCATTAGTGTATTTTATCACAATCTAGTAGTTACATGTGGAAATTTGGTTCTAGGACATTTGATTTGAGCGCAATCCTCAAACTTAGGTCAAAAAAGCCATTTAAGCCTTTTCACAGTGAGATCTATGCGATATGGCCGAGAAATGTAATTTTGATGTTAACTCCCAAACCGCTGCGCAGAAGTCAACCAAACTTCACCCAATAGTGTATTGTATCACATTCTAGTAGTTACATTTGAAAATTTTGTTCTAGGACATTTTGTATGAACGCAATCATCAAACTTAATTAAAAATGTCATTTAAGCCTTTTCACAGTGAGATCTATGCGATATGGCCGAGAAATGTAATTTTGATGTTAACTCCCAAACCGCTGCGCAGAAGTCAACCAAACTTCACCCAATAGTGTATTGTATCACAATCTAGTAGTTACATTTGAAAATTTTGTTCTAGGAAATTTTGTTTGAGCGCAATCATCAAACTTAATTAAAAAAAGTCATTTAAGCCTTTTCACAGTGAGATCTATGCGATATGGCCGAGAAATGTAATTTTGATGTTAACTCCCAAACCGCTGCGCAGAAGTCAACCAAACTTCACCCATTAGTGTATTTTATCACAATCTAGTAGTTACATGTGGAAATTTGGTTCTAGGACATTTGATTTGAGCGCAATCCTCAAACTTAGGTCAAAAAAGCCATTTAAGCCTTTTCACAGTGAGATCTATGCGATATGGCCGAGAAATGTAATTTTGATGTTAACTCCCAAACCGCTGCGCAGAAGTCAACCAAACTTCACCCAATAGTGTATTGTATCACAATCTAGTAGTTACATTTAAAAATTTTGTTCTAGGACATTTTGTTTGAACGCAATCATCAAACTTAATTAAAAAAGTCATTTAAGCCTTTTCACAGTGAGATCTATGCGATATGGCCGAGAAATGTAATTTTGATGTTAACTCCCAAACCGCTGCGCAGAAGTCAACCAAACTTCACCCATTAGTGTATTGTATCACAATCTAGTAGTTACGTGTGGAAATTTGGTTCTAGGACATTTGATTTGAGCGCAATCCTCAAACTTAGGTCAAAAAAGCCATTTAAGCCTTTTCACAGTGAGATCTATGCGATATGGCCGAGAAATGTAATTTTGATGTTAACTCCCAAACCGCTGCGCAGAAGTCAACCAAACTTCACCCAATAGTGTATTGTATCACAATCTAGTAGTTACATTTGAAAATTTTGTTCTAGGAAATTTTGTTTGAGCGCAATCATCAAACTTAATTAAAAAAGTCATTTAAGCCTTTTCACAGTGAGATCTATGCGATATGGCCGAGAAATGTAATTTTGATGTTAACTCCCAAACCGCTGCGCAGAAGTCAACCAAACTTCACCCATTAGTGTATTTTATCACAATCTAGTAGTTACATGTGGAAATTTGGTTCTAGGACATTTGATTTGAGCGCAATCCTCAAACTTAGGTCAAAAAAGCCATTTAAGCCTTTTCACAGTGAGATCTATGCGATATGGCCGAGAAATGTAATTTTGATGTTAACTCCCAAACCGCTGCGCAGAAGTCAACCAAACTTCACCCAATAGTGTATTGTATCACAATCTAGTAGTTACATTTAAAAATTTTGTTCTAGGACATTTTGTTTGAACGCAATCATCAAACTTAATTAAAAAAGTCATTTAAGCCTTTTCACAGTGAGATCTATGCGATATGGCCGAGAAATGTAATTTTGATGTTAACTCCCAAACCGCTGCGCAGAAGTCAACCAAACTTCACCCATTAGTGTATTGTATCACAATCTAGTAGTTACGTGTGGAAATTTGGTTATAGGACATTTGATTTGAGCGCAATCCTCAAACTTAGGTCAAAAAAGCCATTTAAGCCTTTTCACAGTGAGATCTATGCGATATGGCCGAGAAATGTAATTTTGATGTTAACTCCCAAACCGCTGCGCAGAAGTCAACCAAACTTCACCCAATAGTGTATTGTATCACAATCTAGTAGTTACATTTGAAAATTTTGTTCTAGGAAATTTTGTTTGAGCGCAATCATCAAACTTAATTAAAAAAGTCATTTAAGCCTTTTCACAGTGAGATCTATGCGATATGGCCGAGAAATGTAATTTTGATGTTAACTCCCAAACCGCTGCGCAGAAGTCAACCAAACTTCACCCATTAGTGTATTTTATCACAATCTAGTAGTTACATGTGGAAATTTGGTTCTAGGACATTTGATTTGAGCGCAATCCTCAAACTTAGGTCAAAAAAGCCATTTAAGCCTTTTCACAGTGAGATCTATGCGATATGGCCGAGAAATGTAATTTTGATGTTAACTCCCAAACCGCTGCGCAGAAGTCAACCAAACTTCACCCAATAGTGTATTGTATCACAATCTAGTAGTTACATTTGAAAATTTTGTTCTAGGACATTTTGTTTGAACGCAATCATCAAACTTAATTAAAAAAGTCATTTAAGCCTTTTCACAGTGAGATCTATGCGATATGGCCGAGAAATGTAATTTTGATGTAACTCCCAAACCGCTGCGCAGAAGTCAACCAAACTTCACCCAATAGTGTATTGTATCACAATCTAGTAGTTACATTTGAAAATTTTGTTCTAGGAAATTTTGTTTGAGCGCAATCATCAAACTTAATTAAAAAAGTCATTTAAGCCTTTTCACAGTGAGATCTATGCGATATGGCCGAGAAATGTAATTTTGATGTTAACTCCCAAACCGCTGCGCAGAAGTCAACCAAACTTCACCCATTAGTGTATTTTATCACAATCTAGTAGTTACATGTGGAAATTTGGTTCTAGGACATTTGATTTGAGCGCAATCCTCAAACTTAGGTCAAAAAAGCCATTTAAGCCTTTTCACAGTGAGATCTATGCGATATGGCCGAGAAATGTAATTTTGATGTTAACTCCCAAACCGCTGCGCAGAAGTCAACCAAACTTCACCCAATAGTGTATTGTATCACAATCTAGTAGTTACATTTAAAAATTTTGTTCTAGGACATTTTGTTTGAACGCAATCATCAAACTTAATTAAAAAAGTCATTTAAGCCTTTTCACAGTGAGATCTATGCGATATGGCCGAGAAATGTAATTTTGATGTTAACTCCCAAACCGCTGCGCAGAAGTCAACCAAACTTCACCCATTAGTGTATTGTATCACAATCTAGTAGTTACATGTGGAAATTTGGTTATAAGACATTTGATTTGAGCGCAATCCTCAAACTTAGGTCAAAAAAGCCATTTAAGCCTTTTCACAGTGAGATCTATGCGATATGGCCGAGAAATGTAATTTTGATGTTAACTCCCAAACCGCTGCGCAGAAGTCAACCAAACTTCACCCAATAGTGTATTGTATCACAATCTAGTAGTTACATTTGAAAATTTTGTTCTAGGAAATTTTGTTTGAGCGCAATCATCAAACTTAATTAAAAAAGTCATTTAAGCCTTTTCACAGTGAGATCTATGCGATATGGCCGAGAAATGTAATTTTGATGTTAACTCCCAAACCGCTGCGCAGAAGTCAACCAAACTTCACCCATTAGTGTATTTTATCACAATCTAGTAGTTACATGTGGAAATTTGGTTCTAGGACATTTGATTTGAGCGCAATCCTCAAACTTAGGTCAAAAAAGCCATTTAAGCCTTTTCACAGTGAGATCTATGCGATATGGCCGAGAAATGTAATTTTGATGTTAACTCCCAAACCGCTGCGCAGAAGTCAACCAAACTTCACCCAATAGTGTATTGTATCACATTCTAGTAGTTACATTTGAAAATTTTGTTCTAGGACATTTTGTATGAACGCAATCATCAAACTTAATTAAAAAAGTCATTTAAGCCTTTTCACAGTGAGATCTATGCGATATGGCCGAGAAATGTAATTTTGATGTTAACTCCCAAACCGCTGCGCAGAAGTCAACCAAACTTCACCCAATAGTGTATTGTATCACAATCTAGTAGTTACATTTAAAAATTTTGTTCTAGGAAATTTTGTTTGAGCGCAATCATCAAACTTAATTAAAAAAGTCATTTAAGCCTTTTCACAGTGAGATCTATGCGATATGGCCGAGAAATGTAATTTTGATGTTAACTCCCAAACCGCTGCGCAGAAGTCAACCAAACTTCACCCATTAGTGTATTTCATCACAATCTAGTAGTTACATGTGGAAATTTGGTTCTAGGACATTTGATTTGAGCGCAATCCTCAAACTTAGGTCAAAAAAGCCATTTAAGCCTTTTCACAGTGAGATCTATGCGATATGGCCGAGAAATGTAATTTTGATGTTAACTCCCAAACCGCTGCGCAGAAGTCAACCAAACTTCACCCAATAGTGTATTGTATCACAATCTAGTAGTTACATTTAAAAATTTTGTTCTAGGACATTTTGTTTGAACGCAATCATCAAACTTAATTAAAAAAGTCATTTAAGCCTTTTCACAGTGAGATCTATGCGATATGGCCGAGAAATGTAATTTTGATGTTAACTCCCAAACCGCTGCGCAGAAGTCAACCAAACTTCACCCATTAGTGTATTGTATCACAATCTAGTAGTTACGTGTGGAAATTTGGTTATAGGACATTTGATTTGAGCGCAATCCTCAAACTTAGGTCAAAAAAGCCATTTAAGCCTTTTCACAGTGAGATCTATGCGATATGGCCGAGAAATGTAATTTTGATGTTAACTCCCAAACCGCTGCGCAGAAGTCAACCAAACTTCACCCAATAGTGTATTGTATCACAATCTAGTAGTTACATTTGAAAATTTTGTTCTAGGAAATTTTGTTTGAGCGCAATCATCAAACTTAATTAAAAAAGTCATTTAAGCCTTTTCACAGTGAGATCTATGCGATATGGCCGAGAAATGTAATTTTGATGTTAACTCCCAAACCGCTGCGCAGAAGTCAACCAAACTTCACCCATTAGTGTATTTTATCACAATCTAGTAGTTACATGTGGAAATTTGGTTCTAGGACATTTGATTTGAGCGCAATCCTCAAACTTAGGTCAAAAAAGCCATTTAAGCCTTTTCACAGTGAGATCTATGCGATATGGCCGAGAAATGTAATTTTGATGTTAACTCCCAAACCGCTGCGCAGAAGTCAACCAAACTTCACCCAATAGTGTATTGTATCACAATCTAGTAGTTACATTTGAAAATTTTGTTCTAGGACATTTTGTTTGAACGCAATCATCAAACTTAATTAAAAAAGTCATTTAAGCCTTTTCACAGTGAGATCTATGCGATATGGCCGAGAAATGTAATTTTGATGTAACTCCCAAACCGCTGCGCAGAAGTCAACCAAACTTCACCCAATAGTGTATTGTATCACAATCTAGTAGTTACATTTGAAAATTTTGTTCTAGGAAATTTTGTTTGAGCGCAATCATCAAACTTAATTAAAAAAGTCATTTAAGCCTTTTCACAGTGAGATCTATGCGATATGGCCGAGAAATGTAATTTTGATGTTAACTCCCAAACCGCTGCGCAGAAGTCAACCAAACTTCACCCATTAGTGTATTTTATCACAATCTAGTAGTTACATGTGGAAATTTGGTTCTAGGACATTTGATTTGAGCGCAATCCTCAAACTTAGGTCAAAAAAGCCATTTAAGCCTTTTCACAGTGAGATCTATGCGATATGGCCGAGAAATGTAATTTTGATGTTAACTCCCAAACCGCTGCGCAGAAGTCAACCAAACTTCACCCAATAGTGTATTGTATCACAATCTAGTAGTTACATTTAAAAATTTTGTTCTAGGACATTTTGTTTGAACGCAATCATCAAACTTAATTAAAAAAGTCATTTAAGCCTTTTCACAGTGAGATCTATGCGATATGGCCGAGAAATGTAATTTTGATGTTAACTCCCAAACCGCTGCGCAGAAGTCAACCAAACTTCACCCATTAGTGTATTGTATCACAATCTAGTAGTTACATGTGGAAATTTGGTTATAGGACATTTGATTTGAGCGCAATCCTCAAACTTAGGTCAAAAAAGCCATTTAAGCCTTTTCACAGTGAGATCTATGCGATATGGCCGAGAAATGTAATTTTGATGTTAACTCCCAAACCGCTGCGCAGAAGTCAACCAAACTTCACCCAATAGTGTATTGTATCACAATCTAGTAGTTACATTTGAAAATTTTGTTCTAGGAAATTTTGTTTGAGCGCAATCATCAAACTTAATTAAAAAAGTCATTTAAGCCTTTTCACAGTGAGATCTATGCGATATGGCCGAGAAATGTAATTTTGATGTTAACTCCCAAACCGCTGCGCAGAAGTCAACCAAACTTCACCCATTAGTGTATTTTATCACAATCTAGTAGTTACATGTGGAAATTTGGTTCTAGGACATTTGATTTGAGCGCAATCCTCAAACTTAGGTCAAAAAAGCCATTTAAGCCTTTTCACAGTGAGATCTATGCGATATGGCCGAGAAATGTAATTTTGATGTTAACTCCCAAACCGCTGCGCAGAAGTCAACCAAACTTCACCCATTAGTGTATTGTATCACAATCTAGTAGTTACATGTGGAAATTTGGTTATAAGACATTTGATTTGAGCGCAATCCTCAAACTTAGGTCAAAAAAGCCATTTAAGCCTTTTCACAGTGAGATCTATGCGATATGGCCGAGAAATGTAATTTTGATGTTAACTCCCAAACCGCTGCGCAGAAGTCAACCAAACTTCACCCAATAGTGTATTGTATCACAATCTAGTAGTTACATTTGAAAATTTTGTTCTAGGAAATTTTGTTTGAGCGCAATCATCAAACTTAATTAAAAAAGTCATTTAAGCCTTTTCACAGTGAGATCTATGCGATATGGCCGAGAAATGTAATTTTGATGTTAACTCCCAAACCGCTGCGCAGAAGTCAACCAAACTTCACCCATTAGTGTATTTTATCACAATCTAGTAGTTACATGTGGAAATTTGGTTCTAGGACATTTGATTTGAGCGCAATCCTCAAACTTAGGTCAAAAAAGCCATTTAAGCCTTTTCACAGTGAGATCTATGCGATATGGCCGAGAAATGTAATTTTGATGTTAACTCCCAAACCGCTGCGCAGAAGTCAACCAAACTTCACCCAATAGTGTATTGTATCACATTCTAGTAGTTACATTTGAAAATTTTGTTCTAGGACATTTTGTATGAACGCAATCATCAAACTTAATTAAAAAAGTCATTTAAGCCTTTTCACAGTGAGATCTATGCGATATGGCCGAGAAATGTAATTTTGATGTTAACTCCCAAACCGCTGCGCAGAAGTCAACCAAACTTCACCCAATAGTGTATTGTATCACAATCTAGTAGTTACATTTAAAAATTTTGTTCTAGGAAATTTTGTTTGAGCGCAATCATCAAACTTAATTAAAAAAGTCATTTAAGCCTTTTCACAGTGAGATCTATGCGATATGGCCGAGAAATGTAATTTTGATGTTAACTCCCAAACCGCTGCGCAGAAGTCAACCAAACTTCACCCATTAGTGTATTTCATCACAATCTAGTAGTTACATGTGGAAATTTGGTTCTAGGACATTTGATTTGAGCGCAATCCTCAAACTTAGGTCAAAAAAGCCATTTAAGCCTTTTCACAGTGAGATCTATGCGATATGGCCGAGAAATGTAATTTTGATGTTAACTCCCAAACCGCTGCGCAGAAGTCAACCAAACTTCACCCAATAGTGTATTGTATCACAATCTAGTAGTTACATTTAAAAATTTTGTTCTAGGACATTTTGTTTGAACGCAATCATCAAACTTAATTAAAAAAGTCATTTAAGCCTTTTCACAGTGAGATCTATGCGATATGGCCGAGAAATGTAATTTTGATGTTAACTCCCAAACCGCTGCGCAGAAGTCAACCAAACTTCACCCATTAGTGTATTGTATCACAATCTAGTAGTTACGTGTGGAAATTTGGTTATAGGACATTTGATTTGAGCGCAATCCTCAAACTTAGGTCAAAAAAGCCATTTAAGCCTTTTCACAGTGAGATCTATGCGATATGGCCGAGAAATGTAATTTTGATGTTAACTCCCAAACCGCTGCGCAGAAGTCAACCAAACTTCACCCAATAGTGTATTGTATCACAATCTAGTAGTTACATTTGAAAATTTTGTTCTAGGAAATTTTGTTTGAGCGCAATCATCAAACTTAATTAAAAAAGTCATTTAAGCCTTTTCACAGTGAGATCTATGCGATATGGCCGAGAAATGTAATTTTGATGTTAACTCCCAAACCGCTGCGCAGAAGTCAACCAAACTTCACCCATTAGTGTATTTTATCACAATCTAGTAGTTACATGTGGAAATTTGGTTCTAGGACATTTGATTTGAGCGCAATCCTCAAACTTAGGTCAAAAAAGCCATTTAAGCCTTTTCACAGTGAGATCTATGCGATATGGCCGAGAAATGTAATTTTGATGTTAACTCCCAAACCGCTGCGCAGAAGTCAACCAAACTTCACCCAATAGTGTATTGTATCACAATCTAGTAGTTACATTTGAAAATTTTGTTCTAGGACATTTTGTTTGAACGCAATCATCAAACTTAATTAAAAAAGTCATTTAAGCCTTTTCACAGTGAGATCTATGCGATATGGCCGAGAAATGTAATTTTGATGTAACTCCCAAACCGCTGCGCAGAAGTCAACCAAACTTCACCCAATAGTGTATTGTATCACAATCTAGTAGTTACATTTGAAAATTTTGTTCTAGGAAATTTTGTTTGAGCGCAATCATCAAACTTAATTAAAAAAGTCATTTAAGCCTTTTCACAGTGAGATCTATGCGATATGGCCGAGAAATGTAATTTTGATGTTAACTCCCAAACCGCTGCGCAGAAGTCAACCAAACTTCACCCATTAGTGTATTTTATCACAATCTAGTAGTTACATGTGGAAATTTGGTTCTAGGACATTTGATTTGAGCGCAATCCTCAAACTTAGGTCAAAAAAGCCATTTAAGCCTTTTCACAGTGAGATCTATGCGATATGGCCGAGAAATGTAATTTTGATGTTAACTCCCAAACCGCTGCGCAGAAGTCAACCAAACTTCACCCAATAGTGTATTGTATCACAATCTAGTAGTTACATTTAAAAATTTTGTTCTAGGACATTTTGTTTGAACGCAATCATCAAACTTAATTAAAAAAGTCATTTAAGCCTTTTCACAGTGAGATCTATGCGATATGGCCGAGAAATGTAATTTTGATGTTAACTCCCAAACCGCTGCGCAGAAGTCAACCAAACTTCACCCATTAGTGTATTGTATCACAATCTAGTAGTTACATGTGGAAATTTGGTTATAGGACATTTGATTTGAGCGCAATCCTCAAACTTAGGTCAAAAAAGCCATTTAAGCCTTTTCACAGTGAGATCTATGCGATATGGCCGAGAAATGTAATTTTGATGTTAACTCCCAAACCGCTGCGCAGAAGTCAACCAAACTTCACCCAATAGTGTATTGTATCACAATCTAGTAGTTACATTTGAAAATTTTGTTCTAGGAAATTTTGTTTGAGCGCAATCATCAAACTTAATTAAAAAAGTCATTTAAGCCTTTTCACAGTGAGATCTATGCGATATGGCCGAGAAATGTAATTTTGATGTTAACTCCCAAACCGCTGCGCAGAAGTCAACCAAACTTCACCCATTAGTGTATTTTATCACAATCTAGTAGTTACATGTGGAAATTTGGTTCTAGGACATTTGATTTGAGCGCAATCCTCAAACTTAGGTCAAAAAAGCCATTTAAGCCTTTTCACAGTGAGATCTATGCGATATGGCCGAGAAATGTAATTTTGATGTTAACTCCCAAACCGCTGCGCAGAAGTCAACCAAACTTCACCCAATAGTGTATTGTATCACAATCTAGTAGTTACATTTAAAAATTTTGTTCTAGGACATTTTGTTTGAACGCAATCATCAAACTTAATTAAAAAAGTCATTTAAGCCTTTTCACAGTGAGATCTATGCGATATGGCCGAGAAATGTAATTTTGATGTTAACTCCCAAACCGCTGCGCAGAAGTCAACCAAACTTCACCCAATAGTGTATTGTATCACAATCTAGTAGTTACATTTGAAAATTTTGTTCTAGGACATTTTGTTTGAGCGCAATCCTCAAACTTAGGTCAAAAAAGCCATTTAAGCCTTTTCACAGTGAGATCTATGCGATATGGCCGAGAAATGTAATTTTGATGTTAACTCCCAAACCGCTGCGCAGAAGTCAACCAAACTTCACCCAATAGTGTATTGTATCACAATCTAGTAGTTACATTTGAAAATTTTGTTCTAGGACATTTTGTTTGAACGCAATCATCAAACTTAATTAAAAAAGTCATTTAAGCCTTTTCACAGTGAGATCTATGCGATATGGCCGAGAAATGTAATTTTGATGTTAACTCCCAAACCGCTGCGCAGAAGTCAACCAAACTTCACCCAATAGTGTATTGTATCACAATCTAGTAGTTACATTTGAAAATTTTGTTCTAGGAAATTTTGTTTGAGCGCAATCATCAAACTTAATTAAAAAAGTCATTTAAGCCTTTTCACAGTGAGATCTATGCGATATGGCCGAGAAATGTAATTTTGATGTTAACTCCCAAACCGCTGCGCAGAAGTCAACCAAACTTCACCCATTAGTGTATTGTATCACAATCTAGTAGTTACATGTGGAAATTTGGTTATAGGACATTTGATTTGAGCGCAATCCTCAAACTTAGGTCAAAAAAGCCATTTAAGCCTTTTCACAGTGAGATCTATGCGATATGGCCGAGAAATGTAATTTTGATGTTAACTCCCAAACCGCTGCGCAGAAGTCAACCAAACTTCACCCAATAGTGTATTGTATCACAATCTAGTAGTTACATTTGAAAATTTTGTTCTAGGAAATTTTGTTTGAGCGCAATCATCAAACTTAATTAAAAAAGTCATTTAAGCCTTTTCACAGTGAGATCTATGCGATATGGCCGAGAAATGTAATTTTGATGTTAACTCCCAAACCGCTGCGCAGAAGTCAACCAAACTTCACCCATTAGTGCATTTTATCACAATCTAGTAGTTACATGTGGAAATTTGGTTCTAGGACATTTGATTTGAGCGCAATCCTCAAACTTAGGTCAAAAAAGCCATTTAAGCCTTTTCACAGTGAGATCTATGCGATATGGCCGAGAAATGTAATTTTGATGTTAACTCCCAAACCGCTGCGCAGAAGTCAACCAAACTTCACCCAATAGTGTATTGTATCACATTTTAGTAGTTACATTTGAAAATTTTGTTCTAGGACATTTTGTATGAACGCAATCATCAAACTTAATTAAAAAAGTCATTTAAGCCTTTTCACAGTGAGATCTATGCGATATGGCCGAGAAATGTAATTTTGATGTTAACTCCCAAACCGCTGCGCAGAAGTCAACCAAACTTCACCCAATAGTGTATTGTATCACAATCTAGTAGTTACATTTGAAAATTTTGTTCTAGGAAATTTTGTTTGAGCGCAATCATCAAACTTAATTAAAAAAGTCATTTAAGCCTTTTCACAGTGAGATCTATGCGATATGGCCGAGAAATGTAATTTTGATGTTAACTCCCAAACCGCTGCGCAGAAGTCAACCAAACTTCACCCATTAGTGTATTTTATCACAATCTAGTAGTTACATGTGGAAATTTGGTTCTAGGACATTTGATTTGAGCGCAATCCTCAAACTTAGGTCAAAAAAGCCATTTAAGCCTTTTCACAGTGAGATCTATGCGATATGGCCGAGAAATGTAATTTTGATGTTAACTCCCAAACCGCTGCGCAGAAGTCAACCAAACTTCACCCAATAGTGTATTGTATCACAATCTAGTAGTTACATTTAAAAATTTTGTTCTAGAACATTTTGTTTGAACGCAATCATCAAACTTAATTAAAAAAGTCATTTAAGCCTTTTCACAGTGAGATCTATGCGATATGGCCGAGAAATGTAATTTTGATGTTAACTCCCAAACCGCTGCGCAGAAGTCAACCAAACTTCACCCATTAGTGTATTGTATCACAATCTAGTAGTTACGTGTGGAAATTTGGTTATAGGACATTTGATTTGAGCGCAATCCTCAAACTTAGGTCAAAAAAGCCATTTAAGCCTTTTCACAGTGAGATCTATGCGATATGGCCGAGAAATGTAATTTTGATGTTAACTCCCAAACCGCTGCGCAGAAGTCAACCAAACTTCACCCAATAGTGTATTGTATCACAATCTAGTAGTTACATTTGAAAATTTTGTTCTAGGAAATTTTGTTTGAGCGCAATCATCAAACTTAATTAAAAAAGTCATTTAAGCCTTTTCACAGTGAGATCTATGCGATATGGCCGAGAAATGTAATTTTGATGTTAACTCCCAAACCGCTGCGCAGAAGTCAACCAAACTTCACCCATTAGTGTATTTTATCACAATCTAGTAGTTACATGTGGAAATTTGGTTCTAGGACATTTGATTTGAGCGCAATCCTCAAACTTAGGTCAAAAAAGCCATTTAAGCCTTTTCACAGTGAGATCTATGCGATATGGCCGAGAAATGTAATTTTGATGTTAACTCCCAAACCGCTGCGCAGAAGTCAACCAAACTTCACCCAATAGTGTATTGTATCACAATCTAGTAGTTACATTTGAAAATTTTGTTCTAGGACATTTTGTTTGAACGCAATCATCAAACTTAATTAAAAAAGTCATTTAAGCCTTTTCACAGTGAGATCTATGCGATATGGCCGAGAAATGTAATTTTGATGTAACTCCCAAACCGCTGCGCAGAAGTCAACCAAACTTCACCCAATAGTGTATTGTATCACAATCTAGTAGTTACATTTGAAAATTTTGTTCTAGGAAATTTTGTTTGAGCGCAATCATCAAACTTAATTAAAAAAGTCATTTAAGCCTTTTCACAGTGAGATCTATGCGATATGGCCGAGAAATGTAATTTTGATGTTAACTCCCAAACCGCTGCGCAGAAGTCAACCAAACTTCACCCATTAGTGTATTTTATCACAATCTAGTAGTTACATGTGGAAATTTGGTTCTAGGACATTTGATTTGAGCGCAATCCTCAAACTTAGGTCAAAAAAGCCATTTAAGCCTTTTCACAGTGAGATCTATGCGATATGGCCGAGAAATGTAATTTTGATGTTAACTCCCAAACCGCTGCGCAGAAGTCAACCAAACTTCACCCAATAGTGTATTGTATCACAATCTAGTAGTTACATTTAAAAATTTTGTTCTAGGACATTTTGTTTGAACGCAATCATCAAACTTAATTAAAAAAGTCATTTAAGCCTTTTCACAGTGAGATCTATGCGATATGGCCGAGAAATGTAATTTTGATGTTAACTCCCAAACCGCTGCGCAGAAGTCAACCAAACTTCACCCATTAGTGTATTGTATCACAATCTAGTAGTTACATGTGGAAATTTGGTTATAGGACATTTGATTTGAGCGCAATCCTCAAACTTAGGTCAAAAAAGCCATTTAAGCCTTTTCACAGTGAGATCTATGCGATATGGCCGAGAAATGTAATTTTGATGTTAACTCCCAAACCGCTGCGCAGAAGTCAACCAAACTTCACCCAATAGTGTATTGTATCACAATCTAGTAGTTACATTTGAAAATTTTGTTCTAGGAAATTTTGTTTGAGCGCAATCATCAAACTTAATTAAAAAAGTCATTTAAGCCTTTTCACAGTGAGATCTATGCGATATGGCCGAGAAATGTAATTTTGATGTTAACTCCCAAACCGCTGCGCAGAAGTCAACCAAACTTCACCCATTAGTGTATTTTATCACAATCTAGTAGTTACATGTGGAAATTTGGTTCTAGGACATTTGATTTGAGCGCAATCCTCAAACTTAGGTCAAAAAAGCCATTTAAGCCTTTTCACAGTGAGATCTATGCGATATGGCCGAGAAATGTAATTTTGATGTTAACTCCCAAACCGCTGCGCAGAAGTCAACCAAACTTCACCCAATAGTGTATTGTATCACATTCTAGTAGTTACATTTGAAAATTTTGTTCTAGGACATTTTGTATGAACGCAATCATCAAACTTAATTAAAAAAGTCATTTAAGCCTTTTCACAGTGAGATCTATGCGATATGGCCGAGAAATGTAATTTTGATGTTAACTCCCAAACCGCTGCGCAGAAGTCAACCAAACTTCACCCAATAGTGTATTGTATCACAATCTAGTAGTTACATTTGAAAATTTTGTTCTAGGAAATTTTGTTTGAGCGCAATCATCAAACTTAATTAAAAAAGTCATTTAAGCCTTTTCACAGTGAGATCTATGCGATATGGCCGAGAAATGTAATTTTGATGTTAACTCCCAAACCGCTGCGCAGAAGTCAACCAAACTTCACCCATTAGTGTATTTTATCACAATCTAGTAGTTACATGTGGAAATTTGGTTCTAGGACATTTGATTTGAGCGCAATCCTCAAACTTAGGTCAAAAAAGCCATTTAAGCCTTTTCACAGTGAGATCTATGCGATATGGCCGAGAAATGTAATTTTGATGTTAACTCCCAAACCGCTGCGCAGAAGTCAACCAAACTTCACCCAATAGTGTATTGTATCACAATCTAGTAGTTACATTTAAAAATTTTGTTCTAGGACATTTTGTTTGAACGCAATCATCAAACTTAATTAAAAAAGTCATTTAAGCCTTTTCACAGTGAGATCTATGCGATATGGCCGAGAAATGTAATTTTGATGTTAACTCCCAAACCGCTGCGCAGAAGTCAACCAAACTTCACCCATTAGTGTATTGTATCACAATCTAGTAGTTACGTGTGGAAATTTGGTTATAGGACATTTGATTTGAGCGCAATCCTCAAACTTAGGTCAAAAAAGCCATTTAAGCCTTTTCACAGTGAGATCTATGCGATATGGCCGAGAAATGTAATTTTGATGTTAACTCCCAAACCGCTGCGCAGAAGTCAACCAAACTTCACCCAATAGTGTATTGTATCACATTCTAGTAGTTACATTTGAAAATTTTGTTCTAGGACATTTTGTATGAACGCAATCATCAAACTTAATTAAAAAAGTCATTTAAGCCTTTTCACAGTGAGATCTATGCGATATGGCCGAGAAATGTAATTTTGATGTTAACTCCCAAACCGCTGCGCAGAAGTCAACCAAACTTCACCCAATAGTGTATTGTATCACAATCTAGTAGTTACATTTGAAAATTTTGTTCTAGGAAATTTTGTTTGAGCGCAATCATCAAACTTAATTAAAAAAGTCATTTAAGCCTTTTCACAGTGAGATCTATGCGATATGGCCGAGAAATGTAATTTTGATGTTAACTCCCAAACCGCTGCGCAGAAGTCAACCAAACTTCACCCAATAGTGTATTGTATCACAATCTAGTAGTTACATTTGAAAATTTTGTTCTAGGAAATTTTGTTTGAGCGCAATCATCAAACTTAATTAAAAAAGTCATTTAAGCCTTTTCACAGTGAGATCTATGCGATATGGCCGAGAATTGTAATTTTGATGTTAACTCCCAAACCGCTGCGCAGAAGTCAACCAAACTTCACCCATTAGTGTATTTTATCACAATCTAGTAGTTACATGTGGAAATTTGGTTCTAGGACATTTGATTTGAGCGCAATCCTCAAACTTAGGTCAAAAAAGCCATTTAAGCCTTTTCACAGTGAGATCTATGCGATATGGCCGAGAAATGTAATTTTGATGTTAACTCCCAAACCGCTGCGCAGAAGTCAACCAAACTTCACCCAATAGTGTATTGTATCACAATCTAGTAGTTACATTTAAAAATTTTGTTCTAGGACATTTTGTTTGAACGCAATCATCAAACTTAATTAAAAAAGTCATTTAAGCCTTTTCACAGTGAGATCTATGCGATATGGCCGAGAAATGTAATTTTGATGTTAACTCCCAAACCGCTGCGCAGAAGTCAACCAAACTTCACCCATTAGTGTATTGTATCACAATCTAGTAGTTACATGTGGAAATTTGGTTATAGGACATTTGATTTGAGCGCAATCCTCAAACTTAGGTCAAAAAAGCCATTTAAGCCTTTTCACAGTGAGATCTATGCGATATGGCCGAGAAATGTAATTTTGATGTTAACTCCCAAACCGCTGCGCAGAAGTCAACCAAACTTCACCCAATAGTGTATTGTATCACAATCTAGTAGTTACATTTGAAAATTTTGTTCTAGGAAATTTTGTTTGAGCGCAATCATCAAACTTAATTAAAAAAGTCATTTAAGCCTTTTCACAGTGAGATCTATGCGATATGGCCGAGAAATGTAATTTTGATGTTAACTCCCAAACCGCTGCGCAGAAGTCAACCAAACTTCACCCATTAGTGTATTTTATCACAATCTAGTAGTTACATGTGGAAATTTGGTTCTAGGACATTTGATTTGAGCGCAATCCTCAAACTTAGGTCAAAAAAGCCATTTAAGCCTTTTCACAGTGAGATCTATGCGATATGGCCGAGAAATGTAATTTTGATGTTAACTCCCAAACCGCTGCGCAGAAGTCAACCAAACTTCACCCAATAGTGTATTGTATCACAATCTAGTAGTTACGTGTGGAAATTTGGTTATAGGACATTTGATTTGAGCGCAATCCTCAAACTTAGGTCAAAAAAGCCATTTAAGCCTTTTCACAGTGAGATCTATGCGATATGGCCGAGAAATGTAATTTTGATGTTAACTCCCAAACCGCTGCGCAGAAGTCAACCAAACTTCACCCAATAGTGTATTGTATCACAATCTAGTAGTTACATTTGAAAATTTTGTTCTAGGAAATTTTGTTTGAGCGCAATCATCAAACTTAATTAAAAAAGTCATTTAAGCCTTTTCACAGTGAGATCTATGCGATATGGCCGAGAAATGTAATTTTGATGTTAACTCCCAAACCGCTGCGCAGAAGTCAACCAAACTTCACCCATTAGTGTATTTTATCACAATCTAGTAGTTACATGTGGAAATTTGGTTCTAGGACATTTGATTTGAGCGCAATCCTCAAACTTAGGTCAAAAAAGCCATTTAAGCCTTTTCACAGTGAGATCTATGCGATATGGCCGAGAAATGTAATTTTGATGTTAACTCCCAAACCGCTGCGCAGAAGTCAACCAAACTTCACCCAATAGTGTATTGTATCACAATCTAGTAGTTACATTTAAAAATTTTGTTCTAGGACATTTTGTTTGAACGCAATCATCAAACTTAATTAAAAAAGTCATTTAAGCCTTTTCACAGTGAGATCTATGCGATATGGCCGAGAAATGTAATTTTGATGTTAACTCCCAAACCGCTGCGCAGAAGTCAACCAAACTTCACCCAATAGTGTATTGTATCACAATCTAGTAGTTACATTTGAAAATTTTGTTCTAGGACATTTTGTTTGAGCGCAATCCTCAAACTTAGGTCAAAAAAGCCATTTAAGCCTTTTCACAGTGAGATCTATGCGATATGGCCGAGAAATGTAATTTTGATGTTAACTCCCAAACCGCTGCGCAGAAGTCAACCAAACTTCACCCAATAGTGTATTGTATCACAATCTAGTAGTTACATTTGAAAATTTTGTTCTAGGACATTTTGTTTGAACGCAATCATCAAACTTAATTAAAAAAGTCATTTAAGCCTTTTCACAGTGAGATCTATGCGATATGGCCGAGAAATGTAATTTTGATGTTAACTCCCAAACCGCTGCGCAGAAGTCAACCAAACTTCACCCAATAGTGTATTGTATCACAATCTAGTAGTTACATTTGAAAATTTTGTTCTAGGAAATTTTGTTTGAGCGCAATCATCAAACTTAATTAAAAAAGTCATTTAAGCCTTTTCACAGTGAGATCTATGCGATATGGCCGAGAAATGTAATTTTGATGTTAACTCCCAAACCGCTGCGCAGAAGTCAACCAAACTTCACCCATTAGTGTATTGTATCACAATCTAGTAGTTACATGTGGAAATTTGGTTATAGGACATTTGATTTGAGCGCAATCCTCAAACTTAGGTCAAAAAAGCCATTTAAGCCTTTTCACAGTGAGATCTATGCGATATGGCCGAGAAATGTAATTTTGATGTTAACTCCCAAACCGCTGCGCAGAAGTCAACCAAACTTCACCCAATAGTGTATTGTATCACAATCTAGTAGTTACATTTGAAAATTTTGTTCTAGGAAATTTTGTTTGAGCGCAATCATCAAACTTAATTAAAAAAGTCATTTAAGCCTTTTCACAGTGAGATCTATGCGATATGGCCGAGAAATGTAATTTTGATGTTAACTCCCAAACCGCTGCGCAGAAGTCAACCAAACTTCACCCATTAGTGCATTTTATCACAATCTAGTAGTTACATGTGGAAATTTGGTTCTAGGACATTTGATTTGAGCGCAATCCTCAAACTTAGGTCAAAAAAGCCATTTAAGCCTTTTCACAGTGAGATCTATGCGATATGGCCGAGAAATGTAATTTTGATGTTAACTCCCAAACCGCTGCGCAGAAGTCAACCAAACTTCACCCAATAGTGTATTGTATCACATTCTAGTAGTTACATTTGAAAATTTTGTTCTAGGACATTTTGTATGAACGCAATCATCAAACTTAATTAAAAAAGTCATTTAAGCCTTTTCACAGTGAGATCTATGCGATATGGCCGAGAAATGTAATTTTGATGTTAACTCCCAAACCGCTGCGCAGAAGTCAACCAAACTTCACCCAATAGTGTATTGTATCACAATCTAGTAGTTACATTTGAAAATTTTGTTCTAGGAAATTTTGTTTGAGCGCAATCATCAAACTTAATTAAAAAAGTCATTTAAGCCTTTTCACAGTGAGATCTATGCGATATGGCCGAGAAATGTAATTTTGATGTTAACTCCCAAACCGCTGCGCAGAAGTCAACCAAACTTCACCCATTAGTGTATTTTATCACAATCTAGTAGTTACATGTGGAAATTTGGTTCTAGGACATTTGATTTGAGCGCAATCCTCAAACTTAGGTCAAAAAAGCCATTTAAGCCTTTTCACAGTGAGATCTATGCGATATGGCCGAGAAATGTAATTTTGATGTTAACTCCCAAACCGCTGCGCAGAAGTCAACCAAACTTCACCCAATAGTGTATTGTATCACAATCTAGTAGTTACATTTAAAAATTTTGTTCTAGGACATTTTGTTTGAACGCAATCATCAAACTTAATTAAAAAAGTCATTTAAGCCTTTTCACAGTGAGATCTATGCGATATGGCCGAGAAATGTAATTTTGATGTTAACTCCCAAACCGCTGCGCAGAAGTCAACCAAACTTCACCCATTAGTGTATTGTATCACAATCTAGTAGTTACGTGTGGAAATTTGGTTATAGGACATTTGATTTGAGCGCAATCCTCAAACTTAGGTCAAAAAAGCCATTTAAGCCTTTTCACAGTGAGATCTATGCGATATGGCCGAGAAATGTAATTTTGATGTTAACTCCCAAACCGCTGCGCAGAAGTCAACCAAACTTCACCCAATAGTGTATTGTATCACAATCTAGTAGTTACATTTGAAAATTTTGTTCTAGGAAATTTTGTTTGAGCGCAATCATCAAACTTAATTAAAAAAGTCATTTAAGCCTTTTCACAGTGAGATCTATGCGATATGGCCGAGAAATGTAATTTTGATGTTAACTCCCAAACCGCTGCGCAGAAGTCAACCAAACTTCACCCATTAGTGTATTTTATCACAATCTAGTAGTTACATGTGGAAATTTGGTTCTAGGACATTTGATTTGAGCGCAATCCTCAAACTTAGGTCAAAAAAGCCATTTAAGCCTTTTCACAGTGAGATCTATGCGATATGGCCGAGAAATGTAATTTTGATGTTAACTCCCAAACCGCTGCGCAGAAGTCAACCAAACTTCACCCAATAGTGTATTGTATCACAATCTAGTAGTTACATTTGAAAATTTTGTTCTAGGACATTTTGTTTGAACGCAATCATCAAACTTAATTAAAAAAGTCATTTAAGCCTTTTCACAGTGAGATCTATGCGATATGGCCGAGAAATGTAATTTTGATGTAACTCCCAAACCGCTGCGCAGAAGTCAACCAAACTTCACCCAATAGTGTATTGTATCACAATCTAGTAGTTACATTTGAAAATTTTGTTCTAGGAAATTTTGTTTGAGCGCAATCATCAAACTTAATTAAAAAAGTCATTTAAGCCTTTTCACAGTGAGATCTATGCGATATGGCCGAGAAATGTAATTTTGATGTTAACTCCCAAACCGCTGCGCAGAAGTCAACCAAACTTCACCCATTAGTGTATTTTATCACAATCTAGTAGTTACATGTGGAAATTTGGTTCTAGGACATTTGATTTGAGCGCAATCCTCAAACTTAGGTCAAAAAAGCCATTTAAGCCTTTTCACAGTGAGATCTATGCGATATGGCCGAGAAATGTAATTTTGATGTTAACTCCCAAACCGCTGCGCAGAAGTCAACCAAACTTCACCCAATAGTGTATTGTATCACAATCTAGTAGTTACATTTGAAAATTTTGTTCTAGGAAATTTTGTTTGAGCGCAATCATCAAACTTAATTAAAAAAGTCATTTAAGCCTTTTCACAGTGAGATCTATGCGATATGGCCGAGAAATGTAATTTTGATGTTAACTCCCAAACCGCTGCGCAGAAGTCAACCAAACTTCACCCATTAGTGTATTTTATCACAATCTAGTAGTTACATGTGGAAATTTGGTTCTAGGACATTTGATTTGAGCGCAATCCTCAAACTTAGGTCAAAAAAGCCATTTAAGCCTTTTCACAGTGAGATCTATGCGATATGGCCGAGAAATGTAATTTTGATGTTAACTCCCAAACCGCTGCGCAGAAGTCAACCAAACTTCACCCAATAGTGTATTGTATCACAATCTAGTAGTTACATTTAAAAATTTTGTTCTAGGACATTTTGTTTGAACGCAATCATCAAACTTAATTAAAAAAGTCATTTAAGCCTTTTCACAGTGAGATCTATGCGATATGGCCGAGAAATGTAATTTTGATGTTAACTCCCAAACCGCTGCGCAGAAGTCAACCAAACTTCACCCATTAGTGTATTGTATCACAATCTAGTAGTTACGTGTGGAAATTTGGTTATAGGACATTTGATTTGAGCGCAATCCTCAAACTTAGGTCAAAAAAGCCATTTAAGCCTTTTCACAGTGAGATCTATGCGATATGGCCGAGAAATGTAATTTTGATGTTAACTCCCAAACCGCTGCGCAGAAGTCAACCAAACTTCACCCAATAGTGTATTGTATCACAATCTAGTAGTTACATTTGAAAATTTTGTTCTAGGAAATTTTGTTTGAGCGCAATCATCAAACTTAATTAAAAAAGTCATTTAAGCCTTTTCACAGTGAGATCTATGCGATATGGCCGAGAAATGTAATTTTGATGTTAACTCCCAAACCGCTGCGCAGAAGTCAACCAAACTTCACCCATTAGTGTATTTTATCACAATCTAGTAGTTACATGTGGAAATTTGGTTCTAGGACATTTGATTTGAGCGCAATCCTCAAACTTAGGTCAAAAAAGCCATTTAAGCCTTTTCACAGTGAGATCTATGCGATATGGCCGAGAAATGTAATTTTGATGTTAACTCCCAAACCGCTGCGCAGAAGTCAACCAAACTTCACCCAATAGTGTATTGTATCACAATCTAGTAGTTACATTTGAAAATTTTGTTCTAGGACATTTTGTTTGAACGCAATCATCAAACTTAATTAAAAAAGTCATTTAAGCCTTTTCACAGTGAGATCTATGCGATATGGCCGAGAAATGTAATTTTGATGTAACTCCCAAACCGCTGCGCAGAAGTCAACCAAACTTCACCCAATAGTGTATTGTATCACAATCTAGTAGTTACATTTGAAAATTTTGTTCTAGGAAATTTTGTTTGAGCGCAATCATCAAACTTAATTAAAAAAGTCATTTAAGCCTTTTCACAGTGAGATCTATGCGATATGGCCGAGAAATGTAATTTTGATGTTAACTCCCAAACCGCTGCGCAGAAGTCAACCAAACTTCACCCATTAGTGTATTTTATCACAATCTAGTAGTTACATGTGGAAATTTGGTTCTAGGACATTTGATTTGAGCGCAATCCTCAAACTTAGGTCAAAAAAGCCATTTAAGCCTTTTCACAGTGAGATCTATGCGATATGGCCGAGAAATGTAATTTTGATGTTAACTCCCAAACCGCTGCGCAGAAGTCAACCAAACTTCACCCAATAGTGTATTGTATCACAATCTAGTAGTTACATTTAAAAATTTTGTTCTAGGACATTTTGTTTGAACGCAATCATCAAACTTAATTAAAAAAGTCATTTAAGCCTTTTCACAGTGAGATCTATGCGATATGGCCGAGAAATGTAATTTTGATGTTAACTCCCAAACCGCTGCGCAGAAGTCAACCAAACTTCACCCATTAGTGTATTGTATCACAATCTAGTAGTTACATGTGGAAATTTGGTTATAGGACATTTGATTTGAGCGCAATCCTCAAACTTAGGTCAAAAAAGCCATTTAAGCCTTTTCACAGTGAGATCTATGCGATATGGCCGAGAAATGTAATTTTGATGTTAACTCCCAAACCGCTGCGCAGAAGTCAACCAAACTTCACCCAATAGTGTATTGTATCACAATCTAGTAGTTACATTTGAAAATTTTGTTCTAGGAAATTTTGTTTGAGCGCAATCATCAAACTTAATTAAAAAAGTCATTTAAGCCTTTTCACAGTGAGATCTATGCGATATGGCCGAGAAATGTAATTTTGATGTTAACTCCCAAACCGCTGCGCAGTAGTCAACCAAACTTCACCCATTAGTGTATTTTATCACAATCTAGTAGTTACATGTGGAAATTTGGTTCTAGGACATTTGATTTGAGCGCAATCCTCAAACTTAGGTCAAAAAAGCCATTTAAGCCTTTTCACAGTGAGATCTATGCGATATGGCCGAGAAATGTAATTTTGATGTTAACTCCCAAACCGCTGCGCAGAAGTCAACCAAACTTCACCCAATAGTGTATTGTATCACATTCTAGTAGTTACATTTGAAAATTTTGTTCTAGGACATTTTGTTTGAACGCAATCATCAAACTTAATTAAAAAAGTCATTTAAGCCTTTTCACAGTGAGATCTATGCGATATGGCCGAGAAATGTAATTTTGATGTTAACTCCCAAACCGCTGCGCAGAAGTCAACCAAACTTCACCCAATAGTGTATTGTATCACAATCTAGTAGTTACATTTGAAAATTTTGTTCTAGGAAATTTTGTTTGAGCGCAATCATCAAACTTAATTAAAAAAGTCATTTAAGCCTTTTCACAGTGAGATCTATGCGATATGGCCGAGAAATGTAATTTTGATGTTAACTCCCAAACCGCTGCGCAGAAGTCAACCAAACTTCACCCATTAGTGTATTTTATCACAATCTAGTAGTTACATGTGGAAATTTGGTTCTAGGACATTTGATTTGAGCGCAATCCTCAAACTTAGGTCAAAAAAGCCATTTAAGCCTTTTCACAGTGAGATCTATGCGATATGGCCGAGAAATGTAATTTTGATGTTAACTCCCAAACCGCTGCGCAGAAGTCAACCAAACTTCACCCAATAGTGTATTGTATCACAATCTAGTAGTTACATTTAAAAATTTTGTTCTAGGACATTTTGTTTGAACGCAATCATCAAACTTAATTAAAAAAGTCATTTAAGCCTTTTCACAGTGAGATCTATGCGATATGGCCGAGAAATGTAATTTTGATGTTAACTCCCAAACCGCTGCGCAGAAGTCAACCAAACTTCACCCATTAGTGTATTGTATCACAATCTAGTAGTTACGTGTGGAAATTTGGTTATAGGACATTTGATTTGAGCGCAATCCTCAAACTTAGGTCAAAAAAGCCATTTAAGCCTTTTCACAGTGAGATCTATGCGATATGGCCGAGAAATGTAATTTTGATGTTAACTCCCAAACCGCTGCGCAGAAGTCAACCAAACTTCACCCAATAGTGTATTGTATCACAATCTAGTAGTTACATTTGAAAATTTTGTTCTAGGACATTTTGTTTGAACGCAATCATCAAACTTAATTAAAAAAGTCATTTAAGCCTTTTCACAGTGAGATGTATGCGATATGGCCGAGAAATGTAATTTTGATGTTAACTCCCAAACCGCTGCGCAGAAGTCAACCAAACTTCACCCAATAGTGTATTGTATCACAATCTAGTAGTTACATTTGAAAATTTTGTTCTAGGAAATTTTGTTTGAGCGCAATCATCAAACTTAATTAAAAAAGTCATTTAAGCCTTTTCACAGTGAGATCTATGCGATATGGCCGAGAAATGTAATTTTGATGTTAACTCCCAAACCGCTGCGCAGAAGTCAACCAAACTTCACCCATTAGTGTATTTTATCACAATCTAGTAGTTACATGTGGAAATTTGGTTCTAGGACATTTGATTTGAGCGCAATCCTCAAACTTAGGTCAAAAAAGCCATTTAAGCCTTTTCACAGTGAGATCTATGCGATATGGCCGAGAAATGTAATTTTGATGTTAACTCCCAAACCGCTGCGCAGAAGTCAACCAAACTTCACCCAATAGTGTATTGTATCACAATCTAGTAGTTACATTTGAAAATTTTGTTCTAGGAAATTTTGTTTGAGCGCAATCATCAAACTTAATTAAAAAAGTCATTTAAGCCTTTTCACAGTGAAATCTATGCGATATGGCCGAGAAATGTAATTTTGATGTTAACTCCCAAACCGCTGCGCAGAAGTCAACCAAACTTCACCCATTAGTGTATTTTATCACAATCTAGTAGTTACATGTGGAAATTTGGTTCTAGGACATTTGATTTGAGCGCAATCCTCAAACTTAGGTCAAAAAAGCCATTTAAGCCTTTTCACAGTGAGATCTATGCGATATGGCCGAGAAATGTAATTTTGATGTTAACTCCCAAACCGCTGCGCAGAAGTCAACCAAACTTCACCCAATAGTGTATTGTATCACATTCTAGTAGTTACATTTGAAAATTTTGTTCTAGGACATTTTGTATGAACGCAATCATCAAACTTAATTAAAAATGTCATTTAAGCCTTTTCACAGTGAGATCTATGCGATATGGCCGAGAAATGTAATTTTGATGTTAACTCCCAAACCGCTGCGCAGAAGTCAACCAAACTTCACCCAATAGTGTATTGTATCACAATCTAGTAGTTACATTTGAAAATTTTGTTCTAGGAAATTTTGTTTGAGCGCAATCATCAAACTTAATTAAAAAAAGTCATTTAAGCCTTTTCACAGTGAGATCTATGCGATATGGCCGAGAAATGTAATTTTGATGTTAACTCCCAAACCGCTGCGCAGAAGTCAACCAAACTTCACCCATTAGTGTATTTTATCACAATCTAGTAGTTACATGTGGAAATTTGGTTCTAGGACATTTGATTTGAGCGCAATCCTCAAACTTAGGTCAAAAAAGCCATTTAAGCCTTTTCACAGTGAGATCTATGCGATATGGCCGAGAAATGTAATTTTGATGTTAACTCCCAAACCGCTGCGCAGAAGTCAACCAAACTTCACCCAATAGTGTATTGTATCACAATCTAGTAGTTACATTTAAAAATTTTGTTCTAGGACATTTTGTTTGAACGCAATCATCAAACTTAATTAAAAAAGTCATTTAAGCCTTTTCACAGTGAGATCTATGCGATATGGCCGAGAAATGTAATTTTGATGTTAACTCCCAAACCGCTGCGCAGAAGTCAACCAAACTTCACCCATTAGTGTATTGTATCACAATCTAGTAGTTACGTGTGGAAATTTGGTTCTAGGACATTTGATTTGAGCGCAATCCTCAAACTTAGGTCAAAAAAGCCATTTAAGCCTTTTCACAGTGAGATCTATGCGATATGGCCGAGAAATGTAATTTTGATGTTAACTCCCAAACCGCTGCGCAGAAGTCAACCAAACTTCACCCAATAGTGTATTGTATCACAATCTAGTAGTTACATTTGAAAATTTTGTTCTAGGAAATTTTGTTTGAGCGCAATCATCAAACTTAATTAAAAAAGTCATTTAAGCCTTTTCACAGTGAGATCTATGCGATATGGCCGAGAAATGTAATTTTGATGTTAACTCCCAAACCGCTGCGCAGAAGTCAACCAAACTTCACCCATTAGTGTATTTTATCACAATCTAGTAGTTACATGTGGAAATTTGGTTCTAGGACATTTGATTTGAGCGCAATCCTCAAACTTAGGTCAAAAAAGCCATTTAAGCCTTTTCACAGTGAGATCTATGCGATATGGCCGAGAAATGTAATTTTGATGTTAACTCCCAAACCGCTGCGCAGAAGTCAACCAAACTTCACCCAATAGTGTATTGTATCACAATCTAGTAGTTACATTTAAAAATTTTGTTCTAGGACATTTTGTTTGAACGCAATCATCAAACTTAATTAAAAAAGTCATTTAAGCCTTTTCACAGTGAGATCTATGCGATATGGCCGAGAAATGTAATTTTGATGTTAACTCCCAAACCGCTGCGCAGAAGTCAACCAAACTTCACCCATTAGTGTATTGTATCACAATCTAGTAGTTACGTGTGGAAATTTGGTTATAGGACATTTGATTTGAGCGCAATCCTCAAACTTAGGTCAAAAAAGCCATTTAAGCCTTTTCACAGTGAGATCTATGCGATATGGCCGAGAAATGTAATTTTGATGTTAACTCCCAAACCGCTGCGCAGAAGTCAACCAAACTTCACCCAATAGTGTATTGTATCACAATCTAGTAGTTACATTTGAAAATTTTGTTCTAGGAAATTTTGTTTGAGCGCAATCATCAAACTTAATTAAAAAAGTCATTTAAGCCTTTTCACAGTGAGATCTATGCGATATGGCCGAGAAATGTAATTTTGATGTTAACTCCCAAACCGCTGCGCAGAAGTCAACCAAACTTCACCCATTAGTGTATTTTATCACAATCTAGTAGTTACATGTGGAAATTTGGTTCTAGGACATTTGATTTGAGCGCAATCCTCAAACTTAGGTCAAAAAAGCCATTTAAGCCTTTTCACAGTGAGATCTATGCGATATGGCCGAGAAATGTAATTTTGATGTTAACTCCCAAACCGCTGCGCAGAAGTCAACCAAACTTCACCCAATAGTGTATTGTATCACAATCTAGTAGTTACATTTGAAAATTTTGTTCTAGGACATTTTGTTTGAACGCAATCATCAAACTTAATTAAAAAAGTCATTTAAGCCTTTTCACAGTGAGATCTATGCGATATGGCCGAGAAATGTAATTTTGATGTAACTCCCAAACCGCTGCGCAGAAGTCAACCAAACTTCACCCAATAGTGTATTGTATCACAATCTAGTAGTTACATTTGAAAATTTTGTTCTAGGAAATTTTGTTTGAGCGCAATCATCAAACTTAATTAAAAAAGTCATTTAAGCCTTTTCACAGTGAGATCTATGCGATATGGCCGAGAAATGTAATTTTGATGTTAACTCCCAAACCGCTGCGCAGAAGTCAACCAAACTTCACCCATTAGTGTATTTTATCACAATCTAGTAGTTACATGTGGAAATTTGGTTCTAGGACATTTGATTTGAGCGCAATCCTCAAACTTAGGTCAAAAAAGCCATTTAAGCCTTTTCACAGTGAGATCTATGCGATATGGCCGAGAAATGTAATTTTGATGTTAACTCCCAAACCGCTGCGCAGAAGTCAACCAAACTTCACCCAATAGTGTATTGTATCACAATCTAGTAGTTACATTTAAAAATTTTGTTCTAGGACATTTTGTTTGAACGCAATCATCAAACTTAATTAAAAAAGTCATTTAAGCCTTTTCACAGTGAGATCTATGCGATATGGCCGAGAAATGTAATTTTGATGTTAACTCCCAAACCGCTGCGCAGAAGTCAACCAAACTTCACCCAATAGTGTATTGTATCACAATCTAGTAGTTACATTTGAAAATTTTGTTCTAGGACATTTTGTTTGAACGCAATCATCAAACTTAATTAAAAAAGTCATTTAAGCCTTTTCACAGTGAGATCTATGCGATATGGCCGAGAAATGTAATTTTGATGTAACTCCCAAACCGCTGCGCAGAAGTCAACCAAACTTCACCCAATAGTGTATTGTATCACAATCTAGTAGTTACATTTGAAAATTTTGTTCTAGGAAATTTTGTTTGAGCGCAATCATCAAACTTAATTAAAAAAGTCATTTAAGCCTTTTCACAGTGAGATCTATGCGATATGGCCGAGAAATGTAATTTTGATGTTAACTCCCAAACCGCTGCGCAGAAGTCAACCAAACTTCACCCATTAGTGTATTTTATCACAATCTAGTAGTTACATGTGGAAATTTGGTTCTAGGACATTTGATTTGAGCGCAATCCTCAAACTTAGGTCAAAAAAGCCATTTAAGCCTTTTCACAGTGAGATCTATGCGATATGGCCGAGAAATGTAATTTTGATGTTAACTCCCAAACCGCTGCGCAGAAGTCAACCAAACTTCACCCAATAGTGTATTGTATCACAATCTAGTAGTTACATTTGAAAATTTTGTTCTAGGAAATTTTGTTTGAGCGCAATCATCAAACTTAATTAAAAAAGTCATTTAAGCCTTTTCACAGTGAGATCTATGCGATATGGCCGAGAAATGTAATTTTGATGTTAACTCCCAAACCGCTGCGCAGAAGTCAACCAAACTTCACCCATTAGTGTATTTTATCACAATCTAGTAGTTACATGTGGAAATTTGGTTCTAGGACATTTGATTTGAGCGCAATCCTCAAACTTAGGTCAAAAAAGCCATTTAAGCCTTTTCACAGTGAGATCTATGCGATATGGCCGAGAAATGTAATTTTGATGTTAACTCCCAAACCGCTGCGCAGAAGTCAACCAAACTTCACCCAATAGTGTATTGTATCACAATCTAGTAGTTACATTTAAAAATTTTGTTCTAGGACATTTTGTTTGAACGCAATCATCAAACTTAATTAAAAAAGTCATTTAAGCCTTTTCACAGTGAGATCTATGCGATATGGCCGAGAAATGTAATTTTGATGTTAACTCCCAAACCGCTGCGCAGAAGTCAACCAAACTTCACCCATTAGTGTATTGTATCACAATCTAGTAGTTACGTGTGGAAATTTGGTTATAGGACATTTGATTTGAGCGCAATCCTCAAACTTAGGTCAAAAAAGCCATTTAAGCCTTTTCACAGTGAGATCTATGCGATATGGCCGAGAAATGTAATTTTGATGTTAACTCCCAAACCGCTGCGCAGAAGTCAACCAAACTTCACCCAATAGTGTATTGTATCACAATCTAGTAGTTACATTTGAAAATTTTGTTCTAGGAAATTTTGTTTGAGCGCAATCATCAAACTTAATTAAAAAAGTCATTTAAGCCTTTTCACAGTGAGATCTATGCGATATGGCCGAGAAATGTAATTTTGATGTTAACTCCCAAACCGCTGCGCAGAAGTCAACCAAACTTCACCCATTAGTGTATTTTATCACAATCTAGTAGTTACATGTGGAAATTTGGTTCTAGGACATTTGATTTGAGCGCAATCCTCAAACTTAGGTCAAAAAAGCCATTTAAGCCTTTTCACAGTGAGATCTATGCGATATGGCCGAGAAATGTAATTTTGATGTTAACTCCCAAACCGCTGCGCAGAAGTCAACCAAACTTCACCCAATAGTGTATTGTATCACAATCTAGTAGTTACATTTGAAAATTTTGTTCTAGGACATTTTGTTTGAACGCAATCATCAAACTTAATTAAAAAAGTCATTTAAGCCTTTTCACAGTGAGATCTATGCGATATGGCCGAGAAATGTAATTTTGATGTAACTCCCAAACCGCTGCGCAGAAGTCAACCAAACTTCACCCAATAGTGTATTGTATCACAATCTAGTAGTTACATTTGAAAATTTTGTTCTAGGAAATTTTGTTTGAGCGCAATCATCAAACTTAATTAAAAAAGTCATTTAAGCCTTTTCACAGTGAGATCTATGCGATATGGCCGAGAAATGTAATTTTGATGTTAACTCCCAAACCGCTGCGCAGAAGTCAACCAAACTTCACCCATTAGTGTATTTTATCACAATCTAGTAGTTACATGTGGAAATTTGGTTCTAGGACATTTGATTTGAGCGCAATCCTCAAACTTAGGTCAAAAAAGCCATTTAAGCCTTTTCACAGTGAGATCTATGCGATATGGCCGAGAAATGTAATTTTGATGTTAACTCCCAAACCGCTGCGCAGAAGTCAACCAAACTTCACCCAATAGTGTATTGTATCACAATCTAGTAGTTACATTTGAAAATTTTGTTCTAGGAAATTTTGTTTGAGCGCAATCATCAAACTTAATTAAAAAAGTCATTTAAGCCTTTTCACAGTGAGATCTATGCGATATGGCCGAGAAATGTAATTTTGATGTTAACTCCCAAACCGCTGCGCAGAAGTCAACCAAACTTCACCCATTAGTGTATTTTATCACAATCTAGTAGTTACATGTGGAAATTTGGTTCTAGGACATTTGATTTGAGCGCAATCCTCAAACTTAGGTCAAAAAAGCCATTTAAGCCTTTTCACAGTGAGATCTATGCGATATGGCCGAGAAATGTAATTTTGATGTTAACTCCCAAACCGCTGCGCAGAAGTCAACCAAACTTCACCCAATAGTGTATTGTATCACAATCTAGTAGTTACATTTAAAAATTTTGTTCTAGGACATTTTGTTTGAACGCAATCATCAAACTTAATTAAAAAAGTCATTTAAGCCTTTTCACAGTGAGATCTATGCGATATGGCCGAGAAATGTAATTTTGATGTTAACTCCCAAACCGCTGCGCAGAAGTCAACCAAACTTCACCCATTAGTGTATTGTATCACAATCTAGTAGTTACGTGTGGAAATTTGGTTATAGGACATTTGATTTGAGCGCAATCCTCAAACTTAGGTCAAAAAAGCCATTTAAGCCTTTTCACAGTGAGATCTATGCGATATGGCCGAGAAATGTAATTTTGATGTTAACTCCCAAACCGCTGCGCAGAAGTCAACCAAACTTCACCCAATAGTGTATTGTATCACAATCTAGTAGTTACATTTGAAAATTTTGTTCTAGGAAATTTTGTTTGAGCGCAATCATCAAACTTAATTAAAAAAGTCATTTAAGCCTTTTCACAGTGAGATCTATGCGATATGGCCGAGAAATGTAATTTTGATGTTAACTCCCAAACCGCTGCGCAGAAGTCAACCAAACTTCACCCATTAGTGTATTTTATCACAATCTAGTAGTTACATGTGGAAATTTGGTTCTAGGACATTTGATTTGAGCGCAATCCTCAAACTTAGGTCAAAAAAGCCATTTAAGCCTTTTCACAGTGAGATCTATGCGATATGGCCGAGAAATGTAATTTTGATGTTAACTCCCAAACCGCTGCGCAGAAGTCAACCAAACTTCACCCAATAGTGTATTGTATCACAATCTAGTAGTTACATTTGAAAATTTTGTTCTAGGACATTTTGTTTGAACGCAATCATCAAACTTAATTAAAAAAGTCATTTAAGCCTTTTCACAGTGAGATCTATGCGATATGGCCGAGAAATGTAATTTTGATGTAACTCCCAAACCGCTGCGCAGAAGTCAACCAAACTTCACCCAATAGTGTATTGTATCACAATCTAGTAGTTACATTTGAAAATTTTGTTCTAGGAAATTTTGTTTGAGCGCAATCATCAAACTTAATTAAAAAAGTCATTTAAGCCTTTTCACAGTGAGATCTATGCGATATGGCCGAGAAATGTAATTTTGATGTTAACTCCCAAACCGCTGCGCAGAAGTCAACCAAACTTCACCCATTAGTGTATTTTATCACAATCTAGTAGTTACATGTGGAAATTTGGTTCTAGGACATTTGATTTGAGCGCAATCCTCAAACTTAGGTCAAAAAAGCCATTTAAGCCTTTTCACAGTGAGATCTATGCGATATGGCCGAGAAATGTAATTTTGATGTTAACTCCCAAACCGCTGCGCAGAAGTCAACCAAACTTCACCCAATAGTGTATTGTATCACAATCTAGTAGTTACATTTAAAAATTTTGTTCTAGGACATTTTGTTTGAACGCAATCATCAAACTTAATTAAAAAAGTCATTTAAGCCTTTTCACAGTGAGATCTATGCGATATGGCCGAGAAATGTAATTTTGATGTTAACTCCCAAACCGCTGCGCAGAAGTCAACCAAACTTCACCCATTAGTGTATTGTATCACAATCTAGTAGTTACATGTGGAAATTTGGTTATAGGACATTTGATTTGAGCGCAATCCTCAAACTTAGGTCAAAAAAGCCATTTAAGCCTTTTCACAGTGAGATCTATGCGATATGGCCGAGAAATGTAATTTTGATGTTAACTCCCAAACCGCTGCGCAGAAGTCAACCAAACTTCACCCAATAGTGTATTGTATCACAATCTAGTAGTTACATTTGAAAATTTTGTTCTAGGAAATTTTGTTTGAGCGCAATCATCAAACTTAATTAAAAAAGTCATTTAAGCCTTTTCACAGTGAGATCTATGCGATATGGCCGAGAAATGTAATTTTGATGTTAACTCCCAAACCGCTGCGCAGTAGTCAACCAAACTTCACCCATTAGTGTATTTTATCACAATCTAGTAGTTACATGTGGAAATTTGGTTCTAGGACATTTGATTTGAGCGCAATCCTCAAACTTAGGTCAAAAAAGCCATTTAAGCCTTTTCACAGTGAGATCTATGCGATATGGCCGAGAAATGTAATTTTGATGTTAACTCCCAAACCGCTGCGCAGAAGTCAACCAAACTTCACCCAATAGTGTATTGTATCACATTCTAGTAGTTACATTTGAAAATTTTGTTCTAGGACATTTTGTTTGAACGCAATCATCAAACTTAATTAAAAAAGTCATTTAAGCCTTTTCACAGTGAGATCTATGCGATATGGCCGAGAAATGTAATTTTGATGTTAACTCCCAAACCGCTGCGCAGAAGTCAACCAAACTTCACCCAATAGTGTATTGTATCACAATCTAGTAGTTACATTTGAAAATTTTGTTCTAGGAAATTTTGTTTGAGCGCAATCATCAAACTTAATTAAAAAAGTCATTTAAGCCTTTTCACAGTGAGATCTATGCGATATGGCCGAGAAATGTAATTTTGATGTTAACTCCCAAACCGCTGCGCAGAAGTCAACCAAACTTCACCCATTAGTGTATTTTATCACAATCTAGTAGTTACATGTGGAAATTTGGTTCTAGGACATTTGATTTGAGCGCAATCCTCAAACTTAGGTAAAAAAAGCCATTTAAGCCTTTTCACAGTGAGATCTATGCGATATGGCCGAGAAATGTAATTTTGATGTTAACTCCCAAACCGCTGCGCAGAAGTCAACCAAACTTCACCCAATAGTGTATTGTATCACAATCTAGTAGTTACATTTAAAAATTTTGTTCTAGGACATTTTGTTTGAACGCAATCATCAAACTTAATTAAAAAAGTCATTTAAGCCTTTTCACAGTGAGATCTATGCGATATGGCCGAGAAATGTAATTTTGATGTTAACTCCCAAACCGCTGCGCAGAAGTCAACCAAACTTCACCCATTAGTGTATTGTATCACAATCTAGTAGTTACGTGTGGAAATTTGGTTATAGGACATTTGATTTGAGCGCAATCCTCAAACTTAGGTCAAAAAAGCCATTTAAGCCTTTTCACAGTGAGATCTATGCGATATGGCCGAGAAATGTAATTTTGATGTTAACTCCCAAACCGCTGCGCAGAAGTCAACCAAACTTCACCCAATAGTGTATTGTATCACAATCTAGTAGTTACATTTGAAAATTTTGTTCTAGGACATTTTGTTTGAACGCAATCATCAAACTTAATTAAAAAAGTCATTTAAGCCTTTTCACAGTGAGATGTATGCGATATGGCCGAGAAATGTAATTTTGATGTTAACTCCCAAACCGCTGCGCAGAAGTCAACCAAACTTCACCCAATAGTGTATTGTATCACAATCTAGTAGTTACATTTGAAAATTTTGTTCTAGGAAATTTTGTTTGAGCGCAATCATCAAACTTAATTAAAAAAGTCATTTAAGCCTTTTCACAGTGAGATCTATGCGATATGGCCGAGAAATGTAATTTTGATGTTAACTCCCAAACCGCTGCGCAGAAGTCAACCAAACTTCACCCATTAGTGTATTTTATCACAATCTAGTAGTTACATGTGGAAATTTGGTTCTAGGACATTTGATTTGAGCGCAATCCTCAAACTTAGGTCAAAAAAGCCATTTAAGCCTTTTCACAGTGAGATCTATGCGATATGGCCGAGAAATGTAATTTTGATGTTAACTCCCAAACCGCTGCGCAGAAGTCAACCAAACTTCACCCAATAGTGTATTGTATCACAATCTAGTAGTTACATTTGAAAATTTTGTTCTAGGAAATTTTGTTTGAGCGCAATCATCAAACTTAATTAAAAAAGTCATTTAAGCCTTTTCACAGTGAAATCTATGCGATATGGCCGAGAAATGTAATTTTGATGTTAACTCCCAAACCGCTGCGCAGAAGTCAACCAAACTTCACCCATTAGTGTATTTTATCACAATCTAGTAGTTACATGTGGAAATTTGGTTCTAGGACATTTGATTTGAGCGCAATCCTCAAACTTAGGTCAAAAAAGCCATTTAAGCCTTTTCACAGTGAGATCTATGCGATATGGCCGAGAAATGTAATTTTGATGTTAACTCCCAAACCGCTGCGCAGAAGTCAACCAAACTTCACCCAATAGTGTATTGTATCACATTCTAGTAGTTACATTTGAAAATTTTGTTCTAGGACATTTTGTATGAACGCAATCATCAAACTTAATTAAAAATGTCATTTAAGCCTTTTCACAGTGAGATCTATGCGATATGGCCGAGAAATGTAATTTTGATGTTAACTCCCAAACCGCTGCGCAGAAGTCAACCAAACTTCACCCAATAGTGTATTGTATCACAATCTAGTAGTTACATTTGAAAATTTTGTTCTAGGAAATTTTGTTTGAGCGCAATCATCAAACTTAATTAAAAAAAGTCATTTAAGCCTTTTCACAGTGAGATCTATGCGATATGGCCGAGAAATGTAATTTTGATGTTAACTCCCAAACCGCTGCGCAGAAGTCAACCAAACTTCACCCATTAGTGTATTTTATCACAATCTAGTAGTTACATGTGGAAATTTGGTTCTAGGACATTTGATTTGAGCGCAATCCTCAAACTTAGGTCAAAAAAGCCATTTAAGCCTTTTCACAGTGAGATCTATGCGATATGGCCGAGAAATGTAATTTTGATGTTAACTCCCAAACCGCTGCGCAGAAGTCAACCAAACTTCACCCAATAGTGTATTGTATCACAATCTAGTAGTTACATTTAAAAATTTTGTTCTAGGACATTTTGTTTGAACGCAATCATCAAACTTAATTAAAAAAGTCATTTAAGCCTTTTCACAGTGAGATCTATGCGATATGGCCGAGAAATGTAATTTTGATGTTAACTCCCAAACCGCTGCGCAGAAGTCAACCAAACTTCACCCATTAGTGTATTGTATCACAATCTAGTAGTTACGTGTGGAAATTTGGTTCTAGGACATTTGATTTGAGCGCAATCCTCAAACTTAGGTCAAAAAAGCCATTTAAGCCTTTTCACAGTGAGATCTATGCGATATGGCCGAGAAATGTAATTTTGATGTTAACTCCCAAACCGCTGCGCAGAAGTCAACCAAACTTCACCCAATAGTGTATTGTATCACAATCTAGTAGTTACATTTGAAAATTTTGTTCTAGGAAATTTTGTTTGAGCGCAATCATCAAACTTAATTAAAAAAGTCATTTAAGCCTTTTCACAGTGAGATCTATGCGATATGGCCGAGAAATGTAATTTTGATGTTAACTCCCAAACCGCTGCGCAGAAGTCAACCAAACTTCACCCATTAGTGTATTTTATCACAATCTAGTAGTTACATGTAGAAATTTGGTTCTAGGACATTTGATTTGAGCGCAATCCTCAAACTTAGGTCAAAAAAGCCATTTAAGCCTTTTCACAGTGAGATCTATGCGATATGGCCGAGAAATGTAATTTTGATGTTAACTCCCAAACCGCTGCGCAGAAGTCAACCAAACTTCACCCAATAGTGTATTGTATCACAATCTAGTAGTTACATTTAAAAATTTTGTTCTAGGACATTTTGTTTGAACGCAATCATCAAACTTAATTAAAAAAGTCATTTAAGCCTTTTCACAGTGAGATCTATGCGATATGGCCGAGAAATGTAATTTTGATGTTAACTCCCAAACCGCTGCGCAGAAGTCAACCAAACTTCACCCATTAGTGTATTGTATCACAATCTAGTAGTTACGTGTGGAAATTTGGTTATAGGACATTTGATTTGAGCGCAATCCTCAAACTTAGGTCAAAAAAGCCATTTAAGCCTTTTCACAGTGAGATCTATGCGATATGGCCGAGAAATGTAATTTTGATGTTAACTCCCAAACCGCTGCGCAGAAGTCAACCAAACTTCACCCAATAGTGTATTGTATCACAATCTAGTAGTTACATTTGAAAATTTTGTTCTAGGAAATTTTGTTTGAGCGCAATCATCAAACTTAATTAAAAAAGTCATTTAAGCCTTTTCACAGTGAGATCTATGCGATATGGCCGAGAAATGTAATTTTGATGTTAACTCCCAAACCGCTGCGCAGAAGTCAACCAAACTTCACCCATTAGTGTATTTTATCACAATCTAGTAGTTACATGTGGAAATTTGGTTCTAGGACATTTGATTTGAGCGCAATCCTCAAACTTAGGTCAAAAAAGCCATTTAAGCCTTTTCACAGTGAGATCTATGCGATATGGCCGAGAAATGTAATTTTGATGTTAACTCCCAAACCGCTGCGCAGAAGTCAACCAAACTTCACCCAATAGTGTATTGTATCACAATCTAGTAGTTACATTTGAAAATTTTGTTCTAGGACATTTTGTTTGAACGCAATCATCAAACTTAATTAAAAAAGTCATTTAAGCCTTTTCACAGTGAGATCTATGCGATATGGCCGAGAAATGTAATTTTGATGTAACTCCCAAACCGCTGCGCAGAAGTCAACCAAACTTCACCCAATAGTGTATTGTATCACAATCTAGTAGTTACATTTGAAAATTTTGTTCTAGGAAATTTTGTTTGAGCGCAATCATCAAACTTAATTAAAAAAGTCATTTAAGCCTTTTCACAGTGAGATCTATGCGATATGGCCGAGAAATGTAATTTTGATGTTAACTCCCAAACCGCTGCGCAGAAGTCAACCAAACTTCACCCATTAGTGTATTTTATCACAATCTAGTAGTTACATGTGGAAATTTGGTTCTAGGACATTTGATTTGAGCGCAATCCTCAAACTTAGGTCAAAAAAGCCATTTAAGCCTTTTCACAGTGAGATCTATGCGATATGGCCGAGAAATGTAATTTTGATGTTAACTCCCAAACCGCTGCGCAGAAGTCAACCAAACTTCACCCAATAGTGTATTGTATCACAATCTAGTAGTTACATTTAAAAATTTTGTTCTAGGACATTTTGTTTGAACGCAATCATCAAACTTAATTAAAAAAGTCATTTAAGCCTTTTCACAGTGAGATCTATGCGATATGGCCGAGAAATGTAATTTTGATGTTAACTCCCAAACCGCTGCGCAGAAGTCAACCAAACTTCACCCATTAGTGTATTGTATCACAATCTAGTAGTTACATGTGGAAATTTGGTTATAAGACATTTGATTTGAGCGCAATCCTCAAACTTAGGTCAAAAAAGCCATTTAAGCCTTTTCACAGTGAGATCTATGCGATATGGCCGAGAAATGTAATTTTGATGTTAACTCCCAAACCGCTGCGCAGAAGTCAACCAAACTTCACCCAATAGTGTATTGTATCACAATCTAGTAGTTACATTTGAAAATTTTGTTCTAGGAAATTTTGTTTGAGCGCAATCATCAAACTTAATTAAAAAAGTCATTTAAGCCTTTTCACAGTGAGATCTATGCGATATGGCCGAGAAATGTAATTTTGATGTTAACTCCCAAACCGCTGCGCAGAAGTCAACCAAACTTCACCCATTAGTGTATTTTATCACAATCTAGTAGTTACATGTGGAAATTTGGTTCTAGGACATTTGATTTGAGCGCAATCCTCAAACTTAGGTCAAAAAAGCCATTTAAGCCTTTTCACAGTGAGATCTATGCGATATGGCCGAGAAATGTAATTTTGATGTTAACTCCCAAACCGCTGCGCAGAAGTCAACCAAACTTCACCCAATAGTGTATTGTATCACATTCTAGTAGTTACATTTGAAAATTTTGTTCTAGGACATTTTGTATGAACGCAATCATCAAACTTAATTAAAAAAGTCATTTAAGCCTTTTCACAGTGAGATCTATGCGATATGGCCGAGAAATGTAATTTTGATGTTAACTCCCAAACCGCTGCGCAGAAGTCAACCAAACTTCACCCAATAGTGTATTGTATCACAATCTAGTAGTTACATTTAAAAATTTTGTTCTAGGAAATTTTGTTTGAGCGCAATCATCAAACTTAATTAAAAAAGTCATTTAAGCCTTTTCACAGTGAGATCTATGCGATATGGCCGAGAAATGTAATTTTGATGTTAACTCCCAAACCGCTGCGCAGAAGTCAACCAAACTTCACCCATTAGTGTATTTCATCACAATCTAGTAGTTACATGTGGAAATTTGGTTCTAGGACATTTGATTTGAGCGCAATCCTCAAACTTAGGTCAAAAAAGCCATTTAAGCCTTTTCACAGTGAGATCTATGCGATATGGCCGAGAAATGTAATTTTGATGTTAACTCCCAAACCGCTGCGCAGAAGTCAACCAAACTTCACCCAATAGTGTATTGTATCACAATCTAGTAGTTACATTTAAAAATTTTGTTCTAGGACATTTTGTTTGAACGCAATCATCAAACTTAATTAAAAAAGTCATTTAAGCCTTTTCACAGTGAGATCTATGCGATATGGCCGAGAAATGTAATTTTGATGTTAACTCCCAAACCGCTGCGCAGAAGTCAACCAAACTTCACCCATTAGTGTATTGTATCACAATCTAGTAGTTACGTGTGGAAATTTGGTTATAGGACATTTGATTTGAGCGCAATCCTCAAACTTAGGTCAAAAAAGCCATTTAAGCCTTTTCACAGTGAGATCTATGCGATATGGCCGAGAAATGTAATTTTGATGTTAACTCCCAAACCGCTGCGCAGAAGTCAACCAAACTTCACCCAATAGTGTATTGTATCACAATCTAGTAGTTACATTTGAAAATTTTGTTCTAGGAAATTTTGTTTGAGCGCAATCATCAAACTTAATTAAAAAAGTCATTTAAGCCTTTTCACAGTGAGATCTATGCGATATGGCCGAGAAATGTAATTTTGATGTTAACTCCCAAACCGCTGCGCAGAAGTCAACCAAACTTCACCCATTAGTGTATTTTATCACAATCTAGTAGTTACATGTGGAAATTTGGTTCTAGGACATTTGATTTGAGCGCAATCCTCAAACTTAGGTCAAAAAAGCCATTTAAGCCTTTTCACAGTGAGATCTATGCGATATGGCCGAGAAATGTAATTTTGATGTTAACTCCCAAACCGCTGCGCAGAAGTCAACCAAACTTCACCCAATAGTGTATTGTATCACAATCTAGTAGTTACATTTGAAAATTTTGTTCTAGGACATTTTGTTTGAACGCAATCATCAAACTTAATTAAAAAAGTCATTTAAGCCTTTTCACAGTGAGATCTATGCGATATGGCCGAGAAATGTAATTTTGATGTAACTCCCAAACCGCTGCGCAGAAGTCAACCAAACTTCACCCAATAGTGTATTGTATCACAATCTAGTAGTTACATTTGAAAATTTTGTTCTAGGAAATTTTGTTTGAGCGCAATCATCAAACTTAATTAAAAAAGTCATTTAAGCCTTTTCACAGTGAGATCTATGCGATATGGCCGAGAAATGTAATTTTGATGTTAACTCCCAAACCGCTGCGCAGAAGTCAACCAAACTTCACCCATTAGTGTATTTTATCACAATCTAGTAGTTACATGTGGAAATTTGGTTCTAGGACATTTGATTTGAGCGCAATCCTCAAACTTAGGTCAAAAAAGCCATTTAAGCCTTTTCACAGTGAGATCTATGCGATATGGCCGAGAAATGTAATTTTGATGTTAACTCCCAAACCGCTGCGCAGAAGTCAACCAAACTTCACCCAATAGTGTATTGTATCACAATCTAGTAGTTACATTTAAAAATTTTGTTCTAGGACATTTTGTTTGAACGCAATCATCAAACTTAATTAAAAAAGTCATTTAAGCCTTTTCACAGTGAGATCTATGCGATATGGCCGAGAAATGTAATTTTGATGTTAACTCCCAAACCGCTGCGCAGAAGTCAACCAAACTTCACCCATTAGTGTATTGTATCACAATCTAGTAGTTACATGTGGAAATTTGGTTATAGGACATTTGATTTGAGCGCAATCCTCAAACTTAGGTCAAAAAAGCCATTTAAGCCTTTTCACAGTGAGATCTATGCGATATGGCCGAGAAATGTAATTTTGATGTTAACTCCCAAACCGCTGCGCAGAAGTCAACCAAACTTCACCCAATAGTGTATTGTATCACAATCTAGTAGTTACATTTGAAAATTTTGTTCTAGGAAATTTTGTTTGAGCGCAATCATCAAACTTAATTAAAAAAGTCATTTAAGCCTTTTCACAGTGAGATCTATGCGATATGGCCGAGAAATGTAATTTTGATGTTAACTCCCAAACCGCTGCGCAGTAGTCAACCAAACTTCACCCATTAGTGTATTTTATCACAATCTAGTAGTTACATGTGGAAATTTGGTTATAGGACATTTGATTTGAGCGCAATCCTCAAACTTAGGTCAAAAAAGCCATTTAAGCCTTTTCACAGTGAGATCTATGCGATATGGCCGAGAAATGTAATTTTGATGTTAACTCCCAAACCGCTGCGCAGAAGTCAACCAAACTTCACCCAATAGTGTATTGTATCACAATCTAGTAGTTACATTTGAAAATTTTGTTCTAGGACATTTTGTTTGAACGCAATCATCAAACTTAATTAAAAAAGTCATTTAAGCCTTTTCACAGTGAGATCTATGCGATATGGCCGAGAAATGTAATTTTGATGTTAACTCCCAAACCGCTGCGCAGAAGTCAACCAAACTTCACCCATTAGTGTATTTTATCACAATCTAGTAGTTACATGTGGAAATTTGGTTCTAGGACATTTGATTTGAGCGCAATCCTCAAACTTAGGTCAAAAAAGCCATTTAAGCCTTTTCACAGTGAGATCTATGCGATATGGCCGAGAAATGTAATTTTGATGTTAACTCCCAAACCGCTGCGCAGAAGTCAACCAAACTTCACCCAATAGTGTATTGTATCACAATCTAGTAGTTACATTTGAAAATTTTGTTCTAGGACATTTTGTTTGAACGCAATCATCAAACTTAATTAAAAAAGTCATTTAAGCCTTTTCACAGTGAGATCTATGCGATATGGCCGAGAAATGTAATTTTGATGTAACTCCCAAACCGCTGCGCAGAAGTCAACCAAACTTCACCCAATAGTGTATTGTATCACAATCTAGTAGTTACATTTGAAAATTTTGTTCTAGGAAATTTTGTTTGAGCGCAATCATCAAACTTAATTAAAAAAGTCATTTAAGCCTTTTCACAGTGAGATCTATGCGATATGGCCGAGAAATGTAATTTTGATGTTAACTCCCAAACCGCTGCGCAGAAGTCAACCAAACTTCACCCATTAGTGTATTTTATCACAATCTAGTAGTTACATGTGGAAATTTGGTTCTAGGACATTTGATTTGAGCGCAATCCTCAAACTTAGGTCAAAAAAGCCATTTAAGCCTTTTCACAGTGAGATCTATGCGATATGGCCGAGAAATGTAATTTTGATGTTAACTCCCAAACCGCTGCGCAGAAGTCAACCAAACTTCACCCAATAGTGTATTGTATCACAATCTAGTAGTTACATTTAAAAATTTTGTTCTAGGACATTTTGTTTGAACGCAATCATCAAACTTAATTAAAAAAGTCATTTAAGCCTTTTCACAGTGAGATCTATGCGATATGGCCGAGAAATGTAATTTTGATGTTAACTCCCAAACCGCTGCGCAGAAGTCAACCAAACTTCACCCATTAGTGTATTGTATCACAATCTAGTAGTTACATGTGGAAATTTGGTTATAGGACATTTGATTTGAGCGCAATCCTCAAACTTAGGTCAAAAAAGCCATTTAAGCCTTTTCACAGTGAGATCTATGCGATATGGCCGAGAAATGTAATTTTGATGTTAACTCCCAAACCGCTGCGCAGAAGTCAACCAAACTTCACCCAATAGTGTATTGTATCACAATCTAGTAGTTACATTTGAAAATTTTGTTCTAGGAAATTTTGTTTGAGCGCAATCATCAAACTTAATTAAAAAAGTCATTTAAGCCTTTTCACAGTGAGATCTATGCGATATGGCCGAGAAATGTAATTTTGATGTTAACTCCCAAACCGCTGCGCAGTAGTCAACCAAACTTCACCCATTAGTGTATTTTATCACAATCTAGTAGTTACATGTGGAAATTTGGTTCTAGGACATTTGATTTGAGCGCAATCCTCAAACTTAGGTCAAAAAAGCCATTTAAGCCTTTTCACAGTGAGATCTATGCGATATGGCCGAGAAATGTAATTTTGATGTTAACTCCCAAACCGCTGCGCAGAAGTCAACCAAACTTCACCCAATAGTGTATTGTATCACATTCTAGTAGTTACATTTGAAAATTTTGTTCTAGGACATTTTGTTTGAACGCAATCATCAAACTTAATTAAAAAAGTCATTTAAGCCTTTTCACAGTGAGATCTATGCGATATGGCCGAGAAATGTAATTTTGATGTTAACTCCCAAACCGCTGCGCAGAAGTCAACCAAACTTCACCCAATAGTGTATTGTATCACAATCTAGTAGTTACATTTGAAAATTTTGTTCTAGGAAATTTTGTTTGAGCGCAATCATCAAACTTAATTAAAAAAGTCATTTAAGCCTTTTCACAGTGAGATCTATGCGATATGGCCGAGAAATGTAATTTTGATGTTAACTCCCAAACCGCTGCGCAGAAGTCAACCAAACTTCACCCATTAGTGTATTTTATCACAATCTAGTAGTTACATGTGGAAATTTGGTTCTAGGACATTTGATTTGAGCGCAATCCTCAAACTTAGGTCAAAAAAGCCATTTAAGCCTTTTCACAGTGAGATCTATGCGATATGGCCGAGAAATGTAATTTTGATGTTAACTCCCAAACCGCTGCGCAGAAGTCAACCAAACTTCACCCAATAGTGTATTGTATCACAATCTAGTAGTTACATTTAAAAATTTTGTTCTAGGACATTTTGTTTGAACGCAATCATCAAACTTAATTAAAAAAGTCATTTAAGCCTTTTCACAGTGAGATCTATGCGAAATGGCCGAGAAATGTAATTTTGATGTTAACTCCCAAACCGCTGCGCAGAAGTCAACCAAACTTCACCCATTAGTGTATTGTATCACAATCTAGTAGTTACGTGTGGAAATTTGGTTATAGGACATTTGATTTGAGCGCAATCCTCAAACTTAGGTCAAAAAAGCCATTTAAGCCTTTTCACAGTGAGATCTATGCGATATGGCCGAGAAATGTAATTTTGATGTTAACTCCCAAACCGCTGCGCAGAAGTCAACCAAACTTCACCCAATAGTGTATTGTATCACAATCTAGTAGTTACATTTGAAAATTTTGTTCTAGGACATTTTGTTTGAACGCAATCATCAAACTTAATTAAAAAAGTCATTTAAGCCTTTTCACAGTGAGATGTATGCGATATGGCCGAGAAATGTAATTTTGATGTTAACTCCCAAACCGCTGCGCAGAAGTCAACCAAACTTCACCCAATAGTGTATTGTATCACAATCTAGTAGTTACATTTGAAAATTTTGTTCTAGGAAATTTTGTTTGAGCGCAATCATCAAACTTAATTAAAAAAGTCATTTAAGCCTTTTCACAGTGAGATCTATGCGATATGGCCGAGAAATGTAATTTTGATGTTAACTCCCAAACCGCTGCGCAGAAGTCAACCAAACTTCACCCATTAGTGTATTTTATCACAATCTAGTAGTTACATGTGGAAATTTGGTTCTAGGACATTTGATTTGAGCGCAATCCTCAAACTTAGGTCAAAAAAGCCATTTAAGCCTTTTCACAGTGAGATCTATGCGATATGGCCGAGAAATGTAATTTTGATGTTAACTCCCAAACCGCTGCGCAGAAGTCAACCAAACTTCACCCAATAGTGTATTGTATCACAATCTAGTAGTTACATTTGAAAATTTTGTTCTAGGAAATTTTGTTTGAGCGCAATCATCAAACTTAATTAAAAAAGTCATTTAAGCCTTTTCACAGTGAAATCTATGCGATATGGCCGAGAAATGTAATTTTGATGTTAACTCCCAAACCGCTGCGCAGAAGTCAACCAAACTTCACCCATTAGTGTATTTTATCACAATCTAGTAGTTACATGTGGAAATTTGGTTCTAGGACATTTGATTTGAGCGCAATCCTCAAACTTAGGTCAAAAAAGCCATTTAAGCCTTTTCACAGTGAGATCTATGCGATATGGCCGAGAAATGTAATTTTGATGTTAACTCCCAAACCGCTGCGCAGAAGTCAACCAAACTTCACCCAATAGTGTATTGTATCACATTCTAGTAGTTACATTTGAAAATTTTGTTCTAGGACATTTTGTATGAACGCAATCATCAAACTTAATTAAAAATGTCATTTAAGCCTTTTCACAGTGAGATCTATGCGATATGGCCGAGAAATGTAATTTTGATGTTAACTCCCAAACCGCTGCGCAGAAGTCAACCAAACTTCACCCAATAGTGTATTGTATCACAATCTAGTAGTTACATTTGAAAATTTTGTTCTAGGAAATTTTGTTTGAGCGCAATCATCAAACTTAATTAAAAAAAGTCATTTAAGCCTTTTCACAGTGAGATCTATGCGATATGGCCGAGAAATGTAATTTTGATGTTAACTCCCAAACCGCTGCGCAGAAGTCAACCAAACTTCACCCATTAGTGTATTTTATCACAATCTAGTAGTTACATGTGGAAATTTGGTTCTAGGACATTTGATTTGAGCGCAATCCTCAAACTTAGGTCAAAAAAGCCATTTAAGCCTTTTCACAGTGAGATCTATGCGATATGGCCGAGAAATGTAATTTTGATGTTAACTCCCAAACCGCTGCGCAGAAGTCAACCAAACTTCACCCAATAGTGTATTGTATCACAATCTAGTAGTTACATTTAAAAATTTTGTTCTAGGACATTTTGTTTGAACGCAATCATCAAACTTAATTAAAAAAGTCATTTAAGCCTTTTCACAGTGAGATCTATGCGATATGGCCGAGAAATGTAATTTTGATGTTAACTCCCAAACCGCTGCGCAGAAGTCAACCAAACTTCACCCATTAGTGTATTGTATCACAATCTAGTAGTTACGTGTGGAAATTTGGTTATAGGACATTTGATTTGAGCGCAATCCTCAAACTTAGGTCAAAAAAGCCATTTAAGCCTTTTCACAGTGAGATCTATGCGATATGGCCGAGAAATGTAATTTTGATGTTAACTCCCAAACCGCTGCGCAGAAGTCAACCAAACTTCACCCAATAGTGTATTGTATCACAATCTAGTAGTTACATTTGAAAATTTTGTTCTAGGAAATTTTGTTTGAGCGCAATCATCAAACTTAATTAAAAAAGTCATTTAAGCCTTTTCACAGTGAGATCTATGCGATATGGCCGAGAAATGTAATTTTGATGTTAACTCCCAAACCGCTGCGCAGAAGTCAACCAAACTTCACCCATTAGTGTATTTTATCACAATCTAGTAGTTACATGTGGAAATTTGGTTCTAGGACATTTGATTTGAGCGCAATCCTCAAACTTAGGTCAAAAAAGCCATTTAAGCCTTTTCACAGTGAGATCTATGCGATATGGCCGAGAAATGTAATTTTGATGTTAACTCCCAAACCGCTGCGCAGAAGTCAACCAAACTTCACCCAATAGTGTATTGTATCACAATCTAGTAGTTACATTTGAAAATTTTGTTCTAGGACATTTTGTTTGAACGCAATCATCAAACTTAATTAAAAAAGTCATTTAAGCCTTTTCACAGTGAGATCTATGCGATATGGCCGAGAAATGTAATTTTGATGTAACTCCCAAACCGCTGCGCAGAAGTCAACCAAACTTCACCCAATAGTGTATTGTATCACAATCTAGTAGTTACATTTGAAAATTTTGTTCTAGGAAATTTTGTTTGAGCGCAATCATCAAACTTAATTAAAAAAGTCATTTAAGCCTTTTCACAGTGAGATCTATGCGATATGGCCGAGAAATGTAATTTTGATGTTAACTCCCAAACCGCTGCGCAGAAGTCAACCAAACTTCACCCATTAGTGTATTTTATCACAATCTAGTAGTTACATGTGGAAATTTGGTTCTAGGACATTTGATTTGAGCGCAATCCTCAAACTTAGGTCAAAAAAGCCATTTAAGCCTTTTCACAGTGAGATCTATGCGATATGGCCGAGAAATGTAATTTTGATGTTAACTCCCAAACCGCTGCGCAGAAGTCAACCAAACTTCACCCAATAGTGTATTGTATCACAATCTAGTAGTTACATTTAAAAATTTTGTTCTAGGACATTTTGTTTGAACGCAATCATCAAACTTAATTAAAAAAGTCATTTAAGCCTTTTCACAGTGAGATCTATGCGATATGGCCGAGAAATGTAATTTTGATGTTAACTCCCAAACCGCTGCGCAGAAGTCAACCAAACTTCACCCATTAGTGTATTGTATCACAATCTAGTAGTTACATGTGGAAATTTGGTTATAAGACATTTGATTTGAGCGCAATCCTCAAACTTAGGTCAAAAAAGCCATTTAAGCCTTTTCACAGTGAGATCTATGCGATATGGCCGAGAAATGTAATTTTGATGTTAACTCCCAAACCGCTGCGCAGAAGTCAACCAAACTTCACCCAATAGTGTATTGTATCACAATCTAGTAGTTACATTTGAAAATTTTGTTCTAGGAAATTTTGTTTGAGCGCAATCATCAAACTTAATTAAAAAAGTCATTTAAGCCTTTTCACAGTGAGATCTATGCGATATGGCCGAGAAATGTAATTTTGATGTTAACTCCCAAACCGCTGCGCAGAAGTCAACCAAACTTCACCCATTAGTGTATTTTATCACAATCTAGTAGTTACATGTGGAAATTTGGTTCTAGGACATTTGATTTGAGCGCAATCCTCAAACTTAGGTCAAAAAAGCCATTTAAGCCTTTTCACAGTGAGATCTATGCGATATGGCCGAGAAATGTAATTTTGATGTTAACTCCCAAACCGCTGCGCAGAAGTCAACCAAACTTCACCCAATAGTGTATTGTATCACATTCTAGTAGTTACATTTGAAAATTTTGTTCTAGGACATTTTGTATGAACGCAATCATCAAACTTAATTAAAAAAGTCATTTAAGCCTTTTCACAGTGAGATCTATGCGATATGGCCGAGAAATGTAATTTTGATGTTAACTCCCAAACCGCTGCGCAGAAGTCAACCAAACTTCACCCAATAGTGTATTGTATCACAATCTAGTAGTTACATTTAAAAATTTTGTTCTAGGAAATTTTGTTTGAGCGCAATCCTCAAACTTAATTAAAAAAGTCATTTAAGCCTTTTCACAGTGAGATCTATGCGATATGGCCGAGAAATGTAATTTTGATGTTAACTCCCAAACCGCTGCGCAGAAGTCAACCAAACTTCACCCAATAGTGTATTGTATCACAATCTAGTAGTTACATTTGAAAATTTTGTTCTAGGACATTTTGTTTGAACGCAATCATCAAACTTAATTAAAAAAGTCATTTAAGCCTTTTCACAGTGAGATCTATGCGATATGGCCGAGAAATGTAATTTTGATGTTAACTCCCAAACCGCTGCGCAGAAGTCAACCAAACTTCACCCAATAGTGTATTGTATCACAATCTAGTAGTTACATTTGAAAATTTTGTTCTAGGAAATTTTGTTTGAGCGCAATCATCAAACTTAATTAAAAAAGTCATTTAAGCCTTTTCACAGTGAGATATATGCGATATGGCCGAGAAATGTAATTTTGATGTTAACTCCCAAACCGCTGCGCAGAAGTCAACCAAACTTCACCCATTAGTGTATTGTATCACAATCTAGTAGTTACATGTGGAAATTTGGTTATAGGACATTTGATTTGAGCGCAATCCTCAAACTTAGGTCAAAAAAGCCATTTAAGCCTTTTCACAGTGAGATCTATGCGATATGGCCGAGAAATGTAATTTTGATGTTAACTCCCAAACCGCTGCGCAGAAGTCAACCGAACTTCACCCAATAGTGTATTGTATCACAATCTAGTAGTTACATTTGAAAATTTTGTTCTAGGAAATTTTGTTTGAGCGCAATCATCAAACTTAATTAAAAAAGTCATTTAAGCCTTTTCACAGTGAGATCTATGCGATATGGCCGAGAAATGTAATTTTGATGTTAACTCCCAAACCGCTGCGCAGAAGTCAACCAAACTTCACCCATTAGTGCATTTTATCACAATCTAGTAGTTACATGTGGAAATTTGGTTCTAGGACATTTGATTTGAGCGCAATCCTCAAACTTAGGTCAAAAAAGCCATTTAAGCCTTTTCACAGTGAGATCTATGCGATATGGCCGAGAAATGTAATTTTGATGTTAACTCCCAAACCGCTGCGCAGAAGTCAACCAAACTTCACCCAATAGTGTATTGTATCACATTCTAGTAGTTACATTTGAAAATTTTGTTCTAGGACATTTTGTATGAACGCAATCATCAAACTTAATTAAAAAAGTCATTTAAGCCTTTTCACAGTGAGATCTATGCGATATGGCCGAGAAATGTAATTTTGATGTTAACTCCCAAACCGCTGCGCAGAAGTCAACCAAACTTCACCCAATAGTGTATTGTATCACAATCTAGTAGTTACATTTGAAAATTTTGTTCTAGGAAATTTTGTTTGAGCGCAATCATCAAACTTAGGTCAAAAAAGCCATTTAAGCCTTTTCACAGTGAGATCTATGCGATATGGCCGAGAAATGTAATTTTGATGTTAACTCCCAAACCGCTGCGCAGAAGTCAACCAAACTTCACCCAATAGTGTATTGTATCACAATCTAGTAGTTACATTTAAAAATTTTGTTCTAGGACATTTTGTTTGAACGCAATCATCAAACTTAATTAAAAAAGTCATTTAAGCCTTTTCACAGTGAGATCTATGCGATATGGCCGAGAAATGTAATTTTGATGTTAACTCCCAAACCGCTGCGCAGAAGTCAACCAAACTTCACCCAATAGTGTATTGTATCACAATCTAGTAGTTACATTTGAAAATTTTGTTCTAGGACATTTTGTTTGAGCGCAATCCTCAAACTTAGGTCAAAAAAGCCATTTAAGCCTTTTCACAGTGAGATCTATGCGATATGGCCGAGAAATGTAATTTTGATGTTAACTCCCAAACCGCTGCGCAGAAGTCAACCAAACTTCACCCAATAGTGTATTGTATCACAATCTAGTAGTTACATTTGAAAATTTTGTTCTAGGACATTTTGTTTGAACGCAATCATCAAACTTAATTAAAAAAGTCATTTAAGCCTTTTCACAGTGAGATCTATGCGATATGGCCGAGAAATGTAATTTTGATGTTAACTCCCAAACCGCTGCGCAGAAGTCAACCAAACTTCACCCAATAGTGTATTGTATCACAATCTAGTAGTTACATTTGAAAATTTTGTTCTAGGAAATTTTGTTTGAGCGCAATCATCAAACTTAATTAAAAAAGTCATTTAAGCCTTTTCACAGTGAGATCTATGCGATATGGCCGAGAAATGTAATTTTGATGTTAACTCCCAAACCGCTGCGCAGAAGTCAACCAAACTTCACCCATTAGTGTATTGTATCACAATCTAGTAGTTACATGTGGAAATTTGGTTATAGGACATTTGATTTGAGCGCAATCCTCAAACTTAGGTCAAAAAAGCCATTTAAGCCTTTTCACAGTGAGATCTATGCGATATGGCCGAGAAATGTAATTTTGATGTTAACTCCCAAACCGCTGCGCAGAAGTCAACCAAACTTCACCCAATAGTGTATTGTATCACAATCTAGTAGTTACATTTGAAAATTTTGTTCTAGGACATTTTGTTTGAACGCAATCATCAAACTTAATTAAAAAAGTCATTTAAGCCTTTTCACAGTGAGATCTATGCGATATGGCCGAGAAATGTAATTTTGATGTAACTCCCAAACCGCTGCGCAGAAGTCAACCAAACTTCACCCAATAGTGTATTGTATCACAATCTAGTAGTTACATTTGAAAATTTTGTTCTAGGAAATTTTGTTTGAGCGCAATCATCAAACTTAATTAAAAAAGTCATTTAAGCCTTTTCACAGTGAGATCTATGCGATATGGCCGAGAAATGTAATTTTGATGTTAACTCCCAAACCGCTGCGCAGAAGTCAACCAAACTTCACCCATTAGTGTATTTTATCACAATCTAGTAGTTACATGTGGAAATTTGGTTCTAGGACATTTGATTTGAGCGCAATCCTCAAACTTAGGTCAAAAAAGCCATTTAAGCCTTTTCACAGTGAGATCTATGCGATATGGCCGAGAAATGTAATTTTGATGTTAACTCCCAAACCGCTGCGCAGAAGTCAACCAAACTTCACCCAATAGTGTATTGTATCACAATCTAGTAGTTACATTTAAAAATTTTGTTCTAGGACATTTTGTTTGAACGCAATCATCAAACTTAATTAAAAAAGTCATTTAAGCCTTTTCACAGTGAGATCTATGCGATATGGCCGAGAAATGTAATTTTGATGTTAACTCCCAAACCGCTGCGCAGAAGTCAACCAAACTTCACCCATTAGTGTATTGTATCACAATCTAGTAGTTACATGTGGAAATTTGGTTATAGGACATTTGATTTGAGCGCAATCCTCAAACTTAGGTCAAAAAAGCCATTTAAGCCTTTTCACAGTGAGATCTATGCGATATGGCCGAGAAATGTAATTTTGATGTTAACTCCCAAACCGCTGCGCAGAAGTCAACCAAACTTCACCCAATAGTGTATTGTATCACAATCTAGTAGTTACATTTGAAAATTTTGTTCTAGGAAATTTTGTTTGAGCGCAATCATCAAACTTAATTAAAAAAGTCATTTAAGCCTTTTCACAGTGAGATCTATGCGATATGGCCGAGAAATGTAATTTTGATGTTAACTCCCAAACCGCTGCGCAGTAGTCAACCAAACTTCACCCATTAGTGTATTTTATCACAATCTAGTAGTTACATGTGGAAATTTGGTTCTAGGACATTTGATTTGAGCGCAATCCTCAAACTTAGGTCAAAAAAGCCATTTAAGCCTTTTCACAGTGAGATCTATGCGATATGGCCGAGAAATGTAATTTTGATGTTAACTCCCAAACCGCTGCGCAGAAGTCAACCAAACTTCACCCAATAGTGTATTGTATCACAATCTAGTAGTTACATTTAAAAATTTTGTTCTAGGACATTTTGTTTGAACGCAATCATCAAACTTAATTAAAAAAGTCATTTAAGCCTTTTCACAGTGAGATCTATGCGATATGGCCGAGAAATGTAATTTTGATGTTAACTCCCAAACCGCTGCGCAGAAGTCAACCAAACTTCACCCATTAGTGTATTGTATCACAATCTAGTAGTTACATGTGGAAATTTGGTTATAAGACATTTGATTTGAGCGCAATCCTCAAACTTAGGTCAAAAAAGCCATTTAAGCCTTTTCACAGTGAGATCTATGCGATATGGCCGAGAAATGTAATTTTGATGTTAACTCCCAAACCGCTGCGCAGAAGTCAACCAAACTTCACCCAATAGTGTATTGTATCACAATCTAGTAGTTACATTTGAAAATTTTGTTCTAGGAAATTTTGTTTGAGCGCAATCATCAAACTTAATTAAAAAAGTCATTTAAGCCTTTTCACAGTGAGATCTATGCGATATGGCCGAGAAATGTAATTTTGATGTTAACTCCCAAACCGCTGCGCAGAAGTCAACCAAACTTCACCCATTAGTGTATTTTATCACAATCTAGTAGTTACATGTGGAAATTTGGTTCTAGGACATTTGATTTGAGCGCAATCCTCAAACTTAGGTCAAAAAAGCCATTTAAGCCTTTTCACAGTGAGATCTATGCGATATGGCCGAGAAATGTAATTTTGATGTTAACTCCCAAACCGCTGCGCAGAAGTCAACCAAACTTCACCCAATAGTGTATTGTATCACATTCTAGTAGTTACATTTGAAAATTTTGTTCTAGGACATTTTGTATGAACGCAATCATCAAACTTAATTAAAAAAGTCATTTAAGCCTTTTCACAGTGAGATCTATGCGATATGGCCGAGAAATGTAATTTTGATGTTAACTCCCAAACCGCTGCGCAGAAGTCAACCAAACTTCACCCAATAGTGTATTGTATCACAATCTAGTAGTTACATTTAAAAATTTTGTTCTAGGAAATTTTGTTTGAGCGCAATCCTCAAACTTAATTAAAAAAGTCATTTAAGCCTTTTCACAGTGAGATCTATGCGATATGGCCGAGAAATGTAATTTTGATGTTAACTCCCAAACCGCTGCGCAGAAGTCAACCAAACTTCACCCAATAGTGTATTGTATCACAATCTAGTAGTTACATTTGAAAATTTTGTTCTAGGACATTTTGTTTGAACGCAATCATCAAACTTAATTAAAAAAGTCATTTAAGCCTTTTCACAGTGAGATCTATGCGATATGGCCGAGAAATGTAATTTTGATGTTAACTCCCAAACCGCTGCGCAGAAGTCAACCAAACTTCACCCAATAGTGTATTGTATCACAATCTAGTAGTTACATTTGAAAATTTTGTTCTAGGAAATTTTGTTTGAGCGCAATCATCAAACTTAATTAAAAAAGTCATTTAAGCCTTTTCACAGTGAGATATATGCGATATGGCCGAGAAATGTAATTTTGATGTTAACTCCCAAACCGCTGCGCAGAAGTCAACCAAACTTCACCCATTAGTGTATTGTATCACAATCTAGTAGTTACATGTGGAAATTTGGTTATAGGACATTTGATTTGAGCGCAATCCTCAAACTTAGGTCAAAAAAGCCATTTAAGCCTTTTCACAGTGAGATCTATGCGATATGGCCGAGAAATGTAATTTTGATGTTAACTCCCAAACCGCTGCGCAGAAGTCAACCAAACTTCACCCAATAGTGTATTGTATCACAATCTAGTAGTTACATTTGAAAATTTTGTTCTAGGAAATTTTGTTTGAGCGCAATCATCAAACTTAATTAAAAAAGTCATTTAAGCCTTTTCACAGTGAGATCTATGCGATATGGCCGAGAAATGTAATTTTGATGTTAACTCCCAAACCGCTGCGCAGAAGTCAACCAAACTTCACCCATTAGTGCATTTTATCACAATCTAGTAGTTACATGTGGAAATTTGGTTCTAGGACATTTGATTTGAGCGCAATCCTCAAACTTAGGTCAAAAAAGCCATTTAAGCCTTTTCACAGTGAGATCTATGCGATATGGCCGAGAAATGTAATTTTGATGTTAACTCCCAAACCGCTGCGCAGAAGTCAACCAAACTTCACCCAATAGTGTATTGTATCACATTCTAGTAGTTACATTTGAAAATTTTGTTCTAGGACATTTTGTATGAACGCAATCATCAAACTTAATTAAAAAAGTCATTTAAGCCTTTTCACAGTGAGATCTATGCGATATGGCCGAGAAATGTAATTTTGATGTTAACTCCCAAACCGCTGCGCAGAAGTCAACCAAACTTCACCCAATAGTGTATTGTATCACAATCTAGTAGTTACATTTGAAAATTTTGTTCTAGGAAATTTTGTTTGAGCGCAATCATCAAACTTAGGTCAAAAAAGCCATTTAAGCCTTTTCACAGTGAGATCTATGCGATATGGCCGAGAAATGTAATTTTGATGTTAACTCCCAAACCGCTGCGCAGAAGTCAACCAAACTTCACCCAATAGTGTATTGTATCACAATCTAGTAGTTACATTTAAAAATTTTGTTCTAGGACATTTTGTTTGAACGCAATCATCAAACTTAATTAAAAAAGTCATTTAAGCCTTTTCACAGTGAGATCTATGCGATATGGCCGAGAAATGTAATTTTGATGTTAACTCCCAAACCGCTGCGCAGAAGTCAACCAAACTTCACCCAATAGTGTATTGTATCACAATCTAGTAGTTACATTTGAAAATTTTGTTCTAGGACATTTTGTTTGAGCGCAATCCTCAAACTTAGGTCAAAAAAGCCATTTAAGCCTTTTCACAGTGAGATCTATGCGATATGGCCGAGAAATGTAATTTTGATGTTAACTCCCAAACCGCTGCGCAGAAGTCAACCAAACTTCACCCAATAGTGTATTGTATCACAATCTAGTAGTTACATTTGAAAATTTTGTTCTAGGACATTTTGTTTGAACGCAATCATCAAACTTAATTAAAAAAGTCATTTAAGCCTTTTCACAGTGAGATCTATGCGATATGGCCGAGAAATGTAATTTTGATGTTAACTCCCAAACCGCTGCGCAGAAGTCAACCAAACTTCACCCAATAGTGTATTGTATCACAATCTAGTAGTTACATTTGAAAATTTTGTTCTAGGAAATTTTGTTTGAGCGCAATCATCAAACTTAATTAAAAAAGTCATTTAAGCCTTTTCACAGTGAGATCTATGCGATATGGCCGAGAAATGTAATTTTGATGTTAACTCCCAAACCGCTGCGCAGAAGTCAACCAAACTTCACCCATTAGTGTATTGTATCACAATCTAGTAGTTACATGTGGAAATTTGGTTATAGGACATTTGATTTGAGCGCAATCCTCAAACTTAGGTCAAAAAAGCCATTTAAGCCTTTTCACAGTGAGATCTATGCGATATGGCCGAGAAATGTAATTTTGATGTTAACTCCCAAACCGCTGCGCAGAAGTCAACCAAACTTCACCCAATAGTGTATTGTATCACAATCTAGTAGTTACATTTGAAAATTTTGTTCTAGGACATTTTGTTTGAACGCAATCATCAAACTTAATTAAAAAAGTCATTTAAGCCTTTTCACAGTGAGATCTATGCGATATGGCCGAGAAATGTAATTTTGATGTAACTCCCAAACCGCTGCGCAGAAGTCAACCAAACTTCACCCAATAGTGTATTGTATCACAATCTAGTAGTTACATTTGAAAATTTTGTTCTAGGAAATTTTGTTTGAGCGCAATCATCAAACTTAATTAAAAAAGTCATTTAAGCCTTTTCACAGTGAGATCTATGCGATATGGCCGAGAAATGTAATTTTGATGTTAACTCCCAAACCGCTGCGCAGAAGTCAACCAAACTTCACCCATTAGTGTATTTTATCACAATCTAGTAGTTACATGTGGAAATTTGGTTCTAGGACATTTGATTTGAGCGCAATCCTCAAACTTAGGTCAAAAAAGCCATTTAAGCCTTTTCACAGTGAGATCTATGCGATATGGCCGAGAAATGTAATTTTGATGTTAACTCCCAAACCGCTGCGCAGAAGTCAACCAAACTTCACCCAATAGTGTATTGTATCACAATCTAGTAGTTACATTTAAAAATTTTGTTCTAGGACATTTTGTTTGAACGCAATCATCAAACTTAATTAAAAAAGTCATTTAAGCCTTTTCACAGTGAGATCTATGCGATATGGCCGAGAAATGTAATTTTGATGTTAACTCCCAAACCGCTGCGCAGAAGTCAACCAAACTTCACCCATTAGTGTATTGTATCACAATCTAGTAGTTACATGTGGAAATTTGGTTATAGGACATTTGATTTGAGCGCAATCCTCAAACTTAGGTCAAAAAAGCCATTTAAGCCTTTTCACAGTGAGATCTATGCGATATGGCCGAGAAATGTAATTTTGATGTTAACTCCCAAACCGCTGCGCAGAAGTCAACCAAACTTCACCCAATAGTGTATTGTATCACAATCTAGTAGTTACATTTGAAAATTTTGTTCTAGGAAATTTTGTTTGAGCGCAATCATCAAACTTAATTAAAAAAGTCATTTAAGCCTTTTCACAGTGAGATCTATGCGATATGGCCGAGAAATGTAATTTTGATGTTAACTCCCAAACCGCTGCGCAGTAGTCAACCAAACTTCACCCATTAGTGTATTTTATCACAATCTAGTAGTTACATGTGGAAATTTGGTTCTAGGACATTTGATTTGAGCGCAATCCTCAAACTTAGGTCAAAAAAGCCATTTAAGCCTTTTCACAGTGAGATCTATGCGATATGGCCGAGAAATGTAATTTTGATGTTAACTCCCAAACCGCTGCGCAGAAGTCAACCAAACTTCACCCAATAGTGTATTGTATCACATTCTAGTAGTTACATTTGAAAATTTTGTTCTAGGACATTTTGTTTGAACGCAATCATCAAACTTAATTAAAAAAGTCATTTAAGCCTTTTCACAGTGAGATCTATGCGATATGGCCGAGAAATGTAATTTTGATGTTAACTCCCAAACCGCTGCGCAGAAGTCAACCAAACTTCACCCAATAGTGTATTGTATCACAATCTAGTAGTTACATTTGAAAATTTTGTTCTAGGAAATTTTGTTTGAGCGCAATCATCAAACTTAATTAAAAAAGTCATTTAAGCCTTTTCACAGTGAGATCTATGCGATATGGCCGAGAAATGTAATTTTGATGTTAACTCCCAAACCGCTGCGCAGAAGTCAACCAAACTTCACCCATTAGTGTATTTTATCACAATCTAGTAGTTACATGTGGGAATTTGGTTCTAGGACATTTGATTTGAGCGCAATCCTCAAACTTAGGTCAAAAAAGCCATTTAAGCCTTTTCACAGTGAGATCTATGCGATATGGCCGAGAAATGTAATTTTGATGTTAACTCCCAAACCGCTGCGCAGAAGTCAACCAAACTTCACCCAATAGTGTATTGTATCACATTCTAGTAGTTACATTTGAAAATTTTGTTCTAGGACATTTTGTATGAACGCAATCATCAAACTTAATTAAAAAAGTCATTTAAGCCTTTTCACAGTGAGATCTATGCGATATCGCCGAGAAATGTAATTTTGATGTTAACTCCCAAACCGCTGCGCAGAAGTCAACCAAACTTCACCCAATAGTGTATTGTATCACAATCTAGTAGTTACATTTGAAAATTTTGTTCTAGGAAATTTTGTTTGAGCGCAATCATCAAACTTAATTAAAAAAGTCATTTAAGCCTTTTCACAGTGAGATCTATGCGATATGGCCGAGAAATGTAATTTTGATGTTAACTCCCAAACCGCTGCGCAGAAGTCAACCAAACTTCACCCATTAGTGTATTGTATCACAATCTAGTAGTTACGTGTGGAAATTTGGTTATAGGACATATGATTTGAGCGCAATCCTCAAACTTAGGTCAAAAAAGCCATTTAAGCCTTTTCACAGTGAGATCTATGCGATATGGCCGAGAAATGTAATTTTGATGTTAACTCCCAAACCGCTGCGCAGAAGTCAACCAAACTTCACCCATTAGTGTATTTTATCACAATCTAGTAGTTACATGTGGAAATTTGGTTCTAGGACATTTGATTTGAGCGCAATCCTCAAACTTAGGTCAAAAAAGCCATTTAAGCCTTTTCACAGTGAGATCTATGCGATATGGCCGAGAAATGTAATTTTGATGTTAACTCCCAAACCGCTGCGCAGAAGTCAACCAAACTTCACCCAATAGTGTATTGTATCACAATCTAGTAGTTACATTTAAAAATTTTGTTCTAGGACATTTTGTTTGAACGCAATCATCAAACTTAATTAAAAAAGTCATTTAAGCCTTTTCACAGTGAGATCTATGCGATATGGCCGAGAAATGTAATTTTGATGTTAACTCCCAAACCGCTGCGCAGAAGTCAACCAAACTTCACCCAATAGTGTATTGTATCACAATCTAGTAGTTACATTTGAAAATTTTGTTCTAGGACATTTTGTTTGAGCGCAATCCTCAAACTTAGGTCAAAAAAGCCATTTAAGCCTTTTCACAGTGAGATCTATGCGATATGGCCGAGAAATGTAATTTTGATGTTAACTCCCAAACCGCTGCGCAGAAGTCAACCAAACTTCACCCAATAGTGTATTGTATCACAATCTAGTAGTTACATTTGAAAATTTTGTTCTAGGACATTTTGTTTGAACGCAATCATCAAACTTAATTAAAAAAGTCATTTAAGCCTTTTCACAGTGAGATCTATGCGATATGGCCGAGAAATGTAATTTTGATGTTAACTCCCAAACCGCTGCGCAGAAGTCAACCAAACTTCACCCAATAGTGTATTGTATCACAATCTAGTAGTTACATTTGAAAATTTTGTTCTAGGAAATTTTGTTTGAGCGCAATCATCAAACTTAATTAAAAAAGTCATTTAAGCCTTTTCACAGTGAGATCTATGCGATATGGCCGAGAAATGTAATTTTGATGTTAACTCCCAAACCGCTGCGCAGAAGTCAACCAAACTTCACCCATTAGTGTATTGTATCACAATCTAGTAGTTACATGTGGAAATTTGGTTATAGGACATTTGATTTGAGCGCAATCCTCAAACTTAGGTCAAAAAAGCCATTTAAGCCTTTTCACAGTGAGATCTATGCGATATGGCCGAGAAATGTAATTTTGATGTTAACTCCCAAACCGCTGCGCAGAAGTCAACCAAACTTCACCCAATAGTGTATTGTATCACAATCTAGTAGTTACATTTGAAAATTTTGTTCTAGGAAATTTTGTTTGAGCGCAATCATCAAACTTAATTAAAAAAGTCATTTAAGCCTTTTCACAGTGAGATCTATGCGATATGGCCGAGAAATGTAATTTTGATGTTAACTCCCAAACCGCTGCGCAGAAGTCAACCAAACTTCACCCATTAGTGCATTTTATCACAATCTAGTAGTTACATGTGGAAATTTGGTTCTAGGACATTTGATTTGAGCGCAATCCTCAAACTTAGGTCAAAAAAGCCATTTAAGCCTTTTCACAGTGAGATCTATGCGATATGGCCGAGAAATGTAATTTTGATGTTAACTCCCAAACCGCTGCGCAGAAGTCAACCAAACTTCACCCAATAGTGTATTGTATCACATTCTAGTAGTTACATTTGAAAATTTTGTTCTAGGACATTTTGTATGAACGCAATCATCAAACTTAATTAAAAAAGTCATTTAAGCCTTTTCACAGTGAGATCTATGCGATATGGCCGAGAAATGTAATTTTGATGTTAACTCCCAAACCGCTGCGCAGAAGTCAACCAAACTTCACCCAATAGTGTATTGTATCACAATCTAGTAGTTACATTTGAAAATTTTGTTCTAGGAAATTTTGTTTGAGCGCAATCATCAAACTTAATTAAAAAAGTCATTTAAGCCTTTTCACAGTGAGATCTATGCGATATGGCCGAGAAATGTAATTTTGATGTTAACTCCCAAACCGCTGCGCAGAAGTCAACCAAACTTCACCCATTAGTGTATTTTATCACAATCTAGTAGTTACATGTGGAAATTTGGTTCTAGGACATTTGATTTGAGCGCAATCCTCAAACTTAGGTCAAAAAAGCCATTTAAGCCTTTTCACAGTGAGATCTATGCGATATGGCCGAGAAATGTAATTTTGATGTTAACTCCCAAACCGCTGCGCAGAAGTCAACCAAACTTCACCCAATAGTGTATTGTATCACAATCTAGTAGTTACATTTAAAAATTTTGTTCTAGGACATTTTGTTTGAACGCAATCATCAAACTTAATTAAAAAAGTCATTTAAGCCTTTTCACAGTGAGATCTATGCGATATGGCCGAGAAATGTAATTTTGATGTTAACTCCCAAACCGCTGCGCAGAAGTCAACCAAACTTCACCCATTAGTGTATTGTATCACAATCTAGTAGTTACGTGTGGAAATTTGGTTATAGGACATTTGATTTGAGCGCAATCCTCAAACTTAGGTCAAAAAAGCCATTTAAGCCTTTTCACAGTGAGATCTATGCGATATGGCCGAGAAATGTAATTTTGATGTTAACTCCCAAACCGCTGCGCAGAAGTCAACCAAACTTCACCCAATAGTGTATTGTATCACAATCTAGTAGTTACATTTGAAAATTTTGTTCTAGGAAATTTTGTTTGAGCGCAATCATCAAACTTAATTAAAAAAGTCATTTAAGCCTTTTCACAGTGAGATCTATGCGATATGGCCGAGAAATGTAATTTTGATGTTAACTCCCAAACCGCTGCGCAGAAGTCAACCAAACTTCACCCATTAGTGTATTTTATCACAATCTAGTAGTTACATGTGGAAATTTGGTTCTAGGACATTTGATTTGAGCGCAATCCTCAAACTTAGGTCAAAAAAGCCATTTAAGCCTTTTCACAGTGAGATCTATGCGATATGGCCGAGAAATGTAATTTTGATGTTAACTCCCAAACCGCTGCGCAGAAGTCAACCAAACTTCACCCAATAGTGTATTGTATCACAATCTAGTAGTTACATTTGAAAATTTTGTTCTAGGACATTTTGTTTGAACGCAATCATCAAACTTAATTAAAAAAGTCATTTAAGCCTTTTCACAGTGAGATCTATGCGATATGGCCGAGAAATGTAATTTTGATGTAACTCCCAAACCGCTGCGCAGAAGTCAACCAAACTTCACCCAATAGTGTATTGTATCACAATCTAGTAGTTACATTTGAAAATTTTGTTCTAGGAAATTTTGTTTGAGCGCAATCATCAAACTTAATTAAAAAAGTCATTTAAGCCTTTTCACAGTGATATCTATGCGATATGGCCGAGAAATGTAATTTTGATGTTAACTCCCAAACCGCTGCGCAGAAGTCAACCAAACTTCACCCAATAGTGTATTGTATCACAATCTAGTAGTTACATTTGAAAATTTTGTTCTAGGACATTTTGTTTGAACGCAATCATCAAACTTAATTAAAAAAGTCATTTAAGCCTTTTCACAGTGAGATCTATGCGATATGGCCGAGAAATGTAATTTTGATGTTAACTCCCAAACCGCTGCGCAGAAGTCAACCAAACTTCACCCAATAGTGTATTGTATCACAATCTAGTAGTTACATTTGAAAATTTTGTTCTAGGAAATTTTGTTTGAGCGCAATCATCAAACTTAATTAAAAAAGTCATTTAAGCCTTTTCACAGTGAGATCTATGCGATATGGCCGAGAAATGTAATTTTGATGTTAACTCCCAAACCGCTGCGCAGAAGTCAACCAAACTTCACCCATTAGTGTATTGTATCACAATCTAGTAGTTACATGTGGAAATTTGGTTATAGGACATTTGATTTGAGCGCAATCCTCAAACTTAGGTCAAAAAAGCCATTTAAGCCTTTTCACAGTGAGATCTATGCGATATGGCCGAGAAATGTAATTTTGATGTTAACTCCCAAACCGCTGCGCAGAAGTCAACCAAACTTCACCCAATAGTGTATTGTATCACAATCTAGTAGTTACATTTGAAAATTTTGTTCTAGGAAATTTTGTTTGAGCGCAATCATCAAACTTAATTAAAAAAGTCATTTAAGCCTTTTCACAGTGAGATCTATGCGATATGGCCGAGAAATGTAATTTTGATGTTAACTCCCAAACCGCTGCGCAGAAGTCAACCAAACTTCACCCATTAGTGCATTTTATCACAATCTAGTAGTTACATGTGGAAATTTGGTTCTAGGACATTTGATTTGAGCGCAATCCTCAAACTTAGGTCAAAAAAGCCATTTAAGCCTTTTCACAGTGAGATCTATGCGATATGGCCGAGAAATGTAATTTTGATGTTAACTCCCAAACCGCTGCGCAGAAGTCAACCAAACTTCACCCAATAGTGTATTGTATCACATTCTAGTAGTTACATTTGAAAATTTTGTTCTAGGACATTTTGTATGAACGCAATCATCAAACTTAATTAAAAAAGTCATTTAAGCCTTTTCACAGTGAGATCTATGCGATATGGCCGAGAAATGTAATTTTGATGTTAACTCCCAAACCGCTGCGCAGAAGTCAACCAAACTTCACCCAATAGTGTATTGTATCACAATCTAGTAGTTACATTTGAAAATTTTGTTCTAGGAAATTTTGTTTGAGCGCAATCATCAAACTTAATTAAAAAAGTCATTTAAGCCTTTTCACAGTGAGATCTATGCGATATGGCCGAGAAATGTAATTTTGATGTTAACTCCCAAACCGCTGCGCAGAAGTCAACCAAACTTCACCCATTAGTGTATTTTATCACAATCTAGTAGTTACATGTGGAAATTTGGTTCTAGGACATTTGATTTGAGCGCAATCCTCAAACTTAGGTCAAAAAAGCCATTTAAGCCTTTTCACAGTGAGATCTATGCGATATGGCCGAGAAATGTAATTTTGATGTTAACTCCCAAACCGCTGCGCAGAAGTCAACCAAACTTCACCCAATAGTGTATTGTATCACAATCTAGTAGTTACATTTAAAAATTTTGTTCTAGGACATTTTGTTTGAACGCAATCATCAAACTTAATTAAAAAAGTCATTTAAGCCTTTTCACAGTGAGATCTATGCGATATGGCCGAGAAATGTAATTTTGATGTTAACTCCCAAACCGCTGCGCAGAAGTCAACCAAACTTCACCCATTAGTGTATTGTATCACAATCTAGTAGTTACGTGTGGAAATTTGGTTATAGGACATTTGATTTGAGCGCAATCCTCAAACTTAGGTCAAAAAAGCCATTTAAGCCTTTTCACAGTGAGATCTATGCGATATGGCCGAGAAATGTAATTTTGATGTTAACTCCCAAACCGCTGCGCAGAAGTCAACCAAACTTCACCCAATAGTGTATTGTATCACAATCTAGTAGTTACATTTGAAAATTTTGTTCTAGGAAATTTTGTTTGAGCGCAATCATCAAACTTAATTAAAAAAGTCATTTAAGCCTTTTCACAGTGAGATCTATGCGATATGGCCGAGAAATGTAATTTTGATGTTAACTCCCAAACCGCTGCGCAGAAGTCAACCAAACTTCACCCATTAGTGTATTTTATCACAATCTAGTAGTTACATGTGGAAATTTGGTTCTAGGACATTTGATTTGAGCGCAATCCTCAAACTTAGGTCAAAAAAGCCATTTAAGCCTTTTCACAGTGAGATCTATGCGATATGGCCGAGAAATGTAATTTTGATGTTAACTCCCAAACCGCTGCGCAGAAGTCAACCAAACTTCACCCAATAGTGTATTGTATCACAATCTAGTAGTTACATTTGAAAATTTTGTTCTAGGACATTTTGTTTGAACGCAATCATCAAACTTAATTAAAAAAGTCATTTAAGCCTTTTCACAGTGAGATCTATGCGATATGGCCGAGAAATGTAATTTTGATGTAACTCCCAAACCGCTGCGCAGAAGTCAACCAAACTTCACCCAATAGTGTATTGTATCACAATCTAGTAGTTACATTTGAAAATTTTGTTCTAGGAAATTTTGTTTGAGCGCAATCATCAAACTTAATTAAAAAAGTCATTTAAGCCTTTTCACAGTGAGATCTATGCGATATGGCCGAGAAATGTAATTTTGATGTTAACTCCCAAACCGCTGCGCAGAAGTCAACCAAACTTCACCCATTAGTGTATTTTATCACAATCTAGTAGTTACATGTGGAAATTTGGTTCTAGGACATTTGATTTGAGCGCAATCCTCAAACTTAGGTCAAAAAAGCCATTTAAGCCTTTTCACAGTGAGATCTATGCGATATGGCCGAGAAATGTAATTTTGATGTTAACTCCCAAACCGCTGCGCAGAAGTCAACCAAACTTCACCCAATAGTGTATTGTATCACAATCTAGTAGTTACATTTAAAAATTTTGTTCTAGGACATTTTGTTTGAACGCAATCATCAAACTTAATTAAAAAAGTCATTTAAGCCTTTTCACAGTGAGATCTATGCGATATGGCCGAGAAATGTAATTTTGATGTTAACTCCCAAACCGCTGCGCAGAAGTCAACCAAACTTCACCCATTAGTGTATTGTATCACAATCTAGTAGTTACATGTGGAAATTTGGTTATAGGACATTTGATTTGAGCGCAATCCTCAAACTTAGGTCAAAAAAGCCATTTAAGCCTTTTCACAGTGAGATCTATGCGATATGGCCGAGAAATGTAATTTTGATGTTAACTCCCAAACCGCTGCGCAGAAGTCAACCAAACTTCACCCAATAGTGTATTGTATCACAATCTAGTAGTTACATTTGAAAATTTTGTTCTAGGAAATTTTGTTTGAGCGCAATCATCAAACTTAATTAAAAAAGTCATTTAAGCCTTTTCACAGTGAGATCTATGCGATATGGCCGAGAAATGTAATTTTGATGTTAACTCCCAAACCGCTGCGCAGTAGTCAACCAAACTTCACCCATTAGTGTATTTTATCACAATCTAGTAGTTACATGTGGAAATTTGGTTCTAGGACATTTGATTTGAGCGCAATCCTCAAACTTAGGTCAAAAAAGCCATTTAAGCCTTTTCACAGTGAGATCTATGCGATATGGCCGAGAAATGTAATTTTGATGTTAACTCCCAAACCGCTGCGCAGAAGTCAACCAAACTTCACCCAATAGTGTATTGTATCACATTCTAGTAGTTACATTTGAAAATTTTGTTCTAGGACATTTTGTTTGAACGCAATCATCAAACTTAATTAAAAAAGTCATTTAAGCCTTTTCACAGTGAGATCTATGCGATATGGCCGAGAAATGTAATTTTGATGTTAACTCCCAAACCGCTGCGCAGAAGTCAACCAAACTTCACCCAATAGTGTATTGTATCACAATCTAGTAGTTACATTTGAAAATTTTGTTCTAGGAAATTTTGTTTGAGCGCAATCATCAAACTTAATTAAAAAAGTCATTTAAGCCTTTTCACAGTGAGATCTATGCGATATGGCCGAGAAATGTAATTTTGATGTTAACTCCCAAACCGCTGCGCAGAAGTCAACCAAACTTCACCCATTAGTGTATTTTATCACAATCTAGTAGTTACATGTGGAAATTTGGTTCTAGGACATTTGATTTGAGCGCAATCCTCAAACTTAGGTCAAAAAAGCCATTTAAGCCTTTTCACAGTGAGATCTATGCGATATGGCCGAGAAATGTAATTTTGATGTTAACTCCCAAACCGCTGCGCAGAAGTCAACCAAACTTCACCCAATAGTGTATTGTATCACAATCTAGTAGTTACATTTAAAAATTTTGTTCTAGGACATTTTGTTTGAACGCAATCATCAAACTTAATTAAAAAAGTCATTTAAGCCTTTTCACAGTGAGATCTATGCGATATGGCCGAGAAATGTAATTTTGATGTTAACTCCCAAACCGCTGCGCAGAAGTCAACCAAACTTCACCCATTAGTGTATTGTATCACAATCTAGTAGTTACGTGTGGAAATTTGGTTATAGGACATTTGATTTGAGCGCAATCCTCAAACTTAGGTCAAAAAAGCCATTTAAGCCTTTTCACAGTGAGATCTATGCGATATGGCCGAGAAATGTAATTTTGATGTTAACTCCCAAACCGCTGCGCAGAAGTCAACCAAACTTCACCCAATAGTGTATTGTATCACAATCTAGTAGTTACATTTGAAAATTTTGTTCTAGGACATTTTGTTTGAACGCAATCATCAAACTTAATTAAAAAAGTCATTTAAGCCTTTTCACAGTGAGATGTATGCGATATGGCCGAGAAATGTAATTTTGATGTTAACTCCCAAACCGCTGCGCAGAAGTCAACCAAACTTCACCCAATAGTGTATTGTATCACAATCTAGTAGTTACATTTGAAAATTTTGTTCTAGGAAATTTTGTTTGAGCGCAATCATCAAACTTAATTAAAAAAGTCATTTAAGCCTTTTCACAGTGAGATCTATGCGATATGGCCGAGAAATGTAATTTTGATGTTAACTCCCAAACCGCTGCGCAGAAGTCAACCAAACTTCACCCATTAGTGTATTTTATCACAATCTAGTAGTTACATGTGGAAATTTGGTTCTAGGACATTTGATTTGAGCGCAATCCTCAAACTTAGGTCAAAAAAGCCATTTAAGCCTTTTCACAGTGAGATCTATGCGATATGGCCGAGAAATGTAATTTTGATGTTAACTCCCAAACCGCTGCGCAGAAGTCAACCAAACTTCACCCAATAGTGTATTGTATCACAATCTAGTAGTTACATTTGAAAATTTTGTTCTAGGAAATTTTGTTTGAGCGCAATCATCAAACTTAATTAAAAAAGTCATTTAAGCCTTTTCACAGTGAAATCTATGCGATATGGCCGAGAAATGTAATTTTGATGTTAACTCCCAAACCGCTGCGCAGAAGTCAACCAAACTTCACCCATTAGTGTATTTTATCACAATCTAGTAGTTACATGTGGAAATTTGGTTCTAGGACATTTGATTTGAGCGCAATCCTCAAACTTAGGTCAAAAAAGCCATTTAAGCCTTTTCACAGTGAGATCTATGCGATATGGCCGAGAAATGTAATTTTGATGTTAACTCCCAAACCGCTGCGCAGAAGTCAACCAAACTTCACCCAATAGTGTATTGTATCACAATCTAGTAGTTACATTTGAAAATTTTGTTCTAGGACATTTTGTTTGAACGCAATCATCAAACTTAATTAAAAAAGTCATTTAAGCCTTTTCACAGTGAGATGTATGCGATATGGCCGAGAAATGTAATTTTGATGTTAACTCCCAAACCGCTGCGCAGAAGTCAACCAAACTTCACCCAATAGTGTATTGTATCACAATCTAGTAGTTACATTTGAAAATTTTGTTCTAGGAAATTTTGTTTGAGCGCAATCATCAAACTTAATTAAAAAAGTCATTTAAGCCTTTTCACAGTGAGATCTATGCGATATGGCCGAGAAATGTAATTTTGATGTTAACTCCCAAACCGCTGCGCAGAAGTCAACCAAACTTCACCCATTAGTGTATTTTATCACAATCTAGTAGTTACATGTGGAAATTTGGTTCTAGGACATTTGATTTGAGCGCAATCCTCAAACTTAGGTCAAAAAAGCCATTTAAGCCTTTTCACAGTGAGATCTATGCGATATGGCCGAGAAATGTAATTTTGATGTTAACTCCCAAACCGCTGCGCAGAAGTCAACCAAACTTCACCCAATAGTGTATTGTATCACAATCTAGTAGTTACATTTGAAAATTTTGTTCTAGGAAATTTTGTTTGAGCGCAATCATCAAACTTAATTAAAAAAGTCATTTAAGCCTTTTCACAGTGAAATCTATGCGATATGGCCGAGAAATGTAATTTTGATGTTAACTCCCAAACCGCTGCGCAGAAGTCAACCAAACTTCACCCATTAGTGTATTTTATCACAATCTAGTAGTTACATGTGGAAATTTGGTTCTAGGACATTTGATTTGAGCGCAATCCTCAAACTTAGGTCAAAAAAGCCATTTAAGCCTTTTCACAGTGAGATCTATGCGATATGGCCGAGAAATGTAATTTTGATGTTAACTCCCAAACCGCTGCGCAGAAGTCAACCAAACTTCACCCAATAGTGTATTGTATCACATTCTAGTAGTTACATTTGAAAATTTTGTTCTAGGACATTTTGTATGAACGCAATCATCAAACTTAATTAAAAATGTCATTTAAGCCTTTTCACAGTGAGATCTATGCGATATGGCCGAGAAATGTAATTTTGATGTTAACTCCCAAACCGCTGCGCAGAAGTCAACCAAACTTCACCCAATAGTGTATTGTATCACAATCTAGTAGTTACATTTGAAAATTTTGTTCTAGGAAATTTTGTTTGAGCGCAATCATCAAACTTAATTAAAAAAAGTCATTTAAGCCTTTTCACAGTGAGATCTATGCGATATGGCCGAGAAATGTAATTTTGATGTTAACTCCCAAACCGCTGCGCAGAAGTCAACCAAACTTCACCCATTAGTGTATTTTATCACAATCTAGTAGTTACATGTGGAAATTTGGTTCTAGGACATTTGATTTGAGCGCAATCCTCAAACTTAGGTCAAAAAAGCCATTTAAGCCTTTTCACAGTGAGATCTATGCGATATGGCCGAGAAATGTAATTTTGATGTTAACTCCCAAACCGCTGCGCAGAAGTCAACCAAACTTCACCCAATAGTGTATTGTATCACAATCTAGTAGTTACATTTAAAAATTTTGTTCTAGGACATTTTGTTTGAACGCAATCATCAAACTTAATTAAAAAAGTCATTTAAGCCTTTTCACAATGAGATCTATGCGATATGGCCGAGAAATGTAATTTTGATGTTAACTCCCAAACCGCTGCGCAGAAGTCAACCAAACTTCACCCATTAGTGTATTGTATCACAATCTAGTAGTTACGTGTGGAAATTTGGTTATAGGACATTTGATTTGAGCGCAATCCTCAAACTTAGGTCAAAAAAGCCATTTAAGCCTTTTCACAGTGAGATCTATGCGATATGGCCGAGAAATGTAATTTTGATGTTAACTCCCAAACCGCTGCGCAGAAGTCAACCAAACTTCACCCAATAGTGTATTGTATCACAATCTAGTAGTTACATTTGAAAATTTTGTTCTAGGAAATTTTGTTTGAGCGCAATCATCAAACTTAATTAAAAAAGTCATTTAAGCCTTTTCACAGTGAGATCTATGCGATATGGCCGAGAAATGTAATTTTGATGTTAACTCCCAAACCGCTGCGCAGAAGTCAACCAAACTTCACCCATTAGTGTATTTTATCACAATCTAGTAGTTACATGTGGAAATTTGGTTCTAGGACATTTGATTTGAGCGCAATCCTCAAACTTAGGTCAAAAAAGCCATTTAAGCCTTTTCACAGTGAGATCTATGCGATATGGCCGAGAAATGTAATTTTGATGTTAACTCCCAAACCGCTGCGCAGAAGTCAACCAAACTTCACCCAATAGTGTATTGTATCACAATCTAGTAGTTACATTTGAAAATTTTGTTCTAGGACATTTTGTTTGAACGCAATCATCAAACTTAATTAAAAAAGTCATTTAAGCCGTTTCACAGTGAGATCTATGCGATATGGCCGAGAAATGTAATTTTGATGTAACTCCCAAACCGCTGCGCAGAAGTCAACCAAACTTCACCCAATAGTGTATTGTATCACAATCTAGTAGTTACATTTGAAAATTTTGTTCTAGGAAATTTTGTTTGAGCGCAATCATCAAACTTAATTAAAAAAGTCATTTAAGCCTTTTCACAGTGAGATCTATGCGATATGGCCGAGAAATGTAATTTTGATGTTAACTCCCAAACCGCTGCGCAGAAGTCAACCAAACTTCACCCATTAGTGTATTTTATCACAATCTAGTAGTTACATGTGGAAATTTGGTTCTAGGACATTTGATTTGAGCGCAATCCTCAAACTTAGGTCAAAAAAGCCATTTAAGCCTTTTCACAGTGAGATCTATGCGATATGGCCGAGAAATGTAATTTTGATGTTAACTCCCAAACCGCTGCGCAGAAGTCAACCAAACTTCACCCAATAGTGTATTGTATCACAATCTAGTAGTTACATTTAAAAATTTTGTTCTAGGACATTTTGTTTGAACGCAATCATCAAACTTAATTAAAAAAGTCATTTAAGCCTTTTCACAGTGAGATCTATGCGATATGGCCGAGAAATGTAATTTTGATGTTAACTCCCAAACCGCTGCGCAGAAGTCAACCAAACTTCACCCATTAGTGTATTGTATCACAATCTAGTAGTTACATGTGGAAATTTGGTTATAGGACATTTGATTTGAGCGCAATCCTCAAACTTAGGTCAAAAAAGCCATTTAAGCCTTTTCACAGTGAGATCTATGCGATATGGCCGAGAAATGTAATTTTGATGTTAACTCCCAAACCGCTGCGCAGAAGTCAACCAAACTTCACCCAATAGTGTATTGTATCACAATCTAGTAGTTACATTTGAAAATTTTGTTCTAGGAAATTTTGTTTGAGCGCAATCATCAAACTTAATTAAAAAAGTCATTTAAGCCTTTTCACAGTGAGATCTATGCGATATGGCCGAGAAATGTAATTTTGATGTTAACTCCCAAACCGCTGCGCAGAAGTCAACCAAACTTCACCCATTAGTGTATTTTATCACAATCTAGTAGTTACATGTGGAAATTTGGTTCTAGGACATTTGATTTGAGCGCAATCCTCAAACTTAGGTCAAAAAAGCCATTTAAGCCTTTTCACAGTGAGATCTATGCGATATGGCCGAGAAATGTAATTTTGATGTTAACTCCCAAACCGCTGCGCAGAAGTCAACCAAACTTCACCCAATAGTGTATTGTATCACATTCTAGTAGTTACATTTGAAAATTTTGTTCTAGGACATTTTGTATGAACGCAATCATCAAACTTAATTAAAAAAGTCATTTAAGACTTTTCACAGTGAGATCTATGCGATATGGCCGAGAAATGTAATTTTGATGTTAACTCCCAAACCGCTGCGCAGAAGTCAACCAAACTTCACCCAATAGTGTATTGTATCACAATCTAGTAGTTACATTTAAAAATTTTGTTCTAGGAAATTTTGTTTGAGCGCAATCATCAAACTTAATTAAAAAAGTCATTTAAGCCTTTTCACAGTGAGATCTATGCGATATGGCCGAGAAATGTAATTTTGATGTTAACTCCCAAACCGCTGCGCAGAAGTCAACCAAACTTCACCCATTAGTGTATTTTATCACAATCTAGTAGTTACATGTGGAAATTTGGTTCTAGGACATTTGATTTGAGCGCAATCCTCAAACTTAGGTCAAAAAAGCCATTTAAGCCTTTTCACAGTGAGATCTATGCGATATGGCCGAGAAATGTAATTTTGATGTTAACTCCCAAACCGCTGCGCAGAAGTCAAACAAACTTCACCCAATAGTGTATTGTATCACAATCTAGTAGTTACATTTAAAAATTTTGTTCTAGGACATTTTGTTTGAACGCAATCATCAAACTTAATTAAAAAAGTCATTTAAGCCTTTTCACAGTGAGATCTATGCGATATGGCCGAGAAATGTAATTTTGATGTTAACTCCCAAACCGCTGCGCAGAAGTCAACCAAACTTCACCCATTAGTGTATTGTATCACAATCTAGTAGTTACGTGTGGAAATTTGGTTATAGGACATTTGATTTGAGCGCAATCCTCAAACTTAGGTCAAAAAAGCCATTTAAGCCTTTTCACAGTGAGATCTATGCGATATGGCCGAGAAATGTAATTTTGATGTTAACTCCCAAACCGCTGCGCAGAAGTCAACCAAACTTCACCCAATAGTGTATTGTATCACAATCTAGTAGTTACATTTGAAAATTTTGTTCTAGGAAATTTTGTTTGAGCGCAATCATCAAACTTAATTAAAAAAGTCATTTAAGCCTTTTCACAGTGAGATCTATGCGATATGGCCGAGAAATGTAATTTTGATGTTAACTCCCAAACCGCTGCGCAGAAGTCAACCAAACTTCACCCATTAGTGTATTTTATCACAATCTAGTAGTTACATGTGGAAATTTGGTTCTAGGACATTTGATTTGAGCGCAATCCTCAAACTTAGGTCAAAAAAGCCATTTAAGCCTTTTCACAGTGAGATCTATGCGATATGGCCGAGAAATGTAATTTTGATGTTAACTCCCAAACCGCTGCGCAGAAGTCAACCAAACTTCACCCAATAGTGTATTGTATCACAATCTAGTAGTTACATTTGAAAATTTTGTTCTAGGACATTTTGTTTGAACGCAATCATCAAACTTAATTAAAAAAGTCATTTAAGCCTTTTCACAGTGAGATCTATGCGATATGGCCGAGAAATGTAATTTTGATGTAACTCCCAAACCGCTGCGCAGAAGTCAACCAAACTTCACCCAATAGTGTATTGTATCACAATCTAGTAGTTACATTTGAAAATTTTGTTCTAGGAAATTTTGTTTGAGCGCAATCATCAAACTTAATTAAAAAAGTCATTTAAGCCTTTTCACAGTGAGATCTATGCGATATGGCCGAGAAATGTAATTTTGATGTTAACTCCCAAACCGCTGCGCAGAAGTCAACCAAACTTCACCCATTAGTGTATTTTATCACAATCTAGTAGTTACATGTGGAAATTTGGTTCTAGGACATTTGATTTGAGCGCAATCCTCAAACTTAGGTCAAAAAAGCCATTTAAGCCTTTTCACAGTGAGATCTATGCGATATGGCCGAGAAATGTAATTTTGATGTTAACTCCCAAACCGCTGCGCAGAAGTCAACCAAACTTCACCCAATAGTGTATTGTATCACAATCTAGTAGTTACATTTAAAAATTTTGTTCTAGGACATTTTGTTTGAACGCAATCATCAAACTTAATTAAAAAAGTCATTTAAGCCTTTTCACAGTGAGATCTATGCGATATGGCCGAGAAATGTAATTTTGATGTTAACTCCCAAACCGCTGCGCAGAAGTCAACCAAACTTCACCCATTAGTGTATTGTATCACAATCTAGTAGTTACATGTGGAAATTTGGTTATAGGACATTTGATTTGAGCGCAATCCTCAAACTTAGGTCAAAAAAGCCATTTAAGCCTTTTCACAGTGAGATCTATGCGATATGGCCGAGAAATGTAATTTTGATGTTAACTCCCAAACCGCTGCGCAGAAGTCAACCAAACTTCACCCAATAGTGTATTGTATCACAATCTAGTAGTTACATTTGAAAATTTTGTTCTAGGAAATTTTGTTTGAGCGCAATCATCAAACTTAATTAAAAAAGTCATTTAAGCCTTTTCACAGTGAGATCTATGCGATATGGCCGAGAAATGTAATTTTGATGTTAACTCCCAAACCGCTGCGCAGAAGTCAACCAAACTTCACCCATTAGTGTATTTTATCACAATCTAGTAGTTACATGTGGAAATTTGGTTCTAGGACATTTGATTTGAGCGCAATCCTCAAACTTAGGTCAAAAAAGCCATTTAAGCCTTTTCACAGTGAGATCTATGCGATATGGCCGAGAAATGTAATTTTGATGTTAACTCCCAAACCGCTGCGCAGAAGTCAACCAAACTTCACCCAATAGTGTATTGTATCACAATCTAGTAGTTACATTTAAAAATTTTGTTCTAGGACATTTTGTTTGAACGCAATCATCAAACTTAATTAAAAAAGTCATTTAAGCCTTTTCACAGTGAGATCTATGCGATATGGCCGAGAAATGTAATTTTGATGTTAACTCCCAAACCGCTGCGCAGAAGTCAACCAAACTTCACCCAATAGTGTATTGTATCACAATCTAGTAGTTACATTTGAAAATTTTGTTCTAGGACATTTTGCTTGAGCGCAATCCTCAAACTTAGGTCAAAAAAGCCATTTAAGCCTTTTCACAGTGAGATCTATGCGATATGGCCGAGAAATGTAATTTTGATGTTAACTCCCAAACCGCTGCGCAGAAGTCAACCAAACTTCACCCAATAGTGTATTGTATCACAATCTAGTAGTTACATTTGAAAATTTTGTTCTAGGACATTTTGTTTGAACGCAATCATCAAACTTAATTAAAAAAGTCATTTAAGCCTTTTCACAGTGAGATCTATGCGATATGGCCGAGAAATGTAATTTTGATGTTAACTCCCAAACCGCTGCGCAGAAGTCAACCAAACTTCACCCAATAGTGTATTGTATCACAATCTAGTAGTTACATTTGAAAATTTTGTTCTAGGAAATTTTGTTTGAGCGCAATCATCAAACTTAATTAAAAAAGTCATTTAAGCCTTTTCACAGTGAGATCTATGCGATATGGCCGAGAAATGTAATTTTGATGTTAACTCCCAAACCGCTGCGCAGAAGTCAACCAAACTTCACCCATTAGTGTATTGTATCACAATCTAGTAGTTACATGTGGAAATTTGGTTATAGGACATTTGATTTGAGCGCAATCCTCAAACTTAGGTCAAAAAAGCCATTTAAGCCTTTTCACAGTGAGATCTATGCGATATGGCCGAGAAATGTAATTTTGATGTTAACTCCCAAACCGCTGCGCAGAAGTCAACCAAACTTCACCCAATAGTGTATTGTATCACAATCTAGTAGTTACATTTGAAAATTTTGTTCTAGGAAATTTTGTTTGAGCGCAATCATCAAACTTAATTAAAAAAGTCATTTAAGCCTTTTCACAGTGAGATCTATGCGATATGGCCGAGAAATGTAATTTTGATGTTAACTCCCAAACCGCTGCGCAGAAGTCAACCAAACTTCACCCATTAGTGCATTTTATCACAATCTAGTAGTTACATGTGGAAATTTGGTTCTAGGACATTTGATTTGAGCGCAATCCTCAAACTTAGGTCAAAAAAGCCATTTAAGCCTTTTCACAGTGAGATCTATGCGATATGGCCGAGAAATGTAATTTTGATGTTAACTCCCAAACCGCTGCGCAGAAGTCAACCAAACTTCACCCAATAGTGTATTGTATCACATTCTAGTAGTTACATTTGAAAATTTTGTTCTAGGACATTTTGTATGAACGCAATCATCAAACTTAATTAAAAAAGTCATTTAAGCCTTTTCACAGTGAGATCTATGCGATATGGCCGAGAAATGTAATTTTGATGTTAACTCCCAAACCGCTGCGCAGAAGTCAACCAAACTTCACCCAATAGTGTATTGTATCACAATCTAGTAGTTACATTTGAAAATTTTGTTCTAGGAAATTTTGTTTGAGCGCAATCATCAAACTTAATTAAAAAAGTCATTTAAGCCTTTTCACAGTGAGATCTATGCGATATGGCCGAGAAATGTAATTTTGATGTTAACTCCCAAACCGCTGCGCAGAAGTCAACCAAACTTCACCCATTAGTGTATTTTATCACAATCTAGTAGTTACATGTGGAAATTTGGTTCTAGGACATTTGATTTGAGCGCAATCCTCAAACTTAGGTCAAAAAAGCCATTTAAGCCTTTTCACAGTGAGATCTATGCGATATGGCCGAGAAATGTAATTTTGATGTTAACTCCCAAACCGCTGCGCAGAAGTCAACCAAACTTCACCCAATAGTGTATTGTATCACAATCTAGTAGTTACATTTAAAAATTTTGTTCTAGGACATTTTGTTTGAACGCAATCATCAAACTTAATTAAAAAAGTCATTTAAGCCTTTTCACAGTGAGATCTATGCGATATGGCCGAGAAATGTAATTTTGATGTTAACTCCCAAACCGCTGCGCAGAAGTCAACCAAACTTCACCCATTAGTGTATTGTATCACAATCTAGTAGTTACGTGTGGAAATTTGGTTATAGGACATTTGATTTGAGCGCAATCCTCAAACTTAGGTCAAAAAAGCCATTTAAGCCTTTTCACAGTGAGATCTATGCGATATGGCCGAGAAATGTAATTTTGATGTTAACTCCCAAACCGCTGCGCAGAAGTCAACCAAACTTCACCCAATAGTGTATTGTATCACAATCTAGTAGTTACATTTGAAAATTTTGTTCTAGGAAATTTTGTTTGAGCGCAATCATCAAACTTAATTAAAAAAGTCATTTAAGCCTTTTCACAGTGAGATCTATGCGATATGGCCGAGAAATGTAATTTTGATGTTAACTCCCAAACCGCTGCGCAGAAGTCAACCAAACTTCACCCATTAGTGTATTTTATCACAATCTAGTAGTTACATGTGGAAATTTGGTTCTAGGACATTTGATTTGAGCGCAATCCTCAAACTTAGGTCAAAAAAAGCCATTTAAGCCTTTTCACAGTGAGATCTATGCGATATGGCCGAGAAATGTAATTTTGATGTTAACTCCCAAACCGCTGCGCAGAAGTCAACCAAACTTCACCCAATAGTGTATTGTATCACAATCTAGTAGTTACATTTGAAAATTTTGTTCTAGGACATTTTGTTTGAACGCAATCATCAAACTTAATTAAAAAAGTCATTTAAGCCTTTTCACAGTGAGATCTATGCGATATGGCCGAGAAATGTAATTTTGATGTTAACTCCCAAACCGCTGCGCAGAAGTCAACCAAACTTCACCCATTAGTGTATTTTATCACAATCTAGTAGTTACATGTGGAAATTTGGTTCTAGGACATTTTGTTTGAGCGCAATCCTCAAACTTAGGTCAAAAAAGCCATTTAAGCCTTTTCACAGTGAGATCTATGTGATATGGCCGAGAAATGTAATTTTGATGTTAACTCCCAAACCGCTGCGCAGAAGTCAACCAAACTTCACCCAATAGTGTATTGTATCACAATCTAGTAGTTACATTTGAAAATTTTGTTCTAGGACATTTTGTTTGAACACAATCATCAAACTTAATTAAAAAAGTCATTTAAGCCTTTTCACAGTGAGATCTATGCGATATGGCCGAGAAATGTAATTTTGATGTTAACTCCCAAACCGCTGCGCAGAAGTCAACCAAACTTCACCCAATAGTGTATTGTATCACAATCTAGTAGTTACATTTGAAAATTTTGTTCTAGGAAATTTTGTTTGAGCGCAATCATCAAACTTAATTAAAAAAGTCATTTAAGCCTTTTCACAGTGAGATCTATGCGATATGGCCGAGAATTGTAATTTTGATGTTAACTCCCAAACCGCTGCGCAGAAGTCAACCAAACTTCACCCATTAGTGTATTTTATCACAATCTAGTAGTTACATGTGGAAATTTGGTTCTAGGACATTTGATTTGAGCGCAATCCTCAAACTTAGGTCAAAAAAGCCATTTAAGCCTTTTCACAGTGAGATCTATGCGATATGGCCGAGAAATGTAATTTTGATGTTAACTCCCAAACCGCTGCGCAGAAGTCAACCAAACTTCACCCAATAGTGTATTGTATCACAATCTAGTAGTTACATTTAAAAATTTTGTTCTAGGACATTTTGTTTGAACGCAATCATCAAACTTAATTAAAAAAGTCATTTAAGCCTTTTCACAGTGAGATCTATGCGATATGGCCGAGAAATGTAATTTTGATGTTAACTCCCAAACCGCTGCGCAGAAGTCAACCAAACTTCACCCATTAGTGTATTGTATCACAATCTAGTAGTTACATTTGGAAATTTGGTTATAGGACATTTGATTTGAGCGCAATCCTCAAACTTAGGTCAAAAAAGCCATTTAAGCCTTTTCACAGTGAGATCTATGCGATATGGCCGAGAAATGTAATTTTGATGTTAACTCCCAAACCGCTGCGCAGAAGTCAACCAAACTTCACCCAATAGTGTATTGTATCACAATCTAGTAGTTACATTTGAAAATTTTGTTCTAGGAAATTTTGTTTGAGCGCAATCATCAAACTTAATTAAAAAAGTCATTTAAGCCTTTTCACAGTGAGATCTATGCGATATGGCCGAGAAATGTAATTTTGATGTTAACTCCCAAACCGCTGCGCAGAAGTCAACCAAACTTCACCCATTAGTGTATTTTATCACAATCTAGTAGTTACATGTGGAAATTTGGTTCTAGGACATTTGATTTGAGCGCAATCCTCAAACTTAGTTCAAAAAAGCCATTTAAGCCTTTTCACAGTGAGATCTATGCGATATGGCCGAGAAATGTAATTTTGATGTTAACTCCCAAACCGCTGCGCAGAAGTCAACCAAACTTCACCCAATAGTGTATTGTATCACAATCTAGTAGTTACATTTAAAAATTTTGTTCTAGGACATTTTGTTTGAACGCAATCATCAAACTTAATTAAAAAAGTCATTTAAGCCTTTTCACAGTGAGATCTATGCGATATGGCCGAGAAATGTAATTTTGATGTTAACTCCCAAACCGCTGCGCAGAAGTCAACCAAACTTCACCCAATAGTGTATTGTATCACAATCTAGTAGTTACATTTGAAAATTTTGTTCTAGGACATTTTGTTTGAGCGCAATCCTCAAACTTAGGTCAAAAAAGCCATTTAAGCCTTTTCACAGTGAGATCTATGCGATATGGCCGAGAAATGTAATTTTGATGTTAACTCCCAAACCGCTGCGCAGAAGTCAACCAAACTTCACCCAATAGTGTATTGTATCACAATCTAGTAGTTACATTTGAAAATTTTGTTCTAGGACATTTTGTTTGAACGCAATCATCAAACTTAATTAAAAAAGTCATTTAAGCCTTTTCACAGTGAGATCTATGCGATATGGCCGAGAAATGTAATTTTGATGTTAACTCCCAAACCGCTGCGCAGAAGTCAACCAAACTTCACCCAATAGTGTATTGTATCACAATCTAGTAGTTACATTTGAAAATTTTGTTCTAGGAAATTTTGTTTGAGCGCAATCATCAAACTTAATTAAAAAAGTCATTTAAGCCTTTTCACAGTGAGATCTATGCGATATGGCCGAGAAATGTAATTTTGATGTTAACTCCCAAACCGCTGCGCAGAAGTCAACCAAACTTCACCCATTAGTGTATTGTATCACAATCTAGTAGTTACATGTGGAAATTTGGTTATAGGACATTTGATTTGAGCGCAATCCTCAAACTTAGGTCAAAAAAGCCATTTAAGCCTTTTCACAGTGAGATCTATGCGATATGGCCGAGAAATGTAATTTTGATGTTAACTCCCAAACCGCTGCGCAGAAGTCAACCAAACTTCACCCAATAGTGTATTGTATCACAATCTAGTAGTTACATTTGAAAATTTTGTTCTAGGAAATTTTGTTTGAGCGCAATCATCAAACTTAATTAAAAAAGTCATTTAAGCCTTTTCACAGTGAGATCTATGCGATATGGCCGAGAAATGTAATTTTGATGTTAACTCCCAAACCGCTGCGCAGAAGTCAACCAAACTTCACCCATTAGTGCATTTTATCACAATCTAGTAGTTACATGTGGAAATTTGGTTCTAGGACATTTGATTTGAGCGCAATCCTCAAACTTAGGTCAAAAAAGCCATTTAAGCCTTTTCACAGTGAGATCTATGCGATATGGCCGAGAAATGTAATTTTGATGTTAACTCCCAAACCGCTGCGCAGAAGTCAACCAAACTTCACCCAATAGTGTATTGTATCACATTCTAGTAGTTACATTTGAAAATTTTGTTCTAGGACATTTTGTATGAACGCAATCATCAAACTTAATTAAAAAAGTCATTTAAGCCTTTTCACAGTGAGATCTATGCGATATGGCCGAGAAATGTAATTTTGATGTTAACTCCCAAACCGCTGCGCAGAAGTCAACCAAACTTCACCCAATAGTGTATTGTATCACAATCTAGTAGTTACATTTGAAAATTTTGTTCTAGGAAATTTTGTTTGAGCGCAATCATCAAACTTAATTAAAAAAGTCATTTAAGCCTTTTCACAGTGAGATCTATGCGATATGGCCGAGAAATGTAATTTTGATGTTAACTCCCAAACCGCTGCGCAGAAGTCAACCAAACTTCACCCATTAGTGTATTTTATCACAATCTAGTAGTTACATGTGGAAATTTGGTTCTAGGACATTTGATTTGAGCGCAATCCTCAAACTTAGGTCAAAAAAGCCATTTAAGCCTTTTCACAGTGAGATCTATGCGATATGGCCGAGAAATGTAATTTTGATGTTAACTCCCAAACCGCTGCGCAGAAGTCAACCAAACTTCACCCAATAGTGTATTGTATCACAATCTAGTAGTTACATTTGAAAATTTTGTTCTAGGACATTTTGTTTGAACACAATCATCAAACTTAATTAAAAAAGTCATTTAAGCCTTTTCACAGTGAGATCTATGCGATATGGCCGAGAAATGTAATTTTGATGTTAACTCCCAAACCGCTGCGCAGAAGTCAACCAAACTTCACCCAATAGTGTATTGTATCACAATCTAGTAGTTACATTTGAAAATTTTGTTCTAGGAAATTTTGTTTGAGCGCAATCATCAAACTTAATTAAAAAAGTCATTTAAGCCTTTTCACAGTGAGATCTATGCGATATGGCCGAGAATTGTAATTTTGATGTTAACTCCCAAACCGCTGCGCAGAAGTCAACCAAACTTCACCCATTAGTGTATTTTATCACAATCTAGTAGTTACATGTGGAAATTTGGTTCTAGGACATTTGATTTGAGCGCAATCCTCAAACTTAGGTCAAAAAAGCCATTTAAGCCTTTTCACAGTGAGATCTATGCGATATGGCCGAGAAATGTAATTTTGATGTTAACTCCCAAACCGCTGCGCAGAAGTCAACCAAACTTCACCCAATAGTGTATTGTATCACAATCTAGTAGTTACATTTAAAAATTTTGTTCTAGGACATTTTGTTTGAACGCAATCATCAAACTTAATTAAAAAAGTCATTTAAGCCTTTTCACAGTGAGATCTATGCGATATGGCCGAGAAATGTAATTTTGATGTTAACTCCCAAACCGCTGCGCAGAAGTCAACCAAACTTCACCCAATAGTGTATTGTATCACAATCTAGTAGTTACATTTGAAAATTTTGTTCTAGGACATTTTGTTTGAGCGCAATCCTCAAACTTAGGTCAAAAAAGCCATTTAAGCCTTTTCACAGTGAGATCTATGCGATATGGCCGAGAAATGTAATTTTGATGTTAACTCCCAAACCGCTGCGCAGAAGTCAACCAAACTTCACCCAATAGTGTATTGTATCACAATCTAGTAGTTACATTTGAAAATTTTGTTCTAGGACATTTTGTTTGAACGCAATCATCAAACTTAATTAAAAAAGTCATTTAAGCCTTTTCACAGTGAGATCTATGCGATATGGCCGAGAAATGTAATTTTGATGTTAACTCCCAAACCGCTGCGCAGAAGTCAACCAAACTTCACCCAATAGTGTATTGTATCACAATCTAGTAGTTACATTTGAAAATTTTGTTCTAGGAAATTTTGTTTGAGCGCAATCATCAAACTTAATTAAAAAAGTCATTTAAGCCTTTTCACAGTGAGATCTATGCGATATGGCCGAGAAATGTAATTTTGATGTTAACTCCCAAACCGCTGCGCAGAAGTCAACCAAACTTCACCCATTAGTGTATTGTATCACAATCTAGTAGTTACATGTGGAAATTTGGTTATAGGACATTTGATTTGAGCGCAATCCTCAAACTTAGGTCAAAAAAGCCATTTAAGCCTTTTCACAGTGAGATCTATGCGATATGGCCGAGAAATGTAATTTTGATGTTAACTCCCAAACCGCTGCGCAGAAGTCAACCAAACTTCACCCAATAGTGTATTGTATCACAATCTAGTAGTTACATTTGAAAATTTTGTTCTAGGAAATTTTGTTTGAGCGCAATCATCAAACTTAATTAAAAAAGTCATTTAAGCCTTTTCACAGTGAGATCTATGCGATATGGCCGAGAAATGTAATTTTGATGTTAACTCCCAAACCGCTGCGCAGAAGTCAACCAAACTTCACCCATTAGTGCATTTTATCACAATCTAGTAGTTACATGTGGAAATTTGGTTCTAGGACATTTGATTTGAGCGCAATCCTCAAACTTAGGTCAAAAAAGCCATTTAAGCCTTTTCACAGTGAGATCTATGCGATATGGCCGAGAAATGTAATTTTGATGTTAACTCCCAAACCGCTGCGCAGAAGTCAACCAAACTTCACCCAATAGTGTATTGTATCACATTCTAGTAGTTACATTTGAAAATTTTGTTCTAGGACATTTTGTATGAACGTAATCATCAAACTTAATTAAAAAAGTCATTTAAGCCTTTTCACAGTGAGATCTATGCGATATGGCCGAGAAATGTAATTTTGATGTTAACTCCCAAACCGCTGCGCAGAAGTCAACCAAACTTCACCCAATAGTGTATTGTATCACAATCTAGTAGTTACATTTGAAAATTTTGTTCTAGGAAATTTTGTTTGAGCGCAATCATCAAACTTAATTAAAAAAGTCATTTAAGCCTTTTCACAGTGAGATCTATGCGATATGGCCGAGAAATGTAATTTTGATGTTAACTCCCAAACCGCTGCGCAGAAGTCAACCAAACTTCACCCATTAGTGTATTTTATCACAATCTAGTAGTTACATGTGGAAATTTGGTTCTAGGACATTTGATTTGAGCGCAATCCTCAAACTTAGGTCAAAAAAGCCATTTAAGCCTTTTCACAGTGAGATCTATGCGATATGGCCGAGAAATGTAATTTTGATGTTAACTCCCAAACCGCTGCGCAGAAGTCAACCAAACTTCACCCAATAGTGTATTGTATCACAATCTAGTAGTTACATTTAAAAATTTTGTTCTAGGACATTTTGTTTGAACGCAATCATCAAACTTAATTAAAAAAGTCATTTAAGCCTTTTCACAGTGAGATCTATGCGATATGGCCGAGAAATGTAATTTTGATGTTAACTCCCAAACCGCTGCGCAGAAGTCAACCAAACTTCACCCATTAGTGTATTGTATCACAATCTAGTAGTTACATGTGGAAATTTGGTTATAGGACATTTGATTTGAGCGCAATCCTCAAACTTAGGTCAAAAAAGCCATTTAAGCCTTTTCACAGTGAGATCTATGCGATATGGCCGAGAAATGTAATTTTGATGTTAACTCCCAAACCGCTGCGCAGAAGTCAACCAAACTTCACCCAATAGTGTATTGTATCACAATCTAGTAGTTACATTTGAAAATTTTGTTCTAGGAAATTTTGTTTGAGCGCAATCATCAAACTTAATTAAAAAAGTCATTTAAGCCTTTTCACAGTGAGATCTATGCGATATGGCCGAGAAATGTAATTTTGATGTTAACTCCCAAACCGCTGCGCAGAAGTCAACCAAACTTCACCCATTAGTGTATTTTATCACAATCTAGTAGTTACATGTGGAAATTTGGTTCTAGGACATTTGATTTGAGCGCAATCCTCAAACTTAGGTCAAAAAAGCCATTTAAGCCTTTTCACAGTGAGATCTATGCGATATGGCCGAGAAATGTAATTTTGATGTTAACTCCCAAACCGCTGCGCAGAAGTCAACCAAACTTCACCCAATAGTGTATTGTATCACAATCTAGTAGTTACATTTAAAAATTTTGTTCTAGGACATTTTGTTTGAACGCAATCATCAAACTTAATTAAAAAAGTCATTTAAGCCTTTTCACAGTGAGATCTATGCGATATGGCCGAGAAATGTAATTTTGATGTTAACTCCCAAACCGCTGCGCAGAAGTCAACCAAACTTCACCCATTAGTGTATTGTATCACAATCTAGTAGTTACGTGTGGAAATTTGGTTATAGGACATTTGATTTGAGCGCAATCCTCAAACTTAGGTCAAAAAAGCCATTTAAGCCTTTTCACAGTGAGATCTATGCGATATGGCCGAGAAATGTAATTTTGATGTTAACTCCCAAACCGCTGCGCAGAAGTCAACCAAACTTCACCCAATAGTGTATTGTATCACAATCTAGTAGTTACATTTGAAAATTTTGTTCTAGGAAATTTTGTTTGAGCGCAATCATCAAACTTAATTAAAAAAGTCATTTAAGCCTTTTCACAGTGAGATCTATGCGATATGGCCGAGAAATGTAATTTTTATGTTAACTCCCAAACCGCTGCGCAGAAGTCAACCAAACTTCACCCATTAGTGTATTTTATCACAATCTAGTAGTTACATGTGGAAATTTGGTTCTAGGACATTTGATTTGAGCGCAATCCTCAAACTTAGGTCAAAAAAGCCATTTAAGCCTTTTCACAGTGAGATCTATGCGATATGGCCGAGAAATGTAATTTTGATGTTAACTCCCAAACCGCTGCGCAGAAGTCAACCAAACTTCACCCAATAGTGTATTGTATCACAATCTAGTAGTTACATTTGAAAATTTTGTTCTAGGACATTTTGTTTGAACGCAATCATCAAACTTAATTAAAAAAGTCATTTAAGCCTTTTCACAGTGAGATCTATGCGATATGGCCGAGAAATGTAATTTTGATGTTAACTCCCAAACCGCTGCGCAGAAGTCAACCAAACTTCACCCAATAGTGTATTGTATCACAATCTAGTAGTTACATTTGAAAATTTTGTTCTAGGAAATTTTGTTTGAGCGCAATCATCAAACTTAATTAAAAAAGTCATTTAAGCCTTTTCACAGTGAGATCTATGCGATATGGCCGAGAAATGTAATTTTGATGTTAACTCCCAAACCGCTGCGCAGAAGTCAACCAAACTTCACCCATTAGTGTATTTTATCACAATCTAGTAGTTACATGTGGAAATTTGGTTCTAGGACATTTGATTTGAGCGCAATCCTCAAACTTAGGTCAAAAAAGCCATTTAAGCCTTTTCACAGTGAGATCTATGCGATATGGCCGAGAAATGTAATTTTGATGTTAACTCCCAAACCGCTGCGCAGAAGTCAACCAAACTTCACCCAATAGTGTATTGTATCACAATCTAGTAGTTACATTTAAAAATTTTGTTCTAGGACATTTTGTTTGAACGCAATCATCAAACTTAATTAAAAAAGTCATTTAAGCCTTTTCACAGTGAGATCTATGCGATATGGCCGAGAAATGTAATTTTGATGTTAACTCCCAAACCGCTGCGCAGAAGTCAACCAAACTTCACCCAATAGTGTATTGTATCACAATCTAGTAGTTACATTTGAAAATTTTGTTCTAGGACATTTTGTTTGAGCGCAATCCTCAAACTTAGGTCAAAAAAGCCATTTAAGCCTTTTCACAGTGAGATCTATGCGATATGGCCGAGAAATGTAATTTTGATGTTAACTCCCAAACCGCTGCGCAGAAGTCAACCAAACTTCACCCAATAGTGTATTGTATCACAATCTAGTAGTTACATTTGAAAATTTTGTTCTAGGACATTTTGTTTGAACGCAATCATCAAACTTAATTAAAAAAGTCATTTAAGCCTTTTCACAGTGAGATCTATGCGATATGGCCGAGAAATGTAATTTTGATGTTAACTCCCAAACCGCTGCGCAGAAGTCAACCAAACTTCACCCAATAGTGTATTGTATCACAATCTAGTAGTTACATTTGAAAATTTTGTTCTAGGAAATTTTGTTTGAGCGCAATCATCAAACTTAATTAAAAAAGTCATTTAAGCCTTTTCACAGTGAGATCTATGCGATATGGCCGAGAAATGTAATTTTGATGTTAACTCCCAAACCGCTGCGCAGAAGTCAACCAAACTTCACCCATTAGTGTATTGTATCACAATCTAGTAGTTACATGTGGAAATTTGGTTATAGGACATTTGATTTGAGCGCAATCCTCAAACTTAGGTCAAAAAAGCCATTTAAGCCTTTTCACAGTGAGATCTATGCGATATGGCCGAGAAATGTAATTTTGATGTTAACTCCCAAACCGCTGCGCAGAAGTCAACCAAACTTCACCCAATAGTGTATTGTATCACAATCTAGTAGTTACATTTGAAAATTTTGTTCTAGGACATTTTGTTTGAACGCAATCATCAAACTTAATTAAAAAAGTCATTTAAGCCTTTTCACAGTGAGATCTATGCGATATGGCCGAGAAATGTAATTTTGATGTTAACTCCCAAACCGCTGCGCAGAAGTCAACCAAACTTCACCCAATAGTGTATTGTATCACAATCTAGTAGTTACATTTGAAAATTTTGTTCTAGGAAATTTTGTTTGAGCGCAATCATCAAACTTAATTAAAAAAGTCATTTAAGCCTTTTCACAGTGAGATCTATGCGATATGGCCGAGAAATGTAATTTTGATGTTAACTCCCAAACCGCTGCGCAGAAGTCAACCAAACTTCACCCATTAGTGTATTTTATCACAATCTAGTAGTTACATGTGGAAATTTGGTTCTAGGACATTTGATTTGAGCGCAATCCTCAAACTTAGGTCAAAAAAGCCATTTAAGCCTTTTCACAGTGAGATCTATGCGATATGGCCGAGAAATGTAATTTTGATGTTAACTCCCAAACCGCTGCGCAGAAGTCAACCAAACTTCACCCAATAGTGTATTGTATCACAATCTAGTAGTTACATTTAAAAATTTTGTTCTAGGACATTTTGTTTGAACGCAATCATCAAACTTAATTAAAAAAGTCATTTAAGCCTTTTCACAGTGAGATCTATGCGATATGGCCGAGAAATGTAATTTTGATGTTAACTCCCAAACCGCTGCGCAGAAGTCAACCAAACTTCACCCAATAGTGTATTGTATCACAATCTAGTAGTTACATTTGAAAATTTTGTTCTAAGACATTTTGTTTGAGCGCAATCCTCAAACTTAGGTCAAAAAAGCCATTTAAGCCTTTTCACAGTGAGATCTATGCGATATGGCCGAGAAATGTAATTTTGATGTTAACTCCCAAACCGCTGCGCAGAAGTCAACCAAACTTCACCCAATAGTGTATTGTATCACAATCTAGTAGTTACATTTGAAAATTTTGTTCTAGGACATTTTGTTTGAACGCAATCATCAAACTTAATTAAAAAAGTCATTTAAGCCTTTTCACAGTGAGATCTATGCGATATGGCCGAGAAATGTAATTTTGATGTTAACTCCCAAACCGCTGCGCAGAAGTCAACCAAACTTCACCCAATAGTGTATTGTATCACAATCTAGTAGTTACATTTGAAAATTTTGTTCTAGGAAATTTTGTTTGAGCGCAATCATCAAACTTAATTAAAAAAGTCATTTAAGCCTTTTCACAGTGAGATCTATGCGATATGGCCGAGAAATGTAATTTTGATGTTAACTCCCAAACCGCTGCGCAGAAGTCAACCAAACTTCACCCATTAGTGTATTGTATCACAATCTAGTAGTTACATGTGGAAATTTGGTTATAGGACATTTGATTTGAGCGCAATCCTCAAACTTAGGTCAAAAAAGCCATTTAAGCCTTTTCACAGTGAGATCTATGCGATATGGCCGAGAAATGTAATTTTGATGTTAACTCCCAAACCGCTGCGCAGAAGTCAACCAAACTTCACCCAATAGTGTATTGTATCACAATCTAGTAGTTACATTTGAAAATTTTGTTCTAGAAAATTTTGTTTGAGCGCAATCATCAAACTTAATTAAAAAAGTCATTTAAGCCTTTTCACAGTGAGATCTATGCGATATGGCCGAGAAATGTAATTTTGATGTTAACTCCCAAACCGCTGCGCAGAAGTCAACCAAACTTCACCCATTAGTGCATTTTATCACAATCTAGTAGTTACATGTGGAAATTTGGTTCTAGGACATTTGATTTGAGCGCAATCCTCAAACTTAGGTCAAAAAAGCCATTTAAGCCTTTTCACAGTGAGATCTATGCGATATGGCCGAGAAATGTAATTTTGATGTTAACTCCCAAACCGCTGCGCAGAAGTCAACCAAACTTCACCCAATAGTGTATTGTATCACATTCTAGTAGTTACATTTGAAAATTTTGTTCTAGGACATTTTGTATGAACGCAATAATCAAACTTAATTAAAAAAGTCATTTAAGCCTTTTCACAGTGAGATCTATGCGATATGGCCGAGAAATGTAATTTTGATGTTAACTCCCAAACCGCTGCGCAGAAGTCAACCAAACTTCACCCAATAGTGTATTGTATCACAATCTAGTAGTTACATTTGAAAATTTTGTTCTAGGAAATTTTGTTTGAGCGCAATCATCAAACTTAATTAAAAAAGTCATTTAAGCCTTTTCACAGTGAGATCTATGCGATATGGCCGAGAAATGTAATTTTGATGTTAACTCCCAAACCGCTGCGCAGAAGTCAACCAAACTTCACCCATTAGTGTATTTTATCACAATCTAGTAGTTACATGTGGAAATTTGGTTCTAGGACATTTGATTTGAGCGCAATCCTCAAACTTAGGTCAAAAAAGCCATTTAAGCCTTTTCACAGTGAGATCTATGCGATATGGCCGAGAAATGTAATTTTGATGTTAACTCCCAAACCGCTGCGCAGAAGTCAACCAAACTTCAACCAATAGTGTATTGTATCACAATCTAGTAGTTACATTTAAAAATTTTGTTCTAGGACATTTTGTTTGAACGTAATCATCAAACTTAATTAAAAAAGTCATTTAAGCCTTTTCACAGTGAGATCTATGCGATATGGCCGAGAAATGTAATTTTGATGTTAACTCCCAAACCGCTGCGCAGAAGTCAACCAAACTTCACCCATTAGTGTATTGTATCACAATCTAGTAGTTACGTGTGGAAATTTGGTTATAGGACATTTGATTTGAGCGCAATCCTCAAACTTAGGTCAAAAAAGCCATTTAAGCCTTTTCACAGTGAGATCTATGCGATATGGCCGAGAAATGTAATTTTGATGTTAACTCCCAAACCGCTGCGCAGAAGTCAACCAAACTTCACCCAATAGTGTATTGTATCACAATCTAGTAGTTACATTTGAAAATTTTGTTCTAGGAAATTTTGTTTGAGCGCAATCATCAAACTTAATTAAAAAAGTCATTTAAGCCTTTTCACAGTGAGATCTATGCGATATGGCCGAGAAATGTAATTTTGATGTTAACTCCCAAACCGCTGCGCAGAAGTCAACCAAACTTCACCCATTAGTGTATTTTATCACAATCTAGTAGTTACATGTGGAAATTTGGTTCTAGGACATTTGATTTGAGCGCAATCCTCAAACTTAGGTCAAAAAAGCCATTTAAGCCTTTTCACAGTGAGATCTATGCGATATGGCCGAGAAATGTAATTTTGATGTTAACTCCCAAACCGCTGCGCAGAAGTCAACCAAACTTCACCCAATAGTGTATTGTATCACAATCTAGTAGTTACATTTGAAAATTTTGTTCTAGGACATTTTGTTTGAACGCAATCATCAAACTTAATTAAAAAAGTCATTTAAGCCTTTTCACAGTGAGATCTATGCGATATGGCCGAGAAATGTAATTTTGATGTAACTCCCAAACCGCTGCGCAGAAGTCAACCAAACTTCACCCAATAGTGTATTGTATCACAATCTAGTAGTTACATTTGAAAATTTTGTTCTAGGAAATTTTGTTTGAGCGCAATCATCAAACTTAATTAAAAAAGTCATTTAAGCCTTTTCACAGTGAGATCTATGCGATATGGCCGAGAAATGTAATTTTGATGTTAACTCCCAAACCGCTGCGCAGAAGTCAACCAAACTTCACCCATTAGTGTATTTTATCACAATCTAGTAGTTACATGTGGAAATTTGGTTCTAGGACATTTGATTTGAGCGCAATCCTCAAACTTAGGTCAAAAAAGCCATTTAAGCCTTTTCACAGTGAGATCTATGCGATATGGCCGAGAAATGTAATTTTGATGTTAACTCCCAAACCGCTGCGCAGAAGTCAACCAAACTTCACCCAATAGTGTATTGTATCACAATCTAGTAGTTACATTTAAAAATTTTGTTCTAGGACATTTTGTTTGAACGCAATCATCAAACTTAATTAAAAAAGTCATTTAAGCCTTTTCACAGTGAGATCTATGCGATATGGCCGAGAAATGTAATTTTGATTTTAACTCCCAAACCGCTGCGCAGAAGTCAACCAAACTTCACCCATTAGTGTATTGTATCACAATCTAGTAGTTACATGTGGAAATTTGGTTATAGGACATTTGATTTGAGCGCAATCCTCAAACTTAGGTCAAAAAAGCCATTTAAGCCTTTTCACAGTGAGATCTATGCGATATGGCCGAGAAATGTAATTTTGATGTTAACTCCCAAACCGCTGCGCAGAAGTCAACCAAACTTCACCCAATAGTGTATTGTATCACAATCTAGTAGTTACATTTGAAAATTTTGTTCTAGGAAATTTTGTTTGAGCGCAATCATCAAACTTAATTAAAAAAGTCATTTAAGCCTTTTCACAGTGAGATCTATGCGATATGGCCGAGAAATGTAATTTTGATGTTAACTCCCAAACCGCTGCGCAGAAGTCAACCAAACTTCACCCATTAGTGTATTTTATCACAATCTAGTAGTTACATGTGGAAATTTGGTTCTAGGACATTTGATTTGAGCGCAATCCTCAAACTTAGGTCAAAAAAGCCATTTAAGCCTTTTCACAGTGAGATCTATGCGATATGGCCGAGAAATGTAATTTTGATGTTAACTCCCAAACCGCTGCGCAGAAGTCAACCAAACTTCACCCAATAGTGTATTGTATCACATTCTAGTAGTTACATTTGAAAATTTTGTTCTAGGACATTTTGTATGAACGCAATCATCAAACTTAATTAAAAAAGTCATTTAAGCCTTTTCACAGTGAGATCTATGCGATATGGCCGAGAAATGTAATTTTGATGTTAACTCCCAAACCGCTGCGCAGAAGTCAACCAAACTTCACCCAATAGTGTATTGTATCACAATCTAGTAGTTACATTTGAAAATTTTGTTCTAGGAAATTTTGTTTGAGCGCAATCATCAAACTTAATTAAAAAAGTCATTTAAGCCTTTTCACAGTGAGATCTATGCGATATGGCCGAGAAATGTAATTTTGATGTTAACTCCCAAACCGCTGCGCAGAAGTCAACCAAACTTCACCCATTAGTGTATTTTATCACAATCTAGTAGTTACATGTGGAAATTTGGTTCTAGGACATTTGATTTGAGCGCAATCCTCAAACTTAGGTCAAAAAAGCCATTTAAGCCTTTTCACAGTGAGATCTATGCGATATGGCCGAGAAATGTAATTTTGATGTTAACTCCCAAACCGCTGCGCAGAAGTCAACCAAACTTCACCCAATAGTGTATTGTATCACAATCTAGTAGTTACATTTAAAAATTTTGTTCTAGGACATTTTGTTTGAACGCAATCATCAAACTTAATTAAAAAAGTCATTTAAGCCTTTTCACAGTGAGATCTATGCGATATGGCCGAGAAATGTAATTTTGATGTTAACTCCCAAACCGCTGCGCAGAAGTCAACCAAACTTCACCCATTAGTGTATTGTATCACAATCTAGTAGTTACGTGTGGAAATTTGGTTATAGGACATTTGATTTGAGCGCAATCCTCAAACTTAGGTCAAAAAAGCCATTTAAGCCTTTTCACAGTGAGATCTATGCGATATGGCCGAGAAATGTAATTTTGATGTTAACTCCCAAACCGCTGCGCAGAAGTCAACCAAACTTCACCCAATATTGTATTGTATCACAATCTAGTAGTTACATTTGAAAATTTTGTTCTAGGAAATTTTGTTTGAGCGCAATCATCAAACTTAATTAAAAAAGTCATTTAAGCCTTTTCACAGTGAGATCTATGCGATATGGCCGAGAAATGTAATTTTGATGTTAACTCCCAAACCGCTGCGCAGAAGTCAACCAAACTTCACCCATTAGTGTATTTTATCACAATCTAGTAGTTACATGTGGAAATTTGGTTCTAGGACATTTGATTTGAGCGCAATCCTCAAACTTAGGTCAAAAAAGCCATTTAAGCCTTTTCACAGTGAGATCTATGCGATATGGCCGAGAAATGTAATTTTGATGTTAACTCCCAAACCGCTGCGCAGAAGTCAACCAAACTTCACCCAATAGTGTATTGTATCACAATCTAGTAGTTACATTTGAAAATTTTGTTCTAGGACATTTTGTTTGAACGCAATCATCAAACTTAATTAAAAAAGTCATTTAAGCCTTTTCACAGTGAGATCTATGCGATATGGCCGAGAAATGTAATTTTGATGTAACTCCCAAACCGCTGCGCAGAAGTCAACCAAACTTCACCCAATAGTGTATTGTATCACAATCTAGTAGTTACATTTGAAAATTTTGTTCTAGGAAATTTTGTTTGAGCGCAATCATCAAACTTAATTAAAAAAGTCATTTAAGCCTTTTCACAGTGAGATCTATGCGATATGGCCGAGAAATGTAATTTTGATGTTAACTCCCAAACCGCTGCGCAGAAGTCAACCAAACTTCACCCATTAGTGTATTTTATCACAATCTAGTAGTTACATGTGGAAATTTGGTTCTAGGACATTTGATTTGAGCGCAATCCTCAAACTTAGGTCAAAAAAGCCATTTAAGCCTTTTCACAGTGAGATCTATGCGATATGGCCGAGAAATGTAATTTTGATGTTAACTCCCAAACCGCTGCGCAGAAGTCAACCAAACTTCACCCAATAGTGTATTGTATCACAATCTAGTAGTTACATTCAAAAATTTTGTTCTAGGACATTTTGTTTGAACGCAATCATCAAACTTAATTAAAAAAGTCATTTAAGCCTTTTCACAGTGAGATCTATGCGATATGGCCGAGAAATGTAATTTTGATGTTAACTCCCAAACCGCTGCGCAGAAGTCAACCAAACTTCACCCATTAGTGTATTGTATCACAATCTAGTAGTTACATGTGGAAATTTGGTTATAGGACATTTGATTTGAGCGCAATCCTCAAACTTAGGTCAAAAAAGCCATTTAAGCCTTTTCACAGTGAGATCTATGCGATATGGCCGAGAAATGTAATTTTGATGTTAACTCCCAAACCGCTGCGCAGAAGTCAACCAAACTTCACCCAATAGTGTATTGTATCACAATCTAGTAGTTACATTTGAAAATTTTGTTCTAGGAAATTTTGTTTGAGCGCAATCATCAAACTTAATTAAAAAAGTCATTTAAGCCTTTTCACAGTGAGATCTATGCGATATGGCCGAGAAATGTAATTTTGATGTTAACTCCCAAACCGCTGCGCAGAAGTCAACCAAACTTCACCCAATAGTGTATTGTATCACATTCTAGTAGTTACATTTGAAAATTTTGTTCTAGGACATTTTGTTTGAACGCAATCATCAAACTTAATTAAAAAAGTCATTTAAGCCTTTTCACAGTGAGATCTATGCGATATGGCCGAGAAATGTAATTTTGATGTTAACTCCCAAACCGCTGCGCAGAAGTCAACCAAACTTCACCCAATAGTGTATTGTATCACAATCTAGTAGTTACATTTGAAAATTTTGTTCTAGGAAATTTTGTTTGAGCGCAATCATCAAACTTAATTAAAAAAGTCATTTAAGCCTTTTCACAGTGAGATCTATGCGATATGGCCGAGAAATGTAATTTTGATGTTAACTCCCAAACCGCTGCGCAGAAGTCAACCAAACTTCACCCATTAGTGTATTTTATCACAATCTAGTAGTTACATGTGGAAATTTGGTTCTAGGACATTTGATTTGAGCGCAATCCTCAAACTTAGGTCAAAAAAGCCATTTAAGCCTTTTCACAGTGAGATCTATGCGATATGGCCGAGAAATGTAATTTTGATGTTAACTCCCAAACCGCTGCGCAGAAGTCAACCAAACTTCACCCAATAGTGTATTGTATCACAATCTAGTAGTTACATTTAAAAATTTTGTTCTAGGACATTTTGTTTGAACGCAATCATCAAACTTAATTAAAAAAGTCATTTAAGCCTTTTCACAGTGAGATCTATGCGATATGGCCGAGAAATGTAATTTTGATGTTAACTCCCAAACCGCTGCGCAGAAGTCAACCAAACTTCACCCATTAGTGTATTGTATCACAATCTAGTAGTTACGTGTGGAAATTTGGTTATAGGACATTTGATTTGAGCGCAATCCTCAAACTTAGGTCAAAAAAGCCATTTAAGCCTTTTCACAGTGAGATCTATGCGATATGGCCGAGAAATGTAATTTTGATGTTAACTCCCAAACCGCTGCGCAGAAGTCAACCAAACTTCACCCAATAGTGTATTGTATCACAATCTAGTAGTTACATTTGAAAATTTTGTTCTAGGACATTTTGTTTGAACGCAATCATCAAACTTAATTAAAAAAGTCATTTAAGCCTTTTCACAGTGAGATCTATGCGATATGGCCGAGAAATGTAATTTTGATGTTAACTCCCAAACCGCTGCGCAGAAGTCAACCAAACTTCACCCAATAGTGTATTGTATCACAATCTAGTAGTTACATTTGAAAATTTTGTTCTAGGAAATTTTGTTTGAGCGCAATCATCAAACTTAATTAAAAAAGTCATTTAAGCCTTTTCACAGTGAGATCTATGCGATATGGCCGAGAAATGTAATTTTGATGTTAACTCCCAAACCGCTGCGCAGAAGTCAACCAAACTTCACCCATTAGTGCATTTTATCACAATCTAGTAGTTACATGTGGAAATTTGGTTCTAGGACATTTGATTTGAGCGCAATCCTCAAACTTAGGTCAAAAAAGCCATTTAAGCCTTTTCACAGTGAGATCTATGCGATATGGCCGAGAAATGTAATTTTGATGTTAACTCCCAAACCGCTGCGCAGAAGTCAACCAAACTTCACCCAATAGTGTATTGTATCACATTCTAGTAGTTACATTTGAAAATTTTGTTCTAGGACATTTTGTATGAACGCAATCATCAAACTTAATTAAAAAAGTCATTTAAGCCTTTTCACAGTGAGATCTATGCGATATGGCCGAGAAATGTAATTTTGATGTTAACTCCCAAACCGCTGCGCAGAAGTCAACCAAACTTCACCCAATAGTGTATTGTATCACAATCTAGTAGTTACATTTGAAAATTTTGTTCTAGGAAATTTTGTTTGAGCGCAATCATCAAACTTAATTAAAAAAGTCATTTAAGCCTTTTCACAGTGAGATCTATGCGATATGGCCGAGAAATGTAATTTTGATGTTAACTCCCAAACCGCTGCGCAGAAGTCAACCAAACTTCACCCATTAGTGTATTTTATCACAATCTAGTAGTTACATGTGGAAATTTGGTTCTAGGACATTTGATTTGAGCGCAATCCTCAAACTTAGGTCAAAAAAGCCATTTAAGCCTTTTCACAGTGAGATCTATGCGATATGGCCGAGAAATGTAATTTTGATGTTAACTCCCAAACCGCTGCGCAGAAGTCAACCAAACTTCACCCAATAGTGTATTGTATCACAATCTAGTAGTTACATTTAAAAATTTTGTTCTAGGACATTTTGTTTGAACGTAATCATCAAACTTAATTAAAAAAGTCATTTAAGCCTTTTCACAGTGAGATCTATGCGATATGGCCGAGAAATGTAATTTTGATGTTAACTCCCAAACCGCTGCGCAGAAGTCAACCAAACTTCACCCATTAGTGTATTGTATCACAATCTAGTAGTTACGTGTGGAAATTTGGTTATAGGACATTTGATTTGAGCGCAATCCTCAAACTTAGGTCAAAAAAGCCATTTAAGCCTTTTCACAGTGAGATCTATGCGATATGGCCGAGAAATGTAATTTTGATGTTAACTCCCAAACCGCTGCGCAGAAGTCAACCAAACTTCACCCAATAGTGTATTGTATCACAATCTAGTAGTTACATTTGAAAATTTTGTTCTAGGAAATTTTGTTTGAGCGCAATCATCAAACTTAATTAAAAAAGTCATTTAAGCCTTTTCACAGTGAGATCTATGCGATATGGCCGAGAAATGTAATTTTGATGTTAACTCCCAAACCGCTGCGCAGAAGTCAACCAAACTTCACCCATTAGTGTATTTTATCACAATCTAGTAGTTACATGTGGAAATTTGGTTCTAGGACATTTGATTTGAGCGCAATCCTCAAACTTAGGTCAAAAAAGCCATTTAAGCCTTTTCACAGTGAGATCTATGCGATATGGCCGAGAAATGTAATTTTGATGTTAACTCCCAAACCGCTGCGCAGAAGTCAACCAAACTTCACCCAATAGTGTATTGTATCACAATCTAGTAGTTACATTTGAAAATTTTGTTCTAGGACATTTTGTTTGAACGCAATCATCAAACTTAATTAAAAAAGTCATTTAAGCCTTTTCACAGTGAGATCTATGCGATATGGCCGAGAAATGTAATTTTGATGTAACTCCCAAACCGCTGCGCAGAAGTCAACCAAACTTCACCCAATAGTGTATTGTATCACAATCTAGTAGTTACATTTGAAAATTTTGTTCTAGGAAATTTTGTTTGAGCGCAATCATCAAACTTAATTAAAAAAGTCATTTAAGCCTTTTCACAGTGAGATCTATGCGATATGGCCGAGAAATGTAATTTTGATGTTAACTCCCAAACCGCTGCGCAGAAGTCAACCAAACTTCACCCATTAGTGTATTTTATCACAATCTAGTAGTTACATGTGGAAATTTGGTTCTAGGACATTTGATTTGAGCGCAATCCTCAAACTTAGGTCAAAAAAGCCATTTAAGCCTTTTCACAGTGAGATCTATGCGATATGGCCGAGAAATGTAATTTTGATGTTAACTCCCAAACCGCTGCGCAGAAGTCAACCAAACTTCACCCAATAGTGTATTGTATCACAATCTTGTAGTTACATTTAAAAATTTTGTTCTAGGACATTTTGTTTGAACGCAATCATCAAACTTAATTAAAAAAGTCATTTAAGCCTTTTCACAGTGAGATCTATGCGATATGGCCGAGAAATGTAATTTTGATTTTAACTCCCAAACCGCTGCGCAGAAGTCAACCAAACTTCACCCATTAGTGTATTGTATCACAATCTAGTAGTTACATGTGGAAATTTGGTTATAGGACATTTGATTTGAGCGCAATCCTCAAACTTAGGTCAAAAAAGCCATTTAAGCCTTTTCACAGTGAGATCTATGCGATATGGCCGAGAAATGTAATTTTGATGTTAACTCCCAAACCGCTGCGCAGAAGTCAACCAAACTTCACCCAATAGTGTATTGTATCACAATCTAGTAGTTACATTTGAAAATTTTGTTCTAGGAAATTTTGTTTGAGCGCAATCATCAAACTTAATTAAAAAAGTCATTTAAGCCTTTTCACAGTGAGATCTATGCGATATGGCCGAGAAATGTAATTTTGATGTTAACTCCCAAACCGCTGCGCAGAAGTCAACCAAACTTCACCCATTAGTGTATTTTATCACAATCTAGTAGTTACATTTAAAAATTTTGTTCTAGGACATTTTGTTTGAACGCAATCATCAAACTTAATTAAAAAAGTCATTTAAGCCTTTTCACAGTGAGATCTATGCGATATGGCCGAGAAATGTAATTTTGATTTTAACTCCCAAACCGCTGCGCAGAAGTCAACCAAACTTCACCCATTAGTGTATTGTATCACAATCTAGTAGTTACATGTGGAAATTTGGTTATAGGACATTTGATTTGAGCGCAATCCTCAAACTTAGGTCAAAAAAGCCATTTAAGCCTTTTCACAGTGAGATCTATGCGATATGGCCGAGAAATGTAATTTTGATGTTAACTCCCAAACCGCTGCGCAGAAGTCAACCAAACTTCACCCAATAGTGTATTGTATCACAATCTAGTAGTTACATTTGAAAATTTTGTTCTAGGAAATTTTGTTTGAGCGCAATCATCAAACTTAATTAAAAAAGTCATTTAAGCCTTTTCACAGTGAGATCTATGCGATATGGCCGAGAAATGTAATTTTGATGTTAACTCCCAAACCGCTGCGCAGAAGTCAACCAAACTTCACCCATTAGTGTATTTTATCACAATCTAGTAGTTACATGTGGAAATTTGGTTCTAGGACATTTGATTTGAGCGCAATCCTCAAACTTAGGTCAAAAAAGCCATTTAAGCCTTTTCACAGTGAGATCTATGCGATATGGCCGAGAAATGTAATTTTGATGTTAACTCCCAAACCGCTGCGCAGAAGTCAACCAAACTTCACCCAATAGTGTATTGTATCACATTCTAGTAGTTACATTTGAAAATTTTGTTCTAGGACATTTTGTATGAACGCAATCATCAAACTTAATTAAAAAAGTCATTTAAGCCTTTTCACAGTGAGATCTATGCGATATGGCCGAGAAATGTAATTTTGATGTTAACTCCCAAACCGCTGCGCAGAAGTCAACCAAACTTCACCCAATAGTGTATTGTATCACAATCTAGTAGTTACATTTGAAAATTTTGTTCTAGGAAATTTTGTTTGAGCGCAATCATCAAACTTAATTAAAAAAGTCATTTAAGCCTTTTCACAGTGAGATCTATGCGATATGGCCGAGAAATGTAATTTTGATGTTAACTCCCAAACCGCTGCGCAGAAGTCAACCAAACTTCACCCATTAGTGTATTTTATCACAATCTAGTAGTTACATGTGGAAATTTGGTTCTAGGACATTTGATTTGAGCGCAATCCTCAAACTTAGGTCAAAAAAGCCATTTAAGCCTTTTCACAGTGAGATCTATGCGATATGGCCGAGAAATGTAATTTTGATGTTAACTCCCAAACCGCTGCGCAGAAGTCAACCAAACTTCACCCAATAGTGTATTGTATCACAATCTAGTAGTTACATTTGAAAATTTTGTTCTAGGACATTTTGTTTGAACGCAATCATCAAACTTAATTAAAAAAGTCATTTAAGCCTTTTCACAGTGAGATCTATGCGATATGGCCGAGAAATGTAATTTTGATGTAACTCCCAAACCGCTGCGCAGAAGTCAACCAAACTTCACCCAATAGTGTATTGTATCACAATCTAGTAGTTACATTTGAAAATTTTGTTCTAGGAAATTTTGTTTGAGCGCAATCATCAAACTTAATTAAAAAAGTCATTTAAGCCTTTTCACAGTGAGATCTATGCGATATGGCCGAGAAATGTAATTTTGATGTTAACTCCCAAACCGCTGCGCAGAAGTCAACCAAACTTCACCCATTAGTGTATTTTATCACAATCTAGTAGTTACATGTGGAAATTTGGTTCTAGGACATTTGATTTGAGCGCAATCCTCAAACTTAGGTCAAAAAAGCCATTTAAGCCTTTTCACAGTGAGATCTATGCGATATGGCCGAGAAATGTAATTTTGATGTTAACTCCCAAACCGCTGCGCAGAAGTCAACCAAACTTCACCCAATAGTGTATTGTATCACAATCTAGTAGTTACATTTAAAAATTTTGTTCTAGGACATTTTGTTTGAACGCAATCATCAAACTTAATTAAAAAAGTCATTTAAGCCTTTTCACAGTGAGATCTATGCGATATGGCCGAGAAATGTAATTTTGATGTTAACTCCCAAACCGCTGCGCAGAAGTCAACCAAACTTCACCCATTAGTGTATTGTATCACAATCTAGTAGTTACATGTGGAAATTTGGTTATAGGACATTTGATTTGAGCGCAATCCTCAAACTTAGGTCAAAAAAGCCATTTAAGCCTTTTCACAGTGAGATCTATGCGATATGGCCGAGAAATGTAATTTTGATGTTAACTCCCAAACCGCTGCGCAGAAGTCAACCAAACTTCACCCAATAGTGTATTGTATCACAATCTAGTAGTTACATTTGAAAATTTTGTTCTAGGAAATTTTGTTTGAGCGCAATCATCAAACTTAATTAAAAAAGTCATTTAAGACTTTTCACAGTGAGATCTATGCGATATGGCCGAGAAATGTAATTTTGATGTTAACTCCCAAACCGCTGCGCAGAAGTCAACCAAACTTCACCCAATAGTGTATTGTATCACATTCTAGTAGTTACATTTGAAAATTTTGTTCTAGGACATTTTGTTTGAACGCAATCATCAAACTTAATTAAAAAAGTCATTTAAGCCTTTTCACAGTGAGATCTATGCGATATGGCCGAGAAATGTAATTTTGATGTTAACTCCCAAACCGCTGCGCAGAAGTCAACCAAACTTCACCCAATAGTGTATTGTATCACAATCTAGTAGTTACATTTGAAAATTTTGTTCTAGGAAATTTTGTTTGAGCGCAATCATCAAACTTAATTAAAAAAGTCATTTAAGCCTTTTCACAGTGAGATCTATGCGATATGGCCGAGAAATGTAATTTTGATGTTAACTCCCAAACCGCTGCGCAGAAGTCAACCAAACTTCACCCATTAGTGTATTTTATCACAATCTAGTAGTTACATGTGGAAATTTGGTTCTAGGACATTTGATTTGAGCGCAATCCTCAAACTTAGGTCAAAAAAGCCATTTAAGCCTTTTCACAGTGAGATCTATGCGATATGGCCGAGAAATGTAATTTTGATGTTAACTCCCAAACCGCTGCGCAGAAGTCAACCAAACTTCACCCAATAGTGTATTGTATCACAATCTAGTAGTTACATTTAAAAATTTTGTTCTAGGACATTTTGTTTGAACGCAATCATCAAACTTAATTAAAAAAGTCATTTAAGCCTTTTCACAGTGAGATCTATGCGATATGGCCGAGAAATGTAATTTTGATGTTAACTCCCAAACCGCTGCGCAGAAGTCAACCAAACTTCACCCATTAGTGTATTGTATCACAATCTAGTAGTTACGTGTGGAAATTTGGTTATAGGACATTTGATTTGAGCGCAATCCTCAAACTTAGGTCAAAAAAGCCATTTAAGCCTTTTCACAGTGAGATCTATGCGATATGGCCGAGAAATGTAATTTTGATGTTAACTCCCAAACCGCTGCGCAGAAGTCAACCAAACTTCACCCAATAGTGTATTGTATCACAATCTAGTAGTTACATTTGAAAATTTTGTTCTAGGACATTTTGTTTGAACGCAATCATCAAACTTAATTAAAAAAGTCATTTAAGCCTTTTCACAGTGAGATCTATGCGATATGGCCGAGAAATGTAATTTTGATGTTAACTCCCAAACCGCTGCGCAGAAGTCAACCAAACTTCACCCAATAGTGTATTGTATCACAATCTAGTAGTTACATTTGAAAATTTTGTTCTAGGAAATTTTGTTTGAGCGCAATCATCAAACTTAATTAAAAAAGTCATTTAAGCCTTTTCACAGTGAGATCTATGCGATATGGCCGAGAAATGTAATTTTGATGTTAACTCCCAAACCGCTGCGCAGAAGTCAACCAAACTTCACCCATTAGTGCATTTTATCACAATCTAGTAGTTACATGTGGAAATTTGGTTCTAGGACATTTGATTTGAGCGCAATCCTCAAACTTAGGTCAAAAAAGCCATTTAAGCCTTTTCACAGTGAGATCTATGCGATATGGCCGAGAAATGTAATTTTGATGTTAACTCCCAAACCGCTGCGCAGAAGTCAACCAAACTTCACCCAATAGTGTATTGTATCACATTCTAGTAGTTACATTTGAAAATTTTGTTCTAGGACATTTTGTATGAACGCAATCATCAAACTTAATTAAAAAAGTCATTTAAGCCTTTTCACAGTGAGATCTATGCGATATGGCCGAGAAATGTAATTTTGATGTTAACTCCCAAACCGCTGCGCAGAAGTCAACCAAACTTCACCCAATAGTGTATTGTATCACAATCTAGTAGTTACATTTGAAAATTTTGTTCTAGGAAATTTTGTTTGAGCGCAATCATCAAACTTAATTAAAAAAGTCATTTAAGCCTTTTCACAGTGAGATCTATGCGATATGGCCGAGAAATGTAATTTTGATGTTAACTCCCAAACCGCTGCGCAGAAGTCAACCAAACTTCACCCATTAGTGTATTTTATCACAATCTAGTAGTTACATGTGGAAATTTGGTTCTAGGACATTTGATTTGAGCGCAATCCTCAAACTTAGGTCAAAAAAGCCATTTAAGCCTTTTCACAGTGAGATCTATGCGATATGGCCGAGAAATGTAATTTTGATGTTAACTCCCAAACCGCTGCGCAGAAGTCAACCAAACTTCACCCAATAGTGTATTGTATCACAATCTAGTAGTTACATTTAAAAATTTTGTTCTAGGACATTTTGTTTGAACGTAATCATCAAACTTAATTAAAAAAGTCATTTAAGCCTTTTCACAGTGAGATCTATGCGATATGGCCGAGAAATGTAATTTTGATGTTAACTCCCAAACCGCTGCGCAGAAGTCAACCAAACTTCACCCATTAGTGTATTGTATCACAATCTAGTAGTTACGTGTGGAAATTTGGTTATAGGACATTTGATTTGAGCGCAATCCTCAAACTTAGGTCAAAAAAGCCATTTAAGCCTTTTCACAGTGAGATCTATGCGATATGGCCGAGAAATGTAATTTTGATGTTAACTCCCAAACCGCTGCGCAGAAGTCAACCAAACTTCACCCAATAGTGTATTGTATCACAATCTAGTAGTTACATTTGAAAATTTTGTTCTAGGAAATTTTGTTTGAGCGCAATCATCAAACTTAATTAAAAAAGTCATTTAAGCCTTTTCACAGTGAGATCTATGCGATATGGCCGAGAAATGTAATTTTGATGTTAACTCCCAAACCGCTGCGCAGAAGTCAACCAAACTTCACCCATTAGTGTATTTTATCACAATCTAGTAGTTACATGTGGAAATTTGGTTCTAGGACATTTGATTTGAGCGCAATCCTCAAACTTAGGTCAAAAAAGCCATTTAAGCCTTTTCACAGTGAGATCTATGCGATATGGCCGAGAAATGTAATTTTGATGTTAACTCCCAAACCGCTGCGCAGAAGTCAACCAAACTTCACCCAATAGTGTATTGTATCACAATCTAGTAGTTACATTTGAAAATTTTGTTCTAGGACATTTTGTTTGAACGCAATCATCAAACTTAATTAAAAAAGTCATTTAAGCCTTTTCACAGTGAGATCTATGCGATATGGCCGAGAAATGTAATTTTGATGTAACTCCCAAACCGCTGCGCAGAAGTCAACCAAACTTCACCCAATAGTGTATTGTATCACAATCTAGTAGTTACATTTGAAAATTTTGTTCTAGGAAATTTTGTTTGAGCGCAATCATCAAACTTAATTAAAAAAGTCATTTAAGCCTTTTCACAGTGAGATCTATGCGATATGGCCGAGAAATGTAATTTTGATGTTAACTCCCAAACCGCTGCGCAGAAGTCAACCAAACTTCACCCATTAGTGTATTTTATCACAATCTAGTAGTTACATGTGGAAATTTGGTTCTAGGACATTTGATTTGAGCGCAATCCTCAAACTTAGGTCAAAAAAGCCATTTAAGCCTTTTCACAGTGAGATCTATGCGATATGGCCGAGAAATGTAATTTTGATGTTAACTCCCAAACCGCTGCGCAGAAGTCAACCAAACTTCACCCAATAGTGTATTGTATCACAATCTTGTAGTTACATTTAAAAATTTTGTTCTAGGACATTTTGTTTGAACGCAATCATCAAACTTAATTAAAAAAGTCATTTAAGCCTTTTCACAGTGAGATCTATGCGATATGGCCGAGAAATGTAATTTTGATTTTAACTCCCAAACCGCTGCGCAGAAGTCAACCAAACTTCACCCATTAGTGTATTGTATCACAATCTAGTAGTTACATGTGGAAATTTGGTTATAGGACATTTGATTTGAGCGCAATCCTCAAACTTAGGTCAAAAAAGCCATTTAAGCCTTTTCACAGTGAGATCTATGCGATATGGCCGAGAAATGTAATTTTGATGTTAACTCCCAAACCGCTGCGCAGAAGTCAACCAAACTTCACCCAATAGTGTATTGTATCACAATCTAGTAGTTACATTTGAAAATTTTGTTCTAGGAAATTTTGTTTGAGCGCAATCATCAAACTTAATTAAAAAAGTCATTTAAGCCTTTTCACAGTGAGATCTATGCGATATGGCCGAGAAATGTAATTTTGATGTTAACTCCCAAACCGCTGCGCAGAAGTCAACCAAACTTCACCCATTAGTGTATTTTATCACAATCTAGTAGTTACATGTGGAAATTTGGTTCTAGGACATTTGATTTGAGCGCAATCCTCAAACTTAGGTCAAAAAAGCCATTTAAGCCTTTTCACAGTGAGATCTATGCGATATGGCCGAGAAATGTAATTTTGATGTTAACTCCCAAACCGCTGCGCAGAAGTCAACCAAACTTCACCCAATAGTGTATTGTATCACATTCTAGTAGTTACATTTGAAAATTTTGTTCTAGGACATTTTGTATGAACGCAATCATCAAACTTAATTAAAAAAGTCATTTAAGCCTTTTCACAGTGAGATCTATGCGATATGGCCGAGAAATGTAATTTTGATGTTAACTCCCAAACCGCTGCGCAGAAGTCAACCAAACTTCACCCAATAGTGTATTGTATCACAATCTAGTAGTTACATTTAAAAATTTTGTTCTAGGACATTTTGTTTGAACGCAATCATCAAACTTAATTAAAAAAGTCATTTAAGCCTTTTCACAGTGAGATCTATGCGATATGGCCGAGAAATGTAATTTTGATTTTAACTCCCAAACCGCTGCGCAGAAGTCAACCAAACTTCACCCATTAGTGTATTGTATCACAATCTAGTAGTTACATGTGGAAATTTGGTTATAGGACATTTGATTTGAGCGCAATCCTCAAACTTAGGTCAAAAAAGCCATTTAAGCCTTTTCACAGTGAGATCTATGCGATATGGCCGAGAAATGTAATTTTGATGTTAACTCCCAAACCGCTGCGCAGAAGTCAACCAAACTTCACCCAATAGTGTATTGTATCACAATCTAGTAGTTACATTTGAAAATTTTGTTCTAGGAAATTTTGTTTGAGCGCAATCATCAAACTTAATTAAAAAAGTCATTTAAGCCTTTTCACAGTGAGATCTATGCGATATGGCCGAGAAATGTAATTTTGATGTTAAATCCCAAACCGCTGCGCAGAAGTCAACCAAACTTCACCCATTAGTGTATTTTATCACAATCTAGTAGTTACATGTGGAAATTTGGTTCTAGGACATTTGATTTGAGCGCAATCCTCAAACTTAGGTCAAAAAAGCCATTTAAGCCTTTTCACAGTGAGATCTATGCGATATGGCCGAGAAATGTAATTTTGATGTTAACTCCCAAACCGCTGCGCAGAAGTCAACCAAACTTCACCCAATAGTGTATTGTATCACATTCTAGTAGTTACATTTGAAAATTTTGTTCTAGGACATTTTGTATGAACGCAATCATCAAACTTAATTAAAAAAGTCATTTAAGCCTTTTCACAGTGAGATCTATGCGATATGGCCGAGAAATGTAATTTTGATGTTAACTCCCAAACCGCTGCGCAGAAGTCAACCAAACTTCACCCAATAGTGTATTGTATCACAATCTAGTAGTTACATTTGAAAATTTTGTTCTAGGAAATTTTGTTTGAGCGCAATCATCAAACTTAATTAAAAAAGTCATTTAAGCCTTTTCACAGTGAGATCTATGCGATATGGCCGAGAAATGTAATTTTGATGTTAACTCCCAAACCGCTGCGCAGAAGTCAACCAAACTTCACCCAATAGTGTATTGTATCACAATCTAGTAGTTACATTTAAAAATTTTGTTCTAGGACATTTTGTTTGAACGCAATCATCAAACTTAATTAAAAAAGTCATTTAAGCCTTTTCACAGTGAGATCTATGCGATATGGCCGAGAAATGTAATTTTGATGTTAACTCCCAAACCGCTGCGCAGAAGTCAACCAAACTTCACCCATTAGTGTATTGTATCACAATCTAGTAGTTACGTGTGGAAATTTGGTTATAGGACATTTGATTTGAGCGCAATCCTCAAACTTAGGTCAAAAAAGCCATTTAAGCCTTTTCACAGTGAGATCTATGCGATATGGCCGAGAAATGTAATTTTGATGTTAACTCCCAAACCGCTGCGCAGAAGTCAACCAAACTTCACCCAATAGTGTATTGTATCACAATCTAGTAGTTACATTTGAAAATTTTGTTCTAGGAAATTTTGTTTGAGCGCAATCATCAAACTTAATTAAAAAAGTCATTTAAGCCTTTTCACAGTGAGATCTATGCGATATGGCCGAGAAATGTAATTTTGATGTTAACTCCCAAACCGCTGCGCAGAAGTCAACCAAACTTCACCCATTAGTGTATTTTATCACAATCTAGTAGTTACATGTGGAAATTTGGTTCTAGGACATTTGATTTGAGCGCAATCCTCAAACTTAGGTCAAAAAAAGCCATTTAAGCCTTTTCACAGTGAGATCTATGCGATATGGCCGAGAAATGTAATTTTGATGTTAACTCCCAAACCGCTGCGCAGAAGTCAACCAAACTTCACCCAATAGTGTATTGTATCACAATCTAGTAGTTACATTTGAAAATTTTGTTCTAGGACATTTTGTTTGAACGCAATCATCAAACTTAATTAAAAAAGTCATTTAAGCCTTTTCACAGTGAGATCTATGCGATATGGCCGAGAAATGTAATTTTGATGTAACTCCCAAACCGCTGCGCAGAAGTCAACCAAACTTCACCCAATAGTGTATTGTATCACAATCTAGTAGTTACATTTGAAAATTTTGTTCTAGGAAATTTTGTTTGAGCGCAATCATCAAACTTAATTAAAAAAGTCATTTAAGCCTTTTCACAGTGAGATCTATGCGATATGGCCGAGAAATGTAATTTTGATGTTAACTCCCAAACCGCTGCGCAGAAGTCAACCAAACTTCACCCATTAGTGTATTTTATCACAATCTAGTAGTTACATGTGGAAATTTGGTTCTAGGACATTTGATTTGAGCGCAATCCTCAAACTTAGGTCAAAAAAGCCATTTAAGCCTTTTCACAGTGAGATCTATGCGATATGGCCGAGAAATGTAATTTTGATGTTAACTCCCAAACCGCTGCGCAGAAGTCAACCAAACTTCACCCAATAGTGTATTGTATCACAATCTAGTAGTTACATTTAAAAATTTTGTTCTAGGACATTTTGTTTGAACGCAATCATCAAACTTAATTAAAAAAGTCATTTAAGCCTTTTCACAGTGAGATCTATGCGATATGGCCGAGAAATGTAATTTTGATGTTAACTCCCAAACCGCTGCGCAGAAGTCAACCAAACTTCACCCATTAGTGTATTGTATCACAATCTAGTAGTTACATGTGGAAATTTGGTTATAGGACATTTGATTTGAGCGCAATCCTCAAACTTAGGTCAAAAAAGCCATTTAAGCCTTTTCACAGTGAGATCTATGCGATATGGCCGAGAAATGTAATTTTGATGTTAACTCCCAAACCGCTGCGCAGAAGTCAACCAAACTTCACCCAATAGTGTATTGTATCACAATCTAGTAGTTACATTTGAAAATTTTGTTCTAGGAAATTTTGTTTGAGCGCAATCATCAAACTTAATTAAAAAAGTCATTTAAGCCTTTTCACAGTGAGATCTATGCGATATGGCCGAGAAATGTAATTTTGATGTTAACTCCCAAACCGCTGCGCAGAAGTCAACCAAACTTCACCCATTAGTGTATTTTATCACAATCTAGTAGTTACATGTGGAAATTTGGTTCTAGGACATTTGATTTGAGCGCAATCCTCAAACTTAGGTCAAAAAAGCCATTTAAGCCTTTTCACAGTGAGATCTATGCGATATGGCCGAGAAATGTAATTTTGATGTTAACTCCCAAACCGCTGCGCAGAAGTCAACCAAACTTCACCCAATAGTGTATTGTATCACAATCTAGTAGTTACATTTAAAAATTTTGTTCTAGGACATTTTGTTTGAACGTAATCATCAAACTTAATTAAAAAAGTCATTTAAGCCTTTTCACAGTGAGATCTATGCGATATGGCCGAGAAATGTAATTTTGATGTTAACTCCCAAACCGCTGCGCAGAAGTCAACCAAACTTCACCCATTAGTGTATTGTATCACAATCTAGTAGTTACGTGTGGAAATTTGGTTATAGGACATTTGATTTGAGCGCAATCCTCAAACTTAGGTCAAAAAAGCCATTTAAGCCTTTTCACAGTGAGATCTATGCGATATGGCCGAGAAATGTAATTTTGATGTTAACTCCCAAACCGCTGCGCAGAAGTCAACCAAACTTCACCCAATAGTGTATTGTATCACAATCTAGTAGTTACATTTGAAAATTTTGTTCTAGGAAATTTTGTTTGAGCGCAATCATCAAACTTAATTAAAAAAGTCATTTAAGCCTTTTCACAGTGAGATCTATGCGATATGGCCGAGAAATGTAATTTTGATGTTAACTCCCAAACCGCTGCGCAGAAGTCAACCAAACTTCACCCATTAGTGTATTTTATCACAATCTAGTAGTTACATGTGGAAATTTGGTTCTAGGACATTTGATTTGAGCGCAATCCTCAAACTTAGGTCAAAAAAGCCATTTAAGCCTTTTCACAGTGAGATCTATGCGATATGGCCGAGAAATGTAATTTTGATGTTAACTCCCAAACCGCTGCGCAGAAGTCAACCAAACTTCACCCATTAGTGTATTGTATCACAATCTAGTAGTTACATGTGGAAATTTGGTTCTAGGACATTTGATTTGAGCGCAATCCTCAAACTTAGGTCAAAAAAGCCATTTAAGCCTTTTCACAGTGAGATCTATGCGATATGGCCGAGAAATGTAATTTTGATGTTAACTCCCAAACCGCTGCGCAGAAGTCAACCAAACTTCACCCAATAGTGTATTGTATCACAATCTAGTAGTTACATTTGAAAATTTTGTTCTAGGACATTTTGTTTGAACGCAATCATCAAACTTAATTAAAAAAGTCATTTAAGCCTTTTCACAGTGAGATCTATGCGATATGGCCGAGAAATGTAATTTTGATGTTAACTCCCAAACCGCTGCGCAGAAGTCAACCAAACTTCACCCATTAGTGTATTGTATCACAATCTAGTAGTTACATGTGGAAATTTGGTTATAGGACATTTGATTTGAGCGCAATCCTCAAACTTAGGTCAAAAAAGCCATTTAAGCCTTTTCACAGTGAGATCTATGCGATATGGCCGAGAAATGTAATTTTGATGTTAACTCCCAAACCGCTGCGCAGAAGTCAACCAAACTTCACCCAATAGTGTATTGTATCACAATCTAGTAGTTACATTTGAAAATTTTGTTCTAGGAAATTTTGTTTGAGCGCAATCATCAAACTTAATTAAAAAAGTCATTTAAGCCTTTTCACAGTGAGATCTATGCGATATGGCCGAGAAATGTAATTTTGATGTTAACTCCCAAACCGCTGCGCAGAAGTCAACCAAACTTCACCCATTAGTGTATTTTATCACAATCTAGTAGTTACATGTGGAAATTTGGTTCTAGGACATTTGATTTGAGCGCAATCCTCAAACTTAGGTCAAAAAAGCCATTTAAGCCTTTTCACAGTGAGATCTATGCGATATGGCCGAGAAATGTAATTTTGATGTTCACTCCCAAACCGCTGCGCAGAAGTCAACCAAACTTCACCCATTAGTGTATTGTATCACAATCTAGTAGTTACATGTGGAAATTTGGTTCTAGGACATTTGATTTGAGCGCAATCCTCAAACTTAGGTCAAAAAAGCCATTTAAGCCTTTTCACAGTGAGATCTATGCGATATGGCCGAGAAATGTAATTTTGATGTTAACTCCCAAACCGCTGCGCAGAAGTCAACCAAACTTCACCCAATAGTGTATTGTATCACAATCTAGTAGTTACATTTGAAAATTTTGTTCTAGGAAATTTTGTTTGAGCGCAATCATCAAACTTAATTAAAAAAGTCATTTAAGCCTTTTCACAGTGAGATCTATGCGATATGGCCGAGAAATGTAATTTTGATGTTAACTCCCAAACCGCTGCGCAGAAGTCAACCAAACTTCACCCATTAGTGTATTTTATCACAATCTAGTAGTTACATGTGGAAATTTGGTTCTAGGACATTTGATTTGAGCGCAATCCTCAAACTTAGGTCAAAAAAGCCATTTAAGCCTTTTCACAGTGAGATCTATGCGATATGGCCGAGAAATGTAATTTTGATGTTCACTCCCAAACCGCTGCGCAGAAGTCAACCAAACTTCACCCATTAGTGTATTGTATCACAATCTAGTAGTTACATGTGGAAATTTGGTTATAGGACATTTGATTTGAGCGCAATCCTCAAACTTAGGTCAAAAAAGCCATTTAAGCCTTTTCACAGTGAGATCTATGCGATATGGCCGAGAAATGTAATTTTGATGTTAACTCCCAAAACGCTGCGCAGAAGTCAACCAAACTTCACCCATTAGTGTATTGTATCACAATCTAGTAGTTACATTTGAAAATTTCGTTCTAGGACATTTGGTTTGAGCGCAATCTTTAAACTTAGGTCAAAAAAGCCATTTAAGCCTTTTCACAGTGAGATCTATGCGATATGGCCGAGAAATGTAATTTTGATGTTAACTCCCAAACCGCTGCGCAGAAGTCAACCAAACTTCACCCAATAGTGTATTGTATCACAATCTAGTAGTTACATGTGGAAATTTGGTTCTAGGACATTTGATTTGAGCGCAATCCTCAAACTTAGGTCAAAAAAGCCATTTAAGCCTTTTCACAGTGAGATCTATGCGATATGGCCGAGAAATGTAATTTTGATGTTAACTCCCAAACCGCTGCGCAGAAGTCAACCAAACTTCACCCAATAGTGTATTGTATCACATTCTAGTAGTTACATTTGAAAATTTTGTTCTAGGAAATTTTGTTTGAGCGCAATCATCAAACAATTAAAAAAGTCATTTAAGCCTTTTCACAGTGAGATCTATGCGATATGGCCGAGAAATGTAATTTTGATGTTAACTCCCAAACCGCTGCGCAGAAGTCAACCAAACTTCACCCATTAGTGTATTGTATCACAATCTAGTAGTTACATGTGGAAATTTGGTTATAGGACATTTGATTTGAGCGCAATCCTCAAACTTAGGTCTAAAAAGCCATTTAAGCCTTTTCACAGTGAGATCTATGCGATATGGCCGAGAAATGTAATTTTGATGTTAACTCCCAAACCGCTGCGCAGAAGTCAACCAAACTTCACCCAATAGTGTATTGTATCACAATCTAGTAGTTACATTTAAAAATTTTGTTCTAGGACATTTTGTTTGAACGCAATCATCAAACTTAATTAAAAAAGTCATTTAAGCCTTTTCACAGTGAGATCTATGCGATATGGCCGAGAAATGTAATTTTGATGTTAACTCCCAAACCGCTGCGCAGAAGTCAACCAAACTTCACCCATTAGTGTATTGTATCACAATCTAGTAGTTACGTGTGGAAATTTGGTTATAGGACATTTGATTTGAGCGCAATCCTCAAACTTAGGTCAAAAAAGCCATTTAAGCCTTTTCACAGTGAGATCTATGCGATATGGCCGAGAAATGTAATTTTGATGTTAACTCCCAAACCGCTGCGCAGAAGTCAACCAAACTTCACCCAATAGTGTATTGTATCACAATCTAGTAGTTACATTTGAAAATTTTGTTCTAGGAAATTTTGTTTGAGCGCAATCATCAAACTTAATTAAAAAAGTCATTTAAGCCTTTTCACAGTGAGATCTATGCGATATGGCCGAGAAATGTAATTTTGATGTTAACTCCCAAACCGCTGCGCAGAAGTCAACCAAACTTCACCCATTAGTGTATTTTATCACAATCTAGTAGTTACATGTGGAAATTTGGTTCTAGGACATTTGATTTGAGCGCAATCCTCAAACTTAGGTCAAAAAAAGCCATTTAAGCCTTTTCACAGTGAGATCTATGCGATATGGCCGAGAAATGTAATTTTGATGTTAACTCCCAAACCGCTGCGCAGAAGTCAACCAAACTTCACCCAATAGTGTATTGTATCACAATCTAGTAGTTACATTTGAAAATTTTGTTCTAGGACATTTTGTTTGAACGCAATCATCAAACTTAATTAAAAAAGTCATTTAAGCCTTTTCACAGTGAGATCTATGCGATATGGCCGAGAAATGTAATTTTGATGTTCACTCCCAAACCGCTGCGCAGAAGTCAACCAAACTTCACCCATTAGTGTATTGTATCACAATCTAGTAGTTACATGTGGAAATTTGGTTATAGGACATTTGATTTGAGCGCAATCCTCAAACTTAGGTCAAAAAAGCCATTTAAGCCTTTTCACAGTGAGATCTATGCGATATGGCCGAGAAATGTAATTTTGATGTTAACTCCCAAAACGCTGCGCAGAAGTCAACCAAACTTCACCCATTAGTGTATTGTATCACAATCTAGTAGTTACATTTGAAAATTTCGTTCTAGGACATTTGGTTTGAGCGCAATCTTTAAACTTAGGTCAAAAAAGCCATTTAAGCCTTTTCACAGTGAGATCTATGCGATATGGCCGAGAAATGTAATTTTGATGTTAACTCCCAAACCGCTGCGCAGAAGTCAACCAAACTTCACCCAATAGTGTATTGTATCACAATCTAGTAGTTACATGTGGAAATTTGGTTCTAGGACATTTGATTTGAGCGCAATCCTCAAACTTAGGTCAAAAAAGCCATTTAAGCCTTTTCACAGTGAGATCTATGCGATATGGCCGAGAAATGTAATTTTGATGTTAACTCCCAAACCGCTGCGCAGAAGTCAACCAAACTTCACCCAATAGTGTATTGTATCACATTCTAGTAGTTACATTTGAAAATTTTGTTCTAGGAAATTTTGTTTGAGCGCAATCATCAAACAATTAAAAAAGTCATTTAAGCCTTTTCACAGTGAGATCTATGCGATATGGCCGAGAAATGTAATTTTGATGTTAACTCCCAAACCGCTGCGCAGAAGTCAACCAAACTTCACCCATTAGTGTATTGTATCACAATCTAGTAGTTACATGTGGAAATTTGGTTATAGGACATTTGATTTGAGCGCAATCCTCAAACTTAGGTCTAAAAAGCCATTTAAGCCTTTTCACAGTGAGATCTATGCGATATGGCCGAGAAATGTAATTTTGATGTTAACTCCCAAACCGCTGCGCAGAAGTCAACCAAACTTCACCCAATAGTGTATTGTATCACAATCTAGTAGTTACATTTAAAAATTTTGTTCTAGGACATTTTGTTTGAACGCAATCATCAAACTTAATTAAAAAAGTCATTTAAGCCTTTTCACAGTGAGATCTATGCGATATGGCCGAGAAATGTAATTTTGATGTTAACTCCCAAACCGCTGCGCAGAAGTCAACCAAACTTCACCCATTAGTGTATTGTATCACAATCTAGTAGTTACGTGTGGAAATTTGGTTATAGGACATTTGATTTGAGCGCAATCCTCAAACTTAGGTCAAAAAAGCCATTTAAGCCTTTTCACAGTGAGATCTATGCGATATGGCCGAGAAATGTAATTTTGATGTTAACTCCCAAACCGCTGCGCAGAAGTCAACCAAACTTCACCCAATAGTGTATTGTATCACAATCTAGTAGTTACATTTGAAAATTTTGTTCTAGGAAATTTTGTTTGAGCGCAATCATCAAACTTAATTAAAAAAGTCATTTAAGCCTTTTCACAGTGAGATCTATGCGATATGGCCGAGAAATGTAATTTTGATGTTAACTCCCAAACCGCTGCGCAGAAGTCAACCAAACTTCACCCATTAGTGTATTTTATCACAATCTAGTAGTTACATGTGGAAATTTGGTTCTAGGACATTTGATTTGAGCGCAATCCTCAAACTTAGGTCAAAAAAAGCCATTTAAGCCTTTTCACAGTGAGATCTATGCGATATGGCCGAGAAATGTAATTTTGATGTTAACTCCCAAACCGCTGCGCAGAAGTCAACCAAACTTCACCCAATAGTGTATTGTATCACAATCTAGTAGTTACATTTGAAAATTTTGTTCTAGGACATTTTGTTTGAACGCAATCATCAAACTTAATTAAAAAAGTCATTTAAGCCTTTTCACAGTGAGATCTATGCGATATGGCCGAGAAATGTAATTTTGATGTAACTCCCAAACCGCTGCGCAGAAGTCAACCAAACTTCACCCAATAGTGTATTGTATCACAATCTAGTAGTTACATTTGAAAATTTTGTTCTAGGAAATTTTGTTTGAGCGCAATCATCAAACTTAATTAAAAAAGTCATTTAAGCCTTTTCACAGTGAGATCTATGCGATATGGCCGAGAAATGTAATTTTGATGTTAACTCCCAAACCGCTGCGCAGAAGTCAACCAAACTTCACCCATTAGTGTATTTTATCACAATCTAGTAGTTACATGTGGAAATTTGGTTCTAGGACATTTGATTTGAGCGCAATCCTCAAACTTAGGTCAAAAAAGCCATTTAAGCCTTTTCACAGTGAGATCTATGCGATATGGCCGAGAAATGTAATTTTGATGTTAACTCCCAAACCGCTGCGCAGAAGTCAACCAAACTTCACCCAATAGTGTATTGTATCACAATCTAGTAGTTACATTTAAAAATTTTGTTCTAGGACATTTTGTTTGAACGCAATCATCAAACTTAATTAAAAAAGTCATTTAAGCCTTTTCACAGTGAGATCTATGCGATATGGCCGAGAAATGTAATTTTGATGTTAACTCCCAAACCGCTGCGCAGAAGTCAACCAAACTTCACCCATTAGTGTATTGTATCACAATCTAGTAGTTACATGTGGAAATTTGGTTATAGGACATTTGATTTGAGCGCAATCCTCAAACTTAGGTCAAAAAAGCCATTTAAGCCTTTTCACAGTGAGATCTATGCGATATGGCCGAGAAATGTAATTTTGATGTTAACTCCCAAACCGCTGCGCAGAAGTCAACCAAACTTCACCCAATAGTGTATTGTATCACAATCTAGTAGTTACATTTGAAAATTTTGTTCTAGGAAATTTTGTTTGAGCGCAATCATCAAACTTAATTAAAAAAGTCATTTAAGCCTTTTCACAGTGAGATCTATGCGATATGGCCGAGAAATGTAATTTTGATGTTAACTCCCAAACCGCTGCGCAGAAGTCAACCAAACTTCACCCATTAGTGTATTTTATCACAATCTAGTAGTTACATGTGGAAATTTGGTTCTAGGACATTTGATTTGAGCGCAATCCTCAAACTTAGGTCAAAAAAGCCATTTAAGCCTTTTCACAGTGAGATCTATGCGATATGGCCGAGAAATGTAATTTTGATGTTAACTCCCAAACCGCTGCGCAGAAGTCAACCAAACTTCACCCAATAGTGTATTGTATCACATTCTAGTAGTTACATTTGAAAATTTTGTTCTAGGACATTTTGTATGAACGCAATCATCAAACTTAATTAAAAAAGTCATTTAAGCCTTTTCACAGTGAGATCTATGCGATATGGCCGAGAAATGTAATTTTGATGTTAACTCCCAAACCGCTGCGCAGAAGTCAACCAAACTTCACCCAATAGTGTATTGTATCACAATCTAGTTGTTACATTTGAAAATTTTGTTCTAGGAAATTTTGTTTGAGCGCAATCATCAAACTTAATTAAAAAAGTCATTTAAGCCTTTTCACAGTGAGATCTATGCGATATGGCCGAGAAATGTAATTTTGATGTTAACTCCCAAACCGCTGCGCAGAAGTCAACCAAACTTCACCCATTAGTGTATTTTATCACAATCTAGTAGTTACATGTGGAAATTTGGTTCTAGGACATTTGATTTGAGCGCAATCCTCAAACTTAGGTCAAAAAAGCCATTTAAGCCTTTTCACAGTGAGATCTATGCGATATGGCCGAGAAATGTAATTTTGATGTTAACTCCCAAACCGCTGCGCAGAAGTCAACCAAACTTCACCCAATAGTGTATTGTATCACAATCTAGTAGTTACATTTGAAAATTTTGTTCTAGGAAATTTTGTTTGAGCGCAATCATCAAACTTAATTAAAAAAGTCATTTAAGCCTTTTCACAGTGAGATCTATGCGATATGGCCGAGAAATGTAATTTTGATGTTAACTCCCAAACCGCTGCGCAGAAGTCAACCAAACTTCACCCATTAGTGTATTTTATCACAATCTAGTAGTTACATGTGGAAATTTGGTTCTAGGACATTTGATTTGAGCGCAATCCTCAAACTTAGGTCAAAAAAAGCCATTTAAGCCTTTTCACAGTGAGATCTATGCGATATGGCCGAGAAATGTAATTTTGATGTTAACTCCCAAACCGCTGCGCAGAAGTCAACCAAACTTCACCCAATAGTGTATTGTATCACAATCTAGTAGTTACATTTGAAAATTTTGTTCTAGGACATTTTGTTTGAACGCAATCATCAAACTTAATTAAAAAAGTCATTTAAGCCTTTTCACAGTGAGATCTATGCGATATGGCCGAGAAATGTAATTTTGATGTAACTCCCAAACCGCTGCGCAGAAGTCAACCAAACTTCACCCAATAGTGTATTGTATCACAATCTAGTAGTTACATTTGAAAATTTTGTTCTAGGAAATTTTGTTTGAGCGCAATCATCAAACTTAATTAAAAAAGTCATTTAAGCCTTTTCACAGTGAGATCTATGCGATATGGCCGAGAAATGTAATTTTGATGTTAACTCCCAAACCGCTGCGCAGAAGTCAACCAAACTTCACCCATTAGTGTATTTTATCACAATCTAGTAGTTACATGTGGAAATTTGGTTCTAGGACATTTGATTTGAGCGCAATCCTCAAACTTAGGTCAAAAAAGCCATTTAAGCCTTTTCACAGTGAGATCTATGCGATATGGCCGAGAAATGTAATTTTGATGTTAACTCCCAAACCGCTGCGCAGAAGTCAACCAAACTTCACCCAATAGTGTATTGTATCACAATCTAGTAGTTACATTTAAAAATTTTGTTCTAGGACATTTTGTTTGAACGCAATCATCAAACTTAATTAAAAAAGTCATTTAAGCCTTTTCACAGTGAGATCTATGCGATATGGCCGAGAAATGTAATTTTGATGTTAACTCCCAAACCGCTGCGCAGAAGTCAACCAAACTTCACCCATTAGTGTATTGTATCACAATCTAGTAGTTACATGTGGAAATTTGGTTATAGGACATTTGATTTGAGCGCAATCCTCAAACTTAGGTCAAAAAAGCCATTTAAGCCTTTTCACAGTGAGATCTATGCGATATGGCCGAGAAATGTAATTTTGATGTTAACTCCCAAACCGCTGCGCAGAAGTCAACCAAACTTCACCCAATAGTGTATTGTATCACAATCTAGTAGTTACATTTGAAAATTTTGTTCTAGGAAATTTTGTTTGAGCGCAATCATCAAACTTAATTAAAAAAGTCATTTAAGCCTTTTCACAGTGAGATCTATGCGATATGGCCGAGAAATGTAATTTTGATGTTAACTCCCAAACCGCTGCGCAGAAGTCAACCAAACTTCACCCATTAGTGTATTTTATCACAATCTAGTAGTTACATGTGGAAATTTGGTTCTAGGACATTTGATTTGAGCGCAATCCTCAAACTTAGGTCAAAAAAGCCATTTAAGCCTTTTCACAGTGAGATCTATGCGATATGGCCGAGAAATGTAATTTTGATGTTAACTCCCAAACCGCTGCGCAGAAGTCAACCAAACTTCACCCAATAGTGTATTGTATCACATTCTAGTAGTTACATTTGAAAATTTTGTTCTAGGACATTTTGTATGAACGCAATCATCAAACTTAATTAAAAAAGTCATTTAAGCCTTTTCACAGTGAGATCTATGCGATATGGCCGAGAAATGTAATTTTGATGTTAACTCCCAAACCGCTGCGCAGAAGTCAACCAAACTTCACCCAATAGTGTATTGTATCACAATCTAGTTGTTACATTTGAAAATTTTGTTCTAGGAAATTTTGTTTGAGCGCAATCATCAAACTTAATTAAAAAAGTCATTTAAGCCTTTTCACAGTGAGATCTATGCGATATGGCCGAGAAATGTAATTTTGATGTTAACTCCCAAACCGCTGCGCAGAAGTCAACCAAACTTCACCCATTAGTGTATTTTATCACAATCTAGTAGTTACATGTGGAAATTTGGTTCTAGGACATTTGATTTGAGCGCAATCCTCAAACTTAGGTCAAAAAAGCCATTTAAGCCTTTTCACAGTGAGATCTATGCGATATGGCCGAGAAATGTAATTTTGATGTTAACTCCCAAACCGCTGCGCAGAAGTCAACCAAACTTCACCCAATAGTGTATTGTATCACAATCTAGTAGTTACATTTAAAAATTTTGTTCTAGGACATTTTGTTTGAACGCAATCATCAAACTTAATTAAAAAAGTCATTTAAGCCTTTTCACAGTGAGATCTATGCGATATGGCCGAGAAATGTAATTTTGATGTTAACTCCCAAACCGCTGCGCAGAAGTCAACCAAACTTCACCCATTAGTGTATTGTATCACAATCTAGTAGTTACGTGTGGAAATTTGGTTATAGGACATTTGATTTGAGCGCAATCCTCAAACTTAGGTCAAAAAAGCCATTTAAGCCTTTTCACAGTGAGATCTATGCGATATGGCCGAGAAATGTAATTTTGATGTTAACTCCCAAACCGCTGCGCAGAAGTCAACCAAACTTCACCCAATAGTGTATTGTATCACAATCTAGTAGTTACATTTGAAAATTTTGTTCTAGGAAATTTTGTTTGAGCGCAATCATCAAACTTAATTAAAAAAGTCATTTAAGCCTTTTCACAGTGAGATCTATGCGATATGGCCGAGAAATGTAATTTTGATGTTAACTCCCAAACCGCTGCGCAGAAGTCAACCAAACTTCACCCATTAGTGTATTTTATCACAATCTAGTAGTTACATGTGGAAATTTGGTTCTAGGACATTTGATTTGAGCGCAATCCTCAAACTTAGGTCAAAAAAGCCATTTAAGCCTTTTCACAGTGAGATCTATGCGATATGGCCGAGAAATGTAATTTTGATGTTAACTCCCAAACCGCTGCGCAGAAGTCAACCAAACTTCACCCAATAGTGTATTGTATCACAATCTAGTAGTTACATTTGAAAATTTTGTTCTAGGACATTTTGTTTGAACGCAATCATCAAACTTAATTAAAAAAGTCATTTAAGCCTTTTCACAGTGAGATCTATGCGATATGGCCGAGAAATGTAATTTTGATGTAACTCCCAAACCGCTGCGCAGAAGTCAACCAAACTTCACCCAATAGTGTATTGTATCACAATCTAGTAGTTACATTTGAAAATTTTGTTCTAGGAAATTTTGTTTGAGCGCAATCATCAAACTTAATTAAAAAAGTCATTTAAGCCTTTTCACAGTGAGATCTATGCGATATGGCCGAGAAATGTAATTTTGATGTTAACTCCCAAACCGCTGCGCAGAAGTCAACCAAACTTCACCCATTAGTTTATTTTATCACAATCTAGTAGTTACATGTGGAAATTTGGTTCTAGGACATTTGATTTGAGCGCAATCCTCAAACTTAGGTCAAAAAAGCCATTTAAGCCTTTTCACAGTGAGATCTATGCGATATGGCCGAGAAATGTAATTTTGATGTTAACTCCCAAACCGCTGCGCAGAAGTCAACCAAACTTCACCCAATATTGTATTGTATCACAATCTAGTAGTTACATTTAAAAATTTTGTTCTAGGACATTTTGTTTGAACGCAATCATCAAACTTAATTAAAAAAGTCATTTAAGCCTTTTCACAGTGAGATCTATGCGATATGGCCGAGAAATGTAATTTTGATGTTAACTCCCAAACCGCTGCGCAGAAGTCAACCAAACTTCACCCATTAGTGTATTGTATCACAATCTAGTAGTTACATGTGGAAATTTGGTTATAGGACATTTGATTTGAGCGCAATCCTCAAACTTAGGTCAAAAAAGCCATTTAAGCCTTTTCACAGTGAGATCTATGCGATATGGCCGAGAAATGTAATTTTGATGTTAACTCCCAAACCGCTGCGCAGAAGTCAACCAAACTTCACCCAATAGTGTATTGTATCACAATCTAGTAGTTACATTTGAAAATTTTGTTCTAGGAAATTTTGTTTGAGCGCAATCATCAAACTTAATTAAAAAAGTCATTTAAGCCTTTTCACAGTGAGATCTATGCGATATGGCCGAGAAATATAATTTTGATGTTAACTCCCAAACCGCTGCGCAGAAGTCAACCAAACTTCACCCATTAGTGTATTTTATCACAATCTAGTAGTTACATGTGGAAATTTGGTTCTAGGACATTTGATTTGAGCGCAATCCTCAAACTTAGGTCAAAAAAGCCATTTAAGCCTTTTCACAGTGAGATCTATGCGATATGGCCGAGAAATGTAATTTTGATGTTAACTCCCAAACCGCTGCGCAGAAGTCAACCAAACTTCACCCAATAGTGTATTGTATCACATTCTAGTAGTTACATTTGAAAATTTTGTTCTAGGACATTTTGTTTGAACGCAATCATCAAACTTAATTAAAAAAGTCATTTAAGCCTTTTCACAGTGAGATCTATGCGATATGGCCGAGAAATGTAATTTTGATGTTAACTCCCAAACCGCTGCGCAGAAGTCAACCAAACTTCACCCAATAGTGTATTGTATCACAATCTAGTAGTTACATTTGAAAATTTTGTTCTAGGAAATTTTGTTTGAGCGCAATCATCAAACTTAATTAAAAAAGTCATTTAAGCCTTTTCACAGTGAGATCTATGCGATATGGCCGAGAAATGTAATTTTGATGTTAACTCCCAAACCGCTGCGCAGAAGTCAACCAAACTTCACCCAATAGTGTATTGTATCACAATCTAGTAGTTACATTTGAAAATTTTGTTCTAGGAAATTTTGTTTGAGCGCAATCATCAAACTTAATTAAAAAAGTCATTTAAGCCTTTTCACAGTGAGATCTATGCGATATGGCCGAGAAATGTAATTTTGATGTTAACTCCCAAACCGCTGCGCAGAAGTCAACCAAACTTCACCCATTAGTGTATTTTATCACAATCTAGTAGTTACATGTGGAAATTTGGTTCTAGGACATTTGATTTGAGCGCAATCCTCAAACTTAGGTCAAAAAAGCCATTTAAGCCTTTTCACAGTGAGATCTATGCGATATGGCCGAGAAATGTAATTTTGATGTTCACTCCCAAACCGCTGCGCAGAAGTCAACCAAACTTCACCCATTAGTGTATTGTATCACAATCTAGTAGTTACATGTGGAAATTTGGTTATAGGACATTTGATTTGAGCGCAATCCTCAAACTTAGGTCAAAAAAGCCATTTAAGCCTTTTCACAGTGAGATCTATGCGATATGGCCGAGAAATGTAATTTTGATGTTAACTCCCAAACCGCTGCGCAGAAGTCAACCAAACTTCACCCAATAGTGTATTGTATCACAATCTAGTAGTTACATTTGAAAATTTTGTTCTAGGAAATTTTGTTTGAGCGCAATCATCAAACTTAATTAAAAAAGTCATTTAAGCCTTTTCACAGTGAGATCTATGCGATATGGCCGAGAAATGTAATTTTGATGTTAACTCCCAAACCGCTGCGCAGAAGTCAACCAAACTTCACCCATTAGTGTATTTTATCACAATCTAGTAGTTACATGTGGAAATTTGGTTCTAGGACATTTGATTTGAGCGCAATCCTCAAACTTAGGTCAAAAAAGCCATTTAAGCCTTTTCACAGTGAGATCTATGCGATATGGCCGAGAAATGTAATTTTGATGTTCACTCCCAAACCGCTGCGCAGAAGTCAACCAAACTTCACCCATTAGTGTATTGTATCACAATCTAGTAGTTACATGTGGAAATTTGGTTATAGGACATTTGATTTGAGCGCAATCCTCAAACTTAGGTCAAAAAAGCCATTTAAGCCTTTTCACAGTGAGATCTATGCGATATGGCCGAGAAATGTAATTTTGATGTTAACTCCCAAAACGCTGCGCAGAAGTCAACCAAACTTCACCCATTAGTGTATTGTATCACAATCTAGTAGTTACATTTGAAAATTTCGTTCTAGGACATTTGGTTTGAGCGCAATCTTTAAACTTAGGTCAAAAAAGCCATTTAAGCCTTTTCACAGTGAGATCTATGCGATATGGCCGAGAAATGTAATTTTGATGTTAACTCCCAAACCGCTGCGCAGAAGTCAACCAAACTTCACCCAATAGTGTATTGTATCACAATCTAGTAGTTACATGTGGAAATTTGGTTCTAGGACATTTGATTTGAGCGCAATCCTCAAACTTAGGTCAAAAAAGCCATTTAAGCCTTTTCACAGTGAGATCTATGCGATATGGCCGAGAAATGTAATTTTGATGTTAACTCCCAAACCGCTGCGCAGAAGTCAACCAAACTTCACCCAATAGTGTATTGTATCACATTCTAGTAGTTACATTTTAAAATTTCGTTCTAGGACATTTGGTTTGAGCGCAATTATTAAACTTAGGTCAAAAAAGCCATTTAAGCCTTTTCACAGTGAGATCTATGCGATATGGCCGAGAAATGTAATTTTGATGTTAACTCCCAAACCGCTGCGCAGAAGTAAACCAAACTTCACCCATTAGTGTATTGTATCACAATCTAGTAGTTACATGTGGAAATTTGGTTCTAGGACATTTGATTTGAGCGCAATCCTCAAACTTAGGTCAAAAAAGCCATTTAAGCCTTTTCACAGTGAGATCTATGCGATATGGCCGAGAAATGTAATTTTGATGTTAACTCCCAAACCGCTGCGCAGAAGTCAACCAAACTTCACCCAATAGTGTATTGTATCACATTCTAGTAGTTACATTTGAAAATTTTGTTCTAGGACATGTTGTATGAACGCAATCATCAAACTTAATTAAAAAAGTCATTTAAGCCTTTTCACAGTGAGATCTATGCGATATGGCCGAGAAATGTAATTTTGATGTTAACTCCCAAACCGCTGCGCAGAAGTCAACCAAACTTCACCCAATAGTGTATTGTATCACAATCTAGTAGTTACATTTGAAAATTTTGTTCTAGGAAATTTTGTTTGAGCGCAATCATCAAACTTAATTAAAAAAGTCATTTAAGCCTTTTCACAGTGAGATCTATGCGATATGGCCGAGAAATGTAATTTTGATGTTAACTCCCAAACCGCTGCGCAGAAGTCAACCAAACTTCACCCATTAGTGTATTTTATCACAATCTAGTAGTTACATGTGGAAATTTGGTTCTAGGACATTTGATTTGAGCGCAATCCTCAAACTTAGGTCAAAAAAGCCATTTAAGCCTTTTCACAGTGAGATCTATGCGATATGGCCGAGAAATGTAATTTTGATGTTAACTCCCAAACCGCTGCGCAGAAGTCAACCAAACTTCACCCAATAGTGTATTGTATCACAATCTAGTAGTTACATTTAAAAATTTTGTTCTAGGACATTTTGTTTGAACGCAATCATCAAACTTAATTAAAAAAGTCATTTAAGCCTTTTCACAGTGAGATCTATGCGATATGGCCGAGAAATGTAATTTTGATGTTAACTCCCAAACCGCTGCGCAGAAGTCAACCAAACTTCACCCATTAGTGTATTGTATCACAATCTAGTAGTTACATGTGGAAATTTGGTTATAGGACATTTGATTTGAGCGCAATCCTCAAACTTAGGTCAAAAAAGCCATTTAAGCCTTTTCACAGTGAGATCTATGCGATATGGCCGAGAAATGTAATTTTGATGTTAACTCCCAAACCGCTGCGCAGAAGTCAACCAAACTTCACCCAATAGTGTATTGTATCACAATCTAGTAGTTACATTTGAAAATTTTGTTCTAGGAAATTTTGTTTGAGCGCAATCATCAAACTTAATTAAAAAAGTCATTTAAGCCTTTTCACAGTGAGATCTATGCGATATGGCCGAGAAATGTAATTTTGATGTTAACTCCCAAACCGCTGCGCAGAAGTCAACCAAACTTCACCCATTAGTGTATTTTATCACAATCTAGTAGTTACATGTGGAAATTTGGTTCTAGGACATTTGATTTGAGCGCAATCCTCAAACTTAGGTCAAAAAAGCCATTTAAGCCTTTTCACAGTGAGATCTATGCGATATGGCCGAGAAATGTAATTTTGATGTTAACTCCCAAACCGCTGCGCAGAAGTCAACCAAACTTCACCCAATAGTGTATTGTATCACATTCTAGTAGTTACATTTGAAAATTTTGTTCTAGGACATTTTGTATGAACGCAATCATCAAACTTAATTAAAAAAGTCATTTAAGCCTTTTCACAGTGAGATCTATGCGATATGGCCGAGAAATGTAATTTTGATGTTAACTCCCAAACCGCTGCGCAGAAGTCAACCAAACTTCACCCAATAGTGTATTGTATCACAATCTAGTAGTTACATTTGAAAATTTTGTTCTAGGAAATTTTGTTTGAGCGCAATCATCAAACTTAATTAAAAAAGTCATTTAAGCCTTTTCACAGTGAGATCTATGCGATATGGCCGAGAAATGTAATTTTGATGTTAACTCCCAAACCGCTGCGCAGAAGTCAACCAAACTTCACCCATTAGTGTATTTTATCACAATCTAGTAGTTACATGTGGAAATTTGGTTCTAGGACATTTGATTTGAGCGCAATCCTCAAACTTTGGTCAAAAAAGCCATTTAAGCCTTTTCACAGTGAGATCTATGCGATATGGCCGAGAAATGTAATTTTGATGTTAACTCCCAAACCGCTGCGCAGAAGTCAACCAAACTTCACCCAATAGTGTATTGTATCACAATCTAGTAGTTACATTTAAAAATTTTGTTCTAGGACATTTTGTTTGAACGCAATCATCAAACTTAATTAAAAAAGTCATTTAAGCCTTTTCACAGTGAGATCTATGCGATATGGCCGAGAAATGTAATTTTGATGTTAACTCCCAAACCGCTGCGCAGAAGTCAACCAAACTTCACCCATTAGGGTATTGTATCACAATCTAGTAGTTACATGTGGAAATTTGGTTATTGGACATTTGATTTGAGCGCAATCCTCAAACTTAGGTCAAAAAAGCCATTTAAGCCTTTTCACAGTGAGATCTATGCGATATGGCCGAGAAATGTAATTTTGATGTTAACTCCCAAACCGCTGCGCAGAAGTCAACCAAACTTCACCTATTAGTGTATTGTATCACAATCTAGTAGTTACATGTGGAAATTTGGTTCTAGGACATTTGATTTGAGCGCAATCCTCAAACTTAGGTCAAAAAAGCCATTTAAGCCTTTTCACAGTGAGATCTATGCGATATGGCCGAGAAATGTAATTTTGATGTTAACTCCCAAACCGCTGCGCAGAAGTCAACCAAACTTCACCCAATAGTGTATTGTATCACAATCTAGTAGTTACATTTGAAAATTTTGTTCTAGGACATTTTGTTTGAACGCAATCATCAAACTTAATTAAAAAAGTCATTTAAGCCTTTTCACAGTGAGATCTATGCGATATGGCCGAGAAATGTAATTTTGATGTTAACTCCCAAACCGCTGCGCAGAAGTCAACCAAACTTCACCCATTAGTGTATTGTATCACAATCTAGTAGTTACATGTGGAAATTTGGTTCTAGGACATTTGATTTGAGCGCAATCCTCAAACGTAGGTCAAAAAAGCCATTTAAGCCTTTTCACAGTGAGATCTATGCGATATGGCCGAGAAATGTAATTTTGATGTTAACTCCCAAACCGCTGCGCAGAAGTCAACTAAACTTCACCCAATAGTGTATTGTATCACATTCTAGTAGTTACATTTGAAAATTTCGTTTTAGGACATTTGGTTTGAGCGCAATTATTAAACTTAATTAAAAAAGTCATTTAAGCCTTTTCACAGTGAGATCTATGCGATATGGCCGAGAAATGTAATTTTGATGTTAACTCCCAAACCGCTGCGCAGAAGTCAACCAAACTTCACCCAATAGTGTATTGTATCACAATCTAGTAGTTACATTTGAAAATTTTGTTCTAGGACATTTTGTTTGAACGCAATCATCAAACTTAATTAAAAAAGTCATTTAAGCCTTTTCACAGTGAGATCTATGCGATATGGCCGAGAAATGTAATTTTGATGTTAACTCCCAAACCGCTGCGCAGAAGTCAACCAAACTTCACCCAATAGTGTATTGTATCACAATCTAGTAGTTACATTTGAAAATTTTGTTTTAGGAAATTTTGTTTGAGCGCAATCATCAAACTTAATTAAAAAAGTCATTTAAGCCTTTTCACAGTGAGATCTATGCGATATGGCCGAGAAATGTAATTTTGATGTTCACTCCCAAACCGCTGCGCAGAAGTCAACCAAACTTCACCCATTAGTGTATTGTATCACAATCTAGTAGTTACATGTGGAAATTTGGTTATAGGACATTTGATTTGAGCGCAATCCTCAAACTTAGGTCAAAAAAGCCATTTAAGCCTTTTCACAGTGAGATCTATGCGATATGGCCGAGAAATGTAATTTTGATGTTAACTCCCAAACCGCTGCGCAGAAGTCAACCAAACTTCACCCATTAGTGTATTGTATCACAATCTAGTAGTTACATTTGAAAATTTCGTTCTAGGACATTTGGTTTGAGCGCAATCTTTAAACTTAGGTCAAAAAAGCCATTTAAGCCTTTTCACAGTGAGATCTATGCGATATGGCCGAGAAATGTAATTTTGATGTTAACTCCCAAACCGCTGCGCAGAAGTCAACCAAACTTCACCCAATAGTGTATTGTATCACAATCTAGTAGTTACATTTGAAAATTTTGTTCTAGGACATTTTGTTTGAACGCAATCATCAAACTTAATTAAAAAAGTCATTTAAGCCTTTTCACAGTGAGATCTATGCGATATGGCCGAGAAATGTAATTTTGATGTTAACTCCCAAACCGCTGCGCAGAAGTAAACCAAACTTCACCCATTAGTGTATTGTATCACAATCTAGTAGTTACATGTGGAAATTTGGTTCTAGGACATTTGATTTGAGCGCAATCCTCAAACTTAGGTCAAAAAAGCCATTTAAGCCTTTTCACAGTGAGATCTATGCGATATGGCCGAGAAATGTAATTTTGATGTTAACTCCCAAACCGCTGCGCAGAAGTCAACCAAACTTCACCCAATAGTGTATTGTATCACAATCTAGTAGTTACATTTGAAAATTTTGTTCTAGGACATTTTGTTTGAACGCAATCATCAAACTTAATTAAAAAAGTCATTTAAGCCTTTTCACAGTGAGATCTGTGCGATATGGCCGAGAAATGTAATTTTGATGTTAACTCCCAAACCGCTGCGCAGAAGTCAACCAAACTTCACCCATTAGTGTATTGTATCACAATCTAGTAGTTACATGTGGAAATTTGGTTATAGGACATTTGATTTGAGCGCAATCCTCAAACTTAGGTCAAAAAAGCCATTTAAGCCTTTTCACAGTGAGATCTATGCGATATGGCCGAGAAATGTAATTTTGATGTTAACTCCCAAACCGCTGCGCAGAAGTCAACCAAACTCTACCCATTAGTGTATTGTATCACAATCTAGTAGTTACATGTGGAAATTTGGTTCTAGGACATTTGATTTGAGCGCAATCCTCAAACTTAGGTCAAAAAAGCCATTTAAGCCTTTTCACAGTGAGATCTATGCGATATGGCCGAGAAATGTAATTTTGATGTTAACTCCCAAACCGCTGCGCAGAAGTCAACCAAACTTCACCCAATAGTGTATTGTATCACATTCTAGTAGTTACATTTTAAAATTTCGTTCAAGGACATTTGGTTTGAGCGCAATTATTAAACTTAGGTCAAAAAAGTCATTTAAGCCTTTTCACAGTGAGATCTATGCGATATGGCCGAGAAATGTAATTTTGATGTTAACTCCCAAACCGCTGCGCAGAAGTCAACCAAACTTCACCCAATAGTGTATTGTATCACAATCTAGTAGTTACATTTGAAAATTTTGTTCTAGGACATTTTGTTTGAACGCAATCATCAAACTTAATTAAAAAAGTCATTTAAGCCTTTTCACAGTGAGATCTATGCGATATGGCCGAGAAATGTAATTTTGATGTTAACTCCCAAACCGCTGCGCAGAAGTCAACCAAACTTCACCCAATAGTGTATTGTATCACAATCTAGTAGTTACATTTGAAAATTTTGTTCTAGGACATTTTGTTTGAGCGCAATCCTCAAACTTAGGTCAAAAAAGCCATTTAAGCCTTTTCACAGTGAGATCTATGCGATATGGCCGAGAAATGTAATTTTGATGTTAACTCCCAAACCGCTGCGCAGAAGTCAACCAAACTTCACCCAATAGTGTATTGTATCACATTCTAGTAGTTACATTTGAAAATTTCGTTCTAGGACATTTGATTTGAGCGCAATCCTCAAACTTAGGTCAAAAAAGCCATTTAAGCCTTTTTACAGTGAGATCTATGCGATATGGCCGAGAAATGTAATTTTGATGTTAACTCCCAAACCGCTGCGCAGAAGTCAACCAAACTTCACCCAATAGTGTATTGTATCACAATCTAGTAGTTACATTTGGAAATTTAGTTCTAGGACATTTGATTTGAGCGCAATCTTCAAACTTAATTAAAAAAAGTCATTTAAGCCTTTTCACAGTGAGATCTATGCGATATGGCCGAGAAATGTAATTTTGATGTTCACTCCCAAACCGCTGCGCAGAAGTCAACCAAACTTCAACCATTAGTGTATTGTATCACAATCTAGTAGTTACATGTGGAAATTTGGTTCTAGGATATTTGATTTGAGCGCAATCCTCAAACTTAGGTCAAAAAAGCCATTTAAGCCTTTTCACAGTGAGATCTATGCAATATGGCCGAGAAATGTAATTTTGATGTTAACTCCCAAACCGCTGCGCAGAAGTCAACTAAACTTCACCCAATAGTGTATTGTATCACAATCTAGTAGTTACATTTGAAAATTTTGTTCTAGGACATTTTGTTTGAACGCAATCATCAAACTTAATTAAAAAAGTCATTTAAGCCTTTTCACAGTGAGATCTATGCGATATGGCCGAGAAATGTAATTTTGATGTTAACTCCCAAACCGCTGCGCAGAAGTCAACCAAACTTCACCCATTAGTGTATTGTATCACAATCTAGTAGTTACATGTGGAAATTTGGTTCTAAGACATTTGATTTGAGCGCAATCCTCAAACTTAGGTCAAAAAAGTCATTTAAGCCTTTTCACAGTGAGATCTATGCGATATGGCCGAGAAATGTAATTTTGATGTTCACTCCCAAACCGCTGCGCAGAAGTCAACCAAACTTCAACCATTAGTGTATTGTATCACAATCTAGTAGTTACATGTGGAAATTTGGTTCTAGGACATTTGATTTGAGCGCAATCCTCAAACTTAGGTCAAAAAAGCCATTTAAGCCTTTTCACAGTGAGATCTATGCGATATGGCCGAGAAATGTAATTTTGATGTTACCTCCCAAACCGCTGCGCAGAAGTCAACTAAACTTCACCCAATAGTGTATTGTATCACAATCTAGTAGTTACATTTGAAAATTTTGTTCTAGGACATTTTGTTTGAGCGCAATCATTAAACTTAATTAAAAAAGTCATTTAAGCCTTTTCACAGTGAGATCTATGCGATATGGCCGAGAAATGTAATTTTGATGTTAACTCCCAAACCGCTGCGCAGAAGTCAACCAAACTTCACCCATTAGTGTATTGTATCATAATCTAGTAATTACATGTGGAAATTTGGTTCTAGGACATTTGATTTGAGCGCAATCCTCAAACTTAGGTCAAAAAAGCCATTTAAGCCTTTTCACAGTGAGATCTATGCGATATGGCCGAGAAATGTAATTTTGATGTTAACTCCCAAACCGCTGCGCAGAAGTCAACCAAACTTCACCCAATAGTGTATTGTATCACAATCTAGTAGTTACATTTGAAAATTTTGTTCTAGGACATTTTGTTTGAACGCAATCATCAAACTTAATTAAAAAAGTCATTTAAGCCTTTTCACAGTGAGATCTATGCGATATGGCCGAGAAATGTAATTTTGATGTTAACTCCCAAACTGCTGCGCAGAAGTCAACCAAACTTCACCCATTAGGGTATTGTATCACAATCTAGTAGTTACATGTGGAAATTTGGTTATTGGACATTTGATTTGAGCGCAATCCTCAAACTTAGGTCAAAAAAGCCATTTAAGCCTTTTCACAGTGAGATCTATGCGATATGGCCGAGAAATGTAATTTTGATGTTAACTCCCAAACCGCTGCGCAGAAGTCAACCAAACTTCACCTATTAGTGTATTGTATCACAATCTAGTAGTTACATGTGGAAATTTGGTTCTAGGACATTTGATTTGAGCGCAATCCTCAAACTTAGGTCAAAAAAGCCATTTAAGCCTTTTCACAGTGAGATCTATGCGATATGGCCGAGAAATGTAATTTTGATGTTAACTCCCAAACCGCTGCGCAGAAGTCAACCAAACTTCACCCAATAGTGTATTGTATCACATTCTAGTAGTTACATTTGAAAATTTCGTTCTAGGACATTTGGTTTGAGCGCAATTATTAAACTTAGGTCAAAAAAGCCATTTAAGCCTTTTCACAGTGAGATCTATGCGATATGGCCGAGAAATGTAATTTTGATTTTAACTCCCAAACCGCTGCGCAGAAGTCAACCAAACTTCACCCAATAGTGTATTGTATCACATTCTAGTAGTTACATTTGAAAATTTCGTTCTAGGACATTTGGTTTGAGCGCAATCATTAAACTTAGGTCAAAAAAGCCATTTAAGCCTTTTCACAGTGAGATCTATGCGATATGGCCGAGAAATGTAATTTTGATGTTAACTCCCAAACCGCTGCGCAGAAGTCAACCAAACTTCACCCATTAGTGTATTGTATCACAATCTAGTAGTTACATTTGAAAATTTTGTTTTAGGAAATGTTTGAGCGCAATCATCAAACTTAATTAAAAAAGTCATTTAAGCCTTTTCACAGTGAGATCTATGCGATATGGCCGAGAAATGTAATTTTGATGTTCACTCCCAAACCGCTGCGCAGAAGTCAACCAAACTTCACCCAATAGTGTATTGTATCACAATCTAGTAGTTACATTTGAAAATTTTGTTCTAGGACATTTTGTTTGAACGCAATCATCAAACTTAATTAAAAAAGTCATTTAAGCCTTTTCACAGTGAGATCTATGCGATATGGCCGAGAAATGTAATTTTGATGTAACTCCCAAACCGCTGCGCAGAAGTCAACCAAACTTCACCCAATAGTGTATTGTATCACAATCTAGTAGTTACATTTGAAAATTTTGTTCTAGGAAATTTTGTTTGAGCGCAATCATCAAACTTAATTAAAAAAGTCATTTAAGCCTTTTCACAGTGAGATCTATGCGATATGGCCGAGAAATGTAATTTTGATGTTAACTCCCAAACCGCTGCGCAGAAGTCAACCAAACTTCACCCATTAGTGTATTTTATCACAATCTAGTAGTTACATGTGGAAATTTGGTTCTAGGACATTTGATTTGAGCGCAATCCTCAAACTTAGGTCAAAAAAGCCATTTAAGCCTTTTCACAGTGAGATCTATGCGATATGGCCGAGAAATGTAATTTTGATGTTAACTCCCAAACCGCTGCGCAGAAGTCAACCAAACTTGACCCAATAGTGTATTGTATCACAATCTAGTAGTTACATTTAAAAATTTTGTTCTAGGACATTTTGTTTGAACGCAATCATCAAACTTAATTAAAAAAGTCATTTAAGCCTTTTCACAGTGAGATCTATGCGATATGGCCGAGAAATGTAATTTTGATGTTAACTCCCAAACCGCTGCGCAGAAGTCAACCAAACTTCACCCATTAGTGTATTGTATCACAATCTAGTAGTTACATGTGGAAATTTGGTTATAGGACATTTGATTTGAGCGCAATCCTCAAACTTAGGTCAAAAAAGCCATTTAAGCCTTTTCACAGTGAGATCTATGCGATATGGCCGAGAAATGTAATTTTGATGTTAACTCCCAAACCGCTGCGCAGAAGTCAACCAAACTTCACCCAATAGTGTATTGTATCACAATCTAGTAGTTACATTTGAAAATTTTGTTCTAGGAAATTTTGTTTGAGCGCAATCATCAAACTTAATTAAAAAAGTCATTTAAGCCTTTTCACAGTGAGATCTATGCGATATGGCCGAGAAATGTAATTTTGATGTTAACTCCCAAACCGCTGCGCAGAAGTCAACCAAACTTCACCCAATAGTGTATTGTATCACATTCTAGTAGTTACATTTGAAAATTTTGTTCTAGGACATTTTGTTTGAACGCAATCATCAAACTTAATTAAAAAAGTCATTTAAGCCTTTTCACAGTGAGATCTATGCGATATGGCCGAGAAATGTAATTTTGATGTTAACTCCCAAACCGCTGCGCAGAAGTCAACCAAACTTCACCCAATAGTGTATTGTATCACAATCTAGTAGTTACATTTGAAAATTTTGTTCTAGGAAATTTTGTTTGAGCGCAATCATCAAACTTAATTAAAAAAGTCATTTAAGCCTTTTCACAGTGAGATCTATGCGATATGGCCGAGAAATGTAATTTTGATGTTAACTCCCAAACCGCTGCGCAGAAGTCAACCAAACTTCACCCATTAGTGTATTTTATCACAATCTAGTAGTTACATGTGGAAATTTGGTTCTAGGACATTTGATTTGAGCGCAATCCTCAAACTTAGGTCAAAAAAGCCATTTAAGCCTTTTCACAGTGAGATCTATGCGATATGGCCGAGAAATGTAATTTTGATGTTAACTCCCAAACCGCTGCGCAGAAGTCAACCAAACTTCACCCAATAGTGTATTGTATCACAATCTAGTAGTTACATTTAAAAATTTTGTTCTAGGACATTTTGTTTGAACGCAATCATCAAACTTAATTAAAAAAGTCATTTAAGCCTTTTCACAGTGAGATCTATGCGATATGGCCGAGAAATGTAATTTTGATGTTAACTCCCAAACCGCTGCGCAGAAGTCAACCAAACTTCACCCATTAGTGTATTGTATCACAATCTAGTAGTTACGTGTGGAAATTTGGTTATAGGACATTTGATTTGAGCGCAATCCTCAAACTTAGGTCAAAAAAGCCATTTAAGCCTTTTCACAGTGAGATCTATGCGATATGGCCGAGAAATGTAATTTTGATGTTAACTCCCAAACCGCTGCGCAGAAGTCAACCAAACTTCACCCAATAGTGTATTGTATCACAATCTAGTAGTTACATTTGAAAATTTTGTTCTAGGACATTTTGTTTGAACGCAATCATCAAACTTAATTAAAAAAGTCATTTAAGCCTTTTCACAGTGAGATCTATGCGATATGGCCGAGAAATGTAATTTTGATGTTAACTCCCAAACCGCTGCGCAGAAGTCAACCAAACGTCACCCAATAGTGTATTGTATCACAATCTAGTAGTTACATTTGAAAATTTTGTTCTAGGAAATTTTGTTTGAGCGCAATCATCAAACTTAATTAAAAAAGTCATTTAAGCCTTTTCACAGTGAGATCTATGCGATATGGCCGAGAAATGTAATTTTGATGTTAACTCCCAAACCGCTGCGCAGAAGTCAACCAAACTTCACCCATTAGTGTATTTTATCACAATCTAGTAGTTACATGTGGAAATTTGGTTCTAGGACATTTGATTTGAGCGCAATCCTCAAACTTAGGTCAAAAAGCCATTTAAGCCTTTTCACAGTGAGATCTATGCGATATGGCCGAGAAATGTAATTTTGATGTTAACTCCCAAACCGCTGCGCAGAAGTCAACCAAACTTCACCCAATAGTGTATTGTAACACAATCTAGTAGTTACATTTAAAAATTTTGTTCCAGGACATTTTGTTTGAACGCAATCATCAAACTTAATTAAAAAAGTCATTTAAGCCTTTTCACAGTGAGATCTATGCGATATGGCCGAGAAATGTAATTTTGATGTTAACTCCCAAACCGCTGCGCAGAAGTCAACCAAACTTCACCCAATAGTGTATTGTATCACAATCTAGTAGTTACATTTGAAAATTTTGTTCTAGGACATTTTGTTTGAGCGCAATCCACAAACTTAGGTCAAAAAAGCCATTTAAGCCTTTTCACAGTGAGATGTATGCGATATGGCCGAGAAATGTAATTTTGATGTTAACTCCCAAACCGCTGCGCAGAAGTCAACCAAACTTCACCCAATAGTGTATTGTATCACAATCTAGTAGTTACATTTGAAAATTTTGTTCTAGGAAATTTTGTTTGAGCGCAATCATCAAACTTAATTAAAAAAGTCATTTAAGCCTTTTCACAGTGAGATCTATGCGATATGGCCGAGAAATGTAATTTTGATGTTAACTCCCAAACCGCTGCGCAGAAGTCAACCAAACTTCACCCATTAGTATATTGTATCACAATCTAGTAGTTACATGTGGAAATTTGGTTATAGGACATTTGATTTGAGCGCAATCCTCAAACTTAGGTCTAAAAAGCCATTTAAGCCTTTTCACAGTGAGATCTATGCGATATGGCCGAGAAATGTAATTTTGATGTTAACTCCCAAACCGCTGCGCAGAAGTCAACCAAACTTCACCCATTAGTGTATTTTATCACAATCTAGTAGTTACATGTGGAAATTTGGTTCTAGGACATTTGATTTGAGCGCAATCCTCAAACTTAGGTCAAAAAAGCCATTTAAGCCTTTTCACAGTGAGATCTATGCGATATGGCCGAGAAATGTAATTTTGATGTTAACTCCCAAACCGCTGCGCAGAAGTCAACCAAACTTCACCCAATAGTGTATTGTATCACAATCTAGTAGTTACATTTAAAAATTTTGTTCTAGGACATTTTGTTTGAACGCAATCATCAAACTTAATTAAAAAAGTCATTTAAGCCTTTTCACAGTGAGATCTATGCGATATGGCCGAGAAATGTAATTTTGATGTTAACTCCCAAACCGCTGCGCAGAAGTCAACCAAACTTCACCCATTAGTGTATTTTATCACAATCTAGTAGTTACATGTGGAAATTTGGTTCTAGGACATTTGATTTGAGCGCAATCCTCAAACTTAGGTCAAAAAGCCATTTAAGCCTTTTCACAGTGAGATCTATGCGATATGGCCGAGAAATGTAATTTTGATGTTAACTCCCAAACCGCTGCGCAGAAGTCAACCAAACTTCACCCAATAGTGTATTGTAACACAATCTAGTAGTTACATTTAAAAATTTTGTTCCAGGACATTTTGTTTGAACGCAATCATCAAACTTAATTAAAAAAGTCATTTAAGCCTTTTCACAGTGAGATCTATGCGATATGGCCGAGAAATGTAATTTTGATGTTAACTCCCAAACCGCTGCGCAGAAGTCAACCAAACTTCACCCAATAGTGTATTGTATCACAATCTAGTAGTTACATTTGAAAATTTGTTTCTAGGACATTTTGTTTGAGCGCAATCCTCAAACTTAGGTCAAAAAAGCCATTTAAGCCTTTTCACAGTGAGATCTATGCGATATGGCCGAGAAATGTAATTTTGATGTTAACTCCCAAACCGCTGCGCAGAAGTCAACCAAACTTCACCCAATAGTGTATTGTATCACAATCTAGTAGTTACATTTGAAAATTTTGTTCTAGGACATTTTGTTTGAACGCAATCATCAAACTTAATTAAAAAAGTCATTTAAGCCTTTTCACAGTGAGATGTATGCGATATGGCCGAGAAATGTAATTTTGATGTTAACTCCCAAACCGCTGCGCAGAAGTCAACCAAACTTCACCCAATAGTGTATTGTATCACAATCTAGTAGTTACATTTGAAAATTTTGTTCTAGGAAATTTTGTTTGAGCGCAATCATCAAACTTAATTAAAAAAGTCATTTAAGCCTTTTCACAGTGAGATCTATGCGATATGGCCGAGAAATGTAATTTTGATGTTAACTCCCAAACCGCTGCGCAGAAGTCAACCAAACTTCACCCATTAGTATATTGTATCACAATCTAGTAGTTACATGTGGAAATTTGGTTATAGGACATTTGATTTGAGCGCAATCCTCAAACTTAGGTCTAAAAAGCCATTTAAGCCTTTTCACAGTGAGATCTATGCGATATGGCCGAGAAATGTAATTTTGATGTTAACTCCCAAACCGCTGCGCAGAAGTCAACCAAACTTCACCCAATAGTGTATTGTATCACAATCTAGTAGTTACATTTGAAAATTTTGTTCTAGGAAATTTTGTTTGAGCGCAATCATCAAACTTAATTAAAAAAGTCATTTAAGCCTTTTCACAGTGAGATCTATGCGATATGGCCGAGAAATGTAATTTTGATGTTAACTCCCAAACCGCTGCGCAGAAGTCAACCAAACTTCACCCATTAGTGCATTTTATCACAATCTAGTAGTTACATGTGGAAATTTGGTTCTAGGACATTTGATTTGAGCGCAATCCTCAAACTTAGGTCAAAAAAGCCATTTAAGCCTTTTCACAGTGAGATCTATGCGATATGGCCGAGAAATGTAATTTTGATGTTAACTCCCAAACCGCTGCGCAGAAGTCAACCAAACTTCACCCAATAGTGTATTGTATCACATTCTAGTAGTTACATTTGAAAATTTTGTTCTAGGACATTTTGTATGAACGCAATCATCAAACTTAATTAAAAAAGTCATTTAAGCCTTTTCACAGTGAGATCTATGCGATATGGCCGAGAAATGTAATTTTGATGTTAACTCCCAAACCGCTGCGCAGAAGTCAACCAAACTTCACCCAATAGTGTATTGTATCACAATCTAGTAGTTACATTTGAAAATTTTGTTCTAGGAAATTTTGTTTGAGCGCAATCATCAAACTTAATTAAAAAAGTCATTTAAGCCTTTTCACAGTGAGATCTATGCGATATGGCCGAGAAATGTAATTTTGATGTTAACTCCCAAACCGCTGCGCAGAAGTCAACCAAACTTCACCCATTAGTGTATTTTATCACAATCTAGTAGTTACATGTGGAAATTTGGTTCTAGGACATTTGATTTGAGCGCAATCCTCAAACTTAGGTCAAAAAAGCCATTTAAGCCTTTTCACAGTGAGATCTATGCGATATGGCCGAGAAATGTAATTTTGATGTTCACTCCCAAACCGCTGCGCAGAAGTCAACCAAACTTCACCCATTAGTGTATTGTATCACAATCTAGTAGTTACATGTGGAAATTTGGTTATAGGACATTTGATTTGAGCGCAATCCTCAAACTTAGGTCAAAAAAGCCATTAAAGCCTTTTCACAGTGAGATCTATGCGATATGGCCGAGAAATGTAATTTTGATGTTAACTCCCAAAACGCTGCGCAGAAGTCAACCAAACTTCACCCATTAGTGTATTGTATCACAATCTAGTAGTTACATTTGAAAATTTCGTTCTAGGACATTTGGTTTGAGCGCAATCTTTAAACTTAGGTCAAAAAAGCCATTTAAGCCTTTTCACAGTGAGATCTATGCGATATGGCCGAGAAATGTAATTTTGATGTTAACTCCCAAACCGCTGCGCAGAAGTCAACCAAACTTCACCCAATAGTGTATTGTATCACAATCTAGTAGTTACATGTGGAAATTTGGTTCTAGGACATTTGATTTGAGCGCAATCCTCAAACTTAGGTCAAAAAAGCCATTTAAGCCTTTTCACAGTGAGATCTATGCGATATGGCCGAGAAATGTAATTTTGATGTTAACTCCCAAACCGCTGCGCAGAAGTCAACCAAACTTCACCCAATAGTGTATTGTATCACATTCTAGTAGTTACATTTTAAAATTTCGTTCTAGGACATTTGGTTTGAGCGCAATTATTAAACTTAGGTCAAAAAAGCCATTTAAGCCTTTTCACAGTGAGATCTATGCGATATGGCCGAGAAATGTAATTTTGATGTTAACTCCCAAACCGCTGCGCAGAAGTAAACCAAACTTCACCCATTAGTGTATTGTATCACAATCTAGTAGTTACATGTGGAAATTTGGTTCTAGGACATTTGATTTGAGCGCAATCCTCAAACTTAGGTCAAAAAAGCCATTTAAGCCTTTTCACAGTGAGATCTATGCGATATGGCCGAGAAATGTAATTTTGATGTTAACTCCCAAACCGCTGCGCAGAAGTCAACCAAACTTCACCCAATAGTGTATTGTATCACAATCTAGTAGTTACATTTGAAAATTTTGTTCTAGGACATTTTGTATGAACGCAATCATCAAACTTAATTAAAAAAGTCATTTAAGCCTTTTCACAGTGAGATCTATGCGATATGGCCGAGAAATGTAATTTTGATGTTAACTCCCAAACCGCTGCGCAGATATCAACCAAACTTCACCCAATAGTGTATTGTATCACAATCTAGTAGTTACATTTGAAAATTTTGTTCTAGGAAATTTTGTTTGAGCGCAATCATCAAACTTAATTAAAAAAGTCATTTAAGCCTTTTCACAGTGAGATCTATGCGATATGGCCGAGAAATGTAATTTTGATGTTAACTCCCAAACCGCTGCGCAGAAGTCAACCAAACTTCACCCATTAGTGTATTTTATCACAATCTAGTAGTTACATGTAGAAATTTGGTTCTAGGACATTTGATTTGAGCGCAATCCTCAAACTTAGGTCAAAAAAGCCATTTAAGCCTTTTCACAGTGAGATCTATGCGATATGGCCGAGAAATGTAATTTTGATGTTAACTCCCAAACCGCTGCGCAGAAGTCAACCAAACTTCACCCAATAGTGTATTGTATCACAATCTAGTAGTTACATTTAAAAATTTTGTTCTAGGACATTTTGTTTGAACGCAATCATCAAACTTAATTAAAAAAGTCATTTAAGCCTTTTCACAGTGAGATCTATGCGATATGGCCGAGAAATGTAATTTTGATGTTAACTCCCAAACCGCTGCGCAGAAGTCAACCAAACTTCACCCATTAGTGTATTGTATCACAATCTAGTAGTTACATGTGGAAATTTGGTTATAGGACATTTGATTTGAGCGCAATCCTCAAACTTAGGTCAAAAAAGCCATTTAAGCCTTTTCACAGTGAGATCTATGCGATATGGCCGAGAAATGTAATTTTGATGTTAACTCCCAAACCGCTGCGCAGAAGTCAACCAAACTTCACCCAATAGTGTATTGTATCACAATCTAGTAGTTACATTTGAAAATTTTGTTCTAGGAAATTTTGTTTGAGCGCAATCATCAAACTTAATTAAAAAAGTCATTTAAGCCTTTTCACAGTGAGATCTATGCGATATGGCCGAGAAATGTAATTTTGATGTTAACTCCCAAACCGCTGCGCAGAAGTCAACCAAACTTCACCCATTAGTGTATTTTATCACAATCTAGTAGTTACATGTGGAAATTTGGTTCTAGGACATTTGATTTGAGCGCAATCCTCAAACTTAGGTCAAAAAAGCCATTTAAGCCTTTTCACAGTGAGATCTATGCGATATGGCCGAGAAATGTAATTTTGATGTTAACTCCCAAACCGCTGCGCAGAAGTCAACCAAACTTCACCCAATAGTGTATTGTATCACATTCTAGTAGTTACATTTGAAAATTTTGTTCTAGGACATTTTGTTTGAACGCAATCCTCAAACTTAGGTCAAAAAAGCCATTTAAGCCTTTTCACAGTGAGATCTATGCGATATGGCCGAGAAATGTAATTTTGATGTTAACTCCCAAACCGCTGCGCAGAAGTCAACCAAACTTCACCCAATAGTGTATTGTATCACAATCTAGTAGTTACATTTGAAAATTTTGTTCTAGGAAATTTTGTTTGAGCGCAATCATCAAACTTAATTAAAAAAGTCATTTAAGCCTTTTCACAGTGAGATCTATGCGATATGGCCGAGAAATGTAATTTTGATGTTAACTCCCAAACCGCTGCGCAGAAGTCAACCAAACTTCACCCATTAGTGTATTTTATCACAATCTAGTAGTTACATGTGGAAATTTGGTTCTAGGACATTTGATTTGAGCGCAATCCTCAAACTTAGGTCAAAAAAGCCATTTAAGCCTTTTCACAGTGAGATCTATGCGATATGGCCGAGAAATGTAATTTTGATGTTAACTCCCAAACCGCTGCGCAGAAGTCAACCAAACTTCACCCAATAGTGTATTGTATCACAATCTAGTAGTTACATTGAAAAATTTTGTTCTAGGACATTTTGTTTGAACGCAATCATCAAACTTAATTAAAAAAGTCATTTAAGCCTTTTCACAGTGAGATCTATGCGATATGGCCGAGAAATGTAATTTTGATGTTAACTCCCAAACCGCTGCGCAGAAGTCAACCAAACTTCACCCATTAGTGTATTGTATCACAATCTAGTAGTTACGTGTGGAAATTTGGTTATAGGACATTTGATTTGAGCGCAATCCTCAAACTTAGGTCAAAAAAGCCATTTAAGCCTTTTCACAGTGAGATCTATGCGATATGGCCGAGAAATGTAATTTTGATGTTAACTCCCAAACCGCTGCGCAGAAGTAAACCAAACTTCACCCATTAGTGTATTGTATCACAATCTAGTAGTTACATGTGGAAATTTGGTTCTAGGACATTTGATTTGAGCGCAATCCTCAAACTTAGGTCAAAAAAGCCATTTAAGCCTTTTCACAGTGAGATCTATGCGATATGGCCGAGAAATGTAATTTTGATGTTAACTCCCAAACCGCTGCGCAGAAGTCAACCAAACTTCACCCAATAGTGTATTGTATCACATTCTAGTAGTTACATTTTAAAATTTCGTTCTAGGACATTTGGTTTGAGCGCAATTATTAAACTTAGGTCAAAAAAGCCATTTAAGCCTTTTCACAGTGAGATCTATGCGATATGGCCGAGAAATGTAATTTTGATGTTAACTCCCAAACCGCTGCGCAGAAGTAAACCAAACTTCACCCATTAGTGTATTGTATCACAATCTAGTAGTTACATGTGGAAATTTGGTTCTAGGACATTTGATTTGAGCGCAATCCTCAAACTTAGGTCAAAAAAGCCATTTAAGCCTTTTCACAGTGAGATCTATGCGATATGGCCGAGAAATGTAATTTTGATGTTAACTCCCAAACCGCTGCGCAGAAGTCAACCAAACTTCACCCAATAGTGTATTGTATCACAATCTAGTAGTTACATTTGAAAATTTTGTTCTAGGACATTTTGTTTGAACGCAATCATCAAACTTAATTAAAAAAGTCATTTAAGCCTTTTCACAGTGAGATCTATGCGATATGGCCGAGAAATGTAATTTTGATGTTAACTCCCAAACCGCTGCGCAGAAGTCAACCAAACTTCACCCATTAGTGTATTGTATCACAATCTAGTAGTTACATGTGGAAATTTGGTTATAGGACATTTGATTTGAGCGCAATCCTCAAACTTAGGTCAAAAAAGCCATTTAAGCCTTTTCACAGTGAGATCTATGCGATATGGCCGAGAAATGTAATTTTGATGTTAACTCCCAAACCGCTGCGCAGAAGTCAACCAAACTTCACCCAATAGTGTATTGTATCACAATCTAGTAGTTACATTTGAAAATTTTGTTCTAGGAAATTTTGTTTGAGCGCAATCATCAAACTTAATTAAAAAAGTCATTTAATCCTTTTCACAGTGAGATCTATGCGATATGGCCGAGAAATGTAATTTTGATGTTAACTCCCAAACCGCTGCGCAGAAGTCAACCAAACTTCACCCATTAGTGTATTTTATCACAATCTAGTAGTTACATGTGGAAATTTGGTTCTAGGACATTTGATTTGAGCGCAATCCTCAAACTTAGGTCAAAAAAGCCATTTAAGCCTTTTCACAGTGAGATCTATGCGATATGGCCGAGAAATGTAATTTTGATGTTCACTCCCAAACCGCTGCGCAGAAGTCAACCAAACTTCACCCATTAGTGTATTGTATCACAATCTAGTAGTTACATGTGGAAATTTGGTTATAGGACATTTGATTTGAGCGCAATCCTCAAACTTAGGTCAAAAAAGCCATTTAAGCCTTTTCACAGTGAGATCTATGCGATATGGCCGAGAAATGTAATTTTGATGTTAACTCCCAAACCGCTGCGCAGAAGTCAACCAAACTTCACCCAATAGTGTATTGTATCACAATCTAGTAGTTACATTTGAAAATTTTGTTCTAGGACATTTTGTTTGAACGCAATCATCAAACTTAATTAAAAAAGTCATTTAAGCCTTTTCACAGTGAGATCTATGCGATATGGCCGAGAAATGTAATTTTGATGTTAACTCCCAAACCGCTGCGCAGAAGTCAACCAAACTTCACCCATTAGTGTATTGTATCACAATCTAGTAGTTACATGTGGAAATTTGGTTCTAGGACATTTGATTTGAGCGCAATCCTCAAACGTAGGTCAAAAAAGCCATTTAAGCCTTTTCACAGTGAGATCTATGCAATATGGCCGAGAAATGTAATTTTGATGTTAACTCCCAAACCGCTGCGCAGAAGTCAACCAAACTTCACCCAATAGTGTATTGTATCACATTCTAGTAGTTACATTTGAAAATTTCGTTCTAGGACATTTGGTTTGAGCGCAATTATTAAACTTAGGTCAAAAAAGCCATTTAAGCCTTTTCACAGTGAGATCTATGCGATATGGCCGAGAAATGTAATTTTGATGTTAACTCCCAAACCGCTGCGCAGAAGTAAACCAAACTTCACCCATTAGTGTATTGTATCACAATCTAGTAGTTACATGTGGAAATTTGGTTCTAGGACATTTGATTTGAGCGCAATCCTCAAACTTAGGTCAAAAAAGCCATTTAAGCCTTTTCACAGTGAGATCTATGCGATATGGCCGAGAAATGTAATTTTGATGTTAACTCCCAAACCGCTGCGCAGAAGTCAACTAAACTTCACCCAATAGTGTATTGTATCACATTCTAGTAGTTACATTTGAAAATTTCGTTTTAGGACATTTGGTTTGAGCGCAATTATTAAACTTAATTAAAAAAGTCATTTAAGCCTTTTCACAGTGAGATCTATGCGATATGGCCGAGAAATGTAATTTTGATGTTAACTCCCAAACCGCTGCGCAGAAGTCAACCAAACTTCACCCAATAGTGTATTGTATCACAATCTAGTAGTTACATTTGAAAATTTTGTTCTAGGACATTTTGTTTGAACGCAATCATCAAACTTAATTAAAAAAGTCATTTAAGCCTTTTCACAGTGAGATCTATGCGATATGGCCGAGAAATGTAATTTTGATGTTAACTCCCAAACCGCTGCGCAGAAGTCAACCAAACTTCACCCAATAGTGTATTGTATCACAATCTAGTAGTTACATTTGAAAATTTTGTTTTAGGAAATTTTGTTTGAGCGCAATCATCAAACTTAATTAAAAAAGTCATTTAAGCCTTTTCACAGTGAGATCTATGCGATATGGCCGAGAAATGTAATTTTGATGTTCACTCCCAAACCGCTGCGCAGAAGTCAACCAAACTTCACCCATTAGTGTATTGTATCACAATCTAGTAGTTACATGTGGAAATTTGGTTATAGGACATTTGATTTGAGCGCAATCCTCAAACTTAGGTCAAAAAAGCCATTTAAGCCTTTTCACAGTGAGATCTATGCGATATGGCCGAGAAATGTAATTTTGATGTTAACTCCCAAACCGCTGCGCAGAAGTCAACCAAACTTCACCCAATAGTGTATTGTATCACAATCTAGTAGTTACATTTGAAAATTTTGTTCTAGGACATTTTGTTTGAACGCAATCATCAAACTTAATTAAAAAAGTCATTTAAGCCTTTTCACAGTGAGATCTGTGCGATATGGCCGAGAAATGTAATTTTGATGTTAACTCCCAAACCGCTGCGCAGAAGTCAACCAAACTTCACCCATTAGTGTATTGTATCACAATCTAGTAGTTACATGTGGAAATTTGGTTATAGGACATTTGATTTGAGCGCAATCCTCAAACTTAGGTCAAAAAAGCCATTTAAGCCTTTTCACAGTGAGATCTATGCGATATGGCCGAGAAATGTAATTTTGATGTTAACTCCCAAACCGCTGCGCAGAAGTCAACCAAACTCTACCCATTAGTGTATTGTATCACAATCTAGTAGTTACATGTGGAAATTTGGTTCTAGGACATTTGATTTGAGCGCAATCCTCAAACTTAGGTCAAAAAAGCCATTTAAGCCTTTTCACAGTGAGATCTATGCGATATGGCCGAGAAATGTAATTTTGATGTTAACTCCCAAACCGCTGCGCAGAAGTCAACCAAACTTCACCCAATAGTGTATTGTATCACATTCTAGTAGTTACATTTTAAAATTTCGTTCAAGGACATTTGGTTTGAGCGCAATTATTGAACTTAGGTCAAAAAAGTCATTTAAGCCTTTTCACAGTGAGATCTATGCGATATGGCCGAGAAATGTAATTTTGATGTTAACTCCCAAACCGCTGCGCAGAAGTCAACCAAACTTCACCCAATAGTGTATTGTATCACAATCTAGTAGTTACATTTGAAAATTTTGTTCTAGGACATTTTGTTTGAACGCAATCATCAAACTTAATTAAAAAAGTCATTTAAGCCTTTTCACAGTGAGATCTATGCGATATGGCCGAGAAATGTAATTTTGATGTTAACTCCCAAACCGCTGCGCAGAAGTCAACCAAACTTCACCCAATAGTGTATTGTATCACAATCTAGTAGTTACATTTGAAAATTTTGTTCTAGGACATTTTGTTTGAGCGCAATCCTCAAACTTAGGTCAAAAAAGCCATTTAAGCCTTTTCACAGTGAGATCTATGCGATATGGCCGAGAAATGTAATTTTGATGTTAACTCCCAAACCGCTGCGCAGAAGTCAACCAAACTTCACCCAATAGTGTATTGTATCACATTCTAGTAGTTACATTTGAAAATTTCGTTCTAGGACATTTGATTTGAGCGCAATCCTCAAACTTAGGTCAAAAAAGCCATTTAAGCCTTTTTACAGTGAGATCTATGCGATATGGCCGAGAAATGTAATTTTGATGTTAACTCCCAAACCGCTGCGCAGAAGTCAACCAAACTTCACCCAATAGTGTATTGTATCACAATCTAGTAGTTACATGTGGAAATTTGGTTATAGGACATTTGATTTGAGCGCAATCCTCAAACTTAGGTCAAAAAAGCCATTTAAGCCTTTTCACAGTGAGATCTATGCGATATGGCCGAGAAATGTAATTTTGATGTTAACTCCCAAACCGCTGCGCAGAAGTCAACCAAACTTCACCCAATAGTGTATTTTATCACAATCTAGTAGTTACATTTGGAAATTTAGTTCTAGGACATTTGATTTGAGCGCAATCTTCAAACTTAATTAAAAAAAGTCATTTAAGCCTTTTCACAGTGAGATCTATGCGATATGGCCGAGAAATGTAATTTTGATGTTCACTCCCAAACCGCTGCGCAGAAGTCAACCAAACTTCAACCATTAGTGTATTGTATCACAATCTAGTAGTTACATGTGGAAATTTGGTTCTAGGATATTTGATTTGAGCGCAATCCTCAAACTTAGGTCAAAAAAGCCATTTAAGCCTTTTCACAGTGAGATCTATGCAATATGGCCGAGAAATGTAATTTTGATGTTAACTCCCAAACCGCTGCGCAGAAGTCAACTAAACTTCACCCAATAGTGTATTGTATCACAATCTAGTAGTTACATTTGAAAATTTTGTTCTAGGACATTTTGTTTGAACGCAATCATCAAACTTAATTAAAAAAGTCATTTAAGCCTTTTCACAGTGAGATGTATGCGATATGGCCGAGAAATGTAATTTTGATGTTAACTCCCAAACCGCTGCGCAGAAGTCAACCAAACTTCACCCATTAGTGTATTGTATCACAATCTAGTAGTTACATGTGGAAATTTGGTTCTAGGACATTTGATTTGAGCGCAATCCTCAAACTTAGGTCAAAAAAGTCATTTAAGCCTTTTCACAGTGAGATCTATGCGATATGGCCGAGAAATGTAATTTTGATGTTCACTCCCAAACCGCTGCGCAGAAGTCAACCAAACTTCAACCATTAGTGTATTGTATCACAATCTAGTAGTTACATGTGGAAATTTGGTTCTAGGACATTTGATTTGAGCGCAATCCTCAAACTTAGGTCAAAAAAGCCATTTAAGCCTTTTCACAGTGAGATCTATGCGATATGGCCGAGAAATGTAATTTTGATGTTAACTCCCAAACCGCTGCGCAGAAGTCAACTAAACTTCACCCAATAGTGTATTGTATCACAATCTAGTAGTTACATTTGAAAATTTTGTTCTAGGACATTTTGTTTGAGCGCAATCATTAAACTTAATTAAAAAAGTCATTTAAGCCTTTTCACAGTGAGATCTATGCGATATGGCCGAGAAATGTAATTTTGATGTTAACTCCCAAACCGCTGCGCAGAAGTCAACCAAACTTCACCCATTAGTGTATTGTATCATAATCTAGTAATTACATGTGGAAATTTGGTTCTAGGACATTTGATTTGAGCGCAATCCTCAAACTTAGGTCAAAAAAGCCATTTAAGCCTTTTCACAGTGAGATCTATGCGATATGGCCGAGAAATGTAATTTTGATGTTAACTCCCAAACCGCTGCGCAGAAGTCAACCAAACTTCACCCAATAGTGTATTGTATCACAATCTAGTAGTTACATTTGAAAATTTTGTTCTAGGACATTTTGTTTGAACGCAATCATCAAACTTAATTAAAAAAGTCATTTAAGCCTTTTCACAGTGAGATCTATGCGATATGGCCGAGAAATGTAATTTTGATGTTAACTCCCAAACTGCTGCGCAGAAGTCAACCAAACTTCACCCATTAGGGTATTGTATCACAATCTAGTAGTTACATGTGGAAATTTGGTTATTGGACATTTGATTTGAGCGCAATCCTCAAACTTAGGTCAAAAAAGCCATTTAAGCCTTTTCACAGTGAGATCTATGCGATATGGCCGAGAAATGTAATTTTGATGTTAACTCCCAAACCGCTGCGCAGAAGTCAACCAAACTTCACCCAATAGTGTATTGTATCACATTCTAGTAGTTACATTTGAAAATTTCGTTCTAGGACATTTGGTTTGAGCGCAATTATTAAACTTAGGTCAAAAAAGCCATTTAAGCCTTTTCACAGTGAGATCTATGCGATATGGCCGAGAAATGTAATTTTGATTTTAACTCCCAAACCGCTGCGCAGAAGTCAACCAAACTTCACCCAATAGTGTATTGTATCACATTCTAGTAGTTACATTTGAAAATTTCGTTCTAGGACATTTGGTTTGAGCGCAATCATTAAACTTAGGTCAAAAAAGCCATTTAAGCCTTTTCACAGTGAGATCTATGCGATATGGCCGAGAAATGTAATTTTGATGTTAACTCCCAAACCGCTGCGCAGAAGTCAACCAAACTTCACCCATTAGTGTATTGTATCACAATCTAGTAGTTACATTTGAAAATTTTGTTTTAGGAAATGTTGTTTGAGCGCAATCATCAAACTTAATTAAAAAAGTCATTTAAGCCTTTTCACAGTGAGATCTATGCGATATGGCCGAGAAATGTAATTTTGATGTTCACTCCCAAACCGCTGCGCAGAAGTCAACCAAACTTCACCCAATAGTGTATTGTATCACAATCTAGTAGTTACATTTGAAAATTTTGTTCTAGGACATTTTGTTTGAACGCAATCATCAAACTTAATTAAAAAAGTCATTTAAGCCTTTTCACAGTGAGATCTATGCGATATGGCCGAGAAATGTAATTTTGATGTAACTCCCAAACCGCTGCGCAGAAGTCAACCAAACTTCACCCAATAGTGTATTGTATCACAATCTAGTAGTTACATTTGAAAATTTTGTTCTAGGAAATTTTGTTTGAGCGCAATCATCAAACTTAATTAAAAAAGTCATTTAAGCCTTTTCACAGTGAGATCTATGCGATATGGCCGAGAAATGTAATTTTGATGTTAACTCCCAAACCGCTGCGCAGAAGTCAACCAAACTTCACCCATTAGTGTATTTTATCACAATCTAGTAGTTACATGTGGAAATTTGGTTCTAGGACATTTGATTTGAGCGCAATCCTCAAACTTAGGTCAAAAAAGCCATTTAAGCCTTTTCACAGTGAGATCTATGCGATATGGCCGAGAAATGTAATTTTGATGTTAACTCCCAAACCGCTGCGCAGAAGTCAACCAAACTTGACCCAATAGTGTATTGTATCACAATCTAGTAGTTACATTTAAAAATTTTGTTCTAGGACATTTTGTTTGAACGCAATCATCAAACTTAATTAAAAAAGTCATTTAAGCCTTTTCACAGTGAGATCTATGCGATATGGCCGAGAAATGTAATTTTGATGTTAACTCCCAAACCGCTGCGCAGAAGTCAACCAAACTTCACCCATTAGTGTATTGTATCACAATCTAGTAGTTACATGTGGAAATTTGGTTATAGGACATTTGATTTGAGCGCAATCCTCAAACTTAGGTCAAAAAAGCCATTTAAGCCTTTTCACAGTGAGATCTATGCGATATGGCCGAGAAATGTAATTTTGATGTTAACTCCCAAACCGCTGCGCAGAAGTCAACCAAACTTCACCCAATAGTGTATTGTATCACAATCTAGTAGTTACATTTGAAAATTTTGTTCTAGGAAATTTTGTTTGAGCGCAATCATCAAACTTAATTAAAAAAGTCATTTAAGCCTTTTCACAGTGAGATCTATGCGATATGGCCGAGAAATGTAATTTTGATGTTAACTCCCAAACCGCTGCGCAGAAGTCAACCAAACTTCACCCAATAGTGTATTGTATCACATTCTAGTAGTTACATTTGAAAATTTTGTTCTAGGACATTTTGTTTGAACGCAATCATCAAACTTAATTAAAAAAGTCATTTAAGCCTTTTCACAGTGAGATCTATGCGATATGGCCGAGAAATGTAATTTTGATGTTAACTCCCAAACCGCTGCGCAGAAGTCAACCAAACTTCACCCAATAGTGTATTGTATCACAATCTAGTAGTTACATTTGAAAATTTTGTTCTAGGAAATTTTGTTTGAGCGCAATCATCAAACTTAATTAAAAAAGTCATTTAAGCCTTTTCACAGTGAGATCTATGCGATATGGCCGAGAAATGTAATTTTGATGTTAACTCCCAAACCGCTGCGCAGAAGTCAACCAAACTTCACCCATTAGTGTATTTTATCACAATCTAGTAGTTACATGTGGAAATTTGGTTCTAGGACATTTGATTTGAGCGCAATCCTCAAACTTAGGTCAAAAAAGCCATTTAAGCCTTTTCACAGTGAGATCTATGCGATATGGCCGAGAAATGTAATTTTGATGTTAACTCCCAAACCGCTGCGCAGAAGTCAACCAAACTTCACCCAATAGTGTATTGTATCACAATCTAGTAGTTACATTTAAAAATTTTGTTCTAGGACATTTTGTTTGAACGCAATCATCAAACTTAATTAAAAAAGTCATTTAAGCCTTTTCACAGTGAGATCTATGCGATATGGCCGAGAAATGTAATTTTGATGTTAACTCCCAAACCGCTGCGCAGAAGTCAACCAAACTTCACCCATTAGTGTATTGTATCACAATCTAGTAGTTACATTTAAAAATTTTGTTCTAGGACATTTTGTTTGAACGCAATCATCAAACTTAATTAAAAAAGTCATTTAAGCCTTTTCACAGTGAGATCTATGCGATATGGCCGAGAAATGTAATTTTGATGTTAACTCCCAAACCGCTGCGCAGAAGTCAACCAAACTTCACCCATTAGTGTATTGTATCACAATCTAGTAGTTACGTGTGGAAATTTGGTTATAGGACATTTGATTTGAGCGCAATCCTCAAACTTAGGTCAAAAAAGCCATTTAAGCCTTTTCACAGTGAGATCTATGCGATATGGCCGAGAAATGTAATTTTGATGTTAACTCCCAAACCGCTGCGCAGAAGTCAACCAAACTTCACCCAATAGTGTATTGTATCACAATCTAGTAGTTACATTTGAAAATTTTGTTCTAGGACATTTTGTTTGAACGCAATCATCAAACTTAATTAAAAAAGTCATTTAAGCCTTTTCACAGTGAGATCTATGCGATATGGCCGAGAAATGTAATTTTGATGTTAACTCCCAAACCGCTGCGCAGAAGTCAACCAAACGTCACCCAATAGTGTATTGTATCACAATCTAGTAGTTACATTTGAAAATTTTGTTCTAGGAAATTTTGTTTGAGCGCAATCATCAAACTTAATTAAAAAAGTCATTTAAGCCTTTTCACAGTGAGATCTATGCGATATGGCCGAGAAATGTAATTTTGATGTTAACTCCCAAACCGCTGCGCAGAAGTCAACCAAACTTCACCCATTAGTGTATTTTATCACAATCTAGTAGTTACATGTGGAAATTTGGTTCTAGGACATTTGATTTGAGCGCAATCCTCAAACTTAGGTCAAAAAAGCCATTTAAGCCTTTTCACAGTGAGATCTATGCGATATGGCCGAGAAATGTAATTTTGATGTTAACTCCCAAACCGCTGCGCAGAAGTCAACCAAACTTCACCCAATAGTGTATTGTAACACAATCTAGTAGTTACATTTAAAAATTTTGTTCCAGGACATTTTGTTTGAACGCAATCATCAAACTTAATTAAAAAAGTCATTTAAGCCTTTTCACAGTGAGATCTATGCGATATGGCCGAGAAATGTAATTTTGATGTTAACTCCCAAACCGCTGCGCAGAAGTCAACCAAACTTCACCCAATAGTGTATTGTATCACAATCTAGTAGTTACATTTGAAAATTTTGTTCTAGGACATTTTGTTTGAGCGCAATCCTCAAACTTAGGTCAAAAAAGCCATTTAAGCCTTTTCACAGTGAGATCTATGCGATATGGCCGAGAAATGTAATTTTGATGTTAACTCCCAAACCGCTGCGCAGAAGTCAACCAAACTTCACCCAATAGTGTATTGTATCACAATCTAGTAGTTACATTTGAAAATTTTGTTCTAGGACATTTTGTTTGAACGCAATCATCAAACTTAATTAAAAAAGTCATTTAAGCCTTTTCACAGTGAGATGTATGCGATATGGCCGAGAAATGTAATTTTGATGTTAACTCCCAAACCGCTGCGCAGAAGTCAACCAAACTTCACCCAATAGTGTATTGTATCACAATCTAGTAGTTACATTTGAAAATTTTGTTCTAGGAAATTTTGTTTGAGCGCAATCATCAAACTTAATTAAAAAAGTCATTTAAGCCTTTTCACAGTGAGATCTATGCGATATGGCCGAGAAATGTAATTTTGATGTTAACTCCCAAACCGCTGCGCAGAAGTCAACCAAACTTCACCCATTAGTGTATTGTATCACAATCTAGTAGTTACATGTGGAAATTTGGTTATAGGACATTTGATTTGAGCGCAATCCTCAAACTTAGGTCTAAAAAGCCATTTAAGCCTTTTCACAGTGAGATCTATGCGATATGGCCGAGAAATGTAATTTTGATGTTAACTCCCAAACCGCTGCGCAGAAGTCAACCAAACTTCACCCAATAGTGTATTGTATCACAATCTAGTAGTTACATTTGAAAATTTTGTTCTAGGAAATTTTGTTTGAGCGCAATCATCAAACTTAATTAAAAAAGTCATTTAAGCCTTTTCACAGTGAGATCTATGCGATATGGCCGAGAAATGTAATTTTGATGTTAACTCCCAAACCGCTGCGCAGAAGTCAACCAAACTTCACCCATTAGTGCATTTTATCACAATCTAGTAGTTACATGTGGAAATTTGGTTCTAGGACATTTGATTTGAGCGCAATCCTCAAACTTAGGTCAAAAAAGCCATTTAAGCCTTTTCACAGTGAGATCTATGCGATATGGCCGAGAAATGTAATTTTGATGTTAACTCCCAAACCGCTGCGCAGAAGTCAACCAAACTTCACCCAATAGTGTATTGTATCACATTCTAGTAGTTACATTTGAAAATTTTGTTCTAGGACATTTTGTATGAACGCAATCATCAAACTTAATTAAAAAAGTCATTTAAGCCTTTTCACAGTGAGATCTATGCGATATGGCCGAGAAATGTAATTTTGATGTTAACTCCCAAACCGCTGCGCAGAAGTCAACCAAACTTCACCCAATAGTGTATTGTATCACAATCTAGTAGTTACATTTAAAAATTTTGTTCTAGGAAATTTTGTTTGAGCGCAATCATCAAACTTAATTAAAAAAGTCATTTAAGCCTTTTCACAGTGAGATCTATGCGATATGGCCGAGAAATGTAATTTTGATGTTAACTCCCAAACCGCTGCGCAGAAGTCAACCAAACTTCACCCATTAGTGTATTTTATCACAATCTAGTAGTTAAATGTGGAAATTTGGTTCTAGGACATTTGATTTGAGCGCAATCCTCAAACTTAGGTCAAAAAAGCCATTTAAGCCTTTTCACAGTGAGATCTATGCGATATGGCCGAGAAATGTAATTTTGATGTTAACTCCCAAACCGCTGCGCAGAAGTCAACCAAACTTCACCCAATAGTGTATTGTATCACAATCTAGTAGTTACATTTAAAAATTTTGTTCTAGGACATTTTGTTTGAACGCAATCATCAAACTTAATTAAAAAAGTCATTTAAGCCTTTTCACAGTGAGATCTATGCGATATGGCCGAGAAATGTAATTTTGATGTTAACTCCCAAACCGCTGCGCAGAAGTCAACCAAACTTCACCCATTAGTGTATTGTATCACAATCTAGTAGTTACGTGTGGAAATTTGGTTATAGGACATTTGATTTGAGCGCAATCCTCAAACTTAGGTCAAAAAAGCCATTTAAGCCTTTTCACAGTGAGATCTATGCGATATGGCCGAGAAATGTAATTTTGATGTTAACTCCCAAACCGCTGCGCAGAAGTCAACCAAACTTCACCCAATAGTGTATTGTATCACAATCTAGTAGTTACATTTGAAAATTTTGTTCTAGGAAATTTTGTTTGAGCGCAATCATCAAACTTAATTAAAAAAGTCATTTAAGCCTTTTCAAAGTGAGATCTATGCGATATGGCCGAGAAATGTAATTTTGATGTTAACTCCCAAACCGCTGCGCAGAAGTCAACCAAACTTCACCCATTAGTGTATTTTATCACAATCTAGTAGTTACATGTGGAAATTTGGTTCTAGGACATTTGATTTGAGCGCAATCCTCAAACTTAGGTCAAAAAAAGCCATTTAAGCCTTTTCACAGTGAGATCTATGCGATATGGCCGAGAAATGTAATTTTGATGTTAACTCCCAAACCGCTGCGCAGAAGTCAACCAAACTTCACCCAATAGTGTATTGTATCACAATCTAGTAGTTACATTTGAAAATTTTGTTCTAGGACATTTTGTTTGAACGCAATCATCAAACTTAATTAAAAAAGTCATTTAAGCCTTTTCACAGTGAGATCTATGCGATATGGCCGAAAAATGTAATTTTGATGTAACTCCCAAACCGCTGCGCAGAAGTCAACCAAACTTCACCCAATAGTGTATTGTATCACAATCTAGTAGTTACATTTGAAAATTTTGTTCTAGGAAATTTTGTTTGAGCGCAATCATCAAACTTAATTAAAAAAGTCATTTAAGCCTTTTCACAGTGAGATCTATGCGATATGGCCGAGAAATGTAATTTTGATGTTAACTCCCAAACCGCTGCGCAGAAGTCAACCAAACTTCACCCATTAGTGTATTTTATCACAATCTAGTAGTTACATGTGGAAATTTGGTTCTAGGACATTTGATTTGAGCGCAATCCTCAAACTTAGGTCAAAAAAGCCATTTAAGCCTTTTCACAGTGAGATCTATGCGATATGGCCGAGAAATGTAATTTTGATGTTAACTCCCAAACCGCTGCGCAGAAGTCAACCAAACTTCACCCAATAGTGTATTGTATCACAATCTAGTAGTTACATTTAAATATTTTGTTCTAGGACATTTTGTTTGAACGCAATCATCAAACTTAATTAAAAAAGTCATTTAAGCCTTTTCACAGTGAGATCTATGCGATATGGCCGAGAAATGTAATTTTGATGTTAACTCCCAAACCGCTGCGCAGAAGTCAACCAAACTTCACCCATTAGTGTATTGTATCACAATCTAGTAGTTACATGTGGAAATTTGGTTATAGGACATTTGATTTGAGCGCAATCCTCAAACTTAGGTCAAAAAAGCCATTTAAGCCTTTTCACAGTGAGATCTATGCGATATGGCCGAGAAATGTAATTTTGATGTTAACTCCCAAACCGCTGCGCAGAAGTCAACCAAACTTCACCCAATAGTGTATTGTATCACAATCTAGTAGTTACATTTGAAAATTTTGTTCTAGGAAATTTTGTTTGAGCGCAATCATCAAACTTAATTAAAAAAGTCATTTAAGCCTTTTCACAGTGAGATCTATGCGATATGGCCGAGAAATGTAATTTTGATGTTAACTCCCAAACCGCTGCGCAGAAGTCAACCAAACTTCACCCATTAGTGTATTTTATCACAATCTAGTAGTTACATGTGGAAATTTGGTTCTAGGACATTTGATTTGAGCGCAATCCTCAAACTTAGGTCAAAAAAGCCATTTAAGCCTTTTCACAGTGAGATCTATGCGATATGGCCGAGAAATGTAATTTTGATGTTAACTCCCAAACCGCTGCGCAGAAGTCAACCAAACTTCACCCAATAGTGTATTGTATCACATTCTAGTAGTTACATTTGAAAATTTTGTTCTAGGACATTTTGTATGAACGCAATCATCAAACTTAATTAAAAAAGTCATTTAAGCCTTTTCACAGTGAGATCTATGCGATATGGCCGAGAAATGTAATTTTGATGTTAACTCCCAAACCGCTGCGCAGAAGTCAACCAAACTTCACCCAATAGTGTATTGTATCACAATCTAGTTGTTACATTTGAAAATTTTGTTCTAGGAAATTTTGTTTGAGCGCAATCATCAAACTTAATTAAAAAAGTCATTTAAGCCTTTTCACAGTGAGATCTATGCGATATGGCCGAGAAATGTAATTTTGATGTTAACTCCCAAACCGCTGCGCAGAAGTCAACCAAACTTCACCCATTAGTGTATTTTATCACAATCTAGTAGTTACATGTGGAAATTTGGTTCTAGGACATTTGATTTGAGCGCAATCCTCAAACTTAGGTCAAAAAAGCCATTTAAGCCTTTTCACAGTGAGATCTATGCGATATGGCCGAGAAATGTAATTTTGATGTTAACTCCCAAACCGCTGCGCAGAAGTCAACCAAACTTCACCCAATAGTGTATTGTATCACAATCTAGTAGTTACATTTAAAAATTTTGTTCTAGGACATTTTGTTTGAACGCAATCATCAAACTTAATTAAAAAAGTCATTTAAGCCTTTTCACAGTGAGATCTATGCGATATGGCCGAGAAATGTAATTTTGATGTTAACTCCCAAACCGCTGCGCAGAAGTCAACCAAACTTCACCCATTAGTGTATTGTATCACAATCTAGTAGTTACGTGTGGAAATTTGGTTATAGGACATTTGATTTGAGCGCAATCCTCAAACTTAGGTCAAAAAAGCCATTTAAGCCTTTTCACAGTGAGATCTATGCGATATGGCCGAGAAATGTAATTTTGATGTTAACTCCCAAACCGCTGCGCAGAAGTCAACCAAACTTCACCCAATAGTGTATTGTATCACAATCTAGTAGTTACATTTGAAAATTTTGTTCTAGGAAATTTTGTTTGAGCGCAATCATCAAACTTAATTAAAAAAGCCATTTAAGCCTTTTCACAGTGAGATCTATGCGATATGGCCGAGAAATGTAATTTTGATGTTAACTCCCAAACCGCTGCGCAGAAGTCAACCAAACTTCACCCAATAGTGTATTGTATCACATTCTAGTAGTTACATTTGAAAATTTTGTTCTAGGACATTTTGTTTGAACGCAATCATCAAACTTAATTAAAAAAGTCATTTAAGCCTTTTCACAGTGAGATCTATGCGATATGGCCGAGAAATGTAATTTTGATGTTAACTCCCAAACCGCTGCGCAGAAGTCAACCAAACTTCACCCAATAGTGTATTGTATCACAATCTAGTAGTTACATTTGAAAATTTTGTTCTAGGAAATTTTGTTTGAGCGCAATCATCAAACTTAATTAAAAAAGTCATTTAAGCCTTTTCACAGTGAGATCTATGCGATATGGCCGAGAAATGTAATTTTGATGTTAACTCCCAAACCGCTGCGCAGAAGTCAACCAAACTTCACCCATTAGTGTATTGTATCACAATCTAGTAGTTACGTGTGGAAATTTGGTTATAGGACATTTGATTTGAGCGCAATCCTCAAACTTAGGTCAAAAAAGCCATTTAAGCCTTTTCACAGTGAGATCTATGCGATATGGCCGAGAAATGTAATTTTGATGTTAACTCCCAAACCGCTGCGCAGAAGTAAACCAAACTTCACCCATTAGTGTATTGTATCACAATCTAGTAGTTACATGTGGAAATTTGGTTCTAGGACATTTGATTTGAGCGCAATCCTCAAACTTAGGTCAAAAAAGCCATTTAAGCCTTTTCACAGTGAGATCTATGCGATATGGCCGAGAAATGTAATTTTGATGTTAACTCCCAAACCGCTGCGCAGAAGTCAACCAAACTTCACCCAATAGTGTATTGTATCACATTCTAGTAGTTACATTTTAAAATTTCGTTCTAGGACATTTGGTTTGAGCGCAATTATTAAACTTAGGTCAAAAAAGCCATTTAAGCCTTTTCACAGTGAGATCTATGCGATATGGCCGAGAAATGTAATTTTGATGTTAACTCCCAAACCGCTGCGCAGAAGTAAACCAAACTTCACCCATTAGTGTATTGTATCACAATCTAGTAGTTACATGTGGAAATTTGGTTCTAGGACATTTGATTTGAGCGCAATCCTCAAACTTAGGTCAAAAAAGCCATTTAAGCCTTTTCACAGTGAGATCTATGCGATATGGCCGAGAAATGTAATTTTGATGTTAACTCCCAAACCGCTGCGCAGAAGTCAACCAAACTTCACCCAATAGTGTATTGTATCACAATCTAGTAGTTACATTTGAAAATTTTGTTCTAGGACATTTTGTTTGAACGCAATCATCAAACTTAATTAAAAAAGTCATTTAAGCCTTTTCACAGTGAGATCTATGCGATATGGCCGAGAAATGTAATTTTGATGTTAACTCCCAAACCGCTGCGCAGAAGTCAACCAAACTTCACCCATTAGTGTATTGTATCACAATCTAGTAGTTACATGTGGAAATTTGGTTATAGGACATTTGATTTGAGCGCAATCCTCAAACTTAGGTCAAAAAAGCCATTTAAGCCTTTTCACAGTGAGATATATGCGATATGGCCGAGAAATGTAATTTTGATGTTAACTCCCAAACCGCTGCGCAGAAGTCAACCAAACTTCACCCAATAGTGTATTGTATCACAATCTAGTAGTTACATTTGAAAATTTTGTTCTAGGAAATTTTGTTTGAGCGCAATCATCAAACTTAATTAAAAAAGTCATTTAAGCCTTTTCACAGTGAGATCTATGCGATATGGCCGAGAAATGTAATTTTGATGTTAACTCCCAAACCGCTGCGCAGAAGTCAACCAAACTTCACCCATTAGTGTATTTTATCACAATCTAGTAGTTACATGTGGAAATTTGGTTCTAGGACATTTGATTTGAGCGCAATCCTCAAACTTAGGTCAAAAAAGCCATTTAAGCCTTTTCACAGTGAGATCTATGCGATATGGCCGAGAAATGTAATTTTGATGTTCACTCCCAAACCGCTGCGCAGAAGTCAACCAAACTTCACCCATTAGTGTATTGTATCACAATCTAGTAGTTACATGTGGAAATTTGGTTATAGGACATTTGATTTGAGCGCAATCCTCAAACTTAGGTCAAAAAAGCCATTTAAGCCTTTTCACAGTGAGATCTATGCGATATGGCCGAGAAATGTAATTTTGATGTTAACTCCCAAACCGCTGCGCAGAAGTCAACCAAACTTCACCCAATAGTGTATTGTATCACAATCTAGTAGTTACATTTGAAAATTTTGTTCTAGGAAATTTTGTTTGAGCGCAATCATCAAACTTAATTAAAAAAGTCATTTAAGCCTTTTCACAGTGAGATCTATGCGATATGGCCGAGAAATGTAATTTTGATGTTAACTCCCAAACCGCTGCGCAGAAGTCAACCAAACTTCACCCATTAGTGTATTTTATCACAATCTAGTAGTTACATGTGGAAATTTGGTTCTAGGACATTTGATTTGAGCGCAATCCTCAAACTTAGGTCAAAAAAGCCATTTAAGCCTTTTCACAGTGAGATCTATGCGATATGGCCGAGAAATGTAATTTTGATGTTCACTCCCAAACCGCTGCGCAGAAGTCAACCAAACTTCACCCATTAGTGTATTGTATCACAATCTAGTAGTTACATGTGGAAATTTGGTTATAGGACATTTGATTTGAGCGCAATCCTCAAACTTAGGTCAAAAAAGCCATTTAAGCCTTTTCACAGTGAGATCTATGCGATATGGCCGAGAAATGTAATTTTGATGTTAACTCCCAAAACGCTGCGCAGAAGTCAACCAAACTTCACCCATTAGTGTATTGTATCACAATCTAGTAGTTACATTTGAAAATTTCGTTCTAGGACATTTGGTTTGAGCGCAATCTTTAAACTTAGGTCAAAAAAGCCATTTAAGCCTTTTCACAGTGAGATCTATGCGATATGGCCGAGAAATGTAATTTTGATGTTAACTCCCAAACCGCTGCGCAGAAGTCAACCAAACTTCAACCATTAGTGTATTGTATCACAATCTAGTAGTTACATGTGGAAATTTGGTTATAGGACATTTGATTTGAGCGCAATCCTCAAACTTAGGTCAAAAAAGCCATTTAAGCCTTTTCACAGTGAGATCTATGCGATATGGCCGAGAAATGTAATTTTGATGTTAACTCCCAAACCGCTGCGCAGAAGTCAACCAAACTTCACCCAATAGTGTATTGTATCACAATCTAGTAGTTACATTTGAAAATTTTGTTCTAGGAAATTTTGTTTGAGCGCAATCATCAAACTTAATTAAAAAAGTCATTTAAGCCTTTTCACAGTGAGATCTATGCGATATGGCCGAGAAATGTAATTTTGATGTTAACTCCCAAACCGCTGCGCAGAAGTCAACCAAACTTCACCCATTAGTGTATTTTATCACAATCTAGTAGTTACATGTGGAAATTTGGTTCTAGGACATTTGATTTGAGCGCAATCCTCAAACTTAGGTCAAAAAAGCCATTTAAGCCTTTTCACAGTGAGATCTATGCGATATGGCCGAGAAATGTAATTTTGATGTTCACTCCCAAACCGCTGCGCAGAAGTCAACCAAACTTCACCCATTAGTGTATTGTATCACAATCTAGTAGTTACATGTGGAAATTTGGTTATAGGACATTTGATTTGAGCGCAATCCTCAAACTTAGGTCAAAAAAGCCATTTAAGCCTTTTCACAGTGAGATCTATGCGATATGGCCGAGAAATGTAATTTTGATGTTAACTCCCAAAACGCTGCGCAGAAGTCAACCAAACTTCACCCATTAGTGTATTGTATCACAATCTAGTAGTTACATTTGAAAATTTCGTTCTAGGACATTTGGTTTGAGCGCAATCTTTAAACTTAGGTCAAAAAAGCCATTTAAGCCTTTTCACAGTGAGATCTATGCGATATGGCCGAGAAATGTAATTTTGATGTTAACTCCCAAACCGCTGCGCAGAAGTCAACCAAACTTCACCCAATAGTGTATTGTATCACAATCTAGTAGTTACATGTGGAAATTTGGTTCTAGGACATTTGATTTGAGCGCAATCCTCAAACTTAGGTCAAAAAAGCCATTTAAGCCTTTTCACAGTGAGATCTATGCGATATGGCCGAGAAATGTAATTTTGATGTTAACTCCCAAACCGCTGCGCAGAAGTCAACCAAACTTCACCCAATAGTGTATTGTATCACATTCTAGTAGTTACATTTTAAAATTTCGTTCTAGGACATTTGGTTTGAGCGCAATTATTAAACTTAGGTCAAAAAAGCCATTTAAGCCTTTTCACAGTGAGATCTATGCGATATGGCCGAGAAATGTAATTTTGATGTTAACTCCCAAACCGCTGCGCAGAAGTAAACCAAACTTCACCCATTAGTGTATTGTATCACAATCTAGTAGTTACATGTGGAAATTTGGTTCTAGGACATTTGATTTGAGCGCAATCCTCAAACTTAGGTCAAAAAAGCCATTTAAGCCTTTTCACAGTGAGATCTATGCGATATGGCCGAGAAATGTAATTTTGATGTTAACTCCCAAACCGCTGCGCAGAAGTCAACCAAACTTCACCCAATAGTGTATTGTATCACATTCTAGTAGTTACATTTGAAAATTTTGTTCTAGGACATTTTGTATGAACGCAATCATCAAACTTAATTAAAAAAGTCATTTAAGCCTTTTCACAGTGAGATCTATGCGATATGGCCGAGAAATGTAATTTTGATGTTAACTCCCAAACCGCTGCGCAGAAGTCAACCAAACTTCACCCAATAGTGTATTGTATCACAATCTAGTAGTTACATTTGAAAATTTTGTTCTAGGAAATTTTGTTTGAGCGCAATCATCAAACTTAATTAAAAAAGTCATTTAAGCCTTTTCACAGTGAGATCTATGCGATATGGCCGAGAAATGTAATTTTGATGTTAACTCCCAAACCGCTGCGCAGAAGTCAACCAAACTTCACCCATTAGTGTATTTTATCACAATCTAGTAGTTACATGTGGAAATTTGGTTCTAGGACATTTGATTTGAGCGCAATCCTCAAACTTAGGTCAAAAAAGCCATTTAAGCCTTTTCACAGTGAGATCTATGCGATATGGCCGAGAAATGTAATTTTGATGTTAACTCCCAAACCGCTGCGCAGAAGTCAACCAAACTTCACCCAATAGTGTATTGTATCACAATCTAGTAGTTACATTTAAAAATTTTGTTCTAGGACATTTTGTTTGAACGCAATCATCAAACTTAATTAAAAAAGTCATTTAAGCCTTTTCACAGTGAGATCTATGCGATATGGCCGAGAAATGTAATTTTGATGTTAACTCCCAAACCGCTGCGCAGAAGTCAACCAAACTTCACCCAATAGTGTATTGTATCACATTCTAGTAGTTACATTTGAAAATTTTGTTCTAGGACATTTTGTATGAACGCAATCATCAAACTTAATTAAAAAAGTCATTTAAGCCTTTTCACAGTGAGATCTATGCGATATGGCCGAGAAATGTAATTTTGATTTTAACTCCCAAACCGCTGCGCAGAAGTCAACCAAACTTCACCCAATAGTGTATTGTATCACAATCTAGTAGTTACATTTGAAAATTTTGTTCTAGGAAATTTTGTTTGAGCGCAATCATCAAACTTAATTAAAAAAGTCATTTAAGCCTTTTCACAGTGAGATCTATGCGATATGGCCGAGAAATGTAATTTTGATGTTAACTCCCAAACCGCTGCGCAGAAGTCAACCAAACTTCACCCATTAGTGTATTTTATCACAATCTAGTAGTTACATGTGGAAATTTGGTTCTAGGACATTTGATTTGAGCGCAATCCTCAAACTTAGGTCAAAAAAGCCATTTAAGCCTTTTCACAGTGAGATCTATGCGATATGGCCGAGAAATGTAATTTTGATGTTAACTCCCAAACCGCTGCGCAGAAGTCAACCAAACTTCACCCAATAGTGTATTGTATCACAATCTAGTAGTTACATTTAAAAATTTTGTTCTAGGACATTTTGTTTGAACGCAATCATCAAACTTAATTAAAAAAGTCATTTAAGCCTTTTCACAGTGAGATCTATGCGATATGGCCGAGAAATGTAATTTTGATGTTAACTCCCAAACCGCTGCGCAGAAGTCAACCAAACTTCACCCATTAGGGTATTGTATCACAATCTAGTAGTTACATGTGGAAATTTGGTTCTAGGACATTTGATTTGAGCGCAATCCTCAAACTTAGGTCAAAAAAGCCATTTAAGCCTTTTCACAGTGAGATCTATGCGATATGGCCGAGAAATGTAATTTTGATGTTAACTCCCAAACCGCTGCGCAGAAGTCAACCAAACTTCACCTATTAGTGTATTGTATCACAATCTAGTAGTTACATGTGGAAATATGGTTCTAGGACATTTGATTTGAGCGCAATCCTCAAACTTAGGTCAAAAAAGCCATTTAAGCCTTTTCACAGTGAGATCTATGCGATATGGCCGAGAAATGTAATTTTGATGTTAACTCCCAAACCGCTGCGCAGAAGTCAACCAAACTTCACCCAATAGTGTATTGTATCACAATCTAGTAGTTACATTTGAAAATTTTGTTCTAGGACATTTTGTTTGAACGCAATCATCAAACTTAATTAAAAAAGTCATTTAAGCCTTTTCACAGTGAGATCTATGCGATATGGCCGAGAAATGTAATTTTGATGTTAACTCCCAAACCGCTGCGCAGAAGTCAACCAAACTTCACCCATTAGTGTATTGTATCACAATCTAGTAGTTACATGTGGAAATTTGGTTCTAGGACATTTGATTTGAGCGCAATCCTCAAACGTAGGTCAAAAAAGCCATTTAAGCCTTTTCACAGTGAGATCTATGCAATATGGCCGAGAAATGTAATTTTGATGTTAACTCCCAAACCGCTGCGCAGAAGTCAACCAAACTTCACCCAATAGTGTATTGTATCACATTCTAGTAGTTACATTTGAAAATTTCGTTCTAGGACATTTGGTTTGAGCGCAATTATTAAACTTAGGTCAAAAAAGCCATTTAAGCCTTTTCACAGTGAGATCTATGCGATATGGCCGAGAAATGTAATTTTGATGTTAACTCCCAAACCGCTGCGCAGAAGTAAACCAAACTTCACCCATTAGTGTATTGTATCACAATCTAGTAGTTACATGTGGAAATTTGGTTCTAGGACATTTGATTTGAGCGCAATCCTCAAACTTAGGTCAAAAAAGCCATTTAAGCCTTTTCACAGTGAGATCTATGCGATATGGCCGAGAAATGTAATTTTGATGTTAACTCCCAAACCGCTGCGCAGAAGTCAACTAAACTTCACCCAATAGTGTATTGTATCACATTCTAGTAGTTACATTTGAAAATTTCGTTTTAGGACATTTGGTTTGAGCGCAATTATTAAACTTAATTAAAAAAGTCATTTAAGCCTTTTCACAGTGAGATCTATGCGATATGGCCGAGAAATGTAATTTTGATGTTAACTCCCAAACCGCTGCGCAGAAGTCAACCAAACTTCACCCAATAGTGTATTGTATCACAATCTAGTAGTTACATTTGAAAATTTTGTTCTAGGACATTTTGTTTGAACGCAATCATCAAACTTAATTAAAAAAGTCATTTAAGCCTTTTCACAGTGAGATCTATGCGATATGGCCGAGAAATGTAATTTTGATGTTAACTCCCAAACCGCTGCGCAGAAGTCAACCAAACTTCACCCAATAGTGTATTGTATCACAATCTAGTAGTTACATTTGAAAATTTTGTTTTAGGAAATTTTGTTTGAGCGCAATCATCAAACTTAATTAAAAAAGTCATTTAAGCCTTTTCACAGTGAGATCTATGCGATATGGCCGAGAAATGTAATTTTGATGTTCACTCCCAAACCGCTGCGCAGAAGTCAACCAAACTTCACCCATTAGTGTATTGTATCACAATCTAGTAGTTACATGTGGAAATTTGGTTATAGGACATTTGATTTGAGCGCAATCCTCAAACTTAGGTCAAAAAAGCCATTTAAGCCTTTTCACAGTGAGATCTATGCGATATGGCCGAGAAATGTAATTTTGATGTTAACTCCCAAACCGCTGCGCAGAAGTCAACCAAACTTCACCCATTAGTGTATTGTATCACAATCTAGTAGTTACATTTGAAAATTTCGTTCTAGGACATTTGGTTTGAGCGCAATCTTTAAACTTAGGTCAAAAAAGCCATTTAAGCCTTTTCACAGTGAGATCTATGCGATATGGCCGAGAAATGTAATTTTGATGTTAACTCCCAAACCGCTGCGCAGAAGTCAACCAAACTTCACCCAATAGTGTATTGTATCACAATCTAGTAGTTACATTTGAAAATTTTGTTCTAGGACATTTTGTTTGAACGCAATCATCAAACTTAATTAAAAAAGTCATTTAAGCCTTTTCACAGTGAGATCTATGCGATATGGCCGAGAAATGTAATTTTGATGTTAACTCCCAAACCGCTGCGCAGAAGTAAACCAAACTTCACCCATTAGTGTATTGTATCACAATCTAGTAGTTACATGTGGAAATTTGGTTCTAGGACATTTGATTTGAGCGCAATCCTCAAACTTAGGTCAAAAAAGCCATTTAAGCCTTTTCACAGTGAGATCTATGCGATATGGCCGAGAAATGTAATTTTGATGTTAACTCCCAAACCGCTGCGCAGAAGTCAACCAAACTTCACCCAATAGTGTATTGTATCACAATCTAGTAGTTACATTTGAAAATTTTGTTCTAGGACATTTTGTTTGAACGCAATCATCAAACTTAATTAAAAAAGTCATTTAAGCCTTTTCACAGTGAGATCTGTGCGATATGGCCGAGAAATGTAATTTTGATGTTAACTCCCAAACCGCTGCGCAGAAGTCAACCAAACTTCACCCATTAGTGTATTGTATCACAATCTAGTAGTTACATGTGGAAATTTGGTTATAGGACATTTGATTTGAGCGCAATCCTCAAACTTAGGTCAAAAAAGCCATTTAAGCCTTTTCACAGTGAGATCTATGCGATATGGCCGAGAAATGTAATTTTGATGTTAACTCCCAAACCGCTGCGCAGAAGTCAACCAAACTCTACCCATTAGTGTATTGTATCACAATCTAGTAGTTACATGTGGAAATTTGGTTCTAGGACATTTGATTTGAGCGCAATCCTCAAACTTAGGTCAAAAAAGCCATTTAAGCCTTTTCACAGTGAGATCTATGCGATATGGCCGAGAAATGTAATTTTGATGTTAACTCCCAAACCGCTGCGCAGAAGTCAACCAAACTTCACCCAATAGTGTATTGTATCACATTCTAGTAGTTACATTTTAAAATTTCGTTCAAGGACATTTGGTTTGAGCGCAATTATTAAACTTAGGTCAAAAAAGTCATTTAAGCCTTTTCACAGTGAGATCTATGCGATATGGCCGAGAAATGTAATTTTGATGTTAACTCCCAAACCGCTGCGCAGAAGTCAACCAAACTTCACCCAATAGTGTATTGTATCACAATCTAGTAGTTACATTTGAAAATTTTGTTCTAGGACATTTTGTTTGAACGCAATCATCAAACTTAATTAAAAAAGTCATTTAAGCCTTTTCACAGTGAGATCTATGCGATATGGCCGAGAAATGTAATTTTGATGTTAACTCCCAAACCGCTGCGCAGAAGTCAACCAAACTTCACCCAATAGTGTATTGTATCACAATCTAGTAGTTACATTTGAAAATTTTGTTCTAGGACATTTTGTTTGAGCGCAATCCTAAAACTTAGGTCAAAAAAGCCATTTAAGCCTTTTCACAGTGAGATCTATGCGATATGGCCGAGAAATGTAATTTTGATGTTAACTCCCAAACCGCTGCGCAGAAGTCAACCAAACTTCACCCAATAGTGTATTGTATCACATTCTAGTAGTTACATTTGAAAATTTCGTTCTAGGACATTTGATTTGAGCGCAATCCTCAAACTTAGGTCAAAAAAGCCATTTAAGCCTTTTTACAGTGAGATCTATGCGATATGGCCGAGAAATGTAATTTTGATGTTAACTCCCAAACCGCTGCGCAGAAGTCAACCAAACTTCACCCAATAGTGTATTGTATCACAATCTAGTAGTTACATGTGGAAATTTGGTTATAGGACATTTGATTTGAGCGCAATCCTCAAACTTAGGTCAAAAAAGCCATTTAAGCCTTTTCACAGTGAGATCTATGCGATATGGCCGAGAAATGTAATTTTGATGTTAACTCCCAAACCGCTGCGCAGAAGTCAACCAAACTTCACCCAATAGTGTATTTTATCACAATCTAGTAGTTACATTTGGAAATTTAGTTCTAGGACATTTGATTTGAGCGCAATCTTCAAACTTAATTAAAAAAAGTCATTTAAGCCTTTTCACAGTGAGATCTATGCGATATGGCCGAGAAATGTAATTTTGATGTTCACTCCCAAACCGCTGCGCAGAAGTCAACCAAACTTCAACCATTAGTGTATTGTATCACAATCTAGTAGTTACATGTGGAAATTTGGTTCTAGGATATTTGATTTGAGCGCAATCCTCAAACTTAGGTCAAAAAAGCCATTTAAGCCTTTTCACAGTGAGATCTATGCAATATGGCCGAGAAATGTAATTTTGATGTTAACTCCCAAACCGCTGCGCAGAAGTCAACTAAACTTCACCCAATAGTGTATTGTATCACAATCTAGTAGTTACATTTGAAAATTTTGTTCTAGGACATTTTGTTTGAGCGCAATCATTAAACTTAATTAAAAAAGTCATTTAAGCCTTTTCACAGTGAGATCTATGCGATATGGCCGAGAAATGTAATTTTGATGTTAACTCCCAAACCGCTGCGCAGAAGTCAACCAAACTTCAACCATTAGTGTATTGTATCATAATCTAGTAATTACATGTGGAAATTTGGTTCTAGGACATTTGATTTGAGCGCAATCCTCAAACTTAGGTCAAAAAAGCCATTTAAGCCTTTTCACAGTGAGATCTATGCGATATGGCCGAGAAATGTAATTTTGATGTTCACTCCCAAACCGCTGCGCAGAAGTCAACCAAACTTCAACCATTAGTGTATTGTATCACAATCTAGTAGTTACATGTGGAAATTTGGTTCTAGGACATTTGATTTGAGCGCAATCCTCAAACTTAGGTCAAAAAAGCCATTTAAGCCTTTTCACAGTGAGATCTATGCGATATGGCCGAGAAATGTAATTTTGATGTTAACTCCCAAACCGCTGCGCAGAAGTCAACTAAACTTCACCCAATAGTGTATTGTATCACAGTCTAGTAGTTACATTTGAAAATTTTGTTCTAGGACATTTTGTTTGAGCGCAATCATTAAACTTAATTAAAAAAGTCATTTAAGCCTTTTCACAGTGAGATCTATGCGATATGGCCGAGAAATGTAATTTTGATGTTAACTCCCAAACCGCTGCGCAGAAGTCAACCAAACTTCACCCATTAGTGTATTGTATCATAATCTAGTAATTACATGTGGAAATTTGGTTCTAGGACATTTGATTTGAGCGCAATCCTCAAACTTAGGTCAAAAAAGCCATTTAAGCCTTTTCACAGTGAGATCTATGCGATATGGCCGAGAAATGTAATTTTGATGTTAACTCCCAAACCGCTGCGCAGAAGTCAACCAAACTTCACCCAATAGTGTATTGTATCACAATATAGTAGTTACATTTGAAAATTTTGTTCTAGGACATTTTGTTTGAACGCAATCATCAAACTTAATTAAAAAAGTCATTTAAGCCTTTTCACAGTGAGATCTATGCGATATGGCCGAGAAATGTAATTTTGATGTTAACTCCCAAACTGCTGCGCAGAAGTCAACCAAACTTCACCCATTAGGGTATTGTATCACAATCTAGTAGTTACATGTGGAAATTTGGTTATTGGACATTTGATTTGAGCGCAATCCTCAAACTTAGGTCAAAAAAGCCATTTAAGCCTTTTCACAGTGAGATCTATGCGATATGGCCGAGAAATGTAATTTTGATGTTAACTCCCAAACCGCTGCGCAGAAGTCAACCAAACTTCACCTATTAGTGTATTGTATCACAATCTAGTAGTTACATGTGGAAATTTGGTTCTAGGACATTTGATTTGAGCGCAATCCTCAAACTTAGGTCAAAAAAGCCATTTAAGCCTTTTCACAGTGAGATCTATGCGATATGGCCGAGAAATGTAATTTTGATGTTAACTCCCAAACCGCTGCGCAGAAGTCAACCAAACTTCACCCAATAGTGTATTGTATCACATTCTAGTAGTTACATTTGAAAATTTCGTTCTAGGACATTTGGTTTGAGCGCAATTATTAAACTTAGGTCAAAAAAGCCATTTAAGCCTTTTCACAGTGAGATCTATGCGATATGGCCGAGAAATGTAATTTTGATTTTAACTCCCAAACCGCTGCGCAGAAGTCAACCAAACTTCACCCAATAGTGTATTGTATCACATTCTAGTAGTTACATTTGAAAATTTCGTTCTAGGACATTTGGTTTGAGCGCAATCATTAAACTTAGGTCAAAAAAGCCATTTAAGCCTTTTCACAGTGAGATCTATGCGATATGGCCGAGAAATGTAATTTTGATGTTAACTCCCAAACCGCTGCGCAGAAGTCAACCAAACTTCACCCATTAGTGTATTGTATCACAATCTAGTAGTTACATTTGAAAATTTTGTTTTAGGAAATGTTGTTTGAGCGCAATCATCAAACTTAATTAAAAAAGTCATTTAAGCCTTTTCACAGTGAGATCTATGCGATATGGCCGAGAAATGTAATTTTGATGTTAACTCCCAAACTGCTGCGCAGAAGTCAACCAAACTTCACCCATTAGGGTATTGTATCACAATCTAGTAGTTACATGTGGAAATTTGGTTATTGGACATTTGATTTGAGCGCAATCCTCAAACTTAGGTCAAAAAAGCCATTTAAGCCTTTTCACAGTGAGATCTATGCGATATGGCCGAGAAATGTAATTTTGATGTTAACTCCCAAACCGCTGCGCAGAAGTCAACCAAACTTCACCTATTAGTGTATTGTATCACAATCTAGTAGTTACATGTGGAAATTTGGTTCTAGGACATTTGATTTGAGCGCAATCCTCAAACTTAGGTCAAAAAAGCCATTTAAGCCTTTTCACAGTGAGATCTATGCGATATGGCCGAGAAATGTAATTTTGATGTTAACTCCCAAACCGCTGCGCAGAAGTCAACCAAACTTCACCCAATAGTGTATTGTATCACATTCTAGTAGTTACATTTGAAAATTTCGTTCTAGGACATTTGGTTTGAGCGCAATTATTAAACTTAGGTCAAAAAAGCCATTTAAGCCTTTTCACAGTGAGATCTATGCGATATGGCCGAGAAATGTAATTTTGATTTTAACTCCCAAACCGCTGCGCAGAAGTCAACCAAACTTCACCCAATAGTGTATTGTATCACATTCTAGTAGTTACATTTGAAAATTTCGTTCTAGGACATTTGGTTTGAGCGCAATCATTAAACTTAGGTCAAAAAAGCCATTTAAGCCTTTTCACAGTGAGATCTATGCGATATGGCCGAGAAATGTAATTTTGATGTTAACTCCCAAACCGCTGCGCAGAAGTCAACCAAACTTCACCCATTAGTGTATTGTATCACAATCTAGTAGTTACATTTGAAAATTTTGTTTTAGGAAATGTTGTTTGAGCGCAATCATCAAACTTAATTAAAAAAGTCATTTAAGCCTTTTCACAGTGAGATCTATGCGATATGGCCGAGAAATGTAATTTTGATGTTCACTCCCAAACCGCTGCGCAGAAGTCAACCAAACTTCACCCATTAGTGTATTGTATCACAATCTAGTAGTTACATGTGGAAATTTGGTTATAGGACATTTGATTTGAGCGCAATCCTCAAACTTAAGTCAAAAAAGCCATTTAAGCCTTTTCACAGTGAGATCTATGCGATATGGCCGAGAAATGTAATTTTGATGTTAACTCCCAAACCGCTGCGCAGAAGTCAACCAAACTTCACCCATTAGTGTATTGTATCACAATCTAGTAGTTACATTTGAAAATTTCGTTCTAGGACATTTGGTTTGAGCGCAATCTTTAAACTTAGGTCAAAAAAGCCATTTAAGCCTTTTCACAGTGAGATCTATGCGATATGGCCGAGAAATGTAATTTTGATGTTAACTCCCAAACCGCTGCGCAGAAGTCAACCAAACTTCACCCAATAGTGTATTGTATCACAATCTAGTAGTTACATTTGAAAATTTTGTTCTAGGACATTTTGTTTGAACGCAATCATCAAACTTAATTAAAAAAGTCATTTAAGCCTTTTCACAGTGAGATCTATGCGATATGGCCGAGAAATGTAATTTTGATGTTAACTCCCAAACCGCTGCGCAGAAGTCAACCAAACTTCACCCAATAGTGTATTGTATCACAATCTAGTAGTTACATTTGAAAATTTTGTTCTAGGAAATTTTGTTTGAGCGCAATCATCAAACTTAATTAAAAAAGTCATTTAAGCCTTTTCACAGTGAGATCTATGCGATATGGCCGAGAAATGTAATTTTGATGTTAACTCCCAAACCGCTGCGCAGAAGTCAACCAAACTTCACCCATTAGTGTATTGTATCACATTCTAGTAGTTACATTTTAAAATTTCGTTCTAGGACATTTGGTTTGAGCGCAATCCTCAAACTTAGGTCAAAAAAGCCATTTAAGCCTTTTCACAGTGAGATCTATGCGATATGGCCGAGAAATGTAATTTTGATGTTAACTCCCAAACCGCTGCGCAGAAGTCAACCAAACTTCACCCAATAGTGTATTGTATCACAATCTAGTAGTTACATTTGAAAATTTTGTTCTAGGACATTTTGTTTGAACGCAATCATCAAACTTAATTTAAAAAGTCATTTAAGCCTTTTCACAGTGAGATCTATGCGATATGGCCGAGAAATGTAATTTTGATGTTAACTCCCAAACCGCTGCGCAGAAGTAAACCAAACTTCACCCATTAGTGTATTGTATCACAATCTAGTAGTTACATGTGGAAATTTGGTTCTAGGACATTTGATTTGAGCGCAATCCTCAAACTTAGGTCAAAAAAGCCATTTAAGCCTTTTCACAGTGAGATCTATGCGATATGGCCGAGAAATGTAATTTTGATGTTAACTCCCAAACCGCTGCGCAGAAGTCAACCAAACTTCACCCAATAGTGTATTGTATCACATTCTAGTAGTTACATTTTAAAATTTCGTTCTAGGACATTTGGTTTGAGCGCAATTATTAAACTTAGGTCAAAAAAGCCATTTAAGCCTTTTCACAGTGAGATCTATGCGATATGGCCGAGAAATGTAATTTTGATGTTAACTCCCAAACCGCTGCGCAGAAGTAAACCAAACTTCACCCAATAGTGTATTGTATCACAATCTAGTAGTTACATTTGAAAATTTTGTTCTAGGACATTTTGTTTGAACGCAATCATCAAACTTAATTAAAAAAGTCATTTAAGCCTTTTCACAGTGAGATCTATGCGATATGGCCGAGAAATGTAATTTTGATGTTAACTCCCAAACCGCTGCGCAGAAGTCAACCAAACTTCACCCAATAGTGTATTGTATCACAATCTAGTAGTTACATTTGAAAATTTTGTTCTAGGAAATTTTGTTTGAGCGCAATCATCAAACTTAATTAAAAAAGTCATTTAAGCCTTTTCACAGTGAGATCTATGCGATATGGCCGAGAAATGTAATTTTGATGTTAACTCCCAAACCGCTGCGCAGAAGTCAACCAAACTTCACCCATTAGTGTATTGTATCACATTCTAGTAGTTACATTTTAAAATTTCGTTCTAGGACATTTGGTTTGAGCGCAATCCTCAAACTTAGGTCAAAAAAGCCATTTAAGCCTTTTCACAGTGAGATCTATGCGATATGGCCGAGAAATGTAATTTTGATGTTAACTCCCAAACCGCTGCGCAGAAGTCAACCAAACTTCACCCAATAGTGTATTGTATCACAATCTAGTAGTTACATTTGAAAATTTTGTTCTAGGACATTTTGTTTGAACGCAATCATCAAACTTAATTTAAAAAGTCATTTAAGCCTTTTCACAGTGAGATCTATGCGATATGGCCGAGAAATGTAATTTTGATGTTAACTCCCAAACCGCTGCGCAGAAGTAAACCAAACTTCACCCATTAGTGTATTGTATCACAATCTAGTAGTTACATGTGGAAATTTGGTTCTAGGACATTTGATTTGAGCGCAATCCTCAAACTTAGGTCAAAAAAGCCATTTAAGCCTTTTCACAGTGAGATCTATGCGATATGGCCGAGAAATGTAATTTTGATGTTAACTCCCAAACCGCTGCGCAGAAGTCAACCAAACTTCACCCAATAGTGTATTGTATCACATTCTAGTAGTTACATTTTAAAATTTCGTTCTAGGACATTTGGTTTGAGCGCAATTATTAAACTTAGGTCAAAAAAGCCATTTAAGCCTTTTCACAGTGAGATCTATGCGATATGGCCGAGAAATGTAATTTTGATGTTAACTCCCAAACCGCTGCGCAGAAGTAAACCAAACTTCACCCATTAGTGTATTGTATCACAATCTAGTAGTTACATGTGGAAATTTGGTTCTAGGACATTTGATTTGAGCGCAATCCTCAAACTTAGGTCAAAAAATCCATTTAAGCCTTTTCACAGTGAGATCTATGCGATATGGCCGAGAAATGTAATTTTGATGTTAACTCCCAAACCGCTGCGCAGAAGTCAACTAAACTTCACCCAATAGTGTATTGTATCACATTCTAGTAGTTACATTTGAAAATTTCGTTCTAGGACATTTGGTTTGAGCGCAATCATTAAACTTAATTAAAAAAGTCATTTAAGCCTTTTCACAGTGAGATCTATGCGATATGGCCGAGAAATGTAATTTTGATGTTAACTCCCAAACCGCTGCGCAGAAGTCAACCAAACTTCACCCATTAGGGTATTGTATCACAATCTAGTAGTTACATGTGGAAATTTGGTTATTGGACATTTGATTTGAGCGCAATCCTCAAACTTAGGTCAAAAAAGCCATTTAAGCCTTTTCACAGTGAGATCTATGCGATATGGCCGAGAAATGTAATTTTGATGTTAACTCCCAAACCGCTGCGCAGAAGTCAACCAAACTTCACCCATTAGTGTATTGTATCACAATCTAGTAGTTACATTTGAAAATTTCGTTCTAGGACATTTGGTTTGAGCGCAATCTTTAAACTTAGTTCAAAAAAGCCATTTAAGCCTTTTCACAGTGAGATCTATGCGATATGGCCGAGAAATGTAATTTTGATGTTAACTCCCAAACCGCTGCGCAGAAGTCAACCAAACTTCACCCAATAGTGTATTGTATCACAATCTAGTAGTTACATTTGAAAATTTTGTTCTAGGACATTTTGTTTGAACGCAATCATCAAACTTAATTAAAAAAGTCATTTAAGCCTTTTCACAGTGAGATCTATGCGATATGGCCGAGAAATGTAATTTTGATGTTAACTCCCAAACCGCTGCGCAGAAGTAAACCAAACTTCACCCATTAGTGTATTGTATCACAATCTAGTAGTTACATGTGGAAATTTGGTTCTAGGACATTTGATTTGAGCGCAATCCTCAAACTTAGGTCAAAAAAGCCATTTAAGCCTTTTCACAGTGAGATCTATGCGATATGGCCGAGAAATGTAATTTTGATGTTAACTCCCAAACCGCTGCGCAGAAGTCAACCAAACTTCACCCAATAGTGTATTGTATCACAATCTAGTAGTTACATTTGAAAATTTTGTTCTAGGACATTTTGTTTGAGCGCAATCATTAAACTTAATTAAAAAAGTCATTTAAGCCTTTTCACAGTGAGATCTATGCGATATGGCCGAGAAATGTAATTTTGATGTTAACTCCCAAACCGCTGCGCAGAAGTCAACCAAACTTCACCCATTAGTGTATTGTATCATAATCTAGTAATTACATGTGGAAATTTGGTTCTAGGACATTTGATTTGAGCGCAATCCTCAAACTTAGGTCAAAAAAGCCATTTAAGCCTTTTCACAGTGAGATCTATGCGATATGGCCGAGAAATGTAATTTTGATGTTAACTCCCAAACCGCTGCGCAGAAGTCAACCAAACTTCACCCAATAGTGTATTGTATCACAATCTAGTAGTTACATTTGAAAATTTTGTTCTAGGACATTTTGTTTGAACGCAATCATCAAACTTAATTAAAAAAGTCATTTAAGCCTTTTCACAGTGAGATCTATGCGATATGGCCGAGAAATGTAATTTTGATGTTAACTCCCAAACTGCTGCGCAGAAGTCAACCAAACTTCACCCATTAGGGTATTGTATCACAATCTAGTAGTTACATGTGGAAATTTGGTTATTGGACATTTGATTTGAGCGCAATCCTCAAACTTAGGTCAAAAAAGCCATTTAAGCCTTTTCACAGTGAGATCTATGCGATATGGCCGAGAAATGTAATTTTGATGTTAACTCCCAAACCGCTGCGCAGAAGTCAACCAAACTTCACCTATTAGTGTATTGTATCACAATCTAGTAGTTACATGTGGAAATTTGGTTCTAGGACATTTGATTTGAGCGCAATCCTCAAACTTAGGTCAAAAAAGCCATTTAAGCCTTTTCACAGTGAGATCTATGCGATATGGCCGAGAAATGTAATTTTGATGTTAACTCCCAAACCGCTGCGCAGAAGTCAACCAAACTTCACCCAATAGTGTATTGTATCACATTCTAGTAGTTACATTTGAAAATTTCGTTCTAGGACATTTGGTTTGAGCGCAATTATTAAACTTAGGTCAAAAAAGCCATTTAAGCCTTTTCACAGTGAGATCTATGCGATATGGCCGAGAAATGTAATTTTGATTTTAACTCCCAAACCGCTGCGCAGAAGTCAACCAAACTTCACCCAATAGTGTATTGTATCACATTCTAGTAGTTACATTTGAAAATTTCGTTCTAGGACATTTGGTTTGAGCGCAATCATTAAACTTAGGTCAAAAAAGCCATTTAAGCCTTTTCACAGTGAGATCTATGCGATATGGCCGAGAAATGTAATTTTGATGTTAACTCCCAAACCGCTGCGCAGAAGTCAACCAAACTTCACCCATTAGTGTATTGTATCACAATCTAGTAGTTACATTTGAAAATTTTGTTTTAGGAAATGTTGTTTGAGCGCAATCATCAAACTTAATTAAAAAAGTCATTTAAGCCTTTTCACAGTGAGATCTATGCGATATGGCCAGGAAATGTAATTTTGATGTTCACTCCCAAACCGCTGCGCAGAAGTCAACCAAACTTCACCCAATAGTGTATTGTATCACATTCTAGTAGTTACATTTGAAAATTTCGTTCTAGGACATTTGATTTGAGCGCAATCCTCAAACTTAGGTCAAAAAAGCCATTTAAGCCTTTTTACAGTGAGATCTATGCGATATGGCCGAGAAATGTAATTTTGATGTTAACTCCCAAACCGCTGCGCAGAAGTCAACCAAACTTCACCCAATAGTGTATTGTATCACAATCTAGTAGTTACATGTGGAAATTTGGTTATAGGACATTTGATTTGAGCGCAATCCTCAAACTTAGGTCAAAAAAGCCATTTAAGCCTTTTCACAGTGAGATCTATGCGATATGGCCGAGAAATGTAATTTTGATGTTAACTCCCAAACCGCTGCGCAGAAGTCAACCAAACTTCACCCAATAGTGTATTTTATCACAATCTAGTAGTTACATTTGGAAATTTAGTTCTAGGACATTTGATTTGAGCGCAATCTTCAAACTTAATTAAAAAAAGTCATTTAAGCCTTTTCACAGTGAGATCTATGCGATATGGCCGAGAAATGTAATTTTGATGTTCACTCCCAAACCGCTGCGCAGAAGTCAACCAAACTTCAACCATTAGTGTATTGTATCACAATCTAGTAGTTACATGTGGAAATTTGGTTCTAGGATATTTGATTTGAGCGCAATCCTCAAACTTAGGTCAAAAAAGCCATTTAAGCCTTTTCACAGTGAGATCTATGCAATATGGCCGAGAAATGTAATTTTGATGTTAACTCCCAAACCGCTGCGCAGAAGTCAACTAAACTTCACCCAATAGTGTATTGTATCACAATCTAGTAGTTACATTTGAAAATTTTGTTCTAGGACATTTTGTTTGAGCGCAATCATTAAACTTAATTAAAAAAGTCATTTAAGCCTTTTCACAGTGAGATCTATGCGATATGGCCGAGAAATGTAATTTTGATGTTAACTCCCAAACCGCTGCGCAGAAGTCAACCAAACTTCACCCATTAGTGTATTGTATCATAATCTAGTAATTACATGTGGAAATTTGGTTCTAGGACATTTGATTTGAGCGCAATCCTCAAACTTAGGTCAAAAAAGCCATTTAAGCCTTTTCACAGTGAGATCTATGCGATATGGCCGAGAAATGTAATTTTGATGTTCACTCCCAAACCGCTGCGCAGAAGTCAACCAAACTTCAACCATTAGTGTATTGTATCACAATCTAGTAGTTACATGTGGAAATTTGGTTCTAGGACATTTGATTTGAGCGCAATCCTCAAACTTAGGTCAAAAAAGCCATTTAAGCCTTTTCACAGTGAGATCTATGCGATATGGCCGAGAAATGTAATTTTGATGTTAACTCCCAAACCGCTGCGCAGAAGTCAACTAAACTTCACCCAATAGTGTATTGTATCACAATCTAGTAGTTACATTTGAAAATTTTGTTCTAGGACATTTTGTTTGAGCGCAATCATTAAACTTAATTAAAAAAGTCATTTAAGCCTTTTCACAGTGAGATCTATGCGATATGGCCGAGAAATGTAATTTTGATGTTAACTCCCAAACCGCTGCGCAGAAGTCAACCAAACTTCACCCATTAGTGTATTGTATCATAATCTAGTAATTACATGTGGAAATTTGGTTCTAGGACATTTGATTTGAGCGCAATCCTCAAACTTAGGTCAAAAAAGCCATTTAAGCCTTTTCACAGTGAGATCTATGCGATATGGCCGAGAAATGTAATTTTGATGTTAACTCCCAAACCGCTGCGCAGAAGTCAACCAAACTTCACCCAATAGTGTATTGTATCACAATATAGTAGTTACATTTGAAAATTTTGTTCTAGGACATTTTGTTTGAACGCAATCATCAAACTTAATTAAAAAAGTCATTTAAGCCTTTTCACAGTGAGATCTATGCGATATGGCCGAGAAATGTAATTTTGATGTTAACTCCCAAACTGCTGCGCAGAAGTCAACCAAACTTCACCCATTAGGGTATTGTATCACAATCTAGTAGTTACATGTGGAAATTTGGTTATTGGACATTTGATTTGAGCGCAATCCTCAAACTTAGGTCAAAAAAGCCATTTAAGCCTTTTCACAGTGAGATCTATGCGATATGGCCGAGAAATGTAATTTTGATGTTAACTCCCAAACCGCTGCGCAGAAGTCAACCAAACTTCACCTATTAGTGTATTGTATCACAATCTAGTAGTTACATGTGGAAATTTGGTTCTAGGACATTTGATTTGAGCGCAATCCTCAAACTTAGGTCAAAAAAGCCATTTAAGCCTTTTCACAGTGAGATCTATGCGATATGGCCGAGAAATGTAATTTTGATGTTAACTCCCAAACCGCTGCGCAGAAGTCAACCAAACTTCACCCAATAGTGTATTGTATCACATTCTAGTAGTTACATTTGAAAATTTCGTTCTAGGACATTTGGTTTGAGCGCAATTATTAAACTTAGGTCAAAAAAGCCATTTAAGCCTTTTCACAGTGAGATCTATGCGATATGGCCGAGAAATGTAATTTTGATTTTAACTCCCAAACCGCTGCGCAGAAGTCAACCAAACTTCACCCAATAGTGTATTGTATCACATTCTAGTAGTTACATTTGAAAATTTCGTTCTAGGACATTTGGTTTGAGCGCAATCATTAAACTTAGGTCAAAAAAGCCATTTAAGCCTTTTCACAGTGAGATCTATGCGATATGGCCGAGAAATGTAATTTTGATGTTAACTCCCAAACCGCTGCGCAGAAGTCAACCAAACTTCACCCATTAGTGTATTGTATCACAATCTAGTAGTTACATTTGAAAATTTTGTTTTAGGAAATGTTGTTTGAGCGCAATCATCAAACTTAATTAAAAAAGTCATTTAAGCCTTTTCACAGTGAGATCTATGCGATATTGCCGAGAAATGTAATTTTGATGTTCACTCCCAAACCGCTGCGCAGAAGTCAACCAAACTTCACCCATTAGTGTATTGTATCACAATCTAGTAGTTACATGTGGAAATTTGGTTATAGGACATTTGATTTGAGCGCAATCCTCAAACTTAAGTCAAAAAAGCCATTTAAGCCTTTTCACAGTGAGATCTATGCGATATGGCCGAGAAATGTAATTTTGATGTTAACTCCCAAACCGCTGCGCAGAAGTCAACCAAACTTCACCCATTAGTGTATTGTATCACAATCTAGTAGTTACATTTGAAAATTTCGTTCTAGGACATTTGGTTTGAGCGCAATCTTTAAACTTAGGTCAAAAAAGCCATTTAAGCCTTTTCACAGTGAGATCTATGCGATATGGCCGAGAAATGTAATTTTGATGTTAACTCCCAAACCGCTGCGCAGAAGTCAACCAAACTTCACCCAATAGTGTATTGTATCACAATCTAGTAGTTACATTTGAAAATTTTGTTCTAGGACATTTTGTTTGAACGCAATCATCAAACTTAATTAAAAAAGTCATTTAAGCCTTTTCACAGTGAGATCTATGCGATATGGCCGAGAAATGTAATTTTGATGTTAACTCCCAAACCGCTGCGCAGAAGTCAACCAAACTTCACCCAATAGTGTATTGTATCACAATCTAGTAGTTACATTTGAAAATTTTGTTCTAGGAAATTTTGTTTGAGCGCAATCATCAAACTTAATTAAAAAAGTCATTTAAGCCTTTTCACAGTGAGATCTATGCGATATGGCCGAGAAATGTAATTTTGATGTTAACTCCCAAACCGCTGCGCAGAAGTCAACCAAACTTCACCCATTAGTGTATTGTATCACATTCTAGTAGTTACATTTTAAAATTTCGTTCTAGGACATTTGGTTTGAGCGCAATCCTCAAACTTAGGTCAAAAAAGCCATTTAAGCCTTTTCACAGTGAGATCTATGCGATATGGCCGAGAAATGTAATTTTGATGTTAACTCCCAAACCGCTGCGCAGAAGTCAACCAAACTTCACCCAATAGTGTATTGTATCACAATCTAGTAGTTACATTTGAAAATTTTGTTCTAGGACATTTTGTTTGAACGCAATCATCAAACTTAATTTAAAAAGTCATTTAAGCCTTTTCACAGTGAGATCTATGCGATATGGCCGAGAAATGTAATTTTGATGTTAACTCCCAAACCGCTGCGCAGAAGTAAACCAAACTTCACCCATTAGTGTATTGTATCACAATCTAGTAGTTACATGTGGAAATTTGGTTCTAGGACATTTGATTTGAGCGCAATCCTCAAACTTAGGTCAAAAAAGCCATTTAAGCCTTTTCACAGTGAGATCTATGCGATATGGCCGAGAAATGTAATTTTGATGTTAACTCCCAAACCGCTGCGCAGAAGTCAACCAAACTTCACCCAATAGTGTATTGTATCACATTCTAGTAGTTACATTTTAAAATTTCGTTCTAGGACATTTGGTTTGAGCGCAATTATTAAACTTAGGTCAAAAAAGCCATTTAAGCCTTTTCACAGTGAGATCTATGCGATATGGCCGAGAAATGTAATTTTGATGTTAACTCCCAAACCGCTGCGCAGAAGTAAACCAAACTTCACCCAATAGTGTATTGTATCACAATCTAGTAGTTACATTTGAAAATTTTGTTCTAGGACATTTTGTTTGAACGCAATCATCAAACTTAATTAAAAAAGTCATTTAAGCCTTTTCACAGTGAGATCTATGCGATATGGCCGAGAAATGTAATTTTGATGTTAACTCCCAAACCGCTGCGCAGAAGTCAACCAAACTTCACCCAATAGTGTATTGTATCACAATCTAGTAGTTACATTTGAAAATTTTGTTCTAGGAAATTTTGTTTGAGCGCAATCATCAAACTTAATTAAAAAAGTCATTTAAGCCTTTTCACAGTGAGATCTATGCGATATGGCCGAGAAATGTAATTTTGATGTTAACTCCCAAACCGCTGCGCAGAAGTCAACCAAACTTCACCCATTAGTGTATTGTATCACATTCTAGTAGTTACATTTTAAAATTTCGTTCTAGGACATTTGGTTTGAGCGCAATCCTCAAACTTAGGTCAAAAAAGCCATTTAAGCCTTTTCACAGTGAGATCTATGCGATATGGCCGAGAAATGTAATTTTGATGTTAACTCCCAAACCGCTGCGCAGAAGTCAACCAAACTTCACCCAATAGTGTATTGTATCACAATCTAGTAGTTACATTTGAAAATTTTGTTCTAGGACATTTTGTTTGAACGCAATCATCAAACTTAATTTAAAAAGTCATTTAAGCCTTTTCACAGTGAGATCTATGCGATATGGCCGAGAAATGTAATTTTGATGTTAACTCCCAAACCGCTGCGCAGAAGTAAACCAAACTTCACCCATGAGTGTATTGTATCACAATCTAGTAGTTACATGTGGAAATTTGGTTCTAGGACATTTGATTTGAGCGCAATCCTCAAACTTAGGTCAAAAAAGCCATTTAAGCCTTTTCACAGTGAGATCTATGCGATATGGCCGAGAAATGTAATTTTGATGTTAACTCCCAAACCGCTGCGCAGAAGTCAACCAAACTTCACCCAATAGTGTATTGTATCACATTCTAGTAGTTACATTTTAAAATTTCGTTCTAGGACATTTGGTTTGAGCGCAATTATTAAACTTAGGTCAAAAAAGCCATTTAAGCCTTTTCACAGTGAGATCTATGCGATATGGCCGAGAAATGTAATTTTGATGTTAACTCCCAAACCGCTGCGCAGAAGTAAACCAAACTTCACCCATTAGTGTATTGTATCACAATCTAGTAGTTACATGTGGAAATTTGGTTCTAGGACATTTGATTTGAGCGCAATCCTCAAACTTAGGTCAAAAAATCCATTTAAGCCTTTTCACAGTGAGATCTATGCGATATGGCCGAGAAATGTAATTTTGATGTTAACTCCCAAACCGCTGCGCAGAAGTCAACTAAACTTCACCCAATAGTGTATTGTATCACATTCTAGTAGTTACATTTGAAAATTTCGTTCTAGGACATTTGGTTTGAGCGCAATCATTAAACTTAATTAAAAAAGTCATTTAAGCCTTTTCACAGTGAGATCTATGCGATATGGCCGAGAAATGTAATTTTGATGTTAACTCCCAAACCGCTGCGCAGAAGTCAACCAAACTTCACCCATTAGGGTATTGTATCACAATCTAGTAGTTACATGTGGAAATTTGGTTATTGGACATTTGATTTGAGCGCAATCCTCAAACTTAGGTCAAAAAAGCCATTTAAGCCTTTTCACAGTGAGATCTATGCGATATGGCCGAGAAATGTAATTTTGATGTTAACTCCCAAACCGCTGCGCAGAAGTCAACCAAACTTCACCCATTAGTGTATTGTATCACAATCTAGTAGTTACATTTGAAAATTTCGTTCTAGGACATTTGGTTTGAGCGCAATCTTTAAACTTAGGTCAAAAAAGCCATTTAAGCCTTTTCACAGTGAGATCTATGCGATATGGCCGAGAAATGTAATTTTGATGTTAACTCCCAAACCGCTGCGCAGAAGTCAACCAAACTTCACCCAATAGTGTATTGTATCACAATCTAGTAGTTACATTTGAAAATTTTGTTCTAGGACATTTTGTTTGAACGCAATCATCAAACTTAATTAAAAAAGTCATTTAAGCCTTTTCACAGTGAGATCTATGCGATATGGCCGAGAAATGTAATTTTGATGTTAACTCCCAAACCGCTGCGCAGAAGTAAACCAAACTTCACCCATTAGTGTATTGTATCACAATCTAGTAGTTACATGTGGAAATTTGGTTCTAGGACATTTGATTTGAGCGCAATCCTCAAACTTAGGTCAAAAAAGCCATTTAAGCCTTTTCACAGTGAGATCTATGCGATATGGCCGAGAAATGTAATTTTGATGTTAACTCCCAAACCGCTGCGCAGAAGTCAACCAAACTTCACCCAATAGTGTATTGTATCACAATCTAGTAGTTACATTTGAAAATTTTGTTCTAGGACATTTTGTTTGAGCGCAATCATTAAACTTAATTAAAAAAGTCATTTAAGCCTTTTCACAGTGAGATCTATGCGATATGGCCGAGAAATGTAATTTTGATGTTAACTCCCAAACCGCTGCGCAGAAGTCAACCAAACTTCACCCATTAGTGTATTGTATCATAATCTAGTAATTACATGTGGAAATTTGGTTCTAGGACATTTGATTTGAGCGCAATCCTCAAACTTAGGTCAAAAAAGCCATTTAAGCCTTTTCACAGTGAGATCTATGCGATATGGCCGAGAAATGTAATTTTGATGTTAACTCCCAAACCGCTGCGCAGAAGTCAACCAAACTTCACCCAATAGTGTATTGTATCACAATCTAGTAGTTACATTTGAAAATTTTGTTCTAGGACATTTTGTTTGAACGCAATCATCAAACTTAATTAAAAAAGTCATTTAAGCCTTTTCACAGTGAGATCTATGCGATATGGCCGAGAAATGTAATTTTGATGTTAACTCCCAAACTGCTGCGCAGAAGTCAACCAAACTTCACCCATTAGGGTATTGTATCACAATCTAGTAGTTACATGTGGAAATTTGGTTATTGGACATTTGATTTGAGCGCAATCCTCAAACTTAGGTCAAAAAAGCCATTTAAGCCTTTTCACAGTGAGATCTATGCGATATGGCCGAGAAATGTAATTTTGATGTTAACTCCCAAACCGCTGCGCAGAAGTCAACCAAACTTCACCTATTAGTGTATTGTATCACAATCTAGTAGTTACATGTGGAAATTTGGTTCTAGGACATTTGATTTGAGCGCAATCCTCAAACTTAGGTCAAAAAAGCCATTTAAGCCTTTTCACAGTGAGATCTATGCGATATGGCCGAGAAATGTAATTTTGATGTTAACTCCCAAACCGCTGCGCAGAAGTCAACCAAACTTCACCCAATAGTGTATTGTATCACATTCTAGTAGTTACATTTGAAAATTTCGTTCTAGGACATTTGGTTTGAGCGCAATTATTAAACTTAGGTCAAAAAAGCCATTTAAGCCTTTTCACAGTGAGATCTATGCGATATGGCCGAGAAATGTAATTTTGATTTTAACTCCCAAACCGCTGCGCAGAAGTCAACCAAACTTCACCCAATAGTGTATTGTATCACATTCTAGTAGTTACATTTGAAAATTTCGTTCTAGGACATTTGGTTTGAGCGCAATCATTAAACTTAGGTCAAAAAAGCCATTTAAGCCTTTTCACAGTGAGATCTATGCGATATGGCCGAGAAATGTAATTTTGATGTTAACTCCCAAACCGCTGCGCAGAAGTCAACCAAACTTCACCCATTAGTGTATTGTATCACAATCTAGTAGTTACATTTGAAAATTTTGTTTTAGGAAATGTTGTTTGAGCGCAATCATCAAACTTAATTAAAAAAGTCATTTAAGCCTTTTCACAGTGAGATCTATGCGATATGGCCGAGAAATGTAATTTTGATGTTCACTCCCAAACCGCTGCGCAGAAGTCAACCAAACTTCACCCATTAGTGTATTGTATCACAATCTAGTAGTTACATGTGGAAATTTGGTTATAGGACATTTGATTTGAGCGCAATCCTCAAACTTAAGTCAAAAAAGCCATTTAAGCCTTTTCACAGTGAGATCTATGCGATATGGCCGAGAAATGTAATTTTGATGTTAACTCCCAAACCGCTGCGCAGAAGTCAACCAAACTTCACCCATTAGTGTATTGTATCACAATCTAGTAGTTACATTTGAAAATTTCGTTCTAGGACATTTGGTTTGAGCGCAATCTTTAAACTTAGGTCAAAAAAGCCATTTAAGCCTTTTCACAGTGAGATCTATGCGATATGGCCGAGAAATGTAATTTTGATGTTAACTCCCAAACCGCTGCGCAGAAGTCAACCAAACTTCACCCAATAGTGTATTGTATCACAATCTAGTAGTTACATTTGAAAATTTTGTTCTAGGACATTTTGTTTGAACGCAATCATCAAACTTAATTAAAAAAGTCATTTAAGCCTTTTCACAGTGAGATCTATGCGATATGGCCGAGAAATGTAATTTTGATGTTAACTCCCAAACCGCTGCGCAGAAGTCAACCAAACTTCACCCAATAGTGTATTGTATCACAATCTAGTAGTTACATTTGAAAATTTTGTTCTAGGAAATTTTGTTTGAGCGCAATCATCAAACTTAATTAAAAAAGTCATTTAAGCCTTTTCACAGTGAGATCTATGCGATATGGCCGAGAAATGTAATTTTGATGTTAACTCCCAAACCGCTGCGCAGAAGTCAACCAAACTTCACCCATTAGTGTATTGTATCACATTCTAGTAGTTACATTTTAAAATTTCGTTCTAGGACATTTGGTTTGAGCGCAATCCTCAAACTTAGGTCAAAAAAGCCATTTAAGCCTTTTCACAGTGAGATCTATGCGATATGGCCGAGAAATGTAATTTTGATGTTAACTCCCAAACCGCTGCGCAGAAGTCAACCAAACTTCACCCAATAGTGTATTGTATCACAATCTAGTAGTTACATTTGAAAATTTTGTCCTAGGACATTTTGTTTGAACGCAATCATCAAACTTAATTTAAAAAGTCATTTAAGCCTTTTCACAGTGAGATCTATGCGATATGGCCGAGAAATGTAATTTTGATGTTCAGTCCCAAACCGCTGCGCAGAAGTCAACCAAACTTCAACCATTAGTGTATTGTATCACAATCTAGTAGTTACATGTGGAAATTTGGTTCTAGGACATTTGATTTGAGCGCAATCCTCAAACTTAGGTCAAAAAAGCCATTTAAGCCTTTTCACAGTGAGATCTATGCGATATGGCCGAGAAATGTAATTTTGAAGTTTACTCCCAAACCGCTGCGCAGAAGTCAACTAAACTTCACCCAATAGTGTATTGTATCACAATCTAGTAGTTACATTTGAAAATTTCGTTCTAGAACATTTGGTTTGAGCGCAATTATTAAACTTAGGTCAAAAAAGCCATTTAAGCCTTTTCACAGTGAGATCTATGCGATATGGCCGAGAAATGTAATTTTGATTTTAACTCCCAAACCGCTGCGCAGAAGTCAACCAAACTTCACCCAATAGTGTATTGTATCACATTCTAGTAGTTACATTTAAAAATTTCGTTCTAGGACATTTGGTTTGAGCGCAATCATTAAACTTAGGTCAAAAAAGCCATTTAAGCCTTTTCACAGTGAGATCTATGCGATATGGCCGAGAAATGTAATTTTGATGTTAACTCCCAAACCGCTGCGCAGAAGTCAACCAAACTTCACCCATTAGTGTATTGTATCACAATCTAGTAGTTACATTTGAAAATTTTGTTTTAGGAAATTTTGTTTGAGCGCAATCATCAAACTTAATTAAAAAAGTCATTTAAGCCTTTTCACAGTGAGATCTATGCGATATGGCCGAGAAATGTAATTTTGATGTTAACTCCCAAACCGCTGCGCAGAAGTCAACCAAACTTCACCCATTAGTGTATTGTATCACAATCTAGTAGTTACATGTGGAAATTTGGTTATAGGACATTTGATTTGAGCGCAATCCTCAAACTTAAGTCAAAAAAGCCATTTAAGCCTTTTCACAGTGAGATCTATGCGATATGGCCGAGAAATGTAATTTTGATGTTAACTCCCAAACCGCTGCGCAGAAGTCAACCAAACTTCACCCATTAGTGTATTGTATCACAATCTAGTAGTTACATTTGAAAATTTCGTTCTAGGACATTTGGTTTGAGCGCAATCTTTAAACTTAGGTCAAAAAAGCCATTTAAGCCTTTTCACAGTGAGATCTATGCGATATGGCCGAGAAATGTAATTTTGATGTTAACTCCCAAACCGCTGCGCAGAAGTCAACCAAACTTCACCCAATAGTGTATTTTATCACAATCTAGTAGTTACATTTGAAAATTTTGTTCTAGGACATTTTGTTTGAACGCAATCATCAAACTTAATTAAAAAAGTCATTTAAGCCTTTTCACAGTGAGATCTATGCGATATGGCCGAGAAATGTAATTTTGATGTTAACTCCCAAACCGCTGCGCAGAAGTCAACCAAACTTCACCCAATAGTGTATTGTATCACAATCTAGTAGTTACATTTGAAAATTTTGTTCTAGGAAATTTTGTTTGAGCGCAATCATCAAACTTAATTAAAAAAGTCATTTAAGCCTTTTCACAGTGAGATCTATGCGATATGGCCGAGAAATGTAATTTTGATGTTAACTCCCAAACCGCTGCGCAGAAGTCAACCAAACTTCACCCATTAGTGTATTGTATCACAATCTAGTAGTTACATGTGGAAATTTGGTTCTAGGACATTTGATTTGAGCGCAATCCTCAAACTTAGGTCAAAAAAGCCATTTAAGCCTTTTCACAGTGAGAACTATGCGATATGGCCGAGAAATGTAATTTTGATGTTAACTCCCAAACCGCTGCGCAGAAGTCAACCAAACTTCACCCAATAGTGTATTGTATCACATTCTAGTAGTTACATTTTAAAATTTCGTTCTAGGACATTTGGTTTGAGCGCAATTATTAAACTTAGGTCAAAAAAGCCATTTAAGCCTTTTCACAGTGAGATTTATGCGATATGGCCGAGAAATGTAATTTTGATGTTAACTCCCAAACCGCTGCGCAGAAGTAAACCAAACTTCACCCATTAGTGTATTGTATCACAATCTAGTAGTTACATGTGGAAATTTGGTTCTAGGACATTTGATTTGAGCGCAATCCTCAAATTTAGGTCAAAAAATCCATTTAAGCCTTTTCACAGTGAGATCTATGCGATATGGCCGAGAAATGTAATTTTGATGTTAACTCCCAAACCGCTGCGCAGAAGTCAACTAAACTTCACCCAATAGTGTATTGTATCACATTCTAGTAGTTACATTTGAAAATTTCGTTCTAGGACATTTGGTTTGAGCGCAATCATTAAACTTAATTAAAAAAGTCATTTAAGCCTTTTCACAGTGAGATCTATGCGATATGGCCGAGAAATGTAATTTTGATGTTAACTCCCAAACCGCTGCGCAGAAGTCAACCAAACTTCACCCATTAGTGTATTGTATCACAAACTAGTAGTTACATTTGAAAATTTTGTTTTAGGAAATTTTGTTTGAGCGCAATCATCAAACTTAATTAAAAAAGTCATTTAAGCCTTTTCACAGTGAGATCTATGCGATATGGCCGAGAAATGTAATTTTGATGTTAACTCCCAAACCGCTGCGCAGAAGTCAACCAAACTTCACCCATTAGTGTATTGTATCACAATCTAGTAGTTACATGTGGAAATTTGGTTATAGGACATTTGATTTGAGCGCAATCCTCAAACTTAAGTCAAAAAAGCCATTTAAGCCTTTTCACAGTGAGATCTATGCGATATGGCCGAGAAATGTAATTTTGATGTTAACTCCCAAACTGCTGCGCAGAAGTCAACCAAACTTCACCCAATAGTGTATTGTATCACATTCTAGTAGTTACATTTGAAAATTTCGTTCTAGGACATTTGGTTTGAGCGCAATCATTAAACTTAGGTCAAAAAAGCCATTTAAGCCTTTTCACAGTGAGATCTATGCGATATGGCCGAGAAATGTAATTTTGATGTTAACTCCCAAACCGCTGCGCAGAAGTCAACCAAACTTCACCCATTAGTGTATTGTATCACAATCTAGTAGTTACATTTGAAAATTTTGTTTTAGGAAATTTTGTTTGAGCGCAATCATCAAACTTAATTAAAAAAGTCATTTAAGCCTTTTCACAGTGAGATCTATGCGATATGGCCGAGAAATGTAATTTTGATGTTCACTCCCAAACCGCTGCGCAGAAGTCAACCAAACTTCACCCATTAGTGTATTGTATCACAATCTAGTAGTTACATGTGGAAATTTGGTTATAGGACATTTGATTTGAGCGCAATCCTCAAACTTAAGTCAAAAAAGCCATTTAAGCCTTTTCACAGTGAGATCTATGCGATATGGCCGAGAAATGTAATTTTGATGTTAACTCCCAAACCGCTGCGCAGAAGTCAACCAAACTTCACCCATTAGTGTATTGTATCACAATCTAGTAGTTACATTTGAAAATTTCGTTCTAGGACATTTGGTTTGAGCGCAATCTTTAAACTTAGGTCAAAAAAGCCATTTAAGCCTTTTCACAGTGAGATCTATGCGATATGGCCGAGAAATGTAATTTTGATGTTAACTCCCAAACCGCTGCGCAGAAGTCAACCAAACTTCACCCAATAGTGTATTGTATCACAATCTAGTAGTTACATTTGAAAATTTTGTTCTAGGACATTTTGTTTGAACGCAATCATCAAACTTAATTAAAAAAGTCATTTAAGCCTTTTCACAGTGAGATCTATGCGATATGGCCGAGAAATGTAATTTTGATGTTAACTCCCAAACCGCTGCGCAGAAGTCAACCAAACTTCACCCAATAGTGTATTGTATCACAATCTAGTAGTTACATTTGAAAATTTTGTTCTAGGAAATTTTGTTTGAGCGCAATCCTCAAACTTAGGTCAAAAAAGCCATTTAAGCCTTTTCACAGTGAGAACTATGCGATATGGCCGAGAAATGTAATTTTGATGTTAACTCCCAAACCGCTGCGCAGAAGTCAACCAAACTTCACCCAATAGTGTATTGTATCACATTCTAGTAGTTACATTTTAAAATTTCGTTCTAGGACATTTGGTTTGAGCGCAATTATTAAACTTAGGTCAAAAAAGCCATTTAAGCCTTTTCACAGTGAGATTTATGCGATATGGCCGAGAAATGTAATTTTGATGTTAACTCCCAAACCGCTGCGCAGAAGTAAACCAAACTTCACCCATTAGTGTATTGTATCACAATCTAGTAGTTACATGTGGAAATTTGGTTCTAGGACATTTGATTTGAGCGCAATCCTCAAATTTAGGTCAAAAAATACATTTAAGCCTTTTCACAGTGAGATCTATGCGATATGGCCGAGAAATGTAATTTTGATGTTAACTCCCAAACCGCTGCGCAGAAGTCAACTAAACTTCACCCAATAGTGTATTGTATCACATTCTAGTAGTTACATTTGAAAATTTCGTTCTAGGACATTTGGTTTGAGCGCAATCATTAAACTTAATTAAAAAAGTCATTTAAGCCTTTTCACAGTGAGATCTATGCGATATGGCCGAGAAATGTAATTTTGATGTTAACTCCCAAACCGCTGCGCAGAAGTCAACCAAACTTCACCCATTAGTGTATTTTATCACAATCTAGTAGTTACATTTGAAAATTTTGTTTTAGGAAATTTTGTTTGAGCGCAATCATCAAACTTAATTAAAAAAGTCATTTAAGCCTTTTCACAGTGAGATCTATGCGATATGGCCGAGAAATGTAATTTTGATGTTAACTCCCAAACCGCTGCGCAGAAGTCAACCAAACTTCACCCATTAGTGTATTGTATCACAATCTAGTAGTTACATGTGGAAATTTGGTTATAGGACATTTGATTTGAGCGCAATCCTCAAACTTAAGTCAAAAAAGCCATTTAAGCCTTTTCACAGTGAGATCTATGCGATATGGCCGAGAAATGTAATTTTGATGTTAACTCCCAAACCGCTGCGCAGAAGTGAACCAAACTTCACCCATTAGTGTATTGTATCACAATCTAGTAGTTACATTTGAAATTTTGTTCTAGGACATTTGATTTGAGCGCAATCCTCAAACTTAGGTCAAAAAAGCCATTTAAGCCTTTCACAGTGAGATCTATGCGATATGGCCGAGAAATGTAATTTTGATGTTAACTCCCAAACCGCTGCGCAGAAGTCAACCAAACTTCACCCAATAGTGTATTTTATCACAATCTAGTAGTTACATTTGGAAATTTAGTTCTAGGACATTTGATTTGAGCGCAATCTTCAAACTTAATTAAAAAAAGTCATTTAAGCCTTTTCACAGTGAGATCTATGCGATATGGCCGAGAAATGTAATTTTGATGTTCACTCCCAAACCGCTGCGCAGAAGTCAACCAAACTTCAACCATTAGTGTATTGTATCACAATCTAGTAGTTACATGTGGAAATTTGGTTCTAGGACATTTGATTTGAGCGCAATCCTCAAACTTAGGTCAAAAAAGCCATTTAAGCCTTTTCACAGTGAGATCTATGCGATATGGCCGAGAAATGTAATTTGATGTTAACTCCCAAACCGCTGCGCAGAAGTCAACTAAACTTCACCCAATAGTGTATTGTATCACATTCTAGTAGTTACATTTGAAAATTTCGTTCTAGGACATTTGGTTTGAGCGCAATCATTAAACTTAATTAAAAAAGTCATTTAAGCCTTTTCACAGTGAGATCTATGCGATATGGCCGAGAAATGTAATTTTGATGTTAACTCCCAAACCGCTGCGCAGAAGTCAACCAAACTTCACCCAATAGTGTATTGTATCACATTCTAGTAGTTACATTTGAAAATTTCGTTCTAGGACATTTGGTTTGAGCGCAATTATTAAACTTAGGTCAAAAAAGCCATTTAAGCCTTTTCACAGTGAGATCTATGCGATATGGCCGAGAAATGTAATTTTGATTTTAACTCCCAAACCGCTGCGCAGAAGTCAACCAAACTTCACCCAATAGTGTATTGTATCACATTCTAGTAGTTACATTTGAAAATTTCGTTCTAGGACATTTGGTTTGAGCGCAATCATTAAACTTAGGTCAAAAAAGCCATTTAAGCCTTTTCACAGTGAGATCTATGCGATATGGCCGAGAAATGTAATTTTGATGTTAACTCCCAAACCGCTGCGCAGAAGTCAACCAAACTTCACCCATTAGTGTATTGTATCACAATCTAGTAGATACATTTGAAAATTTTGTTTTAGGAAATTTTGTTTGAGCGCAATCATCAAACTTAATTAAAAAAGTCATTTAAGCCTTTTCACAGTGAGATCTATGCGATATGGCCGAGAAATGTAATTTTGATGTTCACTCCCAAACCGCTGCGCAGAAGTCAACCAAACTTCACCCATTAGTGTATTGTATCACAATCTAGTAGTTACATGTGGAAATTTGGTTATAGGACATTTGATTTGAGCGCAATCCTCAAACTTAAGTCAAAAAAGCCATTTAAGCCTTTTCACAGTGAGATCTATGCGATATGGCCGAGAAATGTAATTTTGATGTTAACTCCCAAACCGCTGCGCAGAAGTCAACCAAACTTCACCCATTAGTGTATTGTATCACAATCTAGTAGTTACATTTGAAAATTTCGTTCTAGGACATTTGGTTTGAGCGCAATCTTTAAACTTAGGTCAAAAAAGTCATTTAAGCCTTTTCACAGTGAGATCTATGCGATATGGCCGAGAAATGTAATTTTGATGTTAACTCCCAAACCGCTGCGCAGAAGTCAACCAAACTTCACCCAATAGTGTATTGTATCACAATCTAGTAGTTACATTTGAAAATTTTGTTCTAGGAAATTTTGTTTGAGCGCAATCATCAAACTTAATTAAAAAAGTCATTTAAGCCTTTTCACAGTGAGATCTATGCGATATGGCCGAGAAATGTAATTTTGATGTTAACTCCCAAACCGCTGCGCAGAAGTCAACCAAACTTCACCCATTAGTGTATTGTATCACATTCTAGTAGTTACATTTTAAAATTTCGTTCTAGGACATTTGGTTTGAGCGCAATCCTCAAACTTAGGTCAAAAAAGCCATTTAAGCCTTTTCACAGTAAGATCTATGCGATATGGCCGAGAAATGTAATTTTGCTGTTAACTCCCAAACCGCTGCGCAGAAGTCAACCAAACTTCACCCAATAGTGTATTGTATCACAATCTAGTAGTTACATTTGAAAATTTTGTTCTAGGACATTTTGTTTGAACGCAATCATCAAACTTAATTTAAAAAGTCATTTAAGCCTTTTCACAGTGAGATCTATGCGATATGGCCGAGAAATGTAATTTTGATGTTAACTCCCAAACCGCTGCGCAGAAGTAAACCAAACTTCACCCATTAGTGTATTGTATCACAATCTAGTAGTTACATGTGGAAATTTGGTTCTAGGACATTTGATTTGAGCGCAATCCTCAAACTTAGGTCAAAAAAGCCATTTAAGCCTTTTCACAGTGAGATCTATGCGATATGGCCGAGAAATGTAATTTTGATGTTAACTCCCAAACCGCTGCGCAGAAGTCAACCAAACTTCACCCATTAGTGTATTGTATCACAATCTAGTAGTTACATGTGGAAATTTGGTTCTAGGACATTTGATTTGAGCGCAATCCTCAAACTTAGGTCAAAAAAGCCATTTAAGCCTTTTCACAGTGAGATCTATGCGATATGGCCGAGAAATGTAATTTTGATGTTAACTCCCAAACCGCTGCGCAGAAGTCAACCAAACTTCACCCATTAGTGTATTGTATCACAATCTAGTAGTTACATTTGAAAATTTTGTTTTAGGAAATTTTGTTTGAGCGCAATCATCAAACTTAATTAAAAAAGTCATTTAAGCCTTTTCACAGTGAGATCTATGCGATATGGCCGAGAAATGTAATTTTGATTTTCACTCCCAAACCGCTGCGCAGAAGTCAACCAAACTTCACCCATTAGTGTATTGTATCACAATCTAGTAGTTACATGTGGAAATTTGGTTATAGGACATTTGATTTGAGCGCAATCCTCAAACTTAAGTCAAAAAAGCCATTTAAGCCTTTTCACAGTGAGATCTATGCGATATGGCCGAGAAATGTAATTTTGATGTTAACTCCCAAACCGCTGCGCAGAAGTCAACCAAACTTCACCCATTAGTGTATTGTATCACAATCTAGTAGTTACATTTGAAAATTTCGTTCTAGGACATTTGGTTTGAGCGCAATCTTTAAACTTAGGTCAAAAAAGCCATTTAAGCCTTTTCACAGTGAGATCTATGCGATATGGCCGAGAAATGTAATTTTGATGTTAACTCCCAAACCGCTGCGCAGAAGTCAACCAAACTTCACCCAATAGTGTATTGTATCACAATCTAGTAGTTACATTTGAAAATTTTGTTCTAGGACATTTTGTTTGAACGCAATCATCAAACTTAATTAAAAAAGTCATTTAAGCCTTTTCACAGTGAGATCTATGCGATATGGCCGAGAAATGTAATTTTGATGTTAACTCCCAAACCGCTGCGCAGAAGTCAACCAAACTTCACCCAATAGTGTATTGTATCACAATCTAGTAGTTACATTTGAAAATTTTGTTCTAGGACATTTTGTTTGAGCGCAATCATCAAACTTAATTAAAAAAGTCATTTAAGCCTTTTCACAGTGAGATCTATGCGATATGGCCGAGAAATGTAATTTTGATGTTAACTCCCAAACCGCTGCGCAGAAGTCAACCAAACTTCACCCATTAGTGTATTGTATCACAATCTAGTAGTTACATGTGGAAATTTGGTTCTAGGACATTTGATTTGAGCGCAATCCTCAAACTTAGGTCAAAAAAGCCATTTAAGCCTTTTCACAGTGAGAACTATGCGATATGGCCGAGAAATGTAATTTTGATGTTAACTCCCAAACCGCTGCGCAGAAGTCAACCAAACTTCACCCAATAGTGTATTGTATCACATTCTAGTAGTTACATTTTAAAATTTCGTTCTAGGACATTTGGTTTGAGCGCAATTATTAAACTTAGGTCAAAAAAGCCATTTAAGCCTTTTCACAGTGAGATTTATGCGATATGGCCGAGAAATGTAATTTTGATGTTAACTCCCAAACCGCTGCGCAGAAGTAAACCAAACTTCACCCATTAGTGTATTGTATCACAATCTAGTAGTTACATGTGGAAATTTGGTTCTAGGACATTTGATTTGAGCGCAATCCTCAAACTTAGGTCAAAAAATCCATTTAAGCCTTTTCACAGTGAGATCTATGCGATATGGCCGAGAAATGTAATTTTGATGTTAACTCCCAAACCGCTGCGCAGAAGTCAACTAAACTTCACCCAATAGTGTATTGTATCACATTCTAGTAGTTACATTTGAAAATTTCGTTCTAGGACATTTGGTTTGAGCGCAATCATTAAACTTAATTAAAAAAGTCATTTAAGCCTTTTCACAGTGAGATCTATGCGATATGGCCGAGAAATGTAATTTTGATGTTAACTCCCAAACCGCTGCGCAGAAGTCAACCAAACTTCACCCATTAGTGTATTGTATCACAATCTAGTAGTTACATTTGAAAATTTTGTTTTAGGACATTTTGTTTGAGCGCAATCATCAAACTTAATTAAAAAAGTCATTTAAGCCTTTTCACAGTGAGATCTATGCGATATGGCCGAGAAATGTAATTTTGATGTTCACTCCCAAACCGCTGCGCAGAAGTCAACCAAACTTCAACCATTAGTGTATTGTATCACAATCTAGTAGTTACATTTTAAAATTTCGTTCTAGGACATTTGGTTTGAGCGCAATTATTAAACTTAGGTCAAAAAAGCCATTTAAGCCTTTTCACAGTGAGATCTATGCGATATGGCCGAGAAATGTAATTTTGATGTTAACTCCCAAACCGCTGCGCAGAAGTCAACCAAACTTCACCCAATAGTGTATTGTATCACAATCTAGTAGTTACATTTGAAAATTTTGTTCTAGGACATTTTGTTTGAACGCAATCATCAAACTTAATTAAAAAAGTCATTTAAGCCTTTTCACAGTGAGATCTATGCGATATGGCCGAGAAATGTAATTTTGATGTTAACTCCCAAACCGCTGCGCAGAAGTCAACCAAACTTCACCCAATAGTGTATTGTATCACAATCTAGTAGTTACATTTGAAAATTTTGTTCTAGGAAATTTTGTTTGAGCGCAATCATCAAACTTAATTAAAAAAGTCATTTAAGCCTTTTCACAGTGAGATCTATGCGATATGGCCGAGAAATGTAATTTTGATGTTAACTCCCAAACCGCTGCGCAGAAGTCAACCAAACTTCACCCATTAGTGTATTTTATCACAATCTAGTAGTTACATGTGGAAATTTGGTTCTAGGACATTTGATTTGAGCGCAATCCTCAAACTTAGGTCAAAAAAGCCATTTAAGCCTTTTCACAGTGAGATCTATGCGATATGGCCGAGAAATGTAATTTTGATGTTAACTCCCAAACCGCTGCGCAGAAGTCAACCAAACTTCACCCAATAGTGTATTGTATCACATTCTAGTAGTTACATTTTAAAATTTCGTTCTAGGACATTTGGTTTGAGCGCAATTATTAAACTTAGGTCAAAAAAGCCATTTAAGCCTTTTCACAGTGAGATCTATGCGATATGGCCGAGAAATGTAATTTTGATGTTAACTCCCAAACCGCTGCGCAGAAGTAAACCAAACTTCACCCATTAGTGTATTGTATCACAATCTAGTAGTTACATGTGGAAATTTGGTTCTAGCACATTTGATTTGAGCGCAATCCTCAAACTTAGGTCAAAAAATCCATTTAAGCCTTTTCACAGTGAGATCTATGCGATATGGCCGAGAAATGTAATTTTGATGTTAACTCCCAAACCGCTGCGCAGAAGTCAACTAAACTTCACCCAATAGTGTATTGTATCACATTCTAGTAGTTACATTTGAAAATTTCGTTCTAGGACATTTGGTTTGAGCGCAATCATTAAACTTAATTAAAAAAGTCATTTAAGCCTTTTCACAGTGAGATCTATGCGATATGGCCGAGAAATGTAATTTTGATGTTAACTCCCAAACCGCTGCGCAGAAGTCAACCAAACTTCACCCATTAGGGTATTGTATCACAATCTAGTAGTTACATGTGGAAATTTGGTTATTGGACATTTGATTTGAGCGCAATCCTCAAACTTAGGTCAAAAAAGCCATTTAAGCCTTTTCACAGTGAGATCTATGCGATATGGCCGAGAAATGTAATTTTGATGTTCACTCCCAAACCGCTGCGCAGAAGTCAACCAAACTTCAACCATTAGTGTATTGTATCACAATCTAGTAGTTACATGTGGAAATTTGGTTCTAGGACATTTGATTTGAGCGCAATCCTCAAACTTAGGTCAAAAAAGCCATTTAAGCCTTTTCACAGTGAGATCTATGCGATATGGCCGAGAAATGTAATTTTGATGTTAACTCCCAAACCGCTGCGCAGAAGTCAACTAAACTTCACCCAATAGTGTATTGTATCACAATCTAGTAGTTACATTTGAAAATTTCGTTCTAGGACATTTGGTTTGAGCGCAATTATTAAACTTAGGTCAAAAAAGCCATTTAAGCCTTTTCACAGTGAGATCTATGCGATATGGCCGAGAAATGTAATTTTGATTTTAACTCCCAAACCGCTGCGCAGAAGTCAACCAAACTTCACCCAATAGTGTATTGTATCACATTCTAGTAGTTACATTTGAAAATTTCGTTCTAGGACATTTGGTTTGAGCGCAATCATTAAACTTAGGTCAAAAAAGCCATTTAAGCCTTTTCACAGTGAGATCTATGCGATATGGCCGAGAAATGTAATTTTGATGTTAACTCCCAAACCGCTGCGCAGAAGTCAACCAAACTTCACCCATTAGTGTATTGTATCACAATCTAGTAGTTACATTTGAAAATTTTGTTTTAGGAAATTTTGTTTGAGCGCAATCATCAAACTTAATTAAAAAAGTCATTTAAGCCTTTTCACAGTGAGATCTATGCGATATGGCCGAGAAATGTAATTTTGATGTTCACTCCCAAACCGCTGCGCAGAAGTCAACCAAACTTCACCCATTAGTGTATTGTATCACAATCTAGTAGTTACATGTGGAAATTTGGTTATAGGACATTTGATTTGAGCGCAATCCTCAAACTTAAGTCAAAAAAGCCATTTAAGCCTTTTCACAGTGAGATCTATGCGATATGGCCGAGAAATGTAATTTTGATGTTAACTCCCAAACCGCTGCGCAGAAGTCAACCAAACTTCACCCATTAGTGTATTGTATCACAATCTAGTAGTTACATTTGAAAATTTCGTTCTAGGACATTTGGTTTGAGCGCAATCTTTAAACTTAGGTCAAAAAAGCCATTTAAGCCTTTTCACAGTGAGATCTATGCGATATGGCCGAGAAATGTAATTTTGATGTTAACTCCCAAACCGCTGCGCAGAAGTCAACCAAACTTCACCCAATAGTGTATTGTATCACAATCTAGTAGTTACATTTGAAAATTTTGTTCTAAGACATTTTGTTTGAACGCAATCATCAAACTTAATTAAAAAAGTCATTTAAGCCTTTTCACAGTGAGATCTATGCGATATGGCCGAGAAATGTAATTTTGATGTTAACTCCCAAACCGCTGCGCAGAAGTCAACCAAACTTCACCCAATAGTGTATTGTATCACAATCTAGTAGTTACATTTGAAAATTTTGTTCTAGGAAATTTTGTTTGAGCGCAATCATCAAACTTAATTAAAAAAGTCATTTAAGCCTTTTCACAGTGAGATCTATGCGATATGGCCGAGAAATGTAATTTTGATGTTAACTCCCAAACCGCTGCGCAGAAGTCAACCAAACTTCACCAATTAGTGTATTGTATCACAATCTAGTAGTTACATGTGGAAATTTGGTTCTAGGACATTTGATTTGAGCGCAATCCTCAAACTTAGGTCAAAAAAGCCATTTAAGCCTTTTCACAGTGAGAACTATGCGATATGGCCGAGAAATGTAATTTTGATGTTAACTCCCAAACCGCTGCGCAGAAGTCAACCAAACTTCACCCAATAGTGTATTGTATCACAATCTAGTAGTTACATTTGAAAATTTTGTTTTAGCAAATTTTGTTTGAGCGCAATCATCAAACTTAATTAAAAAAGCCATTTAAGCCTTTTCACAGTGAGATCTATGCGATATGGCCGAGAAATGTAATTTTGATGTTCACTCCCAAACCGCTGCGCAGAAGTCAACCAAACTTCACCCATTAGTGTATTGTATCACAATCTAGTAGTTACATGTGGAAATTTGGTTCTAGGACATTTGATTTGAGCGCAATCCTCAAACTTAGGTCAAAAAAGCCATTTAAGCCTTTTCACAGTGAGATCTATGCGATATGGCCGAGAAATGTAATTTTGATGTTAACTCCCAAACCGCTGCGCAGAAGTCAACCAAACTTCACCCAATAGTGTATTGTATCACATTCTAGTAGTTACATTTTAAAATTTCGTTCTAGGACATTTGGTTTGAGCGCAATTATTAAACTTAGGTCAAAAAAGCCATTTAAGCCTTTTCACAGTGAGATCTATGCGATATGGCCGAGAAATGTAATTTTGATGTTAACTCCCAAACCGCTGCGCAGAAGTAAACCAAACTTCACCCATTAGTGTATTGTATCACAATCTAGTAGTTACATGTGGAAATTTGGTTCTAGCACATTTGATTTGAGCGCAATCCTCAAACTTAGGTCAAAAAATCCATTTAAGCCTTTTCACAGTGAGATCTATGCGATATGGCCGAGAAATGTAATTTTGATGTTAACTCCCAAACCGCTGCGCAGAAGTCAACTAAACTTCAACCAATAGTGTATTGTATCACATTCTAGTAGTTACATTTGAAAATTTCGTTCTAGGACATTTGGTTTGAGCGCAATCATTAAACTTAATTAAAAAAGTCATTTAAGCCTTTTCACAGTGAGATCTATGCGATATGGCCGAGAAATGTAATTTTGATGTTAACTCCCAAACCGCTGCGCAGAAGTCAACCAAACTTCACCCATTAGTGTATTGTATCACAATCTAGTAGTTACATGTGGAAATTTGGTTATAGGACATTTGATTTGAGCGCAATCCTCAAACTTAGGTCAAAAAAGCCATTTAAGCCTTTTCACAGTGAGATCTATGCGATATGGCCAAGAAATGTAATTTTGATGTTAACTCCCAAACCGCTGCGCAGAAGTCAACCAAACTTCACCCAATAGTGTATTGTATCACAATCTAGTAGTTACATTTGAAAATTTTGTTCTAGGACATTTTGTTTGAACGCAATCATCAAACTTAATTAAAAAAGTCATTTAAGCCTTTTCACAGTGAGATCTATGCGATATGGCCGAGAAATGTAATTTTGATGTTAACTCCCAAACCGCTGCGCAGAAGTCAACCAAACTTCACCCAATAGTGTATTGTATCACATTCTAGTAGATACATTTGAAAATTTCGTTCTAGGACATTTGGTTTGAGCGCAATTATTAAACTTAGGTCAAAAAAGCCATTTAAGCCTTTTCACAGTGAGATCTATGCGATATGGCCGAGAAATGTAATTTTGATTTTAACTCCCAAACCGCTGCGCAGAAGTCAACCAAACTTCACCCAATAGTGTATTGTATCACATTCTAGTAGTTACATTTGAAAATTTCGTTCTAGGACATTTGGTTTGAGCGCAATCATTAAACTTAGGTCAAAAAAGCCATTTAAGCCTTTTCACAGTGAGATCTATGCGATATGGCCGAGAAATGTAATTTTGATGTTAACTCCCAAACCGCTGCGCAGAAGTCAACCAAACTTCACCCATTAGTGTATTGTATCATAATCTAGTAGTTACATTTGAAAATTTTGTTTTAGGAAATTTTGTTTGAGCGCAATCATCAAACTTAATTAAAAAAGTCATTTAAGCCTTTTCACAGTGAGATCTATGCGATATGGCCGAGAAATGTAATTTTGATGTTCACTCCCAAACCGCTGCGCAGAAGTCAACCAAACTTCACCCATTAGTGTATTGTATCACAATCTAGTAGTTACATGTGGAAATTTGGTTATAGGACATTTGATTTGAGCGCAATCCTCAAACTTAAGTCAAAAAAGCCATTTAAGCCTTTTCACAGTGAGATCTATGCGATATGGCCGAGAAATGTAATTTTGATGTTCACTCCCAAACCGCTGCGCAGAAGTCAACCAAACTTCACCCATTAGTGTATTGTATCACAATCTAGTAGTTACATGTGGAAATTTGGTTATAGGACATTTGATTTGAGCGCAATCCTCAAACTTAGGTCAAAAAAGCCATTTAAGCCTTTTCACAGTGAGATCTATGCGATATGGCCGAGAAATGTAATTTTGATGTTAACTCCCAAACCGCTGCGCAGAAGTCAACCAAACTTCACCCAATAGTGTATTGTATCACAATCTAGTAGTTACATTTGAAAATTTTGTTCTAGGACATTTTGTTTGAACGCAATCATCAAACTTAATTAAAAAAGTCATTTAAGCCTTTTCACAGTGAGATCTATGCGATATGGCCGAGAAATGTAATTTTGATGTTAACTCCCAAACCGCTGCGCAGAAGTCAACCAAACTTCACCCAATAGTGTATTGTATCACAATCTAGTAGTTACATTTGAAAATTTTGTTCTAGGAAATTTTGTTTGAGCGCAATCATCAAACTTAATTAAAAAAGTCATTTAAGCCTTTTCACAGTGAGATCTATGCGATATGGCCGAGAAATGTAATTTTGATGTTAACTCCCAAACCGCTGCGCAGAAGTCAACCAAACTTCACCCATTAGTGTATTGTATCACAATCTAGTAGTTACATGTGGAAATTTGGTTCTAGGACATTTGATTTGAGCGCAATCCTCAAACTTAGGTCAAAAAAGCCATTTAAGCCTTTTCACAGTGAGATCTATGCGATATGGCCGAGAAATGTAATTTTGATGTTAACTCCCAAACCGCTGCGCAGAAGTCAACCAAACTTCACCCAATAGTGTATTGTATCACATTCTAGTAGTTACATTTTAAAATTTCGTTCTAGGACATTTGGTTTGAGCGCAATTATTAAACTTAGGTCAAAAAAGCCATTTAAGCCTTTTCACAGTGAGATCTATGCGATATGGCCGAGAAATGTAATTTTGATGTTAACTCCCAAACCGCTGCGCAGAAGTAAACCAAACTTCACCCATTGGTGTATTGTATCACAATCTAGTAGTTACATGTGGAAATTTGGTTCTAGGACATTTGATTTGAGCGCAATCCTCAAACTTAGGTCAAAAAAGCCATTTAAGCCTTTTCACAGTGAGATCTATGCGATATGGCCGAGAAATGTAATTTTGATGTTAACTCCCAAACCGCTGCGCAGAAGTCAACCAAACTTCACCCAATAGTGTATTGTATCACAATCTAGTAGTTACATTTGAAAATTTTGTTCTAGGACATTTTATTTGAACGCAATCATCAAACTTAATTAAAAAAGTCATTTAAGCCTTTTCACAGTGAGATCTATGCGATATGGCCGAGAAATGTAATTTTGATGTTAACTCCCAAACCGCTGCGCAGAAGTCAACCAAACTTCACCCATTAGTGTATTGTATCACAATCTAGTAGTTACATGTGGAAATTTGGTTATAGGACATTTGATTTGAGCGCAATCCTCAAACTTAGGTCAAAAAAGCCATTTAAGCCTTTTCACAGTGAGATCTATGCGATATGGCCGAGAAATGTAATTTTGATGTTAACTCCCAAACCGCTGCGCAGAAGTCAACCAAACTTCACCCAATAGTGTATTGTATCACAATCTAGTAGTTACATTTGAAAATTTTGTTCTAGGAAATTTTGTTTGAACGCAATCATCAAACTTAATTAAAAAAGTCATTTAAGCCTTTTCACAGTGAGATCTATGCGATATGGCCGAGAAATGTAATTTTGATGTTAACTCCCAAACCGCTGCGCAGAAGTCAACCAAACTTCACCCAATAGTGTATTGTATCACATTCTAGTAGTTACATTTGAAAATTTCGTTCTAGGACATTTGGTTTGAACGCAATTATTAAACTTAGGTCAAAAAAGCCATTTAAGCCTTTTCACAGTGAGATCTATGCGATATGGCCGAGAAATGTAATTTTGATTTTAACTCCCAAACCGCTGCGCAGAAGTCAACCAAACTTCACCCAATAGTGTATTGTATCACATTCTAGTAGTTACATTTGAAAATTTCGTTCTAGGACATTTGGTTTGAGCGCAATCATTAAACTTAGGTCAAAAAAGCCATTTAAGCCTTTTCACAGTGAGATCTATGCGATATGGCCGAGAAATGTAATTTTGATGTTAACTCCCAAACCGCTGCGCAGAAGTCAACCAAACTTCACCCATTAGGGTATTGTATCACAATCTAGTAGTTACATGTGGAAATTTGGTTATTGGACATTTGATTTGAGCGCAATCCTCAAACTTAGGTCAAAAAAGCCATTTAAGCCTTTTCACAGTGAGATCTATGCGATATGGCCGAGAAATGTAATTTTGATGTTCACTCCCAAACCGCTGCGCAGAAGTCAACCAAACTTCAACCATTAGTGTATTGTATCACAATCTAGTAGTTACATGTGGAAATTTGGTTCTAGGACATTTGATTTGAGCGCAATCCTCAAACTTAGGTCAAAAAAGCCATTTAAGCCTTTTCACAGTGAGATCTATGCGATATGGCCGAGAAATGTAATTTTGATGTTAACTCCCAAACCGCTGCGCAGAAGTCAACCAAACTTCACCCAATAGTGTATTGTATCACATTCTAGTAGTTACATTTTAAAATTTCGTTCTAGGACATTTGGTTTGAGCGCAATTATTAAACTTAGGTCAAAAAAGCCATTTAAGCCTTTTCACAGTGAGATCTATGCGATATGGCCGAGAAATGTAATTTTGATGTTAACTCCCAAACCGCTGTGCAGAAGTAAACCAAACTTCACCCATTGGTGTATTGTATCACAATCTAGTAGTTACATGTGGAAATTTGGTTATAGGACATTTGATTTGAGCGCAATCCTCAAACTTAGGTCAAAAAAGCCATTTAAGCCTTTTCACAGTGAGATCTATGCGATATGGCCGAGAAATGTAATTTTGATGTTAACTCCCAAACCGCTGCGCAGAAGTCAACCAAACTTCACCCAATAGTGTATTGTATCACAATCTAGTAGTTACATTTGAAAATTTTGTTCTAGGACATTTTGTTTGAACGCAATCATCAAACTTAATTAAAAAAGTCATTTAAGCCTTTTCACAGTGAGATCTATGCGATATGGCCGAGAAATGTAATTTTGATGTTAACTCCCAAACCGCTGCGCAGAAGTCAACCAAACTTCACCCATTAGTGTATTGTATCACAATCTAGTAGTTACATGTGGAAATTTGGTTATAGGACATTTGATTTGAGCGCAATCCTCAAACTTAGGTCAAAAAAGCCATTTAAGCCTTTTCACAGTGAGATCTATGCGATATGGCCGAGAAATGTAATTTTGATGTTAACTCCCAAACCGCTGCGCAGAAGTCAACCAAACTTCACCCAATAGTGTATTGTATCACAATCTAGTAGTTACATTTGAAAATTTTGTTCTAGGACATTTTGTTTGAACGCAATCATCAAACTTAATTAAAAAAGTCATTTAAGCCTTTTCACAGTGAGATCTATGCGATATGGCCGAGAAATGTAATTTTGATGTTAACTCCCAAACCGCTGCGCAGAAGTCAACCAAACTTCACCCAATAGTGTATTGTATCACATTCTAGTAGATACATTTGAAAATTTCGTTCTAGGACATTTGGTTTGAGCGCAATTATTAAACTTAGGTCAAAAAAGCCATTTAAGCCTTTTCACAGTGAGATCTATGCGATATGGCCGAGAAATGTAATTTTGATTTTAACTCCCAAACCGCTGCGCAGAAGTCAACCAAACTTCACCCAATAGTGTATTGTATCACATTCTAGTAGTTACATTTGAAAATTTCGTTCTAGGACATTTGGTTTGAGCGCAATCATTAAACTTAGGTCAAAAAAGCCATTTAAGCCTTTTCACAGTGAGATCTATGCGATATGGCCGAGAAATGTAATTTTGATGTTAACTCCCAAACCGCTGCGCAGAAGTCAACCAAACTTCACCCATTAGTGTATTGTATCACAATCTAGTAGTTACATTTGAAAATTTTGTTTTAGGAAATTTTGTTTGAGCGCAATCATCAAACTTAATTAAAAAAGTCATTTAAGCCTTTTCACAGTGAGATCTATGCGATATGGCCGAGAAATGTAATTTTGATGTTCACTCCCAAACCGCTGCGCAGAAGTCAACCAAACTTCACCCATTAGTGTATTGTATCACAATCTAGTAGTTACATGTGGAAATTTGGTTATAGGACATTTGATTTGAGCGCAATCCTCAAACTTAAGTCAAAAAAGCCATTTAAGCCTTTTCACAGTGAGATCTATGCGATATGGCCGAGAAATGTAATTTTGATGTTCACTCCCAAACCGCTGCGCAGAAGTCAACCAAACTTCACCCATTAGTGTATTGTATCACAATCTAGTAGTTACATGTGGAAATTTGGTTATAGGACATTTGATTTGAGCGCAATCCTCAAACTTAGGTCAAAAAAGCCATTTAAGCCTTTTCACAGTGAGATCTATGCGATATGGCCGAGAAATGTAATTTTGATGTTAACTCCCAAACCGCTGCGCAGAAGTCAACCAAACTTCACCCAATAGTGTATTGTATCACAATCTAGTAGTTACATTTGAAAATTTTGTTCTAGGACATTTTGTTTGAACGCAATCATCAAACTTAATTAAAAAAGTCATTTAAGCCTTTTCACAGTGAGATCTATGCGATATGGCCGAGAAATGTAATTTTGATGTTAACTCCCAAACCGCTGCGCAGAGTCAACCAAACTTCACCCAATAGTGTATTGTATCACAATCTAGTAGTTACATTTGAAAATTTTGTTCTAGGAAATTTTGTTTGAGCGCAATCATCAAACTTAATTAAAAAAGTCATTTAAGCCTTTTCACAGTGAGATCTATGCGATATGGCCGAGAAATGTAATTTTGATGTTAACTCCCAAACCGCTGCGCAGAAGTCAACCAAACTTCACCCATTAGTGTATTGTATCACAATCTAGTAGTTACATGTGGAAATTTGGTTCTAGGACATTTGATTTGAGCGCAATCCTCAAACTTAGGTCAAAAAAGCCATTTAAGCCTTTTCACAGTGAGATCTATGCGATATGGCCGAGAAATGTAATTTTGATGTTAACTCCCAAACCGCTGCGCAGAAGTCAACCAAACTTCACCCAATAGTGTATTGTATCACAATCTAGTAGTTACATTTGAAAATTTTGTTCTAGGAAATTTTGTTTGAACGCAATCATCAAACTTAATTAAAAAAGTCATTTAAGCCTTTTCACAGTGAGATCTATGCGATATGGCCGAGAAATGTAATTTTGATGTTAACTCCCAAACCGCTGCGCAGAAGTCAACCAAACTTCACCCAATAGTGTATTGTATCACATTCTAGTAGTTACATTTGAAAATTTCGTTCTAGGACATTTGGTTTGAACGCAATTATTAAACTTAGGTCAAAAAAGCCATTTAAGCCTTTTCACAGTGAGATCTATGCGATATGGCCGAGAAATGTAATTTTGATTTTAACTCCCAAACCGCTGCGCAGAAGTCAACCAAACTTCACCCAATAGTGTATTGTATCACATTCTAGTAGTTACATTTGAAAATTTCGTTCTAGGACATTTGGTTTGAGCGCAATCATTAAACTTAGGTCAAAAAAGCCATTTAAGCCTTTTCACAGTGAGATCTATGCGATATGGCCGAGAAATGTAATTTTGATGTTAACTCCCAAACCGCTGCGCAGAAGTCAACCAAACTTCACCCATTAGGGTATTGTATCACAATCTAGTAGTTACATGTGGAAATTTGGTTATTGGACATTTGATTTGAGCGCAATCCTCAAACTTAGGTCAAAAAAGCCATTTAAGCCTTTTCACAGTGAGATCTATGCGATATGGCCGAGAAATGTAATTTTGATGTTCACTCCCAAACCGCTGCGCAGAAGTCAACCAAACTTCAACCATTAGTGTATTGTATCACAATCTAGTAGTTACATGTGGAAATTTGGTTCTAGGACATTTGATTTGAGCGCAATCCTCAAACTTAGGTCAAAAAAGCCATTTAAGCCTTTTCACAGTGAGATCTATGCGATATGGCCGAGAAATGTAATTTTGATGTTAACTCCCAAACCGCTGCGCAGAAGTCAACCAAACTTCACCCAATAGTGTATTGTATCACATTCTAGTAGTTACATTTTAAAATTTCGTTCTAGGACATTTGGTTTGAGCGCAATTATTAAACTTAGGTCAAAAAAGCCATTTAAGCCTTTTCACAGTGAGATCTATGCGATATGGCCGAGAAATGTAATTTTGATGTTAACTCCCAAACCGCTGTGCAGAAGTAAACCAAACTTCACCCATTGGTGTATTGTATCACAATCTAGTAGTTACATGTGGAAATTTGGTTATAGGACATTTGATTTGAGCGCAATCCTCAAACTTAGGTCAAAAAAGCCATTTAAGCCTTTTCACAGTGAGATCTATGCGATATGGCCGAGAAATGTAATTTTGATGTTAACTCCCAAACCGCTGCGCAGAAGTCAACCAAACTTCACCCAATAGTGTATTGTATCACAATCTAGTAGTTACATTTGAAAATTTTGTTCTAGGACATTTTGTTTGAACGCAATCATCAAACTTAATTAAAAAAGTCATTTAAGCCTTTTCACAGTGAGATCTATGCGATATGGCCGAGAAATGTAATTTTGATGTTAACTCCCAAACCGCTGCGCAGAAGTCAACCAAACTTCACCCATTAGTGTATTGTATCACAATCTAGTAGTTACATGTGGAAATTTGGTTATAGGACATTTGATTTGAGCGCAATCCTCAAACTTAGGTCAAAAAAGCCATTTAAGCCTTTTCACAGTGAGATCTATGCGATATGGCCGAGAAATGTAATTTTGATGTTAACTCCCAAACCGCTGCGCAGAAGTCAACCAAACTTCACCCAATAGTGTATTGTATCACAATCTAGTAGTTACATTTGAAAATTTTGTTCTAGGACATTTTGTTTGAACGCAATCATCAAACTTAATTAAAAAAGTCATTTAAGCCTTTTCACAGTGAGATCTATGCGATATGGCCGAGAAATGTAATTTTGATGTTAACTCCCAAACCGCTGCGCAGAAGTCAACCAAACTTCACCCAATAGTGTATTGTATCACATTCTAGTAGATACATTTGAAAATTTCGTTCTAGGACATTTGGTTTGAGCGCAATTATTAAACTTAGGTCAAAAAAGCCATTTAAGCCTTTTCACAGTGAGATCTATGCGATATGGCCGAGAAATGTAATTTTGATTTTAACTCCCAAACCGCTGCGCAGAAGTCAACCAAACTTCACCCAATAGTGTATTGTATCACATTCTAGTAGTTACATTTGAAAATTTCGTTCTAGGACATTTGGTTTGAGCGCAATCATTAAACTTAGGTCAAAAAAGCCATTTAAGCCTTTTCACAGTGAGATCTATGCGATATGGCCGAGAAATGTAATTTTGATGTTAACTCCCAAACCGCTGCGCAGAAGTCAACCAAACTTCACCCATTAGTGTATTGTATCACAATCTAGTAGTTACATTTGAAAATTTTGTTTTAGGAAATTTTGTTTGAGCGCAATCATCAAACTTAATTAAAAAAGTCATTTAAGCCTTTTCACAGTGAGATCTATGCGATATGGCCGAGAAATGTAATTTTGATGTTCACTCCCAAACCGCTGCGCAGAAGTCAACCAAACTTCACCCATTAGTGTATTGTATCACAATCTAGTAGTTACATGTGGAAATTTGGTTATAGGACATTTGATTTGAGCGCAATCCTCAAACTTAAGTCAAAAAAGCCATTTAAGCCTTTTCACAGTGAGATCTATGCGATATGGCCGAGAAATGTAATTTTGATGTTCACTCCCAAACCGCTGCGCAGAAGTCAACCAAACTTCACCCATTAGTGTATTGTATCACAATCTAGTAGTTACATGTGGAAATTTGGTTATAGGACATTTGATTTGAGCGCAATCCTCAAACTTAGGTCAAAAAAGCCATTTAAGCCTTTTCACAGTGAGATCTATGCGATATGGCCGAGAAATGTAATTTTGATGTTAACTCCCAAACCGCTGCGCAGAAGTCAACCAAACTTCACCCAATAGTGTATTGTATCACAATCTAGTAGTTACATTTGAAAATTTTGTTCTAGGACATTTTGTTTGAACGCAATCATCAAACTTAATTAAAAAAGTCATTTAAGCCTTTTCACAGTGAGATCTATGCGATATGGCCGAGAAATGTAATTTTGATGTTAACTCCCAAACCGCTGCGCAGAAGTCAACCAAACTTCACCCAATAGTGTATTGTATCACAATCTAGTAGTTACATTTGAAAATTTTGTTCTAGGAAATTTTGTTTGAGCGCAATCATCAAACTTAATTAAAAAAGTCATTTAAGCCTTTTCACAGTGAGATCTATGCGATATGGCCGAGAAATGTAATTTTGATGTTAACTCCCAAACCGCTGCGCAGAAGTCAACCAAACTTCACCCATTAGTGTATTGTATCACAATCTAGTAGTTACATGTGGAAATTTGGTTCTAGGACATTTGATTTGAGCGCAATCCTCAAACTTAGGTCAAAAAAGCCATTTAAGCCTTTTCACAGTGAGATCTATGCGATATGGCCGAGAAATGTAATTTTGATGTTAACTCCCAAACCGCTGCGCAGAAGTCAACCAAACTTCACCCAATAGTGTATTGTATCACATTCTAGTAGTTACATTTTAAAATTTCGTTCTAGGACATTTGGTTTGAGCGCAATTATTAAACTTAGGTCAAAAAAGCCATTTAAGCCTTTTCACAGTGAGATCTATGCGATATGGCCGAGAAATGTAATTTTGATGTTAACTCCCAAACCGCTGCGCAGAAGTAAACCAAACTTCACCCATTGGTGTATTGTATCACAATCTAGTAGTTACATGTGGAAATTTGGTTCTAGGACATTTGATTTGAGCGCAATCCTCAAACTTAGGTCAAAAAAGCCATTTAAGCCTTTTCACAGTGAGATCTATGCGATATGGCCGAGAAATGTAATTTTGATGTTAACTCCCAAACCGCTGCGCAGAAGTCAACCAAACTTCACCCAATAGTGTATTGTATCACAATCTAGTAGTTACATTTGAAAATTTTGTTCTAGGACATTTTATTTGAACGCAATCATCAAACTTAATTAAAAAAGTCATTTAAGCCTTTTCACAGTGAGATCTATGCGATATGGCCGAGAAATGTAATTTTGATGTTAACTCCCAAACCGCTGCGCAGAAGTCAACCAAACTTCACCCATTAGTGTATTGTATCACAATCTAGTAGTTACATGTGGAAATTTGGTTATAGGACATTTGATTTGAGCGCAATCCTCAAACTTAGGTCAAAAAAGCCATTTAAGCCTTTTCACAGTGAGATCTATGCGATATGGCCGAGAAATGTAATTTTGATGTTAACTCCCAAACCGCTGCGCAGAAGTCAACCAAACTTCACCCAATAGTGTATTGTATCACAATCTAGTAGTTACATTTGAAAATTTTGTTCTAGGAAATTTTGTTTGAACGCAATCATCAAACTTAATTAAAAAAGTCATTTAAGCCTTTTCACAGTGAGATCTATGCGATATGGCCGAGAAATGTAATTTTGATGTTAACTCCCAAACCGCTGCGCAGAAGTCAACCAAACTTCACCCAATAGTGTATTGTATCACATTCTAGTAGTTACATTTGAAAATTTCGTTCTAGGACATTTGGTTTGAACGCAATTATTAAACTTAGGTCAAAAAAGCCATTTAAGCCTTTTCACAGTGAGATCTATGCGATATGGCCGAGAAATGTAATTTTGATTTTAACTCCCAAACCGCTGCGCAGAAGTCAACCAAACTTCACCCAATAGTGTATTGTATCACATTCTAGTAGTTACATTTGAAAATTTCGTTCTAGGACATTTGGTTTGAGCGCAATCATTAAACTTAGGTCAAAAAAGCCATTTAAGCCTTTTCACAGTGAGATCTATGCGATATGGCCGAGAAATGTAATTTTGATGTTAACTCCCAAACCGCTGCGCAGAAGTCAACCAAAGTTCACCCATTAGTGTATTGTATCACAATCTAGTAGTTACATTTGAAAATTTTGTTTTAGGAAATTTTGTTTGAGCGCAATCATCAAACTTAATTAAAAAAGTCATTTAAGCCTTTTCACAGTGAGATCTATGCGATATGGCCGAGAAATGTAATTTTGATGTTCACTCCCAAACCGCTGCGCAGAAGTCAACCAAACTTCACCCATTAGTGTATTGTATCACAATCTAGTAGTTACATGTGGAAATTTGGGTATAGGACATTTGATTTGAGCGCAATCCTCAAACTTAAGTCAAAAAAGCCATTTAAGCCTTTTCACAGTGAGATCTATGCGATATGGCCGAGAAATGTAATTTTGATGTTAACTCCCAAACCGCTGCGCAGAAGTCAACCAAACTTCACCCATTAGTGTATTGTATCACAATCTAGTAGTTACATTTGAAAATTTCGTTCAAGGACATTTGGTTTGAGCGCAATCTTTAAACTTAGGTCAAAAAAGCCATTTAAGCCTTTTCACAGTGAGATCTATGCGATATGGCCGAGAAATGTAATTTTGATGTTAACTCCCAAACCGCTGCGCAGAAGTCAACCAAACTTCACCCAATAGTGTATTGTATCACAATCTAGTAGTTACATTTGAAAATTTTGTTCTAGGACATTTTGTTTGAACGCAATCATCAAACTTAATTAAAAAAGTCATTTAAGCCTTTTCACAGTGAGATCTATGCGATATGGCCGAGAAATGTAATTTTGATGTTAACTCCCAAACCGCTGCGCAGAAGTCAACCAAACTTCACCCAATAGTGTATTGTATCACAATCTAGTAGTTACATTTGAAAATTTTGTTCTAGGAAATTTTGTTTGAGCGCAATCATCAAACTTAATTAAAAAAGTCATTTAAGCCTTTTCACAGTGAGATCTATGCGATATGGCCGAGAAATGTAATTTTGATGTTAACTCCCAAACCGCTGCGCAGAAGTCAACCAAACTTCACCCATTAGTGTATTGTATCACAATCTAGTAGTTACATGTGGAAATTTGGTTCTAGGACATTTGATTTGAGCGTAATCCTCAAACTTAGGTCAAAAAAGCCATTTAAGCCTTTTCACAGTGAGATCTATGCGATATGGCCGAGAAATGTAATTTTGATGTTAACTCCCAAACCGCTGCGCAGAAGTCAACCAAACTTCACCCAATAGTGTATTGTATCACATTCTAGTAGTTACATTTTAAAATTTCGTTCTAGGACATTTGGTTTGAGCGCAATTATTAAACTTAGGTCAAAAAAGCCATTTAAGCCTTTTCACAGTGAGATCTATGCGATATGGCCGAGAAATGTAATTTTGATGTTCACTCCCAAACCGCTGCGCAGAAGTCAACCAAACTTCAACCATTAGTGTATTGTATCACAATCTAGTAGTTACATGTGGAAATTTGGTTCTAGGACATTTGATTTGAGCGCAATCCTCAAACTTAGGTCAAAAAAGCCATTTAAGCCTTTTCACAGTGAGATCTATGCGATATGGCCGAGAAATGTAATTTTGATGTTAACTCCCAAACCGCTGCGCAGAAGTCAACTAAACTTCACCCAATAGTGTATTGTATCACAATCTAGTAGTTACATTTGAAAATTTCGTTCTAGGACATTTGGTTTGAGCGCAATTATTAAACTTAGGTCAAAAAAGCCATTTAAGCCTTTTCACAGTGAGATCTATGCGATATGGCCGAGAAATGTAATTTTGATTTTAACTCCCAAACCGCTGCGCAGAAGTCAACCAAACTTCACCCAATAGTGTATTGTATCACATTCTAGTAGTTACATTTGAAAATTTCGTTCTAGGACATTTGGTTTGAGCGCAATCATTAAACTTAGGTCAAAAAAGCCATTTAAGCCTTTTCACAGTGAGATCTATGCGATATGGCCGAGAAATGTAATTTTGATGTTAACTCCCAAACCGCTGCGCAGAAGTCAACCAAACTTCACCCATTAGTGTATTGTATCACAATCTAGTAGTTACATTTGAAAATTTTGTTCTAGGACATTTAGTTTGAACGCAATCATCAAACTTAATTAAAAAAGTCATTTAAGCCTTTTCACAGTGAGATCTATGCGATATGGCCGAGAAATGTAATTTTGATGTTAACTCCCAAACCGCTGCGCAGAAGTCAACCAAACTTCACCCAATAGTGTATTGTATCACAATCTAGTAGTTACATTTGAAAATTTTGTTCTAGGAAATTTTGTTTGAGCGCAATCATCAAACTTAATTAAAAAAGTCATTTAAGCCTTTTCACAGTGAGATCTATGCGATATGGCCGAGAAATGTAATTTTGATGTTAACTCCCAAACCGCTGCGCAGAAGTAAACCAAACTTCACCCATTAGTGTATTGTATCACAATCTAGTAGTTACATGTGGAAATTTGGTTCTAGGACATTTGATTTGAGCGCAATCCTCAAACTTAGGTCAAAAAAGCCATTTAAGCCTTTTCACAGTGAGAACTATGCGATATGGCCGAGAAATGTAATTTTGATGTTAACTCCCAAACCGCTGCGCAGAAGTCAACCAAACTTCACCCAATAGTGTATTGTATCACAATCTAGTAGTTACATTTGAAAATTTTGTTTTAGGAAATTTTGTTTGAGCGCAATCATCAAACTTAATTAAAAAAGCCATTTAAGCCTTTTCACAGTGAGATCTATGCGATATGGCCGAGAAATGTAATTTTGATGTTCACTCCCAAACCGCTGCGCAGAAGTCAACCAAACTTCACCCATTAGTGTATTGTATCACAATCTAGTAGTTACATGTGGAAATTTGGTTATAGGACATTTGATTTGAGCGCAATCCTCAAACTTAGGTCAAAAAAGCCATTTAAGCCTTTTCACAGTGAGATCTATGCGATATGGCCGAGAAATGTAATTTTGATGTTAACTCCCAAACCGCTGCGCAGAAGTCAACCAAACTTCACCCATTAGTGTATTGTATCACAATCTAGTAGTTACATTTGAAAATTTCGTTCTAGGACATTTGGTTTGAGCGCAATCTTTAAACTTAGGTCAAAAAAGCCATTTAAGCCTTTTCACAGTGAGATCTATGCGATATGGCCGAGAAATGTAATTTTGATGTTAACTCCCAAACCGCTGCGCAGAAGTCAACCAAACTTCACCCAATAGTGTATTGTATCACAATCTAGTAGTTACATTTGAAAATTTTGTTCTAGGACATTTTGTTTGAACGCAATCATCAAACTTAATTAAAAAAGTCATTTAAGCCTTTTCACAGTGAGATCTATGCGATATGGCCGAGAAATGTAATTTTGATGTTAACTCCCAAACCGCTGCGCAGAAGTCAACCAAACTTCACCCAATAGTGTATTGTATCACAATCTAGTAGTTACATTTGAAAATTTTGTTCTAGGAAATTTTGTTTGAGCGCAATCATCAAACTTAATTAAAAAAGTCATTTAAGCCTTTTCACAGTGAGATCTATGCGATATGGCCGAGAAATGTAATTTTGATGTTAACTCCCAAACCGCTGCGCAGAAGTCAACCAAACTTCACCCATTAGTGTATTGTATCACAATCTAGTAGTTACATGTGGAAATTTGGTTCTAGGACATTTGATTTGAGCGCAATCCTCAAACTTAGGTCAAAAAAGCCATTTAAGCCTTTTCACAGTGAGATCTATGCGATATGGCCGAGAAATGTAATTTTGATGTTAACTCCCAAACCGCTGCGCAGAAGTCAACCAAACTTCACCCAATAGTGTATTGTATCACATTCTAGTAGTTACATTTTAAAATTTCGTTCTAGGACATTTGGTTTGAGCGCAATTATTAAACTTAGGTCAAAAAAGCCATTTAAGCCTTTTCACAGTGAGATCTATGCGATATGGCCGAGAAATGTAATTTTGATGTTAACTCCCAAACCGCTGCGCAGAAGTAAACCAAACTTCACCCATTAGTGTATTGTATCACAATCTAGTAGTTACATGTGGAAATTTGGTTCTAGGACATTTGATTTGAGCGCAATCCTCAAACTTAGGTCAAAAAAGCCATTTAAGCCTTTTCACAGTGAGATCTATGCGATATGGCCGAGAAATGTAATTTTGATGTTAACTCCCAAACCGCTGCGCAGAAGTCAACCAAACTTCACCCAATAGTGTATTGAATCACAATCTAGTAGTTACATTTGAAAATTTTGTTCTAGGACATTTTGTTTGAACGCAATCATCAAACTTAATTAAAAAAGTCATTTAAGCCTTTTCACAGTGAGATCTATGCGATATGGCCGAGAAATGTAATTTTGATGTTAACTCCCAAACCGCTGCGCAGAAGTCAACCAAACTTCACCCATTAGTGTATTGTATCACAATCTAGTAGTTACATGTGGAAATTTGGTTATAGGACATTTGATTTGAGCGCAATCCTCAAACTTAGGTCAAAAAAGCCATTTAAGCCTTTTCACAGTGAGATCTATGCGATATGGCCGAGAAATGTAATTTTGATGTTAACTCCCAAACCGCTGCGCAGAAGTCAACCAAACTTCACCCATTAGTGTATTGTATCACAATCTAGTAGTTACATGTGGAAATTTGGTTCTAGGACATTTGATTTGAGCGCAATCCTCAAACTTAGGTCAAAAAAGCCATTTAAGCCTTTTCACAGTGAGATCTATGCGATATGGCCGAGAAATGTAATTTTGATGTTAACTCCCAAACCGCTGCGCAGAAGTCAACCAAACTTCACCCAATAGTGTATTGTATCACATTCTAGTAGTTACATTTTAAAATTTCGTTCAAGGACATTTGGTTTGAGCGCAATTATTAAACTTAGGTCAAAAAAGCCATTTAAGCCTTTTCACAGTGAGATCTATGCGATATGGCCGAGAAATGTAATTTTGATGTTAACTCCCAAACCGCTGCGCAGAAGTCAACCAAACTTCACCCAATAGTGTATTTTATCACAATCTAGTAGTTACATTTGGAAATTTAGTTCTAGGACATTTGATTTGAGCGCAATCTTCAAACTTAATTAAAAAAAGTCATTTAAGCCTTTTCACAGTGAGATCTATGCGATATGGCCGAGAAATGTAATTTTGATGTTCACTCCCAAACCGCTGCGCAGAAGTCAACCAAACTTCAACCATTAGTGTATTGTATCACAATCTAGTAGTTACATGTGGAAATTTGGTTCTAGGACATTTGATTTGAGCGCAATCCTCAAACTTAGTTCAAAAAAGCCATTTAAGCCTTTTCACAGTGAGATCTATGCGATATGGCCGAGAAATGTAATTTTGATGTTAACTCCCAAACCGCTGCGCAGAAGTCAACTAAACTTCACCCAATAGTGTATTGTATCACAATCTAGTAGTTACATTTGAAAATTTTGTTCTAGGACATTTTGTTTGAGCGCAATCATTAAACTTCATTAAAAAACTCATTTAAGCCTTTTCACAGTGAGATCTATGCGATATGGCCGAGAAATGTAATTTTGATGTTAACTCCCAAACCGCTGCGCAGAAGTCAACCAAACTTCACCCATTAGTGTATTGTATCATAATCTAGTAATTACATGTGGAAATTTGGTTCTAGGACATTTGATTTGAGCGCAATCCTCAAACTTAGGTCAAAAAAGCCATTTAAGCCTTTTCACAGTGAGATCTATGCGATATGGCCGAGAAATGTAATTTTAATGTTAACTCCCAAACCGCTGCGCAGAAGTCAACCAAACTTCACCCAATAGTGTATTGTATCACAATCTAGTAGTTACATTTGAAAATTTTGTTCTAGGACATTTTGTTTGAACGCAATCATCAAACTTAATTAAAAAAGTCATTTAAGCCTTTTCACAGTGAGATCTATGCGATATGGCCGAGAAATGTAATTTTGATGTTAACTCCCAAACCGCTGCGCAGAAGTCAACCAAACTTCACCCAATAGTGTATTGTATCACAATCTAGTAGTTACATTTGAAAATTTTGTTTTAGGAAATTTTGTTTGAGCGCAATAATCAAACTTAATTAAAAAAGTCATTTAAGCCTTTTCACAGTGAGATCTATGCGATATGGCCGAGAAATGTAATTTTGATGTTAACTCCCAAACCGCTGCGCAGAAGTCAACCAAACTTCACCCATTAGTGTATTGTATCACAATCTAGTAGTTACATTTGAAAATTTCGTTCTAGGACATTTGGTTTGAGCGCAATCTTTAAACTTAGGTCAAAAAAGCCATTTAAGCCTTTTCACAGTGAGATCTATGCGATATGGCCGAGAAATGTAATTTTGATGTTAACTCCCAAACCGCTGCGCAGAAGTCAACCAAACTTCACCCAATAGTGTATTGTATCACAATCTAGTAGTTACATTTGAAAATTTTGTTCTAGGACATTTTGTTTGAACGCAATCATCAAACTTAATTAAAAAAGTCATTTAAGCCTTTTCACAGTGAGATCTATGCGATATGGCCGAGAAATGTAATTTTGATGTTAACTCCCAAACCGCTGCGCAGAAGTCAACCAAACTTCACCCAATAGTGTATTGTATCACAATCTAGTAGTTACATTTGAAAATTTTGTTCTAGGAAATTTTGTTTGAGCGCAATCATCAAACTTAATTAAAAAAGTCATTTAAGCCTTTTCACAGTGAGATCTATGCGATATGGCCGAGAAATGTAATTTTGATGTTAACTCCCAAACCGCTGCGCAGAAGTCAACCAAACTTCACCCATTAGTGTATTGTATCACAATCTAGTAGTTACATGTGGAAATTTGGTTCTAGGACATTTGATTTGAGCGCAATCCTCAAACTTAGGTCAAAAAAGCCATTTAAGCCTTTTCACAGTGAGATCTATGCGATATGGCCGAGAAATGTAATTTTGATGTTAACTCCCAAACCGCTGCGCAGAAGTCAACCAAACTTCACCCAATAGTGTATTGTATCACATTCTAGTAGTTACATTTTAAAATTTCGTTCTAGGACATTTGGTTTGAGCGCAATTATTAAACTTAGGTCAAAAAAGCCATTTAAGCCTTTTCACAGTGAGATCTATGCGATATGGCCGAGAAATGTAATTTTGATGTTAACTCCCAAACCGCTGCGCAGAAGTAAACCAAACTTCACCTATTAGACTATTGTATCACAATCTAGTAGTTACATGTGGAAATTTGGTTCTAGGACATTTGATTTGAGCGCAATCCTCAAACTTAGGTCAAAAAAGCCATTTAAGCCTTTTCACAGTGAGATCTATGCGATATGGCCGAGAAATGTAATTTTGATGTTAACTCCCAAACCGCTGCGCAGAAGTCAACCAAACTTCACCCAATAGTGTATTGTATCACAATCTAGTAGTTACATTTGAAAATTTTGTTCTAGGACATTTTGTTTGAACGCAATCATCAAACTTAATTAAAAAAGTCATTTAAGCCTTTTCACAGTGAGATCTATGCGATATGGCCGAGAAATGTAATTTTGATGTTAACTCCCAAACCGCTGCGCAGAAGTCAACCAAACTTCACCCATTAGTGTATTGTATCACAATCTAGTAGTTACATGTGGAAATTTGGTTATAGGACATTTGATTTGAGCGCAATCCTCAAACTTAGGTCAAAAAAGCCATTTAAGCCTTTTCACAGTGAGATCTATGCGATATGGCCGAGAAATGTAATTTTGATGTTAACTCCCAAACCGCTGCGCAGAAGTCAACCAAACTTCACCCAATAGTGTATTTTATCACAATCTAGTAGTTACATTTGGAAATTTAGTTCTAGGACATTTGATTTGAGCGCAATCTTCAAACTTAATTAAAAAAAGTCATTTAAGCCTTTTCACAGTGAGATCTATGCGATATGGCCGAGAAATGTAATTTTGATGTTCACTCCCAAACCGCTGCGCAGAAGTCAACCAAACTTCAACCATTAGTGTATTGTATCACAATCTAGTAGTTACATTTGAAAATTTTGTTCTAGGACATTTTGTTTGAACGCAATCATCAAACTTAAATAAAAAAGTCATTTAAGCCTTTTCACAGTGAGATCTATGCGATATGGCCGAGAAATGTAATTTTGATGTTAACTCCCAAACCGCTGCGCAGAAGTCAACCAAACTTCACCCATTAGTGTATTGTATCACAATCTAGTAGGTACATGTGGAAATTTGGTTATTGGACATTTGATTTGAGCGCAATCCTCAAACTTAGGTCAAAAAAGCCATTTAAGCCTTTTCACAGTGAGATCTATGCGATATGGCCGAGAAATGTAATTTTGATGTTAACTCCCAAACCGCTGCGCAGAAGTCAACCAAACTTCACCCATTAGTGTATTGTATCACAATCTAGTAGTTAAATGTGGAAATTTGGTTCTAGGACATTTGATTTGAGCGCAATCCTCAAACTTAGGTCAAAAAAGCCATTTAAGCCTTTTCACAGTGAGATCTATGCGATATGGCCGAGAAATGTAATTTTGATGTTAACTCCCAAACCGCTGCGCAGAAGTCAACCAAACTTCACCCAATAGTGTATTGTATCACATTCTAGTAGTTACATTTGAAAATTTCGTTCTAGGACATTTGGTTTGAGCGCAATTATTAAACTTAGGTCAAAAAAAACCATTTAAGCCTTTTCACAGTGAGATCTATGCGATATGGCCGAGAAATGTAATTTTGATGTTAACTCCCAAACCGCTGCGCAGAAGTAAACCAAACTTCACCCATTAGTGTATTGTATCACAATCTAGTAGTTACATTTGAAAATTTTGTTCTAGGACATTTTGTTTGAGCGCAATCCTTAAACTTAGGTCAAAAAAGCCATTTAAGCCTTTTCACAATGAGATCTATGCGATATGGCCGAGAAATGTAATTTTGATGTTAACTCCCAAACCGCTGCGCAGAAGTCAACCAAACTTCACCCAATAGTGTATTGTATCACATTCTAGTAGTTACATTTGAAAATTTCGTTCTAGGACATTTGGTTTGAGCGCAATCATTAAACTTAGGTCAAAAAAGCCATTTAAGCCTTTTCACAGTGAGATCTATGCGATATGGCCGAGAAATGTAATTTTGATGTTAACTCCCAAACCGCTGCGCAGAAGTCAACCAAACTTCACCCAATAGTGTATTGTATCACAATCTAGTAGTTACATTTGAAAATTTTGTTCTAGGACATTTTGTTTGAACGCAATCATCAAACTTAATTAAAAAAGTCATTTAAGCCTTTTCACAGTGAGATCTATGCGATATGGCCGAGAAATGTAATTTTGATGTTAACTCCCAAACCGCTGCGCAGAAGTCAACCAAACTTCACCCATTAGTGTATTGTATCAGAATCTAGTAGTTACATGTGGAAATGTGGTTATAGGACATTTGATTTGAGCGCAATCCTCAAACTTAGGTCAAAAAAGCTATTTAAGCCTTTTCACAGTGAGATCTATGCGATATGGCCGAGAAATGTAATTTTGATGTTAACTCCCAAACCGCTGCGCAGAAGTCAACCAAACTTCACCCATTAGTGTATTGTATCATAATCTAGTAGTTACATGTGGAAATTTGGTTCTAGGACATTTGATTTGAGCGCAATCCTCAAACTTAGGTCAAAAAAGCCATTTAAGCCTTTTCACAGTGACATCTATGCGATATGGCCGAGAAATGTAATTTTGATGTTAACTCCCAAACCGCTGCGCAGAAGTCAACCAAACTTCACCCATTAGTGTATTGTATCACAATCTAGTAGTTACATGTGGAAATTTGGTTCTAGGACATTTGATTTGAGCGCAATCCTCAAACTTAGGTCAAAAAAGCCATTTAAGCCTTTTCACAGTGAGATCTATGCGATATGGCCGAGAAATGTAATTTTGATGTTAACTCCCAAACCGCTGCGCAGAAATCAACCAAACTTCACCCAATAGTGTATTGTATCACAATCTAGTAGTTACATTTGAAAATTTGGTTCTAGGACATTTTGTTTGAACGCAATCATCAAACTTAATTAAAAAAGTCATTTAAGCCTTTTCACAGTGAGATCTATGCGATATGGCCGAGAAATGTAATTTTGATGTTAACTCCCAAACCGCTGCGCAGAAGTCAACCAAACTTCACCCAATAGTGTATTGTATCACAATCTAGTAGTTACATTTGAAAATTTTATTCTAGGACATTTTGTTTGAGCGCAATCCTCAAACTTAGGTCAAAAAAGCCATTTAAGCCTTTTCACAATGAGATCTATGCGATATGGCCGAGAAATGTAATTTTGATGTTAACTCCCAAACCGCTGCGCAGAAGTCAACCACACTTCACCCAATAGTGTATTGTATCACATTCTAGTAGTTACATTGGAAAATTTCGTTCTAGGACATTTGGTTTGAGCGCAATCATTAAACTTAGGTCAAAAAAGCCATTTAAGCCTTTTCACAGTGAGATCTATGCGATATGGCCGAGAAATGTAATTTTGATGTTAACTCCCAAACCGCTGCGCAGAAGTAAACCAAACTTCACCCATTAGTGTATTGTATCACAATCTAGTAGTTACATGTGGAAATTTGGTTCTAGGACATTTGATTTGAGCGCAATCCTCAAACTTAGGTCAAAAAAGCCATTTAAGCCTTTTCACAGTGAGATCTATGCGATATGGCCGAGAAATGTAATTTTGATGTTAACTCCCAAACCGCTGCGCAGAAGTCAACCAAACTTCACCCAATAGTGTATTGTATCACAATCTAGTAGTTACATTTGAAAATTTTGTTCTAGGACATTTTGTTTGAACGCAATCATCAAACTTAATTAAAAAAGTCATTTAAGCCTTTTCACAGTGAGATCTATGCGATATGGCCGAGAAATGTAATTTTGATGTTAACTCCCAAACCGCTGCGCAGAAGTCAACCAAACTTCACCCATTAGTGTATTGTATCACAATCTAGTAGTTACATGTGGAAATTTGGTTATAGGACATTTGATTTGAGCGCAATCCTCAAACTTAGGTCAAAAAAGCCATTTAAGCCTTTTCACAGTGAGATCTATGCGATATGGCCGAGAAATGTAATTTTGATGTTAACTCCCAAACCGCTGCGCAGAAGTCAACCAAACTTCACCCAATAGTGTATTTTATCACAATCTAGTAGTTACATTTGGAAATTTAGTTCTAGGACATTTGATTTGAGCGCAATCTTCAAACTTAATTTAAAAAAGTCATTTAAGCCTTTTCACAGTGAGATCTATGCGATATGGCCGAGAAATGTAATTTTGATGTTCACTCCCAAACCGCTGCGCAGAAGTCAACCAAACTTCAACCATTAGTGTATTGTATCACAATCTAGTAGTTACATGTGGAAATTTGGTTCTAGGACATTTGATTTGAGCGCAATCCTCAAACTTAGGTCAAAAAAGCCATTTAAGCCTTTTCACAGTGAGATCTATGCGATATGGCCGAGAAATGTAATTTTGATGTTAACTCCCAAACTGCTGCGCAGAAGTCAACTAAACTTCACCAAATAGTGTATTGTATCACAATCTAGTAGTTACATTTGAAAATTTTGTTCTAAGACATTTTGTTTGAGCGCAATCATTACACTTAATTAAAAAAGTCATTTAAGCCTTTTCACAGTGAGATCTATGCGATATGGCCGAGAAATGTAATTTTGATGTTAACTCCCAAACCGCTGCGCAGAAGTCAACCAAACTTCACCCAATAGTGTATTGTATCACAATCTAGTAGTTACATTTGAAAATTTTGTTCTAGGACATTTTGTTTGAGCGCAATCATTACACTTAATTAAAAAAGTCATTTAAGCCTTTTCACAGTGAGATCTATGCGATATGGCCGAGAAATGTAATTTTGATGTTAACTCCCAAACCGCTGCGCAGAAGTCAACCAAACTTCACCCATTAGTGTATTGTATCATAATCTAGTAATTACATGTGGAAATTTGGTTCTAGGACATTTGATTTGAGCGCAATCCTGAAACTTAGGTCAAAAAAGCCATTTAAGCCTTTTCACAGTGAGATCTATGCGATATGGCCGAGAAATGTAATTTTGATGTTAACTCCCAAACCGCTGCGCAGAAGTCAACCAAACTTCACCCAATAGTGTATTGTATCACAATCTAGTAGTTACATTTGAAAATTTTGTTCTAGGACATTTTGTTTGAACGCAATCATCAAACTTAATTTAAAAAGTCATTTAAGCCTTTTCACAGTGAGATCTATGCGATATGGCCGAGAAATGTAATTTTGATGTTAACTCCCAAACCGCTGCGCAGAAGTCAACCAAACTTCACCCAATAGTGTATTGTATCACATTCTAGTAGTTACATTTTAAAATTTCGTTCAAGGACATTTGGTTAGAGCGCAATTATTAAACTTAGGTCAAAAAAGCCATTTAAGCCTTTTCACAGTGAGATCTATGCGATATGGCCGAGAAATGTAATTTTGATGTTAACTCCCAAACCGCTGCGCAGAAGTAAACCAAACTTCACCCATTAGTGTATTGTATCACAATCTAGTAGTTACATGTGGAAATTTGGTTCTAGGACATTTGATTTGAGCGCAATCCTCAAACTTAGGTCAAAAAAGCCATTTAAGCCTTTTCACAGTGAGATCTATGCGATATGGCCGAGAAATGTAATTTTGATGTTAACTCCCAAACCGCTGCGCAGAAGTCAACCAAACTTCACCCAATAGTGTATTGTATCACAATCTAGTAGTTACATTTGAAAATTTTGTTCTAGGACATTTTGTTTGAACGCAATCATCAAACTTAATTAAAAAAGTCATTTAAGCCTTTTCACAGTGAGATCTATGCGATATGGCCGAGAAATGTAATTTTAATGTTAACTCCCAAACCGCTGCGCAGAAGTCAACCAAACTTCACCCAATAGTGTATTGTATCACAATCTAGTAGTTACATTTGAAAATTTTGTTCTAGGACATTTTGTTTGAGCGCAATCCTCAAACTTAGGTCAAAAAAGCCATTTAAGCCTTTTCACAATGAGATCTATGCGATATGGCCGAGAAATGTAATTTTGATGTTAACTCCCAAACCGCTGCGCAGAAGTCAACCAAACTTCACCCAATAGTGTATTGTATCACATTCTAGTAGTTACATTTGAAAATTTCGTTCTAGGACATTTGGTTTGAGCGCAATCATTAAACTTAGGTCAAAAAAGCCATTTAAGCCTTTTCACAGTGAGATCTATGCGATATGGCCGAGAAATGTAATTTTGATGTTAACTCCCAAACCGCTGCGCAGAAGTAAACCAAACTTCACCCATTAGTGTATTGTATCACAATCTAGTAGTTACATGTGGAAATTTGGTTATAGGACATTTGATTTGAGCGCAATCCTCAAACTTAGGTCAAAAAAGCCATTTAAGCCTTTTCACAGTGAGATCTATGCGATATGGCCGAGAAATGTAATTTTGATGTTAACTCCCAAACCGCTGCGCAGAAGTCAACCAAACTTCACCCAATAGTGTATTGTATCACAATCTAGTAGTTACATTTGAAAATTTTGTTCTAAGACATTTTGTTTGAGCGCAATCATTACACTTAATTAAAAAAGTCATTTAAGCCTTTTCACAGTGAGATCTATGCGATATGGCCGAGAAATGTAATTTTGATGTTAACTCCCAAACCGCTGCGCAGAAGTCAACCAAACTTCACCCATTAGTGTATTGTATCATAATCTAGTAATTACATGTGGAAATTTGGTTCTAGGACATTTGATTTGAGCGCAATCCTCAAACTTAGGTCAAAAAAGCCATTTAAGCCTTTTCACAGTGAGATCTATGCGATATGGCCGAGAAATGTAATTTTGATGTTAACTCCCAAACCGCTGCGCAGAAGTCAACCAAACTTCACCCAATAGTGTATTGTATCACAATCTAGTAGTTACATTTGAAAATTTTGTTCTAGGACATTTTGTTTGAACGCAATCATCAAACTTAATTAAAAAAGTCATTTAAGCCTTTTCACAGTGAGATCTATGCGATATGGCCGAGAAATGTAATTTTGATGTTAACTCCCAAACCGCTGCGCAGAAGTCAACCAAACTTCACCCAATAGTGTATTGTATCACATTCTAGTAGTTACATTTGAAAATTTCGTTCTAGGACATTTGATTTGAGCGCAATCCTCAAACTTAGGTCAAAAAAGCTATTTAAGCCTTTTCACAGTGAGATCTATGCGATATGGCCGAGAAATGTAATTTTGATGTTAACTCCCAAACCGCTGCGCAGAAGTCAACCAAACTTCACCCATTAGTGTATTGTATCACAATCTAGTAGTTACATGTGGAAATTTGGTTCTAGGACATTTGATTTGAGCGCAATCCTCAAACTTAGGTCAAAAAAGCCATTTAAGCCTTTTCACAGTGAGATCTATGCGATATGGCCGAGAAATGTAATTTTGATGTTAACTCCCAAACCGCTGCGCAGAAGTCAACTAAACTTCACCCAATAGTGTATTGTATCACATTCTAGTAGTTACATTTGAAAATTTAGTTCTAGGACATTTGATTTGAGCGCAATCTTCAAACTTAATTAAAAAAAGTCATTTAAGCCTTTTCACAGTGAGATCTATGCGATATGGCCGAGAAATGTAATTTTGATGTTCACTCCCAAACCGCTGCGCAGAAGTCAACCAAACTTCAACCATTAGTGTATTGTATCACAATCTAGTAGTTACATGTGGAAATTTGGTTCTAGGACATTTGATTTGAGCGCAATCCTCAAACTTAGGTCAAAAAAGCCATTTAAGCCTTTTCACAGTGAGATCTATGCGATATGGCCGAGAAATGTAATTTTGATGTTAACTCCCAAACCGCTGCGCAGAAGTCAACTAAACTTCACCCAATAGTGTATTGTATCACAATCTAGTAGTTACATTTGAAAATTTTGTTCTAGGACATTTTGTTTGAGCGCAATCATTACACTTAATTAAAAAAGTCATTTAAGCCTTTTCACAGTGAGATCTATGCGATATGGCCGAGAAATGTAATTTTGATGTTAACTCCCAAACCGCTGCGCAGAAGTCAACCAAACTTCACCCATTAGTGTATTGTATCATAATCTAGTAATTACATGTGGAAATTTGGTTCTAGGACATTTGATTTGAGCGCAATCCTCAAACTTAGGTCAAAAAAGCCATTTAAGCCTTTTCACAGTGAGATCTATGCGATATGGCCGAGAAATGTAATTTTGATGTTAACTCCCAAACCGCTGCGCAGAAGTCAACCAAACTTCACCCAATAGTGTATTGTATCACAATCTAGTAGTTACATTTGAAAATTTTGTTCTAGGACATTTTGTTTGAACGCAATCATCAAACTTAATTTAAAAAGTCATTTAAGCCTTTTCACAGTGAGATCTATGCGATATGGCCGAGAAATGTAATTTTGATGTTAACTCCCAAACCGCTGCGCAGAAGTCAACCAAACTTCACCCAATAGTGTATTGTATCACATTCTAGTAGTTACATTTTAAAATTTCGTTCAAGGACATTTGGTTTGAGCGCAATTATTAAACTTAGGTCAAAAAAGCCATTTAAGCCTTTTCACAGTGAGATCTATGCGATATGGCCGAGAAATGTAATTTTGATGTTAACTCCCAAACCGCTGCGCAGAAGTAAACCAAACTTCACCCATTAGTGTATTGTATCACAATCTAGTAGTTACATGTGGCAATTTGGTTCTAGGACATTTGATTTGAGCGCAATCCTCAAACTTAATTAAAAAAGTCATTTAAGCCTTTTCACAGTGAGATCTATGCGATATGGCCGAGAAATGTAATTTTGATGTTAACTCCCAAACCGCTGCGCAGAAGTCAACCAAACTTCACCCAATAGTGTATTGTATCACAATCTAGTAGTTACATTTGAAAATTTTGTTCTAGGACATTTTGTTTGAACGCAATCATCAAACTTAATTAAAAAAGTCATTTAAGCCTTTTCACAGTGAGATCTATGCGATATGGCCGAGAAATGTAATTTTGATGTTAACTCCCAAACCGCTGCGCAGAAGTCAACCAAACTTCACCCAATAGTGTATTGTATCACAATCTAGTAGTTACATTTGAAAATTTTGTTCTAGGACATTTTGTTTGAGCGCAATCCTCAAACTTAGGTCAAAAAAGCCATTTAAGCCTTTTCACAATGAGATCTATGCGATATGGCCGAGAAATGTAATTTTGATGTTAACTCCCAAACCGCTGCGCAGAAGTCAACCAAACTTCACCCAATAGTGTATTGTATCACATTCTAGTAGTTACATTTGAAAATTTCGTTCTAGGACATTTGGTTTGAGCGCAATCATTAAACTTAGGTCAAAAAAGCCATTTAAGCCTTTTCACAGTGAGATCTATGCGATATGGCCGAGAAATGTAATTTTGATGTTAACTCCCAAACCGCTGCGCAGAAGTAAACCAAACTTCACCCATTAGTGTATTGTATCACAATCTAGTAGTTACATGTGGAAATTTGGTTCTAGGACATTTGATTTGAGCGCAATCCTCAAACTTAGGTCAAAAAAGCCATTTAAGCCTTTTCACAGTGAGATCTATGCGATATGGCCGAGAAATGTAATTTTGATGTTAACTCCCAAACCGCTGCGCAGAAGTCAACCAAACTTCACCCAATAGTGTATTGTATCACAATCTAGTAGTTACATTTGAAAATTTTGTTCTAGGACATTTTGTTTGAACGCAATCATCAAACTTAATTAAAAAAGTCATTTAAGCCTTTTCACAGTGAGATCTATGCGATATGGCCGAGAAATGTAATTTTGATGTTAACTCCCAAACCGCTGCGCAGAAGTCAACCAAACTTCACCCAATAGTGTATTGTATCACAATCTAGTAGTTACATTTGAAAATTTTGTTCTAGGAAATTTTGTTTGAGCGCAATCATCAAACTTAATTAAAAAAGTCATTTAAGCCTTTTCACAGTGAGATCTATGCGATATGGCCGAGAAATGTAATTTTGATGTTAACTCCCAAACCGCTGCGCAGAAGTCAACCAAACTTCACCCATTAGTGTATTGTATCACAATCTAGTAGTTACATGTGGAAATTTGGTTATAGGACATTTGATTTGAGCGCAATCCTCAAACTTAGGTCAAAAAAGCCATTTAAGCCTTTTCACAGTGAGATCTATGCGATATGGCCGAGAAATGTAATTTTGATGTTAACTCCCAAACCGCTGCGCAGAAGTCAACCAAACTTCACCCAATAGTGTATTTTATCACAATCTAGTAGTTACATTTGGAAATTTAGTTCTAGGACATTTGATTTGAGCGCAATCTTCAAACTTAATTAAAAAAAGTCATTTAAGCCTTTTCACAGTGAGATCTATGCGATATGGCCGAGAAATGTAATTTTGATGTTAACTCCCAAACCGCTGCGCAGAAGTCAACCAAACTTCAACCATTAGTGTATTGTATCACAATCTAGTAGTTACATGTGGAAATTTGGTTCTAGGACATTTGATTTGAGCGCAATCCTCAAACTTAGGTCAAAAAAGCCATTTAAGCCTTTTCACAGTGAGATCTATGCGATATGGCCGAGAAATGTAATTTTGATGTTAACTCCCAAACCGCTGCGCAGAAGTCAACCAAACTTCACCCAATAGTGTATTGTATCACAATCTAGTAGTTACATTTGAAAATTTTGTTCTAGGACATTTTGTTTGAACGCAATCATCAAACTTAATTAAAAAAGTCATTTAAGCCTTTTCACAGTGAGATCTATGCGATATGGCCGAGAAATGTAATTTTGATGTTAACTCCCAAACCGCTGCGCAGAAGTCAACCAAACTTCACCCAATAGTGTATTGTATCACAATCTAGTAGTTACATTTGAAAATTTTGTTCTAGGACATTTTGTTTGAGCGCAATCCTCAAACTTAGGTCAAAAAAGCCATTTAAGCCTTTTCACAATGAGATCTATGCGATATGGCCGAGAAATGTAATTTTGATGTTAACTCCCAAACCGCTGCGCAGAAGTCAACCAAACTTCACCCAATAGTGTATTGTATCACATTCTAGTAGTTACATTTGAAAATTTCGTTCTAGGACATTTGGTTTGAGCGCAATCATTAAACTTAGGTCAAAAAAGCCATTTAAGCCTTTTCACAGTGAGATCTATGCGATATGGCCGAGAAATGTAATTTTGATGTTAACTCCCAAACCGCTGCGCAGAAGTAAACCAAACTTCACCCATTAGTGTATTGTATCACAATCTAGTAGTTACATGTGGAAATTTGGTTCTAGGACATTTGATTTGAGCGCAATCCTCAAACTTAGGTCAAAAAAGCCATTTAAGCCTTTTCACAGTGAGATCTATGCGATATGGCCGAGAAATGTAATTTTGATGTTAACTCCCAAACCGCTGCGCAGAAGTCAACCAAACTTCACCCAATAGTGTATTGTATCACAATCTAGTAGTTACATTTGAAAATTTTGTTCTAGGACATTTTGTTTGAACGCAATCATCAAACTTAATTAAAAAAGTCATTTAAGCCTTTTCACAGTGAGATCTATGCGATATGGCCGAGAAATGTAATTTTGATGTTAACTCCCAAACCGCTGCGCAGAAGTCAACCAAACTTCACCCAATAGTGTATTGTATCACAATCTAGTAGTTACATTTGAAAATTTTGTTCTAGGAAATTTTGTTTGAGCGCAATCATCAAACTTAATTAAAAAAGTCATTTAAGCCTTTTCACAGTGAGATCTATGCGATATGGCCGAGAAATGTAATTTTGATGTTAACTCCCAAACCGCTGCGCAGAAGTCAACCAAACTTCACCCATTAGTGTATTGTATCACAATCTAGTAGTTACATGTGGAAATTTGGTTATAGGACATTTGATTTGAGCGCAATCCTCAAACTTAGGTCAAAAAAGCCATTTAAGCCTTTTCACAGTGAGATCTATGCGATATGGCCGAGAAATGTAATTTTGATGTTAACTCCCAAACCGCTGCGCAGAAGTCAACCAAACTTCACCCAATAGTGTATTTTATCACAATCTAGTAGTTACATTTGGAAATTTAGTTCTAGGACATTTGATTTGAGCGCAATCTTCAAACTTAATTAAAAAAAGTCATTTAAGCCTTTTCACAGTGAGATCTATGCGATATGGCCGAGAAATGTAATTTTGATGTTAACTCCCAAACCGCTGCGCAGAAGTCAACCAAACTTCAACCATTAGTGTATTGTATCACAATCTAGTAGTTACATGTGGAAATTTGGTTCTAGGACATTTGATTTGAGCGCAATCCTCAAACTTAGGTCAAAAAAGCCATTTAAGCCTTTTCACAGTGAGATCTATGCGATATGGCCGAGAAATGTAATTTTGATGTTAACTCCCAAACCGCTGCGCAGAAGTCAACCAAACTTCACCCAATAGTGTATTGTATCACAATCTAGTAGTTACATTTGAAAATTTTGTTCTAGGACATTTTGTTTGAACGCAATCATCAAACTTAATTAAAAAAGTCATTTAAGCCTTTTCACAGTGAGATCTATGCGATATGGCCGAGAAATGTAATTTTGATGTTAACTCCCAAACCGCTGCGCAGAAGTCAACCAAACTTCACCCAATAGTGTATTGTATCACAATCTAGTAGTTACATTTGAAAATTTTGTTCTAGGACATTTTGTTTGAACACAATCATCAAACTTAATTAAAAAAGTCATTTAAGCCTTTTCACAGTGAGATCTATGCGATATGGCCGAGAAATGTAATTTTGATGTTAACTCCCAAACCGCTGCGCAGAAGTCAACCAAACTTCACCCATTAGTGTATTGTATCACAATCTAGTAGTTACATGTGGAAATTTGGTTATAGGACATTTGATTTGAGCGCAATCCTCAAACTTAGGTCAAAAAAGCCATTTAAGCCTTTTCACAGTGAGATCTATGCGATATGGCCGAGAAATGTAATTTTGATGTTAACTCCCAAACCGCTGCGCAGAAGTCAACCAAACTTCACCCAATAGTGTATTTTATCACAATCTAGTAGTTACATTTGGAAATTTAGTTCTAGGACATTTGATTTGAGCGCAATCTTCAAACTTAATTTAAAAAAGTCATTTAAGCCTTTTCACAGTGAGATCTATGCGATATGGCCGAGAAATGTAATTTTGATGTTCACTCCCAAACCGCTGCGCAGAAGTCAACCAAACTTCAACCATTAGTGTATTGTATCACAATCTAGTAGTTACATGTGGAAATTTGGTTCTAGGACATTTGATTTGAGCGCAATCCTCAAACTTAGGTCAAAAAAGCCATTTAAGCCTTTTCACAGTGAGATCTATGCGATATGGCCGAGAAATGTAATTTTGATGTTAACTCCCAAACTGCTGCGCAGAAGTCAACTAAACTTCACCAAATAGTGTATTGTATCACAATCTAGTAGTTACATTTGAAAATTTTGTTCTAAGACATTTTGTTTGAGCGCAATCATTACACTTAATTAAAAAAGTCATTTAAGCCTTTTCACAGTGAGATCTATGCGATATGGCCGAGAAATGTAATTTTGATGTTAACTCCCAAACCGCTGCGCAGAAGTCAACCAAACTTCACCCAATAGTGTATTGTATCACAATCTAGTAGTTACATTTGAAAATTTTGTTCTAGGACATTTTGTTTGAGCGCAATCATTACACTTAATTAAAAAAGTCATTTAAGCCTTTTCACAGTGAGATCTATGCGATATGGCCGAGAAATGTAATTTTGATGTTAACTCCCAAACCGCTGCGCAGAAGTCAACCAAACTTCACCCATTAGTGTATTGTATCATAATCTAGTAATTACATGTGGAAATTTGGTTCTAGGACATTTGATTTGAGCGCAATCCTGAAACTTAGGTCAAAAAAGCCATTTAAGCCTTTTCACAGTGAGATCTATGCGATATGGCCGAGAAATGTAATTTTGATGTTAACTCCCAAACCGCTGCGCAGAAGTCAACCAAACTTCACCCAATAGTGTATTGTATCACCATCTAGTAGTTACATTTGAAAATTTTGTTCTAGGACATTTTGTTTGAACGCAATCATCAAACTTAATTTAAAAAGTCATTTAAGCCTTTTCACAGTGAGATCTATGCGATATGGCCGAGAAATGTAATTTTGATGTTAACTCCCAAACCGCTGCGCAGAAGTCAACCAAACTTCACCCAATAGTGTATTGTATCACATTCTAGTAGTTACATTTTAAAATTTCGTTCAAGGACATTTGGTTAGAGCGCAATTATTAAACTTAGGTCAAAAAAGCCATTTAAGCCTTTTCACAGTGAGATCTATGCGATATGGCCGAGAAATGTAATTTTGATGTTAACTCCCAAACCGCTGCGCAGAAGTAAACCAAACTTCACCCATTAGTGTATTGTATCACAATCTAGTAGTTACATGTGGAAATTTGGTTCTAGGACATTTGATTTGAGCGCAATCCTCAAACTTAGGTCAAAAAAGCCATTTAAGCCTTTTCACAGTGAGATCTATGCGATATGGCCGAGAAATGTAATTTTGATGTTAACTCCCAAACCGCTGCGCAGAAGTCAACCAAACTTCACCCAATAGTGTATTGTATCACAATCTAGTAGTTACATTTGAAAATTTTGTTCTAGGACATTTTGTTTGAACGCAATCATCAAACTTAATTAAAAAAGTCATTTAAGCCTTTTCACAGTGAGATCTATGCGATATGGCCGAGAAATGTAATTTTAATGTTAACTCCCAAACCGCTGCGCAGAAGTCAACCAAACTTCACCCAATAGTGTATTGTATCACAATCTAGTAGTTACATTTGAAAATTTTGTTCTAGGACATTTTGTTTGAGCGCAATCCTCAAACTTAGGTCAAAAAAGCCATTTAAGCCTTTTCACAATGAGATCTATGCGATATGGCCGAGAAATGTAATTTTGATGTTAACTCCCAAACCGCTGCGCAGAAGTCAACCAAACTTCACCCAATAGTGTATTGTATCACATTCTAGTAGTTACATTTGAAAATTTCGTTATAGGACATTTGGTTTGAGCGCAATCATTAAACTTAGGTCAAAAAAGCCATTTAAGCCTTTTCACAGTGAGATCTATGCGATATGGCCGAGAAATGTAATTTTGATGTTAACTCCCAAACCGCTGCGCAGAAGTAAACCAAACTTCACCCATTAGTGTATTGTATCACAATCTAGTAGTTACATGTGGAAATTTGGTTATAGGACATTTGATTTGAGCGCAATCCTCAAACTTAGGTCAAAAAAGCCATTTAAGCCTTTTCACAGTGAGATCTATGCGATATGGCCGAGAAATGTAATTTTGATGTTAACTCCCAAACCGCTGCGCAGAAGTCAACCAAACTTCACCAATTAGTGTATTGTATCACAATCTAGTAGTTACATGTGGAAATTTGGTTCTAGGACATTTGATTTGAGCGCAATCCTCAAACTTAGGTCAAAAAAGCCATTTAAGCCTTTTCACAGTGAGATCTATGCGATATGGCCGAGAAATGTAATTTTGATGTTAACTCCCAAACCGCTGCGCAGAAGTCAACCAAACTTCACCCAATAGTGTATTGTATCACATTCTAGTAGTTACATTTGAAAATTTCGTTCTAGGACATTTGGTTTGAGCGCAATTATTAAACTTAGGTCAAAAAAGCCATTTAAGCCTTTTCACAGTGAGATCTATGCGATATGGCCGAGAAATGTAATTTTGATGTTAACTCCCAAACCGCTGCGCAGAAGTAAACCAAACTTCACCCATTAGTGTATTGTATCACAATCTAGTAGTTACATGTGGAAATTTGGTTCTAGGACATTTGATTTGAGCGCAATCCTCAAACTTAGGTCAAAAAAGCCATTTAAGCCTTTTCACAGTGAGATCTATGCGATATGGCCGAGAAATGTAATTTTGATGTTAACTCCCAAACCGCTGCGCAGAAGTCAACTAAACTTCACCCAATAGTGTATTGTATCACAATCTAGTAGTTACATGTGGAAATTTCGTTTTAGGACATTTGGTTTGAGCGCAATCCTCAAACTTAGGTCAAAAAAGCCATTTAAGCCTTTTCACAGTGAGATCTATGCGATATGGCCGAGAAATGTAATTTTGATGTTAACTCCCAAACCGCTGCGCAGAAGTCAACCAAACTTCACCCATTAGTGTATTGTATCACAATCTAGTAGTTACATGTGGAAATTTGGTTCTAGAACATTTGATTTGAGCGCAATCCTCAAACTTAGGTCAAAAAAGCCATTTAAGCCTTTTCACAGTGAGATCTATGCGATATGGCCGAGAAATGTAATTTTGATGTTAACTCCCAAACCGCTGCGCAGAAGTCAACCAAACTTCACCCAATAGTGTATTGTATCACAATCTAGTAGTTACATTTGAAAATTTTGTTCTAGGAAATTTTGTTTGAGCGCAATCATCAAACTTAATTAAAAAAGTCATTTAAGCCTTTTCACAGTGAGATCTATGCGATATGGCCGAGAAATGTAATTTTGATGTTAACTCCCAAACCGCTGCGCAGAAGTAAACCAAACTTCACCCATTAGTGTATTGTATCACAATCTAGTAGTTACATGTGGAAATTTGGTTCTAGGACATTTGATTTGAGCGCAATCCTCAAACTTAGGTCAAAAAAGCCATTTAAGCCTTTTCACAGTGAGATCTATGCGATATGGCCGAGAAATGTAATTTTGATGTTAACTCCCAAACCGCTGCGCAGAAGTCAACTAAACTTCACCCAATAGTGTATTGTATCACATTCTAGTAGTTACATTTGAAAATTTCGTTTTAGGACATTTGGTTTGAGCGCAATCATTAAACTTAATTAAAAAAGTCATTTAAGCCTTTTCACAGTGAGATCTATGCGATATGGCCGAGAAATGTAATTTTGATGTTAACTCCCAAACCGCTGCGCAGAAGTCAACCAAACTTCACCCAATAGTGTATTGTATCACAATCTAGTAGTTACATTTTAAAATTTCGTTCTAGAACATTTGGTTTGAGCGCAATCTTTAAACTTAGGTCAAAAAAGCCATTTAAGCCTTTTCACAGTGAGATCTATGCGATATGGCCGAGAAATGTAATTTTGATGTTAACTCCCAAACCGCTGCGCAGAAGTCAACCAAACTTCACCCAATAGTGTATTGTATCACAATCTAGTAGTTACATTTGAAAATTTTGTTCTAGGACATTTTGTTTGAACGCAATCATCAAACTTAATTAAAAAAGTCATTTAAGCCTTTTCACAGTGAGATCTATGCGATATGGCCGAGAAATGTAATTTTGATGTTAACTCCCAAACCGCTGCGCAGAAGTCAACCAAACTTCACCCAATAGTGTATTGTATCACAATCTAGTAGTTACATTTGAAAATTTTGTTCTAGGAAATTTTGTTTGAGCGCAATCATCAAACTTAATTAAAAAAGTCATTTAAGCCTTTTCACAGTGAGATCTATGCGATATGGCCGAGAAATGTAATTTTGATGTTAACTCCCAAACCGCTGCGCAGAAGTCAACCAAACTTCACCCATTAGTGTATTGTATCACAATCTAGTAGTTACATGTGGAAATTTGGTTCTAGGACATTTGATTTGAGCGCAATCCTCAAACTTAGGTCAAAAAAGCCATTTAAGCCTTTTCACAGTGAGATCTATGCGATATGGCCGAGAAATGTAATTTTGATGTTAACTCCCAAACCGCTGCGCAGAAGTCAACCAAACTTCACCCAATAGTGTATTGTATCACAATCTAGTAGTTACATTTGAAAATTTTGTTCTAGGAAATTTTGTTTGAGCGCAATCATCAAACTTAATTAAAAAAGTCATTTAAGCCTTTTCACAGTGAGATCTATGCGATATGGCCGAGAAATGTAATTTTGATGTTAACTCCCAAACCGCTGCGCAGAAGTCAACCAAACTTCACCCATTAGTGTATTGTATCACAATCTAGTAGTTACATGTGGAAATTTGGTTATTGGACATTTGATTTGAGCGCAATCCTCAAACTTAGGTCAAAAAAGCCATTTAAGCCTTTTCACAGTGAGATCTATGCGATATGGCCGAGAAATGTAATTTTGATGTTAACTCCCAAACCGCTGCGCAGAAGTCAACCAAACTTCACCCATTAGTGTATTGTATCACAATCTAGTAGTTACATGTGGAAATTTGGTTCTAGGACATTTGATTTGAGCGCAATCCTCAAACTTAGGTCAAAAAAGCCATTTAAGCCTTTTCACAGTGAGATCTATGCGATATGGCCGAGAAATGTAATTTTGATGTTAACTCCCAAACCGCTGCGCAGAAGTCAACCAAACTTCACCCAATAGTGTATTGTATCACATTCTAGTAGTTACATTTGAAAATTTCGTTCTAGGACATTTGGTTTGAGCGCAATTATTAAACTTAGGTCAAAAAAGCCATTTAAGCCTTTTCACAGTGAGATCTATGCGATATGGCCGAGAAATGTAATTTTGATGTTAACTCCCAAACCGCTGCGCAGAAGTAAACCAAACTTCACCCATTAGTGTATTGTATCACAATCTAGTAGTTACATGTGGAAATTTGGTTCTAGGACATTTGATTTGAGCGCAATCCTCAAACTTAGGTCAAAAAAGCCATTTAAGCCTTTTCACAGTGAGATCTATGCGATATGGCCGAGAAATGTAATTTTGATGTTAACTCCCAAACCGCTGCGCAGAAGTCAACTAAACTTCACCCAATAGTGTATTGTATCACATTCTAGTAGTTACATTTGAAAATTTCGTTTTAGGACATTTGGTTTGAGCGCAATCATTAAACTTAATTAAAAAAGTCATTTAAGCCTTTTCACAGTGAGATCTATGCGATATGGCCGAGAAATGTAATTTTGATGTTAACTCCCAAACCGCTGCGCAGAAGTCAACCAAACTTCACCCAATAGTGTATTGTATCACATTCTAGTAGTTACATTTTAAAATTTCGTTCTAGGACATTTGGTTTGAGCGCAATCCTCAAACTTAGGTCAAAAAAGCCATTTAAGCCTTTTCACAGTGAGATCTATGCGATATGGCCGAGAAATGTAATTTTGATGTTAACTCCCAAACCGCTGCGCAGAAGTCAACCAAACTTCACCCATTAGTGTATTGTATCACATTCTAGTAGTTACATTTTAAAATTTCGTTCTAGGACATTTGGTTTTAGCGCAATCATTAAACTTAGGTCAAAAAAGCCATTTAAGCCTTTTCACAGTGAGATCTATGCGATATGGCCGAGAAATGTAATTTTGATGTTAACTCCCAAACCGCTGCGCAGAAGTCAACCAAACTTCACCCAATAGTGTATTGTATCACAATCTAGTAGTTACATTTGAAAATTTCGTTCTAGGAAATTTTGTTTGAGCGCAATCATCAAACTTAATTAAAAAAGTCATTTAAGCCTTTTCACAGTGAGATCTATGCGATATGGCCGAGAAATGTAATTTTGATGTTAACTCCCAAACCGCTGCGCAGAAGTCAACCAAACTTCACCCAATAGTGTATTGTATCACAATCTAGTAGTTACATTAGAAAATTTTGTTCTAGGACATTTTGTTTGAACGCAATCATCAAACTTAATTAAAAAAGTCATTTAAGCCTTTTCACAGTGAGATCTATGCGATATGGCCGAGAAATGTAATTTTGATGTTAACTCCCAAACCGCTGCGCAGAAGTCAACCAAACTTCACCCATTAGTGTATTGTATCACAATCTAGTAGTTACATGTGGAAATTTGGTTCTAGGACATTTGATTTGAGCGCAATCCTCAAACTTAGGTCAAAAAAGCTATTTAAGCCTTTTCACAGTGAGATCTATGCGATATGGCCGAGAAATGTAATTTTGATGTTAACTCCCAAACCGCTGCGCAGAAGTCAACCAAACTTCACCCATTAGTGTATTGTATCACAATCTAGTAGTTACATGTGGAAATTTGGTTCTAGGACATTTGATTTGAGCGCAATCCTCAAACTTAGGTCAAAAAAGCCATTTAAGCCTTTTCACAGTGAGATCTATGCGATATGGCCGAGAAATGTAATTTTGATGTTAACTCCCAAACCGCTGCGCAGAAGTCAACTAAACTTCACCCAATAGTGTATTGTATCACATTCTAGTAGTTACATTTGAAAATTTAGTTCTAGGACATTTGATTTGAGCGCAATCTTCAAACTTAATTAAAAAAAGTCATTTAAGCCTTTTCACAGTGAGATCTATGCGATATGGCCGAGAAATGTAATTTTGATGTTAACTCCCAAACCGCTGCGCAGAAGTCAACTAAACTTCACCCAATAGTGTATTGTATCACAATCTAGTAGTTACATTTGAAAATTTTGTTCTAGGACATTTTGTTTGAGCGCAATCATTACACTTAATTAAAAAAGTCATTTAAGCCTTTTCACAGTGAGATCTATGCGATATGGCCGAGAAATGTAATTTTGATGTTAACTCCCAAACCGCTGCGCAGAAGTCAACCAAACTTCACCCATTAGTGTATTGTATCATAATCTAGTAATTACATGTGGAAATTTGGTTCTAGGACATTTGATTTGAGCGCAATCCTCAAACTTAGGTCAAAAAAGCCATTTAAGCCTTTTCACAGTGAGATCTATGCGATATGGCCGAGAAATGTAATTTTGATGTTAACTCCCAAACCGCTGCGCAGAAGTCAACCAAACTTCACCCAATAGTGTATTGTATCACAATCTAGTAGTTACATTTGAAAATTTTGTTCTAGGACATTTTGTTTGAACGCAATCATCAAACTTAATTTAAAAAGTCATTTAAGCCTTTTCACAGTGAGATCTATGCGATATGGCCGAGAAATGTAATTTTGATGTTAACTCCCAAACCGCTGCGCAGAAGTCAACCAAACTTCACCCAATAGTGTATTGTATCACATTCTAGTAGTTACATTTTAAAATTTCGTTCAAGGACATTTGGTTTGAGCGCAATTATTAAACTTAGGTCAAAAAAGCCATTTAAGCCTTTTCACAGTGAGATCTATGCGATATGGCCGAGAAATGTAATTTTGATGTTAACTCCCAAACCGCTGCGCAGAAGTAAACCAAACTTCACCCATTAGTGTATTGTATCACAATCTAGTAGTTACATGTGGCAATTTGGTTCTAGGACATTTGATTTGAGCGCAATCCTCAAACTTAATTAAAAAAGTCATTTAAGCCTTTTCACAGTGAGATCTATGCGATATGGCCGAGAAATGTAATTTTGATGTTAACTCCCAAACCGCTGCGCAGAAGTCAACCAAACTTCACCCAATAGTGTATTGTATCACAATCTAGTAGTTACATTTGAAAATTTTGTTCTAGGACATTTTGTTTGAACGCAATCATCAAACTTAATTAAAAAAGTCATTTAAGCCTTTTCACAGTGAGATCTATGCGATATGGCCGAGAAATGTAATTTTGATGTTAACTCCCAAACCGCTGCGCAGAAGTCAACCAAACTTCACCCAATAGTGTATTGTATCACAATCTAGTAGTTACATTTGAAAATTTTGTTCTAGGACATTTTGTTTGAGCGCAATCATCAAACTTAATTAAAAAAGTCATTTAAGCCTTTTCACAGTGAGATCTATGCGATATGGCCGAGAAATGTAATTTTGATGTTAACTCCCAAACCGCTGCGCAGAAGTAAACCAAACTTCACCCATTAGTGTATTGTATCACAATCTCGTAGTTACATGTGGAAATTTGGTTCTAGGACATTTGATTTGAGCGCAATCCTCAAACTTAGGTCAAAAAAGCCATTTAAGCCTTTTCACAGTGAGATCTATGCGATATGGCCGAGAAATGTAATTTTGATGTTAACTCCCAAACCGCTGCGCAGAAGTCAACTAAACTTCACCCAATAGTGTATTGTATCACATTCTAGTAGTTACATTTGAAAATTTCGTTTTAGGACATTTGGTTTGAGCGCAATCATTAAACTTAATTAAAAAAGTCATTTAAGCCTTTTCACAGTGAGATCTATGCGATATGGCCGAGAAATGTAATTTTGATGTTAACTCCCAAACCGCTGCGCAGAAGTCAACCAAACTTCACCCAATAGTGTATTGTATCACAATCTAGTAGTTACATTTTAAAATTTCGTTCTAGAACATTTGGTTTGAGCGCAATCTTTAAACTTAGGTCAAAAAAGCCATTTAAGCCTTTTCACAGTGAGATCTATGCGATATGGCCGAGAAATGTAATTTTGATGTTAACTCCCAAACCGCTGCGCAGAAGTCAACCAAACTTCACCCAATAGTGTATTGTATCACAATCTAGTAGTTACATTTGAAAATTTTGTTCTAGGACATTTTGTTTGAACGCAATCATCAAACTTAATTAAAAAAGTCATTTAAGCCTTTTCACAGTGAGATCTATGCGATATGGCCGAGAAATGTAATTTTGATGTTAACTCCCAAACCGCTGCGCAGAAGTCAACCAAACTTCACCCAATAGTGTATTGTATCACAATCTAGTAGTTACATTTGAAAATTTCGTTTTAGGACATTTGGTTTGAGCGCAATCCTCAAACTTAGGTCAAAAAAGCCATTTAAGCCTTTTCACAGTGAGATCTATGCGATATGGCCGAGAAATGTAATTTTGATGTTAACTCCCAAACCGCTGCGCAGAAGTCAACCAAACTTCACCCAATAGTGTATTGTATCACAATCTAGTAGTTACATTTGAAAATTTTGTTCTAGGAAATTTTGTTTGAGCGCAATCATCAAACTTAATTAAAAAAGTCATTTAAGCCTTTTCACAGTGAGATCTATGCGATATGGCCGAGAAATGTAATTTTGATGTTAACTCCCAAACCGCTGCGCAGAAGTCAACCAAACTTCACCCATTAGTGTATTGTATCACAATCTAGTAGTTACATGTGGAAATTTGGTTCTAGGACATTTGATTTGAGCGCAATCCTCAAACTTAGGTCAAAAAAGCCATTTAAGCCTTTTCACAGTGAGATCTATGCGATATGGCCGAGAAATGTAATTTTGATGTTAACTCCCAAACCGCTGCGCAGAAGTCAACCAAACTTCACCCAATAGTGTATTGTATCACAATCTAGTAGTTACATTTGAAAATTTCGTTTTAGGACATTTGGTTTGAGCGCAATCCTCAAACTTAGGTCAAAAAAGCCATTTAAGCCTTTTCACAGTGAGATCTATGCGATATGGCCGAGAAATGTAATTTTGATGTTAACTCCCAAACCGCTGCGCAGAAGTCAACCAAACTTCACCCAATAGTGTATTGTATCACAATCTAGTAGTTACATTTGAAAATTTTGTTCTAGGAAATTTTGTTTGAGCGCAATCATCAAACTTAATTAAAAAAGTCATTTAAGCCTTTTCACAGTGAGATCTATGCGATATGGCCGAGAAATGTAATTTTGATGTTAACTCCCAAACCGCTGCGCAGAAGTCAACCAAACTTCACCCATTAGTGTATTGTATCACAATCTAGTAGTTACATGTGGAAATTTGGTTCTAGGACATTTGATTTGAGCGCAATCCTCAAACTTAGGTCAAAAAAGCCATTTAAGCCTTTTCACAGTGAGATCTATGCGATATGGCCGAGAAATGTAATTTTGATGTTAACTCCCAAACCGCTGCGCAGAAGTCAACCTAACTTCACCCAATAGTGTATTGTATCACATTCTAGTAGTTACATTTGAAAATTTCGTTCTAGGACATTTGGTTTGAGCGCAATTATTAAACTTAGGTCAAAAAAGCCATTTAAGCCTTTTCACAGTGAGATCTATGCGATATGGCCGAGAAATGTAATTTTGATGTTAACTCCCAAACCGCTGCGCAGAAGTAAACCAAACTTCACCCATTAGTGTATTGTATCACCATCTAGTAGTTACATGTGGAAATTTGGTTCTAAGACATTTGATTTGAGCGCAATCCTCAAACTTAGGTCAAAAAAGCCATTTAAGCCTTTTCACAGTGAGATCTATGCGATATGGCCGAGAAATGTAATTTTGATGTTAACTCCCAAACCGCTGCGCAGAAGTCAACCAAACTTCACCCAATAGTGTATTGTATCACAATCTAGTAGTTACATTTGAAAATTTTGTTCTAGGACATTTTGTTTGAATGCAATCATCAAACTTAATTAAAAAAGTCATTTAAGCCTTTTCACAGTGAGATCTATGCGATATGGCCGAGAAATGTAATTTTGATGTTAACTCCCAAACCGCTGCGCAGAAGTCAACCAAACTTCACCCATTAGTGTATTGTATCAAAATCTAGTAGTTACATGTGGAAATTTGGTTATAGGACATTTGATTTGAGCGCAATCCTCAAACTTAGGTCAAAAAAGCCATTTAAGCCTTTTCACAGTGAGATCTATGCGATATGGCCGAGAAATGTAATTTTGATGTTAACTCCCAAACCGCTGCGCAGAAGTCAACCAAACTTCACCCAATAGTGTATTTTATCACAATCTAGTAGTTACATTTGGAAATTTAGTTCTAGGACATTTGATTTGAGCGCAATCTTCAAACTTAATTAAAAAAAGTCATTTAAGCCTTTTCACAGTGAGATCTATGCGATATGGCCGAGAAATGTAATTTTGATGTTCACTCCCAAACCGCTGCGCAGAAGTCAACTAAACTTCACCCAATAGTGTATTGTATCACATTCTAGTAGTTACATGTGGAAATTTGGTTTTAGGACATTTGGTTTGAGCGCAATCATTAAACTTAATTAAAAAAGCCATTTAAGCCTTTTCACAGTGAGATCTATGCGATATGGCCGAGAAATGTAATTTTGATGTTAACTCCCAAACCGCTGCGCAGAAGTCAACCAAACTTCACCCAATAGTGTATTGTATCACAATCTAGTAGTTACATTTGAAAATTTTGTTGTAGGACATTTTGTTTGAACGCAATCATCAAACTTAATTAAAAAAGTCATTTAAGCCTTTTCACAGTGAGATCTATGCGATATGGCCGAGAAATGTAATTTTGATGTTAACTCCCAAACCGCTGCGCAGAAGTCAACCAAACTTCACCCAATAGTGTATTGTATCACATTCTAGTAGTTACATTTTAAAATTTCGTTCAAGGACATTTGGTTTGAGCACAATTATTAAACTTAGGTCAAAAAAGCCATTTAAGCCTTTTCACAGTGAGATCTATGCGATATGGCCGAGAAATGTAATTTTGATGTTAACTCCCAAACCGCTGCGCAGAAGTAAACCAAACTTCACCCATTAGTGTATTGTATCACAATCTAGTAGTTACATGTGGAAATTTGGTTCTAGGACATTTGATTTGAGCGCAATCCTCAAACTTAGGTCAAAAAAGCCATTTAAGCCTTTTCACAGTGAGATCTATGCGATATGGCCGAGAAATGTAATTTTGATGTTAACTCCCAAACCGCTGCGCAGAAGTCAACCAAACTTCACCCAATAGTGTATTGTATCACATTCTAGTAGTTACATTTGAAAATTTCGTTCTAGGACATTTGGTTTGAGCGCAATCATTAAACTTAGGTCAAAAAAGCCATTTAAGCCTTTTCACAGTGAGATCTATGCGATATGGCCGAGAAATGTAATTTTGATGTTAACTCCCAAACCGCTGCGCAGAAGTCAACCAAACTTCACCCAATAGTGTATTGTATCACAATCTAGTAGTTACATTTGAAAATTTTGTTCTAGGACATTTTGTTTGAACGCAATCATCAAACTTAATTAAAAAAGTCATTTAAGCCTTTTCACAGTGAGATCTATGCGATATGGCCGAGAAATGTAATTTTGATGTTAACTCCCAAACCGCTGCGCAGAAGTCAACCAAACTTCACCCATTAGTGTATTGTATCACAATCTAGTAGTTACATGTGGAAATTTGGTTATAGGACATTTGATTTGAGCGCAATCCTCAAACTTAGGTCAAAAAAGCTATTTAAGCCTTTTCACAGTGAGATCTATGCGATATGGCCGAGAAATGTAATTTTGATGTTAACTCCCAAACCGCTGCGCAGAAGTCAACCAAACTTCACCCATTAGTGTATTGTATCACAATCTAGTAGTTACATGTGGAAATTTGGTTCTAGGACATTTGATTTGAGCGCAATCCTCAAACTTAGGTCAAAAAAGCCATTTAAGCCTTTTCACAGTGACATCTATGCGATATGGCCGAGAAATGTAATTTTGATGTTAACTCCCAAACCGCTGCGCAGAAGTCAACCAAACTTCACCCAATAATGTATTGTATCACAATCTAGTAGTTACATTTGAAAATTTTGTTCTAGGACATTTTGTTTGAACGCAATCATCAAACTTAATTAAAAAAGTCATTTAAGCCTTTTCACAGTGAGATCTATGCGATATGGCCGAGAAATGTAATTTTGATGTTAACTCCCAAACCGCTGCGCAGAAGTCAACCAAACTTCACCCAATAGTGTATTGTATCACAATCTAGTAGTTACATTTGAAAATTTTGTTCTAGGACATTTTGTTTGAGCGCAATCCTCAAACTTAGGTCAAAAAAGCCATTTAAGCCTTTTCACAATGAGATCTATGCGATATGGCCGAGAAATGTAATTTTGATGTTAACTCCCAAACCGCTGCGCAGAAGTCAACCAAACTTCACCCAATAGTGTATTGTATCACATTCTAGTAGTTACATTGGAAAATTTCGTTCTAGGACATTTGGTTTGAGCGCAATCATTAAACTTAGGTCAAAAAAGCCATTTAAGCCTTTTCACAGTGAGATCTATGCGATATGGCCGAGAAATGTAATTTTGATGTTAACTCCCAAACCGCTGCGCAGAAGTAAACCAAACTTCACCCATTAGTGTATTGTATCACAATCTAGTAGTTACATGTGGAAATTTGGTTCTAGGACATTTGATTTGAGCGCAATCCTCAAACTTAGGTCAAAAAAGCCATTTAAGCCTTTTCACAGTGAGATCTATGCGATATGGCCGAGAAATGTAATTTTGATGTTAACTCCCAAACCGCTGCGCAGAAGTCAACCAAACTTCACCCAATAGTGTATTGTATCACAATCTAGTAGTTACATTTGAAAATTTTGTTCTAGGACATTTTGTTTGAACGCAATCATCAAACTTAATTAAAAAAGTCATTTAAGCCTTTTCACAGTGAGATCTATGCGATATGGCCGAGAAATGTAATTTTGATGTTAACTCCCAAACCGCTGCGCAGAAGTCAACCAAACTTCACCCATTAGTGTATTGTATCACAATCTAGTAGTTACATGTGGAAATTTGGTTATAGGACATTTGATTTGAGCGCAATCCTCAAACTTAGGTCAAAAAAGCCATTTAAGCCTTTTCACAGTGAGATCTATGCGATATGGCCGAGAAATGTAATTTTGATGTTAACTCCCAAACCGCTGCGCAGAAGTCAACCAAACTTCACCCAATAGTGTATTTTATCACAATCTAGTAGTTACATTTGGAAATTTAGTTCTAGGACATTTGATTTGAGCGCAATCTTCAAACTTAATTAAAAAAAGTCATTTAAGCCTTTTCACAGTGAGATCTATGCGATATGGCCGAGAAATGTAATTTTGATGTTCACTCCCAAACCGCTGCGCAGAAGTCAACCAAACTTCAACCATTAGTGTATTGTATCACAATCTAGTAGTTACATGTGGAAATTTGGTTCTAGGACATTTGATTTGAGCGCAATCCTCAAACTTAGGCCAAAAAAGCCATTTAAGCCTTTTCACAGTGAGATCTATGCGATATGGCCGAGAAATGTAATTTTGATGTTAACTCCCAAACCGCTGCGCATAAGTCAACTAAACTTCACCCAATAGTGTATTGTATCACAATCTAGTAGTTACATTTGAAAATTTTGTTCTAGGACATTTTGTTTGAGCGCAATCATTACACTTAATTAAAAAAGTCATTTAAGCCTTTTCACAGTGAGATCTATGCGATATGGCCGAGAAATGTAATTTTGATGTTAACTCCCAAACCGCTGCGCAGAAGTCAACCAAACTTCACCCATTAGTGTATTGTATCATAATCTAGTAATTACATGTGGAAATTTGGTTCTAGGACATTTGATTTGAGCGCAATTCTCAAACTTAGGTCAAAAAAGCGATTTAAGCCTTTTCACAGTGAGATCTATGCGATATGGCCGAGAAATGTAATTTTGATGTTAACTCCCAAACCGCTGCGCAGAAGTCAACCAAACTTCACCCAATAGTGTATTGTATCACAATCTAGTAGTTACATTTGAAAATTTTGTTCTAGGACATTTTGTTTGAACGCAATCATCAAACTTAATTAAAAAAGTCATTTAAGCCTTTTCACAGTGAGATCTATGCGATATGGCCGAGAAATGTAATTTTGATGTTAACTCCCAAACCGCTGCGCAGAAGTCAACCAAACTTCACCCATTAGTGTATTGTATCACAATCTAGTAGTTACATGTGGAAATTTGGTTATAGGACATTTGATTTGAGCGCAATCCTCAAACTTAGGTCAAAAAAGCTATTTAAGCCTTTTCACAGTGAGATCTATGCGATATGGCCGAGAAATGTAATTTTGATGTTAACTCCCAAACCGCTGCGCAGAAGTCAACCAAACTTCACCCATTAGTGTATTGTATCACAATCTAGTAGTTACATGTGGAAATTTGGTTCTAGGACATTTGATTTGAGCGCAATCCTCAAACTTAGGTCAAAAAAGCCATTTAAGCCTTTTCACAGTGAGATCTATGCGATATGGCCGAGAAATGTAATTTTGATGTTAACTCCCAAACCGCTGCGCAGAAGTCAACCAAACTTCACCCAATAGTGTATTGTATCACATTCTAGTAGTTACATTTTAAAATTTCGTTCAAGGACATTTGGTTTGAGCGCAATTATTAAACTTAGGTCAAAAAAGCCATTTAAGCCTTTTCACAGTGAGATCTATGCGATATGGCCGAGAAATGTAATTTTGATGTTAACTCCCAAACCGCTGCGCAGAAGTAAACCAAACTTCACCCATTAGTGTATTGTATCACAATCTAGTAGTTACATGTGGAAATTTGGTTCTAGGACATTTGATTTGAGCGCAATCCTCAAACTTAGGTCAAAAAAGCCATTTAAGCCTTTTCACAGTGAGATCTATGCGATATGGCCGAGAAATGTAATTTTGATGTTAACTCCCAAACCGCTGCGCAGAAGTCAACCAAACTTCACCCAATAGTGTATTGTATCACAATCTAGTAGTTACATTTGAAAATTTTGTTCTAGGACATTTTGTTTGAACGCAATCATCAAACTTAATTAAAAAAGTCATTTAAGCCTTTTCACAGTGAGATCTATGCGATATGGCCGAGAAATGTAATTTTGATGTTAACTCCCAAACCGCTGCGCAGAAGTCAACCAAACTTCACCCAATAGTGTATTGTATCACAATCTAGTAGTTACATTTGAAAATTTTGTTCTAGGACATTTTGTTTGAGCGCAATCCTCAAACTTAGGTCAAAAAAGCCATTTAAGCCTTTTCACAATGAGATCTATGCGATATGGCCGAGAAATGTAATTTTGATGTTAACTCCCAAACCGCTGCGCAGAAGTCAACCAAACTTCACCCAAAAGTGTATTGTATCACATTCTAGTAGTTACATTTGAAAATTTCGTTCTAGGACATTTGGTTTGAGCGCAATCCTCAAACTTAGGTCAAAAAAGCCATTTAAGCCTTTTCACAGTGAGATCTATGCGATATGGCCGAGAAATGTAATTTTGATGTTAACTCCCAAACCGCTGCGCAGAAGTAAACCAAACTTCACCCATTAGTGTATTGTATCACAATCTAGTAGTTACATGTGGAAATTTGGTTCTAGGACATTTGATTTGAGCGCAATCCTCAAACTTAGGTCAAAAAAGCCATTTAAGCCTTTTCACAGTGAGATCTATGCGATATGGCCGAGAAATGTAATTTTGATGTTAACTCCCAAACCGCTGCGCAGAAGTCAACCAAACTTCACCCAATAGTGTATTGTATCACAATCTAGTAGTTACATTTGAAAATTTTGTTCTAGGACATTTTGTTTGAACGCAATCATCAAACTTAATTAAAAAAGTCATTTAAGCCTTTTCACAGTGAGATCTATGCGATATGGCCGAGAAATGTAATTTTGATGTTAACTCCCAAACCGCTGCGCAGAAGTCAACCAAACTTCACCCAATAGTGTATTTTATCACAATCTAGTAGTTACATTTGGAAATTTAGTTCTAGGACATTTGATTTGAGCGCAATCTTCAAACTTAATTAAAAAAAGTCATTTAAGCCTTTTCACAGTGAGATCTATGCGATATGGCCGAGAAATGTAATTTTGATGTTCACTCCCAAACCGCTGCGCAGAAGTCAACCAAACTTCAACCATTAGTGTATTGTATCACAATCTAGTAGTTACATGTGGAAATTTGGTTTTAGGACATTTGATTTGAGCGCAATCCTCAAACTTAGGTCAAAAAAGCCATTTAAGCCTTTTCACAGTGAGATCTATGCGATATGGCCGAGAAATGTAATTTTGATGTTCACTCCCAAACCGCTGCGCAGAAGTCAACCAAACTTCAACCATTAGTGTATTGTATCACAATCTAGTAGTTACATGTGGAAATTTGGTTTTAGGACATTTGATTTGAGCGCAATCCTCAAACTTAGGTCAAAAAAGCCATTTAAGCCTTTTCACAGTGAGATCTATGCGATATGGCCGAGAAATGTAATTTTGATGTTCACTCCCAAACCGCTGCGCAGAAGTCAACCAAACTTCAACCATTAGTGTATTGTATCACAATCTAGTAGTTACATGTGGAAATTTGGTTTTAGGACATTTGGTTTGAGCGCAATTATTAAACTTAGGTCAAAAAAGCCATTTAAGCCTTTTCACAGTGAGATCTATGCGATATGGCCGAGAAATGTAATTTTGATGTTAACTCCCAAACCGCTGCGCAGAAGTAAACCAAACTTCACCCAATAGTGTATTGTATCACATTCTAGTAGTTACATTTGAAAATTTTGTTCTAGGACATTTTGTTTGAACGCAATCATCAAACTTAATTAAAAAAGTCATTTAAGCCTTTTCACAGTGAGATCTATGCGATATGGCCGAGAAATGTAATTTTGATGTTAACTCCCAAACCGCTGCGCAGAAGTAAACCAAACTTCATCCATTAATGTATTGTATCACAATCTAGTAGTTACATGTGGAAATTTGGTTCTAGGACATTTGATTTGAGCGCAATCCTCAAACTTAGGTCAAAAAAGCCATTTAAGCCTTTTCACAGTGAGATCTATGCGATATGGCCGAGAAATGTAATTTTGATGTTAACTCCCAAACCGCTGCGCAGAAGTCAACCAAACTTCACCCAATAGTGTATTGTATCACAATCTAGTAGTTACATTTGAAAATTTTGTTCTAGGACATTTTGTTTGAACGCAATCATCAAACTTAATTAAAAAAGTCATTTAAGCCTTTTCACAGTGAGATCTATGCGATATGGCCGAGAAATGTAATTTTGATGTTAACTCCCAAACCGCTGCGCAGAAGTCAATTAAACTTCACCCAATAGTGTATTGTATCACATTCGAGTAGTTACATTTAAAAATTTCGTTCTAGGACATTTGGTTTGAGCGCAATTATTAAACTTAGGTCAAAAAAGCCATTTAAGCCTTTTCACAGTGAGATCTATGCGATATGGCCGAGAAATGTAATTTTGATGTTAACTCCCAAACCGCTGCGCAGAAGTAAACCAAACTTCACCCATTAGTGTATTGTATCACAATCTAGTAGTTACATGTGGAAATTTGGTTCTAGGACATTTGATTTGAGCGCAATCCTCAAACATAGGTCAAAAAAGCCATTTAAGCCTTTTCACAGTGAGATCTATGCGATATGGCCGAGAAATGTAATTTTGATGTTAACTCCCAAACCGCTGCGCAGAAGTCAACCAAACTTCACCCAATAGTGTATTGTATCACAATCTAGTAGTTACATTTGAAAATTTTGTTCTAGGACATTTTGTTTGAACGCAATCATCAAACTTAATTAAAAAAGTCATTTAAGCCTTTTCACAGTGAGATCTATGCGATATGGCCGAGAAATGTAATTTTGATGTTAACTCCCAAACCGCTGCGCAGAAGTCAACCAAACTTCACCCAATAGTGTATTTTATCACAATCTAGTAGTTACATTTGGAAATTTAGTTCTAGGACATTTGATTTGAGCGCAATCTTCAAACTTAATTAAAAAAAGTCATTTAAGCCTTTTCACAGTGAGATCTATGCGATATGGCCGAGAAATGTAATTTTGATGTTCACTCCCAAACCGCTGCGCAGAAGTCAACCAAACTTCAACCATTAGTGTATTGTATCACAATCTAGTAGTTACATGTGGAAATTTGGTTTTAGGACATTTGATTTGAGCGCAATCCTCAAACTTAGGTCAAAAAAGCCATTTAAGCCTTTTCACAGTGAGATCTATGCGATATGGCCGAGAAATGTAATTTTGATGTTAACTCCCAAACCGCTGCGCAGAAGTCAACCAAACTTCACCCAATAGTGTATTGTATCACAATCTAGTAGTTACATTTGAAAATTTTGTTCTAGGACATTTTGTTTGAACGCAATCATCAAACTTAATTAAAAAAGTCATTTAAGCCTTTTCACAGTGAGATCTATGCGATATGGCCGAGAAATGTAATTTTGATGTTAACTCCCAAACCGCTGCGCAGAAGTCAACCAAACTTCACCCAATAGTGTATTGTATCACATTCTAGTAGTTACATTTGAAAATTTCGTTCTAGGACATTTGGTTTGAGCGCAATCATTAAACTTAGGTCAAAAAAGCCATTTAAGCCTTTTCACAGTGAGATCTATGCGATATGGCCGAGGAATGTAATTTTGATGTTAACTCCCAAACCGCTGCGCAGAAGTCAACCAAACTTCACCCAATAGTGTATTGTATCACAATCTAGTAGTTACATTTGAAAATTTTGTTCTAGGACATTTTGTTTGAGCGCAATCCTCAAACTTAGGTCAAAAAAGCCATTTAAGCCTTTTCACAGTGAGATCTATGCGATATGGCCGAGAAATGTAATTTTGATGTTAACTCCCAAACCGCTGCGCAGAAGTAAACCAAACTTCACCCAATAGTGTATTGTATCACATTCTAGTAGTTACATTTGAAAATTTTGTTCTAGGACATTTTGTTTGAACGCAATCATCAAACTTAATTAAAAAAGTCATTTAAGCCTTTTCACAGTGAGATCTATGCGATATGGCCGAGAAATGTAATTTTGATGTTAACTCCCAAACCGCTGCGCAGAAGTAAACCAAACTTCATCCATTAATGTATTGTATCACAATCTAGTAGTTACATGTGGAAATTTGGTTCTAGGACATTTGATTTGAGCGCAATCCTCAAACTTAGGTCAAAAAAGCCATTTAAGCCTTTTCACAGTGAGATCTATGCGATATGGCCGAGAAATGTAATTTTGATGTTAACTCCCAAACCGCTGCGCAGAAGTGAACCAAACTTCACCCAATAGTGTATTGTATCACAATCTAGTAGTTACATTTGAAAATTTTGTTCTAGGACATTTTGTTTGAACGCAATCATCAAACTTAATTAAAAAAGTCATTTAAGCCTTTTCACAGTGAGATCTATGCGATATGGCCGAGAAATGTAATTTTGATGTTAACTCCCAAACCGCTGCGCAGAAGTCAATTAAACTTCACCCAATAGTGTATTGTATCACATTCGAGTAGTTACATTTAAAAATTTCGTTCTAGGACATTTGGTTTGAGCGCAATTATTAAACTTAGGTCAAAAAAGCCATTTAAGCCTTTTCACAGTGAGATCTATGCGATATGGCCGAGAAATGTAATTTTGATGTTAACTCCCAAACCGCTGCGCAGAAGTAAACCAAACTTCACCCATTAGTGTATTGTATCACAATCTAGTAGTTACATGTGGAAATTTGGTTCTAGGACATTTGATTTGAGCGCAATCCTCAAACTTAGGTCAAAAAAGCCATTTAAGCCTTTTCACAGTGAGATCTATGCGATATGGCCGAGAAATGTAATTTTGATGTTAACTCCCAAACCGCTGCGCAGAAGTCAACCAAACTTCACCCAATAGTGTATTGTATCACAATCTAGTAGTTACATTTGAAAATTTTGTTCTAGGACATTTTGTTTGAACGCAATCATCAAACTTAATTAAAAAAGTCATTTAAGCCTTTTCACAGTGAGATCTATGCGATATGGCCGAGAAATGTAATTTTGATGTTAACTCCCAAACCGCTGCGCAGAAGTCAACCAAACTTCACCCAATAGTGTATTGTATCACAATCTAGTAGTTACATTTGAAAATTTTGTTCTAGGACATTTTGTTTGAACGCAATCATCAAACTTAATTAAAAAAGTCATTTAAGCCTTTTCACAGTGAGATCTATGCGATATGGCCGAGAAATGTAATTTTGATGTTAACTCCCAAACCGCTGCGCAGAAGTCAACCAAACTTCACCCATTAGTGTATTGTATCACAATCTAGTAGTTACATGTGGAAATTTGGTTCTAGGACATTTGATTTGAGCGCAATCCTCAAACTTAGGTCAAAAAAGCCATTTAAGCCTTTTCACAGTGAGATCTATGCGATATGGCCGAGAAATGTAATTTTGATGTTAACTCCCAAACCGCTGCGCAGAAGTCAACCAAACTTCACCCAATAGTGTATTGTATCACAATCTAGTAGTTACATTTGAAAATTTTGTTCTAGGACATTTTGTTTGAGCGCAAACATCAAACTTAATTAAAAAAGTCATTTAAGCCTTTTCACAGTGAGATCTATGCGATATGGCCGAGAAATGTAATTTTGATGTTAACTCCCAAACCGCTGCGCAGAAGTCAACCAAACTTCACCCATTAGTGTATTGTATCACAATCTAGTAGTTACATGTGGAAATTTGGTTCTAGGACATTTGATTTGAGCGCAATCCTCAAACTTAGGTCAAAAAAGCCATTTAAGCCTTTTCACAGTGAGATCTATGCGATATGGCCGAGAAATGTAATTTTGATGTTAACTCCCAAACCGCTGCGCAGAAGTTAACCAAACTTCACCCAATAGTGTATTGTATCACATTCTAGTAGTTACATTTGAAAATTTCGTTCTAGGACATTTGGTTTGAGCGCAATCATTAAACTTAATTAAAAAAGTCATTTAAGCCTTTTCACAGTGAGATCTATGCGATATGGCCGAGAAATGTAATTTTGATGTTAACTCCCAAACCGCTGCGCAGAAGTCAACCAAACTTCACCCAATAGTGTATTTTATCACAATCTAGTAGTTACATTTGGAAATTTAGTTCTAGGACATTTGATTTGAGCGCAATCTTCAAACTTAATTAAAAAAAGTCATTTAAGCCTTTTCACAGTGAGATCTATGCGATATGGCCGAGAAATGTAATTTTGATGTTCACTCCCAAACCGCTGCGCAGAAGTCAACCAAACTTCAACCATTAGTGTATTGTATCACAATCTAGTAGTTACATGTGGAAATTTGGTTTTAGGACATTTGATTTGAGCGCAATCCTCAAACTTAGGTCAAAAAAGCCATTTAAGCCTTTTCACAGTGAGATCTATGCGATATGGCCGAGAAATGTAATTTTGATGTTAACTCCCAAACCGCTGCGCAGAAGTCAACCAAACTTCACCCAATAGTGTATTGTATCACAATCTAGTAGTTACATTTGAAAATTTTGTTCTAGGACATTTTGTTTGAACGCAATCATCAAACTTAATTAAAAAAGTCATTTAAGCCTTTTCACAGTGAGATCTATGCGATATGGCCGAGAAATGTAATTTTGATGTTAACTCCCAAACCGCTGCGCAGAAGTCAACCAAACTTCACCCAATAGTGTATTGTATCACATTCTAGTAGTTACATTTGAAAATTTCGTTTTAGGACATTTGGTTTGAGCGCAATCATTAAACTTAGGTCAAAAAAGCCATTTAAGCCTTTTCACAGTGAGATCTATGCGATATGGCCGAGGAATGTAATTTTGATGTTAACTCCCAAACCGCTGCGCAGAAGTCAACCAAACTTCACCCAATAGTGTATTGTATCACAATCTAGTAGTTACATTTGAAAATTTTGTTCTAGGACATTTTGTTTGAGCGCAATCCTCAAACTTAGGTCAAAAAAGCCATTTAAGCCTTTTCACAGTGAGATCTATGCGATATGGCCGAGAAATGTAATTTTGATGTTAACTCCCAAACCGCTGCGCAGAAGTAAACCAAACTTCACCCAATAGTGTATTGTATCACATTCTAGTAGTTACATTTGAAAATTTTGTTTTAGGACATTTTGTTTGAACGCAATCATCAAACTTAATTAAAAAAGTCATTTAAGCCTTTTCACAGTGAGATCTATGCGATATGGCCGAGAAATGTAATTTTGATGTTAACTCCCAAACCGCTGCGCAGAAGTCAATTAAACTTCACCCAATAGTGTATTGTATCACATTCGAGTAGTTACATTTAAAAATTTCGTTCTAGGACATTTGGTTTGAGCGCAATTATTAAACTTAGGTCAAAAAAGCCATTTAAGCCTTTTCACAGTGAGATCTATGCGATATGGCCGAGAAATGTAATTTTGATGTTAACTCCCAAACCGCTGCGCAGAAGTAAACCAAACTTCACCCATTAGTGTATTGTATCACAATCTAGTAGTTACATGTGGAAATTTGGTTCTAGGACATTTGATTTGAGCGCAATCCTCAAACTTAGGTCAAAAAAGCCATTTAAGCCTTTTCACAGTGAGATCTATGCGATATGGCCGAGAAATGTAATTTTGATGTTAACTCCCAAACCGCTGCGCAGAAGTAAACCAAACTTCACCCATTAGTGTATTGTATCACATTCTAGTAGTTACATGTGGAAATTTGGTTCTAGGACATTTGATTTGAGCGCAATCCTCAAACTTAGGTCAAAAAAGCCATTTAAGCCTTTTCACAGTGAGATCTATGCGATATGGCCGAGAAATGTAATTTTGATGTTAACTCCCAAACCGCTGCGCAGAAGTCAACCAAACTTCACCCAATAGTGTATTGTATCACAATCTAGTAGTTACATTTGAAAATTTTGTTCTAGGACATTTTATTTGAACGCAATCATCAAACTTAATTAAAAAAGTCATTTAAGCCTTTTCACAGTGAGATCTATGCGATATGGCCGAGAAATGTAATTTTGATGTTAACTCCCAAACCGCTGCGCAGAAGTCAACCAAACTTCACCCAATAGTGTATTGTATCACAATCTAGTAGTTACATTTGAAAATTTTGTTCTAGGACATTTTGTTTGACGCAATCATCAAACTTAATTAAAAAAAGTCATTTAAGCCTTTTCACAGTGAGATCTATGCGATATGGCCGAGAAATGTAATTTTGATGTTCACTCCCAAACCGCTGCGCAGAAGTCAACCAAACTTCAACCATTAGTGTATTGTATCACAATCTAGTAGTTACATGTGGAAATTTGGTTTTAGGACATTTGATTTGAGCGCAATCCTCAAACTTAGGTCAAAAAAGCCATTTAAGCCTTTTCACAGTGAGATCTATGCGATATGGCCGAGAAATGTAATTTTGATGTTAACTCCCAAACCGCTGCGCAGAAGTCAACCAAACTTCACCCAATAGTGTATTGTATCACAATCTAGTAGTTACATTTGAAAATTTTGTTCTAGGACATTTTGTTTGAACGCAATCATCAAACTTAATTAAAAAAGTCATTTAAGCCTTTTCACAGTGAGATCTATGCGATATGGCCGAGAAATGTAATTTTGATGTTAACTCCCAAACCGCTGCGCAGAAGTCAACCAAACTTCACCCAATAGTGTATTGTATCACATTCTGGTAGTTACATTTGAAAATTTCGTTCTAGGACATTTGGTTTGAGCGCAATCATTAAACTTAGGTCAAAAAAGCCATTTAAGCCTTTTCACAGTGAGATCTATGCGATATGGCCGAGGTATGTAATTTTGATGTTAACTCCCAAACCGCTGCGCAGAAGTCAACCAAACTTCACCCAATAGTGTATTGTATCACAATCTAGTAGTTACATTTGAAAATTTTGTTCTAGGACATTTTGTTTGAGCGCAATCCTCAAACTTAGGTCAAAAAAGCCATTTAAGCCTTTTCACAGTGAGATCTATGCGATATGGCCGAGAAATGTAATTTTGATGTTAACTCCCAAACCGCTGCGCAGAAGTCAACCAAACTTCACCCAATAGTGTATTGTATCACAATCTAGTAGTTACATTTGAAAATTTTGTTCTAGGACATTTTGTTTGAACGCAATCATCAAACTTAATTAAAAAAGTCATTTAAGCCTTTTCACAGTGAGATCTATGCGATATGGCCGAGAAATGTAATTTTGATGTTAACTCCCAAACCGCTGCGCAGAAGTCAACCAAACTTCACCCATTAGTGTATTGTATCACAATCTAGTAGTTACATGTGGAAATTTGGTTCTAGGACATTTGGTTTGAGCGCAATCCTCAAACTTAGGTCAAAAAAGTCATTTAAGCCTTTTCACAGTGAGATCTATGCGATATGGCCGAGAAATGTAATTTTGATGTTAACTCCCAAACCGCTGCGCAGAAGTCAACCAAACTTCACCCATTAGTGTATTGTATCACAATCTAGTAGTTACATGTGGAAATTTGGTTCTAGGACATTTGGTTTGAGCGCAATCCTCAAACTTAGGTCAAAAAAGTCATTTAAGCCTTTTCACAGTGAGATCTATGCGATATGGCCGAGAAATGTAATTTTGATGTTAACTCCCAAACCGCTGCGCAGAAGTAAACCAAACTTCACCCATTAGTGTATTGTATCACAATCTAGTAGTTACATGTGGAAATTTGGTTCTAGGACATTTGATTTGAGCGCAATCCTCAAACTTAGGTCAAAAAAGCCATTTAAGCCTTTTCACAGTGAGATCTACGCGATATGGCCGAGAAATCTAATTTTGATGTTAACTCCCAAACCGCTGCGCAGAAGTCAACCAAACTTCACCCAATAGTGTATTGTATCACAATCTAGTAGTTACATTTGAAAATTTTGTTCTAGGACATTTTGTTTGAACGCAATCATCAAACTTAATTAAAAAAGTCATTTAAGCCTTTTCACAGTGAGATCTATGCGATATGGCCGAGAAATGTAATTTTGATGTTAACTCCCAAACCGCTGCGCAGAAGTCAACCAAACTTCACCCAATAGTGTATTGTATCACAATCTAGTAGTTACATTTGAAAATTTTGTTCTAGGACATTTTGTTTGAACGCAATCATCAAACTTAATTAAAAAAGTCATTTAAGCCTTTTCACAGTGAGATCTATGCGATATGGCCGAGAAATGTAATTTTGATAACTCCCAAACCGCTGCGCAGAAGTCAACCAAACTTCACCCATTAGTGTATTGTATCACAATCTAGTAGTTACATGTGGAAATTTGGTTCTAGGACATTTGATTTGAGCGCAATCCTCAAACTTAGGTCAAAAAAGCCATTTAAGCCTTTTCACAGTGAGATCTATGCGATATGGCCGAGAAATGTAATTTTGATGTTAACTCCCAAACCGCTGCGCAGAAGTAAACCAAACTTCACCCATTAGTGTATTGTATCACAATCTAGTAGTTACATGTGGAAATTTGGTTCTAGGACATTTGATTTGAGCGCAATCCTCAAACTTAGGTCAAAAAAGCCATTTAAGCCTTTTCACAGTGAGATCTACGCGATATGGCCGAGAAATGTAATTTTGATGTTAACTCCCAAACCGCTGCGCAGAAGTCAACCAAACTTCACCCAATAGTGTATTGTATCACAATCTAGTAGTTACAATTGAAAATTTTGTTCTAGGACATTTTGTTTGAACGCAATCATCAAACTTAATTAAAAAAGTCATTTAAGCCTTTTCACAGTGAGATCTATGCGATATGGCCGAGAAATGTAATTTTGATGTTAACTCCCAAACCGCTGCGCAGAAGTCAACCAAACTTCACCCAATAGTGTATTGTATCACAATCTAGTAGTTACATTTGAAAATTTTGTTCTAGGACATTTTGTTTGAACGCAATCATCAAACTTAATTAAAAAAGTCATTTAAGCCTTTTCACAGTGAGATCTATGCGATATGGCCGAGAAATGTAATTTTGATAACTCCCAAACCGCTGCGCAGAAGTCAACCAAACTTCACCCATTAGTGTATTGTATCACAATCTAGTAGTTACATGTGGAAATTTGGTTCTAGGACATTTGATTTGAGCGCAATCCTCAAACTTAGGTCAAAAAAGCCATTTAAGCCTTTTCACAGTGAGATCTATGCGATATGGCCGAGAAATGTAATTTTGATGTTAACTCCCAAACCGCTGCGCAGAAGTCAACCAAACTTCACCCAATAGTGTATTGTATCACATTCTAGTAGTTACATTTGAAAATTTCGTTCTAGGACATTTGGTTTGAGCGCAATCATTAAACTTAGGTCAAAAAAGCCATTTAAGCCTTTTCACAGTGAGATCTATGCGATATGGCCGAGAAATGTAATTTTGATGTTAACTCCCAAACCGCTGCGCAGAAGTCAATTAAACTTCACCCAATAGTGTATTGTATCACATTCTAGTAGTTACATTTAAAAATTTCGTTCTAGGACATTTGGTTTGAGCGCAATTATTAAACTTAGGTCAAAAAAGCCATTTAAGCCTTTTCACAGTGAGATCTATGCGATATGGCCGAGAAATGTAATTTTGATGTTAACTCCCAAACCGCTGCGCAGAAGTAAACCAAACTTCACCCATTAGTGTATTGTATCACAATCTAGTAGTTACATGTGGAAATTTGGTTTTAGGACATTTGATTTGAGCGCAATCCTCAAACTTAGGTCAAAAAAGCCATTTAAGCCTTTTCACAGTGAGATCTATGCGATATGGCCGAGAAATGTAATTTTGATGTTAACTCCCAAACCGCTGCGCAGAAGTCAACCAAACTTCACCCAATAGTGTATTGTATCACAATCTAGTAGTTACATTTGAAAATTTTGTTCTAGGACATTTTGTTTGAACGCAATCATCAAACTTAATTAAAAAAGTCATTTAAGCCTTTTCACAGTGAGATCTATGCGATATGGCCGAGAAATGTAATTTTGATGTTAACTCCCAAACCGCTGCGCAGAAGTCAACCAAACTTCACCCAATAGTGTATTGTATCACATTCTAGTAGTTACATTTGAAAATTTCGTTTTAGGACATTTGGTTTGAGCGCAATCATTAAACTTAGGTCAAAAAAGCCATTTAAGCCTTTTCACAGTGAGATCTATGCGATATGGCCGAGGAATGTAATTTTGATGTTAACTCCCAAACCGCTGCGCAGAAGTCAACCAAACTTCACCCAATAGTGTATTGTATCACAATCTAGTAGTTACATTTGAAAATTTTGTTCTAGGACATTTTGTTTGAGCGCAATCCTCAAACTTAGGTCAAAAAAGCCATTTAAGCCTTTTCACAGTGAGATCTATGCGATATGGCCGAGAAATGTAATTTTGATGTTAACTCCCAAACCGCTGCGCAGAAGTAAACCAAACTTCACCCAATAGTGTATTGTATCACATTCTAGTAGTTACATTTGAAAATTTTGTTTTAGGACATTTTGTTTGAACGCAATCATCAAACTTAATTAAAAAAGTCATTTAAGCCTTTTCACAGTGAGATCTATGCGATATGGCCGAGAAATGTAATTTTGATGTTAACTCCCAAACCGCTGCGCAGAAGTCAATTAAACTTCACCCAATAGTGTATTGTATCACATTCGAGTAGTTACATTTAAAAATTTCGTTCTAGGACATTTGGTTTGAGCGCAATTATTAAACTTAGGTCAAAAAAGCCATTTAAGCCTTTTCACAGTGAGATCTATGCGATATGGCCGAGAAATGTAATTTTGATGTTAACTCCCAAACCGCTGCGCAGAAGTAAACCAAACTTCACCCATTAGTGTATTGTATCACAATCTAGTAGTTACATGTGGAAATTTGGTTCTAGGACATTTGATTTGAGCGCAATCCTGAAACTTAGGTCAAAAAAGCCATTTAAGCCTTTTCACAGTGAGATCTATGCGATATGGCCGAGAAATGTAATTTTGATGTTAACTCCCAAACCGCTGCGCAGAAGTAAACCAAACTTCACCCATTAGTGTATTGTATCACATTCTAGTAGTTACATGTGGAAATTTGGTTCTAGGACATTTGATTTGAGCGCAATCCTCAAACTTAGGTCAAAAAAGCCATTTAAGCCTTTTCACAGTGAGATCTATGCGATATGGCCGAGAAATGTAATTTTGATGTTAACTCCCAAACCGCTGCGCAGAAGTCAACCAAACTTCACCCAATAGTGTATTGTATCACAATCTAGTAGTTACATTTGAAAATTTTGTTCTAGGACATTTTATTTGAACGCAATCATCAAACTTAATTAAAAAAGTCATTTAAGCCTTTTCACAGTGAGATCTATGCGATATGGCCGAGAAATGTAATTTTGATGTTAACTCCCAAACCGCTGCGCAGAAGTCAACCAAACTTCACCCAATAGTGTATTGTATCACAATCTAGTAGTTACATTTGAAAATTTTGTTCTAGGACATTTTGTTTGACGCAATCATCAAACTTAATTAAAAAAAGTCATTTAAGCCTTTTCACAGTGAGATCTATGCGATATGGCCGAGAAATGTAATTTTGATGTTCACTCCCAAACCGCTGCGCAGAAGTCAACCAAACTTCAACCATTAGTGTATTGTATCACAATCTAGTAGTTACATGTGGAAATTTGGTTTTAGGACATTTGATTTGAGCGCAATCCTCAAACTTAGGTCAAAAAAGCCATTTAAGCCTTTTCACAGTGAGATCTATGCGATATGGCCGAGAAATGTAATTTTGATGTTAACTCCCAAACCGCTGCGCAGAAGTCAACCAAACTTCACCCAATAGTGTATTGTATCACAATCTAGTAGTTACATTTGAAAATTTTGTTCTAGGACATTTTGTTTGAACGCAATCATCAAACTTAATTAAAAAAGTCATTTAAGCCTTTTCACAGTGAGATCTATGCGATATGGCCGAGAAATGTAATTTTGATGTTAACTCCCAAACCGCTGCGCAGAAGTCAACCAAACTTCACCCAATAGTGTATTGTATCACATTCTGGTAGTTACATTTGAAAATTTCGTTCTAGGACATTTGGTTTGAGCGCAATCATTAAACTTAGGTCAAAAAAGCCATTTAAGCCTTTTCACAGTGAGATCTATGCGATATGGCCGAGGTATGTAATTTTGATGTTAACTCCCAAACCGCTGCGCAGAAGTCAACCAAACTTCACCCAATAGTGTATTGTATCACAATCTAGTAGTTACATTTGAAAATTTTGTTCTAGGACATTTTGTTTGAGCGCAATCCTCAAACTTAGGTCAAAAAAGCCATTTAAGCCTTTTCACAGTGAGATCTATGCGATATGGCCGAGAAATGTAATTTTGATGTTAACTCCCAAACCGCTGCGCAGAAGTCAACCAAACTTCACCCAATAGTGTATTGTATCACAATCTAGTAGTTACATTTGAAAATTTTGTTCTAGGACATTTTGTTTGAACGCAATCATCAAACTTAATTAAAAAAGTCATTTAAGCCTTTTCACAGTGAGATCTATGCGATATGGCCGAGAAATGTAATTTTGATGTTAACTCCCAAACCGCTGCGCAGAAGTCAACCAAACTTCACCCATTAGTGTATTGTATCACAATCTAGTAGTTACATGTGGAAATTTGGTTCTAGGACATTTGGTTTGAGCGCAATCCTCAAACTTAGGTCAAAAAAGTCATTTAAGCCTTTTCACAGTGAGATCTATGCGATATGGCCGAGAAATGTAATTTTGATGTTAACTCCCAAACCGCTGCGCAGAAGTAAACCAAACTTCACCCATTAGTGTATTGTATCACAATCTAGTAGTTACATGTGGAAATTTGGTTCTAGGACATTTGATTTGAGCGCAATCCTCAAACTTAGGTCAAAAAAGCCATTTAAGCCTTTTCACAGTGAGATCTACGCGATATGGCCGAGAAATGTAATTTTGATGTTAACTCCCAAACCGCTGCGCAGAAGTCAACCAAACTTCACCCAATAGTGTATTGTATCACAATCTAGTAGTTACATTTGAAAATTTTGTTCTAGGACATTTTGTTTGAACGCAATCATCAAACTTAATTAAAAAAGTCATTTAAGCCTTTTCACAGTGAGATCTATGCGATATGGCCGAGAAATGTAATTTTGATGTTAACTCCCAAACCGCTGCGCAGAAGTCAACCAAACTTCACCCAATAGTGTATTGTATCACAATCTAGTAGTTACATTTGAAAATTTTGTTCTAGGACATTTTGTTTGAACGCAATCATCAAACTTAATTAAAAAAGTCATTTAAGCCTTTTCACAGTGAGATCTATGCGATATGGCCGAGAAATGTAATTTTGATGTTAACTCCCAAACCGCTGCGCAGAAGTCAACCAAACTTCACCCAATAGTGTATTGTATCACAATCTAGTAGTTACATTTGAAAATTTTGTTCTAGGACATTTTGTTTGAACGCAATCATCAAACTTAATTAAAAAAGTAATTTAAGCCTTTTCACAGTGAGATCTATGCGATATGGCCGAGAAATGTAATTTTGATGTTAACTCCCAAACCGCTGCGCAGAAGTCAACCAAACTTCACCCATTAGTGTATTGTATCACAATCTAGTAGTTACATGTGAAAATTTGGTTCTAGGACATTTGATTTGAGCGCAATCCTCAAACTTAGGTCAAAAAAGCCATTTAAGCCTTTTCACAGTGAGATCTATGCGATATGGCCGAGAAATGTAATTTTGATGTTAACTCCCAAACCGCTGCGCAGAAGTTAACCAAACTTCACCCAATAGTGTATTGTATCACATTCTAGTAGTTACATTTGAAAATTTCGTTCTAGGACATTTGGTTTGAGCGCAATCATTAAACTTAATTAAAAAAGTCATTTAAGCCTTTTCACAGTGAGATCTATGCGATATGGCCGAGAAATGTAATTTTGATGTTAACTCCCAAACCGCTGCGCAGAAGTCAACCAAACTTCACCCAATAGTGTATTTTATCACAATCTAGTAGTTACATTTGGAAATTTAGTTCTAGGACATTTGATTTGAGCGCAATCTTCAAACTTAATTAAAAAAAGTCATTTAAGCCTTTTCACAGTGAGATCTATGCGATATGGCCGAGAAATGTAATTTTGATGTTCACTCCCAAACCGCTGCGCAGAAGTCAACCAAACTTCAACCATTAGTGTATTGTATCACAATCTAGTAGTTACATGTGGAAATTTGGTTTATGGACATTTGATTTGAGCGCAATCCTCAAACTTAGGTCAAAAAAGCCATTTAAGCCTTTTCACAGTGAGATCTATGCGATATGGCCGAGAAATGTAATTTTGATGTTAACTCCCAAACCGCTGCGCAGAAGTCAACCAAACTTCACCCAATAGTGTATTGTATCACAATCTAGTAGTTACATTTGAAAATTTAGTTCTAGGACATTTTGTTTGAACGCAATCATCAAACTTAATTAAAAAAGTCATTTAAGCCTTTTCACAGTGAGATCTATGCGATATGGCCGAGAAATGTAATTTTGATGTTAACTCCCAAACCGCTGCGCAGAAGTCAACCAAACTTCACCCAATAGTGTATTGTATCACATTCTAGTAGTTACATTTGAAAATTTCGTTCTAGGACATTTGGTTTGAGCGCAATCATTAAACTTAGGTCAAAAAAGCCATTTAAGCCTTTTCACAGTGAGATCTATGCGATATGGCCGAGGAATGTAATTTTGATGTTAACTCCCAAACCGCTGCGCAGAAGTCAACCAAACTTCACCCAATAGTGTATTGTATCACAATCTAGTAGTTACATGTGGAAATTTGGTTCTAGGACATTTGATTTGAGCGCAATCCTCAAACTTAGGTCAAAAAAGCCATTTAAGCCTTTTCACAGTGAGATCTATGCGATATGGCCGAGAAATGTAATTTTGATGTTAACTCCCAAACCGCTGCGCAGAAGTCAACCAAACTTCACCCAATAGTGTATTGTATCACAATCTAGTAGTTACATTTGAAAATTTTGTTCTAGGACATTTTGTTTGAACGCAATCATCAAACTTAATTAAAAAAGTCATTTAAGCCTTTTCATAGTGAGATCTATGCGATATGGCCGAGAAATGTAATTTTGATGTTAACTCCCAAACCGCTGCGCAGAAGTCAACCAAACTTCACCCAATAGTGTATTGTATCACATTCTAGTAGTTACATTTGAAAATTTCGTTCTAGGACATTTGGTTTGAGCGCAATCATTAAACTTAGGTCAAAAAAGCCATTTAAGCCTTTTCACAGTGAGATCTATGCGATATGGCCGAGGAATGTAATTTTGATGTTAACTCCCAAACCGCTGCGCAGAAGTCAACCAAACTTCACCCAATAGTGTATTGTATCACAATCTAGTAGTTACATTTGAAAATTTTGTTCTAGGACATTTTGTTTGAGCGCAATCCTCAAACTTAGGTCAAAAAAGCCATTTAAGCCTTTTCACAGTGAGATCTATGCGATATGGCCGAGAAATGTAATTTTGATGTTAACTCCCAAACCGCTGCGCAGAAGTAAACCAAACTTCACCCAATAGTGTATTGTATCACATTCTAGTAGTTACATTTGAAAATTTTGTTCTAGGACATTTTGTTTGAACGCAATCATCAAACTTAATTAAAAAAGTCATTTAAGCCTTTTCACAGTGAGATCTATGCGATATGGCCGAGAAATGTAATTTTGATGTTAACTCCCAAACCGCTGCGCAGAAGTAAACCAAACTTCACCCATTAATGTATTGTATCACAATCTAGTAGTTACATGTGGAAATTTGGTTCTAGGACATTTGATTTGAGCGCAATCCTCAAACTTAGGTCAAAAAAGCCATTTAAGCCTTTTCACAGTGAGATCTATGCGATATGGCCGAGAAATGTAATTTTGATGTTAACTCCCAAACCGCTGCGCAGAAGTCAACCAAACTTCACCCAATAGTGTATTGTATCACAATCTAGTAGTTACATTTGAAAATTTTGTTCTAGTACATTTTGTTTGAACGCAATCATCAAACTTAATTAAAAAAGTCATTTAAGCCTTTTCACAGTGAGATCTATGCGATATGGCCGAGAAATGTAATTTTGATGTTAACTCCCAAACCGCTGCGCAGAAGTCAATTAAACTTCACCCAATAGTGTATTGTATCACATTCTAGTAGTTACATTTAAAAATTTCGTTCTAGGACATTTGGTTTGAGCGCAATTATTAAACTTAGGTCAAAAAAGCCATTTAAGCCTTTTCACAGTGAGATCTATGCGATATGGCCGAGAAATGTAATTTTGATGTTAACTCCCAAACCGCTGCGCAGAAGTAAACCAAACTTCACCCATTAGTGTAATGTATCACAATCTAGTAGTTACATGTGGAAATTTGGTTCTAGGACATTTGATTTGAGCGCAATCCTCAAACTTAGGTCAAAAAAGCCATTTAAGCCTTTTCACAGTGAGATCTATGCGATATGGCCGAGGAATGTAATTTTGATGTTAACTCCCAAACCGCTGCGCAGAAGTCAACCAAACTTCACACAATAGTGTATTGTATCACAATCTAGTAGTTACATTTGAAAAATTTGTTCTAGGACATTTTGTTTGAGCGCAATCATCAAACTTAATTAAAAAAGTCATTTAAGCCTTTTCACAGTGAGATCTATGCGATATGGCCGAGAAATGTAATTTTGATGTTAACTCCCAAACCGCTGCGCAGAAGTCAACCAAACTTCACCCATAAGTGTATTGTATCACAATCTAGTATTTACATGTGGAAATTTGGTTCTAGGACATTTGATTTGAGCGCAATCCTCAAACTTAGGTCAAAAAAGCCATTTAAGCCTTTTCACAGTGAGATCTATGCGATATGGCCGAGAAATGTAATTTTGATGTTAACTCCCAAACCGCTGCGCAGAAGTCAACCAAACTTCACCCAATAGTGTATTGTATCACATTCTAGTAGTTACATTTGAAAATTTCGTTCTAGGACATTTGGTTTGAGCGCAATCATTAAACTTAGGTCAAAAAAGCCATTTAAGCCTTTTCACAGTGAGATCTATGCGATATGGCCGAGAAATGTAATTTTGATGTTAACTCCCAAACCGCTGCGCAGAAGTCAATTAAACTTCACCCAATAGTGTATTGTATCACATTCTAGTAGTTACATTTAAAAATTTCGTTCTAGGACATTTGCTTTGAGCGCAATTATTAAACTTAGGTCAAAAAAGCCATTTAAGCCTTTTCACAGTGAGATCTATGCGATATGGCCGAGAAATGTAATTTTGATGTTAACTCCCAAACCGCTGCGCAGAAGTAAACCAAACTTCACCCATTAGTGTATTGTATCACAATCTAGTAGTTACATGTGGAAATTTGGTTCTAGGACATTTGATTTGAGCGCAATCCTCAAACTTAGGTCAAAAAAGCCATTTAAGCCTTTTCACAGTGAGATCTATGCGATATGGCCGAGAAATGTAATTTTGATGTTAACTCCCAAACCGCTGCGCAGAAGTCAACCAAACTTCACCCAATAGTGTATTGTATCACAATCTAGTAGTTACATTTGAAAATTTTGTTCTAGGACATTTTGTTTGAACGCAATCATCAAACTTAATTAAAAAAGTCATTTAAGCCTTTTCACAGTGAGATCTATGCGATATGGCCGAGAAATGTAATTTTGATGTTAACTCCCAAACCGCTGCGCAGAAGTCAACCAAACTTCACCCATTAGTGTATTGTATCACAATCTAGTAGTTACATGTGGAAATTTGGTTCTAGGACATTTGATTTGAGCGCAATCCTCAAACTTAGGTCAAAAAAGCCATTTAAGCCTTTTCACAGTGAGATCTATGCGATATGGCCGAGAAATGTAATTTTGATGTTAACTCCCAAACCGCTGCGCAGAAGTTAACCAAACTTCACCCAATAGTGTATTGTATCACATTCTAGTAGTTACATTTGAAAATTTTGTTCTAGGACATTTGGTTTGAGCGCAATCATTAAACTTAATTAAAAAAGTCATTTAAGCCTTTTCACAGTGAGATCTATGCGATATGGCCGAGAAATGTAATTTTGATGTTAACTCCCAAACCGCTGCGCAGAAGTCAACCAAACTTCACCCAATAGTGTATTTTATCACAATCTAGTAGTTACATTTGGAAATTTAGTTCTAGGACATTTGATTTGAGCGCAATCTTCAAACTTAATTAAAAAAAGTCATTTAAGCCTTTTCACAGTGAGATCTATGCGATATGGCCGAGAAATGTAATTTTGATGTTAACTCCCAAACCGCTGCGCAGAAGTCAACCAAACTTCACCCAATAGTGTATTGTATCACAATCTAGTAGTTACATTTGAAAATTTTGTTCTAGGACATTTTGTTTGAACGCAATCATCAAACTTAATTAAAAAAGTCATTTAAGCCTTTTCACAGTGAGATCTATGCGATATGGCCGAGAAATGTAATTTTGATGTTAACTCCCAAACCGCTGCGCAGAAGTCAATTAAACTTCACCCAATAGTGTATTGTATCACATTCTAGTAGTTACATTTAAAAATTTCGTTCTAGGACATTTGGTTTGAGCGCAATTATTAAACTTAGGTCAAAAAAGCCATTTAAGCCTTTTCACAGTGAGATCTATGCGATATGGCCGAGAAATGTAATTTTGATGTTAACTCCCAAACCGCTGCGCAGAAGTAAACCAAACTTCACCCATTAGTGTATTGTATCACAATCTAGTAGTTACATGTGGAAATTTGGTTCTAGGACATTTGATTTGAGCGCAATCCTCAAACTTAGGTCAAAAAAGCCATTTAAGCCTTTTCACAGTGAGATCTATGCGATATGGCCGTGAAATGTAATTTTGATGTTAACTCCCAAACCGCTGCGCAGAAGTCAACCAAACTTCACCCAATAGTTTATTGTATCACAATCTAGTAGTTACATTTGAAAATTTTGTTCTAGGACAATTTATTTGAGCGCAATCATTAAACTTAGGTCAAAAAGCCATTTAAGCCTTTTCACAGTGAGATCTATGCGATATGGCCGAGAAATGTAATTTTGATGTTAACTCCCAAACCGCTGCGCAGAAGTCAATTAAACTTCACCCAATAGTGTATTGTATCACATTCTAGTAGTTACATTTAAAAATTTCGTTCTAGGACATTTGGTTTGAGCGCAATTATTAAACTTAGGTCAAAAAAGCCATTTAAGCCTTTTCACAGTGAGATCTATGCGATATGGCCGAGAAATGTAATTTTGATGTTAACTCCCAAACCGCTGCGCAGAAGTAAACCAAACTTCACCCATTAGTGTATTGTATCACAATCTAGTAGTTACATGTGGAAATTTGGTTCTAGGACATTTGATTTGAGCGCAATCCTCAAACTTAGGTCAAAAAAGCCATTTAAGCCTTTTCACAGTGAGATCTATGCGATATGGCCGAGAAATGTAATTTTGATGTTAACTCCCAAACCGCTGCGCAGAAGTCAACCAAACTTCACCCAATAGTGTATTGTATCACAATCTAGTAGTTACATTTGAAAATTTTGTTCTAGGACATTTTGTTTGAACGCAATCATCAAACTTAATTTAAAAAGTCATTTAAGCCTTTTCACAGTGAGATCTATGCGATATGGCCGAGAAATGTAATTTTGATGTTAACTCCCAAACCGCTGCGCAGAAGTCAACCAAACTTCACCCATTAGTGTATTGTATCACAATCTAGTAGTTACATGTGGAAATTTGGTTCTAGGACATTTGATTTGAGCGCAATCCTCAAACTTAGGTCAAAAAAGCCATTTAAGCCTTTTCACAGTGAGATCTATGCGATATGGCCGAGAAATGTAATTTTGATGTTAACTCCCAAACCGCTGCGCAGAAGTTAACCAAACTTCACCCAATAGTGTATTGTATCACATTCTAGTAGTTACATTTGAAAATTTCGTTCTAGGACATTTGGTTTGAGCGCAATCATTAAACAATTAAAAAAGTCATTTAAGCCTTTTCACAGTGAGATCTATGCGATATGGCCGAGAAATGTAATTTTGATGTTAACTCCCAAACCGCTGCGCAGAAGTCAACCAAACTTCACCCAATAGTGTATTTTATCACAATCTAGTAGTTACATTTGGAAATTTAGTTCTAGGACATTTGATTTGAGCGCAATCTTCAAACTTAATTGAAAAAAGTCATTTAAGCCTTTTCACAGTGAGATCTATGCGATATGGCCGAGAAATGTAATTTTGATGTTAACTCCCAAACCGCTGCGCAGAAGTCAATTAAACTTCACCCAATAGTGTATTGTATCACATTCGAGTAGTTACATTTAAAAATTTCGTTCTAGGACATTTGGTTTGAGCGCAATTATTAAACTTAGGTCAAAAAAGCCATTTAAGCCTTTTCACAGTGAGATCTATGCGATATGGCCGAGAAATGTAATTTTGATGTTAACTCCCAAACCGCTGCGCAGAAGTAAACCAAACTTCACCCATTAGTGTATTGTATCACAATCTAGTAGTTACATGTGGAAATTTGGTTCTAGGACATTTGATTTGAGCGCAATCCTCAAACTTAGGTCAAAAAAGCCATTTAAGCCTTTTCACAGTGAGATCTATGCGATATGGCCGAGAAATGTAATTTTGATGTTAACTCCCAAACCGCTGCGCAGAAGTAAACCAAACTTCACCCATTAGTGTATTGTATCACATTCTAGTAGTTACATGTGGAAATTTGGTTCTAGGACATTTGATTTGAGCGCAATCCTCAAACTTAGGTCAAAAAAGCCATTTAAGCCTTTTCACAGTGAGATCTATGCGATATGGCCGAGAAATGTAATTTTGATGTTAACTCCCAAACCGCTGCGCAGAAGTCAACCAAACTTCACCCAATAGTGTATTGTATCACAATCTAGTAGTTACATTTGAAAATTTTGTTCTAGGACATTTTATTTGAACGCAATCATCAAACTTAATTAAAAAAGTCATTTAAGCCTTTTCACAGTGAGATCTATGCGATATGGCCGAGAAATGTAATTTTGATGTTAACTCCCAAACCGCTGCGCAGAAGTCAACCAAACTTCACCCAATAGTGTATTGTATCACAATCTAGTAGTTACATTTGAAAATTTTGTTCTAGGACATTTTGTTTGACGCAATCATCAAACTTAATTAAAAAAAGTCATTTAAGCCTTTTCACAGTGAGATCTATGCGATATGGCCGAGAAATGTAATTTTGATGTTCACTCCCAAACCGCTGCGCAGAAGTCAACCAAACTTCAACCATTAGTGTATTGTATCACAATCTAGTAGTTACATGTGGAAATTTGGTTTTAGGACATTTGATTTGAGCGCAATCCTCAAACTTAGGTCAAAAAAGCCATTTAAGCCTTTTCACAGTGAGATCTATGCGATATGGCCGAGAAATGTAATTTTGATGTTAACTCCCAAACCGCTGCGCAGAAGTCAACCAAACTTCACCCAATAGTGTATTGTATCACAATCTAGTAGTTACATTTGAAAATTTTGTTCTAGGACATTTTGTTTGAACGCAATCATCAAACTTAATTAAAAAAGTCATTTAAGCCTTTTCACAGTGAGATCTATGCGATATGGCCGAGAAATGTAATTTTGATGTTAACTCCCAAACCGCTGCGCAGAAGTCAACCAAACTTCACCCAATAGTGTATTGTATCACATTCTGGTAGTTACATTTGAAAATTTCGTTCTAGGACATTTGGTTTGAGCGCAATCATTAAACTTAGGTCAAAAAAGCCATTTAAGCCTTTTCACAGTGAGATCTATGCGATATGGCCGAGGTATGTAATTTTGATGTTAACTCCCAAACCGCTGCGCAGAAGTCAACCAAACTTCACCCAATAGTGTATTGTATCACAATCTAGTAGTTACATTTGAAAATTTTGTTCTAGGACATTTTGTTTGAGCGCAATCCTCAAACTTAGGTCAAAAAAGCCATTTAAGCCTTTTCACAGTGAGATCTATGCGATATGGCCGAGAAATGTAATTTTGATGTTAACTCCCAAACCGCTGCGCAGAAGTCAACCAAACTTCACCCAATAGTGTATTGTATCACAATCTAGTAGTTACATTTGAAAATTTTGTTCTAGGACATTTTGTTTGAACGCAATCATCAAACTTAATTAAAAAAGTCATTTAAGCCTTTTCACAGTGAGATCTATGCGATATGGCCGAGAAATGTAATTTTGATGTTAACTCCCAAACCGCTGCGCAGAAGTCAACCAAACTTCACCCATTAGTGTATTGTATCACAATCTAGTAGTTACATGTGGAAATTTGGTTCTAGGACATTTGGTTTGAGCGCAATCCTCAAACTTAGGTCAAAAAAGTCATTTAAGCCTTTTCACAGTGAGATCTATGCGATATGGCCGAGAAATGTAATTTTGATGTTAACTCCCAAACCGCTGCGCAGAAGTAAACCAAACTTCACCCATTAGTGTATTGTATCACAATCTAGTAGTTACATGTGGAAATTTGGTTCTAGGACATTTGATTTGAGCGCAATCCTCAAACTTAGGTCAAAAAAGCCATTTAAGCCTTTTCACAGTGAGATCTACGCGATATGGCCGAGAAATGTAATTTTGATGTTAACTCCCAAACCGCTGCGCAGAAGTCAACCAAACTTCACCCAATAGTGTATTGTATCACAATCTAGTAGTTACATTTGAAAATTTTGTTCTAGGACATTTTGTTTGAACGCAATCATCAAACTTAATTAAAAAAGTCATTTAAGCCTTTTCACAGTGAGATCTATGCGATATGGCCGAGAAATGTAATTTTGATGTTAACTCCCAAACCGCTGCGCAGAAGTCAACCAAACTTCACCCAATAGTGTATTGTATCACAATCTAGTAGTTACATTTGAAAATTTTGTTCTAGGACATTTTGTTTGAACGCAATCATCAAACTTAATTAAAAAAGTCATTTAAGCCTTTTCACAGTGAGATCTATGCGATATGGCCGAGAAATGTAATTTTGATAACTCCCAAACCGCTGCGCAGAAGTCAACCAAACTTCACCCATTAGTGTATTGTATCACAATCTAGTAGTTACATGTGGAAATTTGGTTCTAGGACATTTGATTTGAGCGCAATCCTCAAACTTAGGTCAAAAAAGCCATTTAAGCCTTTTCACAGTGAGATCTATGCGATATGGCCGAGAAATGTAATTTTGATGTTAACTCCCAAACCGCTGCGCAGAAGTCAACCAAACTTCACCCAATAGTGTATTGTATCACATTCTAGTAGTTACATTTGAAAATTTCGTTCTAGGACATTTGGTTTGAGCGCAATCATTAAACTTAGGTCAAAAAAGCCATTTAAGCCTTTTCACAGTGAGATCTATGCGATATGGCCGAGAAATGTAATTTTGATGTTAACTCCCAAACCGCTGCGCAGAAGTCAATTAAACTTCACCCAATAGTGTATTGTATCACATTCTAGTAGTTACATTTAAAAATTTCGTTCTAGAACATTTGGTTTGAGCGCAATTATTAAACTTAGGTCAAAAAAGCCATTTAAGCCTTTTCACAGTGAGATCTATGCGATATGGCCGAGAAATGTAATTTTGATGTTAACTCCCAAACCGCTGCGCAGAAGTAAACCAAACTTCACCCATTAGTGTATTGTATCACAATCTAGTAGTTACATGTGGAAATTTGGTTTTAGGACATTTGATTTGAGCGCAATCCTCAAACTTAGGTCAAAAAAGCCATTTAAGCCTTTTCACAGTGAGATCTATGCGATATGGCCGAGAAATGTAATTTTGATGTTAACTCCCAAACCGCTGCGCAGAAGTCAACCAAACTTCACCCAATAGTGTATTGTATCACAATCTAGTAGTTACATTTGAAAATTTTGTTCTAGGACATTTTGTTTGAACGCAATCATCAAACTTAATTAAAAAAGTCATTTAAGCCTTTTCACAGTGAGATCTATGCGATATGGCCGAGAAATGTAATTTTGATGTTAACTCCCAAACCGCTGCGCAGAAGTCAACCAAACTTCACCCAATAGTGTATTGTATCACATTCTAGTAGTTACATTTGAAAATTTTGTTCTAGGACATTTGGTTTGAGCGCAATCATTAAACTTAGGTCAAAAAAGCCATTTAAGCCTTTTCACAGTGAGATCTATGCGATATGGCCGAGAAATGTAATTTTGATGTTAACTCCCAAACCGCTGCGCAGAAGTAAACCAAACTTCACCCAATAGTGTATTGTATCACATTCTAGTAGTTACATTTGAAAATTTTGTTTTAGGACATTTTGTTTGAACGCAATCATCAAACTTAATTAAAAAAGTCATTTAAGCCTTTTCACAGTGAGATCTATGCGATATGGCCGAGAAATGTAATTTTGATGTTAACTCCCAAACCGCTGCGCAGAAGTCAATTAAACTTCACCCAATAGTGTATTGTATCACATTCGAGTAGTTACATTTAAAAATTTCGTTCTAGGACATTTGGTTTGAGCGCAATTATTAAACTTAGGTCAAAAAAGCCATTTAAGCCTTTTCACAGTGAGATCTATGCGATATGGCCGAGAAATGTAATTTTGATGTTAACTCCCAAACCGCTGCGCAGAAGTAAACCAAACTTCACCCATTAGTGTATTGTATCACAATCTAGTAGTTACATGTGGAAATTTGGTTCTAGGACATTTGATTTGAGCGCAATCCTCAAACTTAGGTCAAAAAAGCCATTTAAGCCTTTTCACAGTGAGATCTATGCGATATGGCCGAGAAATGTAATTTTGATGTTAACTCCCAAACCGCTGCGCAGAAGTAAACCAAACTTCACCCATTAGTGTATTGTATCACATTCTAGTAGTTACATGTGGAAATTTGGTTCTAGGACATTTGATTTGAGCGCAATCCTCAAACTTAGGTCAAAAAAGCCATTTAAGCCTTTTCACAGTGAGATCTATGCGATATGGCCGAGAAATGTAATTTTGATGTTAACTCCCAAACCGCTGCGCAGAAGTCAACCAAACTTCACCCAATAGTGTATTGTATCACAATCTAGTAGTTACATTTGAAAATTTTGTTCTAGGACATTTTATTTGAACGCAATCATCAAACTTAATTAAAAAAGTCATTTAAGCCTTTTCACAGTGAGATCTATGCGATATGGCCGAGAAATGTAATTTTGATGTTAACTCCCAAACCGCTGCGCAGAAGTCAACCAAACTTCACCCAATAGTGTATTGTATCACAATCTAGTAGTTACATTTGAAAATTTTGTTCTAGGACATTTTGTTTGACGCAATCATCAAACTTAATTAAAAAAAGTCATTTAAGCCTTTTCACAGTGAGATCTATGCGATATGGCCGAGAAATGTAATTTTGATGTTAACTCCCAAACCGCTGCGCAGAAGTCAACCAAACTTCACCCAATAGTGTATTGTATCACAATCTAGTAGTTACATTTGAAAATTTTGTTCTAGGACATTTTGTTTGAACGCAATCATCAAACTTAATTAAAAAAGTCATTTAAGCCTTTTCACAGTGAGATCTATGCGATATGGCCGAGAAATGTAATTTTGATGTTAACTCCCAAACCGCTGCGCAGAAGTCAACCAAACTTCACCCAATAGTGTATTGTATCACATTCTGGTAGTTACATTTGAAAATTTCGTTCTAGGACATTTGGTTTGAGCGCAATCATTAAACTTAGGTCAAAAAAGCCATTTAAGCCTTTTCACAGTGAGATCTATGCGATATGGCCGAGGTATGTAATTTTGATGTTAACTCCCAAACCGCTGCGCAGAAGTCAACCAAACTTCACCCAATAGTGTATTGTATCACAATCTAGTAGTTACATTTGAAAATTTTGTTCTAGGACATTTTGTTTGAGCGCAATCCTCAAACTTAGGTCAAAAAAGCCATTTAAGCCTTTTCACAGTGAGATCTATGCGATATGGCCGAGAAATGTAATTTTGATGTTAACTCCCAAACCGCTGCGCAGAAGTCAACCAAACTTCACCCAATAGTGTATTGTATCACAATCTAGTAGTTACATTTGAAAATTTTGTTCTAGGACATTTTGTTTGAACGCAATCATCAAACTTAATTAAAAAAGTCATTTAAGCCTTTTCACAGTGAGATCTATGCGATATGGCCGAGAAATGTAATTTTGATGTTAACTCCCAAACCGCTGCGCAGAAGTCAACCAAACTTCACCCATTAGTGTATTGTATCACAATCTAGTAGTTACATGTGGAAATTTGGTTCTAGGACATTTGGTTTGAGCGCAATCCTCAAACTTAGGTCAAAAAAGTCATTTAAGCCTTTTCACAGTGAGATCTATGCGATATGGCCGAGAAATGTAATTTTGATGTTAACTCCCAAACCGCTGCGCAGAAGTAAACCAAACTTCACCCATTAGTGTATTGTATCACAATCTAGTAGTTACATGTGGAAATTTGGTTCTAGGACATTTGATTTGAGCGCAATCCTCAAACTTAGGTCAAAAAAGCCATTTAAGCCTTTTCACAGTGAGATCTACGCGATATGGCCGAGAAATGTAATTTTGATGTTCACTCCCAAACCGCTGCGCAGAAGTCAACCAAACTTCACCCAATAGTGTATTGTATCACAATCTAGTAGTTACATTTGAAAATTTTGTTCTAGGACATTTTGTTTGAACGCAATCATCAAACTTAATTAAAAAAGTCATTTAAGCCTTTTCACAGTGAGATCTATGCGATATGGCCGAGAAATGTAATTTTGATGTTAACTCCCAAACCGCTGCGCAGAAGTCAACCAAACTTCACCCAATAGTGTATTGTATCACAATCTAGTAGTTACATTTGAAAATTTTGTTCTAGGACATTTTGTTTGAACGCAATCATCAAACTTAATTAAAAAAGTCATTTAAGCCTTTTCACAGTGAGATCTATGCGATATGGCCGAGAAATGTAATTTTGATAACTCCCAAACCGCTACGCAGAAGTCAACCAAATTCACCCATTAGTGTATTGTATCACAATCTAGTAGTTACATGTGGAAATTTGGTTCTAGGACATTTGATTTGAGCGCAATCCTCAAACTTAGGTCAAAAAAGCCATTTAAGCCTTTTCACAGTGAGATCTATGCGATATGGCCGAGAAATGTAATTTTGATGTTAACTCCCAAACCGCTGCGCAGAAGTCAACCAAACTTCACCCAATAGTGTATTGTATCACATTCTAGTAGTTACATTTGAAAATTTCGTTCTAGGACATTTGGTTTGAGCGCAATCATTAAACTTAGGTCAAAAAAGCCATTTAAGCCTTTTCACAGTGAGATCTATGCGATATGGCCGAGAAATGTAATTTTGATGTTAACTCCCAAACCGCTGCGCAGAAGTCAATTAAACTTCACCCAATAGTGTATTGTATCACATTCTAGTAGTTACATTTAAAAATTTTTTTCTAGGACATTTGGTTTGAGCGCAATTATTAAACTTAGGTCAAAAAAGCCATTTAAGCCTTTTCACAGTGAGATCTACGCGATATGGCCGAGAAATGTAATTTTGATGTTAACTCCCAAACCGCTGCGCAGAAGTCAACCAAACTTCACCCAATAGTGTATTGTATCACAATCTAGTAGTTACATTTGAAAATTTTGTTCTAGGACATTTTGTTTGAACGCAATCATCAAACTTAATTAAAAAAGTCATTTAAGCCTTTTCACAGTGAGATCTATGCGATATGGCCGAGAAATGTAATTTTGATGTTAACTCCCAAACCGCTGCGCAGAAGTCAACCAAACTTCACCCAATAGTGTATTGTATCACAATCTAGTAGTTACATTTGAAAATTTTGTTCTAGGACATTTTGTTTGAACGCAATCATCAAACTTAATTAAAAAAGTCATTTAAGCCTTTTCACAGTGAGATCTATGCGATATGGCCGAGAAATGTAATTTTGATAACTCCCAAACCGCTGCGCAGAAGTCAACCAAACTTCACCCATTAGTGTATTGTATCACAATCTAGTAGTTACATGTGGAAATTTGGTTCTAGGACATTTGATTTGAGCGCAATCCTCAAACTTAGGTCAAAAAAGCCATTTAAGCCTTTTCACAGTGAGATCTATGCGATATGGCCGAGAAATGTAATTTTGATGTTAACTCCCAAACCGCTGCGCAGAAGTCAACCAAACTTCACCCAATAGTGTATTGTATCACATTCTAGTAGTTACATTTGAAAATTTCGTTCTAGGACATTTGGTTTGAGCGCAATCATTAAACTTAGGTCAAAAAAGCCATTTAAGCCTTTTCACAGTGAGATCTATGCGATATGGCCGAGAAATGTAATTTTGATGTTAACTCCCAAACCGCTGCGCAGAAGTCAACCAAACTTCACCCAATAGTGTATTGTATCACATTCTGGTAGTTACATTTGAAAATTTCGTTCTAGGACATTTGGTTTGAGCGCAATCATTAAACTTAGGTCAAAAAAGCCATTTAAGCCTTTTCACAGTGAGATCTATGCGATATGGCCGAGGTATGTAATTTTGATGTTAACTCCCAAACCGCTGCGCAGAAGTCAACCAAACTTCACCCAATAGTGTATTGTATCACAATCTAGTAGTTACATTTGAAAATTTTGTTCTAGGACATTTTGTTTGAGCGCAATCCTCAAACTTAGGTCAAAAAAGCCATTTAAGCCTTTTCACAGTGAGATCTATGCGATATGGCCGAGAAATGTAATTTTAATGTTAACTCCCAAACCGCTGCGCAGAAGTCAACCAAACTTCACCCAATAGTGTATTGTATCACAATCTAGTAGTTACATTTGAAAATTTTGTTCTAGGACATTTTGTTTGAACGCAATCATCAAACTTAATTAAAAAAGTCATTTAAGCCTTTTCACAGTGAGATCTATGCGATATGGCCGAGAAATGTAATTTTGATGTTAACTCCCAAACCGCTGCGCAGAAGTCAACCAAACTTCACCCATTAGTGTATTGTATCACAATCTAGTAGTTACATGTGGAAATTTGGTTCTAGGACATTTGGTTTGAGCGCAATCCTCAAACTTAGGTCAAAAAAGTCATTTAAGCCTTTTCACAGTGAGATCTATGCGATATGGCCGAGAAATGTAATTTTGATGTTAACTCCCAAACCGCTGCGCAGAAGTAAACCAAACTTCACCCATTAGTGTATTGTATCACAATCTAGTAGTTACATGTGGAAATTTGGTTCTAGGACATTTGATTTGAGCGCAATCCTCAAACTTAGGTCAAAAAAGCCATTTAAGCCTTTTCACAGTGAGATCTACGCGATATGGCCGAGAAATGTAATTTTGATGTTAACTCCCAAACCGCTGCGCAGAAGTCAACCAAACTTCACCCAATAGTGTATTGTATCACAATCTAGTAGTTACATTTGAAAATTTTGTTCTAGGACATTTTGTTTGAACGCAATCATCAAACTTAATTAAAAAAGTCATTTAAGCCTTTTCACAGTGAGATCTATGCGATATGGCCGAGAAATGTAATTTTGATGTTAACTCCCAAACCGCTGCGCAGAAGTCAACCAAACTTCACCCAATAGTGTATTGTATCACAATCTAGTAGTTACATTTGAAAATTTTGTTCTAGGACATTTTGTTTGAACGCAATCATCAAACTTAATTAAAAAAGTCATTTAAGCCTTTTCACAGTGAGATCTATGCGATATGGCCGAGAAATGTAATTTTGATAACTCCCAAACCGCTGCGCAGAAGTCAACCAAACTTCACCCATTAGTGTATTGTATCACAATCTAGTAGTTACATGTGGAAATTTGGTTCTAGGACATTTGATTTGAGCGCAATCCTCAAACTTAGGTCAAAAAAGCCATTTAAGCCTTTTCACAGTGAGATCTATGCGATATGGCCGAGAAATGTAATTTTGATGTTAACTCCCAAACCGCTGCGCAGAAGTCAACCAAACTTCACCCAATAGTGTATTGTATCACATTCTAGTAGTTACATTTGAAAATTTCGTTCTAGGACATTTGGTTTGAGCGCAATCATTAAACTTAGGTCAAAAAAGCCATTTAAGCCTTTTCACAGTGAGATCTATGCGATATGGCCGAGAAATGTAATTTTGATGTTAACTCCCAAACCGCTGCGCAGAAGTCAATTAAACTTCACCCAATAGAGTATTGTATCACATTCTAGTAGTTACATTTAAAAAATTTTTTCTAGGACATTTGGTTTGAGCGCAATTATTAAACTTAGGTCAAAAAAGCCATTTAAGCCTTTTCACAGTGAGATCTACGCGATATGGCCGAGAAATGTAATTTTGATGTTAACTCCCAAACCGCTGCGCAGAAGTCAACCAAACTTCACCCAATAGTGTATTGTATCACAATCTAGTAGTTACATTTGAAAATTTTGTTCTAGGACATTTTGTTTGAACGCAATCATCAAACTTAATTAAAAAAGTCATTTAAGCCTTTTCACAGTGAGATCTATGCGATATGGCCGAGAAATGTAATTTTGATGTTAACTCCCAAACCGCTGCGCAGAAGTCAACCAAACTTCACCCAATAGTGTATTGTATCACAATCTAGTAGTTACATTTGAAAATTTTGTTCTAGGACATTTTGTTTGAACGCAATCATCAAACTTAATTAAAAAAGTCATTTAAGCCTTTTCACAGTGAGATCTATGCGATATGGCCGAGAAATGTAATTTTGATAACTCCCAAACCGCTGCGCAGAAGTCAACCAAACTTCACCCATTAGTGTATTGTATCACAATCTAGTAGTTACATGTGGAAATTTGGTTCTAGGACATTTGATTTGAGCGCAATCCTCAAACTTAGGTCAAAAAAGCCATTTAAGCCTTTTCACAGTGAGATCTATGCGATATGGCCGAGAAATGTAATTTTGATGTTAACTCCCAAACCGCTGCGCAGAAGTCAACCAAACTTCACCCAATAGTGTATTGTATCACATTCTAGTAGTTACATTTGAAAATTTCGTTCTAGGACATTTGGTTTGAGCGCAATCATTAAACTTAGGTCAAAAAAGCCATTTAAGCCTTTTCACAGTGAGATCTATGCGATATGGCCGAGAAATGTAATTTTGATGTTAACTCCCAAACCGCTGCGCAGAAGTCAATTAAACTTCACCCAATAGTGTATTGTATCACATTCTAGTAGTTACATTTAAAAATTTCGTTCTAGGACATTTGGTTTGAGCGCAATTATTAAACTTAGGTCAAAAAAGCCATTTAAGCCTTTTCACAGTGAGATCTATGCGATATGGCCGAGAAATGTAATTTTGATGTTAACTCCCAAACCGCTGCGCAGAAGTAAACCAAACTTCACCCATTAGTGTATTGTATCACAATCTAGTAGTTACATGTGGAAATTTGGTTCTAGGACATTTGATTTGAGCGCAATCCTCAAACTTAGGTCAAAAAAGCCATTTAAGCCTTTTCACAGTGAGATCTATGCGATATGGCCGAGAAATGTAATTTTGATGTTAACTCCCAAACCGCTGCGCAGAAGTAAACCAAACTTCACCCATTAGTGTATTGTATCACAATCTAGTAGTTACATGTTGAAATTTGGTTCTAGGACATTTGATTTGAGCGCAATCCTCAAACTTAGGTCAAAAAAGCCATTTAAGCCTTTTCACAGTGAGATCTATGCGATATGGCCGAGAAATGTAATTTTGATGTTAACTCCCAAACCGCTGCGCAGAAGTCAACCAAACTTCACCCATAAGTGTATTGTATCACAATCTAGTATTTACATGTGGAAATTTGGTTCTAGGACATTTGATTTGAGCGCAATCCTCAAACTTAGGTCAAAAAAGACATTTAAGCCTTTTCACAGTGAGATCTATGCGATATGGCCGAGAAATGTAATTTTGATGTTAACTCCCAAACCGCTGCGCAGAAGTCAACCAAACTTCACCCAATAGTGTATTGTATCACATTCTAGTAGTTACATTTGAAAATTTCGTTCTAGGACATTTGGTTTGAGCGCAATCATTAAACTTAGGTCAAAAAAGCCATTTAAGCCTTTTCACAGTGAGATCTATGCGATATGGCCGAGAAATGTAATTTTGATGTTAACTCCCAAACCGCTGCGCAGAAGTCAATTAAACTTCACCCAATAGTGTATTGTATCACATTCTAGTAGTTACATTTAAAAATTTCGTTCTAGGACATTTGCTTTGAGCGCAATTATTAAACTTAGGTCAAAAAAGCCATTTAAGCCTTTTCACAGTGAGATCTATGCGATATGGCCGAGAAATGTAATTTTGATGTTAACTCCCAAACCGCTGCGCAGAAGTAAACCAAACTTCACCCATTAGTGTATTGTATCACAATCTAGTAGTTACATGTGGAAATTTGGTTCTAGGACATTTGATTTGAGCGCAATCCTCAAACTTAGGTCAAAAAAGCCATTTAAGCCTTTTCACAGTGAGATCTATGCGATATGGCCGAGAAATGTAATTTTGATGTTAACTCCCAAACCGCTGCGCAGAAGTCAACCAAACTTCACCCAATAGTGTATTGTATCACAATCTAGTAGTTACATTTGAAAATTTTGTTCTAGGACATTTTGTTTGAACGCAATCATCAAACTTAATTAAAAAAGTCATTTAAGCCTTTTCACAGTGAGATCTATGCGATATGGCCGAGAAATGTAATTTTGATGTTAACTCCCAAACCGCTGCGCAGAAGTCAACCAAACTTCACCCATTAGTGTATTGTATCACAATCTAGTAGTTACATGTGGAAATTTGGTTCTAGGACATTTGATTTGAGCGCAATCCTCAAACTTAGGTCAAAAAAGCCATTTAAGCCTTTTCACAGTGAGATCTATGCGATATGGCCGAGAAATGTAATTTTGATGTTAACTCCCAAACCGCTGCGCAGAAGTTAACCAAACTTCACCCAATAGTGTATTGTATCACATTCTAGTAGTTACATTTGAAAATTTTGTTCTAGGACATTTGGTTGGAGCGCAATCATTAAACTTAATTAAAAAAGTCATTTAAGCCTTTTCACAGTGAGATCTATGCGATATGGCCGAGAAATGTAATTTTGATGTTAACTCCCAAACCGCTGCGCAGAAGTCAACCAAACTTCACCCAATAGTGTATTTTATCACAATCTAGTAGTTACATTTGGAAATTTAGTTCTAGGACATTTGATTTGAGCGCAATCTTCAAACTTAATTAAAAAAAGTCATTTAAGCCTTTTCACAGTGAGATCTATGCGATATGGCCGAGAAATGTAATTTTGATGTTAACTCCCAAACCGCTGCGCAGAAGTCAACCAAACTTCACCCAATAGTGTATTGTATCACAATCTAGTAGTTACATTTGAAAATTTTGTTCTAGGACATTTTGTTTGAACGCAATCATCAAACTTAATTAAAAAAGTCATTTAAGCCTTTTCACAGTGAGATCTATGCGATATGGCCGAGAAATGTAATTTTGATGTTAACTCCCAAACCGCTGCGCAGAAGTCAATTAAACTTCACCCAATAGTGTATTGTATCACATTCTAGTAGTTACATTTAAAAATTTCGTTCTAGGACATTTGGTTTGAGCGCAATTATTAAACTTAGGTCAAAAAAGCCATTTAAGCCTTTTCACAGTGAGATCTATGCGATATGGCCGAGGAATGTAATTTTGATGTTAACTCCCAAACCGCTGCGCAGAAGTCAACCAAACTTCACCCAATAGTGTATTGTATCACAATCTAGTAGTTACATTTGAAAATTTTGTTCTAGGACATTTTGTTTGAGCGCAATCCTCAAACTTAGGTCAAAAAAGCCATTTAAGCCTTTTCACAGTGAGATCTATGCGATATGGCCGAGAAATGTAATTTTGATGTTAACTCCCAAACCGCTGCGCAGAAGTAAACCAAACTTCACCCAATAGTGTATTGTATCACATTCTAGTAGTTACATTTGAAAATTTTGTTCTAGGACATTTTGTTTGAACGCAATCATCAAACTTAATTAAAAAAGTCATTTAAGCCTTTTCACAGTGAGATCTATGCGATATGGCCGAGAAATGTAATTTTGATGTTAACTCCCAAACCGCTGCGCAGAAGTAAACCAAACTTCACCCATTAATGTATTGTATCACAATCTAGTAGTTACATGTGGAAATTTGGTTCTAGGACATTTGATTTGAGCGCAATCCTCAAACTTAGGTCAAAAAAGCCATTTAAGCCTTTTCACAGTGAGATCTATGCGATATGGCCGAGAAATGTAATTTTGATGTTAACTCCCAAACCGCTGCGCAGAAGTCAACCAAACTTCACCCAATAGTGTATTGTATCACAATCTAGTAGTTACATTTGAAAATTTTGTTCTAGTACATTTTGTTTGAACGCAATCATCAAACTTAATTAAAAAAGTCATTTAAGCCTTTTCACAGTGAGATCTATGCGATATGGCCGAGAAATGTAATTTTGATGTTAACTCCCAAACCGCTGCGCAGAAGTCAACCAAACTTCACCCATAAGTGTATTGTATCACAATCTAGTATTTACATGTGGAAATTTGGTTCTAGGACATTTGATTTGAGCGCAATCCTCAAACTTAGGTCAAAAAAGCCATTTAAGCCTTTTCACAGTGAGATCTATGCGATATGGCCGAGAAATGTAATTTTGATGTTAACTCCCAAACCGCTGCGCAGAAGTCAACCAAACTTCACCCAATAGTGTATTGTATCACATTCTAGTAGTTACATTTGAAAATTTCGTTCTAGGACATTTGGTTTGAGCGCAATCATTAAACTTAGGTCAAAAAAGCCATTTAAGCCTTTTCACAGTGAGATCTATGCGATATGGCCGAGAAATGTAATTTTGATGTTAACTCCCAAACCGCTGCGCAGAAGTCAATTAAACTTCACCCAATAGTGTATTGTATCACATTCTAGTAGTTACATTTAAAAATTTCGTTCTAGGACATTTGCTTTGAGCGCAATTATTAAACTTAGGTCAAAAAAGCCATTTAAGCCTTTTCACAGTGAGATCTATGCGATATGGCCGAGAAATGTAATTTTGATGTTAACTCCCAAACCGCTGCGCAGAAGTAAACCAAACTTCACCCATTAGTGTATTGTATCACAATCTAGTAGTTACATGTGGAAATTTGGTTCTAGGACATTTGATTTGAGCGCAATCCTCAAACTTAGGTCAAAAAAGCCATTTAAGCCTTTTCACAGTGAGATCTATGCGATATGGCCGAGAAATGTAATTTTGATGTTAACTCCCAAACCGCTGCGCAGAAGTCAACCAAACTTCACCCAATAGTGTATTGTATCACAATCTAGTAGTTACATTTGAAAATTTTGTTCTAGGACATTTGGTTTGAGCGCAATCATTAAACTTAATTAAAAAAGTCATTTAAGCCTTTTCACAGTGAGATCTATGCGATATGGCCGAGAAATGTAATTTTGATGTTAACTCCCAAACCGCTGCGCAGAAGTCAACCAAACTTCACCCAATAGTGTATTTTATCACAATCTAGTAGTTACATTTGGAAATTTAGTTCTAGGACATTTGATTTGAGCGCAATCTTCAAACTTAATTAAAAAAAGTCATTTAAGCCTTTTCACAGTGAGATCTATGCGATATGGCCGAGAAATGTAATTTTGATGTTAACTCCCAAACCGCTGCGCAGAAGTCAACCAAACTTCACCCAATAGTGTATTGTATCACAATCTAGTAGTTACATTTGAAAATTTTGTTCTAGGACATTTTGTTTGAACGCAATCATCAAACTTAATTAAAAAAGTCATTTAAGCCTTTTCACAGTGAGATCTATGCGATATGGCCGAGAAATGTAATTTTGATGTTAACTCCCAAACCGCTGCGCAGAAGTCAATTAAACTTCACCCAATAGTGTATTGTATCACATTCTAGTAGTTACATTTAAAAATTTCGTTCTAGGACATTTGGTTTGAGCGCAATTATTAAACTTAGGTCAAAAAAGCCATTTAAGCCTTTTCACAGTGAGATCTATGCGATATGGCCGAGAAATGTAATTTTGATGTTAACTCCCAAACCGCTGCGCAGAAGTAAACCAAACTTCACCCATTAGTGTATTGTATCACAATCTAGTAGTTACATGTGGAAATTTGGTTCTAGGACATTTGATTTGAGCGCAATCCTCAAACTTAGGTCAAAAAAGCCATTTAAGCCTTTTCACAGTGAGATCTATGCGATATGGCCGTGAAATGTAATTTTGATGTTAACTCCCAAACCGCTGCGCAGAAGTCAACCAAACTTCACCCAATAGTTTATTGTATCACAATCTAGTAGTTACATTTGAAAATTTTGTTCTAGGACAATTTATTTGAGCGCAATCATTAAACTTAGGTCAAAAAGCCATTTAAGCCTTTTCACAGTGAGATCTATGCGATATGGCCGAGAAATGTAATTTTGATGTTAACTCCCAAACCGCTGCGCAGAAGTCAATTAAACTTCACCCAATAGTGTATTGTATCACATTCTAGTAGTTACATTTAAAAATTTCGTTCTAGGACATTTGGTTTGAGCGCAATTATTAAACTTAGGTCAAAAAAGCCATTTAAGCCTTTTCACAGTGAGATCTATGCGATATGGCCGAGAAATGTAATTTTGATGTTAACTCCCAAACCGCTGCGCAGAAGTAAACCAAACTTCACCCATTAGTGTATTGTATCACAATCTAGTAGTTACATGTGGAAATTTGGTTCTAGGACATTTGATTTGAGCGCAATCCTCAAACTTAGGTCAAAAAAGCCATTTAAGCCTTTTCACAGTGAGATCTATGCGATATGGCCGAGAAATGTAATTTTGATGTTAACTCCCAAACCGCTGCGCAGAAGTCAACCAAACTTCACCCATTAGTGTATTGTATCACAATCTAGTAGTTACATGTGGAAATTTGGTTCTAGGACATTTGATTTGAGCGCAATCCTCAAACTTAGGTCAAAAAAGCCATTTAAGCCTTTTCACAGTGAGATCTATGCGATATGGCCGAGAAATGTAATTTTGATGTTAACTCCCAAACCGCTGCGCAGAAGTTAACCAAACTTCACCCAATAGTGTATTGTATCACATTCTAGTAGTTACATTTGAAAATTTCGTTCTAGGACATTTGGTTTGAGCGCAATCATTAAACTTAATTAAAAAAGTCATTTAAGCCTTTTCACAGTGAGATCTATGCGATATGGCCGAGAAATGTAATTTTGATGTTAACTCCCAAACCGCTGCGCAGAAGTCAACCAAACTTCACCCAATAGTGTATTTTATCACAATCTAGTAGTTACATTTGGAAATTTAGTTCTAGGACATTTGATTTGAGCGCAATCTTCAAACTTAATTAAAAAAAGTCATTTAAGCCTTTTCACAGTGAGATCTATGCGATATGGCCGAGAAATGTAATTTTGATGTTAACTCCCAAACCGCTGCGCAGAAGTCAACCAAACTTCACCCAATAGTGTATTGTATCACATTCTAGTAGTTACATTTGAAAATTTCGTTCTAGGACATTTGGTTTGAGCGCAATCATTAAACTTAGGTCAAAAAAGCCATTTAAGCCTTTTCACAGTGAGATCTATGCGATATGGCCGAGGAATGTAATTTTGATGTTAACTCCCAAACCGCTGCGCAGAAGTCAACCAAACTTCACCCAATAGTGTATTGTATCACAATCTAGTAGTTACATGTGGAAATTTGGTTCTAGGACATTTGATTTGAGCGCAATCCTCAAACTTAGGTCAAAAAAGCCATTTAAGCCTTTTCACAGTGAGATCTATGCGATATGGCCGAGAAATGTAATTTTGATGTTAACTCCCAAACCGCTGCGCAGAAGTCAACCAAACTTCACCCAATAGTGTATTGTATCACAATCTAGTAGTTACATTTGAAAATTTTGTTCTAGGACATTTTGTTTGAACGCAATCATCAAACTTAATTAAAAAAGTCATTTAAGCCTTTTCACAGTGAGATCTATGCGATATGGCCGAGAAATGTAATTTTGATGTTAACTCCCAAACCGCTGCGCAGAAGTCAACCAAACTTCACCCAATAGTGTATTGTATCACATTCTAGTAGTTACATTTGAAAATTTCGTTCTAGGACATTTGGTTTGAGCGCAATCATTAAACTTAGGTCAAAAAAGCCATTTAAGCCTTTTCACAGTGAGATCTATGCGATATGGCCGAGGAATGTAATTTTGATGTTAACTCCCAAACCGCTGCGCAGAAGTCAACCAAACTTCACCCAATAGTGTATTGTATCACAATCTAGTAGTTACATTTGAAAATTTTGTTCTAGGACATTTTGTTTGAGCGCAATCCTCAAACTTAGGTCAAAAAAGCCATTTAAGCCTTTTCACAGTGAGATCTATGCGATATGGCCGAGAAATGTAATTTTGATGTTAACTCCCAAACCGCTGCGCAGAAGTAAACCAAACTTCACCCAATAGTGTATTGTATCACATTCTAGTAGTTACATTTGAAAATTTTGTTCTAGGACATTTTGTTTGAACGCAATCATCAAACTTAATTAAAAAAGTCATTTAAGCCTTTTCACAGTGAGATCTATGCGATATGGCCGAGAAATGTAATTTTGATGTTAACTCCCAAACCGCTGCGCAGAAGTAAACCAAACTTCACCCATTAATGTATTGTATCACAATCTAGTAGTTACATGTGGAAATTTGGTTCTAGGACATTTGATTTGAGCGCAATCCTCAAACTTAGGTCAAAAAAGCCATTTAAGCCTTTTCACAGTGAGATCTATGCGATATGGCCGAGAAATGTAATTTTGATGTTAACTCCCAAACCGCTGCGCAGAAGTCAACCAAACTTCACCCAATAGTGTATTGTATCACAATCTAGTAGTTACATTTGAAAATTTTGTTCTAGGACATTTTGTTTGAACGCAATCATCAAACTTAATTAAAAAAGTCATTTAAGCCTTTTCACAGTGAGATCTATGCGATATGGCCGAGAAATGTAATTTTGATGTTAACTCCCAAACCGCTGCGCAGAAGTCAATTAAACTTCACCCAATAGTGTATTGTATCACATTCTAGTAGTTACATTTAAAAATTTCGTTCTAGGACATTTGGTTTGAGCGCAATTATTAAACTTAGGTCAAAAAAGCCATTTAAGCCTTTTCACAGTGAGATCTATGCGATATGGCCGAGAAATGTAATTTTGATGTTAACTCCCAAACCGCTGCGCAGAAGTAAACCAAACTTCACCCATTAGTGTATTGTATCACAATCTAGTAGTTACATGTGGAAATTTGGTTCTAGGACATTTGATTTGAACGCAATCATCAAACTTAATTAAAAAAGTCATTTAAGCCTTTTCACAGTGAGATCTATGCGATATGGCCGAGAAATGTAATTTTGATGTTAACTCCCAAACCGCTGCGCAGAAGTCAACCAAACTTCACCCATTAGTGTATTGTATCACAATCTAGTAGTTACATGTGGAAATTTGGTTCTAGGACATTTGATTTGAGCGCAATCCTCAAACTTAGGTCAAAAAAGCCATTTAAGCCTTTTCACAGTGAGATCTATGCGATATGGCCGAGAAATGTAATTTTGATGTTAACTCCCAAACCGCTGCGCAGAAGTTAACCAAACTTCACCCAATAGTGTATTGTATCACATTCTAGTAGTTACATTTGAAAATTTCGTTCTAGGACATTTGGTTTGAGCGCAATCATTAAACTTAATTAAAAAAGTCATTTAAGCCTTTTCACAGTGAGATCTATGCGATATGGCCGAGAAATGTAATTTTGATGTTAACTCCCAAACCGCTGCGCAGAAGTCAATTAAACTTCACCCAATAGTGTATTTTATCACAATCTAGTAGTTACATTTAAAAATTTCGTTCTAGGACATTTGGTTTGAGCGCAATTATTAAACTTAGGTCAAAAAAGCCATTTAAGCCTTTTCACAGTGAGATCTATGCGATATGGCCGAGAAATGTAATTTTGATGTTAACTCCCAAACCGCTGCGCAGAAGTAAACCAAACTTCACCCATTAGTGTATTGTATCACAATCTAGTAGTTACATGTGGAAATTTGGTTCTAGGACATTTGATTTGAGCGCAATCCTCAAACTTAGGTCAAAAAAGCCATTTAAGCCTTTTCACAGTGAGATCTATGCGATATGGCCGAGAAATGTAATTTTGATGTTAACTCCCAAACCGCTGCGCAGAAGTCAACCAAACTTCACCCAATAGTGTATTGTATCACATTCTAGTAGTTACATTTGAAAATTTTGTTCTAGGACATTTGGTTTGAGCGCAATCATTAAACTTAATTAAAAAAGTCATTTAAGCCTTTTCACAGTGAGATCTATGCGATATGGCCGAGAAATGTAATTTTGATGTTAACTCCCAAACCGCTGCGCAGAAGTCAACCAAACTTCACCCAATAGTGTATTTTATCACAATCTAGTAGTTACATTTGGAAATTTAGTTCTAGGACATTTGATTTGAGCGCAATCTTCAAACTTAATTAAAAAAAGTCATTTAAGCCTTTTCACAGTGAGATCTATGCGATATGGCCGAGAAATGTAATTTTGATGTTCACTCCCAAACCGCTGCGCAGAAGTCAACCAAACTTCAACCATTAGTGTATTGTATCACAATCTAGTAGTTACATGTGGAAATTTGGTTTTAGGACATTTGATTTGAGCGCAATCCTCAAACTTAGGTCAAAAAAGCCATTTAAGCCTTTTCACAGTGAGATCTATGCGATATGGCCGAGAAATGTAATTTTGATGTTAACTCCCAAACCGCTGCGCAGAAGTAAACCAAACTTCACCCAATAGTGTATTGTATCACATTCTAGTAGTTACATTTTAAAATTTTGTTCTAGGACATTTTGTTTGAACGCAATCATCAAACTTAATTAAAAAAGTCATTTAAGCCTTTTCACAGTGAGATCTATGCGATATGGCCGAGAAATGTAATTTTGATGTTAACTCCCAAACCGCTGCGCAGAAGTAAACCAAACTTCACCCATTAATGTATTGTATCACAATCTAGTAGTTACATGTGGAAATTTGGTTCTAGGACATTTGATTTGAGCGCAATCCTCAAACTTAGGTCAAAAAAGCCATTTAAGCCTTTTCACAGTGAGATCTATGCGATATGGCCGAGAAATGTAATTTTGATGTTAACTCCCAAACCGCTGCGCAGAAGTCAACCAAACTTCACCCAATAGTGTATTGTATCACAATCTAGTAGTTACATTTGAAAATTTTGTTCTAGGACATTTTGTTTGAACGCAATCATCAAACTTAATTAAAAAAGTCATTTAAGCCTTTTCACAGTGAGATCTATGCGATATGGCCGAGAAATGTAATTTTGATGTTAACTCCCAAACCGCTGCGCAGAAGTCAATTAAACTTCACCCAATAGTGTATTGTATCACATTCTAGTAGTTACATTTAAAAATTTCGTTCTAGGACATTTGGTTTGAGCGCAATTATTAAACTTAGGTCAAAAAAGCCATTTAAGCCTTTTCACAGTGAGATCTATGCGATATGGCCGAGAAATGTAATTTTGATGTTAACTCCCAAACCGCTGCGCAGAAGTAAACCAAACTTCACCCATTAGTGTATTGTATCACAATCTAGTAGTTACATGTGGAAATTTGGTTCTAGGACATTTGATTTGAGCGTAATCCTCAAACTTAGGTCAAAAAAGCCATTTAAGCCTTTTCACAGTGAGATCTATGCGATATGGCCGAGAAATGTAATTTTGATGTTAACTCCCAAACCGCTGCGCAGAAGTCAACCAAACTTCACCCAATAGTTTATTGTATCACAATCTAGTAGTTACATTTGAAAATTTTGTTCTAGGACAATTTATTTGAGCGCAATCATTAAACTTAGGTCAAAAAGCCATTTAAGCCTTTTCACAGTGAGATCTATGCGATATGGCCGAGAAATGTAATTTTGATGTTAACTCCCAAACCGCTGCGCAGAAGTCAATTAAACTTCACCCAATAGTGTATTGTATCACATTCTAGTAGTTACATTTAAAAATTTCGTTCTAGGACATTTGGTTTGAGCGCAATTATTAAACTTAGGTCAAAAAAGCCATTTAAGCCTTTTCACAGTGAGATCTATGCGATATGGCCGAGAAATGTAATTTTGATGTTAACTCCCAAACCGCTGCGCAGAAGTAAACCAAACTTCACCCATTAGTGTATTGTATCACAATCTAGTAGTTACATGTGGAAATTTGGTTCTAGGACATTTGATTTGAGCGCAATCCTCAAACTTAGGTCAAAAAAGCCATTTAAGCCTTTTCACAGTGAGATCTATGCGATATGGCCGAGAAATGTAATTTTGATGTTAACTCCCAAACCGCTGCGCAGAAGTCAACCAAACTTCACCCAATAGTGTATTGTATCACAATCTAGTAGTTACATTTGAAAATTTTGTTCTAGGACATTTTGTTTGAACGCAATCATCAAACTTAATTTAAAAAGTCATTTAAGCCTTTTCACAGTGAGATCTATGCGATATGGCCGAGAAATGTAATTTTGATGTTAACTCCCAAACCGCTGCGCAGAAGTCAACCAAACTTCACCCATTAGTGTATTGTATCACAATCTAGTAGTTACATGTGGAAATTTGGTTCTAGGACATTTGATTTGAGCGCAATCCTCAAACTTAGGTCAAAAAAGCCATTTAAGCCTTTTCACAGTGAGATCTATGCGATATGGCCGAGAAATGTAATTTTGATGTTAACTCCCAAACCGCTGCGCAGAAGTTAACCAAACTTCACCCAATAGTGTATTGTATCACATTCTAGTAGTTACATTTGAAAATTTCGTTCTAGGACATTTGGTTTGAGCGCAATCATTAAACTTAATTAAAAAAGTCATTTAAGCCTTTTCACAGTGAGATCTATGCGATATGGCCGAGAAATGTAATTTTGATGTTAACTCCCAAACCGCTGCGCAGAAGTCAACCAAACTTCACCCAATAGTGTATTTTATCACAATCTAGTAGTTACATTTGGAAATTTAGTTCTAGGACATTTGATTTGAGCGCAATCTTCAAACTTAATTAAAAAAAGTCATTTAAGCCTTTTCACAGTGAGATCTATGCGATATGGCCGAGAAATGTAATTTTGATGTTCACTCCCAAACCGCTGCGCAGAAGTCAACCAAACTTCAACCATTAGTGTATTGTATCACAATCTAGTAGTTACATGTGGAAATTTGGTTTTAGGACATTTGATTTGAGCGCAATCCTCAAACTTAGGTCAAAAAAGCCATTTAAGCCTTTTCACAGTGAGATCTATGCGATATGGCCGAGAAATGTAATTTTGATGTTAACTCCCAAACCGCTGCGCAGAAGTCAACCAAACTTCACCCAATAGTGTATTGTATCACAATCTAGTAGTTACATTTGAAAATTTTGTTCTAGGACATTTTGTTTGAACGCAATCATCAAACTTAATTAAAAAAGTCATTTAAGCCTTTTCACAGTGAGATCTATGCGATATGGCCGAGAAATGTAATTTTGATGTTAACTCCCAAACCGCTGCGCAGAAGTCAACCAAACTTCACCCAATAGTGTATTGTATCACATTCTAGTAGTTACATTTGAAAATTTCGTTCTAGAACATTTGGTTTGAGCGCAATCATTAAACTTAGGTCAAAAAAGCCATTTAAGCCTTTTCACAGTGAGATCTATGCGATATGGCCGAGGAATGTAATTTTGATGTTAACTCCCAAACCGCTGCGCAGAAGTCAACCAAACTTCACCCAATAGTGTATTGTATCACAATCTAGTAGTTACATGTGGAAATTTGGTTCTAGGACATTTGATTTGAGCGCAATCCTCAAACTTAGGTCAAAAAAGCCATTTAAGCCTTTTCACAGTGAGATCTATGCGATATGGCCGAGAAATGTAATTTTGATGTTAACTCCCAAACCGCTGCGCAGAAGTCAACCAAACTTCACCCAATAGTGTATTGTATCACAATCTAGTAGTTACATTTGAAAATTTTGTTCTAGGACATTTTGTTTGAACGCAATCATCAAACTTAATTAAAAAAGTCATTTAAGCCTTTTCACAGTGAGATCTATGCGATATGGCCGAGAAATGTAATTTTGATGTTAACTCCCAAACCGCTGCGCAGAAGTCAACCAAACTTCACCCAATAGTGTATTGTATCACATTCTAGTAGTTACATTTGAAAATTTCGTTCTAGGACATTTGGTTTGAGCGCAATCATTAAACTTAGGTCAAAAAAGCCATTTAAGCCTTTTCACAGTGAGATCTATGCGATATCGCCGAGGAATGTAATTTTGATGTTAACTCCCAAACCGCTGCGCAGAAGTCAACCAAACTTCACCCAATAGTGTATTGTATCACAATCTAGTAGTTACATTTGAAAATTTTGTTCTAGGACATTTTGTTTGAGCGCAATCCTCAAACTTAGGTCAAAAAAGCCATTTAAGCCTTTTCACAGTGAGATCTATGCGATATGGCCGAGAAATGTAATTTTGATGTTAACTCCCAAACCGCTGCGCAGAAGTAAACCAAACTTCACCCAATAGTGTATTGTATCACATTCTAGTAGTTACATTTGAAAATTTTGTTCTAGGACATTTTGTTTGAACGCAATCATCAAACTTAATTAAAAAAGTCATTTAAGCCTTTTCACAGTGAGATCTATGCGATATGGCCGAGAAATGTAATTTTGATGTTAACTCCCAAACCGCTGCGCAGAAGTAAACCAAACTTCACCCATTAATGTATTGTATCACAATCTAGTAGTTACATGTGGAAATTTGGTTCTAGGACATTTGATTTGAGCGCAATCCTCAAACTTAGGTCAAAAAAGCCATTTAAGCCTTTTCACAGTGAGATCTATGCGATATGGCCGAGAAATGTAATTTTGATGTTAACTCCCAAACCGCTGCGCAGAAGTCAACCAAACTTCACCCAATAGTGTATTGTATCACAATCTAGTAGTTACATTTGAAAATTTTGTTCTAGGACATTTTGTTTGAACGCAATCATCAAACTTAATTAAAAAAGTCATTTAAGCCTTTTCACAGTGAGATCTATGCGATATGGCCGAGAAATGTAATTTTGATGTTAACTCCCAAACCGCTGCGCAGAAGTCAATTAAACTTCACCCAATAGTGTATTGTATCACATTCTAGTAGTTACATTTAAAAATTTCGTTCTAGGACATTTGGTTTGAGCGCAATTATTAAACTTAGGTCAAAAAAGCCATTTAAGCCTTTTCACAGTGAGATCTATGCGATATGGCCGAGAAATGTAATTTTGATGTTAACTCCCAAACCGCTGCGCAGAAGTAAACCAAACTTCACCCATTAGTGTATTGTATCACAATCTAGTAGTTACATGTGGAAATTTGGTTCTAGGACATTTGATTTGAGCGCAATCCTCAAACTTAGGTCAAAAAAGCCATTTAAGCCTTTTCACAGTGAGATCTATGCGATATGGCCGAGAAATGTAATTTTGATGTTAACTCCCAAACCGCTGCGCAGAAGTCAACCAAACTTCACCCAATAGTTTATTGTATCACAATCTAGTAGTTACATTTGAAAATTTTGTTCTAGGACAATTTATTTGAGCGCAATCATTAAACTTAGGTCAAAAAGCCATTTAAGCCTTTTCACAGTGAGATCTATGCGATATGGCCGAGAAATGTAATTTTGATGTTAACTCCCAAACCGCTGCGCAGAAGTCAATTAAACTTCACCCAATAGTGTATTGTATCACATTCTAGTAGTTACATTTAAAAATTTCGTTCTAGGACATTTGGTTTGAGCGCAATTATTAAACTTAGGTCAAAAAAGCCATTTAAGCCTTTTCACAGTGAGATCTATGCGATATGGCCGAGAAATGTAATTTTGATGTTAACTCCCAAACCGCTGCGCAGAAGTAAACCAAACTTCACCCATTAGTGTATTGTATCACAATCTAGTAGTTAAATGTGGAAATTTGGTTCTAGGACATTTGATTTGAGCGCAATCCTCAAACTTAGGTCAAAAAAGCCATTTAAGCCTTTTCACAGTGAGATCTATGCGATATGGCCGAGAAATGTAATTTTGATGTTAACTCCCAAACCGCTGCGCAGAAGTCAACCAAACTTCACCCAATAGTGTATTGTATCACAATCTAGTAGTTACATTTGAAAATTTTGTTCTAGGACATTTTGTTTGAACGCAATCATCAAACTTAATTAAAAAAGTCATTTAAGCCTTTTCACAGTGAGATCTATGCGATATGGCCGAGAAATGTAATTTTGATGTTAACTCCCAAACCGCTGCGCAGAAGTCAATTAAACTTCACCCAATAGTGTATTTTATCACAATCTAGTAGTTACATTTAAAAATTTCGTTCTAGGACATTTGGTTTGAGCGCAATTATTAAACTTAGGTCAAAAAAGCCATTTAAGCCTTTTCACAGTGAGATCTATGCGATATGGCCGAGAAATGTAATTTTGATGTTAACTCCCAAACCGCTGCGCAGAAGTAAACCAAACTTCACCCATTAGTGTATTGTATCACAATCTAGTAGTTACATGTGGAAATTTGGTTCTAGGACATTTGATTTGAGCGCAATCCTCAAACTTAGGTCAAAAAAGCCATTTAAGCCTTTTCACAGTGAGATCTATGCGATATGGCCGAGAAATGTAATTTTGATGTTAACTCCCAAACTGCTGCGCAGAAGTCAACCAAACTTCACCCAATAGTGTATTGTATCACAATCTAGTAGTTACATTTGAAAATTTTGTTCTAGGACATTTTGTTTGAACGCAATCATCAAACTTAATTAAAAAAGTCATTTAAGCCTTTTCACAGTGAGATCTATGCGATATGGCCGAGAAATGTAATTTTGATGTTAACTCCCAAACCGCTGCGCAGAAGTCAACCAAACTTCACCCAATAGTGTATTGTATCACAATCTAGTAGTTACATTTGAAAATTTTGTTCTAGGACATTTTGTTTGAACGCAATCATCAAACTTTATTAAAAAAGTCATTTAAGCCTTTTCACAGTGAGATCTATGCGATATGGCCGAGAAATGTAATTTTGATGTTAACTCCCAAACCGCTGCGCAGAAGTCAACCAAACTTCACCCATTAGTGTATTGTATCACAATCTAGTAGTTACATGTGGAAATTTGGTTCTAGGACATTTGATTTGAGCGCAATCCTCAAACTTAGGTCAAAAAAGCCATTTAAGCCTTTTCACAGTGAGATCTATGCGATATGGCCGAGAAATGTAATTTTGATGTTAACTCCCAAACCGCTGCGCAGAAGTTAACCAAACTTCACCCAATAGTGTATTGTATCACATTCTAGTAGTTACATTTGAAAATTTCGTTCTAGGACATTTGGTTTGAGCGCAATCATTAAACTTAATTAAAAAAGTCATTTAAGCCTTTTCACAGTGAGATCTATGCGATATGGCCGAGAAATGTAATTTTGATGTTAACTCCCAAACCGCTGCGCAGAAGTCAATTAAACTTCACCCAATAGTGTATTTTATCACAATCTAGTAGTTACATTTAAAAATTTCGTTCTAGGACATTTGGTTTGAGCGCAATTATTAAACTTAGGTCAAAAAAGCCATTTAAGCCTTTTCACAGTGAGATCTATGCGATATGGCCGAGAAATGTAATTTTGATGTTAACTCCCAAACCGCTGCGCAGAAGTAAACCAAACTTCACCCATTAGTGTATTTTATCACAATCTAGTAGTTACATGTGGAAATTTGGTTCTAGGACATTTGATTTGAGCGCAATCCTCAAACTTAGGTCAAAAAAGCCATTTAAGCCTTTTCACAGTGAGATCTATGCGATATGGCCGAGAAATGTAATTTTGATGTTAACTCCCAAACCGCTGCGCAGAAGTCAACCAAACTTCACCCAATAGTGTATTGTATCACAATCTAGTAGTTACATTTGAAAATTTTGTTCTAGGACATTTTGTTTGAACGCAATCATCAAACTTAATTAAAAAAGTCATTTAAGCCTTTTCACAGTGAGATCTATGCGATATGGCCGAGAAATGTAATTTTGATGTTAACTCCCAAACCGCTGCGCAGAAGTCAACCAAACTTCACCCAATAGTGTATTGTATCACAATCTAGTAGTTACATTTGAAAATTTTGTTCTAGGACATTTTGTTTGAACGCAATCATCAAACTTAATTAAAAAAGTCATTTAAGCCTTTTCACAGTGAGATCTATGCGATATGGCCGAGAAATGTAATTTTGATGTTAACTCCCAAACCGCTGCGCAGAAGTCAACCAAACTTCACCCATTAGTGTATTGTATCACAATCTAGTAGTTACATGTGGAAATTTGGTTCTAGGACATTTGATTTGAGCGCAATCCTCAAACTTAGGTCAAAAAAGCCATTTAAGCCTTTTCACAGTGAGATCTATGCGATATGGCCGAGAAATGTAATTTTGATGTTAACTCCCAAACCGCTGCGCAGAAGTCAACCAAACTTCACCCAATAGTGTATTGTATCACAATCTAGTAGTTACATTTGAAAATTTTGTTCTAGGACATTTTGTTTGAGCGCAAACATCAAACTTAATTAAAAAAGTCATTTAAGCCTTTTCACAGTGAGATCTATGCGATATGGCCGAGAAATGTAATTTTGATGTTAACTCCCAAACCGCTGCGCAGAAGTCAACCAAACTTCACCCATTAGTGTATTGTATCACAATCTAGTAGTTACATGTGGAAATTTGGTTCTAGGACATTTGATTTGAGCGCAATCCTCAAACTTAGGTCAAAAAAGCCATTTAAGCCTTTTCACAGTGAGATCTATGCGATATGGCCGAGAAATGTAATTTTGATGTTAACTCCCAAACCGCTGCGCAGAAGTCAACCAAACTTCACCCAATAGTGTATTTTATCACAATCTAGTAGTTACATTTGGAAATTTAGTTCTAGGACATTTGATTTGAGCGCAATCTTCAAACTTAATTAAAAAAAGTCATTTAAGCCTTTTCACAGTGAGATCTATGCGATATGGCCGAGAAATGTAATTTTGATGTTCACTCCCAAACCGCTGCGCAGAAGTCAACCAAACTTCAACCATTAGTGTATTGTATCACAATCTAGTAGTTACATTTGAAAATTTTGTTCTAGGACATTTTGTTTGAACGCAATCATCAAACTTAATTAAAAAAGTCATTTAAGCCTTTTCACAGTGAGATCTATGCGATATGGCCGAGAAATGTAATTTTGATGTTAACTCCCAAACCGCTGCGCAGAAGTCAACCAAACTTCACCCAATAGTGTATTGTATCACATTCTAGTAGTTACATTTGAAAATTTCGTTCTAGGACATTTGGTTTGGGCGCAATCATTAAACTTAGGTAAAAAAAGCCATTTAAGCCTTTTCACAGTGAGATCTATGCGATATGGCCGAGGAATGTAATTTTGATGTTAACTCCCAAACCGCTGCGCAGAAGTCAACCAAACTTCACCCAATAGTGTATTGTATCACAATCTAGTAGTTACATTTGAAAATTTTGTTCTAGGACATTTTGTTTGAGCGCAATCCTCAAACTTAGGTCAAAAAAGCCATTTAAGCCTTTTCACAGTGAGATCTATGCGATATGGCCGAGAAATGTAATTTTGATGTTAACTCCCAAACCGATGCGCAGAAGTAAACCAAACTTCACCCAATAGTGTATTGTATCACATTCTAGTAGTTACATTTGAAAATTTTGTTCTAGGACATTTTGTTTGAACGCAATCATCAAACTTAATTAAAAAAGTCATTTAAGCCTTTTCACAGTGAGATCTATGCGATATGGCCGAGAAATGTAATTTTGATGTTAACTCCCAAACCGCTGCGCAGAAGTAAACCAAACTTCACCCAATAATGTATTGTATCACAATCTAGTAGTTACATGTGGAAATTTGGTTCTAGGACATTTGATTTGAGCGCAATCCTCAAACTTAGGTCAAAAAAGCCATTTAAGCCTTTTCACAGTGAGATCTATGCGATATGGCCGAGAAATGTAATTTTGATGTTAACTCCCAAACCGCTGCGCAGAAGTCAACCAAACTTCACCCAATAGTGTATTGTATCACAATCTAGTAGTTACATTTGAAAATTTTGTTCTAGGACATTTTGTTTGAACGCAATCATCAAACTTAATTAAAAAAGTCATTTAAGCCTTTTCACAGTGAGATCTATGCGATATGGCCGAGAAATGTAATTTTGATGTTAACTCCCAAACCGCTGCGCAGAAGTCAACCAAACTTCACCCATTAGTGTATTGTATCACAATCTAGTAGTTACATGTGGAAATTTGGTTCTAGGACATTTGATTTGAGCGCAATCCTCAAACTTAGGTCAAAAAAGCCATTTAAGCCTTTTCACAGTGAGATCTATGCGATATGGCCGAGAAATGTAATTTTGATGTTAACTCCCAAACCGCTGCGCAGAAGTCAATTAAACTTCACCCAATAGTGTATTTTATCACAATCTAGTAGTTACATTTAAAAATTTCGTTCTAGGACATTTGGTTTGAGCGCAATTATTAAACTTAATTAAAAAAGTCATTTAAGCCTTTGCACAGTGAGATCTATGCGATATGGCCGAGAAATGTAATTTTGATGTTAACTCCCAAACCGCTGCGCAGAAGTAAACCAAACTTCACCCATTAGTGTATTGTATCACAATCTAGTAGTTACATGTGGAAATTTGGTTCTAGGACATTTGATTTGAGCGCAATCCTCAAACTTAGGTCAAAAAAGCCATTTAAGCCTTTTCACAGTGAGATCTATGCGATATGGCCGAGAAATGTAATTTTGATGTTAACTCCCAAACCGCTGCGCAGAAGTCAACCAAACTTCACCCAATAGTGTATTGTATCACAATCTAGTAGTTACATTTGAAAATTTTGTTCTAGGACATTTTGTTTGAACGCAATCATCAAACTTAATTAAAAAAGTCATTTAAGCCTTTTCACAGTGAGATCTATGCGATATGGCCGAGAAATGTAATTTTGATGTTAACTCCCAAACCGCTGCGCAGAAGTCAACCAAACTTCACCCAATAGTGTATTGTATCACAATCTAGTAGTTACATTTGAAAATTTTGTTCTAGGACATTTTGTTTGAACGCAATCATCAAACTTAATTAAAAAAGTCATTTAAGCCTTTTCACAGTGAGATCTATGCGATATGGCCGAGAAATGTAATTTTGATGTTAACTCCCAAACCGCTGCGCAGAAGTCAACCAAACTTCACCCAATAGTGTATTGTATCACATTCTAGTAGTTACATTTGAAAATTTCGTTCTAGGACATTTGGTTTGAGCGCAATCATTAAACTTAGGTCAAAAAAGCCATTTAAGCCTTTTCACAGTGAGATCTATGCGATATGGCCGAGGAATGTAATTTTGATGTTAACTCCCAAACCGCTGCGCAGAAGTCAACCAAACTTCACCCAATAGTGTATTGTATCACAATCTAGTAGTTACATTTGAAAATTTTGTTCTAGGACATTTTGTTTGAGCGCAATCCTCAAACTTAGGTCAAAAAAGCCATTTAAGCCTTTTCACAGTGAGATCTATGCGATATGGCCGAGAAATGTAATTTTGATGTTAACTCCCAAACCGCTGCGCAGAAGTAAACCAAACTTCACCCAATAGTGTATTGTATCACATTCTAGTAGTTACATTTGAAAATTTTGTTCTAGGACATTTTGTTTGAACGCAATCATCAAACTTAATTAAAAAAGTCATTTAAGCCTTTTCACAGTGAGATCTATGCGATATGGCCGAGAAATGTAATTTTGATGTTAACTCCCAAACCGCTGCGCAGAAGTAAACCAAACTTCACCCAATAATGTATTGTATCACAATCTAGTAGTTACATGTGGAAATTTGGTTCTAGGACATTTGATTTGAGCGCAATCCTCAAACTTAGGTCAAAAAAGCCATTTAAGCCTTTTCACAGTGAGATCTATGCGATATGGCCGAGAAATGTAATTTTGATGTTAACTCCCAAACCGCTGCGCAGAAGTCAACCAAACTTCACCCAATAGTGTATTGTATCACAATCTAGTAGTTACATTTGAAAATTTTGTTCTAGGACATTTTGTTTGAACGCAATCATCAAACTTAATTAAAAAAGTCATTTAAGCCTTTTCACAGTGAGATCTATGCGATATGGCCGAGAAATGTAATTTTGATGTTAACTCCCAAACCGCTGCGCAGAAGTCAATTAAACTTCACCCAATAGTGTATTGTATCACATTCTAGTAGTTACATTTAAAAATTTCGTTCTAGGACATTTGGTTTGAGCGCAATTATTAAACTTAGGTCAAAAAAGCCATTTAAGCCTTTTCACAGTGAGATCTATGCGATATGGCCGAGAAATGTAATTTTGATGTTAACTCCCAAACCGCTGCGCAGAAGTAAACCAAACTTCACCCATTAGTGTATTGTATCACAATCTAGTAGTTACATGTGGAAATTTGGTTCTAGGACATTTGATTTGAGCGCAATCCTCAAACTTAGGTCAAAAAAGCCATTTAAGCCTTTTCACAGTGAGATCTATGCGATATGGCCGAGAAATGTAATTTTGATGTTAACTCCCAAACCGCTGCGCAGAAGTCAACCAAACTTCACCCAATAGTGTATTGTATCACAATCTAGTAGTTACATTTGAAAATTTTGTTCTAGGACATTTTGTTTGAACGCAATCATCAAACTTAATTAAAAAAGTCATTTAAGCCTTTTCACAGTGAGATCTATGCGATATGGCCGAGAAATGTAATTTTGATGTTAACTCCCAAACCGCTGCGCAGAAGTCAACCAAACTTCACCCAATAGTGTATTGTATCACAATCTAGTAGTTACATTTGAAAATTTTGTTCTAGGACATTTTGTTTGAACGCAATCATCAAACTTAATTAAAAAAGTCATTTAAGCCTTTTCACAGTGAGATCTATGCGATATGGCCGAGAAATGTAATTTTGATGTTAACTCCCAAACCGCTGCGCAGAAGTCAACCAAACTTCACCCATTAGTGTATTGTATCACAATCTAGTAGTTACATGTGGAAATTTGGTTCTAGGACATTTGATTTGAGCGCAATCCTCAAACTTAGGTCAAAAAAGCCATTTAAGCCTTTTCACAGTGAGATCTATGCGATATGGCCGAGAAATGTAATTTTGATGTTAACTCCCAAACCGCTGCGCAGAAGTCAACCAAACTTCACCCAATAGTGTATTGTATCACAATCTAGTAGTTACATTTGAAAATTTTGTTCTAGGACATTTTGTTTGAGCGCAAACATCAAACTTAATTAAAAAAGTCATTTAAGCCTTTTCACAGTGAGATCTATGCGATATGGCCGAGAAATGTAATTTTGATGTTAACTCCCAAACCGCTGCGCAGAAGTCAACCAAACTTCACCCATTAGTGTATTGTATCACAATCTAGTAGTTACATGTGGAAATTTGGTTCTAGGACATTTGATTTGAGCGCAATCCTCAAACTTAGGTCAAAAAAGCCATTTAAGCCTTTTCACAGTGAGATCTATGCGATATGGCCGAGAAATGTAATTTTGATGTTAACTCCCAAACCGCTGCGCAGAAGTTAACCAAACTTCACCCAATAGTGTATTGTATCACATTCTAGTAGTTACATTTGAAAATTTCGTTCTAGGACATTTGGTTTGAGCGCAATCATTAAACTTAATTAAAAAAGTCATTTAAGCCTTTTCACAGTGAGATCTATGCGATATGGCCGAGAAATGTAATTTTGATGTTAACTCCCAAACCGCTGCGCAGAAGTCAACCAAACTTCACCCAATAGTGTATTTTATCACAATCTAGTAGTTACATTTGGAAATTTAGTTCTAGGACATTTGATTTGAGCGCAATCTTCAAACTTAATTAAAAAAAGTCATTTAAGCCTTTTCACAGTGAGATCTATGCGATATGGCCGAGAAATGTAATTTTGATGTTCACTCCCAAACCGCTGCGCAGAAGTAAACCAAACTTCAACCATTAGTGTATTGTATCACAATCTAGTAGTTACATGTAGAAATTTGGTTTTAGGACATTTGATTTGAGCGCAATCCTCAAACTTAGGTCAAAAAAGCCATTTAAGCCTTTTCACAGTGAGATCTATGCGATATGGCCGAGAAATGTAATTTTGATGTTAACTCCCAAACCGCTGCGCAGAAGTCAACCAAACTTCACCCAATAGTGTATTGTATCACAATCTAGTAGTTACATTTGAAAATTTTGTTCTAGGACATTTTGTTTGAACGCAATCATCAAACTTAATTAAAAAAGTCATTTAAGCCTTTTCACAGTGAGATCTATGCGATATGGCCGAGAAATGTAATTTTGATGTTAACTCCCAAACCGCTGCGCAGAAGTCAACCAAACTTCACCCAATAGTGTATTGTATCACAATCTAGTAGTTACATTTGAAAATTTTGTTCTAGGACATTTTGTTTGAACGCAATCATCAAACTTAATTAAAAAAGTCATTTAAGCCTTTTCACAGTGAGATCTATGCGATATGGCCGAGAAATGTAATTTTGATGTTAACTCCCAAACCGCTGCGCAGAAGTCAACCAAACTTCACCCATTAGTGTATTGTATCACAATCTAGTAGTTACATGTGGAAATTTGGTTCTAGGACATTTGATTTGAGCGCAATCCTCAAACTTAGGTCAAAAAAGCCATTTAAGCCTTTTCACAGTGAGATCTATGCGATATGGCCGAGAAATGTAATTTTGATGTTAACTCCCAAACCGCTGCGCAGAAGTCAACCAAACTTCACCCAATAGTGTATTGTATCACAATCTAGTAGTTACATTTGAAAATTTTGTTCTAGGACATTTTGTTTGAGCGCAAACATCAAACTTAATTAAAAAAGTCATTTAAGCCTTTTCACAGTGAGATCTATGCGATATGGCCGAGAAATGTAATTTTGATGTTAACTCCCAAACCGCTGCGCAGAAGTCAACCAAACTTCACCCATTAGTGTATTGTATCACAATCTAGTAGGTACATGTGGAAATTTGGTTCTAGGACATTTGATTTGAGCGCAATCCTCAAACTTAGGTCAAAAAAGCCATTTTAGCCTTTTCACAGTGAGATCTATGCGATATGGCCGAGAAATGTAATTTTGATGTTAACTCCCAAACCGCTGCGCAGAAGTCAACCAAACTTCACCCAATAGTGTATTTTATCACAATCTAGTAGTTACATTTGGAAATTTAGTTCTAGGACATTTGATTTGAGCGCAATCTTCAAACTTAATTAAAAAAAGTCATTTAAGCCTTTTCACAGTGAGATCTATGCGATATGGCCGAGAAATGTAATTTTGATGTTCACTCCCAAACCGCTGCGCAGAAGTCAACCAAACTTCAACCATTAGTGTATTGTATCACAATCTAGTAGTTACATGTGGAAATTTGGTTTTAGGACATTTGATTTGAGCGCAATCCTCAAACTTAGGTCAAAAAAGCCATTTAAGCCTTTTCACAGTGAGATCTATGCGATATGGCCGAGAAATGTAATTTTGATGTTAACTCCCAAACCGCTGCGCAGAAGTCAACCAAACTTCACCCAATAGTGTATTGTATCACAATCTAGTAGTTACATTTGAAAATTTTGTTCTAGGACATTTTGTTTGAGCGCAAACATCAAACTTAATTAAAAAAGTCATTTAAGCCTTTTCACAGTGAGATCTATGCGATATGGCCGAGAAATGTAATTTTGATGTTAACTCCCAAACCGCTGCGCAGAAGTAAACCAAACTTCACCCAATAATGTATTGTATCACAATCTAGTAGTTACATGTGGAAATTTGGTTCTAGGACATTTGATTTGAGCGCAATCCTCAAACTTAGGTCAAAAAAGCCATTTAAGCCTTTTCACAGTGAGATCTATGCGATATGGCCGAGAAATGTAATTTTGATGTTAACTCCCAAACCGCTGCGCAGAAGTCAACCAAACTTCACCCAATAGTGTATTGTATCACAATCTAGTAGTTACATTTGAAAATTTTGTTCTAGGACATTTTGTTTGAACGCAATCATCAAACTTAATTAAAAAAGTCATTTAAGCCTTTTCACAGTGAGATCTATGCGATATGGCCGAGAAATGTAATTTTGATGTTAACTCCCAAACCGCTGCGCAGAAGTCAATTAAACTTCACCCAATAGTGTATTGTATCACATTCTAGTAGTTACATTTAAAAATTTCGTTCTAGGACATTTGGTTTGAGCGCAATTATTAAACTTAGGTCAAAAAAGCCATTTAAGCCTTTTCACAGTGAGATCTATGCGATATGGCCGAGAAATGTAATTTTGATGTTAACTCCCAAACCGCTGCGCAGAAGTAAACCAAACTTCACCCATTAGTGTATTGTATCACAATCTAGTAGTTACATGTGGAAATTTGGTTCTAGGACATTTGATTTGAGCGCAATCCTCAAACTTAGGTCAAAAAAGCCATTTAAGCCTTTTCACAGTGAGATCTATGCGATATGGCCGAGAAATGTAATTTTGATGTTAACTCCCAAACCGCTGCGCAGAAGTCAACCAAACTTCACCCAATAGTGTATTGTATCACAATCTAGTAGTTACATTTGAAAATTTTGTTCTAGGACATTTTGTTTGAACGCAATCATCAAACTTAATTAAAAAAGTCATTTAAGCCTTTTCACAGTGAGATCTATGCGATATGGCCGAGAAATGTAATTTTGATGTTAACTCCCAAACCGCTGCGCAGAAGTCAACCAAACTTCACCCAATAGTGTATTGTATCACAATCTAGTAGTTACATTTGAAAATTTTGTTCTAGGACATTTTGTTTGAACGCAATCATCAAACTTAATTAAAAAAGTCATTTAAGCCTTTTCACAGTGAGATCTATGCGATATGGCCGAGAAATGTAATTTTGATGTTAACTCCCAAACCGCTGCGCAGAAGTCAACCAAACTTCACCCATTAGTGTATTGTATCACAATCTAGTAGTTACATGTGGAAATTTGGTTCTAGGACATTTGATTTGAGCGCAATCCTCAAACTTAGGTCAAAAAAGCCATTTAAGCCTTTTCACAGTGAGATCTATGCGATATGGCCGAGAAATGTAATTTTGATGTTAACTCCCAAACCGCTGCGCAGAAGTCAACCAAACTTCACCCAATAGTGTATTGTATCACAATCTAGTAGTTACATTTGAAAATTTTGTTCTAGGACATTTTGTTTGAGCGCAAACATCAAACTTAATTAAAAAAGTCATTTAAGCCTTTTCACAGTGAGATCTATGCGATATGGCCGAGAAATGTAATTTTGATGTTAACTCCCAAACTGCTGCGCAGAAGTCAACCAAACTTCACCCATTAGTGTATTGTATCACAATCTAGTAGTTACATGTGGAAATTTGGTTCTAGGACATTTGATTTGAGCGCAATCCTCAAACTTAGGTCAAAAAAGCCATTTAAGCCTTTTCACAGTGAGATCTATGCGATATGGCCGAGAAATGTAATTTTGATGTTAACTCCCAAACCGCTGCGCAGAAGTTAACCAAACTTCACCCAATAGTGTATTGTATCACATTCTAGTAGTTACATTTGAAAATTTCGTTCTAGGACATTTGGTTTGAGCGCAATCATTAAACTTAATTAAAAAAGTCATTTAAGCCTTTTCACAGTGAGATCTATGCGATATGGCCGAGAAATGTAATTTTGATGTTAACTCCCAAACCGCTGCGCAGAAGTCAACCAAACTTCACCCAATAGTGTATTTTATCACAATCTAGTAGTTACATTTGGAAATTTAGTTCTAGGACATTTGATTTGAGCGCAATCTTCAAACTTAATTAAAAAAAGTCATTTAAGCCTTTTCACAGTGAGATCTATGCGATATGGCCGAGAAATGTAATTTTGATGTTCACTCCCAAACCGCTGCGCAGAAGTCAACCAAACTTCAACCATTAGTGTATTGTATCACAATCTAGTAGTTACATGTGGAAATTTGGTTTTAGGACATTTGATTTGAGCGCAATCCTCAAACTTAGGTCAAAAAAGCCATTTAAGCCTTTTCACAGTGAGATCTATGCGATATGGCCGAGAAATGTAATTTTGATGTTAACTCCCAAACCGCTGCGCAGAAGTCAACCAAACTTCACCCAATAGTGTATTGTATCACAATCTAGTAGTTACATTTGAAAATTTTGTTCTAGGACATTTTGTTTGAACGCAATCATCAAACTTAATTAAAAAAGTCATTTAAGCCTTTTCACAGTGAGATCTATGCGATATGGCCGAGAAATGTAATTTTGATGTTAACTCCCAAACCGCTGCGCAGAAGTCAACCAAACTTCACCCAATAGTGTATTGTATCACATTCTAGTAGTTACATTTGAAAATTTCGTTCTAGGACATTTGGTTTGAGCGCAATCATTAAACTTAGGTCAAAAAAGCCATTTAAGCCTTTTCACAGTGAGATCTATGCGATATGGCCGAGGAATGTAATTTTGATGTTAACTCCCAAACCGCTGCGCAGAAGTCAACCAAACTTCACCCAATAGTGTATTGTATCACAATCTAGTAGTTACATTTGAAAATTTTGTTCTAGGACATTTTGTTTGAGCGCAATCCTCAAACTTAGGTCAAAAAAGCCATTTAAGCCTTTTCACAGTGAGATCTATGCGATATGGCCGAGAAATGTAATTTTGATGTTAACTCCCAAACCGCTGCGCAGAAGTAAACCAAACTTCACCCAAATAGTGTATTGTATCACATTCTAGTAGTTACATTTGAAAATTTTGTTCTAGGACATTTTGTTTGAACGCAATCATCAAACTTAATTAAAAAAGTCATTTAAGCCTTTTCACAGTGAGATCTATGCTATATGGCCGAGAAATGTAATTTTGATGTTAACTCCCAAACCGCTGCGCAGAAGTCAACCAAACTTCACCCAATAGTGTATTGTATCACATTCTAGTAGTTACATTTGAAAATTTCGTTCTAGGACATTTGGTTTGAGCGCAATCATTAAACTTAGGTCAAAAAAGCCATTGAAGCCTTTTCACAGTGAGATCTATGCGATATGGCCGAGGAATGTAATTTTGATGTTAACTCCCAAACCGCTGCGCAGAAGTAAACCAAACTTCACCCAATAGTGTATTGTATCACATTCTAGTAGTTACATTTGAAAATTTTGTTCTAGGACATTTTGTTTGAACGCAATCATCAAACTTAATTAAAAAAGTCATTTAAGCCTTTTCACAGTGAGATCTATGCGATATGGCCGAGAAATGTAATTTTGATGTTAACTCCCAAACCGCTGCGCAGAAGTAAACCAAACTTCACCCATTAATGTATTGTATCACAATCTAGTAGTTACATGTGGAAATTTGGTTCTAGGACATTTGATTTGAGCGCAATCCTCAAACTTAGGTCAAAAAAGCCATTTAAGCCTTTTCACAGTGAGATCTATGCGATATGGCCGAGAAATGTAATTTTGATGTTAACTCCCAAACCGCTGCGCAGAAGTCAACCAAACTTCACCCAATAGTGTATTGTATCACAATCTAGTAGTTACATTTAAAAATTTTGTTCTAGGACATTTTGTTTGAACGCAATCATCAAACTTAATTAAAAAAGTCATTTAAGCCTTTTCACAGTGAGATCTATGCGATATGGCCGAGAAATGTAATTTTGATGTTAACTCCCAAACCGCTGCGCAGAAGTCAACCAAACTTCACCCATTAGTGTATTTTATCACAATCTAGTAGTTACATGTGGAAATTTGGTTCTAGGACATTTGATTTGAGCGCAATCCTCAAACTTAGGTCAAAAAAGCCATTTAAGCCTTTTCACAGTGAGATCTATGCGATATGGCCGAGAAATGTAATTTTGATGTTAACTCCCAAACCGCTGCGCAGAAGTCAACCAAACTTCACCCAATAGTGTATTGTATCACATTCTAGTAGTTACATTTGAAAATTTCGTTCTAGGACATTTGGTTTGAGCGCAATCCTCAAACTTAGGTCAAAAAAGCCATTTAAGCCTTTTCACAGTGAGATCTATGCGATATGGCCGAGAAATGTAATTTTGATGTTAACTCCCAAACCGCTGCGCAGAAGTCAACCAAACTTCACCCAATAGTGTATTGTATCACAATCTAGTAGTTACATGTGGAAATTTGGTTATAGGACATTTGATTTGAGCGCAATCCTCAAACTTAGGTCAAAAAAGCCATTTAAGCCTTTTCACAGTGAGATCTATGCGATATGGCCGAGAAATGTAATTTTGATGTTAACTCCCAAACCGCTGCGCAGAAGTCAACCAAACTTCACCCAATAGTGTATTGTATCACAATCTAGTAGTTACATTTGAAAATTTTGTTCTAGGACATTTTGTTTGAACGCAATCATCAAACTTAATTAAAAAAGTCATTTAAGCCTTTTCACAGTGAGATCTATGCGATATGGCCGAGAAATGTAATTTTGATGTTAACTCCCAAACCGATGCGCAGAAGTAAACCAAACTTCACCCAATAGTGTATTGTATCACATTCTAGTAGTTACATTTGAAAATTTTGTTCTAGGACATTTTGTTTGAACGCAATCATCAAACTTAATTAAAAAAGTCATTTAAGCCTTTTCACAGTGAGATCTATGCGATATGGCCGAGAAATGTAATTTTGATGTTAACTCCCAAACCGCTGCGCAGAAGTAAACCAAACTTCACCCAATAATGTATTGTATCACAATCTAGTAGTTACATGTGGAAATTTGGTTCTAGGACATTTGATTTGAGCGCAATCCTCAAACTTAGGTCAAAAAAGCCATTTAAGCCTTTTCACAGTGAGATCTATGCGATATGGCCGAGAAATGTAATTTTGATGTTAACTCCCAAACCGCTGCGCAGAAGTCAACCAAACTTCACCCAATAGTGTATTGTATCACAATCTAGTAGTTACATTTGAAAATTTTGTTCTAGGACATTTTGTTTGAACGCAATCATCAAACTTAATTAAAAAAGTCATTTAAGCCTTTTCACAGTGAGATCTATGCGATATGGCCGAGAAATGTAATTTTGATGTTAACTCCCAAACCGCTGCGCAGAAGTCAATTAAACTTCACCCAATAGTGTATTGTATCACATTCTAGTAGTTACATTTAAAAATTTCGTTCTAGGACATTTGGTTTGAGCGCAATTATTAAACTTAGGTCAAAAAAGCCATTTAAGCCTTTTCACAGTGAGATCTATGCGATATGGCCGAGAAATGTAATTTTGATGTTAACTCCCAAACCGCTGCGCAGAAGTCAACCAAACTTCACCCATTAGTGTATTGTATCACAATCTAGTAGTTACATGTGGAAATTTGGTTCTAGGACATTTGATTTGAGCGCAATCCTCAAACTTAGGTCAAAAAAGCCATTTAAGCCTTTTCACAGTGAGATCTATGCGATATGGCCGAGAAATGTAATTTTGATGTTAACTCCCAAACCGCTGCGCAGAAGTCAACCAAACTTCACCCAATAGTGTATTGTATCACAATCTAGTAGTTACATTTGAAAATTTTGTTCTAGGACATTTTGTTTGAACGCAATCATCAAACTTAATTAAAAAAGTCATTTAAGCCTTTTCACAGTGAGATCTATGCGATATGGCCGAGAAATGTAATTTTGATGTTAACTCCCAAACCGCTGCGCAGAAGTCAACCAAACTTCACCCAATAGTGTATTGTATCACAATCTAGTAGTTACATTTGAAAATTTTGTTCTAGGACATTTTGTTTGAACGCAATCATCAAACTTAATTAAAAAAGTCATTTAAGCCTTTTCACAGTGAGATCTATGCGATATGGCCGAGAAATGTAATTTTGATGTTAACTCCCAAACCGCTGCGCAGAAGTCAACCAAACTTCACCCATTAGTGTATTGTATCACAATCTAGTAGTTACATGTGGAAATTTGGTTCTAGGACATTTGATTTGAGCGCAATCCTCAAACTTAGGTCAAAAAAGCCATTTAAGCCTTTTCACAGTGAGATCTATGCGATATGGCCGAGAAATGTAATTTTGATGTTAACTCCCAAACCGCTGCGCAGAAGTCAATTAAACTTCACCCAATAGTGTATTTTATCACAATCTAGTAGTTACATTTAAAAATTTCGTTCTAGGATATTTGGTTTGAGCGCAATTATTAAACTTAATTAAAAAAGTCATTTAAGCCTTTTCACAGTGAGATCTATGCGATATGGCCGAGAAATGTAATTTTGATGTTAACTCCCAAACCGCTGCGCAGAAGTAAACCAAACTTCACCCATTAGTGTATTGTATCACAATCTAGTAGTTACATGTGGAAATTTGGTTCTAGGACATTTGATTTGAGCGCAATCCTCAAACTTAGGTCAAAAAAGCCATTTAAGCCTTTTCACAGTGAGATCTATGCGATATGGCCGAGAAATGTAATTTTGATGTTAACTCCCAAACCGCTGCGCAGAAGTCAACCAAACTTCACCCAATAGTGTATTGTATCACAATCTAGTAGTTACATTTGAAAATTTTGTTCTAGGACATTTTGTTTGAACGCAATCATCAAACTTAATTAAAAAAGTCATTTAAGCCTTTTCACAGTGAGATCTATGCGATATGGCCGAGAAATGTAATTTTGATGTTAACTCCCAAACCGCTGCGCAGAAGTCAACCAAACTTCACCCAATAGTGTATTGTATCACAATCTAGTAGTTACATTTGAAAATTTTGTTCTAGGACATTTTGTTTGAACGCAATCATCAAACTTAATTAAAAAAGTCATTTAAGCCTTTTCACAGTGAGATCTATGCGATATGGCCGAGAAATGTAATTTTGATGTTAACTCCCAAACCGCTGCGCAGAAGTCAACCAAACTTCACCCATTAGTGTATTGTATCACAATCTAGTAGTTACATGTGGAAATTTGGTTCTAGGACATTTGATTTGAGCGCAATCCTCAAACTTAGGTCAAAAAAGCCATTTAAGCCTTTTCACAGTGAGATCTATGCGATATGGCCGAGAAATGTAATTTTGATGTTAACTCCCAAACCGCTGCGCAGAAGTCAACCAAACTTCACCCAATAGTGTATTGTATCACAATCTAGTAGTTACATTTGAAAATTTTGTTCTAGGACATTTTGTTTGAGCGCAAACATCAAACTTAATTAAAAAAGTCATTTAAGTCTTTTCACAGTGAGATCTATGCGATATGGCCGAGAAATGTAATTTTGATGTTAACTCCCAAACCGCTGCGCAGAAGTCAACCAAACTTCACCCATTAGTGTATTGTATCACAATCTAGTAGTTACATGTGGAAATTTGGTTCTAGGACATTTGATTTGAGCGCAATCCTCAAACTTAGGTCAAAAAAGCCATTTAAGCCTTTTCACAGTGAGATCTATGCGATATGGCCGAGAAATGTAATTTTGATGTTAACTCCCAAACCGCTGCGCAGAAGTCAACCAAACTTCACCCAATAGTGTATTTTATCACAATCTAGTAGTTACATTTGGAAATTTAGTTCTAGGACATTTGATTTGAGCGCAATCTTCAAACTTAATTAAAAAAAGTCATTTAAGCCTTTTCACAGTGAGATCTATGCGATATGGCCGAGAAATGTAATTTTGATGTTCACTCCCAAACCGCTGCGCAGAAGTCAACCAAACTTCAACCATTAGTGTATTGTATCACAATCTAGTAGTTACATGTGGAAATTTGGTTTTAGGACATTTGATTTGAGCGCAATCCTCAAACTTAGGTCAAAAAAGCCATTTAAGCCTTTTCACAGTGAGATCTATGCGATATGGCCGAGAAATGTAATTTTGATGTTAACTCCCAAACCGCTGCGCAGAAGTCAACCAAACTTCACCCAATAGTGTATTGTATCACAATCTAGTAGTTACATTTGAAAATTTTGTTCTAGGACATTTTGTTTGAACGCAATCATCAAACTTAATTAAAAAAGTCATTTAAGCCTTTTCACAGTGAGATCTATGCGATATGGCCGAGAAATGTAATTTTGATGTTAACTCCCAAACCGCTGCGCAGAAGTCAACCAAACTTCACCCAATAGTGTATTGTATCACATTCTAGTAGTTACATTTGAAAATTTCGTTCTAGGACATTTGGTTTGAGCGCAATCATTAAACTTAGGTCAAAAAAGCCATTTAAGCCTTTTCACAGTGAGATCTATGCGATATGGCCGAGGAATGTAATTTTGATGTTAACTCCCAAACCGCTGCGCAGAAGTCAACCAAACTTCACCCAATAGTGTATTGTATCACAATCTAGTAGTTACATTTGAAAATTTTGTTCTAGGACATTTTGTTTGAGCGCAATCCTCAAACTTAGGTCAAAAAAGCCATTTAAGCCTTTTCACAGTGAGATCTATGCGATATGGCCGAGAAATGTAATTTTGATGTTAACTCCCAAACCGCTGCGCAGAAGTAAACCAAACTTCACCCAATAGTGTATTGTATCACATTCTAGTAGTTACATTTGAAAATTTTGTTCTAGGACATTTTGTTTGAACGCAATCATCAAACTTAATTAAAAAAGTCATTTAAGCCTTTTCACAGTGAGATCTATGCGATATGGCCGAGAAATGTAATTTTGATGTTAACTCCCAAACCGCTGCGCAGAAGTAAACCAAACTTCACCCAATAATGTATTGTATCACAATCTAGTAGTTACATGTGGAAATTTGGTTCTAGGACATTTGATTTGAGCGCAATCCTCAAACTTAGGTCAAAAAAGCCATTTAAGCCTTTTCACAGTGAGATCTATGCGATATGGCCGAGAAATGTAATTTTGATGTTAACTCCCAAACCGCTGCGCAGAAGTCAACCAAACTTCACCCAATAGTGTATTGTATCACAATCTAGTAGTTACATTTGAAAATTTTGTTCTAGGACATTTTGTTTGAACGCAATCATCAAACTTAATTAAAAAAGTCATTTAAGCCTTTTCACAGTGAGATCTATGCGATATGGCCGAGAAATGTAATTTTGATGTTAACTCCCAAACCGCTGCGCAGAAGTCAATTAAACTTCACCCAATAGTGTATTGTATCACATTCTAGTAGTTACATTTAAAAATTTCGTTCTAGGACATTTGGTTTGAGCGCAATTATTAAACTTAGGTCAAAAAAGCCATTTAAGCCTTTTCACAGTGAGATCTATGCGATATGGCCGAGAAATGTAATTTTGATGTTAACTCCCAAACCGCTGCGCAGAAGTAAACCAAACTTCACCCATTAGTGTATTGTATCACAATCTAGTAGTTACATGTGGAAATTTGGTTCTAGGACATTTGATTTGAGCGCAATCCTCAAACTTAGGTCAAAAAAGCCATTTAAGCCTTTTCACAGTGAGATCTATGCGATATGGCCGAGAAATGTAATTTTGATGTTAACTCCCAAACCGCTGCGCAGAAGTCAACCAAACTTCACCCAATAGTGTATTGTATCACAATCTAGTAGTTACATTTGAAAATTTTGTTCTAGGACATTTTGTTTGAACGCAATCATCAAACTTAATTAAAAAAGTCATTTAAGCCTTTTCACAGTGAGATCTATGCGATATGGCCGAGAAATGTAATTTTGATGTTAACTCCCAAACCGCTGCGCAGAAGTCAACCAAACTTCACCCAATAGTGTATTGTATCACAATCTAGTAGTTACATTTGAAAATTTTGTTCTAGGACATTTTGTTTGAACGCAATCATCAAACTTAATTAAAAAAGTCATTTAAGCCTTTTCACAGTGAGATCTATGCGATATGGCCGAGAAATGTAATTTTGATGTTAACTCCCAAACCGCTGCGCAGAAGTCAACCAAACTTCACCCATTAGTGTATTGTATCACAATCTAGTAGTTACATGTGGAAATTTGGTTCTAGGACATTTGATTTGAGCGCAATCCTCAAACTTAGGTCAAAAAAGCCATTTAAGCCTTTTCACAGTGAGATCTATGCGATATGGCCGAGAAATGTAATTTTGATGTTAACTCCCAAACCGCTGCGCAGAAGTCAACCAAACTTCACCCAATAGTGTATTGTATCACAATCTAGTAGTTACATTTGAAAATTTTGTTCTAGGACATTTTGTTTGAGCGCAAACATCAAACTTAATTAAAAAAGTCATTTAAGCCTTTTCACAGTGAGATCTATGCGATATGGCCGAGAAATGTAATTTTGATGTTAACTCCCAAACCGCTGCGCAGAAGTCAACCAAACTTCACCCATTAGTGTATTGTATCACAATCTAGTAGTTACATGTGGAAATTTGGTTCTAGGACATTTGATTTGAGCGCAATCCTCAAACTTAGGTCAAAAAAGCCATTTAAGCCTTTTCACAGTGAGATCTATGCGATATGGCCGAGAAATGTAATTTTGATGTTAACTCCCAAACCGCTGCGCAGAAGTTAACCAAACTTCACCCAATAGTGTATTGTATCACATTCTAGTAGTTACATTTGAAAATTTCGTTCTAGGACATTTGGTTTGAGCGCAATCATTAAACTTAATTAAAAAAGTCATTTAAGCCTTTTCACAGTGAGATCTATGCGATATGGCCGAGAAATGTAATTTTGATGTTAACTCCCAAACCGCTGCGCAGAAGTCAACCAAACTTCACCCAATAGTGTATTTTATCACAATCTAGTAGTTACATTTGGAAATTTAGTTCTAGGACATTTGATTTGAGCGCAATCTTCAAACTTAATTAAAAAAAGTCATTTAAGCCTTTTCACAGTGAGATCTATGCGATATGGCCGAGAAATGTAATTTTGATGTTCACTCCCAAACCGCTGCGCAGAAGTAAACCAAACTTCAACCATTAGTGTATTGTATCACAATCTAGTAGTTACATGTAGAAATTTGGTTTTAGGACATTTGATTTGAGCGCAATCCTCAAACTTAGGTCAAAAAAGCCATTTAAGCCTTTTCACAGTGAGATCTATGCGATATGGCCGAGAAATGTAATTTTGATGTTAACTCCCAAACCGCTGCGCAGAAGTCAACCAAACTTCACCCAATAGTGTATTGTATCACAATCTAGTAGTTACATTTGAAAATTTTGTTCTAGGACATTTTGTTTGAACGCAATCATCAAACTTAATTAAAAAAGTCATTTAAGCCTTTTCACAGTGAGATCTATGCGATATGGCCGAGAAATGTAATTTTGATGTTAACTCCCAAACCGCTGCGCAGAAGTCAACCAAACTTCACCCAATAGTGTATTGTATCACAATCTAGTAGTTACATTTGAAAATTTTGTTCTAGGACATTTTGTTTGAACGCAATCATCAAACTTAATTAAAAAAGTCATTTAAGCCTTTTCACAGTGAGATCTATGCGATATGGCCGAGAAATGTAATTTTGATGTTAACTCCCAAACCGCTGCGCAGAAGTCAACCAAACTTCACCCATTAGTGTATTGTATCACAATCTAGTAGTTACATGTGGAAATTTGGTTCTAGGACATTTGATTTGAGCGCAATCCTCAAACTTAGGTCAAAAAAGCCATTTAAGCCTTTTCACAGTGAGATCTATGCGATATGGCCGAGAAATGTAATTTTGATGTTAACTCCCAAACCGCTGCGCAGAAGTCAACCAAACTTCACCCAATAGTGTATTGTATCACAATCTAGTAGTTACATTTGAAAATTTTGTTCTAGGACATTTTGTTTGAGCGCAAACATCAAACTTAATTAAAAAAGTCATTTAAGCCTTTTCACAGTGAGATCTATGCGATATGGCCGAGAAATGTAATTTTGATGTTAACTCCCAAACCGCTGCGCAGAAGTCAACCAAACTTCACCCATTAGTGTATTGTATCACAATCTAGTAGGTACATGTGGAAATTTGGTTCTAGGACATTTGATTTGAGCGCAATCCTCAAACTTAGGTCAAAAAAGCCATTTTAGCCTTTTCACAGTGAGATCTATGCGATATGGCCGAGAAATGTAATTTTGATGTTAACTCCCAAACCGCTGCGCAGAAGTCAACCAAACTTCACCCAATAGTGTATTTTATCACAATCTAGTAGTTACATTTGGAAATTTAGTTCTAGGACATTTGATTTGAGCGCAATCTTCAAACTTAATTAAAAAAAGTCATTTAAGCCTTTTCACAGTGAGATCTATGCGATATGGCCGAGAAATGTAATTTTGATGTTCACTCCCAAACCGCTGCGCAGAAGTCAACCAAACTTCAACCATTAGTGTATTGTATCACAATCTAGTAGTTACATGTGGAAATTTGGTTTTAGGACATTTGATTTGAGCGCAATCCTCAAACTTAGGTCAAAAAAGCCATTTAAGCCTTTTCACAGTGAGATCTATGCGATATGGCCGAGAAATGTAATTTTGATGTTAACTCCCAAACCGCTGCGCAGAAGTCAACCAAACTTCACCCAATAGTGTATTGTATCACAATCTAGTAGTTACATTTGAAAATTTTGTTCTAGGACATTTTGTTTGAACGCAATCATCAAACTTAATTAAAAAAGTCATTTAAGCCTTTTCACAGTGAGATCTATGCGATATGGCCGAGAAATGTAATTTTGATGTTAACTCCCAAACCGCTGCGCAGAAGTCAACCAAACTTCACCCAATAGTGTATTGTATCACATTCTAGTAGTTACATTTGAAAATTTCGTTCTAGGACATTTGGTTTGAGCGCAATCATTAAACTTAGGTCAAAAAAGCCATTTAAGCCTTTTCACAGTGAGATCTATGCGATATGGCCGAGGAATGTAATTTTGATGTTAACTCCCAAACCGCTGCGCAGAAGTCAACCAAACTTCACCCAATAGTGTATTGTATCACAATCTAGTAGTTACATTTAAAAATTTTGTTCTAGGACATTTTGTTTGAGCGCAATCCTCAAACTTAGGTCAAAAAAGCCATTTAAGCCTTTTCACAGTGAGATCTATGCGATATGGCCGAGAAATGTAATTTTGATGTTAACTCCCAAACCGCTGCGCAGAAGTAAACCAAACTTCACCCAATAGTGTATTGTATCACATTCTAGTAGTTACATTTGAAAATTTTGTTCTAGGACATTTTGTTTGAACGCAATCATCAAACTTAATTAAAAAAGTCATTTAAGCCTTTTCACAGTGAGATCTATGCGATATGGCCGAGAAATGTAATTTTGATGTTAACTCCCAAACCGCTGCGCAGAAATAAACCAAACTTCACCCAATAATGTATTGTATCACAATCTAGTAGTTACATGTGGAAATTTGGTTCTAGGACATTTGATTTGAGCGCAATCCTCAAACTTAGGTCAAAAAAGCCATTTAAGCCTTTTCACAGTGAGATCTATGCGATATGGCCGAGAAATGTAATTTTGATGTTAACTCCCAAACCGCTGCGCAGAAGTCAACCAAACTTCACCCAATAGTGTATTGTATCACAATCTAGTAGTTACATTTGAAAATTTTGTTCTAGGACATTTTGTTTGAACGCAATCATCAAACTTAATTAAAAAAGTCATTTAAGCCTTTTCACAGTGAGATCTATGCGATATGGCCGAGAAATGTAATTTTGATGTTAACTCCCAAACCGCTGCGCAGAAGTCAATTAAACTTCACCCAATAGTGTATTGTATCACATTCTAGTAGTTACATTTAAAAATTTCGTTCTAGGACATTTGGTTTGAGCGCAATTATTAAACTTAGGTCAAAAAAGCCATTTAAGCCTTTTCACAGTGAGATCTATGCGATATGGCCGAGAAATGTAATTTTGATGTTAACTCCCAAACCGCTGCGCAGAAGTAAACCAAACTTCACCCATTAGTGTATTGTATCACAATCTAGTAGTTACATGTGGAAATTTGGTTCTAGGACATTTGATTTGAGCGCAATCCTCAAACTTAGGTCAAAAAAGCCATTTAAGCCTTTTCACAGTGAGATCTATGCGATATGGCCGAGAAATGTAATTTTGATGTTAACTCCCAAACCGCTGCGCAGAAGTCAACCAAACTTCACCCAATAGTGTATTGTATCACAATCTAGTAGTTACATTTGAAAATTTTGTTCTAGGACATTTTGTTTGAACGCAATCATCAAACTTAATTAAAAAAGTCATTTAAGCCTTTTCACAGTGAGATCTATGCGATATGGCCGAGAAATGTAATTTTGATGTTAACTCCCAAACCGCTGCGCAGAAGTCAACCAAACTTCACCCAATAGTGTATTGTATCACAATCTAGTAGTTACATTTGAAAATTTTGTTCTAGGACATTTTGTTTGAACGCAATCATCAAACTTAATTAAAAAAGTCATTTAAGCCTTTTCACAGTGAGATCTATGCGATATGGCCGAGAAATGTAATTTTGATGTTAACTCCCAAACCGCTGCGCAGAAGTCAACCAAACTTCACCCATTAGTGTATTGTATCACAATCTAGTAGTTACATGTGGAAATTTGGTTCTAGGACATTTGATTTGAGCGCAATCCTCAAACTTAGGTCAAAAAAGCCATTTAAGCCTTTTCACAGTGAGATCTATGCGATATGGCCGAGAAATGTAATTTTGATGTTAACTCCCAAACCGCTGCGCAGAAGTCAACCAAACTTCACCCAATAGTGTATTGTATCACAATCTAGTAGTTACATTTGAAAATTTTGTTCTAGGACATTTTGTTTGAGCGCAAACATCAAACTTAATTAAAAAAGTCATTTAAGCCTTTTCACAGTGAGATCTATGCGATATGGCCGAGAAATGTAATTTTGATGTTAACTCCCAAACCGCTGCGCAGAAGTCAACCAAACTTCACCCATTAGTGTATTGTATCACAATCTAGTAGTTACATGTGGAAATTTGGTTCTAGGACATTTGATTTGAGCGCAATCCTCAAACTTAGGTCAAAAAAGCCATTTAAGCCTTTTCACAGTGAGATCTATGCGATATGGCCGAGAAATGTAATTTTGATGTTAACTCCCAAACCGCTGCGCAGAAGTTAACCAAACTTCACCCAATAGTGTATTGTATCACATTCTAGTAGTTACATTTGAAAATTTCGTTCTAGGACATTTAGTTTGAGCGCAATCATTAAACTTAATTAAAAAAGTCATTTAAGCCTTTTCACAGTGAGATCTATGCGATATGGCCGAGAAATGTAATTTTGATGTTAACTCCCAAACCGCTGCGCAGAAGTCAACCAAACTTCACCCAATAGTGTATTTTATCACAATCTAGTAGTTACATTTGGAAATTTAGTTCTAGGACATTTGATTTGAGCGCAATCTTCAAACTTAATTAAAAAAAGTCATTTAAGCCTTTTCACAGTGAGATCTATGCGATATGGCCGAGAAATGTAATTTTGATGTTCACTCCCAAACCGCTGCGCAGAAGTCAACCAAACTTCAACCATTAGTGTATTGTATCACAATCTAGTAGTTACATGTGGAAATTTGGTTTTAGGACATTTGATTTGAGCGCAATCTTCAAACTTAGGTCAAAAAAGCCATTTAAGCCTTTTCACAGTGAGATCTATGCGATATGGCCGAGAAATGTAATTTTGATGTTAACTCCCAAACCGCTGCGCAGAAGTCAACCAAACTTCACCCAATAGTGTATTGTATCACAATCTAGTAGTTACATTTGAAAATTTTGTTCTAGGACATTTTGTTTGAACGCAATCATCAAACTTAATTAAAAAAGTCATTTAAGCCTTTTCACAGTGAGATCTATGCGATATGGCCGAGAAATGTAATTTTGATGTTAACTCCCAAACCGCTGCGCAGAAGTCAACCAAACTTCACCCAATAGTGTATTGTATCACATTCTAGTAGTTACATTTGAAAATTTCGTTCTAGGACATTTGGTTTGAGCGCAATCATTAAACTTAGGTCAAAAAAGCCATTTAAGCCTTTTCACAGTGAGATCTATGCGATATGGCCGAGGAATGTAATTTTGATGTTAACTCCCAAACCGCTGCGCAGAAGTCAACCAAACTTCACCCAATAGTGTATTGTATCACAATCTAGTAGTTACATTTGAAAATTTTGTTCTAGGACATTTTGTTTGAGCGCAATCCTCAAACTTAGGTCAAAAAAGCCATTTAAGCCTTTTCACAGTGAGATCTATGCGATATGGCCGAGAAATGTAATTTTGATGTTAACTCCCAAACCGCTGCGCAGAAGTAAACCAAACTTCACCCAAATAGTGTATTGTATCACATTCTAGTAGTTACATTTGAAAATTTTGTTCTAGGACATTTTGTTTGAACGCAATCATCAAACTTAATTAAAAAAGTCATTTAAGCCTTTTCACAGTGAGATCTATGCTATATGGCCGAGAAATGTAATTTTGATGTTAACTCCCAAACCGCTGCGCAGAAGTCAACCAAACTTCACCCAATAGTGTATTGTATCACATTCTAGTAGTTACATTTGAAAATTTCGTTCTAGGACATTTGGTTTGAGCGCAATCATTAAACTTAGGTCAAAAAAGCCATTGAAGCCTTTTCACAGTGAGATCTATGCGATATGGCCGAGGAATGTAATTTTGATGTTAACTCCCAAACCGCTGCGCAGAAGTAAACCAAACTTCACCCAATAGTGTATTGTATCACATTCTAGTAGTTACATTTGAAAATTTTGTTCTAGGACATTTTGTTTGAACGCAATCATCAAACTTAATTAAAAAAGTCATTTAAGCCTTTTCACAGTGAGATCTATGCGATATGGCCGAGAAATGTAATTTTGATGTTAACTCCCAAACCGCTGCGCAGAAGTAAACCAAACTTCACCCATTAATGTATTGTATCACAATCTAGTAGTTACATGTGGAAATTTGGTTCTAGGACATTTGATTTGAGCGCAATCCTCAAACTTAGGTCAAAAAAGCCATTTAAGCCTTTTCACAGTGAGATCTATGCGATATGGCCGAGAAATGTAATTTTGATGTTAACTCCCAAACCGCTGCGCAGAAGTCAACCAAACTTCACCCAATAGTGTATTGTATCACAATCTAGTAGTTACATTTAAAAATTTTGTTCTAGGACATTTTGTTTGAACGCAATCATCAAACTTAATTAAAAAAGTCATTTAAGCCTTTTCACAGTGAGATCTATGCGATATGGCCGAGAAATGTAATTTTGATGTTAACTCCCAAACCGCTGCGCAGAAGTCAACCAAACTTCACCCATTAGTGTATTTTATCACAATCTAGTAGTTACATGTGGAAATTTGGTTCTAGGACATTTGATTTGAGCGCAATCCTCAAACTTAGGTCAAAAAAGCCATTTAAGCCTTTTCACAGTGAGATCTATGCGATATGGCCGAGAAATGTAATTTTGATGTTAACTCCCAAACCGCTGCGCAGAAGTCAACCAAACTTCACCCAATAGTGTATTGTATCACATTCTAGTAGTTACATTTGAAAATTTCGTTCTAGGACATTTGGTTTGAGCGCAATCCTCAAACTTAGGTCAAAAAAGCCATTTAAGCCTTTTCACAGTGAGATCTATGCGATATGGCCGAGAAATGTAATTTTGATGTTAACTCCCAAACCGCTGCGCAGAAGTCAACCAAACTTCACCCAATAGTGTATTGTATCACAATCTAGTAGTTACATGTGGAAATTTGGTTATAGGACATTTGATTTGAGCGCAATCCTCAAACTTAGGTCAAAAAAGCCATTTAAGCCTTTTCACAGTGAGATCTATGCGATATGGCCGAGAAATGTAATTTTGATGTTAACTCCCAAACCGCTGCGCAGAAGTCAACCAAACTTCACCCAATAGTGTATTGTATCACAATCTAGTAGTTACATGTGGAAATTTCGTTCTAGGACATTTGGTTTGAGCGCAATCCTCAAACTTAGGTCAAAAAAGCCATTTAAGCCTTTTCACAGTGAGATCTATGCGATATGGCCGAGAAATGTAATTTTGATGTTAACTCCCAAACCGCTGCGCAGAAGTCAACCAAACTTCACCCAATAGTGTATTGTATCACAATCTAGTAGTTACATGTGGAAATTTGGTTATAGGACATTTGATTTGAGCGCAATCCTCAAACTTAGGTCAAAAAAGCCATTTAAGCCTTTTCACAGTGAGATCTATGCGATATGGCCGAGAAATGTAATTTTGATGTTAACTCCCAAACCGCTGCGCAGAAGTCAACCAAACTTCACCCAATAGTGTATTGTATCACAATCTAGTAGTTACATTTGAAAATTTTTTTCTAGGACATTTTGTTTGAACGCAATCATCAAACTTAATTAAAAAAGTCATTTAAGCCTTTTCACAGTGAGATCTATGCTATATGGCCGAGAAATGTAATTTTGATGTTAACTCCCAAACCGCTGCGCAGAAGTCAACCAAACTTCACCCAATAGTGTATTGTATCACATTCTAGTAGTTACATTTGAAAATTTCGTTCTAGGACATTTGGTTTGAGCGCAATTATTAAACTTAGGTCAAAAAAGCCATTTAAGCCTTTTCACAGTGAGATCTATGCGATATGGCCGAGAAATGTAATTTTGATGTTAACTCCCAAACCGCTGCGCAGAAGTAAACCAAACTTCACCCATTAGTGTATTGTATCACAATCTAGTAGTTACATGTGGAAATTTGGTTCTAGGACATTTGATTTGAGCGCAATCCTCAAACTTAGGTCAAAAAAGCCATTTAAGCCTTTTCACAGTGAGATCTATGCGATATGGCCGAGAAATGTAATTTTGATGTTAACTCCCAAACCGCTGCGCAGAAGTCAACCAAACTTCACCCAATAGTGTATTGTATCACAATCTAGTAGTTACATTTGAAAATTTTGTTCTAGGACATTTTGTTTGAACGCAATCATCAAACTTAATTAAAAAAGTCATTTAAGCCTTTTCACAGTGAGATCTATGCGATATGGCCGAGAAATGTAATTTTGATGTTAACTCCCAAACCGCTGCGCAGAAGTCAACCAAACTTCACCCAATAGTGTATTGTATCACAATCTAGTAGTTACATTTGAAAATTTTGTTCTAGGACATTTTGTTTGAACGCAATCATCAAACTTAATTAAAAAAGTCATTTAAGCCTTTTCACAGTGAGATCTATGCGATATGGCCGAGAAATGTAATTTTGATGTTAACTCCCAAACCGCTGCGCAGAAGTCAACCAAACTTCACCCATTAGTGTATTGTATCACAATCTAGTAGTTACATGTGGAAATTTGGTTCTAGGACATTTGATTTGAGCGCAATCCTCAAACTTAGGTCAAAAAAGCCATTTAAGCCTTTTCACAGTGAGATCTATGCGATATGGCCGAGAAATGTAATTTTGATGTTAACTCCCAAACCGCTGCGCAGAAGTCAACCAAACTTCACCCAATAGTGTATTGTATCACAATCTAGTAGTTACATTTGAAAATTTTGTTCTAGGACATTTTGTTTGAGCGCAAACATCAAACTTAATTAAAAAAGTCATTTAAGCCTTTTCACAGTGAGATCTATGCGATATGGCCGAGAAATGTAATTTTGATGTTAACTCCCAAACCGCTGCGCAGAAGTCAACCAAACTTCACCCATTAGTGTATTGTATCACAATCTAGTAGTTACATGTGGAAATTTGGTTCTAGGACATTTGATTTGAGCGCAATCCTCAAACTTAGGTCAAAAAAGCCATTTAAGCCTTTTCACAGTGAGATCTATGCGATATGGCCGAGAAATGTAATTTTGATGTTAACTCCCAAACCGCTGCGCAGAAGTTAACCAAACTTCACCCAATAGTGTATTGTATCACATTCTAGTAGTTACATTTGAAAATTTCGTTCTAGGACATTTGGTTTGAGCGCAATCATTAAACTTAATTAAAAAAGTCATTTAAGCCTTTTCACAGTGAGATCTATGCGATATGGCCGAGAAATGTAATTTTGATGTTAACTCCCAAACCGCTGCGCAGAAGTCAACCAAACTTCACCCAATAGTGTATTTTATCACAATCTAGTAGTTACATTTGGAAATTTAGTTCTAGGACATTTGATTTGAGCGCAATCTTCAAACTTAATTAAAAAAAGTCATTTAAGCCTTTTCACAGTGAGATCTATGCGATATGGCCGAGAAATGTAATTTTGATGTTCACTCCCAAACCGCTGCGCAGAAGTCAACCAAACTTCAACCATTAGTGTATTGTATCACAATCTAGTAGTTACATGTGGAAATTTGGTTTTAGGACATTTGATTTGAGCGCAATCCTCAAACTTAGGTCAAAAAAGCCATTTAAGCCTTTTCACAGTGAGATCTATGCGATATGGCCGAGAAATGTAATTTTGATGTTAACTCCCAAACCGCTGCGCAGAAGTCAACCAAACTTCACCCAATAGTGTATTGTATCACAATCTAGTAGTTACATTTGAAAATTTTGTTCTAGGACATTTTGTTTGAACGCAATCATCAAACTTAATTAAAAAAGTCATTTAAGCCTTTTCACAGTGAGATCTATGCGATATGGCCGAGAAATGTAATTTTGATGTTAACTCCCAAACCGCTGCGCAGAAGTCAACCAAACTTCACCCAATAGTGTATTGTATCACATTCTAGTAGTTACATTTGAAAATTTCGTTCTAGGACATTTGGTTTGAGCGCAATCATTAAACTTAGGTCAAAAAAGCCATTTAAGCCTTTTCACAGTGAGATCTATGCGATATGGCCGAGGAATGTAATTTTGATGTTAACTCCCAAACCGCTGCGCAGAAGTCAACCAAACTTCACCCAATAGTGTATTGTATCACAATCTAGTAGTTACATTTGAAAATTTTGTTCTAGGACATTTTGTTTGAGCGCAATCCTCAAACTTAGGTCAAAAAAGCCATTTAAGCCTTTTCACAGTGAGATCTATGCGATATGGCCGAGAAATGTAATTTTGATGTTAACTCCCAAACCGCTGCGCAGAAGTAAACCAAACTTCACCCAAATAGTGTATTGTATCACATTCTAGTAGTTACATTTGAAAATTTTGTTCTAGGACATTTTGTTTGAACGCAATCATCAAACTTAATTAAAAAAGTCATTTAAGCCTTTTCACAGTGAGATCTATGCTATATGGCCGAGAAATGTAATTTTGATGTTAACTCCCAAACCGCTGCGCAGAAGTCAACCAAACTTCACCCAATAGTGTATTGTATCACATTCTAGTAGTTACATTTGAAAATTTCGTTCTAGGACATTTGGTTTGAGCGCAATCATTAAACTTAGGTCAAAAAAGCCATTGAAGCCTTTTCACAGTGAGATCTATGCGATATGGCCGAGGAATGTAATTTTGATGTTAACTCCCAAACCGCTGCGCAGAAGTAAACCAAACTTCACCCAATAGTGTATTGTATCACATTCTAGTAGTTACATTTGAAAATTTTGTTCTAGGACATTTTGTTTGAACGCAATCATCAAACTTAATTAAAAAAGTCATTTAAGCCTTTTCACAGTGAGATCTATGCGATATGGCCGAGAAATGTAATTTTGATGTTAACTCCCAAACCGCTGCGCAGAAGTAAACCAAACTTCACCCATTAATGTATTGTATCACAATCTAGTAGTTACATGTGGAAATTTGGTTCTAGGACATTTGATTTGAGCGCAATCCTCAAACTTAGGTCAAAAAAGCCATTTAAGCCTTTTCACAGTGAGATCTATGCGATATGGCCGAGAAATGTAATTTTGATGTTAACTCCCAAACCGCTGCGCAGAAGTCAACCAAACTTCACCCAATAGTGTATTGTATCACAATCTAGTAGTTACATTTAAAAATTTTGTTCTAGGACATTTTGTTTGAACGCAATCATCAAACTTAATTAAAAAAGTCATTTAAGCCTTTTCACAGTGAGATCTATGCGATATGGCCGAGAAATGTAATTTTGATGTTAACTCCCAAACCGCTGCGCAGAAGTCAACCAAACTTCACCCATTAGTGTATTTTATCACAATCTAGTAGTTACATGTGGAAATTTGGTTCTAGGACATTTGATTTGAGCGCAATCCTCAAACTTAGGTCAAAAAAGCCATTTAAGCCTTTTCACAGTGAGATCTATGCGATATGGCCGAGAAATGTAATTTTGATGTTAACTCCCAAACCGCTGCGCAGAAGTCAACCAAACTTCACCCAATAGTGTATTGTATCACATTCTAGTAGTTACATTTGAAAATTTCGTTCTAGGACATTTGGTTTGAGCGCAATCCTCAAACTTAGGTCAAAAAAGCCATTTAAGCCTTTTCACAGTGAGATCTATGCGATATGGCCGAGAAATGTAATTTTGATGTTAACTCCCAAACCGCTGCGCAGAAGTCAACCAAACTTCACCCAATAGTGTATTGTATCACAATCTAGTAGTTACATGTGGAAATTTGGTTATAGGACATTTGATTTGAGCGCAATCCTCAAACTTAGGTCAAAAAAGCCATTTAAGCCTTTTCACAGTGAGATCTATGCGATATGGCCGAGAAATGTAATTTTGATGTTAACTCCCAAACCGCTGCGCAGAAGTCAACCAAACTTCACCCAATAGTGTATTGTATCACATTCTAGTAGTTACATTTGAAAATTTCGTTCAAGGACATTTGGTTTGAGCGCAATTATTAAACTTAGGTCAAATAAGCCATTTAAGCCTTTTCACAGTGAGATCTATGCGATATGGCCGAGAAATGTAATTTTGATGTTAACTCCCAAACCGCTGCGCAGAAGTAAACCAAACTTCAACCATTAGTGTATTGTATCACAATCTAGTAGTTACATGTGGAAATTTGGTTCTAGGACATTTGATTTGAGCGCAATCCTCAAACTTAGGTCAAAAAAGCCATTTAAGCCTTTTCACAGTGAGATCTATGCGATATGGCCGAGAAATGTAATTTTGATGTTAACTCCCAAACCGCTGCGCAGAAGTCAACCAAACTTCACCCAATAGTGTATTGTATCACATTCTAGTAGTTACATTTGAAAATTTCGTTCTAGGACATTTGGTTTGAGCGCAATTATTAAACTTAGGTCAAAAAAGCCATTTAAGCCTTTTCACAGTGAGATCTATGCGATATGGCCGAGAAATGTAATTTTGATGTTAACTCCCAAACCGCTGCGCAGAAGTCAACCAAACTTCACCCATTAGTGTATTGTATCACAATCTAGTAGTTACATTTGAAAATTTTGTTCTAGGACATTTTGTTTGAGCGCAATCCTCAAACTTAGGTCAAAAAAGCCATTTAAGCCTTTTCACAGTGAGATCTATGCGATATGGCCGAGAAATGTAATTTTGATGTTAACTCCCAAACCGCTGCGCAGAAGTCAACCAAACTTCACCCAATAGTGTATTGTATCACAATCTAGTAGTTACATTTGAAAATTTTGTTCTAGGACATTTTGTTTGAACGCAATCATCAAACTTAATTAAAAAAGTCATTTAAGCCTTTTCACAGTGAGATCTATGCGATATGGCCGAGAAATGTAATTTTGATGTTAACTCCCAAACCGCTGCGCAGAAGTCAACCAAACTTCACCCAATAGTGTATTGTATCACAATCTAGTAGTTACATTTGAAAATTTTTTTCTAGGACATTTTGTTTGAGCGCAATCCTCAAACTTAGGTCAAAAAAGCCATTTAAGCCTTTTCACAGTGAGATCTATGCGATATGGCCGAGAAATGTAATTTTGATGTTAACTCCCAAACCGCTGCGCAGAAGTCAACCAAACTTCACCCAATAGTGTATTGTATCACAATCTAGTAGTTACATTTAAAAATTTTGTTCTAGGACATTTTGTTTGAACGCAATCATCAAACTTAATTAAAAAAGTCATTTAAGCCTTTTCACAGTGAGATCTATGCGATATGGCCGAGAAATGTAATTTTGATGTTAACTCCCAAACCGCTGCGCAGAAGTCAACCAAACTTCACCCATTAGTGTATTTTATCACAATCTAGTAGTTACATGTGGAAATTTGGTTCTAGGACATTTGATTTGAGCGCAATCCTCAAACTTAGGTCAAAAAAGCCATTTAAGCCTTTTCACAGTGAGATCTATGCGATATGGCCGAGAAATGTAATTTTGATGTTAACTCCCAAACCGCTGCGCAGAAGTCAACCAAACTTCACCCAATAGTGTATTGTATCACATTCTAGTAGTTACATTTGAAAATTTCGTTCTAGGACATTTGGTTTGAGCGCAATCCTCAAACTTAGGTCAAAAAAGCCATTTAAGCCTTTTCACAGTGAGATCTATGCGATATGGCCGAGAAATGTAATTTTGATGTTAACTCCCAAACCGCTGCGCAGAAGTCAACCAAACTTCACCCAATAGTGTATTGTATCACAATCTAGTAGTTACATGTGGAAATTTGGTTATAGGACATTTGATTTGAGCGCAATCCTCAAACTTAGGTCAAAAAAGCCATTTAAGCCTTTTCACAGTGAGATCTATGCGATATGGCCGAGAAATGTAATTTTGATGTTAACTCCCAAACCGCTGCGCAGAAGTCAACCAAACTTCACCCAATAGTGTATTGTATCACAATCTAGTAGTTACATTTGAAAATTTTTTTCTAGGACATTTTGTTTGAACGCAATCATCAAACTTAATTAAAAAAGTCATTTAAGCCTTTTCACAGTGAGATCTATGCTATATGGCCGAGAAATGTAATTTTGATGTTAACTCCCAAACCGCTGCGCAGAAGTCAACCAAACTTCACCCAATAGTGTATTGTATCACATTCTAGTAGTTACATTTGAAAATTTCGTTCTAGGACATTTGGTTTGAGCGCAATCATTAAACTTAGGTCAAAAAAGCCATTGAAGCCTTTTCACAGTGAGATCTATGCGATATGGCCGAGGAATGTAATTTTGATGTTAACTCCCAAACCGTTGCGCAGAAGTCAACCAAACTTCACCCAATAGTGTATTGTATCACAATCTAGTAGTTACATTTGAAAATTTTGTTCTAGGACATTTTGTTTGAGCGCAATCCTCAAACTTAGGTCAAAAAAGCCATTTAAGCCTTTTCACAGTGAGATCTATGCGATATGGCCGAGAAATGTAATTTTGATGTTAACTCCCAAACCGCTGCGCAGAAGTAAACCAAACTTCACCCAATAGTGTATTGTATCACATTCTAGTAGTTACATTTGAAAATTTTGTTCTAGGACATTTTGTTTGAACGCAATCATCAAACTTAATTAAAAAAGTCATTTAAGCCTTTTCACAGTGAGATCTATGCGATATGGCCGAGAAATGTAATTTTGATGTTAACTCCCAAACCGCTGCGCAGAAGTCAACCAAACTTCACCCATTAGTGTATTGTATCACAATCTAGTAGTTACATTTGAAAATTTTGTTCTAGGACATTTTGTTTGAGCGCAATCCTCAAACTTAGGTCAAAAAAGCCATTTAAGCCTTTTCACAGTGAGATCTATGCGATATGGCCGAGAAATGTAATTTTGATGTTAACTCCCAAACCGCTGCGCAGAAGTCAACCAAACTTCACCCAATAGTGTATTGTATCACAATCTAGTAGTTACATTTGAAAATTTTGTTCTAGGACATTTTGTTTGAACGCAATCATCAAACTTAATTAAAAAAGTCATTTAAGCCTTTTCACAGTGAGATCTATGCGATATGGCCGAGAAATGTAATTTTGATGTTAACTCCCAAACCGCTGCGCAGAAGTCAACCAAACTTCACCCAATAGTGTATTGTATCACAATCTAGTAGTTACATTTGAAAATTTTGTTCTAGGACATTTTGTTTGAGCGCAATCCTCAAACTTAGGTCAAAAAAGCCATTTAAGCCTTTTCACAGTGAGATCTATGCGATATGGCCGAGAAATGTAATTTTGATGTTAACTCCCAAACCGCTGCGCAGAAGTCAACCAAACTTCACCCAATAGTGTATTGTATCACAATCTAGTAGTTACATTTAAAAATTTTGTTCTAGGACATTTTGTTTGAACGCAATCATCAAACTTAATTAAAAAAGTCATTTAAGCCTTTTCACAGTGAGATCTATGCGATATGGCCGAGAAATGTAATTTTGATGTTAACTCCCAAACCGCTGCGCAGAAGTCAACCAAACTTCACCCATTAGTGTATTTTATCACAATCTAGTAGTTACATGTGGAAATTTGGTTCTAGGACATTTGATTTGAGCGCAATCCTCAAACTTAGGTCAAAAAAGCCATTTAAGCCTTTTCACAGTGAGATCTATGCGATATGGCCGAGAAATGTAATTTTGATGTTAACTCCCAAACCGCTTCGCAGAAGTCAACCAAACTTCACCCAATAGTGTATTGTATCACATTCTAGTAGTTACATTTGAAAATTTCGTTCTAGGACATTTGGTTTGAGCGCAATCCTCAAACTTAGGTCAAAAAAGCCATTTAAGCCTTTTCACAGTGAGATCTATGCGATATGGCCGAGAAATGTAATTTTGATGTTAACTCCCAAACCGCTGCGCAGAAGTCAACCAAACTTCACCCAATAGTGTATTGTATCACAATCTAGTAGTTACATGTGGAAATTTGGTTATAGGACATTTGATTTGAGCGCAATCCTCAAACTTAGGTCAAAAAAGCCATTTAAGCCTTTTCACAGTGAGATCTATGCGATATGGCCGAGAAATGTAATTTTGATGTTAACTCCCAAACCGCTGCGCAGAAGTCAACCAAACTTCACCCAATAGTGTATTGTATCACAATCTAGTAGTTACATTTGAAAATTTTGTTCTAGGACATTTTGTTTGAACGCAATCATCAAACTTAATTAAAAAAGTCATTTAAGCCTTTTCACAGTGAGATCTATGCGATATGGCCGAGAAATGTAATTTTGATGTTAACTCCCAAACCGCTGCGCAGAAGTCAACCAAACTTCACCCATTAGTGTATTTTATCACAATCTAGTAGTTACATGTGGAAATTTGGTTCTAGGACATTTGATTTGAGCGCAATCCTCAAACTTAGGTCAAAAAAGCCATTTAAGCCTTTTCACAGTGAGATCTATGCGATATGGCCGAGAAATGTAATTTTGATGTTAACTCCCAAACCGCTGCGCAGAAGTCAACCAAACTTCACCCAATAGTGTATTGTATCACAATCTAGTAGTTACATTTGAAAATTTTGTTCTAGGACATTTTGTTTGAATGCAATCATCAAACTTATTTAAAAAAGTCATTTAAGCCTTTTCACAGTGAGATCTATGCGATATGGCCGAGAAATGTAATTTTGATGTTAACTCCCAAACCGCTGCGCAGAAGTCAACCAAACTTCACCCAATAGTGTATTGTATCACATTCTAGTAGTTACATTTGAAAATTTCGTTCTAGGACATTTGGTTTGAGCGCAATCCTCAAACTTAGGTCAAAAAAGCCATTTAAGCCTTTTCACAGTGAAATCTATGCGATATGGCCGAGAAATGTAATTTTGATGTTAACTCCCAAACCGCTGCGCAGAAGTCAACCAAACTTCACCCAATAGTGTATTGTATCACAATCTAGTAGTTACATGTGGAAATTTGGTTATAGGACATTTGATTTGAGCGCAATCCTCAAACTTAGGTCAAAAAAGCCATTTAAGCCTTTTCACAGTGAGATCTATGCGATATGGCCGAGAAATGTAATTTTGATGTTAACTCCCAAACCGCTGCGCAGAAGTCAACCAAACTTCACCCAATAGTGTATTGTATCACATTCTAGTAGTTACATTTGAAAATTTCGTTCAAGGACATTTGGTTTGAGCGCAATTATTAAACTTAGGTCAAATAAGCCATTTAAGCCTTTTCACAGTGAGATCTATGCGATATGGCCGAGAAATGTAATTTTGATGTTAACTCCCAAACCGCTGCGCAGAAGTAAACCAAACTTCACCCATTAGTGTATTGTATCACAATCTAGTAGTTACATGTGGAAATTTGGTTCTAGGACATTTGATTTGACCGCAATCCTCAAACTTAGGTCAAAAAAGCCATTTAAGCCTTTTCACAGTGAGATCTATGCGATATGGCCGAGAAATGTAATTTTGATGTTAACTCCCAAACCGCTGCGCAGAAGTCAACCAAACTTCACCCAATAGTGTATTGTATCACATTCTAGTAGTTACATTTGAAAATTTCGTTCTAGGACATTTGGTTTGAGCGCAATTATTAAACTTAGGTCAAAAAAGCCATTTAAGCCTTTTCACAGTGAGATCTATGCGATATGGCCGAGAAATGTAATTTTGATGTTAACTCCCAAACCGCTGCGCAGAAGTAAACCAAACTTCACCCATTAGTGTATTGTATCACAATCTAGTAGTTACATGTGGAAATTTGGTTCTAGGACATTTGATTTTAGCGCAATCCTCAAACTTAGGTCAAAAAAGCCATTTAAGCCTTTTCACAGTGAGATCTATGCGATATGGCCGAGAAATGTAATTTTGATGTTAACTCCCAAACCGCTGCGCAGAAGTCAACCAAACTTCACCCAATAGTGTATTGTATCACAATCTAGTAGTTACATTTGAAAATTTTGTTCTAGGAAATTTTGTTTGAGCGCAATCATCAAACTTAATTAAAAAAGTCATTTAAGCCTTTTCACAGTGAGATCTATGCGATATGGCCGAGAAATGTAATTTTGATGTTAACTCCCAAACCGCTGCGCAAAAGTCAACCAAACTTCACCCATTAGTGTATTGTATCACAATCTAGTAGTTACATGTGGAAATTTGGTTCTAGGACATTTGATTTGAGCGCAATCCTCAAACTTAGGTCAAAAAAGCCATTTAAGCCTTTTCACAGTGAGATCTATGCGATATGGCCGAGAAATGTAATTTTGATGTTAACTCCCAAACCGCTGCGCAGAAGTCAACTAAACTTCACCCAATAGTGTATTGTATCACATTCTAGTAGTTACATTTGAAAATTTCGTTCTAGGACATTTGGTTTGAGCGCAATCATTAAACTTAATTAAAAAAGTCATTTAAGCCTTTTCACAGTGAGATCTATGCGATATGGCCAAGAAATGTAATTTTGATGTTAACTACCAAACCGCTGCGCAGAAGTCGACCAAACTTCACCCAATAGTGTATTGTATCACAATCTAGTAGTTACATTTGAAAATTTTGTTCTAGGACATTTTGTTTGAACGCAATCATCAAACTTAATTAAAAAAGTCATTTAAGCCTTTTCACAGTGAGATCTATGCGATATGGCCGAGAAATGTAATTTTGATGTTAACTCCCAAACCGCTGCGCAGAAGTCAACCAAACTTCTCCCAATAGTGTATTGTATCACAATCTAGTAGTTACATTTGAAAATTTTGTTTTAGGAAATTTTGTTTGAGCGCAATCATCAAACTTAATTAAAAGAGTCATTTAAGCCTTTTCACAGTGAGATCTATGCGATATGGCCGAGAAATGTAATTTTGATGTTAACTCCCAAACCGCTGCGCAGAAGTCAACCAAACTTCACCCATTAGTGTATTGTATCACAATCTAGTAGTTACATTTGAAAATTTTGTTCTAGGACATTTTGTTTGAGCGCAATCCTCAAACTTAGGTCAAAAAAGCCATTTAAGCCTTTTCACAGTGAGATCTATGCGATATGGCCGAGAAATGTAATTTTGATGTTAACTCCCAAACCGCTGCGCAGAAGTCAACCAAACTTCACCCAATAGTGTATTGTATCACAATCTAGTAGTTACATTTGAAAATTTTGTTCTAGGACATTTTGTTTGAACGCAATCATCAAACTTAATTAAAAAAGTCATTTAAGCCTTTTCACAGTGAGATCTATGCGATATGGCCGAGAAATGTAATTTTGATGTTAACTCCCAAACCGCTGCGCAGAAGTCAACCAAACTTCACCCAATAGTGTATTGTATCACAATCTAGTAGTTACATTTGAAAATTTTGTTCTAGGAAATTTTGTTTGAGCGCAATCATCAAACTTAATTAAAAAAGTCATTTAAGCCTTTTCACAGTGAGATCTATGCGATATGGCCGAGAAATGTAATTTTGATGTTAACTCCCAAACCGCTGCGCAGAAGTCAACCAAACTTCACCCATTAGTGTATTTTATCACAATCTAGTAGTTACATGTGGAAATTTGGTTCTAGGACATTTGATTTGAGCGCAATCCTCAAACTTAGGTCAAAAAAGCCATTTAAGCCTTTTCACAGTGAGATCTATGCGATATGGCCGAGAAATGTAATTTTGATGTTAACTCCCAAACCGCTGCGCAGAAGTCAACCAAACTTCACCCAATAGTGTATTGTATCACAATCTAGTAGTTACATTTAAAAATTTTGTTCTAGGACATTTTGTTTGAACGCAATCATCAAACTTAATTAAAAAAGTCATTTAAGCCTTTTCACAGTGAGATCTATGCGATATGGCCGAGAAATGTAATTTTGATGTTAACTCCCAAACCGCTGCGCAGAAGTCAACCAAACTTCACCCAATAGTGTATTGTATCACATTCTAGTAGTTACATTTGAAAATTTCGTTCTAGGACATTTGGTTTGAGCGCAATCCTCAAACTTAGGTCAAAAAAGCCATTTAAGCCTTTTCACAGTGAGATCTATGCGATATGGCCGAGAAATGTAATTTTGATGTTAACTCCCAAACCGCTGCGCAGAAGTCAACCAAACTTCACCCAATAGTGTATTGTATCACATTCTAGTAGTTACATTTTAAAATTTCGTTCAAGGACATTTGGTTTGAGCGCAATTATTAAACTTAGGTCAAAAAAGCCATTTAAGCCTTTTCACAGTGAGATCTATGCGATATGGCCGAGAAATGTAATTTTAATGTTAACTCCCAAACCGCTGCGCAGAAGTCAACCAAACTTCACCCATTAGTGTATTGTATCACAATCTAGTAGTTACATGTGGAAATTTGGTTCTAGGACATTTGATTTGAGCGCAATCCTCAAACTTAGGTCAAAAAAGCCATTTAAGCCTTTTCACAGTGAGATCTATGCGATATGGCCGAGAAATGTAATTTTGATGTTAACTCCCAAACTGCTGCGCAGAAGTCAACCAAATTTCACCCAATAGTGTATTGTATCACATTCTAGTAGTTACATTTTAAAATTTCGTTCTAGGACATTTGGTTTGAGCGCAATTATTAAACTTAGGTCAAAAAAGCCATTTAAGCCTTTTCACAGTGAGATCTATGCGATATGGCCGAGAAATGTAATTTTGATGTTAACTCCCAAACCGCTGCGCAGAAGTAAACCAAACTTCACCCATTAGTGTATTGTATCACAATCTAGTAGTTACATGTGGAAATTTGGTTCTAGGACATTTGATTTGAGCGCAATCCTCAAACTTAGGTCAAAAAAGCCATTTAAGCCTTTTCACAGTGAGATCTATGCGATATGGCCGAGAAATGTAATTTTGATGTTAACTCCCAAACCGCTGCGCAGAAGTCAACCAAACTTCACCCAATAGTGTATTGTATCACAATCTAGTAGTTACATTTGAAAATTTTGTTCTAGGACATTTTGTTTGAATGCAATCATCAAACTTAATTAAAAAAGTCATTTAAGCCTTTTCACAGTGAGATCTATGCGATATGGCCGAGAAATGTAATTTTGATGTTAACTCCCAAACCGCTGCGCAGAAGTCAACCAAACTTCACCCATTAGTGTATTGTATCACAATCTAGTAGTTACATGTGGAAATTTAGTTCTAGGACATTTGATTTGAGCGCAATCTTCAAACTTAATTAAAAAAAGTCATTTAAGCCTTTTCACAGTGAGATCTATGCGATATGGCCGAGAAATGTAATTTTGATGTTAACTCCCAAACCGCTGAGCAGAAGTCAACCAAACTTCACCCAATAGTGTATTGTATCACAATCTAGTAGTTACATTTGAAAATTTTGTTCTAGGACATTTTGTTTGAACGCAATCATCAAACTTAATTAAAAAAGTCATTTAAGCCTTTTCACAGTGAGATCTATGCGATATGGCCGAGAAATGTAATTTTGATGTTAACTCCCAAACCGCTGCGCAGAAGTCAACCAAACTTCACCCATTAGTGTATTGTATCACAATCTAGTAGTTACATGTGGAAATTTGGTTATAGGACATTTGATTTGAGCGCAATCCTCAAACTTAGGTCAAAAAAGCCATTTAAGCCTTTTCACAGTGAGATCTATGCGATATGGCCGAGAAATGTAATTTTGATGTTAACTCCCAAACCGCTGCGCAGAAGTCAACCAAACTTCACCCAATAGTGTATTGTATCACAATCTAGTAGTTACATTTGAAAATTTTGTTCTAGGAAATTTTGTTTGAGCGCAATCATCAAACTTAATTAAAAAAGTCATTTAAGCCTTTTCACAGTGAGATCTATGCGATATGGCCGAGAAATGTAATTTTGATGTTAACTCCCAAACCGCTGCGCAGAAGTCAACCAAACTTCACCCATTAGTGTATTTTATCACAATCTAGTAGTTACATGTGGAAATTTGGTTCTAGGACATTTGATTTGAGCGCAATCCTCAAACTTAGGTCAAAAAAGCCATTTAAGCCTTTTCACAGTGAGATCTATGCGATATGGCCGAGAAATGTAATTTTGATGTTCACTCCCAAACCGCTGCGCAGAAGTCAACCAAACTTCACCCATTAGTGTATTGTATCACAATCTAGTAGTTACATGTGGAAATTTGGTTATAGGACATTTGATTTGAGCGCAATCCTCAAACTTAGGTCAAAAAAGCCATTTAAGCCTTTTCACAGTGAGATCTATGCGATATGGCCGAGAAATGTAATTTTGATGTTAACTCCCAAACCGCTGCGCAGAAGTCAACCAAACTTCACCCATTAGTGTATTGTATCACAATCTAGTAGTTACATTTGAAAATTTCGTTCTAGGACATTTGGTTTGAGCGCAATCTTTAAACTTAGGTCAAAAAAGCCATTTAAGCCTTTTCACAGTGAGATCTATGCGATATGGCCGAGAAATGTAATTTTGATGTTAACTCCCAAACCGCTGCGCAGAAGTCAACCAAACTTCACCCAATAGTGTATTGTATCACAATCTAGTAGTTACATGTGGAAATTTGGTTCTAGGACATTTGATTTGAGCGCAATCCTCAAACTTAGGTCAAAAAAGCCATTTAAGCCTTTTCACAGTGAGATCTATGCGATATGGCCGAGAAATGTAATTTTGATGTTAACTCCCAAACCGCTGCGCAGAAGTCAACCAAACTTCACCCAATAGTGTATTGTATCACATTCTAGTAGTTACATTTTAAAATTTCGTTCTAGGACATTTGGTTTGAGCGCAATTATTAAACTTAGGTCAAAAAAGCCATTTAAGCCTTTTCACAGTGAGATCTATGCGATATGGCCGAGAAATGTAATTTTGATGTTAACTCCCAAACCGCTGCGCAGAAGTAAACCAAACTTCACCCATTAGTGTATTGTATCACAATCTAGTAGTTACATGTGGAAATTTGGTTCTAGGACATTTGATTTGAGCGCAATCCTCAAACTTAGGTCAAAAAAGCCATTTAAGCCTTTTCACAGTGAGATCTATGCGATATGGCCGAGAAATGTAATTTTGATGTTAACTCCCAAACCGCTGCGCAGAAGTCAACCAAACTTCACCCAATAGTGTATTGTATCACAATCTAGTAGTTACATTTGAAAATTTTGTTCTAGGACATTTTGTTTGAATGCAATCATCAAACTTAATTAAAAAAGTCATTTAAGCCTTTTCACAGTGAGATCTATGCGATATGGCCGAGAAATGTAATTTTGATGTTAACTCCCAAACCGCTGCGCAGAAGTCAACCAAACTTCACCCATTAGTGTATTGTATCACAATCTAGTAGTTACATGTGGAAATTTAGTTCTAGGACATTTGATTTGAGCGCAATCTTCAAACTTAATTAAAAAAAGTCATTTAAGCCTTTTCACAGTGAGATCTATGCGATATGGCCGAGAAATGTAATTTTGATGTTAACTCCCAAACCGCTGAGCAGAAGTCAACCAAACTTCACCCAATAGTGTATTGTATCACAATCTAGTAGTTACATTTGAAAATTTTGTTCTAGGACATTTTGTTTGAACGCAATCATCAAACTTAATTAAAAAAGTCATTTAAGCCTTTTCACAGTGAGATCTATGCGATATGGCCGAGAAATGTAATTTTGATGTTAACTCCCAAACCGCTGCGCAGAAGTCAACCAAACTTCACCCATTAGTGTATTGTATCACAATCTAGTAGTTACATGTGGAAATTTGGTTATAGGACATTTGATTTGAGCGCAATCCTCAAACTTAGGTCAAAAAAGCCATTTAAGCCTTTTCACAGTGAGATCTATGCGATATGGCCGAGAAATGTAATTTTGATGTTAACTCCCAAACCGCTGCGCAGAAGTCAACCAAACTTCACCCAATAGTGTATTGTATCACAATCTAGTAGTTACATTTGAAAATTTTGTTCTAGGAAATTTTGTTTGAGCGCAATCATCAAACTTAATTAAAAAAGTCATTTAAGCCTTTTCACAGTGAGATCTATGCGATATGGCCGAGAAATGTAATTTTGATGTTAACTCCCAAACCGCTGCGCAGAAGTCAACCAAACTTCACCCATTAGTGTATTTTATCACAATCTAGTAGTTACATGTGGAAATTTGGTTCTAGGACATTTGATTTGAGCGCAATCCTCAAACTTAGGTCAAAAAAGCCATTTAAGCCTTTTCACAGTGAGATCTATGCGATATGGCCGAGAAATGTAATTTTGATGTTCACTCCCAAACCGCTGCGCAGAAGTCAACCAAACTTCACCCATTAGTGTATTGTATCACAATCTAGTAGTTACATGTGGAAATTTGGTTATAGGACATTTGATTTGAGCGCAATCCTCAAACTTAGGTCAAAAAAGCCATTTAAGCCTTTTCACAGTGAGATCTATGCGATATGGCCGAGAAATGTAATTTTGATGTTAACTCCCAAACCGCTGCGCAGAAGTCAACCAAACTTCACCCATTAGTGTATTGTATCACAATCTAGTAGTTACATGTGGAAATTTGGTTATAGGACATTTGATTTGAGCGCAATCCTCAAACTTAGGTCAAAAAAGCCATTTAAGCCTTTTCACAGTGAGATCTATGCGATATGGCCGAGAAATGTAATTTTGATGTTAACTCCCAAACCGCTGCGCAGAAGTCAACCAAACTTCACCCAATAGTGTATTGTATCACAATCTAGTAGTTACATTTGAAAATTTTGTTCTAGGAAATTTTGTTTGAGCGCAATCATCAAACTTAATTAAAAAAGTCATTTAAGCCTTTTCACAGTGAGATCTATGCGATATGGCCGAGAAATGTAATTTTGATGTTAACTCCCAAACCGCTGCGCAGAAGTCAACCAAACTTCACCCATTAGTGTAATTTATCACAATCTAGTAGTTACATGTGGAAATTTGGTTCTAGGACATTTGATTTGAGCGCAATCCTCAAACTTAGGTCAAAAAAGCCATTTAAGCCTTTTCACAGTGAGATCTATGCGATATGGCCGAGAAATGTAATTTTGATGTTCACTCCCAAACCGCTGCGCAGAAGTCAACCAAACTTCACCCATTAGTGTATTGTATCACAATCTAGTAGTTACATGTGGAAATTTGGTTATAGGACATTTGATTTGAGCGCAATCCTCAAACTTAGGTCAAAAAAGCCATTTAAGCCTTTTCACAGTGAGATCTATGCGATATGGCCGAGAAATGTAATTTTGATGTTAACTCCCAAACCGCTGCGCAGAAGTCAACCAAACTTCACCCATTAGTGTATTGTATCACAATCTAGTAGTTACATTTGAAAATTTCGTTCTAGGACATTTGGTTTGAGCGCAATCTTTAAACTTAGGTCAAAAAAGCCATTTAAGCCTTTTCACAGTGAGATCTATGCGATATGGCCGAGAAATGTAATTTTGATGTTAACTCCCAAACCGCTGCGCAGAAGTCAACCAAACTTCACCCAATAGTGTATTGTATCACAATCTAGTAGTTACATGTGGAAATTTGGTTCTAGGACATTTGATTTGAGCGCAATCCTCAAACTTAGGTCAAAAAAGCCATTTAAGCCTTTTCACAGTGAGATCTATGCGATATGGCCGAGAAATGTAATTTTGATGTTAACTCCCAAACCGCTGCGCAGAAGTCAACCAAACTTCACCCAATAGTGTATTGTATCACATTCTAGTAGTTACATTTTAAAATTTCGTTCTAGGACATTTGGTTTGAGCGCAATTATTAAACTTAGGTCAAAAAAGCCATTTAAGCCTTTTCACAGTGAGATCTATGCGATATGGCCGAGAAATGTAATTTTGATGTTAACTCCCAAACCGCTGCGCAGAAGTAAACCAAACTTCACCCATTAGTGTATTGTATCACAATCTAGTAGTTACATGTGGAAATTTGGTTCTAGGACATTTGATTTGAGCGCAATCCTCAAACTTAGGTCAAAAAAGCCATTTAAGCCTTTTCACAGTGAGATCTATGCGATATGGCCGAGAAATGTAATTTTGATGTTAACTCCCAAACCGCTGCGCAGAAGTCAACCAAACTTCACCCAATAGTGTATTGTATCACAATCTAGTAGTTACATTTGAAAATTTTGTTCTAGGACATTTTGTTTGAATGCAATCATCAAACTTAATTAAAAAAGTCATTTAAGCCTTTTCACAGTGAGATCTATGCGATATGGCCGAGAAATGTAATTTTGATGTTAACTCCCAAACCGCTGCGCAGAAGTCAACCAAACTTCACCCATTAGTGTATTGTATCACAATCTAGTAGTTACATGTGGAAATTTAGTTCTAGGACATTTGATTTGAGCGCAATCTTCAAACTTAATTAAAAAAAGTCATTTAAGCCTTTTCACAGTGAGATCTATGCGATATGGCCGAGAAATGTAATTTTGATGTTAACTCCCAAACCGCTGAGCAGAAGTCAACCAAACTTCACCCAATAGTGTATTGTATCACAATCTAGTAGTTACATTTGAAAATTTTGTTCTAGGACATTTTGTTTGAACGCAATCATCAAACTTAATTAAAAAAGTCATTTAAGCCTTTTCACAGTGAGATCTATGCGATATGGCCGAGAAATGTAATTTTGATGTTAACTCCCAAACCGCTGCGCAGAAGTCAACCAAACTTCACCCATTAGTGTATTGTATCACAATCTAGTAGTTACATGTGGAAATTTGGTTATAGGACATTTGATTTGAGCGCAATCCTCAAACTTAGGTCAAAAAAGCCATTTAAGCCTTTTCACAGTGAGATCTATGCGATATGGCCGAGAAATGTAATTTTGATGTTAACTCCCAAACCGCTGCGCAGAAGTCAACCAAACTTCACCCAATAGTGTATTGTATCACAATCTAGTAGTTACATTTGAAAATTTTGTTCTAGGAAATTTTGTTTGAGCGCAATCATCAAACTTAATTAAAAAAGTCATTTAAGCCTTTTCACAGTGAGATCTATGCGATATGGCCGAGAAATGTAATTTTGATGTTAACTCCCAAACCGCTGCGCAGAAGTCAACCAAACTTCACCCATTAGTGTATTTTATCACAATCTAGTAGTTACATGTGGAAATTTGGTTCTAGGACATTTGATTTGAGCGCAATCCTCAAACTTAGGTCAAAAAAGCCATTTAAGCCTTTTCACAGTGAGATCTATGCGATATGGCCGAGAAATGTAATTTTGATGTTCACTCCCAAACCGCTGCGCAGAAGTCAACCAAACTTCACCCATTAGTGTATTGTATCACAATCTAGTAGTTACATGTGGAAATTTGGTTATAGGACATTTGATTTGAGCGCAATCCTCAAACTTAGGTCAAAAAAGCCATTTAAGCCTTTTCACAGTGAGATCTATGCGATATGGCCGAGAAATGTAATTTTGATGTTAACTCCCAAACCGCTGCGCAGAAGTCAACCAAACTTCACCCATTAGTGTATTGTATCACAATCTAGTAGTTACATGTGGAAATTTGGTTATAGGACATTTGATTTGAGCGCAATCCTCAAACTTAGGTCAAAAAAGCCATTTAAGCCTTTTCACAGTGAGATCTATGCGATATGGCCGAGAAATGTAATTTTGATGTTAACTCCCAAACCGCTGCGCAGAAGTCAACCAAACTTCACCCAATAGTGTATTGTATCACAATCTAGTAGTTACATTTGAAAATTTTGTTCTAGGAAATTTTGTTTGAGCGCAATCATCAAACTTAATTAAAAAAGTCATTTAAGCCTTTTCACAGTGAGATCTATGCGATATGGCCGAGAAATGTAATTTTGATGTTAACTCCCAAACCGCTGCGCAGAAGTCAACCAAACTTCACCCATTAGTGTAATTTATCACAATCTAGTAGTTACATGTGGAAATTTGGTTCTAGGACATTTGATTTGAGCGCAATCCTCAAACTTAGGTCAAAAAAGCCATTTAAGCCTTTTCACAGTGAGATCTATGCGATATGGCCGAGAAATGTAATTTTGATGTTCACTCCCAAACCGCTGCGCAGAAGTCAACCAAACTTCACCCATTAGTGTATTGTATCACAATCTAGTAGTTACATGTGGAAATTTGGTTATAGGACATTTGATTTGAGCGCAATCCTCAAACTTAGGTCAAAAAAGCCATTTAAGCCTTTTCACAGTGAGATCTATGCGATATGGCCGAGAAATGTAATTTTGATGTTAACTCCCAAACCGCTGCGCAGAAGTCAACCAAACTTCACCCATTAGTGTATTGTATCACAATCTAGTAGTTACATTTGAAAATTTCGTTCTAGGACATTTGGTTTGAGCGCAATCTTTAAACTTAGGTCAAAAAAGCCATTTAAGCCTTTTCACAGTGAGATCTATGCGATATGGCCGAGAAATGTAATTTTGATGTTAACTCCCAAACCGCTGCGCAGAAGTCAACCAAACTTCACCCAATAGTGTATTGTATCACAATCTAGTAGTTACATGTGGAAATTTGGTTCTAGGACATTTGATTTGAGCGCAATCCTCAAACTTAGGTCAAAAAAGCCATTTAAGCCTTTTCACAGTGAGATCTATGCGATATGGCCGAGAAATGTAATTTTGATGTTAACTCCCAAACCGCTGCGCAGAAGTCAACCAAACTTCACCCAATAGTGTATTGTATCACATTCTAGTAGTTACATTTTAAAATTTCGTTCTAGGACATTTGGTTTGAGCGCAATTATTAAACTTAGGTCAAAAAAGCCATTTAAGCCTTTTCACAGTGAGATCTATGCGATATGGCCGAGAAATGTAATTTTGATGTTAACTCCCAAACCGCTGCGCAGAAGTAAACCAAACTTCACCCATTAGTGTATTGTATCACAATCTAGTAGTTACATGTGGAAATTTGGTTCTAGGACATTTGATTTGAGCGCAATCCTCAAACTTAGGTCAAAAAAGCCATTTAAGCCTTTTCACAGTGAGATCTATGCGATATGGCCGAGAAATGTAATTTTGATGTTAACTCCCAAACCGCTGCGCAGAAGTCAACCAAACTTCACCCAATAGTGTATTGTATCACAATCTAGTAGTTACATTTGAAAATTTTGTTCTAGGACATTTTGTTTGAATGCAATCATCAAACTTAATTAAAAAAGTCATTTAAGCCTTTTCACAGTGAGATCTATGCGATATGGCCGAGAAATGTAATTTTGATGTTAACTCCCAAACCGCTGCGCAGAAGTCAACCAAACTTCACCCATTAGTGTATTGTATCACAATCTAGTAGTTACATGTGGAAATTTAGTTCTAGGACATTTGATTTGAGCGCAATCTTCAAACTTAATTAAAAAAAGTCATTTAAGCCTTTTCACAGTGAGATCTATGCGATATGGCCGAGAAATGTAATTTTGATGTTAACTCCCAAACCGCTGAGCAGAAGTCAACCAAACTTCACCCAATAGTGTATTGTATCACAATCTAGTAGTTACATTTGAAAATTTTGTTCTAGGACATTTTGTTTGAACGCAATCATCAAACTTAATTAAAAAAGTCATTTAAGCCTTTTCACAGTGAGATCTATGCGATATGGCCGAGAAATGTAATTTTGATGTTAACTCCCAAACCGCTGCGCAGAAGTCAACCAAACTTCACCCATTAGTGTATTGTATCACAATCTAGTAGTTACATGTGGAAATTTGGTTATAGGACATTTGATTTGAGCGCAATCCTCAAACTTAGGTCAAAAAAGCCATTTAAGCCTTTTCACAGTGAGATCTATGCGATATGGCCGAGAAATGTAATTTTGATGTTAACTCCCAAACCGCTGCGCAGAAGTCAACCAAACTTCACCCAATAGTGTATTGTATCACAATCTAGTAGTTACATTTGAAAATTTTGTTCTAGGAAATTTTGTTTGAGCGCAATCATCAAACTTAATTAAAAAAGTCATTTAAGCCTTTTCACAGTGAGATCTATGCGATATGGCCGAGAAATGTAATTTTGATGTTAACTCCCAAACCGCTGCGCAGAAGTCAACCAAACTTCACCCATTAGTGTATTTTATCACAATCTAGTAGTTACATGTGGAAATTTGGTTCTAGGACATTTGATTTGAGCGCAATCCTCAAACTTAGGTCAAAAAAGCCATTTAAGCCTTTTCACAGTGAGATCTATGCGATATGGCCGAGAAATGTAATTTTGATGTTCACTCCCAAACCGCTGCGCAGAAGTCAACCAAACTTCACCCATTAGTGTATTGTATCACAATCTAGTAGTTACATGTGGAAATTTGGTTATAGGACATTTGATTTGAGCGCAATCCTCAAACTTAGGTCAAAAAAGCCATTTAAGCCTTTTCACAGTGAGATCTATGCGATATGGCCGAGAAATGTAATTTTGATGTTAACTCCCAAACCGCTGCGCAGAAGTCAACCAAACTTCACCCATTAGTGTATTGTATCACAATCTAGTAGTTACATTTGAAAATTTCGTTCTAGGACATTTGGTTTGAGCGCAATCTTTAAACTTAGGTCAAAAAAGCCATTTAAGCCTTTTCACAGTGAGATCTATGCGATATGGCCGAGAAATGTAATTTTGATGTTAACTCCCAAACCGCTGCGCAGAAGTCAACCAAACTTCACCCAATAGTGTATTGTATCACAATCTAGTAGTTACATGTGGAAATTTGGTTCTAGGACATTTGATTTGAGCGCAATCCTCAAACTTAGGTCAAAAAAGCCATTTAAGCCTTTTCACAGTGAGATCTATGCGATATGGCCGAGAAATGTAATTTTGATGTTAACTCCCAAACCGCTGCGCAGAAGTCAACCAAACTTCACCCAATAGTGTATTGTATCACATTCTAGTAGTTACATTTTAAAATTTCGTTCTAGGACATTTGGTTTGAGCGCAATTATTAAACTTAGGTCAAAAAAGCCATTTAAGCCTTTTCACAGTGAGATCTATGCGATATGGCCGAGAAATGTAATTTTGATGTTAACTCCCAAACCGCTGCGCAGAAGTAAACCAAACTTCACCCATTAGTGTATTGTATCACAATCTAGTAGTTACATGTGGAAATTTGGTTCTAGGACATTTGATTTGAGCGCAATCCTCAAACTTAGGTCAAAAAAGCCATTTAAGCCTTTTCACAGTGAGATCTATGCGATATGGCCGAGAAATGTAATTTTGATGTTAACTCCCAAACCGCTGCGCAGAAGTCAACCAAACTTCACCCAATAGTGTATTGTATCACAATCTAGTAGTTACATTTGAAAATTTTGTTCTAGGAAATTTTGTTTTAGCGCAATCATCAAACTTAATTAAAAAAGTCATTTAAGCCTTTTCACAGTGAGATCTATGCGATATGGCCGAGAAATGTAATTTTGATGTTAACTCCCAAACCGCTGCGCAGAAGTCAACCAAACTTCACCCATTAGTGTATTTTATCACAATCTAGTAGTTACATGTGGAAATTTGGTTCTAGGACATTTGATTTGAGCGCAATCCTCAAACTTAGGTCAAAAAAGCCATTTAAGCCTTTTCACAGTGAGATCTATGCGATATGGCCGAGAAATGTAATTTTGATGTTAACTCCCAAACCGCTGCGCAGAAGTCAACCAAACTTCACCCAATAGTGTATTGTATCACAATCTAGTAGTTACATTTAAAAATTTTGTTCTAGGACATTTTGTTTGAACGCAATCATCAAACTTAATTAAAAAAGTCATTTAAGCCTTTTCACAGTGAGATCTATGCGATATGGCCGAGAAATGTAATTTTGATGTTAACTCCCAAACCGCTGCGCAGAAGTCAACCAAACTTCACCCATTAGTGTATTTTATCACAATCTAGTAGTTACATGTGGAAATTTGGTTCTAGGACATTTGATTTGAGCGCAATCCTCAAACTTAGGTCAAAAAAGCCATTTAAGCCTTTTCACAGTGAGATCTATGCGATATGGCCGAGAAATGTAATTTTGATGTTAACTCCCAAACCGCTGCGCAGAAGTCAACCAAACTTCACCCAATAGTGTATTGTATCACAATCTAGTAGTTACATTTAAAAATTTTGTTCTAGGACATTTTGTTTGAACGCAATCATCAAACTTAATTAAAAAAGTCATTTAAGCCTTTTCACAGTGAGATCTATGCGATATGGCCGAGAAATGTAATTTTGATGTTAACTCCCAAACCGCTGCGCAGAAGTCAACCAAACTTCACCCATTAGTGTATTTTATCACAATCTAGTAGTTACATGTGGAAATTTGGTTCTAGGACATTTGATTTGAGCGCAATCCTCAAACTTAGGTCAAAAAAGCCATTTAAGCCTTTTCACAGTGAGATCTATGCGATATGGCCGAGAAATGTAATTTTGATGTTAACTCCCAAACCGCTGCGCAGAAGTAAACCAAACTTCACCCAATAGTGTATTGTATCACATTCTAGTAGTTACATTTGAAAATTTCGTTCTAGGACATTTGGTTTGAGCGCAATCCTCAAACTTAGGTCAAAAAAGCCATTTAAGCCTTTTCACAGTGAGATCTATGCGATATGGCCGAGAAATGTAATTTTGATGTTAACTCCCAAACTGCTGCGCAGAAGTCAACCAAATTTCACCCAATAGTGTATTGTATCACATTCTAGTAGTTACATTTGAAAATTTCGTTCTAGGACATTTGGTTTGAGCGCAATTATTAAACTTAGGTCAAAAAAGCCATTTAAGCCTTTTCACAGTGAGATCTATGCGATATGGCCGAGAAATGTAATTTTGATGTTAACTCCCAAACCGCTGCGCAGAAGTAAACCAAACTTCACCCATTAGTGTATTGTATCACAATCTAGTAGTTACATGTGGAAATTTGGTTCTAGGACATTTGATTTTAGCGCAATCCTCAAACTTAGGTCAAAAAAGCCATTTAAGCCTTTTCACAGTGAGATCTATGCGATATGGCCGAGAAATGTAATTTTGATGTTAACTCCCAAACCGCTGCGCAGAAGTCAACCAAACTTCACCCAATAGTGTATTGTATCACAATCTAGTAGTTACATTTGAAAATTTTGTTCTAGGAAATTTTGTTTGAGCGCAATCATCAAACTTAATTAAAAAAGTCATTTAAGCCTTTTCACAGTGAGATCTATGCGATATGGCCGAGAAATGTAATTTTGATGTTAACTCCCAAACCGCTGCGCAGAAGTCAACCAAACTTCACCCATTAGTGTATTGTATCACAATCTAGTAGTTACATGTAGAAATTTGGTTCTAGGACATTTGATTTGAGCGCAATCCTCAAACTTAGGTCAAAAAAGCCATTTAAGCCTTTTCACAGTGAGATCTATGCGATATGGCCGAGAAATGTAATTTTGATGTTAACTCCCAAACCGCTGCGCAGAAGTCAACCAAACTTCACCCAATAGTGTATTGTATCACATTCTAGTAGTTACATTTGAAAATTTCGTTCTAGGACATTTGGTTTGAGCGCAATCCTCAAACTTAGGTCAAAAAAGCCATTTAAGCCTTTTCACAGTGAGATCTATGCGATATGGCCGAGAAATGTAATTTTGATGTTAACTCCCAAACCGCTGCGCAGAAGTCAACCAAACTTCACCCAATAGTGTATTGTATCACAATCTAGTAGTTACATTTGAAAATTTTGTTCTAGGACATTTTGTTTGAACGCAATCATCAAACTTAATTAAAAAAGTCATTTAAGCCTTTTCACAGTGAGATCTATGCGATATGGCCGAGAAATGTAATTTTGATGTTAACTCCCAAACCGCTGCGCAGAAGTCAACCAAACTTCACCCAATAGTGTATTGTATCACAATCTAGTAGTTACATTTGAAAATTTTGTTCTAGGACATTTTGTTTGAGCGCAATCCTCCAACTTAGGTCAAAAAAGCCATTTAAGCCTTTTCACAGTGAGATCTATGCGATATGGCCGAGAAATGTAATTTTGATGTTAACTCCCAAACCGCTGCGCAGAAGTCAACCAAACTTCACCCATTAGTGTATTGTATCACAATCTAGTAGTTACATGTGGAAATTTGGTTATAGGACATTTGATTTGAGCGCAATCCTCAAACTTAGGTCAAAAAAGCCATTTAAGCCTTTTCACAGTGAGATCTATGCGATATGGCCGAGAAATGTAATTTTGATGTTAACTCCCAAACCGCTGCGCAGAAGTCAACCAAACTTCACCCAATAGTGTATTGTATCACATTCTAGTAGTTACATTTTAAAATTTCGTTCAAGGACATTTGGTTTGAGCGCAATTATTAAACTTAGGTCAAAAAAGCCATTTAAGCCTTTTCACAGTGAGATCTATGCGATATGGCCGAGAAATGTAATTTTGATGTTAACTCCCAAACCGCTGCGCAGAAGTAAACCAAACTTCACCCATTAGTGTATTGTATCACAATCTAGTAGTTACATGTGGAAATTTGGTTCTAGGACATTTGATTTTAGCGCAATCCTCAAACTTAGGTCAAAAAAGCCATTTAAGCCTTTTCACAGTGAGATCTATGCGATATGGCCGAGAAATGTAATTTTGATGTTAACTCCCAAACCGCTGCGCAGAAGTCAACCAAACTTCACCCAATAGTGTATTGTATCACAATCTAGTAGTTACATTTGAAAATTTTGTTCTAGGAAATTTTGTTTGAGCGCAATCATCAAACTTAATTAAAAAAGTCATTTAAGCCTTTTCACAGTGAGATCTATGCGATATGGCCGAGAAATGTAATTTTGATGTTAACTCCCAAACCGCTGCGCAGAAGTCAACCAAACTTCACCCATTAGTGTAATGTATCACAATCTAGTAGTTACATGTGGAAATTTGGTTATAGGACATTTGATTTGAACGCAATCCTCAAACTTAGGTCAAAAAAGCCATTTAAGCCTTTTCACAGTGAGATCTATGCGATATGGCCGAGAAATGTAATTTTGATGTTAACTCCCAAACCGCTGCGCAGAAGTCAACCAAACTTCACCCAATAGTGTATTGTATCACAATCTAGTAGTTACATTTGAAAATTTCGTTCTAGGACATTTGGTTTGAGCGCAATCCTCCAACTTAGGTCAAAAAAGCCATTTAAGCCTTTTCACAGTGAAATCTATGCGATATGGCCGAGAAATGTAATTTTGATGTTAACTCCCAAACCGCTGCGCAGAAGTCAACCAAACTTCACCCATTAGTGTATTGTATCACAATCTAGTAGTTACATGTGGAAATTTGGTTATAGGACATTTGATTTGAGCGCAATCCTCAAACTTAGGTCAAAAAAGCCATTTAAGCCTTTTCACAGTGAGATCTATGCGATATGGCCGAGAAATGTAATTTTGATGTTAACTCCCAAACCGCTGCGCAGAAGTCAACCAAACTTCACCCAATAGTGTATTGTATCACATTCTAGTAGTTACATTTTAAAATTTCGTTCAAGGACATTTGGTTTGAGCGCAATTATTAAACTTAGGTCAAAAAAGCCATTTAAGCCTTTTCACAGTGAGATCTATGCGATATGGCCGAGAAATGTAATTTTGATGTTAACTCCCAAACCGCTGCGCAGAAGTAAACCAAACTTCACCCATTAGTGTATTGTATCACAATCTAGTAGTTACATGTGGAAATTTGGTTCTAGGACATTTGATTTTAGCGCAATCCTCAAACTTAGGTCAAAAAAGCCATTTAAGCCTTTTCACAGTGAGATCTATGCGATATGGCCGAGAAATGTAATTTTGATGTTAACTCCCAAACCGCTGCGCAGAAGTCAACCAAACTTCACCCAATAGTGTATTGTATCACAATCTAGTAGTTACATTTGAAAATTTTGTTCTAGGAAATTTTGTTTGAGCGCAATCATCAAACTTAATTAAAAAAGTCATTTAAGCCTTTTCACAGTGAGATCTATGCGATATGGCCGAGAAATGTAATTTTGATGTTAACTCCCAAACCGCTGCGCAGAAGTCAACCAAACTTCACCCATTAGTGTATTGTATCACAATCTAGTAGTTACATGTGGAAATTTGGTTCTAGGACATTTTGTTTGAGCGCAATCCTCCAACTTAGGTCAAAAAAGCCATTTAAGCCTTTTCACAGTGAGATCTATGCGATATGGCCGAGAAATGTAATTTTGATGTTAACTCCCAAACCGCTGCGCAGAAGTCAACCAAACTTCACCCATTAGTGTATTGTATCACAATCTAGTAGTTACATGTGGAAATTTGGTTCTAGGACATTTTGTTTGAGCGCAATCCTCCAACTTAGGTCAAAAAAGCCATTTAAGCCTTTTCACAGTGAGATCTATGCGATATGGCCGAGAAATGTAATTTTGATGTTAACTCCCAAGCCGCTGCGCAGAAGTCAACCAAACTTCACCCATTAGTGTATTGTATCACAATCTAGTAGTTACATGTGGAAATTTGGTTATAGGACATTTGATTTGAGCGCAATCCTCAAACTTAGGTCAAAAAAGCCATTTAAGCCTTTTCACAGTGAGATCTATGCGATATGGCCGAGAAATGTAATTTTGATGTTAACTCCCAAACCGCTGCGCAGAAGTCAACCAAACTTCACCCAATAGTGTATTGTATCACATTCTAGTAGTTACATTTTAAAATTTCGTTCAAGGACATTTGGTTTGAGCGCAATTATTAAACTTAGGTCAAAAAAGCCATTTAAGCCTTTTCACAGTGAGATCTATGCGATATGGCCGAGAAATGTAATTTTAATGTTAACTCCCAAACCGCTGCGCAGAAGTCAACCAAACTTCACCCATTAGTGTATTGTATCACAATCTAGTAGTTACATGTGGAAATTTGGTTCTAGGACATTTGATTTGAGCGCAATCCTCAAACTTAGGTCAAAAAAGCCATTTAAGCCTTTTCACAGTGAGATCTATGCGATATGGCCGAGAAATGTAATTTTGATGTTAACTCCCAAACTGCTGCGCAGAAGTCAACCAAATTTCACCCAATAGTGTATTGTATCACATTCTAGTAGTTACATTTTAAAATTTCGTTCTAGGACATTTGGTTTGAGCGCAATTATTAAACTTAGGTCAAAAAAGCCATTTAAGCCTTTTCACAGTGAGATCTATGCGATATGGCCGAGAAATGTAATTTTGATGTTAACTCCCAAACCGCTGCGCAGAAGTAAACCAAACTTCACCCATTAGTGTATTGTATCACAATCTAGTAGTTACATGTGGAAATTTGGTTCTAGGACATTTGATTTGAGCGCAATCCTCAAACTTAGGTCAAAAAAGCCATTTAAGCCTTTTCACAGTGAGATCTATGCGATATGGCCGAGAAATGTAATTTTGATGTTAACTCCCAAACCGCTGCGCAGAAGTCAACCAAACTTCACCCAATAGTGTATTGTATCACAATCTAGTAGTTACATTTGAAAATTTTGTTCTAGGACATTTTGTTTGAATGCAATCATCAAACTTAATTAAAAAAGTCATTTAAGCCTTTTCACAGTGAGATCTATGCGATATGGCCGAGAAATGTAATTTTGATGTTAACTCCCAAACCGCTGCGCAGAAGTCAACCAAACTTCACCCATTAGTGTATTGTATCACAATCTAGTAGTTACATGTGGAAATTTAGTTCTAGGACATTTGATTTGAGCGCAATCTTCAAACTTAATTAAAAAAAGTCATTTAAGCCTTTTCACAGTGAGATCTATGCGATATGGCCGAGAAATGTAATTTTGATGTTAACTCCCAAACCGCTGAGCAGAAGTCAACCAAACTTCACCCAATAGTGTATTGTATCACAATTTAGTAGTTACATTTGAAAATTTTGTTCTAGGACATTTTGTTTGAACGCAATCATCAAACTTAATTAAAAAAGTCATTTAAGCCTTTTCACAGTGAGATCTATGCGATATGGCCGAGAAATGTAATTTTGATGTTAACTCCCAAACCGCTGCGCAGAAGTCAACCAAACTTCACCCATTAGTGTATTGTATCACAATCTAGTAGTTACATGTGGAAATTTGGTTCTAGGACATTTGATTTGAGCGCAATCCTCAAACTTAGGTCAAAAAAGCCATTTAAGCCTTTTCACAGTGAGATCTATGCGATATGGCCGAGAAATGTAATTTTGATGTTAACTCCCAAACCGCTGCGCAGAAGTCAACCAAACTTCACCCAATAGTGTATTGTATCACAATCTAGTAGTTACATTTGAAAATTTTGTTCTAGGAAATTTTGTTTGAGCGCAATCATCAAACTTAATTAAAAAAGTCATTTAAGCCTTTTCACAGTGAGATCTATGCGATATGGCCGAGAAATGTAATTTTGATGTTAACTCCCAAACCGCTGCGCAGAAGTCAACCAAACTTCACCCATTAGTGTATTGTATCACAATCTAGTAGTTACATGTGGAAATTTGGTTCTAGGACATTTTGTTTGAGCGCAATCCTCCAACTTAGGTCAAAAAAGCCATTTAAGCCTTTTCACAGTGAGATCTATGCGATATGGCCGAGAAATGTAATTTTGATGTTAACTCCCAAGCCGCTGCGCAGAAGTCAACCAAACTTCACCCATTAGTGTATTGTATCACAATCTAGTAGTTACATGTGGAAATTTGGTTATAGGACATTTGATTTGAGCGCAATCCTCAAACTTAGGTCAAAAAAGCCATTTAAGCCTTTTCACAGTGAGATCTATGCGATATGGCCGAGAAATGTAATTTTGATGTTAACTCCCAAACCGCTGCGCAGAAGTCAACCAAACTTCACCCAATAGTGTATTGTATCACATTCTAGTAGTTACATTTTAAAATTTCGTTCAAGGACATTTGGTTTGAGCGCAATTATTAAACTTAGGTCAAAAAAGCCATTTAAGCCTTTTCACAGTGAGATCTATGCGATATGGCCGAGAAATGTAATTTTAATGTTAACTCCCAAACCGCTGCGCAGAAGTCAACCAAACTTCACCCATTAGTGTATTGTATCACAATCTAGTAGTTACATGTGGAAATTTGGTTCTAGGACATTTGATTTGAGCGCAATCCTCAAACTTAGGTCAAAAAAGCCATTTAAGCCTTTTCACAGTGAGATCTATGCGATATGGCCGAGAAATGTAATTTTGATGTTAACTCCCAAACTGCTGCGCAGAAGTCAACCAAATTTCACCCAATAGTGTATTGTATCACATTCTAGTAGTTACATTTTAAAATTTCGTTCTAGGACATTTGGTTTGAGCGCAATTATTAAACTTAGGTCAAAAAAGCCATTTAAGCCTTTTCACAGTGAGATCTATGCGATATGGCCGAGAAATGTAATTTTGATGTTAACTCCCAAACCGCTGCGCAGAAGTAAACCAAACTTCACCCATTAGTGTATTGTATCACAATCTAGTAGTTACATGTGGAAATTTGGTTCTAGGACATTTGATTTGAGCGCAATCCTCAAACTTAGGTCAAAAAAGCCATTTAAGCCTTTTCACAGTGAGATCTATGCGATATGGCCGAGAAATGTAATTTTGATGTTAACTCCCAAACCGCTGCGCAGAAGTCAACCAAACTTCACCCAATAGTGTATTGTATCACAATCTAGTAGTTACATTTGAAAATTTTGTTCTAGGACATTTTGTTTGAATGCAATCATCAAACTTAATTAAAAAAGTCATTTAAGCCTTTTCACAGTGAGATCTATGCGATATGGCCGAGAAATGTAATTTTGATGTTAACTCCCAAACCGCTGCGCAGAAGTCAACCAAACTTCACCCATTAGTGTATTGTATCACAATCTAGTAGTTACATGTGGAAATTTAGTTCTAGGACATTTGATTTGAGCGCAATCTTCAAACTTAATTAAAAAAAGTCATTTAAGCCTTTTCACAGTGAGATCTATGCGATATGGCCGAGAAATGTAATTTTGATGTTAACTCCCAAACCGCTGAGCAGAAGTCAACCAAACTTCACCCAATAGTGTATTGTATCACAATTTAGTAGTTACATTTGAAAATTTTGTTCTAGGACATTTTGTTTGAACGCAATCATCAAACTTAATTAAAAAAGTCATTTAAGCCTTTTCACAGTGAGATCTATGCGATATGGCCGAGAAATGTAATTTTGATGTTAACTCCCAAACCGCTGCGCAGAAGTCAACCAAACTTCACCCATTAGTGTATTGTATCACAATCTAGTAGTTACATGTGGAAATTTGGTTATAGGACATTTGATTTGAGCGCAATCCTCAAACTTAGGTCAAAAAAGCCATTTAAGCCTTTTCACAGTGAGATCTATGCGATATGGCCGAGAAATGTAATTTTGATGTTAACTCCCAAACCGCTGCGCAGAAGTCAACCAAACTTCACCCAATAGTGTATTGTATCACAATCTAGTAGTTACATTTGAAAATTTTGTTCTAGGAAATTTTGTTTGAGCGCAATCATCAAACTTAATTAAAAAAGTCATTTAAGCCTTTTCACAGTGAGATCTATGCGATATGGCCGAGAAATGTAATTTTGATGTTAACTCCCAAACCGCTGCGCAGAAGTCAACCAAACTTCACCCATTAGTGTATTTTATCACAATCTAGTAGTTACATGTGGAAATTTGGTTCTAGGACATTTGATTTGAGCGCAATCCTCAAACTTAGGTCAAAAAAGCCATTTAAGCCTTTTCACAGTGAGATCTATGCGATATGGCCGAGAAATGTAATTTTGATGTTCACTCCCAAACCGCTGCGCAGAAGTCAACCAAACTTCACCCATTAGTGTATTGTATCACAATCTAGTAGTTACATGTGGAAATTTGGTTATAGGACATTTGATTTGAGCGCAATCCTCAAACTTAGGTCAAAAAAGCCATTTAAGCCTTTTCACAGTGAGATCTATGCGATATGGCCGAGAAATGTAATTTTGATGTTAACTCCCAAACCGCTGCGCAGAAGTCAACCAAACTTCACCCATTAGTGTATTGTATCACAATCTAGTAGTTACATTTGAAAATTTCGTTCTAGGACATTTGGTTTGAGCGCAATCTTTAAACTTAGGTCAAAAAAGCCATTTAAGCCTTTTCACAGTGAGATCTATGCGATATGGCCGAGAAATGTAATTTTGATGTTAACTCCCAAACCGCTGCGCAGAAGTCAACCAAACTTCACCCAATAGTGTATTGTATCACAATCTAGTAGTTACATGTGGAAATTTGGTTCTAGGACATTTGATTTGAGCGCAATCCTCAAACTTAGGTCAAAAAAGCCATTTAAGCCTTTTCACAGTGAGATCTATGCGATATGGCCGAGAAATGTAATTTTGATGTTAACTCCCAAACCGCTGCGCAGAAGTCAACCAAACTTCACCCAATAGTGTATTGTATCACATTCTAGTAGTTACATTTTAAAATTTCGTTCTAGGACATTTGGTTTGAGCGCAATTATTAAACTTAGGTCAAAAAAGCCATTTAAGCCTTTTCACAGTGAGATCTATGCGATATGGCCGAGAAATGTAATTTTGATGTTAACTCCCAAACCGCTGCGCAGAAGTAAACCAAACTTCACCCATTAGTGTATTGTATCACAATCTAGTAGTTACATGTGGAAATTTGGTTCTAGGACATTTGATTTGAGCGCAATCCTCAAACTTAGGTCAAAAAAGCCATTTAAGCCTTTTCACAGTGAGATCTATGCGATATGGCCGAGAAATGTAATTTTGATGTTAACTCCCAAACCGCTGCGCAGAAGTCAACCAAACTTCACCCAATAGTGTATTGTATCACAATCTAGTAGTTACATTTGAAAATTTTGTTCTAGGACATTTTGTTTGAATGCAATCATCAAACTTAATTAAAAAAGTCATTTAAGCCTTTTCACAGTGAGATCTATGCGATATGGCCGAGAAATGTAATTTTGATGTTAACTCCCAAACCGCTGCACAAAAGTCAACCAAACTTCACCCATTAGTGTATTGTATCACAATCTAGTAGTTACATGTGGAAATTTAGTTCTAGGACATTTGATTTGAGCGCAATCTTCAAACTTAATTAAAAAAAGTCATTTAAGCCTTTTCACAGTGAGATCTATGCGATATGGCCGAGAAATGTAATTTTGATGTTAACTCCCAAACCGCTGAGCAGAAGTCAACCAAACTTCACCCAATAGTGTATTGTATCACAATCTAGTAGTTACATTTGAAAATTTTGTTCTAGGACATTTTGTTTGAACGCAATCATCAAACTTAATTAAAAAAGTCATTTAAGCCTTTTCACAGTGAGATCTATGCGATATGGCCGAGAAATGTAATTTTGATGTTAACTCCCAAACCGCTGCGCAGAAGTCAACCAAACTTCACCCATTAGTGTATTGTATCACAATCTAGTAGTTACATGTGGAAATTTGGTTCTAGGACATTTTGTTTGAGCGCAATCCTCCAACTTAGGTCAAAAAAGCCATTTAAGCCTTTTCACAGTGAGATCTATGCGATATGGCCGAGAAATGTAATTTTGATGTTAACTCCCAAACCGCTGCGCAGAAGTCAACCAAACTTCACCCATTAGTGTATTGTATCACAATCTAGTAGTTACATGTGGAAATTTGGTTATAGGACATTTGATTTGAGCGCAATCCTCAAACTTAGGTCAAAAAAGCCATTTAAGCCTTTTCACAGTGAGATCTATGCGATATGGCCGAGAAATGTAATTTTGATGTTAACTCCCAAACCGCTGCGCAGAAGTCAACCAAACTTCACCCAATAGTGTATTGTATCACATTCTAGTAGTTACATTTTAAAATTTCGTTCAAGGACATTTGGTTTGAGCGCAATTATTAAACTTAGGTCAAAAAAGCCATTTAAGCCTTTTCACAGTGAGATCTATGCGATATGGCCGAGAAATGTAATTTTAATGTTAACTCCCAAACCGCTGCGCAGAAGTCAACCAAACTTCACCCATTAGTGTATTGTATCACAATCTAGTAGTTACATGTGGAAATTTGGTTCTAGGACATTTGATTTGAGCGCAATCCTCAAACTTAGGTCAAAAAAGCCATTTAAGCCTTTTCACAGTGAGATCTATGCGATATGGCCGAGAAATGTAATTTTGATGTTAACTCCCAAACTGCTGCGCAGAAGTCAACCAAATTTCACCCAATAGTGTATTGTATCACATTCTAGTAGTTACATTTTAAAATTTCGTTCTAGGACATTTGGTTTGAGCGCAATTATTAAACTTAGGTCAAAAAAGCCATTTAAGCCTTTTCACAGTGAGATCTATGCGATATGGCCGAGAAATGTAATTTTGATGTTAACTCCCAAACCGCTGCGCAGAAGTAAACCAAACTTCACCCATTAGTGTATTGTATCACAATCTAGTAGTTACATGTGGAAATTTGGTTCTAGGACATTTGATTTGAGCGCAATCCTCAAACTTAGGTCAAAAAAGCCATTTAAGCCTTTTCACAGTGAGATCTATGCGATATGGCCGAGAAATGTAATTTTGATGTTAACTCCCAAACCGCTGCGCAGAAGTCAACCAAACTTCACCCAATAGTGTATTGTATCACAATCTAGTAGTTACATTTGAAAATTTTGTTCTAGGACATTTTGTTTGAATGCAATCATCAAACTTAATTAAAAAAGTCATTTAAGCCTTTTCACAGTGAGATCTATGCGATATGGCCGAGAAATGTAATTTTGATGTTAACTCCCAAACCGCTGCGCAGAAGTCAACCAAACTTCACCCATTAGTGTATTGTATCACAATCTAGTAGTTACATGTGGAAATTTAGTTCTAGGACATTTGATTTGAGCGCAATCTTCAAACTTAATTAAAAAAAGTCATTTAAGCCTTTTCACAGTGAGATCTATGCGATATGGCCGAGAAATGTAATTTTGATGTTAACTCCCAAACCGCTGAGCAGAAGTCAACCAAACTTCACCCAATAGTGTATTGTATCACAATTTAGTAGTTACATTTGAAAATTTTGTTCTAGGACATTTTGTTTGAACGCAATCATCAAACTTAATTAAAAAAGTCATTTAAGCCTTTTCACAGTGAGATCTATGCGATATGGCCGAGAAATGTAATTTTGATGTTAACTCCCAAACCGCTGCGCAGAAGTCAACCAAACTTCACCCATTAGTGTATTGTATCACAATCTAGTAGTTACATGTGGAAATTTGGTTATAGGACATTTGATTTGAGCGCAATCCTCAAACTTAGGTCAAAAAAGCCATTTAAGCCTTTTCACAGTGAGATCTATGCGATATGGCCGAGAAATGTAATTTTGATGTTAACTCCCAAACCGCTGCGCAGAAGTCAACCAAACTTCACCCAATAGTGTATTGTATCACAATCTAGTAGTTACATTTGAAAATTTTGTTCTAGGAAATTTTGTTTGAGCGCAATCATCAAACTTAATTAAAAAAGTCATTTAAGCCTTTTCACAGTGAGATCTATGCGATATGGCCGAGAAATGTAATTTTGATGTTAACTCCCAAACCGCTGCGCAGAAGTCAACCAAACTTCACCCATTAGTGTATTTTATCACAATCTAGTAGTTACATGTGGAAATTTGGTTCTAGGACATTTGATTTGAGCGCAATCCTCAAACTTAGGTCAAAAAAGCCATTTAAGCCTTTTCACAGTGAGATCTATGCGATATGGCCGAGAAATGTAATTTTGATGTTCACTCCCAAACCGCTGCGCAGAAGTCAACCAAACTTCACCCATTAGTGTATTGTATCACAATCTAGTAGTTACATGTGGAAATTTGGTTATAGGACATTTGATTTGAGCGCAATCCTCAAACTTAGGTCAAAAAAGCCATTTAAGCCTTTTCACAGTGAGATCTATGCGATATGGCCGAGAAATGTAATTTTGATGTTAACTCCCAAACCGCTGCGCAGAAGTCAACCAAACTTCACCCATTAGTGTATTGTATCACAATCTAGTAGTTACATTTGAAAATTTCGTTCTAGGACATTTGGTTTGAGCGCAATCTTTAAACTTAGGTCAAAAAAGCCATTTAAGCCTTTTCACAGTGAGATCTATGCGATATGGCCGAGAAATGTAATTTTGATGTTAACTCCCAAACCGCTGCGCAGAAAACAACCAAACTTCACCCAATAGTGTATTGTATCACAATCTAGTAGTTACATGTGGAAATTTGGTTCTAGGACATTTGATTTGAGCGCAATCCTCAAACTTAGGTCAAAAAAGCCATTTAAGCCTTTTCACAGTGAGATCTATGCGATATGGCCGAGAAATGTAATTTTGATGTTAACTCCCAAACCGCTGCGCAGAAGTCAACCAAACTTCACCCAATAGTGTATTGTATCACATTCTAGTAGTTACATTTTAAAATTTCGTTCTAGGACATTTGGTTTGAGCGCAATTATTAAACTTAGGTCAAAAAAGCCATTTAAGCCTTTTCACAGTGAGATCTATGCGATATGGCCGAGAAATGTAATTTTGATGTTAACTCCCAAACCGCTGCGCAGAAGTAAACCAAACTTCACCCATTAGTGTATTGTATCACAATCTAGTAGTTACATGTGGAAATTTGGTTCTAGGACATTTGATTTGAGCGCAATCCTCAAACTTAGGTCAAAAAAGCCATTTAAGCCTTTTCACAGTGAGATCTATGCGATATGGCCGAGAAATGTAATTTTGATGTTAACTCCCAAACCGCTGCGCAGAAGTCAACCAAACTTCACCCAATAGTGTATTGTATCACAATCTAGTAGTTACATTTGAAAATTTTGTTCTAGGACATTTTGTTTGAATGCAATCATCAAACTTAATTAAAAAAGTCATTTAAGCCTTTTCACAGTGAGATCTATGCGATATGGCCGAGAAATGTAATTTTGATGTTAACTCCCAAACCGCTGCGCAAAAGTCAACCAAACTTCACCCATTAGTGTATTGTATCACAATCTAGTAGTTACATGTGGAAATTTAGTTCTAGGACATTTGATTTGAGCGCAATCTTCAAACTTAATTAAAAAAAGTCATTTAAGCCTTTTCACAGTGAGATCTATGCGATATGGCCGAGAAATGTAATTTTGATGTTAACTCCCAAACCGCTGAGCAGAAGTCAACCAAACTTCACCCAATAGTGTATTGTATCACAATCTAGTAGTTACATTTGAAAATTTTGTTCTAGGAAATTTTGTTTGAGCGCAATCATCAAACTTAATTAAAAAAGTCATTTAAGCCTTTTCACAGTGAGATCTATGCGATATGGCCGAGAAATGTAATTTTGATGTTAACTCCCAAACCGCTGCGCAGAAGTCAACCAAACTTCACCCATTAGTGTATTTTATCACAATCTAGTAGTTACATGTGGAAATTTGGTTCTAGGACATTTGATTTGAGCGCAATCCTCAAACTTAGGTCAAAAAAGCCATTTAAGCCTTTTCACAGTGAGATCTATGCGATATGGCCGAGAAATGTAATTTTGATGTTCACTCCCAAACCGCTGCGCAGAAGTCAACCAAACTTCACCCATTAGTGTATTGTATCACAATCTAGTAGTTACATGTGGAAATTTGGTTATAGGACATTTGATTTGAGCGCAATCCTCAAACTTAGGTCAAAAAAGCCATTTAAGCCTTTTCACAGTGAGATCTATGCGATATGGCCGAGAAATGTAATTTTGATGTTAACTCCCAAACCGCTGCGCAGAAGTCAACCAAACTTCACCCATTAGTGTATTGTATCACAATCTAGTAGTTACATTTGAAAATTTCGTTCTAGGACATTTGGTTTGAGCGCAATCTTTAAACTTAGGTCAAAAAAGCCATTTAAGCCTTTTCACAGTGAGATCTATGCGATATGGCCGAGAAATGTAATTTTGATGTTAACTCCCAAACCGCTGCGCAGAAAACAACCAAACTTCACCCAATAGTGTATTGTATCACAATCTAGTAGTTACATGTGGAAATTTGGTTCTAGGACATTTGATTTGAGCGCAATCCTCAAACTTAGGTCAAAAAAGCCATTTAAGCCTTTTCACAGTGAGATCTATGCGATATGGCCGAGAAATGTAATTTTGATGTTAACTCCCAAACCGCTGCGCAGAAGTCAACCAAACTTCACCCAATAGTGTATTGTATCACATTCTAGTAGTTACATTTTAAAATTTCGTTCTAGGACATTTGGTTTGAGCGCAATTATTAAACTTAGGTCAAAAAAGCCATTTAAGCCTTTTCACAGTGAGATCTATGCGATATGGCCGAGAAATGTAATTTTGATGTTAACTCCCAAACCGCTGCGCAGAAGTAAACCAAACTTCACCCATTAGTGTATTGTATCACAATCTAGTAGTTACATGTGGAAATTTGGTTCTAGGACATTTGATTTGAGCGCAATCCTCAAACTTAGGTCAAAAAAGCCATTTAAGCCTTTTCACAGTGAGATCTATGCGATATGGCCGAGAAATGTAATTTTGATGTTAACTCCCAAACCGCTGCGCAGAAGTCAACCAAACTTCACCCAATAGTGTATTGTATCACAGTCTAGTAGTTACATTTGAAAATTTTGTTCTAGGACATTTTGTTTGAATGCAATCATCAAACTTAATTAAAAAAGTCATTTAAGCCTTTTCACAGTGAGATCTATGCGATATGGCCGAGAAATGTAATTTTGATGTTAACTCCCAAACCGCTGCGCAAAAGTCAACCAAACTTCACCCATTAGTGTATTGTATCACAATCTAGTAGTTACATGTGGAAATTTAGTTCTAGGACATTTGATTTGAGCGCAATCTTCAAACTTAATTAAAAAAAGTCATTTAAGCCTTTTCACAGTGAGATCTATGCGATATGGCCGAGAAATGTAATTTTGATGTTAACTCCCAAACCGCTGAGCAGAAGTCAACCAAACTTCACCCAATAGTGTATTGTATCACAATCTAGTAGTTACATTTGAAAATTTTGTTCTAGGACATTTTGTTTGAACGCAATCATCAAACTTAATTAAAAAAGTCATTTAAGCCTTTTCACAGTGAGATCTATGCGATATGGCCGAGAAATGTAATTTTGATGTTAACTCCCAAACCGCTGCGCAGAAGTCAACCAAACTTCACCCATTAGTGTATTGTATCACAATCTAGTAGTTACATGTGGAAATTTGGTTATAGGACATTTGATTTGAGCGCAATCCTCAAACTTAGGTCAAAAAAGCCATTTAAGCCTTTTCACAGTGAGATCTATGCGATATGGCCGAGAAATGTAATTTTGATGTTAACTCCCAAACCGCTGCGCAGAAGTCAACCAAACTTCACCCAATAGTGTATTGTATCACAATCTAGTAGTTACATTTGAAAATTTTGTTCTAGGAAATTTTGTTTGAGCGCAATCATCAAACTTAATTAAAAAAGTCATTTAAGCCTTTTCACAGTGAGATCTATGCGATATGGCCGAGAAATGTAATTTTGATGTTAACTCCCAAACCGCTGCGCAGAAGTCAACCAAACTTCACCCATTAGTGTATTTTATCACAATCTAGTAGTTACATGTGGAAATTTGGTTCTAGGACATTTGATTTGAGCGCAATCCTCAAACTTAGGTCAAAAAAGCCATTTAAGCCTTTTCACAGTGAGATCTATGCGATATGGCCGAGAAATGTAATTTTGATGTTCACTCCCAAACCGCTGCGCAGAAGTCAACCAAACTTCACCCATTAGTGTATTGTATCACAATCTAGTAGTTACATGTGGAAATTTGGTTATAGGACATTTGATTTGAGCGCAATCCTCAAACTTAGGTCAAAAAAGCCATTTAAGCCTTTTCACAGTGAGATCTATGCGATATGGCCGAGAAATGTAATTTTGATGTTAACTCCCAAACCGCTGCGCAGAAGTCAACCAAACTTCACCCATTAGTGTATTGTATCACAATCTAGTAGTTACATTTGAAAATTTCGTTCTAGGACATTTGGTTTGAGCGCAATCTTTAAACTTAGGTCAAAAAAGCCATTTAAGCCTTTTCACAGTGAGATCTATGCGATATGGCCGAGAAATGTAATTTTGATGTTAACTCCCAAACCGCTGCGCAGAAGTCAACCAAACTTCACCCAATAGTGTATTGTATCACAATCTAGTAGTTACATGTGGAAATTTGGTTCTAGGACATTTGATTTGAGCGCAATCCTCAAACTTAGGTCAAAAAAGCCATTTAAGCCTTTTCACAGTGAGATCTATGCGATATGGCCGAGAAATGTAATTTTGATGTTAACTCCCAAACCGCTGCGCAGAAGTCAACCAAACTTCACCCAATAGTGTATTGTATCACATTCTAGTAGTTACATTTTAAAATTTCGTTCTAGGACATTTGGTTTGAGCGCAATTATTAAACTTAGGTCAAAAAAGCCATTTAAGCCTTTTCACAGTGAGATCTATGCGATATGGCCGAGAAATGTAATTTTGATGTTAACTCCCAAACCGCTGCGCAGAAGTAAACCAAACTTCACCCATTAGTGTATTGTATCACAATCTAGTAGTTACATGTGGAAATTTGGTTCTAGGACATTTGATTTGAGCGCAATCCTCAAACTTAGGTCAAAAAAGCCATTTAAGCCTTTTCACAGTGAGATCTATGCGATATGGCCGAGAAATGTAATTTTGATGTTAACTCCCAAACCGCTGCGCAGAAGTCAACCAAACTTCACCCAATAGTGTATTGTATCACAATCTAGTAGTTACATTTGAAAATTTTGTTCTAGGAAATTTTGTTTTAGCGCAATCATCAAACTTAATTAAAAAAGTCATTTAAGCCTTTTCACAGTGAGATCTATGCGATATGGCCGAGAAATGTAATTTTGATGTTAACTCCCAAACCGCTGCGCAGAAGTCAACCAAACTTCACCCATTAGTGTATTTTATCACAATCTAGTAGTTACATGTGGAAATTTGGTTCTAGGACATTTGATTTGAGCGCAATCCTCAAACTTAGGTCAAAAAAGCCATTTAAGCCTTTTCACAGTGAGATCTATGCGATATGGCCGAGAAATGTAATTTTGATGTTAACTCCCAAACCGCTGCGCAGAAGTCAACCAAACTTCACCCAATAGTGTATTGTATCACAATCTAGTAGTTACATTTAAAAATTTTGTTCTAGGACATTTTGTTTGAACGCAATCATCAAACTTAATTAAAAAAGTCATTTAAGCCTTTTCACAGTGAGATCTATGCGATATGGCTGAGAAATGTAATTTTGATGTTAACTCCCAAACCGCTGCGCAGAAGTCAACCAAACTTCACCCATTAGTGTATTGTATCACAATCTAGTAGTTACATGTGGAAATTTGGTTATAGGACATTTGATTTGAGCGCAATCCTCAAACTTAGGTCAAAAAAGCCATTTAAGCCTTTTCACAGTGAGATCTATGCGATATGGCCGAGAAATGTAATTTTGATGTAACTCCCAAACCGCTGCGCAGAAGTCAACCAAACTTCACCCAATAGTGTATTGTATCACAATCTAGTAGTTACATTTAAAAATTTTGTTCTAGGACATTTTGTTTGAACGCAATCATCAAACTTAATTAAAAAAGTCATTTAAGCCTTTTCACAGTGAGATCTATGCGATATGGCCGAGAAATGTAATTTTGATGTTAACTCCCAAACCGCTGCGCAGAAGTCAACCAAACTTCACCCATTAGTGTATTGTATCACAATCTAGTAGTTACATGTGGAAATTTGGTTCTAGGACATTTGATTTGAGCGCAATCCTCAAACTTAGGTCAAAAAAGCCATTTAAGCCTTTTCACAGTGAGATCTATGCGATATGGCCGAGAAATGTAATTTTGATGTAACTCCCAAACCGCTGCGCAGAAGTCAACCAAACTTCACCGAATAGTGTATTGTATCACAATCTAGTAGTTACATTTGAAAATTTTGTTCTAGGAAATTTTGTTTGAGCGCAATCATCAAACTTAATTAAAAAAGTCATTTAAGCCTTTTCACAGTGAGATCTATGCGATATGAACGAGAAATGTAATTTTGATGTTAACTCCCAAACCGCTGCGCAGAAGTCAACCAAACTTCACCCATTAGTGTATTTTATCACAATCTAGTAGTTACATGTGGAAATTTGGTTCTAGGACATTTGATTTGAGCGCAATCCTCAAACTTAGGTCAAAAAAGCCATTTAAGCCTTTTCACAGTGAGATCTATGCGATATGGCCGAGAAATGTAATTTTGATGTTAACTCCCAAACCGCTGCGCAGAAGTCAACCAAACTTCACCCAATAGTGTATTGTATCACATTCTAGTAGTTACATTTGAAAATTTTGTTCTAGGACATTTTGTTTGAACGCAATCATCAAACTTAATTAAAAAAGTCATTTAAGCCTTTTCACAGTGAGATCTATGCGATATGGCCGAGAAATGTAATTTTGATGTTAACTCCCAAACCGCTGCGCAGAAGTCAACCAAACTTCACCCAATAGTGTATTGTATCACAATCTAGTAGTTACATTTGAAAATTTTGTTCTAGGAAATTTTGTTTGAGCGCAATCATCAAACTTAATTAAAAAAGTCATTTAAGCCTTTTCACAGTGAGATCTATGCGATATGGCCGAGAAATGTAATTTTGATGTTAACTCCCAAACCGCTGCGCAGAAGTCAACCAAACTTCACCCATTAGTGTATTTTATCACAATCTAGTAGTTACATGTGGAAATTTGGTTCTAGGACATTTGATTTGAGCGCAATCCTCAAACTTAGGTCAAAAAAGCCATGTAAGCCTTTTCACAGTGAGATCTATGCGATATGGCCGAGAAATGTAATTTTGATGTTAACTCCCAAACCGCTGCGCAGAAGTCAACAAAACTTCACCCAATAGTGTATTGTATCACAGTCTAGTAGTTACATTGAAAAATTTTGTTCTAGGACATTTTGTTTGAACGCAATCATCAAACTTAATTAAAAAAGTCATTTAAGCCTTTTCACAGTGAGATCTATGCGATATGGCCTAGAAATGTAATTTTGATGTTAACTCCCAAACCGCTGCGCAGAAGTCAACCAAACTTCACCCATTAGTGTATTGTATCACAATCTAGTAGTTACATGTGGAAATTTGGTTATAGGACATTTGATTTGAGCGCAATCCTCAAACTTAGGTCAAAAAAGCCATTTAAGCCTTTTCACAGTGAGATCTATGCGATATGGCCGAGAAATGTAATTTTGATGTTAACTCCCAAACCGCTGCGCAGAAGTCAACCAAACTTCACCCAATAGTGTATTGTATCACATTCTAGTAGTTACATTTTAAAATTTCGTTCAAGGACATTTGGTTTGAGCGCAATTATTAAACTTAGGTCAAAAAAGCCATTTAAGCCTTTTCACAGTGAGATCTATGCGATATGGCCGAGAAATGTAATTTTAATGTTAACTCCCAAACCGCTGCGCAGAAGTAAACCAAACTTCACCCATTAGTGTATTGTATCACAATCTAGTAGTTACATGTGGAAATTTGGTTCTAGGACATTTGATTTGAGCGCAATCCTCAAACTTAGGTCAAAAAAGCCATTTAAGCCTTTTCACAGTGAGATCTATGCGATATGGCCGAGAAATGTAATTTTGATGTTAACTCCCAAACTGCTGCGCAGAAGTCAACCAAATTTCACCCAATAGTGTATTGTATCACATTCTAGTAGTTACATTTGAAAATTTCGTTCTAGGACATTTGGTTTGAGCGCAATTATTAAACTTAGGTCAAAAAAGCCATTTAAGCCTTTTCACAGTGAGATCTATGCGATATGGCCGAGAAATGTAATTTTGATGTTAACTCCCAAACCGCTGCGCAGAAGTCAACCAAACTTCACCCATTAGTGTATTGTATCACAATCTAGTAGTTACATGTGGAAATTTGGTTATAGGACATTTGATTTGAGCGCAATCCTCAAACTTAGGTCAAAAAAGCCATTTAAGCCTTTTCACAGTGAGATCTATGCGATATGGCCGAGAAATGTAATTTTGATGTAACTCCCAAACCGCTGCGCAGAAGTCAACCAAACTTCACCCAATAGTGTATTGTATCACAATCTAGTAGTTACATTTAAAAATTTTGTTCTAGGACATTTTGTTTGAACGCAATCATCAAACTTAATTAAAAAAGTCATTTAAGCCTTTTCACAGTGAGATCTATGCGATATGGCCGAGAAATGTAATTTTGATGTTAACTCCCAAACCGCTGCGCAGAAGTCAACCAAACTTCACCCATTAGTGTATTGTATCACAATCTAGTAGTTACATGTGGAAATTTGGTTCTAGGACATTTGATTTGAGCGCAATCCTCAAACTTAGGTCAAAAAAGCCATTTAAGCCTTTTCACAGTGAGATCTATGCGATATGGCCGAGAAATGTAATTTTGATGTAACTCCCAAACCGCTGCGCAGAAGTCAACCAAACTTCACCGAATAGTGTATTGTATCACAATCTAGTAGTTACATTTGAAAATTTTGTTCTAGGAAATTTTGTTTGAGCGCAATCATCAAACTTAATTAAAAAAGTCATTTAAGCCTTTTCACAGTGAGATCTATGCGATATGAACGAGAAATGTAATTTTGATGTTAACTCCCAAACCGCTGCGCAGAAGTCAACCAAACTTCACCCATTAGTGTATTTTATCACAATCTAGTAGTTACATGTGGAAATTTGGTTCTAGGACATTTGATTTGAGCGCAATCCTCAAACTTAGGTCAAAAAAGCCATTTAAGCCTTTTCACAGTGAGATCTATGCGATATGGCCGAGAAATGTAATTTTGATGTTAACTCCCAAACCGCTGCGCAGAAGTCAACCAAACTTCACCCAATAGTGTATTGTATCACATTCTAGTAGTTACATTTGAAAATTTTGTTCTAGGACATTTTGTTTGAACGCAATCATCAAACTTAATTAAAAAAGTCATTTAAGCCTTTTCACAGTGAGATCTATGCGATATGGCCGAGAAATGTAATTTTGATGTTAACTCCCAAACCGCTGCGCAGAAGTCAACCAAACTTCACCCAATAGTGTATTGTATCACAATCTAGTAGTTACATTTGAAAATTTTGTTCTAGGAAATTTTGTTTGAGCGCAATCATCAAACTTAATTAAAAAAGTCATTTAAGCCTTTTCACAGTGAGATCTATGCGATATGGCCGAGAAATGTAATTTTGATGTTAACTCCCAAACCGATGCGCAGAAGTCAACCAAACTTCACCCATTAGTGTATTTTATCACAATCTAGTAGTTACATGTGGAAATTTGGTTCTAGGACATTTGATTTGAGCGCAATCCTCAAACTTAGGTCAAAAAAGCCATGTAAGCCTTTTCACAGTGAGATCTATGCGATATGGCCGAGAAATGTAATTTTGATGTTAACTCCCAAACCGCTGCGCAGAAGTCAACAAAACTTCACCCAATAGTGTATTGTATCACAATCTAGTAGTTACATTGAAAAATTTTGTTCTAGGACATTTTGTTTGAACGCAATCATCAAACTTAATTAAAAAAGTCATTTAAGCCTTTTCACAGTGAGATCTATGCGATATGGCCTAGAAATGTAATTTTGATGTTAACTCCCAAACCGCTGCGCAGAAGTAAACCAAACTTCACCCATTAGTGTATTGTATCACAATCTAGTAGTTACGTGTGGAAATTTGGTTATAGGACATTTGATTTGAGCGCAATCCTCAAACTTAGGTCAAAAAAGCCATTTAAGCCTTTTCACAGTGAGATCTATGCGATATGGCCGAGAAATGTAATTTTGATGTTAACTCCCAAACCGCTGCGCAGAAGTAAACCAAACTTCACCCATTAGTGTATTGTATCACAATCTAGTAGTTACATGTGGAAATTTGGTTCTAGGACATTTGATTTGAGCGCAATCCTCAAACTTAGGTCAAAAAAGCCATTTAAGCCTTTTCACAGTGAGATCTATGCGATATGGCCGAGAAATGTAATTTTGATGTTAACTCCCAAACCGCTGCGCAGAAGTCAACCAAACTTCACCCAATAGTGTATTGTATCACATTCTAGTAGTTACATTTTAAAATTTCGTTCTAGGACATTTGGTTTGAGCGCAATTATTAAACTTAGGTCAAAAAAGCCATTTAAGCCTTTTCACAGTGAGATCTATGCGATATGGCCGAGAAATGTAATTTTGATGTTAACTCCCAAACCGCTGCGCAGAAGTAAACCAAACTTCACCCATTAGTGTATTGTATCACAATCTAGTAGTTACATGTGGAAATTTGGTTCTAGGACATTTGATTTGAGCGCAATCCTCAAACTTAGGTCAAAAAAGCCATTTAAGCCTTTTCACAGTGAGATCTATGCGATATGGCCGAGAAATGTAATTTTGATGTTAACTCCCAAACCGCTGCGCAGAAGTCAACCAAACTTCACCCAATAGTGTATTGTATCACAATCTAGTAGTTACATTTGAAAATTTTGTTCTAGGAAATTTTGTTTGAGCGCAATCATCAAACTTAATTAAAAAAGTCATTTAAGCCTTTTCACAGTGAGATCTATGCGATATGGCCGAGAAATGTAATTTTGATGTTAACTCCCAAACCGCTGCGCAGAAGTCAACCAAACTTCACCCATTAGTGTATTGTATCACAATCTAGTAGTTACATGTGGAAATTTGGTTATAGGACATTTGATTTGAGCGCAATCCTCAAACTTAGGTCAAAAAAGCCATTTAAGCCTTTTCACAGTGAGATCTATGCGATATGGCCGAGAAATGTAATTTTGATGTTAACTCCCAAACCGCTGCGCAGAAGTCAACCAAACTTCACCCAATAGTGTATTGTATCACAATCTAGTAGTTACATTTGAAAATTTCGTTCTAGGACATTTGGTTTGAGCGCAATCCTCCAACTTAGGTCAAAAAAGCCATTTAAGCCTTTTCACAGTGAGATCTATGCGATATGGCCGAGAAATGTAATTTTGATGTTAACTCCCAAACCGCTGCGCAGAAGTCAACCAAACTTCACCCATTAGTGTATTGTATCACAATCTAGTAGTTACATGTGGAAATTTGGTTATAGGACATTTGATTTGAGCGCAATCCTCAAACTTAGGTCAAAAAAGCCATTTAAGCCTTTTCACAGTGAGATCTATGCGATATGGCCGAGAAATGTAATTTTGATGTTAACTCCCAAACCGCTGCGCAGAAGTCAACCAAACTTCACCCAATAGTGTATTGTATCACATTCTAGTAGTTACATTTTAAAATTTCGTTCAAGGACATTTGGTTTGAGCGCAATTATTAAACTTAGGTCAAAAAAGCCATTTAAGCCTTTTCACAGTGAGATCTATGCGATATGGCCGAGAAATGTAATTTTAATGTTAACTCCCAAACCGCTGCGCAGAAGTAAACCAAACTTCACCCATTAGTGTATTGTATCACAATCTAGTAGTTACATGTGGAAATTTGGTTCTAGGACATTTGATTTGAGCGCAATCCTCAAACTTAGGTCAAAAAAGCCATTTAAGCCTTTTCACAGTGAGATCTATGCGATATGGCCGAGAAATGTAATTTTGATGTTAACTCCCAAACTGCTGCGCAGAAGTCAACCAAATTTCACCCAATAGTGTATTGTATCACATTCTAGTAGTTACATTTGAAAATTTCGTTCTAGGACATTTGGTTTGAGCGCAATTATTAAACTTAGGTCAAAAAAGCCATTTAAGCCTTTTCACAGTGAGATCTATGCGATATGGCCGAGAAATGTAATTTTGATGTTAACTCCCAAACCGCTGCGCAGAAGTAAACCAAACTTCACCCATTAGTGTATTGTATCACAATCTAGTAGTTACATGTGGAAATTTGGTTCTAGGACATTTGATTTTAGCGCAATCCTCAAACTTAGGTCAAAAAAGCCATTTAAGCCTTTTCACAGTGAGATCTATGCGATATGGCCGAGAAATGTAATTTTGATGTTAACTCCCAAACCGCTGCGCAGAAGTCAACCAAACTTCACCCAATAGTGTATTGTATCACAATCTAGTAGTTACATTTGAAAATTTTGTTCTAGGAAATTTTGTTTGAGCGCAATCATCAAACTTAATTAAAAAAGTCATTTAAGCCTTTTCACAGTGAGATCTATGCGATATGGCCGAGAAATGTAATTTTGATGTTAACTCCCAAACCGCTGCGCAGAAGTCAACCAAACTTCACCCATTAGTGTATTGTATCACAATCTAGTAGTTACATGTGGAAATTTGGTTCTAGGACATTTTGTTTGAGCGCAATCCTCCAACTTAGGTCAAAAAAGCCATTTAAGCCTTTTCACAGTGAGATCTATGCGATATGGCCGAGAAATGTAATTTTGATGTTAACTCCCAAACCGCTGCGCAGAAGTCAACCAAACTTCACCCATTAGTGTATTGTATCACAATCTAGTAGTTACATGTGGAAATTTGGTTATAGGACATTTGATTTGAGCGCAATCCTCAAACTTAGGTCAAAAAAGCCATTTAAGCCTTTTCACAGTGAGATCTATGCGATATGGCCGAGAAATGTAATTTTGATGTTAACTCCCAAACCGCTGCGCAGAAGTCAACCAAACTTCACCCAATAGTGTATTGTATCACATTCTAGTAGTTACATTTTAAAATTTCGTTCAAGGACATTTGGTTTGAGCGCAATTATTAAACTTAGGTCAAAAAAGCCATTTAAGCCTTTTCATAGTGAGATCTATGCGATATGGCCGAGAAATGTAATTTTAATGTTAACTCCCAAACCGCTGCGCAGAAGTCAACCAAACTTCACCCATTAGTGTATTGTATCACAATCTAGTAGTTACATGTGGAAATTTGGTTCTAGGACATTTGATTTGAGCGCAATCCTCAAACTTAGGTCAAAAAAGCCATTTAAGCCTTTTCACAGTGAGATCTATGCGATATGGCCGAGAAATGTAATTTTGATGTTAACTCCCAAACTGCTGCGCAGAAGTCAACCAAATTTCACCCAATAGTGTATTGTATCACATTCTAGTAGTTACATTTTAAAATTTCGTTCTAGGACATTTGGTTTGAGCGCAATTATTAAACTTAGGTCAAAAAAGCCATTTAAGCCTTTTCACAGTGAGATCTATGCGATATGGCCGAGAAATGTAATTTTGATGTTAACTCCCAAACCGCTGCGCAGAAGTAAACCAAACTTCACCCATTAGTGTATTGTATCACAATCTAGTAGTTACATGTGGAAATTTGGTTCTAGGACATTTGATTTGAGCGCAATCCTCAAACTTAGGTCAAAAAAGCCATTTAAGCCTTTTCACAGTGAGATCTATGCGATATGGCCGAGAAATGTAATTTTGATGTTAACTCCCAAACCGCTGCGCAGAAGTCAACCAAACTTCACCCAATAGTGTATTGTATCACAATCTAGTAGTTACATTTGAAAATTTTGTTCTAGGACATTTTGTTTGAATGCAATCATCAAACTTAATTAAAAAAGTCATTTAAGCCTTTTCACAGTGAGATCTATGCGATATGGCCGAGAAATGTAATTTTGATGTTAACTCCCAAACCGCTGCGCAGAAGTCAACCAAACTTCACCCATTAGTGTATTGTATCACAATCTAGTAGTTACATGTGGAAATTTAGTTCTAGGACATTTGATTTGAGCGCAATCTTCAAACTTAATTAAAAAAAGTCATTTAAGCCTTTTCACAGTGAGATCTATGCGATATGGCCGAGAAATGTAATTTTGATGTTAACTCCCAAACCGCTGAGCAGAAGTCAACCAAACTTCACCCAATAGTGTATTGTATCACAATTTAGTAGTTACATTTGAAAATTTTGTTCTAGGACATTTTGTTTGAACGCAATCATCAAACTTAATTAAAAAAGTCATTTAAGCCTTTTCACAGTGAGATCTATGCGATATGGCCGAGAAATGTAATTTTGATGTTAACTCCCAAACCGCTGCGCAGAAGTCAACCAAACTTCACCCATTAGTGTATTGTATCACAATCTAGTAGTTACATGTGGAAATTTGGTTATAGGACATTTGATTTGAGCGCAATCCTCAAACTTAGGTCAAAAAAGCCATTTAAGCCTTTTCACAGTGAGATCTATGCGATATGGCCGAGAAATGTAATTTTGATGTTAACTCCCAAACCGCTGCGCAGAAGTCAACCAAACTTCACCCAATAGTGTATTGTATCACAATCTAGTAGTTACATTTGAAAATTTTGTTCTAGGAAATTTTGTTTGAGCGCAATCATCAAACTTAATTAAAAAAGTCATTTAAGCCTTTTCACAGTGAGATCTATGCGATATGGCCGAGAAATGTAATTTTGATGTTAACTCCCAAACCGCTGCGCAGAAGTCAACCAAACTTCACCCATTAGTGTATTTTATCACAATCTAGTAGTTACATGTGGAAATTTGGTTCTAGGACATTTGATTTGAGCGCAATCCTCAAACTTAGGTCAAAAAAGCCATTTAAGCCTTTTCACAGTGAGATCTATGCGATATGGCCGAGAAATGTAATTTTGATGTTCACTCCCAAACCGCTGCGCAGAAGTCAACCAAACTTCACCCATTAGTGTATTGTATCACAATCTAGTAGTTACATGTGGAAATTTGGTTATAGGACATTTGATTTGAGCGCAATCCTCAAACTTAGGTCAAAAAAGCCATTTAAGCCTTTTCACAGTGAGATCTATGCGATATGGCCGAGAAATGTAATTTTGATGTTAACTCCCAAACCGCTGCGCAGAAGTCAACCAAACTTCACCCATTAGTGTATTGTATCACAATCTAGTAGTTACATTTGAAAATTTCGTTCTAGGACATTTGGTTTGAGCGCAATCTTTAAACTTAGGTCAAAAAAGCCATTTAAGCCTTTTCACAGTGAGATCTATGCGATATGGCCGAGAAATGTAATTTTGATGTTAACTCCCAAACCGCTGCGCAGAAGTCAACCAAACTTCACCCAATAGTGTATTGTATCACAATCTAGTAGTTACATGTGGAAATTTGGTTCTAGGACATTTGATTTGAGCGCAATCCTCAAACTTAGGTCAAAAAAGCCATTTAAGCCTTTTCACAGTGAGATCTATGCGATATGGCCGAGAAATGTAATTTTGATGTTAACTCCCAAACCGCTGCGCAGAAGTCAACCAAACTTCACCCAATAGTGTATTGTATCACATTCTAGTAGTTACATTTTAAAATTTCGTTCTAGGACATTTGGTTTGAGCGCAATTATTAAACTTAGGTCAAAAAAGTCATTTAAGCCTTTTCACAGTGAGATCTATGCGATATGGCCGAGAAATGTAATTTTGATGTTAACTCCCAAACCGCTGCGCAGAAGTAAACCAAACTTCACCCATTAGTGTATTGTATCACAATCTAGTAGTTACATGTGGAAATTTGGTTCTAGGACATTTGATTTGAGCGCAATCCTCAAACTTAGGTCAAAAAAGCCATTTAAGCCTTTTCACAGTGAGATCTATGCGATATGGCCGAGAAATGTAATTTTGATGTTAACTCCCAAACCGCTGCGCAGAAGTCAACCAAACTTCACCCAATAGTGTATTGTATCACAATCTAGTAGTTACATTTGAAAATTTTGTTCTAGGACATTTTGTTTGAATGCAATCATCAAACTTAATTAAAAAAGTCATTTAAGCCTTTTCACAGTGAGATCTATGCGATATGGCCGAGAAATGTAATTTTGATGTTAACTCCCAAACCGCTGCGCAAAAGTCAACCAAACTTCACCCATTAGTGTATTGTATCACAATCTAGTAGTTACATGTGGAAATTTAGTTCTAGGACATTTGATTTGAGCGCAATCTTCAAACTTAATTAAAAAAAGTCATTTAAGCCTTTTCACAGTGAGATCTATGCGATATGGCCGAGAAATGTAATTTTGATGTTAACTCCCAAACCGCTGAGCAGAAGTCAACCAAACTTCACCCAATAGTGTATTGTATCACAATCTAGTAGTTACATTTGAAAATTTTGTTCTAGGACATTTTGTTTGAACGCAATCATCAAACTTAATTAAAAAAGTCATTTAAGCCTTTTCACAGTGAGATCTATGCGATATGGCCGAGAAATGTAATTTTGATGTTAACTCCCAAACCGCTGCGCAGAAGTCAACCAAACTTCACCCATTAGTGTATTGTATCACAATCTAGTAGTTACATGTGGAAATTTGGTTATAGGACATTTGATTTGAGCGCAATCCTCAAACTTAGGTCAAAAAAGCCATTTAAGCCTTTTCACAGTGAGATCTATGCGATATGGCCGAGAAATGTAATTTTGATGTTAACTCCCAAACCGCTGCGCAGAAGTCAACCAAACTTCACCCAATAGTGTATTGTATCACAATCTAGTAGTTACATTTGAAAATTTTGTTCTAGGAAATTTTGTTTGAGCGCAATCATCAAACTTAATTAAAAAAGTCATTTAAGCCTTTTCACAGTGAGATCTATGCGATATGGCCGAGAAATGTAATTTTGATGTTAACTCCCAAACCGCTGCGCAGAAGTCAACCAAACTTCACCCATTAGTGTATTTTATCACAATCTAGTAGTTACATGTGGAAATTTGGTTCTAGGACATTTGATTTGAGCGCAATCCTCAAACTTAGGTCAAAAAAGCCATTTAAGCCTTTTCACAGTGAGATCTATGCGATATGGCCGAGAAATGTAATTTTGATGTTCACTCCCAAACCGCTGCGCAGAAGTCAACCAAACTTCACCCATTAGTGTATTGTATCACAATCTAGTAGTTACATGTGGAAATTTGGTTATAGGACATTTGATTTGAGCGCAATCCTCAAACTTAGGTCAAAAAAGCCATTTAAGCCTTTTCACAGTGAGATCTATGCGATATGGCCGAGAAATGTAATTTTGATGTTAACTCCCAAACCGCTGCGCAGAAGTCAACCAAACTTCACCCATTAGTGTATTGTATCACAATCTAGTAGTTACATTTGAAAATTTCGTTCTAGGACATTTGGTTTGAGCGCAATCTTTAAACTTAGGTCAAAAAAGCCATTTAAGCCTTTTCACAGTGAGATCTATGCGATATGGCCGAGAAATGTAATTTTGATGTTAACTCCCAAACCGCTGCGCAGAAGTCAACCAAACTTCACCCAATAGTGTATTGTATCACAATCTAGTAGTTACATGTGGAAATTTGGTTCTAGGACATTTGATTTGAGCGCAATCCTCAAACTTAGGTCAAAAAAGCCATTTAAGCCTTTTCACAGTGAGATCTATGCGATATGGCCGAGAAATGTAATTTTGATGTTAACTCCCAAACCGCTGCGCAGAAGTCAACCAAACTTCACCCAATAGTGTATTGTATCACATTCTAGTAGTTACATTTTAAAATTTCGTTCTAGGACATTTGGTTTGAGCGCAATTATTAAACTTAGGTCAAAAAAGCCATTTAAGCCTTTTCACAGTGAGATCTATGCGATATGGCCGAGAAATGTAATTTTGATGTTAACTCCCAAACCGCTGCGCAGAAGTAAACCAAACTTCACCCATTAGTGTATTGTATCACAATCTAGTAGTTACATGTGGAAATTTGGTTCTAGGACATTTGATTTGAGCGCAATCCTCAAACTTAGGTCAAAAAAGCCATTTAAGCCTTTTCACAGTGAGATCTATGCGATATGGCCGAGAAATGTAATTTTGATGTTAACTCCCAAACCGCTGCGCAGAAGTCAACCAAACTTCACCCAATAGTGTATTGTATCACAATCTAGTAGTTACATTTGAAAATTTTGTTCTAGGAAATTTTGTTTTAGCGCAATCATCAAACTTAATTAAAAAAGTCATTTAAGCCTTTTCACAGTGAGATCTATGCGATATGGCCGAGAAATGTAATTTTGATGTTAACTCCCAAACCGCTGCGCAGAAGTCAACCAAACTTCACCCATTAGTGTATTTTATCACAATCTAGTAGTTACATGTGGAAATTTGGTTCTAGGACATTTGATTTGAGCGCAATCCTCAAACTTAGGTCAAAAAAGCCATTTAAGCCTTTTCACAGTGAGATCTATGCGATATGGCCGAGAAATGTAATTTTGATGTTAACTCCCAAACCGCTGCGCAGAAGTCAACCAAACTTCACCCAATAGTGTATTGTATCACAATCTAGTAGTTACATTTAAAAATTTTGTTCTAGGACATTTTGTTTGAACGCAATCATCAAACTTAATTAAAAAAGTCATTTAAGCCTTTTCACAGTGAGATCTATGCGATATGGCCGAGAAATGTAATTTTGATGTTAACTCCCAAACCGCTGCGCAGAAGTCAACCAAACTTCACCCATTAGTGTATTGTATCACAATCTAGTAGTTACATGTGGAAATTTGGTTATAGGACATTTGATTTGAGCGCAATCCTCAAACTTAGGTCAAAAAAGCCATTTAAGCCTTTTCACAGTGAGATCTATGCGATATGGCCGAGAAATGTAATTTTGATGTAACTCCCAAACCGCTGCGCAGAAGTCAACCAAACTTCACCCAATAGTGTATTGTATCACAATCTAGTAGTTACATTTAAAAATTTTGTTCTAGGACACTTTGTTTGAACGCAATCATCAAACTTAATTAAAAAAGTCATTTAAGCCTTTTCACAGTGAGATCTATGCGATATGGCCGAGAAATGTAATTTTGATGTTAACTCCCAAACCGCTGCGCAGAAGTCAACCAAACTTCACCCATTAGTGTATTGTATCACAATCTAGTAGTTACATGTGGAAATTTGGTTCTAGGACATTTGATTTGAGCGCAATCCTCAAACTTAGGTCAAAAAAGCCATTTAAGCCTTTTCACAGTGAGATCTATGCGATATGGCCGAGAAATGTAATTTTGATGTAACTCCCAAACCGCTGCGCAGAAGTCAACCAAACTTCACCGAATAGTGTATTGTATCACAATCTAGTAGTTACATTTGAAAATTTTGTTCTAGGAAATTTTGTTTGAGCGCAATCATCAAACTTAATTAAAAAAGTCATTTAAGCCTTTTCACAGTGAGATCTATGCGATATGAACGAGAAATGTAATTTTGATGTTAACTCCCAAACCGCTGCGCAGAAGTCAACCAAACTTCACCCATTAGTGTATTTTATCACAATCTAGTAGTTACATGTGGAAATTTGGTTCTAGGACATTTGATTTGAGCGCAATCCTCAAACTTAGGTCAAAAAAGCCATTTAAGCCTTTTCACAGTGAGATCTATGCGATATGGCCGAGAAATGTAATTTTGATGTTAACTCCCAAACCGCTGCGCAGAAGTCAACCAAACTTCACCCAATAGTGTATTGTATCACATTCTAGTAGTTACATTTGAAAATTTTGTTCTAGGACATTTTGTTTGAACGCAATCATCAAACTTAATTAAAAAAGTCATTTAAGCCTTTTCACAGTGAGATCTATGCGATATGGCCGAGAAATGTAATTTTGATGTTAACTCCCAAACCGCTGCGCAGAAGTCAACCAAACTTCACCCAATAGTGTATTGTATCACAATCTAGTAGTTACATTTGAAAATTTTGTTCTAGGAAATTTTGTTTGAGCGCAATCATCAAACTTAATTAAAAAAGTCATTTAAGCCTTTTCACAGTGAGATCTATGCGATATGGCCGAGAAATGTAATTTTGATGTTAACTCCCAAACCGCTGCGCAGAAGTCAACCAAACTTCACCCATTAGTGTATTTTATCACAATCTAGTAGTTACATGTGGAAATTTGGTTCTAGGACATTTGATTTGAGCGCAATCCTCAAACTTAGGTCAAAAAAGCCATTTAAGCCTTTTCACAGTGAGATCTATGCGATATGGCCGAGAAATGTAATTTTGATGTTAACTCCCAAACCGCTGCGCAGAAGTCAACAAAACTTCACCCAATAGTGTATTGTATCACAATCTAGTAGTTACATTGAAAAATTTTGTTCTAGGACATTTTGTTTGAACGCAATCATCAAACTTAATTAAAAAAGTCATTTAAGCCTTTTCACAGTGAGATCTATGCGATATGGCCTAGAAATGTAATTTTGATGTTAACTCCCAAACCGCTGCGCAGAAGTCAACCAAACTTCACCCATTAGTGTATTGTATCACAATCTAGTAGTTACGTGTGGAAATTTGGTTATAGGACATTTGATTTGAGCGCAATCCTCAAACTTAGGTCAAAAAAGCCATTTAAGCCTTTTCACAGTGAGATCTATGCGATATGGCCGAGAAATGTAATTTTGATGTTAACTCCCAAACCGCTGCGCAGAAGTAAACCAAACTTCACCCATTAGTGTATTGTATCACAATCTAGTAGTTACATGTGGAAATTTGGTTCTAGGACATTTGATTTGAGCGCAATCCTCAAACTTAGGTCAAAAAAGCCATTTAAGCCTTTTCACAGTGAGATCTATGCGATATGGCCGAGAAATGTAATTTTGATGTTAACTCCCAAACCGCTGCGCAGAAGTCAACCAAACTTCACCCAATAGTGTATTGTATCACATTCTAGTAGTTACATTTTAAAATTTCGTTCTAGGACATTTGGTTTGAGCGCAATTATTAAACTTAGGTCAAAAAAGCCATTTAAGCCTTTTCACAGTGAGATCTATGCGATATGGCCGAGAAATGTAATTTTGATGTTAACTCCCAAACCGCTGCGCAGAAGTAAACCAAACTTCACCCATTAGTGTATTGTATCACAATCTAGTAGTTACATGTGGAAATTTGGTTCTAGGACATTTGATTTGAGCGCAATCCTCAAACTTAGGTCAAAAAAGCCATTTAAGCCTTTTCACAGTGAGATCTATGCGATATGGCCGAGAAATGTAATTTTGATGTTAACTCCCAAACCGCTGCGCAGAAGTCAACCAAACTTCACCCAATAGTGTATTGTATCACAATCTAGTAGTTACATTTGAAAATTTTGTTCTAGGACATTTTGTTTGAATGCAATCATCAAACTTATTTAAAAAAGTCATTTAAGCCTTTTCACAGTGAGATCTATGCGATATGGCCGAGAAATGTAATTTTGATGTTAACTCCCAAACCGCTGCGCAGAAGTCAACCAAACTTCACCCATTAGTGTATTGTATCACAATCTAGTAGTTACATTTGAAAATTTTGTTCTAGGACATTTTGTTTGAACGCAATCATCAAACTTAATTAAAAAAGTCATTTAAGCCTTTTCACAGTGAGATCTATGCGATATGGCCGAGAAATGTAATTTTGATGTTAACTCCCAAACCGCTGCGCAGAAGTCAACCAAACTTCACCCATTAGTGTATTGTATCACAATCTAGTAGTTACATGTGGAAATTTGGTTATAGGACATTTGATTTGAGCGCAATCCTCAAACTTAGGTCAAAAAAGCCATTTAAGCCTTTTCACAGTGAGATCTATGCGATATGGCCGAGAAATGTAATTTTGATGTTAACTCCCAAACCGCTGCGCAGAAGTCAACCAAACTTCACCCAATAGTGTATTGTATCACAATCTAGTAGTTACATTTGAAAATTTTGTTCTAGGAAATTTTGTTTGAGCGCAATCATCAAACTTAATTAAAAAAGTCATTTAAGCCTTTTCACAGTGAGATCTATGCGATATGGCCGAGAAATGTAATTTTGATGTTAACTCCCAAACCGCTGCGCAGAAGTCAACCAAACTTCACCCATTAGTGTATTTTATCACAATCTAGTAGTTACATGTGGAAATTTGGTTCTAGGACATTTGATTTGAGCGCAATCCTCAAACTTAGGTCAAAAAAGCCATTTAAGCCTTTTCACAGTGAAATCTATGCGATATGGCCGAGAAATGTAATTTTGATGTTCACTCCCAAACCGCTGCGCAGAAGTCAACCAAACTTCACCCATTAGTGTATTGTATCACAATCTAGTAGTTACATGTGGAAATTTGGTTATAGGACATTTGATTTGAGCGCAATCCTCAAACTTAGGTCAAAAAAGCCATTTAAGCCTTTTCACAGTGAGATCTATGCGATATGGCCGAGAAATGTAATTTTGATGTTAACTCCCAAACCGCTGCGCAGAAGTCAACCAAACTTCACCCAATAGTGTATTGTATCACAATCTAGTAGTTACATTTGAAAATTTTGTTCTAGGAAATTTTGTTTGAGCGCAATCATCAAACTTAATTAAAAAAGTCATTTAAGCCTTTTCACAGTGAGATCTATGCGATATGGCCGAGAAATGTAATTTTGATGTTAACTCCCAAACCGCTGCGCAGAAGTCAACCAAACTTCACCCATTAGTGTATTTTATCACAATCTAGTAGTTACATGTGGAAATTTGGTTCTAGGACATTTGATTTGAGCGCAATCCTCAAACTTAGGTCAAAAAAGCCATTTAAGCCTTTTCACAGTGAGATCTATGCGATATGGCCGAGAAATGTAATTTTGATGTTAACTCCCAAACCGCTGCGCAGAAGTCAACAAAACTTCACCCAATAGTGTATTGTATCACAATCTAGTAGTTACATTGAAAAATTTTGTTCTAGGACATTTTGTTTGAACGCAATCATCAAACTTAATTAAAAAAGTCATTTAAGCCTTTTCACAGTGAGATCTATGCGATATGGCCTAGAAATGTAATTTTGATGTTAACTCCCAAACCGCTGCGCAGAAGTCAACCAAACTTCACCCATTAGTGTATTGTATCACAATCTAGTAGTTACGTGTGGAAATTTGGTTATAGGACATTTGATTTGAGCGCAATCCTCAAACTTAGGTCAAAAAAGCCATTTAAGCCTTTTCACAGTGAGATCTATGCGATATGGCCGAGAAATGTAATTTTGATGTTAACTCCCAAACCGCTGCGCAGAAGTAAACCAAACTTCACCCATTAGTGTATTGTATCACAATCTAGTAGTTACATGTGGAAATTTGGTTCTAGGACATTTGATTTGAGCGCAATCCTCAAACTTAGGTCAAAAAAGCCATTTAAGCCTTTTCACAGTGAGATCTATGCGATATGGCCGAGAAATGTAATTTTGATGTTAACTCCCAAACCGCTGCGCAGAAGTCAACCAAACTTCACCCAATAGTGTATTGTATCACATTCTAGTAGTTACATTTTAAAATTTCGTTCTAGGACATTTGGTTTGAGCGCAATTATTAAACTTAGGTCAAAAAAGCCATTTAAGCCTTTTCACAGTGAGATCTATGCGATATGGCCGAGAAATGTAATTTTGATGTTAACTCCCAAACCGCTGCGCAGAAGTAAACCAAACTTCACCCATTAGTGTATTGTATCACAATCTAGTAGTTACATGTGGAAATTTGGTTCTAGGACATTTGATTTGAGCGCAATCCTCAAACTTAGGTCAAAAAAGCCATTTAAGCCTTTTCACAGTGAGATCTATGCGATATGGCCGAGAAATGTAATTTTGATGTTAACTCCCAAACCGCTGCGCAGAAGTCAACCAAACTTCACCCAATAGTGTATTGTATCACAATCTAGTAGTTACATTTGAAAATTTTGTTCTAGGACATTTTGTTTGAATGCAATCATCAAACTTATTTAAAAAAGTCATTTAAGCCTTTTCACAGTGAGATCTATGCGATATGGCCGAGAAATGTAATTTTGATGTTAACTCCCAAACCGCTGCGCAGAAGTCAACCAAACTTCACCCATTAGTGTATTGTATCACAATCTAGTAGTTACATTTGAAAATTTTGTTCTAGGACATTTTGTTTGAACGCAATCATCAAACTTAATTAAAAAAGTCATTTAAGCCTTTTCACAGTGAGATCTATGCGATATGGCCGAGAAATGTAATTTTGATGTTAACTCCCAAACCGCTGCGCAGAAGTCAACCAAACTTCACCCATTAGTGTATTGTATCACAATCTAGTAGTTACATGTGGAAATTTGGTTATAGGACATTTGATTTGAGCGCAATCCTCAAACTTAGGTCAAAAAAGCCATTTAAGCCTTTTCACAGTGAGATCTATGCGATATGGCCGAGAAATGTAATTTTGATGTTAACTCCCAAACCGCTGCGCAGAAGTCAACCAAACTTCACCCAATAGTGTATTGTATCACAATCTAGTAGTTACATTTGAAAATTTTGTTCTAGGAAATTTTGTTTGAGCGCAATCATCAAACTTAATTAAAAAAGTCATTTAAGCCTTTTCACAGTGAGATCTATGCGATATGGCCGAGAAATGTAATTTTGATGTTAACTCCCAAACCGCTGCGCAGAAGTCAACCAAACTTCACCCATTAGTGTATTTTATCACAATCTAGTAGTTACATGTGGAAATTTGGTTCTAGGACATTTGATTTGAGCGCAATCCTCAAACTTAGGTCAAAAAAGCCATTTAAGCCTTTTCACAGTGAAATCTATGCGATATGGCCGAGAAATGTAATTTTGATGTTCACTCCCAAACCGCTGCGCAGAAGTCAACCAAACTTCACCCATTAGTGTATTGTATCACAATCTAGTAGTTACATGTGGAAATTTGGTTATAGGACATTTGATTTGAGCGCAATCCTCAAACTTAGGTCAAAAAAGCCATTTAAGCCTTTTCACAGTGAGATCTATGCGATATGGCCGAGAAATGTAATTTTGATGTTAACTCCCAAACCGCTGCGCAGAAGTCAACCAAACTTCACCCAATAGTGTATTGTATCACAATCTAGTAGTTACATTTGAAAATTTTGTTCTAGGAAATTTTGTTTGAGCGCAATCATCAAACTTAATTAAAAAAGTCATTTAAGCCTTTTCACAGTGAGATCTATGCGATATGGCCGAGAAATGTAATTTTGATGTTAACTCCCAAACCGCTGCGCAGAAGTCAACCAAACTTCACCCATTAGTGTATTTTATCACAATCTAGTAGTTACATGTGGAAATTTGGTTCTAGGACATTTGATTTGAGCGCAATCCTCAAACTTAGGTCAAAAAAGCCATTTAAGCCTTTTCACAGTGAGATCTATGCGATATGGCCGAGAAATGTAATTTTGATGTTCACTCCCAAACCGCTGCGCAGAAGTCAACCAAACTTCACCCATTAGTGTATTGTATCACAATCTAGTAGTTACATGTGGAAATTTGGTTATAGGACATTTGATTTGAGCGCAATCCTCAAACTTAGGTCAAAAAAGCCATTTAAGCCTTTTCACAGTGAGATCTATGCGATATGGCCGAGAAATGTAATTTTGATGTTAACTCCCAAACCGCTGCGCAGAAGTCAACCAAACTTCACCCATTAGTGTATTGTATCACAATCTAGTAGTTACATTTGAAAATTTCGTTCTAGGACATTTGGTTTGAGCGCAATCTTTAAACTTAGGTCAAAAAAGCCATTTAAGCCTTTTCACATTGAGATCTATGCGATATGGCCGAGAAATGTAATTTTGATGTTAACTCCCAAACCGCTGCGCAGAAGTCAACCAAACTTCACCCAATAGTGTATTGTATCACAATCTAGTAGTTACATGTGGAAATTTGGTTCTAGGACATTTGATTTGAGCGCAATCCTCAAACTTAGGTCAAAAAAGCCATTTAAGCCTTTTCACAGTGAGATCTATGCGATATGGCCGAGAAATGTAATTTTGATGTTAACTCCCAAACCGCTGCGCAGAAGTCAACCAAACTTCACCCAATAGTGTATTGTATCACATTCTAGTAGTTACATTTTAAAATTTCGTTCTAGGACATTTGGTTTGAGCGCAATTATTAAACTTAGGTCAAAAAAGCCATTTAAGCCTTTTCACAGTGAGATCTATGCGATATGGCCGAGAAATGTAATTTTGATGTTAACTCCCAAACCGCTGCGCAGAAGTAAACCAAACTTCACCCATTAGTGTATTGTATCACAATCTAGTAGTTACATGTGGAAATTTGGTTCTAGGACATTTGATTTGAGCGCAATCCTCAAACTTAGGTCAAAAAAGCCATTTAAGCCTTTTCACAGTGAGATCTATGCGATATGGCCGAGAAATGTAATTTTGATGTTAACTCCCAAACCGCTGCGCAGAAGTCAACCAAACTTCACCCAATAGTGTATTGTATCACAATCTAGTAGTTACATTTGAAAATTTTGTTCTAGGACATTTTGTTTGAATGCAATCATCAAACTTATTTAAAAAAGTCATTTAAGCCTTTTCACAGTGAGATCTATGCGATATGGCCGAGAAATGTAATTTTGATGTTAACTCCCAAACCGCTGCGCAGAAGTCAACCAAACTTCACCCATTAGTGTATTGTATCACAATCTAGTAGTTACATTTGAAAATTTTGTTCTAGGACATTTTGTTTGAACGCAATCATCAAACTTAATTAAAAAAGTCATTTAAGCCTTTTCACAGTGAGATCTATGCGATATGGCCGAGAAATGTAATTTTGATGTTAACTCCCAAACCGCTGCGCAGAAGTCAACCAAACTTCACCCATTAGTGTATTGTATCACAATCTAGTAGTTACATGTGGAAATTTGGTTATAGGACATTTGATTTGAGCGCAATCCTCAAACTTAGGTCAAAAAAGCCATTTAAGCCTTTTCACAGTGAGATCTATGCGATATGGCCGAGAAATGTAATTTTGATGTTAACTCCCAAACCGCTGCGCAGAAGTCAACCAAACTTCACCCAATAGTGTATTGTATCACAATCTAGTAGTTACATTTGAAAATTTTGTTCTAGGAAATTTTGTTTGAGCGCAATCATCAAACTTAATTAAAAAAGTCATTTAAGCCTTTTCACAGTGAGATCTATGCGATATGGCCGAGAAATGTAATTTTGATGTTAACTCCCAAACCGCTGCGCAGAAGTCAACCAAACTTCACCCATTAGTGTATTTTATCACAATCTAGTAGTTACATGTGGAAATTTGGTTCTAGGACATTTGATTTGAGCGCAATCCTCAAACTTAGGTCAAAAAAGCCATTTAAGCCTTTTCACAGTGAAATCTATGCGATATGGCCGAGAAATGTAATTTTGATGTTCACTCCCAAACCGCTGCGCAGAAGTCAACCAAACTTCACCCATTAGTGTATTGTATCACAATCTAGTAGTTACATGTGGAAATTTGGTTATAGGACATTTGATTTGAGCGCAATCCTCAAACTTAGGTCAAAAAAGCCATTTAAGCCTTTTCACAGTGAGATCTATGCGATATGGCCGAGAAATGTAATTTTGATGTTAACTCCCAAACCGCTGCGCAGAAGTCAACCAAACTTCACCCAATAGTGTATTGTATCACAATCTAGTAGTTACATTTGAAAATTTTGTTCTAGGAAATTTTGTTTGAGCGCAATCATCAAACTTAATTAAAAAAGTCATTTAAGCCTTTTCACAGTGAGATCTATGCGATATGGCCGAGAAATGTAATTTTGATGTTAACTCCCAAACCGCTGCGCAGAAGTCAACCAAACTTCACCCATTAGTGTATTTTATCACAATCTAGTAGTTACATGTGGAAATTTGGTTCTAGGACATTTGATTTGAGCGCAATCCTCAAACTTAGGTCAAAAAAGCCATTTAAGCCTTTTCACAGTGAGATCTATGCGATATGGCCGAGAAATGTAATTTTGATGTTCACTCCCAAACCGCTGCGCAGAAGTCAACCAAACTTCACCCATTAGTGTATTGTATCACAATCTAGTAGTTACATGTGGAAATTTGGTTATAGGACATTTGATTTGAGCGCAATCCTCAAACTTAGGTCAAAAAAGCCATTTAAGCCTTTTCACAGTGAGATCTATGCGATATGGCCGAGAAATGTAATTTTGATGTTAACTCCCAAACCGCTGCGCAGAAGTCAACCAAACTTCACCCATTAGTGTATTGTATCACAATCTAGTAGTTACATTTGAAAATTTCGTTCTAGGACATTTGGTTTGAGCGCAATCTTTAAACTTAGGTCAAAAAAGCCATTTAAGCCTTTTCACATTGAGATCTATGCGATATGGCCGAGAAATGTAATTTTGATGTTAACTCCCAAACCGCTGCGCAGAAGTCAACCAAACTTCACCCAATAGTGTATTGTATCACAATCTAGTAGTTACATGTGGAAATTTGGTTCTAGGACATTTGATTTGAGCGCAATCCTCAAACTTAGGTCAAAAAAGCCATTTAAGCCTTTTCACAGTGAGATCTATGCGATATGGCCGAGAAATGTAATTTTGATGTTAACTCCCAAACCGCTGCGCAGAAGTCAACCAAACTTCACCCAATAGTGTATTGTATCACATTCTAGTAGTTACATTTTAAAATTTCGTTCTAGGACATTTGGTTTGAGCGCAATTATTAAACTTAGGTCAAAAAAGCCATTTAAGCCTTTTCACAGTGAGATCTATGCGATATGGCCGAGAAATGTAATTTTGATGTTAACTCCCAAACCGCTGCGCAGAAGTAAACCAAACTTCACCCATTAGTGTATTGTATCACAATCTAGTAGTTACATGTGGAAATTTGGTTCTAGGACATTTGATTTGAGCGCAATCCTCAAACTTAGGTCAAAAAAGCCATTTAAGCCTTTTCACAGTGAGATCTATGCGATATGGCCGAGAAATGTAATTTTGATGTTAACTCCCAAACCGCTGCGCAGAAGTCAACCAAACTTCACCCAATAGTGTATTGTATCACATTCTAGTAGTTACATTTGAAAATTTTGTTCTAGGACATTTTGTTTGAACGCAATCATCAAACTTAATTAAAAAAGTCATTTAAGCCTTTTCACAGTGAGATCTATGCGATATGGCCGAGAAATGTAATTTTGATGTTAACTCCCAAACCGCTGCGCAGAAGTCAACCAAACTTCACCCAATAGTGTATTGTATCACAATCTAGTAGTTACATTTGAAAATTTTGTTCTAGGAAATTTTGTTTGAGCGCAATCATCAAACTTAATTAAAAAAGTCATTTAAGCCTTTTCACAGTGAGATCTATGCGATATGGCCGAGAAATGTAATTTTGATGTTAACTCCCAAACCGCTGCGCAGAAGTCAACCAAACTTCACCCATTAGTGTATTTTATCACAATCTAGTAGTTACATGTGGAAATTTGGTTCTAGGACATTTGATTTGAGCGCAATCCTCAAACTTAGGTCAAAAAAGCCATGTAAGCCTTTTCACAGTGAGATCTATGCGATATGGCCGAGAAATGTAATTTTGATGTTAACTCCCAAACCGCTGCGCAGAAGTCAACAAAACTTCACCCAATAGTGTATTGTATCACAATCTAGTAGTTACATTGAAAAATTTTGTTCTAGGACATTTTGTTTGAACGCAATCATCAAACTTAATTAAAAAAGTCATTTAAGCCTTTTCACAGTGAGATCTATGCGATATGGCCTAGAAATGTAATTTTGATGTTAACTCCCAAACCGCTGCGCAGAAGTCAACCAAACTTCACCCATTAGTGTATTGTATCACAATCTAGTAGTTACGTGTGGAAATTTGGTTATAGGACATTTGATTTGAGCGCAATCCTCAAACTTAGGTCAAAAAAGCCATTTAAGCCTTTTCACAGTGAGATCTATGCGATATGGCCGAGAAATGTAATTTTGATGTTAACTCCCAAACCGCTGCGCAGAAGTAAACCAAACTTCACCCATTAGTGTATTGTATCACAATCTAGTAGTTACATGTGGAAATTTGGTTCTAGGACATTTGATTTGAGCGCAATCCTCAAACTTAGGTCAAAAAAGCCATTTAAGCCTTTTCACAGTGAGATCTATGCGATATGGCCGAGAAATGTAATTTTGATGTTAACTCCCAAACCGCTGCGCAGAAGTCAACCAAACTTCACCCAATAGTGTATTGTATCACATTCTAGTAGTTACATTTTAAAATTTCGTTCTAGGACATTTGGTTTGAGCGCAATTATTAAACTTAGGTCAAAAAAGCCATTTAAGCCTTTTCACAGTGAGATCTATGCGATATGGCCGAGAAATGTAATTTTGATGTTAACTCCCAAACCGCTGCGCAGAAGTAAACCAAACTTCACCCATTAGTGTATTGTATCACAATCTAGTAGTTACATGTGGAAATTTGGTTCTAGGACATTTGATTTGAGCGCAATCCTCAAACTTAGGTCAAAAAAGCCATTTAAGCCTTTTCACAGTGAGATCTATGCGATATGGCCGAGAAATGTAATTTTGATGTTAACTCCCAAACCGCTGCGCAGAAGTCAACCAAACTTCACCCAATAGTGTATTGTATCACAATCTAGTAGTTACATTTGAAAATTTTGTTCTAGGAAATTTTGTTTGAGCGCAATCATCAAACTTAATTAAAAAAGTCATTTAAGCCTTTTCACAGTGAGATCTATGCGATATGGCCGAGAAATGTAATTTTGATGTTAACTCCCAAACCGCTGCGCAGAAGTCAACCAAACTTCACCCATTAGTGTATTGTATCACAATCTAGTAGTTACATGTGGAAATTTGGTTATTGGACATTTGATTTGAGCGCAATCCTCAAACTTAGGTCAAAAAAGCCATTTAAGCCTTTTCACAGTGAGATCTATGCGATATGGCCGAGAAATGTAATTTTAATGTTAACTCCCAAACCGCTGCGCAGAAGTAAACCAAACTTCACCCATTAGTGTATTGTATCACAATCTAGTAGTTACATGTGGAAATTTGGTTCTAGGACATTTGATTTGAGCGCAATCCTCAAACTTAGGTCAAAAAAGCCATTTAAGCCTTTTCACAGTGAGATCTATGCGATATGGCCGAGAAATGTAATTTTGATGTTAACTCCCAAACTGCTGCGCAGAAGTCAACCAAATTTCACCCAATAGTGTATTGTATCACATTCTAGTAGTTACATTTGAAAATTTCGTTCTAGGACATTTGGTTTGAGCGCAATTATTAAACTTAGGTCAAAAAAGCCATTTAAGCCTTTTCACAGTGAGATCTATGCGATATGGCCGAGAAATGTAATTTTGATGTTAACTCCCAAACCGCTGCGCAGAAGTAAACCAAACTTCACCCATTAGTGTATTGTATCACAATCTAGTAGTTACATGTGGAAATTTGGTTCTAGGACATTTGATTTTAGCGCAATCCTCAAACTTAGGTCAAAAAAGCCATTTAAGCCTTTTCACAGTGAGATCTATGCGATATGGCCGAGAAATGTAATTTTGATGTTAACTCCCAAACCGCTGCGCAGAAGTCAACCAAACTTCACCCAATAGTGTATTGTATCACAATCTAGTAGTTACATTTGAAAATTTTGTTCTAGGAAATTTTGTTTGAGCGCAATCATCAAACTTAATTAAAAAAGTCATTTAAGCCTTTTCACAGTGAGATCTATGCGATATGGCCGAGAAATGTAATTTTGATGTTAACTCCCAAACCGCTGCGCAGAAGTCAACCAAACTTCACCCATTAGTGTATTGTATCACAATCTAGTAGTTACATGTGGAAATTTGGTTCTAGGACATTTTGTTTGAGCGCAATCCTCCAACTTAGGTCAAAAAAGCCATTTAAGCCTTTTCACAGTGAGATCTATGCGATATGGCCGAGAAATGTAATTTTGATGTTAACTCCCAAACCGCTGCGCAGAAGTCAACCAAACTTCACCCATTAGTGTATTGTATCACAATCTAGTAGTTACATGTGGAAATTTGGTTATAGGACATTTGATTTGAGCGCAATCCTCAAACTTAGGTCAAAAAAGCCATTTAAGCCTTTTCACAGTGAGATCTATGCGATATGGCCGAGAAATGTAATTTTGATGTTAACTCCCAAACCGCTGCGCAGAAGTCAACCAAACTTCACCCAATAGTGTATTGTATCACATTCTAGTAGTTACATTTTAAAATTTCGTTCAAGGACATTTGGTTTGAGCGCAATTATTAAACTTAGGTCAAAAAAGCCATTTAAGCCTTTTCATAGTGAGATCTATGCGATATGGCCGAGAAATGTAATTTTAATGTTAACTCCCAAACCGCTGCGCAGAAGTCAACCAAACTTCACCCATTAGTGTATTGTATCACAATCTAGTAGTTACATGTGGAAATTTGGTTCTAGGACATTTGATTTGAGCGCAATCCTCAAACTTAGGTCAAAAAAGCCATTTAAGCCTTTTCACAGTGAGATCTATGCGATATGGCCGAGAAATGTAATTTTGATGTTAACTCCCAAACTGCTGCGCAGAAGTCAACCAAATTTCACCCAATAGTGTATTGTATCACATTCTAGTAGTTACATTTTAAAATTTCGTTCTAGGACATTTGGTTTGAGCGCAATTATTAAACTTAGGTCAAAAAAGCCATTTAAGCCTTTTCACAGTGAGATCTATGCGATATGGCCGAGAAATGTAATTTTGATGTTAACTCCCAAACCGCTGCGCAGAAGTAAACCAAACTTCACCCATTAGTGTATTGTATCACAATCTAGTAGTTACATGTGGAAATTTGGTTCTAGGACATTTGATTTGAGCGCAATCCTCAAACTTAGGTCAAAAAAGCCATTTAAGCCTTTTCACAGTGAGATCTATGCGATATGGCCGAGAAATGTAATTTTGATGTTAACTCCCAAACCGCTGCGCAGAAGTCAACCAAACTTCACCCAATAGTGTATTGTATCACAATCTAGTAGTTACATTTAAAAATTTTGTTCTAGGACATTTTGTTTGAACGCAATCATCAAACTTAATTAAAAAAGTCATTTAAGCCTTTTCACAGTGAGATCTATGCGATATGGCCGAGAAATGTAATTTTGATGTTAACTCCCAAACCGCTGCGCAGAAGTCAACCAAACTTCACCCATTAGTGTATTGTATCACAATCTAGTAGTTACATGTGGAAATTTGGTTATAGGACATTTGATTTGAGCGCAATCCTCAAACTTAGGTCAAAAAAGCCATTTAAGCCTTTTCACAGTGAGATCTATGCGATATGGCCGAGAAATGTAATTTTGATGTAACTCCCAAACCGCTGCGCAGAAGTCAACCAAACTTCACCCAATAGTGTATTGTATCACAATCTAGTAGTTACATTTAAAAATTTTGTTCTAGGACACTTTGTTTGAACGCAATCATCAAACTTAATTAAAAAAGTCATTTAAGCCTTTTCACAGTGAGATCTATGCGATATGGCCGAGAAATGTAATTTTGATGTTAACTCCCAAACCGCTGCGCAGAAGTCAACCAAACTTCACCCATTAGTGTATTGTATCACAATCTAGTAGTTACATGTGGAAATTTGGTTCTAGGACATTTGATTTGAGCGCAATCCTCAAACTTAGGTCAAAAAAGCCATTTAAGCCTTTTCACAGTGAGATCTATGCGATATGGCCGAGAAATGTAATTTTGATGTAACTCCCAAACCGCTGCGCAGAAGTCAACCAAACTTCACCGAATAGTGTATTGTATCACAATCTAGTAGTTACATTTGAAAATTTTGTTCTAGGAAATTTTGTTTGAGCGCAATCATCAAACTTAATTAAAAAAGTCATTTAAGCCTTTTCACAGTGAGATCTATGCGATATGAACGAGAAATGTAATTTTGATGTTAACTCCCAAACCGCTGCGCAGAAGTCAACCAAACTTCACCCATTAGTGTATTTTATCACAATCTAGTAGTTACATGTGGAAATTTGGTTCTAGGACATTTGATTTGAGCGCAATCCTCAAACTTAGGTCAAAAAAGCCATTTAAGCCTTTTCACAGTGAGATCTATGCGATATGGCCGAGAAATGTAATTTTGATGTTAACTCCCAAACCGCTGCGCAGAAGTCAACCAAACTTCACCCAATAGTGTATTGTATCACATTCTAGTAGTTACATTTGAAAATTTTGTTCTAGGACATTTTGTTTGAACGCAATCATCAAACTTAATTAAAAAAGTCATTTAAGCCTTTTCACAGTGAGATCTATGCGATATGGCCGAGAAATGTAATTTTGATGTTAACTCCCAAACCGCTGCGCAGAAGTCAACCAAACTTCACCCAATAGTGTATTGTATCACAATCTAGTAGTTACATTTGAAAATTTTGTTCTAGGAAATTTTGTTTGAGCGCAATCATCAAACTTAATTAAAAAAGTCATTTAAGCCTTTTCACAGTGAGATCTATGCGATATGGCCGAGAAATGTAATTTTGATGTTAACTCCCAAACCGCTGCGCAGAAGTCAACCAAACTTCACCCATTAGTGTATTTTATCACAATCTAGTAGTTACATGTGGAAATTTGGTTCTAGGACATTTGATTTGAGCGCAATCCTCAAACTTAGGTCAAAAAAGCCATTTAAGCCTTTTCACAGTGAGATCTATGCGATATGGCCGAGAAATGTAATTTTGATGTTAACTCCCAAACCGCTGCGCAGAAGTCAACAAAACTTCACCCAATAGTGTATTGTATCACAATCTAGTAGTTACATTGAAAAATTTTGTTCTAGGACATTTTGTTTGAACGCAATCATCAAACTTAATTAAAAAAGTCATTTAAGCCTTTTCACAGTGAGATCTATGCGATATGGCCTAGAAATGTAATTTTGATGTTAACTCCCAAACCGCTGCGCAGAAGTCAACCAAACTTCACCCATTAGTGTATTGTATCACAATCTAGTAGTTACGTGTGGAAATTTGGTTATAGGACATTTGATTTGAGCGCAATCCTCAAACTTAGGTCAAAAAAGCCATTTAAGCCTTTTCACAGTGAGATCTATGCGATATGGCCGAGAAATGTAATTTTGATGTTAACTCCCAAACCGCTGCGCAGAAGTCAACCAAACTTCACCCATTAGTGTATTGTATCACAATCTAGTAGTTACATGTGGAAATTTGGTTCTAGGACATTTGATTTGAGCGCAATCCTCAAACTTAGGTCAAAAAAGCCATTTAAGCCTTTTCACAGTGAGATCTATGCGATATGGCCGAGAAATGTAATTTTGATGTTAACTCCCAAACCGCTGCGCAGAAGTCAACCAAACTTCACCCAATAGTGTATTGTATCACATTCTAGTAGTTACATTTTAAAATTTCGTTCTAGGACATTTGGTTTGAGCGCAATTATTAAACTTAGGTCAAAAAAGCCATTTAAGCCTTTTCACAGTGAGATCTATGCGATATGGCCGAGAAATGTAATTTTGATGTTAACTCCCAAACCGCTGCGCAGAAGTAAACCAAACTTCACCCATTAGTGTATTGTATCACAATCTAGTAGTTACATGTGGAAATTTGGTTCTAGGACATTTGATTTGAGCGCAATCCTCAAACTTAGGTCAAAAAAGCCATTTAAGCCTTTTCACAGTGAGATCTATGCGATATGGCCGAGAAATGTAATTTTGATGTTAACTCCCAAACCGCTGCGCAGAAGTCAACCAAACTTCACCCAATAGTGTATTGTATCACAATCTAGTAGTTACATTTGAAAATTTTGTTCTAGGACATTTTGTTTGAATGCAATCATCAAACTTATTTAAAAAAGTCATTTAAGCCTTTTCACAGTGAGATCTATGCGATATGGCCGAGAAATGTAATTTTGATGTTAACTCCCAAACCGCTGCGCAGAAGTCAACCAAACTTCACCCATTAGTGTATTGTATCACAATCTAGTAGTTACATTTGAAAATTTTGTTCTAGGACATTTTGTTTGAACGCAATCATCAAACTTAATTAAAAAAGTCATTTAAGCCTTTTCACAGTGAGATCTATGCGATATGGCCGAGAAATGTAATTTTGATGTTAACTCCCAAACCGCTGCGCAGAAGTCAACCAAACTTCACCCATTAGTGTATTGTATCACAATCTAGTAGTTACATGTGGAAATTTGGTTATAGGACATTTGATTTGAGCGCAATCCTCAAACTTAGGTCAAAAAAGCCATTTAAGCCTTTTCACAGTGAGATCTATGCGATATGGCCGAGAAATGTAATTTTGATGTTAACTCCCAAACCGCTGCGCAGAAGTCAACCAAACTTCACCCAATAGTGTATTGTATCACAATCTAGTAGTTACATTTGAAAATTTTGTTCTAGGAAATTTTGTTTGAGCGCAATCATCAAACTTAATTAAAAAAGTCATTTAAGCCTTTTCACAGTGAGATCTATGCGATATGGCCGAGAAATGTAATTTTGATGTTAACTCCCAAACCGCTGCGCAGAAGTCAACCAAACTTCACCCATTAGTGTATTTTATCACAATCTAGTAGTTACATGTGGAAATTTGGTTCTAGGACATTTGATTTGAGCGCAATCCTCAAACTTAGGTCAAAAAAGCCATTTAAGCCTTTTCACAGTGAAATCTATGCGATATGGCCGAGAAATGTAATTTTGATGTTCACTCCCAAACCGCTGCGCAGAAGTCAACCAAACTTCACCCATTAGTGTATTGTATCACAATCTAGTAGTTACATGTGGAAATTTGGTTATAGGACATTTGATTTGAGCGCAATCCTCAAACTTAGGTCAAAAAAGCCATTTAAGCCTTTTCACAGTGAGATCTATGCGATATGGCCGAGAAATGTAATTTTGATGTTAACTCCCAAACCGCTGCGCAGAAGTCAACCAAACTTCACCCAATAGTGTATTGTATCACAATCTAGTAGTTACATTTGAAAATTTTGTTCTAGGAAATTTTGTTTGAGCGCAATCATCAAACTTAATTAAAAAAGTCATTTAAGCCTTTTCACAGTGAGATCTATGCGATATGGCCGAGAAATGTAATTTTGATGTTAACTCCCAAACCGCTGCGCAGAAGTCAACCAAACTTCACCCATTAGTGTATTTTATCACAATCTAGTAGTTACATGTGGAAATTTGGTTCTAGGACATTTGATTTGAGCGCAATCCTCCAACTTAGGTCAAAAAAGCCATTTAAGCCTTTTCACAGTGAGATCTATGCGATATGGCCGAGAAATGTAATTTTGATGTTCACTCCCAAACCGCTGCGCAGAAGTCAACCAAACTTCACCCATTAGTGTATTGTATCACAATCTAGTAGTTACATGTGGAAATTTGGTTATAGGACATTTGATTTGAGCGCAATCCTCAAACTTAGGTCAAAAAAGCCATTTAAGCCTTTTCACAGTGAGATCTATGCGATATGGCCGAGAAATGTAATTTTGATGTTAACTCCCAAACCGCTGCGCAGAAGTCAACCAAACTTCACCCATTAGTGTATTGTATCAAAATCTAGTAGTTACATTTGAAAATTTCGTTCTAGGACATTTGGTTTGAGCGCAATCTTTAAACTTAGGTCAAAAAAGCCATTTAAGCCTTTTCACATTGAGATCTATGCGATATGGCCGAGAAATGTAATTTTGATGTTAACTCCCAAACCGCTGCGCAGAAGTCAACCAAACTTCACCCATTAGTGTATTGTATCACAATCTAGTAGTTACATGTGGAAATTTGGTTCTAGGACATTTGATTTGAGCGCAATCCTCAAACTTAGGTCAAAAAAGCCATTTAAGCCTTTTCACAGTGAGATCTATGCGATATGGCCGAGAAATGTAATTTTGATGTTAACTCCCAAACTGCTGCGCAGAAGTCAACCAAATTTCACCCAATAGTGTATTGTATCACATTCTAGTAGTTACATTTTAAAATTTCGTTCTAGGACATTTGGTTTGAGCGCAATTATTAAACTTAGGTCAAAAAAGCCATTTAAGCCTTTTCACAGTGAGATCTATGCGATATGGCCGAGAAATGTAATTTTGATGTTAACTCCCAAACCGCTGCGCAGAAGTAAACCAAACTTCACCCATTAGTGTATTGTATCACAATCTAGTAGTTACATGTGGAAATTTGGTTCTAGGACATTTGATTTGAGCGCAATCCTCAAACTTAGGTCAAAAAAGCCATTTAAGCCTTTTCACAGTGAGATCTATGCGATATGGCCGAGAAATGTAATTTTGATGTTAACTCCCAAACCGCTGCGCAGAAGTCAACCAAACTTCACCCAATAGTGTATTGTATCACAATCTAGTAGTTACATTTAAAAATTTTGTTCTAGGACATTTTGTTTGAACGCAATCATCAAACTTAATTAAAAAAGTCATTTAAGCCTTTTCACAGTGAGATCTATGCGATATGGCCGAGAAATGTAATTTTGATGTTAACTCCCAAACCGCTGCGCAGAAGTCAACCAAACTTCACCCATTAGTGTATTGTATCACAATCTAGTAGTTACATGTGGAAATTTGGTTATAGGACATTTGATTTGAGCGCAATCCTCAAACTTAGGTCAAAAAAGCCATTTAAGCCTTTTCACAGTGAGATCTATGCGATATGGCCGAGAAATGTAATTTTGATGTAACTCCCAAACCGCTGCGCAGAAGTCAACCAAACTTCACCCAATAGTGTATTGTATCACAATCTAGTAGTTACATTTAAAAATTTTGTTCTAGGACACTTTGTTTGAACGCAATCATCAAACTTAATTAAAAAAGTCATTTAAGCCTTTTCACAGTGAGATCTATGCGATATGGCCGAGAAATGTAATTTTGATGTTAACTCCCAAACCGCTGCGCAGAAGTCAACCAAACTTCACCCATTAGTGTATTGTATCACAATCTAGTAGTTACATGTGGAAATTTGGTTCTAGGACATTTGATTTGAGCGCAATCCTCAAACTTAGGTCAAAAAAGCCATTTAAGCCTTTTCACAGTGAGATCTATGCGATATGGCCGAGAAATGTAATTTTGATGTAACTCCCAAACCGCTGCGCAGAAGTCAACCAAACTTCACCGAATAGTGTATTGTATCACAATCTAGTAGTTACATTTGAAAATTTTGTTCTAGGAAATTTTGTTTGAGCGCAATCATCAAACTTAATTAAAAAAGTCATTTAAGCCTTTTCACAGTGAGATCTATGCGATATGAACGAGAAATGTAATTTTGATGTTAACTCCCAAACCGCTGCGCAGAAGTCAACCAAACTTCACCCATTAGTGTATTTTATCACAATCTAGTAGTTACATGTGGAAATTTGGTTCTAGGACATTTGATTTGAGCGCAATCCTCAAACTTAGGTCAAAAAAGCCATTTAAGCCTTTTCACAGTGAGATCTATGCGATATGGCCGAGAAATGTAATTTTGATGTTAACTCCCAAACCGCTGCGCAGAAGTCAACCAAACTTCACCCAATAGTGTATTGTATCACATTCTAGTAGTTACATTTGAAAATTTTGTTCTAGGACATTTTGTTTGAACGCAATCATCAAACTTAATTAAAAAAGTCATTTAAGCCTTTTCACAGTGAGATCTATGCGATATGGCCGAGAAATGTAATTTTGATGTTAACTCCCAAACCGCTGCGCAGAAGTCAACCAAACTTCACCCAATAGTGTATTGTATCACAATCTAGTAGTTACATTTGAAAATTTTGTTCTAGGAAATTTTGTTTGAGCGCAATCATCAAACTTAATTAAAAAAGTCATTTAAGCCTTTTCACAGTGAGATCTATGCGATATGGCCGAGAAATGTAATTTTGATGTTAACTCCCAAACCGCTGCGCAGAAGTCAACCAAACTTCACCCATTAGTGTATTTTATCACAATCTAGTAGTTACATGTGGAAATTTGGTTCTAGGACATTTGATTTGAGCGCAATCCTCAAACTTAGGTCAAAAAAGCCATTTAAGCCTTTTCACAGTGAGATCTATGCGATATGGCCGAGAAATGTAATTTTGATGTTAACTCCCAAACCGCTGCGCAGAAGTCAACAAAACTTCACCCAATAGTGTATTGTATCACAATCTAGTAGTTACATTGAAAAATTTTGTTCTAGGACATTTTGTTTGAACGCAATCATCAAACTTAATTAAAAAAGTCATTTAAGCCTTTTCACAGTGAGATCTATGCGATATGGCCTAGAAATGTAATTTTGATGTTAACTCCCAAACCGCTGCGCAGAAGTCAACCAAACTTCACCCATTAGTGTATTGTATCACAATCTAGTAGTTACGTGTGGAAATTTGGTTATAGGACATTTGATTTGAGCGCAATCCTCAAACTTAGGTCAAAAAAGCCATTTAAGCCTTTTCACAGTGAGATCTATGCGATATGGCCGAGAAATGTAATTTTGATGTTAACTCCCAAACCGCTGCGCAGAAGTAAACCAAACTTCACCCATTAGTGTATTGTATCACAATCTAGTAGTTACATGTGGAAATTTGGTTCTAGGACATTTGATTTGAGCGCAATCCTCAAACTTAGGTCAAAAAAGCCATTTAAGCCTTTTCACAGTGAGATCTATGCGATATGGCCGAGAAATGTAATTTTGATGTTAACTCCCAAACCGCTGCGCAGAAGTCAACCAAACTTCACCCAATAGTGTATTGTATCACATTCTAGTAGTTACATTTTAAAATTTCGTTCTAGGACATTTGGTTTGAGCGCAATTATTAAACTTAGGTCAAAAAAGCCATTTAAGCCTTTTCACAGTGAGATCTATGCGATATGGCCGAGAAATGTAATTTTGATGTTAACTCCCAAACCGCTGCGCAGAAGTAAACCAAACTTCACCCATTAGTGTATTGTATCACAATCTAGTAGTTACATGTGGAAATTTGGTTCTAGGACATTTGATTTGAGCGCAATCCTCAAACTTAGGTCAAAAAAGCCATTTAAGCCTTTTCACAGTGAGATCTATGCGATATGGCCGAGAAATGTAATTTTGATGTTAACTCCCAAACCGCTGCGCAGAAGTCAACCAAACTTCACCCAATAGTGTATTGTATCACAATCTAGTAGTTACATTTGAAAATTTTGTTCTAGGACATTTTGTTTGAATGCAATCATCAAACTTATTTAAAAAAGTCATTTAAGCCTTTTCACAGTGAGATCTATGCGATATGGCCGAGAAATGTAATTTTGATGTTAACTCCCAAACCGCTGCGCAGAAGTCAACCAAACTTCACCCATTAGTGTATTGTATCACAATCTAGTAGTTACATTTGAAAATTTTGTTCTAGGACATTTTGTTTGAACGCAATCATCAAACTTAATTAAAAAAGTCATTTAAGCCTTTTCACAGTGAGATCTATGCGATATGGCCGAGAAATGTAATTTTGATGTTAACTCCCAAACCGCTGCGCAGAAGTCAACCAAACTTCACCCATTAGTGTATTGTATCACAATCTAGTAGTTACATGTGGAAATTTGGTTATAGGACATTTGATTTGAGCGCAATCCTCAAACTTAGGTCAAAAAAGCCATTTAAGCCTTTTCACAGTGAGATCTATGCGATATGGCCGAGAAATGTAATTTTGATGTTAACTCCCAAACCGCTGCGCAGAAGTCAACCAAACTTCACCCAATAGTGTATTGTATCACAATCTAGTAGTTACATTTGAAAATTTTGTTCTAGGAAATTTTGTTTGAGCGCAATCATCAAACTTAATTAAAAAAGTCATTTAAGCCTTTTCACAGTGAGATCTATGCGATATGGCCGAGAAATGTAATTTTGATGTTAACTCCCAAACCGCTGCGCAGAAGTCAACCAAACTTCACCCATTAGTGTATTTTATCACAATCTAGTAGTTACATGTGGAAATTTGGTTCTAGGACATTTGATTTGAGCGCAATCCTCAAACTTAGGTCAAAAAAGCCATTTAAGCCTTTTCACAGTGAAATCTATGCGATATGGCCGAGAAATGTAATTTTGATGTTCACTCCCAAACCGCTGCGCAGAAGTCAACCAAACTTCACCCATTAGTGTATTGTATCACAATCTAGTAGTTACATGTGGAAATTTGGTTATAGGACATTTGATTTGAGCGCAATCCTCAAACTTAGGTCAAAAAAGCCATTTAAGCCTTTTCACAGTGAGATCTATGCGATATGGCCGAGAAATGTAATTTTGATGTTAACTCCCAAACCGCTGCGCAGAAGTCAACCAAACTTCACCCAATAGTGTATTGTATCACAATCTAGTAGTTACATTTGAAAATTTTGTTCTAGGAAATTTTGTTTGAGCGCAATCATCAAACTTAATTAAAAAAGTCATTTAAGCCTTTTCACAGTGAGATCTATGCGATATGGCCGAGAAATGTAATTTTGATGTTAACTCCCAAACCGCTGCGCAGAAGTCAACCAAACTTCACCCATTAGTGTATTTTATCACAATCTAGTAGTTACATGTGGAAATTTGGTTCTAGGACATTTGATTTGAGCGCAATCCTCAAACTTAGGTCAAAAAAGCCATTTAAGCCTTTTCACAGTGAGATCTATGCGATATGGCCGAGAAATGTAATTTTGATGTTCACTCCCAAACCGCTGCGCAGAAGTCAACCAAACTTCACCCATTAGTGTATTGTATCACAATCTAGTAGTTACATGTGGAAATTTGGTTATAGGACATTTGATTTGAGCGCAATCCTCAAACTTAGGTCAAAAAAGCCATTTAAGCCTTTTCACAGTGAGATCTATGCGATATGGCCGAGAAATGTAATTTTGATGTTAACTCCCAAACCGCTGCGCAGAAGTCAACCAAACTTCACCCATTAGTGTATTGTATCACAATCTAGTAGTTACATTTGAAAATTTCGTTCTAGGACATTTGGTTTGAGCGCAATCTTTAAACTTAGGTCAAAAAAGCCATTTAAGCCTTTTCACATTGAGATCTATGCGATATGGCCGAGAAATGTAATTTTGATGTTAACTCCCAAACCGCTGCGCAGAAGTCAACCAAACTTCACCCAATAGTGTATTGTATCACAATCTAGTAGTTACATGTGGAAATTTGGTTCTAGGACATTTGATTTGAGCGCAATCCTCAAACTTAGGTCAAAAAAGCCATTTAAGCCTTTTCACAGTGAGATCTATGCGATATGGCCGAGAAATGTAATTTTGATGTTAACTCCCAAACCGCTGCGCAGAAGTCAACCAAACTTCACCCAATAGTGTATTGTATCACATTCTAGTAGTTACATTTTAAAATTTCGTTCTAGGACATTTGGTTTGAGCGCAATTATTAAACTTAGGTCAAAAAAGCCATTTAAGCCTTTTCACAGTGAGATCTATGCGATATGGCCGAGAAATGTAATTTTGATGTTAACTCCCAAACCGCTGCGCAGAAGTAAACCAAACTTCACCCATTAGTGTATTGTATCACAATCTAGTAGTTACATGTGGAAATTTGGTTCTAGGACATTTGATTTGAGCGCAATCCTCAAACTTAGGTCAAAAAAGCCATTTAAGCCTTTTCACAGTGAGATCTATGCGATATGGCCGAGAAATGTAATTTTGATGTTAACTCCCAAACCGCTGCGCAGAAGTCAACCAAACTTCACCCAATAGTGTATTGTATCACAATCTAGTAGTTACATTTGAAAATTTTGTTCTAGGACATTTTGTTTGAATGCAATCATCAAACTTATTTAAAAAAGTCATTTAAGCCTTTTCACAGTGAGATCTATGCGATATGGCCGAGAAATGTAATTTTGATGTTAACTCCCAAACCGCTGCGCAGAAGTCAACCAAACTTCACCCATTAGTGTATTGTATCACAATCTAGTAGTTACATTTGAAAATTTTGTTCTAGGACATTTTGTTTGAACGCAATCATCAAACTTAATTAAAAAAGTCATTTAAGCCTTTTCACAGTGAGATCTATGCGATATGGCCGAGAAATGTAATTTTGATGTTAACTCCCAAACCGCTGCGCAGAAGTCAACCAAACTTCACCCATTAGTGTATTGTATCACAATCTAGTAGTTACATGTGGAAATTTGGTTATAGGACATTTGATTTGAGCGCAATCCTCAAACTTAGGTCAAAAAAGCCATTTAAGCCTTTTCACAGTGAGATCTATGCGATATGGCCGAGAAATGTAATTTTGATGTTAACTCCCAAACCGCTGCGCAGAAGTCAACCAAACTTCACCCAATAGTGTATTGTATCACAATCTAGTAGTTACATTTGAAAATTTTGTTCTAGGAAATTTTGTTTGAGCGCAATCATCAAACTTAATTAAAAAAGTCATTTAAGCCTTTTCACAGTGAGATCTATGCGATATGGCCGAGAAATGTAATTTTGATGTTAACTCCCAAACCGCTGCGCAGAAGTCAACCAAACTTCACCCATTAGTGTATTTTATCACAATCTAGTAGTTACATGTGGAAATTTGGTTCTAGGACATTTGATTTGAGCGCAATCCTCAAACTTAGGTCAAAAAAGCCATTTAAGCCTTTTCACAGTGAAATCTATGCGATATGGCCGAGAAATGTAATTTTGATGTTCACTCCCAAACCGCTGCGCAGAAGTCAACCAAACTTCACCCATTAGTGTATTGTATCACAATCTAGTAGTTACATGTGGAAATTTGGTTATAGGACATTTGATTTGAGCGCAATCCTCAAACTTAGGTCAAAAAAGCCATTTAAGCCTTTTCACAGTGAGATCTATGCGATATGGCCGAGAAATGTAATTTTGATGTTAACTCCCAAACCGCTGCGCAGAAGTCAACCAAACTTCACCCAATAGTGTATTGTATCACAATCTAGTAGTTACATTTGAAAATTTTGTTCTAGGAAATTTTGTTTGAGCGCAATCATCAAACTTAATTAAAAAAGTCATTTAAGCCTTTTCACAGTGAGATCTATGCGATATGGCCGAGAAATGTAATTTTGATGTTAACTCCCAAACCGCTGCGCAGAAGTCAACCAAACTTCACCCATTAGTGTATTTTATCACAATCTAGTAGTTACATGTGGAAATTTGGTTCTAGGACATTTGATTTGAGCGCAATCCTCAAACTTAGGTCAAAAAAGCCATTTAAGCCTTTTCACAGTGAGATCTATGCGATATGGCCGAGAAATGTAATTTTGATGTTCACTCCCAAACCGCTGCGCAGAAGTCAACCAAACTTCACCCATTAGTGTATTGTATCACAATCTAGTAGTTACATGTGGAAATTTGGTTATAGGACATTTGATTTGAGCGCAATCCTCAAACTTAGGTCAAAAAAGCCATTTAAGCCTTTTCACAGTGAGATCTATGCGATATGGCCGAGAAATGTAATTTTGATGTTAACTCCCAAACCGCTGCGCAGAAGTCAACCAAACTTCACCCATTAGTGTATTGTATCACAATCTAGTAGTTACATTTGAAAATTTCGTTCTAGGACATTTGGTTTGAGCGCAATCTTTAAACTTAGGTCAAAAAAGCCATTTAAGCCTTTTCACATTGAGATCTATGCGATATGGCCGAGAAATGTAATTTTGATGTTAACTCCCAAACCGCTGCGCAGAAGTCAACCAAACTTCACCCAATAGTGTATTGTATCACAATCTAGTAGTTACATGTGGAAATTTGGTTCTAGGACATTTGATTTGAGCGCAATCCTCAAACTTAGGTCAAAAAAGCCATTTAAGCCTTTTCACAGTGAGATCTATGCGATATGGCCGAGAAATGTAATTTTGATGTTAACTCCCAAACCGCTGCGCAGAAGTCAACCAAACTTCACCCAATAGTGTATTGTATCACATTCTAGTAGTTACATTTTAAAATTTCGTTCTAGGACATTTGGTTTGAGCGCAATTATTAAACTTAGGTCAAAAAAGCCATTTAAGCCTTTTCACAGTGAGATCTATGCGATATGGCCGAGAAATGTAATTTTGATGTTAACTCCCAAACCGCTGCGCAGAAGTAAACCAAACTTCACCCATTAGTGTATTGTATCACAATCTAGTAGTTACATGTGGAAATTTGGTTCTAGGACATTTGATTTGAGCGCAATCCTCAAACTTAGGTCAAAAAAGCCATTTAAGCCTTTTCACAGTGAGATCTATGCGATATGGCCGAGAAATGTAATTTTGATGTTAACTCCCAAACCGCTGCGCAGAAGTCAACCAAACTTCACCCAATAGTGTATTGTATCACATTCTAGTAGTTACATTTGAAAATTTTGTTCTAGGACATTTTGTTTGAACGCAATCATCAAACTTAATTAAAAAAGTCATTTAAGCCTTTTCACAGTGAGATCTATGCGATATGGCCGAGAAATGTAATTTTGATGTTAACTCCCAAACCGCTGCGCAGAAGTCAACCAAACTTCACCCAATAGTGTATTGTATCACAATCTAGTAGTTACATTTGAAAATTTTGTTCTAGGAAATTTTGTTTGAGCGCAATCATCAAACTTAATTAAAAAAGTCATTTAAGCCTTTTCACAGTGAGATCTATGCGATATGGCCGAGAAATGTAATTTTGATGTTAACTCCCAAACCGCTGCGCAGAAGTCAACCAAACTTCACCCATTAGTGTATTTTATCACAATCTAGTAGTTACATGTGGAAATTTGGTTCTAGGACATTTGATTTGAGCGCAATCCTCAAACTTAGGTCAAAAAAGCCATGTAAGCCTTTTCACAGTGAGATCTATGCGATATGGCCGAGAAATGTAATTTTGATGTTAACTCCCAAACCGCTGCGCAGAAGTCAACAAAACTTCACCCAATAGTGTATTGTATCACAATCTAGTAGTTACATTGAAAAATTTTGTTCTAGGACATTTTGTTTGAACGCAATCATCAAACTTAATTAAAAAAGTCATTTAAGCCTTTTCACAGTGAGATCTATGCGATATGGCCTAGAAATGTAATTTTGATGTTAACTCCCAAACCGCTGCGCAGAAGTCAACCAAACTTCACCCATTAGTGTATTGTATCACAATCTAGTAGTTACGTGTGGAAATTTGGTTATAGGACATTTGATTTGAGCGCAATCCTCAAACTTAGGTCAAAAAAGCCATTTAAGCCTTTTCACAGTGAGATCTATGCGATATGGCCGAGAAATGTAATTTTGATGTTAACTCCCAAACCGCTGCGCAGAAGTAAACCAAACTTCACCCATTAGTGTATTGTATCACAATCTAGTAGTTACATGTGGAAATTTGGTTCTAGGACATTTGATTTGAGCGCAATCCTCAAACTTAGGTCAAAAAAGCCATTTAAGCCTTTTCACAGTGAGATCTATGCGATATGGCCGAGAAATGTAATTTTGATGTTAACTCCCAAACCGCTGCGCAGAAGTCAACCAAACTTCACCCAATAGTGTATTGTATCACATTCTAGTAGTTACATTTTAAAATTTCGTTCTAGGACATTTGGTTTGAGCGCAATTATTAAACTTAGGTCAAAAAAGCCATTTAAGCCTTTTCACAGTGAGATCTATGCGATATGGCCGAGAAATGTAATTTTGATGTTAACTCCCAAACCGCTGCGCAGAAGTAAACCAAACTTCACCCATTAGTGTATTGTATCACAATCTAGTAGTTACATGTGGAAATTTGGTTCTAGGACATTTGATTTGAGCGCAATCCTCAAACTTAGGTCAAAAAAGCCATTTAAGCCTTTTCACAGTGAGATCTATGCGATATGGCCGAGAAATGTAATTTTGATGTTAACTCCCAAACCGCTGCGCAGAAGTCAACCAAACTTCACCCAATAGTGTATTGTATCACAATCTAGTAGTTACATTTGAAAATTTTGTTCTAGGAAATTTTGTTTGAGCGCAATCATCAAACTTAATTAAAAAAGTCATTTAAGCCTTTTCACAGTGAGATCTATGCGATATGGCCGAGAAATGTAATTTTGATGTTAACTCCCAAACCGCTGCGCAGAAGTCAACCAAACTTCACCCATTAGTGTATTGTATCACAATCTAGTAGTTACATGTGGAAATTTGGTTATAGGACATTTGATTTGAGCGCAATCCTCAAACTTAGGTCAAAAAAGCCATTTAAGCCTTTTCACAGTGAGATCTATGCGATATGGCCGAGAAATGTAATTTTGATGTTAACTCCCAAACCGCTGCGCAGAAGTCAACCAAACTTCACCCAATAGTGTATTGTATCACAATCTAGTAGTTACATTTGAAAATTTCGTTCTAGGACATTTGGTTTGAGCGCAATCCTCCAACTTAGGTCAAAAAAGCCATTTAAGCCTTTTCACAGTGAGATCTATGCGATATGGCCGAGAAATGTAATTTTGATGTTAACTCCCAAACCGCTGCGCAGAAGTCAACCAAACTTCACCCATTAGTGTATTGTATCACAATCTAGTAGTTACATGTGGAAATTTGGTTATAGGACATTTGATTTGAGCGCAATCCTCAAACTTAGGTCAAAAAAGCCATTTAAGCCTTTTCACAGTGAGATCTATGCGATATGGCCGAGAAATGTAATTTTGATGTTAACTCCCAAACCGCTGCGCAGAAGTCAACCAAACTTCACCCAATAGTGTATTGTATCACATTCTAGTAGTTACATTTTAAAATTTCGTTCAAGGACATTTGGTTTGAGCGCAATTATTAAACTTAGGTCAAAAAAGCCATTTAAGCCTTTTCACAGTGAGATCTATGCGATATGGCCGAGAAATGTAATTTTAATGTTAACTCCCAAACCGCTGCGCAGAAGTAAACCAAACTTCACCCATTAGTGTATTGTATCACAATCTAGTAGTTACATGTGGAAATTTGGTTCTAGGACATTTGATTTGAGCGCAATCCTCAAACTTAGGTCAAAAAAGCCATTTAAGCCTTTTCACAGTGAGATCTATGCGATATGGCCGAGAAATGTAATTTTGATGTTAACTCCCAAACTGCTGCGCAGAAGTCAACCAAATTTCACCCAATAGTGTATTGTATCACATTCTAGTAGTTACATTTGAAAATTTCGTTCTAGGACATTTGGTTTGAGCGCAATTATTAAACTTAGGTCAAAAAAGCCATTTAAGCCTTTTCACAGTGAGATCTATGCGATATGGCCGAGAAATGTAATTTTGATGTTAACTCCCAAACCGCTGCGCAGAAGTAAACCAAACTTCACCCATTAGTGTATTGTATCACAATCTAGTAGTTACATGTGGAAATTTGGTTCTAGGACATTTGATTTTAGCGCAATCCTCAAACTTAGGTCAAAAAAGCCATTTAAGCCTTTTCACAGTGAGATCTATGCGATATGGCCGAGAAATGTAATTTTGATGTTAACTCCCAAACCGCTGCGCAGAAGTCAACCAAACTTCACCCAATAGTGTATTGTATCACAATCTAGTAGTTACATTTGAAAATTTTGTTCTAGGAAATTTTGTTTGAGCGCAATCATCAAACTTAATTAAAAAAGTCATTTAAGCCTTTTCACAGTGAGATCTATGCGATATGGCCGAGAAATGTAATTTTGATGTTAACTCCCAAACCGCTGCGCAGAAGTCAACCAAACTTCACCCATTAGTGTATTGTATCACAATCTAGTAGTTACATGTGGAAATTTGGTTCTAGGACATTTTGTTTGAGCGCAATCCTCCAACTTAGGTCAAAAAAGCCATTTAAGCCTTTTCACAGTGAGATCTATGCGATATGGCCGAGAAATGTAATTTTGATGTTAACTCCCAAACCGCTGCGCAGAAGTCAACCAAACTTCACCCATTAGTGTATTGTATCACAATCTAGTAGTTACATGTGGAAATTTGGTTATAGGACATTTGATTTGAGCGCAATCCTCAAACTTAGGTCAAAAAAGCCATTTAAGCCTTTTCACAGTGAGATCTATGCGATATGGCCGAGAAATGTAATTTTGATGTTAACTCCCAAACCGCTGCGCAGAAGTCAACCAAACTTCACCCAATAGTGTATTGTATCACATTCTAGTAGTTACATTTTAAAATTTCGTTCAAGGACATTTGGTTTGAGCGCAATTATTAAACTTAGGTCAAAAAAGCCATTTAAGCCTTTTCATAGTGAGATCTATGCGATATGGCCGAGAAATGTAATTTTAATGTTAACTCCCAAACCGCTGCGCAGAAGTCAACCAAACTTCACCCATTAGTGTATTGTATCACAATCTAGTAGTTACATGTGGAAATTTGGTTCTAGGACATTTGATTTGAGCGCAATCCTCAAACTTAGGTCAAAAAAGCCATTTAAGCCTTTTCACAGTGAGATCTATGCGATATGGCCGAGAAATGTAATTTTGATGTTAACTCCCAAACTGCTGCGCAGAAGTCAACCAAATTTCACCCAATAGTGTATTGTATCACATTCTAGTAGTTACATTTTAAAATTTCGTTCTAGGACATTTGGTTTGAGCGCAATTATTAAACTTAGGTCAAAAAAGCCATTTAAGCCTTTTCACAGTGAGATCTATGCGATATGGCCGAGAAATGTAATTTTGATGTTAACTCCCAAACCGCTGCGCAGAAGTAAACCAAACTTCACCCATTAGTGTATTGTATCACAATCTAGTAGTTACATGTGGAAATTTGGTTCTAGGACATTTGATTTGAGCGCAATCCTCAAACTTAGGTCAAAAAAGCCATTTAAGCCTTTTCACAGTGAGATCTATGCGATATGGCCGAGAAATGTAATTTTGATGTTAACTCCCAAACCGCTGCGCAGAAGTCAACCAAACTTCACCCAATAGTGTATTGTATCACAATCTAGTAGTTACATTTGAAAATTTTGTTCTAGGACATTTTGTTTGAATGCAATCATCAAACTTAATTAAAAAAGTCATTTAAGCCTTTTCACAGTGAGATCTATGCGATATGGCCGAGAAATGTAATTTTGATGTTAACTCCCAAACCGCTGCGCAGAAGTCAACCAAACTTCACCCATTAGTGTATTGTATCACAATCTAGTAGTTACATGTGGAAATTTAGTTCTAGGACATTTGATTTGAGCGCAATCTTCAAACTTAATTAAAAAAAGTCATTTAAGCCTTTTCACAGTGAGATCTATGCGATATGGCCGAGAAATGTAATTTTGATGTTAACTCCCAAACCGCTGAGCAGAAGTCAACCAAACTTCACCCAATAGTGTATTGTATCACAATTTAGTAGTTACATTTGAAAATTTTGTTCTAGGACATTTTGTTTGAACGCAATCATCAAACTTAATTAAAAAAGTCATTTAAGCCTTTTCACAGTGAGATCTATGCGATATGGCCGAGAAATGTAATTTTGATGTTAACTCCCAAACCGCTGCGCAGAAGTCAACCAAACTTCACCCATTAGTGTATTGTATCACAATCTAGTAGTTACATGTGGAAATTTGGTTATAGGACATTTGATTTGAGCGCAATCCTCAAACTTAGGTCAAAAAAGCCATTTAAGCCTTTTCACAGTGAGATCTATGCGATATGGCCGAGAAATGTAATTTTGATGTTAACTCCCAAACCGCTGCGCAGAAGTCAACCAAACTTCACCCAATAGTGTATTGTATCACAATCTAGTAGTTACATTTGAAAATTTTGTTCTAGGAAATTTTGTTTGAGCGCAATCATCAAACTTAATTAAAAAAGTCATTTAAGCCTTTTCACAGTGAGATCTATGCGATATGGCCGAGAAATGTAATTTTGATGTTAACTCCCAAACCGCTGCGCAGAAGTCAACCAAACTTCACCCATTAGTGTATTTTATCACAATCTAGTAGTTACATGTGGAAATTTGGTTCTAGGACATTTGATTTGAGCGCAATCCTCAAACTTAGGTCAAAAAAGCCATTTAAGCCTTTTCACAGTGAGATCTATGCGATATGGCCGAGAAATGTAATTTTGATGTTCACTCCCAAACCGCTGCGCAGAAGTCAACCAAACTTCACCCATTAGTGTATTGTATCACAATCTAGTAGTTACATGTGGAAATTTGGTTATAGGACATTTGATTTGAGCGCAATCCTCAAACTTAGGTCAAAAAAGCCATTTAAGCCTTTTCACAGTGAGATCTATGCGATATGGCCGAGAAATGTAATTTTGATGTTAACTCCCAAACCGCTGCGCAGAAGTCAACCAAACTTCACCCATTAGTGTATTGTATCACAATCTAGTAGTTACATTTGAAAATTTCGTTCTAGGACATTTGGTTTGAGCGCAATCTTTAAACTTAGGTCAAAAAAGCCATTTAAGCCTTTTCACAGTGAGATCTATGCGATATGGCCGAGAAATGTAATTTTGATGTTAACTCCCAAACCGCTGCGCAGAAGTCAACCAAACTTCACCCAATAGTGTATTGTATCACAATCTAGTAGTTACATGTGGAAATTTGGTTCTAGGACATTTGATTTGAGCGCAATCCTCAAACTTAGGTCAAAAAAGCCATTTAAGCCTTTTCACAGTGAGATCTATGCGATATGGCCGAGAAATGTAATTTTGATGTTAACTCCCAAACCGCTGCGCAGAAGTCAACCAAACTTCACCCAATAGTGTATTGTATCACATTCTAGTAGTTACATTTTAAAATTTCGTTCTAGGACATTTGGTTTGAGCGCAATTATTAAACTTAGGTCAAAAAAGCCATTTAAGCCTTTTCACAGTGAGATCTATGCGATATGGCCGAGAAATGTAATTTTGATGTTAACTCCCAAACCGCTGCGCAGAAGTAAACCAAACTTCACCCATTAGTGTATTGTATCACAATCTAGTAGTTACATGTGGAAATTTGGTTCTAGGACATTTGATTTGAGCGCAATCCTCAAACTTAGGTCAAAAAAGCCATTTAAGCCTTTTCACAGTGAGATCTATGCGATATGGCCGAGAAATGTAATTTTGATGTTAACTCCCAAACCGCTGCGCAGAAGTCAACCAAACTTCACCCAATAGTGTATTGTATCACAATCTAGTAGTTACATTTGAAAATTTTGTTCTAGGACATTTTGTTTGAATGCAATCATCAAACTTAATTAAAAAAGTCATTTAAGCCTTTTCACAGTGAGATCTATGCGATATGGCCGAGAAATGTAATTTTGATGTTAACTCCCAAACCGCTGCGCAAAAGTCAACCAAACTTCACCCATTAGTGTATTGTATCACAATCTAGTAGTTACATGTGGAAATTTAGTTCTAGGACATTTGATTTGAGCGCAATCTTCAAACTTAATTAAAAAAAGTCATTTAAGCCTTTTCACAGTGAGATCTATGCGATATGGCCGAGAAATGTAATTTTGATGTTAACTCCCAAACCGCTGAGCAGAAGTCAACCAAACTTCACCCAATAGTGTATTGTATCACAATCTAGTAGTTACATTTGAAAATTTTGTTCTAGGACATTTTGTTTGAACGCAATCATCAAACTTAATTAAAAAAGTCATTTAAGCCTTTTCACAGTGAGATCTATGCGATATGGCCGAGAAATGTAATTTTGATGTTAACTCCCAAACCGCTGCGCAGAAGTCAACCAAACTTCACCCATTAGTGTATTGTATCACAATCTAGTAGTTACATGTGGAAATTTGGTTATAGGACATTTGATTTGAGCGCAATCCTCAAACTTAGGTCAAAAAAGCCATTTAAGCCTTTTCACAGTGAGATCTATGCGATATGGCCGAGAAATGTAATTTTGATGTTAACTCCCAAACCGCTGCGCAGAAGTCAACCAAACTTCACCCAATAGTGTATTGTATCACAATCTAGTAGTTACATTTGAAAATTTTGTTCTAGGAAATTTTGTTTGAGCGCAATCATCAAACTTAATTAAAAAAGTCATTTAAGCCTTTTCACAGTGAGATCTATGCGATATGGCCGAGAAATGTAATTTTGATGTTAACTCCCAAACCGCTGCGCAGAAGTCAACCAAACTTCACCCATTAGTGTATTTTATCACAATCTAGTAGTTACATGTGGAAATTTGGTTCTAGGACATTTGATTTGAGCGCAATCCTCAAACTTAGGTCAAAAAAGCCATTTAAGCCTTTTCACAGTGAGATCTATGCGATATGGCCGAGAAATGTAATTTTGATGTTCACTCCCAAACCGCTGCGCAGAAGTCAACCAAACTTCACCCATTAGTGTATTGTATCACAATCTAGTAGTTACATGTGGAAATTTGGTTATAGGACATTTGATTTGAGCGCAATCCTCAAACTTAGGTCAAAAAAGCCATTTAAGCCTTTTCACAGTGAGATCTATGCGATATGGCCGAGAAATGTAATTTTGATGTTAACTCCCAAACCGCTGCGCAGAAGTCAACCAAACTTCACCCATTAGTGTATTGTATCACAATCTAGTAGTTACATTTGAAAATTTCGTTCTAGGACATTTGGTTTGAGCGCAATCTTTAAACTTAGGTCAAAAAAGCCATTTAAGCCTTTTCACAGTGAGATCTATGCGATATGGCCGAGAAATGTAATTTTGATGTTAACTCCCAAACCGCTGCGCAGAAGTCAACCAAACTTCACCCAATAGTGTATTGTATCACAATCTAGTAGTTACATGTGGAAATTTGGTTCTAGGACATTTGATTTGAGCGCAATCCTCAAACTTAGGTCAAAAAAGCCATTTAAGCCTTTTCACAGTGAGATCTATGCGATATGGCCGAGAAATGTAATTTTGATGTTAACTCCCAAACCGCTGCGCAGAAGTCAACCAAACTTCACCCAATAGTGTATTGTATCACATTCTAGTAGTTACATTTTAAAATTTCGTTCTAGGACATTTGGTTTGAGCGCAATTATTAAACTTAGGTCAAAAAAGCCATTTAAGCCTTTTCACAGTGAGATCTATGCGATATGGCCGAGAAATGTAATTTTGATGTTAACTCCCAAACCGCTGCGCAGAAGTAAACCAAACTTCACCCATTAGTGTATTGTATCACAATCTAGTAGTTACATGTGGAAATTTGGTTCTAGGACATTTGATTTGAGCGCAATCCTCAAACTTAGGTCAAAAAAGCCATTTAAGCCTTTTCACAGTGAGATCTATGCGATATGGCCGAGAAATGTAATTTTGATGTTAACTCCCAAACCGCTGCGCAGAAGTCAACCAAACTTCACCCAATAGTGTATTGTATCACAATCTAGTAGTTACATTTGAAAATTTTGTTCTAGGAAATTTTGTTTTAGCGCAATCATCAAACTTAATTAAAAAAGTCATTTAAGCCTTTTCACAGTGAGATCTATGCGATATGGCCGAGAAATGTAATTTTGATGTTAACTCCCAAACCGCTGCGCAGAAGTCAACCAAACTTCACCCATTAGTGTATTTTATCACAATCTAGTAGTTACATGTGGAAATTTGGTTCTAGGACATTTGATTTGAGCGCAATCCTCAAACTTAGGTCAAAAAAGCCATTTAAGCCTTTTCACAGTGAGATCTATGCGATATGGCCGAGAAATGTAATTTTGATGTTAACTCCCAAACCGCTGCGCAGAAGTCAACCAAACTTCACCCAATAGTGTATTGTATCACAATCTAGTAGTTACATTTAAAAATTTTGTTCTAGGACATTTTGTTTGAACGCAATCATCAAACTTAATTAAAAAAGTCATTTAAGCCTTTTCACAGTGAGATCTATGCGATATGGCCGAGAAATGTAATTTTGATGTTAACTCCCAAACCGCTGCGCAGAAGTCAACCAAACTTCACCCATTAGTGTATTGTATCACAATCTAGTAGTTACATGTGGAAATTTGGTTATAGGACATTTGATTTGAGCGCAATCCTCAAACTTAGGTCAAAAAAGCCATTTAAGCCTTTTCACAGTGAGATCTATGCGATATGGCCGAGAAATGTAATTTTGATGTAACTCCCAAACCGCTGCGCAGAAGTCAACCAAACTTCACCCAATAGTGTATTGTATCACAATCTAGTAGTTACATTTAAAAATTTTGTTCTAGGACACTTTGTTTGAACGCAATCATCAAACTTAATTAAAAAAGTCATTTAAGCCTTTTCACAGTGAGATCTATGCGATATGGCCGAGAAATGTAATTTTGATGTTAACTCCCAAACCGCTGCGCAGAAGTCAACCAAACTTCACCCATTAGTGTATTGTATCACAATCTAGTAGTTACATGTGGAAATTTGGTTCTAGGACATTTGATTTGAGCGCAATCCTCAAACTTAGGTCAAAAAAGCCATTTAAGCCTTTTCACAGTGAGATCTATGCGATATGGCCGAGAAATGTAATTTTGATGTAACTCCCAAACCGCTGCGCAGAAGTCAACCAAACTTCACCGAATAGTGTATTGTATCACAATCTAGTAGTTACATTTGAAAATTTTGTTCTAGGAAATTTTGTTTGAGCGCAATCATCAAACTTAATTAAAAAAGTCATTTAAGCCTTTTCACAGTGAGATCTATGCGATATGAACGAGAAATGTAATTTTGATGTTAACTCCCAAACCGCTGCGCAGAAGTCAACCAAACTTCACCCATTAGTGTATTTTATCACAATCTAGTAGTTACATGTGGAAATTTGGTTCTAGGACATTTGATTTGAGCGCAATCCTCAAACTTAGGTCAAAAAAGCCATTTAAGCCTTTTCACAGTGAGATCTATGCGATATGGCCGAGAAATGTAATTTTGATGTTAACTCCCAAACCGCTGCGCAGAAGTCAACCAAACTTCACCCAATAGTGTATTGTATCACATTCTAGTAGTTACATTTGAAAATTTTGTTCTAGGACATTTTGTTTGAACGCAATCATCAAACTTAATTAAAAAAGTCATTTAAGCCTTTTCACAGTGAGATCTATGCGATATGGCCGAGAAATGTAATTTTGATGTTAACTCCCAAACCGCTGCGCAGAAGTCAACCAAACTTCACCCAATAGTGTATTGTATCACAATCTAGTAGTTACATTTGAAAATTTTGTTCTAGGAAATTTTGTTTGAGCGCAATCATCAAACTTAATTAAAAAAGTCATTTAAGCCTTTTCACAGTGAGATCTATGCGATATGGCCGAGAAATGTAATTTTGATGTTAACTCCCAAACCGCTGCGCAGAAGTCAACCAAACTTCACCCATTAGTGTATTTTATCACAATCTAGTAGTTACATGTGGAAATTTGGTTCTAGGACATTTGATTTGAGCGCAATCCTCAAACTTAGGTCAAAAAAGCCATTTAAGCCTTTTCACAGTGAGATCTATGCGATATGGCCGAGAAATGTAATTTTGATGTTAACTCCCAAACCGCTGCGCAGAAGTCAACAAAACTTCACCCAATAGTGTATTGTATCACAATCTAGTAGTTACATTGAAAAATTTTGTTCTAGGACATTTTGTTTGAACGCAATCATCAAACTTAATTAAAAAAGTCATTTAAGCCTTTTCACAGTGAGATCTATGCGATATGGCCTAGAAATGTAATTTTGATGTTAACTCCCAAACCGCTGCGCAGAAGTCAACCAAACTTCACCCATTAGTGTATTGTATCACAATCTAGTAGTTACGTGTGGAAATTTGGTTATAGGACATTTGATTTGAGCGCAATCCTCAAACTTAGGTCAAAAAAGCCATTTAAGCCTTTTCACAGTGAGATCTATGCGATATGGCCGAGAAATGTAATTTTGATGTTAACTCCCAAACCGCTGCGCAGAAGTAAACCAAACTTCACCCATTAGTGTATTGTATCACAATCTAGTAGTTACATGTGGAAATTTGGTTCTAGGACATTTGATTTGAGCGCAATCCTCAAACTTATGTCAAAAAAGCCATTTAAGCCTTTTCACAGTGAGATCTATGCGATATGGCCGAGAAATGTAATTTTGATGTTAACTCCCAAACCGCTGCGCAGAAGTCAACCAAACTTCACCCAATAGTGTATTGTATCACATTCTAGTAGTTACATTTTAAAATTTCGTTCTAGGACATTTGGTTAGAGCGCAATTATTAAACTTAGGTCAAAAAAGCCATTTAAGCCTTTTCACAGTGAGATCTATGCGATATGGCCGAGAAATGTAATTTTGATGTTAACTCCCAAACCGCTGCGCAGAAGTAAACCAAACTTCACCCATTAGTGTATTGTATCACAATCTAGTAGTTACATGTGGAAATTTGGTTCTAGGACATTTGATTTGAGCGCAATCCTCAAACTTAGGTCAAAAAAGCCATTTAAGCCTTTTCACAGTGAGATCTATGCGATATGGCCGAGAAATGTAATTTTGATGTTAACTCCCAAACCGCTGCGCAGAAGTCAACCAAACTTCACCCAATAGTGTATTGTATCACAATCTAGTAGTTACATTTGAAAATTTTGTTCTAGGACATTTTGTTTGAATGCAATCATCAAACTTATTTAAAAAAGTCATTTAAGCCTTTTCACAGTGAGATCTATGCGATATGGCCGAGAAATGTAATTTTGATGTTAACTCCCAAACCGCTGCGCAGAAGTCAACCAAACTTCACCCATTAGTGTATTGTATCACAATCTAGTAGTTACATTTGAAAATTTTGTTCTAGGACATTTTGTTTGAACGCAATCATCAAACTTAATTAAAAAAGTCATTTAAGCCTTTTCACAGTGAGATCTATGCGATATGGCCGAGAAATGTAATTTTGATGTTAACTCCCAAACCGCTGCGCAGAAGTCAACCAAACTTCACCCATTAGTGTATTGTATCACAATCTAGTAGTTACATGTGGAAATTTGGTTATAGGACATTTGATTTGAGCGCAATCCTCAAACTTAGGTCAAAAAAGCCATTTAAGCCTTTTCACAGTGAGATCTATGCGATATGGCCGAGAAATGTAATTTTGATGTTAACTCCCAAACCGCTGCGCAGAAGTCAACCAAACTTCACCCAATAGTGTATTGTATCACAATCTAGTAGTTACATTTGAAAATTTTGTTCTAGGAAATTTTGTTTGAGCGCAATCATCAAACTTAATTAAAAAAGTCATTTAAGCCTTTTCACAGTGAGATCTATGCGATATGGCCGAGAAATGTAATTTTGATGTTAACTCCCAAACCGCTGCGCAGAAGTCAACCAAACTTCACCCATTAGTGTATTTTATCACAATCTAGTAGTTACATGTGGAAATTTGGTTCTAGGACATTTGATTTGAGCGCAATCCTCAAACTTAGGTCAAAAAAGCCATTTAAGCCTTTTCACAGTGAAATCTATGCGATATGGCCGAGAAATGTAATTTTGATGTTCACTCCCAAACCGCTGCGCAGAAGTCAACCAAACTTCACCCATTAGTGTATTGTATCACAATCTAGTAGTTACATGTGGAAATTTGGTTATAGGACATTTGATTTGAGCGCAATCCTCAAACTTAGGTCAAAAAAGCCATTTAAGCCTTTTCACAGTGAGATCTATGCGATATGGCCGAGAAATGTAATTTTGATGTTAACTCCCAAACCGCTGCGCAGAAGTCAACCAAACTTCACCCAATAGTGTATTGTATCACAATCTAGTAGTTACATTTGAAAATTTTGTTCTAGGAAATTTTGTTTGAGCGCAATCATCAAACTTAATTAAAAAAGTCATTTAAGCCTTTTCACAGTGAGATCTATGCGATATGGCCGAGAAATGTAATTTTGATGTTAACTCCCAAACCGCTGCGCAGAAGTCAACCAAACTTCACCCATTAGTGTATTTTATCACAATCTAGTAGTTACATGTGGAAATTTGGTTCTAGGACATTTGATTTGAGCGCAATCCTCAAACTTAGGTCAAAAAAGCCATTTAAGCCTTTTCACAGTGAGATCTATGCGATATGGCCGAGAAATGTAATTTTGATGTTCACTCCCAAACCGCTGCGCAGAAGTCAACCAAACTTCACCCATTAGTGTATTGTATCACAATCTAGTAGTTACATGTGGAAATTTGGTTATAGGACATTTGATTTGAGCGCAATCCTCAAACTTAGGTCAAAAAAGCCATTTAAGCCTTTTCACAGTGAGATCTATGCGATATGGCCGAGAAATGTAATTTTGATGTTAACTCCCAAACCGCTGCGCAGAAGTCAACCAAACTTCACCCATTAGTGTATTGTATCACAATCTAGTAGTTACATTTGAAAATTTCGTTCTAGGACATTTGGTTTGAGCGCAATCTTTAAACTTAGGTCAAAAAAGCCATTTAAGCCTTTTCACATTGAGATCTATGCGATATGGCCGAGAAATGTAATTTTGATGTTAACTCCCAAACCGCTGCGCAGAAGTCAACCAAACTTCACCCAATAGTGTATTGTATCACAATCTAGTAGTTACATGTGGAAATTTGGTTCTAGGACATTTGATTTGAGCGCAATCCTCAAACTTAGGTCAAAAAAGCCATTTAAGCCTTTTCACAGTGAGATCTATGCGATATGGCCGAGAAATGTAATTTTGATGTTAACTCCCAAACCGCTGCGCAGAAGTCAACCAAACTTCACCCAATAGTGTATTGTATCACATTCTAGTAGTTACATTTTAAAATTTCGTTCTAGGACATTTGGTTTGAGCGCAATTATTAAACTTAGGTCAAAAAAGCCATTTAAGCCTTTTCACAGTGAGATCTATGCGATATGGCCGAGAAATGTAATTTTGATGTTAACTCCCAAACCGCTGCGCAGAAGTAAACCAAACTTCACCCATTAGTGTATTGTATCACAATCTAGTAGTTACATGTGGAAATTTGGTTCTAGGACATTTGATTTGAGCGCAATCCTCAAACTTAGGTCAAAAAAGCCATTTAAGCCTTTTCACAGTGAGATCTATGCGATATGGCCGAGAAATGTAATTTTGATGTTAACTCCCAAACCGCTGCGCAGAAGTCAACCAAACTTCACCCAATAGTGTATTGTATCACAATCTAGTAGTTACATTTGAAAATTTTGTTCTAGGACATTTTGTTTGAATGCAATCATCAAACTTATTTAAAAAAGTCATTTAAGCCTTTTCACAGTGAGATCTATGCGATATGGCCGAGAAATGTAATTTTGATGTTAACTCCCAAACCGCTGCGCAGAAGTCAACCAAACTTCACCCATTAGTGTATTGTATCACAATCTAGTAGTTACATTTGAAAATTTTGTTCTAGGACATTTTGTTTGAACGCAATCATCAAACTTAATTAAAAAAGTCATTTAAGCCTTTTCACAGTGAGATCTATGCGATATGGCCGAGAAATGTAATTTTGATGTTAACTCCCAAACCGCTGCGCAGAAGTCAACCAAACTTCACCCATTAGTGTATTGTATCACAATCTAGTAGTTACATGTGGAAATTTGGTTATAGGACATTTGATTTGAGCGCAATCCTCAAACTTAGGTCAAAAAAGCCATTTAAGCCTTTTCACAGTGAGATCTATGCGATATGGCCGAGAAATGTAATTTTGATGTTAACTCCCAAACCGCTGCGCAGAAGTCAACCAAACTTCACCCAATAGTGTATTGTATCACAATCTAGTAGTTACATTTGAAAATTTTGTTCTAGGAAATTTTGTTTGAGCGCAATCATCAAACTTAATTAAAAAAGTCATTTAAGCCTTTTCACAGTGAGATCTATGCGATATGGCCGAGAAATGTAATTTTGATGTTAACTCCCAAACCGCTGCGCAGAAGTCAACCAAACTTCACCCATTAGTGTATTTTATCACAATCTAGTAGTTACATGTGGAAATTTGGTTCTAGGACATTTGATTTGAGCGCAATCCTCAAACTTAGGTCAAAAAAGCCATTTAAGCCTTTTCACAGTGAAATCTATGCGATATGGCCGAGAAATGTAATTTTGATGTTCACTCCCAAACCGCTGCGCAGAAGTCAACCAAACTTCACCCATTAGTGTATTGTATCACAATCTAGTAGTTACATGTGGAAATTTGGTTATAGGACATTTGATTTGAGCGCAATCCTCAAACTTAGGTCAAAAAAGCCATTTAAGCCTTTTCACAGTGAGATCTATGCGATATGGCCGAGAAATGTAATTTTGATGTTAACTCCCAAACCGCTGCGCAGAAGTCAACCAAACTTCACCCAATAGTGTATTGTATCACAATCTAGTAGTTACATTTGAAAATTTTGTTCTAGGAAATTTTGTTTGAGCGCAATCATCAAACTTAATTAAAAAAGTCATTTAAGCCTTTTCACAGTGAGATCTATGCGATATGGCCGAGAAATGTAATTTTGATGTTAACTCCCAAACCGCTGCGCAGAAGTCAACCAAACTTCACCCATTAGTGTATTTTATCACAATCTAGTAGTTACATGTGGAAATTTGGTTCTAGGACATTTGATTTGAGCGCAATCCTCAAACTTAGGTCAAAAAAGCCATTTAAGCCTTTTCACAGTGAGATCTATGCGATATGGCCGAGAAATGTAATTTTGATGTTCACTCCCAAACCGCTGCGCAGAAGTCAACCAAACTTCACCCATTAGTGTATTGTATCACAATCTAGTAGTTACATGTGGAAATTTGGTTATAGGACATTTGATTTGAGCGCAATCCTCAAACTTAGGTCAAAAAAGCCATTTAAGCCTTTTCACAGTGAGATCTATGCGATATGGCCGAGAAATGTAATTTTGATGTTAACTCCCAAACCGCTGCGCAGAAGTCAACCAAACTTCACCCATTAGTGTATTGTATCACAATCTAGTAGTTACATTTGAAAATTTCGTTCTAGGACATTTGGTTTGAGCGCAATCTTTAAACTTAGGTCAAAAAAGCCATTTAAGCCTTTTCACATTGAGATCTATGCGATATGGCCGAGAAATGTAATTTTGATGTTAACTCCCAAACCGCTGCGCAGAAGTCAACCAAACTTCACCCAATAGTGTATTGTATCACAATCTAGTAGTTACATGTGGAAATTTGGTTCTAGGACATTTGATTTGAGCGCAATCCTCAAACTTAGGTCAAAAAAGCCATTTAAGCCTTTTCACAGTGAGATCTATGCGATATGGCCGAGAAATGTAATTTTGATGTTAACTCCCAAACCGCTGCGCAGAAGTCAACCAAACTTCACCCAATAGTGTATTGTATCACATTCTAGTAGTTACATTTTAAAATTTTGTTCTAGGACATTTGGTTTGAGCGCAATTATTAAACTTAGGTCAAAAAAGCCATTTAAGCCTTTTCACAGTGAGATCTATGCGATATGGCCGAGAAATGTAATTTTGATGTTAACTCCCAAACCGCTGCGCAGAAGTAAACCAAACTTCACCCATTAGTGTATTGTATCACAATCTAGTAGTTACATGTGGAAATTTGGTTCTAGGACATTTGATTTGAGCGCAATCCTCAAACTTAGGTCAAAAAAGCCATTTAAGCCTTTTCACAGTGAGATCTATGCGATATGGCCGAGAAATGTAATTTTGATGTTAACTCCCAAACCGCTGCGCAGAAGTCAACCAAACTTCACCCAATAGTGTATTGTATCACAATCTAGTAGTTACATTTGAAAATTTTGTTCTAGGACATTTTGTTTGAATGCAATCATCAAACTTATTTAAAAAAGTCATTTAAGCCTTTTCACAGTGAGATCTATGCGATATGGCCGAGAATTGTAATTTTGATGTTAACTCCCAAACCGCTGCGCAGAAGTCAACCAAACTTCACCCAATAGTGTATTGTATCACAATCTAGTAGTTACATTTGAAAATTTTGTTCTAGGACATTTTGTTTGAACGCAATCATCAAACTTAATTAAAAAAGTCATTTAAGCCTTTTCACAGTGAGATCTATGCGATATGGCCGAGAAATGTAATTTTGATGTTAACTCCCAAACCGCTGCGCAGAAGTCAACCAAACTTCACCCATTAGTGTATTGTATCACAATCTAGTAGTTACATGTGGAAATTTGGTTATAGGACATTTGATTTGAGCGCAATCCTCAAACTTAGGTCAAAAAAGCCATTTAAGCCTTTTCACAGTGAGATCTATGCGATATGGCCGAGAAATGTAATTTTGATGTTAACTCCCAAACCGCTGCGCAGAAGTCAACCAAACTTCACCCAATAGTGTATTGTATCACAATCTAGTAGTTACATTTGAAAATTTTGTTCTAGGAAATTTTGTTTGAGCGCAATCATCAAACTTAATTAAAAAAGTCATTTAAGCCTTTTCACAGTGAGATCTATGCGATATGGCCGAGAAATGTAATTTTGATGTTAACTCCCAAACCGCTGCGCAGAAGTCAACCAAACTTCACCCATTAGTGTATTTTATCACAATCTAGTAGTTACATGTGGAAATTTGGTTCTAGGACATTTGATTTGAGCGCAATCCTCAAACTTAGGTCAAAAAAGCCATTTAAGCCTTTTCACAGTGAAATCTATGCGATATGGCCGAGAAATGTAATTTTGATGTTCACTCCCAAACCGCTGCGCAGAAGTCAACCAAACTTCACCCATTAGTGTATTGTATCACAATCTAGTAGTTACATGTGGAAATTTGGTTATAGGACATTTGATTTGAGCGCAATCCTCAAACTTAGGTCAAAAAAGCCATTTAAGCCTTTTCACAGTGAGATCTATGCGATATGGCCGAGAAATGTAATTTTGATGTTAACTCCCAAACCGCTGCGCAGAAGTCAACCAAACTTCACCCAATAGTGTATTGTATCACAATCTAGTAGTTACATTTGAAAATTTTGTTCTAGGAAATTTTGTTTGAGCGCAATCATCAAACTTAATTAAAAAAGTCATTTAAGCCTTTTCACAGTGAGATCTATGCGATATGGCCGAGAAATGTAATTTTGATGTTAACTCCCAAACCGCTGCGCAGAAGTCAACCAAACTTCACCCATTAGTGTATTTTATCACAATCTAGTAGTTACATGTGGAAATTTGGTTCTAGGACATTTGATTTGAGCGCAATCCTCAAACTTAGGTCAAAAAAGCCATTTAAGCCTTTTCACAGTGAGATCTATGCGATATGGCCGAGAAATGTAATTTTGATGTTCACTCCCAAACCGCTGCGCAGAAGTCAACCAAACTTCACCCATTAGTGTATTGTATCACAATCTAGTAGTTACATGTGGAAATTTGGTTATAGGACATTTGATTTGAGCGCAATCCTCAAACTTAGGTCAAAAAAGCCATTTAAGCCTTTTCACAGTGAGATCTATGCGATATGGCCGAGAAATGTAATTTTGATGTTAACTCCCAAACCGCTGCGCAGAAGTCAACCAAACTTCACCCATTAGTGTATTGTATCACAATCTAGTAGTTACATTTGAAAATTTGGTTCTAGGACATTTGGTTTGAGCGCAATCTTTAAACTTAGGTCAAAAAAGCCATTTAAGCCTTTTCACATTGAGATCTATGCGATATGGCCGAGAAATGTAATTTTGATGTTAACTCCCAAACCGCTGCGCAGAAGTCAACCAAACTTCACCCAATAGTGTATTGTATCACAATCTAGTAGTTACATGTGGAAATTTGGTTCTAGGACATTTGATTTGAGCGCAATCCTCAAACTTAGGTCAAAAAAGCCATTTAAGCCTTTTCACAGTGAGATCTATGCGATATGGCCGAGAAATGTAATTTTGATGTTAACTCCCAAACCGCTGCGCAGAAGTAAACCAAACTTCACCCATTAGTGTATTGTATCACAATCTAGTAGTTACATGTGGAAATTTGGTTCTAGGACATTTGATTTGAGCGCAATCCTCAAACTTAGGTCAAAAAAGCCATTTAAGCCTTTTCACAGTGAGATCTATGCGATATGGCCGAGAAATGTAATTTTGATGTTAACTCCCAAACCGCTGCGCAGAAGTCAACCAAACTTCACCCAATAGTGTATTGTATCACATTCTAGTAGTTACATTTGAAAATTTTGTTCTAGGACATTTTGTATGAACGCAATCATCAAACTTAATTAAAAAAGTCATTTAAGCCTTTTCACAGTGAGATCTATGCGATATGGCCGAGAAATGTAATTTTGATGTTAACTCCCAAACCGCTGCGCAGAAGTCAACCAAACTTCACCCAATAGTGTATTGTATCACAATCTAGTAGTTACATTTGAAAATTTTGTTCTAGGAAATTTTGTTTGAGCGCAATCATCAAACTTAATTAAAAAAGTCATTTAAGCCTTTTCACAGTGAGATCTATGCGATATGGCCGAGAAATGTAATTTTGATGTTAACTCCCAAACCGCTGCGCAGAAGTCAACCAAACTTCACCCATTAGTGTATTTTATCACAATCTAGTAGTTACATGTGGAAATTTGGTTCTAGGACATTTGATTTGAGCGCAATCCTCAAACTTAGGTCAAAAAAGCCATTTAAGCCTTTTCACAGTGAGATCTATGCGATATGGCCGAGAAATGTAATTTTGATGTTAACTCCCAAACCGCTGCGCAGAAGTCAACCAAACTTCACCCAATAGTGTATTGTATCACAATCTAGTAGTTACATTTAAAAATTTTGTTCTAGGACATTTTGTTTGAACGCAATCATCAAACTTAATTAAAAAAGTCATTTAAGCCTTTTCACAGTGAGATCTATGCGATATGGCCGAGAAATGTAATTTTGATGTTAACTCCCATACCGCTGCGCAGAAGTCAACCAAACTTCACCCATTAGTGTATTGTATCACAATCTAGTAGTTACATGTGGAAATTTGGTTATAGGACATTTGATTTGAGCGCAATCCTCAAACTTAGGTCAAAAAAGCCATTTAAGCCTTTTCACAGTGAGATCTATGCGATATGGCCGAGAAATGTAATTTTGATGTTAACTCCCAAACCGCTGCGCAGAAGTCAACCAAACTTCACCCAATAGTGTATTGTATCACAATCTAGTAGTTACATTTGAAAATTTTGTTCTAGGAAATTTTGTTTGAGCGCAATCATCAAACTTAATTAAAAAAGTCATTTAAGCCTTTTCACAGTGAGATCTATGCGATATGGCCGAGAAATGTAATTTTGATGTTAACTCCCAAACCGCTGCGCAGAAGTCAACCAAACTTCACCCATTAGTGTATTTTATCACAATCTAGTAGTTACATGTGGAAATTTGGTTCTAGGACATTTGATTTGAGCGCAATCCTCAAACTTAGGTCAAAAAAGCCATTTAAGCCTTTTCACAGTGAGATCTATGCGATATGGCCGAGAAATGTAATTTTGATGTTCACTCCCAAACCGCTGCGCAGAAGTCAACCAAACTTCACCCATTAGTGTATTGTATCACAATCTAGTAGTTACATGTGGAAATTTGGTTATAGGACATTTGATTTGAGCGCAATCCTCAAACTTAGGTCAAAAAAGCCATTTAAGCCTTTTCACAGTGAGATCTATGCGATATGGCCGAGAAATGTAATTTTGATGTTAACTCCCAAACCGCTGCGCAGAAGTCAACCAAACTTCACCCATTAGTGTATTGTATCACAATCTAGTAGTTACATTTGAAAATTTCGTTCTAGGACATTTGGTTTGAGCGCAATCTTTAAACTTAGGTCAAAAAAGCCATTTAAGCCTTTTCACAGTGAGATCTATGCGATATGGCCGAGAAATGTAATTTTGATGTTAACTCCCAAACCGCTGCGCAGAAGTCAACCAAACTTCACCCAATAGTGTATTGTATCACAATCTAGTAGTTACATGTGGAAATTTGGTTCTAGGACATTTGATTTGAGCGCAATCCTCAAACTTAGGTCAAAAAAGCCATTTAAGCCTTTTCACAGTGAGATCTATGCGATATGGCCGAGAAATGTAATTTTGATGTTAACTCCCAAACCGCTGCGCAGAAGTCAACCAAACTTCACCCAATAGTGTATTGTATCACATTCTAGTAGTTACATTTTAAAATTTCGTTCTAGGACATTTGGTTTGAGCGCAATTATTAAACTTAGGTCAAAAAAGCCATTTAAGCCTTTTCACAGTGAGATCTATGCGATATGGCCGAGAAATGTAATTTTGATGTTAACTCCCAAACCGCTGCGCAGAAGTAAACCAAACTTCACCCATTAGTGTATTGTATCACAATCTAGTAGTTACATGTGGAAATTTGGTTCTAGGACATTTGATTTGAGCGCAATCCTCAAACTTAGGTCAAAAAAGCCATTTAAGCCTTTTCACAGTGAGATCTATGCGATATGGCCGAGAAATGTAATTTTGATGTTAACTCCCAAACCGCTGCGCAGAAGTCAACCAAACTTCACCCAATAGTGTATTGTATCACAATCTAGTAGTTACATTTGAAAATTTTGTTCTAGGAAATTTTGTTTTAGCGCAATCATCAAACTTAATTAAAAAAGTCATTTAAGCCTTTTCACAGTGAGATCTATGCGATATGGCCGAGAAATGTAATTTTGATGTTAACTCCCAAACCGCTGCGCAGAAGTCAACCAAACTTCACCCATTAGTGTATTTTATCACAATCTAGTAGTTACATGTGGAAATTTGGTTCTAGGACATTTGATTTGAGCGCAATCCTCAAACTTAGGTCAAAAAAGCCATTTAAGCCTTTTCACAGTGAGATCTATGCGATATGGCCGAGAAATGTAATTTTGATGTTAACTCCCAAACCGCTGCGCAGAAGTCAACAAAACTTCACCCAATAGTGTATTGTATCACAATCTAGTAGTTACATTGAAAAATTTTGTTCTAGGACATTTTGTTTGAACGCAATCATCAAACTTAATTAAAAAAGTCATTTAAGCCTTTTCACAGTGAGATCTATGCGATATGGCCTAGAAATGTAATTTTGATGTTAACTCCCAAACCGCTGCGCAGAAGTCAACCAAACTTCACCCATTAGTGTATTGTATCACAATCTAGTAGTTACGTGTGGAAATTTGGTTATAGGACATTTGATTTGAGCGCAATCCTCAAACTTAGGTCAAAAAAGCCATTTAAGCCTTTTCACAGTGAGATCTATGCGATATGGCCGAGAAATGTAATTTTGATGTTAACTCCCAAACCGCTGCGCAGAAGTAAACCAAACTTCACCCATTAGTGTATTGTATCACAATCTAGTAGTTACATGTGGAAATTTGGTTCTAGGACATTTGATTTGAGCGCAATCCTCAAACTTAGGTCAAAAAAGCCATTTAAGCCTTTTCACAGTGAGATCTATGCGATATGGCCGAGAAATGTAATTTTGATGTTAACTCCCAAACCGCTGCGCAGAAGTCAACCAAACTTCACCCAATAGTGTATTGTATCACATTCTAGTAGTTACATTTTAAAATTTCGTTCTAGGACATTTGGTTTGAGCGCAATTATTAAACTTAGGTCAAAAAAGCCATTTAAGCCTTTTCACAGTGAGATCTATGCGATATGGCCGAGAAATGTAATTTTGATGTTAACTCCCAAACCGCTGCGCAGAAGTAAACCAAACTTCACCCATTAGTGTATTGTATCACAATCTAGTAGTTACATGTGGAAATTTGGTTCTAGGACATTTGATTTGAGCGCAATCCTCAAACTTAGGTCAAAAAAGCCATTTAAGCCTTTTCACAGTGAGATCTATGCGATATGGCCGAGAAATGTAATTTTGATGTTAACTCCCAAACCGCTGCGCAGAAGTCAACCAAACTTCACCCAATAGTGTATTGTATCACAATCTAGTAGTTACATTTGAAAATTTTGTTCTAGGACATTTTGTTTGAATGCAATCATCAAACTTATTTAAAAAAGTCATTTAAGCCTTTTCACAGTGAGATCTATGCGATATGGCCGAGAAATGTAATTTTGATGTTAACTCCCAAACCGCTGCGCAGAAGTCAACCAAACTTCACCCATTAGTGTATTGTATCACAATCTAGTAGTTACATTTGAAAATTTTGTTCTAGGACATTTTGTTTGAACGCAATCATCAAACTTAATTAAAAAAGTCATTTAAGCCTTTTCACAGTGAGATCTATGCGATATGGCCGAGAAATGTAATTTTGATGTTAACTCCCAAACCGCTGCGCAGAAGTCAACCAAACTTCACCCATTAGTGTATTGTATCACAATCTAGTAGTTACATGTGGAAATTTGGTTATAGGACATTTGATTTGAGCGCAATCCTCAAACTTAGGTCAAAAAAGCCATTTAAGCCTTTTCACAGTGAGATCTATGCGATATGGCCGAGAAATGTAATTTTGATGTTAACTCCCAAACCGCTGCGCAGAAGTCAACCAAACTTCACCCAATAGTGTATTGTATCACAATCTAGTAGTTACATTTGAAAATTTTGTTCTAGGAAATTTTGTTTGAGCGCAATCATCAAACTTAATTAAAAAAGTCATTTAAGCCTTTTCACAGTGAGATCTATGCGATATGGCCGAGAAATGTAATTTTGATGTTAACTCCCAAACCGCTGCGCAGAAGTCAACCAAACTTCACCCATTAGTGTATTTTATCACAATCTAGTAGTTACATGTGGAAATTTGGTTCTAGGACATTTGATTTGAGCGCAATCCTCAAACTTAGGTCAAAAAAGCCATTTAAGCCTTTTCACAGTGAAATCTATGCGATATGGCCGAGAAATGTAATTTTGATGTTCACTCCCAAACCGCTGCGCAGAAGTCAACCAAACTTCACCCATTAGTGTATTGTATCACAATCTAGTAGTTACATGTGGAAATTTGGTTATAGGACATTTGATTTGAGCGCAATCCTCAAACTTAGGTCAAAAAAGCCATTTAAGCCTTTTCACAGTGAGATCTATGCGATATGGCCGAGAAATGTAATTTTGATGTTAACTCCCAAACCGCTGCGCAGAAGTCAACCAAACTTCACCCAATAGTGTATTGTATCACAATCTAGTAGTTACATTTGAAAATTTTGTTCTAGGAAATTTTGTTTGAGCGCAATCATCAAACTTAATTAAAAAAGTCATTTAAGCCTTTTCACAGTGAGATCTATGCGATATGGCCGAGAAATGTAATTTTGATGTTAACTCCCAAACCGCTGCGCAGAAGTCAACCAAACTTCACCCATTAGTGTATTTTATCACAATCTAGTAGTTACATGTGGAAATTTGGTTCTAGGACATTTGATTTGAGCGCAATCCTCAAACTTAGGTCAAAAAAGCCATTTAAGCCTTTTCACAGTGAGATCTATGCGATATGGCCGAGAAATGTAATTTTGATGTTCACTCCCAAACCGCTGCGCAGAAGTCAACCAAACTTCACCCATTAGTGTATTGTATCACAATCTAGTAGTTACATGTGGAAATTTGGTTATAGGACATTTGATTTGAGCGCAATCCTCAAACTTAGGTCAAAAAAGCCATTTAAGCCTTTTCACAGTGAGATCTATGCGATATGGCCGAGAAATGTAATTTTGATGTTAACTCCCAAACCGCTGCGCAGAAGTCAACCAAACTTCACCCATTAGTGTATTGTATCACAATCTAGTAGTTACATTTGAAAATTTCGTTCTAGGACATTTGGTTTGAGCGCAATCTTTAAACTTAGGTCAAAAAAGCCATTTAAGCCTTTTCACATTGAGATCTATGCGATATGGCCGAGAAATGTAATTTTGATGTTAATTCCCAAACCGCTGCGCAGAAGTCAACCAAACTTCACCCAATAGTGTATTGTATCACAATCTAGTAGTTACATGTGGAAATTTGGTTCTAGGACATTTGATTTGAGCGCAATCCTCAAACTTAGGTCAAAAAAGCCATTTAAGCCTTTTCACAGTGAGATCTATGCGATATGGCCGAGAAATGTAATTTTGATGTTAACTCCCAAACCGCTGCGCAGAAGTCAACCAAACTTCACCCAATAGTGTATTGTATCACATTCTAGTAGTTACATTTTAAAATTTCGTTCTAGGACATTTGGTTTGAGCGCAATTATTAAACTTAGGTCAAAAAAGCCATTTAAGCCTTTTCACAGTGAGATCTATGCGATATGGCCGAGAAATGTAATTTTGATGTTAACTCCCAAACCGCTGCGCAGAAGTAAACCAAACTTCACCCATTAGTGTATTGTATCACAATCTAGTAGTTACATGTGGAAATTTGGTTCTAGGACATTTGATTTGAGCGCAATCCTCAAACTTAGGTCAAAAAAGCCATTTAAGCCTTTTCACAGTGAGATCTATGCGATATGGCCGAGAAATGTAATTTTGATGTTAACTCCCAAACCGCTGCGCAGAAGTCAACCAAATTTCACCCAATAGTGTATTGTATCACATTCTAGTAGTTACATTTGAAAATTTTGTTCTAGGACATTTTGTATGAACGCAATCATCAAACTTAATTAAAAAAGTCATTTAAGCCTTTTCACAGTGAGATCTATGCGATATGGCCGAGAAATGTAATTTTGATGTTAACTCCCAAACCGCTGCGCAGAAGTCAACCAAACTTCACCCAATAGTGTATTGTATCACAATCTAGTAGTTACATTTGAAAATTTTGTTCTAGGAAATTTTGTTTGAGCGCAATCATCAAACTTAATTAAAAAAGTCATTTAAGCCTTTTCACAGTGAGATCTATGCGATATGGCCGAGAAATGTAATTTTGATGTTAACTCCCAAACCGCTGCGCAGAAGTCAACCAAACTTCACCCATTAGTGTATTTTATCACAATCTAGTAGTTACATGTGGAAATTTGGTTCTAGGACATTTGATTTGAGCGCAATCCTCAAACTTAGGTCAAAAAAGCCATTTAAGCCTTTTCACAGTGAGATCTATGCGATATGGCCGAGAAATGTAATTTTGATGTTAACTCCCAAACCGCTGCGCAGAAGTCAACCAAACTTCACCCAATAGTGTATTGTATCACAATCTAGTAGTTACATTTAAAAATTTTGTTCTAGGACATTTTGTTTGAACGCAATCATCAAACTTAATTAAAAAAGTCATTTAAGCCTTTTCACAGTGAGATCTATGCGATATGGCCGAGAAATGTAATTTTGATGTTAACTCCCAAACCGCTGCGCAGAAGTCAACCAAACTTCACCCATTAGTGTATTGTATCACAATCTAGTAGTTACATGTGGAAATTTGGTTATAGGACATTTGATTTGAGCGCAATCCTCAAACTTAGGTCAAAAAAGCCATTTAAGCCTTTTCACAGTGAGATCTATGCGATATGGCCGAGAAATGTAATTTTGATGTTAACTCCCAAACCGCTGCGCAGAAGTCAACCAAACTTCACCCAATAGTGTATTGTATCACAATCTAGTAGTTACATTTGAAAATTTTGTTCTAGGAAATTTTGTTTGAGCGCAATCATCAAACTTAATTAAAAAAGTCATTTAAGCCTTTTCACAGTGAGATCTATGCGATATGGCCGAGAAATGTAATTTTGATGTTAACTCCCAAACCGCTGCGCAGAAGTCAACCAAACTTCACCCATTAGTGTATTTTATCACAATCTAGTAGTTACATGTGGAAATTTGGTTCTAGGACATTTGATTTGAGCGCAATCCTCAAACTTAGGTCAAAAAAGCCATTTAAGCCTTTTCACAGTGAGATCTATGCGATATGGCCGAGAAATGTAATTTTGATGTTCACTCCCAAACCGCTGCGCAGAAGTCAACCAAACTTCACCCATTAGTGTATTGTATCACAATCTAGTAGTTACATGTGGAAATTTGGTTATAGGACATTTGATTTGAGCGCAATCCTCAAACTTAGGTCAAAAAAGCCATTTAAGCCTTTTCACAGTGAGATCTATGCGATATGGCCGAGAAATGTAATTTTGATGTTAACTCCCAAACCGCTGCGCGGAAGTCAACCAAACTTCACCCATTAGTGTATTGTATCACAATCTAGTAGTTACATTTGAAAATTTCGTTCTAGGACATTTGGTTTGAGCGCAATCTTTAAACTTAGGTCAAAAAAGCCATTTAAGCCTTTTCACAGTGAGATCTATGCGATATGGCCGAGAAATGTAATTTTGATGTTAACTCCCAAACCGCTGCGCAGAAGTCAACCAAACTTCACCCAATAGTGTATTGTATCACAATCTAGTAGTTACATGTGGAAATTTGGTTCTAGGACATTTGATTTGAGCGCAATCCTCAAACTTAGGTCAAAAAAGCCATTTAAGCCTTTTCACAGTGAGATCTATGCGATATGGCCGAGAAATGTAATTTTGATGTTAACTCCCAAACCGCTGCGCAGAAGTCAACCAAACTTCACCCAATAGTGTATTGTATCACATTCTAGTAGTTACATTTTAAAATTTCGTTCTAGGACATTTGGTTTGAGCGCAATTATTAAACTTAGGTCAAAAAAGCCATTTAAGCCTTTTCACAGTGAGATCTATGCGATATGGCCGAGAAATGTAATTTTGATGTTAACTCCCAAACCGCTGCGCAGAAGTAAATCAAACTTCACCCATTAGTGTATTGTATCACAATCTAGTAGTTACATGTGGAAATTTGGTTCTAGGACATTTGATTTGAGCGCAATCCTCAAACTTAGGTCAAAAAAGCCATTTAAGCCTTTTCACAGTGAGATCTATGCGATATGGCCGAGAAATGTAATTTTGATGTTAACTCCCAAACCGCTGCGCAGAAGTCAACCAAACTTCACCCAATAGTGTATTGTATCACAATCTAGTAGTTACATTTGAAAATTTTGTTCTAGGAAATTTTGTTTTAGCGCAATCATCAAACTTAATTAAAAAAGTCATTTAAGCCTTTTCACAGTGAGATCTATGCGATATGGCCGAGAAATGTAATTTTGATGTTAACTCCCAAACCGCTGCGCAGAAGTCAACCAAACTTCACCCATTAGTGTATTTTATCACAATCTAGTAGTTACATGTGGAAATTTGGTTCTAGGACATTTGATTTGAGCGCAATCCTCAAACTTAGGTCAAAAAAGCCATTTAAGCCTTTTCACAGTGAGATCTATGCGATATGGCCGAGAAATGTAATTTTGATGTTAACTCCCAAACCGCTGCGCAGAAGTCAACCAAACTTCACCCAATAGTGTATTGTATCACAATCTAGTAGTTACATTTAAAAATTTTGTTCTAGGACATTTTGTTTGAACGCAATCATCAAACTTAATTAAAGAAGTCATTTAAGCCTTTTCACAGTGAGATCTATGCGATATGGCCGAGAAATGTAATTTTGATGTTAACTCCCAAACCGCTGCGCAGAAGTCAACCAAACTTCACCCATTAGTGTATTGTATCACAATCTAGTAGTTACATGTGGAAATTTGGTTATAGGACATTTGATTTGAGCGCAATCCTCAAACTTAGGTCAAAAAAGCCATTTAAGCCTTTTCACAGTGAGATCTATGCGATATGGCCGAGAAATGTAATTTTGATGTTAACTCCCAAACCGCTGCGCAGAAGTCAACCAAACTTCACCGAATAGTGTATTGTATCACAATCTAGTAGTTACATTTGAAAATTTTGTTCTAGGAAATTTTGTTTGAGCGCAATCATCAAACTTAATTAAAAAAGTCATTTAAGCCTTTTCACAGTGAGATCTATGCGATATGAACGAGAAATGTAATTTTGATGTTAACTCCCAAACCGCTGCGCAGAAGTCAACCAAACTTCACCCATTAGTGTATTTTATCACAATCTAGTAGTTACATGTGGAAATTTGGTTCTAGGACATTTGATTTGAGCGCAATCCTCAAACTTAGGTCAAAAAAGCCATTTAAGCCTTTTCACAGTGAGATCTATGCGATATGGCCGAGAAATGTAATTTTGATGTTAACTCCCAAACCGCTGCGCAGAAGTCAACTAAACTTCACCCAATAGTGTATTGTATCACATTCTAGTAGTTACATTTGAAAATTTTGTTCTAGGACATTTTGTTTGAACGCAATCATCAAACTTAATTAAAAAAGTCATTTAAGCCTTTTCACAGTGAGATCTATGCGATATGGCCGAGAAATGTAATTTTGATGTTAACTCCCAAACCGCTGCGCAGAAGTCAACCAAACTTCACCCAATAGTGTATTGTATCACAATCTAGTAGTTACATTTGAAAATTTTGTTCTAGGAAATTTTGTTTGAGCGCAATCATCAAACTTAATTAAAAAAGTCATTTAAGCCTTTTCACAGTGAGATCTATGCGATATGGCCGAGAAATGTAATTTTGATGTTAACTCCCAAACCGCTGCGCAGAAGTCAACCAAACTTCACCCATTAGTGTATTTTATCACAATCTAGTAGTTACATGTGGAAATTTGGTTCTAGGACATTTGATTTGAGCGCAATCCTCAAACTTAGGTCAAAAAAGCCATTTAAGCCTTTTCACAGTGAGATCTATGCGATATGGCCGAGAAATGTAATTTTGATGTTAACTCCCAAACCGCTGCGCAGAAGTCAACAAAACTTCACCCAATAGTGTATTGTATCACAATCTAGTAGTTACATTGAAAAATTTTGTTCTAGGACATTTTGTTTGAACGCAATCATCAAACTTAATTAAAAAAGTCATTTAAGCCTTTTCACAGTGAGATCTATGCGATATGGCCTAGAAATGTAATTTTGATGTTAACTCCCAAACCGCTGCGCAGAAGTCAACCAAACTTCACCCATTAGTGTATTGTATCACAATCTAGTAGTTACGTGTAGAAATTTGGTTATAGGACATTTGATTTGAGCGCAATCCTCAAACTTAGGTCAAAAAAGCCATTTAAGCCTTTTCACAGTGAGATCTATGCGATATGGCCGAGAAATGTAATTTTGATGTTAACTCCCAAACCGCTGCGCAGAAGTAAACCAAACTTCACCCATTAGTGTATTGTATCACAATCTAGTAGTTACATGTGGAAATTTGGTTCTAGGACATTTGATTTGAGCGCAATCCTCAAACTTAGGTCAAAAAAGCCATTTAAGCCTTTTCACAGTGAGATCTATGCGATATGGCCGAGAAATGTAATTTTGATGTTAACTCCCAAACCGCTGCGCAGAAGTCAACCAAACTTCACCCAATAGTGTATTGTATCACATTCTAGTAGTTACATTTTAAAATTTCGTTCTAGGACATTTGGTTTGAGCGCAATTATTAAACTTAGGTCAAAAAAGCCATTTAAGCCTTTTCACAGTGAGATCTATGCGATATGGCCGAGAAATGTAATTTTGATGTTAACTCCCAAACCGCTGCGCAGAAGTAAACCAAACTTCACCCATTAGTGTATTGTATCACAATCTAGTAGTTACATGTGGAAATTTGGTTCTAGGACATTTGATTTGAGCGCAATCCTCAAACTTAGGTCAAAAAAGCCATTTAAGCCTTTTCACAGTGAGATCTATGCGATATGGCCGAGAAATGTAATTTTGATGTTAACTCCCAAACCGCTGCGCAGAAGTCAACCAAACTTCACCCAATAGTGTATTGTATCACAATCTAGTAGTTACATTTGAAAATTTTGTTCTAGGACATTTTGTTTGAATGCAATCATCAAACTTATTTAAAAAAGTCATTTAAGCCTTTTCACAGTGAGATCTATGCGATATGGCCGAGAAATGTAATTTTGATGTTAACTCCCAAACCGCTGCGCAGAAGTCAACCAAACTTCACCCATTAGTGTATTGTATCACAATCTAGTAGTTACATTTGAAAATTTTGTTCTAGGACATTTTGTTTGAACGCAATCATCAAACTTAATTAAAAAAGTCATTTAAGCCTTTTCACAGTGAGATCTATGCGATATGGCCGAGAAATGTAATTTTGATGTTAACTCCCAAACCGCTGCGCAGAAGTCAACCAAACTTCACCCATTAGTGTATTGTATCACAATCTAGTAGTTACGTGTGGAAATTTGGTTATAGGACATTTGATTTGAGCGCAATCCTCAAACTTAGGTCAAAAAAGCCATTTAAGCCTTTTCACAGTGAGATCTATGCGATATGGCCGAGAAATGTAATTTTGATGTTAACTCCCAAACCGCTGCGCAGAAGTCAACCAAACTTCACCCAATAGTGTATTGTATCACATTCTAGTAGTTACATTTTAAAATTTCGTTCTAGGACATTTGGTTTGAGCGCAATTATTAAACTTAGGTCAAAAAAGCCATTTAAGCCTTTTCACAGTGAGATCTATGCGATATGGCCGAGAAATGTAATTTTGATGTTAACTCCCAAACCGCTGCGCAGAAGTCAACCAAACTTCACCCATTAGTGTATTGTATCACAATCTAGTAGTTACATGTGGAAATTTAGTTCTAGGACATTTGATTTGAGCGCAATCTTCAAACTTAATTAAAAAAAGTCATTTAAGCCTTTTCACAGTGAGATCTATGCGATATGGCCGAGAAATGTAATTTTGATGTTAACTCCCAAACCGCTGAGCAGAAGTCAACCAAACTTCACCCATTAGTGTATTGTATCACAATCTAGTAGTTACATGTGGAAATTTGGTTATAGGACATTTGATTTGAGCGCAATCCTCAAACTTAGGTCAAAAAAGCCATTTAAGCCTTTTCACAGTGAGATCTATGCGATATGGCCGAGAAATGTAATTTTGATGTTAACTCCCAAACCGCTGCGCAGAAGTCAACCAAACTTCACCCAATAGTGTATTGTATCACAATCTAGTAGTTACATTTGAAAATTTTGTTCTAGGAAATTTTGTTTGAGCGCAATCATCAAACTTAATTAAAAAAGTCATTTAAGCCTTTTCACAGTGAGATCTATGCGATATGGCCGAGAAATGTAATTTTGATGTTAACTCCCAAAACGCTGCGCAGAAGTCAACCAAACTTCACCCATTAGTGTATTTTATCACAATCTAGTAGTTACATGTGGAAATTTGGTTCTAGGACATTTGATTTGAGCGCAATCCTCAAACTTAGGTCAAAAAAGCCATTTAAGCCTTTTCACAGTGAGATCTATGCGATATGGCCGAGAAATGTAATTTTGATGTTCACTCCCAAACCGCTGCGCAGAAGTCAACCAAACTTCACCCATTAGTGTATTGTATCACAATCTAGTAGTTACATGTGGAAATTTGGTTATAGGACATTTGATTTGAGCGCAATCCTCAAACTTAGGTCAAAAAAGCCATTTAAGCCTTTTCACAGTGAGATCTATGCGATATGGCCGAGAAATGTAATTTTGATGTTAACTCCCAAACCGCTGCGCAGAAGTCAACCAAACTTCACCCATTAGTGTATTGTATCACAATCTAGTAGTTACATTTGAAAATTTCGTTCTAGGACATTTGGTTTGAGCGCAATCTTTAAACTTAGGTCAAAAAAGCCATTTAAGCCTTTTCACAGTGAGATCTATGCGATATGGCCGAGAAATGTAATTTTGATGTTAACTCCCAAACCGCTGCGCAGAAGTCAACCAAACTTCACCCAATAGTGTATTGTATCACAATCTAGTAGTTACATGTGGAAATTTGGTTCTAGGACATTTGATTTGAGCGCAATCCTCAAACTTAGGTCAAAAAAGCCATTTAAGCCTTTTCACAGTGAGATCTATGCGATATGGCCGAGAAATGTAATTTTGATGTTAACTCCCAAACCGCTGCGCAGAAGTCAACCAAACTTCACCCAATAGTGTATTGTATCACATTCTAGTAGTTACATTTTAAAATTTCGTTCTAGGACATTTGGTTTGAGCGCAATTATTAAACTTAGGTCAAAAAAGCCATTTAAGCCTTTTCACAGTGAGATCTATGCGATATGGCCGAGAAATGTAATTTTGATGTTAACTCCCAAACCGCTGCGCAGAAGTAAACCAAACTTCACCCATTAGTGTATTGTATCACAATCTAGTAGTTACATGTGGAAATTTGGTTCTAGGACATTTGATTTGAGCGCAATCCTCAAACTTAGGTCAAAAAAGCCATTTAAGCCTTTTCACAGTGAGATCTATGCGATATGGCCGAGAAATGTAATTTTGATGTTAACTCCCAAACCGCTGCGCAGAAGTCAACCAAACTTCACCCAATAGTGTATTGTATCACAATCTAGTAGTTACATTTGAAAATTTTGTTCTAGGAAATTTTGTTTTAGCGCAATCATCAAACTTAATTAAAAAAGTCATTTAAGCCTTTTCACAGTGAGATCTATGCGATATGGCCGAGAAATGTAATTTTGATGTTAACTCCCAAACCGCTGCGCAGAAGTCAACCAAATGTCACCCATTAGTGTATTTTATCACAATCTAGTAGTTACATGTGGAAATTTGGTTCTAGGACATTTGATTTGAGCGCAATCCTCAAACTTAGGTCAAAAAAGCCATTTAAGCCTTTTCACAGTGAGATCTATGCGATATGGCCGAGAAATGTAATTTTGATGTTAACTCCCAAACCGCTGCGCAGAAGTCAACCAAACTTCACCCAATAGTGTATTGTATCACAATCTAGTAGTTACATTTAAAAATTTTGTTCTAGGACATTTTGTTTGAACGCAATCATCAAACTTAATTAAAAAAGTCATTTAAGCCTTTTCACAGTGAGATCTATGCGATATGGCCGAGAAATGTAATTTTGATGTTAACTCCCAAACCGCTGCGCAGAAGTCAACCAAACTTCACCCATTAGTGTATTGTATCACAATCTAGTAGTTACATGTGGAAATTTGGTTATAGGACATTTGATTTGAGCGCAATCCTCAAACTTAGGTCAAAAAAGCCATTTAAGCCTTTTCACAGTGAGATCTATGCGATATGGCCGAGAAATGTAATTTTGATGTAACTCCCAAACCGCTGCGCAGAAGTCAACCAAACTTCACCCAATAGTGTATTGTATCACAATCTAGTAGTTACATTTAAAAATTTTGTTCTAGGACATTTTGTTTGAACGCAATCATCAAACTTAATTAAAAAAGTCATTTAAGCCTTTTCACAGTGAGATCTATGCGATATGGCCGAGAAATGTAATTTTGATGTTAACTCCCAAACCGCTGCGCAGAAGTCAACCAAACTTCACCCATTAGTGTATTGTATCACAATCTAGTAGTTACATGTGGAAATTTGGTTATAGGACATTTGATTTGAGCGCAATCCTCAAACTTAGGTCAAAAAAGCCATTTAAGCCTTTTCACAGTGAGATCTATGCGATATGGCCGAGAAATGTAATTTTGATGTAACTCCCAAACCGCTGCGCAGAAGTCAACCAAACTTCACCGAATAGTGTATTGTATCACAATCTAGTAGTTACATTTGAAAATTTTGTTCTAGGAAATTTTGTTTGAGCGCAATCATCAAACTTAATTAAAAAAGTCATTTAAGCCTTTTCACAGTGAGATCTATGCGATATGAACGAGAAATGTAATTTTGATGTTAACTCCCAAACCGCTGCGCAGAAGTCAACCAAACTTCACCCATTAGTGTATTTTATCACAATCTAGTAGTTACATGTGGAAATTTGGTTCTAGGACATTTGATTTGAGCGCAATCCTCAAACTTAGGTCAAAAAAGCCATTTAAGCCTTTTCACAGTGAGATCTATGCGATATGGCCGAGAAATGTAATTTTGATGTTAACTCCCAAACCGCTGCGCAGAAGTCAACCAAACTTCACCCAATAGTGTATTGTATCACATTCTAGTAGTTACATTTGAAAATTTTGTTCTAGGACATTTTGTTTGAACGCAATCATCAAACTTAATTAAAAAAGTCATTTAAGCCTTTTCACAGTGAGATCTATGCGATATGGCCGAGAAATGTAATTTTGATGTTAACTCCCAAACCGCTGCGCAGAAGTCAACCAAACTTCACCCAATAGTGTATTGTATCACAATCTAGTAGTTACATTTGAAAATTTTGTTCTAGGAAATTTTGTTTGAGCGCAATCATCAAACTTAATTAAAAAAGTCATTTAAGCCTTTTCACAGTGAGATCTATGCGATATGGCCGAGAAATGTAATTTTGATGTTAACTCCCAAACCGCTGCGCAGAAGTCAACCAAACTTCACCCATTAGTGTATTTTATCACAATCTAGTAGTTACATGTGGAAATTTGGTTCTAGGACATTTGATTTGAGCGCAATCCTCAAACTTAGGTCAAAAAAGCCATTTAAGCCTTTTCACAGTGAGATCTATGCGATATGGCCGAGAAATGTAATTTTGATGTTAACTCCCAAACCGCTGCGCAGAAGTCAACAAAACTTCACCCAATAGTGTATTGTATCACAATCTAGTAGTTACATTGAAAAATTTTGTTCTAGGACATTTTGTTTGAACGCAATCATCAAACTTAATTAAAAAAGTCATTTAAGCCTTTTCACAGTGAGATCTATGCGATATGGCCTAGAAATGTAATTTTGATGTTAACTCCCAAACCGCTGCGCAGAAGTCAACCAAACTTCACCCATTAGTGTATTGTATCACAATCTAGTAGTTACGTGTGGAAATTTGGTTATAGGACATTTGATTTGAGCGCAATCCTCAAACTTAGGTCAAAAAAGCCATTTAAGCCTTTTCACAGTGAGATCTATGCGATATGGCCGAGAAATGTAATTTTGATGTTAACTCCCAAACCGCTGCGCAGAAGTAAACCAAACTTCACCCATTAGTGTATTGTATCACAATCTAGTAGTTACATGTGGAAATTTGGTTCTAGGACATTTGATTTGAGCGCAATCCTCAAACTTAGGTCAAAAAAGCCATTTAAGCCTTTTCACAGTGAGATCTATGCGATATGGCCGAGAAATGTAATTTTGATGTTAACTCCCAAACCGCTGCGCAGAAGTCAACCAAACTTCACCCAATAGTGTATTGTATCACATTCTAGTAGTTACATTTTAAAATTTCGTTCTAGGACATTTGGTTTGAGCGCAATTATTAAACTTAGGTCAAAAAAGCCATTTAAGCCTTTTCACAGTGAGATCTATGCGATATGGCCGAGAAATGTAATTTTGATGTTAACTCCCAAACCGCTGCGCAGAAGTAAACCAAACTTCACCCATTAGTGTATTGTATCACAATCTAGTAGTTACATGTGGAAATTTGGTTCTAGGACATTTGATTTGAGCGCAATCCTCAAACTTAGGTCAAAAAAGCCATTTAAGCCTTTTCACAGTGAGATCTATGCGATATGGCCGAGAAATGTAATTTTGATGTTAACTCCCAAACCGCTGCGCAGAAGTCAACCAAACTTCACCCATTAGTGTATTGTATCACAATCTAGTAGTTACGTGTGGAAATTTGGTTATAGGACATTTGATTTGAGCGCAATCCTCAAACTTAGGTCAAAAAAGCCATTTAAGCCTTTTCACAGTGAGATCTATGCGATATGGCCGAGAAATGTAATTTTGATGTTAACTCCCAAACCGCTGCGCAGAAGTCAACCAAACTTCACCCAATAGTGTATTGTATCACAATCTAGTAGTTACATTTGAAAATTTTGTTCTAGGAAATTTTGTTTGAGCGCAATCATCAAACTTAATTAAAAAAGTCATTTAAGCCTTTTCACAGTGAGATCTATGCGATATGGCCGAGAAATGTAATTTTTATGTTAACTCCCAAACCGCTGCGCAGAAGTCAACCAAACTTCACCCATTAGTGTATTTTATCACAATCTAGTAGTTACATGTGGAAATTTGGTTCTAGGACATTTGATTTGAGCGCAATCCTCAAACTTAGGTCAAAAAAGCCATTTAAGCCTTTTCACAGTGAGATCTATGCGATATGGCCGAGAAATGTAATTTTGATGTTAACTCCCAAACCGCTGCGCAGAAGTCAACCAAACTTCACCCAATAGTGTATTGTATCACAATCTAGTAGTTACATTTAAAAATTTTGTTCTAGGACATTTTGTTTGAACGCAATCATCAAACTTAATTAAAAAAGTCATTTAAGCCTTTTCACAGTGAGATCTATGCGATATGGCCGAGAAATGTAATTTTGATGTTAACTCCCAAACCGCTGCGCAGAAGTCAACCAAACTTCACCCATTAGTGTATTGTATCACAATCTAGTAGTTACATGTGGAAATTTGGTTATAGGACATTTGATTTGAGCGCAATCCTCAAACTTAGGTCAAAAAAGCCATTTAAGCCTTTTCACAGTGAGATCTATGCGATATGGCCGAGAAATGTAATTTTGATGTTAACTCCCAAACCGCTGCGCAGAAGTCAACCAAACTTCACCCAATAGTGTATTGTATCACAATCTAGTAGTTACATTTGAAAATTTTGTTCTAGGAAATTTTGTTTGAGCGCAATCCTCAAACTTAGGTCAAAAAAGCCATTTAAGCCTTTTCACAGTGAGATCTATGCGATATGGCCGAGAAATGTAATTTTGATGTTAACTCCCAAACCGCTGCGCAGAAGTCAACCAAACTTCACCCAATAGTGTATTGTATCACAATCTAGTAGTTACATTTAAAAATTTTGTTCTAGGACATTTTGTTTGAACGCAATCATCAAACTTAATTAAAAAAGTCATTTAAGCCTTTTCACAGTGAGATCTATGCGATATGGCCGAGAAATGTAATTTTGATGTTAACTCCCAAACCGCTGCGCAGAAGTCAACCAAACTTCACCCATTAGTGTATTGTATCACAATCTAGTAGTTACATGTGGAAATTTGGTTATAGGACATTTGATTTGAGCGCAATCCTCAAACTTAGGTCAAAAAAGCCATTTAAGCCTTTTCACAGTGAGATCTATGCGATATGGCCGAGAAATGTAATTTTGATGTTAACTCCCAAACCGCTGCGCAGAAGTCAACCAAACTTCACCCAATAGTGTATTGTATCACAATCTAGTAGTTACATTTGAAAATTTTGTTCTAGGAAATTTTGTTTGAGCGCAATCATCAAACTTAATTAAAAAAGTCATTTAAGCCTTTTCACAGTGAGATCTATGCGATATGGCCGAGAAATGTAATTTTGATGTTAACTCCCAAACCGCTGCGCAGAAGTCAACCAAACTTCACCCATTAGTGTATTTTATCACAATCTAGTAGTTACATGTGGAAATTTGGTTCTAGGACATTTGATTTGAGCGCAATCCTCAAACTTAGGTCAAAAAAGCCATTTAAGCCTTTTCACAGTGAGATCTATGCGATATGGCCGAGAAATGTAATTTTGATGTTAACTCCCAAACCGCTGCGCAGAAGTCAACCAAACTTCACCCAATAGTGTATTGTATCACATTCTAGTAGTTACATTTGAAAATTTTGTTCTAGGACATTTTGTTTGAACGCAATCATCAAACTTAATTAAAAAAGTCATTTAAGCCTTTTCACAGTGAGATCTATGCGATATGGCCGAGAAATGTAATTTTGATGTTAACTCCCAAACCGCTGCGCAGAAGTCAACCAAACTTCACCCAATAGTGTATTGTATCACAATCTAGTAGTTACATTTGAAAATTTTGTTCTAGGAAATTTTGTTTGAGCGCAATCATCAAACTTAATTAAAAAAGTCATTTAAGCCTTTTCACAGTGAGATCTATGCGATATGGCCGAGAAATGTAATTTTGATGTTAACTCCCAAACCGCTGCGCAGAAGTCAACCAAACTTCACCCATTAGTGTATTGTATCACAATCTAGTAGTTACATGTGGAAATTTGGTTATAGGACATTTGATTTGAGCGCAATCCTCAAACTTAGGTCAAAAAAGCCATTTAAGCCTTTTCACAGTGAGATCTATGCGATATGGCCGAGAAATGTAATTTTGATGTTAACTCCCAAACCGCTGCGCAGAAGTCAACCAAACTTCACCCAATAGTGTATTGTATCACAATCTAGTAGTTACATTTGAAAATTTTGTTCTAGGAAATTTTGTTTGAGCGCAATCATCAAACTTAATTAAAAAAGTCATTTAAGCCTTTTCACAGTGAGATCTATGCGATATGGCCGAGAAATGTAATTTTGATGTTAACTCCCAAACCGCTGCGCAGAAGTCAACCAAACTTCACCCAATAGTGTATTGTATCACAATCTAGTAGTTACATGTGGAAATTTGGTTCTAGGACATTTGATTTGAGCGCAATCCTCAAACTTAGGTCAAAAAAGCCATTTAAGCCTTTTCACAGTGAGATCTATGCGATATGGCCGAGAAATGTAATTTTGATGTTCACTCCCAAACCGCTGCGCAGAAGTCAACCAAACTTCACCCATTAGTGTATTGTATCACAATCTAGTAGTTACATGTGGAAATTTGGTTCTAGGACATTTGATTTGAGCGCAATCCTCAAACTTAGGTCAAAAAAGCCATTTAAGCCTTTTCACAGTGAGATCTATGCGATATGGCCGAGAAATGTAATTTTGATGTTAACTCCCAAACCGCTGCGCAGAAGTCAACCAAACTTCACCCATTAGTGTATTGTATCACAATCTAGTAGTTACATTTGAAAATTTCGTTCTAGGACATTTGGTTTGAGCGCAATCTTTAAACTTAGGTCAAAAAAGCCATTTAAGCCTTTTCACAGTGAGATCTATGCGATATGGCCGAGAAATGTAATTTTGATGTTAACTCCCAAACCGCTGCGCAGAAGTCAACCAAACTTCACCCAATAGTGTATTGTATCACAATCTAGTAGTTACATGTGGAAATTTGGTTCTAGGACATTTGATTTGAGCGCAATCCTCAAACTTAGGTCAAAAAAGCCATTTAAGCCTTTTCACAGTGAGATCTATGCGATATGGCCGAGAAATGTAATTTTGATGTTAACTCCCAAACCGCTGCGCAGAAGTCAACCAAACTTCACCCAATAGTGTATTGTATCACATTCTAGTAGTTACATTTTAAAATTTCGTTCTAGGACATTTGGTTTGAGCGCAATTATTAAACTTAGGTCAAAAAAGCCATTTAAGCCTTTTCACAGTGAGATCTATGCGATATGGCCGAGAAATGTAATTTTGATGTTAACTCCCAAACCGCTGCGCAGAAGTAAACCAAACTTCACCCAATAGTGTATTGTATCACAATCTAGTAGTTACATGTGGAAATTTGGTTCTAGGACATTTGATTTGAGCGCAATCCTCAAACTTAGGTCAAAAAAGCCATTTAAGCCTTTTCACAGTGAGATCTATGCGATATGGCCGAGAAATGTAATTTTGATGTTAACTCCCAAACCGCTGCGCAGAAGTCAACCAAACTTCACCCAATAGTGTATTGTATCACAATCTAGTAGTTACATTTGAAAATTTTGTTCTAGGACATTTTGTTTGAATGCAATCATCAAACTTAATTAAAAAAGTCATTTAAGCCTTTTCACAGTGAGATCTATGCGATATGGCCGAGAAATGTAATTTTGATGTTAACTCCCAAACCGCTGCGCAGAAGTCAACCAAACTTCACCCATTAGTGTATTTTATCACAATCCAGTAGTTACATGTGGAAATTTGGTTCTAGGACATTTGATTTGAGCGCAATCCTCAAACTTAGGTCAAAAAAGCCATTTAAGCCTTTTCACAGTGAGATCTATGCGATATGGCCAAGAAATGTAATTTTGATGTTAACTCCCAAACCGCTGCGCAGAAGTCAACCAAACTTCACCCAATAGTGTATTGTATCACATTCTAGTAGTTACATTTTAAAATTTCGTTCTAGGACATTTGGTTTGAGCGCAATTATTAAACTTAGGTCAAAAAAGCCATTTAAGCCTTTTCACAGTGAGATCTATGCGATATGGCCGAGAAATGTAATTTTGATGTTAACTCCCAAACCGCTGCGCAGAAGTCAACCAAACTTCACCCAATAGTGTATTGTATCACAATCTAGTAGTTACATGTGGAAATTTGGTTCTAGGACATTTGATTTGAGCGCAATCCTCAAACTTAGGTCAAAAAAGCCATTTAAGCCTTTTCACAGTGAGATCTATGCGATATGGCCGAGAAATGTAATTTTGATGTTAACTCCCAAACCGCTGCGCAGAAGTCAACCAAACTTCACCCAATAGTGTATTGTATCACAATCTAGTAGTTACATTTGAAAATTTTGTTCTAGGACATTTTGTTTGAATGCAATCATCAAACTTAATTAAAAAAGTCATTTAAGCCTTTTCACAGTGAGATCTATGCGATATGGCCGAGAAATGTAATTTTGATGTTAACTCCCAAACCGCTGCGCAGAAGTCAACCAAACTTCACCCATTAGTGTATTTTATCACAATCCAGTAGTTACATGTGGAAATTTGGTTCTAGGACATTTGATTTGAGCGCAATCCTCAAACTTAGGTCAAAAAAGCCATTTAAGCCTTTTCACAGTGAGATCTATGCGATATGGCCAAGAAATGTAATTTTGATGTTAACTCCCAAACCGCTGCGCAGAAGTCAACCAAACTTCACCCAATAGTGTATTGTATCACAATCTAGTAGTTACATTTGAAAATTTTGTTCTAGGACATTTTGTTTGAACGCAATCATCAAACTTAATTAAAAAAGTCATTTAAGCCTTTTCACAGTGAGATCTATGCGATATGGCCGAGAAATGTAATTTTGATGTTAACTCCCAAACCGCTGCGCAGAAGTCAACCAAACTTCACCCAATAGTGTATTGTATCACAATCTAGTAGTTACATTTGAAAATTTTGTTCTAGGACATTTGATTTGAGCGCAATCATCAAACTTAATTAAAAAAGTCATTTAAGCCTTTTCACAGTGAGATCTATGCGATATGGCCGAGAAATGTAATTTTGATGTTAACTCCCAAACCGCTGCGCAGAAGTCAACCAAACTTCACCCATTAGTGTATTTTATCACAATCTAGTAGTTACATGTGGAAATTTGGTTCTAGGACATTTGATTTGAGCGCAATCCTCAAACTTAGGTCAAAAAAGCCATTTAAGCCTTTTCACAGTGAGATCTATGCGATATGGCCGAGAAATGTAATTTTGATGTTAACTCCCAAACCGCTGCGCAGAAGTCAACCAAACTTCACCCAATAGTGTATTGTATCACAATCTAGTAGTTACATTTAAAAATTTTGTTCTAGGACATTTTGTTTGAACGCAATCATCAAACTTAATTAAAAAAGTCATTTAAGCCTTTTCACAGTGAGATCTATGCGATATGGCCGAGAAATGTAATTTTGATGTTAACTCCCAAACCGCTGCGCAGAAGTCAACCAAACTTCACCCATTAGTGTATTGTATCACAATCTAGTAGTTACGTGTGGAAATTTGGTTATAGGACATTTGATTTGAGCGCAATCCTCAAACTTAGGTCAAAAAAGCCATTTAAGCCTTTTCACAGTGAGATCTATGCGATATGGCCGAGAAATGTAATTTTGATGTTAACTCCCAAACCGCTGCGCAGAAGTAAACCAAACTTCACCCATTAGTGTATTGTATCACAATCTAGTAGTTACATGTGGAAATTTGGTTCTAGGACATTTGATTTGAGCGCAATCCTCAAACTTAGGTCAAAAAAGCCATTTAAGCCTTTTCACAGTGAGATCTATGCGATATGGCCGAGAAATGTAATTTTGATGTTAACTCCCAAACCGCTGCGCAGAAGTCAACCAAACTTCACCCAATAGTGTATTGTATCACATTCTAGTAGTTACATTTTAAAATTTCGTTCTAGGACATTTGGTTTGAGCGCAATTATTAAACTTAGGTCAAAAAAGCCATTTAAGCCTTTTCACAGTGAGATCTATGCGATATGGCCGAGAAATGTAATTTTGATGTTAACTCCCAAACCGCTGCGCAGAAGTAAACCAAACTTCACCCATTAGTGTATTGTATCACAATCTAGTAGTTACATGTGGACATTTGGTTCTAGGACATTTGATTTGAGCGCAATCCTCAAACTTAGGTCAAAAAAGCCATTTAAGCCTTTTCACAGTGAGATCTATGCGATATGGCCGAGAAATGTAATTTTGATGTTAACTCCCAAACCGCTGCGCAGAAGTCAACCAAACTTCACCCAATAGTGTATTGTATCACAATCTAGTAGTTACATTTGAAAATTTTGTTCTAGGACATTTTGTTTGAATGCAATCATCAAACTTAATTAAAAAAGTCATTTAAGCCTTTTCACAGTGAGATCTATGCGATATGGCCGAGAAATGTAATTTTGATGTTAACTCCCAAACCGCTGCGCAGAAGTCAACCAAACTTCACCCATTAGTGTATTGTATCACAATCTAGTAGTTACATTTGAAAATTTTGTTCTAGGACATTTTGTTTGAACGCAATCATCAAACTTAATTAAAAAAGTCATTTAAGCCTTTTCACAGTGAGATCTATGCGATATGGCCGAGAAATGTAATTTTGATGTTAACACCCAAACCGCTGCGCAGAAGTCAACCAAACTTCACCCATTAGTGTATTGTATCACAATCTAGTAGTTACATGTGGAAATTTGGTTATAGGACATTTGATTTGAGCGCAATCCTCAAACTTAGGTCAAAAAAGCCATTTAAGCCTTTTCACAGTGAGATCTATGCGATATGGCCGAGAAATGTAATTTTGATGTTAACTCCCAAACCGCTGCGCAGAAGTCAACCAAACTTCACCCAATAGTGTATTGTATCACAATCTAGTAGTTACATTTGAAAATTTTGTTCTAGGAAATTTTGTTTGAGCGCAATCATCAAACTTAATTAAAAAAGTCATTTAAGCCTTTTCACAGTGAGATCTATGCGATATGGCCGAGAAATGTAATTTTGATGTTAACTCCCAAACCGCTGCGCAGAAGTCAACCAAACTTCACCCATTAGTGTATTTTATCACAATCTAGTAGTTACATGTGGAAATTTGGTTCTAGGACATTTGATTTGAGCGCAATCCTCAAACTTAGGTCAAAAAAGCCATTTAAGCCTTTTCACAGTGAGATCTATGCGATATGGCCGAGAAATGTAATTTTGATGTTCACTCCCAAACCGCTGCGCAGAAGTCAACCAAACTTCACCCATTAGTGTATTGTATCACAATCTAGTAGTTACATGTGGAAATTTGGTTCTAGGACATTTGATTTGAGCGCAATCCTCAAACTTAGGTCAAAAAAGCCATTTAAGCCTTTTCACAGTGAGATCTATGCGATATGGCCGAGAAATGTAATTTTGATGTTAACTCCCAAACCGCTGCGCAGAAGTCAACAAAACTTCACCCATTAGTGTATTGTATCACAATCTAGTAGTTACATTTGAAAATTTCGTTCTAGGACATTTGGTTTGAGCGCAATCTTTAAACTTAGGTCAAAAAAGCCATTTAAGCCTTTTCACAGTGAGATCTATGCGATATGGCCGAGAAATGTAATTTTGATGTTAACTCCCAAACCGCTGCGCAGAAGTCAACCAAACTTCACCCAATAGTGTAATGTATCACAATCTAGTAGTTACATGTGGAAATTTGGTTCTAGGACATTTGATTTGAGCGCAATCCTCAAACTTAGGTCAAAAAAGCCATTTAAGCCTTTTCACAGTGAGATCTATGCGATATGGCCGAGAAATGTAATTTTGATGTTAACTCCCAAACCGCTGCGCAGAAGTCAACCAAACTTCACCCAATAGTGTATTGTATCACATTCTAGTAGTTACATTTTAAAATTTCGTTCTAGGACATTTGGTTTGAGCGCAATTATTAAACTTAGGTCAAAAAAGCCATTTAAGCCTTTTCACAGTGAGATCTATGCGATATGGCCGAGAAATGTAATTTTGATGTTAACTCCCAAACCGCTGCGCAGAAGTAAACCAAACTTCACCCATTAGTGTATTGTATCACAATCTAGTAGTTACATGTGGAAATTTGGTTCTAGGACATTTGATTTGAGCGCAATCCTCAAACTTAGGTCAAAAAAGCCATTTAAGCCTTTTCACAGTGAGATCTATGCGATATGGCCGAGAAATGTAATTTTGATGTTAACTCCCAAACCGCTGCGCAGAAGTCAACCAAACTTCACCCAATAGTGTATTGTATCACAATCTAGTAGTTACATTTGAAAATTTTGTTCTAGGAAATTTTGTTTGAGCGCAATCATCAAACTTAATTAAAAAAGTCATTTAAGCCTTTTCACAGTGAGATCTATGCGATATGGCCGAGAAATGTAATTTTTATGTTAACTCCCAAACCGCTGCGCAGAAGTCAACCAAACTTCACCCATTAGTGTATTTTATCACAATCTAGTAGTTACATGTGGAAATTTGGTTCTAGGACATTTGATTTGAGCGCAATCCTCAAACTTAGGTCAAAAAAGCCATTTAAGCCTTTTCACAGTGAGATCTATGCGATATGGCCGAGAAATGTAATTTTGATGTTAACTCCCAAACCGCTGCGCAGAAGTAAACCAAACTTCACCCAATAGTGTATTGTATCACAATCTAGTAGTTACATTGAAAAATTTTGTTCTAGGACATTTTGTTTGAACGCAATCATCAAACTTAATTAAAAAAGTCATTTAAGCCTTTTCACAGTGAGATCTATGCGATGTGGCCGAGAAATGTAATTTTGATGTTAACTCCCAAACCGCTGCGCAGAAGTCAACCAAACTTCACCCATTAGTGTATTGTATCACAATCTAGTAGTTACGTGTGGAAATTTGGTTCTAGGACATTTGATTTGAGCGCAATCCTCAAACTTAGGTCAAAAAAGCCATTTAAGCCTTTTCACAGTGAGATCTATGCGATATGGCCGAGAAATGTAATTTTGATGTTAACTCCCAAACCGCTGCGCAGAAGTAAACCAAACTTCACCCATTAGTGTATTTTATCACAATCTAGTAGTTACATGTGGAAATTTGGTTCTAGGACATTTGATTTGAGCGCAATCCTCAAACTTAGGTCAAAAAAGCCATTTAAGCCTTTTCACAGTGAGATCTATGCGATATGGCCGAGAAATGTAATTTTGATGTTAACTCCCAAACCGCTGCGCAGAAGTCAACCAAACTTCACCCAATAGTGTATTGTATCACAATCTAGTAGTTACATTTGAAAATTTTGTTCTAGGAAATTTTGTTTGAGCGCAATCATCAAACTTAATTAAAAAAGTCATTTAAGCCTTTTCACAGTGAGATCTATGCGATATGGCCGAGAAATGTAATTTTGATGTTAACTCCCAAACCGCTGCGCAGAAGTCAACCAAACTTCACCCATTAGTGTATTGTATCACAATCTAGTAGTTACATGTGGAAATTTGGTTATAGGACATTTGATTTGAGCGCAATCCTCAAACTTAGGTCAAAAAAGCCATTTAAGCCTTTTCACAGTGAGATCTATGCGATATGGCCGAGAAATGTAATTTTGATGTTAACTCCCAAACCGCTGCGCAGAAGTCAACCAAACTTCACCCAATAGTGTATTGTATCACAATCTAGTAGTTACATTTGAAAATTTTGTTCTAGGACATTTTGTTTGAGCGCAATCATCAAACTTAATTAAAAAAGTCATTTAAGCCTTTTCACAGTGAGATCTATGCGATATGGCCGAGAAATGTAATTTTGATGTTAACTCCCAAACCGCTGCGCAGAAGTCAACCAAACTTCACCCATTAGTGTATTTTATCACAATCTAGTAGTTACATGTGGAAATTTGGTTCTAGGACATTTGATTTGAGCGCAATCCTCAAACTTAGGTCAAAAAAGCCATTTAAGCCTTTTCACAGTGAGATCTATGCGATATGGCCGAGAAATGTAATTTTGATGTTAACTCCCAAACCGCTGCGCAGAAGTCAACCAAACTTCACCCAATAGTGTATTGTATCACATTCTAGTAGTTACATTTGAAAATTTTGTTCTAGGACATTTTGTATGAACGCAATCATCAAACTTAATTAAAAAAGTCATTTAAGCCTTTTCACAGTGAGATCTATGCGATATGGCCGAGAAATGTAATTTTGATGTTAACTCCCAAACCGCTGCGCAGAAGTCAACCAAACTTCACCCAATAGTGTATTGTATCACAATCTAGTAGTTACATTTGAAAATTTTGTTCTAGGAAATTTTGTTTGAGCGCAATCATCAAACTTAATTAAAAAAGTCATTTAAGCCTTTTCACAGTGAGATCTATGCGATATGGCCGAGAAATGTAATTTTGATGTTAACTCCCAAACCGCTGCGCAGAAGTCAACCAAACTTCACCCATTAGTGTATTTTATCACAATCTAGTAGTTACATGTGGAAATTTGGTTCTAGGACATTTGATTTGAGCGCAATCCTCAAACTTAGGTCAAAAAAGCCATTTAAGCCTTTTCACAGTGAGATCTATGCGATATGGCCGAGAAATGTAATTTTGATGTTAACTCCCAAACCGCTGCGCAGAAGTCAACCAAACTTCACCCAATAGTGTATTGTATCACAATCTAGTAGTTACATTTAAAAATTTTGTTCTAGGACATTTTGTTTGAACGCAATCATCAAACTTAATTAAAAAAGTCATTTAAGCCTTTTCACAGTGAGATCTATGCGATATGGCCGAGAAATGTAATTTTGATGTTAACTCCCAAACCGCTGCGCAGAAGTCAACCAAACTTCACCCATTAGTGTATTGTATCACAATCTAGTAGTTACATGTGGAAATTTGGTTATAGGACATTTGATTTGAGCGCAATCCTCAAACTTAGGTCAAAAAAGCCATTTAAGCCTTTTCACAGTGAGATCTATGCGATATGGCCGAGAAATGTAATTTTGATGTTAACTCCCAAACCGCTGCGCAGAAGTCAACCAAACTTCACCCAATAGTGTATTGTATCACAATCTAGTAGTTACATTTGAAAATTTTGTTCTAGGAAATTTTGTTTGAGCGCAATCATCAAACTTAATTAAAAAAGTCATTTAAGCCTTTTCACAGTGAGATCTATGCGATATGGCCGAGAAATGTAATTTTGATGTTAACTCCCAAACCGCTGCGCAGAAGTCAACCAAACTTCACCCATTAGTGTATTTTATCACAATCTAGTAGTTACATGTGGAAATTTGGTTCTAGGACATTTGATTTGAGCGCAATCCTCAAACTTAGGTCAAAAAAGCCATTTAAGCCTTTTCACAGTGAGATCTATGCGATATGGCCGAGAAATGTAATTTTGATGTTAACTCCCAAACCGCTGCGCAGAAGTCAACCAAACTTCACCCAATAGTGTATTGTATCACATTCTAGTAGTTACATTTGAAAATTTTGTTCTAGGACATTTTGTTTGAACGCAATCATCAAACTTAATTAAAAAAGTCATTTAAGCCTTTTCACAGTGAGATCTATGCGATATGGCCGAGAAATGTAATTTTGATGTTAACTCCCAAACCGCTGCGCAGAAGTCAACCAAACTTCACCCAATAGTGTATTGTATCTCAATCTAGTAGTTACATTTGAAAATTTTGTTCTAGGAAATTTTGTTTGAGCGCAATCATCAAACTTAATTAAAAAAGTCATTTAAGCCTTTTCACAGTGAGATCTATGCGATATGGCCGAGAAATGTAATTTTGATGTTAACTCCCAAACCGCTGCGCAGAAGTCAACCAAACTTCACCCATTAGTGTATTTTATCACAATCTAGTAGTTACATGTGGAAATTTGGTTCTAGGACATTTGATTTGAGCGCAATCCTCAAACTTAGGTCAAAAAAGCCATTTAAGCCTTTTCACAGTGAGATCTATGCGATATGGCCGAGAAATGTAATTTTGATGTTAACTCCCAAACCGCTGCGCAGAAGTCAACCAAACTTCACCCAATAGTGTATTGTATCACAATCTAGTAGTTACGTGTGGAAATTTGGTTATAGGACATTTGATTTGAGCGCAATCCTCAAACTTAGGTCAAAAAAGCCATTTAAGCCTTTTCACAGTGAGATCTATGCGATATGGCCGAGAAATGTAATTTTGATGTTAACTCCCAAACCGCTGCGCAGAAGTAAACCAAACTTCACCCATTAGTGTATTGTATCACAATCTAGTAGTTACATGTGGAAATTTGGTTCTAGGACATTTGATTTGAGCGCAATCCTCAAACTTAGGTCAAAAAAGCCATTTAAGCCTTTTCACAGTGAGATCTATGCGATATGGCCGAGAAATGTAATTTTGATGTTAACTCCCAAACCGCTGCGCAGAAGTCAACCAAACTTCACCCAATAGTGTATTGTATCACATTCTAGTAGTTACATTTTAAAATTTCGTTCTAGGACATTTGGTTTGAGCGCAATTATTAAACTTAGGTCAAAAAAGCCATTTAAGCCTTTTCACAGTGAGATCTATGCGATATGGCCGAGAAATGTAATTTTGATGTTAACTCCCAAACCGCTGCGCAGAAGTAAACCAAACTTCACCCATTAGTGTATTGTATCACAATCTAGTAGTTACATTTGAAAATTTTGTTCTAGGAAATTTTGTTTGAGCGCAATCATCAAACTTAATTAAAAAAGTCATTTAAGCCTTTTCACAGTGAGATCTATGCGATATGGCCGAGAAATGTAATTTTGATGTTAACTCCCAAACCGCTGCGCAGAAGTCAACCAAACTTCACCCAATAGTGTATTGTATCACAATCTAGTAGTTACATTTGAAAATTTTGTTCTAGGAAATTTTGTTTGAGCGCAATCATCAAACTTAATTAAAAAAGTCATTTAAGCCTTTTCACAGTGAGATCTATGCGATATGGCCGAGAAATGTAATTTTGATGTTAACTCCCAAACCGCTGCGCAGAAGTCAACCAAACTTCACCCAATAGTGTATTGTATCACAATCTAGTAGTTACATTTGAAAATTTTGTTCTAGGACATTTTGTTTGAACGCAATCATCAAACTTAATTAAAAAAGTCATTTAAGCCTTTTCACAGTGAGATCTATGCGATATGGCCGAGAAATGTAATTTTGATGTTAACTCCCAAACCGCTGCGCAGAAGTCAACCAAACTTCACCCAATAGTGTATTGTATCACAATCTAGTAGTTACATTTGAAAATTTTGTTCTAGGAAATTTTGTTTGAGCGCAATCATCAAACTTAATTAAAAAAGTCATTTAAGCCTTTTCACAGTGAGATCTATGCGATATGGCCGAGAAATGTAATTTTGATGTTAACTCCCAAACCGCTGCGCAGAAGTCAACCAAACTTCACCCATTAGTGTATTTTATCACAATCTAGTAGTTACATGTGGAAATTTGGTTCTAGGACATTTGATTTGAGCGCAATCCTCAAACTTAGGTCAAAAAAGCCATTTAAGCCTTTTCACAGTGAGATCTATGCGATATGGCCGAGAAATGTAATTTTGATGTTAACTCCCAAACCGCTGCGCAGAAGTCAACCAAACTTCACCCAATAGTGTATTGTATCACAATCTAGTAGTTACATTTAAAAATTTTGTTCTAGGACATTTTGTTTGAACGCAATCATCAAACTTAATTAAAAAAGTCATTTAAGCCTTTTCACAGTGAGATCTATGCGATATGGCCGAGAAATGTAATTTTGATGTTAACTCCCAAACCGCTGCGCAGAAGTCAACCAAACTTCACCCATTAGTGTATTGTATCACAATCTAGTAGTTACATGTGGAAATTTGGTTATAGGACATTTGATTTGAGCGCAATCCTCAAACTTAGGTCAAAAAAGCCATTTAAGCCTTTTCACAGTGAGATCTATGCGATATGGCCGAGAAATGTAATTTTGATGTTAACTCCCAAACCGCTGCGCAGAAGTCAACCAAACTTCACCCAATAGTGTATTGTATCACAATCTAGTAGTTACATTTGAAAATTTTGTTCTAGGAAATTTTGTTTGAGCGCAATCATCAAACTTAATTAAAAAAGTCATTTAAGCCTTTTCACAGTGAGATCTATGCGATATGGCCGAGAAATGTAATTTTGATGTTAACTCCCAAACCGCTGCGCAGAAGTCAACCAAACTTCACCCATTAGTGTATTTTATCACAATCTAGTAGTTACATGTGGAAATTTGGTTCTAGGACATTTGATTTGAGCGCAATCCTCAAACTTAGGTCAAAAAAGCCATTTAAGCCTTTTCACAGTGAGATCTATGCGATATGGCCGAGAAATGTAATTTTGATGTTAACTCCCAAACCGCTGCGCAGAAGTCAACCAAACTTCACCCAATAGTGTATTGTATCACATTCTAGTAGTTACATTTGAAAATTTTGTTCTAGGACATTTTGTTTGAACGCAATCATCAAACTTAATTAAAAAAGTCATTTAAGCCTTTTCACAGTGAGATCTATGCGATATGGCCGAGAAATGTAATTTTGATGTTAACTCCCAAACCGCTGCGCAGAAGTCAACCAAACTTCACCCAATAGTGTATTGTATCACAATCTAGTAGTTACATTTGAAAATTTTGTTCTAGGAAATTTTGTTTGAGCGCAATCATCAAACTTAATTAAAAAAGTCATTTAAGCCTTTTCACAGTGAGATCTATGCGATATGGCCGAGAAATGTAATTTTGATGTTAACTCCCAAACCGCTGCGCAGAAGTCAACCAAACTTCACCCATTAGTGTATTTTATCACAATCTAGTAGTTACATGTGGAAATTTGGTTCTAGGACATTTGATTTGAGCGCAATCCTCAAACTTAGGTCAAAAAAGCCATTTAAGCCTTTTCACAGTGAGATCTATGCGATATGGCCGAGAAATGTAATTTTGATGTTAACTCCCAAACCGCTGCGCAGAAGTCAAACAAACTTCACCCAATAGTGTATTGTATCACAATCTAGTAGTTACATTTAAAAATTTTGTTCTAGGACATTTTGTTTGAACGCAATCATCAAACTTAATTAAAAAAGTCATTTAAGCCTTTTCACAGTGAGATCTATGCGATATGGCCGAGAAATGTAATTTTGATGTTAACTCCCAAACCGCTGCGCAGAAGTCAACCAAACTTCACCCATTAGTGTATTGTATCACAATCTAGTAGTTACGTGTGGAAATTTGGTTATAGGACATTTGATTTGAGCGCAATCCTCAAACTTAGGTCAAAAAAGCCATTTAAGCCTTTTCACAGTGAGATCTATGCGATATGGCCGAGAAATGTAATTTTGATGTTAACTCCCAAACCGCTGCGCAGAAGTAAACCAAACTTCACCCATTAGTGTATTGTATCACAATCTAGTAGTTACATGTGGAAATTTGGTTCTAGGACATTTGATTTGAGCGCAATCCTCAAACTTAGGTCAAAAAAGCCATTTAAGCCTTTTCACAGTGAGATCTATGCGATATGGCCGAGAAATGTAATTTTGATGTTAACTCCCAAACCGCTGCGCAGAAGTCAACCAAACTTCACCCAATAGTGTATTGTATCACATTCTAGTAGTTACATTTTAAAATTTCGTTCTAGGACATTTGGTTTGAGCGCAATTATTAAACTTAGGTCAAAAAAGCCATTTAAGCCTTTTCACAGTGAGATCTATGCGATATGGCCGAGAAATGTAATTTTGATGTTAACTCCCAAACCGCTGCGCAGAAGTAAACCAAACTTCACCCATTAGTGTATTGTATCACAATCTAGTAGTTACATGTGGAAATTTGGTTCTAGGACATTTGATTTGAGCGCAATCCTCAAACTTAGGTCAAAAAAGCCATTTAAGCCTTTTCACAGTGAGATCTATGCGATATGGCCGAGAAATGTAATTTTGATGTTAACTCCCAAACCGCTGCGCAGAAGTCAACCAAACTTCACCCAGTAGTGTATTGTATCACAATCTAGTAGTTACATTTGAAAATTTTGTATAGGACATTTTGTTTGAATGCAATCATCAAACTTAATTAAAAAAGTCATTTAAGCCTTTTCACAGTGAGATCTATGCGATATGGCCGAGAAATGTAATTTTGATGTTAACTCCCAAACCGCTGCGCAGAAGTCAACCAAACTTCACCCATTAGTGTATTGTATCACAATCTAGTAGTTACATTTGAAAATTTTGTTCTAGGACATTTTGTTTGAACGCAATCATCAAACTTAATTAAAAAAGTCATTTAAGCCTTTTCACAGTGAGATCTATGCGATATGGCCGAGAAATGTAATTTTGATGTTAACACCCAAACCGCTGCGCAGAAGTCAACCAAACTTCACCCATTAGTGTATTGTATCACAATCTAGTAGTTACATGTGGAAATTTGGTTATAGGACATTTGATTTGAGCGCAATCCTCAAACTTAGGTCAAAAAAGCCATTTAAGCCTTTTCACAGTGAGATCTATGCGATATGGCCGAGAAATGTAATTTTGATGTTAACTCCCAAACCGCTGCGCAGAAGTCAACCAAACTTCACCCAATAGTGTATTGTATCACAATCTAGTAGTTACATTTGAAAATTTTGTTCTAGGAAATTTTGTTTGAGCGCAATCATCAAACTTAATTAAAAAAGTCATTTAAGCCTTTTCACAGTGAGATCTATGCGATATGGCCGAGAAATGTAATTTTGATGTTAACTCCCAAACCGCTGCGCAGAAGTCAACCAAACTTCACCCATTAGTGTATTTTATCACAATCTAGTAGTTACATGTGGAAATTTGGTTCTAGGACATTTGATTTGAGCGCAATCCTCAAACTTAGGTCAAAAAAGCCATTTAAGCCTTTTCACAGTGAGATCTATGCGATATGGCCGAGAAATGTAATTTTGATGTTCACTCCCAAACCGCTGCGCAGAAGTCAACCAAACTTCACCCATTAGTGTATTGTATCACAATCTAGTAGTTACATGTGGAAATTTGGTTCTAGGACATTTGATTTGAGCGCAATCCTCAAACTTAGGTCAAAAAAGCCATTTAAGCCTTTTCACAGTGAGATCTATGCGATATGGCCGAGAAATGTAATTTTGATGTTAACTCCCAAACCGCTGCGCAGAAGTCAACCAAACTTCACCCATTAGTGTATTGTATCACAATCTAGTAGTTACATTTGAAAATTTCGTTCTAGGACATTTGGTTTGAGCGCAATCTTTAAACTTAGGTCAAAAAAGCCATTTAAGCCTTTTCCCAGTGAGATCTATGCGATATGGCCGAGAAATGTAATTTTGATGTTAACTCCCAAACCGCTGCGCAGAAGTCAACCAAACTTCACCCAATAGTGTAATGTATCACAATCTAGTAGTTACATGTGGAAATTTGGTTCTAGGACATTTGATTTGAGCGCAATCCTCAAACTTAGGTCAAAAAAGCCATTTAAGCCTTTTCACAGTGAGATCTATGCGATATGGCCGAGAAATGTAATTTTGATGTTAACTCCCAAACCGCTGCGCAGAAGTCAACCAAACTTCACCCAATAGTGTATTGTATCACAATCTAGTAGTTACATTTGAAAATTTTGTTCTAGGACATTTTGTTTGAATGCAATCATCAAACTTAATTAAAAAAGTCATTTAAGCCTTTTCACAGTGAGATCTATGCGATATGGCCGAGAAATGTAATTTTGATGTTAACTCCCAAACCGCTGCGCAGAAGTCAACCAAACTTCACCCATTAGTGTATTTTATCACAATCTAGTAGTTACATGTGGAAATTTGGTTCTAGGACATTTGATTTGAGCGCAATCCTCAAACTTAGGTCAAAAAAGCCATTTAAGCCTTTTCACAGTGAGATCTATGCGATATGGCCGAGAAATGTAATTTTGATGTTAACTCCCAAACCGCTGCGCAGAAGTCAACCAAACTTCACCCATTAGTGTATTGTATCACAATCTAGTAGTTACGTGTGGAAATTTGGTTATAGGACATTTGATTTGAGCGCAATCCTCAAACTTAGGTCAAAAAAGCCATTTAAGCCTTTTCACAGTGAGATCTATGCGATATGGCCGAGAAATGTAATTTTGATGTTAACTCCCAAACCGCTGCGCAGAAGTCAACCAAACTTCACCCAATAGTGTATTGTATCACAATCTAGTAGTTACATTTGAAAATTTTGTTCTAGGAAATTTTGTTTGAGCGCAATCATCAAACTTAATTAAAAAAGTCATTTAAGCCTTTTCACAGTGAGATCTATGCGATATGGCCGAGAAATGTAATTTTTATGTTAACTCCCAAACCGCTGCGCAGAAGTCAACCAAACTTCACCCATTAGTGTATTTTATCACAATCTAGTAGTTACATGTGGAAATTTGGTTCTAGGACATTTGATTTGAGCGCAATCCTCAAACTTAGGTCAAAAAAGCCATTTAAGCCTTTTCACAGTGAGATCTATGCGATATGGCCGAGAAATGTAATTTTGATGTTAACTCCCAAACCGCTGCGCAGAAGTCAACCAAACTTCACCCAATAGTGTATTGTATCACAATCTAGTAGTTACATTTGAAAATTTTGTTCTAGGAAATTTTGTTTGAGCGCAATCATCAAACTTAATTAAAAAAGTCATTTAAGCCTTTTCACAGTGAGATCTATGCGATATGGCCGAGAAATGTAATTTTGATGTTAACTCCCAAACCGCTGCGCAGAAGTCAACCAAACTTCACCCATTAGTGTATTTTATCACAATCTAGTAGTTACATGTGGAAATTTGGTTCTAGGACATTTGATTTGAGCGCAATCCTCAAACTTAGGTCAAAAAAGCCATTTAAGCCTTTTCACAGTGAGATCTATGCGATATGGCCGAGAAATGTAATTTTGATGTTCACTCCCAAACCGCTGCGCAGAAGTCAACCAAACTTCACCCAATAGTGTATTGTATCACAATCTAGTAGTTACATGTGGAAATTTGGTTCTAGGACATTTGATTTGAGCGCAATCCTCAAACTTAGGTCAAAAAAGCCATTTAAGCCTTTTCACAGTGAGATCTATGCGATATGGCCGAGAAATGTAATTTTGATGTTAACTCCCAAACCGCTGCGCAGAAGTCAACCAAACTTCACCCAATAGTGTATTGTATCACATTCTAGTAGTTACATTTTAAAATTTCGTTCTAGGACATTTGGTTTGAGCGCAATTATTAAACTTAGGTCAAAAAAGCCATTTAAGCCTTTTCACAGTGAGATCTATGCGATATGGCCGAGAAATGTAATTTTGATGTTAACTCCCAAACCGCTGCGCAGAAGTCAACCAAACTTCACCCAATAGTGTATTGTATCACAATCTAGTAGTTACATTTAAAAATTTTGTTCTAGGACATTTTGTTTGAACGCAATCATCAAACTTAATTAAAAAAGTCATTTAAGCCTTTTCACAGTGAGATCTATGCGATATGGCCGAGAAATGTAATTTTGATGTTAACTCCCAAACCGCTGCGCAGAAGTCAACCAAACTTCACCCATTAGTGTATTGTATCACAATCTAGTAGTTACATGTGGAAATTTGGTTATAGGACATTTGATTTGAGCGCAATCCTCAAACTTAGGTCAAAAAAGCCATTTAAGCCTTTTCACAGTGAGATCTATGCGATATGGCCGAGAAATGTAATTTTGATGTTAACTCCCAAACCGCTGCGCAGAAGTCAACCAAACTTCACCGAATAGTGTATTGTATCACAATCTACTAGTTACATTTGAAAATTTTGTTCTAGGAAATTTTGTTTGAGCGCAATCATCAAACTTAATTAAAAAAGTCATTTAAGCCTTTTCACAGTGAGATCTATGCGATATGGCCGAGAAATGTAATTTTGATGTTAACTCCCAAACCGCTGCGCAGAAGTCAACCAAACTTCACCCATTAGTGTATTTTATCACAATCTAGTAGTTACATGTGGAAATTTGGTTCTAGGACATTTGATTTGAGCGCAATCCTCAAACTTAGGTCAAAAAAGCCATTTAAGCCTTTTCACAGTGAGATCTATGCGATATGGCCGAGAAATGTAATTTTGATGTTAACTCCCAAACCGCTGCGCAGAAGTCAACCAAACTTCACCCAATAGTGTATTGTATCACATTCTAGTAGTTACATTTGAAAATTTTGTTCTAGGACATTTTGTTTGAACGCAATCATCAAACTTAATTAAAAAAGTCATTTAAGCCTTTTCACAGTGAGATCTATGCGATATGGCCGAGAAATGTAATTTTGATGTTAACTCCCAAACCGCTGCGCAGAAGTCAACCAAACTTCACCCAATAGTGTATTGTATCACAATCTAGTAGTTACATTTGAAAATTTTGTTCTAGGAAATTTTGTTTGAGCGCAATCATCAAACTTAATTAAAAAAGTCATTTAAGCCTTTTCACAGTGAGATCTATGCGATATGGCCGAGAAATGTAATTTTGATGTTAACTCCCAAACCGCTGCGCAGAAGTCAACCAAACTTCACCCATTAGTGTATTTTATCACAATCTAGTAGTTACATGTGGAAATTTGGTTCTAGGACATTTGATTTGAGCGCAATCCTCAAACTTAGGTCAAAAAAGCCATTTAAGCCTTTTCACAGTGAGATCTATGCGATATGGCCGAGAAATGTAATTTTGATGTTAACTCCCAAACCGCTGCGCAGAAGTCAACCAAACTTCACCCAATAGTGTATTGTATCACAATCTAGTAGTTACATTGAAAAATTTTGTTCTAGGACATTTTGTTTGAACGCAATCATCAAACTTAATTAAAAAAGTCATTTAAGCCTTTTCACAGTGAGATCTATGCGATATGGCCGAGAAATGTAATTTTGATGTTAACTCCCAAACCGCTGCGCAGAAGTCAACCAAACTTCACCCATTAGTGTATTGTATCACAATCTAGTAGTTACGTGTGGAAATTTGGTTATAGGACATTTGATTTGAGCGCAATCCTCAAACTTAGGTCAAAAAAGCCATTTAAGCCTTTTCACAGTGAGATCTATGCGATATGGCCGAGAAATGTAATTTTGATGTTAACTCCCAAACCGCTGCGCAGAAGTAAACCAAACTTCACCCATTAGTGTATTGTATCACAATCTAGTAGTTACATGTGGAAATTTGGTTCTAGGACATTTGATTTGAGCGCAATCCTCAAACTTAGGTCAAAAAAGCCATTTAAGCCTTTTCACAGTGAGATCTATGCGATATGGCCGAGAAATGTAATTTTGATGTTAACTCCCAAACCGCTGCGCAGAAGTCAACCAAACTTCACCCAATAGTGTATTGTATCACAATCTAGTAGTTACATTTGAAAATTTTGTTCTAGGAAATTTTGTTTGAGCGCAATCATCAAACTTAATTAAAAAAGTCATTTAAGCCTTTTCACAGTGAGATCTATGCGATATGGCCGAGAAATGTAATTTTGATGTTAACTCCCAAACCGCTGCGCAGAAGTCAACCAAACTTCACCCATTAGTGTATTTTATCACAATCTAGTAGTTACATGTGGAAATTTGGTTCTAGGACATTTGATTTGAGCGCAATCCTCAAACTTAGGTCAAAAAAGCCATTTAAGCCTTTTCACAGTGAGATCTATGCGATATGGCCGAGAAATGTAATTTTGATGTTCACTCCCAAACCGCTGCGCAGAAGTCAACCAAACTTCACCCAATAGTGTATTGTATCACAATCTAGTAGTTACATGTGGAAATTTGGTTCTAGGACATTTGATTTGAGCGCAATCCTCAAACTTAGGTCAAAAAAGCCATTTAAGCCTTTTCACAGTGAGATCTATGCGATATGGCCGAGAAATGTAATTTTGATGTTAACTCCCAAACCGCTGCGCAGAAGTCAACCAAACTTCACCCAATAGTGTATTGTATCACATTCTAGTAGTTACATTTTAAAATTTCGTTCTAGGACATTTGGTTTGAGCGCAATTATTAAACTTAGGTCAAAAAAGCCATTTAAGCCTTTTCACAGTGAGATCTATGCGATATGGCCGAGAAATGTAATTTTGATGTTAACTCCCAAACCGCTGCGCAGAAGTCAACCAAACTTCACCCAATAGTGTATTGTATCACAATCTAGTAGTTACATTTAAAAATTTTGTTCTAGGACATTTTGTTTGAACGCAATCATCAAACTTAATTAAAAAAGTCATTTAAGCCTTTTCACAGTGAGATCTATGCGATATGGCCGAGAAATGTAATTTTGATGTTAACTCCCAAACCGCTGCGCAGAAGTCAACCAAACTTCACCCATTAGTGTATTGTATCACAATCTAGTAGTTACATGTGGAAATTTGGTTATAGGACATTTGATTTGAGCGCAATCCTCAAACTTAGGTCAAAAAAGCCATTTAAGCCTTTTCACAGTGAGATCTATGCGATATGGCCGAGAAATGTAATTTTGATGTTAACTCCCAAACCGCTGCGCAGAAGTCAACCAAACTTCACCGAATAGTGTATTGTATCACAATCTACTAGTTACATTTGAAAATTTTGTTCTAGGAAATTTTGTTTGAGCGCAATCATCAAACTTAATTAAAAAAGTCATTTAAGCCTTTTCACAGTGAGATCTATGCGATATGGCCGAGAAATGTAATTTTGATGTTAACTCCCAAACCGCTGCGCAGAAGTCAACCAAACTTCACCCATTAGTGTATTTTATCACAATCTAGTAGTTACATGTGGAAATTTGGTTCTAGGACATTTGATTTGAGCGCAATCCTCAAACTTAGGTCAAAAAAGCCATTTAAGCCTTTTCACAGTGAGATCTATGCGATATGGCCGAGAAATGTAATTTTGATGTTAACTCCCAAACCGCTGCGCAGAAGTCAACCAAACTTCACCCAATAGTGTATTGTATCACATTCTAGTAGTTACATTTGAAAATTTTGTTCTAGGACATTTTGTTTGAACGCAATCATCAAACTTAATTAAAAAAGTCATTTAAGCCTTTTCACAGTGAGATCTATGCGATATGGCCGAGAAATGTAATTTTGATGTTAACTCCCAAACCGCTGCGCAGAAGTCAACCAAACTTCACCCAATAGTGTATTGTATCACAATCTAGTAGTTACATTTGAAAATTTTGTTCTAGGAAATTTTGTTTGAGCGCAATCATCAAACTTAATTAAAAAAGTCATTTAAGCCTTTTCACAGTGAGATCTATGCGATATGGCCGAGAAATGTAATTTTGATGTTAACTCCCAAACCGCTGCGCAGAAGTCAACCAAACTTCACCCATTAGTGTATTTTATCACAATCTAGTAGTTACATGTGGAAATTTGGTTCTAGGACATTTGATTTGAGCGCAATCCTCAAACTTAGGTCAAAAAAGCCATTTAAGCCTTTTCACAGTGAGATCTATGCGATATGGCCGAGAAATGTAATTTTGATGTTAACTCCCAAACCGCTGCGCAGAAGTCAACCAAACTTCACCCAATAGTGTATTGTATCACAATCTAGTAGTTACATTGAAAAATTTTGTTCTAGGACATTTTGTTTGAACGCAATCATCAAACTTAATTAAAAAAGTCATTTAAGCCTTTTCACAGTGAGATCTATGCGATATGGCCGAGAAATGTAATTTTGATGTTAACTCCCAAACCGCTGCGCAGAAGTCAACCAAACTTCACCCATTAGTGTATTGTATCACAATCTAGTAGTTACGTGTGGAAATTTGGTTATAGGACATTTGATTTGAGCGCAATCCTCAAACTTAGGTCAAAAAAGCCATTTAAGCCTTTTCACAGTGAGATCTATGCGATATGGCCGAGAAATGTAATTTTGATGTTAACTCCCAAACCGCTGCGCAGAAGTAAACCAAACTTCACCCATTAGTGTATTGTATCACAATCTAGTAGTTACATGTGGAAATTTGGTTCTAGGACATTTGATTTGAGCGCAATCCTCAAACTTAGGTCAAAAAAGCCATTTAAGCCTTTTCACAGTGAGATCTATGCGATATGGCCGAGAAATGTAATTTTGATGTTAACTCCCAAACCGCTGCGCAGAAGTCAACCAAACTTCACCCAATAGTGTATTGTATCACATTCTAGTAGTTACATTTTAAAATTTCGTTCTAGGACATTTGGTTTGAGCGCAATTATTAAACTTAGGTCAAAAAAGCCATTTAAGCCTTTTCACAGTGAGATCTATGCGATATGGCCGAGAAATGTAATTTTGATGTTAACTCCCAAACCGCTGCGCAGAAGTAAACCAAACTTCACCCATTAGTGTATTGTATCACAATCTAGTAGTTACATGTGGAAATTTGGTTCTAGGACATTTGATTTGAGCGCAATCCTCAAACTTAGGTCAAAAAAGCCATTTAAGCCTTTTCACAGTGAGATCTATGCGATATGGCCGAGAAATGTAATTTTGATGTTAACTCCCAAACCGCTGCGCAGAAGTCAACCAAACTTCACCCAATAGTGTATTGTATCACAATCTAGTAGTTACATTTGAAAATTTTGTTCTAGGACATTTTGTTTGAATGCAATCATCAAACTTAATTAAAAAAGTCATTTAAGCCTTTTCACAGTGAGATCTATGCGATATGGCCGAGAAATGTAATTTTGATGTTAACTCCCAAACCGCTGCGCAGAAGTCAACCAAACTTCACCCATTAGTGTATTTTATCACAATCTAGTAGTTACATGTGGAAATTTGGTTCTAGGACATTTGATTTGAGCGCAATCCTCAAACTTAGGTCAAAAAAGCCATTTAAGCCTTTTCACAGTGAGATCTATGCGATATGGCCGAGAAATGTAATTTTGATGTTAACTCCCAAACCGCTGCGCAGAAGTCAACCAAACTTCACCCATTAGTGTATTGTATCACAATCTAGTAGTTACGTGTGGAAATTTGGTTATAGGACATTTGATTTGAGCGCAATCCTCAAACTTAGGTCAAAAAAGCCATTTAAGCCTTTTCACAGTGAGATCTATGCGATATGGCCGAGAAATGTAATTTTGATGTTAACTCCCAAACCGCTGCGCAGAAGTCAACCAAACTTCACCCAATAGTGTATTGTATCACAATCTAGTAGTTACATTTGAAAATTTTGTTCTAGGAAATTTTGTTTGAGCGCAATCATCAAACTTAATTAAAAAAGTCATTTAAGCCTTTTCACAGTGAGATCTATGCGATATGGCCGAGAAATGTAATTTTTATGTTAACTCCCAAACCGCTGCGCAGAAGTCAACCAAACTTCACCCATTAGTGTATTTTATCACAATCTAGTAGTTACATGTGGAAATTTGGTTCTAGGACATTTGATTTGAGCGCAATCCTCAAACTTAGGTCAAAAAAGCCATTTAAGCCTTTTCACAGTGAGATCTATGCGATATGGCCGAGAAATGTAATTTTGATGTTAACTCCCAAACCGCTGCGCAGAAGTCAACCAAACTTCACCCAATAGTGTATTGTATCACAATCTAGTAGTTACATTTGAAAATTTTGTTCTAGGAAATTTTGTTTGAGCGCAATCATCAAACTTAATTAAAAAAGTCATTTAAGCCTTTTCACAGTGAGATCTATGCGATATGGCCGAGAAATGTAATTTTGATGTTAACTCCCAAACCGCTGCGCAGAAGTCAACCAAACTTCACCCATTAGTGTATTTTATCACAATCTAGTAGTTACATGTGGAAATTTGGTTCTAGGACATTTGATTTGAGCGCAATCCTCAAACTTAGGTCAAAAAAGCCATTTAAGCCTTTTCACAGTGAGATCTATGCGATATGGCCGAGAAATGTAATTTTGATGTTCACTCCCAAACCGCTGCGCAGAAGTCAACCAAACTTCACCCAATAGTGTATTGTATCACAATCTAGTAGTTACATGTGGAAATTTGGTTCTAGGACATTTGATTTGAGCGCAATCCTCAAACTTAGGTCAAAAAAGCCATTTAAGCCTTTTCACAGTGAGATCTATGCGATATGGCCGAGAAATGTAATTTTGATGTTAACTCCCAAACCGCTGCGCAGAAGTCAACCAAACTTCACCCAATAGTGTATTGTATCACATTCTAGTAGTTACATTTTAAAATTTCGTTCTAGGACATTTGGTTTGAGCGCAATTATTAAACTTAGGTCAAAAAAGCCATTTAAGCCTTTTCACAGTGAGATCTATGCGATATGGCCGAGAAATGTAATTTTGATGTTAACTCCCAAACCGCTGCGCAGAAGTCAACCAAACTTCACCCAATAGTGTATTGTATCACAATCTAGTAGTTACATTTAAAAATTTTGTTCTAGGACATTTTGTTTGAACGCAATCATCAAACTTAATTAAAAAAGTCATTTAAGCCTTTTCACAGTGAGATCTATGCGATATGGCCGAGAAATGTAATTTTGATGTTAACTCCCAAACCGCTGCGCAGAAGTCAACCAAACTTCACCCATTAGTGTATTGTATCACAATCTAGTAGTTACATGTGGAAATTTGGTTATAGGACATTTGATTTGAGCGCAATCCTCAAACTTAGGTCAAAAAAGCCATTTAAGCCTTTTCACAGTGAGATCTATGCGATATGGCCGAGAAATGTAATTTTGATGTTAACTCCCAAACCGCTGCGCAGAAGTCAACCAAACTTCACCGAATAGTGTATTGTATCACAATCTACTAGTTACATTTGAAAATTTTGTTCTAGGAAATTTTGTTTGAGCGCAATCATCAAACTTAATTAAAAAAGTCATTTAAGCCTTTTCACAGGGAGATCTATGCGATATGGCCGAGAAATGTAATTTTGATGTTAACTCCCAAACCGCTGCGCAGAAGTCAACCAAACTTCACCCATTAGTGTATTTTATCACAATCTAGTAGTTACATGTGGAAATTTGGTTCTAGGACATTTGATTTGAGCGCAATCCTCAAACTTAGGTCAAAAAAGCCATTTAAGCCTTTTCACAGTGAGATCTATGCGATATGGCCGAGAAATGTAATTTTGATGTTAACTCCCAAACCGCTGCGCAGAAGTCAACCAAACTTCACCCAATAGTGTATTGTATCACATTCTAGTAGTTACATTTGAAAATTTTGTTCTAGGACATTTTGTTTGAACGCAATCATCAAACTTAATTAAAAAAGTCATTTAAGCCTTTTCACAGTGAGATCTATGCGATATGGCCGAGAAATGTAATTTTGATGTTAACTCCCAAACCGCTGCGCAGAAGTCAACCAAACTTCACCCAATAGTGTATTGTATCACAATCTAGTAGTTACATTTGAAAATTTTGTTCTAGGAAATTTTGTTTGAGCGCAATCATCAAACTTAATTAAAAAAGTCATTTAAGCCTTTTCACAGTGAGATCTATGCGATATGGCCGAGAAATGTAATTTTGATGTTAACTCCCAAACCGCTGCGCAGAAGTCAACCAAACTTCACCCATTAGTGTATTTTATCACAATCTAGTAGTTACATGTGGAAATTTGGTTCTAGGACATTTGATTTGAGCGCAATCCTCAAACTTAGGTCAAAAAAGCCATTTAAGCCTTTTCACAGTGAGATCTATGCGATATGGCCGAGAAATGTAATTTTGATGTTAACTCCCAAACCGCTGCGCAGAAGTCAACCAAACTTCACCCAATAGTGTATTGTATCACAATCTAGTAGTTACATTGAAAAATTTTGTTCTAGGACATTTTGTTTGAACGCAATCATCAAACTTAATTAAAAAAGTCATTTAAGCCTTTTCACAGTGAGATCTATGCGATATGGCCGAGAAATGTAATTTTGATGTTAACTCCCAAACCGCTGCGCAGAAGTCAACCAAACTTCACCCATTAGTGTATTGTATCACAATCTAGTAGTTACGTGTGGAAATTTGGTTATAGGACATTTGATTTGAGCGCAATCCTCAAACTTAGGTCAAAAAAGCCATTTAAGCCTTTTCACAGTGAGATCTATGCGATATGGCCGAGAAATGTAATTTTGATGTTAACTCCCAAACCGCTGCGCAGAAGTAAACCAAACTTCACCCATTAGTGTATTGTATCACAATCTAGTAGTTACATGTGGAAATTTGGTTCTAGGACATTTGATTTGAGCGCAATCCTCAAACTTAGGTCAAAAAAGCCATTTAAGCCTTTTCACAGTGAGATCTATGCGATATGGCCGAGAAATGTAATTTTGATGTTAACTCCCAAACCGCTGCGCAGAAGTCAACCAAACTTCACCCAATAGTGTATTGTATCACATTCTAGTAGTTACATTTTAAAATTTCGTTCTAGGACATTTGGTTTGAGCGCAATTATTAAACTTAGGTCAAAAAAGCCATTTAAGCCTTTTCACAGTGAGATCTATGCGATATGGCCGAGAAATGTAATTTTGATGTTAACTCCCAAACCGCTGCGCAGAAGTAAACCAAACTTCACCCATTAGTGTATTGTATCACAATCTAGTAGTTACATGTGGAAATTTGGTTCTAGGACATTTGATTTGAGCGCAATCCTCAAACTTAGGTCAAAAAAGCCATTTAAGCCTTTTCACAGTGAGATCTATGCGATATGGCCGAGAAATGTAATTTTGATGTTAACTCCCAAACCGCTGCGCAGAAGTCAACCAAACTTCACCCAATAGTGTATTGTATCACAATCTAGTAGTTACATTTGAAAATTTTGTTCTAGGACATTTTGTTTGAATGCAATCATCAAACTTAATTAAAAAAGTCATTTAAGCCTTTTCACAGTGAGATCTATGCGATATGGCCGAGAAATGTAATTTTGATGTTAACTCCCAAACCGCTGCGCAGAAGTCAACCAAACTTCACCCATTAGTGTATTGTATCACAATCTAGTAGTTACATTTGAAAATTTTGTTCTAGGACATTTTGTTTGAACGCAATCATCAAACTTAATTAAAAAAGTCATTTAAGCCTTTTCACAGTGAGATCTATGCGATATGGCCGAGAAATGTAATTTTGATGTTAACTCCCAAACCGCTGCGCAGAAGTCAACCAAACTTCACCCATTAGTGTATTGTATCACAATCTAGTAGTTACATGTGGAAATTTGGTTATAGGACATTTGATTTGAGCGCAATCCTCAAACTTAGGTCAAAAAAGCCATTTAAGCCTTTTCACAGTGAGATCTATGCGATATGGCCGAGAAATGTAATTTTGATGTTAACTCCCAAACCGCTGCGCAGAAGTCAACCAAACTTCACCCAATAGTGTATTGTATCACAATCTAGTAGTTACATTTGAAAATTTTGTTCTAGGAAATTTTGTTTGAGCGCAATCATCAAACTTAATTAAAAAGTCATTTAAGCCTTTTCACAGTGAGATCTATGCGATATGGCCGAGAAATGTAATTTTGATGTTAACTCCCAAACCGCTGCGCAGAAGTCAACCAAACTTCACCCATTAGTGTATTTTATCACAATCTAGTAGTTACATGTGGAAATTTGGTTCTAGGACAATTTATTTGAGCGCAATCCTCAAACTTAGGTCAAAAAAGCCATTTAAGCCTTTTCACAGTGAGATCTATGCGATATGGCCGAGAAATGTAATTTTTATGTTAACTCCCAAACCGCTGCGCAGAAGTCAACCAAACTTCACCCATTAGTGTATTTTATCACAATCTAGTAGTTACATGTGGAAATTTGGTTCTAGGACATTTGATTTGAGCGCAATCCTCAAACTTAGGTCAAAAAAGCCATTTAAGCCTTTTCACAGTGAGATCTATGCGATATGGCCGAGAAATGTAATTTTGATGTTAACTCCCAAACCGCTGCGCAGAAGTCAACCAAACTTCACCCAATAGTGTATTGTATCACAATCTAGTAGTTACATTTGAAAATTTTGTTCTAGGAAATTTTGTTTGAGCGCAATCATCAAACTTAATTAAAAAAGTCATTTAAGCCTTTTCACAGTGAGATCTATGCGATATGGCCGAGAAATGTAATTTTGATGTTAACTCCCAAACCGCTGCGCAGAAGTCAACCAAACTTCACCCATTAGTGTATTTTATCACAATCTAGTAGTTACATGTGGAAATTTGGTTCTAGGACATTTGATTTGAGCGCAATCCTCAAACTTAGGTCAAAAAAGCCATTTAAGCCTTTTCACAGTGAGATCTATGCGATATGGCCGAGAAATGTAATTTTGATGTTCACTCCCAAACCGCTGCGCAGAAGTCAACCAAACTTCACCCAATAGTGTATTGTATCACAATCTAGTAGTTACATGTGGAAATTTGGTTCTAGGACATTTGATTTGAGCGCAATCCTCAAACTTAGGTCAAAAAAGCCATTTAAGCCTTTTCACAGTGAGATCTATGCGATATGGCCGAGAAATGTAATTTTGATGTTAACTCCCAAACCGCTGCGCAGAAGTCAACCAAACTTCACCCAATAGTGTATTGTATCACATTCTAGTAGTTACATTTTAAAATTTCGTTCTAGGACATTTGGTTTGAGCGCAATTATTAAACTTAGGTCAAAAAAGCCATTTAAGCCTTTTCACAGTGAGATCTATGCGATATGGCCGAGAAATGTAATTTTGATGTTAACTCCCAAACCGCTGCGCAGAAGTAAACCAAACTTCACCCATTAGTGTATTGTATCACAATCTAGTAGTTACATGTGGAAATTTGGTTCTAGGACATTTGATTTGAGCGCAATCCTCAAACTTAGGTCAAAAAAGCCATTTAAGCCTTTTCACAGTGAGATCTATGCGATATGGCCGAGAAATGTAATTTTGATGTTAACTCCCAAACCGCTGCGCAGAAGTCAACCAAACTTCACCCAATAGTGTATTGTATCACAATCTAGTAGTTACATTTGAAAATTTTGTTCTAGGACATTTTGTTTGAATGCAATCATCAAACTTAATTAAAAAAGTCATTTAAGCCTTTTCACAGTGAGATCTATGCGATATGGCCGAGAAATGTAATTTTGATGTTAACTCCCAAACCGCTGCGCAGAAGTCAACCAAACTTCACCCATTAGTGTATTTTATCACAATCTAGTAGTTACATGTGGAAATTTGGTTCTAGGACATTTGATTTGAGCGCAATCCTCAAACTTAGGTCAAAAAAGCCATTTAAGCCTTTTCACAGTGAGATCTATGCGATATGGCCGAGAAATGTAATTTTGATGTTAACTCCCAAACCGCTGCGCAGAAGTCAACCAAACTTCACCCATTAGTGTATTGTATCACAATCTAGTAGTTACGTGTGGAAATTTGGTTATAGGACATTTGATTTGAGCGCAATCCTCAAACTTAGGTCAAAAAAGCCATTTAAGCCTTTTCACAGTGAGATCTATGCGATATGGCCGAGAAATGTAATTTTGATGTTAACTCCCAAACCGCTGCGCAGAAGTCAACCAAACTTCACCCAATAGTGTATTGTATCACAATCTAGTAGTTACATTTGAAAATTTTGTTCTAGGAAATTTTGTTTGAGCGCAATCATCAAACTTAATTAAAAAAGTCATTTAAGCCTTTTCACAGTGAGATCTATGCGATATGGCCGAGAAATGTAATTTTTATGTTAACTCCCAAACCGCTGCGCAGAAGTCAACCAAACTTCACCCATTAGTGTATTTTATCACAATCTAGTAGTTACATGTGGAAATTTGGTTCTAGGACATTTGATTTGAGCGCAATCCTCAAACTTAGGTCAAAAAAGCCATTTAAGCCTTTTCACAGTGAGATCTATGCGATATGGCCGAGAAATGTAATTTTGATGTTAACTCCCAAACCGCTGCGCAGAAGTCAACCAAACTTCACCCAATAGTGTATTGTATCACAATCTAGTAGTTACATTTGAAAATTTTGTTCTAGGAAATTTTGTTTGAGCGCAATCATCAAACTTAATTAAAAAAGTCATTTAAGCCTTTTCACAGTGAGATCTATGCGATATGGCCGAGAAATGTAATTTTGATGTTAACTCCCAAACCGCTGCGCAGAAGTCAACCAAACTTCACCCATTAGTGTATTTTATCACAATCTAGTAGTTACATGTGGAAATTTGGTTCTAGGACATTTGATTTGAGCGCAATCCTCAAACTTAGGTCAAAAAAGCCATTTAAGCCTTTTCACAGTGAGATCTATGCGATATGGCCGAGAAATGTAATTTTGATGTTCACTCCCAAACCGCTGCGCAGAAGTCAACCAAACTTCACCCAATAGTGTATTGTATCACAATCTAGTAGTTACATGTGGAAATTTGGTTCTAGGACATTTGATTTGAGCGCAATCCTCAAACTTAGGTCAAAAAAGCCATTTAAGCCTTTTCACAGTGAGATCTATGCGATATGGCCGAGAAATGTAATTTTGATGTTAACTCCCAAACCGCTGCGCAGAAGTCAACCAAACTTCACCCAATAGTGTATTGTATCACATTCTAGTAGTTACATTTTAAAATTTCGTTCTAGGACATTTGGTTTGAGCGCAATTATTAAACTTAGGTCAAAAAAGCCATTTAAGCCTTTTCACAGTGAGATCTATGCGATATGGCCGAGAAATGTAATTTTGATGTTAACTCCCAAACCGCTGCGCAGAAGTCAACCAAACTTCACCCAATAGTGTATTGTATCACAATCTAGTAGTTACATTTAAAAATTTTGTTCTAGGACATTTTGTTTGAACGCAATCATCAAACTTAATTAAAAAAGTCATTTAAGCCTTTTCACAGTGAGATCTATGCGATATGGCCGAGAAATGTAATTTTGATGTTAACTCCCAAACCGCTGCGCAGAAGTCAACCAAACTTCACCCATTAGTGTATTGTATCACAATCTAGTAGTTACATGTGGAAATTTGGTTATAGGACATTTGATTTGAGCGCAATCCTCAAACTTAGGTCAAAAAAGCCATTTAAGCCTTTTCACAGTGAGATCTATGCGATATGGCCGAGAAATGTAATTTTGATGTTAACTCCCAAACCGCTGCGCAGAAGTCAACCAAACTTCACCGAATAGTGTATTGTATCACAATCTACTAGTTACATTTGAAAATTTTGTTCTAGGAAATTTTGTTTGAGCGCAATCATCAAACTTAATTAAAAAAGTCATTTAAGCCTTTTCACAGTGAGATCTATGCGATATGGCCGAGAAATGTAATTTTGATGTTAACTCCCAAACCGCTGCGCAGAAGTCAACCAAACTTCACCCATTAGTGTATTTTATCACAATCTAGTAGTTACATGTGGAAATTTGGTTCTAGGACATTTGATTTGAGCGCAATCCTCAAACTTAGGTCAAAAAAGCCATTTAAGCCTTTTCACAGTGAGATCTATGCGATATGGCCGAGAAATGTAATTTTGATGTTAACTCCCAAACCGCTGCGCAGAAGTCAACCAAACTTCACCCAATAGTGTATTGTATCACATTCTAGTAGTTACATTTGAAAATTTTGTTCTAGGACATTTTGTTTGAACGCAATCATCAAACTTAATTAAAAAAGTCATTTAAGCCTTTTCACAGTGAGATCTATGCGATATGGCCGAGAAATGTAATTTTGATGTTAACTCCCAAACCGCTGCGCAGAAGTCAACCAAACTTCACCCAATAGTGTATTGTATCACAATCTAGTAGTTACATTTGAAAATTTTGTTCTAGGAAATTTTGTTTGAGCGCAATCATCAAACTTAATTAAAAAAGTCATTTAAGCCTTTTCACAGTGAGATCTATGCGATATGGCCGAGAAATGTAATTTTGATGTTAACTCCCAAACCGCTGCGCAGAAGTCAACCAAACTTCACCCATTAGTGTATTTTATCACAATCTAGTAGTTACATGTGGAAATTTGGTTCTAGGACATTTGATTTGAGCGCAATCCTCAAACTTAGGTCAAAAAAGCCATTTAAGCCTTTTCACAGTGAGATCTATGCGATATGGCCGAGAAATGTAATTTTGATGTTAACTCCCAAACCGCTGCGCAGAAGTCAACCAAACTTCACCCAATAGTGTATTGTATCACAATCTAGTAGTTACATTGAAAAATTTTGTTCTAGGACATTTTGTTTGAACGCAATCATCAAACTTAATTAAAAAAGTCATTTAAGCCTTTTCACAGTGAGATCTATGCGATATGGCCGAGAAATGTAATTTTGATGTTAACTCCCAAACCGCTGCGCAGAAGTCAACCAAACTTCACCCATTAGTGTATTGTATCACAATCTAGTAGTTACGTGTGGAAATTTGGTTATAGGACATTTGATTTGAGCGCAATCCTCAAACTTAGGTCAAAAAAGCCATTTAAGCCTTTTCACAGTGAGATCTATGCGATATGGCCGAGAAATGTAATTTTGATGTTAACTCCCAAACCGCTGCGCAGAAGTAAACCAAACTTCACCCATTAGTGTATTGTATCACAATCTAGTAGTTACATGTGGAAATTTGGTTCTAGGACATTTGATTTGAGCGCAATCCTCAAACTTAGGTCAAAAAAGCCATTTAAGCCTTTTCACAGTGAGATCTATGCGATATGGCCGAGAAATGTAATTTTGATGTTAACTCCCAAACCGCTGCGCAGAAGTCAACCAAACTTCACCCAATAGTGTATTGTATCACATTCTAGTAGTTACATTTTAAAATTTCGTTCTAGGACATTTGGTTTGAGCGCAATTATTAAACTTAGGTCAAAAAAGCCATTTAAGCCTTTTCACAGTGAGATCTATGCGATATGGCCGAGAAATGTAATTTTGATGTTAACTCCCAAACCGCTGCGCAGAAGTAAACCAAACTTCACCCATTAGTGTATTGTATCACAATCTAGTAGTTACATGTGGAAATTTGGTTCTAGGACATTTGATTTGAGCGCAATCCTCAAACTTAGGTCAAAAAAGCCATTTAAGCCTTTTCACAGTGAGATCTATGCGATATGGCCGAGAAATGTAATTTTGATGTTAACTCCCAAACCGCTGCGCAGAAGTCAACCAAACTTCACCCAATAGTGTATTGTATCACAATCTAGTAGTTACATTTGAAAATTTTGTTCTAGGACATTTTGTTTGAATGCAATCATCAAACTTAATTAAAAAAGTCATTTAAGCCTTTTCACAGTGAGATCTATGCGATATGGCCGAGAAATGTAATTTTGATGTTAACTCCCAAACCGCTGCGCAGAAGTCAACCAAACTTCACCCATTAGTGTATTGTATCACAATCTAGTAGTTACATTTGAAAATTTTGTTCTAGGACATTTTGTTTGAACGCAATCATCAAACTTAATTAAAAAAGTCATTTAAGCCTTTTCACAGTGAGATCTATGCGATATGGCCGAGAAATGTAATTTTGATGTTAACTCCCAAACCGCTGCGCAGAAGTCAACCAAACTTCACCCATTAGTGTATTGTATCACAATCTAGTAGTTACATGTGGAAATTTGGTTATAGGACATTTGATTTGAGCGCAATCCTCAAACTTAGGTCAAAAAAGCCATTTAAGCCTTTTCACAGTGAGATCTATGCGATATGGCCGAGAAATGTAATTTTGATGTTAACTCCCAAACCGCTGCGCAGAAGTCAACCAAACTTCACCCAATAGTGTATTGTATCACAATCTAGTAGTTACATTTGAAAATTTTGTTCTAGGAAATTTTGTTTGAGCGCAATCATCAAACTTAATTAAAAAGTCATTTAAGCCTTTTCACAGTGAGATCTATGCGATATGGCCGAGAAATGTAATTTTGATGTTAACTCCCAAACCGCTGCGCAGAAGTCAACCAAACTTCACCCATTAGTGTATTTTATCACAATCTAGTAGTTACATGTGGAAATTTGGTTCTAGGACAATTTATTTGAGCGCAATCCTCAAACTTAGGTCAAAAAAGCCATTTAAGCCTTTTCACAGTGAGATCTATGCGATATGGCCGAGAAATGTAATTTTTATGTTAACTCCCAAACCGCTGCGCAGAAGTCAACCAAACTTCACCCATTAGTGTATTTTATCACAATCTAGTAGTTACATGTGGAAATTTGGTTCTAGGACATTTGATTTGAGCGCAATCCTCAAACTTAGGTCAAAAAAGCCATTTAAGCCTTTTCACAGTGAGATCTATGCGATATGGCCGAGAAATGTAATTTTGATGTTAACTCCCAAACCGCTGCGCAGAAGTCAACCAAACTTCACCCAATAGTGTATTGTATCACAATCTAGTAGTTACATTTGAAAATTTTGTTCTAGGAAATTTTGTTTGAGCGCAATCATCAAACTTAATTAAAAAAGTCATTTAAGCCTTTTCACAGTGAGATCTATGCGATATGGCCGAGAAATGTAATTTTGATGTTAACTCCCAAACCGCTGCGCAGAAGTCAACCAAACTTCACCCATTAGTGTATTTTATCACAATCTAGTAGTTACATGTGGAAATTTGGTTCTAGGACATTTGATTTGAGCGCAATCCTCAAACTTAGGTCAAAAAAGCCATTTAAGCCTTTTCACAGTGAGATCTATGCGATATGGCCGAGAAATGTAATTTTGATGTTCACTCCCAAACCGCTGCGCAGAAGTCAACCAAACTTCACCCAATAGTGTATTGTATCACAATCTAGTAGTTACATGTGGAAATTTGGTTCTAGGACATTTGATTTGAGCGCAATCCTCAAACTTAGGTCAAAAAAGCCATTTAAGCCTTTTCACAGTGAGATCTATGCGATATGGCCGAGAAATGTAATTTTGATGTTAACTCCCAAACCGCTGCGCAGAAGTCAACCAAACTTCACCCAATAGTGTATTGTATCACATTCTAGTAGTTACATTTTAAAATTTCGTTCTAGGACATTTGGTTTGAGCGCAATTATTAAACTTAGGTCAAAAAAGCCATTTAAGCCTTTTCACAGTGAGATCTATGCGATATGGCCGAGAAATGTAATTTTGATGTTAACTCCCAAACCGCTGCGCAGAAGTCAACCAAACTTCACCCAATAGTGTATTGTATCACAATCTAGTAGTTACATTTAAAAATTTTGTTCTAGGACATTTTGTTTGAACGCAATCATCAAACTTAATTAAAAAAGTCATTTAAGCCTTTTCACAGTGAGATCTATGCGATATGGCCGAGAAATGTAATTTTGATGTTAACTCCCAAACCGCTGCGCAGAAGTCAACCAAACTTCACCCATTAGTGTATTGTATCACAATCTAGTAGTTACATGTGGAAATTTGGTTATAGGACATTTGATTTGAGCGCAATCCTCAAACTTAGGTCAAAAAAGCCATTTAAGCCTTTTCACAGTGAGATCTATGCGATATGGCCGAGAAATGTAATTTTGATGTTAACTCCCAAACCGCTGCGCAGAAGTCAACCAAACTTCACCGAATAGTGTATTGTATCACAATCTACTAGTTACATTTGAAAATTTTGTTCTAGGAAATTTTGTTTGAGCGCAATCATCAAACTTAATTAAAAAAGTCATTTAAGCCTTTTCACAGTGAGATCTATGCGATATGGCCGAGAAATGTAATTTTGATGTTAACTCCCAAACCGCTGCGCAGAAGTCAACCAAACTTCACCCATTAGTGTATTTTATCACAATCTAGTAGTTACATGTGGAAATTTGGTTCTAGGACATTTGATTTGAGCGCAATCCTCAAACTTAGGTCAAAAAAGCCATTTAAGCCTTTTCACAGTGAGATCTATGCGATATGGCCGAGAAATGTAATTTTGATGTTAACTCCCAAACCGCTGCGCAGAAGTCAACCAAACTTCACCCAATAGTGTATTGTATCACATTCTAGTAGTTACATTTGAAAATTTTGTTCTAGGACATTTTGTTTGAACGCAATCATCAAACTTAATTAAAAAAGTCATTTAAGCCTTTTCACAGTGAGATCTATGCGATATGGCCGAGAAATGTAATTTTGATGTTAACTCCCAAACCGCTGCGCAGAAGTCAACCAAACTTCACCCAATAGTGTATTGTATCACAATCTAGTAGTTACATTTGAAAATTTTGTTCTAGGAAATTTTGTTTGAGCGCAATCATCAAACTTAATTAAAAAAGTCATTTAAGCCTTTTCACAGTGAGATCTATGCGATATGGCCGAGAAATGTAATTTTGATGTTAACTCCCAAACCGCTGCGCAGAAGTCAACCAAACTTCACCCATTAGTGTATTTTATCACAATCTAGTAGTTACATGTGGAAATTTGGTTCTAGGACATTTGATTTGAGCGCAATCCTCAAACTTAGGTCAAAAAAGCCATTTAAGCCTTTTCACAGTGAGATCTATGCGATATGGCCGAGAAATGTAATTTTGATGTTAACTCCCAAACCGCTGCGCAGAAGTCAACCAAACTTCACCCAATAGTGTATTGTATCACAATCTAGTAGTTACATTGAAAAATTTTGTTCTAGGACATTTTGTTTGAACGCAATCATCAAACTTAATTAAAAAAGTCATTTAAGCCTTTTCACAGTGAGATCTATGCGATATGGCCGAGAAATGTAATTTTGATGTTAACTCCCAAACCGCTGCGCAGAAGTCAACCAAACTTCACCCATTAGTGTATTGTATCACAATCTAGTAGTTACGTGTGGAAATTTGGTTATAGGACATTTGATTTGAGCGCAATCCTCAAACTTAGGTCAAAAAAGCCATTTAAGCCTTTTCACAGTGAGATCTATGCGATATGGCCGAGAAATGTAATTTTGATGTTAACTCCCAAACCGCTGCGCAGAAGTAAACCAAACTTCACCCATTAGTGTATTGTATCACAATCTAGTAGTTACATGTGGAAATTTGGTTCTAGGACATTTGATTTGAGCGCAATCCTCAAACTTAGGTCAAAAAAGCCATTTAAGCCTTTTCACAGTGAGATCTATGCGATATGGCCGAGAAATGTAATTTTGATGTTAACTCCCAAACCGCTGCGCAGAAGTCAACCAAACTTCACCCAATAGTGTATTGTATCACATTCTAGTAGTTACATTTTAAAATTTCGTTCTAGGACATTTGGTTTGAGCGCAATTATTAAACTTAGGTCAAAAAAGCCATTTAAGCCTTTTCACAGTGAGATCTATGCGATATGGCCGAGAAATGTAATTTTGATGTTAACTCCCAAACCGCTGCGCAGAAGTCAACCAAACTTCACCCATTAGTGTATTGTATCACAATCTAGTAGTTACATGTGGAAATTTGGTTCTAGGACATTTGATTTGAGTGCAATCCTCAAACTTAGGTCAAAAAAGCCATTTAAGCCTTTTCACAGTGAGATCTATGCGATATGGCCGAGAAATGTAATTTTGATGTTAACTCCCAAACCGCTGCGCAGAAGTCAACCAAACTTCACCCAATAGTGTATTGTATCACAATCTAGTAGTTACATTTGAAAATTTTGTTCTAGGACATTTTGTTTGAATGCAATCATCAAACTTAATTAAAAAAGTCATTTAAGCCTTTTCACAGTGAGATCTATGCGATATGGCCGAGAAATGTAATTTTGATGTTAACTCCCAAACCGCTGCGCAGAAGTCAACCAAACTTCACCCATTAGTGTATTGTATCACAATCTAGTAGTTACATTTGAAAATTTTGTTCTAGGACATTTTGTTTGAACGCAATCATCAAACTTAATTAAAAAAGTCATTTAAGCCTTTTCACAGTGAGATCTATGCGATATGGCCGAGAAATGTAATTTTGATGTTAACTCCCAAACCGCTGCGCAGAAGTCAACCAAACTTCACCCATTAGTGTATTGTATCACAATCTAGTAGTTACATGTGGAAATTTGGTTATAGGACATTTGATTTGAGCGCAATCCTCAAACTTAGGTCAAAAAAGCCATTTAAGCCTTTTCACAGTGAGATCTATGCGATATGGCCGAGAAATGTAATTTTGATGTTAACTCCCAAACCGCTGCGCAGAAGTCAACCAAACTTCACCCAATAGTGTATTGTATCACAATCTAGTAGTTACATTTGAAAATTTTGTTCTAGGAAATTTTGTTTGAGCGCAATCATCAAACTTAATTAAAAAAGTCATTTAAGCCTTTTCACAGTGAGATCTATGCGATATGGCCGAGAAATGTAATTTTGATGTTAACTCCCAAACCGCTGCGCAGAAGTCAACCAAACTTCACCCATTAGTGTATTTTATCACAATCTAGTAGTTACATGTGGAAATTTGGTTCTAGGACAATTTATTTGAGCGCAATCCTCAAACTTAGGTCAAAAAAGCCATTTAAGCCTTTTCACAGTGAGATCTATGCGATATGGCCGAGAAATGTAATTTTGATGTTCACTCCCAAACCGCTGCGCAGAAGTCAACCAAACTTCACCCATTAGTGTATTGTATCACAATCTAGTAGTTACATGTGGAAATTTGGTTATAGGACATTTGATTTGAGCGCAATCCTCAAACTTAGGTCAAAAAAGCCATTTAAGCCTTTTCACAGTGAGATCTATGCGATATGGCCGAGAAATGTAATTTTGATGTTAACTCCCAAACCGCTGCGCAGAAGTCAACCAAACTTCACCCAATAGTGTATTGTATCACATTCTAGTAGTTACATTTGAAAATTTCGTTCTAGGACATTTGGTTTGAGCGCAATCTTTAAACTTAGGTCAAAAAAGCCATTTAAGCCTTTTCACAGTGAGATCTATGCGATATGGCCGAGAAATGTAATTTTGATGTTAACTCCCAAACCGCTGCGCAGAAGTCAACCAAACTTCACCCAATAGTGTATTGTATCACAATCTAGTAGTTACATGTGGAAATTTGGTTCTAGGACATTTGATTTGAGCGCAATCCTCAAACTTAGGTCAAAAAAGCCATTTAAGCCTTTTCACAGTGAGATCTATGCGATATGGCCGAGAAATGTAATTTTGATGTTAACTCCCAAACCGCTGCGCAGAAGTCAACCAAACTTCACCCAATAGTGTATTGTATCACATTCTAGTAGTTACATTTTAAAATTTCGTTCTAGGACATTTGGTTTGAGCGCAATTATTAAACTTAGGTCAAAAAAGCCATTTAAGCCTTTTCACAGTGAGATCTATGCGATATGGCCGAGAAATGTAATTTTGATGTTAACTCCCAAACCGCTGCGCAGAAGTAAACCAAACTTCACCCATTAGTGTATTGTATCACAATCTAGTAGTTACATGTGGAAATTTGGTTCTAGGACATTTGATTTGAGCGCAATCCTCAAACTTAGGTCAAAAAAGCCATTTAAGCCTTTTCACAGTGAGATCTATGCGATATGGCCGAGAAATGTAATTTTGATGTTAACTCCCAAACCGCTGCGCAGAAGTCAACCAAACTTCACCCAATAGTGTATTGTATCACATTCTAGTAGTTACATTTGAAAATTTTGTTCTAGGACATTTTGTATGAACGCAATCATCAAACTTAATTAAAAAAGTCATTTAAGCCTTTTCACAGTGAGATCTATGCGATATGGCCGAGAAATGTAATTTTGATGTTAACTCCCAAACCGCTGCGCAGAAGTCAACCAAACTTCACCCAATAGTGTATTGTATCACAATCTAGTAGTTACATTTGAAAATTTTGTTCTAGGAAATTTTGTTTGAGCGCAATCATCAAACTTAATTAAAAAAGTCATTTAAGCCTTTTCACAGTGAGATCTATGCGATATGGCCGAGAAATGTAATTTTGATGTTAACTCCCAAACCGCTGCGCAGAAGTCAACCAAACTTCACCCATTAGTGTATTGTATCACAATCTAGTAGTTACATGTGGAAATTTGGTTATAGGACATTTGATTTGAGCGCAATCCTCAAACTTAGGTCAAAAAAGCCATTTAAGCCTTTTCACAGTGAGATCTATGCGATATGGCCGAGAAATGTAATTTTGATGTTAACTCCCAAACCGCTGCGCAGAAGTCAACCAAACTTCACCCAATAGTGTATTGTATCACAATCTAGTAGTTACATTTGAAAATTTTGTTCTAGGAAATTTTGTTTGAGCGCAATCATCAAACTTAATTAAAAAAGTCATTTAAGCCTTTTCACAGTGAGATCTATGCGATATGGCCGAGAAATGTAATTTTGATGTTAACTCCCAAACCGCTGCGCAGAAGTCAACCAAACTTCACCCATTAGTGTATTTTATCACAATCTAGTAGTTACATGTGGAAATTTGGTTCTAGGACATTTGATTTGAGCGCAATCCTCAAACTTAGGTCAAAAAAGCCATTTAAGCCTTTTCACAGTGAGATCTATGCGATATGGCCGAGAAATGTAATTTTGATGTTAACTCCCAAACCGCTGCGCAGAAGTCAACCAAACTTCACCCAATAGTGTATTGTATCACATTCTAGTAGTTACATTTGAAAATTTTGTTCTAGGACATTTTGTATGAACGCAATCATCAAACTTAATTAAAAAAGTCATTTAAGCCTTTTCACAGTGAGATCTATGCGATATGGCCGAGAAATGTAATTTTGATGTTAACTCCCAAACCGCTGCGCAGAAGTCAACCAAACTTCACCCAATAGTGTATTGTATCACAATCTAGTAGTTACATTTGAAAATTTTGTTCTAGGAAATTTTGTTTGAGCGCAATCATCAAACTTAATTAAAAAAGTCATTTAAGCCTTTTCACAGTGAGATCTATGCGATATGGCCGAGAAATGTAATTTTGATGTTAACTCCCAAACCGCTGCGCAGAAGTCAACCAAACTTCACCCAATAGTGTATTGTATCACAATCTAGTAGTTACATTTAAAAATTTTGTTCTAGGACATTTTGTTTGAACGCAATCATCAAACTTAATTAAAAAAGTCATTTAAGCCTTTTCACAGTGAGATCTATGCGATATGGCCGAGAAATGTAATTTTGATGTTAACTCCCAAACCGCTGCGCAGAAGTCAACCAAACTTCACCCATTAGTGTATTGTGTCACAATCTAGTAGTTACATTTGAAAATTTTTTTTCTAGGACATTTTGTTTGAACGCAATCATCAAACTTAATTAAAAAAGTCATTTAAGCCTTTTCACAGTGAGATCTATGCGATATGGCCGAGAAATGTAATTTTGATGTTAACTCCCAAACCGCTGCGCAGAAGTCAACCAAACTTCACCCAATAGTGTATTGTATCACAATCTAGTAGTTACATTTAAAAATTTTGTTCTAGGACATTTTGTTTGAACGCAATCATCAAACTTAATTAAAAAAGTCATTTAAGCCTTTTCACAGTGAGATCTATGCGATATGGCCGAGAAATGTAATTTTGATGTTAACTCCCAAACCGCTGCGCAGAAGTCAACCAAACTTCACCCATTAGTGTATTGTATCACAATCTAGTAGTTACATGTGGAAATTTGGTTATAGGACATTTGATTTGAGCGCAATCCTCAAACTTAGGTCAAAAAAGCCATTTAAGCCTTTTCACAGTGAGATCTATGCGATATGGCCGAGAAATGTAATTTTGATGTTAACTCCCAAACCGCTGCGCAGAAGTCAACCAAACTTCACCCAATAGTGTATTGTATCACAATCTAGTAGTTACATTTGAAAATTTTGTTCTAGGAAATTTTGTTTGAGCGCAATCATCAAACTTAATTAAAAAAGTCATTTAAGCCTTTTCACAGTGAGATCTATGCGATATGGCCGAGAAATGTAATTTTGATGTTAACTCCCAAACCGCTGCGCAGAAGTCAACCAAACTTCACCCATTAGTGTATTTTATCACAATCTAGTAGTTACATGTGGAAATTTGGTTCTAGGACATTTGATTTGAGCGCAATCCTCAAACTTAGGTCAAAAAAGCCATTTAAGCCTTTTCACAGTGAGATCTATGCGATATGGCCGAGAAATGTAATTTTGATGTTAACTCCCAAACCGCTGCGCAGAAGTCAACCAAACTTCACCCAATAGTGTATTGTATCACATTCTAGTAGTTACATTTGAAAATTTTGTTCTAGGACATTTTGTTTGAACGCAATCATCAAACTTAATTAAAAAAGTCATTTAAGCCTTTTCACAGTGAGATCTATGCGATATGGCCGAGAAATGTAATTTTGATGTTAACTCCCAAACCGCTGCGCAGAAGTCAACCAAACTTCACCCAATAGTGTATTGTATCACAATCTAGTAGTTACATTTGAAAATTTTGTTCTAGGAAATTTTGTTTGAGCGCAATCATCAAACTTAATTAAAAAAGTCATTTAAGCCTTTTCACAGTGAGATCTATGCGATATGGCCGAGAAATGTAATTTTGATGTTAACTCCCAAACCGCTGCGCAGAAGTCAACCAAACTTCACCCATTAGTGTATTTTATCACAATCTAGTAGTTACATGTGGAAATTTGGTTCTAGGACATTTGATTTGAGCGCAATCCTCAAACTTAGGTCAAAAAAGCCATTTAAGCCTTTTCACAGTGAGATCTATGCGATATGGCCGAGAAATGTAATTTTGATGTTAACTCCCAAACCGCTGCGCAGAAGTCAACCAAACTTCACCCAATAGTGTATTGTATCACATTCTAGTAGTTACATTTTAAAATTTCGTTCTAGGACATTTGGTTTGAGCGCAATTATTAAACTTAGGTCAAAAAAGCCATTTAAGCCTTTTCACAGTGAGATCTATGCGATATGGCCGAGAAATGTAATTTTGATGTTAACTCCCAAACCGCTGCGCAGAAGTCAACCAAACTTCACCCATTAGTGTATTTTATCACAATCTAGTAGTTACATGTGGAAATTTGGTTCTAGGACATTTGATTTGAGCGCAATCCTCAAACTTAGGTCAAAAAAGCCATTTAAGCCTTTTCACAGTGAGATCTATGCGATATGGCCGAGAAATGTAATTTTGATGTTAACTCCCAAACCGCTGCGCAGAAGTCAACCAAACTTCACCCAATAGTGTATTGTATCACAATCTAGTAGTTACATTTAAAAAATTTGTTCTAGGACATTTTGTTTGAACGCAATCATCAAACTTAATTAAAAAAGTCATTTAAGCCTTTTCACAGTGAGATCTATGCGATATGGCCGAGAAATGTAATTTTGATGTTAACTCCCAAACCGCTGCGCAGAAGTCAACCAAACTTCACCCATTAGTGTATTGTATCACAATCTAGTAGTTACATGTGGAAATTTGGTTATAGGACATTTGATTTGAGCGCAATCCTCAAACTTAGGTCAAAAAAGCCATTTAAGCCTTTTCACAGTGAGATCTATGCGATATGGCCGAGAAATGTAATTTTGATGTTAACTCCCAAACCGCTGCGCAGAAGTCAACCAAACTTCACCCAATAGTGTATTGTATCACAATCTAGTAGTTACATTTGAAAATTTTGTTCTAGGAAATTTTGTTTGAGCGCAATCATCAAACTTAATTAAAAAAGTCATTTAAGCCTTTTCACAGTGAGATCTATGCGATATGGCCGAGAAATGTAATTTTGATGTTAACTCCCAAACCGCTGCGCAGAAGTCAACCAAACTTCACCCATTAGTGTATTTTATCACAATCTAGTAGTTACATGTGGAAATTTGGTTCTAGGACATTTGATTTGAGCGCAATCCTCAAACTTAGGTCAAAAAAGCCATTTAAGCCTTTTCACAGTGAGATCTATGCGATATGGCCGAGAAATGTAATTTTGATGTTAACTCCCAAACCGCTGCGCAGAAGTCAACCAAACTTCACCCAATAGTGTATTGTATCACATTCTAGTAGTTACATTTTAAAATTTCGTTCTAGGACATTTGGTTTGAGCGCAATTATTAAACTTAGGTCAAAAAAGCCATTTAAGCCTTTTCACAGTGAGATCTATGCGATATGGCCGAGAAATGTAATTTTGATGTTAACTCCCAAACCGCTGCGCAGAAGTAAACCAAACTTCACCCATTAGTGTATTGTATCACAATCTAGTAGTTACATGTGGAAATTTGGTTCTAGGACATTTGATTTGAGCGCAATCCTCAAACTTAGGTCAAAAAAGCCATTTAAGCCTTTTCACAGTGAGATCTATGCGATATGGCCGAGAAATGTAATTTTGATGTTAACTCCCAAACCGCTGCGCAGAAGTCAACCAAACTTCACCCAATAGTGTATTGTATCACAATCTAGTAGTTACATTTGAAAATTTTGTTCTAGGACATTTTGTTTGAATGCAATCATCAAACTTAATTAAAAAAGTCATTTAAGCCTTTTCACAGTGAGATCTATGCGATATGGCCGAGAAATGTAATTTTGATGTTAACTCCCAAAACGCTGCGCAGAAGTCAACCAAACTTCACCCATTAGTGTATTGTATCACAATCTAGTAGTTACATTTGAAAATTTTGTTCTAGGACATTTTGTTTGAACGCAATCATCAAACTTAATTAAAAAAGTCATTTAAGCCTTTTCACAGTGAGATCTATGCGATATGGCCGAGAAATGTAATTTTGATGTTAACTCCCAAACCGCTGCGCAGAAGTCAACCAAACTTCACCCATTAGTGTATTGTATCACAATCTAGTAGTTACATGTGGAAATTTGGTTATAGGACATTTGATTTGAGCGCAATCCTCAAACTTAGGTCAAAAAAGCCATTTAAGCCTTTTCACAGTGAGATCTATGCGATATGGCCGAGAAATGTAATTTTGATGTTAACTCCCAAACCGCTGCGCAGAAGTCAACCAAACTTCACCCAATAGTGTATTGTATCACAATCTAGTAGTTACATTTGAAAATTTTGTTCTAGGAAATTTTGTTTGAGCGCAATCATCAAACTTAATTAAAAAAGTCATTTAAGCCTTTTCACAGTGAGATCTATGCGATATGGCCGAGAAATGTAATTTTGATGTTAACTCCCAAACCGCTGCGCAGAAGTCAACCAAACTTCACCCATTAGTGTATTTTATCACAATCTAGTAGTTACATGTGGAAATTTGGTTCTAGGACAATTTATTTGAGCGCAATCCTCAAACTTAGGTCAAAAAAGCCATTTAAGCCTTTTCACAGTGAGATCTATGCGATATGGCCGAGAAATGTAATTTTGATGTTCACTCCCAAACCGCTGCGCAGAAGTCAACCAAACTTCACCCATTAGTGTATTGTATCACAATCTAGTAGTTACATGTGGAAATTTGGTTATAGGACATTTGATTTGAGCGCAATCCTCAAACTTAGGTCAAAAAAGCCATTTAAGCCTTTTCACAGTGAGATCTATGCGATATGGCCGAGAAATGTAATTTTGATGTTAACTCCCAAACCGCTGCGCAGAAGTCAACCAAACTTCACCCAATAGTGTATTGTATCACATTCTAGTAGTTACATTTTAAAATTTCGTTCTAGGACATTTGGTTTGAGCGCAATCTTTAAACTTAGGTCAAAAAAGCCATTTAAGCCTTTTCACAGTGAGATCTATGCGATATGGCCGAGAAATGTAATTTTGATGTTAACTCCCAAACCGCTGCGCAGAAGTCAACCAAACTTCACCCAATAGTGTATTGTATCACAATCTAGTAGTTACATGTGGAAATTTGGTTCTAGGACATTTGATTTGAGCGCAATCCTCAAACTTAGGTCAAAAAAGCCATTTAAGCCTTTTCACAGTGAGATCTATGCGATATGGCCGAGAAATGTAATTTTGATGTTAACTCCCAAACCGCTGCGCAGAAGTCAACCAAACTTCACCCAATAGTGTATTGTATCACATTCTAGTAGTTACATTTTAAAATTTCGTTCTAGGACATTTGGTTTGAGCGCAATTATTAAACTTAGGTCAAAAAAGCCATTTAAGCCTTTTCACAGTGAGATCTATGCGATATGGCCGAGAAATGTAATTTTGATGTTAACTCCCAAACCGCTGCGCAGAAGTAAACCAAACTTCACCCATTAGTGTATTGTATCACAATCTAGTAGTTACATGTGGAAATTTGGTTCTAGGACATTTGATTTGAGCGCAATCCTCAAACTTAGGTCAAAAAAGCCATTTAAGCCTTTTCACAGTGAGATCTATGCGATATGGCCGAGAAATGTAATTTTGATGTTAACTCCCAAACCGCTGCGCAGAAGTCAACCAAACTTCACCCAATAGTGTATTGTATCACATTCTAGTAGTTACATTTGAAAATTTTGTTCTAGGACATTTTGTATGAACGCAATCATCAAACTTAATTAAAAAAGTCATTTAAGCCTTTTCACAGTGAGATCTATGCGATATGGCCGAGAAATGTAATTTTGATGTTAACTCCCAAACCGCTGCGCAGAAGTCAACCAAACTTCACCCAATAGTGTATTGTATCACAATCTAGTAGTTACATTTGAAAATTTTGTTCTAGGAAATTTTGTTTGAGCGCAATCATCAAACTTAATTAAAAAAGTCATTTAAGCCTTTTCACAGTGAGATCTATGCGATATGGCCGAGAAATGTAATTTTGATGTTAACTCCCAAACCGCTGCGCAGAAGTCAACCAAACTTCACCCATTAGTGTATTGTATCACAATCTAGTAGTTACATGTGGAAATTTGGTTATAGGACATTTGATTTGAGCGCAATCCTCAAACTTAGGTCAAAAAAGCCATTTAAGCCTTTTCACAGTGAGCTCTATGCGATATGGCCGAGAAATGTAATTTTGATGTTAACTCCCAAACCGCTGCGCAGAAGTCAACCAAACTTCACCCAATAGTGTATTGTATCACAATCTAGTAGTTACATTTGAAAATTTTGTTCTAGGAAATTTTGTTTGAGCGCAATCATCAAACTTAATTAAAAAAGTCATTTAAGCCTTTTCACAGTGAGATCTATGCGATATGGCCGAGAAATGTAATTTTGATGTTAACTCCCAAACCGCTGCGCAGAAGTCAACCAAACTTCACCCATTAGTGTATTTTATCACAATCTAGTAGTTACATGTGGAAATTTGGTTCTAGGACATTTGATTTGAGCGCAATCCTCAAACTTAGGTCAAAAAAGCCATTTAAGCCTTTTCACAGTGAGATCTATGCGATATGGCCGAGAAATGTAATTTTGATGTTAACTCCCAAACCGCTGCGCAGAAGTCAACCAAACTTCACCCAATAGTGTATTGTATCACATTCTAGTAGTTACATTTGAAAATTTTGTTCTAGGACATTTTGTATGAACGCAATCATCAAACTTAATTAAAAAAGTCATTTAAGCCTTTTCACAGTGAGATCTATGCGATATGGCCGAGAAATGTAATTTTGATGTTAACTCCCAAACCGCTGCGCAGAAGTCAACCAAACTTCACCCAATAGTGTATTGTATCACAATCTAGTAGTTACATTTGAAAATTTTGTTCTAGGAAATTTTGTTTGAGCGCAATCATCAAACTTAATTAAAAAAGTCATTTAAGCCTTTTCACAGTGAGATCTATGCGATATGGCCGAGAAATGTAATTTTGATGTTAACTCCCAAACCGCTGCGCAGAAGTCAACCAAACTTCACCCAATAGTGTATTGTATCACAATCTAGTAGTTACATTTAAAAATTTTGTTCTAGGACATTTTGTTTGAACGCAATCATCAAACTTAATTAAAAAAGTCATTTAAGCCTTTTCACAGTGAGATCTATGCGATATGGCCGAGAAATGTAATTTTGATGTTAACTCCCAAACCGCTGCGCAGAAGTCAACCAAACTTCACCCATTAGTGTATTGTATCACAATCTAGTAGTTACATTTGAAAATTTTGTTCTAGGACATTTTGTTTGAACGCAATCATCAAACTTAATTAAAAAAGTCATTTAAGCCTTTTCACAGTGAGATCTATGCGATATGGCCGAGAAATGTAATTTTGATGTTAACTCCCAAACCGCTGCGCAGAAGTCAACCAAACTTCACCCAATAGTGTATTGTATCACAATCTAGTAGTTACATTTAAAAATTTTGTTCTAGGACATTTTGTTTGAACGCAATCATCAAACTTAATTAAAAAAGTCATTTAAGCCTTTTCACAGTGAGATCTATGCGATATGGCCGAGAAATGTAATTTTGATGTTAACTCCCAAACCGCTGCGCAGAAGTCAACCAAACTTCACCCATTAGTGTATTGTATCACAATCTAGTAGTTACATGTGGAAATTTGGTTATAGGACATTTGATTTGAGCGCAATCCTCAAACTTAGGTCAAAAAAGCCATTTAAGCCTTTTCACAGTGAGATCTATGCGATATGGCCGAGAAATGTAATTTTGATGTTAACTCCCAAACCGCTGCGCAGAAGTCAACCAAACTTCACCCAATAGTGTATTGTATCACAATCTAGTAGTTACATTTGAAAATTTTGTTCTAGGAAATTTTGTTTGAGCGCAATCATCAAACTTAATTAAAAAAGTCATTTAAGCCTTTTCACAGTGAGATCTATGCGATATGGCCGAGAAATGTAATTTTGATGTTAACTCCCAAACCGCTGCGCAGAAGTCAACCAAACTTCACCCATTAGTGTATTTTATCACAATCTAGTAGTTACATGTGGAAATTTGGTTCTAGGACATTTGATTTGAGCGCAATCCTCAAACTTAGGTCAAAAAAGCCATTTAAGCCTTTTCACAGTGAGATCTATGCGATATGGCCGAGAAATGTAATTTTGATGTTAACTCCCAAACCGCTGCGCAGAAGTCAACCAAACTTCACCCAATAGTGTATTGTATCACATTCTAGTAGTTACATTTGAAAATTTTGTTCTAGGACATTTTGTTTGAACGCAATCATCAAACTTAATTAAAAAAGTCATTTAAGCCTTTTCACAGTGAGATCTATGCGATATGGCCGAGAAATGTAATTTTGATGTTAACTCCCAAACCGCTGCGCAGAAGTCAACCAAACTTCACCCAATAGTGTATTGTATCACAATCTAGTAGTTACATTTGAAAATTTTGTTCTAGGAAATTTTGTTTGAGCGCAATCATCAAACTTAATTAAAAAAGTCATTTAAGCCTTTTCACAGTGAGATCTATGCGATATGGCCGAGAAATGTAATTTTGATGTTAACTCCCAAACCGCTGCGCAGAAGTCAACCAAACTTCACCCAATAGTGTATTGTATCACAATCTAGTAGTTACATTTGAACATTTTGTTCTAGGACATTTTGTTTGAACGCAATCATCAAACTTAATTAAAAAAGTCATTTAAGCCTTTTCACAGTGAGATCTATGCGATATGGCCGAGAAATGTAATTTTGATGTTAACTCCCAAACCGCTGCGCAGAAGTCAACCAAACTTCACCCAATAGTGTATTGTATCACAATCTAGTAGTTACATTTGAAAATTTTGTTCTAGGAAATTTTGTTTGAGCGCAATCATCAAACAATTAAAAAAGTCATTTAAGCCTTTTCACAGTGAGATCTATGCGATATGGCCGAGAAATGTAATTTTGATGTTAACTCCCAAACCGCTGCGCAGAAGTCAACCAAACTTCACCCATTAGTGTATTTTATCACAATCTAGTAGTTACATGTGGAAATTTGGTTCTAGGACATTTGATTTGAGCGCAATCCTCAAACTTAGGTCAAAAAAGCCATTTAAGCCTTTTCACAGTGAGATCTATGCGATATGGCCGAGAAATGTAATTTTGATGTTAACTCCCAAACCGCTGCGCAGAAGTCAACCAAACTTCACCCAATAGTGTATTGTATCACAATCTAGTAGTTACATTTAAAAAATTTGTTCTAGGACATTTTGTTTGAACGCAATCATCAAACTTAATTAAAAAAGTCATTTAAGCCTTTTCACAGTGAGATCTATGCGATATGGCCGAGAAATGTAATTTTGATGTTAACTCCCAAACCGCTGCGCAGAAGTCAACCAAACTTCACCCATTAGTGTATTGTATCACAATCTAGTAGTTACATGTGGAAATTTGGTTATAGGACATTTGATTTGAGCGCAATCCTCAAACTTAGGTCAAAAAAGCCATTTAAGCCTTTTCACAGTGAGATCTATGCGATATGGCCGAGAAATGTAATTTTGATGTTAACTCCCAAACCGCTGCGCAGAAGTCAACCAAACTTCACCCAATAGTGTATTGTATCACAATCTAGTAGTTACATTTGAAAATTTTGTTCTAGGAAATTTTGTTTGAGCGCAATCATCAAACTTAATTAAAAAAGTCATTTAAGCCTTTTCACAGTGAGATCTATGCGATATGGCCGAGAAATGTAATTTTGATGTTAACTCCCAAACCGCTGCGCAGAAGTCAACCAAACTTCACCCATTAGTGTATTTTATCACAATCTAGTAGTTACATGTGGAAATTTGGTTCTAGGACATTTGATTTGAGCGCAATCCTCAAACTTAGGTCAAAAAAGCCATTTAAGCCTTTTCACAGTGAGATCTATGCGATATGGCCGAGAAATGTAATTTTGATGTTAACTCCCAAACCGCTGCGCAGAAGTCAACCAAACTTCACCCAATAGTGTATTGTATCACATTCTAGTAGTTACATTTGAAAATTTTGTTCTAGGACATTTTGTTTGAACGCAATCATCAAACTTAATTAAAAAAGTCATTTAAGCCTTTTCACAGTGAGATCTATGCGATATGGCCGAGAAATGTAATTTTGATGTTAACTCCCAAACCGCTGCGCAGAAGTCAACCAAACTTCACCCAATAGTGTATTGTATCACAATCTAGTAGTTACATTTGAAAATTTTGTTCTAGGAAATTTTGTTTGAGCGCAATCATCAAACTTAATTAAAAAAGTCATTTAAGCCTTTTCACAGTGAGATCTATGCGATATGGCCGAGAAATGTAATTTTGATGTTAACTCCCAAACCGCTGCGCAGAAGTCAACCAAACTTCACCCATTAGTGTATTTTATCACAATCTAGTAGTTACATGTGGAAATTTGGTTCTAGGACATTTGATTTGAGCGCAATCCTCAAACTTAGGTCAAAAAAGCCATTTAAGCCTTTTCACAGTGAGATCTATGCGATATGGCCGAGAAATGTAATTTTGATGTTAACTCCCAAACCGCTGCGCAGAAGTCAACCAAACTTCACCCAATAGTGTATTGTATCACAATCTAGTAGTTACGTGTGGAAATTTGGTTATAGGACATTTGATTTGAGCGCAATCCTCAAACTTAGGTCAAAAAAGCCATTTAAGCCTTTTCACAGTGAGATCTATGCGATATGGCCGAGAAATGTAATTTTGATGTTAACTCCCAAACCGCTGCGCAGAAGTAAACCAAACTTCACCCATTAGTGTATTGTATCACAATCTAGTAGTTACATGTGGAAATTTGGTTCTAGGACATTTGATTTGAGCGCAATCCTCAAACTTAGGTCAAAAAAGCCATTTAAGCCTTTTCACAGTGAGATCTATGCGATATGGCCGAGAAATGTAATTTTGATGTTAACTCCCAAACCGCTGCGCAGAAGTCAACCAAACTTCACCCAATAGTGTATTGTATCACATTCTAGTAGTTACATTTTAAAATTTCGTTCTAGGACATTTGGTTTGAGCGCAATTATTAAACTTAGGTCAAAAAAGCCATTTAAGCCTTTTCACAGTGAGATCTATGCGATATGGCCGAGAAATGTAATTTTGATGTTAACTCCCAAACCGCTGCGCAGAAGTAAACCAAACTTCACCCATTAGTGTATTGTATCACAATCTAGTAGTTACATTTGAAAATTTTGTTCTAGGAAATTTTGTTTGAGCGCAATCATCAAACTTAATTAAAAAAGTCATTTAAGCCTTTTCACAGTGAGATCTATGCGATATGGCCGAGAAATGTAATTTTGATGTTAACTCCCAAACCGCTGCGCAGAAGTCAACCAAACTTCACCCAATAGTGTATTGTATCACAATCTAGTAGTTACATTTGAAAATTTTGTTCTAGGAAATTTTGTTTGAGCGCAATCATCAAACTTAATTAAAAAAGTCATTTAAGCCTTTTCACAGTGAGATCTATGCGATATGGCCGAGAAATGTAATTTTGATGTTAACTCCCAAACCGCTGCGCAGAAGTCAACCAAACTTCACCCAATAGTGTATTGTATCACAATCTAGTAGTTACATTTGAAAATTTTGTTCTAGGACATTTTGTTTGAACGCAATCATCAAACTTAATTAAAAAAGTCATTTAAGCCTTTTCACAGTGAGATCTATGCGATATGGCCGAGAAATGTAATTTTGATGTTAACTCCCAAACCGCTGCGCAGAAGTCAACCAAACTTCACCCAATAGTGTATTGTATCACAATCTAGTAGTTACATTTGAAAATTTTGTTCTAGGAAATTTTGTTTGAGCGCAATCATCAAACTTAATTAAAAAAGTCATTTAAGCCTTTTCACAGTGAGATCTATGCGATATGGCCGAGAAATGTAATTTTGATGTTAACTCCCAAACCGCTGCGCAGAAGTCAACCAAACTTCACCCATTAGTGTATTTTATCACAATCTAGTAGTTACATGTGGAAATTTGGTTCTAGGACATTTGATTTGAGCGCAATCCTCAAACTTAGGTCAAAAAAGCCATTTAAGCCTTTTCACAGTGAGATCTATGCGATATGGCCGAGAAATGTAATTTTGATGTTAACTCCCAAACCGCTGCGCAGAAGTCAACCAAACTTCACCCAATAGTGTATTGTATCACAATCTAGTAGTTACATTGAAAAATTTTGTTCTAGGACATTTTGTTTGAACGCAATCATCAAACTTAATTAAAAAAGTCATTTAAGCCTTTTCACAGTGAGATCTATGCGATATGGCCGAGAAATGTAATTTTGATGTTAACTCCCAAACCGCTGCGCAGAAGTCAACCAAACTTCACCCATTAGTGTATTGTATCACAATCTAGTAGTTACATGTGGAAATTTGGTTATAGGACATTTGATTTGAGCGCAATCCTCAAACTTAGGTCAAAAAAGCCATTTAAGCCTTTTCACAGTGAGATCTATGCGATATGGCCGAGAAATGTAATTTTGATGTTAACTCCCAAACCGCTGCGCAGAAGTCAACCAAACTTCACCCAATAGTGTATTGTATCACAATCTAGTAGTTACATTTGAAAATTTTGTTCTAGGAAATTTTGTTTGAGCGCAATCATCAAACTTAATTAAAAAAGTCATTTAAGCCTTTTCACAGTGAGATCTATGCGATATGGCCGAGAAATGTAATTTTGATGTTAACTCCCAAACCGCTGCGCAGAACTCAACCAAACTTCACCCATTAGTGTATTTTATCACAATCTAGTAGTTACATGTGGAAATTTGGTTCTAGGACATTTGATTTGAGCGCAATCCTCAAACTTAGGTCAAAAAAGCCATTTAAGCCTTTTCACAGTGAGATCTATGCGATATGGCCGAGAAATGTAATTTTGATGTTAACTCCCAAACCGCTGCGCAGAAGTCAACCAAACTTCACCCAATAGTGTATTGTATCACATTCTAGTAGTTACATTTGAAAATTTTGTTCTAGGACATTTTGTTTGAACGCAATCATCAAACTTAATTAAAAAAGTCATTTAAGCCTTTTCACAGTGAGATCTATGCGATATGGCCGAGAAATGTAATTTTGATGTTAACTCCCAAACCGCTGCGCAGAAGTCAACCAAACTTCACCCAATAGTGTATTGTATCACAATCTAGTAGTTACATTTGAAAATTTTGTTCTAGGAAATTTTGTTTGAGCGCAATCATCAAACTTAATTAAAAAAGTCATTTAAGCCTTTTCACAGTGAGATCTATGCGATATGGCCGAGAAATGTAATTTTGATGTTAACTCCCAAACCGCTGCGCAGAAGTCAACCAAACTTCACCCATTAGTGTATTTTATCACAATCTAGTAGTTACATGTGGAAATTTGGTTCTAGGACATTTGATTTGAGCGCAATCCTCAAACTTAGGTCAAAAAAGCCATTTAAGCCTTTTCACAGTGAGATCTATGCGATATGGCCGAGAAATGTAATTTTGATGTTAACTCCCAAACCGCTGCGCAGAAGTCAAACAAACTTCACCCAATAGTGTATTGTATCACAATCTAGTAGTTACATTTGAAAATTTTGTTCTAGGAAATTTTGTTTGAGCGCAATCATCAAACTTAATTAAAAAAGTCATTTAAGCCTTTTCACAGTGAGATCTATGCGATATGGCCGAGAAATGTAATTTTGATGTTAACTCCCAAACCGCTGCGCAGAAGTCAACCAAACTTCACCCATTAGTGTATTTTATCATAATCTAGTAGTTACATGTGGAAATTTGGTTCTAGGACATTTGATTTGAGCGCAATCCTCAAACTTAGGTCAAAAAAGCCATTTAAGCCTTTTCACAGTGAGATCTATGCGATATGGCCGAGAAATGTAATTTTGATGTTAACTCCCAAACCGCTGCGCAGAAGTCAACCAAACTTCACCCAATAGTGTATTGTATCACATTCTAGTAGTTACATCTGAAAATTTTGTTCTAGGACATTTTGTTTGAACGCAATCATCAAACTTAATTAAAAAAGTCATTTAAGCCTTTTCACAGTGAGATCTATGCGATATGGCCGAGAAATGTAATTTTGATGTTAACTCCCAAACCGCTGCGCAGAAGTCAACCAAACTTCACCCAATAGTGTATTGTATCACAATCTAGTAGTTACATTTGAAAATTTTGTTCTAGGAAATTTTGTTTGAGCGCAATCATCAAACTTAATTAAAAAAGTCATTTAAGCCTTTTCACAGTGAGATCTATGCGATATGGCCGAGAAATGTAATTTTGATGTTAACTCCCAAACCGCTGCGCAGAAGTCAACCAAACTTCACCCATTAGTGTATTTTATCACAATCTAGTAGTTACATGTGGAAATTTGGTTCTAGGACATTTGATTTGAGCGCAATCCTCAAACTTAGGTCAAAAAAGCCATTTAAGCCTTTTCACAGTGAGATCTATGCGATATGGCCGAGAAATGTAATTTTGATGTTAACTCCCAAACCGCTGCGCAGAAGTCAACCAAACTTCACCCAATAGTGTATTGTATCACAATCTAGTAGTTACGTGTGGAAATTTGGTTATAGGACATTTGATTTGAGCGCAATCCTCAAACTTAGGTCAAAAAAGCCATTTAAGCCTTTTCACAGTGAGATCTATGCGATATGGCCGAGAAATGTAATTTTGATGTTAACTCCCAAACCGCTGCGCAGAAGTAAACCAAACTTCACCCATTAGTGTATTGTATCACAATCTAGTAGTTACATGTGGAAATTTGGTTCTAGGACATTTGATTTGAGCGCAATCCTCAAACTTAGGTCAAAAAAGCCATTTAAGCCTTTTCACAGTGAGATCTATGCGATATGGCCGAGAAATGTAATTTTGATGTTAACTCCCAAACCGCTGCGCAGAAGTCAACCAAACTTCACCCAATAGTGTATTGTATCACATTCTAGTAGTTACATTTTAAAATTTCGTTCTAGGACATTTGGTTTGAGCGCAATTATTAAACTTAGGTCAAAAAAGCCATTTAAGCCTTTTCACAGTGAGATCTATGCGATATGGCCGAGAAATGTAATTTTGATGTTAACTCCCAAACCGCTGCGCAGAAGTAAACCAAACTTCACCCATTAGTGTATTGTATCACAATCTAGTAGTTACATTTGAAAATTTTGTTCTAGGAAATTTTGTTTGAGCGCAATCATCAAACTTAATTAAAAAAGTCATTTAAGCCTTTTCACAGTGAGATCTATGCGATATGGCCGAGAAATGTAATTTTGATGTTAACTCCCAAACCGCTGCGCAGAAGTCAACCAAACTTCACCCAATAGTGTATTGTATCACAATCTAGTAGTTACATTTGAAAATTTTGTTCTAGGAAATTTTGTTTGAGCGCAATCATCAAACTTAATTAAAAAAGTCATTTAAGCCTTTTCACAGTGAGATCTATGCGATATGGCCGAGAAATGTAATTTTGATGTTAACTCCCAAACCGCTGCGCAGAAGTCAACCAAACTTCACCCAATAGTGTATTGTATCACAATCTAGTAGTTACATTTGAAAATTTTGTTCTAGGACATTTTGTTTGAACGCAATCATCAAACTTAATTAAAAAAGTCATTTAAGCCTTTTCACAGTGAGATCTATGCGATATGGCCGAGAAATGTAATTTTGATGTTAACTCCCAAACCGCTGCGCAGAAGTCAACCAAACTTCACCCAATAGTGTATTGTATCACAATCTAGTAGTTACATTTGAAAATTTTGTTCTAGGAAATTTTGTTTGAGCGCAATCATCAAACTTAATTAAAAAAGTCATTTAAGCCTTTTCACAGTGAGATCTATGCGATATGGCCGAGAAATGTAATTTTGATGTTAACTCCCAAACCGCTGCGCAGAAGTCAACCAAACTTCACCCATTAGTGTATTTTATCACAATCTAGTAGTTACATGTGGAAATTTGGTTCTAGGACATTTGATTTGAGCGCAATCCTCAAACTTAGGTCAAAAAAGCCATTTAAGCCTTTTCACAGTGAGATCTATGCGATATGGCCGAGAAATGTAATTTTGATGTTAACTCCCAAACCGCTGCGCAGAAGTCAACCAAACTTCACCCAATAGTGTATTGTATCACAATCTAGTAGTTACATTTAAAAATTTTGTTCTAGGACATTTTGTTTGAACGCAATCATCAAACTTAATTAAAAAAGTCATTTAAGCCTTTTCACAGTGAGATCTATGCGATATGGCCGAGAAATGTAATTTTGATGTTAACTCCCAAACCGCTGCGCAGAAGTCAACCAAACTTCACCCATTAGTGTATTGTATCACAATCTAGTAGTTACATGTGGAAATTTGGTTATAGGACATTTGATTTGAGCGCAATCCTCAAACTTAGGTCAAAAAAGCCATTTAAGCCTTTTCACAGTGATATCTATGCGATATGGCCGAGAAATGTAATTTTGATGTTAACTCCCAAACCGCTGCGCAGAAGTCAACCAAACTTCACCCAATAGTGTATTGTATCACAATCTAGTAGTTACATTTGAAAATTTTGTTCTAGGAAATTTTGTTTGAGCGCAATCATCAAACTTAATTAAAAAAGTCATTTAAGCCTTTTCACAGTGAGATCTATGCGATATGGCCGAGAAATGTAATTTTGATGTTAACTCCCAAACCGCTGCGCAGAACTCAACCAAACTTCACCCATTAGTGTATTTTATCACAATCTAGTAGTTACATGTGGAAATTTGGTTCTAGGACATTTGATTTGAGCGCAATCCTCAAACTTAGGTCAAAAAAGCCATTTAAGCCTTTTCACAGTGAGATCTATGCGATATGGCCGAGAAATGTAATTTTGATGTTAACTCCCAAACCGCTGCGCAGAAGTCAACCAAACTTCACCCAATAGTGTATTGTATCACATTCTAGTAGTTACATTTGAAAATTTTGTTCTAGGACATTTTGTTTGAACGCAATCATCAAACTTAATTAAAAAAGTCATTTAAGCCTTTTCACAGTGAGATCTATGCGATATGGCCGAGAAATGTAATTTTGATGTTAACTCCCAAACCGCTGCGCAGAAGTCAACCAAACTTCACCCAATAGTGTATTGTATCACAATCTAGTAGTTACATTTGAAAATTTTGTTCTAGGAAATTTTGTTTGAGCGCAATCATCAAACTTAATTAAAAAAGTCATTTAAGCCTTTTCACAGTGAGATCTATGCGATATGGCCGAGAAATGTAATTTTGATGTTAACTCCCAAACCGCTGCGCAGAAGTCAACCAAACTTCACCCATTAGTGTATTTTATCACAATCTAGTAGTTACATGTGGAAATTTGGTTCTAGGACATTTGATTTGAGCGCAATCCTCAAACTTAGGTCAAAAAAGCCATTTAAGCCTTTTCACAGTGAGATCTATGCGATATGGCCGAGAAATGTAATTTTGATGTTAACTCCCAAACCGCTGCGCAGAAGTCAACCAAACTTCACCCATTAGTGTATTTTATCACAATCTAGTAGTTACATGTGGAAATTTGGTTCTAGGACATTTGATTTGAGCGCAATCCTCAAACTTAGGTCAAAAAAGCCATTTAAGCCTTTTCACAGTGAGATCTATGCGATATGGCCGAGAAATGTAATTTTGATGTTAACTCCCAAACCGCTGCGCAGAAGTCAACCAAACTTCACCCAATAGTGTATTGTATCACATTCTAGTAGTTACATTTGAAAATTTTGTTCTAGGACATTTTGTTTGAACGCAATCATCAAACTTAATTAAAAAAGTCATTTAAGCCTTTTCACAGTGAGATCTATGCGATATGGCCGAGAAATGTAATTTTGATGTTAACTCCCAAACCGCTGCGCAGAAGTCAACCAAACTTCACCCAATAGTGTATTGTATCACAATCTAGTAGTTACATTTGAAAATTTTGTTCTAGGAAATTTTGTTTGAGCGCAATCATCAAACTTAATTAAAAAAGTCATTTAAGCCTTTTCACAGTGAGATCTATGCGATATGGCCGAGAAATGTAATTTTGATGTTAACTCCCAAACCGCTGCGCAGAAGTCAACCAAACTTCACCCATTAGTGTATTTTATCACAATCTAGTAGTTACATGTGGAAATTTGGTTCTAGGACATTTGATTTGAGCGCAATCCTCAAACTTAGGTCAAAAAAGCCATTTAAGCCTTTTCACAGTGAGATCTATGCGATATGGCCGAGAAATGTAATTTTGATGTTAACTCCCAAACCGCTGCGCAGAAGTCAAACAAACTTCACCCAATAGTGTATTGTATCACAATCTAGTAGTTACATTTGAAAATTTTGTTCTAGGAAATTTTGTTTGAGCGCAATCATCAAACTTAATTAAAAAAGTCATTTAAGCCTTTTCACAGTGAGATCTATGCGATATGGCCGAGAAATGTAATTTTGATGTTAACTCCCAAACCGCTGCGCAGAAGTCAACCAAACTTCACCCATTAGTGTATTTTATCACAATCTAGTAGTTACATGTGGAAATTTGGTTCTAGGACATTTGATTTGAGCGCAATCCTCAAACTTAGGTCAAAAAAGCCATTTAAGCCTTTTCACAGTGAGATCTATGCGATATGGCCGAGAAATGTAATTTTGATGTTAACTCCCAAACCGCTGCGCAGAAGTCAACCAAACTTCACCCAATAGTGTATTGTATCACATTCTAGTAGTTACATTTGAAAATTTTGTTCTAGGACATTTTGTTTGAACGCAATCATCAAACTTAATTAAAAAAGTCATTTAAGCCTTTTCACAGTGAGATCTATGCGATATGGCCGAGAAATGTAATTTTGATGTTAACTCCCAAACCGCTGCGCAGAAGTCAACCAAACTTCACCCAATAGTGTATTGTATCACAATCTAGTAGTTACATTTGAAAATTTTGTTCTAGGAAATTTTGTTTGAGCGCAATCATCAAACTTAATTAAAAAAGTCATTTAAGCCTTTTCACAGTGAGATCTATGCGATATGGCCGAGAAATGTAATTTTGATGTTAACTCCCAAACCGCTGCGCAGAAGTCAACCAAACTTCACCCATTAGTGTATTTTATCACAATCTAGTAGTTACATGTGGAAATTTGGTTCTAGGACATTTGATTTGAGCGCAATCCTCAAACTTAGGTCAAAAAAGCCATTTAAGCCTTTTCACAGTGAGATCTATGCGATATGGCCGAGAAATGTAATTTTGATGTTAACTCCCAAACCGCTGCGCAGAAGTCAACCAAACTTCACCCAATAGTGTATTGTATCACAATCTAGTAGTTACGTGTGGAAATTTGGTTATAGGACATTTGATTTGAGCGCAATCCTCAAACTTAGGTCAAAAAAGCCATTTAAGCCTTTTCACAGTGAGATCTATGCGATATGGCCGAGAAATGTAATTTTGATGTTAACTCCCAAACCGCTGCGCAGAAGTAAACCAAACTTCACCCATTAGTGTATTGTATCACAATCTAGTAGTTACATGTGGAAATTTGGTTCTAGGACATTTGATTTGAGCGCAATCCTCAAACTTAGGTCAAAAAAGCCATTTAAGCCTTTTCACAGTGAGATCTATGCGATATGGCCGAGAAATGTAATTTTGATGTTAACTCCCAAACCGCTGCGCAGAAGTCAACCAAACTTCACCCAATAGTGTATTGTATCACATTCTAGTAGTTACATTTTAAAATTTCGTTCTAGGACATTTGGTTTGAGCGCAATTATTAAACTTAGGTCAAAAAAGCCATTTAAGCCTTTTCACAGTGAGATCTATGCGATATGGCCGAGAAATGTAATTTTGATGTTAACTCCCAAACCGCTGCGCAGAAGTAAACCAAACTTCACCCATTAGTGTATTGTATCACAATCTAGTAGTTACATTTGAAAATTTTGTTCTAGGAAATTTTGTTTGAGCGCAATCATCAAACTTAATTAAAAAAGTCATTTAAGCCTTTTCACAGTGAGATCTATGCGATATGGCCGAGAAATGTAATTTTGATGTTAACTCCCAAACCGCTGCGCAGAAGTCAACCAAACTTCACCCAATAGTGTATTGTATCACAATCTAGTAGTTACATTTGAAAATTTTGTTCTAGGAAATTTTGTTTGAGCGCAATCATCAAACTTAATTAAAAAAGTCATTTAAGCCTTTTCACAGTGAGATCTATGCGATATGGCCGAGAAATGTAATTTTGATGTTAACTCCCAAACCGCTGCGCAGAAGTCAACCAAACTTCACCCAATAGTGTATTGTATCACAATCTAGTAGTTACATTTGAAAATTTTGTTCTAGGACATTTTGTTTGAACGCAATCATCAAACTTAATTAAAAAAGTCATTTAAGCCTTTTCACAGTGAGATCTATGCGATATGGCCGAGAAATGTAATTTTGATGTTAACTCCCAAACCGCTGCGCAGAAGTCAACCAAACTTCACCCAATAGTGTATTGTATCACAATCTAGTAGTTACATTTGAAAATTTTGTTCTAGGAAATTTTGTTTGAGCGCAATCATCAAACTTAATTAAAAAAGTCATTTAAGCCTTTTCACAGTGAGATCTATGCGATATGGCCGAGAAATGTAATTTTGATGTTAACTCCCAAACCGCTGCGCAGAAGTCAACCAAACTTCACCCATTAGTGTATTTTATCACAATCTAGTAGTTACATGTGGAAATTTGGTTCTAGGACATTTGATTTGAGCGCAATCCTCAAACTTAGGTCAAAAAAGCCATTTAAGCCTTTTCACAGTGAGATCTATGCGATATGGCCGAGAAATGTAATTTTGATGTTAACTCCCAAACCGCTGCGCAGAAGTCAACCAAACTTCACCCAATAGTGTATTGTATCACAATCTAGTAGTTACATTTAAAAATTTTGTTCTAGGACATTTTGTTTGAACGCAATCATCAAACTTAATTAAAAAAGTCATTTAAGCCTTTTCACAGTGAGATCTATGCGATATGGCCGAGAAATGTAATTTTGATGTTAACTCCCAAACCGCTGCGCAGAAGTCAACCAAACTTCACCCATTAGTGTATTGTATCACAATCTAGTAGTTACATGTGGAAATTTGGTTATAGGACATTTGATTTGAGCGCAATCCTCAAACTTAGGTCAAAAAAGCCATTTAAGCCTTTTCACAGTGATATCTATGCGATATGGCCGAGAAATGTAATTTTGATGTTAACTCCCAAACCGCTGCGCAGAAGTCAACCAAACTTCACCCAATAGTGTATTGTATCACAATCTAGTAGTTACATTTGAAAATTTTGTTCTAGGAAATTTTGTTTGAGCGCAATCATCAAACTTAATTAAAAAAGTCATTTAAGCCTTTTCACAGTGAGATCTATGCGATATGGCCGAGAAATGTAATTTTGATGTTAACTCCCAAACCGCTGCGCAGAACTCAACCAAACTTCACCCATTAGTGTATTTTATCACAATCTAGTAGTTACATGTGGAAATTTGGTTCTAGGACATTTGATTTGAGCGCAATCCTCAAACTTAGGTCAAAAAAGCCATTTAAGCCTTTTCACAGTGAGATCTATGCGATATGGCCGAGAAATGTAATTTTGATGTTAACTCCCAAACCGCTGCGCAGAAGTCAACCAAACTTCACCCAATAGTGTATTGTATCACATTCTAGTAGTTACATTTGAAAATTTTGTTCTAGGACATTTTGTTTGAACGCAATCATCAAACTTAATTAAAAAAGTCATTTAAGCCTTTTCACAGTGAGATCTATGCGATATGGCCGAGAAATGTAATTTTGATGTTAACTCCCAAACCGCTGCGCAGAAGTCAACCAAACTTCACCCAATAGTGTATTGTATCACAATCTAGTAGTTACATTTGAAAATTTTGTTCTAGGAAATTTTGTTTGAGCGCAATCATCAAACTTAATTAAAAAAGTCATTTAAGCCTTTTCACAGTGAGATCTATGCGATATGGCCGAGAAATGTAATTTTGATGTTAACTCCCAAACCGCTGCGCAGAAGTCAACCAAACTTCACCCATTAGTGTATTGTATCACAATCTAGTAGTTACATGTGGAAATTTGGTTCTAGGACATTTGATTTGAGCGCAATCCTCAAACTTAGGTCAAAAAAGCCATTTAAGCCTTTTCACAGTGAGATCTATGCGATATGGCCGAGAAATGTAATTTTGATGTTAACTCCCAAACCGCTGCGCAGAAGTCAACCAAACTTCACCCATTAGTGTATTGTATCACAATCTAGTAGTTACATTTGAAAATTTCGTTCTAGGACATTTGGTTTGAGCGCAATCTTTAAACTTAGGTCAAAAAAGCCATTTAAGCCTTTTCACAGTGAGATCTATGCGATATGGCCGAGAAATGTAATTTTGATGTTAACTCCCAAACCGCTGCGCAGAAGTCTACCAAACTTCACCCAATAGTGTAATGTATCACAATCTAGTAGTTACATGTGGAAATTTGGTTCTAGGACATTTGATTTGAGCGCAATCCTCAAACTTAGGTCAAAAAAGCCATTTAAGCCTTTTCACAGTGAGATCTATGCGATATGGCCGAGAAATGTAATTTTGATGTTAACTCCCAAACCGCTGCGCAGAAGTCAACCAAACTTCACCCATTAGTGTATTGTATCACAATCTAGTAGTTACATTTGAAAATTTTGTTCTAGGACATTTTGTTTGAACGCAATCATCAAACTTAATTAAAAAAGTCATTTAAGCCTTTTCACAGTGAGATCTATGCGATATGGCCGAGAAATGTAATTTTGATGTTAACACCCAAACCGCTGCGCAGAAGTCAACCAAACTTCACCCATTAGTGTATTGTATCACAATCTAGTAGTTACATGTGGAAATTTGGTTATAGGACATTTGATTTGAGCGCAATCCTCAAACTTAGGTCAAAAAAGCCATTTAAGCCTTTTCACAGTGAGATCTATGCGATATGGCCGAGAAATGTAATTTTGAAGTTAACTCCCAAACCGCTGCGCAGAAGTCAACCAAACTTCACCCAATAGTGTATTGTATCACAATCTAGTAGTTACATTTGAAAATTTTGTTCTAGGAAATTTTGTTTGAGCGCAATCATCAAACTTAATTAAAAAAGTCATTTAAGCCTTTTCACAGTGAGATCTATGCGATATGGCCGAGAAATGTAATTTTGATGTTAACTCCCAAACCGCTGCGCAGAAGTCAACCAAACTTCACCCATTAGTGTATTTTATCACAATCTAGTAGTTACATGTGGAAATTTGGTTCTAGGACATTTGATTTGAGCGCAATCCTCAAACTTAGGTCAAAAAAGCCATTTAAGCCTTTTCACAGTGAGATCTATGCGATATGGCCGAGAAATGTAATTTTGATGTTAACTCCCAAACCGCTGCGCAGAAGTCAACCAAACTTCACCCAATAGTGTATTGTATCACAATCTAGTAGTTACATTTGAAAATTTTGTTCTAGGACATTTTGTTTGAATGCAATCATCAAACTTAATTAAAAAAGTCATTTAAGCCTTTTCACAGTGAGATCTATGCGATATGGCCGAGAAATGTAATTTTGATGTTAACTCCCAAACCGCTGCGCAGAAGTCAACCAAACTTCACCCATTAGTGTATTGTATCACAATCTAGTAGTTACATTTGAAAATTTTGTTCTAGGACATTTTGTTTGAACGCAATCATCAAACTTAATTAAAAAAGTCATTTAAGCCTTTTCACAGTGAGATCTATGCGATATGGCCGAGAAATGTAATTTTGATGTTAACACCCAAACCGCTGCGCAGAAGTCAACCAAACTTCACCCATTAGTGTATTGTATCACAATCTAGTAGTTACATGTGGAAATTTGGTTATAGGACATTTGATTTGAGCGCAATCCTCAAACTTAGGTCAAAAAAGCCATTTAAGCCTTTTCACAGTGAGATCTATGCGATATGGCCGAGAAATGTAATTTTGATGTTAACTCCCAAACCGCTGCGCAGAAGTCAACCAAACTTCACCCAATAGTGTATTGTATCACAATCTAGTAGTTACATTTGAAAATTTTGTTCTAGGAAATTTTGTTTGAGCGCAATCATCAAACTTAATTAAAAAAGTCATTTAAGCCTTTTCACAGTGAGATCTATGCGATATGGCCGAGAAATGTAATTTTGATGTTAACTCCCAAACCGCTGCGCAGAAGTCAACCAAACTTCACCCATTAGTGTATTTTATCACAATCTAGTAGTTACATGTGGAAATTTGGTTCTAGGACATTTGATTTGAGCGCAATCCTCAAACTTAGGTCAAAAAAGCCATTTAAGCCTTTTCACAGTGAGATCTATGCGATATGGCCGAGAAATGTAATTTTGATGTTCACTCCCAAACCGCTGCGCAGAAGTCAACCAAACTTCACCCATTAGTGTATTGTATCACAATCTAGTAGTTACATGTGGAAATTTGGTTCTAGGACATTTGATTTGAGCGCAATCCTCAAACTTAGGTCAAAAAAGCCATTTAAGCCTTTTCACAGTGAGATCTATGCGATATGGCCGAGAAATGTAATGTTGATGTTAACTCCCAAACCGCTGCGCAGAAGTCAACCAAACTTCACCCATTAGTGTATTGTATCACAATCTAGTAGTTACATTTGAAAATTTCGTTCTAGGACATTTGGTTTGAGCGCAATCTTTAAACTTAGGTCAAAAAAGCCATTTAAGCCTTTTCACAGTGAGATCTATGCGATATGGCCGAGAAATGTAATTTTGATGTTAACTCCCAAACCGCTGCGCAGAAGTCTACCAAACTTCACCCAATAGTGTAATGTATCACAATCTAGTAGTTACATGTGGAAATTTGGTTCTAGGACATTTGATTTGAGCGCAATCCTCAAACTTAGGTCAAAAAAGCCATTTAAGCCTTTTCACAGTGAGATCTATGCGATATGGCCGAGAAATGTAATTTTGATGTTAACTCCCAAACCGCTGCGCAGAAGTCAACCAAACTTCACCCAATAGTGTATTGTATCACATTCTAGTAGTTACATTTTAAAATTTCGTTCTAGGACATTTGGTTTGAGCGCAATTATTAAACTTAGGTCAAAAAAGCCATTTAAGCCTTTTCACAGTGAGATCTATGCGATATGGCCGAGAAATGTAATTTTGATGTTAACTCCCAAACCGCTGCGCATAAGTAAACCAAACTTCACCCATTAGTGTATTGTATCACAATCTAGTAGTTACATGTGGAAATTTGGTTCTAGGACATTTGATTTGAGCGCAATCCTCAAACTTAGGTCAAAAAAGCCATTTAAGCCTTTTCACAGTGAGATCTATGCGATATGGCCGAGAAATGTAATTTTGATGTTAACTCCCAAACCGCTGCGCAGAAGTCAACCAAACTTCACCCAATAGTGTATTGTATCACAATCTAGTAGTTACATTTGAAAATTTTGTTCTAGGACATTTTGTTTGAGCGCAATCCTCAAACTTAGGTCAAAAAAGCCATTTAAGCCTTTTCACAGTGAGATCTATGCGATATGGCCGAGAAATGTAATTTTGATGTTAACTCCCAAACCGCTGCGCAGAAGTCAACCAAACTTCACCCATTAGTGTATTGTATCACAATCTAGTAGTTACGTGTGGAAATTTGGTTATAGGACATTTGATTTGAGCGCAATCCTCAAACTTAGGTCAAAAAAGCCATTTAAGCCTTTTCACAGTGAGATCTATGCGATATGGCCGAGAAATGTAATTTTGATGTTAACTCCCAAACCGCTGCGCAGAAGTCAACCAAACTTCACCCAATAGTGTATTGTATCACAATCTAGTAGTTACATTTGAAAATTTTGTTCTAGGAAATTTTGTTTGAGCGCAATCATCAAACAATTAAAAAAGTCATTTAAGCCTTTTCACAGTGAGATCTATGCGATATGGCCGAGAAATGTAATTTTTATGTTAACTCCCAAACCGCTGCGCAGAAGTCAACCAAACTTCACCCATTAGTGTATTTTATCACAATCTAGTAGTTACATGTGGAAATTTGGTTCTAGGACATTTGATTTGAGCGCAATCCTCAAACTTAGGTCAAAAAAGCCATTTAAGCCTTTTCACAGTGAGATCTATGCGATATGGCCGAGAAATGTAATTTTGATGTTAACTCCCAAACCGCTGCGCAGAAGTCAACCAAACTTCACCCAATAGTGTATTGTATCACAATCTAGTAGTTACATTTAAAAATTTTGTTCTAGGACATTTTGTTTGAACGCAATCATCAAACTTAATTAAAAAAGTCATTTAAGCCTTTTCACAGTGAGATCTATGCGATATGGCCGAGAAATGTAATTTTGATGTTAACTCCCAAACCGCTGCGCAGAAGTCAACCAAACTTCACCCATTAGTGTATTGTATCACAATCTAGTAGTTACATGTGGAAATTTGGTTATAGGACATTTGATTTGAGCGCAATCCTCAAACTTAGGTCAAAAAAGCCATTTAAGCCTTTTCACAGTGAGATCTATGCGATATGGCCGAGAAATGTAATTTTGATGTTAACTCCCAAACCGCTGCGCAGAAGTCAACCAAACTTCACCCAATAGTGTATTGTATCACAATCTAGTAGTTACATTTGAAAATTTTGTTCTAGGAAATTTTGTTTGAGCGCAATCATCAAACTTAATTAAAAAAGTCATTTAAGCCTTTTCACAGTGAGATCTATGCGATATGGCCGAGAAATGTAATTTTGATGTTAACTCCCAAACCGCTGCGCAGAAGTCAACCAAACTTCACCCATTAGTGTATTTTATCACAATCTAGTAGTTACATGTGGAAATTTGGTTCTAGGACATTTGATTTGAGCGCAATCCTCAAACTTAGGTCAAAAAAGCCATTTAAGCCTTTTCACAGTGAGATCTATGCGATATGGCCGAGAAATGTAATTTTGATGTTAACTCCCAAACCGCTGCGCAGAAGTCAACCAAACTTCACCCAATAGTGTATTGTATCACAATCTAGTAGTTACATTTAAAAATTTTGTTCTAGGACATTTTGTTTGAACGCAATCATCAAACTTAATTAAAAAAGTCATTTAAGCCTTTTCACAGTGAGATCTATGCGATATGGCCGAGAAATGTAATTTTGATGTTAACTCCCAAACCGCTGCGCAGAAGTCAACCAAACTTCACCCATTAGTGTATTGTATCACAATCTAGTAGTTACATGTGGAAATTTGGTTATAGGACATTTGATTTGAGCGCAATCCTCAAACTTAGGTCAAAAAAGCCATTTAAGCCTTTTCACAGTGAGATCTATGCGATATGGCCGAGAAATGTAATTTTGATGTTAACTCCCAAACCGCTGCGCAGAGGTCAACCAAACTTCACCCAATAGTGTATTGTATCACAATCTAGTAGTTACATTTGAAAATTTTGTTCTAGGAAATTTTGTTTGAGCGCAATCATCAAACTTAATTAAAAAAGTCATTTAAGCCTTTTCACAGTGAGATCTATGCGATATGGCCGAGAAATGTAATTTTGATGTTAACTCCCAAACCGCTGCGCAGAAGTCAACCAAACTTCACCCATTAGTGTATTTTATCACAATCTAGTAGTTACATGTGGAAATTTGGTTCTAGGACATTTGATTTGAGCGCAATCCTCAAACTTAGGTCAAAAAAGCCATTTAAGCCTTTTCACAGTGAGATCTATGCGATATGGCCGAGAAATGTAATTTTGATGTTAACTCCCAAACCGCTGCGCAGAAGTCAACCAAACTTCACCCAATAGTGTATTGTATCACATTCTAGTAGTTACATTTGAAAATTTTGTTCTAGGACATTTTGTTTGAACGCAATCATCAAACTTAATTAAAAAAGTCATTTAAGCCTTTTCACAGTGAGATCTATGCGATATGGCCGAGAAATGTAATTTTGATGTTAACTCCCAAACCGCTGCGCAGAAGTCAACCAAACTTCACCCAATAGTGTATTGTATCACAATCTAGTAGTTACATTTGAAAATTTTGTTCTAGGAAATTTTGTTTGAGCGCAATCATCAAACTTAATTAAAAAAGTCATTTAAGCCTTTTCACAGTGAGATCTATGCGATATGGCCGAGAAATGTAATTTTGATGTTAACTCCCAAACCGCTGCGCAGAAGTCAACCAAACTTCACCCATTAGTGTATTGTATCACAATCTAGTAGTTACATGTGGAAATTTGGTTATAGGACATTTGATTTGAGCGCAATCCTCAAACTTAGGTCAAAAAAGCCATTTAAGCCTTTTCACAGTGAGATCTATGCGATATGGCCGAGAAATGTAATTTTGATGTTAACTCCCAAACCGCTGCGCAGAAGTCAACCAAACTTCACCCAATAGTGTATTGTATCACAATCTAGTAGTTACATTTGAAAATTTTGTTCTAGGAAATTTTGTTTGAGCGCAATCATCAAACTTAATTAAAAAAGTCATTTAAGCCTTTTCACAGTGAGATCTATGCGATATGGCCGAGAAATGTAATTTTGATGTTAACTCCCAAACCGCTGCGCAGAAGTCAACCAAACTTCACCCAATAGTGTATTGTATCACAATCTAGTAGTTACATGTGGAAATTTGGTTCTAGGACATTTGATTTGAGCGCAATCCTCAAACTTAGGTCAAAAAAGCCATTTAAGCCTTTTCACAGTGAGATCTATGCGATATGGCCGAGAAATGTAATTTTGATGTTCACTCCCAAACCGCTGCGCAGAAGTCAACCAAACTTCACCCATTAGTGTATTGTATCACAATCTAGTAGTTACATGTGGAAATTTGGTTCTAGGACATTTGATTTGAGCGCAATCCTCAAACTTAGGTCAAAAAAGCCATTTAAGCCTTTTCACAGTGAGATCTATGCGATATGGCCGAGAAATGTAATTTTGATGTTAACTCCCAAACCGCTGCGCAGAAGTCAACCAAACTTCACCCATTAGTGTATTGTATCACAATCTAGTAGTTACATTTGAAAATTTCGTTCTAGGACATTTGGTTTGAGCGCAATCTTTAAACTTAGGTCAAAAAAGCCATTTAAGCCTTTTCACAGTGAGATCTATGCGATATGGCCGAGAAATGTAATTTTGATGTTAACTCCCAAACCGCTGCGCAGAAGTCAACCAAACTTCACCCAATAGTGTATTGTATCACAATCTAGTAGTTACATGTGGAAATTTGGTTCTAGGACATTTGATTTGAGCGCAATCCTCAAACTTAGGTCAAAAAAGCCATTTAAGCCTTTTCACAGTGAGATCTATGCGATATGGCCGAGAAATGTAATTTTGATGTTAACTCCCAAACCGCTGCGCAGAAGTCAACCAAACTTCACCCATTAGTGTATTTTATCACAATCTAGTAGTTACATGTGGAAATTTGGTTCTAGGACATTTGATTTGAGCGCAATCCTCAAACTTAGGTCAAAAAAGCCATTTAAGCCTTTTCACAGTGAGATCTTTGCGATATGGCCAAGAAATGTAATTTTGATGTTAACTCCCAAACCGCTGCGCAGAAGTCAACCAAACTTCACCCAATAGTGTATTGTATCACAATCTAGTAGTTACATTTGAAAATTTTGTTCTAGGACATTTTGTTTGAACGCAATCATCAAACTTAATTAAAAAAGTCATTTAAGCCTTTTCACAGTGAGATCTATGCGATATGGCCGAGAAATGTAATTTTGATGTTAACTCCCAAACCGCTGCGCAGAAGTCAACCAAACTTCACCCAATAGTGTATTGTATCACAATCTAGTAGTTACATTTGAAAATTTTGTTCTAGGACATTTGATTTGAGCGCAATCATCAAACTTAATTAAAAAAGTCATTTAAGCCTTTTCACAGTGAGATCTATGCGATATGGCCGAGAAATGTAATTTTGATGTTAACTCCCAAACCGCTGCGCAGAAGTCAACCAAACTTCACCCATTAGTGTATTTTATCACAATCTAGTAGTTACATGTGGAAATTTGGTTCTAGGACATTTGATTTGAGCGCAATCCTCAAACTTAGGTCAAAAAAGCCATTTAAGCCTTTTCACAGTGAGATCTATGCGATATGGCCGAGAAATGTAATTTTGATGTTAACTCCCAAACCGCTGCGCAGAAGTCAACCAAACTTCACCCAATAGTGTATTGTATCACAATCTAGTAGTTACATTTAAAAATTTTGTTCTAGGACATTTTGTTTGAACGCAATCATCAAACTTAATTAAAAAAGTCATTTAAGCCTTTTCACAGTGAGATCTATGCGATATGGCCGAGAAATGTAATTTTGATGTTAACTCCCAAACCGCTGCGCAGAAGTCAACCAAACTTCACCCATTAGTGTATTGTATCACAATCTAGTAGTTACGTGTGGAAATTTGGTTATAGGACATTTGATTTGAGCGCAATCCTCAAACTTAGGTCAAAAAAGCCATTTAAGCCTTTTCACAGTGAGATCTATGCGATATGGCCGAGAAATGTAATTTTGATGTTAACTCCCAAACCGCTGCGCAGAAGTAAACCAAACTTCACCCATTAGTGTATTGTATCACAATCTAGTAGTTACATGTGGAAATTTGGTTCTAGGACATTTGATTTGAGCGCAATCCTCAAACTTAGGTCAAAAAAGCCATTTAAGCCTTTTCACAGTGAGATCTATGCGATATGGCCGAGAAATGTAATTTTGATGTTAACTCCCAAACCGCTGCGCAGAAGTCAACCAAACTTCACCCAATAGTGTATTGTATCACATTCTAGTAGTTACATTTTAAAATTTCGTTCTAGGACATTTGGTTTGAGCGCAATTATTAAACTTAGGTCAAAAAAGCCATTTAAGCCTTTTCACAGTGAGATCTATGCGATATGGCCGAGAAATGTAATTTTGATGTTAACTCCCAAACCGCTGCGCAGAAGTAAACCAAACTTCACCCATTAGTGTATTGTATCACAATCTAGTAGTTACATGTGGAAATTTGGTTCTAGGACATTTGATTTGAGCGCAATCCTCAAACTTAGGTCAAAAAAGCCATTTAAGCCTTTTCACAGTGAGATCTATGCGATATGGCCGAGAAATGTAATTTTGATGTTAACTCCCAAACCGCTGCGCAGAAGTCAACCAAACTTCACCCAATAGTGTATTGTATCACATTCTAGTAGTTACATTTGAAAATTTTGTTCTAGGACATTTTGTTTGAACGCAATCATCAAACTTAATTAAAAAAGTCATTTAAGCCTTTTCACAGTGAGATCTATGCGATATGGCCGAGAAATGTAATTTTGATGTTAACTCCCAAACCGCTGCGCAGAAGTCAACCAAACTTCACCCAATAGTGTATTGTATCACAATCTAGTAGTTACATTTGAAAATTTTGTTCTAGGAAATTTTGTTTGAGCGCAATCATCAAACTTAATTAAAAAAGTCATTTAAGCCTTTTCACAGTGAGATCTATGCGATATGGCCGAGAAATGTAATTTTGATGTTAACTCCCAAACCGCTGCGCAGAAGTCAACCAAACTTCACCCATTAGTGTATTTTATCACAATCTAGTAGTTACATGTGGAAATTTGGTTCTAGGACATTTGATTTGAGCGCAATCCTCAAACTTAGGTCAAAAAAGCCATTTAAGCCTTTTCACAGTGAGATCTATGCGATATGGCCGAGAAATGTAATTTTGATGTTAACTCCCAAACCGCTGCGCAGAAGTCAACCAAACTTCACCCAATAGTGTATTGTATCACAATCTAGTAGTTACGTGTGGAAATTTGGTTATAGGACATTTGATTTGAGCGCAATCCTCAAACTTAGGTCAAAAAAGCCATTTAAGCCTTTTCACAGTGAGATCTATGCGATATGGCCGAGAAATGTAATTTTGATGTTAACTCCCAAACCGCTGCGCAGAAGTAAACCAAACTTCACCCATTAGTGTATTGTATCACAATCTAGTAGTTACATGTGGAAATTTGGTTCTAGGACATTTGATTTGAGCGCAATCCTCAAACTTAGGTCAAAAAAGCCATTTAAGCCTTTTCACAGTGAGATCTATGCGATATGGCCGAGAAATGTAATTTTGATGTTAACTCCCAAACCGCTGCGCAGAAGTCAACCAAACTTCACCCAATAGTGTATTGTATCACATTCTAGTAGTTACATTTTAAAATTTCGTTCTAGGACATTTGGTTTGAGCGCAATTATTAAACTTAGGTCAAAAAAGCCATTTAAGCCTTTTCACAGTGAGATCTATGCGATATGGCCGAGAAATGTAATTTTGATGTTAACTCCCAAACCGCTGCGCAGAAGTAAACCAAACTTCACCCATTAGTGTATTGTATCACAATCTAGTAGTTACATTTGAAAATTTTGTTCTAGGAAATTTTGTTTGAGCGCAATCATCAAACTTAATTAAAAAAGTCATTTAAGCCTTTTCACAGTGAGATCTATGCGATATGGCCGAGAAATGTAATTTTGATGTTAACTCCCAAACCGCTGCGCAGAAGTCAACCAAACTTCACCCAATAGTGTATTGTATCACAATCTAGTAGTTACATTTGAAAATTTTGTTCTAGGAAATTTTGTTTGAGCGCAATCATCAAACTTAATTAAAAAAGTCATTTAAGCCTTTTCACAGTGAGATCTATGCGATATGGCCGAGAAATGTAATTTTGATGTTAACTCCCAAACCGCTGCGCAGAAGTCAACCAAACTTCACCCAATAGTGTATTGTATCACAATCTAGTAGTTACATTTGAAAATTTTGTTCTAGGACATTTTGTTTGAACGCAATCATCAAACTTAATTAAAAAAGTCATTTAAGCCTTTTCACAGTGAGATCTATGCGATATGGCCGAGAAATGTAATTTTGATGTTAACTCCCAAACCGCTGCGCAGAAGTCAACCAAACTTCACCCAATAGTGTATTGTATCACAATCTAGTAGTTACATTTGAAAATTTTGTTCTAGGAAATTTTGTTTGAGCGCAATCATCAAACTTAATTAAAAAAGTCATTTAAGCCTTTTCACAGTGAGATCTATGCGATATGGCCGAGAAATGTAATTTTGATGTTAACTCCCAAACCGCTGCGCAGAAGTCAACCAAACTTCACCCATTAGTGTATTTTATCACAATCTAGTAGTTACATGTGGAAATTTGGTTCTAGGACATTTGATTTGAGCGCAATCCTCAAACTTAGGTCAAAAAAGCCATTTAAGCCTTTTCACAGTGAGATCTATGCGATATGGCCGAGAAATGTAATTTTGATGTTAACTCCCAAACCGCTGCGCAGAAGTCAACCAAACTTCACCCAATAGTGTATTGTATCACAATCTAGTAGTTACATTTAAAAATTTTGTTCTAGGACATTTTGTTTGAACGCAATCATCAAACTTAATTAAAAAAGTCATTTAAGCCTTTTCACAGTGAGATCTATGCGATATGGCCGAGAAATGTAATTTTGATGTTAACTCCCAAACCGCTGCGCAGAAGTCAACCAAACTTCACCCATTAGTGTATTGTATCACAATCTAGTAGTTACATGTGGAAATTTGGTTATAGGACATTTGATTTGAGCGCAATCCTCAAACTTAGGTCAAAAAAGCCATTTAAGCCTTTTCACAGTGATATCTATGCGATATGGCCGAGAAATGTAATTTTGATGTTAACTCCCAAACCGCTGCGCAGAAGTCAACCAAACTTCACCCAATAGTGTATTGTATCACAATCTAGTAGTTACATTTGAAAATTTTGTTCTAGGAAATTTTGTTTGAGCGCAATCATCAAACTTAATTAAAAAAGTCATTTAAGCCTTTTCACAGTGAGATCTATGCGATATGGCCGAGAAATGTAATTTTGATGTTAACTCCCAAACCGCTGCGCAGAACTCAACCAAACTTCACCCATTAGTGTATTTTATCACAATCTAGTAGTTACATGTGGAAATTTGGTTCTAGGACATTTGATTTGAGCGCAATCCTCAAACTTAGGTCAAAAAAGCCATTTAAGCCTTTTCACAGTGAGATCTATGCGATATGGCCGAGAAATGTAATTTTGATGTTAACTCCCAAACCGCTGCGCAGAAGTCAACCAAACTTCACCCAATAGTGTATTGTATCACATTCTAGTAGTTACATTTGAAAATTTTGTTCTAGGACATTTTGTTTGAACGCAATCATCAAACTTAATTAAAAAAGTCATTTAAGCCTTTTCACAGTGAGATCTATGCGATATGGCCGAGAAATGTAATTTTGATGTTAACTCCCAAACCGCTGCGCAGAAGTCAACCAAACTTCACCCAATAGTGTATTGTATCACAATCTAGTAGTTACATTTGAAAATTTTGTTCTAGGAAATTTTGTTTGAGCGCAATCATCAAACTTAATTAAAAAAGTCATTTAAGCCTTTTCACAGTGAGATCTATGCGATATGGCCGAGAAATGTAATTTTGATGTTAACTCCCAAACCGCTGCGCAGAAGTCAACCAAACTTCACCCATTAGTGTATTGTATCACAATCTAGTAGTTACATGTGGAAATTTGGTTCTAGGACATTTGATTTGAGCGCAATCCTCAAACTTAGGTCAAAAAAGCCATTTAAGCCTTTTCACAGTGAGATCTATGCGATATGGCCGAGAAATGTAATTTTGATGTTAACTCCCAAACCGCTGCGCAGAAGTCAACCAAACTTCACCCATTAGTGTATTGTATCACAATCTAGTAGTTACATTTGAAAATTTCGTTCTAGGACATTTGGTTTGAGCGCAATCTTTAAACTTAGGTCAAAAAAGCCATTTAAGCCTTTTCACAGTGAGATCTATGCGATATGGCCGAGAAATGTAATTTTGATGTTAACTCCCAAACCGCTGCGCAGAAGTCTACCAAACTTCACCCAATAGTGTAATGTATCACAATCTAGTAGTTACATGTGGAAATTTGGTTCTAGGACATTTGATTTGAGCGCAATCCTCAAACTTAGGTCAAAAAAGCCATTTAAGCCTTTTCACAGTGAGATCTATGCGATATGGCCGAGAAATGTAATTTTGATGTTAACTCCCAAACCGCTGCGCAGAAGTCAACCAAACTTCACCCATTAGTGTATTGTATCACAATCTAGTAGTTACATTTGAAAATTTTGTTCTAGGACATTTTGTTTGAACGCAATCATCAAACTTAATTAAAAAAGTCATTTAAGCCTTTTCACAGTGAGATCTATGCGATATGGCCGAGAAATGTAATTTTGATGTTAACACCCAAACCGCTGCGCAGAAGTCAACCAAACTTCACCCATTAGTGTATTGTATCACAATCTAGTAGTTACATGTGGAAATTTGGTTATAGGACATTTGATTTGAGCGCAATCCTCAAACTTAGGTCAAAAAAGCCATTTAAGCCTTTTCACAGTGAGATCTATGCGATATGGCCGAGAAATGTAATTTTGAAGTTAACTCCCAAACCGCTGCGCAGAAGTCAACCAAACTTCACCCAATAGTGTATTGTATCACAATCTAGTAGTTACATTTGAAAATTTTGTTCTAGGAAATTTTGTTTGAGCGCAATCATCAAACTTAATTAAAAAAGTCATTTAAGCCTTTTCACAGTGAGATCTATGCGATATGGCCGAGAAATGTAATTTTGATGTTAACTCCCAAACCGCTGCGCAGAAGTCAACCAAACTTCACCCATTAGTGTATTTTATCACAATCTAGTAGTTACATGTGGAAATTTGGTTCTAGGACATTTGATTTGAGCGCAATCCTCAAACTTAGGTCAAAAAAGCCATTTAAGCCTTTTCACAGTGAGATCTATGCGATATGGCCGAGAAATGTAATTTTGATGTTAACTCCCAAACCGCTGCGCAGAAGTCAACCAAACTTCACCCAATAGTGTATTGTATCACAATCTAGTAGTTACATTTGAAAATTTTGTTCTAGGACATTTTGTTTGAATGCAATCATCAAACTTAATTAAAAAAGTCATTTAAGCCTTTTCACAGTGAGATCTATGCGATATGGCCGAGAAATGTAATTTTGATGTTAACTCCCAAACCGCTGCGCAGAAGTCAACCAAACTTCACCCATTAGTGTATTGTATCACAATCTAGTAGTTACATTTGAAAATTTTGTTCTAGGACATTTTGTTTGAACGCAATCATCAAACTTAATTAAAAAAGTCATTTAAGCCTTTTCACAGTGAGATCTATGCGATATGGCCGAGAAATGTAATTTTGATGTTAACACCCAAACCGCTGCGCAGAAGTCAACCAAACTTCACCCATTAGTGTATTGTATCACAATCTAGTAGTTACATGTGGAAATTTGGTTATAGGACATTTGATTTGAGCGCAATCCTCAAACTTAGGTCAAAAAAGCCATTTAAGCCTTTTCACAGTGAGATCTATGCGATATGGCCGAGAAATGTAATTTTGATGTTAACTCCCAAACCGCTGAGCAGAAGTCAACCAAACTTCACCCAATAGTGTATTGTATCACAATCTAGTAGTTACATTTGAAAATTTTGTTCTAGGAAATTTTGTTTGAGCGCAATCATCAAACTTAATTAAAAAAGTCATTTAAGCCTTTTCACAGTGAGATCTATGCGATATGGCCGAGAAATGTAATTTTGATGTTAACTCCCAAACCGCTGCGCAGAAGTCAACCAAACTTCACCCATTAGTGTATTTTATCACAATCTAGTAGTTACATGTGGAAATTTGGTTCTAGGACATTTGATTTGAGCGCAATCCTCAAACTTAGGTCAAAAAAGCCATTTAAGCCTTTTCACAGTGAGATCTATGCGATATGGCCGAGAAATGTAATTTTGATGTTCACTCCCAAACCGCTGCGCAGAAGTCAACCAAACTTCACCCATTAGTGTATTGTATCACAATCTAGTAGTTACATGTGGAAATTTGGTTCTAGGACATTTGATTTGAGCGCAATCCTCAAACTTAGGTCAAAAAAGCCATTTAAGCCTTTTCACAGTGAGATCTATGCGATATGGCCGAGAAATGTAATGTTGATGTTAACTCCCAAACCGCTGCGCAGAAGTCAACCAAACTTCACCCATTAGTGTATTGTATCACAATCTAGTAGTTACATTTGAAAATTTCGTTCTAGGACATTTGGTTTGAGCGCAATCTTTAAACTTAGGTCAAAAAAGCCATTTAAGCCTTTTCACAGTGAGATCTATGCGATATGGCCGAGAAATGTAATTTTGATGTTAACTCCCAAACCGCTGCGCAGAAGTCTACCAAACTTCACCCAATAGTGTAATGTATCACAATCTAGTAGTTACATGTGGAAATTTGGTTCTAGGACATTTGATTTGAGCGCAATCCTCAAACTTAGGTCAAAAAAGCCATTTAAGCCTTTTCACAGTGAGATCTATGCGATATGGCCGAGAAATGTAATTTTGATGTTAACTCCCAAACCGCTGCGCAGAAGTCAACCAAACTTCACCCAATAGTGTATTGTATCACATTCTAGTAGTTACATTTTAAAATTTCGTTCTAGGACATTTGGTTTGAGCGCAATTATTAAACTTAGGTCAAAAAAGCCATTTAAGCCTTTTCACAGTGAGATCTATGCGATATGGCCGAGAAATGTAATTTTGATGTTAACTCCCAAACCGCTGCGCATAAGTAAACCAAACTTCACCCATTAGTGTATTGTATCACAATCTAGTAGTTACATGTGGAAATTTGGTTCTAGGACATTTGATTTGAGCGCAATCCTCAAACTTAGGTCAAAAAAGCCATTTAAGCCTTTTCACAGTGAGATCTATGCGATATGGCCGAGAAATGTAATTTTGATGTTAACTCCCAAACCGCTGCGCAGAAGTCAACCAAACTTCACCCAATAGTGTATTGTATCACAATCTAGTAGTTACATTTGAAAATTTTGTTCTAGGACATTTTGTTTGAGCGCAATCCTCAAACTTAGGTCAAAAAAGCCATTTAAGCCTTTTCACAGTGAGATCTATGCGATATGGCCGAGAAATGTAATTTTGATGTTAACTCCCAAACCGCTGCGCAGAAGTCAACCAAACTTCACCCATTAGTGTATTGTATCACAATCTAGTAGTTACGTGTGGAAATTTGGTTATAGGACATTTGATTTGAGCGCAATCCTCAAACTTAGGTCAAAAAAGCCATTTAAGCCTTTTCACAGTGAGATCTATGCGATATGGCCGAGAAATGTAATTTTGATGTTAACTCCCAAACCGCTGCGCAGAAGTCAACCAAACTTCACCCAATAGTGTATTGTATCACAATCTAGTAGTTACATTTGAAAATTTTGTTCTAGGAAATTTTGTTTGAGCGCAATCATCAAACAATTAAAAAAGTCATTTAAGCCTTTTCACAGTGAGATCTATGCGATATGGCCGAGAAATGTAATTTTTATGTTAACTCCCAAACCGCTGCGCAGAAGTCAACCAAACTTCACCCATTAGTGTATTTTATCACAATCTAGTAGTTACATGTGGAAATTTGGTTCTAGGACATTTGATTTGAGCGCAATCCTCAAACTTAGGTCAAAAAAGCCATTTAAGCCTTTTCACAGTGAGATCTATGCGATATGGCCGAGAAATGTAATTTTGATGTTAACTCCCAAACCGCTGCGCAGAAGTCAACCAAACTTCACCCAATAGTGTATTGTATCACAATCTAGTAGTTACATTTAAAAATTTTGTTCTAGGACATTTTGTTTGAACGCAATCATCAAACTTAATTAAAAAAGTCATTTAAGCCTTTTCACAGTGAGATCTATGCGATATGGCCGAGAAATGTAATTTTGATGTTAACTCCCAAACCGCTGCGCAGAAGTCAACCAAACTTCACCCATTAGTGTATTGTATCACAATCTAGTAGTTACATGTGGAAATTTGGTTATAGGACATTTGATTTGAGCGCAATCCTCAAACTTAGGTCAAAAAAGCCATTTAAGCCTTTTCACAGTGAGATCTATGCGATATGGCCGAGAAATGTAATTTTGATGTTAACTCCCAAACCGCTGCGCAGAAGTCAACCAAACTTCACCCAATAGTGTATTGTATCACAATCTAGTAGTTACATTTGAAAATTTTGTTCTAGGAAATTTTGTTTGAGCGCAATCATCAAACTTAATTAAAAAAGTCATTTAAGCCTTTTCACAGTGAGATCTATGCGATATGGCCGAGAAATGTAATTTTGATGTTAACTCCCAAACCGCTGCGCAGAAGTCAACCAAACTTCACCCATTAGTGTATTTTATCACAATCTAGTAGTTACATGTGGAAATTTGGTTCTAGGACATTTGATTTGAGCGCAATCCTCAAACTTAGGTCAAAAAAGCCATTTAAGCCTTTTCACAGTGAGATCTATGCGATATGGCCGAGAAATGTAATTTTGATGTTAACTCCCAAACCGCTGCGCAGAAGTCAACCAAACTTCACCCAATAGTGTATTGTATCACAATCTAGTAGTTACATTTAAAAATTTTGTTCTAGGACATTTTGTTTGAACGCAATCATCAAACTTAATTAAAAAAGTCATTTAAGCCTTTTCACAGTGAGATCTATGCGATATGGCCGAGAAATGTAATTTTGATGTTAACTCCCAAACCGCTGCGCAGAAGTCAACCAAACTTCACCCATTAGTGTATTGTATCACAATCTAGTAGTTACATGTGGAAATTTGGTTATAGGACATTTGATTTGAGCGCAATCCTCAAACTTAGGTCAAAAAAGCCATTTAAGCCTTTTCACAGTGAGATCTATGCGATATGGCCGAGAAATGTAATTTTGATGTTAACTCCCAAACCGCTGCGCAGAGGTCAACCAAACTTCACCCAATAGTGTATTGTATCACAATCTAGTAGTTACATTTGAAAATTTTGTTCTAGGAAATTTTGTTTGAGCGCAATCATCAAACTTAATTAAAAAAGTCATTTAAGCCTTTTCACAGTGAGATCTATGCGATATGGCCGAGAAATGTAATTTTGATGTTAACTCCCAAACCGCTGCGCAGAAGTCAACCAAACTTCACCCATTAGTGTATTTTATCACAATCTAGTAGTTACATGTGGAAATTTGGTTCTAGGACATTTGATTTGAGCGCAATCCTCAAACTTAGGTCAAAAAAGCCATTTAAGCCTTTTCACAGTGAGATCTATGCGATATGGCCGAGAAATGTAATTTTGATGTTAACTCCCAAACCGCTGCGCAGAAGTCAACCAAACTTCACCCAATAGTGTATTGTATCACATTCTAGTAGTTACATTTGAAAATTTTGTTCTAGGACATTTTGTTTGAACGCAATCATCAAACTTAATTAAAAAAGTCATTTAAGCCTTTTCACAGTGAGATCTATGCGATATGGCCGAGAAATGTAATTTTGATGTTAACTCCCAAACCGCTGCGCAGAAGTCAACCAAACTTCACCCAATAGTGTATTGTATCACAATCTAGTAGTTACATTTGAAAATTTTGTTCTAGGAAATTTTGTTTGAGCGCAATCATCAAACTTAATTAAAAAAGTCATTTAAGCCTTTTCACAGTGAGATCTATGCGATATGGCCGAGAAATGTAATTTTGATGTTAACTCCCAAACCGCTGCGCAGAAGTCAACCAAACTTCACCCATTAGTGTATTGTATCACAATCTAGTAGTTACATGTGGAAATTTGGTTATAGGACATTTGATTTGAGCGCAATCCTCAAACTTAGGTCAAAAAAGCCATTTAAGCCTTTTCACAGTGAGATCTATGCGATATGGCCGAGAAATGTAATTTTGATGTTAACTCCCAAACCGCTGCGCAGAAGTCAACCAAACTTCACCCAATAGTGTATTGTATCACAATCTAGTAGTTACATTTGAAAATTTTGTTCTAGGAAATTTTGTTTGAGCGCAATCATCAAACTTAATTAAAAAAGTCATTTAAGCCTTTTCACAGTGAGATCTATGCGATATGGCCGAGAAATGTAATTTTGATGTTAACTCCCAAACCGCTGCGCAGAAGTCAACCAAACTTCACCCAATAGTGTATTGTATCACAATCTAGTAGTTACATGTGGAAATTTGGTTCTAGGACATTTGATTTGAGCGCAATCCTCAAACTTAGGTCAAAAAAGCCATTTAAGCCTTTTCACAGTGAGATCTATGCGATATGGCCGAGAAATGTAATTTTGATGTTCACTCCCAAACCGCTGCGCAGAAGTCAACCAAACTTCACCCATTAGTGTATTGTATCACAATCTAGTAGTTACATGTGGAAATTTGGTTCTAGGACATTTGATTTGAGCGCAATCCTCAAACTTAGGTCAAAAAAGCCATTTAAGCCTTTTCACAGTGAGATCTATGCGATATGGCCGAGAAATGTAATTTTGATGTTAACTCCCAAACCGCTGCGCAGAAGTCAACCAAACTTCACCCATTAGTGTATTGTATCACAATCTAGTAGTTACATTTGAAAATTTCGTTCTAGGACATTTGGTTTGAGCGCAATCTTTAAACTTAGGTCAAAAAAGCCATTTAAGCCTTTTCACAGTGAGATCTATGCGATATGGCCGAGAAATGTAATTTTGATGTTAACTCCCAAACCGCTGCGCAGAAGTCAACCAAACTTCACCCAATAGTGTATTGTATCACAATCTAGTAGTTACATGTGGAAATTTGGTTCTAGGACATTTGATTTGAGCGCAATCCTCAAACTTAGGTCAAAAAAGCCATTTAAGCCTTTTCACAGTGAGATCTATGCGATATGGCCGAGAAATGTAATTTTGATGTTAACTCCCAAACCGCTGCGCAGAAGTCAACCAAACTTCACCCATTAGTGTATTTTATCACAATCTAGTAGTTACATGTGGAAATTTGGTTCTAGGACATTTGATTTGAGCGCAATCCTCAAACTTAGGTCAAAAAAGCCATTTAAGCCTTTTCACAGTGAGATCTATGCGATATGGCCAAGAAATGTAATTTTGATGTTAACTCCCAAACCGCTGCGCAGAAGTCAACCAAACTTCACCCAATAGTGTATTGTATCACAATCTAGTAGTTACATTTGAAAATTTTGTTCTAGGACATTTTGTTTGAACGCAATCATCAAACTTAATTAAAAAAGTCATTTAAGCCTTTTCACAGTGAGATCTATGCGATATGGCCGAGAAATGTAATTTTGATGTTAACTCCCAAACCGCTGCGCAGAAGTCAACCAAACTTCACCCAATAGTGTATTGTATCACAATCTAGTAGTTACATTTGAAAATTTTGTTCTAGGACATTTGATTTGAGCGCAATCATCAAACTTAATTAAAAAAGTCATTTAAGCCTTTTCACAGTGAGATCTATGCGATATGGCCGAGAAATGTAATTTTGATGTTAACTCCCAAACCGCTGCGCAGAAGTCAACCAAACTTCACCCATTAGTGTATTTTATCACAATCTAGTAGTTACATGTGGAAATTTGGTTCTAGGACATTTGATTTGAGCGCAATCCTCAAACTTAGGTCAAAAAAGCCATTTAAGCCTTTTCACAGTGAGATCTATGCGATATGGCCGAGAAATGTAATTTTGATGTTAACTCCCAAACCGCTGCGCAGAAGTCAACCAAACTTCACCCAATAGTGTATTGTATCACAATCTAGTAGTTACATTTAAAAATTTTGTTCTAGGACATTTTGTTTGAACGCAATCATCAAACTTAATTAAAAAAGTCATTTAAGCCTTTTCACAGTGAGATCTATGCGATATGGCCGAGAAATGTAATTTTGATGTTAACTCCCAAACCGCTGCGCAGAAGTCAACCAAACTTCACCCATTAGTGTATTGTATCACAATCTAGTAGTTACGTGTGGAAATTTGGTTATAGGACATTTGATTTGAGCGCAATCCTCAAACTTAGGTCAAAAAAGCCATTTAAGCCTTTTCACAGTGAGATCTATGCGATATGGCCGAGAAATGTAATTTTGATGTTAACTCCCAAACCGCTGCGCAGAAGTAAACCAAACTTCACCCATTAGTGTATTGTATCACAATCTAGTAGTTACATGTGGAAATTTGGTTCTAGGACATTTGATTTGAGCGCAATCCTCAAACTTAGGTCAAAAAAGCCATTTAAGCCTTTTCACAGTGAGATCTATGCGATATGGCCGAGAAATGTAATTTTGATGTTAACTCCCAAACCGCTGCGCAGAAGTCAACCAAACTTCACCCAATAGTGTATTGTATCACATTCTAGTAGTTACATTTTAAAATTTCGTTCTAGGACATTTGGTTTGAGCGCAATTATTAAACTTAGGTCAAAAAAGCCATTTAAGCCTTTTCACAGTGAGATCTATGCGATATGGCCGAGAAATGTAATTTTGATGTTAACTCCCAAACCGCTGCGCAGAAGTAAACCAAACTTCACCCATTAGTGTATTGTATCACAATCTAGTAGTTACATGTGGAAATTTGGTTCTAGGACATTTGATTTGAGCGCAATCCTCAAACTTAGGTCAAAAAAGCCATTTAAGCCTTTTCACAGTGAGATCTATGCGATATGGCCGAGAAATGTAATTTTGATGTTAACTCCCAAACCGCTGCGCAGAAGTCAACCAAACTTCACCCAATAGTGTATTGTATCACAATCTAGTAGTTACATTTGAAAATTTTGTTCTAGGACATTTTGTTTGAATGCAATCATCAAACTTAATTAAAAAAGTCATTTAAGCCTTTTCACAGTGAGATCTATGCGATATGGCCGAGAAATGTAATTTTGATGTTAACTCCCAAACCGCTGCGCAGAAGTCAACCAAACTTCACCCATTAGTGTATTGTATCACAATCTAGTAGTTACATTTGAAAATTTTGTTCTAGGACATTTTGTTTGAACGCAATCATCAAACTTAATTAAAAAAGTCATTTAAGCCTTTTCACAGTGAGATCTATGCGATATGGCCGAGAAATGTAATTTTGATGTTAACACCCAAACCGCTGCGCAGAAGTCAACCAAACTTCACCCATTAGTGTATTGTATCACAATCTAGTAGTTACATGTGGAAATTTGGTTATAGGACATTTGATTTGAGCGCAATCCTCAAACTTAGGTCAAAAAAGCCATTTAAGCCTTTTCACAGTGAGATCTATGCGATATGGCCGAGAAATGTAATTTTGATGTTAACTCCCAAACCGCTGCGCAGAAGTCAACCAAACTTCACCCAATAGTGTATTGTATCACAATCTAGTAGTTACATTTGAAAATTTTGTTCTAGGAAATTTTGTTTGAGCGCAATCATCAAACTTAATTAAAAAAGTCATTTAAGCCTTTTCACAGTGAGATCTATGCGATATGGCCGAGAAATGTAATTTTGATGTTAACTCCCAAACCGCTGCGCAGAAGTCAACCAAACTTCACCCATTAGTGTATTTTATCACAATCTAGTAGTTACATGTGGAAATTTGGTTCTAGGACATTTGATTTGAGCGCAATCCTCAAACTTAGGTCAAAAAAGCCATTTAAGCCTTTTCACAGTGAGATCTATGCGATATGGCCGAGAAATGTAATTTTGATGTTCACTCCCAAACCGCTGCGCAGAAGTCAACCAAACTTCACCCAATAGTGTATTGTATCACAATCTAGTAGTTACATTTGAAAATTTTGTTCTAGGAAATTTTGTTTGAGCGCAATCATCAAACTTAATTAAAAAAGTCATTTAAGCCTTTTCACAGTGAGATCTATGCGATATGGCCGAGAAATGTAATTTTGATGTTAACTCCCAAACCGCTGCGCAGAAGTCAACCAAACTTCACCCATTAGTGTATTTTATCACAATCTAGTAGTTACATGTGGAAATTTGGTTCTAGGACATTTGATTTGAGCGCAATCCTCAAACTTAGGTCAAAAAAGCCATTTAAGCCTTTTCACAGTGAGATCTATGCGATATGGCCGAGAAATGTAATTTTGATGTTAACTCCCAAACCGCTGCGCAGAAGTCAACCAAACTTCACCCAATAGTGTATTGTATCACAATCTAGTAGTTACATTTAAAAATTTTGTTCTAGGACATTTTGTTTGAACGCAATCATCAAACTTAATTAAAAAAGTCATTTAAGCCTTTTCACAGTGAGATCTATGCGATATGGCCGAGAAATGTAATTTTGATGTTAACTCCCAAACCGCTGCGCAGAAGTCAACCAAACTTCACCCATTAGTGTATTGTATCACAATCTAGTAGTTACATGTGGAAATTTGGTTATAGGACATTTGATTTGAGCGCAATCCTCAAACTTAGGTCAAAAAAGCCATTTAAGCCTTTTCACAGTGAGATCTATGCGATATGGCCGAGAAATGTAATTTTGATGTTAACTCCCAAACCGCTGCGCAGAGGTCAACCAAACTTCACCCAATAGTGTATTGTATCACAATCTAGTAGTTACATTTGAAAATTTTGTTCTAGGAAATTTTGTTTGAGCGCAATCATCAAACTTAATTAAAAAAGTCATTTAAGCCTTTTCACAGTGAGATCTATGCGATATGGCCGAGAAATGTAATTTTGATGTTAACTCCCAAACCGCTGCGCAGAAGTCAACCAAACTTCACCCATTAGTGTATTTTATCACAATCTAGTAGTTACATGTGGAAATTTGGTTCTAGGACATTTGATTTGAGCGCAATCCTCAAACTTAGGTCAAAAAAGCCATTTAAGCCTTTTCACAGTGAGATCTATGCGATATGGCCGAGAAATGTAATTTTGATGTTAACTCCCAAACCGCTGCGCAGAAGTCAACCAAACTTCACCCAATAGTGTATTGTATCACATTCTAGTAGTTACATTTGAAAATTTTGTTCTAGGACATTTTGTTTGAACGCAATCATCAAACTTAATTAAAAAAGTCATTTAAGCCTTTTCACAGTGAGATCTATGCGATATGGCCGAGAAATGTAATTTTGATGTTAACTCCCAAACCGCTGCGCAGAAGTCAACCAAACTTCACCCAATAGTGTATTGTATCACAATCTAGTAGTTACATTTGAAAATTTTGTTCTAGGAAATTTTGTTTGAGCGCAATCATCAAACTTAATTAAAAAAGTCATTTAAGCCTTTTCACAGTGAGATCTATGCGATATGGCCGAGAAATGTAATTTTGATGTTAACTCCCAAACCGCTGCGCAGAAGTCAACCAAACTTCACCCATTAGTGTATTGTATCACAATCTAGTAGTTACATGTGGAAATTTGGTTATAGGACATTTGATTTGAGCGCAATCCTCAAACTTAGGTCAAAAAAGCCATTTAAGCCTTTTCACAGTGAGATCTATGCGATATGGCCGAGAAATGTAATTTTGATGTTAACTCCCAAACCGCTGCGCAGAAGTCAACCAAACTTCACCCAATAGTGTATTGTATCACAATCTAGTAGTTACATTTGAAAATTTTGTTCTAGGAAATTTTGTTTGAGCGCAATCATCAAACTTAATTAAAAAAGTCATTTAAGCCTTTTCACAGTGAGATCTATGCGATATGGCCGAGAAATGTAATTTTGATGTTAACTCCCAAACCGCTGCGCAGAAGTCAACCAAACTTCACCCAATAGTGTATTGTATCACAATCTAGTAGTTACATGTGGAAATTTGGTTCTAGGACATTTGATTTGAGCGCAATCCTCAAACTTAGGTCAAAAAAGCCATTTAAGCCTTTTCACAGTGAGATCTATGCGATATGGCCGAGAAATGTAATTTTGATGTTCACTCCCAAACCGCTGCGCAGAAGTCAACCAAACTTCACCCATTAGTGTATTGTATCACAATCTAGTAGTTACATGTGGAAATTTGGTTCTAGGACATTTGATTTGAGCGCAATCCTCAAACTTAGGTCAAAAAAGCCATTTAAGCCTTTTCACAGTGAGATCTATGCGATATGGCCGAGAAATGTAATTTTGATGTTAACTCCCAAACCGCTGCGCAGAAGTCAACCAAACTTCACCCATTAGTGTATTGTATCACAATCTAGTAGTTACATTTGAAAATTTCGTTCTAGGACATTTGGTTTGAGCGCAATCTTTAAACTTAGGTCAAAAAAGCCATTTAAGCCTTTTCACAGTGAGATCTATGCGATATGGCCGAGAAATGTAATTTTGATGTTAACTCCCAAACCGCTGCGCAGAAGTCAACCAAACTTCACCCAATAGTGTATTGTATCACAATCTAGTAGTTACATGTGGAAATTTGGTTCTAGGACATTTGATTTGAGCGCAATCCTCAAACTTAGGTCAAAAAAGCCATTTAAGCCTTTTCACAGTGAGATCTATGCGATATGGCCGAGAAATGTAATTTTGATGTTAACTCCCAAACCGCTGCGCAGAAGTCAACCAAACTTCACCCATTAGTGTATTTTATCACAATCTAGTAGTTACATGTGGAAATTTGGTTCTAGGACATTTGATTTGAGCGCAATCCTCAAACTTAGGTCAAAAAAGCCATTTAAGCCTTTTCACAGTGAGATCTATGCGATATGGCCAAGAAATGTAATTTTGATGTTAACTCCCAAACCGCTGCGCAGAAGTCAACCAAACTTCACCCAATAGTGTATTGTATCACAATCTAGTAGTTACATTTGAAAATTTTGTTCTAGGACATTTTGTTTGAACGCAATCATCAAACTTAATTAAAAAAGTCATTTAAGCCTTTTCACAGTGAGATCTATGCGATATGGCCGAGAAATGTAATTTTGATGTTAACTCCCAAACCGCTGCGCAGAAGTCAACCAAACTTCACCCAATAGTGTATTGTATCACAATCTAGTAGTTACATTTGAAAATTTTGTTCTAGGACATTTGATTTGAGCGCAATCATCAAACTTAATTAAAAAAGTCATTTAAGCCTTTTCACAGTGAGATCTATGCGATATGGCCGAGAAATGTAATTTTGATGTTAACTCCCAAACCGCTGCGCAGAAGTCAACCAAACTTCACCCATTAGTGTATTTTATCACAATCTAGTAGTTACATGTGGAAATTTGGTTCTAGGACATTTGATTTGAGCGCAATCCTCAAACTTAGGTCAAAAAAGCCATTTAAGCCTTTTCACAGTGAGATCTATGCGATATGGCCGAGAAATGTAATTTTGATGTTAACTCCCAAACCGCTGCGCAGAAGTCAACCAAACTTCACCCAATAGTGTATTGTATCACAATCTAGTAGTTACATTTAAAAATTTTGTTCTAGGACATTTTGTTTGAACGCAATCATCAAACTTAATTAAAAAAGTCATTTAAGCCTTTTCACAGTGAGATCTATGCGATATGGCCGAGAAATGTAATTTTGATGTTAACTCCCAAACCGCTGCGCAGAAGTCAACCAAACTTCACCCATTAGTGTATTGTATCACAATCTAGTAGTTACGTGTGGAAATTTGGTTATAGGACATTTGATTTGAGCGCAATCCTCAAACTTAGGTCAAAAAAGCCATTTAAGCCTTTTCACAGTGAGATCTATGCGATATGGCCGAGAAATGTAATTTTGATGTTAACTCCCAAACCGCTGCGCAGAAGTAAACCAAACTTCACCCATTAGTGTATTGTATCACAATCTAGTAGTTACATGTGGAAATTTGGTTCTAGGACATTTGATTTGAGCGCAATCCTCAAACTTAGGTCAAAAAAGCCATTTAAGCCTTTTCACAGTGAGATCTATGCGATATGGCCGAGAAATGTAATTTTGATGTTAACTCCCAAACCGCTGCGCAGAAGTCAACCAAACTTCACCCAATAGTGTATTGTATCACATTCTAGTAGTTACATTTTAAAATTTCGTTCTAGGACATTTGGTTTGAGCGCAATTATTAAACTTAGGTCAAAAAAGCCATTTAAGCCTTTTCACAGTGAGATCTATGCGATATGGCCGAGAAATGTAATTTTGATGTTAACTCCCAAACCGCTGCGCAGAAGTAAACCAAACTTCACCCATTAGTGTATTGTATCACAATCTAGTAGTTACATGTGGAAATTTGGTTCTAGGACATTTGATTTGAGCGCAATCCTCAAACTTAGGTCAAAAAAGCCATTTAAGCCTTTTCACAGTGAGATCTATGCGATATGGCCGAGAAATGTAATTTTGATGTTAACTCCCAAACCGCTGCGCAGAAGTCAACCAAACTTCACCCAATAGTGTATTGTATCACAATCTAGTAGTTACATTTGAAAATTTTGTTCTAGGACATTTTGTTTGAATGCAATCATCAAACTTAATTAAAAAAGTCATTTAAGCCTTTTCACAGTGAGATCTATGCGATATGGCCGAGAAATGTAATTTTGATGTTAACTCCCAAACCGCTGCGCAGAAGTCAACCAAACTTCACCCATTAGTGTATTGTATCACAATCTAGTAGTTACATTTGAAAATTTTGTTCTAGGACATTTTGTTTGAACGCAATCATCAAACTTAATTAAAAAAGTCATTTAAGCCTTTTCACAGTGAGATCTATGCGATATGGCCGAGAAATGTAATTTTGATGTTAACACCCAAACCGCTGCGCAGAAGTCAACCAAACTTCACCCATTAGTGTATTGTATCACAATCTAGTAGTTACATGTGGAAATTTGGTTATAGGACATTTGATTTGAGCGCAATCCTCAAACTTAGGTCAAAAAAGCCATTTAAGCCTTTTCACAGTGAGATCTATGCGATATGGCCGAGAAATGTAATTTTGATGTTAACTCCCAAACCGCTGCGCAGAAGTCAACCAAACTTCACCCAATAGTGTATTGTATCACAATCTAGTAGTTACATTTGAAAATTTTGTTCTAGGAAATTTTGTTTGAGCGCAATCATCAAACTTAATTAAAAAAGTCATTTAAGCCTTTTCACAGTGAGATCTATGCGATATGGCCGAGAAATGTAATTTTGATGTTAACTCCCAAACCGCTGCGCAGAAGTCAACCAAACTTCACCCATTAGTGTATTTTATCACAATCTAGTAGTTACATGTGGAAATTTGGTTCTAGGACATTTGATTTGAGCGCAATCCTCAAACTTAGGTCAAAAAAGCCATTTAAGCCTTTTCACAGTGAGATCTATGCGATATGGCCGAGAAATGTAATTTTGATGTTCACTCCCAAACCGCTGCGCAGAAGTCAACCAAACTTCACCCATTAGTGTATTGTATCACAATCTAGTAGTTACATGTGGAAATTTGGTTCTAGGACATTTGATTTGAGCGCAATCCTCAAACTTAGGTCAAAAAAGCCATTTAAGCCTTTTCACAGTGAGATCTATGCGATATGGCCGAGAAATGTAATTTTGATGTTAACTCCCAAACCGCTGCGCAGAAGTCAACAAAACTTCACCCATTAGTGTATTGTATCACAATCTAGTAGTTACATTTGAAAATTTCGTTCTAGGACATTTGGTTTGAGCGCAATCTTTAAACTTAGGTCAAAAAAGCCATTTAAGCCTTTTCACAGTGAGATCTATGCGATATGGCCGAGAAATGTAATTTTGATGTTAACTCCCAAACCGCTGCGCAGAAGTCAACCAAACTTCACCCAATAGTGTAATGTATCACAATCTAGTAGTTACATGTGGAAATTTGGTTCTAGGACATTTGATTTGAGCGCAATCCTCAAACTTAGGTCAAAAAAGCCATTTAAGCCTTTTCACAGTGAGATCTATGCGATATGGCCGAGAAATGTAATTTTGATGTTAACTCCCAAACCGCTGCGCAGAAGTCAACCAAACTTCACCCAATAGTGTATTGTATCACAATCTAGTAGTTACATTTGAAAATTTTGTTCTAGGACATTTGGTTTGAGCGCAATTATTAAACTTAGGTCAAAAAAGCCATTTAAGCCTTTTCACAGTGAGATCTATGCGATATGGCCGAGAAATGTAATTTTGATGTTCACTCCCAAACCGCTGCGCAGAAGTCAACCAAACTTCACCCATTAGTGTATTGTATCACAATCTAGTAGTTACATGTGGAAATTTGGTTCTAGGACATTTGATTTGAGCGCAATCCTCAAACTTAGGTCAAAAAAGCCATTTAAGCCTTTTCACAGTGAGATCTATGCGATATGGCCGAGAAATGTAATTTTGATGTTAACTCCCAAACCGCTGCGCAGAAGTCAACCAAACTTCACCCAATAGTGTATTGTATCACAATCTAGTAGTTACATTTGAAAATTTTGTTCTAGGAAATTTTGTTTGAGCGCAATCATCAAACTTAATTAAAAAAGTCATTTAAGCCTTTTCACAGTGAGATCTATGCGATATGGCCGAGAAATGTAATTTTGATGTTAACTCCCAAACCGCTGCGCAGAAGTCAACCAAACTTCACCCATTAGTGTATTTTATCACAATCTAGTAGTTACATGTGGAAATTTGGTTCTAGGACATTTGATTTGAGCGCAATCCTCAAACTTAGGTCAAAAAAGCCATTTAAGCCTTTTCACAGTGAGATCTATGCGATATGGCCGAGAAATGTAATTTTGATGTTCACTCCCAAACCGCTGCGCAGAAGTCAACCAAACTTCACCCAATAGTGTATTGTATCACAATCTAGTAGTTACATGTGGAAATTTGGTTCTAGGACATTTGATTTGAGCGCAATCCTCAAACTTAGGTCAAAAAAGCCATTTAAGCCTTTTCACAGTGAGATCTATGCGATATGGCCGAGAAATGTAATTTTGATGTTAACTCCCAAACCGCTGCGCAGAAGTCAACCAAACTTCACCCAATAGTGTATTGTATCACATTCTAGTAGTTACATTTTAAAATTTCGTTCTAGGACATTTGGTTTGAGCGCAATTATTAAACTTAGGTCAAAAAAGCCATTTAAGCCTTTTCACAGTGAGATCTATGCGATATGGCCGAGAAATGTAATTTTGATGTTAACTCCCAAACCGCTGCGCAGAAGTAAACCAAACTTCACCCATTAGTGTATTGTATCACAATCTAGTAGTTACATGTGGAAATTTGGTTCTAGGACATTTGATTTGAGCGCAATCCTCAAACTTAGGTCAAAAAAGCCATTTAAGCCTTTTCACAGTGAGATCTATGCGATATGGCCGAGAAATGTAATTTTGATGTTAACTCCCAAACCGCTGCGCAGAAGTCAACCAAACTTCACCCAATAGTGTATTGTATCACAATCTAGTAGTTACATTTGAAAATTTTGTTCTAGGAAATTTTGTTTGAGCGCAATCATCAAACTTAATTAAAAAAGTCATTTAAGCCTTTTCACAGTGAGATCTATGCGATATGGCCGAGAAATGTAATTTTGATGTTAACTCCCAAACCGCTGCGCAGAAGTCAACCAAACTTCACCCATTAGTGTATTTTATCACAATCTAGTAGTTACATGTGGAAATTTGGTTCTAGGACATTTGATTTGAGCGCAATCCTCAAACTTAGGTCAAAAAAGCCATTTAAGCCTTTTCACAGTGAGATCTATGCGATATGGCCGAGAAATGTTATTTTGATGTTCACTCCCAAACCGCTGCGCAGAAGTCAACCAAACTTCACCCATTAGTGTATTGTATCACAATCTAGTAGTTACATGTGGAAATTTGGTTATAGGACATTTGATTTGAGCGCAATCCTCAAACTTAGGTCAAAAAAGCCATTTAAGCCTTTTCACAGTGAGATCTATGCGATATGGCCGAGAAAGGTAATTTTGATGTTAACTCCCAAACCGCTGCGCAGAAGTCAACCAAACTTCACCCATTAGTGTATTGTATCACAATCTAGTAGTTACATTTGAAAATTTCGTTCTAGGACATTTGGTTTGAGCGCAATCTTTAAACTTAGGTCAAAAAAGCCATTTAAGCCTTTTCACAGTGAGATCTATGCGATATGGCCGAGAAATGTAATTTTGATGTTAACTCCCAAACCGCTGCGCAGAAGTCAACCAAACTTCACCCAATAGTGTATTGTATCACAATCTAGTAGTTACATGTGGAAATTTGGTTCTAGGACATTTGATTTGAGCGCAATCCTCAAACTTAGGTCAAAAAAGCCATTTAAGCCTTTTCACAGTGAGATCTATGCGATATGGCCGAGAAATGTAATTTTGATGTTAACTCCCAAACCGCTGCGCAGAAGTCAACCAAACTTCACCCAATAGTGTATTGTATCACATTCTAGTAGTTACATTTTAAAATTTCGTTCTAGGACATTTGGTTTGAGCGCAATTATTAAACTTAGGTCAAAAAAGCCATTTAAGCCTTTTCACAGTGAGATCTATGCGATATGGCCGAGAAATGTAATTTTGATGTTAACTCCCAAACCGCTGCGCAGAAGTAAACCAAACTTCACCCATTAGTGTATTGTATCACAATCTAGTAGTTACATGTGGAAATTTGGTTCTAGGACATTTGATTTGAGCGCAATCCTCAAACTTAGGTCAAAAAAGCCATTTAAGCCTTTTCACAGTGAGATCTATGCGATATGGCCGAGAAATGTAATTTTGATGTTAACTCCCAAACCGCTGCGCAGAAGTCAACCAAACTTCACCCATTAGTGTATTGTATCACAATCTAGTAGTTACGTGTGGAAATTTGGTTATAGGACATTTGATTTGAGCGCAATCCTCAAACTTAGGTCAAAAAAGCCATTTAAGCCTTTTCACAGTGAGATCTATGCGATATGGCCGAGAAATGTAATTTTGATGTTAACTCCCAAACCGCTGCGCAGAAGTCAACCAAACTTCACCCAATAGTGTATTGTATCACAATCTAGTAGTTACATTTGAAAATTTTGTTCTAGGAAATTTTGTTTGAGCGCAATCATCAAACTTAATTAAAAAAGTCATTTAAGCCTTTTCACAGTGAGATCTATGCGATATGGCCGAGAAATGTAATTTTTATGTTAACTCCCAAACCGCTGCGCAGAAGTCAACCAAACTTCACCCATTAGTGTATTTTATCACAATCTAGTAGTTACATGTGGAAATTTGGTTCTAGGACATTTGATTTGAGCGCAATCCTCAAACTTAGGTCAAAAAAGCCATTTAAGCCTTTTCACAGTGAGATCTATGCGATATGGCCGAGAAATGTAATTTTGATGTTAACTCCCAAACCGCTGCGCAGAAGTCAACCAAACTTCACCCAATAGTGTATTGTATCACAATCTAGTAGTTACATTTGAAAATTTTGTTCTAGGAAATTTTGTTTGAGCGCAATCATCAAACTTAATTAAAAAAGTCATTTAAGCCTTTTCACAGTGAGATCTATGCGATATGGCCGAGAAATGTAATTTTGATGTTAACTCCCAAACCGCTGCGCAGAAGTCAACCAAACTTCACCCATTAGTGTATTTTATCACAATCTAGTAGTTACATGTGGAAATTTGGTTCTAGGACATTTGATTTGAGCGCAATCCTCAAACTTAGGTCAAAAAAGCCATTTAAGCCTTTTCACAGTGAGATCTATGCGATATGGCCGAGAAATGTAATTTTGATGTTCACTCCCAAACCGCTGCGCAGAAGTCAACCAAACTTCACCCAATAGTGTATTGTATCACAATCTAGTAGTTACATGTGGAAATTTGGTTCTAGGACATTTGATTTGAGCGCAATCCTCAAACTTAGGTCAAAAAAGCCATTTAAGCCTTTTCACAGTGAGATCTATGCGATATGGCCGAGAAATGTAATTTTGATGTTAACTCCCAAACCGCTGCGCAGAAGTCAACCAAACTTCACCCAATAGTGTATTGTATCACATTCTAGTAGTTACATTTTAAAATTTCGTTCTAGGACATTTGGTTTGAGCGCAATTATTAAACTTAGGTCAAAAAAGCCATTTAAGCCTTTTCACAGTGAGATCTATGCGATATGGCCGAGAAATGTAATTTTGATGTTAACTCCCAAACCGCTGCGCAGAAGTAAACCAAACTTCACCCATTAGTGTATTGTATCACAATCTAGTAGTTACATGTGGAAATTTGGTTCTAGGACATTTGATTTGAGCGCAATCCTCAAACTTAGGTCAAAAAAGCCATTTAAGCCTTTTCACAGTGAGATCTATGCGATATGGCCGAGAAATGTAATTTTGATGTTAACTCCCAAACCGCTGCGCAGAAGTCAACCAAACTTCACCCAATAGTGTATTGTATCACAATCTAGTAGTTACATTTGAAAATTTTGTTCTAGGAAATTTTGTTTGAGCGCAATCATCAAACTTAATTAAAAAAGTCATTTAAGCCTTTTCACAGTGAGATCTATGCGATATGGCCGAGAAATGTAATTTTGATGTTAACTCCCAAACCGCTGCGCAGAAGTCAACCAAACTTCACCCATTAGTGTATTTTATCACAATCTAGTAGTTACATGTGGAAATTTGGTTCTAGGACATTTGATTTGAGCGCAATCCTCAAACTTAGGTCAAAAAAGCCATTTAAGCCTTTTCACAGTGAGATCTATGCGATATGGCCGAGAAATGTTATTTTGATGTTCACTCCCAAACCGCTGCGCAGAAGTCAACCAAACTTCACCCATTAGTGTATTGTATCACAATCTAGTAGTTACATGTGGAAATTTGGTTATAGGACATTTGATTTGAGCGCAATCCTCAAACTTAGGTCAAAAAAGCCATTTAAGCCTTTTCACAGTGAGATCTATGCAATATGGCCGAGAAAGGTAATTTTGATGTTAACTCCCAAACCGCTGCGCAGAAGTCAACCAAACTTCACCCATTAGTGTATTGTATCACAATCTAGTAATTACATTTGAAAATTTCGTTCTAGGACATTTGGTTTGAGCGCAATCTTTAAACTTAGGTCAAAAAAGCCATTTAAGCCTTTTCACAGTGAGATCTATGCGATATGGCCGAGAAATGTAATTTTGATGTTAACTCCCAAACCGCTGCGCAGAAGTCAACCAAACTTCACCCAATAGTGTATTGTATCACAATCTAGTAGTTACATGTGGAAATTTGGTTCTAGGACATTTGATTTGAGCGCAATCCTCAAACTTAGGTCAAAAAAGCCATTTAAGCCTTTTCACAGTGAGATCTATGCGATATGGCCGAGAAATGTAATTTTGATGTTAACTCCCAAACCGCTGCGCAGAAGTCAACCAAACTTCACCCAATAGTGTATTGTATCACATTCTAGTAGTTACATTTTAAAATTTCGTTCTAGGACATTTGGTTTGAGCGCAATTATTAAACTTAGGTCAAAAAAGCCATTTAAGCCTTTTCACAGTGAGATCTATGCGATATGGCCGAGAAATGTAATTTTGATGTTAACTCCCAAACCGCTGCGCAGAAGTAAACCAAACTTCACCCATTAGTGTATTGTATCACAATCTAGTAGTTACATGTGGAAATTTGGTTCTAGGACATTTGATTTGAGCGCAATCCTCAAACTTAGGTCAAAAAAGCCATTTAAGCCTTTTCACAGTGAGATCTATGCGATATGGCCGAGAAATGTAATTTTGATGTTAACTCCCAAACCGCTGCGCAGAAGTCAACCAAACTTCACCCAATAGTGTATTGTATCACAATCTAGTAGTTACATTTGAAAATTTTGTTCTAGGACATTTTGTTTGAATGCAATCATCAAACTTAATTAAAAAAGTCATTTAAGCCTTTTCACAGTGAGATCTATGCGATATGGCCGAGAAATGTAATTTTGATGTTAACTCCCAAACCGCTGCGCAGAAGTCAACCAAACTTCACCCATTAGTGTATTGTATCACAATCTAGTAGTTACATTTGAAAATTTTGTTCTAGGACATTTTGTTTGAACGCAATCATCAAACTTAATTAAAAAAGTCATTTAAGCCTTTTCACAGTGAGATCTATGCGATATGGCCGAGAAATGTAATTTTGATGTTAACACCCAAACCGCTGCGCAGAAGTCAACCAAACTTCACCCATTAGTGTATTGTATCACAATCTAGTAGTTACATGTGGAAATTTGGTTATAGGACATTTGATTTGAGCGCAATCCTCAAACTTAGGTCAAAAAAGCCATTTAAGCCTTTTCACAGTGAGATCTATGCGATATGGCCGAGAAATGTAATTTTGATGTTAACTCCCAAACCGCTGCGCAGAAGTCAACCAAACTTCACCCAATAGTGTATTGTATCACAATCTAGTAGTTACATTTGAAAATTTTGTTCTAGGAAATTTTGTTTGAGCGCAATCATCAAACTTAATTAAAAAAGTCATTTAAGCCTTTTCACAGTGAGATCTATGCGATATGGCCGAGAAATGTAATTTTGATGTTAACTCCCAAACCGCTGCGCAGAAGTCAACCAAACTTCACCCATTAGTGTATTTTATCACAATCTAGTAGTTACATGTGGAAATTTGGTTCTAGGACATTTGATTTGAGCGCAATCCTCAAACTTAGGTCAAAAAAGCCATTTAAGCCTTTTCACAGTGAGATCTATGCGATATGGCCGAGAAATGTAATTTTGATGTTCACTCCCAAACCGCTGCGCAGAAGTCAACCAAACTTCACCCATTAGTGTATTGTATCACAATCTAGTAGTTACATGTGGAAATTTGGTTCTAGGACATTTGATTTGAGCGCAATCCTCAAACTTAGGTCAAAAAAGCCATTTAAGCCTTTTCACAGTGAGATCTATGCGATATGGCCGAGAAATGTAATTTTGATGTTAACTCCCAAACCGCTGCGCAGAAGTCAACCAAACTTCACCCATTAGTGTATTGTATCACAATCTAGTAGTTACATTTGAAAATTTCGTTCTAGGACATTTGGTTTGAGCGCAATCTTTAAACTTAGGTCAAAAAAGCCATTTAAGCCTTTTCACAGTGAGATCTATGCGATATGGCCGAGAAATGTAATTTTGATGTTAACTCCCAAACCGCTGCGCAGAAGTCAACCAAACTTCACCCAATAGTGTAATGTATCACAATCTAGTAGTTACATGTGGAAATTTGGTTCTAGGACATTTGATTTGAGCGCAATCCTCAAACTTAGGTCAAAAAAGCCATTTAAGCCTTTTCACAGTGAGATCTATGCGATATGGCCGAGAAATGTAATTTTGATGTTAACTCCCAAACCGCTGCGCAGAAGTCAACCAAACTTCACCCAATAGTGTATTGTATCACATTCTAGTAGTTACATTTTAAAATTTCGTTCTAGGACATTTGGTTTGAGCGCAATTATTAAACTTAGGTCAAAAAAGCCATTTAAGCCTTTTCACAGTGAGATCTATGCGATATGGCCGAGAAATGTAATTTTGATGTTAACTCCCAAACCGCTGCGCAGAAGTAAACCAAACTTCACCCATTAGTGTATTGTATCACAATCTAGTAGTTACATGTGGAAATTTGGTTCTAGGACATTTGATTTGAGCGCAATCCTCAAACTTAGGTCAAAAAAGCCATTTAAGCCTTTTCACAGTGAGATCTATGCGATATGGCCGAGAAATGTAATTTTGATGTTAACTCCCAAACCGCTGCGCAGAAGTCAACCAAACTTCACCCAATAGTGTATTGTATCACAATCTAGTAGTTACATTTGAAAATTTTGTTCTAGGACATTTTGTTTGAATGCAATCATCAAACTTAATTAAAAAAGTCATTTAAGCCTTTTCACAGTGAGATCTATGCGATATGGCCGAGAAATGTAATTTTGATGTTAACTCCCAAACCGCTGCGCAGAAGTCAACCAAACTTCACCCATTAGTGTATTTTATCACAATCTAGTAGTTACATGTGGAAATTTGGTTCTAGGACATTTGATTTGAGCGCAATCCTCAAACTTAGGTCAAAAAAGCCATTTAAGCCTTTTCACAGTGAGATCTATGCGATATGGCCGAGAAATGTAATTTTGATGTTAACTCCCAAACCGCTGCGCAGAAGTCAACCAAACTTCACCCATTAGTGTATTGTATCACAATCTAGTAGTTACGTGTGGAAATTTGGTTATAGGACATTTGATTTGAGCGCAATCCTCAAACTTAGGTCAAAAAAGCCATTTAAGCCTTTTCACAGTGAGATCTATGCGATATGGCCGAGAAATGTAATTTTGATGTTAACTCCCAAACCGCTGCGCAGAAGTCAACCAAACTTCACCCAATAGTGTATTGTATCACAATCTAGTAGTTACATTTGAAAATTTTGTTCTAGGAAATTTTGTTTGAGCGCAATCATCAAACTTAATTAAAAAAGTCATTTAAGCCTTTTCACAGTGAGATCTATGCGATATGGCCGAGAAATGTAATTTTTATGTTAACTCCCAAACCGCTGCGCAGAAGTCAACCAAACTTCACCCATTAGTGTATTTTATCACAATCTAGTAGTTACATGTGGAAATTTGGTTCTAGGACATTTGATTTGAGCGCAATCCTCAAACTTAGGTCAAAAAAGCCATTTAAGCCTTTTCACAGTGAGATCTATGCGATATGGCCGAGAAATGTAATTTTGATGTTAACTCCCAAACCGCTGCGCAGAAGTCAACCAAACTTCACCCAATAGTGTATTGTATCACAATCTAGTAGTTACATTTGAAAATTTTGTTCTAGGAAATTTTGTTTGAGCGCAATCATCAAACTTAATTAAAAAAGTCATTTAAGCCTTTTCACAGTGAGATCTATGCGATATGGCCGAGAAATGTAATTTTGATGTTAACTCCCAAACCGCTGCGCAGAAGTCAACCAAACTTCACCCATTAGTGTATTTTATCACAATCTAGTAGTTACATGTGGAAATTTGGTTCTAGGACATTTGATTTGAGCGCAATCCTCAAACTTAGGTCAAAAAAGCCATTTAAGCCTTTTCACAGTGAGATCTATGCGATATGGCCGAGAAATGTAATTTTGATGTTCACTCCCAAACCGCTGCGCAGAAGTCAACCAAACTTCACCCAATAGTGTATTGTATCACAATCTAGTAGTTACATGTGGAAATTTGGTTCTAGGACATTTGATTTGAGCGCAATCCTCAAACTTAGGTCAAAAAAGCCATTTAAGCCTTTTCACAGTGAGATCTATGCGATATGGCCGAGAAATGTAATTTTGATGTTAACTCCCAAACCGCTGCGCAGAAGTCAACCAAACTTCACCCAATAGTGTATTGTATCACATTCTAGTAGTTACATTTTAAAATTTCGTTCTAGGACATTTGGTTTGAGCGCAATTATTAAACTTAGGTCAAAAAAGCCATTTAAGCCTTTTCACAGTGAGATCTATGCGATATGGCCGAGAAATGTAATTTTGATGTTAACTCCCAAACCGCTGCGCAGAAGTAAACCAAACTTCACCCATTAGTGTATTGTATCACAATCTAGTAGTTACATGTGGAAATTTGGTTCTAGGACATTTGATTTGAGCGCAATCCTCAAACTTAGGTCAAAAAAGCCATTTAAGCCTTTTCACAGTGAGATCTATGCGATATGGCCGAGAAATGTAATTTTGATGTTAACTCCCAAACCGCTGCGCAGAAGTCAACCAAACTTCACCCAATAGTGTATTGTATCACAATCTAGTAGTTACATTTGAAAATTTTGTTCTAGGAAATTTTGTTTGAGCGCAATCATCAAACTTAATTAAAAAAGTCATTTAAGCCTTTTCACAGTGAGATCTATGCGATATGGCCGAGAAATGTAATTTTGATGTTAACTCCCAAACCGCTGCGCAGAAGTCAACCAAACTTCACCCATTAGTGTATTTTATCACAATCTAGTAGTTACATGTGGAAATTTGGTTCTAGGACATTTGATTTGAGCGCAATCCTCAAACTTAGGTCAAAAAAGCCATTTAAGCCTTTTCACAGTGAGATCTATGCGATATGGCCGAGAAATGTAATTTTGATGTTAACTCCCAAACCGCTGCGCAGAAGTCAACCAAACTTCACCCAATAGTGTATTGTATCACAATCTAGTAGTTACATTTAAAAATTTTGTTCTAGGACATTTTGTTTGAACGCAATCATCAAACTTAATTAAAAAAGTCATTTAAGCCTTTTCACAGTGAGATCTATGCGATATGGCCGAGAAATGTAATTTTGATGTTAACTCCCAAACCGCTGCGCAGAAGTCAACCAAACTTCACCCATTAGTGTATTGTATCACAATCTAGTAGTTACATGTGGAAATTTGGTTATAGGACATTTGATTTGAGCGCAATCCTCAAACTTAGGTCAAAAAAGCCATTTAAGCCTTTTCACAGTGAGATCTATGCGATATGGCCGAGAAATGTAATTTTGATGTTAACTCCCAAACCGCTGCGCAGAAGTCAACCAAACTTCACCGAATAGTGTATTGTATCACAATCTACTAGTTACATTTGAAAATTTTGTTCTAGGAAATTTTGTTTGAGCGCAATCATCAAACTTAATTAAAAAAGTCATTTAAGCCTTTTCACAGTGAGATCTATGCGATATGGCCGAGAAATGTAATTTTGATGTTAACTCCCAAACCGCTGCGCAGAAGTCAACCAAACTTCACCCATTAGTGTATTTTATCACAATCTAGTAGTTACATGTGGAAATTTGGTTCTAGGACATTTGATTTGAGCGCAATCCTCAAACTTAGGTCAAAAAAGCCATTTAAGCCTTTTCACAGTGAGATCTATGCGATATGGCCGAGAAATGTAATTTTGATGTTAACTCCCAAACCGCTGCGCAGAAGTCAACCAAACTTCACCCAATAGTGTATTGTATCACATTCTAGTAGTTACATTTGAAAATTTTATTCTAGGACATTTTGTTTGAACGCAATCATCAAACTTAATTAAAAAAGTCATTTAAGCCTTTTCACAGTGAGATCTATGCGATATGGCCGAGAAATGTAATTTTGATGTTAACTCCCAAACCGCTGCGCAGAAGTCAACCAAACTTCACCCAATAGTGTATTGTATCACAATCTAGTAGTTACATTTGAAAATTTTTTTCTAGGAAATTTTGTTTGAGCGCAATCATCAAACTTAATTAAAAAAGTCATTTAAGCCTTTTCACAGTGAGATCTATGCGATATGGCCGAGAAATGTAATTTTGATGTTAACTCCCAAACCGCTGCGCAGAAGTCAACCAAACTTCACCCATTAGTGTATTTTATCACAATCTAGTAGTTACATGTGGAAATTTGGTTCTAGGACATTTGATTTGAGCGCAATCCTCAAACTTAGGTCAAAAAAGCCATTTAAGCCTTTTCACAGTGAGATCTATGCGATATGGCCGAGAAATGTAATTTTGATGTTAACTCCCAAACCGCTGCGCAGAAGTCAACCAAACTTCACCCAATAGTGTATTGTATCACAATCTAGTAGTTACATTGAAAAATTTTGTTCTAGGACATTTTGTTTGAACGCAATCATCAAACTTAATTAAAAAAGTCATTTAAGCCTTTTCACAGTGAGATCTATGCGATATGGCCGAGAAATGTAATTTTGATGTTAACTCCCAAACCGCTGCGCAGAAGTCAACCAAACTTCACCCATTAGTGTATTGTATCACAATCTAGTAGTTACGTGTGGAAATTTGGTTATAGGACATTTGATTTGAGCGCAATCCTCAAACTTAGGTCAAAAAAGCCATTTAAGCCTTTTCACAGTGAGATCTATGCGATATGGCCGAGAAATGTAATTTTGATGTTAACTCCCAAACCGCTGCGCAGAAGTAAACCAAACTTCACCCATTAGTGTATTGTATCACAATCTAGTAGTTACATGTGGAAATTTGGTTCTAGGACATTTGATTTGAGCGCAATCCTCAAACTTAGGTCAAAAAAGCCATTTAAGCCTTTTCACAGTGAGATCTATGCGATATGGCCGAGAAATGTAATTTTGATGTTAACTCCCAAACCGCTGCGCAGAAGTCAACCAAACTTCACCCAATAGTGTATTGTATCACATTCTAGTAGTTACATTTTAAAATTTCGTTCTAGGACATTTGGTTTGAGCGCAATTATTAAACTTAGGTCAAAAAAGCCATTTAAGCCTTTTCACAGTGAGATCTATGCGATATGGCCGAGAAATGTAATTTTGATGTTAACTCCCAAACCGCTGCGCAGAAGTAAACCAAACTTCACCCATTAGTGTATTGTATCACAATCTAGTAGTTACATGTGGAAATTTAGTTCTAGGACATTTGATTTGAGCGCAATCCTCAAACTTAGGTCAAAAAAGCCATTTAAGCCTTTTCACAGTGAGATCTATGCGATATGGCCGAGAAATGTAATTTTGATGTTAACTCCCAAACCGCTGCGCAGAAGTCAACCAAACTTCACCCAATAGTGTATTGTATCACAATCTAGTAGTTACATTTGAAAATTTTGTTCTAGGACATTTTGTTTGAATGCAATCATCAAACTTAATTAAAAAAGTCATTTAAGCCTTTTCACAGTGAGATCTATGCGATATGGCCGAGAAATGTAATTTTGATGTTAACTCCCAAACCGCTGCGCAGAAGTCAACCAAACTTCACCCATTAGTGTATTGTATCACAATCTAGTAGTTACGTGTGGAAATTTGGTTCTAGGACATTTGATTTGAGCGCAATCCTCAAACTTAGGTCAAAAAAGCCATTTAAGCCTTTTCACAGTGAGATCTATGCGATATGGCCGAGAAATGTAATTTTGATGTTAACTCCCAAACCGCTGCGCAGAAGTCAACCAAACTTCACCCAATAGTGTATTGTATCACAATCTAGTAGTTACATTTGAAAATTTTGTTCTAGGAAATTTTGTTTGAGCGCAATCATCAAACTTAATTAAAAAAGTCATTTAAGCCTTTTCACAGTGAGATCTATGCGATATGGCCGAGAAATGTAATTTTGATGTTAACTCCCAAACCGCTGCGCAGAAGTCAACCAAACTTCACCCATTAGTGTATTTTATCACAATCTAGTAGTTACATGTGGAAATTTGGTTCTAGGACATTTGATTTGAGCGCAATCCTCAAACTTAGGTCAAAAAAGCCATTTAAGCCTTTTCACAGTGAGATCTATGCGATATGGCCGAGAAATGTAATTTTGATGTTAACTCCCAAACCGCTGCGCAGAAGTCAACCAAACTTCACCCAATAGTGTATTGTATCACATTCTAGTAGTTACATTTGAAAATTTTGTTCTAGGACATTTTGTATGAACGCAATCATCAAACTTAATTAAAAAAGTCATTTAAGCCTTTTCACAGTGAGATCTATGCGATATGGCCGAGAAATGTAATTTTGATGTTAACTCCCAAACCGCTGCGCAGAAGTCAACCAATCTTCACCCAATAGTGTATTGTATCACAATCTAGTAGTTACATTTGAAAATTTTGTTCTAGGAAATTTTGTTTGAGCGCAATCATCAAACTTAATTAAAAAAGTCATTTAAGCCTTTTCACAGTGAGATCTATGCGATATGGCCGAGAAATGTAATTTTGATGTTAACTCCCAAACCGCTGCGCAGAAGTAAACCAAACTTCACCCATTAGTGTATTGTATCACAATCTAGTAGTTACATGTAGAAATTTGGTTCTAGGACATTTGATTTGAGCGCAATCCTCAAACTTAGGTCAAAAAAGCCATTTAAGCCTTTTCACAGTGAGATCTATGCGATATGGCCGAGAAATGTAATTTTGATGTTAACTCCCAAACCGCTGCGCAGAAGTCAACCAAACTTCACCCAATAGTGTATTGTATCACATTCTAGTAGTTACATTTTAAAATTTCGTTCTAGGACATTTGGTTTGAGCGCAATTATTAAACTTAGGTCAAAAAAGCCATTTAAGCCTTTTCACAGTGAGATCTATGCGATATGGCCGAGAAATGTAATTTTGATGTTAACTCCCAAACCGCTGCGCAGAAGTAAACCAAACTTCACCCATTAGTGTATTGTATCACAATCTAGTAGTTACATGTGGAAATTTGGTTCTAGGACATTTGATTTGAGCGCAATCCTCAAACTTAGGTCAAAAAAGCCATTTAAGCCTTTTCACAGTGAGATCTATGCGATATGGCCGAGAAATGTAATTTTGATGTTAACTCCCAAACCGCTGCGCAGAAGTCAACCAAACTTCACCCAATAGTGTATTGTATCACAATCTAGTAGTTACATTTGAAAATTTTGTTCTAGGACATTTTGTTTGAATGCAATCATCAAACTTAATTAAAAAAGTCATTTAAGCCTTTTCACAGTGAGATCTATGCGATATGGCCGAGAAATGTAATTTTGATGTTAACTCCCAAACCGCTGCGCAGAAGTCAACCAAACTTCACCCATTAGTGTATTGTATCACAATCTAGTAGTTACATTTGAAAATTTCGTTCTAGGACATTTGGTTTGAGCGCAATCTTTAAACTTAGGTCAAAAAAGCCATTTAAGCCTTTTCACAGTGAGATCTATGCGATATGGCCGAGAAATGTAATTTTGATGTTAACTCCCAAACCGCTGCGCAGAAGTCAACCAAACTTCACCCAATAGTGTAATGTATCACAATCTAGTAGTTACATGTGGAAATTTGGTTCTAGGACATTTGATTTGAGCGCAATCCTCAAACTTAGGTCAAAAAAGCCATTTAAGCCTTTTCACAGTGAGATCTATGCGATATGGCCGAGAAATGTAATTTTGATGTTAACTCCCAAACCGCTGCGCAGAAGTCAACCAAACTTCACCCAATAGTGTATTGTATCACATTCTAGTAGTTACATTTTAAAATTTCGTTCTAGGACATTTGGTTTGAGCGCAATTATTAAACTTAGGTCAAAAAAGCCATTTAAGCCTTTTCACAGTGAGATCTATGCGATATGGCCGAGAAATGTAATTTTGATGTTAACTCCCAAACCGCTGCGCAGAAGTAAACCAAACTTCACCCATTAGTGTATTGTATCACAATCTAGTAGTTACATGTGGAAATTTGGTTATAGGACATTTGATTTGAGCGCAATCCTCAAACTTAGGTCAAAAAAGCCATTTAAGCCTTTTCACAGTGAGATCTATGCGATATGGCCGAGAAATGTAATTTTGATGTTAACTCCCAAACCGCTGCGCAGAAGTCAACCAAACTTCACCCAATAGTGTATTGTATCACAATCTAGTAGTTACATTTGAAAATTTTGTTCTAGGACATTTTGTTTGAATGCAATCATCAAACTTAATTAAAAAAGTCATTTAAGCCTTTTCACAGTGAGATCTATGCGATATGGCCGAGAAATGTAATTTTGATGTTAACTCCCAAACCGCTGCGCAGAAGTCAACCAAACTTCACCCATTAGTGTATTGTATCACAATCTAGTAGTTACATGTGGAAATTTGGTTATAGGACATTTGATTTGAGCGCAATCCTCAAACTTAGGTCAAAAAAGCCATTTAAGCCTTTTCACAGTGAGATCTATGCGATATGGCCGAGAAATGTAATTTTGATGTTAACTCCCAAACCGCTGCGCAGAAGTCAACCAAACTTCACCCAATAGTGTATTGTATCACAATCTAGTAGTTACATTTGAAAATTTTGTTCTAGGACATTTTGTTTGAATGCAATCATCAAACTTAATTAAAAAAGTCATTTAAGCCTTTTCACAGTGAGATCTATGCGATATGGCCGAGAAATGTAATTTTGATGTTAACTCCCAAACCGCTGCGCAGAAGTCAACCAAACTTCACCCATTAGTGTATTTTATCACAATCTAGTAGTTACATGTGGAAATTTGGTTCTAGGACATTTGATTTGAGCGCAATCCTCAAACTTAGGTCAAAAAAGCCATTTAAGCCTTTTCACAGTGAGATCTATGCGATATGGCCGAGAAATGTAATTTTGATGTTAACTCCCAAACCGCTGCGCAGAAGTCAACCAAACTTCACCCAATAGTGTATTGTATCACATTCTAGTAGTTACATTTGAAAATTTCGTTCTAGGACATTTGGTTTGAGCGCAATCCTCAAACTTAGGTCAAAAAAGCCATTTAAGCCTTTTCACAGTGAGATCTATGCGATATGGCCGAGAAATGTAATTTTGATGTTAACTCCCAAACCGCTGCGCAGAAGTCTACCAAACTTCACCCAATAGTGTATTGTATCACAATCTAGTAGTTACATTTGAAATTTTTGTTCTAGGACATTTTGTTTGAACGCAATCATCAAACTTAATTAAAAAAGTCATTTAAGCCTTTTCACAGTGAGATCTATGCGATATGGCCGAGAAATGTAATTTTGATGTTAACTCCCAAACCGCTGCGCAGAAGTCAACCAAACTTCACCCAATAGTGTATTGTATCACAATCTAGTAGTTACATTTGAAAATTTTGTTCTAGGACATTTTGTTTGAGCGCAATCCTCAAACTTAGGTCAAAAAAGCCATTTAAGCCTTTTCACAGTGAGATCTATGCGATATGGCCGAGAAATGTAATTTTGATGTTAACTCCCAAACCGCTGCGCAGAAGTCAACCAAACTTCACCCAATAGTGTATTGTATCACAATCTAGTAGTTACATTTGAAAATTTTGTTCTAGGACATTTTGTTTGAACGCAATCATCAAACTTAATTAAAAAAGTCATTTAAGCCTTTTCACAGTGAGATCTATGCGATATGGCCGAGAAATGTAATTTTGATGTTAACTCCCAAACCGCTGCGCAGAAGTCAACCAAACTTCACCCAATAGTGTATTGTATCACAATCTAGTAGTTACATTTGAAAATTTTGTTCTAGGAAATTTTGTTTGAGCGCAATCATCAAACTTAATTAAAAAAGTCATTTAAGCCTTTTCACAGTGAGATCTATGCGATATGGCCGAGAAATGTAATTTTGATGTTAACTCCCAAACCGCTGCGCAGAAGTCAACCAAACTTCACCCATTAGTGTATTTTATCACAATCTAGTAGTTACATGTGGAAATTTGGTTCTAGGACATTTGATTTGAGCGCAATCCTCAAACTTAGGTCAAAAAAGCCATTTAAGCCTTTTCACAGTGAGATCTATGCGATATGGCCGAGAAATGTAATTTTGATGTTAACTCCCAAACCGCTGCGCAGAAGTCAACCAAACTTCACCCATTAGTGTATTGTATCACAATCTAGTAGTTACATGTGGAAATTTGGTTATAGGACATTTGATTTGAGCGCAATCCTCAAACTTAGGTCAAAAAAGCCATTTAAGCCTTTTCACAGTGAGATCTATGCGATATGGCCGAGAAATGTAATTTTGATGTTAACTCCCAAACCGCTGCGCAGAAGTCAACCAAACTTCACCCAATAGTGTATTGTATCACAATCTAGTAGTTACATTTGAAAATTTTGTTCTAGGAAATTTTGTTTGAGCGCAATCATCAAACTTAATTAAAAAAGTCATTTAAGCCTTTTCACAGTGAGATCTATGCGATATGGCCGAGAAATGTAATTTTGATGTTAACTCCCAAACCGCTGCGCAGAAGTCAACCAAACTTCACCCATTAGTGTATTTTATCACAATCTAGTAGTTACATGTGGAAATTTGGTTCTAGGACATTTGATTTGAGCGCAATCCTCAAACTTAGGTCAAAAAAGCCATTTAAGCCTTTTCACAGTGAGATCTATGCGATATGGCCGAGAAATGTAATTTTGATGTTAACTCCCAAACCGCTGCGCAGAAGTCAACCAAACTTCACCCAATAGTGTATTGTATCACATTCTAGTAGTTACATTTGAAAATTTTGTTCTAGGACATTTTGTTTGAACGCAATCATCAAACTTAATTAAAAATGTCATTTAAGCCTTTTCACAGTGAGATCTATGCGATATGGCCGAGAAATGTAATTTTGATGTTAACTCCCAAACCGCTGCGCAGAAGTCAACCAAACTTCACCCAATAGTGTATTGTATCACAATCTAGTAGTTACATTTGAAAATTTTGTTCTAGGAAATTTTGTTTGAGCGCAATCATCAAACTTAATTAAAAAAGTCATTTAAGCCTTTTCACAGTGAGATCTATGCGATATGGCCGAGAAATGTAATTTTGATGTTAACTCCCAAACCGCTGCGCAGAAGTCAACCAAACTTCACCCATTAGTGTATTTTATCACAATCTAGTAGTTACATGTGGAAATTTGGTTCTAGGACATTTGATTTGAGCGCAATCCTCAAACTTAGGTCAAAAAAGCCATTTAAGCCTTTTCACAGTGAGATCTATGCGATATGGCCGAGAAATGTAATTTTGATGTTAACTCCCAAACCGCTGCGCAGAAGTCAACCAAACTTCACCCAATAGTGTATTGTATCACAATCTAGTAGTTACATTTAAAAATTTTGTTCTAGGACATTTTGTTTGAACGCAATCATCAAACTTAATTAAAAAAGTCATTTAAGCCTTTTCACAGTGAGATCTATGCGATATGGCCGAGAAATGTAATTTTGATGTTAACTCCCAAACCGCTGCGCAGAAGTCAACCAAACTTCACCCATTAGTGTATTGTATCACAATCTAGTAGTTACGTGTGGAAATTTGGTTCTAGGACATTTGATTTGAGCGCAATCCTCAAACTTAGGTCAAAAAAGCCATTTAAGCCTTTTCACAGTGAGATCTATGCGATATGGCCGAGAAATGTAATTTTGATGTTAACTCCCAAACCGCAGCGCAGAAGTAAACCAAACTTCACCCATTAGTGTATTGTATCACAATCTAGTAGTTACATGTGGAAATTTGGTTCTAGGACATTTGATTTGAGCGCAATCCTCAAACTTAGGTCAAAAAAGCCATTTAAGCCTTTTCACAGTGAGATCTATGCGATATGGCCGAGAAATGTAATTTTGATGTTAACTCCCAAACCGCTGCGCAGAAGTCAACCAAACTTCACCCAATAGTGTATTGTATCACATTCTAGTAGTTACATTTTAAAATTTCGTTCTAGGACATTTGGTTTGAGCGCAATTATTAAACTTAGGTCAAAAAAGCCATTTAAGCCTTTTCACAGTGAGATCTACGCGATATGGCCGAGAAATGTAATTTTGATGTTAACTCCCAAACCGCTGCGCAGAAGTCAACCAAACTTCACCCAATAGTGTATTGTATCACAATCTAGTAGTTACATTTGAAAATTTTGTTCTAGGACATTTTGTTTGAATGCAATCATCAAACTTAATTAAAAAAGTCATTTAAGCCTTTTCACAGTGAGATCTATGCGATATGGCCGAGAAATGTAATTTTGATGTTAACTCCCAAACCGCTGCGCAGAAGTCAACCAAACTTCACCCATTAGTGTATTGTATCACAATCTAGTAGTTACATGTGGAAATTTGGTTCTAGGACATTTGATTTGAGCGCAATCCTCAAACTTAGGTCAAAAAAGCCATTTAAGCCTTTTCACAGTGAGATCTATGCGATATGGCCGAGAAATGTAATTTTGATGTTAACTCCCAAACCGCTGCGCAGAAGTCAACCAAACTTCACCCAATAGTGTATTTTATCACAATCTAGTAGTTACATTTGAAAATTTTGTTCTAGGAAATTTTGTTTGAGCGCAATCATCAAACTTAATTAAAAAAGTCATTTAAGCCTTTTCACAGTGAGATCTATGCGATATGGCCGAGAAATGTAATTTTGATGTTAACTCCCAAACCGCTGCGCAGAAGTCAACCAAACTTCACCCATTAGTGTATTTTATCACAATCTAGTAGTTACATGTGGAAATTTGGTTCTAGGACATTTGATTTGAGCGCAATCCTCAAACTTAGGTCAAAAAAGCCATTTAAGCCTTTTCACAGTGAGATCTATGCGATATGGCCGAGAAATGTAATTTTGATGTTCACTCCCAAACCGCTGCGCAGAAGTCAACCAAACTTCACCCATTAGTGTATTGTATCACAATCTAGTAGTTACATGTGGAAATTTGGTTCTAGGACATTTGATTTGAGCGCAATCCTCAAACTTAGGTCAAAAAAGCCATTTAAGCCTTTTCACAGTGAGATCTATGCGATATGGCCGAGAAATGTAATTTTGATGTTAACTCCCAAACCGCTGCGCAGAAGTCAACCAAACTTCACCCATTAGTGTATTGTATCACAATCTAGTAGTTACATTTGAAAATTTCGTTCTAGGACATTTGGTTTGAGCGCAATCTTTAAACTTAGGTCAAAAAAGCCATTTAAGCCTTTTCACAGTGAGATCTATGCGATATGGCCGAGAAATGTAATTTTGATGTTAACTCCCAAACCGCTGCGCAGAAGTCAACCAAACTTCACCCAATAGTGTATTGTATCACAATCTAGTAGTTACATGTGGAAATTTGGTTCTAGGACATTTGATTTGAGCGCAATCCTCAAACTTAGGTCAAAAAAGCCATTTAAGCCTTTTCACAGTGAGATCTATGCGATATGGCCGAGAAATGTAATTTTGATGTTAACTCCCAAACCGCTGCGCAGAAGTCAACCAAACTTCACCCAATAGTGTATTGTATCACATTCTAGTAGTTACATTTTAAAATTTCGTTCTAGGACATTTGGTTTGAGCGCAATCCTCAAACTTAGGTCAAAAAAGCCATTTAAGCCTTTTCACAGTGAGATCTATGCGATATGGCCGAGAAATGTAATTTTGATGTTAACTCCCAAACCGCTGCGCAGAAGTAAACCAAACTTCACCCATTAGTGTATTGTATCACAATCTAGTAGTTACATGTGGAAATTTGGTTCTAGGACATTTGATTTGAGCGCAATCCTCAAACTTAGGTCAAAAAAGCCATTTAAGCCTTTTCACAGTGAGATCTATGCGATATGGCCGAGAAATGTAATTTTGATGTTAACTCCCAAACCGCTGCGCAGAAGTCAACCAAACTTCACCCAATAGTGTATTGTATCACAATCTAGTAGTTACATTTGAAAATTTTGTTCTAGGACATTTTGTTTGAACGCAATCATCAAACTTAATTAAAAAAGTCATTTAAGCCTTTTCACAGTGAGATCTATGCGATATGGCCGAGAAATGTAATTTTGATGTTAACTCCCAAACCGCTGCGCAGAAGTCAACCAAACTTCACCCATTAGTGTATTGTATCACAATCTAGTAGTTACATGTGGAAATTTGGTTATAGGACATTTGATTTGAGCGCAATCCTCAAACTTAGGTCAAAAAAGCCATTTAAGCCTTTTCACAGTGAGATCTATGCGATATGGCCGAGAAATGTAATTTTGATGTTAACTCCCAAACCGCTGCGCAGAAGTCAACCAAACTTCACCCAATAGTGTATTGTATCACAATCTAGTAGTTACATTTGAAAATTTTGTTCTAGGACATTTTGTTTGAATGCAATCATCAAACTTAATTAAAAAAGTCATTTAAGCCTTTTCACAGTGAGATCTATGCGATATGGCCGAGAAATGTAATTTTGATGTTAACTCCCAAACCGCTGCGCAGAAGTCAACCAAACTTCACCCATTAGTGTATTTTATCACAATCTAGTAGTTACATGTGGAAATTTGGTTCTAGGACATTTGATTTGAGCGCAATCCTCAAACTTAGGTCAAAAAAGCCATTTAAGCCTTTTCACAGTGAGATCTATGCGATATGGCCGAGAAATGTAATTTTGATGTTAACTCCCAAACCGCTGCGCAGAAGTCAACCAAACTTCACCCAATAGTGTATTGTATCACATTCTAGTAGTTACATTTGAAAATTTCGTTCTAGGACATTTGGTTTGAGCGCAATCCTCAAACTTAGGTCAAAAAAGCCATTTAAGCCTTTTCACAGTGAGATCTATGCGATATGGCCGAGAAATGTAATTTTGATGTTAACTCCCAAACCGCTGCGCAGAAGTCTACCAAACTTCACCCAATAGTGTATTGTATCACAATCTAGTAGTTACATTTGAAATTTTTGTTCTAGGACATTTTGTTTGAACGCAATCATCAAACTTAATTAAAAAAGTCATTTAAGCCTTTTCACAGTGAGATCTATGCGATATGGCCGAGAAATGTAATTTTGATGTTAACTCCCAAACCGCTGCGCAGAAGTCAACCAAACTTCACCCAATAGTGTATTGTATCACAATCTAGTAGTTACATTTGAAAATTTTGTTCTAGGACATTTTGTTTGAGCGCAATCCTCAAACTTAGGTCAAAAAAGCCATTTAAGCCTTTTCACAGTGAGATCTATGCGATATGGCCGAGAAATGTAATTTTGATGTTAACTCCCAAACCGCTGCGCAGAAGTCAACCAAACTTCACCCAATAGTGTATTGTATCACAATCTAGTAGTTACATTTGAAAATTTTGTTCTAGGACATTTTGTTTGAACGCAATCATCAAACTTAATTAAAAAAGTCATTTAAGCCTTTTCACAGTGAGATCTATGCGGTATGGCCGAGAAATGTAATTTTGATGTTAACTCCCAAACCGCTGCGCAGAAGTCAACCAAACTTCACCCAATAGTGTATTGTATCACAATCTAGTAGTTACATTTGAAAATTTTGTTCTAGGAAATTTTGTTTGAGCGCAATCATCAAACTTAATTAAAAAAGTCATTTAAGCCTTTTCACAGTGAGATCTATGCGATATGGCCGAGAAATGTAATTTTGATGTTAACTCCCAAACCGCTGCGCAGAAGTCAACCAAACTTCACCCATTAGTGTATTTTATCACAATCTAGTAGTTACATGTGGAAATTTGGTTCTAGGACATTTGATTTGAGCGCAATCCTCAAACTTAGGTCAAAAAAGCCATTTAAGCCTTTTCACAGTGAGATCTATGCGATATGGCCGAGAAATGTAATTTTGATGTTAACTCCCAAACCGCTGCGCAGAAGTCAACCAAACTTCACCCAATAGTGTATTGTATCACAATCTAGTAGTTACATTTAAAAATTTTGTTCTAGGACATTTTGTTTGAACGCAATCATCAAACTTAATTAAAAAAGTCATTTAAGCCTTTTCACAGTGAGATCTATGCGATATGGCCGAGAAATGTAATTTTGATGTTAACTCCCAAACCGCTGCGCAGAAGTCAACCAAACTTCACCCATTAGTGTATTGTATCACAATCTAGTAGTTACATGTGGAAATTTGGTTCTAGGACATTTGATTTGAGCGCAATCCTCAAACTTAGGTCAAAAAAGCCATTTAAGCCTTTTCACAGTGAGATCTATGCGATATGGCCGAGAAATGTAATTTTGATGTTAACTCCCAAACCGCTGCGCAGAAGTCAACCAAACTTCACCCAATAGTGTATTGTATCACAATCTAGTAGTTACATTTGAAAATTTTGTTTTAGGACATTTTGTTTGAGCGCAATCATCAAACTTAATTAAAAAAGTCATTTAAGCCTTTTCACAGTGAGATCTATGCGATATGGCCGAGAAATGTAATTTTGATGTTAACTCCCAAACCGCTGCGCAGAAGTCAACCAAACTTCACCCATTAGTGTATTTTATCACAATCTAGTAGTTACATGTGGAAATTTGGTTCTAGGACATTTGATTTGAGCGCAATCCTCAAACTTAGGTCAAAAAAGCCATTTAAGCCTTTTCACAGTGAGATCTATGCGATATGGCCGAGAAATGTAATTTTGATGTTAACTCCCAAACCGCTGCGCAGAAGTCAACCAAACTTCACCCAATAGTGTATTGTATCACATTCTAGTAGTTACATTTGAAAATTTTGTTCTAGGACATTTTGTATGAACGCAATCATCAAACTTAATTAAAAAAGTCATTTAAGCCTTTTCACAGTGAGATCTATGCGATATGGCCGAGAAATGTAATTTTGATGTTAACTCCCAAACCGCTGCGCAGAAGTCAACCAATCTTCACCCAATAGTGTATTGTATCACAATCTAGTAGTTACATTTGAAAATTTTGTTCTAGGAAATTTTGTTTGAGCGCAATCATCAAACTTAATTAAAAAAGTCATTTAAGCCTTTTCACAGTGAGATCTATGCGATATGGCCGAGAAATGTAATTTTGATGTTAACTCCCAAACCGCTGCGCAGAAGTCAACCAAACTTCACCCATTAGTGTATTTTATCACAATCTAGTAGTTACATGTGGAAATTTGGTTCTAGGACATTTGATTTGAGCGCAATCCTCAAACTTAGGTCAAAAAAGCCATTTAAGCCTTTTCACAGTGAGATCTATGCGATATGGCCGAGAAATGTAATTTTGATGTTAACTCCCAAACCGCTGCGCAGAAGTCAACCAAACTTCACCCAATAGTGTATTGTATCACAATCTAGTAGTTACATTTAAAAATTTTGTTCTAGGACATTTTGTTTGAACGCAATCATCAAACTTAATTAAAAAAGTCATTTAAGCCTTTTCACAGTGAGATCTATGCGATATGGCCGAGAAATGTAATTTTGATGTTAACTCCCAAACCGCTTCGCAGAAGTCAACCAAACTTCACCCATTAGTGTATTGTATCACAATCTAGTAGTTACGTGTGGAAATTTGGTTATAGGACATTTGATTTGAGCGCAATCCTCAAACTTAGGTCAAAAAAGCCATTTAAGCCTTTTCACAGTGAGATCTATGCGATATGGCCGAGAAATGTAATTTTGATGTTAACTCCCAAACCGCTGCGCAGAAGTCAACCAAACTTCACCCAATAGTGTATTGTATCACAATCTAGTAGTTACATTTGAAAATTTTGTTCTAGGAAATTTTGTTTGAGCGCAATCATCAAACTTAATTAAAAAAGTCATTTAAGCCTTTTCACAGTGAGATCTATGCGATATGGCCGAGAAATGTAATTTTTATGTTAACTCCCAAACCGCTGCGCAGAAGTCAACCAAACTTCACCCATTAGTGTATTTTATCACAATCTAGTAGTTACATGTGGAAATTTGGTTCTAGGACATTTGATTTGAGCGCAATCCTCAAACTTAGGTCAAAAAAGCCATTTAAGTCTTTTCACAGTGAGATCTATGCGATATGGCCGAGAAATGTAATTTTGATGTTAACTCCCAAACCGCTGCGCAGAAGTCAGCCAAACTTCACCCAATAGTGTATTGTATCACAATCTAGTAGTTACATTTGAAAATTTTGTTCTAGGACATTTTGTTTGAACGCAATCATCAAACTTAATTAAAAAAGTCATTTAAGCCTTTTCACAGTGAGATCTATGCGATATGGCCGAGAAATGTAATTTTGATGTTAACTCCCAAACCGCTGCGCAGAAGTCAACCAAACTTCACCCAATAGTGTATTGTATCACAATCTAGTAGTTACATTTGAAAATTTTGTTCTAGGAAATTTTGTTTGAGCGCAATCCTCAAACTTAATTAAAAAAGTCATTTAAGCCTTTTCACAGTGAGATCTATGCGATATGGCCGAGAAATGTAATTTTGATGTTAACTCCCAAACCGCTGCGCAGAAGTCAACCAAACTTCACCCAATAGTGTATTGTATCACAATCTAGTAGTTACATTTAAAAATTTTGTTCTAGGACATTTTGTTTGAACGCAATCATCAAACTTAATTAAAAAAGTCATTTAAGCCTTTTCACAGTGAGATCTATGCGATATGGCCGAGAAATGTAATTTTGATGTTAACACCCAAACCGCTGCGCAGAAGTCAACCAAACTTCACCCATTAGTGTATTGTATCACAATCTAGTAGTTACATGTGGAAATTTGGTTATAGGACATTTGATTTGAGCGCAATCCTCAAACTTAGGTCAAAAAAGCCATTTAAGCCTTTTCACAGTGAGATCTATGCGATATGGCCGAGAAATGTAATTTTGATGTTAACTCCCAAACCGCTGCGCAGAAGTCAACCAAACTTCACCCAATAGTGTATTGTATCACAATCTAGTAGTTACATTTGAAAATTTTGTTCTAGGAAATTTTGTTTGAGCGCAATCATCAAACTTAATTAAAAAAGTCATTTAAGCCTTTTCACAGTGAGATCTATGCGATATGGCCGAGAAATGTAATTTTGATGTTAACTCCCAAACCGCTGCGCAGAAGTCAACCAAACTTCACCCATTAGTGTATTTTATCACAATCTAGTAGTTACATGTGGAAATTTGGTTCTAGGACATTTGATTTGAGCGCAATCCTCAAACTTAGGTCAAAAAAGCCATTTAAGCCTTTTCACAGTGAGATCTATGCGATATGGCCGAGAAATGTAATTTTGATGTTCACTCCCAAACCGCTGCGCAGAAGTCAACCAAACTTCACCCATTAGTGTATTGTATCACAATCTAGTAGTTACATGTGGAAATTTGGTTCTAGGACATTTGATTTGAGCGCAATCCTCAAACTTAGGTCAAAAAAGCCATTTAAGCCTTTTCACAGTGAGATCTATGCGATATGGCCGAGAAATGTAATTTTGATGTTAACTCCCAAACCGCTGCGCAGAAGTCAACCAAACTTCACCCATTAGTGTATTGTATCACAATCTAGTAGTTACATTTGAAAATTTCGTTCTAGGACATTTGGTTTGAGCGCAATCTTTAAACTTAGGTCAAAAAAGCCATTTAAGCCTTTTCACAGTGAGATCTATGCGATATGGCCGAGAAATGTAATTTTGATGTTAACTCCCAAACCGCTGCGCAGAAGTCAACCAAACTTCACCCAATAGTGTAATGTATCACAATCTAGTAGTTACATGTGGAAATTTGGTTCCAGGACATTTGATTTGAGCGCAATCCTCAAACTTAGGTCAAAAAAGCCATTTAAGCCTTTTCACAGTGAGATCTATGCGATATGGCCGAGAAATGTAATTTTGATGTTAACTCCCAAACCGCTGCGCAGAAGTCAACCAAACTTCACCCAATAGTGTATTGTATCACAATCTAGTAGTTACATTTAAAAATTTTGTTCTAGGACATTTTGTTTGAACGCAATCATCAAACTTAATTAAAAAAGTCATTTAAGCCTTTTCACAGTGAGATCTATGCGATATGGCCGAGAAATGTAATTTTGATGTTAACTTCCAAACCGCTGCGCAGAAGTCAACCAAACTTCACCCATTAGTGTATTGTATCACAATCTAGTAGTTACATGTGGAAATTTGGTTATAGGACATTTGATTTGAGCGCAATCCTCAAACTTAGGTCAAAAAAGCCATTTAAGCCTTTTCACAGTGAGATCTATGCGATATGGCCGAGAAATGTAATTTTGATGTTAACTCCCAAACCGCTGCGCAGAAGTCAACCAAACTTCACCCAATAGTGTATTGTATCACAATCTAGTAGTTACATTTGAAAATTTTGTTCTAGGAAATTTTGTTTGAGCGCAATCATCAAACTTAATTAAAAAAGTCATTTAAGCCTTTTCACAGTGAGATCTATGCGATATGGCCGAGAAATGTAATTTTGATGTTCACTCCCAAACCGCTGCGCAGAAGTCAACCAAACTTCACCCATTAGTGTATTGTATCACAATCTAGTAGTTACATGTGGAAATTTGGTTCTAGGACATTTGATTTGAGCGCAATCCTCAAACTTAGGTCAAAAAAGCCATTTAAGCCTTTTCACAGTGAGATCTATGCGATATGGCCGAGAAATGTAATTTTGATGTTAACTCCCAAACCGCTGCGCAGAAGTCAACCAAACTTCACCCATTAGTGTATTGTATCACAATCTAGTAGTTACATTTGAAAATTTCGTTCTAGGACATTTGGTTTGAGCGCAATCTTTAAACTTAGGTCAAAAAAGCCATTTAAGCCTTTTCACAGTGAGATCTATGCGATATGGCCGAGAAATGTAATTTTGATGTTAACTCCCAAACCGCTGCGCAGAAGTCAACCAAACTTCACCCAATAGTGTAATGTATCACAATCTAGTAGTTACATGTGGAAATTTGGTTCCAGGACATTTGATTTGAGCGCAATCCTCAAACTTAGGTCAAAAAAGCCATTTAAGCCTTTTCACAGTGAGATCTATGCGATATGGCCGAGAAATGTAATTTTGATGTTAACTCCCAAACCGCTGCGCAGAAGTCAACCAAACTTCACCCAATAGTGTATTGTATCACAATCTAGTAGTTACATTTAAAAATTTTGTTCTAGGACATTTTGTTTGAACGCAATCATCAAACTTAATTAAAAAAGTCATTTAAGCCTTTTCACAGTGAGATCTATGCGATATGGCCGAGAAATGTAATTTTGATGTTAACTCCCAAACCGCTGCGCAGAAGTCAACCAAACTTCACCCATTAGTGTATTGTATCACAATCTAGTAGTTACATGTGGAAATTTGGTTATAGGACATTTGATTTGAGCGCAATCCTCAAACTTAGGTCAAAAAAGCCATTTAAGCCTTTTCACAGTGAGATCTATGCGATATGGCCGAGAAATGTAATTTTGATGTTAACTCCCAAACCGCTGCGCAGAAGTCAACCAAACTTCACCCAATAGTGTATTGTATCACAATCTAGTAGTTACATTTGAAAATTTTGTTCTAGGAAATTTTGTTTGAGCGCAATCATCAAACTTAATTAAAAAAGTCATTTAAGCCTTTTCACAGTGAGATCTATGCGATATGGCCGAGAAATGTAATTTTTATGTTAACTCCCAAACCGCTGCGCAGAAGTCAACCAAACTTCACCCATTAGTGTATTTTATCACAATCTAGTAGTTACATGTGGAAATTTGGTTCTAGGACATTTGATTTGAGCGCAATCCTCAAACTTAGGTCAAAAAAGCCATTTAAGCCTTTTCACAGTGAGATCTATGCGATATGGCCGAGAAATGTAATTTTGATGTTAACTCCCAAACCGCTGCGCAGAAGTCAACCAAACTTCACCCAATAGTGTATTGTATCACATTCTAGTAGTTACATTTGAAAATTTCGTTCTAGGACATTTGGTTTGAGCGCAATCCTCAAACTTAGGTCAAAAAAGCCATTTAAGCCTTTTCACAGTGAGATCTATGCGATATGGCCGAGAAATGTAATTTTGATGTTAACTCCCAAACCGCTGCGCAGAAGTCTACCAAACTTCACCCAATAGTGTATTGTATCACAATCTAGTAGTTACATTTGAAATTTTTGTTCTAGGACATTTTGTTTGAACGCAATCATCAAACTTAATTAAAAAAGTCATTTAAGCCTTTTCACAGTGAGATCTATGCGATATGGCCGAGAAATGTAATTTTGATGTTAACTCCCAAACCGCTGCGCAGAAGTCAACCAAACTTCACCCAATAGTGTATTGTATCACAATCTAGTAGTTACATTTGAAAATTTTGTTCTAGGACATTTTGTTTGAGCGCAATCCTCAAACTTAGGTCAAAAAAGCCATTTAAGCCTTTTCACAGTGAGATCTATGCGATATGGCCGAGAAATGTAATTTTGATGTTAACTCCCAAACCGCTGCGCAGAAGTCAACCAAACTTCACCCAATAGTGTATTGTATCACAATCTAGTAGTTACATTTGAAAATTTTGTTCTAGGACATTTTGTTTGAACGCAATCATCAAACTTAATTAAAAAAGTCATTTAAGCCTTTTCACAGTGAGATCTATGCGATATGGCCGAGAAATGTAATTTTGATGTTAACTCCCAAACCGCTGCGCAGAAGTCAACCAAACTTCACCCAATAGTGTATTGTATCACAATCTAGTAGTTACATTTGAAAATTTTGTTCTAGGAAATTTTGTTTGAGCGCAATCATCAAACTTAATTAAAAAAGTCATTTAAGCCTTTTCACAGTGAGATCTATGCGATATGGCCGAGAAATGTAATTTTGATGTTAACTCCCAAACCGCTGCGCAGAAGTCAACCAAACTTCACCCATTAGTGTATTTTATCACAATCTAGTAGTTACATGTGGAAATTTGGTTCTAGGACATTTGATTTGAGCGCAATCCTCAAACTTAGGTCAAAAAAGCCATTTAAGCCTTTTCACAGTGAGATCTATGCGATATGGCCGAGAAATGTAATTTTGATGTTAACTCCCAAACCGCTGCGCAGAAGTCAACCAAACTTCACCCAATAGTGTATTGTATCACAATCTAGTAGTTACATTTAAAAATTTTGTTCTAGGACATTTTGTTTGAACGCAATCATCAAACTTAATTAAAAAAGTCATTTAAGCCTTTTCACAGTGAGATCTATGCGATATGGCCGAGAAATGTAATTTTGATGTTAACTCCCAAACCGCTGCGCAGAAGTCAACCAAACTTCACCCATTAGTGTATTGTATCACAATCTAGTAGTTACATGTGGAAATTTGGTTCTAGGACATTTGATTTGAGCGCAATCCTCAAACTTAGGTCAAAAAAGCCATTTAAGCCTTTTCACAGTGAGATCTATGCGATATGGCCGAGAAATGTAATTTTGATGTTCACTCCCAAACCGCTGCGCAGAAGTCAACCAAACTTCACCCATTAGTGTATTGTATCACAATCTAGTAGTTACATGTGGAAATTTGGTTCTAGGACATTTGATTTGAGCGCAATCCTCAAACTTAGGTCAAAAAAGCCATTTAAGCCTTTTCACAGTGAGATCTATGCGATATGGCCGAGAAATGTAATTTTGATGTTAACTCCCAAACCGCTGCGCAGAAGTCAACCAAACTTCACCCATTAGTGTATTGTATCACAATCTAGTAGTTACATTTGAAAATTTCGTTCTAGGACATTTGGTTTGAGCGCAATCTTTAAACTTAGGTCAAAAAAGCCATTTAAGCCTTTTCACAGTGAGATCTATGCGATATGGCCGAGAAATGTAATTTTGATGTTAACTCCCAAACCGCTGCGCAGAAGTCAACCAAACTTCACCCAATAGTGTATTGTATCACAATCTAGTAGTTACATGTGGAAATTTGGTTCTAGGACATTTGATTTGAGCGCAATCCTCAAACTTAGGTCAAAAAAGCCATTTAAGCCTTTTCACAGTGAGATCTATGCGATATGGCCGAGAAATGTAATTTTGATGTTAACTCCCAAACCGCTGCGCAGAAGTCAACCAAACTTCACCCAATAGTGTATTGTATCACATTCTAGTAGTTACATTTTAAAATTTCGTTCTAGGACATTTGGTTTGAGCGCAATTATTAAACTTAGGTCAAAAAAGCCATTTAAGCCTTTTCACAGTGAGATCTATGCGATATGGCCGAGAAATGTAATTTTGATGTTAACTCCCAAACCGCTGCGCAGAAGTAAACCAAACTTCACCCATTAGTGTATTGTATCGCAATCTAGTAGTTACATGTGGAAATTTGGTTCTAGGACATTTGATTTGAGCGCAATCCTCAAACTTAGGTCAAAAAAGCCATTTAAGCCTTTTCACAGTGAGATCTATGCGATATGGCCGAGAAATGTAATTTTGATGTTAACTCCCAAACCGCTGCGCAGAAGTCAACCAAACTTCACCCAATAGTGTATTGTATCACAATCTAGTAGTTACATTTGAAAATTTTGTTCTAGGACATTTTGTTTGAATGCAATCATCAAACTTAATTAAAAAAGTCATTTAAGCCTTTTCACAGTGAGATCTATGCGATATGGCCGAGAAATGTAATTTTGATGTTAACTCCCAAACCGCTGCGCAGAAGTCAACCAAACTTCACCCATTAGTGTATTTTATCACAATCTAGTAGTTACATGTGGAAATTTGGTTCTAGGACATTTGATTTGAGCGCAATCCTCAAACTTAGGTCAAAAAAGCCATTTAAGCCTTTTCACAGTGAGATCTATGCGATATGGCCGAGAAATGTAATTTTGATGTTAACTCCCAAACCGCTGCAAAGAAGTCAACCAAACTTCACCCAATAGTGTATTGTATCACAATCTAGTAGTTACATTTGAAAATTTTGTTCTAGGACATTTTGTTTGAACGCAATCATCAAACTTAATTAAAAAAGTCATTTAAGCCTTTTCACAGTGAGATCTATGCGATATGGCCGAGAAATGTAATTTTGATGTTAACTCCCAAACCGCTGCGCAGAAGTCAACCAAACTTCACCCAATAGTGTATTGTATCACAATCTAGTAGTTACATTTGAAAATTTTGTTCTAGGAAATTTTGTTTGAGCGCAATCATCAAACTTAATTAAAAAAGTCATTTAAGCCTTTTCACAGTGAGATCTATGCGATATGGCCGAGAAATGTAATTTTGATGTTAACTCCCAAACCGCTGCGCAGAAGTCAACCAAACTTCACCCATTAGTGTATTTTATCACAATCTAGTAGTTACATGTGGAAATTTGGTTCTAGGACATTTGATTTGAGCGCAATCCTCAAACTTAGGTCAAAAAAGCCATTTAAGCCTTTTCACAGTGAGATCTATGCGATATGGCCGAGAAATGTAATTTTGATGTTAACTCCCAAACCGCTGCGCAGAAGTCAACCAAACTTCACCCAATAGTGTATTGTATCACAATCTAGTAGTTACATTTAAAAATTTTGTTCTAGGACATTTTGTTTGAACGCAATCATCAAACTTAATTAAAAAAGTCATTTAAGCCTTTTCACAGTGAGATCTATGCGATATGGCCGAGAAATGTAATTTTGATGTTAACTCCCAAACCGCTGCGCAGAAGTCAACCAAACTTCACCCATTAGTGTATTGTATCACAATCTAGTAGTTACATGTGGAAATTTGGTTATAGGACATTTGATTTGAGCGCAATCCTCAAACTTAGGTCAAAAAAGCCATTTAAGCCTTTTCACAGTGAGATCTATGCGATATGGCCGAGAAATGTAATTTTGATGTTAACTCCCAAACCGCTGCGCAGAAGTCAACCAAACTTCACCCAATAGTGTATTGTATCACAATCTAGTAGTTACATTTGAAAATTTTGTTCTAGGAAATTTTGTTTGAGCGCAATCATCAAACTTAATTAAAAAAGTCATTTAAGCCTTTTCACAGTGAGATCTATGCGATATGGCCGAGAAATGTAATTTTTATGTTAACTCCCAAACCGCTGCGCAGAAGTCAACCAAACTTCACCCATTAGTGTATTTTATCACAATCTAGTAGTTACATGTGGAAATTTGGTTCTAGGACATTTGATTTGAGCGCAATCCTCAAACTTAGGTCAAAAAAGCCATTTAAGCCTTTTCACAGTGAGATCTATGCGATATGGCCGAGAAATGTAATTTTGATGTTAACTCCCAAACCGCTGCGCAGAAGTCAACCAAACTTCACCCAATAGTGTATTGTATCACATTCTAGTAGTTACATTTGAAAATTTCGTTCTAGGACATTTGGTTTGAGCGCAATCCTCAAACTTAGGTCAAAAAAGCCATTTAAGCCTTTTCACAGTGAGATCTATGCGATATGGCCGAGAAATGTAATTTTGATGTTAACTCCCAAACCGCTGCGCAGAAGTCTACCAAACTTCACCCAATAGTGTATTGTATCACAATCTAGTAGTTACATTTGAAATTTTTGTTCTAGGACATTTTGTTTGAACGCAATCATCAAACTTAATTAAAAAAGTCATTTAAGCCTTTTCACAGTGAGATCTATGCGATATGGCCGAGAAATGTAATTTTGATGTTAACTCCCAAACCGCTGCGCAGAAGTCAACCAAACTTCACCCAATAGTGTATTGTATCACAATCTAGTAGTTACATTTGAAAATTTTGTTCTAGGACATTTTGTTTGAGCGCAATCCTCAAACTTAGGTCAAAAAAGCCATTTAAGCCTTTTCACAGTGAGATCTATGCGATATGGCCGAGAAATGTAATTTTGATGTTAACTCCCAAACCGCTGCGCAGAAGTCAACCAAACTTCACCCAATAGTGTATTGTATCACAATCTAGTAGTTACATTTGAAAATTTTGTTCTAGGACATTTTGTTTGAACGCAATCATCAAACTTAATTAAAAAAGTCATTTAAGCCTTTTCACAGTGAGATCTATGCGATATGGCCGAGAAATGTAATTTTGATGTTAACTCCCAAACCGCTGCGCAGAAGTCAACCAAACTTCACCCAATAGTGTATTGTATCACAATCTAGTAGTTACATTTGAAAATTTTGTTCTAGGAAATTTTGTTTGAGCGCAATCATCAAACTTAATTAAAAAAGTCATTTAAGCCTTTTCACAGTGAGATCTATGCGATATGGCCGAGAAATGTAATTTGATGTTAACTCCCAAACCGCTGCGCAGAAGTCAACCAAACTTCACCCATTAGTGTATTTTATCACAATCTAGTAGTTACATGTGGAAATTTGGTTATAGGACATTTGATTTGAGCGCAATCCTCAAACTTAGGTCAAAAAAGCCATTTAAGCCTTTTCACAGTGAGATCTATGCGATATGGCCGAGAAATGTAATTTTGATGTTAACTCCCAAACCGCTGCGCAGAAGTCAACCAAACTTCACCCAATAGTGTATTGTATCACAATCTAGTAGTTACATTTAAAAATTTTGTTCTAGGACATTTTGTTTGAACGCAATCATCAAACTTAATTAAAAAAGTCATTTAAGCCTTTTCACAGTGAGATCTATGCGATATGGCCGAGAAATGTAATTTTGATGTTAACTCCCAAACCGCTGCGCAGAAGTCAACCAAACTTCACCCATTAGTGTATTGTATCACAATCTAGTAGTTACATGTGGAAATTTGGTTCTAGGACATTTGATTTGAGCGCAATCCTCAAACTTAGGTCAAAAAAGCCATTTAAGCCTTTTCACAGTGAGATCTATGCGATATGGCCGAGAAATGTAATTTTGATGTTCACTCCCAAACCGCTGCGCAGAAGTCAACCAAACTTCACCCATTAGTGTATTGTATCACAATCTAGTAGTTACATTTGGAAATTTGGTTCTAGGACATTTGATTTGAGCGCAATCCTCAAACTTAGGTCAAAAAAGCCATTTAAGCCTTTTCACAGTGAGATCTATGCGATATGGCCGAGAAATGTAATTTTGATGTTAACTCCCAAACCGCTGCGCAGAAGTCAACCAAACTTCACCCAATAGTGTATTTTATCACAATCTAGTAGTTACATGTGGAAATTTGGTTCTAGGACATTTGATTTGAGCGCAATCCTCAAACTTAGGTCAAAAAAGCCATTTAAGCCTTTTCACAGTGAGATCTATGCGATATGGCCGAGAAATGTAATTTTGATGTTAACTCCCAAACCGCTGCGCAGAAGTCTACCAAACTTCACCCAATAGTGTATTGTATCACAATCTAGTAGTTACATTTGAAATTTTTGTTCTAGGACATTTTGTTTGAACGCAATCATCAAACTTAATTAAAAAAGTCATTTAAGCCTTTTCACAGTGAGATCTATGCGATATGGCCGAGAAATGTAATTTTGATGTTAACTCCCAAACCGCTGCGCAGAAGTCAACCAAACTTCACCCAATAGTGTATTGTATCACAATCTAGTAGTTACATTTGAAAATTTTGTTCTAGGACATTTTGTTTGAGCGCAATCCTCAAACTTAGGTCAAAAAAGCCATTTAAGCCTTTTCACAGTGAGATCTATGCGATATGGCCGAGAAATGTAATTTTGATGTTAACTCCCAAACCGCTGCGCAGAAGTCAACCAAACTTCACCCAATAGTGTATTGTATCACAATCTAGTAGTTACATTTGAAAATTTTGTTCTAGGACATTTTGTTTGAACGCAATCATCAAACTTAATTAAAAAAGTCATTTAAGCCTTTTCACAGTGAGATCTATGCGATATGGCCGAGAAATGTAATTTTGATGTTAACTCCCAAACCGCTGCGCAGAAGTCAACCAAACTTCACCCAATAGTGTATTGTATCACAATCTAGTAGTTACATTTGAAAATTTTTTATAGGAAATTTTGTTTGAGCGCAATCATCAAACTTAATTAAAAAAGTCATTTAAGCCTTTTCACAGTGAGATCTATGCGATATGGCCGAGAAATGTAATTTTGATGTTAACTCCCAAACCGCTGCGCAGAAGTCAACCAAACTTCACCCATTAGTGTATTTTATCACAATCTAGTAGTTACATGTGGAAATTTGGTTATAGGACATTTGATTTGAGCGCAATCCTCAAACTTAGGTCAAAAAAGCCATTTAAGCCTTTTCACAGTGAGATCTATGCGATATGGCCGAGAAATGTAATTTTGATGTTAACTCCCAAACCGCTGCGCAGAAGTCAACCAAACTTCACCCAATAGTGTATTGTATCACAATCTAGTAGTTACATTTAAAAATTTTGTTCTAGGACATTTTGTTTGAACGCAATCATCAAACTTAATTAAAAAAGTCATTTAAGCCTTTTCACAGTGAGATCTATGCGATATGGCCGAGAAATGTAATTTTGATGTTAACTCCCAAACCGCTGCGCAGAAGTCAACCAAACTTCACCCATTAGTGTATTGTATCACAATCTAGTAGTTACGTGTGGAAATTTGGTTATAGGACATTTGATTTGAGCGCAATCCTCAAACTTAGGTCAAAAAAGCCATTTAAGCCTTTTCACAGTGAGATCTATGCGATATGGCCGACAAATGTAATTTTTATGTTAACTCCCAAACCGCTGCGCAGAAGTCAACCAAACTTCACCCATTAGTGTATTTTATCACAATCTAGTAGTTACATGTGGAAATTTGGTTCTAGGACATTTGATTTGAGCGCAATCCTCAAACTTAGGTCAAAAAAGCCATTTAAGCCTTTTCACAGTGAGATCTATGCGATATGGCCGAGAAATGTAATTTTGATGTTAACTCCCAAACCGCTGCGCAGAAGTCAACCAAACTTCACACAATAGTGTATTGTATCACATTCTAGTAGTTACATTTGAAAATTTCGTTCTAGGACATTTGGTTTGAGCGCAATCCTCAAACTTAGGTCAAAAAAGCCATTTAAGCCTTTTCACAGTGAGATCTATGCGATATGGCCGAGAAATGTAATTTTGATGTTAACTCCCAAACCGCTGCGCAGAAGTCAACCAAACTTCACCCAATAGTGTATTTTATCACAATCTAGTAGTTACATGTGGAAATTTGGTTCTAGGACATTTGATTTGAGCGCAATCCTCAAACTTAATTAAAAAAGTCATTTAAGCCTTTTCACAGTGAGATCTATGCGATATGGCCGAGAAATGTAATTTTGATGTTAACTCCCAAACCGCTGCGCAGAAGTCAACCAAACTTCACCCATTAGTGTATTGTATCACAATCTAGTAGTTACGTGTGGAAATTTGGTTCTAGGACATTTGATTTGAGCGCAATCCTCAAACTTAGGTCAAAAAAGCCATTTAAGCCTTTTCACAGTGAGATCTATGCGATATGGCCGAGAAATGTAATTTTGATGTTAACTCCCAAACCGCAGCGCAGAAGTAAACCAAACTTCACCCATTTGTGTATTGTATCACAATCTAGTAGTTACATGTGGAAATTTGGTTCTAGGACATTTGATTTGAGCGCAATCCTCAAACTTAGGTCAAAAAAGCCATTTAAGCCTTTTCACAGTGAGATCTATGCGATATGGCCGAGAAATGTAATTTTGATGTTAACTCCCAAACCGCTGCGCAGAAGTCAACCAAACTTCACCCAATAGTGTATTGTATCACATTCTAGTAGTTACATTTTAAAATTTCGTTCTAGGACATTTGGTTTGAGCGCAATTATTAAACTTAGGTCAAAAAAGCCATTTAAGCCTTTTCACAGTGAGATCTACGCGATATGGCCGAGAAATGTAATTTTGATGTTAACTCCCAAACCGCTGCGCAGAAGTCAACCAAACTTCACCCAATAGTGTATTGTATCACAATCTAGTAGTTACATTTGAAAATTTTGTTCTAGGACATTTTGTTTGAATGCAATCATCAAACTTAATTAAAAAAGTCATTTAAGCCTTTTCACAGTGAGATCTATGCGATATGGCCGAGAAATGTAATTTTGATGTTAACTCCCAAACCGCTGCGCAGAAGTCAACCAAACTTCACCCATTAGTGTATTTTATCACAATCTAGTAGTTACATGTGGAAATTTGGTTCTAGGACATTTGATTTGAGCGCAATCCTCAAACTTAGGTCAAAAAAGCCATTTAAGTCTTTTCACAGTGAGATCTATGCGATATGGCCGAGAAATGTAATTTTGATGTTAACTCCCAAACCGCTGCGCAGAAGTCAACCAAACTTCACCCAATAGTGTATTGTATCACAATCTAGTAGTTACATTTGAAAATTTTGTTCTAGGACATTTTGTTTGAACGCAATCATCAAACAATTAAAAAAGTCATTTAAGCCTTTTCACAGTGAGATCTATGCGATATGGCCGAGAAATGTAATTTTGATGTTAACTCCCAAACCGCTGCGCAGAAGTCAACCAAACTTCACCCAATAGTGTATTGTATCACAATCTAGTAGTTACATTTGAAAATTTTGTTCTAGGAAATTTTGTTTGAGCGCAATCATCAAACTTAATTAAAAAAGTCATTTAAGCCTTTTCACAGTGAGATCTATGCGATATGGCCGAGAAATGTAATTTTGATGTTAACTCCCAAACCGCTGCGCAGAAGTCAACCAAACTTCACCCATTAGTGTATTTTATCACAATCTAGTAGTTACATGTGGAAATTTGGTTCTAGGACATTTGATTTGAGCGCAATCCTCAAACTTAGGTCAAAAAAGCCATTTAAGCCTTTTCACAGTGAGATCTATGCGATATGGCCGAGAAATGTAATTTTGATGTTAACTCCCAAACCGCTGCGCAGAAGTCAACCAAACTTCACCCAATAGTGTATTGTATCACAATCTAGTAGTTACATTTAAAAATTTTGTTCTAGGACATTTTGTTTGAACGCAATCATCAAACTTAATTAAAAAAGTCATTTAAGCCTTTTCACAGTGAGATCTATGCGATATGGCCGAGAAATGTAATTTTGATGTTAACTCCCAAACCGCTGCGCAGAAGTCAACCAAACTTCACCCATTAGTGTATTGTATCACAATCTAGTAGTTACATGTGGAAATTTGGTTCTAGGACATTTGATTTGAGCGCAATCCTCAAACTTAGGTCAAAAAAGCCATTTAAGCCTTTTCACAGTGAGATCTATGCGATATGGCCGAGAAATGTAATTTTGATGTTCACTCCCAAACCGCTGCGCAGAAGTCAACCAAACTTCACCCATTAGTGTATTGTATCACAATCTAGTAGTTACATGTGGAAATTTGGTTCTAGGACATTTGATTTGAGCGCAATCCTCAAACTTAGGTCAAAAAAGCCATTTAAGCCTTTTCACAGTGAGATCTATGCGATATGGCCGAGAAATGTAATTTTGATGTTAACTCCCAAACCGCTGCGCAGAAGTCAACCAAACTTCACCCATTAGTGTATTGTATCACAATCTAGTAGTTACATTTGAAAATTTCGTTCTAGGACATTTGGTTTGAGCGCAATCTTTAAACTTAGGTCAAAAAAGCCATTTAAGCCTTTTCACAGTGAGATCTATGCGATATGGCCGAGAAATGTAATTTTGATGTTAACTCCCAAACCGCTGCGCAGAAGTCAACCAAACTTCACCCAATAGTGTATTGTATCACAATCTAGTAGTTACATGTGGAAATTTGGTTCTAGGACATTTGATTTGAGCGCAATCCTCAAACTTAGGTCAAAAAAGCCATTTAAGCCTTTTCACAGTGAGATCTATGCGATATGGCCGAGAAATGTAATTTTGATGTTAACTCCCAAACCGCTGCGCAGAAGTCAACCAAACTTCACCCAATAGTGTATTGTATCACATTCTAGTAGTTACATTTTAAAATTTCGTTCTAGGACATTTGGTTTGAGCGCAATTATTAAACTTAGGTCAAAAAAGCCATTTAAGCCTTTTCACAGTGAGATCTATGCGATATGGCCGAGAAATGTAATTTTGATGTTAACTCCCAAACCGCTGCGCAGAAGTAAACCAAACTTCACCCATTAGTGTATTGTATCGCAATCTAGTAGTTACATGTGGAAATTTGGTTCTAGGACATTTGATTTGAGCGCAATCCTCAAACTTAGGTCAAAAAAGCCATTTAAGCCTTTTCACAGTGAGATCTATGCGATATGGCCGAGAAATGTAATTTTGATGTTAACTCCCAAACCGCTGCGCAGAAGTCAACCAAACTTCACCCAATAGTGTATTGTATCACAATCTAGTAGTTACATTTGAAAATTTTGTTCTAGGACATTTTGTTTGAATGCAATCATCAAACTTAATTAAAAAAGTCATTTAAGCCTTTTCACAGTGAGATCTATGCGATATGGCCGAGAAATGTAATTTTGATGTTAACTCCCAAACCGCTGCGCAGAAGTCAACCAAACTTCACCCATTAGTGTATTTTATCACAATCTAGTAGTTACATGTGGAAATTTGGTTCTAGGACATTTGATTTGAGCGCAATCCTCAAACTTAGGTCAAAAAAGCCATTTAAGCCTTTTCACAGTGAGATCTATGCGATATGGCCGAGAAATGTAATTTTGATGTTAACTCCCAAACCGCTGCAAAGAAGTCAACCAAACTTCACCCAATAGTGTATTGTATCACAATCTAGTAGTTACATTTGAAAATTTTGTTCTAGGACATTTTGTTTGAACGCAATCATCAAACTTAATTAAAAAAGTCATTTAAGCCTTTTCACAGTGAGATCTATGCGATATGGCCGAGAAATGTAATTTTGATGTTAACTCCCAAACCGCTGCGCAGAAGTCAACCAAACTTCACCCAATAGTGTATTGTATCACAATCTAGTAGTTACATTTGAAAATTTTGTTCTAGGAAATTTTGTTTGAGCGCAATCATCAAACTTAATTAAAAAAGTCATTTAAGCCTTTTCACAGTGAGATCTATGCGATATGGCCGAGAAATGTAATTTTGATGTTAACTCCCAAACCGCTGCGCAGAAGTCAACCAAACTTCACCCATTAGTGTATTTTATCACAATCTAGTAGTTACATGTGGAAATTTGGTTCTAGGACATTTGATTTGAGCGCAATCCTCAAACTTAGGTCAAAAAAGCCATTTAAGCCTTTTCACAGTGAGATCTATGCGATATGGCCGAGAAATGTAATTTTGATGTTAACTCCCAAACCGCTGCGCAGAAGTCAACCAAACTTCACCCAATAGTGTATTGTATCACAATCTAGTAGTTACATTTAAAAATTTTGTTCTAGGACATTTTGTTTGAACGCAATCATCAAACTTAATTAAAAAAGTCATTTAAGCCTTTTCACAGTGAGATCTATGCGATATGGCCGAGAAATGTAATTTTGATGTTAACTCCCAAACCGCTGCGCAGAAGTCAACCAAACTTCACCCATTAGTGTATTGTATCACAATCTAGTAGTTACATGTGGAAATTTGGTTATAGGACATTTGATTTGAGCGCAATCCTCAAACTTAGGTCAAAAAAGCCATTTAATCCTTTTCACAGTGAGATCTATGCGATATGGCCGAGAAATGTAATTTTGATGTTAACTCCCAAACCGCTGCGCAGAAGTCAACCAAACTTCACCCAATAGTGTATTGTATCACAATCTAGTAGTTACATTTGAAAATTTTGTTCTAGGAAATTTTGTTTGAGCGCAATCATCAAACTTAATTAAAAAAGTCATTTAAGCCTTTTCACAGTGAGATCTATGCGATATGGCCGAGAAATGTAATTTTTATGTTAACTCCCAAACCGCTGCGCAGAAGTCAACCAAACTTCACCCATTAGTGTATTTTATCACAATCTAGTAGTTACATGTGGAAATTTGGTTCTAGGACATTTGATTTGAGCGCAATCCTCAAACTTAGGTCAAAAAAGCCATTTAAGCCTTTTCACAGTGAGATCTATGCGATATGGCCGAGAAATGTAATTTTGATGTTAACTCCCAAACCGCTGCGCAGAAGTCAACCAAACTTCACCCAATAGTGTATTGTATCACATTCTAGTAGTTACATTTGAAAATTTCGTTCTAGGACATTTGGTTTGAGCGCAATCCTCAAACTTAGGTCAAAAAAGCCATTTAAGCCTTTTCACAGTGAGATCTATGCGATATGGCCGAGAAATGTAATTTTGATGTTAACTCCCAAACCGCTGCGCAGAAGTCTACCAAACTTCACCCAATAGTGTATTGTATCACAATCTAGTAGTTACATTTGAAATTTTTGTTCTAGGACATTTTGTTTGAACGCAATCATCAAACTTAATTAAAAAAGTCATTTAAGCCTTTTCACAGTGAGATCTATGCGATATGGCCGAGAAATGTAATTTTGATGTTAACTCCCAAACCGCTGCGCAGAAGTCAACCAAACTTCACCCAATAGTGTATTGTATCACAATCTAGTAGTTACATTTGAAAATTTTGTTCTAGGACATTTTGTTTGAGCGCAATCCTCAAACTTAGGTCAAAAAAGCCATTTAAGCCTTTTCACAGTGAGATCTATGCGATATGGCCGAGAAATGTAATTTTGATGTTAACTCCCAAACCGCTGCGCAGAAGTCAACCAAACTTCACCCAATAGTGTATTGTATCACAATCTAGTAGTTACATTTGAAAATTTTGTTCTAGGACATTTTGTTTGAACGCAATCATCAAACTTAATTAAAAAAGTCATTTAAGCCTTTTCACAGTGAGATCTATGCGATATGGCCGAGAAATGTAATTTTGATGTTAACTCCCAAACCGCTGCGCAGAAGTCAACCAAACTTCACCCAATAGTGTATTGTATCACAATCTAGTAGTTACATTTGAAAATTTTGTTCTAGGAAATTTTGTTTGAGCGCAATCATCAAACTTAATTAAAAAAGTCATTTAAGCCTTTTCACAGTGAGATCTATGCGATATGGCCGAGAAATGTAATTTGATGTTAACTCCCAAACCGCTGCGCAGAAGTCAACCAAACTTCACCCATTAGTGTATTTTATCACAATCTAGTAGTTACATGTGGAAATTTGGTTATAGGACATTTGATTTGAGCGCAATCCTCAAACTTAGGTCAAAAAAGCCATTTAAGCCTTTTCACAGTGAGATCTATGCGATATGGCCGAGAAATGTAATTTTGATGTTAACTCCCAAACCGCTGCGCAGAAGTCAACCAAACTTCACCCAATAGTGTATTGTATCACAATCTAGTAGTTACATTTAAAAATTTTGTTCTAGGACATTTTGTTTGAACGCAATCATCAAACTTAATTAAAAAAGTCATTTAAGCCTTTTCACAGTGAGATCTATGCGATATGGCCGAGAAATGTAATTTTGATGTTAACTCCCAAACCGCTGCGCAGAAGTCAACCAAACTTCACCCATTAGTGTATTGTATCACAATCTAGTAGTTACATGTGGAAATTTGGTTCTAGGACATTTGATTTGAGCGCAATCCTCAAACTTAGGTCAAAAAAGCCATTTAAGCCTTTTCACAGTGAGATCTATGCGATATGGCCGAGAAATGTAATTTTGATGTTCACTCCCAAACCGCTGCGCAGAAGTCAACCAAACTTCACCCATTAGTGTATTGTATCACAATCTAGTAGTTACATTTGGAAATTTGGTTCTAGGACATTTGATTTGAGCGCAATCCTCAAACTTAGGTCAAAAAAGCCATTTAAGCCTTTTCACAGTGAGATCTATGCGATATGGCCGAGAAATGTAATTTTGATGTTAACTCCCAAACCGCTGCGCAGAAGTCAACCAAACTTCACCCAATAGTGTATTTTATCACAATCTAGTAGTTACATGTGGAAATTTGGTTCTAGGACATTTGATTTGAGCGCAATCCTCAAACTTAGGTCAAAAAAGCCATTTAAGCCTTTTCACAGTGAGATCTATGCGATATGGCCGAGAAATGTAATTTTGATGTTAACTCCCAAACCGCTGCGCAGAAGTCAACCAAACTTCACCCAATAGTGTATTGTATCACATTCTAGTAGTTACATTTTAAAATTTCGTTCTAGGACATTTGGTTTGAGCGCAATTATTAAACTTAGGTCAAAAAAGCCATTTAAGCCTTTTCACAGTGAGATCTATGCGATATGGCCGAGAAATGTAATTTTGATGTTAACTCCCAAACCGCTGCGCAGAAGTAAACCAAACTTCACCCATTAGTGTATTGTATCACAATCTAGTAGTTACATGTGGAAATTTGGTTCTAGGACATTTGATTTGAGCGCAATCCTCAAACTTAGGTCAAAAAAGCCATTTAAGCCTTTTCACAGTGAGATCTATGCGATATGGCCGAGAAATGTAATTTTGATGTTAACTCCCAAACCGCTGCGCAGAAGTCAACCAAACTTCACCCAATAGTGTATTGTATCACAATCTAGTAGTTACATTTGAAAATTTTGTTCTAGGACATTTTGTTTGAATGCAATCATCAAACTTAATTAAAAAAGTCATTTAAGCCTTTTCACAGTGAGATCTATGCGATATGGCCGAGAAATGTAATTTTGATGTTAACTCCCAAACCGCTGCGCAGAAGTCAACCAAACTTCACCCATTAGTGTATTTTATCACAATCTAGTAGTTACATGTGGAAATTTGGTTCTAGGACATTTGATTTGAGCGCAATCCTCAAACTTAGGTCAAAAAAGCCATTTAAGCCTTTTCACAGTGAGATCTATGCGATATGGCCGAGAAATGTAATTTTGATGTTAACTCCCAAACCGCTGCGCAGAAGTCAACCAAACTTCACCCAATAGTGTATTGTATCACAATCTAGTAGTTACATTTGAAAATTTTGTTCTAGGACATTTTGTTTGAACGCAATCATCAAACTTAATTAAAAAAGTCATTTAAGCCTTTTCACAGTGAGATCTATGCGATATGGCCGAGAAATGTAATTTTGATGTTAACTCCCAAACCGCTGCGCAGAAGTCAACCAAACTTCACCCAATAGTGTATTGTATCACAATCTAGTAGTTACATTTGAAAATTTTGTTCTAGGAAATTTTGTTTGAGCGCAATCATCAAACTTAATTAAAAAAGTCATTTAAGCCTTTTCACAGTGAGATCTATGCGATATGGCCGAGAAATGTAATTTTGATGTTAACTCCCAAACCGCTGCGCAGAAGTCAACCAAACTTCACCCATTAGTGTATTTTATCACAATCTAGTAGTTACATGTGGAAATTTGGTTCTAGGACATTTGATTTGAGCGCAATCCTCAAACTTAGGTCAAAAAAGCCATTTAAGCCTTTTCACAGTGAGATCTATGCGATATGGCCGAGAAATGTAATTTTGATGTTAACTCCCAAACCGCTGCGCAGAAGTCAACCAAACTTCACCCAATAGTGTATTGTATCACAATCTAGTAGTTACATTTAAAAATTTTGTTCTAGGACATTTTGTTTGAACGCAATCATCAAACTTAATTAAAAAAGTCATTTAAGCCTTTTCACAGTGAGATCTATGCGATATGGCCGAGAAATGTAATTTTGATGTTAACTCCCAAACCGCTGCGCAGAAGTCAACCAAACTTCACCCATTAGTGTATTGTATCACAATCTAGTAGTTACATGTGGAAATTTGGTTATAGGACATTTGATTTGAGCGCAATCCTCAAACTTAGGTCAAAAAAGCCATTTAAGCCTTTTCACAGTGAGATCTATGCGATATGGCCGAGAAATGTAATTTTGATGTTAACTCCCAAACCGCTGCGCAGAAGTCAACCAAACTTCACCCAATAGTGTATTGTATCACAATCTAGTAGTTACATTTGAAAATTTTGTTCTAGGAAATTTTGTTTGAGCGCAATCATCAAACTTAATTAAAAAAGTCATTTAAGCCTTTTCACAGTGAGATCTATGCGATATGGCCGAGAAATGTAATTTTGATGTTAACTCCCAAACCGCTGCGCAGAAGTCAACCAAACTTCACCCAATAGTGTATTGTATCACATTCTAGTAGTTACATTTGAAAATTTCGTTCTAGGACATTTGGTTTGAGCGCAATCCTCAAACTTAGGTCAAAAAAGCCATTTAAGCCTTTTCACAGTGAGATCTATGCGATATGGCCGAGAAATGTAATTTTGATGTTAACTCCCAAACCGCTGCGCAGAAGTCTACCAAACTTCACCCAATAGTGTATTGTATCACAATCTAGTAGTTACATTTGAAATTTTTGTTCTAGGACATTTTGTTTGAACGCAATCATCAAACTTAATTAAAAAAGTCATTTAAGCCTTTTCACAGTGAGATCTATGCGATATGGCCGAGAAATGTAATTTTGATGTTAACTCCCAAACCGCTGCGCAGAAGTCAACCAAACTTCACCCAATAGTGTATTGTATCACAATCTAGTAGTTACATTTGAAAATTTTGTTCTAGGACATTTTGTTTGAGCGCAATCCTCAAACTTAGGTCAAAAAAGCCATTTAAGCCTTTTCACAGTGAGATCTATGCGATATGGCCGAGAAATGTAATTTTGATGTTAACTCCCAAACCGCTGCGCAGAAGTCAACCAAACTTCACCCAATAGTGTATTGTATCACAATCTAGTAGTTACATTTGAAAATTTTGTTCTAGGACATTTTGTTTGAACGCAATCATCAAACTTAATTAAAAAAGTCATTTAAGCCTTTTCACAGTGAGATCTATGCGATATGGCCGAGAAATGTAATTTTGATGTTAACTCCCAAACCGCTGCGCAGAAGTCAACCAAACTTCACCCAATAGTGTATTGTATCACAATCTAGTAGTTACATTTGAAAATTTTTTATAGGAAATTTTGTTTGAGCGCAATCATCAAACTTAATTAAAAAAGTCATTTAAGCCTTTTCACAGTGAGATCTATGCGATATGGCCGAGAAATGTAATTTTGATGTTAACTCCCAAACCGCTGCGCAGAAGTCAACCAAACTTCACCCATTAGTGTATTTTATCACAATCTAGTAGTTACATGTGGAAATTTGGTTATAGGACATTTGATTTGAGCGCAATCCTCAAACTTAGGTCAAAAAAGCCATTTAAGCCTTTTCACAGTGAGATCTATGCGATATGGCCGAGAAATGTAATTTTGATGTTAACTCCCAAACCGCTGCGCAGAAGTCAACCAAACTTCACCCAATAGTGTATTGTATCACAATCTAGTAGTTACATTTAAAAATTTTGTTCTAGGACATTTTGTTTGAACGCAATCATCAAACTTAATTAAAAAAGTCATTTAAGCCTTTTCACAGTGAGATCTATGCGATATGGCCGAGAAATGTAATTTTGATGTTAACTCCCAAACCGCTGCGCAGAAGTCAACCAAACTTCACCCATTAGTGTATTGTATCACAATCTAGTAGTTACGTGTGGAAATTTGGTTATAGGACATTTGATTTGAGCGCAATCCTCAAACTTAGGTCAAAAAAGCCATTTAAGCCTTTTCACAGTGAGATCTATGCGATATGGCCGACAAATGTAATTTTTATGTTAACTCCCAAACCGCTGCGCAGAAGTCAACCAAACTTCACCCATTAGTGTATTTTATCACAATCTAGTAGTTACATGTGGAAATTTGGTTCTAGGACATTTGATTTGAGCGCAATCCTCAAACTTAGGTCAAAAAAGCCATTTAAGCCTTTTCACAGTGAGATCTATGCGATATGGCCGAGAAATGTAATTTTGATGTTAACTCCCAAACCGCTGCGCAGAAGTCAACCAAACTTCACACAATAGTGTATTGTATCACATTCTAGTAGTTACATTTGAAAATTTCGTTCTAGGACATTTGGTTTGAGCGCAATCCTCAAACTTAGGTCAAAAAAGCCATTTAAGCCTTTTCACAGTGAGATCTATGCGATATGGCCGAGAAATGTAATTTTGATGTTAACTCCCAAACCGCTGCGCAGAAGTCAACCAAACTTCACCCAATAGTGTATTTTATCACAATCTAGTAGTTACATGTGGAAATTTGGTTCTAGGACATTTGATTTGAGCGCAATCCTCAAACTTAATTAAAAAAGTCATTTAAGCCTTTTCACAGTGAGATCTATGCGATATGGCCGAGAAATGTAATTTTGATGTTAACTCCCAAACCGCTGCGCAGAAGTCAACCAAACTTCACCCATTAGTGTATTGTATCACAATCTAGTAGTTACATGTGGAAATTTGGTTATAGGACATTTGATTTGAGCGCAATCCTCAAACTTAGGTCAAAAAAGCCATTTAAGCCTTTTCACAGTGAGATCTATGCGATATGGCCGAGAAATGTAATTTTGATGTTAACTCCCAAACCGCTGCGCAGAAGTCAACCAAACTTCACCCAATAGTGTATTGTATCACAATCTAGTAGTTACATTTGAAAATTTTGTTCTAGGAAATTTTGTTTGAGCGCAATCATCAAACTTAATTAAAAAAGTCATTTAAGCCTTTTCACAGTGAGATCTATGCGATATGGCCGAGAAATGTAATTTTGATGTTAACTCCCAAACCGCTGCGCAGAAGTCAACCAAACTTCACCCATTAGTGTATTTTATCACAATCTAGTAGTTACATGTGGAAATTTGGTTCTAGGACATTTGATTTGAGCGCAATCCTCAAACTTAGGTCAAAAAAGCCATTTAAGCCTTTTCACAGTGAGATCTATGCGATATGGCCGAGAAATGTAATTTTGATGTTAACTCCCAAACCGCTGCGCAGAAGTCAACCAAACTTCACCCAATAGTGTATTGTATCACATTCTAGTAGTTACATTTGAAAATTTTGTTCTAGGACATTTTGTTTGAACGCAATCATCAAACTTAATTAAAAATGTCATTTAAGCCTTTTCACAGTGAGATCTATGCGATATGGCCGAGAAATGTAATTTTGATGTTAACTCCCAAACCGCTGCGCAGAAGTCAACCAAACTTCACCCAATAGTGTATTGTATCACAATCTAGTAGTTACATTTGAAAATTTTGTTCTAGGAAATTTTGTTTGAGCGCAATCATCAAACTTAATTAAAAAAGTCATTTAAGCCTTTTCACAGTGAGATCTATGCGATATGGCCGAGAAATGTAATTTTGATGTTAACTCCCAAACCGCTGCGCAGAAGTCAACCAAACTTCACCCATTAGTGTATTTTATCACAATCTAGTAGTTACATGTGGAAATTTGGTTCTAGGACATTTGATTTGAGCGCAATCCTCAAACTTAGGTCAAAAAAGCCATTTAAGCCTTTTCACAGTGAGATCTATGCGATATGGCCGAGAAATGTAATTTTGATGTTAACTCCCAAACCGCTGCGCAGAAGTCAACCAAACTTCACCCAATAGTGTATTGTATCACAATCTAGTAGTTACATTTAAAAATTTTGTTCTAGGACATTTTGTTTGAACGCAATCATCAAACTTAATTAAAAAAGTCATTTAAGCCTTTTCACAGTGAGATCTATGCGATATGGCCGAGAAATGTAATTTTGATGTTAACTCCCAAACCGCTGCGCAGAAGTCAACCAAACTTCACCCATTAGTGTATTGTATCACAATCTAGTAGTTACGTGTGGAAATTTGGTTCTAGGACATTTGATTTGAGCGCAATCCTCAAACTTAGGTCAAAAAAGCCATTTAAGCCTTTTCACAGTGAGATCTATGCGATATGGCCGAGAAATGTAATTTTGATGTTAACTCCCAAACCGCAGCGCAGAAGTAAACCAAACTTCACCCATTAGTGTATTGTATCACAATCTAGTAGTTACATGTGGAAATTTGGTTCTAGGACATTTGATTTGAGCGCAATCCTCAAACTTAGGTCAAAAAAGCCATTTAAGCCTTTTCACAGTGAGATCTATGCGATATGGCCGAGAAATGTAATTTTGATGTTAACTCCCAAACCGCTGCGCAGAAGTCAACCAAACTTCACCCAATAGTGTATTGTATCACATTCTAGTAGTTACATTTTAAAATTTCGTTCTAGGACATTTGGTTTGAGCGCAATTATTAAACTTAGGTCAAAAAAGCCATTTAAGCCTTTTCACAGTGAGATCTACGCGATATGGCCGAGAAATGTAATTTTGATGTTAACTCCCAAACCGCTGCGCAGAAGTCAACCAAACTTCACCCAATAGTGTATTGTATCACAATCTAGTAGTTACATTTGAAAATTTTGTTCTAGGACATTTTGTTTGAATGCAATCATCAAACTTAATTAAAAAAGTCATTTAAGCCTTTTCACAGTGAGATCTATGCGATATGGCCGAGAAATGTAATTTTGATGTTAACTCCCAAACCGCTGCGCAGAAGTCAACCAAACTTCACCCATTAGTGTATTTTATCACAATCTAGTAGTTACATGTGGAAATTTGGTTCTAGGACATTTGATTTGAGCGCAATCCTCAAACTTAGGTCAAAAAAGCCATTTAAGTCTTTTCACAGTGAGATCTATGCGATATGGCCGAGAAATGTAATTTTGATGTTAACTCCCAAACCGCTGCGCAGAAGTCAACCAAACTTCACCCAATAGTGTATTGTATCACAATCTAGTAGTTACATTTGAAAATTTTGTTCTAGGACATTTTGTTTGAACGCAATCATCAAACAATTAAAAAAGTCATTTAAGCCTTTTCACAGTGAGATCTATGCGATATGGCCGAGAAATGTAATTTTGATGTTAACTCCCAAACCGCTGCGCAGAAGTCAACCAAACTTCACCCAATAGTGTATTGTATCACAATCTAGTAGTTACATTTGAAAATTTTGTTCTAGGAAATTTTGTTTGAGCGCAATCATCAAACTTAATTAAAAAAGTCATTTAAGCCTTTTCACAGTGAGATCTATGCGATATGGCCGAGAAATGTAATTTTGATGTTAACTCCCAAACCGCTGCGCAGAAGTCAACCAAACTTCACCCATTAGTGTATTTTATCACAATCTAGTAGTTACATGTGGAAATTTGGTTCTAGGACATTTGATTTGAGCGCAATCCTCAAACTTAGGTCAAAAAAGCCATTTAAGCCTTTTCACAGTGAGATCTATGCGATATGGCCGAGAAATGTAATTTTGATGTTAACTCCCAAACCGCTGCGCAGAAGTCAACCAAACTTCACCCATTAGTGTATTGTATCACAATCTAGTAGTTACATGTGGAAATTTGGTTATAGGACATTTGATTTGAGCGCAATCCTCAAACTTAGGTCAAAAAAGCCATTTAAGCCTTTTCACAGTGAGATCTATGCGATATGGCCGAGAAATGTAATTTTGATGTTAACTCCCAAACCGCTGCGCAGAAGTCAACCAAACTTCACCCAATAGTGTATTGTATCACAATCTAGTAGTTACATTTGAAAATTTTGTTCTAGGAAATTTTGTTTGAGCGCAATCATCAAACTTAATTAAAAAAGTCATTTAAGCCTTTTCACAGTGAGATCTATGCGATATGGCCGAGAAATGTAATTTTGATGTTAACTCCCAAACCGCTGCGCAGAAGTCAACCAAACTTCACCCATTAGTGTATTTTATCACAATCTAGTAGTTACATGTGGAAATTTGGTTCTAGGACATTTGATTTGAGCGCAATCCTCAAACTTAGGTCAAAAAAGCCATTTAAGCCTTTTCACAGTGAGATCTATGCGATATGGCCGAGAAATGTAATTTTGATGTTAACTCCCAAACCGCTGCGCAGAAGTCAACCAAACTTCACCCAATAGTGTATTGTATCACATTCTAGTAGTTACATTTGAAAATTTTGTTCTAGGACATTTTGTTTGAACGCAATCATCAAACTTAATTAAAAAAGTCATTTAAGCCTTTTCACAGTGAGATCTATGCGATATGGCCGAGAAATGTAATTTTGATGTTAACTCCCAAACCGCTGCGCAGAAGTCAACCAAACTTCACCCAATAGTGTATTGTATCACAATCTAGTAGTTACATTTGAAAATTTTGTTCTAGGAAATTTTGTTTGAGCGCAATCATCAAACTTAATTAAAAAAGTCATTTAAGCCTTTTCACAGTGAGATCTATGCGATATGGCCGAGAAATGTAATTTTGATGTTAACTCCCAAACCGCTGCGCAGCAGTCAACCAAACTTCACCCATTAGTGTATTTTATCACAATCTAGTAGTTACATGTGGAAATTTGGTTCTAGGACATTTGATTTGAGCGCAATCCTCAAACTTAGGTCAAAAAAGCCATTTAAGCCTTTTCACAGTGAGATCTATGCGATATGGCCGAGAAATGTAATTTTGATGTTAACTCCCAAACCGCTGCGCAGAAGTCAACCAAACTTCACCCAATAGTGTATTGTATCACAATCTAGTAGTTACATTTAAAAATTTTGTTCTAGGACATTTTGTTTGAACGCAATCATCAAACTTAATTAAAAAAGTCATTTAAGCCTTTTCACAGTGAGATCTATGCGATATGGCCGAGAAATGTAATTTTGATGTTAACTCCCAAACCGCTGCGCAGAAGTCAACCAAACTTCACCCATTAGTGTATTGTATCACAATCTAGTAGTTACGTGTGGAAATTTGGTTATAGGACATTTGATTTGAGCGCAATCCTCAAACTTAGGTCAAAAAAGCCATTTAAGCCTTTTCACAGTGAGATCTATGCGATATGGCCGAGAAATGTAATTTTTATGTTAACTCCCAAACCGCTGCGCAGAAGTCAACCAAACTTCACCCATTAGTGTATTTTATCACAATCTAGTAGTTACATGTGGAAATTTGGTTCTAGGACATTTGATTTGAGCGCAATCCTCAAACTTAGGTCAAAAAAGCCATTTAAGCCTTTTCACAGTGAGATCTATGCGATATGGCCGAGAAATGTAATTTTGATGTTAACTCCCAAACCGCTGCGCAGAAGTCAACCAAACTTCACCCAATAGTGTATTGTATCACATTCTAGTAGTTACATTTGAAAATTTCGTTCTAGGACATTTGGTTTGAGCGCAATCCTCAAACTTAGGTCAAAAAAGCCATTTAAGCCTTTTCACAGTGAGATCTATGCGATATGGCCGAGAAATGTAATTTTGATGTTAACTCCCAAACCGCTGCGCAGAAGTCAACCAAACTTCACCCAATAGTGTATTGTATCACAATCTAGTAGTTACATTTAAAAATTTTGTTCTAGGACATTTTGTTTGAACGCAATCATCAAACTTAATTAAAAAAGTCATTTAAGCCTTTTCACAGTGAGATCTATGCGATATGGCCGAGAAATGTAATTTTGATGTTAACTCCCAAACCGCTGCGCAGAAGTCAACCAAACTTCACCCAATAGTGTATTGTATCACAATCTAGTAGTTACATTTGAAAATTTTGTTCTAGGACATTTTGTTTGAGCGCAATCCTCAAACTTAGGTCAAAAAAGCCATTTAAGCCTTTTCACAGTGAGATCTATGCGATATGGCCGAGAAATGTAATTTTGATGTTAACTCCCAAACCGCTGCGCAGAAGTCAACCAAACTTCACCCAATAGTGTATTGTATCACAATCTAGTAGTTACATTTGAAAATTTTGTTCTAGGACATTTTGTTTGAACGCAATCATCAAACTTAATTAAAAAAGTCATTTAAGCCTTTTCACAGTGAGATCTATGCGATATGGCCGAGAAATGTAATTTTGATGTTAACTCCCAAACCGCTGCGCAGAAGTCAACCAAACTTCACCCAATAGTGTATTGTATCACAATCTAGTAGTTACATTTGAAAATTTTGTTCTAGGAAATTTTGTTTGAGCGCAATCATCAAACTTAATTAAAAAAGTCATTTAAGCCTTTTCACAGTGAGATCTATGCGATATGGCCGAGAAATGTAATTTTGATGTTAACTCCCAAACCGCTGCGCAGAAGTCAACCAAACTTCACCCATTAGTGTATTTTATCACAATCTAGTAGTTACATGTGGAAATTTGGTTCTAGGACATTTGATTTGAGCGCAATCCTCAAACTTAGGTCAAAAAAGCCATTTAAGCCTTTTCACAGTGAGATCTATGCGATATGGCCGAGAAATGTAATTTTGATGTTAACTCCCAAACCGCTGCTCAGAAGTCAACCAAACTTCACCCAATAGTGTATTGTATCACAATCTAGTAGTTACATTTAAAAATTTTGTTCTAGGACATTTTGTTTGAACGCAATCATCAAACTTAATTAAAAAAGTCATTTAAGCCTTTTCACAGTGAGATCTATGCGATATGGCCGAGAAATGTAATTTTGATGTTAACTCCCAAACCGCTGCGCAGAAGTCAACCAAACTTCACCCAATAGTGTATTGTATCACAATCTAGTAGTTACATTTGAAAATTTTGTTCTAGGAAATTTTGTTTGAGCGCAATCATCAAACTTAATTAAAAAAGTCATTTAAGCCTTTTCACAGTGAGATCTATGCGATATGGCCGAGAAATGTAATTTTTATGTTAACTCCCAAACCGCTGCGCAGAAGTCAACCAAACTTCACCCATTAGTGTATTTTATCACAATCTAGTAGTTACATGTGGAAATTTGGTTCTAGGACATTTGATTTGAGCGCAATCCTCAAACTTAGGTCAAAAAAGCCATTTAAGCCTTTTCACAGTGAGATCTATGCGATATGGCCGAGAAATGTAATTTTGATGTTAACTCCCAAACCGCTGCTCAGAAGTCAACCAAACTTCACCCAATAGTGTATTGTATCACAATCTAGTAGTTACATTTAAAAATTTTGTTCTAGGACATTTTGTTTGAACGCAATCATCAAACAATTAAAAAAGTCATTTAAGCCTTTTCACAGTGAGATCTATGCGATATGGCCGAGAAATGTAATTTTGATGTTAACACCCAAACCGCTGCGCAGAAGTCAACCAAACTTCACCCATTAGTGTATTGTATCACAATCTAGTAGTTACATGTGGAAATTTGGTTATAGGACATTTGATTTGAGCGCAATCCTCAAACTTAGGTCAAAAAAGCCATTTAAGCCTTTTCACAGTGAGATCTATGCGATATGGCCGAGAAATGTAATTTTGATGTTAACTCCCAAACCGCTGCGCAGAAGTCAACCAAACTTCACCCAATAGTGTATTGTATCACAATCTAGTAGTTACATTTGAAAATTTTGTTCTAGGAAATTTTGTTTGAGCGCAATCATCAAACTTAATTAAAAAAGTCATTTAAGCCTTTTCACAGTGAGATCTATGCGATATGGCCGAGAAATGTAATTTTGATGTTAACTCCCAAACCGCTGCGCAGAAGTCAACCAAACTTCACCCATTAGTGTATTTTATCACAATCTAGTAGTTACATGTGGAAATTTGGTTCTAGGACATTTGATTTGAGCGCAATCCTCAAACTTAGGTCAAAAAAGCCATTTAAGCCTTTTCACAGTGAGATCTATGCGATATGGCCGAGAAATGTAATTTTGATGTTCACTCCCAAACCGCTGCGCAGAAGTCAACCAAACTTCACCCATTAGTGTATTGTATCACAATCTAGTAGTTACATGTGGAAATTTGGTTCTAGGACATTTGATTTGAGCGCAATCCTCAAACTTAGGTCAAAAAAGCCATTTAAGCCTTTTCACAGTGAGATCTATGCGATATGGCCGAGAAATGTAATTTTGATGTTAACTCCCAAACCGCTGCGCAGAAGTCAACCAAACTTCACCCATTAGTGTATTGTATCACAATCTAGTAGTTACATTTGAAAATTTCGTTCTAGGACATTTGGTTTGAGCGCAATCTTTAAACTTAGGTCAAAAAAGCCATTTAAGCCTTTTCACAGTGAGATCTATGCGATATGGCCGAGAAATGTAATTTTGATGTTAACTCCCAAACCGCTGCGCAGAAGTCAACCAAACTTCACCCAATAGTGTAATGTATCACAATCTAGTAGTTACATGTGGAAATTTGGTTCTAGGACATTTGATTTGAGCGCAATCCTCAAACTTAGGTCAAAAAAGCCATTTAAGCCTTTTCACAGTGAGATCTATGCGATATGGCCGAGAAATGTAATTTTGATGTTAACTCCCAAACCGCTGCGCAGAAGTCAACCAAACTTCACCCAATAGTGTATTGTATCACATTCTAGTAGTTACATTTTAAAATTTCGTTCTAGGACATTTGGTTTGAGCGCAATTATTAAACTTAGGTCAAAAAAGCCATTTAAGCCTTTTCACAGTGAGATCTATGCGATATGGCCGAGAAATGTAATTTTGATGTTAACTCCCAAACCGCTGCGCAGAAGTAAACCAAACTTCACCCATTAGTGTATTGTATCACAATCTAGTAGTTACATGTGGAAATTTGGTTCTAGGACATTTGATTTGAGCGCAATCCTCAAACTTAGGTCAAAAAAGCCATTTAAGCCTTTTCACAGTGAGATCTATGCGATATGGCCGAGAAATGTAATTTTGATGTTAACTCCCAAACCGCTGCGCAGAAGTCAACCAAACTTCACCCAATAGTGTATTGTATAACAATCTAGTAGTTACATTTTAAAATTTTGTTCTAGGACATTTTGTGTGAATGCAATCATCAAACTTAATTAAAAAAGTCATTTAAGCCTTTTCACAGTGAGATCTATGCGATATGGCCGAGAAATGTAATTTTGATGTTAACTCCCAAACCGCTGCGCAGAAGTCAACCAAACTTCACCCATTAGTGTATTTTATCACAATCTAGTAGTTACATGTGGAAATTTGGTTCTAGGACATTTGATTTGAGCGCAATCCTCAAACTTAGGTCAAAAAAGCCATTTAAGCCTTTTCACAGTGAGATCTATGCGATATGGCCGAGAAATGTAATTTTGATGTTAACTCCCAAACCGCTGCGCAGAAGTCAACCAAACTTCACCCATTAGTGTATTGTATCACAATCTAGTAGTTACGTGTGGAAATTTGGTTATAGGACATTTGATTTGAGCGCAATCCTCAAACTTAGGTCAAAAAAGCCATTTAAGCCTTTTCACAGTGAGATCTATGCGATATGGCCGAGAAATGTAATTTTGATGTTAACTCCCAAACCGCTGCGCAGAAGTCAACCAAACTTCACCCATTAGTGTATTGTATCACAATCTAGTAGTTACGTGTGGAAATTTGGTTATAGGACATTTGATTTGAGCGCAATCCTCAAACTTAGGTCAAAAAAGCCATTTAAGCCTTTTCACAGTGAGATCTATGCGATATGGCCGAGAAATGTAATTTTGATGTTAACTCCCAAACCGCTGCGCAGAAGTCAACCAAACTTCACCCAATAGTGTATTGTATCACAATCTAGTAGTTACATTTGAAAATTTTGTTCTAGGAAATTTTGTTTGAGCGCAATCATCAAACTTAATTAAAAAAGTCATTTAAGCCTTTTCACAGTGAGATCTATGCGATATGGCCGAGAAATGTAATTTTTATGTTAACTCCCAAACCGCTGCGCAGAAGTCAACCAAACTTCACCCATTAGTGTATTTTATCACAATCTAGTAGTTACATGTGGAAATTTGGTTCTAGGACATTTGATTTGAGCGCAATCCTCAAACTTAGGTCAAAAAAGCCATTTAAGCCTTTTCACAGTGAGATCTATGCGATATGGCCGAGAAATGTAATTTTGATGTTAACTCCCAAACCGCTGCGCAGAAGTCAACCAAACTTCACCCAATAGTGTATTGTATCACAATCTAGTAGTTACATTTGAAAATTTTGTTCTAGGAAATTTTGTTTGAGCGCAATCATCAAACTTAATTAAAAAAGTCATTTAAGCCTTTTCACAGTGAGATCTATGCGATATGGCCGAGAAATGTAATTTTGATGTTAACTCCCAAACCGCTGCGCAGAAGTCAACCAAACTTCACCCATTAGTGTATTTTATCACAATCTAGTAGTTACATGTGGAAATTTGGTTCTAGGACATTTGATTTGAGCGCAATCCTCAAACTTAGGTCAAAAAAGCCATTTAAGCCTTTTCACAGTGAGATCTATGCGATATGGCCGAGAAATGTAATTTTGATGTTAACTCCCAAACCGCTGCGCAGAAGTCAACCAAACTTCACCCAATAGTGTATTGTATCACAATCTAGTAGTTACATTTAAAAATTTTGTTCTAGGACATTTTGTTTGAACGCAATCATCAAACAATTAAAAAAGTCATTTAAGCCTTTTCACAGTGAGATCTATGCGATATGGCCGAGAAATGTAATTTTGATGTTAACACCCAAACCGCTGCGCAGAAGTCAACCAAACTTCACCCATTAGTGTATTGTATCACAATCTAGTAGTTACATGTGGAAATTTGGTTATAGGACATTTGATTTGAGCGCAATCCTCAAACTTAGGTCAAAAAAGCCATTTAAGCCTTTTCACAGTGAGATCTATGCGATATGGCCGAGAAATGTAATTTTGATGTTAACTCCCAAACCGCTGCGCAGAAGTCAACCAAACTTCACCCAATAGTGTATTGTATCACAATCTAGTAGTTACATTTGAAAATTTTGTTCTAGGAAATTTTGTTTGAGCGCAATCATCAAACTTAATTAAAAAAGTCATTTAAGCCTTTTCACAGTGAGATCTATGCGATATGGCCGAGAAATGTAATTTTGATGTTAACTCCCAAACCGCTGCGCAGAAGTCAACCAAACTTCACCCATTAGTGTATTTTATCACAATCTAGTAGTTACATGTGGAAATTTGGTTCTAGGACATTTGATTTGAGCGCAATCCTCAAACTTAGGTCAAAAAAGCCATTTAAGCCTTTTCACAGTGAGATCTATGCGATATGGCCGAGAAATGTAATTTTGATGTTCACTCCCAAACCGCTGCGCAGAAGTCAACCAAACTTCACCCATTAGTGTATTGTATCACAATCTAGTAGTTACATGTGGAAATTTGGTTCTAGGACATTTGATTTGAGCGCAATCCTCAAACTTAGGTCAAAAAAGCCATTTAAGCCTTTTCACAGTGAGATCTATGCGATATGGCCGAGAAATGTAATTTTGATGTTAACTCCCAAACCGCTGCGCAGAAGTCAACCAAACTTCACCCATTAGTGTATTGTATCACAATCTAGTAGTTACATTTGAAAATTTCGTTCTAGGACATTTGGTTTGAGCGCAATCTTTAAACTTAGGTCAAAAAAGCCATTTAAGCCTTTTCACAGTGAGATCTATGCGATATGGCCGAGAAATGTAATTTTGATGTTAACTCCCAAACCGCTGCGCAGAAGTCAACCAAACTTCACCCAATAGTGTAATGTATCACAATCTAGTAGTTACATGTGGAAATTTGGTTCTAGGACATTTGATTTGAGCGCAATCCTCAAACTTAGGTCAAAAAAGCCATTTAAGCCTTTTCACAGTGAGATCTATGCGATATGGCCGAGAAATGTAATTTTGATGTTAACTCCCAAACCGCTGCGCAGAAGTCAACCAAACTTCACCCAATAGTGTATTGTATCACATTCTAGTAGTTACATTTTAAAATTTCGTTCTAGGACATTTGGTTTGAGCGCAATTATTAAACTTAGGTCAAAAAAGCCATTTAAGCCTTTTCACAGTGAGATCTATGCGATATGGCCGAGAAATGTAATTTTGATGTTAACTCCCAAACCGCTGCGCAGAAGTAAACCAAACTTCACCCATTAGTGTATTGTATCACAATCTAGTAGTTACATGTGGAAATTTGGTTCTAGGACATTTGATTTGAGCGCAATCCTCAAACTTAGGTCAAAAAAGCCATTTAAGCCTTTTCACAGTGAGATCTATGCGATATGGCCGAGAAATGTAATTTTGATGTTAACTCCCAAACCGCTGCGCAGAAGTCAACCAAACTTCACCCAATAGTGTATTGTATAACAATCTAGTAGTTACATTTTAAAATTTTGTTCTAGGACATTTTGTTTGAATGCAATCATCAAACTTAATTAAAAAAGTCATTTAAGCCTTTTCACAGTGAGATCTATGCGATATGGCCGAGAAATGTAATTTTGATGTTAACTCCCAAACCGCTGCGCAGAAGTCAACCAAACTTCACCCATTAGTGTATTTTATCACAATCTAGTAGTTACATGTGGAAATTTGGTTCTAGGACATTTGATTTGAGCGCAATCCTCAAACTTAGGTCAAAAAAGCCATTTAAGCCTTTTCACAGTGAGATCTATGCGATATGGCCGAGAAATGTAATTTTGATGTTAACTCCCAAACCGCTGCGCAGAAGTCAACCAAACTTCACCCAATAGTGTATTGTATCACATTCTAGTAGTTACATTTTAAAATTTCGTTCTAGGACATTTGGTTTGAGCGCAATTATTAAACTTAGGTCAAAAAAGCCATTTAAGCCTTTTCACAGTGAGATCTATGCGATATGGCCGAGAAATGTAATTTTGATGTTAACTCCCAAACCGCTGCGCAGAAGTAAACCAAACTTCACCCATTAGTGTATTGTATCACAATCTAGTAGTTACATGTGGAAATTTGGTTCTAGGACATTTGATTTGAGCGCAATCCTCAAACTTAGGTCAAAAAAGCCATTTAAGCCTTTTCACAGTGAGATCTATGCGATATGGCCGAGAAATGTAATTTTGATGTTAACTCCCAAACCGCTGCGCAGAAGTCAACCAAACTTCACCCAATAGTGTATTGTATAACAATCTAGTAGTTACATTTTAAAATTTTGTTCTAGGACATTTTGTTTGAATGCAATCATCAAACTTAATTAAAAAAGTCATTTAAGCCTTTTCACAGTGAGATCTATGCGATATGGCCGAGAAATGTAATTTTGATGTTAACTCCCAAACCGCTGCGCAGAAGTCAACCAAACTTCACCCATTAGTGTATTTTATCACAATCTAGTAGTTACATGTGGAAATTTGGTTCTAGGACATTTGATTTGAGCGCAATCCTCAAACTTAGGTCAAAAAAGCCATTTAAGCCTTTTCACAGTGAGATCTATGCGATATGGCCGAGAAATGTAATTTTGATGTTAACTCCCAAACCGCTGCGCAGAAGTCAACCAAACTTCACCCATTAGTGTATTGTATCACAATCTAGTAGTTACGTGTGGAAATTTGGTTATAGGACATTTGATTTGAGCGCAATCCTCAAACTTAGGTCAAAAAAGCCATTTAAGCCTTTTCACAGTGAGATCTATGCGATATGGCCGAGAAATGTAATTTTGATGTTAACTCCCAAACCGCTGCGCAGAAGTCAACCAAACTTCACCCATTAGTGTATTGTATCACAATCTAGTAGTTACGTGTGGAAATTTGGTTATAGGACATTTGATTTGAGCGCAATCCTCAAACTTAGGTCAAAAAAGCCATTTAAGCCTTTTCACAGTGAGATCTATGCGATATGGCCGAGAAATGTAATTTTGATGTTAACTCCCAAACCGCTGCGCAGAAGTCAACCAAACTTCACCCAATAGTGTATTGTATCACAATCTAGTAGTTACATTTGAAAATTTTGTTCTAGGAAATTTTGTTTGAGCGCAATCATCAAACTTAATTAAAAAAGTCATTTAAGCCTTTTCACAGTGAGATCTATGCGATATGGCCGAGAAATGTAATTTTTATGTTAACTCCCAAACCGCTGCGCAGAAGTCAACCAAACTTCACCCATTAGTGTATTTTATCACAATCTAGTAGTTACATGTGGAAATTTGGTTCTAGGACATTTGATTTGAGCGCAATCCTCAAACTTAGGTCAAAAAAGCCATTTAAGCCTTTTCACAGTGAGATCTATGCGATATGGCCGAGAAATGTAATTTTGATGTTAACTCCCAAACCGCTGCGCAGAAGTCAACCAAACTTCACCCAATAGTGTATTGTATCACAATCTAGTAGTTACATTTGAAAATTTTGTTCTAGGAAATTTTGTTTGAGCGCAATCATCAAACTTAATTAAAAAAGTCATTTAAGCCTTTTCACAGTGAGATCTATGCGATATGGCCGAGAAATGTAATTTTGATGTTAACTCCCAAACCGCTGCGCAGAAGTCAACCAAACTTCACCCATTAGTGTATTTTATCACAATCTAGTAGTTACATGTGGAAATTTGGTTCTAGGACATTTGATTTGAGCGCAATCCTCAAACTTAGGTCAAAAAAGCCATTTAAGCCTTTTCACAGTGAGATCTATGCGATATGGCCGAGAAATGTAATTTTGATGTTAACTCCCAAACCGCTGCGCAGAAGTCAACCAAACTTCACCCAATAGTGTATTGTATCACAATCTAGTAGTTACATTTAAAAAATTTGTTCTAGGACATTTTGTTTGAACGCAATAATCAAACTTAATTAAAAAAGTCATTTAAGCCTTTTCACAGTGAGATCTATGCGATATGGCCGAGAAATGTAATTTTGATGTTAACTCCCAAACCGCTGCGCAGAAGTCAACCAAACTCCACCCATTAGTGTATTGTATCACAATCTAGTAGTTACATGTGGAAATTTGGTTATAGGACATTTGATTTGAGCGCAATCCTCAAACTTAGGTCAAAAAAGCCATTTAAGCCTTTTCACAGTGAGATCTATGCGATATGGCCGAGAAATGTAATTTTGATGTTAACTCCCAAACCGCTGCGCAGAAGTCAACCAAACTTCACCCAATAGTGTATTGTATCACAATCTAGTAGTTACATTTGAAAATTTTGTTCTAGGAAATTTTGTTTGAGCGCAATCATCAAACTTAATTAAAAAAGTCATTTAAGCCTTTTCACAGTGAGATCTATGCGATATGGCCGAGAAATGTAATTTTGATGTTAACTCCCAAACCGCTGCGCAGAAGTCAACCAAACTTCACCCATTAGTGTATTTTATCACAATCTAGTAGTTACATGTGGAAATTTGGTTCTAGGACATTTGATTTGAGCGCAATCCTCAAACTTAGGTCAAAAAAGCCATTTAAGCCTTTTCACAGTGAGATCTATGCGATATGGCCGAGAAATGTAATTTTGATGTTAACTCCCAAACCGCTGCGCAGAAGTCAACCAAACTTCACCCAATAGTGTATTGTATCACATTCTAGTAGTTACATTTGAAAATTTTGTTCTAGGACATTTTGTTTGAACGCAATCATCAAACTTAATTAAAAATGTCATTTAAGCCTTTTCACAGTGAGATCTATGCGATATGGCCGAGAAATGTAATTTTGATGTTAACTCCCAAACCGCTGCGCAGAAGTCAACCAAACTTCACCCAATAGTGTATTGTATCACAATCTAGTAGTTACATTTGAAAATTTTGTTCTAGGAAATTTTGTTTGAGCGCAATCATCAAACTTAATTAAAAAAGTCATTTAAGCCTTTTCACAGTGAGATCTATGCGATATGGCCGAGAAATGTAATTTTGATGTTAACTCCCAAACCGCTGCGCAGAAGTCAACCAAACTTCACCCATTAGTGTATTTCATCACAATCTAGTAGTTACATGTGGAAATTTGGTTCTAGGACATTTGATTTGAGCGCAATCCTCAAACTTAGGTCAAAAAAGCCATTTAAGCCTTTTCACAGTGAGATCTATGCGATATGGCCGAGAAATGTAATTTTGATGTTAACTCCCAAACCGCTGCGCAGAAGTCAACCAAACTTCACCCAATAGTGTATTGTATCACAATCTAGTAGTTACATTTAAAAATTTTGTTCTAGGACATTTTGTTTGAACGCAATCATCAAACTTAATTAAAAAAGTCATTTAAGCCTTTTCACAGTGAGATCTATGCGATATGGCCGAGAAATGTAATTTTGATGTTAACTCCCAAACCGCTGCGCAGAAGTCAACCAAACTTCACCCATTAGTGTATTGTATCACAATCTAGTAGTTACGTGTGGAAATTTGGTTCTAGGACATTTGATTTGAGCGCAATCCTCAAACTTAGGTCAAAAAAGCCATTTAAGCCTTTTCACAGTGAGATCTATGCGATATGGCCGAGAAATGTAATTTTGATGTTCACTCCCAAACCGCTGCGCAGAAGTCAACCAAACTTCACCCATTAGTGTATTGTATCACAATCTAGTAGTTATATGTGGAAATTTGGTTATAGGACATTTGATTTGAGCGCAATCCTCAAACTTAGGTCAAAAAAGCCATTTAAGCCTTTTCACAGTGAGATCTATGCGATATGGCCGAGAAATGTAATTTTGATGTTAACTCCCAAACCGCTGCGCAGAAGTAAACCAAACTTCACCCATTAGTGTATTGTATCACAATCTAGTAGTTACATGTGGAAATTTGGTTCTAGGACATTTGATTTGAGCGCAATCCTCAAACTTAGGTCAAAAAAGCCATTTAAGCCTTTTCACAGTGAGATCTATGCGATATGGCCGAGAAATGTAATTTTGATGTTAACTCCCAAACCGCTGCGCAGAAGTCAACCAAACTTCACCCAATAGTGTATTGTATCACATTCTAGTAGTTACATTTTAAAATTTCGTTCTAGGACATTTGGTTTGAGCGCAATTATTAAACTTAGGTCAAAAAAGCCATTTAAGCCTTTTCACAGTGAGATCTATGCGATATGGCCGAGAAATGTAATTTTGATGTTAACTCCCAAACCGCTGCGCAGAAGTAAACCAAACTTCACCCATTAGTGTATTGTACCACAATCTAGTAGTTACATGTGGAAATTTGGTTCTAGGACATTTGATTTGAGCGCAATCCTCAAACTTAGGTCAAAAAAGCCATTTAAGCCTTTTCACAGTGAGATCTATGCGATATGGCCGAGAAATGTAATTTTGATGTTAACTCCCAAACCGCTGCGCAGAAGTCAACCAAACTTCACCCAATAGTGTATTGTATCACAATCTAGTAGTTACATTTGAAAATTTTGTTCTAGGACATTTTGTTTGAATGCAATCATCAAACTTAATTAAAAAAGTCATTTAAGCCTTTTCACAGTGAGATCTATGCGATATGGCCGAGAAATGTAATTTTGATGTTAACTCCCAAACCGCTGCGCAGAAGTCAACCAAACTTCACCCATTAGTGTATTGTATCACAATCTAGTAGTTACATTTGAAAATTTTGTTCTAGGACATTTTGTTTGAACGCAATCATCAAACTTAATTAAAAAAGTCATTTAAGCCTTTTCACAGTGAGATCTATGCGATATGGCCGAGAAATGTAATTTTGATGTTAACTCCCAAACCGCTGCGCAGAAGTCAACCAAACTTCACCCATTAGTGTATTTTATCACAATCTAGTAGTTACATGTGGAAATTTGGTTCTAGGACATTTGATTTGAGCGCAATCCTCAAACTTAGGTCAAAAAAGCCATTTAAGCCTTTTCACAGTGAGATCTATGCGATATGGCCGAGAAATGTAATTTTGATGTTCACTCCCAAACCGCTGCGCAGAAGTCAACCAAACTTCACCCATTAGTGTATTGTATCACAATCTAGTAGTTACATGTGGAAATTTGGTTCTAGGACATTTGATTTGAGCGCAATCCTCAAACTTAGGTCAAAAAAGCCATTTAAGCCTTTTCACAGTGAGATCTATGCGATATGGCCGAGAAATGTAATTTTGATGTTAACTCCCAAACCGCTGCGCAGAAGTCAACCAAACTTCACCCATTAGTGTATTGTATCACAATCTAGTAGTTACATTTGAAAATTTCGTTCTAGGACATTTGGTTTGAGCGCAATCTTTAAACTTAGGTCAAAAAAGCCATTTAAGCCTTTTCACAGTGAGATCTATGCGATATGGCCGAGAAATGTAATTTTGATGTTAACTCCCAAACCGCTGCGCAGAAGTCAACCAAACTTCACCCAATAGTGTATTGTATCACAATCTAGTAGTTACATGTGGAAATTTGGTTCTAGGACATTTGATTTGAGCGCAATCCTCAAACTTAGGTCAAAAAAGCCATTTAAGCCTTTTCACAGTGAGATCTATGCGATATGGCCGAGAAATGTAATTTTGATGTTAACTCCCAAACCGCTGCGCAGAAGTCAACCAAACTTCACCCAATAGTGTATTGTATCACATTCTAGTAGTTACATTTTAAAATTTCGTTCTAGGACATTTGGTTTGAGCGCAATTATTAAACTTAGGTCAAAAAAGCCATTTAAGCCTTTTCACAGTGAGATCTATGCGATATGGCCGAGAAATGTAATTTTGATGTTAACTCCCAAACCGCTGCGCAGAAGTAAACCAAACTTCACCCATTAGTGTATTGTATCACAATCTAGTAGTTACATGTAGAAATTTGGTTCTAGGACATTTGATTTGAGCGCAATCCTCAAACTTAGGTCAAAAAAGCCATTTAAGCCTTTTCACAGTGAGATCTATGCGATATGGCCGAGAAATGTAATTTTGATGTTAACTCCCAAACCGCTGCGCAGAAGTCAACCAAACTTCACCCAATAGTGTATTGTATCACAATCTAGTAGTTACATTTGAAAATTTTGTTCTAGGACATTTTGTTTGAATGCAATCATCAAACTTAATTAAAAAAGTCATTTAAGCCTTTTCACAGTGAGATCTATGCGATATGGCCGAGAAATGTAATTTTGATGTTAACTCCCAAACCGCTGCGCAGAAGTCAACCAAACTTCACCCATTAGTGTATTTTATCACAATCTAGTAGTTACATGTGGAAATTTGGTTCTAGGACATTTGATTTGAGCGCAATCCTCAAACTTAGGTCAAAAAAGCCATTTAAGCCTTTTCACAGTGAGATCTATGCGATATGGCCGACAAATGTAATTTTGATGTTAACTACCAAACCGCTGCGCAGAAGTCAACCAAACTTCACCCAATAGTGTATTGTATCACAATCTAGTAGTTACATTTGAAAATTTTGTTCTAGGACATTTTGTTTGAACGCAATCATCAAACTTAATTAAAAAAGTCATTTAAGCCTTTTCACAGTGAGATCTATGCGATATGGCCGAGAAATGTAATTTTGATGTTAACTCCCAAACCGCTGCGCAGAAGTCAACCAAACTTCACCCAATAGTGTATTGTATCACAATCTAGTAGTTACATTTGAAAATTTTGTTCTAGGAAATTTTGTTTGAGCGCAATCATCAAACTTAATTTAAAAAGTCATTTAAGCCTTTTCACAGTGAGATCTATGCGATATGGCCGAGAAATGTAATTTTGATGTTAACTCCCAAACCGCTGCGCAGAAGTCAACCAAACTTCACCCATTAGTGTATTTTATCACAATCTAGTAGTTACATGTGGAAATTTGGTTCTAGGACATTTGATTTGAGCGCAATCCTCAAACTTAGGTCAAAAAAGCCATTTAAGCCTTTTCACAGTGAGATCTATGCGATATGGCCGAGAAATGTAATTTTGATGTTAACTCCCAAACCGCTGCGCAGAAGTCAACCAAACTTCACCCAATAGTGTATTGTATCACAATCTAGTAGTTACATTTAAAAATTTTGTTCTAGGACATTTTGTTTGAACGCAATCATCAAACTTAATTAAAAAAGTCATTTAAGCCTTTTCACAGTGAGATCTATGCGATATGGCCGAGAAATGTAATTTTGATGTTAACTCCCAAACCGCTGCGCAAAAGTCAACCAAACTTCACCCATTAGTGTATTGTATCACAATCTAGTAGTTACATGTGGAAATTTGGTTATAGGACATTTGATTTGAGCGCAATCCTCAAACTTAGGTCAAAAAAGCCATTTAAGCCTTTTCACAGTGAGATCTATGCGATATGGCCGAGAAATGTAATTTTGATGTTAACTCCCAAACCGCTGCGCAGAAGTCAACCAAACTTCACCCAATAGTGTATTGTATCACAATCTAGTAGTTACATTTGAAAATTTTGTTCTAGGAAATTTTGTTTGAGCGCAATCATCAAACTTAATTAAAAAAGTCATTTAAGCCTTTTCACAGTGAGATCTATGCGATATGGCCGAGAAATGTAATTTTTATGTTAACTCCCAAACCGCTGCGCAGAAGTCAACCAAACTTCACCCATTAGTGTATTTTATCACAATCTAGTAGTTACATGTGGAAATTTGGTTCTAGGACATTTGATTTGAGCGCAATCCTCAAACTTAGGTCAAAAAAGCCATTTAAGCCTTTTCACAGTGAGATCTATGCGATATGGCCGAGAAATGTAATTTTGATGTTAACTCCCAAACCGCTGCGCAGAAGTCAACCAAACTTCACCCAATAGTGTATTGTATCACATTCTAGTAGTTACATTTGAAAATTTCGTTCTAGGACATTTGGTTTGAGCGCAATCCTCAAACTTAGGTCAAAAAAGCCATTTAAGCCTTTTCACAGTGAGATCTATGCGATATGGCCGAGAAATGTAATTTTGATGTTAACTCCCAAACCGCTGCGCAGAAGTCTACCAAACTTCACCCAATAGTGTATTGTATCACAATCTAGTAGTTACATTTGAAATTTTTGTTCTAGGACATTTTGTTTGAACGCAATCATCAAACTTAATTAAAAAAGTCATTTAAGCCTTTTCACAGTGAGATCTATGCGATATGGCCGAGAAATGTAATTTTGATGTTAACTCCCAAACCGCTGCGCAGAAGTCAACCAAACTTCACCCAATAGTGTATTGTATCACAATCTAGTAGTTACATTTGAAAATTTTGTTCTAGGACATTTTGTTTGAGCGCAATCCTCAAACTTAGGTCAAAAAAGCCATTTAAGCCTTTTCACAGTGAGATCTATGCGATATGGCCGAGAAATGTAATTTTGATGTTAACTCCCAAACCGCTGCGCAGAAGTCAACCAAACTTCACCCAATAGTGTATTGTATCACAATCTAGTAGTTACATTTGAAAATTTTGTTCTAGGACATTTTGTTTGAACGCAATCATCAAACTTAATTAAAAAAGTCATTTAAGCCTTTTCACAGTGAGATCTATGCGATATGGCCGAGAAATGTAATTTTGATGTTAACTCCCAAACCGCTGCGCAGAAGTCAACCAAACTTCACCCAATAGTGTATTGTATCACAATCTAGTAGTTACATTTGAAAATTTTGTTCTAGGAAATTTTGTTTGAGCGCAATCATCAAACTTAATTAAAAAAGTCATTTAAGCCTTTTCACAGTGAGATCTATGCGATATGGCCGAGAAATGTAATTTTGATGTTAACTCCCAAACCGCTGCGCAGAAGTCAACCAAACTTCACCCATTAGTGTATTTTATCACAATCTAGTAGTTACATGTGGAAATTTGGTTCTAGGACATTTGATTTGAGCGCAATCCTCAAACTTAGGTCAAAAAAGCCATTTAAGCCTTTTCACAGTGAGATCTATGCGATATGGCCGAGAAATGTAATTTTGATGTTAACTCCCAAACCGCTGCGCAGAAGTCAACCAAACTTCACCCAATAGTGTATTGTATCACAATCTAGTAGTTACATTTAAAAATTTTGTTCTAGGACATTTTGTTTGAACGCAATCATCAAACTTAATTAAAAAAGTCATTTAAGCCTTTTCACAGTGAGATCTATGCGATATGGCCGAGAAATGTAATTTTGATGTTAACTCCCAAACCGCTGCGCAGAAGTCAACCAAACTTCACCCATTAGTGTATTGTATCACAATCTAGTAGTTACATGTGGAAATTTGGTTCTAGGACATTTGATTTGAGCGCAATCCTCAAACTTAGGTCAAAAAAGCCATTTAAGCCTTTTCACAGTGAGATCTATGCGATATGGCCGAGAAATGTAATTTTGATGTTCACTCCCAAACCGCTGCGCAGAAGTCAACCAAACTTCACCCATTAGTGTATTGTATCACAATCTAGTAGTTACATGTGGAAATTTGGTTCTAGGACATTTGATTTGAGCGCAATCCTCAAACTTAGGTCAAAAAAGCCATTTAAGCCTTTTCACAGTGAGATCTATGCGATATGGCCGAGAAATGTAATTTTGATGTTAACTCCCAAACCGCTGCGCAGAAGTCAACCAAACTTCACCCATTAGTGTATTGTATCACAATCTAGTAGTTACATTTGAAAATTTCGTTCTAGGACATTTGGTTTGAGCGCAATCTTTAAACTTAGGTCAAAAAAGCCATTTAAGCCTTTTCACAGTGAGATCTATGCGATATGGCCGAGAAATGTAATTTTGATGTTAACTCCCAAACCGCTGCGCAGAAGTCAACCAAACTTCACCCAATAGTGTATTGTATCACAATCTAGTAGTTACATGTGGAAATTTGGTTCTAGGACATTTGATTTGAGCGCAATCCTCAAACTTAGGTCAAAAAAGCCATTTAAGCCTTTTCACAGTGAGATCTATGCGATATGGCCGAGAAATGTAATTTTGATGTTAACTCCCAAACCGCTGCGCAGAAGTCAACCAAACTTCACCCAATAGTGTATTGTATCACATTCTAGTAGTTACATTTTAAAATTTCGTTCTAGGACATTTGGTTTGAGCGCAATTATTAAACTTAGGTCAAAAAAGCCATTTAAGCCTTTTCACAGTGAGATCTATGCGATATGGCCGAGAAATGTAATTTTGATGTTAACTCCCAAACCGCTGCGCAGAAGTAAACCAAACTTCACCCATTAGTGTATTGTATCGCAATCTAGTAGTTACATGTGGAAATTTGGTTCTAGGACATTTGATTTGAGCGCAATCCTCAAACTTAGGTCAAAAAAGCCATTTAAGCCTTTTCACAGTGAGATCTATGCGATATGGCCGAGAAATGTAATTTTGATGTTAACTCCCAAACCGCTGCGCAGAAGTCAACCAAACTTCACCCAATAGTGTATTGTATCACAATCTAGTAGTTACATTTGAAAATTTTGTTCTAGGACATTTTGTTTGAATGCAATCATCAAACTTAATTAAAAAAGTCATTTAAGCCTTTTCACAGTGAGATCTATGCGATATGGCCGAGAAATGTAATTTTGATGTTAACTCCCAAACCGCTGCGCAGAAGTCAACCAAACTTCACCCAATAGTGTATTGTATCACAATCTAGTAGTTACATTTGAAAATTTTGTTCTAGGAAATTTTGTTTGAGCGCAATCATCAAACTTAATTTAAAAAGTCATTTAAGCCTTTTCACAGTGAGATCTATGCGATATGGCCGAGAAATGTAATTTTGATGTTAACTCCCAAACCGCTGCGCAGAAGTCAACCAAACTTCACCCATTAGTGTATTTTATCACAATCTAGTAGTTACATGTGGAAATTTGGTTCTAGGACATTTGATTTGAGCGCAATCCTCAAACTTAGGTCAAAAAAGCCATTTAAGCCTTTTCACAGTGAGATCTATGCGATATGGCCGAGAAATGTAATTTTGATGTTAACTCCCAAACCGCTGCGCAGAAGTCAACCAAACTTCACCCAATAGTGTATTGTATCACAATCTAGTAGTTACATTTAAAAATTTTGTTCTAGGACATTTTGTTTGAACGCAATCATCAAACTTAATTAAAAAAGTCATTTAAGCCTTTTCACAGTGAGATCTATGCGATATGGCCGAGAAATGTAATTTTGATGTTAACTCCCAAACCGCTGCGCAAAAGTCAACCAAACTTCACCCATTAGTGTATTGTATCACAATCTAGTAGTTACATGTGGAAATTTGGTTATAGGACATTTGATTTGAGCGCAATCCTCAAACTTAGGTCAAAAAAGCCATTTAAGCCTTTTCACAGTGAGATCTATGCGATATGGCCGAGAAATGTAATTTTGATGTTAACTCCCAAACCGCTGCGCAGAAGTCAACCAAACTTCACCCAATAGTGTATTGTATCACAATCTAGTAGTTACATTTGAAAATTTTGTTCTAGGAAATTTTGTTTGAGCGCAATCATCAAACTTAATTAAAAAAGTCATTTAAGCCTTTTCACAGTGAGATCTATGCGATATGGCCGAGAAATGTAATTTTTATGTTAACTCCCAAACCGCTGCGCAGAAGTCAACCAAACTTCACCCATTAGTGTATTTTATCACAATCTAGTAGTTACATGTGGAAATTTGGTTCTAGGACATTTGATTTGAGCGCAATCCTCAAACTTAGGTCAAAAAAGCCATTTAAGCCTTTTCACAGTGAGATCTATGCGATATGGCCGAGAAATGTAATTTTGATGTTAACTCCCAAACCGCTGCGCAGAAGTCAACCAAACTTCACCCAATAGTGTATTGTATCACATTCTAGTAGTTACATTTGAAAATTTCGTTCTAGGACATTTGGTTTGAGCGCAATCCTCAAACTTAGGTCAAAAAAGCCATTTAAGCCTTTTCACAGTGAGATCTATGCGATATGGCCGAGAAATGTAATTTTGATGTTAACTCCCAAACCGCTGCGCAGAAGTCTACCAAACTTCACCCAATAGTGTATTGTATCACAATCTAGTAGTTACATTTGAAATTTTTGTTCTAGGACATTTTGTTTGAACGCAATCATCAAACTTAATTAAAAAAGTCATTTAAGCCTTTTCACAGTGAGATCTATGCGATATGGCCGAGAAATGTAATTTTGATGTTAACTCCCAAACCGCTGCGCAGAAGTCAACCAAACTTCACCCAATAGTGTATTGTATCACAATCTAGTAGTTACATTTGAAAATTTTGTTCTAGGACATTTTGTTTGAGCGCAATCCTCAAACTTAGGTCAAAAAAGCCATTTAAGCCTTTTCACAGTGAGATCTATGCGATATGGCCGAGAAATGTAATTTTGATGTTAACTCCCAAACCGCTGCGCAGAAGTCAACCAAACTTCACCCAATAGTGTATTGTATCACAATCTAGTAGTTACATTTGAAAATTTTGTTCTAGGACATTTTGTTTGAACGCAATCATCAAACTTAATTAAAAAAGTCATTTAAGCCTTTTCACAGTGAGATCTATGCGATATGGCCGAGAAATGTAATTTTGATGTTAACTCCCAAACCGCTGCGCAGAAGTCAACCAAACTTCACCCAATAGTGTATTGTATCACAATCTAGTAGTTACATTTGAAAATTTTGTTCTAGGAAATTTTGTTTGAGCGCAATCATCAAACTTAATTAAAAAAGTCATTTAAGCCTTTTCACAGTGAGATCTATGCGATATGGCCGAGAAATGTAATTTTGATGTTAACTCCCAAACCGCTGCGCAGAAGTCAACCAAACTTCACCCATTAGTGTATTTTATCACAATCTAGTAGTTACATGTGGAAATTTGGTTCTAGGACATTTGATTTGAGCGCAATCCTCAAACTTAGGTCAAAAAAGCCATTTAAGCCTTTTCACAGTGAGATCTATGCGATATGGCCGAGAAATGTAATTTTGATGTTCACTCCCAAACCGCTGCGCAGAAGTCAACCAAACTTCACCCATTAGTGTATTGTATCACAATCTAGTAGTTACATGTGGAAATTTGGTTCTAGGACATTTGATTTGAGCGCAATCCTCAAACTTAGGTCAAAAAAGCCATTTAAGCCTTTTCACAGTGAGATCTATGCGATATGGCCGAGAAATGTAATTTTGATGTTAACTCCCAAACCGCTGCGCAGAAGTCAACCAAACTTCACCCATTAGTGTATTGTATCACAATCTAGTAGTTACATTTGAAAATTTCGTTCTAGGACATTTGGTTTGAGCGCAATCTTTAAACTTAGGTCAAAAAAGCCATTTAAGCCTTTTCACAGTGAGATCTATGCGATATGGCCGAGAAATGTAATTTTGATGTTAACTCCCAAACCGCTGCGCAGAAGTCAACCAAACTTCACCCAATAGTGTATTGTATCACAATCTAGTAGTTACATGTGGAAATTTGGTTCTAGGACATTTGATTTGAGCGCAATCCTCAAACTTAGGTCAAAAAAGCCATTTAAGCCTTTTCACAGTGAGATCTATGCGATATGGCCGAGAAATGTAATTTTGATGTTAACTCCCAAACCGCTGCGCAGAAGTCAACCAAACTTCACCCAATAGTGTATTGTATCACATTCTAGTAGTTACATTTTAAAATTTCGTTCTAGGACATTTGGTTTGAGCGCAATTATTAAACTTAGGTCAAAAAAGCCATTTAAGCCTTTTCACAGTGAGATCTATGCGATATGGCCGAGAAATGTAATTTTGATGTTAACTCCCAAACCGCTGCGCAGAAGTAAACCAAACTTCACCCATTAGTGTATTGTATCGCAATCTAGTAGTTACATGTGGAAATTTGGTTCTAGGACATTTGATTTGAGCGCAATCCTCAAACTTAGGTCAAAAAAGCCATTTAAGCCTTTTCACAGTGAGATCTATGCGATATGGCCGAGAAATGTAATTTTGATGTTAACTCCCAAACCGCTGCGCAGAAGTCAACCAAACTTCACCCAATAGTGTATTGTATCACAATCTAGTAGTTACATTTGAAAATTTTGTTCTAGGACATTTTGTTTGAATGCAATCATCAAACTTAATTAAAAAAGTCATTTAAGCCTTTTCACAGTGAGATCTATGCGATATGGCCGAGAAATGTAATTTTGATGTTAACTCCCAAACCGCTGCGCAGAAGTCAACCAAACTTCACCCATTAGTGTATTTTATCACAATCTAGTAGTTACATGTGGAAATTTGGTTCTAGGACATTTGATTTGAGCGCAATCCTCAAACTTAGGTCAAAAAAGCCATTTAAGCCTTTTCACAGTGAGATCTATGCGATATGGCCGAGAAATGTAATTTTGATGTTAACTCCCAAACCGCTGCGCAGAAGTCAACCAAACTTCACCCAATAGTGTATTGTATCACAATCTAGTAGTTACATTTGAAAATTTTGTTCTAGGAAATTTTGTTTGAGCGCAATCATCAAACTTAATTTAAAAAGTCATTTAAGCCTTTTCACAGTGAGATCTATGCGATATGGCCGAGAAATGTAATTTTGATGTTAACTCCCAAACCGCTGCGCAGAAGTCAACCAAACTTCACCCATTAGTGTATTTTATCACAATCTAGTAGTTACATGTGGAAATTTGGTTCTAGGACATTTGATTTGAGCGCAATCCTCAAACTTAGGTCAAAAAAGCCATTTAAGCCTTTTCACAGTGAGATCTATGCGATATGGCCGAGAAATGTAATTTTGATGTTAACTCCCAAACCGCTGCGCAGAAGTCAACCAAACTTCACCCAATAGTGTATTGTATCACAATCTAGTAGTTACATTTAAAAATTTTGTTCTAGGACATTTTGTTTGAACGCAATCATCAAACTTAATTAAAAAAGTCATTTAAGCCTTTTCACAGTGAGATCTATGCGATATGGCCGAGAAATGTAATTTTGATGTTAACTCCCAAACCGCTGCGCAGAAGTCAACCAAACTTCACCCATTAGTGTATTGTATCACAATCTAGTAGTTACATGTGGAAATTTGGTTCTAGGACATTTGATTTGAGCGCAATCCTCAAACTTAGGTCAAAAAAGCCATTTAAGCCTTTTCACAGTGAGATCTATGCGATATGGCCGAGAAATGTAATTTTGATGTTAACTCCCAAACCGCTGCGCAGAAGTCAACCAAACTTCACCCAATAGTGTATTGTATCCCAATCTAGTAGTTACATTTGAAAATTTTGTTCTAGGAAATTTTGTTTGAGCGCAATCATCAAACTTAATTAAAAAAGTCATTTAAGCCTTTTCACAGTGAGATCTATGCGATATGGCCGAGAAATGTAATTTTTATGTTAACTCCCAAACCGCTGCGCAGAAGTCAACCAAACTTCACCCATTAGTGTATTTTATCACAATCTAGTAGTTACATGTGGAAATTTGGTTCTAGGACATTTGATTTGAGCGCAATCCTCAAACTTAGGTCAAAAAAGCCATTTAAGCCTTTTCACAGTGAGATCTATGCGATATGGCCGAGAAATGTAATTTTGATGTTAACTCCCAAACCGCTGCGCAGAAGTCAACCAAACTTCACCCAATAGTGTATTGTATCACATTCTAGTAGTTACATTTGAAAATTTCGTTCTAGGACATTTGGTTTGAGCGCAATCCTCAAACTTAGGTCAAAAAAGCCATTTAAGCCTTTTCACAGTGAGATCTATGCGATATGGCCGAGAAATGTAATTTTGATGTTAACTCCCAAACCGCTGCGCAGAAGTCTACCAAACTTCACCCAATAGTGTATTGTATCACAATCTAGTAGTTACATTTGAAATTTTTGTTCTAGGACATTTTGTTTGAACGCAATCATCAAACTTAATTAAAAAAGTCATTTAAGCCTTTTCACAGTGAGATCTATGCGATATGGCCGAGAAATGTAATTTTGATGTTAACTCCCAAACCGCTGCGCAGAAGTCAACCAAACTTCACCCATTAGTGTATTGTATCACAATCTAGTAGTTACATGTAGAAATTTGGTTCTAGGACATTTGATTTGAGCGCAATCCTCAAACTTAGGTCAAAAAAGCCATTTAAGCCTTTTCACAGTGAGATCTATGCGATATGGCCGAGAAATGTAATTTTGATGTTAACTCCCAAACCGCTGCGCAGAAGTCAACCAAACTTCACCCAATAGTGTATTGTATCACAATCTAGTAGTTACATTTGAAAATTTTGTTCTAGGACATTTTGTTTGAATGCAATCATCAAACTTAATTAAAAAAGTCATTTAAGCCTTTTCACAGTGAGATCTATGCGATATGGCCGAGAAATGTAATTTTGATGTTAACTCCCAAACCGCTGCGCAGAAGTCAACCAAACTTCACCCATTAGTGTATTTTATCACAATCTAGTAGTTACATGTGGAAATTTGGTTCTAGGACATTTGATTTGAGCGCAATCCTCAAACTTAGGTCAAAAAAGCCATTTAAGCCTTTTCACAGTGAGATCTATGCGATATGGCCGACAAATGTAATTTTGATGTTAACTCCCAAACCGCTGCGCAGAAGTCAACCAAACTTCACCCAATAGTGTATTGTATCACAATCTAGTAGTTACATTTGAAAATTTTGTTCTAGGACATTTTGTTTGAACGCAATCATCAAACTTAATTAAAAAAGTCATTTAAGCCTTTTCACAGTGATATCTATGCGATATGGCCGAGAAATGTAATTTTGATGTTAACTCCCAAACCGCTGCGCAGAAGTCAACCAAACTTCACCCAATAGTGTATTGTATCACAATCTAGTAGTTACATTTGAAAATTTTGTTCTAGGAAATTTTGTTTGAGCGCAATCATCAAACTTAATTTAAAAAGTCATTTAAGCCTTTTCACAGTGAGATCTATGCGATATGGCCGAGAAATGTAATTTTGATGTTAACTCCCAAACCGCTGCGCAGAAGTCAACCAAACTTCACCCATTAGTGTATTTTATCACAATCTAGTAGTTACATGTGGAAATTTGGTTCTAGGACATTTGATTTGAGCGCAATCCTCAAACTTAGGTCAAAAAAGCCATTTAAGCCTTTTCACAGTGAGATCTATGCGATATGGCCGAGAAATGTAATTTTGATGTTAACTCCCAAACCGCTGCGCAGAAGTCAACCAAACTTCACCCAATAGTGTATTGTATCACAATCTAGTAGTTACATTTAAAAATTTTGTTCTAGGACATTTTGTTTGAACGCAATCATCAAACTTAATTAAAAAAGTCATTTAAGCCTTTTCACAGTGAGATCTATGCGATATGGCCGAGAAATGTAATTTTGATGTTAACTCCCAAACCGCTGCGCAAAAGTCAACCAAACTTCACCCATTAGTGTATTGTATCACAATCTAGTAGTTACATGTGGAAATTTGGTTATAGGACATTTGATTTGAGCGCAATCCTCAAACTTAGGTCAAAAAAGCCATTTAAGCCTTTTCACAGTGAGATCTATGCGATATGGCCGAGAAATGTAATTTTGATGTTAACTCCCAAACCGCTGCGCAGAAGTCAACCAAACTTCACCCAATAGTGTATTGTATCACAATCTAGTAGTTACATTTGAAAATTTTGTTCTAGGAAATTTTGTTTGAGCGCAATCATCAAACTTAATTAAAAAAGTCATTTAAGCCTTTTCACAGTGAGATCTATGCGATATGGCCGAGAAATGTAATTTTTATGTTAACTCCCAAACCGCTGCGCAGAAGTCAACCAAACTTCACCCATTAGTGTATTTTATCACAATCTAGTAGTTACATGTGGAAATTTGGTTCTAGGACATTTGATTTGAGCGCAATCCTCAAACTTAGGTCAAAAAAGCCATTTAAGCCTTTTCACAGTGAGATCTATGCGATATGGCCGAGAAATGTAATTTTGATGTTAACTCCCAAACCGCTGCGCAGAAGTCAACCAAACTTCACCCATTAGTGTATTGTATCACAATCTAGTAGTTACATTTGAAAATTTCGTTCTAGGACATTTGGTTTGAGCGCAATCTTTAAACTTAGGTCAAAAAAGCCATTTAAGCCTTTTCACAGTGAGATCTATGCGATATGGCCGAGAAATGTAATTTTGATGTTAACTCCCAAACCGCTGCGCAGAAGTCAACCAAACTTCACCCAATAGTGTATTGTATCACAATCTAGTAGTTACATGTGGAAATTTGGTTCTAGGACATTTGATTTGAGCGCAATCCTCAAACTTAGGTCAAAAAAGCCATTTAAGCCTTTTCACAGTGAGATCTATGCGATATGGCCGAGAAATGTAATTTTGATGTTAACTCCCAAACCGCTGCGCAGAAGTCAACCAAACTTCACCCAATAGTGTATTGTATCACATTCTAGTAGTTACATTTTAAAATTTCGTTCTAGGACATTTGGTTTGAGCGCAATTATTAAACTTAGGTCAAAAAAGCCATTTAAGCCTTTTCACAGTGAGATCTATGCGATATGGCCGAGAAATGTAATTTTGATGTTAACTCCCAAACCGCTGCGCAGAAGTAAACCAAACTTCACCCATTAGTGTATTGTATCGCAATCTAGTAGTTACATGTGGAAATTTGGTTCTAGGACATTTGATTTGAGCGCAATCCTCAAACTTAGGTCAAAAAAGCCATTTAAGCCTTTTCACAGTGAGATCTATGCGATATGGCCGAGAAATGTAATTTTGATGTTAACTCCCAAACCGCTGCGCAGAAGTCAACCAAACTTCACCCAATAGTGTATTGTATCACAATCTAGTAGTTACATTTGAAAATTTTGTTCTAGGACATTTTGTTTGAATGCAATCATCAAACTTAATTAAAAAAGTCATTTAAGCCTTTTCACAGTGAGATCTATGCGATATGGCCGAGAAATGTAATTTTGATGTTAACTCCCAAACCGCTGCGCAGAAGTCAACCAAACTTCACCCATTAGTGTATTTTATCACAATCTAGTAGTTACATGTGGAAATTTGGTTCTAGGACATTTGATTTGAGCGCAATCCTCAAACTTAGGTCAAAAAAGCCATTTAAGCCTTTTCACAGTGAGATCTATGCGATATGGCCGAGAAATGTAATTTTGATGTTAACTCCCAAACCGCTGCGCAGAAGTCAACCAAACTTCACCCAATAGTGTATTGTATCACAATCTAGTAGTTACATTTGAAAATTTTGTTCTAGGAAATTTTGTTTGAGCGCAATCATCAAACTTAATTTAAAAAGTCATTTAAGCCTTTTCACAGTGAGATCTATGCGATATGGCCGAGAAATGTAATTTTGATGTTAACTCCCAAACCGCTGCGCAGAAGTCAACCAAACTTCACCCATTAGTGTATTTTATCACAATCTAGTAGTTACATGTGGAAATTTGGTTCTAGGACATTTGATTTGAGCGCAATCCTCAAACTTAGGTCAAAAAAGCCATTTAAGCCTTTTCACAGTGAGATCTATGCGATATGGCCGAGAAATGTAATTTTGATGTTAACTCCCAAACCGCTGCGCAGAAGTCAACCAAACTTCACCCAATAGTGTATTGTATCACAATCTAGTAGTTACATTTAAAAATTTTGTTCTAGGACATTTTGTTTGAACGCAATCATCAAACTTAATTAAAAAAGTCATTTAAGCCTTTTCACAGTGAGATCTATGCGATATGGCCGAGAAATGTAATTTTGATGTTAACTCCCAAACCGCTGCGCAGAAGTCAACCAAACTTCACCCATTAGTGTATTGTATCACAATCTAGTAGTTACATGTGGAAATTTGGTTCTAGGACATTTGATTTGAGCGCAATCCTCAAACTTAGGTCAAAAAAGCCATTTAAGCCTTTTCACAGTGAGATCTATGCGATATGGCCGAGAAATGTAATTTTGATGTTAACTCCCAAACCGCTGCGCAGAAGTCAACCAAACTTCACCCAATAGTGTATTGTATCCCAATCTAGTAGTTACATTTGAAAATTTTGTTCTAGGAAATTTTGTTTGAGCGCAATCATCAAACTTAATTAAAAAAGTCATTTAAGCCTTTTCACAGTGAGATCTATGCGATATGGCCGAGAAATGTAATTTTTATGTTAACTCCCAAACCGCTGCGCAGAAGTCAACCAAACTTCACCCATTAGTGTATTTTATCACAATCTAGTAGTTACATGTGGAAATTTGGTTCTAGGACATTTGATTTGAGCGCAATCCTCAAACTTAGGTCAAAAAAGCCATTTAAGCCTTTTCACAGTGAGATCTATGCGATATGGCCGAGAAATGTAATTTTGATGTTAACTCCCAAACCGCTGCGCAGAAGTCAACCAAACTTCACCCAATAGTGTATTGTATCACATTCTAGTAGTTACATTTGAAAATTTCGTTCTAGGACATTTGGTTTGAGCGCAATCCTCAAACTTAGGTCAAAAAAGCCATTTAAGCCTTTTCACAGTGAGATCTATGCGATATGGCCGAGAAATGTAATTTTGATGTTAACTCCCAAACCGCTGCGCAGAAGTCTACCAAACTTCACCCAATAGTGTATTGTATCACAATCTAGTAGTTACATTTGAAATTTTTGTTCTAGGACATTTTGTTTGAACGCAATCATCAAACTTAATTAAAAAAGTCATTTAAGCCTTTTCACAGTGAGATCTATGCGATATGGCCGAGAAATGTAATTTTGATGTTAACTCCCAAACCGCTGCGCAGAAGTCAACCAAACTTCACCCATTAGTGTATTGTATCACAATCTAGTAGTTACATGTAGAAATTTGGTTCTAGGACATTTGATTTGAGCGCAATCCTCAAACTTAGGTCAAAAAAGCCATTTAAGCCTTTTCACAGTGAGATCTATGCGATATGGCCGAGAAATGTAATTTTGATGTTAACTCCCAAACCGCTGCGCAGAAGTCAACCAAACTTCACCCAATAGTGTATTGTATCACAATCTAGTAGTTACATTTGAAAATTTTGTTCTAGGACATTTTGTTTGAATGCAATCATCAAACTTAATTAAAAAAGTCATTTAAGCCTTTTCACAGTGAGATCTATGCGATATGGCCGAGAAATGTAATTTTGATGTTAACTCCCAAACCGCTGCGCAGAAGTCAACCAAACTTCACCCATTAGTGTATTTTATCACAATCTAGTAGTTACATGTGGAAATTTGGTTCTAGGACATTTGATTTGAGCGCAATCCTCAAACTTAGGTCAAAAAAGCCATTTAAGCCTTTTCACAGTGAGATCTATGCGATATGGCCGACAAATGTAATTTTGATGTTAACTCCCAAACCGCTGCGCAGAAGTCAACCAAACTTCACCCAATAGTGTATTGTATCACAATCTAGTAGTTACATTTGAAAATTTTGTTCTAGGACATTTTGTTTGAACGCAATCATCAAACTTAATTAAAAAAGTCATTTAAGCCTTTTCACAGTGAGATCTATGCGATATGGCCGAGAAATGTAATTTTGATGTTAACTCCCAAACCGCTGCGCAGAAGTCAACCAAACTTCACCCAATAGTGTATTGTATCACAATCTAGTAGTTACATTTGAAAATTTTGTTCTAGGAAATTTTGTTTGAGCGCAATCATCAAACTTAATTTAAAAAGTCATTTAAGCCTTTTCACAGTGAGATCTATGCGATATGGCCGAGAAATGTAATTTTGATGTTAACTCCCAAACCGCTGCGCAGAAGTCAACCAAACTTCACCCATTAGTGTATTTTATCACAATCTAGTAGTTACATGTGGAAATTTGGTTCTAGGACATTTGATTTGAGCGCAATCCTCAAACTTAGGTCAAAAAAGCCATTTAAGCCTTTTCACAGTGAGATCTATGCGATATGGCCGAGAAATGTAATTTTGATGTTAACTCCCAAACCGCTGCGCAGAAGTCAACCAAACTTCACCCAATAGTGTATTGTATCACAATCTAGTAGTTACATTTAAAAATTTTGTTCTAGGACATTTTGTTTGAACGCAATCATCAAACTTAATTAAAAAAGTCATTTAAGCCTTTTCACAGTGAGATCTATGCGATATGGCCGAGAAATGTAATTTTGATGTTAACTCCCAAACCGCTGCGCAAAAGTCAACCAAACTTCACCCATTAGTGTATTGTATCACAATCTAGTAGTTACATGTGGAAATTTGGTTATAGGACATTTGATTTGAGCGCAATCCTCAAACTTAGGTCAAAAAAGCCATTTAAGCCTTTTCACAGTGAGATCTATGCGATATGGCCGAGAAATGTAATTTTGATGTTAACTCCCAAACCGCTGCGCAGAAGTCAACCAAACTTCACCCAATAGTGTATTGTATCACAATCTAGTAGTTACATTTGAAAATTTTGTTCTAGGAAATTTTGTTTGAGCGCAATCATCAAACTTAATTAAAAAAGTCATTTAAGCCTTTTCACAGTGAGATCTATGCGATATGGCCGAGAAATGTAATTTTTATGTTAACTCCCAAACCGCTGCGCAGAAGTCAACCAAACTTCACCCATTAGTGTATTTTATCACAATCTAGTAGTTACATGTGGAAATTTGGTTCTAGGACATTTGATTTGAGCGCAATCCTCAAACTTAGGTCAAAAAAGCCATTTAAGCCTTTTCACAGTGAGATCTATGCGATATGGCCGAGAAATGTAATTTTGATGTTAACTCCCAAACCGCTGCGCAGAAGTCAACCAAACTTCACCCAATAGTGTATTGTATCACATTCTAGTAGTTACATTTGAAAATTTCGTTCTAGGACATTTGGTTTGAGCGCAATCCTCAAACTTAGGTCAAAAAAGCCATTTAAGCCTTTTCACAGTGAGATCTATGCGATATGGCCGAGAAATGTAATTTTGATGTTAACTCCCAAACCGCTGCGCAGAAGTCTACCAAACTTCACCCAATAGTGTATTGTATCACAATCTAGTAGTTACATTTGAAATTTTTGTTCTAGGACATTTTGTTTGAACGCAATCATCAAACTTAATTAAAAAAGTCATTTAAGCCTTTTCACAGTGAGATCTATGCGATATGGCCGAGAAATGTAATTTTGATGTTAACTCCCAAACCGCTGCGCAGAAGTCAACCAAACTTCACCCATTAGTGTATTGTATCACAATCTAGTAGTTACATGTAGAAATTTGGTTCTAGGACATTTGATTTGAGCGCAATCCTCAAACTTAGGTCAAAAAAGCCATTTAAGCCTTTTCACAGTGAGATCTATGCGATATGGCCGAGAAATGTAATTTTGATGTTAACTCCCAAACCGCTGCGCAGAAGTCAACCAAACTTCACCCAATAGTGTATTGTATCACAATCTAGTAGTTACATTTGAAAATTTTGTTCTAGGACATTTTGTTTGAATGCAATCATCAAACTTAATTAAAAAAGTCATTTAAGCCTTTTCACAGTGAGATCTATGCGATATGGCCGAGAAATGTAATTTTGATGTTAACTCCCAAACCGCTGCGCAGAAGTCAACCAAACTTCACCCATTAGTGTATTTTATCACAATCTAGTAGTTACATGTGGAAATTTGGTTCTAGGACATTTGATTTGAGCGCAATCCTCAAACTTAGGTCAAAAAAGCCATTTAAGCCTTTTCACAGTGAGATCTATGCGATATGGCCGACAAATGTAATTTTGATGTTAACTCCCAAACCGCTGCGCAGAAGTCAACCAAACTTCACCCAATAGTGTATTGTATCACAATCTAGTAGTTACATTTGAAAATTTTGTTCTAGGACATTTTGTTTGAACGCAATCATCAAACTTAATTAAAAAAGTCATTTAAGCCTTTTCACAGTGAGATCTATGCGATATGGCCGAGAAATGTAATTTTGATGTTAACTCCCAAACCGCTGCGCAGAAGTCAACCAAACTTCACCCAATAGTGTATTGTATCACAATCTAGTAGTTACATTTGAAAATTTTGTTCTAGGAAATTTTGTTTGAGCGCAATCATCAAACTTAATTTAAAAAGTCATTTAAGCCTTTTCACAGTGAGATCTATGCGATATGGCCGAGAAATGTAATTTTGATGTTAACTCCCAAACCGCTGCGCAGAAGTCAACCAAACTTCACCCATTAGTGTATTTTATCACAATCTAGTAGTTACATGTGGAAATTTGGTTCTAGGACATTTGATTTGAGCGCAATCCTCAAACTTAGGTCAAAAAAGCCATTTAAGCCTTTTCACAGTGAGATCTATGCGATATGGCCGAGAAATGTAATTTTGATGTTAACTCCCAAACCGCTGCGCAGAAGTCAACCAAACTTCACCCAATAGTGTATTGTATCACAATCTAGTAGTTACATTTAAAAATTTTGTTCTAGGACATTTTGTTTGAACGCAATCATCAAACTTAATTAAAAAAGTCATTTAAGCCTTTTCACAGTGAGATCTATGCGATATGGCCGAGAAATGTAATTTTGATGTTAACTCCCAAACCGCTGCGCAAAAGTCAACCAAACTTCACCCATTAGTGTATTGTATCACAATCTAGTAGTTACATGTGGAAATTTGGTTATAGGACATTTGATTTGAGCGCAATCCTCAAACTTAGGTCAAAAAAGCCATTTAAGCCTTTTCACAGTGAGATCTATGCGATATGGCCGAGAAATGTAATTTTGATGTTAACTCCCAAACCGCTGCGCAGAAGTCAACCAAACTTCACCCAATAGTGTATTGTATCACAATCTAGTAGTTACATTTGAAAATTTTGTTCTAGGAAATTTTGTTTGAGCGCAATCATCAAACTTAATTAAAAAAGTCATTTAAGCCTTTTCACAGTGAGATCTATGCGATATGGCCGAGAAATGTAATTTTTATGTTAACTCCCAAACCGCTGCGCAGAAGTCAACCAAACTTCACCCATTAGTGTATTTTATCACAATCTAGTAGTTACATGTGGAAATTTGGTTCTAGGACATTTGATTTGAGCGCAATCCTCAAACTTAGGTCAAAAAAGCCATTTAAGCCTTTTCACAGTGAGATCTATGCGATATGGCCGAGAAATGTAATTTTGATGTTAACTCCCAAACCGCTGCGCAGAAGTCAACCAAACTTCACCCAATAGTGTATTGTATCACATTCTAGTAGTTACATTTGAAAATTTCGTTCTAGGACATTTGGTTTGAGCGCAATCCTCAAACTTAGGTCAAAAAAGCCATTTAAGCCTTTTCACAGTGAGATCTATGCGATATGGCCGAGAAATGTAATTTTGATGTTAACTCCCAAACCGCTGCGCAGAAGTCTACCAAACTTCACCCAATAGTGTATTGTATCACAATCTAGTAGTTACATTTGAAATTTTTGTTCTAGGACATTTTGTTTGAACGCAATCATCAAACTTAATTAAAAAAGTCATTTAAGCCTTTTCACAGTGAGATCTATGCGATATGGCCGAGAAATGTAATTTTGATGTTAACTCCCAAACCGCTGCGCAGAAGTCAACCAAACTTCACCCAATAGTGTATTGTATCACAATCTAGTAGTTACATTTGAAAATTTTGTTCTAGGACATTTTGTTTGAGCGCAATTCTCAAACTTAGGTCAAAAAAGCCATTTAAGCCTTTTCACAGTGAGATCTATGCGATATGGCCGAGAAATGTAATTTTGATGTTAACTCCCAAACCGCTGCGCAGAAGTCAACCAAACTTCACCCAATAGTGTATTGTATCACAATCTAGTAGTTACATTTGAAAATTTTGTTCTAGGACATTTTTTTTGAACGCAATCATCAAACTTAATTAAAAAAGTCATTTAAGCCTTTTCACAGTGAGATCTATGCGATATGGCCGAGAAATGTAATTTTGATGTTAACTCCCAAACCGCTGCGCAGAAGTCAACCAAACTTCACCCAATAGTGTATTGTATCACAATCTAGTAGTTACATTTGAAAATTTTGTTCTAGGAAATTTTGTTTGAGCGCAATCATCAAACTTAATTAAAAAAGTCATTTAAGCCTTTTCACAGTGAGATCTATGCGATATGGCCGAGAAATGTAATTTTGATGTTAACTCCCAAACCGCTGCGCAGAAGTCAACCAAACTTCACCCATTAGTGTATTTTATCACAATCTAGTAGTTACATGTGGAAATTTGGTTCTAGGACATTTGATTTGAGCGCAATCCTCAAACTTAGGTCAAAAAAGCCATTTAAGCCTTTTCACAGTGAGATCTATGCGATATGGCCGAGAAATGTAATTTTGATGTTAACTCCCAAACCGCTGCGCAGAAGTCAACCAAACTTCACCCAATAGTGTATTGTATCACAATCTAGTAGTTACATTTAAAAATTTTGTTCTAGGACATTTTGTTTGAACGCAATCATCAAACTTAATTAAAAAAGTCATTTAAGCCTTTTCACAGTGAGATCTATGCGATATGGCCGAGAAATGTAATTTTGATGTTAACTCCCAAACCGCTGCGCAGAAGTCAACCAAACTTCACCCATTAGTGTATTGTATCACAATCTAGTAGTTACATGTGGAAATTTGGTTCTAGGACATTTGATTTGAGCGCAATCCTCAAACTTAGGTCAAAAAAGCCATTTAAGCCTTTTCACAGTGAGATCTATGCGATATGGCCGAGAAATGTAATTTTGATGTTAACTCCCAAACCGCTGCGCAGAAGTCAACCAAACTTCACCCATTAGTGTATTGTATCACAATCTAGTAGTTACATTTGAAAATTTCGTTCTAGGACATTTGGTTTGAGCGCAATCTTTAAACTTAGGTCAAAAAAGCCATTTAAGCCTTTTCACAGTGAGATCTATGCGATATGGCCGAGAAATGTAATTTTGATGTTAACTCCCAAACCGCTGCGCAGAAGTCAACCAAACTTCACCCAATAGTGTATTGTATCACAATCTAGTAGTTACATGTGGAAATTTGGTTCTAGGACATTTGATTTGAGCGCAATCCTCAAACTTAGGTCAAAAAAGCCATTTAAGCCTTTTCACAGTGAGATCTATGCGATATGGCCGAGAAATGTAATTTTGATGTTAACTCCCAAACCGCTGCGCAGAAGTCAACCAAACTTCACCCAATAGTGTATTGTATCACATTCTAGTAGTTACATTTTAAAATTTCGTTCTAGGACATTTGGTTTGAGCGCAATTATTAAACTTAGGTCAAAAAAGCCATTTAAGCCTTTTCACAGTGAGATCTATGCGATATGGCCGAGAAATGTAATTTTGATGTTAACTCCCAAACCGCTGCGCAGAAGTAAACCAAACTTCACCCATTAGTGTATTGTATCGCAATCTAGTAGTTACATGTGGAAATTTGGTTCTAGGACATTTGATTTGAGCGCAATCCTCAAACTTAGGTCAAAAAAGCCATTTAAGCCTTTTCACAGTGAGATCTATGCGATATGGCCGAGAAATGTAATTTTGATGTTAACTCCCAAACCGCTGCGCAGAAGTCAACCAAACTTCACCCAATAGTGTATTGTATCACAATCTAGTAGTTACATTTGAAAATTTTGTTCTAGGACATTTTGTTTGAATGCAATCATCAAACTTAATTAAAAAAGTCATTTAAGCCTTTTCACAGTGAGATCTATGCGATATGGCCGAGAAATGTAATTTTGATGTTAACTCCCAAACCGCTGCGCAGAAGTCAACCAAACTTCACCCATTAGTGTATTTTATCACAATCTAGTAGTTACATGTGGAAATTTGGTTCTAGGACATTTGATTTGAGCGCAATCCTCAAACTTAGGTCAAAAAAGCCATTTAAGCCTTTTCACAGTGAGATCTATGCGATATGGCCGAGAAATGTAATTTTGATGTTAACTCCCAAACCGCTGCGCAGAAGTCAACCAAACTTCACCCAATAGTGTATTGTATCACAATCTAGTAGTTACATTTGAAAATTTTGTTCTAGGAAATTTTGTTTGAGCGCAATCATCAAACTTAATTAAAAAAGTCATTTAAGCCTTTTCACAGTGAGATCTATGCGATATGGCCGAGAAATGTAATTTTGATGTTAACTCCCAAACCGCTGCGCAGAAGTCAACCAAACTTCACCCATTAGTGTATTTTATCACAATCTAGTAGTTACATGTGGAAATTTGGTTCTAGGACATTTGATTTGAGCGCAATCCTCAAACTTAGGTCAAAAAAGCCATTTAAGCCTTTTCACAGTGAGATCTATGCGATATGGCCGAGAAATGTAATTTTGATGTTAACTCCCAAACCGCTGCGCAGAAGTCAACCAAACTTCACCCAATAGTGTATTGTATCACAATCTAGTAGTTACATTTAAAAATTTTGTTCTAGGACATTTTGTTTGAACGCAATCATCAAACTTAATTAAAAAAGTCATTTAAGCCTTTTCACAGTGAGATCTATGCGATATGGCCGAGAAATGTAATTTTGATGTTAACTCCCAAACCGCTGCGCAGAAGTCAACCAAACTTCACCCATTAGTGTATTGTATCACAATCTAGTAGTTACATGTGGAAATTTGGTTATAGGACATTTGATTTGAGCGCAATCCTCAAACTTAGGTCAAAAAAGCCATTTAAGCCTTTTCACAGTGAGATCTATGCGATATGGCCGAGAAATGTAATTTTGATGTTAACTCCCAAACCGCTGCGCAGAAGTCAACCAAACTTCACCCAATAGTGTATTGTATCCCAATCTAGTAGTTACATTTGAAAATTTTGTTCTAGGAAATTTTGTTTGAGCGCAATCATCAAACTTAATTAAAAAAGTCATTTAAGCCTTTTCACAGTGAGATCTATGCGATATGGCCGAGAAATGTAATTTTTATGTTAACTCCCAAACCGCTGCGCAGAAGTCAACCAAACTTCACCCATTAGTGTATTTTATCACAATCTAGTAGTTACATGTGGAAATTTGGTTCTAGGACATTTGATTTGAGCGCAATCCTCAAACTTAGGTCAAAAAAGCCATTTAAGCCTTTTCACAGTGAGATCTATGCGATATGGCCGAGAAATGTAATTTTGATGTTAACTCCCAAACCGCTGCGCAGAAGTCAACCAAACTTCACCCAATAGTGTATTGTATCACATTCTAGTAGTTACATTTGAAAATTTCGTTCTAGGACATTTGGTTTGAGCGCAATCCTCAAACTTAGGTCAAAAAAGCCATTTAAGCCTTTTCACAGTGAGATCTATGCGATATGGCCGAGAAATGTAATTTTGATGTTAACTCCCAAACCGCTGCGCAGAAGTCTACCAAACTTCACCCAATAGTGTATTGTATCACAATCTAGTAGTTACATTTGAAATTTTTGTTCTAGGACATTTTGTTTGAACGCAATCATCAAACTTAATTAAAAAAGTCATTTAAGCCTTTTCACAGTGAGATCTATGCGATATGGCCGAGAAATGTAATTTTGATGTTAACTCCCAAACCGCTGCGCAGAAGTCAACCAAACTTCACCCAATAGTGTATTGTATCACAATCTAGTAGTTACATTTGAAAATTTTGTTCTAGGACATTTTGTTTGAGCGCAATCCTCAAACTTAGGTCAAAAAAGCCATTTAAGCCTTTTCACAGTGAGATCAATGCGATATGGCCGAGAAATGTAATTTTGATGTTAACTCCCAAACCGCTGCGCAGAAGTCAACCAAACTTCACCCAATAGTGTATTGTATCACAATCTAGTAGTTACATTTGAAAATTTTGTTCTAGGACATTTTGTTTGAACGCAATCATCAAACTTAATTAAAAAAGTCATTTAAGCCTTTTCACAGTGAGATCTATGCGATATGGCCGAGAAATGTAATTTTGATGTTAACTCCCAAACCGCTGCGCAGAAGTCAACCAAACTTCACCCAATAGTGTATTGTATCACAATCTAGTAGTTACATTTGAAAATTTTGTTCTAGGAAATTTTGTTTGAGCGCAATCATCAAACTTAATTAAAAAAGTCATTTAAGCCTTTTCACAGTGAGATCTATGCGATATGGCCGAGAAATGTAATTTTGATGTTAACTCCCAAACCGCTGCGCAGAAGTCAACCAAACTTCACCCATTAGTGTATTGTATCACAATCTAGTAGTTACATGTGGAAATTTGGTTCTAGGACATTTGATTTGAGCGCAATCCTCAAACTTAGGTCAAAAAAGCCATTTAAGCCTTTTCACAGTGAGATCTATGCGATATGGCCGAGAAATGTAATTTTGATGTTCACTCCCAAACCGCTGCGCAGAAGTCAACCAAACTTCACCCATTAGTGTATTGTATCACAATCTAGTAGTTACATTTGGAAATTTGGTTCTAGGACATTTGATTTGAGCGCAATCCTCAAACTTAGGTCAAAAAAGCCATTTAAGCCTTTTCACAGTGAGATCTATGCGATATGGCCGAGAAATGTAATTTTGATGTTAACTCCCAAACCGCTGCGCAGAAGTCAACCAAACTTCACCCAATAGTGTATTGTATCACAATCTAGTAGTTACATGTGGAAATTTGGTTCTAGGACATTTGATTTGAGCGCAATCCTCAAACTTAGGTCAAAAAAGCCATTTAAGCCTTTTCACAGTGAGATCTATGCGATATGGCCGAGAAATGTAATTTTGATGTTAACTCCCAAACCGCTGCGCAGAAGTCAACCAAACTTCACCCAATAGTGTATTGTATCACATTCTAGTAGTTACATTTTAAAATTTCGTTCTAGGACATTTGGTTTGAGCGCAATTATTAAACTTAGGTCAAAAAAGCCATTTAAGCCTTTTCACAGTGAGATCTATGCGATATGGCCGAGAAATGTAATTTTGATGTTAACTCCCAAACCGCTGCGCAGAAGTGAACCAAACTTCACCCATTAGTGTATTGTATCACAATCTAGTAGTTACATGTGGAAATTTGGTTCTAGGACATTTGATTTGAGCGCAATCCTCAAACTTAGGTCAAAAAAGCCATTTAAGCCTTTTCACAGTGAGATCTATGCGATATGGCCGAGAAATGTAATTTTGATGTTAACTCCCAAACCGCTGCGCAGAAGTCAACCAAACTTCACCCAATAGTGTATTGTATCACAATCTAGTAGTTACATTTGAAAATTTTGTTCTAGGACATTTTGTTTGAATGCAATCATCAAACTTAATTAAAAAAGTCATTTAAGCCTTTTCACAGTGAGATCTATGCGATATGGCCGAGAAATGTAATTTTGATGTTAACTCCCAAACCGCTGCGCAGAAGTCAACCAAACTTCACCCATTAGTGTATTTTATCACAATCTAGTAGTTACATGTGGAAATTTGGTTCTAGGACATTTGATTTGAGCGCAATCCTCAAACTTAGGTCAAAAAAGCCATTTAAGCCTTTTCACAGTGAGATCTATGCGATATGGCCGAGAAATGTAATTTTGATGTTAACTCCCAAACCGCTGCGCAGAAGTCAACCAAACTTCACCCAATAGTGTATTGTATCACAATCTAGTAGTTACATTTGAAAATTTTGTTCTAGGACATTTTGTTTGAACGCAATCATCAAACTTAATTAAAAAAGTCATTTAAGCCTTTTCACAGTGAGATCTATGCGATATGGCCGAGAAATGTAATTTTGATGTTAACTCCCAAACCGCTGCGCAGAAGTCAACCAAACTTCACCCAATAGTGTATTGTATCACAATCTAGTAGTTACATTTGAAAATTTTGTTCTAGGAAATTTTGTTTGAGCGCAATCATCAAACTTAATTAAAAAAGTCATTTAAGCCTTTTCACAGTGAGATCTATGCGATATGGCCGAGAAATGTAATTTTGATGTTAACTCCCAAACCGCTGCGCAGAAGTCAACCAAACTTCACCCATTAGTGTATTTTATCACAATCTAGTAGTTACATGTGGAAATTTGGTTCTAGGACATTTGATTTGAGCGCAATCCTCAAACTTAGGTCAAAAAAGCCATTTAAGCCTTTTCACAGTGAGATCTATGCGATATGGCCGAGAAATGTAATTTTGATGTTAACTCCCAAACCGCTGCGCAGAAGTCAACCAAACTTCACCCAATAGTGTATTGTATCACAATCTAGTAGTTACATTTAAAAATTTTGTTCTAGGACATTTTGTTTGAACGCAATCATCAAACTTAATTAAAAAAGTCATTTAAGCCTTTTCACAGTGAGATCTATGCGATATGGCCGAGAAATGTAATTTTGATGTTAACTCCCAAACCGCTGCGCAGAAGTCAACCAAACTTCACCCATTAGTGTATTGTATCACAATCTAGTAGTTACATGTGGAAATTTGGTTATAGGACATTTGATTTGAGCGCAATCCTCAAACTTAGGTCAAAAAAGCCATTTAAGCCTTTTCACAGTGAGATCTATGCGATATGGCCGAGAAATGTAATTTTGATGTTAACTCCCAAACCGCTGCGCAGAAGTCAACCAAACTTCACCCAATAGTGTATTGTATCACAATCTAGTAGTTACATTTGAAAATTTTGTTCTAGGAAATTTTGTTTGAGCGCAATCATCAAACTTAATTAAAAAAGTCATTTAAGCCTTTTCACAGTGAGATCTATGCGATATGGCCGAGAAATGTAATTTTTATGTTAACTCCCAAACCGCTGCGCAGAAGTCAACCAAACTTCACCCATTAGTGTATTTTATCACAATCTAGTAGTTACATGTGGAAATTTGGTTCTAGGACATTTGATTTGAGCGCAATCCTCAAACTTAGGTCAAAAAAGCCATTTAAGCCTTTTCACAGTGAGATCTATGCGATATGGCCGAGAAATGTAATTTTGATGTTAACTCCCAAACCGCTGCGCAGAAGTCAACCAAACTTCACCCAATAGTGTATTGTATCACATTCTAGTAGTTACATTTGAAAATTTCGTTCTAGGACATTTGGTTTGAGCGCAATCCTCAAACTTAATTAAAAAAGTCATTTAAGCCTTTTCACAGTGAGATCTATGCGATATGGCCGAGAAATGTAATTTTGATGTTAACTCCCAAACCGCTGCGCAGAAGTCAACCAAACTTCACCCAATAGTGTATTGTATCACAATCTAGTAGTTACATTTGAAAATTTTGTTCTAGGACATTTTGTTTGAATGCAATCATCAAACTTAATTAAAAAAGTCATTTAAGCCTTTTCACAGTGAGATCTATGCGATATGGCCGAGAAATGTAATTTTGATGTTAACTCCCAAACCGCTGCGCAGAAGTCAACCAAACTTCACCCATTAGTGTATTTTATCACAATCTAGTAGTTACATGTGGAAATTTGGTTCTAGGACATTTGATTTGAGCGCAATCCTCAAACTTAGGTCAAAAAAGCCATTTAAGCCTTTTCACAGTGAGATCTATGCGATATGGCCGAGAAATGTAATTTTGATGTTAACTCCCAAACCGCTGCGCAGAAGTCAACCAAACTTCACCCAATAGTGTATTGTATCACAATCTAGTAGTTACATTTGAAAATTTTGTTCTAGGACATTTTGTTTGAACGCAATCATCAAACTTAATTAAAAAAGTCATTTAAGCCTTTTCACAGTGAGATCTATGCGATATGGCCGAGAAATGTAATTTTGATGTTAACTCCCAAACCGCTGCGCAGAAGTCAACCAAACTTCACCCAATAGTGTATTGTATCACAATCTAGTAGTTACATTTGAAAATTTTGTTCTAGGAAATTTTGTTTGAGCGCAATCATCAAACTTAATTAAAAAAGTCATTTAAGCCTTTTCACAGTGAGATCTATGCGATATGGCCGAGAAATGTAATTTTGATGTTAACTCCCAAACCGCTGCGCAGAAGTCAACCAAACTTCACCCATTAGTGTATTTTATCACAATCTAGTAGTTACATGTGGAAATTTGGTTCTAGGACATTTGATTTGAGCGCAATCCTCAAACTTAGGTCAAAAAAGCCATTTAAGCCTTTTCACAGTGAGATCTATGCGATATGGCCGAGAAATGTAATTTTGATGTTAACTCCCAAACCGCTGCGCAGAAGTCAACCAAACTTCACCCAATAGTGTATTGTATCACAATCTAGTAGTTACATTTAAAAATTTTGTTCTAGGACATTTTGTTTGAACGCAATCATCAAACTTAATTAAAAAAGTCATTTAAGCCTTTTCACAGTGAGATCTATGCGATATGGCCGAGAAATGTAATTTTGATGTTAACTCCCAAACCGCTGCGCAGAAGTCAACCAAACTTCACCCATTAGTGTATTGTATCACAATCTAGTAGTTACATGTGGAAATTTGGTTATAGGACATTTGATTTGAGCGCAATCCTCAAACTTAGGTCAAAAAAGCCATTTAAGCCTTTTCACAGTGAGATCTATGCGATATGGCCGAGAAATGTAATTTTGATGTTAACTCCCAAACCGCTGCGCAGAAGTCAACCAAACTTCACCCAATAGTGTATTGTATCACAATCTAGTAGTTACATTTGAAAATTTTGTTCTAGGAAATTTTGTTTGAGCGCAATCATCAAACTTAATTAAAAAAGTCATTTAAGCCTTTTCACAGTGAGATCTATGCGATATGGCCGAGAAATGTAATTTTTATGTTAACTCCCAAACCGCTGCGCAGAAGTCAACCAAACTTCACCCATTAGTGTATTTTATCACAATCTAGTAGTTACATGTGGAAATTTGGTTCTAGGACATTTGATTTGAGCGCAATCCTCAAACTTAGGTCAAAAAAGCCATTTAAGCCTTTTCACAGTGAGATCTATGCGATATGGCCGAGAAATGTAATTTTGATGTTAACTCCCAAACCGCTGCGCAGAAGTCAACCAAACTTCACCCAATAGTGTATTGTATCACATTCTAGTAGTTACATTTGAAAATTTCGTTCTAGGACATTTGGTTTGAGCGCAATCCTCAAACTTAGGTCAAAAAAGCCATTTAAGCCTTTTCACAGTGAGATCTATGCGATATGGCCGAGAAATGTAATTTTGATGTTAACTCCTTAACCGCTGCGCAGAAGTCTACCAAACTTCACCCAATAGTGTATTGTATCACAATCTAGTAGTTACATTTGAAATTTTTGTTCTAGGACATTTTGTTTGAACGCAATCATCAAACTTAATTAAAAAAGTCATTTAAGCCTTTTCACAGTGAGATCTATGCGATATGGCCGAGAAATGTAATTTTGATGTTAACTCCCAAACCGCTGCGCAGAAGTCAACCAAACTTCACCCAATAGTGTATTGTATCACAATCTAGTAGTTACATTTGAAAATTTTGTTCTAGGACATTATGTTTGAGCGCAATCCTCAAACTTAGGTCAAAAAAGCCATTTAAGCCTTTTCACAGTGAGATCTATGCGATATGGCCGAGAAATGTAATTTTGATGTTAACTCCCAAACCGCTGCGCAGAAGTCAACCAAACTTCACCCAATAGTGTATTGTATCACAATCTAGTAGTTACATTTGAAAATTTTGTTCTAGGACATTTTGTTTGAACGCAATCATCAAACTTAATTAAAAAAGTCATTTAAGCCTTTTCACAGTGAGATCTATGCGATATGGCCGAGAAATGTAATTTTGATGTTAACTCCCAAACCGCTGCGCAGAAGTCAACCAAACTTCACCCAATAGTGTATTGTATCACAATCTAGTAGTTACATTTGAAAATTTTGTTCTAGGAAATTTTGTTTGAGCGCAATCATCAAACTTAATTAAAAAAGTCATTTAAGCCTTTTCACAGTGAGATCTATGCGATATGGCCGAGAAATGTAATTTTGATGTTAACTCCCAAACCGCTGCGCAGAAGTCAACCAAACTTCACCCATTAGTGTATTTTATCACAATCTAGTAGTTACATGTGGAAATTTGGTTATAGGACATTTGATTTGAGCGCAATCCTCAAACTTAGGTCAAAAAAGCCATTTAAGCCTTTTCACAGTGAGATCTATGCGATATGGCCGAGAAATGTAATTTTGATGTTAACTCCCAAACCGCTGCGCAGAAGTCAACCAAACTTCACCCAATAGTGTATTGTATCACAATCTAGTAGTTACATTTAAAAATTTTGTTCTAGGACATTTTGTTTGAACGCAATCATCAAACTTAATTAAAAAAGTCATTTAAGCCTTTTCACAGTGAGATCTATGCGATATGGCCGAGAAATGTAATTTTGATGTCAACTCCCAAACCGCTGCGCAGAAGTCAACCAAACTTCACCCATTAGTGTATTGTATCACAATCTAGTAGTTACGTGTGGAAATTTGGTTATAGGACATTTGATTTGAGCGCAATCCTCAAACTTAGGTCAAAAAAGCCATTTAAGCCTTTTCACAGTGAGATCTATGCGATATGGCCGAGAAATGTAATTTTTATGTTAACTCCCAAACCGCTGCGCAGAAGTCAACCAAACTTCACCCATTAGTGTATTTTATCACAATCTAGTAGTTACATGTGGAAATTTGGTTCTAGGACATTTGATTTGAGCGCAATCCTCAAACTTAGGTCAAAAAAGCCATTTAAGCCTTTTCACAGTGAGATCTATGCGATATGGCCGAGAAATGTAATTTTGATGTTAACTCCCAAACCGCTGCGCAGAAGTCAACCAAACTTCACACAATAGTGTATTGTATCACATTCTAGTAGTTACATTTGAAAATTTCGTTCTAGGACATTTGGTTTGAGCGCAATCCTCAAACTTAGGTCAAAAAAGCCATTTAAGCCTTTTCACAGTGAGATCTATGCGATATGGCCGAGAAATGTAATTTTGATGTTAACTCCCAAACCGCTGCGCAGAAGTCAACCATACTTCACCCAATAGTGTATTGTATCACAATCTAGTAGTTACATTTGAAAATTTTGTTCTAGGACATTTTGTTTGAACGCAATCATCAAACTTAATTAAAAAAGTCATTTAAGCCTTTTCACAGTGAGATCTATGCGATATGGCCGAGAAATGTAATTTTGATGTTAACTCCCAAACCGCTGCGCAGAAGTCAACCAAACTTCACCCAATAGTGTATTGTATCACAATCTAGTAGTTACATTTGAAAATTTTGTTCTAGGACATTTTGTTTGAGCGCAATCCTCAAACTTAGGTCAAAAAAGCCATTTAAGCCTTTTCACAGTGAGATCTATGCGATATGGCCGAGAAATGTAATTTTGATGTTAACTCCCAAACCGCTGCGCAGAAGTCAACCAAACTTCACCCAATAGTGTATTGTATCACAATCTAGTAGTTACATTTGAAAATTTTGTTCTAGGACATTTTGTTTGAACGCAATCATCAAACTTAATTAAAAAAGTCATTTAAGCCTTTTCACAGTGAGATCTATGCGATATGGCCGAGAAATGTAATTTTGATGTTAACTCCCAAACCGCTGCGCAGAAGTCAACCAAACTTCACCCAATAGTGTATTGTATCACATTCTAGTAGTTACATTTGAAAATTTCGTTCTAGGACATTTGGTTTGAGCGCAATCCTCAAACTTAGGTCAAAAAAGCCATTTAAGCCTTTTCACAGTGAGATCTATGCGATATGGCCGAGAAATGTAATTTTGATGTTAACTCCCAAACCGCTGCGCAGAAGTCAACCAAACTTCACCCAATAGTGTATTGTATCACAATCTAGTAGTTACATTTGAAAATTTTGTTCTAGGACATTTTGTTTGAACGCAATCATTAAACTTAATTAAAAAAGTCATTTAAGCCTTTTCACAGTGAGATCTATGCGATATGGCCGAGAAATGTAATTTTGATGTTAACTCCCAAACCGCTGCGCAGAAGTCAACCAAACTTCACCCAATAGTGTATTGTATCACAATCTAGTAGTTACATTTGAAAATTTTGTTCTAGGACATTTTGTTTGAGCGCAATCCTCAAACTTAGGTCAAAAAAGCCATTTAAGCCTTTTCACAGTGAGATCTATGCGATATGGCCGAGAAATGTAATTTTGATGTTAACTCCCAAACCGCTGCGCAGAAGTCAACCAAACTTCACCCAATAGTGTATTGTATCACAATCTAGTAGTTACATTTGAAAATTTTGTTCTAGGACATTTTGTTTGAACGCAATCATCAAACTTAATTAAAAAAGTCATTTAAGCCTTTTCACAGTGAGATCTATGCGATATGGCCGAGAAATGTAATTTTGATGTTAACTCCCAAACCGCTGCGCAGAAGTCAACCAAACTTCACCCAATAGTGTATTGTATCACAATCTAGTAGTTACATTTGAAAATTTTGTTCTAGGAAATTTTGTTTGAGCGCAATCATCAAACTTAATTAAAAAAGTCATTTAAGCCTTTTCACAGTGAGATCTATGCGATATGGCCGAGAAATGTAATTTTGATGTTAACTCCCAAACCGCTGCGCAGAAGTCAACCAAACTTCACCCATTAGTGTATTTTATCACAATCTAGTAGTTACATGTGGAAATTTGGTTCTAGGACATTTGATTTGAGCGCAATCCTCAAACTTAGGTCAAAAAAGCCATTTAAGCCTTTTCACAGTGAGATCTATGCGATATGGCCGAGAAATGTAATTTTGATGTTAACTCCCAAACCGCTGCTCAGAAGTCAACAAAACTTCACCCAATAGTGTATTGTATCACAATCTAGTAGTTACATTTAAAAATTTTGTTCTAGGACATTTTGTTTGAACGCAATCATCAAACTTAATTAAAAAAGTCATTTAAGCCTTTTCACAGTGAGATCTATGCGATATGGCCGAGAAATGTAATTTTGATGTTAACTCCCAAACCGCTGCGCAGAAGTCAACCAAACTTCACCCAATAGTGTATTGTATCACAATCTAGTAGTTACATTTGAAAATTTTGTTCTAGGAAATTTTGTTTGAGCGCAATCATCAAACTTAATTAAAAAAGTCATTTAAGCCTTTTCACAGTGAGATCTATGCGATATGGCCGAGAAATGTAATTTTGATGTTAACTCCCAAACCGCTGCGCAGAAGTCAACCAAACTTCACCCATTAGTGTATTTTATCACAATCTAGTAGTTACATGTGGAAATTTGGTTCTAGGACATTTGATTTGAGCGCAATCCTCAAACTTAGGTCAAAAAAGCCATTTAAGCCTTTTCACAGTGAGATCTATGCGATATGGCCGAGAAATGTAATTTTGATGTTAACTCCCAAACCGCTGCTCAGAAGTCAACCAAACTTCACCCAATAGTGTATTGTATCACAATCTAGTAGTTACATTTAAAAATTTTGTTCTAGGACATTTTGTTTGAACGCAATCATCAAACTTAATTAAAAAAGTCATTTAAGCCTTTTCACAGTGAGATCTATGCGATATGGCCGAGAAATGTAATTTTGATGTTAACTCCCAAACCGCTGCGCAGAAGTCAACCAAACTTCACCCATTAGTGTATTGTATCACAATCTAGTAGTTACATGTGGAAATTTGGTTATAGGACATTTGATTTGAGCGCAATCCTCAAACTTAGGTCAAAAAAGCCATTTAAGCCTTTTCACAGTGAGATCTATGCGATATGGCCGAGAAATGTAATTTTGATGTTAACTCCCAAACCGCTGCGCAGAAGTCAACCAAACTTCACCCAATAGTGTATTGTATCACAATCTAGTAGTTACATTTGAAAATTTTGTTCTAGGAAATTTTGTTTGAGCGCAATCATCAAACTTAATTAAAAAAGCCATTTAAGCCTTTTCACAGTGAGATCTATGCGATATGGCCGAGAAATGTAATTTTGATGTTAACTCCCAAACCGCTGCGCAGAAGTCAACCAAACTTCACCCAATAGTGTATTGTATCACAATCTAGTAGTTACATTTGAAAATTTTGTTCTAGGACATTTTGTTTGAACGCAATCATCAAACTTAATTAAAAAAGTCATTTAAGCCTTTTCACAGTGAGATCTATGCGATATGGCCGAGAAATGTAATTTTGATGTTAACTCCCAAACCGCTGCGCAGAAGTCAACCAAACTTCACCCAATAGTGTATTGTATCACAATCTAGTAGTTACATTTGAAAATTTTGTTCTAGGACATTTTGTTTGAGCGCAATCCTCAAACTTAGGTCAAAAAAGCCATTTAAGCCTTTTCACAGTGAGATCTATGCGATATGGCCGAGAAATGTAATTTTGATGTTAACTCCCAAACCGCTGCGCAGAAGTCAACCAAACTTCACCCATTAGTGTATTGTATCACAATCTAGTAGTTACATGTGGAAATTTGGTTCTAGGACATTTGATTTGAGCGCAATCATCAAACTTAGGTCAAAAAAGCCATTTAAGCCTTTTCACAGTGAGATCTATGCGATATGGCCGAGAAATGTAATTTTGATGTTAACTCCCAAACCGCTGCGCAGAAGTCAACCAAATTTCACCCAATAGTGTATTGTATCACATTCTAGTAGTTACATTTGAAAATTTCGTTCTAGGACATTTGGTTTGAGCGCAATTATTAAACTTAGGTCAAAAAAGCCATTTAAGCCTTTTCACAGTGAGATCTATGCGATATGGCCGAGAAATGTAATTTTGATGTTAACTCCCAAACCGCTGCGCAGAAGTAAACCAAACTTCACCCATTAGTGTATTGTATCACAATCTAGTAGTTACATGTGGAAATTTGGTTCTAGGACATTTGATTTTAGCGCAATCCTCAAACTTAGGTCAAAAAAGCCATTTAAGCCTTTTCACAGTGAGATCTATGCGATATGGCCGAGAAATGTAATTTTGATGTTAACTCCCAAACCGCTGCGCAGAAGTCAACCAAACTTCACCCAATAGTGTATTGTATCACAATCTAGTAGTTACATTTGAAAATTTTGTTCTAGGAAATTTTGTTTGAGCGCAATCATCAAACTTAATTAAAAAAGTCATTTAAGCCTTTTCACAGTGAGATCTATGCGATATGGCCGAGAAATGTAATTTTGATGTTAACTCCCAAACCGCTGCGCAGAAGTCAACCAAACTTCACCCATTAGTGTATTGTATCACAATCTAGTAGTTACATGTGGAAATTTGGTTCTAGGACATTTGATTTGAGCGCAATCCTCAAACTTAGGTCAAAAAAGCCATTTAAGCCTTTTCACAGTGAGATCTATGCGATATGGCCGAGAAATGTAATTTTGATGTTAACTCCCAAACCGCTGCGCAGAAGTCAACCAAACTTCACCCAATAGTGTATTGTATCACATTCTAGTAGTTACTTTTTAAAATTTCGTTCTAGGACATTTGGTTTGAGCGCAATTATTAAACTTAGGTCAAAAAAGCCATTTAAGCCTTTTCACAGTGAGATCTATGCGATATGGCCGAGAAATGTAATTTTGATGTTAACTCCCAAACCGCTGCGCAGAAGTCAACCAAACTTCACCCATTAGTGTATTGTATCACAATCTAGTAGTTACATGTGGAAATTTGGTTCTAGGACATTTGATTTGAGCGCAATCCTCAAACTTAGGTCAAAAAAGCCATTTAAGCCTTTTCACAGTGAGATCTATGCGATATGGCCGAGAAATGTAATTTTGATGTTAACTCCCAAACCGCTGCGCAGAAGTCAACCAAACTTCACCCAATAGTGTATTGTATCACAATCTAGTAGTTACATTTGAAAATTTTGTTCTAGGACATTTTGTTTGAATGCAATCATCAAACTTAATTAAAAAAGTCATTTAAGCCTTTTCACAGTGAGATCTATGCGATATGGCCGAGAAATGTAATTTTGATGTTAACTCCCAAACCGCTGCGCAGAAGTCAACCAAACTTCACCCATTAGTGTATTGTATCACAATCTAGTAGTTACATGTGGAAATTTGGTTATAGGACATTTGATTTGAGCGCAATCCTCAAACTTAGGTCAAAAAAGCCATTTAAGCCTTTTCACAGTGAGATCTATGCGATATGGCCGAGAAATGTAATTTTGATGTTAACTCCCAAACCGCTGCGCAGAAGTCATATAAACTTCACCCAATAGTGTATTTTATCACAATCTAGTAGTTACATTTGGAAATTTAGTTCTAGGACATTTGATTTGAGCGCAATCTTCAAACTTAATTAAAAAAAGTCATTTAAGCCTTTTCACAGTGAGATCTATGCGATATGGCCGAGAAATGTAATTTTGATGTTCACTCCCAAACCGCTGCGCAGAAGTCAACCAAACTTCACCCATTAGTGTATTGTATCACAATCTAGTAGTTACATGTGGAAATTTGGTTATAGGACATTTGATTTGAGCACAATCCTCAAACTTAGGTCAAAAAAGCCATTTAAGCCTTTTCACAGTGAGATCTATGCGATATGGCCGAGAAATGTAATTTTGATGTTAACTCCCAAACCGCTGCGCAGAAGTCAACCAAACTTCACCCAATAGTGTATTGTATCACATTCTAGTAGTTACATTTTAAAATTTCGTTCAAGGACATTTGGTTTGAGCGCAATTATTAAACTTAGGTCAAAAAAGCCATTTATGCCTTTTCACAGTGAGATCTATGCGATATGGCCGAGAAATGTAATTTTGATGTTAACTCCCAAACCGCTGCGCAGAAGTCAACCAAACTTCACCCATTAGTGTATTGTATCACAATCTAGTAGTTACATGTGGAAATTTGGTTCTAGGACATTTGATTTTAGCGCAATCCTCAAACTTAGGTCAAAAAAGCCATTTAAGCCTTTTCACAGTGAGATCTATGCGATATGGCCGAGAAATGTAATTTTGATGTTAACTCCCAAACCGCTGCGCAGAAGTCAACCAAACTTCACCCAATAGTGTATTGTATCACAATCTAGTAGTTACATTTGAAAATTTTGTTCTAGGAAATTTTGTTTGAGCGCAATCATCAAACTTAATTAAAAAAGTCATTTAAGCCTTTTCACAGTGAGATCTATGCGATATGGCCGAGAAATATAATTTTGATGTTAACTCCCAAACCGCTGCGCAGAAGTCAACCAAACTTCACCCATTAGTGTATTGTATCACAATCTAGTATGTACATGTGGAAATTTGGTTCTAGGACATTTGATTTGAGCGCAATCCTCAAACTTAGGTCAAAAAAGCCATTTAAGCCTTTTCACAGTGAGATCTATGCGATATGGCCGAGAAATGTAATTTTGATGTTAACTCCCAAACCGCTGCGCAAAAGTCAACCAAACTTCACCCAATAGTGTATTGTATCACATTCTAGTAGTTACATTTTAAAATTTCGTTCTAGGACATTTGGTTTGAGCGCAATTATTAAACTTAGGTCAAAAAAGCCATTTAAGCCTTTTCACAGTGAGATCTATGCGATATGGCCGAGAAATGTAATTTTGATGTTAACTCCCAAACCGCTGCGCAGAAGTAAACCAAACTTCACCCATTAGTGTATTGTATCACAATCTAGTAGTTACATGTGGAAATTTGGTTCTAGGACATTTGATTTGAGCGCAATCCTCAAACTTAGGTCAAAAAAGCCATTTAAGCCTTTTCACAGTGAGATCTATGCGATATGGCCGAGAAATGTAATTTTGATGTTAACTCCCAAACCGCTGCGCAGAAGTCAACCAAACTTCACCCAATAGTGTATTGTATCACAATCTAGTAGTTACATTTGAAAATTTTGTTCTAGGACATTTTGTTTGAATGCAATCATCAAACTTAATTAAAAAAGTCATTTAAGCCTTTTCACAGTGAGATCTATGCGATATGGCCGAGAAATGTAATTTTGATGTTAACTCCCAAACCGCTGCGCAGAAGTCAACCAAACTTCACCCATTAGTGTATTGTATCACAATCTAGTAGTTACATGTGGAAATTTGGTTCTAGGACATTTGATTTGAGCGCAATCCTCAAACTTAGGTCAAAAAAGCCATTTAAGCCTTTTCACAGTGAGATCTATGCGATATGGCCGAGAAATGTAATTTTGATGTTAACTCCCAAACCGCTGCTCAGAAGTCAACCAAACTTCACCCAATAGTGTATTGTATCACAATCTAGTAGTTACATTTAAAAATTTTGTTCTAGGACATTTTGTTTGAACGCAATCATCAAACTTAATTAAAAAAGTCATTTAAGCCTTTTCACAGTGAGATCTATGCGATATGGCCGAGAAATGTAATTTTGATGTTAACTCCCAAACCGCTGCGCAGAAGTCAACCAAACTTCACCCAATAGTGTATTGTATCACAATCTAGTAGTTACATTTGAAAATTTTGTTCTAGGAAATTTTGTTTGAGCGCAATCATCAAACTTAATTAAAAAAGTCATTTAAGCCTTTTCACAGTGAGATCTATGCGATATGGCCGAGAAATGTAATTTTGATGTTAACTCCCAAACCGCTGCGCAGAAGTCAACCAAACTTCACCCATTAGTGTATTTTATCACAATCTAGTAGTTACATGTGGAAATTTGGTTCTAGGACATTTGATTTGAGCGCAATCCTCAAACTTAGGTCAAAAAAGCCATTTAAGCCTTTTCACAGTGAGATCTATGCGATATGGCCGAGAAATGTAATTTTGATGTTAACTCCCAAACCGCTGCTCAGAAGTCAACCAAACTTCACCCAATAGTGTATTGTATCACAATCTAGTAGTTACATTTAAAAATTTTGTTCTAGGACATTTTGTTTGAACGCAATCATCAAACTTAATTAAAAAAGTCATTTAAGCCTTTTCACAGTGAGATCTATGCGATATGGCCGAGAAATGTAATTTTGATGTTAACTCCCAAACCGCTGCGCAGAAGTCAACCAAACTTCACCCATTAGTGTATTGTATCACAATCTAGTAGTTACATGTGGAAATTTGGTTATAGGACATTTGATTTGAGCGCAATCCTCAAACTTAGGTCAAAAAAGCCATTTAAGCCTTTTCACAGTGAGATCTATGCGATATGGCCGAGAAATGTAATTTTGATGTTAACTCCCAAACCGCTGCGCAAAAGTCAACCAAACTTCACCCAATAGTGTATTGTATCACATTCTAGTAGTTACATTTTAAAATTTCGTTCTAGGACATTTGGTTTGAGCGCAATTATTAAACTTAGGTCAAAAAAGCCATTTAAGCCTTTTCACAGTGAGATCTATGCGATATGGCCGAGAAATGTAATTTTGATGTTAACTCCCAAACCGCTGCGCAGAAGTAAACCAAACTTCACCCATTAGTGTATTGTATCACAATCTAGTAGTTACATGTGGAAATTTGGTTCTAGGACATTTGATTTGAGCGCAATCCTCAAACTTAGGTCAAAAAAGCCATTTAAGCCTTTTCACAGTGAGATCTATGCGATATGGCCGAGAAATGTAATTTTGATGTCAACTCCCAAACCGCTGCGCAGAAGTCAACCAAACTTCACCCAATAGTGTATTGTATCACAATCTAGTAGTTACATTTGAAAATTTTGTTCTAGGACATTTTGTTTGAATGCAATCATCAAACTTAATTAAAAAAGTCATTTAAGCCTTTTCACAGTGAGATCTATGCGATATGGCCGAGAAATGTAATTTTGATGTTAACTCCCAAACCGCTGCGCAGAAGTCAACCAAACTTCACCCATTAGTGTATTGTATCACAATCTAGTAGTTACATGTGGAAATTTGGTTCTAGGACATTTGATTTGAGCGCAATCCTCAAACTTAGGTCAAAAAAGCCATTTAAGCCTTTTCACAGTGAGATCTATGCGATATGGCCGAGAAATGTAATTTTGATTTTAACTCCCAAACCGCTGCTCAGAAGTCAACCAAACTTCACCCAATAGTGTATTGTATCACAATCTAGTAGTTACATTTAAAAATTTTGTTCTAGGACATTTTGTTTGAACGCAATCATCAAACTTAATTAAAAAAGTCATTTAAGCCTTTTCACAGTGAGATCTATGCGATATGGCCGAGAAATGTAATTTTGATGTTAACTCCCAAACCGCTGCGCAGAAGTCAACCAAACTTCACCCAATAGTGTATTGTATCACAATCTAGTAGTTACATTTGAAAATTTTGTTTTAGGAAATTTTGTTTGAGCGCAATCATCAAACTTAATTAAAAAAGTCATTTAAGCCTTTTCACAGTGAGATCTATGCGATATGGCCGAGAAATGTAATTTTGATGTTCACTCCCAAACCGCTGCGCAGAAGTCAACCAAACTTCACCCATTAGTGTATTGTATCACAATCTAGTAGTTACATGTGGAAATTTGGTTATAGGACATTTGATTTGAGCGCAATCCTCAAACTTAGGTCAAAAAAGCCATTTAAGCCTTTTCACAGTGAGATCTATGCGATATGGCCGAGAAATGTAATTTTGATGTTAACTCCCAAACCGCTGCGCAGAAGTCACATAAACTTCACCCAATAGTGTATTTTATCACAATCTAGTAGTTACATTTGGAAATTTAGTTCTAGGACATTTGATTTGAGCGCAATCTTCAAACTTAATTAAAAAAAGTCATTTAAGCCTTTTCACAGTGAGATCTATGCGATATGGCCGAGAAATGTAATTTTGATGTTCACTCCCAAACCGCTGCGCAGAAGTCAACCAAACTTCACCCATTAGTGTATTGTATCACAATCTAGTAGTTACATGTGGAAATTTGGTTATAGGACATTTGATTTGAGCGCAATCCTCAAACTTAGGTCAAAAAAGCCATTTAAGCCTTTTCACAGTGAGATCTATGCGATATGGCCGAGAAATGTAATTTTGATGTTAACTCCCAAACCGCTGCGCAGAAGTCAACCAAACTTCACCCAATAGTGTATTGTATCACATTCTAGTAGTTACATTTTAAAATTTCGTTCAAGGACATTTGGTTTGAGCGCAATTATTAAACTTAGGTCAAAAAAGCCATTTATGCCTTTTCACAGTGAGATCTATGCGATATGGCCGAGAAATGTAATTTTGATGTTAACTCCCAAACCGCTGCGCAGAAGTCAACCAAACTTCACCCATTAGTGTATTGTATCACAATCTAGTAGTTACATGTGGAAATTTGGTTCTAGGACATTTGATTTTAGCGCAATCCTCAAACTTAGGTCAAAAAAGCCATTTAAGCCTTTTCACAGTGAGATCTATGCGATATGGCCGAGAAATGTAATTTTGATGTTAACTCCCAAACCGCTGCGCAGAAGTCAACCAAACTTCACCCAATAGTGTATTGTATCACAATCTAGTAGTTACATTTGAAAATTTTGTTCTAGGAAATTTTGTTTGAGCGCAATCATCAAACTTAATTAAAAAAGTCATTTAAGCCTTTTCACAGTGAGATCTATGCGATATGGCCGAGAAATGTAATTTTGATGTTAACTCCCAAACCGCTGCGCAGAAGTCAACCAAACTTCACCCATTAGTGTATTGTATCACAATCTAGTAGTTACATGTGGAAATTTGGTTCTAGGACATTTGATTTGAGCGCAATCCTCAAACTTAGGTCAAAAAAGCCATTTAAGCCTTTTCACAGTGAGATCTATGCGATATGGCCGAGAAATGTAATTTTGATGTTAACTCCCAAACCGCTGCGCAAAAGTCAACCAAACTTCACCCAATAGTGTATTGTATCACATTCTAGTAGTTACATTTTAAAATTTCGTTCTAGGACATTTGGTTTGAGCGCAATTATTAAACTTTGGTCAAAAAAGCCATTTAAGCCTTTTCACAGTGAGATCTATGCGATATGGCCGAGAAATGTAATTTTGATGTTAACTCCCAAACCGCTGCGCAGAAGTAAACCAAACTTCACCCATTAGTGTATTGTATCACAATCTAGTAGTTACATGTGGAAATTTGGTTCTAGGACATTTGATTTGAGCGCAATCCTCAAACTTAGGTCAAAAAAGCCATTTAAGCCTTTTCACAGTGAGATCTATGCGATATGGCCGAGAAATGTAATTTTGATGTTAACTCCCAAACCGCTGCGCAGAAGTCAACCAAACTTCACCCAATAGTGTATTGTATCACAATCTAGTAGTTACATTTGAAAATTTTGTTCTAGGACATTTTGTTTGAATGCAATCATCAAACTTAATTAAAAAAGTCATTTAAGCCTTTTCACAGTGAGATCTATGCGATATGGCCGAGAAATGTAATTTTGATGTTAACTCCCAAACCGCTGCACAGAAGTCAACCAAACTTCACCCATTAGTGTATTGTATCACAATCTAGTAGTTACATGTGGAAATTTGGTTCTAGGACATTTGATTTGAGCGCAATCCTCAAACTTAGGTCAAAAAAGCCATTTAAGCCTTTTCACAGTGAGATCTATGCGATATGGCCGAGAAATGTAATTTTGATGTTAACTCCCAAACCGCTGCGCAGAAGTCACATAAACTTCACCCAATAGTGTATTTTATCACAATCTAGTAGTTACATTTGGAAATTTAGTTCTAGGACATTTGATTTGAGCGCAATCTTCAAACTTAATTAAAAAAAGTCATTTAAGCCTTTTCACAGTGAGATCTATGCGATATGGCCGAGAAATGTAATTTTGATGTTCACTCCCAAACCGCTGCGCAGAAGTCAACCAAACTTCACCCATTAGTGTATTGTATCACAATCTAGTAGTTACATGTGGAAATTTGGTTATAGGACATTTGATTTGAGCGCAATCCTCCAACTTAGGTCAAAAAAGCCATTTAAGCCTTTTCACAGTGAGATCTATGCGATATGACGAGAAATGTAATTTTGATGTTAACTCCCAAACCGCTGCGCAGAAGTCAACCAAACTTCACCCATTAGTGTATTGTATCACAATCTAGTAGTTACATTTGAAAATTTTGTTCTAGGACATTTGGTTTGAGCGCAATCTTTAAACTTAGGTCAAAAAAGCCATTTAAGCCTTTTCACAGTGAGATCTATGCGATATGGCCGAGAAATGTAATTTTGATGTTAACTCCCAAACCGCTGCGCAGAAGTCAACCAAACTTCACCCAATAGTGTATTGTATCACAATCTAGTAGTTACGTTTGAAAATTTTGTTCTAGGACATTTTGTATGAGCGCAATTATTAAACTTAGGTCAAAAAAGCCATTTAAGCCTTTTCACAGTGAGATCTATGCGATATGGCCGAGAAATGTAATTTTGATGTTAACTCCCAAACCGCTGCGCAGAAGTCAACCAAACTTCACCCATTAGTGTATTGTATCACAATCTAGTAGTTACATGTGGAAATTTGGTTATAGGACATTTGATTTGAGCGCAATCCTCCAACTTAGGTCAAAAAAGCCATTTAAGCCTTTTCACAGTGAGATCTATGCGATATGACGAGAAATGTAATTTTGATGTTAACTCCCAAACCGCTGCGCAGAAGTCAACCAAACTTCACCCATTAGTGTATTGTATCACAATCTAGTAGTTACATGTGGAAATTTGGTTATAGGACATTTGATTTGAGCGCAATCCTCAAACTTAGGTCAAAAAAGCCATTTAAGCCTTTTCACAGTGAGATCTATGCGATATGGCCGAGAAATGTAATTTTGATGTTAACTCCCAAACCGCTGCGCAGAAGTCAACCAAACTTCACCCAATAGTGTATTGTATCACAATCTAGTAGTTACATTTGAAAATTTTGTTCTAGGAAATTTTGTTTGAGCGCAATCATCAAACTTAATTAAAAAAGTCATTTAAGCCTTTTCACAGTGAGATCTATGCGATATGGCCGAGAAATGTAATTTTTATGTTAACTCCCAAACCGCTGCGCAGAAGTCAACCAAACTTCACCCATTAGTGTATTTTATCACAATCTAGTAGTTACATGTGGAAATTTGGTTCTAGGACATTTGATTTGAGCGCAATCCTCAAACTTAGGTCAAAAAAGCCATTTAAGCCTTTTCACAGTGAGATCTATGCGATATGGCCGAGAAATGTAATTTTGATGTTAACTCCCAAACCGCTGCGCAGAAGTCAACCAAACTTCACCCAATAGTGTATTGTATCACATTCTAGTAGTTACATTTGAAAATTTCGTTCTAGGACATTTGGTTTGAGCGCAATCCTCAAACTTAGGTCAAAAAAGCCATTTAAGCCTTTTCACAGTGAGATCTATGCGATATGGCCGAGAAATGTAATTTTGATGTTAACTCCCAAACCGCTGCGCAGAAGTCAACCAAACTTCACCCAATAGTGTATTGTATCACAATCTAGTAGTTACATTTGAAAATTTTGTTCTAGGACATTTTGTTTGAACGCAATCATCAAACTTAATTAAAAAAGTCATTTAAGCCTTTTCACAGTGAGATCTATGCGATATGGCCGAGAAATGTAATTTTGATGTTAACTCCCAAACCGCTGCGCAGAAGTCAACCAAACTTCACCCAATAGTGTATTGTATCACAATCTAGTAGTTACATTTGAAAATTTTGTTCTAGGACATTTTGTTTGAGCGCAATCCTCAAACTTAGGTCAAAAAAGCCATTTAAGCCTTTTCACAGTGAGATCTATGCGATATGGCCGAGAAATGTAATTTTGATGTTAACTCCCAAACCGCTGCGCAGAAGTCAACCAAACTTCACCCATTAGTGTATTGTATCACAATCTAGTAGTTACATGTGGAAATTTGGTTATAGGACATTTGATTTGAGCGCAATCCTCCAACTTAGGTCAAAAAAGCCATTTAAGCCTTTTCACAGTGAGATCTATGCGATATGACGAGAAATGTAATTTTGATGTTAACTCCCAAACCGCTGCGCAGAAGTCAACCAAACTTCACCCATTAGTGTATTGTATCACAATCTAGTAGTTACATTTGAAAATTTTGTTCTAGGACATTTGGTTTGAGCGCAATCTTTAAACTTAGGTCAAAAAAGCCATTTAAGCCTTTTCACAGTGAGATCTATGCGATATGGCCGAGAAATGTAATTTTGATGTTAACTCCCAAACCGCTGCGCAGAAGTCAACCAAACTTCACCCAATAGTGTATTGTATCACAATCTAGTAGTTACGTTTGAAAATTTTGTTCTAGGACATTTTGTTTGAACGCAATCATCAAACTTAATTAAAAAAGTCATTTAAGCCTTTTCACAGTGAGATCTATGCGATATGGCCGAGAAATGTAATTTTGATGTTAACTCCCAAACCGCTGCGCAGAAGTCAACCAAACTTCACCCAATAGTGTATTGTATCACAATCTAGTAGTTACATTTGAAAATTTTGTTCTAGGAAATTTTGTTTGAGCGCAATCATCAAACTTAATTAAAAAAGTCATTTAAGCCTTTTCACAGTGAGATCTATGCGATATGGCCGAGAAATGTAATTTTGATAACTCCCAAACCGCTGCGCAGAAGTCAACCAAACTTCACCCATTAGTGTATTGTATCACAATCTAGTAGTTACATGTGGAAATTTGGTTATAGGACATTTGATTTGAGCGCAATCCTCAAACTTAGGTCAAAAAAGCCATTTAAGCCTTTTCACAGTGAGATCTATGCGATATGGCCGAGAAATGTAATTTTGATGTTAACTCCCAAACCGCTGCGCAGAAGTCAACCAAACTTCACCCAATAGTGTATTGTATCACATTCTAGTAGTTACATTTGAAAATTTCGTTCTAGGACATTTGGTTTGAGCGCAATCCTCAAACTTAGGTCAAAAAAGCCATTTAAGCCTTTTCACAGTGAGATCTATGCGATATGGCCGAGAAATGTAATTTTGATGTTAACTCCCAAACCGCTGCGCAGAAGTCAACCAAACTTCACCCAATAGTGTATTGTATCACAATCTAGTAGTTACATTTGAAAATTTTGTTCTAGGACATTTTGTTTGAACGCAATCATCAAACTTAATTAAAAAAGTCATTTAAGCCTTTTCACAGTGAGATCTATGCGATATGGCCGAGAAATGTAATTTTGATGTTAACTCCCAAACCGCTGCGCAGAAGTCAACCAAACTTCACCCATTAGTGTATTTTATCACAATCTAGTAGTTACATGTGGAAATTTGGTTCTAGGACATTTGATTTGAGCGCAATCCTCAAACTTAGGTCAAAAAAGCCATTTAAGCCTTTTCACAGTGAGATCTATGCGATATGGCCGAGAAATGTAATTTTGATGTTAACTCCCAAACCGCTGCGCAGAAGTCAACCAAACTTCACCCAATAGTGTATTGTATCACAATCTAGTAGTTACATTTAAAAATTTTGTTCTAGGACATTTTGTTTGAACGCAATCATCAAACTTAATTAAAAAAGTCATTTAAGCCTTTTCACAGTGAGATCTATGCGATATGGCCGAGAAATGTAATTTTGATGTTAACTCCCAAACCGCTGCGCAGAAGTCAACCAAACTTCACCCATTAGTGTATTGTATCACAATCTAGTAGTTACATGTAGAAATTTGGTTATAGGACATTTGATTTGAGCGCAATCCTCAAACTTAGGTCAAAAAAGCCATTTAAGCCTTTTCACAGTGAGATCTATGCGATATGGCCGAGAAATGTAATTTTGATGTTAACTCCCAAACCGCTGCGCAGAAGTCAACCAAACTTCACCCAATAGTGTATTGTATCACAATCTAGTAGTTACATTTGAAAATTTTGTTCTAGGAAATTTTGTTTGAGCGCAATCCTCAAACTTAGGTCAAAAAAGCCATTTAAGCCTTTTCACAGTGAGATCTATGCGATATGGCCGAGAAATGTAATTTTGATGTTAACTCCCAAACCGCTGCGCAGAAGTCAACCAAACTTCACCCAATAGTGTATTGTATCACAATCTAGTAGTTACATTTGAAAATTTTGTTCTAGGACATTTTGTTTGAACGCAATCATCAAACTTAATTAAAAAAGTCATTTAAGCCTTTTCACAGTGAGATCTATGCGATATGGCCGAGAAATGTAATTTTGATGTTAACTCCCAAACCGCTGCGCAGAAGTCAACCAAACTTCACCCAATAGTGTATTGTATCACAATCTAGTAGTTACATTTGAAAATTTTGTTCTAGGAAATTTTGTTTGAGCGCAATCATCAAACTTAATTAAAAAAGTCATTTAAGCCTTTTCACAGTGAGATCTATGCGATATGGCCGAGAAATGTAATTTTGATGTTAACTCCCAAACCGCTGCGCAGAAGTCAACCAAACTTCACCCATTAGTGTATTTTATCACAATCTAGTAGTTACATGTGGAAATTTGGTTCTAGGACATTTGATTTGAGCGCAATCCTCAAACTTAGGTCAAAAAAGCCATTTAAGCCTTTTCACAGTGAGATCTATGCGATATGGCCGAGAAATGTAATTTTGATGTTAACTCCCAAACCGCTGCGCAGAAGTCAACCAAACTTCACCCAATAGTGTATTGTATCACAATCTAGTAGTTACATTTAAAAATTTTGTTCTAGGACATTTTGTTTGAACGCAATCATCAAACTTAATTAAAAAAGTCATTTAAGCCTTTTCACAGTGAGATCTATGCGATATGGCCGAGAAATGTAATTTTGATGTTAACTCCCAAACCGCTGCGCAGAAGTCAACCAAACTTCACCCATTAGTGTATTGTATCACAATCTAGTAGTTACATGTGGAAATTTGGTTATAGGACATTTGATTTGAGCGCAATCCTCAAACTTAGGTCAAAAAAGCCATTTAAGCCTTTTCACAGTGAGATCTATGCGATATTGCCGAGAAATGTAATTTTGATGTTAACTCCCAAACCGCTGCGCAGAAGTCAACCAAACTTCACCCAATAGTGTATTGTATCACAATCTAGTAGTTACATTTGAAAATTTTGTTCTAGGAAATTTTGTTTGAGCGCAATCATCAAACTTAATTAAAAAAGTCATTTAAGCCTTTTCACAGTGAGATCTATGCGATATGGCCGAGAAATGTAATTTTTATGTTAACTCCCAAACCGCTGCGCAGAAGTCAACCAAACTTCACCCATTAGTGTATTTTATCACAATCTAGTAGTTACATGTGGAAATTTGGTTCTAGGACATTTGATTTGAGCGCAATCCTCAAACTTAGGTCAAAAAAGCCATTTAAGCCTTTTCACAGTGAGATCTATGCGATATGGCCGAGAAATGTAATTTTGATGTTAACTCCCAAACCGCTGCGCAGAAGTCAACCAAACTTCACCCAATAGTGTATTGTATCACATTCTAGTAGTTACATTTGAAAATTTCGTTCTAGGACATTTGGTTTGAGCGCAATCCTCAAACTTAGGTCAAAAAAGCCATTTAAGCCTTTTCACAGTGAGATCTATGCGATATGGCCGAGAAATGTAATTTTGATGTTAACTCCCAAACCGCTGCGCAGAAGTCAACCAAACTTCACCCAATAGTGTATTGTATCACAATCTAGTAGTTACATTTGAAAATTTTGTTCTAGGACATTTTGTTTGAACGCAATCATCAAACTTAATTAAAAAAGTCATTTAAGCCTTTTCACAGTGAGATCTATGCGATATGGCCGAGAAATGTAATTTTGATGTTAACTCCCAAACCGCTGCGCAGAAGTCAACCAAACTTCACCCATTAGTGTATTGTATCACAATCTAGTAGTTACATGTGGAAATTTGGTTATAGGACATTTGATTTGAGCGCAATCCTCAAACTTAGGTCAAAAAAGCCATTTAAGCCTTTTCACAGTGAGATCTATGCGATATGGCCGAGAAATGTAATTTTGATGTTAACTCCCAAACCGCTGCGCAGAAGTCAACCAAACTTCACCCAATAGTGTATTGTATCACAATCTAGTAGTTACATTTGAAAATTTTGTTCTAGGAAATTTTGTTTGAGCGCAATCATCAAACTTAATTAAAAAAGTCATTTAAGCCTTTTCACAGTGAGATCTATGCGATATGGCCGAGAAATGTAATTTTGATGTTAACTCCCAAACCGCTGCGCAGAAGTCAACCAAACTTCACCCATTAGTGTATTTTATCACAATCTAGTAGTTACATGTGGAAATTTGGTTCTAGGACATTTGATTTGAGCGCAATCCTCAAACTTAGGTCAAAAAAGCCATTTTAGCCTTTTCACAGTGAGATCTATGCGATATGGCCAAGAAATGTAATTTTGATGTTAACTCCCAAACCGCTGCGCAGAAGTCAACCAAACTTCACCCAATAGTGTATTGTATCACATTCTAGTAGTTACATTTGAAAATTTTGTTCTAGGACATTTTGTTTGAACGCAATCATCAAACTTAATTAAAAAAGTCATTTAAGCCTTTTCAAAGTGAGATCTATGCGATATGGCCGAGAAATGTAATTTTGATGTTAACTCCCAAACCGCTGCGCAGAAGTCAACCAAACTTCACCCAATAGTGTATTGTATCACAATCTAGTAGTTACATTTGAAAATTTTGTTCTAGGAAATTTTGTTTGAGCGCAATCATCAAACTTAATTAAAAAAGTCATTTAAGCCTTTTCACAGTGAGATCTATGCGATATGGCCGAGAAATGTAATTTTGATGTTAACTCCCAAACCGCTGCGCAGAAGTCAACCAAACTTCACCCATTAGTGTATTTTATCACAATCTAGTAGTTACATGTGGAAATTTGGTTCTAGGACATTTGATTTGAGCGCAATCCTCAAACTTAGGTCAAAAAAGCCATTTAAGCCTTTTCACAGTGAGATCTATGCGATATGGCCGAGAAATGTAATTTTGATGTTAACTCCCAAACCGCTGCGCAGAAGTCAACCAAACTTCACCCAACAGTGTATTTTATCACAATCTAGTAGTTACATGTGGAAATTTGGTTCTAGGACATTTGATTTGAGCGCAATCCTCAAACTTAGGTCAAAAAAGCCATTTAAGCCTTTTCACAGTGAGATCTATGCGATATGGCCGAGAAATGTAATTTTGATGTTAACTCCCAAACCGCTGCGCAGAAGTCAACCAAACTTCACCCAATAGTGTATTGTATCACATTCTAGTAGTTACATTTGAAAATTTCGTTCTAGGACATTTGGTTTGAGCGCAATCCTCAAACTTAGGTCAAAAAAGCCATTTAAGCCTTTTCACAGTGAGATCTATGCGATATGGCCGAGAAATGTAATTTTGATGTTAACTCCCAAACCGCTGCGCAGAAGTCAACCAAACTTCACCCAATAGTGTATTGTATCACAATCTAGTAGTTACATTTGAAAATTTTGTTCTAGGACATTTTGTTTGAACGCAATCATCAAACTTAATTAAAAAAGTCATTTAAGCCTTTTCACAGTGAGATCTATGCGATATGGCCGAGAAATGTAATTTTGATGTTAACTCCCAAACCGCTGCGCAGAAGTCAACCAAACTTCACCCAATAGTGTATTGTATCACAATCTAGTAGTTACATTTGAAAATTTTGTTCTAGGACATTTTGTTTGAGCGCAATCCTCAAACTTAGGTCAAAAAAGCCATTTAAGCCTTTTCACAGTGAGATCTATGCGATATGGCCGAGAAATGTAATTTTGATGTTAACTCCCAAACCGCTGCGCAGAAGTCAACCAAACTTCACCCAATAGTGTATTGTATCACATTCTAGTAGTTACATTTTAAAATTTCGTTCAAGGACATTTGGTTTGAGCGCAATTATTAAACTTAGGTCAAAAAAGCCATTTAAGCCTTTTCACAGTGAGATCTATGCGATATGGCCGAGAAATGTAATTTTGATGTTAACTCCCAAACCGCTGCGCAGAAGTAAACCAAACTTCACCCATTAGTGTATTGTATCACAATCTAGTAGTTACATGTGGAAATTTGGTTCTAGGACATTTGATTTGAGCGCAATCCTCAAACTTAGGTCAAAAAAGCCATTTAAGCCTTTTCACAGTGAGATCTATGCGATATGGCCGAGAAATGTAATTTTGATGTTAACTCCCAAACCGCTGCGCAGAAGTCAACCAAATTTCACCCAATAGTGTATTGTATCACATTCTAGTAGTTACATTTGAAAATTTCGTTCTAGGACATTTGGTTTGAGCGCAATTATTAAACTTAGGTCAAAAAAGCCATTTAAGCCTTTTCACAGTGAGATCTATGCGATATGGCCGAGAAATGTAATTTTGATGTTAACTCCCAAACCGCTGCGCAGAAGTAAACCAAACTTCACCCATTAGTGTATTGTATCACAATCTAGTAGTTACATGTGGAAATTTGGTTCTAGGACATTTGATTTTAGCGCAATCCTCAAACTTAGGTCAAAAAAGCCATTTAAGCCTTTTCACAGTGAGATCTATGCGATATGGCCGAGAAATGTAATTTTGATGTTAACTCCCAAACCGCTGCGCAGAAGTCAACCAAACTTCACCCAATAGTGTATTGTATCACAATCTAGTAGTTACATTTGAAAATTTTGTTCTAGGAAATTTTGTTTGAGCGCAATCATCAAACTTAATTAAAAAAGTCATTTAAGCCTTTTCACAGTGAGATCTATGCGATATGGCCGAGAAATGTAATTTTGATGTTAACTCCCAAACCGCTGCGCAGAAGTCAACCAAACTTCACCCATTAGTGTATTGTATCACAATCTAGTAGTTACATGTGGAAATTTGGTTCTAGGACATTTGATTTGAGCGCAATCCTCAAACTTAGGTCAAAAAAGCCATTTAAGCCTTTTCACAGTGAGATCTATGCGATATGGCCGAGAAATGTAATTTTGATGTTAACTCCCAAACCGCTGCGCAGAAGTCAACCAAACTTCACCCAATAGTGTATTGTATCACATTCTAGTAGTTACATTTGAAAATTTCGTTCTAGGACATTTGGTTTGAGCGCAATTATTAAACTTAGGTCAAAAAAGCCATTTAAGCCTTTTCACAGTGAGATCTATGCGATATGGCCGAGAAATGTAATTTTGATGTTAACTCCCAAACCGCTGCGCAGAAGTCAACCAAACTTCACCCATTAGTGTATTGTATCACAATCTAGTAGTTACATGTGGAAATTTGGTTCTAGGACATTTGATTTGAGCGCAATCCTCAAACTTAGGTCAAAAAAGCCATTTAAGCCTTTTCACAGTGAGATCTATGCGATATGGCCGAGAAATGTAATTTTGATGTTAACTCCCAAACCGCTGCGCAGAAGTCAACCAAACTTCACCCAATAGTGTATTGTATCACAATCTAGTAGTTACATTTGAAAATTTTGTTCTAGGACATTTTGTTTGAATGCAATCATCAAACTTAATTAAAAAAGTCATTTAAGCCTTTTCACAGTGAGATCTATGCGATATGGCCGAGAAATGTAATTTTGATGTTAACTCCCAAACCGCTGCGCAGAAGTCAACCAAACTTCACCCATTAGTGTATTGTATCACAATCTAGTAGTTACATGTGGAAATTTGGTTATAGGACATTTGATTTGAGCGCAATCCTCAAACTTAGGTCAAAAAAGCCATTTAAGCCTTTTCACAGTGAGATCTATGCGATATGGCCGAGAAATGTAATTTTGATGTTAACTCCCAAACCGCTGCGCAGAAGTCACATAAACTTCACCCAATAGTGTATTTTATCACAATCTAGTAGTTACATTTGGAAATTTAGTTCTAGGACATTTGATTTGAGCGCAATCTTCAAACTTAATTAAAAAAAGTCATTTAAGCCTTTTCACAGTGAGATCTATGCGATATGGCCGAGAAATGTAATTTTGATGTTCACTCCCAAACCGCTGCGCAGAAGTCAACCAAACTTCACCCATTAGTGTATTGTATCACAATCTAGTAGTTACATGTGGAAATTTGGTTATAGGACATTTGATTTGAGCGCAATCCTCAAACTTAGGTCAAAAAAGTCATTTAAGCCTTTTCACAGTGAGATCTATGCGATATGGCCGAGAAATGTAATTTTGATGTTAACTCCCAAACCGCTGCGCAGAAGTCAACCAAACTTCACCCAATAGTGTATTGTATCACAATCTAGTAGTTACATTTGAAAATTTTGTTCTAGGACATTTTGTTTGAGCGCAATCCTCAAACTTAGGTCAAAAAAGCCATTTAAGCCTTTTCACAGTGAGATCTATGCGATATGGCCGAGAAATGTAATTTTGATGTTAACTCCCAAACCGCTGCGCAGAAGTCAACCAAACTTCACCCATTAGTGTATTGTATCACAATCTAGTAGTTACATGTGGAAATTTGGTTATAGGACATTTGATTTGAGCGCAATCCTCAAACTTAGGTCAAAAAAGCCATTTAAGCCTTTTCACAGTGAAATCTATGCGATATGGCCGAGAAATGTAATTTTGATGTTAACTCCCAAACCGCTGCGCAGAAGTCAACCAAACTTCACCCAATAGTGTATTGTATCACATTCTAGTAGTTACATTTTAAAATTTCGTTCAAGGACATTTGGTTTGAGCGCAATTATTAAACTTAGGTCAAAAAAGCCATTTAAGCCTTTTCACAGTGAGATCTATGCGATATGGCCGAGAAATGTAATTTTGATGTTAACTCCCAAACCGCTGCGCAGAAGTAAACCAAACTTCACCCATTAGTGTATTGTATCACAATCTAGTAGTTACATGTGGAAATTTGGTTCTAGGACATTTGATTTGAGCGCAATCCTCAAACTTAGGTCAAAAAAGCCATTTAAGCCTTTTCACAGTGAGATCTATGCGATATGGCCGAGAAATGTAATTTTGATGTTAACTCCCAAACCGCTGCGCAGAAGTCACATAAACTTCACCCAATAGTGTATTTTATCACAATCTAGTAGTTACATTTGGAAATTTAGTTCTAGGACATTTGATTTGAGCGCAATCTTCAAACTTAATTAAAAAAAGTCATTTAAGCCTTTTCACAGTGAGATCTATGCGATATGGCCGAGAAATGTAATTTTGATGTTAACTCCCAAACCGCTGCGCAGAAGTCAACCAAACTTCACCCATTAGTGTATTGTATCACAATCTAGTAGTTACATGTGGAAATTTGGTTCTAGGACATTTGATTTGAGCGCAATCCTCAAACTTAGGTCAAAAAAGCCATTTAAGCCTTTTCACAGTGAGATCTATGCGATATGGCCGAGAAATGTAATTTTGATGTTAACTCCCAAACCGCTGCGCAGAAGTCAACCAAACTTCACCCAATAGTGTATTGTATCACATTCTAGTAGTTACATTTTAAAATTTCGTTCTAGGACATTTGGTTTGAGCGCAATTATTAAACTTAGGTCAAAAAAGCCATTTAAGCCTTTTCACAGTGAGATCTATGCGATATGGCCGAGAAATGTAATTTTGATGTTAACTCCCAAACCTCTGCGCAGAAGTCAACCAAACTTCACCCATTAGTGTATTGTATCACAATCTAGTAGTTACATGTGGAAATTTGGTTCTAGGACATTTGATTTGAGCGCAATCCTCAAACTTAGGTCAAAAAAGCCATTTAAGCCTTTTCACAGTGAGATCTATGCGATATGGCCGAGAAATGTAATTTTGATGTTAACTCCCAAACCGCTGCGCAGAAGTCAACCAAACTTCACCCAATAGTGTATTGTATCACAATCTAGTAGTTACATTTGAAAATTTTGTTCTAGGACATTTTGTTTGAATGCAATCATCAAACCTAATTAAAAAAGTCATTTAAGCCTTTTCACAGTGAGATCTATGCGATATGGCCGAGAAATGTAATTTTGATGTTAACTCCCAAACCGCTGCGCAGAAGTCAACCAAACTTCACCCATTAGTGTATTGTATCACAATCTAGTAGTTACATGTGGAAATTTGGTTATAGGACATTTGATTTGAGCGCAATCCTCAAACTTAGGTCAAAAAAGCCATTTAAGCCTTTTCACAGTGAGATCTATGCGATATGGCCGAGAAATGTAATTTTGATGTTAACTCCCAAACCGCTGCGCAGAAGTCACATAAACTTCACCCAATAGTGTATTTTATCACAATCTAGTAGTTACATTTGGAAATTTAGTTCTAGGACATTTGATTTGAGCGCAATCTTCAAACTTAATTAAAAAAAGTCATTTAAGCATTTTCACAGTGAGATCTATGCGATATGGCCGAGAAATGTAATTTTGATGTTCACTCCCAAACCGCTGCGCAGAAGTCAACCAAACTTCACCCATTAGTGTATTGTATCACAATCTAGTAGTTACATGTGGAAATTTGGTTATAGGACATTTGATTTGAGCGCAATCCTCAAACTTAGGTCAAAAAAGCCATTTAAGCCTTTTCACAGTGAGATCTATGCGATATGGCCGAGAAATGTAATTTTGATGTTAACTCCCAAACCGCTGCGCAGAAGTCAACCAAACTTCACCCAATAGTGTATTGTATCACATTCTAGTAGTTACATTTTAAAATTTCGTTCAAGGACATTTTGTTTGAGCGCAATCATCAAACTTAATTGAAAAAGTCATTTAAGCCTTTTCACAGTGAGATCTATGCGATATGGCCGAGAAATGTAATTTTGATGTTAACTCCCAAACCGCTGCGCAGAAGTCAACCAAACTTCACCCATTAGTGTATTTTATCACAATCTAGTAGTTACATGTGGAAATTTGGTTCTAGGACATTTGATTTGAGCGCAATCCTCAAACTTAGGTCAAAAAAGCCATTTAAGCCTTTTCACAGTGAGATCTATGCGATATGGCCGAGAAATGTAATTTTGATGTTAACTCCCAAACCGCTGCGCAGAAGTCAACCAAACTTCACCCAATAGTGTATTGTATCACATTCTAGTAGTTACATTTGAAAATTTTGTTCTAGGACATTTGGTTTGAGCGCAATCCTCAAACTTAGGTCAAAAAAGCCATTTAAGCCTTTTCACAGTGAGATCTATGCGATATGGCCGAGAAATGTAATTTTGATGTTAACTCCCAAACCGCTGCGCAGAAGTCAACCAAACTTCACCCAATAGTGTATTGTATCACAATCTAGTAGTTACATTTGAAAATTTTGTTCTAGGACATTTTGTTTGAACGCAATCATCAAACTTAATTAAAAAAGTCATTTAAGCCTTTTCACAGTGAGATCTATGCGATATGGCCGAGAAATGTAATTTTGATGTTAACTCCCAAACCGCTGCGCAGAAGTCAACCAAACTTCACCCAATAGTGTATTGTATCACAATCTAGTAGTTACATTTGAAAATTTTGTTCTAGGACATTTTGTTTGAGCGCAATCCTCAAACTTAGGTCAAAAAAGCCATTTAAGCCTTTTCACAGTGAGATCTATGCGATATGGCCGAGAAATGTAATTTTGATGTTAACTCCCAAACCGCTGCGCAGAAGTCAACCAAACTTCACCCATTAGTGTATTGTATCACAATCTAGTAGTTACATGTGGAAATTTGGTTATAGGACATTTGATTTGAGCGCAATCCTCAAACTTAGGTCAAAAAAGCCATTATGCCTTTTCACAGTGAGATCTATGCGATATGGCCGAGAAATGTAATTTTGATGTTAACTCCCAAACCGCTGCGCAGAAGTCAACCAAACTTCACCCAATAGTGTATTGTATCACATTCTAGTAGTTACATTTTAAAATTTCGTTCAAGGACATTTGGTTTGAGCGCAATTATTAAACTTAGGTCAAAAAAGCCATTTAAGCCTTTTCACAGTGAGATCTATGCGATATGGCCGAGAAATGTAATTTTGATGTTAACTCCCAAACCGCTGCGCAGAAGTAAACCAAACTTCACCCATTAGTGTATTGTATCACAATCTAGTAGTTACATGTGGAAATTTGGTTCTAGGACATTTGATTTGAGCGCAATCCTCAAACTTAGGTCAAAAAAGCCATTTAAGCCTTTTCACAGTGAGATCTATGCGATATGGCCGAGAAATGTAATTTTGATGTTAACTCCCAAACCGCTGCGCAGAAGTCAACCAAATTTCACCCAATAGTGTATTGTATCACATTCTAGTAGTTACATTTGAAAATTTCGTTCTAGGACATTTGGTTTGAGCGCAATTATTAAACTTAGGTCAAAAAAGCCATTTAAGCCTTTTCACAGTGAGATCTATGCGATATGGCCGAGAAATGTAATTTTGATGTTAACTCCCAAACCGCTGCGCAGAAGTAAACCAAACTTCACCCATTAGTGTATTGTATCACAATCTAGTAGTTACATGTGGAAATTTGGTTCTAGGACATTTGATTTTAGCGCAATCCTCAAACTTAGGTCAAAAAAGCCATTTAAGCCTTTTCACAGTGAGATCTATGCGATATGGCCGAGAAATGTAATTTTGATGTTAACTCCCAAACCGCTGCGCAGAAGTCAACCAAACTTCACCCAATAGTGTATTGTATCACAATCTAGTAGTTACATTTGAAAATTTTGTTCTAGGAAATTTTGTTTGAGCGCAATCATCAAACTTAATTAAAAAAGTCATTTAAGCCTTTTCACAGTGAGATCTATGCGATATGGCCGAGAAATGTAATTTTGATGTTAACTCCCAAACCGCTGCGCAGAAGTCAACCAAACTTCACCCATTAGTGTATTGTATCACAATCTAGTAGTTACATGTGGAAATTTGGTTCTAGGACATTTGATTTGAGCGCAATCCTCAAACTTAGGTCAAAAAAGCCATTTAAGCCTTTTCACAGTGAGATCTATGCGATATGGCCGAGAAATGTAATTTTGATGTTAACTCCCAAACCGCTGCGCAGAAGTCAACCAAACTTCACCCAATAGTGTATTGTATCACATTCTAGTAGTTACATTTTAAAATTTCGTTCTAGGACATTTGGTTTGAGCGCAATTATTAAACTTAGGTCAAAAAAGCCATTTAAGCCTTTTCACAGTGAGATCTATGCGATATGGCCGAGAAATGTAATTTTGATGTTAACTCCCAAACCGCTGCGCAGAAGTCAACCAAACTTCACCCATTAGTGTATTGTATCACAATCTAGTAGTTACATGTGGAAATTTGGTTCTAGGACATTTGATTTGAGCGCAATCCTCAAACTTAGGTCAAAAAAGCCATTTAAGCCTTTTCACAGTGAGATCTATGCGATATGGCCGAGAAATGTAATTTTGATGTTATCTCCCAAACCGCTGCGCAGAAGTCAACCAAACTTCACCCAATAGTGTATTGTATCACAATCTAGTAGTTACATTTGAAAATTTTGTTCTAGGACATTTTGTTTGAATGCAATCATCAAACTTAATTAAAAAAGTCATTTAAGCCTTTTCACAGTGAGATCTATGCGATATGGCCGAGAAATGTAATTTTGATGTTAACTCCCAAACAGCTGCGCAGAAGTCAACCAAACTTCACCCATTAGTGTATTGTATCACAATCTAGTAGTTACATGTGGAAATTTGGTTATAGGACATTTGATTTGAGCGCAATCCTCAAACTTAGGTCAAAAAAGCCATTTAAGCCTTTTCACAGTGAGATCTATGCGATATGGCCGAGAAATGTAATTTTGATGTTAACTCCCAAACCGCTGCGCAGAAGTCACATAAACTTCACCCAATAGTGTATTTTATCACAATCTAGTAGTTACATTTGGAAATTTAGTTCTAGGACATTTGATTTGAGCGCAATCTTCAAACTTAATTAAAAAAAGTCATTTAAGCCTTTTCACAGTGAGATCTATGCGATATGGCCGAGAAATGTAATTTTGATGTTCACTCCCAAACCGCTGCGCAGAAGTCAACCAAACTTCACCCATTAGTGTATTGTATCACAATCTAGTAGTTACATGTGGAAATTTGGTTATAGGACATTTGATTTGAGCGCAATCCTCAAACTTAGGTCAAAAAAGCCATTTAAGCCTTTTCACAGTGAGATCTATGCGATATGGCCGAGAAATGTAATTTTGATGTTAACTCCCAAACCGCTGCGCAGAAGTCAACCAAACTTCACCCAATAGTGTATTGTATCACATTCTAGTAGTTACATTTTAAAATTTCGTTCAAGGACATTTGGTTTGAGCGCAATTATTAAACTTAGGTCAAAAAAGCCATTTAAGCCTTTTCACAGTGAGATCTATGCGATATGGCCGAGAAATGTAATTTTGATGTTAACTCCCAAACCGCTGCGCAGAAGTAAACCAAACTTCACCCATTAGTGTATTGTATCACAATCTAGTAGTTACATGTGGAAATTTGGTTCTAGGACATTTGATTTGAGCGCAATCCTCAAACTTAGGTCAAAAAAGCCATTTAAGCCTTTTCACAGTGAGATCTATGCGATATGGCCGAGAAATGTAATTTTGATGTTAACTCCCAAACCGCTGCGCAGAAGTCAACCAAACTTCACCCAATAGTGTATTGTATCACATTCTAGTAGTTACATTTTAAAATTTCGTTCTAGGACATTTGGTTTGAGCGCAATTATTAAACTTAGGTCAAAAAAGCCATTTATGCCTTTTCACAGTGAGATCTATGCGATATGGCCGAGAAATGTAATTTTGATGTTAACTCCCAAACCGCTGCGCAGAAGTAAACCAAACTTCACCCATTAGTGTATTGTATCACAATCTAGTAGTTACATGTGGAAATTTGGTTCTAGGACATTTGATTTTAGCGCAATCCTCAAACTTAGGTCAAAAAAGCCATTTAAGCCTTTTCACAGTGAGATCTATGCGATATGGCCGAGAAATGTAATTTTGATGTTAACTCCCAAACCGCTGCGCAGAAGTCAACCAAACTTCACCCAATAGTGTATTGTATCACAATCTAGTAGTTACATTTGAAAATTTTGTTCTAGGAAATTTTGTTTGAGCGCAATCATCAAACTTAATTAAAAAAGTCATTTAAGCCTTTTCACAGTGAGATCTATGCGATATGGCCGAGAAATGTAATTTTGATGTTAACTCCCAAACCGCTGCGCAGAAGTCAACCAAACTTCACCCATTAGTGTATTGTATCACAATCTAGTAGTTACATGTAGAAATTTGGTTCTAGGACATTTGATTTGAGCGCAATCCTCAAACTTAGGTCAAAAAAGCCATTTAAGCCTTTTCACAGTGAGATCTATGCGATATGGCCGAGAAATGTAATTTTGATGTTAACTCCCAAACCGCTGCGCAGAAGTCAACCAAACTTCACCCAATAGTGTATTGTATCACATTCTAGTAGTTACATTTTAAAATTTCGTTCTAGGACATTTGGTTTGAGCGCAATTATTAAACTTAGGTCAAAAAAGCCATTTAAGCCTTTTCACAGTGAGATCTATGCGATATGGCCGAGAAATGTAATTTTGATGTTAACTCCCAAACCGCTGCGCAGAAGTAAACCAAACTTCACCCATTAGTGTATTGTATCACAATCTAGTAGTTACATGTGGAAATTTGGTTCTAGGACATTTGATTTGAGCGCAATCCTCAAACTTAGGTCAAAAAAGCCATTTAAGCCTTTTCACAGTGAGATCTATGCGATATGGCCGAGAAATGTAATTTTGATGTTAACTCCCAAACCGCTGCGCAGAAGTCAACCAAACTTCACCCAATAGTGTATTGTATCACAATCTAGTAGTTACATTTGAAAATTTTGTTCTAGGACATTTTGTTTGAATGCAATCATCAAACTTAATTAAAAAAGTCATTTAAGCCTTTTCACAGTGAGATCTATGCGATATGGCCGAGAAATGTAATTTTGATGTTAACTCCCAAACCGCTGCGCAGAAGTCAACCAAACTTCACCCATTAGTGTATTGTATCACAATCTAGTAGTTACATGTGGAAATTTGGTTCTAGGACATTTGATTTGAGCGCAATCCTCAAACTTAGGTCAAAAAAGCCATTTAAGCCTTTTCACAGTGAGATCTATGCGATATGGCCGAGAAATGTAATTTTGATGTTAACTCCCAAACCGCTGCGCAGAAGTCACATAAACTTCACCCAATAGTGTATTTTATCACAATCTAGTAGTTACATTTGGAAATTTAGTTCTAGGACATTTGATTTGAGCGCAATCTTCAAACTTAATTAAAAAAAGTCATTTAAGCCTTTTCACAGTGAGATCTATGCGATATGGCCGAGAAATGTAATTTTGATGTTCACTCCCAAACCGCTGCGCAGAAGTCAACCAAACTTCACCCATTAGTGTATTGTATCACAATCTAGTAGTTACATGTGGAAATTTGGTTATAGGACATTTGATTTGAGCGCAATCCTCCAACTTAGGTCAAAAAAGCCATTTAAGCCTTTTCACAGTGAGATCTATGCGATATGGCCGAGAAATGTAATTTTGATGTTAACTCCCAAACCGCTGCGCAGAAGTCAACCAAACTTCACCCATTAGTGTATTGTATCACAATCTAGTAGTTACATTTGAAAATTTCGTTCTAGGACATTTGGTTTGAGCGCAATCTTTAAACTTAGGTCAAAAAAGCCATTTAAGCCTTTTCACAGTGAGATCTATGCGATATGGCCGAGAAATGTAATTTTGATGTTAACTCCCAAACCGCTGCGCAGAAGTCAACCAAACTTCACCCAATAGTGTATTGTATCACAATCTAGTAGTTACGTTTGAAAATTTTGTTCTAGGACATTTTGTTTGAACGCAATCATCAAACTTAATTAAAAAAGTCATTTAAGCCTTTTCACAGTGAGATCTATGCGATATGGCCGAGAAATGTAATTTTGATGTTAACTCCCAAACCGCTGCGCAGAAGTCAACCAAACTTCACCCAATAGTGTATTGTATCACAATCTAGTAGTTACATTTGAAAATTTTGTTCTAGGAAATTTTGTTTGAGCGCAATCATCAAACTTAATTAAAAAAGTCATTTAAGCCTTTTCACAGTGAGATCTATGCGATATGGCCGAGAAATGTAATTTTGATGTTAACTCCCAAACCGCTGCGCAGAAGTCAACTAAACTTCACCCATTAGTGTATTTTATCACAATCTAGTAGTTACATGTGGTAATTTGGTTCTAGGACATTTGATTTGAGCGCAATCCTCAAACTTAGGTCAAAAAAGCCATTTAAGCCTTTTCACAGTGAGATCTATGCGATATGGCCGAGAAATGTAATTTTGATGTTAACTCCCAAACCGCTGCGCAGAAGTCAACCAAACTTCACCCAATAGTGTATTGTATCACAATCTAGTAGTTACATTTGAAAATTTTGTTCTAGGACATTTTGTTTGAACGCAATCATCAAACTTAATTAAAAAAGTCATTTAAGCCTTTTCACAGTGAGATCTATGCGATATGGCCGAGAAATGTAATTTTGATGTTAACTCCCAAACCGCTGCGCAGAAGTCAACCAAACTTCACCCATTAGTGTATTGTATCACAATCTAGTAGTTACATGTCGAAATTTGGTTATAGGACATTTGATTTGAGCGCAATCCTCAAACTTAGGTCAAAAAAGCCATTTAAGCCTTTTCTCAGTGAGATCTATGCGATATGGCCGAGAAATGTAATTTTGATGTTAACTCCCAAACCGCTGCGCAGAAGTCAACCAAACTTCACCCAATAGTGTATTGTATCACAATCTAGTAGTTACATTTGAAAATGTTGTTCTAGGAAATTTTGTTTGAGCGCAATCATCAAACTTAAATAAAAAAGTCATTTAAGCCTTTTCACAGTGAGATCTATGCGATATGGCCGAGAAATGTAATTTTGATGTTAACTCCCAAACCGCTGCGCAGAAGTCAACCAAACTTCACCCATTAGTGTATTTTATCACAATCTAGTAGTTACATGTGGAAATTTGGTTCTAGGACATTTGATTTGAGCGCAATCCTCAAACTTAGGTCAAAAAAGCCATTTAAGCCTTTTCACAGTGAGATCTATGCGATATGGCCGAGAAATGTAATTTTGATGTTCACTCCCAAACCGCTGCGCAGAAGTCAACCAAACTTCACCCATTAGTGTATTGTATCACAATCTAGTAGTTACATGTGGAAATTTGGTTATAGGACATTTGATTTGAGCGCAATCCTCAAACTTAGGTCAAAAAAGCCATTTAAGCCTTTTCACAGTGAGATCTATGCGATATGGCCGAGAAATGTAATTTTGATGTTAACTCCCAAACCGCTGCGCAGAAGTCAACCAAACTTCACCCATTAGTGTATTGTATCACAATCTAGTAGTTACATTTGAAAATTTCGTTCTAGGACATTTGGTTTGAGCGCAATCTTTAAACTTAGGTCAAAAAAGCCATTTAAGCCTTTTCACAGTGAGATCTATGCGATATGGCCGAGAAATGTAATTTTGATGTTAACTCCCAAACCGCTGCGCAGAAGTCAACCAAACTTCACCCAATAGTGTATTGTATCACAATCTAGTAGTTACATGTGGAAATTTGGTTCTAGGACATTTGATTTGAGCGCAATCCTCAAACTTAGGTCAAAAAAGCCATTTAAGCCTTTTCACAGTGAGATCTATGCGATATGGCCGAGAAATGTAATTTTGATGTTAACTCCCAAACCGCTGCGCAGAAGTCAACCAAACTTCACCCAATAGTGTATTGTATCACATTCTAGTAGTTACATTTTAAAATTTCGTTCTAGGACATTTGGTTTGAGCGCAATTATTAAACTTAGGTCAAAAAAGCCATTTAAGCCTTTTCACAGTGAGATCTATGCGATATGGCCGAGAAATGTAATTTTGATGTTAACTCCCAAACCGCTGCGCAGAAGTCAACCAAACTTCACCCAATAGTGTATTGTATCACAATCTAGTAGTTACATTTGAAAATTTTGTTCTAGGAAATTTTGTTTGAGCGCAATCATCAAACTTAATTAAAAAAGTCATTTAAACCTTTTCACAGTGAGATCTATGCGATATGGCCGAGAAATGTAATTTTGATGTTAACTCCCAAACCGCTGCGCAGAAGTCAACCAAACTTCACCCATTAGTGTATTTTATCACAATCTAGTAGTTACATGTGGAAATTTGGTTCTAGGACATTTGATTTGAGCGCAATCCTCAAACTTAGGTCAAAAAAGCCATTTAAGCCTTTTCACAGTGAGATCTATGCGATATGGCCGAGAAATGTAATTTTGATGTTCACTCCCAAACCGCTGCGCAGAAGTCAACCAAACTTCACCCATTAGTGTATTGTATCACAATCTAGTAGTTACATGTGGAAATTTGGTTATAGGACATTTGATTTGAGCGCAATCCTCAAACTTAGGTCAAAAAAGCCATTTAAGCCTTTTCACAGTGAGATCTATGCGATATGGCCGAGAAATGTAATTTTGATGTTAACTCCCAAACCGCTGCGCAGAAGTCAAACAAACTTCACCCATTAGTGTATTGTATCACAATCTAGTAGTTACATTTGAAAATTTCGTTCTAGGACATTTGGTTTGAGCGCAATCTTTAAACTTAGGTCAAAAAATGCCATTTAAGCCTTTTCACAGTGAGATCTATGCGATATGGCCGAGAAATGTAATTTTGATGTTAACTCCCAAACCGCTGCGCAGAAGTCAACCAAACTTCACCCAATAGTGTATTGTATCACAATCTAGTAGTTACATTTTAAAATTTTGTTCTAGGACATTTTGTTTGAACGCAATAATCAAACTTAATTAAAAAAGTCATTTAAGCCTTTTCACAGTGAGATCTATGCGATATGGCCGAGAAATGTAATTTTGATGTTAACTCCCAAACCGCTGCGCAGAAGTCAACCAAACTTCACCCAATAGTGTATTGTATCACAATCTAGTAGTTACATTTGAAAATTTTGTTCTAGGAAATTTTGTTTGAGCGCAATCATCAAACTTAATTAAAAAAGTCATTTAAGCCTTTTCACAGTGAGATCTATGCGATATGGCCGAGAAATGTAATTTTGATGTTAACTCCCAAACCGCTGCGCAGAAGTCAACCAAACTTCACCCATTAGTGTATTTTATCACAATCTAGTAGTTACATGTGGAAATTTGGTTCTAGGACATTTGATTTGAGCGCAATCCTCAAACTTAGGTCAAAAAAGCCATTTAAGCCTTTTCACAGTGAGATCTATGCGATATGGCCGAGAAATGTAATTTTGATGTTAACTCCCAAACCGCTGCGCAGAAGTCAACCAAACTTCACCCAATAGTGTATTGTATCACAATCTAGTAGTTACATTTAAAAATTTTGTTCTAGGACATTTTGTTTGAACGCAATCATCAAACTTAATTTAAAAAGTCATTTAAGCCTTTTCACAGTGAGATCTATGCGATATGGCCGAGAAATGTAATTTTGATGTTAACTCCCAAACCGCTGCGCAGAAGTCAACCAAACTTCACCCATTAGTGTATTGTATCACAATCTAGTAGTTACATGTGGAAATTTGGTTATAGGACATTTGATTTGAGCGCAATCCTCAAACTTAGGTCAAAAAAGCCATTTAAGCCTTTTCACAGTGAGATCTATGCGATATGGCCGAGAAATGTAATTTTGATGTTAACTCCCAAACCGCTGCGCAGAAGTCAACCAAACTTCACCCAATAGTGTATTGTATCACAATCTAGTAGTTACATTTGAAAATTTTGTTCTAGGAAATTTTGTTTGAGCGCAATCATCAAACTTAATTAAAAAAGTCATTTAAGCCTTTTCACAGTGAGATCTATGCGATATGGCCGAGAAATGTAATTTTGATGTTAACTCCCAAACCGCTGCGCAGAAGTCAACCAAACTTCACCCATTAGTGTATTGTATCACAATCTAGTAGTTACATGTGGAAATTTGGTTCTAGGACATTTGATTTGAGCGCAATCCTCAAACTTAGGTCAAAAAAGCCATTTAAGCCTTTTCACAGTGAGATCTATGCGATATGGCCGAGAAATGTAATTTTGATGTTAACTCCCAAACCGCTGCGCAGAAGTCAACCAAACTTCACCCAATAGTGTATTGTATCACATTCTAGTAGTTACATTTTAAAATTTCGTTCAAGGACATTTGGTTTGATCGCAATTATTAAACTTGGGTCAAAAAAGCCATTTAAGCCTTTTCACAGTGAGATCTATGCGATATGGCCGAGAAATGTAATTTTGATGTTAACTCCCAAACCGCTGCGCAGAAGTAAACCAAACTTCACCCATTAGTGTATTGTATCACAATCTAGTAGTTACATGTGAAAATTTGGTTCTAGGACATTTGATTTGAGCGCAATCCTCAAACTCAGGTCAAAAAAGCCATTTAAGCCTTTTCACAGTGAGATCTATGCGATATGGCCGAGAAATGTAATTTTGATGTTAACTCCCAAACCGCTGCGCAGAAGTCAACCAAACTTCACCCAATAGTGTATTGTATCACAATCTAGTAGTTACATTTGAAAATTTTGTTCTAGGACATTTTGTTTGAACGCAATCATCAAACTTAATTAAAAAAGTCATTTAAGCCTTTTCACAGTGAGATCTATGCGATATGGCCGAGAAATGTAATTTTGATGTTAACTCCCAAACCGCTGCGCAGAAGTCAACCAAACTTCACCCAATAGTGTATTGTATCATAATCTAGTAGTTACATTTGAAAATTTTGTTCTAGGACATTTTGTTTGAGCGCAATCCTCAAACTTAGGTCAAAAAAGCCATTTAAGCCTTTTCACAATGAGATCTATGCGATATGGCCGAGAAATGTAATTTTGATGTTAACTCCCAAACCGCTGCGCAGAAGTCAACCAAACTTCACCCAATAGTGTATTGTATCACATTCTAGTAGTTACATTTGAAAATTTCGTTCTAGGACATTTGGTTTGAGCGCAATCATTAAACTTAGGTCAAAAAAGCCATTTAAGCCTTTTCACAGTGAGATCTATGCGATATGGCCGAGAAATGTAATTTTGATGTTAACTCCCAAACCGCTGCGCAGAAGTAAACCAAACTTCACCCATTAGTGTATTGTATCACAATCTAGTAGTTACATGTGGAAATTTGGTTCTAGGACATTTGATTTGAGCGCAATCCTCAAACTTAGGTCAAAAAAGCCATTTAAGCCTTTTCACAGTGAGATCTATGCGATATGGCCGAGAAATGTAATTTTGATGTTAACTCCCAAACCGCTGCGCAGAAGTCAACCAAACTTCACCCAATAGTGTATTGTATCACAATCTAGTAGTTACATTTGGAAATTTAGTTCTAGGACATTTTGTTTGAACGCAATCATCAAACTTAATTAAAAAAGTCATTTAAGCCTTTTCACAGTGAGATCTATGCGATATGGCCGAGAAATGTAATTTTGATGTTAACTCCCAAACCGCTGCGCAGAAGTCAACCAAACTTCACCCATTAGTGTATTGTATCACAATCTAGTAGTTACATGTGGAAATTTGGTTATAGGACATTTGATTTGAGCGCAATCCTCAAACTTAGGTCAAAAAAGCCATTTAAGCCTTTTCACAGTGAGATCTATGCGATATGGCCGAGAAATGTAATTTTGATGTTAACTCCCAAACCGCTGCGCAGAAGTCAACCAAACTTCACCTAATAGTGTATTGTATCACAATCTAGTAGTTACATTTGAAAATTTTGTTCTAGGAAATTTTGTTTGAGCGCAATCATCAAACTTAATTAAAAAAGTCATTTAAGCCTTTTCACAGTGAGATCTATGCGATATGGCCGAGAAATGTAATTTTGATGTTAACTCCCAAACCGCTGCGCAGAAGTCAACCAAACTTCACCCATTAGTGTATTTTATCACAATCTAGTAGTTACATGTGGAAATTTGGTTCTAGGACATTTGATTTGAGCGCAATCCTCAAACTTAGGTCAAAAAAGCCATTTAAGCCTTTTCACAGTGAGATCTATGCGATATGGCAGAGAAATGTAATTTTGATGTTCACTCCCAAACCGCTGCGCAGAAGTCAACCAAACTTCACCCATTAGTGTATTGTATCACAATCTAGTAGTTACATGTGGAAATTTGGTTATAGGACATTTGATTTGAGCGCAATCCTCAAACTTAGGTCAAAAAAGCCATTTAAGCCTTTTCACAGTGAGATCTATGCGATATGGCCGAGAAATGTAATTTTGATGTTAACTCCCAAACCGCTGCGCAGAAGTCAACCAAACTTCACCCAATAGTGTATTGTATCACATTCTAGTAGTTACATTTGAAAATTTTGTTCTAGGAAATTTTGTTTGAGCGCAATCATCAAACTTAATTAAAAAAGTCATTTAAGCCTTTTCACAGTGAGATCTATGCGATATGGCCGAGAAATGTAATTTTGATGTTAACTCCCAAACCGCTGCGCAGAAGTCAACCAAACTTCACCCATTAGTGTATTTTATCACAATCTAGTAGTTACATGTGGAAATTTGGTTCTAGGACATTTGATTTGAGCGCAATCCTCAAACTTAGGTCAAAAAAGCCATTTAAGCCTTTTCACAGTGAGATCTATGCGATATGGCCGAGAAATGTAATTTTGATGTTAACTCCCAAACCGCTGCGCAGAAGTCAACCAAACTTCACCCAATAGTGTATTGTATCACATTCTAGTAGTTACATTTTAAAATTTCGTTCAAGGACATTTGGTTTGATCGCAATTATTAAACTTGGGTCAAAAAAGCCATTTAAGCCTTTTCACAGTGAGATCTATGCGATATGGCCGAGAAATGTAATTTTGATGTTAACTCCCAAACCGCTGCGCAGAAGTAAACCAAACTTCACCCATTAGTGTATTGTATCACAATCTAGTAGTTACATGTGAAAATTTGGTTCTAGGACATTTGATTTGAGCGCAATCCTCAAACTCAGGTCAAAAAAGCCATTTAAGCCTTTTCACAGTGAGATCTATGCGATATGGCCGAGAAATGTAATTTTGATGTTAACTCCCAAACCGCTGCGCAGAAGTCAACCAAACTTCACCCAATAGTGTATTGTATCACAATCTAGTAGTTACATTTGAAAATTTTGTTCTAGGACATTTTGTTTGAACGCAATCATCAAACTTAATTAAAAAAGTCATTTAAGCCTTTTCACAGTGAGATCTATGCGATATGGCCGAGAAATGTAATTTTGATGTTAACTCCCAAACCGCTGCGCAGAAGTCAACCAAACTTCACCCAATAGTGTATTGTATCATAATCTAGTAGTTACATTTGAAAATTTTGTTCTAGGACATTTTGTTTGAGCGCAATCCTCAAACTTAGGTCAAAAAAGCCATTTAAGCCTTTTCACAATGAGATCTATGCGATATGGCCGAGAAATGTAATTTTGATGTTAACTCCCAAACCGCTGCGCAGAAGTCAACCAAACTTCACCCAATAGTGTATTGTATCACATTCTAGTAGTTACATTTGAAAATTTCGTTCTAGGACATTTGGTTTGAGCGCAATCATTAAACTTAGGTCAAAAAAGCCATTTAAGCCTTTTCACAGTGAGATCTATGCGATATGGCCGAGAAATGTAATTTTGATGTTAACTCCCAAACCGCTGCGCAGAAGTAAACCAAACTTCACCCATTAGTGTATTGTATCACAATCTAGTAGTTACATGTGGAAATTTGGTTCTAGGACATTTGATTTGAGCGCAATCCTCAAACTTAGGTCAAAAAAGCCATTTAAGCCTTTTCACAGTGAGATCTATGCGATATGGCCGAGAAATGTAATTTTGATGTTAACTCCCAAACCGCTGCGCAGAAGTCAACCAAACTTCACCCAATAGTGTATTGTATCACAATCTAGTAGTTACATTTGGAAATTTAGTTCTAGGACATTTTGTTTGAACGCAATCATCAAACTTAATTAAAAAAGTCATTTAAGCCTTTTCACAGTGAGATCTATGCGATATGGCCGAGAAATGTAATTTTGATGTTAACTCCCAAACCGCTGCGCAGAAGTCAACCAAACTTCACCCATTAGTGTATTGTATCACAATCTAGTAGTTACATGTGGAAATTTGGTTATAGGACATTTGATTTGAGCGCAATCCTCAAACTTAGGTCAAAAAAGCCATTTAAGCCTTTTCACAGTGAGATCTATGCGATATGGCCGAGAAATGTAATTTTGATGTTAACTCCCAAACCGCTGCGCAGAAGTCAACCAAACTTCACCTAATAGTGTATTGTATCACAATCTAGTAGTTACATTTGAAAATTTTGTTCTAGGAAATTTTGTTTGAGCGCAATCATCAAACTTAATTAAAAAAGTCATTTAAGCCTTTTCACAGTGAGATCTATGCGATATGGCCGAGAAATGTAATTTTGATGTTAACTCCCAAACCGCTGCGCAGAAGTCAACCAAACTTCACCCATTAGTGTATTTTATCACAATCTAGTAGTTACATGTGGAAATTTGGTTCTAGGACATTTGATTTGAGCGCAATCCTCAAACTTAGGTCAAAAAAGCCATTTAAGCCTTTTCACAGTGAGATCTATGCGATATGGCAGAGAAATGTAATTTTGATGTTCACTCCCAAACCGCTGCGCAGAAGTCAACCAAACTTCACCCATTAGTGTATTGTATCACAATCTAGTAGTTACATGTGGAAATTTGGTTATAGGACATTTGATTTGAGCGCAATCCTCAAACTTAGGTCAAAAAAGCCATTTAAGCCTTTTCACAGTGAGATCTATGCGATATGGCCGAGAAATGTAATTTTGATGTTAACTCCCAAACCGCTGCGCAGAAGTCAACCAAACTTCACCCAATAGTGTATTGTATCACATTCTAGTAGTTACATTTGAAAATTTTGTTCTAGGAAATTTTGTTTGAGCGCAATCATCAAACTTAATTAAAAAAGTCATTTAAGCCTTTTCACAGTGAGATCTATGCGATATGGCCGAGAAATGTAATTTTGATGTTAACTCCCAAACCGCTGCGCAGAAGTCAACCAAACTTCACCCATTAGTGTATTTTATCACAATCTAGTAGTTACATGTGGAAATTTGGTTCTAGGACATTTGATTTGAGCGCAATCCTCAAACTTAGGTCAAAAAAGCCATTTAAGCCTTTTCACAGTGAGATCTATGCGATATGGCCGAGAAATGTAATTTTGATGTTCACTCCCAAACCGCTGCGCAGAAGTCAACCAAACTTCACCCATTAGTGTATTGTATCACAATCTAGTAGTTACATGTGGAAATTTGGTTATAGGACATTTGATTTGAGCGCAATCCTCAAACTTAGGTCAAAAAAGCCATTTAAGCCTTTTCACAGTGAGATCTATGCGATATGGCCGAGAAATGTAATTTTGATGTTAACTCCCAAACCGCTGCGCAGAAGTCAACCAAACTTCACCAATTAGTGTATTGTATCACAATCTAGTAGTTACATTTGAAAATTTCGTTCTAGGACATTTGGTTTGAGCGCAATCTTTAAACTTAGGTCAAAAAATGCCATTTAAGCCTTTTCACAGTGAGATCTATGCGATATGGCCGAGAAATGTAATTTTGATGTTAACTCCCAAACCGCTGCGCAGAAGTCAACCAAACTTCACCCAATAGTGTATTGTATCACAATCTAGTAGTTACATTTGAAAATTTTGTTCTAGGACATTTTGTTTGAACGCAATAATCAAACTTAATTAAAAAAGTCATTTAAGCCTTTTCACAGTGAGATCTATGCGATATGGCCGAGAAATGTAATTTTGATGTTAACTCCCAAACCGCTGCGCAGAAGTCAACCAAACTTCACCCAATAGTGTATTGTATCACAATCTAGTAGTTACATTTGAAAATTTTGTTCTAGGAAATTTTGTTTGAGCGCAATCATCAAACTTAATTAAAAAAGTCATTTAAGCCTTTTCACAGTGAGATCTATGCGATATGGCCGAGAAATGTAATTTTGATGTTAACTCCCAAACCGCTGCGCAGAAGTCAACCAAACTTCACCCATTAGTGTATTTTATCACAATCTAGTAGTTACATTTGAAAATTTCGTTCTAGGACATTTGGTTTGAGCGCAATCATTAAACTTAGGTCAAAAAAGCCATTTAAGCCTTTTCACAGTGAGATCTATGCGATATGGCCGAGAAATGTAATTTTGATAACTCCAAACCGCTGCGCAGAAGTAAACCAAACTTCACCCATTAGTGTATTGTATCACAATCTAGTAGTTACATGTGGAAATTTGGTTCTAGGACATTTGATTTGAGCGCAATCCTCAAACTTAGGTCAAAAAAGCCATTTAAGCCTTTTCACAGTGAGATCTATGCGATATGGCCGAGAAATGTAATTTTGATGTTAACTCCCAAACCGCTGCGCAGAAGTCAACCAAACTTCACCCAATAGTGTATTGTATCACAATCTAGTAGTTACATTTGGAAATTTAGTTCTAGGACATTTTGTTTGAACGCAATCATCAAACTTAATTAAAAAAGTCATTTAAGCCTTTTCACAGTGAGATCTATGCGATATGGCCGAGAAATGTAATTTTGATGTTAACTCCCAAACCGCTGCGCAGAAGTCAACCAAACTTCACCCATTAGTGTATTGTATCACAATCTAGTAGTTACATGTGGAAATTTGGTTATAGGACATTTGATTTGAGCGCAATCCTCAAACTTAGGTCAAAAAAGCCATTTAAGCCTTTTCACAGTGAGATCTATGCGATATGGCCGAGAAATGTAATTTTGATGTTAACTCCCAAACCGCTGCGCAGAAGTCAACCAAACTTCACCCAATAGTGTATTGTATCACAATCTAGTAGTTACATTTGAAAATTTTGTTCTAGGAAATTTTGTTTGAGCGCAATCATCAAACTTAATTAAAAAAGTCATTTAAGCCTTTTCACAGTGAGATCTATGCGATATGGCCGAGAAATGTAATTTTGATGTTAACTCCCAAACCGCTGCGCAGAAGTCAACCAAACTTCACCCATTAGTGTATTTTATCACAATCTAGTAGTTACATGTGGAAATTTGGTTCTAGGACATTTGATTTGAGCGCAATCCTCAAACTTAGGTCAAAAAAGCCATTTAAGCCTTTTCACAGTGAGATCTATGCGATATGGCCGAGAAATGTAATTTTGATGTTCACTCCCAAACCGCTGCGCAGAAGTCAACCAAACTTCACCCATTAGTGTATTGTATCACAATCTAGTAGTTACATGTGGAAATTTGGTTATAGGACATTTGATTTGAGCGCAATCCTCAAACTTAGGTCAAAAAAGCCATTTAAGCCTTTTCACAGTGAGATCTATGCGATATGGCCGAGAAATGTAATTTTGATGTTAACTCCCAAACCGCTGCGCAGAAGTCAACCAAACTTCACCCAATAGTGTATTGTATCACATTCTAGTAGTTACATTTGAAAATTTTGTTCTAGGAAATTTTGTTTGAGCGCAATCATCAAACTTAATTAAAAAAGTCATTTAAGCCTTTTCACAGTGAGATCTATGCGATATGGCCGAGAAATGTAATTTTGATGTTAACTCCCAAACCGCTGCGCAGAAGTCAACCAAACTTCACCCATTAGTGTATTTTATCACAATCTAGTAGTTACATGTGGAAATTTGGTTCTAGGACATTTGATTTGAGCGCAATCCTCAAACTTAGGTCAAAAAAGCCATTTAAGCCTTTTCACAGTGAGATCTATGCGATATGGCCGAGAAATGTAATTTTGATGTTAACTCCCAAACCGCTGCGCAGAAGTCAACCAAACTTCACCCAATAGTGTATTGTATCACATTCTAGTAGTTACGTTTGAAAATTTCGTTCTAGGACATTTGGTTTGAGCGCAATTATTAAACTTAGGTCAAAAAAGCCATTTAAGCCTTTTCACAGTGAGATCTATGCGATATGGCCGAGAAATGTAATTTTGATGTTAACTCCCAAACCGCTGCGCAGAAGTCAACCAAACTTCACCCATTAGTGTATTGTATCACAATCTAGTAGTTACATTTGAAAATTTCGTTCTAGGACATTTGGTTTGAGCGCAATCTTTAAACTTAGGTCAAAAAATGCCATTTAAGCCTTTTCACAGTGAGATCTATGCGATATGGCCGAGAAATGTAATTTTGATGTTAACTCCCAAACCGCTGCGCAGAAGTCAACCAAACTTCACCCAATAGTGTATTGTATCACAATCTAGTAGTTACATGTGGAAATTTGGTTATAGGACATTTGATTTGAGCGCAATCCTCAAACTTAGGTCAAAAAAGCCATTTAAGCCTTTTCACAGTGAGATCTATGCGATATGGCCGAGAAATGTAATTTTGATGTTAACTCCCAAACCGCTGCGCAGAAGTCAACCAAACTTCACCCAATAGTGTATTGTATCACAATCTAGTAGTTACATTTGAAAATTTTGTTCTAGGACATTTTGTTTGAACGCAATCATCAAACTTAATTAAAAAAGTCATTTAAGCCTTTTCACAGTGAGATCTATGCGATATGGCCGAGAAATGTAATTTTGATGTTAACTCCCAAACCGCTGCGCAGAAGTCAACCAAACTTCACCCAATAGTGTATTGTATCACAATCTAGTAGTTACATTTGAAAATTTTGTTCTAGGACATTTTGTTTGAGCGCAATCCTCAAACTTAGGTCAAAAAAGCCATTTAAGCCTTTTCACAATGAGATCTATGCGATATGGCCGAGAAATGTAATTTTGATGTTAACTCCCAAACCGCTGCGCAGAAGTCAACCAAACTTCACCCAATAGTGTATTGTATCACATTCTAGTAGTTACATTTGAAAATTTCGTTCTAGGACATTTGGTTTGAGCGCAATCATTAAACTTAGGTCAAAAAAGCCATTTAAGCCTTTTCACAGTGAGATCTATGCGATATGGCCGAGAAATGTAATTTTGATGTTAACTCCCAAACCGCTGCGCAGAAGTAAACCAAACTTCACCCATTAGTGTATTGTATCACAATCTAGTAGTTACATGTGGAAATTTGGTTCTAGGACATTTGATTTGAGCGCAATCCTCAAACTTAGGTCAAAAAAGCCATTTAAGCCTTTTCACAATGAGATCTATGCGATATGGCCGAGAAATGTAATTTTGATGTTAACTCCCAAACCGCTGCGCAGAAGTCAACCAAACTTCACCCAATAGTGTATTGTATCACAATCTAGTAGTTACATTTGAAAATTTTGTTCTAGGACATTTTGTTTGAACGCAATCATCAAACTTAATTAAAAAAGTCATTTAAGCCTTTTCACAGTGAGATCTATGCGATATGGCCGAGAAATGTAATTTTGATGTTAACTCCCAAACCGCTGCGCAGAAGTCAACCAAACTTCACCCATTAGTGTATTGTATCACAATCTAGTAGTTACATGTGGAAATTTGGTTATAGGACATTTGATTTGAGCGCAATCCTCAAAATTAGGTCAAAAAAGCCATTTAAGCCTTTTCACAGTGAGATCTATGCGATATGGCCGAGAAATGTAATTTTGATGTTAACTCCCAAACCGCTGCGCAGAAGTCAACCAAACTTCACCCAATAGTGTATTTTATCACAATCTAGTAGTTACATTTGGAAATTTAGTTCTAGGACATTTGATTTGAGCGCAATCTTCAAACTTAATTAAAAAAAGTCATTTAAGCCTTTTCACAGTGAGATCTATGCGATATGGCCGAGAAATGTAATTTTGATGTTAACTCCCAAACCGCTGCGCAGAAGTCAACCAAACTTCACCCAATAGTGTATTGTATCACATTCTAGTAGTTACATTTGAAAATTTCGTTCTAGGACATTTGGTTTGAGCGCAATCATTAAACTTAGGTCAAAAAAGCCATTTAAGCCTTTTCACAGTGAGATCTATGCGATATGGCCGAGAAATGTAATTTTGATGTTAACTCCCAAACCGCTGCGCAGAAGTAAACCAAACTTCACCCATTAGTGTATTGTATCACAATCTAGTAGTTACATGTGGAAATTTGGTTCTAGGACATTTGATTTGAGCGCAATCCTCAAACTTAGGTCAAAAAAGCCATTTAAGCCTTTTCACAGTGAGATCTATGCGATATGGCCGAGAAATGTAATTTTGATGTTAACTCCCAAACCGCTGCGCAGAAGTCAACCAAACTTCACCCAATAGTGTATTGTATCACAATCTAGTAGTTACATTTGAAAATTTTGTTCTAGGACATTTTGTTTGAACGCAATCATCAAACTTAATTAAAAAAGTCATTTAAGCCTTTTCACAGTGAGATCTATGCGATATGGCCGAGAAATGTAATTTTGATGTTAACTCCCAAACCGCTGCGCAGAAGTCAACCAAACTTCACCCATTAGTGTATTGTATCACAATCTAGTAGTTACATGTGGAAATTTGGTTATAGGACATTTGATTTGAGCGCAATCCTCAAAATTAGGTCAAAAAAGCCATTTAAGCCTTTTCACAGTGAGATCTATGCGATATGGCTGAGAAATGTAATTTTGATGTTAACTCCCAAACCGCTGCGCAGAAGTCAACCAAACTTCACCCATTAGTGTATTGTATCACAATCTAGTAGTTACATTTGGAAATTTAGTTCTAGGACATTTGATTTGAGCGCAATCTTCAAACTTAATTAAAAAAAGTCATTTAAGCCTTTTCACAGTGAGATCTATGCGATATGGCCGAGAAATGTAATTTTGATGTTCACTCCCAAACCGCTGCGCAGAAGTCAACCAAACTTCAACCATTAGTGTATTGTATCACAATCTAGTAGTTACATGTGGAAATTTGGTTCTAGGACATTTGATTTGAGCGCAATCCTCAAACTTAGGTCAAAAAAGCCATTTAAGCCTTTTCACAGTGAGATCTATGCGATATGGCCGAGAAATGTAATTTTGATGTTAACTCCCAAACCGCTGCGCAGAAGTCAACTAAACTTCACCCAATAGTGTATTGTATCACAATCTAGTAGTTACATTTGAAAATTTTGTTCTAGGACATTTTGTTTGAGCGCAATCATTAAACTTAATTAAAAAAGTCATTTAAGCCTTTTCACAGTGAGATCTATGCGATATGGCCGAGAAATGTAATTTTGATGTTAACTCCCAAACCGCTGCGCAGAAGTCAACCAAACTTCACCCAATAGTGTATTGTATCACAATCTAGTAGTTACATTTGAAAATTTTGTTTTAGGAAATTTTGTTTGAGCGCAATCATCAAACTTAATTAAAAAAGTCATTTAAGCCTTTTCACAGTGAGATCTATGCGATATGGCCGAGAAATGTAATTTTGATGTTCACTCCCAAACCGCTGCGCAGAAGTCAACCAAACTTCACCCATTAGTGTATTGTATCACAATCTAGTAGTTACATGTGGAAATTTGGTTATAGGACATTTGATTTGAGCGCAATCCTCAAACTTAGGTCAAAAAAGCCATTTAAGCCTTTTCACAGTGAGATCTATGCGATATGGCTGAGAAATGTAATTTTGATGTTAACTCCCAAACCGCTGCGCAGAAGTCAACCAAACTTCACCCATTAGTGTATTGTATCACAATCTAGTAGTTACATTTGAAAATTTCGTTCTAGGACATTTGGTTTGAGCGCAATCTTTAAACTTAGGTCAAAAAAGCCATTTAAGCCTTTTCACAGTGAGATCTATGCGATATGGCCGAGAAATGTAATTTTGATGTTCACTCCCAAACCGCTGCGCAGAAGTCAACCAAACTTCAACCATTAGTGTATTGTATCACAATCTAGTAGTTACATGTGGAAATTTGGTTCTAGGACATTTGATTTGAGCGCAATCCTCAAACTTAGGTCAAAAAAGCCATTTAAGCCTTTTCACAGTGAGATCTATGCGATATGGCCGAGAAATGTAATTTTGATGTTAACTCCCAAACCGCTGCGCAGAAGTCAACTAAACTTCACCCAATAGTGTATTGTATCACAATCTAGTAGTTACATTTGAAAATTTTGTTCTAGGACATTTTGTTTGAGCGCAATCATTAAACTTAATTAAAAAAGTCATTTAAGCCTTTTCACAGTGAGATCTATGCGATATGGCCGAGAAATGTAATTTTGATGTTAACTCCCAAACCGCTGCGCAGAAGTCAACCAAACTTCACCCATTAGTGTATTGTATCATAATCTAGTAATTACATGTGGAAATTTGGTTCTAGGACATTTGATTTGAGCGCAATCCTCAAATTTAGGTCAAAAAAGCCATTTAAGCCTTTTCACAGTGAGATCTATGCGATATGGCCGAGAAATGTAATTTTGATGTTAACTCCCAAACCGCTGCGCAGAAGTCAACCAAACTTCACCCAATAGTGTATTGTATCACAATCTAGTAGTTATATTTGAAAATTTTGTTCTAGGACATTTTGTTTGAACGCAATCATCAAACTTAATTAAAAAAGTCATTTAAGCCTTTTCACAGTGAGATCTATGCGATATGGCCGAGAAATGTAATTTTGATGTTAACTCCCAAACCGCTGCGCAGAAGTCAACCAAACTTCACCCAATAGTGTATTGTATCACAATCTAGTAGTTACATTTGAAAATTTTGTTCTAGGACATTTTGTTTGAGCGCAATCCTCAAACTTAGGTCAAAAAAGCCATTTAAGCCTTTTCACAGTGAGATCTATGCGATATGGCCGAGAAATGTAATTTTGATGTTAACTCCCAAAACGCTGCGCAGAAGTCAACCAAACTTCACCCATTAGTGTATTGTATCACAATCTAGTAGTTACATGTGGAAATTTGGTTATAGGACATTTGATTTGAGCGCAATCCTCAAACTTAGGTCAAAAAAGCCATTTAAGCCTTTTCACAGTGAGATCTATGCGATATGGCTGAGAAATGTAATTTTGATGTTAACTCCCAAACCGCTGCGCAGAAGTCAACCAAACTTCACCCATTAGTGTATTGTATCACAATCTAGTAGTTACATTTGAAAATTTCGTTCTAGGACATTTGGTTTGAGCGCAATCTTTAAACTTAGGTCAAAAAAGCCATTTAAGCCTTTTCACAGTGAGATCTATGCGATATGGCCGAGAAATGTAATTTTGATGTTCACTCCCAAACCGCTGCGCAGAAGTCAACCAAACTTCAACCATTAGTGTATTGTATCACAATCTAGTAGTTACATGTGGAAATTTGGTTCTAGGACATTTGATTTGAGCGCAATCCTCAAACTTAGGTCAAAAAAGCCATTTAAGCCTTTTCACAGTGAGATCTATGCGATATGGCCGAGAAATGTAATTTTGATGTTAACTCCCAAACCGCTGCGCAGAAGTCAACTAAACTTCACCCAATAGTGTATTGTATCACAATCTAGTAGTTACATTTGAAAATTTTGTTCTAGGACATTTTGTTTGAGCGCAATCATTAAACTTAATTAAAAAAGTCATTTAAGCCTTTTCACAGTGAGATCTATGCGATATGGCCGAGAAATGTAATTTTGATGTTAACTCCCAAACCGCTGCGCAGAAGTCAACCAAACTTCACCCATTAGTGTATTGTATCATAATCTAGTAATTACATGTGGAAATTTGGTTCTAGGACATTTGATTTGAGCGCAATCCTCAAATTTAGGTCAAAAAAGCCATTTAAGCCTTTTCACAGTGAGATCTATGCGATATGGCCGAGAAATGTAATTTTGATGTTAACTCCCAAACCGCTGCGCAGAAGTCAACCAAACTTCACCCAATAGTGTATTGTATCACAATCTAGTAGTTATATTTGAAAATTTTGTTCTAGGACATTTTGTTTGAACGCAATCATCAAACTTAATTAAAAAAGTCATTTAAGCCTTTTCACAGTGAGATCTATGCGATATGGCCGAGAAATGTAATTTTGATGTTAACTCCCAAACCGCTGCGCAGAAGTCAACCAAACTTCACCCAATAGTGTATTGTATCACAATCTAGTAGTTACATTTGAAAATTTTGTTTTAGGAAATTTTGTTTGAGCGCAATCATCAAACTTAATTAAAAAAGTCATTTAAGCCTTTTCACAGTGAGATCTATGCGATATGGCCGAGAAATGTAATTTTGATGTTCACTCCCAAACCGCTGCGCAGAAGTCAACCAAACTTCACCCATTAGTGTATTGTATCACAATCTAGTAGTTACATGTGGAAATTTGGTTATAGGACATTTGATTTGAGCGCAATCCTCAAACTTAGGTCAAAAAAGCCATTTAAGCCTTTTCACAGTGAGATCTATGCGATATGGCCGAGAAATGTAATTTTGATGTTAACTCCCAAACCGCTGCGCAGAAGTCAACCAAACTTCACCCATTAGTGTATTGTATCACAATCTAGTAGTTACATTTGAAAATTTCGTTCTAGGACATTTGGTTTGAGCGCAATCTTTAAACTTAGGTCAAAAAAGCCATTTAAGCCTTTTCACAGTGAGATCTATGCGATATGGCCGAGAAATGTAATTTTGATGTTAACTCCCAAACCGCTGCGCAGAAGTCAACCAAACTTCACCCAATAGTGTATTGTATCACAATCTAGTAGTTACATTTGAAAATTTTGTTCTAGGACATTTTGTTTGAACGCAATCATCAAACTTAATTAAAAAAGTCATTTAAGCCTTTTCACAGTGAGATCTATGCGATATGGCCGAGAAATGTAATTTTGATGTTAACTCCCAAACCGCTGCGCAGAAGTCAACCAAACTTCACCCATTAGTGTATTGTATCACAATCTAGTAGTTACATGTGGAAATTTGGTTATAGGACATTTGATTTGAGCGCAATCCTCAAAATTAGGTCAAAAAAGCCATTTAAGCCTTTTCACAGTGAGATCTATGCGATATGGCCGAGAAATGTAATTTTGATGTTAACTCCCAAACCGCTGCGCAGAAGTCAACCAAACTTCACCCAATAGTGTATTTTATCACAATCTAGTAGTTACATTTGGAAATTTAGTTCTAGGACATTTGATTTGAGCGCAATCTTCAAACTTAATTAAAAAAAGTCATTTAAGCCTTTTCACAGTGAGATCTATGCGATATGGCCGAGAAATGTAATTTTGATGTTCACTCCCAAACCGCTGCGCAGAAGTCAACCAAACTTCAACCATTAGTGTATTGTATCACAATCTAGTAGTTACATGTGGAAATTTGGTTCTAGGACATTTGATTTGAGCGCAATCCTCAAACTTAGGTCAAAAAAGCCATTTAAGCCTTTTCACAGTGAGATCTATGCGATATGGCCGAGAAATGTAATTTTGATGTTAACTCCCAAACCGCTGCGCAGAAGTCAACTAAACTTCACCCAATAGTGTATTGTATCACAATCTAGTAGTTACATTTGAAAATTTTGTTCTAGGACATTTTGTTTGAGCGCAATCATTAAACTTAATTAAAAAAGTCATTTAAGCCTTTTCACAGTGAGATCTATGCGATATGGCCGAGAAATGTAATTTTGATGTTAACTCCCAAACCGCTGCGCAGAAGTCAACCAAACTTCACCCAATAGTGTATTGTATCACAATCTAGTAGTTACATTTGAAAATTTTGTTTTAGGAAATTTTGTTTGAGCGCAATCATCAAACTTAATTAAAAAAGTCATTTAAGCCTTTTCACAGTGAGATCTATGCGATATGGCCGAGAAATGTAATTTTGATGTTCACTCCCAAACCGCTGCGCAGAAGTCAACCAAACTTCACCCATTAGTGTATTGTATCACAATCTAGTAGTTACATGTGGAAATTTGGTTATAGGACATTTGATTTGAGCGCAATCCTCAAACTTAGGTCAAAAAAGCCATTTAAGCCTTTTCACAGTGAGATCTATGCGATATGGCTGAGAAATGTAATTTTGATGTTAACTCCCAAACCGCTGCGCAGAAGTCAACCAAACTTCACCCATTAGTGTATTGTATCACAATCTAGTAGTTACATTTGAAAATTTCGTTCTAGGACATTTGGTTTGAGCGCAATCTTTAAACTTAGGTCAAAAAAGCCATTTAAGCCTTTTCACAGTGAGATCTATGCGATATGGCCGAGAAATGTAATTTTGATGTTCACTCCCAAACCGCTGCGCAGAAGTCAACCAAACTTCAACCATTAGTGTATTGTATCACAATCTAGTAGTTACATGTGGAAATTTGGTTCTAGGACATTTGATTTGAGCGCAATCCTCAAACTTAGGTCAAAAAAGCCATTTAAGCCTTTTCACAGTGAGATCTATGCGATATGGCCGAGAAATGTAATTTTGATGTTAACTCCCAAACCGCTGCGCAGAAGTCAACTAAACTTCACCCAATAGTGTATTGTATCACAATCTAGTAGTTACATTTGAAAATTTTGTTCTAGGACATTTTGTTTGAGCGCAATCATTAAACTTAATTAAAAAAGTCATTTAAGCCTTTTCACAGTGAGATCTATGCGATATGGCCGAGAAATGTAATTTTGATGTTAACTCCCAAACCGCTGCGCAGAAGTCAACCAAACTTCACCCATTAGTGTATTGTATCATAATCTAGTAATTACATGTGGAAATTTGGTTCTAGGACATTTGATTTGAGCGCAATCCTCAAATTTAGGTCAAAAAAGCCATTTAAGCCTTTTCACAGTGAGATCTATGCGATATGGCCGAGAAATGTAATTTTGATGTTAACTCCCAAACCGCTGCGCAGAAGTCAACCAAACTTCACCCAATAGTGTATTGTATCACAATCTAGTAGTTATATTTGAAAATTTTGTTCTAGGACATTTTGTTTGAACGCAATCATCAAACTTAATTAAAAAAGTCATTTAAGCCTTTTCACAGTGAGATCTATGCGATATGGCCGAGAAATGTAATTTTGATGTTAACTCCCAAACCGCTGCGCAGAAGTCAACCAAACTTCACCCAATAGTGTATTGTATCACAATCTAGTAGTTACATTTGAAAATTTTGTTTTAGGAAATTTTGTTTGAGCGCAATCATCAAACTTAATTAAAAAAGTCATTTAAGCCTTTTCACAGTGAGATCTATGCGATATGGCCGAGAAATGTAATTTTGATGTTCACTCCCAAACCGCTGCGCAGAAGTCAACCAAACTTCACCCATTAGTGTATTGTATCACAATCTAGTAGTTACATGTGGAAATTTGGTTATAGGACATTTGATTTGAGCGCAATCCTCAAACTTAGGTCAAAAAAGCCATTTAAGCCTTTTCACAGTGAGATCTATGCGATATGGCCGAGAAATGTAATTTTGATGTTAACTCCCAAACCGCTGCGCAGAAGTCAACCAAACTTCACCCATTAGTGTATTGTATCACAATCTAGTAGTTACATTTGAAAATTTCGTTCTAGGACATTTGGTTTGAGCGCAATCTTTAAACTTAGGTCAAAAAAGCCATTTAAGCCTTTTCACAGTGAGATCTATGCGATATGGCCGAGAAATGTAATTTTGATGTTAACTCCCAAACCGCTGCGCAGAAGTCAACCAAACTTCACCCAATAGTGTATTGTATCACAATCTAGTAGTTACATTTGAAAATTTTGTTCTAGGACATTTTGTTTGAACGCAATCATCAAACTTAATTAAAAAAGTCATTTAAGCCTTTTCACAGTGAGATCTATGCGATATGGCCGAGAAATGTAATTTTGATGTTAACTCCCAAACCGCTGCGCAGAAGTCAACCAAACTTCACCCAATAGTGTATTGTATCACAATCTAGTAGTTACATTTGAAAATTTTGTTCTAGGACATTTTGTTTGAGCGCAATCCTCAAACTTAGGTCAAAAAAGCCATTTAAGCCTTTTCACAGTGAGATCTATGCGATATGGCCGAGAAATGTAATTTTGATGTTCACTCCCAAACCGCTGCGCAGAAGTCAACCAAACTTCACCCATTAGTGTATTGTATCACAATCTAGTAGTTACATGTGGAAATTTGGTTATAGGACATTTGATTTGAGCGCAATCCTCAAACTTAGGTCAAAAAAGCCATTTAAGCCTTTTCACAGTGAGATCTATGCGATATGGCTGAGAAATGTAATTTTGATGTTAACTCCCAAACCGCTGCGCAGAAGTCAACCAAACTTCACCCATTAGTGTATTGTATCACAATCTAGTAGTTACATTTGAAAATTTCGTTCTAGGACATTTGGTTTGAGCGCAATCTTTAAACTTAGGTCAAAAAAGCCATTTAAGCCTTTTCACAGTGAGATCTATGCGATATGGCCGAGAAATGTAATTTTGATGTTCACTCCCAAACCGCTGCGCAGAAGTCAACCAAACTTCAACCATTAGTGTATTGTATCACAATCTAGTAGTTACATGTGGAAATTTGGTTCTAGGACATTTGATTTGAGCGCAATCCTCAAACTTAGGTCAAAAAAGCCATTTAAGCCTTTTCACAGTGAGATCTATGCGATATGGCCGAGAAATGTAATTTTGATGTTAACTCCCAAACCGCTGCGCAGAAGTCAACCAAACTTCACCCAATAGTGTATTGTATCACAATCTAGTAGTTATATTTGAAAATTTTGTTCTAGGACATTTTGTTTGAACGCAATCATCAAACTTAATTAAAAAAGTCATTTAAGCCTTTTCACAGTGAGATCTATGCGATATGGCCGAGAAATGTAATTTTGATGTTAACTCCCAAACCGCTGCGCAGAAGTCAACCAAACTTCACCCAATAGTGTATTGTATCACAATCTAGTAGTTACATTTGAAAATTTTGTTTTAGGAAATTTTGTTTGAGCGCAATCATCAAACTTAATTAAAAAAGTCATTTAAGCCTTTTCACAGTGAGATCTATGCGATATGGCCGAGAAATGTAATTTTGATGTTCACTCCCAAACCGCTGCGCAGAAGTCAACCAAACTTCACCCATTAGTGTATTGTATCACAATCTAGTAGTTACATGTGGAAATTTGGTTATAGGACATTTGATTTGAGCGCAATCCTCAAACTTAGGTCAAAAAAGCCATTTAAGCCTTTTCACAGTGAGATCTATGCGATATGGCCGAGAAATGTAATTTTGATGTTAACTCCCAAACCGCTGCGCAGAAGTCAACCAAACTTCACCCATTAGTGTATTGTATCACAATCTAGTAGTTACATTTGAAAATTTCGTTCTAGGACATTTGGTTTGAGCGCAATCTTTAAACTTAGGTCAAAAAAGCCATTTAAGCCTTTTCACAGTGAGATCTATGCGATATGGCCGAGAAATGTAATTTTGATGTTAACTCCCAAACCGCTGCGCAGAAGTCAACCAAACTTCACCCAATAGTGTATTGTATCACAATCTAGTAGTTACATTTGAAAATTTTGTTCTAGGACATTTTGTTTGAACGCAATCATCAAACTTAATTAAAAAAGTCATTTAAGCCTTTTCACAGTGAGATCTATGCGATATGGCCGAGAAATGTAATTTTGATGTTAACTCCTAAACCGCTGCGCAGAAGTCAACCAAACTTCACCCAATAGTGTATTGTATCACAATCTAGTAGTTACATTTGAAAATTTTGTTCTAGGAAATTTTGTTTGAGCGCAATCATCAAACTTAATTAAAAAAGTCATTTAAGCCTTTTCACAGTGAGATCTATGCGATATGGCCGAGAAATGTAATTTTGATGTTAACTCCCAAACCGCTGCGCAGAAGTCAACCAAACTTCACCCAATAGTGTATTGTATCACATTCTAGTAGTTACATTTCAAAATTTCGTTCTAGGACATTTGGTTTGAGCGCAATTATTAAACTTAGGTCAAAAAAGCCATTTAAGCCTTTTCACAGTGAGATCTATGCGATATGGCCGAGAAATGTAATTTTGATGTTAACTCCCAAACCGCTGCGCAGAAGTAAACCAAACTTCACCCAATAGTGTATTGTATCACAATCTAGTAGTTACATGTGGAAATTTGGTTCTAGGACATTTGATTTGAGCGCAATCATCAAACTTAATTAAAAAAGTCATTTAAGCCTTTTCACAGTGAGATCTATGCGATATGGCCGAGAAATGTAATTTTGATGTTAACTCCCAAACCGCTGCGCAGAAGTCAACCAAACTTCACCCATTAGTGTATTGTATCACAATCTAGTAGTTACATGTGGAAATTTGGTTATAGGACATTTGATTTGAGCGCAATCCTCAAACTTAGGTCAAAAAAGCCATTTAAGCCTTTTCACAGTGAGATCTATGCGATATGGCCGAGAAATGTAATTTTGATGTTAACTCCCAAACCGCTGCGCAGAAGTCAACCAAACTTCACCCATTAGTGTATTGTATCACAATCTAGTAGTTACATGTGGAAATTTGGTTCTAGGACATTTGATTTGAGCGCAATCCTCAAACTTAGGTCAAAAAAGCCATTTAAGCCTTTTCACAGTGAGATCTATGCGATATGGCCGAGAAATGTAATTTTGATGTTAACTCCCAAACCGCTGCGCAGAAGTCAACCAAACTTCACCCAATAGTGTATTGTATCACATTCTAGTAGTTACATTTTAAAATTTCGTTCAAGGACATTTGGTTTGAGCGCAATTATTAAATTTAGGTCAAAAAAGCCATTTAAGCCTTTTCACAGTGAGATCTATGCGATATGGCCGAGAAATGTAATTTTGATGTTAACTCCCAAACCGCTGCGCAGAAGTAAACCAAACTTCACCCATTAGTGTATTGTATCACAATCTAGTAGTTACATGTGGAAATTTGGTTCTAGGACATTTGATTTGAGCGCAATCCTCAAACTTAGGTCAAAAAAGCCATTTAAGCCTTTTCACAGTGAGATCTATGCGATATGGCCGAGAAATGTAATTTTGATGTTAACTCCCAAACCGCTGCGCAGAAGTCAACCAAACTTCACCCAATAGTGTATTGTATCACAATCTAGTAGTTACATTTGAAAATTTTGTTCTAGGACATTTTGTTTGAACGCAATCATCAAACTTAATTAAAAAAGTCATTTAAGCCTTTTCACAGTGAGATCTATGCGATATGGCCGAGAAATGTAATTTTGATGTTAACTCCCAAACCGCTGCGCAGAAGTCAACCAAACTTCACCCAATAGTGTATTGTATCACAATCTAGTAGTTACATTTGAAAATTTTGTTCTAGGACATTTTGTTTGAGCGCAATCCTCAAACTTAGGTCAAAAAAGCCATTTAAGCCTTTTCACAATGAGATCAATGCGATATGGCCGAGAAATGTAATTTTGATGTTAACTCCCAAACCGCTGCGCAGAAGTCAACCAAACTTCACCCAATAGTGTATTGTATCACAATCTAGTAGTTACATTTGAAAATTTTGTTTTAGGAAATTTTGTTTGAGCGCAATCATCAAACAATTAAAAAAGTCATTTAAGCCTTTTCACAGGGAGATCTATGCGATATGGCCGAGAAATGTAATTTTGATGTTCACTCCCAAACCGCTGCGCAGAAGTCAACCAAACTTCACCCATTAGTGTATTGTATCACAATCTAGTAGTTACATGTGGAAATTTGGTTCTAGGACATTTGATTTGAGCGCAATCCTCAAACTTAGGTCAAAAAAGCCATTTAAGCCTTTTCACAGTGAGATCTATGCGATATGGCCGAGAAATGTAATTTTGATGTTAACTCCCAAACCGCTGCGCAGAAGTCAACTAAACTTCACCCAATAGTGTATTGTATCACAATCTAATAGTTACATTTGAAAATTTTGTTCTAGGACATTTTGTTTGAGCGCAATCATTAAACTTAATTAAAAAAGTCATTTAAGCCTTTTCACAGTGAGATCTATGCGATATGGCCGAGAAATGCAATTTTGATGTTAACTCCCAAACCGCTGCGCAGAAGTCAACCAAACTTCACCCATTAGTGTATTGTATCATAATCTAGTAATTACATGTGGAAATTTGGTTCTAGGACATTTGATTTGAGCGCAATCCTCAAATTTAGGTCAAAAAAGCCATTTAAGCCTTTTCACAGTGAGATCTATGCGATATGGCCGAGAAATGTAATTTTGATGTTAACTCCCAAACCGCTGCGCAGAAGTCAACCAAACTTCACCCAATAGTGTATTGTATCACAATCTAGTAGTTATATTTGAAAATTTTGTTCTAGGACATTTTGTTTGAACGCAATCATCAAACTTAATTGAAAAAGTCATTTAAGCCTTTTCACAGTGAGATCTATGCGATATGGCCGAGAAATGTAATTTTGATGTTAACTCCCAAACCGCTGCGCAGAAGTCAACCAAACTTCACCCAATAGTGTATTGTATCACAATCTAGTAGTTACATTTGAAAATTTTGTTTTAGGAAATTTTGTTTGAGCGCAATCATCAAACTTAATTAAAAAAGTCATTTAAGCCTTTTCACAGTGAGATCTATGCGATATGGCCGAGAAATGTAATTTTGATGTTAACTCCCAAACCGCTGCGCAGAAGTCAACCAAACTTCACCCAATAGTGTATTGTATCACATTCTAGTAGTTACATGTGGAAATTTGGTTATAGGACATTTGATTTGAGCGCAATCCTCAAACTTAGGTCAAAAAAGCCATTTAAGCCTTTTCACAGTGAGATCTTTGCGATATGGCCGAGAAATGTAATTTTGATGTTAACTCCCAAACCGCTGCGCAGAAGTCAACCAAACTTCACCCATTAGTGTATTGTATCACAATCTAGTAGTTACATTTGAAAATTTCGTTCTAGGACATTTGGTTTGAGCGCAATCTTTAAACTTAGGTCAAAAAAGCCATTAAAGCCTTTTCACAGTGAGATCTATGCGATATGGCCGAGAAATGTAATTTTGATGTTAACTCCCAAACCGCTGCGCAGAAGTCAACCAAACTTCACCCAATAGTGTATTGTATCACAATCTAGTAGTTACATTTGAAAATTTTGTTCTAGGACATTTTGTTTGAACGCAATCATCAAACTTAATTAAAAAAGTCATTTAAGCCTTTTCACAGTGAGATCTATGCGATATGGCCGAGAAATGTAATTTTGATGTTAACTCCCAAACCGCTGCGCAGAAGTCAACCAAACTTCACCCAATAGTGTATTGTATCACAATCTAGTAGTTACATTTGAAAATTTTGTTCTAGGACATTTTGTTTGATTGCAATCCTCAAACTTAGGTCAAAAAAGCCATTTAAGCCTTTTCACAATGAGATCTATGCGATATGGCCGAGAAATGTAATTTTGATGTTAACTCCCAAACCGCTGCGCAGAAGTCAACCAAACTTCACCCAATAGTGTATTGTATCACATTCTAGTAGTTACATTTGAAAATTTCGTTCTAGGACATTTGGTTTGAGCGCAATCATTAAACTTAGGTCAAAAAAGCCATTTAAGCCTTTTCACAGTGAGATCTATGCGATATGGCCGAGAAATGTAATTTTGATGTTAACTCCCAAACCGCTGCGCAGAAGTAAACCAAACTTCACCCATTAGTGTATTGTATCACAATCTAGTAGTTACATGTGGAAATTTGGTTCTAGGACATTTGATTTGAGCGCAATCCTCAAACTTAGGTCAAAAAAGCCATTTAAGCCTTTTCACAGTGAGATCTATGCGATATGGCCGAGAAATGTAATTTTGATGTTAACTCCCAAACCGCTGCGCAGAAGTCAACCAAACTTCACCCAATAGTGTATTGTATCACAATCTAGTAGTTACATTTGAAAATTTTGTTCTAGGACATTTTGTTTGAACGCAATCATCAAACTTAATTAAAAAAGTCATTTAAGCCTTTTCACAGTGAGATCTATGCGATATGGCCGAGAAATGTAATTTTGATGTTAACTCCCAAACCGCTGCGCAGAAGTCAACCAAACTTCACCCATTAGTGTATTGTATCACAATCTAGTAGTTACATGTGGAAATTTGGTTATAGGACATTTGATTTGAGCGCAATCCTCAAAATTAGGTCAAAAAAGCCATTTAAGCCTTTTCACAGTGAGATCTATGCGATATGGCCGAGAAATGTAATTTTGATGTTAACTCCCAAACCGCTGCGCAGAAGTCAACCAAACTTCACCCAATAGTGTATTTTATCACAATCTAGTAGTTACATTTGGAAATTTAGTTCTAGGACATTTGATTTGAGCGCAATCTTCAAACTTAATTAAAAAAAGTCATTTAAGCCTTTTCACAGTGAGATCTATGCGATATGGCCGAGAAATGTAATTTTGATGTTCACTCCCAAACCGCTGCGCAGAAGTCAACCAAACTTCAACCATTAGTGTATTGTATCACAATCTAGTAGTTACATGTGGAAATTTGGTTCTAGGACATTTGATTTGAGCGCAATCCTCAAACTTAGGTCAAAAAAGCCATTTAAGCCTTTTCACAGTGAGATCTATGCGATATGGCCGAGAAATGTAATTTTGATGTTAACTCCCAAACCGCTGCGCAGAAGTCAACTAAACTTCACCCAATAGTGTATTGTATCACAATCTAGTAGTTACATTTGAAAATTTTGTTCTAGGACATTTTGTTTGAGCGCAATCATTAAACTTAATTAAAAAAGTCATTTAAGCCTTTTCACAGTGAGATCTATGCGATATGGCCGAGAAATGTAATTTTGATGTTAACTCCCAAACCGCTGCGCAGAAGTCAACCAAACTTCACCCATGAGTGTATTGTATCATAATCTAGTAATTACATGTGGAAATTTGGTTCTAGGACATTTGATTTGAGCGCAATCATTAAACTTAGGTCAAAAAAGCCATTTAAGCCTTTTCACAGTGAGATCTATGCGATATGGCCGAGAAATGTAATTTTGATGTTAACTCCCAAACCGCTGCGCAGAAGTAAACCAAACTTCACCCATTAGTGTATTGTATCACAATCTAGTAGTTACATGTGGAAATTTGGTTCTAGGACATTTGATTTGAGCGCAATCCTCAAACTTAGGTCAAAAAAGCCATTTAAGCCTTTTCACAGTGAGATCTATGCGATATGGCCGAGAAATGTAATTTTGATGTTAACTCCCAAACCGCTGCGCAGAAGTCAACCAAACTTCACCCAATAGTGTATTGTATCACAATCTAGTAGTTACATTTGGAAATTTAGTTCTAGGACATTTTGTCTGAACGCAATCATCAAACTTAATTAAAAAAGTCATTTAAGCCTTTTCACAGTGAGATCTATGCGATATGGCCGAGAAATGTAATTTTGATGTTAACTCCCAAACCGCTGCGCAGAAGTCAACCAAACTTCACCCATTAGTGTATTGTATCACAATCTAGTAGTTACATGTGGAAATTTGGTTATAGGACATTTGATTTGAGCGCAATCCTCAAACTTAGGTCAAAAAAGCCATTTAAGCCTTTTCACAGTGAGATCTATGCGATATGGCCGAGAAATGTAATTTTGATGTTAACTCCCAAACCGCTGCGCAGAAGTCAACCAAACTTCACCCAATAGTGTATTGTATCACAATCTAGTAGTTACATTTGAAAATTTTGTTCTAGGAAATTTTGTTTGAGCGCAATCATCAAACTTAATTAAAAAAGTCATTTAAGCCTTTTCACAGTGAGATCTATGCGATATGGCCGAGAAATGTAATTTTGATGTTAACTCCCAAACCGCTGCGCAGAAGTCAACCAAACTTCACCCATTAGTGTATTTTATCACAATCTAGTAGTTACATGTGGAAATTTGGTTCTAGGACATTTGATTTGAGCGCAATCCTCAAACTTAGGTCAAAAAAGCCATTTAAGCCTTTTCACAGTGAGATCTATGCGATATGGCCGAGAAATGTAATTTTGATGTTCACTCCCAAACCGCTGCGCAGAAGTCAACCAAACTTCACCCATTAGTGTATTGTATCACAATCTAGTAGTTACATGTGGAAATTTGGTTATAGGACATTTGATTTGAGCGCAATCCTCAAACTTAGGTCAAAAAAGCCATTTAAGCCTTTTCACAGTGAGATCTATGCGATATGGCCGAGAAATGTAATTTTGATGTTAACTCCCAAACCGCTGCGCAGAAGTCAACCAAACTTCACCCAATAGTGTATTGTATCACATTCTAGTAGTTACATTTGAAAATTTTGTTCTAGGAAATTTTGTTTGAGCGCAATCATCAAACTTAATTAAAAAAGTCATTTAAGCCTTTTCACAGTGAGATCTATGCGATATGGCCGAGAAATGTAATTTTGATGTTAACTCCCAAACCGCTGCGCAGAAGTCAACCAAACTTCACCCATTAGTGTATTTTATCACAATCTAGTAGTTACATGTGGAAATTTGGTTCTAGGACATTTGATTTGAGCGCAATCCTCAAACTTAGGTCAAAAAAGCCATTTAAGCCTTTTCACAGTGAGATCTATGCGATATGGCCGAGAAATGTAATTTTGATGTTCACTCCCAAACCGCTGCGCAGAAGTCAACCAAACTTCACCCATTAGTGTATTGTATCACAATCTAGTAGTTACATGTGGAAATTTGGTTATAGGACATTTGATTTGAGCGCAATCCTCAAACTTAGGTCAAAAAAGCCATTTAAGCCTTTTCACAGTGAGATCTATGCGATATGGCCGAGAAATGTAATTTTGATGTTAACTCCCAAACCGCTGCGCAGAAGTCAACCAAACTTCACCCATTAGTGTATTGTATCACAATCTAGTAGTTACATTTGAAAATTTCGTTCTAGAACATTTGGTTTGAGCGCAATCTTTAAACTTAGGTCAAAAAATGCCATTTAAGCCTTTTCACAGTGAGATCTATGCGATATGGCCGAGAAATGTAATTTTGATGTTAACTCCCAAACCGCTGCGCAGAAGTCAACCAAACTTCACCCAATAGTGTATTGTATCACAATCTAGTAGTTACATTTGAAAATTTTGTTCTAGGACATTTTGTTTGAACGCAATAATCAAACTTAATTAAAAAAGTCATTTAAGCCTTTTCACAGTGAGATCTATGCGATATGGCCGAGAAATGTAATTTTGATGTTAACTCCCAAACCGCTGCGCAGAAGTCAACCAAACTTCACCCAATAGTGTATTGTATCACAATCTAGTAGTTACATTTGAAAATTTTGTTCTAGGAAATTTTGTTTGAGCGCAATCATCAAACTTAATTAAAAAAGTCATTTAAGCCTTTTCACAGTGAGATCTATGCGATATGGCCGAGAAATGTAATTTTGATGTTAACTCCCAAACCGCTGCGCAGAAGTCAACCAAACTTCACCCATTAGTGTATTTTATCACAATCTAGTAGTTACATTTGAAAATTTCGTTCTAGGACATTTGGTTTGAGCGCAATCATTAAACTTAGGTCAAAAAAGCTATTTAAGCCTTTTCACAGTGAGATCTATGCGATATGGCCGAGAAATGTAATTTTGATGTTAACTCCCAAACCGCTGCGCAGAAGTAAACCAAACTTCACCCATTAGTGTATTGTATCACAATCTAGTAGTTACATGTGGAAATTTGGTTCTAGGACATTTGATTTGAGCGCAATCCTCAAACTTAGGTCAAAAAAGCCATTTAAGCCTTTTCACAGTGAGATCTATGCGATATGGCCGAGAAATGTAATTTTGATGTTAACTCCCAAACCGCTGCGCAGAAGTCAACCAAACTTCACCCAATAGTGTATTGTATCACAATCTAGTAGTTACATTTGGAAATTTAGTTCTAGGACATTTTGTTTGAACGCAATCATCAAACTTAATTAAAAAAGTCATTTAAGCCTTTTCACAGTGAGATCTATGCGATATGGCCGAGAAATGTAATTTTGATGTTAACTCCCAAACCGCTGCGCAGAAGTCAACCAAACTTCACCCATTAGTGTATTGTATCACAATCTAGTAGTTACATGTGGAAATTTGGTTATAGGACATTTGATTTGAGCGCAATCCTCAAACTTAGGTCAAAAAAGCCATTAAAGCCTTTTCACAGTGAGATCTATGCGATATGGCCGAGAAATGTAATTTTGATGTTAACTCCCAAACCGCTGCGCAGAAGTCAACCAAACTTCACCCAATAGTGTATTGTATCACAATCTAGTAGTTACATTTGAAAATTTTGTTCTAGGAAATTTTGTTTGAGCGCAATCATCAAACTTAATTAAAAAAGTCATTTTAGCCTTTTCACAGTGAGATCTATGCGATATGGCCGAGAAATGTAATTTTGATGTTAACTCCCAAACCGCTGCGCAGAAGTCAACCAAACTTCACCCATTAGTGTATTTTATCACAATCTAGTAGTTACATGTGGAAATTTGGTTCTAGGACATTTGATTTGAGCGCAATCCTCAAACTTAGGTCAAAAAAGCCATTTAAGCCTTTTCACAGTGAGATCTATGCGATATGGCCGAGAAATGTAATTTTGATGTTAACTCCCAAACCGCTGCGCAGAAGTCAACCAAACTTCACCCAATAGTGTATTGTATCACATTCTAGTAGTTACATTTGAAAATTTTGTTCTAGGAAATTTTGTTTGAGCGCAATCATCAAACTTAATTAAAAAAGTCATTTAAGCCTTTTCACAGTGAGATCTATGCGATATGGCCGAGAAATGTAATTTTGATGTTAACTCCCAAACCGCTGCGCAGAAGTCAACCAAACTTCACCCATTAGTGTATTTTATCACAATCTAGTAGTTACATGTGGAAATTTGGTTCTAGGACATTTGATTTGAGCGCAATCCTCAAACTTAGGTCAAAAAAGCCATTTAAGCCTTTTCACAGTGAGATCTATGCGATATGGCCGAGAAATGTAATTTTGATGTTCACTCCCAAACCGCTGCGCAGAAGTCAACCAAACTTCACCCATTAGTGTATTGTATCACAATCTAGTAGTTACATGTGGAAATTTGGTTATAGGACATTTGATTTGAGCGCAATCCTCAAACTTAGGTCAAAAAAGCCATTTAAGCCTTTTCACAGTGAGATCTATGCGATATGGCCGAGAAATGTAATTTTGATGTTAACTCCCAAACCGCTGCGCAGAAGTCAACCAAACTTCACCCATTAGTGTATTGTATCACAATCTAGTAGTTACATGTGGAAATTTGGTTCTAGGACATTTGATTTGAGCGCAATCCTCAAACTTAGGTCAAAAAAGCCATTTAAGCCTTTTCACAGTGAGATCTATGCGATATGGCCGAGAAATGTAATTTTGATGTTAACTCCCAAACCGCTGCGCAGAAGTCAACCAAACTTCACCCAATAGTGTATTGTATCACAATCTAGTAGTTACATTTGGAAATTTAGTTCTAGGACATTTTGTTTGAACGCAATCATCAAACTTAATTAAAAAAGTCATTTAAGCCTTTTCACAGTGAGATCTATGCGATATGGCCGAGAAATGTAATTTTGATGTTAACTCCCAAACCGCTGCGCAGAAGTCAACCAAACTTCACCCATTAGTGTATTGTATCACAATCTAGTAGTTACATGTGGAAATTTGGTTATAGGACATTTGATTTGAGCGCAATCCTCAAACTTAGGTCAAAAAAGCCATTAAAGCCTTTTCACAGTGAGATCTATGCGATATGGCCGAGAAATGTAATTTTGATGTTAACTCCCAAACCGCTGCGCAGAAGTCAACCAAACTTCACCCAATAGTGTATTGTATCACAATCTAGTAGTTACATTTGAAAATTTTGTTCTAGGAAATTTTGTTTGAGCGCAATCATCAAACTTAATTAAAAAAGTCATTTTAGCCTTTTCACAGTGAGATCTATGCGATATGGCCGAGAAATGTAATTTTGATGTTAACTCCCAAACCGCTGCGCAGAAGTCAACCAAACTTCACCCATTAGTGTATTTTATCACAATCTAGTAGTTACATGTGGAAATTTGGTTCTAGGACATTTGATTTGAGCGCAATCCTCAAACTTAGGTCAAAAAAGCCATTTAAGCCTTTTCACAGTGAGATCTATGCGATATGGCCGAGAAATGTAATTTTGATGTTCACTCCCAAACCGCTGCGCAGAAGTCAACCAAACTTCACCCATTAGTGTATTGTATCACAATCTAGTAGTTACATGTGGAAATTTGGTTATAGGACATTTGATTTGAGCGCAATCCTCAAACTTAGGTCAAAAAAGCCATTTAAGCCTTTTCACAGTGAGATCTATGCGATATGGCCGAGAAATGTAATTTTGATGTTAACTCCCAAACCGCTGCGCAGAAGTCAACCAAACTTCACCCAATAGTGTATTGTATCACATTCTAGTAGTTACATTTGAAAATTTTGTTCTAGGAAATTTTGTTTGAGCGCAATCATCAAACTTAATTAAAAAAGTCATTTAAGCCTTTTCACAGTGAGATCTATGCGATATGGCCGAGAAATGTAATTTTGATGTTAACTCCCAAACCGCTGCGCAGAAGTCAACCAAACTTCACCCATTAGTGTATTTTATCACAATCTAGTAGTTACATGTGGAAATTTGGTTCTAGGACATTTGATTTGAGCGCAATCCTCAAACTTAGGTCAAAAAAGCCATTTAAGCCTTTTCACAGTGAGATCTATGCGATATGGCCGAGAAATGTAATTTTGATGTTCACTCCCAAACCGCTGCGCAGAAGTCAACCAAACTTCACCCATTAGTGTATTGTATCACAATCTAGTAGTTACATGTGGAAATTTGGTTATAGGACATTTGATTTGAGCGCAATCCTCAAACTTAGGTCAAAAAAGCCATTTAAGCCTTTTCACAGTGAGATCTATGCGATATGGCCGAGAAATGTAATTTTGATGTTAACTCCCAAACCGCTGCGCAGAAGTCAACCAAACTTCACCCATTAGTGTATTGTATCACAATCTAGTAGTTACATTTGAAAATTTCGTTCTAGGACATTTGGTTTGAGCGCAATCTTTAAACTTAGGTCAAAAAATGCCATTTAAGCCTTTTCACAGTGAGATCTATGCGATATGGCCGAGAAATGTAATTTTGATGTTAACTCCCAAACCGCTGCGCAGAAGTCAACCAAACTTCACCCAATAGTGTATTGTATCACAATCTAGTAGTTACATGTGGAAATTTGGTTATAGGACATTTGATTTGAGCGCAATCCTCAAACTTAGGTCAAAAAAGCCATTTAAGCCTTTTCACAGTGAGATCTATGCGATATGGCCGAGAAATGTAATTTTGATGTTAACTCCCAAACCGCTGCGCAGAAGTCAACCAAACTTCACCCAATAGTGTATTGTATCACAATCTAGTAGTTACATTTGAAAATTTTGTTCTAGGACATTTTGTTTGAACGCAATCATCAAACTTAATTAAAAAAGTCATTTAAGCCTTTTCACAGTGAGATCTATGCGATATGGCCGAGAAATGTAATTTTGATGTTAACTCCCAAACCGCTGCGCAGAAGTCAACCAAACTTCACCCAATAGTGTATTGTATCACAATCTAGTAGTTACATTTGAAAATTTTGTTCTAGGACATTTTGTTTGATTGCAATCCTCAAACTTAGGTCAAAAAAGCCATTTAAGCCTTTTCACAATGAGATCTATGCGATATGGCCGAGAAATGTAATTTTGATGTTAACTCCCAAACCGCTGCGCAGAAGTCAACCAAACTTCACCCAATAGTGTATTGTATCACATTCTAGTAGTTACATTTGAAAATTTCGTTCTAGGACATTTGGTTTGAGCGCAATCATTAAACTTAGGTCAAAAAAGCCATTTAAGCCTTTTCACAGTGAGATCTATGCGATATGGCCGAGAAATGTAATTTTGATGTTAACTCCCAAACCGCTGCGCAGAAGTAAACCAAACTTCACCCATTAGTGTATTGTATCACAATCTAGTAGTTACATGTGGAAATTTGGTTCTAGGACATTTGATTTGAGCGCAATCCTCAAACTTAGGTCAAAAAAGCCATTTAAGCCTTTTCACAGTGAGATCTATGCGATATGGCCGAGAAATGTAATTTTGATGTTAACTCCCAAACCGCTGCGCAGAAGTCAACCAAACTTCACCCAATAGTGTATTGTATCACAATCTAGTATTTACATTTGAAAATTTTGTTCTAGGACATTTTGTTTGAACGCAATCATCAAACTTAATTAAAAAAGTCATTTAAGCCTTTTCACAGTGAGATCTATGCGATATGGCCGAGAAATGTAATTTTGATGTTAACTCCCAAACCGCTGCGCAGAAGTCAACCAAACTTCACCCATTAGTGTATTGTATCACAATCTAGTAGTTACATGTGGAAATTTGGTTATAGGACATTTGATTTGAGCGCAATCCTCAAAATTAGGTCAAAAAAGCCATTTAAGCCTTTTCACAGTGAGATCTATGCGATATGGCCGAGAAATGTAATTTTGATGTTAACTCCCAAACCGCTGCGCAGAAGTCAACCAAACTTCACCCAATAGTGTATTTTATCACAATCTAGTAGTTACATTTGGAAATTTAGTTCTAGGACATTTGATTTGAGCGCAATCTTCAAACTTAATTAAAAAAAGTCATTTAAGCCTTTTCACAGTGAGATCTATGCGATATGGCCGAGAAATGTAATTTTGATGTTCACTCCCAAACCGCTGCGCAGAAGTCAACCAAACTTCAACCATTAGTGTATTGTATCACAATCTAGTAGTTACATGTGGAAATTTGGTTCTAGGACATTTGATTTGAGCGCAATCCTCAAACTTAGGTCAAAAAAGCCATTTAAGCCTTTTCACAGTGAGATCTATGCGATATGGCCGAGAAATGTAATTTTGATGTTAACTCCCAAACCGCTGCGCAGAAGTCAACTAAACTTCACCCAATAGTGTATTGTATCACAATCTAGTAGTTACATTTGAAAATTTTGTTCTAGGACATTTTGTTTGAGCGCAATCATTAAACTTAATTAAAAAAGTCATTTAAGCCTTTTCACAGTGAGATCTATGCGATATGGCCGAGAAATGTAATTTTGATGTTAACTCCCAAACCGCTGCGCAGAAGTCAACCAAACTTCACCCATTAGTGTATTGTATCATAATCTAGTAATTACATGTGGAAATTTGGTTCTAGGACATTTGATTTGAGCGCAATCCTCAAATTTAGGTCAAAAATGCCATTTAAGCCTTTTCACAGTGAGATCTATGCGATATGGCCGAGAAATGTAATTTTGATGTTAACTCCCAAACCGCTGCGCAGAAGTCAACCAAACTTCACCCAATAGTGTATTGTATCACAATCTAGTAGTTATATTTGAAAATTTGGTTATAGGACATTTTGTTTGAACGCAATCCTCAAACTTAGGTCAAAAAAGTCATTTAAGCCTTTTCACAGTGAGATCTATGCGATATGGCCGAGAAATGTAATTTTGATGTTAACTCCCAAACCGCTGCGCAGAAGTCAACCAAACTTCACCCAATAGTGTATTGTATCACAATCTAGTAGTTACATTTGAAAATTTTGTTTTAGGAAATTTTGTTTGAGCGCAATCATCAAACTTAATTAAAAAAGTCATTTAAGCCTTTTCACAGTGAGATCTATGCGATATGGCCGAGAAATGTAATTTTGATGTTCACTCCCAAACCGCTGCGCAGAAGTCAACCAAACTTCACCCATTAGTGTATTGTATCACAATCTAGTAGTTACATGTGGAAATTTGGTTATAGGACATTTGATTTGAGCGCAATCCTCAAACTTAGGTCAAAAAAGCCATTTAAGCCTTTTCACAGTGAGATCTATGCGATATGGCCGAGAAATGTAATTTTGATGTTAACTCCCAAACCGCTGCGCAGAAGTCAACCAAACTTCACCCATTAGTGTATTGTATCACAATCTAGTAGTTACATTTGAAAATTTCGTTCTAGGACATTTGGTTTGAGCGCAATCTTTAAACTTAGGTCAAAAAAGCCATTTAAGCCTTTTCACAGTGAGATCTATGCGATATGGCCGAGAAATGTAATTTTGATGTTCACTCCCAAACCGCTGCGCAGAAGTCAACCAAACTTCACCCAATAGTGTATTGTATCACAATCTAGTAGTTACATTTGAAAATTTTGTTTTAGGACATTTTGTTTGAGCGCAATCATCAAACTTAATTAAAAAAGTCATTTAAGCCTTTTCACAGTGAGATCTATGCGATATGGCCGAGAAATGTAATTTTGATGTTCACTCCCAAACCGCTGCGCAGAAGTCAACCAAACTTCACCCATTAGTGTATTGTATCACAATCTAGTAGTTACATGTGGAAATTTGGTTATAGGACATTTGATTTGAGCGCAATCCTCAAACTTAGGTCAAAAAAGCCATTTAAGCCTTTTCACAGTGAGATCTATGCGATATGGCTGAGAAATGTAATTTTGATGTTAACTCCCAAACCGCTGCGCAGAAGTCAACCAAACTTCACCCATTAGTGTATTGTATCACAATCTAGTAGTTACATTTGAAAATTTCGTTCTAGGACATTTGGTTTGAGCGCAATCTTTAAACTTAGGTCAAAAAAGCCATTTAAGCCTTTTCACAGTGAGATCTATGCGATATGGCCGAGAAATGTAATTTTGATGTTCACTCCCAAACCGCTGCGCAGAAGTCAACCAAACTTCAACCATTAGTGTATTGTATCACAATCTAGTAGTTACATGTGGAAATTTGGTTCTAGGACATTTGATTTGAGCGCAATCCTCAAACTTAGGTCAAAAAAGCCATTTAAGCCTTTTCACAGTGAGATCTATGCGATATGGCCGAGAAATGTAATTTTGATGTTAACTCCCAAACCGCTGCGCAGAAGTCAACTAAACTTCACCCAATAGTGTATTGTATCACAATCTAGTAGTTACATTTGAAAATTTTGTTCTAGGACATTTTGTTTGAGCGCAATCATTAAACTTAATTAAAAAAGTCATTTAAGCCTTTTCACAGTGAGATCTATGCGATATGGCCGAGAAATGTAATTTTGATGTTAACTCCCAAACCGCTGCGCAGAAGTCAACCAAACTTCACCCATTAGTGTATTGTATCATAATCTAGTAATTACATGTGGAAATTTGGTTCTAGGACATTTGATTTGAGCGCAATCCTCAAATTTAGGTCAAAAAAGCCATTTAAGCCTTTTCACAGTGAGATCTATGCGATATGGCCGAGAAATGTAATTTTGATGTTAACTCCCAAACCGCTGCGCAGAAGTCAACCAAACTTCACCCATTAGTGTATTGTATCACAATCTAGTAGTTACATTTGAAAATTTCGTTCTAGGACATTTGGTTTGAGCGCAATCTTTAAACTTAGGTCAAAAAATGCCATTTAAGCCTTTTCACAGTGAGATCTATGCGATATGGCCGAGAAATGTAATTTTGATGTTAACTCCCAAACCGCTGCGCAGAAGTCAACCAAACTTCACCCAATAGTGTATTGTATCACAATCTAGTAGTTACATGTGGAAATTTGGTTATAGGACATTTGATTTGAGCGCAATCCTCAAACTTAGGTCAAAAAAGCCATTTAAGCCTTTTCACAGTGAGATCTATGCGATATGGCCGAGAAATGTAATTTTGATGTTAACTCCCAAACCGCTGCGCAGAAGTCAACCAAACTTCACCCATTAGTGTATTGTATCACAATCTAGTAGTTACATTTGAAAATTTCGTTCTAGGACATTTGGTTTGAGCGCAATCTTTAAACTTAGGTCAAAAAATGCCATTTAAGCCTTTTCACAGTGAGATCTATGCGATATGGCCGAGAAATGTAATTTTGATGTTAACTCCCAAACCGCTGCGCAGAAGTCAACCAAACTTCACCCAATAGTGTATTGTATCACAATCTAGTAGTTACATGTGGAAATTTGGTTATAGGACATTTGATTTGAGCGCAATCCTCAAACTTAGGTCAAAAAAGCCATTTAAGCCTTTTCACAGTGAGATCTATGCGATATGGCCGAGAAATGTAATTTTGATGTTAACTCCCAAACCGCTGCGCAGAAGTCAACCAAACTTCACCCAATAGTGTATTGTATCACAATCTAGTAGTTACATTTGAAAATTTTGTTCTAGGACATTTTGTTTGAACGCAATCATCAAACTTAATTAAAAAAGTCATTTAAGCCTTTTCACAGTGAGATCTATGCGATATGGCCGAGAAATGTAATTTTGATGTTAACTCCCAAACCGCTGCGCAGAAGTCAACCAAACTTCACCCAATAGTGTATTGTATCACAATCTAGTAGTTACATTTGAAAATTTTGTTCTAGGACATTTTGTTTGATTGCAATCCTCAAACTTAGGTCAAAAAAGCCATTTAAGCCTTTTCACAATGAGATCTATGCGATATGGCCGAGAAATGTAATTTTGATGTTAACTCCCAAACCGCTGCGCAGAAGTCAACCAAACTTCACCCAATAGTGTATTGTATCACATTCTAGTAGTTACATTTGAAAATTTCGTTCTAGGACATTTGGTTTGAGCGCAATCATTAAACTTAGGTCAAAAAAGCCATTTAAGCCTTTTCACAGTGAGATCTATGCGATATGGCCGAGAAATGTAATTTTGATGTTAACTCCCAAACCGCTGCGCAGAAGTAAACCAAACTTCACCCATTAGTGTATTGTATCACAATCTAGTAGTTACATGTGGAAATTTGGTTCTAGGACATTTGATTTGAGCGCAATCCTCAAACTTAGGTCAAAAAAGCCATTTAAGCCTTTTCACAGTGAGATCTATGCGATATGGCCGAGAAATGTAATTTTGATGTTAACTCCCAAACCGCTGCGCAGAAGTCAACCAAACTTCACCCAATAGTGTATTGTATCACAATCTAGTAGTTACATTTGAAAATTTTGTTCTAGGACATTTTGTTTGAACGCAATCATCAAACTTAATTAAAAAAGTCATTTAAGCCTTTTCACAGTGAGATCTATGCGATATGGCCGAGAAATGTAATTTTGATGTTAACTCCCAAACCGCTGCGCAGAAGTCAACCAAACTTCACCCATTAGTGTATTGTATCACAATCTAGTAGTTACATGTGGAAATTTGGTTATAGGACATTTGATTTGAGCGCAATCCTCAAAATTAGGTCAAAAAAGCCATTTAAGCCTTTTCACAGTGAGATCTATGCGATATGGCCGAGAAATGTAATTTTGATGTTAACTCCCAAACCGCTGCGCAGAAGTCAACCAAACTTCACCCAATAGTGTATTTTATCACAATCTAGTAGTTACATTTGGAAATTTAGTTCTAGGACATTTGATTTGAGCGCAATCTTCAAACTTAATTAAAAAAAGTCATTTAAGCCTTTTCACAGTGAGATCTATGCGATATGGCCGAGAAATGTAATTTTGATGTTCACTCCCAAACCGCTGCGCAGAAGTCAACCAAACTTCAACCATTAGTGTATTGTATCACAATCTAGTAGTTACATGTGGAAATTTGGTTCTAGGACATTTGATTTGAGCGCAATCCTCAAACTTAGGTCAAAAAAGCCATTTAAGCCTTTTCACAGTGAGATCTATGCGATATGGCCGAGAAATGTAATTTTGATGTTAACTCCCAAACCGCTGCGCAGAAGTCAACTAAACTTCACCCAATAGTGTATTGTATCACAATCTAGTAGTTACATTTGAAAATTTTGTTCTAGGACATTTTGTTTGAGCGCAATCATTAAACTTAATTAAAAAAGTCATTTAAGCCTTTTCACAGTGAGATCTATGCGATATGGCCGAGAAATGTAATTTTGATGTTAACTCCCAAACCGCTGCGCAGAAGTCAACCAAACTTCACCCATTAGTGTATTGTATCATAATCTAGTAATTACATGTGGAAATTTGGTTCTAGGACATTTGATTTGAGCGCAATCCTCAAATTTAGGTCAAAAATGCCATTTAAGCCTTTTCACAGTGAGATCTATGCGATATGGCCGAGAAATGTAATTTTGATGTTAACTCCCAAACCGCTGCGCAGAAGTCAACCAAACTTCACCCAATAGTGTATTGTATCACAATCTAGTAGTTATATTTGAAAATTTGGTTATAGGACATTTTGTTTGAACGCAATCCTCAAACTTAGGTCAAAAAAGTCATTTAAGCCTTTTCACAGTGAGATCTATGCGATATGGCCGAGAAATGTAATTTTGATGTTAACTCCCAAACCGCTGCGCAGAAGTCAACCAAACTTCACCCAATAGTGTATTGTATCACAATCTAGTAGTTACATTTGAAAATTTTGTTTTAGGAAATTTTGTTTGAGCGCAATCATCAAACTTAATTAAAAAAGTCATTTAAGCCTTTTCACAGTGAGATCTATGCGATATGGCCGAGAAATGTAATTTTGATGTTCACTCCCAAACCGCTGCGCAGAAGTCAACCAAACTTCACCCATTAGTGTATTGTATCACAATCTAGTAGTTACATGTGGAAATTTGGTTATAGGACATTTGATTTGAGCGCAATCCTCAAACTTAGGTCAAAAAAGCCATTTAAGCCTTTTCACAGTGAGATCTATGCGATATGGCCGAGAAATGTAATTTTGATGTTAACTCCCAAACCGCTGCGCAGAAGTCAACCAAACTTCACCCATTAGTGTATTGTATCACAATCTAGTAGTTACATTTGAAAATTTCGTTCTAGGACATTTGGTTTGAGCGCAATCTTTAAACTTAGGTCAAAAAAGCCATTTAAGCCTTTTCACAGTGAGATCTATGCGATATGGCCGAGAAATGTAATTTTGATGTTCACTCCCAAACCGCTGCGCAGAAGTCAACCAAACTTCACCCAATAGTGTATTGTATCACAATCTAGTAGTTACATTTGAAAATTTTGTTTTAGGACATTTTGTTTGAGCGCAATCATCAAACTTAATTAAAAAAGTCATTTAAGCCTTTTCACAGTGAGATCTATGCGATATGGCCGAGAAATGTAATTTTGATGTTCACTCCCAAACCGCTGCGCAGAAGTCAACCAAACTTCACCCATTAGTGTATTGTATCACAATCTAGTAGTTACATGTGGAAATTTGGTTATAGGACATTTGATTTGAGCGCAATCCTCAAACTTAGGTCAAAAAAGCCATTTAAGCCTTTTCACAGTGAGATCTATGCGATATGGCTGAGAAATGTAATTTTGATGTTAACTCCCAAACCGCTGCGCAGAAGTCAACCAAACTTCACCCATTAGTGTATTGTATCACAATCTAGTAGTTACATTTGAAAATTTCGTTCTAGGACATTTGGTTTGAGCGCAATCTTTAAACTTAGGTCAAAAAAGCCATTTAAGCCTTTTCACAGTGAGATCTATGCGATATGGCCGAGAAATGTAATTTTGATGTTCACTCCCAAACCGCTGCGCAGAAGTCAACCAAACTTCAACCATTAGTGTATTGTATCACAATCTAGTAGTTACATGTGGAAATTTGGTTCTAGGACATTTGATTTGAGCGCAATCCTCAAACTTAGGTCAAAAAAGCCATTTAAGCCTTTTCACAGTGAGATCTATGCGATATGGCCGAGAAATGTAATTTTGATGTTAACTCCCAAACCGCTGCGCAGAAGTCAACTAAACTTCACCCAATAGTGTATTGTATCACAATCTAGTAGTTACATTTGAAAATTTTGTTCTAGGACATTTTGTTTGAGCGCAATCATTAAACTTAATTAAAAAAGTCATTTAAGCCTTTTCACAGTGAGATCTATGCGATATGGCCGAGAAATGTAATTTTGATGTTAACTCCCAAACCGCTGCGCAGAAGTCAACCAAACTTCACCCATTAGTGTATTGTATCATAATCTAGTAATTACATGTGGAAATTTGGTTCTAGGACATTTGATTTGAGCGCAATCCTCAAATTTAGGTCAAAAAAGCCATTTAAGCCTTTTCACAGTGAGATCTATGCGATATGGCCGAGAAATGTAATTTTGATGTTAACTCCCAAACCGCTGCGCAGAAGTCAACCAAACTTCACCCATTAGTGTATTGTATCACAATCTAGTAGTTACATTTGAAAATTTCGTTCTAGGACATTTGGTTTGAGCGCAATCTTTAAACTTAGGTCAAAAAATGCCATTTAAGACTTTTCACAGTGAGATCTATGCGATATGGCCGAGAAATGTAATTTTGATGTTAACTCCCAAACCGCTGCGCAGAAGTCAACCAAACTTCACCCAATAGTGTATTGTATCACAATCTAGTAGTTACATGTGGAAATTTGGTTATAGGACATTTGATTTGAGCGCAATCCTCAAACTTAGGTCAAAAAAGCCATTTAAGCCTTTTCACAGTGAGATCTATGCGATATGGCCGAGAAATGTAATTTTGATGTTAACTCCCAAACCGCTGCGCAGAAGTCAACCAAACTTCACCCAATAGTGTATTGTATCACAATCTAGTAGTTACATTTGAAAATTTTGTTCTAGGACATTTTGTTTGAACGCAATCATCAAACTTAATTAAAAAAGTCATTTAAGCCTTTTCACAGTGAGATCTATGCGATATGGCCGAGAAATGTAATTTTGATGTTAACTCCCAAACCGCTGCGCAGAAGTCAACCAAACTTCACCCAATAGTGTATTGTATCACAATCTAGTAGTTACATTTGAAAATTTTGTTCTAGGACATTTTGTTTGATTGCAATCCTCAAACTTAGGTCAAAAAAGCCATTTAAGCCTTTTCACAATGAGATCTATGCGATATGGCCGAGAAATGTAATTTTGATGTTAACTCCCAAACCGCTGCGCAGAAGTCAACCAAACTTCACCCAATAGTGTATTGTATCACATTCTAGTAGTTACATTTGAAAATTTCGTTCTAGGACATTTGGTTTGAGCGCAATCATTAAACTTAGGTCAAAAAAGCCATTTAAGCCTTTTCACAGTGAGATCTATGCGATATGGCCGAGAAATGTAATTTTGATGTTAACTCCCAAACCGCTGCGCAGAAGTAAACCAAACTTCACCCATTAGTGTATTGTATCACAATCTAGTAGTTACATGTGGAAATTTGGTTCTAGGACATTTGATTTGAGCGCAATCCTCAAACTTAGGTCAAAAAAGCCATTTAAGCCTTTTCACAGTGAGATCTATGCGATATGGCCGAGAAATGTAATTTTGATGTTAACTCCCAAACCGCTGCGCAGAAGTCAACCAAACTTCACCCAATAGTGTATTGTATCACAATCTAGTAGTTACATTTGAAAATTTTGTTCTAGGACATTTTGTTTGAACGCAATCATCAAACTTAATTAAAAAAGTCATTTAAGCCTTTTCACAGTGAGATCTATGCGATATGGCCGAGAAATGTAATTTTGATGTTAACTCCCAAACCGCTGCGCAGAAGTCAACCAAACTTCACCCATTAGTGTATTGTATCACAATCTAGTAGTTACATGTGGAAATTTGGTTATAGGACATTTGATTTGAGCGCAATCCTCAAAATTAGGTAAAAAAAGCCATTTAAGCCTTTTCACAGTGAGATCTATGCGATATGGCCGAGAAATGTAATTTTGATGTTAACTCCCAAACCGCTGCGCAGAAGTCAACCAAACTTCACCCAATAGTGTATTTTATCACAATCTAGTAGTTACATTTGGAAATTTAGTTCTAGGACATTTGATTTGAGCGCAATCTTCAAACTTAATTAAAAAAAGTCATTTAAGCCTTTTCACAGTGAGATCTATGCGATATGGCCGAGAAATGTAATTTTGATGTTCACTCCCAAACCGCTGCGCAGAAGTCAACCAAACTTCAACCATTAGTGTATTGTATCACAATCTAGTAGTTACATGTGGAAATTTGGTTCTAGGACATTTGATTTGAGCGCAATCCTCAAACTTAGGTCAAAAAAGCCATTTAAGCCTTTTCACAGTGAGATCTATGCGATATGGCCGAGAAATGTAATTTTGATGTTAACTCCCAAACCGCTGCGCAGAAGTCAACTAAACTTCACCCAATAGTGTATTGTATCACAATCTAGTAGTTACATTTGAAAATTTTGTTCTAGGACATTTTGTTTGAGCGCAATCATTAAACTTAATTAAAAAAGTCATTTAAGCCTTTTCACAGTGAGATCTATGCGATATGGCCGAGAAATGTAATTTTGATGTTAACTCCCAAACCGCTGCGCAGAAGTCAACCAAACTTCACCCATTAGTGTATTGTATCATAATCTAGTAATTACATGTGGAAATTTGGTTCTAGGACATTTGATTTGAGCGCAATCCTCAAATTTAGGTCAAAAATGCCATTTAAGCCTTTTCACAGTGAGATCTATGCGATATGGCCGAGAAATGTAATTTTGATGTTAACTCCCAAACCGCTGCGCAGAAGTCAACCAAACTTCACCCAATAGTGTATTGTATCACATTCTAGTAGTTACATTTTAAAATTTCGTTCAAGGACATTTGGTTTGAGCGCAATTATTAAATTTAGGTCAAAAAAGCCATTTAAGCCTTTTCACAGTGAGATCTATGCGATATGGCCGAGAAATGTAATTTTGATGTTAACTCCCAAACCGCTGCGCAGAAGTAAACCAAACTTCACCCATTAGTGTATTGTATCACAATCTAGTAGTTACATGTGGAAATTTGGTTCTAGGACATTTGATTTGAGCGCAATCCTCAAACTTAGGTCAAAAAAGCCATTTAAGCCTTTTCACAGTGAGATCTATGCGATATGGCCGAGAAATGTAATTTTGATGTTAACTCCCAAACCGCTGCGCAGAAGTCAACCAAACTTCACCCAATAGTGTATTGTATCACAATCTAGTAGTTACATTTGAAAATTTTGTTCTAGGACATTTTGTTTGAACGCAATCATCAAACTTAATTAAAAAAGTCATTTAAGCCTTTTCACAGTGAGATCTATGCGATATGGCCGAGAAATGTAATTTTGATGTTAACTCCCAAACCGCTGCGCAGAAGTCAACCAAACTTCACCCAATAGTGTATTGTATCACAATCTAGTAGTTACATTTGAAAATTTTGTTTTAGGAAATTTTGTTTGAGCGCAATCATCAAACTTAATTAAAAAAGTCATTTAAGCCTTTTCACAGTGAGATCTATGCGATATGGCCGAGAAATGTAATTTTGATGTTCACTCCCAAACCGCTGCGCAGAAGTCAACCAAACTTCACCCATTAGTGTATTGTATCACAATCTAGTAGTTACATGTGGAAATTTGGTTATAGGACATTTGATTTGAGCGCAATCCTCAAACTTAGGTCAAAAAAGCCATTTAAGCCTTTTCACAGTGAGATCTATGCGATATGGCCGAGAAATGTAATTTTGATGTTAACTCCCAAACCGCTGCGCAGAAGTCAACCAAACTTCACCCAATAGTGTATTGTATCACATTCTAGTAGTTACATTTGAAAATTTCGTTCTAGGACATTTGGTTTGAGCGCAATTATTAAACTTAGGTCAAAAAAGCCATTTAAGCCTTTTCACAGTGAGATCTATGCGATATGGCCGAGAAATGTAATTTTGATGTTAACTCCCAAACCGCTGCGCAGAAGTAAACCAAACTTCACCCAATAGTGTATTGTATCACAATCTAGTAGTTACATGTGGAAATTTGGTTCTAGGACATTTGATTTGAGCGCAATCATCAAACTTAATTAAAAAAGTCATTTAAGCCTTTTCACAGTGAGATCTATGCGATATGGCCGAGAAATGTAATTTTGATGTTAACTCCCAAACCGCTGCGCAGAAGTCAACCAAACTTCACCCATTAGTGTATTGTATCACAATCTAGTAGTTACATGTGGAAATTTGGTTATAGGACATTTGATTTGAGCGCAATCCTCAAACTTAGGTCAAAAAAGCCATTTAAGCCTTTTCACAGTGAGATCTATGCGATATGGCCGAGAAATGTAATTTTGATGTTAACTCCCAAACCGCTGCGCAGAAGTCAACCAAACTTCACCCATTAGTGTATTGTATCACAATCTAGTAGTTACATGTGGAAATTTGGTTCTAGGACATTTGATTTGAGCGCAATCCTCAAACTTAGGTCAAAAAAGCCATTTAAGCCTTTTCACAGTGAGATCTATGCGATATGGCCGAGAAATGTAATTTTGATGTTAACTCCCAAACCGCTGCGCAGAAGTCAACCAAACTTCACCCAATAGTGTATTGTATCACATTCTAGTAGTTACATTTTAAAATTTCGTTCAAGGACATTTGGTTTGAGCGCAATTATTAAATTTAGGTCAAAAAAGCCATTTAAGCCTTTTCACAGTGAGATCTATGCGATATGGCCGAGAAATGTAATTTTGATGTTAACTCCCAAACCGCTGCGCAGAAGTAAACCAAACTTCACCCATTAGTGTATTGTATCACAATCTAGTAGTTACATGTGGAAATTTGGTTCTAGGACATTTGATTTGAGCGCAATCCTCAAACTTAGGTCAAAAAAGCCATTTAAGCCTTTTCACAGTGAGATCTATGCGATATGGCCGAGAAATGTAATTTTGATGTTAACTCCCAAACCGCTGCGCAGAAGTCAACCAAACTTCACCCAATAGTGTATTGTATCACAATCTAGTAGTTACATTTGAAAATTTTGTTCTAGGACATTTTGTTTGAACGCAATCATCAAACTTAATTAAAAAAGTCATTTAAGCCTTTTCACAGTGAGATCTATGCGATATGGCCGAGAAATGTAATTTTGATGTTAACTCCCAAACCGCTGCGCAGAAGTCAACCAAACTTCACCCAATAGTGTATTGTATCACAATCTAGTAGTTACATTTGAAAATTTTGTTCTAGGACATTTTGTTTGAGCGCAATCCTCAAACTTAGGTCAAAAAAGCCATTTAAGCCTTTTCACAATGAGATCTATGCGATATGGCCGAGAAATGTAATTTTGATGTTAACTCCCAAACCGCTGCGCAGAAGTCAACCAAACTTCACCCAATAGTGTATTGTATCACAATCTAGTAGTTACATTTGAAAATTTTGTTTTAGGAAATTTTGTTTGAGCGCAATCATCAAACTTAATTAAAAAAGTCATTTAAGCCTTTTCACAGGGAGATCTATGCGATATGGCCGAGAAATGTAATTTTGATGTTCACTCCCAAACCGCTGCGCAGAAGTCAACCAAACTTCACCCATTAGTGTATTGTATCACAATCTAGTAGTTACATGTGGAAATTTGGTTCTAGGACATTTGATTTGAGCGCAATCCTCAAACTTAGGTCAAAAAAGCCGTTTAAGCCTTTTCACAGTGAGATCTATGCGATATGGCCGAGAAATGTAATTTTGATGTTAACTCCCAAACCGCTGCGCAGAAGTCAACTAAACTTCACCCAATAGTGTATTGTATCACAATCTAGTAGTTACATTTGAAAATTTTGTTCTAGGACATTTTGTTTGAGCGCAATCATTAAACTTAATTAAAAAAGTCATTTAAGCCTTTTCACAGTGATATCTATGCGATATGGCCGAGAAATGTAATTTTGATGTTAACTCCCAAACCGCTGCGCAGAAGTCAACCAAACTTCACCCATTAGTGTATTGTATCATAATCTAGTAATTACATGTGGAAATTTGGTTCTAGGACATTTGATTTGAGCGCAATCCTCAAATTTAGGTCAAAAAAGCCATTTAAGCCTTTTCACAGTGAGATCTATGCGATATGGCCGAGAAATGTAATTTTGATGTTAACTCCCAAACCGCTGCGCAGAAGTCAACCAAACTTCACCCAATAGTGTATTGTATCACAATCTAGTAGTTATATTTGAAAATTTTGTTCTAGGACATTTTGTTTGAACGCAATCATCAAACTTAATTAAAAAAGTCATTTAAGCCTTTTCACAGTGAGATCTATGCGATATGGCCGAGAAATGTAATTTTGATGTTAACTCCCAAACCGCTGCGCAGAAGTCAACCAAACTTCACCCAATAGTGTATTGTATCACAATCTAGTAGTTACATTTGAAAATTTTGTTTTAGGAAATTTTGTTTGAGCGCAATCATCAAACTTAATTAAAAAAGTCATTTAAGCCTTTTCACAGTGAGATCTATGCGATATGGCCGAGAAATGTAATTTTGATGTTAACTCCCAAACCGCTGCGCAGAAGTCAACCAAACTTCACCCAATAGTGTATTGTATCACATTCTAGTAGTTACATGTGGAAATTTGGTTATAGGACATTTGATTTGAGCGCAATCCTCAAACTTAGGTCAAAAAAGCCATTTAAGCCTTTTCACAGTGAGATCTATGCGATATGGCCGAGAAATGTAATTTTGATGTTAACTCCCAAACCGCTGCGCAGAAGTCAACCAAACTTCACCCATTAGTGTATTGTATCACAATCTAGTAGTTACATTTGAAAATTTCGTTCTAGGACATTTGGTTTGAGCGCAATCTTTAAACTTAGGTCAAAAAAGCCATTAAAGCCTTTTCACAGTGAGATCTATGCGATATGGCCGAGAAATGTAATTTTGATGTTAACTCCCAAACCGCTGCGCAGAAGTCAACCAAACTTCACCCAATAGTGTATTGTATCACAATCTAGTAGTTACATTTGAAAATTTTGTTCTAGGACATTTTGTTTGAACGCAATCATCAAACTTAATTAAAAAAGTCATTTAAGCCTTTTCACAGTGAGATCTATGCGATATGGCCGAGAAATGTAATTTTGATGTTAACTCCCAAACCGCTGCGCAGAAGTCAACCAAACTTCACCCAATAGTGTATTGTATCACAATCTAGTAGTTACATTTGAAAATTTTGTTCTAGGACATTTTGTTTGATTGCAATCCTCAAACTTAGGTCAAAAAAGCCATTTAAGCCTTTTCACAATGAGATCTATGCGATATGGCCGAGAAATGTAATTTTGATGTTAACTCCCAAACCGCTGCGCAGAAGTCAACCAAACTTCACCCAATAGTGTATTGTATCACATTCTAGTAGTTACATTTGAAAATTTCGTTCTAGGACATTTGGTTTGAGCGCAATCATTAAACTTAGGTCAAAAAAGCCATTTAAGCCTTTTCACAGTGAGATCTATGCGATATGGCCGAGAAATGTAATTTTGATGTTAACTCCCAAACCGCTGCGCAGAAGTAAACCAAACTTCACCCATTAGTGTATTGTATCACAATCTAGTAGTTACATGTGGAAATTTGGTTATAGGACATTTGATTTGAGCGCAATCCTCAAAATTAGGTCAAAAAAGCCATTTAAGCCTTTTCACAGTGAGATCTATGCGATATGGCCGAGAAATGTAATTTTGATGTTAACTCCCAAACCGCTGCGCAGAAGTCAACCAAACTTCACCCAATAGTGTATTTTATCACAATCTAGTAGTTACATTTGGAAATTTAGTTCTAGGACATTTGATTTGAGCGCAATCTTCAAACTTAATTAAAAAAAGTCATTTAAGCCTTTTCACAGTGAGATCTATGCGATATGGCCGAGAAATGTAATTTTGATGTTCACTCCCAAACCGCTGCGCAGAAGTCAACCAAACTTCAACCATTAGTGTATTGTATCACAATCTAGTAGTTACATGTGGAAATTTGGTTCTAGGACATTTGATTTGAGCGCAATCCTCAAACTTAGGTCAAAAAAGCCATTTAAGCCTTTTCACAGTGAGATCTATGCGATATGGCCGAGAAATGTAATTTTGATGTTAACTCCCAAACCGCTGCGCAGAAGTCAACTAAACTTCACCCAATAGTGTATTGTATCACAATCTAGTAGTTACATTTGAAAATTTTGTTCTAGGACATTTTGTTTGAGCGCAATCATTAAACTTAATTAAAAAAGTCATTTAAGCCTTTTCACAGTGAGATCTATGCGATATGGCCGAGAAATGTAATTTTGATGTTAACTCCCAAACCGCTGCGCAGAAGTCAACCAAACTTCACCCATTAGTGTATTGTATCATAATCTAGTAATTACATGTGGAAATTTGGTTCTAGGACATTTGATTTGAGCGCAATCCTCAAATTTAGGTCAAAAATGCCATTTAAGCCTTTTCACAGTGAGATCTATGCGATATGGCCGAGAAATGTAATTTTGATGTTAACTCCCAAACCGCTGCGCAGAAGTCAACCAAACTTCACCCAATAGTGTATTGTATCACAATCTAGTAGTTATATTTGAAAATTTTGTTCTAGGACATTTTGTTTGAACGCAATCATCAAACTTAATTAAAAAAGTCATTTAAGCCTTTTCACAGTGAGATCTATGCGATATGGCCGAGAAATGTAATTTTGATGTTAACTCCCAAACCGCTGCGCAGAAGTCAACCAAACTTCACCCAATAGTGTATTGTATCACAATCTAGTAGTTACATTTGAAAATTTTGTTCTAGGACATTTTGTTTGATTGCAATCCTCAAACTTAGGTCAAAAAAGCCATTTAAGCCTTTTCACAATGAGATCTATGCGATATGGCCGAGAAATGTAATTTTGATGTTAACTCCCAAACCGCTGCGCAGAAGTCAACCAAACTTCACCCAATAGTGTATTGTATCACATTCTAGTAGTTACATTTGAAAATTTCGTTCTAGGACATTTGGTTTGAGCGCAATCATTAAACTTAGGTCAAAAAAGCCATTTAAGCCTTTTCACAGTGAGATCTATGCGATATGGCCGAGAAATGTAATTTTGATGTTAACTCCCAAACCGCTGCGCAGAAGTAAACCAAACTTCACCCATTAGTGTATTGTATCACAATCTAGTAGTTACATGTGGAAATTTGGTTATAGGACATTTGATTTGAGCGCAATCCTCAAAATTAGGTCAAAAAAGCCATTTAAGCCTTTTCACAGTGAGATCTATGCGATATGGCCGAGAAATGTAATTTTGATGTTAACTCCCAAACCGCTGCGCAGAAGTCAACCAAACTTCACCCAATAGTGTATTTTATCACAATCTAGTAGTTACATTTGGAAATTTAGTTCTAGGACATTTGATTTGAGCGCAATCTTCAAACTTAATTAAAAAAAGTCATTTAAGCCTTTTCACAGTGAGATCTATGCGATATGGCCGAGAAATGTAATTTTGATGTTCACTCCCAAACCGCTGCGCAGAAGTCAACCAAACTTCAACCATTAGTGTATTGTATCACAATCTAGTAGTTACATGTGGAAATTTGGTTCTAGGACATTTGATTTGAGCGCAATCCTCAAACTTAGGTCAAAAAAGCCATTTAAGCCTTTTCACAGTGAGATCTATGCGATATGGCCGAGAAATGTAATTTTGATGTTAACTCCCAAACCGCTGCGCAGAAGTCAACTAAACTTCACCCAATAGTGTATTGTATCACAATCTAGTAGTTACATTTGAAAATTTTGTTCTAGGACATTTTGTTTGAGCGCAATCATTAAACTTAATTAAAAAAGTCATTTAAGCCTTTTCACAGTGAGATCTATGCGATATGGCCGAGAAATGTAATTTTGATGTTAACTCCCAAACCGCTGCGCAGAAGTCAACCAAACTTCACCCATTAGTGTATTGTATCATAATCTAGTAATAACATGTGGAAATTTGGTTCTAGGACATTTGATTTGAGCGCAATCCTCAAATTTAGGTCAAAAATGCCATTTAAGCCTTTTCACAGTGAGATCTATGCGATATGGCCGAGAAATGTAATTTTGATGTTAACTCCCAAACCGCTGCGCAGAAGTCAACCAAACTTCACCCAATAGTGTATTGTATCACAATCTAGTAGTTATATTTGAAAATTTTGTTCTAGGACATTTTGTTTGAACGCAATCATCAAACTTAATTAAAAAAGTCATTTAAGCCTTTTCACAGTGAGATCTATGCGATATGGCCGAGAAATGTAATTTTGATGTTAACTCCCAAACCGCTGCGCAGAAGTCAACCAAACTTCACCCAATAGTGTATTGTATCACAATCTAGTAGTTACATTTGAAAATTTTGTTTTAGGAAATTTTGTTTGAGCGCAATCATCAAACTTAATTAAAAAAGTCATTTAAACCTTTTCACAGTGAGATCTATGCGATATGGCCGAGAAATGTAATTTTGATGTTCACTCCCAAACCGCTGCGCAGAAGTCAACCAAACTTCACCCATTAGTGTATTGTATCACAATCTAGTAGTTACATGTGGAAATTTGGTTATAGGACATTTGATTTGAGCGCAATCCTCAAACTTAGGTCAAAAAAGCCATTTAAGCCTTTTCACAGTGAGATCTATGCGATATGGCTGAGAAATGTAATTTTGATGTTAACTCCCAAACCGCTGCGCAGAAGTCAACCAAACTTCACCCATTAGTGTATTGTATCACAATCTAGTAGTTACATTTGAAAATTTCGTTCTAGGACATTTGGTTTGAGCGCAATCTTTAAACTTAGGTCAAAAAAGCCATTTAAGCCTTTTCACAGTGAGATCTATGCGATATGGCCGAGAAATGTAATTTTGATGTTAACTCCCAAACCGCTGCGCAGAAGTCAACCAAACTTCACCCAATAGTGTATTGTATCACAATCTAGTAGTTATATTTGAAAATTTTGTTCTAGGACATTTTGTTTGAACGCAATCATCAAACTTAATTAAAAAAGTCATTTAAGCCTTTTCACAGTGAGATCTATGCGATATGGCCGAGAAATGTAATTTTGATGTTAACTCCCAAACCGCTGCGCAGAAGTCAACCAAACTTCACCCAATAGTGTATTGTATCACAATCTAGTAGTTACATTTGAAAATTTTGTTTTAGGAAATTTTGTTTGAGCGCAATCATCAAACTTAATTAAAAAAGTCATTTAAGCCTTTTCACAGTGAGATCTATGCGATATGGCCGAGAAATGTAATTTTGATGTTAACTCCCAAACCGCTGCGCAGAAGTCAACCAAACTTCACCCAATAGTGTATTGTATCACATTCTAGTAGTTACATGTGGAAATTTGGTTATAGGACATTTGATTTGAGCGCAATCCTCAAACTTAGGTCAAAAAAGCCATTTAAGCCTTTTCACAGTGAGATCTATGCGATATGGCCGAGAAATGTAATTTTGATGTTAACTCCCAAACCGCTGCGCAGAAGTCAACCAAACTTCACCCATTAGTGTATTGTATCACAATCTAGTAGTTACATTTGAAAATTTCGTTCTAGGACATTTGGTTTGAGCGCAATCTTTAAACTTAGGTCAAAAAAGCCATTAAAGCCTTTTCACAGTGAGATCTATGCGATATGGCCGAGAAATGTAATTTTGATGTTAACTCCCAAACCGCTGCGCAGAAGTCAACCAAACTTCACCCAATAGTGTATTGTATCACAATCTAGTAGTTACATTTGAAAATTTTGTTCTAGGACATTTTGTTTGAACGCAATCATCAAACTTAATTAAAAAAGTCATTTAAGCCTTTTCACAGTGAGATCTATGCGATATGGCCGAGAAATGTAATTTTGATGTTAACTCCCAAACCGCTGCGCAGAAGTCAACCAAACTTCACCCAATAGTGTATTGTATCACAATCTAGTAGTTACATTTGAAAATTTTGTTCTAGGACATTTTGTTTGATTGCAATCCTCAAACTTAGGTCAAAAAAGCCATTTAAGCCTTTTCACAATGAGATCTATGCGATATGGCCGAGAAATGTAATTTTGATGTTAACTCCCAAACCGCTGCGCAGAAGTCAACCAAACTTCACCCAATAGTGTATTGTATCACATTCTAGTAGTTACATTTGAAAATTTCGTTCTAGGACATTTGGTTTGAGCGCAATCATTAAACTTAGGTCAAAAAAGCCATTTAAGCCTTTTCACAGTGAGATCTATGCGATATGGCCGAGAAATGTAATTTTGATGTTAACTCCCAAACCGCTGCGCAGAAGTAAACCAAACTTCACCCATTAGTGTATTGTATCACAATCTAGTAGTTACATGTGGAAATTTGGTTATAGGACATTTGATTTGAGCGCAATCCTCAAAATTAGGTCAAAAAAGCCATTTAAGCCTTTTCACAGTGAGATCTATGCGATATGGCCGAGAAATGTAATTTTGATGTTAACTCCCAAACCGCTGCGCAGAAGTCAACCAAACTTCACCCAATAGTGTATTTTATCACAATCTAGTAGTTACATTTGGAAATTTAGTTCTAGGACATTTGATTTGAGCGCAATCTTCAAACTTAATTAAAAAAAGTCATTTAAGCCTTTTCACAGTGAGATCTATGCGATATGGCCGAGAAATGTAATTTTGATGTTCACTCCCAAACCGCTGCGCAGAAGTCAACCAAACTTCAACCATTAGTGTATTGTATCACAATCTAGTAGTTACATGTGGAAATTTGGTTCTAGGACATTTGATTTGAGCGCAATCCTCAAACTTAGGTCAAAAAAGCCATTTAAGCCTTTTCACAGTGAGATCTATGCGATATGGCCGAGAAATGTAATTTTGATGTTAACTCCCAAACCGCTGCGCAGAAGTCAACTAAACTTCACCCAATAGTGTATTGTATCACAATCTAGTAGTTACATTTGAAAATTTTGTTCTAGGACATTTTGTTTGAGCGCAATCATTAAACTTAATTAAAAAAGTCATTTAAGCCTTTTCACAGTGAGATCTATGCGATATGGCCGAGAAATGTAATTTTGATGTTAACTCCCAAACCGCTGCGCAGAAGTCAACCAAACTTCACCCATTAGTGTATTGTATCATAATCTAGTAATTACATGTGGAAATTTGGTTCTAGGACATTTGATTTGAGCGCAATCCTCAAATTTAGGTCAAAAATGCCATTTAAGCCTTTTCACAGTGAGATCTATGCGATATGGCCGAGAAATGTAATTTTGATGTTAACTCCCAAACCGCTGCGCAGAAGTCAACCAAACTTCACCCAATAGTGTATTGTATCACAATCTAGTAGTTATATTTGAAAATTTTGTTCTAGGACATTTTGTTTGAACGCAATCATCAAACTTAATTAAAAAAGTCATTTAAGCCTTTTCACAGTGAGATCTATGCGATATGGCCGAGAAATGTAATTTTGATGTTAACTCCCAAACCGCTGCGCAGAAGTCAACCAAACTTCACCCAATAGTGTATTGTATCACAATCTAGTAGTTACATTTGAAAATTTTGTTCTAGGACATTTTGTTTGATTGCAATCCTCAAACTTAGGTCAAAAAAGCCATTTAAGCCTTTTCACAATGAGATCTATGCGATATGGCCGAGAAATGTAATTTTGATGTTAACTCCCAAACCGCTGCGCAGAAGTCAACCAAACTTCACCCAATAGTGTATTGTATCACATTCTAGTAGTTACATTTGAAAATTTCGTTCTAGGACATTTGGTTTGAGCGCAATCATTAAACTTAGGTCAAAAAAGCCATTTAAGCCTTTTCACAGTGAGATCTATGCGATATGGCCGAGAAATGTAATTTTGATGTTAACTCCCAAACCGCTGCGCAGAAGTAAACCAAACTTCACCCATTAGTGTATTGTATCACAATCTAGTAGTTACATGTGGAAATTTGGTTATAGGACATTTGATTTGAGCGCAATCCTCAAAATTAGGTCAAAAAAGCCATTTAAGCCTTTTCACAGTGAGATCTATGCGATATGGCCGAGAAATGTAATTTTGATGTTAACTCCCAAACCGCTGCGCAGAAGTCAACCAAACTTCACCCAATAGTGTATTTTATCACAATCTAGTAGTTACATTTGGAAATTTAGTTCTAGGACATTTGATTTGAGCGCAATCTTCAAACTTAATTAAAAAAAGTCATTTAAGCCTTTTCACAGTGAGATCTATGCGATATGGCCGAGAAATGTAATTTTGATGTTCACTCCCAAACCGCTGCGCAGAAGTCAACCAAACTTCAACCATTAGTGTATTGTATCACAATCTAGTAGTTACATGTGGAAATTTGGTTCTAGGACATTTGATTTGAGCGCAATCCTCAAACTTAGGTCAAAAAAGCCATTTAAGCCTTTTCACAGTGAGATCTATGCGATATGGCCGAGAAATGTAATTTTGATGTTAACTCCCAAACCGCTGCGCAGAAGTCAACTAAACTTCACCCAATAGTGTATTGTATCACAATCTAGTAGTTACATTTGAAAATTTTGTTCTAGGACATTTTGTTTGAGCGCAATCATTAAACTTAATTAAAAAAGTCATTTAAGCCTTTTCACAGTGAGATCTATGCGATATGGCCGAGAAATGTAATTTTGATGTTAACTCCCAAACCGCTGCGCAGAAGTCAACCAAACTTCACCCATTAGTGTATTGTATCATAATCTAGTAATAACATGTGGAAATTTGGTTCTAGGACATTTGATTTGAGCGCAATCCTCAAATTTAGGTCAAAAATGCCATTTAAGCCTTTTCACAGTGAGATCTATGCGATATGGCCGAGAAATGTAATTTTGATGTTAACTCCCAAACCGCTGCGCAGAAGTCAACCAAACTTCACCCAATAGTGTATTGTATCACAATCTAGTAGTTATATTTGAAAATTTTGTTCTAGGACATTTTGTTTGAACGCAATCATCAAACTTAATTAAAAAAGTCATTTAAGCCTTTTCACAGTGAGATCTATGCGATATGGCCGAGAAATGTAATTTTGATGTTAACTCCCAAACCGCTGCGCAGAAGTCAACCAAACTTCACCCAATAGTGTATTGTATCACAATCTAGTAGTTACATTTGAAAATTTTGTTTTAGGAAATTTTGTTTGAGCGCAATCATCAAACTTAATTAAAAAAGTCATTTAAACCTTTTCACAGTGAGATCTATGCGATATGGCCGAGAAATGTAATTTTGATGTTCACTCCCAAACCGCTGCGCAGAAGTCAACCAAACTTCACCCATTAGTGTATTGTATCACAATCTAGTAGTTACATGTGGAAATTTGGTTATAGGACATTTGATTTGAGCGCAATCCTCAAACTTAGGTCAAAAAAGCCATTTAAGCCTTTTCACAGTGAGATCTATGCGATATGGCTGAGAAATGTAATTTTGATGTTAACTCCCAAACCGCTGCGCAGAAGTCAACCAAACTTCACCCATTAGTGTATTGTATCACAATCTAGTAGTTACATTTGAAAATTTCGTTCTAGGACATTTGGTTTGAGCGCAATCTTTAAACTTAGGTCAAAAAAGCCATTTAAGCCTTTTCACAGTGAGATCTATGCGATATGGCCGAGAAATGTAATTTTGATGTTCACTCCCAAACCGCTGCGCAGAAGTCAACCAAACTTCAACCATTAGTGTATTGTATCACAATCTAGTAGTTACATGTGGAAATTTGGTTCTAGGACATTTGATTTGAGCGCAATCCTCAAACTTAGGTCAAAAAAGCCATTTAAGCCTTTTCACAGTGAGATCTATGCGATATGGCCGAGAAATGTAATTTTGATGTTAACTCCCAAACCGCTGCGCAGAAGTCAACTAAACTTCACCCAATAGTGTATTGTATCACAATCTAGTAGTTACATTTGAAAATTTTGTTCTAGGACATTTTGTTTGAGCGCAATCATTAAACTTAATTAAAAAAGTCATTTAAGCCTTTTCACAGTGAGATCTATGCGATATGGCCGAGAAATGTAATTTTGATGTTAACTCCCAAACCGCTGCGCAGAAGTCAACCAAACTTCACCCATGAGTGTATTGTATCATAATCTAGTAATTACATGTGGAAATTTGGTTCTAGGACATTTGATTTGAGCGCAATCCTCAAATTTAGGTCAAAAAAGCCATTTAAGCCTTTTCACAGTGAGATCTATGCGATATGGCCGAGAAATGTAATTTTGATGTTAACTCCCAAACCGCTGCGCAGAAGTCAACCAAACTTCACCCAATAGTGTATTGTATCACAATCTAGTAGTTATATTTGAAAATTTTGTTCTAGGACATTTTGTTTGAACGCAATCATCAAACTTAATTAAAAAAGTCATTTAAGCCTTTTCACAGTGAGATCTATGCGATATGGCCGAGAAATGTAATTTTGATGTTAACTCCCAAACCGCTGCGCAGAAGTCAACCAAACTTCACCCAATAGTGTATTGTATCACAATCTAGTAGTTACATTTGAAAATTTTGTTTTAGGAAATTTTGTTTGAGCGCAATCATCAAACTTAATTAAAAAAGTCATTTAAGCCTTTTCACAGTGAGATCTATGCGATATGGCCGAGAAATGTAATTTTGATGTTCACTCCCAAACCGCTGCGCAGAAGTCAACCAAACTTCACCCATTAGTGTATTGTATCACAATCTAGTAGTTACATTTGAAAATTTCGTTCTAGGACATTTGGTTTGAGCGCAATCTTTAAACTTAGGTCAAAAAAGCCATTTAAGCCTTTTCACATTGAGATCTATGCGATATGGCCGAGAAATGTAATTTTGATGTTAACTCCCAAACCGCTGCGCAGAAGTCAACCAAACTTCACCCAATAGTGTATTGTATCACAATCTAGTAGTTACATTTGAAAATTTTGTTCTAGGACATTTTGTTTGAACGCAATCATCAAACTTAATTAAAAAAGTCATTTAAGCCTTTTCACAGTGAGATCTATGCGATATGGCCGAGAAATGTAATTTTGATGTTAACTCCCAAACCGCTGCGCAGAAGTAAACCAAACTTCACCCATTAGTGTATTGTATCACAATCTAGTAGTTACATGTGGAAATTTGGTTCTAGGACATTTGATTTGAGCGCAATCCTCAAACTTAGGTCAAAAAAGCCATTTAAGCCTTTTCACAGTGAGATCTATGCGATATGGCCGAGAAATGTAATTTTGATGTTAACTCCCAAACCGCTGCGCAGAAGTCAACCAAACTTCACCCAATAGTGTATATTATCACAATCTAGTAGTTACATTTGGAAATTTAGTTCTAGGACATTTTGTTTGAACGCAATCATCAAACTTAATTAAAAAAGTCATTTAAGCCTTTTCACAGTGAGATCTATGCGATATGGCCGAGAAATGTAATTTTGATGTTAACTCCCAAACCGCTGCGCAGAAGTCAACCAAACTTCACCCATTAGTGTATTGTATCACAATCTAGTAGTTACATGTGGAAATTTGGTTATAGGACATTTGATTTGAGCGCAATCCTCAAACTTAGGTCAAAAAAGCCATTTAAGCCTTTTCACAGTGAGATCTATGCGATATGGCCGAGAAATGTAATTTTGATGTTAACTCCCAAACCGCTGCGCAGAAGTCAACCAAACTTCACCCAATAGTGTATTGTATCACAATCTAGTAGTTACATTTGAAAATTTTGTTCTAGGAAATTTTGTTTGAGCGCAATCATCAAACTTAATTAAAAAAGTCATTTAAGCCTTTTCACAGTGAGATCTATGCGATATGGCCGAGAAATGTAATTTTGATGTTAACTCCCAAACCGCTGCGCAGAAGTCAACCAAACTTCACCCATTAGTGTATTTTATCACAATCTAGTAGTTACATGTGGAAATTTGGTTCTAGGACATTTGATTTGAGCGCAATCCTCAAACTTAGGTCAAAAAAGCCATTTAAGCCTTTTCACAGTGAGATCTATGCGATATGGCCGAGAAATGTAATTTTGATGTTCACTCCCAAACCGCTGCGCAGAAGTCAACCAAACTTCACCCATTAGTGTATTGTATCACAATCTAGTAGTTACATGTGGAAATTTGGTTATAGGACATTTGATTTGAGCGCAATCCTCAAACTTAGGTCAAAAAAGCCATTTAAGCCTTTTCACAGTGAGATCTATGCGATATGGCCGAGAAATGTAATTTTGATGTTAACTCCCAAACCGCTGCGCAGAAGTCAACCAAACTTCACCCAATAGTGTATTGTATCACATTCTAGTAGTTACATTTGAAAATTTTGTTCTAGGAAATTTTGTTTGAGCGCAATCATCAAACTTAATTAAAAAAGTCATTTAAGCCTTTTCACAGTGAGATCTATGCGATATGGCCGAGAAATGTAATTTTGATGTTAACTCCCAAACCGCTGCGCAGAAGTCAACCAAACTTCACCCATTAGTGTATTTTATCACAATCTAGTAGTTACATGTGGAAATTTGGTTCTAGGACATTTGATTTGAGCGCAATCCTCAAACTTAGGTCAAAAAAGCCATTTAAGCCTTTTCACAGTGAGATCTATGCGATATGGCCGAGAAATGTAATTTTGATGTTCACTCCCAAACCGCTGCGCAGAAGTCAACCAAACTTCACCCATTAGTGTATTGTATCACAATCTAGTAGTTACATGTGGAAATTTGGTTATAGGACATTTGATTTGAGCGCAATCCTCAAACTTAGGTCAAAAAAGCCATTTAAGCCTTTTCACAGTGAGATCTATGCGATATGGCCGAGAAATGTAATTTTGATGTTAACTCCCAAACCGCTGCGCAGAAGTCAACCAAACTTCACCCATTAGTGTATTGTATCACAATCTAGTAGTTACATTTGAAAATTTCGTTCTAGGACATTTGGTTTGAGCGCAATCTTTAAACTTAGGTCAAAAAATGCCATTTAAGCCTTTTCACAGTGAGATCTATGCGATATGGCCGAGAAATGTAATTTTGATGTTAACTCCCAAACCGCTGCGCAGAAGTCAACCAAACTTCACCCAATAGTGTATTGTATCACAATCTAGTAGTTACATGTGGAAATTTGGTTATAGGACATTTGATTTGAGCGCAATCCTCAAACTTAGGTCAAAAAAGCCATTTAAGCCTTTTCACAGTGAGATCTATGCGATATGGCCGAGAAATGTAATTTTGATGTTAACTCCCAAACCGCTGCGCAGAAGTCAACAAAACTTCACCCAATAGTGTATTGTATCACAATCTAGTAGTTACATTTGAAAATTTTGTTCTAGGACATTTTGTTTGAACGCAATCATCAAACTTAATTAAAAAAGTCATTTAAGCCTTTTCACAGTGAGATCTATGCGATATGGCCGAGAAATGTAATTTTGATGTTAACTCCCAAACCGCTGCGCAGAAGTCAACCAAACTTCACCCAATAGTGTATTGTATCACAATCTAGTAGTTACATTTGAAAATTTTGTTCTAGGACATTTTGTTTGAGCGCAATCCTCAAACTTAGGTCAAAAAAGCCATTTAAGCCTTTTCACAATGAGATCTATGCGATATGGCCGAGAAATGTAATTTTGATGTTAACTCCCAAACCGCTGCGCAGAAGTCAACCAAACTTCACCCAATAGTGTATTGTATCACATTCTAGTAGTTACATTTGAAAATTTCGTTCTAGGACATTTGGTTTGAGCGCAATCATTAAACTTAGGTCAAAAAAGCCATTTAAGCCTTTTCACAGTGAGATCTATGCGATATGGCCGAGAAATGTAATTTTGATGTTAACTCCCAAACCGCTGCGCAGAAGTAAACCAAACTTCACCCATTAGTGTATTGTATCACAATCTAGTAGTTACATGTGGAAATTTGGTTCTAGGACATTTGATTTGAGCGCAATCCTCAAACTTAGGTCAAAAAAGCCATTTAAGCCTTTTCACAGTGAGATCTATGCGATATGGCCGAGAAATGTAATTTTGATGTTAACTCCCAAACCGCTGCGCAGAAGTCAACCAAACTTCACCCAATAGTGTATTGTATCACAATCTAGTAGTTACATTTGAAAATTTTGTTCTAGGACATTTTGTTTGAACGCAATCATCAAACTTAATTAAAAAAGTCATTTAAGCCTTTTCACAGTGAGATCTATGCGATATGGCCGAGAAATGTAATTTTGATGTTAACTCCCAAACCGCTGCGCAGAAGTCAACCAAACTTCACCCATTAGTGTATTGTATCACAATCTAGTAGTTACATGTGGAAATTTGGTTATAGGACATTTGATTTGAGCGCAATCCTCAAAATTAGGTCAAAAAAGCCATTTAAGCCTTTTCACAGTGAGATCTATGCGATATGGCCGAGAAATGTAATTTTGATGTTAACTCCCAAACCGCTGCGCAGAAGTCAACCAAACTTCACCCAATAGTGTATTTTATCACAATCTAGTAGTTACATTTGGAAATTTAGTTCTAGGACATTTGATTTGAGCGCAATCTTCAAACTTAATTAAAAAAAGTCATTTAAGCCTTTTCACAGTGAGATCTATGCGATATGGCCGAGAAATGTAATTTTGATGTTCACTCCCAAACCGCTGCGCAGAAGTCAACCAAACTTCAACCATTAGTGTATTGTATCACAATCTAGTAGTTACATGTGGAAATTTGGTTCTAGGACATTTGATTTGAGCGCAATCCTCAAACTTAGGTCAAAAAAGCCATTTAAGCCTTTTCACAGTGAGATCTATGCGATATGGCCGAGAAATGTAATTTTGATGTTAACTCCCAAACCGCTGCGCAGAAGTCAACTAAACTTCACCCAATAGTGTATTGTATCACAATCTAGTAGTTACATTTGAAAATTTTGTTCTAGGACATTTTGTTTGAGCGCAATCATTAAACTTAATTAAAAAAGTCATTTAAGCCTTTTCACAGTGAGATCTATGCGATATGGCCGAGAAATGTAATTTTGATGTTAACTCCCAAACCGCTGCGCAGAAGTCAACCAAACTTCACCCATTAGTGTATTGTATCATAATCTAGTAATTACATGTGGAAATTTGGTTCTAGGACATTTGATTTGAGCGCAATCCTCAAATTTAGGTCAAAAATGCCATTTAAGCCTTTTCACAGTGAGATCTATGCGATATGGCCGAGAAATGTAATTTTGATGTTAACTCCCAAACCGCTGCGCAGAAGTCAACCAAACTTCACCCAATAGTGTATTGTATCACAATCTAGTAGTTATATTTGAAAATTTTGTTCTAGGACATTTTGTTTGAACGCAATCATCAAACTTAATTAAAAAAGTCATTTAAGCCTTTTCACAGTGAGATCTATGCGATATGGCAGAGAAATGTAATTTTGATGTTAACTCCCAAACCGCTGCGCAGAAGTCAACCAAACTTCACCCAATAGTGTATTGTATCACAATCTAGTAGTTACATTTGAAAATTTTGTTTTAGGAAATTTTGTTTGAGCGCAATCATCAAACTTAATTAAAAAAGTCATTTAAGCCTTTTCACAGTGAGATCTATGCGATATGGCCGAGAAATGTAATTTTGATGTTCACTCCCAAACCGCTGCGCAGAAGTCAACCAAACTTCACCCATTAGTGTATTGTATCACAATCTAGTAGTTACATGTGGAAATTTGGTTATAGGACATTTGATTTGAGCGCAATCCTCAAACTTAGGTCAAAAAAGCCATTTAAGCCTTTTCACAGTGAGATCTATGCGATATGGCTGAGAAATGTAATTTTGATGTTAACTCCCAAACCGCTGCGCAGAAGTCAACCAAACTTCACCCATTAGTGTATTGTATCACAATCTAGTAGTTACATTTGAAAATTTCGTTCTAGGACATTTGGTTTGAGCGCAATCTTTAAACTTAGGTCAAAAAAGCCATTTAAGCCTTTTCACAGTGAGATCTATGCGATATGGCCGAGAAATGTAATTTTGATGTTCACTCCCAAACCGCTGCGCAGAAGTCAACCAAACTTCACCCATTAGTGTATTGTATCATAATCTAGTAATTACATGTGGAAATTTGGTTCTAGGACATTTGATTTGAGCGCAATCCTCAAATTTAGGTCAAAAAAGCCATTTAAGCCTTTTCACAGTGAGATCTATGCGATATGGCCGAGAAATGTAGATTTGATGTTAACTCCCAAACCGCTGCGCAGAAGTCAACCAAACTTCACCCAATAGTGTATTGTATCACAATCTAGTAGTTATATTTGAAAATTTTGTTCTAGGACATTTTGTTTGAACGCAATCATCAAACTTAATTAAAAAAGTCATTTAAGCCTTTTCACAGTGAGATCTATGCGATATGGCCGAGAAATGTAATTTTGATGTTAACTCCCAAACCGCTGCGCAGAAGTCAACCAAACTTCACCCAATAGTGTATTGTATCACAATCTAGTAGTTACATTTGAAAATTTTGTTTTAGGAAATTTTGTTTGAGCGCAATCATCAAACTTAATTAAAAAAGTCATTTAAGCCTTTTCACAGTGAGATCTATGCGATATGGCCGAGAAATGTAATTTTGATGTTCACTCCCAAACCGCTGCGCAGAAGTCAACCAAACTTCACCCATTAGTGTATTGTATCACAATCTAGTAGTTACATGTGGAAATTTGGTTATAGGACATTTGATTTGAGCGCAATCCTCAAACTTAGGTCAAAAAAGCCATTTAAGCCTTTTCACAGTGAGATCTATGCGATATGGCCGAGAAATGTAATTTTGATGTTAACTCCCAAACCGCTGCGCAGAAGTCAACCAAACTTCACCCATTAGTGTATTGTATCACAATCTAGTAGTTACATTTGAAAATTTCGTTCTAGGACATTTGGTTTGAGCGCAATCTTTAAACTTAGGTCAAAAAAGCCATTTAAGCCTTTTCACAGTGAGATCTATGCGATATGGCCGAGAAATGTAATTTTGATGTTAACTCCCAAACCGCTGCGCAGAAGTCAACCAAACTTCACCCAATAGTGTATTGTATCACAATCTAGTAGTTACATTTGAAAATTTTGTTCTAGGACATTTTGTTTGAACGCAATCATCAAACTTAATTAAAAAAGTCATTTAAGCCTTTTCACAGTGAGATCTATGCGATATGGCCGAGAAATGTAATTTTGATGTTAACTCCCAAACCGCTGCGCAGAAGTCAACCAAACTTCACCCAATAGTGTATTGTATCACAATCTAGTAGTTACATTTGAAAATTTTGTTCTAGGACATTTTGTTTGAGCGCAATTATCAAACTTAGGTCAAAAAAGCCATTTAAGCCTTTTCACAGTGAGATCTATGCGATATGGCCGAGAAATGTAATTTTGATGTTAACTCCCAAACCGCTGCGCAGAAGTCAACCAAACTTCACCCAATAGTGTATTGTATCACAATCTAGTAGTTACATTTGAAAATTTTGTTTTAGGAAATTTTGTTTGAGCGCAATCATCAAACTTAATTAAAAAAGTCATTTAAGCCTTTTCACAGTGAGATCTATGCGATATGGCCGAGAAATGTAATTTTGATGTTCACTCCCAAACCGCTGCGCAGAAGTCAACCAAACTTCACCCATTAGTGTATTGTATCACAATCTAGTAGTTACATGTGGAAATTTGGTTATAGGACATTTGATTTGAGCGCAATCCTCAAACTTAGGTCAAAAAAGCCATTTAAGCCTTTTCACAGTGAGATCTATGCGATATGGCTGAGAAATGTAATTTTGATGTTAACTCCCAAACCGCTGCGCAGAAGTCAACCAAACTTCACCCATTAGTGTATTGTATCACAATCTAGTAGTTACATTTGAAAATTTCGTTCTAGGACATTTGGTTTGAGCGCAATCTTTAAACTTAGGTCAAAAAAGCCATTTAAGCCTTTTCACAGTGAGATCTATGCGATATGGCCGAGAAATGTAATTTTGATGTTCACTCCCAAACCGCTGCGCAGAAGTCAACCAAACTTCAACCATTAGTGTATTGTATCACAATCTAGTAGTTATATTTGAAAATTTTGTTCTAGGACATTTTGTTTGAACGCAATCATCAAACTTAATTAAAAAAGTCATTTAAGCCTTTTCACAGTGAGATCTATGCGATATGGCCGAGAAATGTAATTTTGATGTTAACTCCCAAACCGCTGCGCAGAAGTCAACCAAACTTCACCCAATAGTGTATTGTATCACAATCTAGTAGTTACATTTGAAAATTTTGTTTTAGGAAATTTTGTTTGAGCGCAATCATCAAACTTAATTAAAAAAGTCATTTAAGCCTTTTCACAGTGAGATCTATGCGATATGGCCGAGAAATGTAATTTTGATGTTCACTCCCAAACCGCTGCGCAGAAGTCAACCAAACTTCACCCATTAGTGTATTGTATCACAATCTAGTAGTTACATGTGGAAATTTGGTTATAGGACATTTGATTTGAGCGCAATCCTCAAACTTAGGTCAAAAAAGCCATTTAAGCCTTTTCACAGTGAGATCTATGCGATATGGCCGAGAAATGTAATTTTGATGTTAACTCCCAAACCGCTGCGCAGAAGTCAACCAAACTTCACCCATTAGTGTATTGTATCACAATCTAGTAGTTACATTTGAAAATTTCGTTCTAGGACATTTGGTTTGAGCGCAATCTTTAAACTTAGGTCAAAAAAGCCATTTAAGCCTTTTCACAGTGAGATCTATGCGATATGGTAGAGAAATGTAATTTTGATGTTAACTCCCAAACCGCTGCGCAGAAGTCAACCAAACTTCACCCAATAGTGTATTGTATCACAATCTAGTAGTTACATTTGAAAATTTTGTTCTAGGACATTTTGTTTGAACGCAATCATCAAACTTAATTAAAAAAGTCATTTAAGCCTTTTCACAGTGAGATCTATGCGATATGGCCGAGAAATGTAATTTTGATGTTAACTCCTAAACCGCTGCGCAGAAGTCAACCAAACTTCACCCAATAGTGTATTGTATCACAATCTAGTAGTTACATTTGAAAATTTTGTTCTAGGAAATTTTGTTTGAGCGCAATCATCAAACTTAATTAAAAAAGTCATTTAAGCCTTTTCACAGTGAGATCTATGCGATATGGCCGAGAAATGTAATTTTGATGTTAACTCCCAAACCGCTGCGCAGAAGTCAACCAAACTTCACCCATTAGTGTATTGTATCACAATCTAGTAGTTACATGTGGAAATTTGGTTCTAGGACATTTGATTTGAGCGCAATCCTCAAACTTAGGTCAAAAAAGCCATTTAAGCCTTTTCACAGTGAGATCTATGCGATATGGCCGAGAAATGTAATTTTGATGTTAACTCCCAAACCGCTGCGCAGAAGTCAACCAAACTTCACCCAATAGTGTATTGTATCACATTCTAGTAGTTACATTTTAAAATTTCGTTCTAGGACATTTGGTTTGAGCGCAATTATTAAACTTAGGTCAAAAAAGCCATTTAAGCCTTTTCACAGTGAGATCTATGCGATATGGCCGAGAAATGTAATTTTGATGTTAACTCCCAAACCGCTGCGCAGAAGTAAACCAAACTTCACCCAATAGTGTATTGTATCACAATCTAGTAGTTACATGTGGAAATTTGGTTCTAGGACATTTGATTTGAGCGCAATCATCAAACTTAATTAAAAAAGTCATTTAAGCCTTTTCACAGTGAGATCTATGCGATATGGCCGAGAAATGTAATTTTGATGTTAACTCCCAAACCGCTGCGCAGAAGTCAACCAAACTTCACCCATTAGTGTATTGTATCACAATCTAGTAGTTACATGTGGAAATTTGGTTATAGGACATTTGATTTGAGCGCAATCCTCAAACTTAGGTCAAAAAAGCCATTTAAGCCTTTTCACAGTGAGATCTATGCGATATGGCCGAGAAATGTAATTTTGATGTTAACTCCCAAACCGCTGCGCAGAAGTCAACCAAACTTCACCCATTAGTGTATTGTATCACAATCTAGTAGTTACATGTGGAAATTTGGTTCTAGGACATTTGATTTGAGCGCAATCCTCAAACTTAGGTCAAAAAAGCCATTTAAGCCTTTTCACAGTGAGATCTATGCGATATGGCCGAGAAATGTAATTTTGATGTTAACTCCCAAACCGCTGCGCAGAAGTCAACCAAACTTCACCCAATAGTGTATTGTATCACATTCTAGTAGTTACATTTTAAAATTTCGTTCAAGGACATTTGGTTTGAGCGCAATTATTAAATTTAGGTCAAAAAAGCCATTTAAGCCTTTTCACAGTGAGATCTATGCGATATGGCCGAGAAATGTAATTTTGATGTTAACTCCCAAACCGCTGCGCAGAAGTAAACCAAACTTCACCCATTAGTGTATTGTATCACAATCTAGTAGTTACATGTGGAAATTTGGTTCTAGGACATTTGATTTGAGCGCAATCCTCAAACTTAGGTCAAAAAAGCCATTTAAGCCTTTTCACAGTGAGATCTATGCGATATGGCCGAGAAATGTAATTTTGATGTTAACTCCCAAACCGCTGCGCAGAAGTCAACCAAACTTCACCCAATAGTGTATTGTATCACAATCTAGTAGTTACATTTGAAAATTTTGTTCTAGGACATTTTGTTTGAACGCAATCATCAAACTTAATTAAAAAAGTCATTTAAGCCTTTTCACAGTGAGATCTATGCGATATGGCCGAGAAATGTAATTTTGATGTTAACTCCCAAACCGCTGCGCAGAAGTCAACCAAACTTCACCCAATAGTGTATTGTATCACAATCTAGTAGTTACATTTGAAAATTTTGTTCTAGGACATTTTGTTTGAGCGCAATCCTCAAACTTAGGTCAAAAAAGCCATTTAAGCCTTTTCACAATGAGATCTATGCGATATGGCCGAGAAATGTAATTTTGATGTTCACTCCCAAACCGCTGCGCAGAAGTCAACCAAACTTCACCCATTAGTGTATTGTATCACAATCTAGTAGTTACATGTGGAAATTTGGTTCTAGGACATTTGATTTGAGCGCAATCCTCAAACTTAGGTCAAAAAAGCCATTTAAGCCTTTTCACAGTGAGATCTATGCGATATGGCCGAGAAATGTAATTTTGATGTTAACTCCCAAACCGCTGCGCAGAAGTCAACTAAACTTCACCCAATAGTGTATTGTATCACAATCTAGTAGTTACATTTGAAAATTTTGTTCTAGGACATTTTGTTTGAGCGCAATCATTAAACTTAATTAAAAAAGTCATTTAAGCCTTTTCACAGTGAGATCTATGCGATATGGCCGAGAAATGTAATTTTGATGTTAACTCCCAAACCGCTGCGCAGAAGTCAACCAAACTTCACCCATTAGTGTATTGTATCATAATCTAGTAATTACATGTGGAAATTTGGTTCTAGGACATTTGATTTGAGCGCAATCCTCAAATTTAGGTCAAAAAAGCCATTTAAGCCTTTTCACAGTGAGATCTATGCGATATGGCCGAGAAATGTAATTTTGATGTTAACTCCCAAACCGCTGCGCAGAAGTCAACCAAACTTCACCCAATAGTGTATTGTATCACAATCTAGTAGTTATATTTGAAAATTTTGTTCTAGGACATTTTGTTTGAACGCAATCATCAAACTTAATTAAAAAAGTCATTTAAGCCTTTTCACAGTGAGATCTATGCGATATGGCCGAGAAATGTAATTTTGATGTTAACTCCCAAACCGCTGCGCAGAAGTCAACCAAACTTCACCCAATAGTGTATTGTATCACAATCTAGTAGTTACATTTGAAAATTTTGTTTTAGGAAATTTTGTTTGAGCGCAATCATCAAACTTAATTAAAAAAGTCATTTAAGCCTTTTCACAGTGAGATCTATGCGATATGGCCGAGAAATGTAATTTTGATGTTAACTCCCAAACCGCTGCGCAGAAGTCAACCAAACTTCACCCAATAGTGTATTGTATCACATTCTAGTAGTTACATGTGGAAATTTGGTTATAGGACATTTGATTTGAGCGCAATCCTCAAACGTAGGTCAAAAAAGCCATTTAAGCCTTTTCACAGTGAGATCTATGCGATATGGCCGAGAAATGTAATTTTGATGTTAACTCCCAAACCGCTGCGCAGAAGTCAACCAAACTTCACCCATTAGTGTATTGTATCACAATCTAGTAGTTACATTTGAAAATTTCGTTCTAGGACATTTGGTTTGAGCGCAATCTTTAAACTTAGGTCAAAAAAGCCATTAAAGCCTTTTCACAGTGAGATCTATGCGATATGGCCGAGAAATGTAATTTTGATGTTAACTCCCAAACCGCTGCGCAGAAGTCAACCAAACTTCACCCAATAGTGTATTGTATCACAATCTAGTAGTTACATTTGAAAATTTTGTTCTAGGACATTTTGTTTGAACGCAATCATCAAACTTAATTAAAAAAGTCATTTAAGCCTTTTCACAGTGAGATCTATGCGATATGGCCGAGAAATGTAATTTTGATGTTAACTCCCAAACCGCTGCGCAGAAGTCAACCAAACTTCACCCAATAGTGTATTGTATCACAATCTAGTAGTTACATTTGAAAATTTTGTTCTAGGACATTTTGTTTGATTGCAATCCTCAAACTTAGGTCAAAAAAGCCATTTAAGCCTTTTCACAATGAGATCTATGCGATATGGCCGAGAAATGTAATTTTGATGTTAACTCCCAAACCGCTGCGCAGAAGTCAACCAAACTTCACCCAATAGTGTATTGTATCACATTCTAGTAGTTACATTTGAAAATTTCGTTCTAGGACATTTGGTTTGAGCGCAATCATTAAACTTAGGTCAAAAAAGCCATTTAAGCCTTTTCACAGTGAGATCTATGCGATATGGCCGAGAAATGTAATTTTGATGTTAACTCCCAAACCGCTGCGCAGAAGTAAACCAAACTTCACCCATTAGTGTATTGTATCACAATCTAGTAGTTACATGTGGAAATTTGGTTCTAGGACATTTGATTTGAGCGCAATCCTCAAACTTAGGTCAAAAAAGCCATTTAAGCCTTTTCACAGTGAGATCTATGCGATATGGCCGAGAAATGTAATTTTGATGTTAACTCCCAAACCGCTGCCCAGAAGTCAACCAAACTTCACCCAATAGTGTATTGTATCACAATCTAGTAGTTACATTTGAAAATTTTGTTCTAGGACATTTTGTTTGAACGCAATCATCAAACTTAATTAAAAAAGTCATTTAAGCCTTTTCACAGTGAGATCTATGCGATATGGCCGAGAAATGTAATTTTGATGTTAACTCCCAAACCGCTGCGCAGAAGTCAACCAAACTTCACCCATTAGTGTATTGTATCACAATCTAGTAGTTACATGTGGAAATTTGGTTATAGGACATTTGATTTGAGCGCAATCCTCAAAATTAGGTCAAAAAAGCCATTTAAGCCTTTTCACAGTGAGATCTATGCGATATGGCCGAGAAATGTAATTTTGATGTTAACTCCCAAACCGCTGCGCAGAAGTCAACCAAACTTCACCCAATAGTGTATTTTATCACAATCTAGTAGTTACATTTGGAAATTTAGTTCTAGGACATTTGATTTGAGCGCAATCTTCAAACTTAATTAAAAAAAGTCATTTAAGCCTTTTCACAGTGAGATCTATGCGATATGGCCGAGAAATGTAATTTTGATGTTCACTCCCAAACCGCTGCGCAGAAGTCAACCAAACTTCAACCATTAGTGTATTGTATCACAATCTAGTAGTTACATGTGGAAATTTGGTTCTAGGACATTTGATTTGAGCGCAATCCTCAAACTTAGGTCAAAAAAGCCATTTAAGCCTTTTCACAGTGAGATCTATGCGATATGGCCGAGAAATGTAATTTTGATGTTAACTCCCAAACCGCTGCGCAGAAGTCAACTAAACTTCACCCAATAGTGTATTGTATCACAATCTAGTAGTTACATTTGAAAATTTTGTTCTAGGACATTTTGTTTGAGCGCAATCATTAAACTTAATTAAAAAAGTCATTTAAGCCTTTTCACAGTGAGATCTATGCGATATGGCCGAGAAATGTAATTTTGATGTTAACTCCCAAACCGCTGCGCAGAAGTCAACCAAACTTCACCCATTAGTGTATTGTATCATAATCTAGTAATTACATGTGGAAATTTGGTTCTAGGACATTTGATTTGAGCGCAATCCTCAAATTTAGGTCAAAAATGCCATTTAAGCCTTTTCACAGTGAGATCTATGCGATATGGCCGAGAAATGTAATTTTGATGTTAACTCCCAAACCGCTGCGCAGAAGTCAACCAAACTTCACCCAATAGTGTATTGTATCACAATCTAGTAGTTATATTTGAAAATTTTGTTCTAGGACATTTTGTTTGAACGCAATCATCAAACTTAATTAAAAAAGTCATTTAAGCCTTTTCACAGTGAGATCTATGCGATATGGCCGAGAAATGTAATTTTGATGTTAACTCCCAAACCGCTGCGCAGAAGTCAACCAAACTTCACCCAATAGTGTATTGTATCACAATCTAGTAGTTACATTTGAAAATTTTGTTTTAGGAAATTTTGTTTGAGCGCAATCATCAAACTTAATTAAAAAAGTCATTTAAGCCTTTTCACAGTGAGATCTATGCGATATGGCCGAGAAATGTAATTTTGATGTTAACTCCCAAACCGCTGCGCAGAAGTCAACCAAACTTCACCCAATAGTGTATTGTATCACATTCTAGTAGTTACATGTGGAAATTTGGTTATAGGACATTTGATTTGAGCGCAATCCTCAAACGTAGGTCAAAAAAGCCATTTAAGCCTTTTCACAGTGAGATCTATGCGATATGGCCGAGAAATGTAATTTTGATGTTAACTCCCAAACCGCTGCGCAGAAGTCAACCAAACTTCACCCATTAGTGTATTGTATCACAATCTAGTAGTTACATTTGAAAATTTCGTTCTAGGACATTTGGTTTGAGCGCAATCTTTAAACTTAGGTCAAAAAAGCCATTAAAGCCTTTTCACAGTGAGATCTATGCGATATGGCCGAGAAATGTAATTTTGATGTTAACTCCCAAACCGCTGCGCAGAAGTCAACCAAACTTCACCCAATAGTGTATTGTATCACAATCTAGTAGTTACATTTGAAAATTTTGTTCTAGGACATTTTGTTTGAACGCAATCATCAAACTTAATTAAAAAAGTCATTTAAGCCTTTTCACAGTGAGATCTATGCGATATGGCCGAGAAATGTAATTTTGATGTTAACTCCCAAACCGCTGCGCAGAAGTCAACCAAACTTCACCCAATAGTGTATTGTATCACAATCTAGTAGTTACATTTGAAAATTTTGTTCTAGGACATTTTGTTTGATTGCAATCCTCAAACTTAGGTCAAAAAAGCCATTTAAGCCTTTTCACAATGAGATCTATGCGATATGGCCGAGAAATGTAATTTTGATGTTAACTCCCAAACCGCTGCGCAGAAGTCAACCAAACTTCACCCAATAGTGTATTGTATCACATTCTAGTAGTTACATTTGAAAATTTCGTTCTAGGACATTTGGTTTGAGCGCAATCATTAAACTTAGGTCAAAAAAGCCATTTAAGCCTTTTCACAGTGAGATCTATGCGATATGGCCGAGAAATGTAATTTTGATGTTAACTCCCAAACCGCTGCGCAGAAGTCAACCAAACTTCACCCAATAGTGTATTGTATCACATTCTAGTAGTTACATTTGAAAATTTCGTTCTAGGACATTTGGTTTGAGCGCAATCATTAAACTTAGGTCAAAAAAGCCATTTAAGCCTTTTCACAGTGAGATCTATGCGATATGGCCGAGAAATGTAATTTTGATGTTAACTCCCAAACCGCTGCCCAGAAGTCAACCAAACTTCACCCAATAGTGTATTGTATCACAATCTAGTAGTTACATTTGAAAATTTTGTTCTAGGACATTTTGTTTGAACGCAATCATCAAACTTAATTAAAAAAGTCATTTAAGCCTTTTCACAGTGAGATCTATGCGATATGGCCGAGAAATGTAATTTTGATGTTAACTCCCAAACCGCTGCGCAGAAGTCAACCAAACTTCACCCATTAGTGTATTGTATCACAATCTAGTAGTTACATGTGGAAATTTGGTTATAGGACATTTGATTTGAGCGCAATCCTCAAAATTAGGTCAAAAAAGCCATTTAAGCCTTTTCACAGTGAGATCTATGCGATATGGCCGAGAAATGTAATTTTGATGTTAACTCCCAAACCGCTGCGCAGAAGTCAACCAAACTTCACCCAATAGTGTATTTTATCACAATCTAGTAGTTACATTTGGAAATTTAGTTCTAGGACATTTGATTTGAGCGCAATCTTCAAACTTAATTAAAAAAAGTCATTTAAGCCTTTTCACAGTGAGATCTATGCGATATGGCCGAGAAATGTAATTTTGATGTTCACTCCCAAACCGCTGCGCAGAAGTCAACCAAACTTCAACCATTAGTGTATTGTATCACAATCTAGTAGTTACATGTGGAAATTTGGTTCTAGGACATTTGATTTGAGCGCAATCCTCAAACTTAGGTCAAAAAAGCCATTTAAGCCTTTTCACAGTGAGATCTATGCGATATGGCCGAGAAATGTAATTTTGATGTTAACTCCCAAACCGCTGCGCAGAAGTCAACTAAACTTCACCCAATAGTGTATTGTATCACAATCTAGTAGTTACATTTGAAAATTTTGTTCTAGGACATTTTGTTTGAGCGCAATCATTAAACTTAATTAAAAAAGTCATTTAAGCCTTTTCACAGTGAGATCTATGCGATATGGCCGAGAAATGTAATTTTGATGTTAACTCCCAAACCGCTGCGCAGAAGTCAACCAAACTTCACCCATTAGTGTATTGTATCATAATCTAGTAATTACATGTGGAAATTTGGTTCTAGGACATTTGATTTGAGCGCAATCCTCAAATTTAGGTCAAAAATGCCATTTAAGCCTTTTCACAGTGAGATCTATGCGATATGGCCGAGAAATGTAATTTTGATGTTAACTCCCAAACCGCTGCGCAGAAGTCAACCAAACTTCACCCAATAGTGTATTGTATCACAATCTAGTAGTTATATTTGAAAATTTTGTTCTAGGACATTTTGTTTGAACGCAATCATCAAACTTAATTAAAAAAGTCATTTAAGCCTTTTCACAGTGAGATCTATGCGATATGGCCGAGAAATGTAATTTTGATGTTAACTCCCAAACCGCTGCGCAGAAGTCAACCAAACTTCACCCAATAGTGTATTGTATCACAATCTAGTAGTTACATTTGAAAATTTTGTTTTAGGAAATTTTGTTTGAGCGCAATCATCAAACTTAATTAAAAAAGTCATTTAAGCCTTTTCACAGTGAGATCTATGCGATATGGCCGAGAAATGTAATTTTGATGTTCACTCCCAAACCGCTGCGCAGAAGTCAACCAAACTTCACCCATTAGTGTATTGTATCACAATCTAGTAGTTACATGTGGAAATTTGGTTATAGGACATTTGATTTGAGCGCAATCCTCAAACTTAGGTCAAAAAAGCCATTTAAGCCTTTTCACAGTGAGATCTATGCGATATGGCTGAGAAATGTAATTTTGATGTTAACTCCCAAACCGCTGCGCAGAAGTCAACCAAACTTCACCCATTAGTGTATTGTATCACAATCTAGTAGTTACATTTGAAATTTTCGTTCTAGGACATTTGGTTTGAGCGCAATCTTTAAACTTAGGTCAAAAAAGCCATTTAAGCCTTTTCACAGTGAGATCTATGCGATATGGCCGAGAAATGTAATTTTGATGTTCACTCCCAAACCGCTGCGCAGAAGTCAACCAAACTTCAACCATTAGTGTATTGTATCACAATCTAGTAGTTACATGTGGAAATTTGGTTCTAGGACATTTGATTTGAGCGCAATCCTCAAACTTAGGTCAAAAAAGCCATTTAAGCCTTTTCACAGTGAGATCTATGCGATATGGCCGAGAAATGTAATTTTGATGTTAACTCCCAAACCGCTGCGCAGAAGTCAACTAAACTTCACCCAATAGTGTATTGTATCACAATCTAGTAGTTACATTTGAAAATTTTGTTCTAGGACATTTTGTTTGAGCGCAATCATTAAACTTAATTAAAAAAGTCATTTAAGCCTTTTCACAGTGAGATCTATGCGATATGGCCGAGAAATGTAATTTTGATGTTAACTCCCAAACCGCTGCGCAGAAGTCAACTAAACTTCACCCAATAGTGTATTGTATCACAATCTAGTAGTTACATTTGAAAATTTCGTTCTAGGACATTTGGTTTGAGCGCAATCTTTAAACTTAGGTCAAAAAAGCCATTAAAGCCTTTTCACAGTGAGATCTATGCGATATGGCCGAGAAATGTAATTTTGATGTTAACTCCCAAACCGCTGCGCAGAAGTCAACCAAACTTCACCCAATAGTGTATTGTATCACAATCTAGTAGTTACATTTGAAAATTTTGTTCTAGGACATTTTGTTTGAACGCAATCATCAAACTTAATTAAAAAAGTCATTTAAGCCTTTTCACAGTGAGATCTATGCGATATGGCCGAGAAATGTAATTTTGATGTTAACTCCCAAACCGCTGCGCAGAAGTCAACCAAACTTCACCCAATAGTGTATTGTATCACAATCTAGTAGTTACATTTGAAAATTTTGTTCTAGGACATTTTGTTTGATTGCAATCCTCAAACTTAGGTCAAAAAAGCCATTTAAGCCTTTTCACAATGAGATCTATGCGATATGGCCGAGAAATGTAATTTTGATGTTAACTCCCAAACCGCTGCGCAGAAGTCAACCAAACTTCACCCAATAGTGTATTGTATCACATTCTAGTAGTTACATTTGAAAATTTCGTTCTAGGACATTTGGTTTGAGCGCAATCATTAAACTTAGGTCAAAAAAGCCATTTAAGCCTTTTCACAGTGAGATCTATGCGATATGGCCGAGAAATGTAATTTTGATGTTAACTCCCAAACCGCTGCGCAGAAGTAAACCAAACTTCACCCATTAGTGTATTGTATCACAATCTAGTAGTTACATGTGGAAATTTGGTTCTAGGACATTTGATTTGAGCGCAATCCTCAAACTTAGGTCAAAAAAGCCATTTAAGCCTTTTCACAGTGAGATCTATGCGATATGGCCGAGAAATGTAATTTTGATGTTAACTCCCAAACCGCTGCGCAGAAGTCAACCAAACTTCACCCAATAGTGTATTGTATCACAATCTAGTAGTTACATTTGAAAATTTTGTTCTAGGACATTTTGTTTGAACGCAATCATCAAACTTAATTAAAAAAGTCATTTAAGCCTTTTCACAGTGAGATCTATGCGATATGGCCGAGAAATGTAATTTTGATGTTAACTCCCAAACCGCTGCGCAGAAGTCAACCAAACTTCACCCATTAGTGTATTGTATCACAATCTAGTAGTTACATGTGGAAATTTGGTTATAGGACATTTGATTTGAGCGCAATCCTCAAAATTAGGTCAAAAAAGCCATTTAAGCCTTTTCACAGTGAGATCTATGCGATATGGCCGAGAAATGTAATTTTGATGTTAACTCCCAAACCGCTGCGCAGAAGTCAACCAAACTTCACCCAATAGTGTATTTTATCACAATCTAGTAGTTACATTTGGAAATTTAGTTCTAGGACATTTGATTTGAGCGCAATCTTCAAACTTAATTAAAAAAAGTCATTTAAGCCTTTTCACAGTGAGATCTATGCGATATGGCCGAGAAATGTAATTTTGATGTTCACTCCCAAACCGCTGCGCAGAAGTCAACCAAACTTCAACCATTAGTGTATTGTATCACAATCTAGTAGTTACATGTGGAAATTTGGTTCTAGGACATTTGATTTGAGCGCAATCCTCAAACTTAGGTCAAAAAAGCCATTTAAGCCTTTTCACAGTGAGATCTATGCGATATGGCCGAGAAATGTAATTTTGATGTTAACTCCCAAACCGCTGCGCAGAAGTCAACTAAACTTCACCCAATAGTGTATTGTATCACAATCTAGTAGTTACATTTGAAAATTTTGTTCTAGGACATTTTGTTTGAGCGCAATCATTAAACTTAATTAAAAAAGTCATTTAAGCCTTTTCACAGTGAGATCTATGCGATATGGCCGAGAAATGTAATTTTGATGTTAACTCCCAAACCGCTGCGCAGAAGTCAACCAAACTTCACCCATTAGTGTATTGTATCATAATCTAGTAATTACATGTGGAAATTTGGTTCTAGGACATTTGATTTGAGCGCAATCCTCAAATTTAGGTCAAAAATGCCATTTAAGCCTTTTCACAGTGAGATCTATGCGATATGGCCGAGAAATGTAATTTTGATGTTAACTCCCAAACCGCTGCGCAGAAGTCAACCAAACTTCACCCAATAGTGTATTGTATCACAATCTAGTAGTTATATTTGAAAATTTTGTTCTAGGACATTTTGTTTGAACGCAATCATCAAACTTAATTAAAAAAGTCATTTAAGCCTTTTCACAGTGAGATCTATGCGATATGGCCGAGAAATGTAATTTTGATGTTAACTCCCAAACCGCTGCGCAGAAGTCAACCAAACTTCACCCAATAGTGTATTGTATCACAATCTAGTAGTTACATTTGAAAATTTTGTTTTAGGAAATTTTGTTTGAGCGCAATCATCAAACTTAATTAAAAAAGTCATTTAAGCCTTTTCACAGTGAGATCTATGCGATATGGCCGAGAAATGTAATTTTGATGTTCACTCCCAAACCGCTGCGCAGAAGTCAACCAAACTTCACCCATTAGTGTATTGTATCACAATCTAGTAGTTACATGTGGAAATTTGGTTATAGGACATTTGATTTGAGCGCAATCCTCAAACTTAGGTCAAAAAAGCCATTTAAGCCTTTTCACAGTGAGATCTATGCGATATGGCTGAGAAATGTAATTTTGATGTTAACTCCCAAACCGCTGCGCAGAAGTCAACCAAACTTCACCCATTAGTGTATTGTATCACAATCTAGTAGTTACATTTGAAAATTTCGTTCTAGGACATTTGGTTTGAGCGCAATCTTTAAACTTAGGTCAAAAAAGCCATTTAAGCCTTTTCACAGTGAGATCTATGCGATATGGCCGAGAAATGTAATTTTGATGTTCACTCCCAAACCGCTGCGCAGAAGTCAACCAAACTTCAACCATTAGTGTATTGTATCACAATCTAGTAGTTACATGTGGAAATTTGGTTCTAGGACATTTGATTTGAGCGCAATCCTCAAACTTAGGTCAAAAAAGCCATTTAAGCCTTTTCACAGTGAGATCTATGCGATATGGCCGAGAAATGTAATTTTGATGTTAACTCCCAAACCGCTGCGCAGAAGTCAACTAAACTTCACCCAATAGTGTATTGTATCACAATCTAGTAGTTACATTTGAAAATTTTGTTCTAGGACATTTTGTTTGAGCGCAATCATTAAACTTAATTAAAAAAGTCATTTAAGCCTTTTCACAGTGAGATCTATGCGATATGGCCGAGAAATGTAATTTTGATGTTAACTCCCAAACCGCTGCGCAGAAGTCAACCAAACTTCACCCATGAGTGTATTGTATCATAATCTAGTAATTACATGTGGAAATTTGGTTCTAGGACATTTGATTTGAGCGCAATCCTCAAATTTAGGTCAAAAAAGCCATTTAAGCCTTTTCACAGTGAGATCTATGCGATATGGCCGAGAAATGTAATTTTGATGTTAACTCCCAAACCGCTGCGCAGAAGTCAACCAAACTTCACCCAATAGTGTATTGTATCACAATCTAGTAGTTATATTTGAAAATCTTGTTCTAGGACATTTTGTTTGAACGCAATCATCAAACTTAATTAAAAAAGTCATTTAAGCCTTTTCACAGTGAGATCTATGCGATATGGCCGAGAAATGTAATTTTGATGTTAACTCCCAAACCGCTGCGCAGAAGTCAACCAAACTTCACCCAATAGTGTATTGTATCACAATCTAGTAGTTACATTTGAAAATTTTGTTTTAGGAAATTTTGTTTGAGCGCAATCATCAAACTTAATTAAAAAAGTCATTTAAGCCTTTTCACAGTGAGATCTATGCGATATGGCCGAGAAATGTAATTTTGATGTTCACTCCCAAACCGCTGCGCAGAAGTCAACCAAACTTCACCCATTAGTGTATTGTATCACAATCTAGTAGTTACATTTGAAAATTTCGTTCTAGGACATTTGGTTTGAGCGCAATCTTTAAACTTAGGTCAAAAAAGCCATTTAAGCCTTTTCACAGTGAGATCTATGCGATATGGCCGAGAAATGTAATTTTGATGTTAACTCCCAAACCGCTGCGCAGAAGTCAACCAAACTTCACCCAATAGTGTATTGTATCACAATCTAGTAGTTACATTTGAAAATTTTGTTCTAGGACATTTTGTTTGAACGCAATCATCAAACTTAATTAAAAAAGTCATTTAAGCCTTTTCACAGTGAGATCTATGCGATATGGCCGAGAAATGTAATTTTGATGTTAACTCCCAAACCGCTGCGCAGAAGTCAACCAAACTTCACCCAATAGTGTATTGTATCACAATCTAGTAGTTACATTTGAAAATTTTGTTCTAGGAAATTTTGTTTGAGCGCAATCATCAAACTTAATTAAAAAAGTCATTTAAGCCTTTTCACAGTGAGATCTATGCGATATGGCCGAGAAATGTAATTTTGATGTTAACTCCCAAACCGCTGCGCAGAAGTCAACCAAACTTCACCCATTAGTGTATTGTATCACAATCTAGTAGTTACATGTGGAAATTTGGTTCTAGGACATTTGATTTGAGCGCAATCCTCAAACTTAGGTCAAAAAAGCCATTTAAGCCTTTTCACAGTGAGATCTATGCGATATGGCCGAGAAATGTAATTTTGATGTTAACTCCCAAACCGCTGCGCAGAAGTCAACCAAACTTCACCCAATAGTGTATTGTATCACATTCTAGTAGTTACATTTTAAAATTTCGTTCTAGGACATTTGGTTTGAGCGCAATTATTAAACTTAGGTCAAAAAAGCCATTTAAGCCTTTTCACAGTGAGATCTATGCGATATGGCCGAGAAATGTAATTTTGATGTTAACTCCCAAACCGCTGCGCAGAAGTAAACCAAACTTCACCCAATAGTGTATTGTATCACAATCTAGTAGTTACATGTGGAAATTTGGTTCTAGGACATTTGATTTGAGCGCAATCATCAAACTTAATTAAAAAAGTCATTTAAGCCTTTTCACAGTGAGATCTATGCGATATGGCCGAGAAATGTAATTTTGATGTTAACTCCCAAACCGCTGCGCAGAAGTCAACCAAACTTCACCCATTAGTGTATTGTATCACAATCTAGTAGTTACATGTGGAAATTTGGTTATAGGACATTTGATTTGAGCGCAATCCTCAAACTTAGGTCAAAAAAGCCATTTAAGCCTTTTCACAGTGAGATCTATGCGATATGGCCGAGAAATGTAATTTTGATGTTAACTCCCAAACCGCTGCGCAGAAGTCAACCAAACTTCACCCATTAGTGTATTGTATCACAATCTAGTAGTTACATGTGGAAATTTGGTTCTAGGACATTTGATTTGAGCGCAATCCTCAAACTTAGGTCAAAAAAGCCATTTAAGCCTTTTCACAGTGAGATCTATGCGATATGGCCGAGAAATGTAATTTTGATGTTAACTCCCAAACCGCTGCGCAGAAGTCAACCAAACTTCACCCAATAGTGTATTGTATCACATTCTAGTAGTTACATTTTAAAATTTCGTTCAAGGACATTTGGTTTGAGCGCAATTATTAAATTTAGGTCAAAAAAGCCATTTAAGCCTTTTCACAGTGAGATCTATGCGATATGGCCGAGAAATGTAATTTTGATGTTAACTCCCAAACCGCTGCGCAGAAGTAAACCAAACTTCACCCATTAGTGTATTGTATCACAATCTAGTAGTTACATGTGGAAATTTGGTTCTAGGACATTTGATTTGAGCGCAATCCTCAAACTTAGGTCAAAAAAGCCATTTAAGCCTTTTCACAGTGAGATCTATGCGATATGGCCGAGAAATGTAATTTTGATGTTAACTCCCAAACCGCTGCGCAGAAGTCAACCAAACTTCACCCAATAGTGTATTGTATCACAATCTAGTAGTTACATTTGAAAATTTTGTTCTAGGACATTTTGTTTGAACGCAATCATCAAACTTAATTAAAAAAGTCATTTAAGCCTTTTCACAGTGAGATCTATGCGATATGGCCGAGAAATGTAATTTTGATGTTAACTCCCAAACCGCTGCGCAGAAGTCAACCAAACTTCACCCAATAGTGTATTGTATCACAATCTAGTAGTTACATTTGAAAATTTTGTTCTAGGACATTTTGTTTGAGCGCAATCATTAAACTTAATTAAAAAAGTCATTTAAGCCTTTTCACAATGAGATCTATGCGATATGGCCGAGAAATGTAATTTTGATGTTAACTCCCAAACCGCTGCGCAGAAGTCAACCAAACTTCACCCATTAGTGTATTGTATCATAATCTAGTAGTTACATTTGAAAATTTTGTTCTAGGACATTTTGTTTGAACGCAATCATCAAACTTAATTAAAAAAGTCATTTAAGCCTTTTCACAGTGAGATCTATGCGATATGGCCGAGAAATGTAATTTTGATGTTCACTCCCAAACCGCTGCGCAGAAGTCAACCAAACTTCACCCATTAGTGTATTGTATCACAATCTAGTAGTTACATGTGGAAATTTGGTTCTAGGACATTTGATTTGAGCGCAATCCTCAAACTTAGGTCAAAAAAGCCATTTAAGCCTTTTCACAGTGAGATCTATGCGATATGGCCGAGAAATGTAATTTTGATGTTAACTCCCAAACCGCTGCGCAGAAGTCAACCAAACTTCACCCAATAGTGTATTGTATCACAATCTAGTAGTTACATTTGAAAATTTTGTTCTAGGACATTTTGTTTGAACGCAATCATCAAACTTAATTAAAAAAGTCATTTAAGCCTTTTCACAGTGAGATCTATGCGATATGGCCGAGAAATGTAATTTTGATGTTAACTCCCAAACCGCTGCGCAGAAGTCAACCAAACTTCACCCATTAGTGTATTGTATCACAATCTAGTAGTTACATGTGGAAATTTGGTTATAGGACATTTGATTTGAGCGCAATCCTCAAAATTAGGTCAAAAAAGCCATTTAAGCCTTTTCACAGTGAGATCTATGCGATATGGCCGAGAAATGTAATTTTGATGTTAACTCCCAAACCGCTGCGCAGAAGTCAACCAAACTTCACCCAATAGTGTATTTTATCACAATCTAGTAGTTACATTTGGAAATTTAGTTCTAGGACATTTGATTTGAGCGCAATCTTCAAACTTAATTAAAAAAAGTCATTTAAGCCTTTTCACAGTGAGATCTATGCGATATGGCCGAGAAATGTAATTTTGATGTTCACTCCCAAACCGCTGCGCAGAAGTCAACCAAACTTCAACCATTAGTGTATTGTATCACAATCTAGTAGTTACATGTGGAAATTTGGTTCTAGGACATTTGATTTGAGCGCAATCCTCAAACTTAGGTCAAAAAAGCCATTTAAGCCTTTTCACAGTGAGATCTATGCGATATGGCCGAGAAATGTAATTTTGATGTTAACTCCCAAACCGCTGCGCAGAAGTCAACTAAACTTCACCCAATAGTGTATTGTATCACAATCTAGTAGTTACATTTGAAAATTTTGTTCTAGGACATTTTGTTTGAGCGCAATCATTAAACTTAATTAAAAAAGTCATTTAAGCCTTTTCACAGTGAGATCTATGCGATATGGCCGAGAAATGTAATTTTGATGTTAACTCCCAAACCGCTGCGCAGAAGTCAACCAAACTTCACCCATTAGTGTATTGTATCATAATCTAGTAATTACATGTGGAAATTTGGTTCTAGGACATTTGATTTGAGCGCAATCCTCAAATTTAGGTCAAAAATGCCATTTAAGCCTTTTCACAGTGAGATCTATGCGATATGGCCGAGAAATGTAATTTTGATGTTAACTCCCAAACCGCTGCGCAGAAGTCAACCAAACTTCACCCAATAGTGTATTGTATCACAATCTAGTAGTTATATTTGAAAATTTTGTTCTAGGACATTTTGTTTGAACGCAATCATCAAACTTAATTAAAAAAGTCATTTAAGCCTTTTCACAGTGAGATCTATGCGATATGGCCGAGAAATGTAATTTTGATGTTAACTCCCAAACCGCTGCGCAGAAGTCAACCAAACTTCACCCAATAGTGTATTGTATCACAATCTAGTAGTTACATTTGAAAATTTTGTTTTAGGAAATTTTGTTTGAGCGCAATCATCAAACTTAATTAAAAAAGTCATTTAAGCCTTTTCACAGTGAGATCTATGCGATATGGCCGAGAAATGTAATTTTGATGTTCACTCCCAAACCGCTGCGCAGAAGTCAACCAAACTTCACCCATTAGTGTATTGTATCACAATCTAGTAGTTACATGTGGAAATTTGGTTATAGGACATTTGATTTGAGCGCAATCCTCAAACTTAGGTCAAAAAAGCCATTTAAGCCTTTTCACAGTGAGATCTATGCGATATGGCTGAGAAATGTAATTTTGATGTTAACTCCCAAACCGCTGCGCAGAAGTCAACCAAACTTCACCCATTAGTGTATTGTATCACAATCTAGTAGTTACATTTGAAAATTTCGTTCTAGGACATTTGGTTTGAGCGCAATCTTTAAACTTAGGTCAAAAAAGCCATTTAAGCCTTTTCACAGTGAGATCTATGCGATATGGCCGAGAAATGTAATTTTGATGTTCACTCCCAAACCGCTGCGCAGAAGTCAACCAAACTTCAACCATTAGTGTATTGTATCACAATCTAGTAGTTACATGTGGAAATTTGGTTCTAGGACATTTGATTTGAGCGCAATCCTCAAACTTAGGTCAAAAAAGCCATTTAAGCCTTTTCACAGTGAGATCTATGCGATATGGCCGAGAAATGTAATTTTGATGTTAACTCCCAAACCGCTGCGCAGAAGTCAACTAAACTTCACCCAATAGTGTATTGTATCACAATCTAGTAGTTACATTTGAAAATTTTGTTCTAGGACATTTTGTTTGAGCGCAATCATTAAACTTAATTAAAAAAGTCATTTAAGCCTTTTCACAGTGAGATCTATGCGATATGGCCGAGAAATGTAATTTTGATGTTAACTCCCAAACCGCTGCGCAGAAGTCAACCAAACTTCACCCATGAGTGTATTGTATCATAATCTAGTAATTACATGTGGAAATTTGGTTCTAGGACATTTGATTTGAGCGCAATCCTCAAATTTAGGTCAAAAAAGCCATTTAAGCCTTTTCACAGTGAGATCTATGCGATATGGCCGAGAAATGTAATTTTGATGTTAACTCCCAAACCGCTGCGCAGAAGTCAACCAAACTTCACCCAATAGTGTATTGTATCACAATCTAGTAGTTATATTTGAAAATCTTGTTCTAGGACATTTTGTTTGAACGCAATCATCAAACTTAATTAAAAAAGTCATTTAAGCCTTTTCACAGTGAGATCTATGCGATATGGCCGAGAAATGTAATTTTGATGTTAACTCCCAAACCGCTGCGCAGAAGTCAACCAAACTTCACCCAATAGTGTATTGTATCACAATCTAGTAGTTACATTTGAAAATTTTGTTTTAGGAAATTTTGTTTGAGCGCAATCATCAAACTTAATTAAAAAAGTCATTTAAGCCTTTTCACAGTGAGATCTATGCGATATGGCCGAGAAATGTAATTTTGATGTTCACTCCCAAACCGCTGCGCAGAAGTCAACCAAACTTCACCCATTAGTGTATTGTATCACAATCTAGTAGTTACATTTGAAAATTTCGTTCTAGGACATTTGGTTTGAGCGCAATCTTTAAACTTAGGTCAAAAAAGCCATTTAAGCCTTTTCACAGTGAGATCTATGCGATATGGCCGAGAAATGTAATTTTGATGTTAACTCCCAAACCGCTGCGCAGAAGTCAACCAAACTTCACCCAATAGTGTATTGTATCACAATCTAGTAGTTACATTTGAAAATTTTGTTCTAGGACATTTTGTTTGAACGCAATCATCAAACTTAATTAAAAAAGTCATTTAAGCCTTTTCACAGTGAGATCTATGCGATATGGCCGAGAAATGTAATTTTGATGTTAACTCCCAAACCGCTGCGCAGAAGTCAACCAAACTTCACCCAATAGTGTATTGTATCACAATCTAGTAGTTACATTTGAAAATTTTGTTCTAGGAAATTTTGTTTGAGCGCAATCATCAAACTTAATTAAAAAAGTCATTTAAGCCTTTTCACAGTGAGATCTATGCGATATGGCCGAGAAATGTAATTTTGATGTTAACTCCCAAACCGCTGCGCAGAAGTCAACCAAACTTCACCCATTAGTGTATTGTATCACAATCTAGTAGTTACATGTGGAAATTTGGTTCTAGGACATTTGATTTGAGCGCAATCCTCAAACTTAGGTCAAAAAAGCCATTTAAGCCTTTTCACAGTGAGATCTATGCGATATGGCCGAGAAATGTAATTTTGATGTTAACTCCCAAACCGCTGCGCAGAAGTCAACCAAACTTCACCCAATAGTGTATTGTATCACATTCTAGTAGTTACATTTTAAAATTTCGTTCTAGGACATTTGGTTTGAGCGCAATTATTAAACTTAGGTCAAAAAAGCCATTTAAGCCTTTTCACAGTGAGATCTATGCGATATGGCCGAGAAATGTAATTTTGATGTTAACTCCCAAACCGCTGCGCAGAAGTAAACCAAACTTCACCCAATAGTGTATTGTATCACAATCTAGTAGTTACATGTGGAAATTTGGTTCTAGGACATTTGATTTGAGCGCAATCATCAAACTTAATTAAAAAAGTCATTTAAGCCTTTTCACAGTGAGATCTATGCGATATGGCCGAGAAATGTAATTTTGATGTTAACTCCCAAACCGCTGCGCAGAAGTCAACCAAACTTCACCCATTAGTGTATTGTATCACAATCTAGTAGTTACATGTGGAAATTTGGTTATAGGACATTTGATTTGAGCGCAATCCTCAAACTTAGGTCAAAAAAGCCATTTAAGCCTTTTCACAGTGAGATCTATGCGATATGGCCGAGAAATGTAATTTTGATGTTAACTCCCAAACCGCTGCGCAGAAGTCAACCAAACTTCACCCATTAGTGTATTGTATCACAATCTAGTAGTTACATGTGGAAATTTGGTTCTAGGACATTTGATTTGAGCGCAATCCTCAAACTTAGGTCAAAAAAGCCATTTAAGCCTTTTCACAGTGAGATCTATGCGATATGGCCGAGAAATGTAATTTTGATGTTAACTCCCAAACCGCTGCGCAGAAGTCAACCAAACTTCACCCAATAGTGTATTGTATCACATTCTAGTAGTTACATTTTAAAATTTCGTTCAAGGACATTTGGTTTGAGCGCAATTATTAAATTTAGGTCAAAAAAGCCATTTAAGCCTTTTCACAGTGAGATCTATGCGATATGGCCGAGAAATGTAATTTTGATGTTAACTCCCAAACCGCTGCGCAGAAGTAAACCAAACTTCACCCATTAGTGTATTGTATCACAATCTAGTAGTTACATGTGGAAATTTGGTTCTAGGACATTTGATTTGAGCGCAATCCTCAAACTTAGGTCAAAAAAGCCATTTAAGCCTTTTCACAGTGAGATCTATGCGATATGGCCGAGAAATGTAATTTTGATGTTAACTCCCAAACCGCTGCGCAGAAGTCAACCAAACTTCACCCAATAGTGTATTGTATCACAATCTAGTAGTTACATTTGAAAATTTTGTTCTAGGACATTTTGTTTGAACGCAATCATCAAACTTAATTAAAAAAGTCATTTAAGCCTTTTCACAGTGAGATCTATGCGATATGGCCGAGAAATGTAATTTTGATGTTAACTCCCAAACCGCTGCGCAGAAGTCAACCAAACTTCACCCAATAGTGTATTGTATCACAATCTAGTAGTTACATTTGAAAATTTTGTTCTAGGACATTTTGTTTGAGCGCAATCATTAAACTTAATTAAAAAAGTCATTTAAGCCTTTTCACAATGAGATCTATGCGATATGGCCGAGAAATGTAATTTTGATGTTAACTCCCAAACCGCTGCGCAGAAGTCAACCAAACTTCACCCATTAGTGTATTGTATCATAATCTAGTAGTTACATTTGAAAATTTTGTTCTAGGACATTTTGTTTGAACGCAATCATCAAACTTAATTAAAAAAGTCATTTAAGCCTTTTCACAGTGAGATCTATGCGATATGGCCGAGAAATGTAATTTTGATGTTCACTCCCAAACCGCTGCGCAGAAGTCAACCAAACTTCACCCATTAGTGTATTGTATCACAATCTAGTAGTTACATGTGGAAATTTGGTTCTAGGACATTTGATTTGAGCGCAATCCTCAAACTTAGGTCAAAAAAGCCATTTAAGCCTTTTCACAGTGAGATCTATGCGATATGGCCGAGAAATGTAATTTTGATGTTAACTCCCAAACCGCTGCGCAGAAGTCAACTAAACTTCACCCAATAGTGTATTGTATCACAATCTAGTAGTTACATTTGAAAATTTTGTTCTAGGACATTTTGTTTGAGCGCAATCATTAAACTTAATTAAAAAAGTCATTTAAGCCTTTTCACAGTGAGATCTATGCGATATGGCCGAGAAATGTAATTTTGATGTTAACTCCCAAACCGCTGCGCAGAAGTCAACCAAACTTCACCCATTAGTGTATTGTATCACAATCTAGTAGTTACATGTGGAAATTTGGTTATAGGACATTTGATTTGAGCGCAATCCTCAAAATTAGGTCAAAAAAGCCATTTAAGCCTTTTCACAGTGAGATCTATGCGATATGGCCGAGAAATGTAATTTTGATGTTAACTCCCAAACCGCTGCGCAGAAGTCAACCAAACTTCACCCAATAGTGTATTTTATCACAATCTAGTAGTTACATTTGGAAATTTAGTTCTAGGACATTTGATTTGAGCGCAATCTTCAAACTTAATTAAAAAAAGTCATTTAAGCCTTTTCACAGTGAGATCTATGCGATATGGCCGAGAAATGTAATTTTGATGTTCACTCCCAAACCGCTGCGCAGAAGTCAACCAAACTTCAACCATTAGTGTATTGTATCACAATCTAGTAGTTACATGTGGAAATTTGGTTCTAGGACATTTGATTTGAGCGCAATCCTCAAACTTAGGTCAAAAAAGCCATTTAAGCCTTTTCACAGTGAGATCTATGCGATATGGCCGAGAAATGTAATTTTGATGTTAACTCCCAAACCGCTGCGCAGAAGTCAACTAAACTTCACCCAATAGTGTATTGTATCACAATCTAGTAGTTACATTTGAAAATTTTGTTCTAGGACATTTTGTTTGAGCGCAATCATTAAACTTAATTAAAAAAGTCATTTAAGCCTTTTCACAGTGAGATCTATGCGATATGGCCGAGAAATGTAATTTTGATGTTAACTCCCAAACCGCTGCGCAGAAGTCAACCAAACTTCACCCATTAGTGTATTGTATCATAATCTAGTAATTACATGTGGAAATTTGGTTCTAGGACATTTGATTTGAGCGCAATCCTCAAATTTAGGTCAAAAATGCCATTTAAGCCTTTTCACAGTGAGATCTATGCGATATGGCCGAGAAATGTAATTTTGATGTTAACTCCCAAACCGCTGCGCAGAAGTCAACCAAACTTCACCCAATAGTGTATTGTATCACAATCTAGTAGTTATATTTGAAAATTTTGTTCTAGGACATTTTGTTTGAACGCAATCATCAAACTTAATTAAAAAAGTCATTTAAGCCTTTTCACAGTGAGATCTATGCGATATGGCCGAGAAATGTAATTTTGATGTTAACTCCCAAACCGCTGCGCAGAAGTCAACCAAACTTCACCCAATAGTGTATTGTATCACAATCTAGTAGTTACATTTGAAAATTTTGTTTTAGGAAATTTTGTTTGAGCGCAATCATCAAACTTAATTAAAAAAGTCATTTAAGCCTTTTCACAGTGAGATCTATGCGATATGGCCGAGAAATGTAATTTTGATGTTCACTCCCAAACCGCTGCGCAGAAGTCAACCAAACTTCACCCATTAGTGTATTGTATCACAATCTAGTAGTTACATGTGGAAATTTGGTTATAGGACATTTGATTTGAGCGCAATCCTCAAACTTAGGTCAAAAAAGCCATTTAAGCCTTTTCACAGTGAGATCTATGCGATATGGCTGAGAAATGTAATTTTGATGTTAACTCCCAAACCGCTGCGCAGAAGTCAACCAAACTTCACCCATTAGTGTATTGTATCACAATCTAGTAGTTACATTTGAAAATTTCGTTCTAGGACATTTGGTTTGAGCGCAATCTTTAAACTTAGGTCAAAAAAGCCATTTAAGCCTTTTCACAGTGAGATCTATGCGATATGGCCGAGAAATGTAATTTTGATGTTCACTCCCAAACCGCTGCGCAGAAGTCAACCAAACTTCAACCATTAGTGTATTGTATCACAATCTAGTAGTTACATGTGGAAATTTGGTTCTAGGACATTTGATTTGAGCGCAATCCTCAAATTTAGGTCAAAAAAGCCATTTAAGCCTTTTCACAGTGAGATCTATGCGATATGGCCGAGAAATGTAATTTTGATGTTAACTCCCAAACCGCTGCGCAGAAGTCAACCAAACTTCACCCAATAGTGTATTGTATCACAATCTAGTAGTTATATTTGAAAATCTTGTTCTAGGACATTTTGTTTGAACGCAATCATCAAACTTAATTAAAAAAGTCATTTAAGCCTTTTCACAGTGAGATCTATGCGATATGGCCGAGAAATGTAATTTTGATGTTAACTCCCAAACCGCTGCGCAGAAGTCAACCAAACTTCACCCAATAGTGTATTGTATCACAATCTAGTAGTTACATTTGAAAATTTTGTTTTAGGAAATTTTGTTTGAGCGCAATCATCAAACTTAATTAAAAAAGTCATTTAAGCCTTTTCACAGTGAGATCTATGCGATATGGCCGAGAAATGTAATTTTGATGTTCACTCCCAAACCGCTGCGCAGAAGTCAACCAAACTTCACCCATTAGTGTATTGTATCACAATCTAGTAGTTACATTTGAAAATTTCGTTCTAGGACATTTGGTTTGAGCGCAATCTTTAAACTTAGGTCAAAAAAGCCATTTAAGCCTTTTCACACTGAGATCTATGCGATATGGCCGAGAAATGTAATTTTGATGTTAACTCCCAAACCGCTGCGCAGAAGTCAACCAAACTTCACCCAATAGTGTATTGTATCACAATCTAGTAGTTACATTTGAAAATTTTGTTCTAGGACATTTTGTTTGAACGCAATCATCAAACTTAATTAAAAAAGTCATTTAAGCCTTTTCACAGTGAGATCTATGCGATATGGCCGAGAAATGTAATTTTGATGTTAACTCCCAAACCGCTGCGCAGAAGTCAACCAAACTTCACCCAATAGTGTATTGTATCACAATCTAGTAGTTACATTTGAAAATTTTGTTCTAGGAAATTTTGTTTGAGCGCAATCATCAAACTTAATTAAAAAAGTCATTTAAGCCTTTTCACAGTGAGATCTATGCGATATGGCCGAGAAATGTAATTTTGATGTTAACTCCCAAACCGCTGCGCAGAAGTCAACCAAACTTCACCCATTAGTGTATTGTATCACAATCTAGTAGTTACATGTGGAAATTTGGTTCTAGGACATTTGATTTGAGCGCAATCCTCAAACTTAGGTCAAAAAAGCCATTTAAGCCTTTTCACAGTGAGATCTATGCGATATGGCCGAGAAATGTAATTTTGATGTTAACTCCCAAACCGCTGCGCAGAAGTCAACCAAACTTCACCCAATAGTGTATTGTATCACATTCTAGTAGTTACATTTTAAAATTTCGTTCTAGGACATTTGGTTTGAGCGCAATTATTAAACTTAGGTCAAAAAAGCCATTTAAGCCTTTTCACAGTGAGATCTATGCGATATGGCCGAGAAATGTAATTTTGATGTTAACTCCCAAACCGCTGCGCAGAAGTAAACCAAACTTCACCCAATAGTGTATTGTATCACAATCTAGTAGTTACATGTGGAAATTTGGTTCTAGGACATTTGATTTGAGCGCAATCATCAAACTTAATTAAAAAAGTCATTTAAGCCTTTTCACAGTGAGATCTATGCGATATGGCCGAGAAATGTAATTTTGATGTTAACTCCCAAACCGCTGCGCAGAAGTCAACCAAACTTCACCCATTAGTGTATTGTATCACAATCCAGTAGTTACATGTGGAAATTTGGTTATAGGACATTTGATTTGAGCGCAATCCTCAAACTTAGGTCAAAAAAGCCATTTAAGCCTTTTCACAGTGAGATCTATGCGATATGGCCGAGAAATGTAATTTTGATGTTAACTCCCAAACCGCTGCGCAGAAGTCAACCAAACTTCACCCATTAGTGTATTGTATCACAATCTAGTAGTTACATGTGGAAATTTGGTTCTAGGACATTTGATTTGAGCGCAATCCTCAAACTTAGGTCAAAAAAGCCATTTAAGCCTTTTCACAGTGAGATCTATGCGATATGGCCGAGAAATGTAATTTTGATGTTAACTCCCAAACCGCTGCGCAGAAGTCAACCAAACTTCACCCAATAGTGTATTGTATCACATTCTAGTAGTTACATTTTAAAATTTCGTTCAAGGACATTTGGTTTGAGCGCAATTATTAAATTTAGGTCAAAAAAGCCATTTAAGCCTTTTCACAGTGAGATCTATGCGATATGGCCGAGAAATGTAATTTTGATGTTAACTCCCAAACCGCTGCGCAGAAGTAAACCAAACTTCACCCATTAGTGTATTGTATCACAATCTAGTAGTTACATGTGGAAATTTGGTTCTAGGACATTTGATTTGAGCGCAATCCTCAAACTTAGGTCAAAAAAGCCATTTAAGCCTTTTCACAGTGAGATCTATGCGATATGGCCGAGAAATGTAATTTTGATGTTAACTCCCAAACCGCTGCGCAGAAGTCAACCAAACTTCACCCAATAGTGTATTGTATCACAATCTAGTAGTTACATTTGAAAATTTTGTTCTAGGACATTTTGTTTGAACGCAATCATCAAACTTAATTAAAAAAGTCATTTAAGCCTTTTCACAGTGAGATCTATGCGATATGGCCGAGAAATGTAATTTTGATGTTAACTCCCAAACCGCTGCGCAGAAGTAAACCAAACTTCACCCAATAGTGTATTGTATCACAATCTAGTAGTTACATTTGAAAATTTGGTTCTAGGACATTTGATTTGAGCGCAATCATCAAACTTAATTAAAAAAGTCATTTAAGCCTTTTCACAGTGAGATCTATGCGATATGGCCGAGAAATGTAATTTTGATGTTAACTCCCAAACCGCTGCGCAGAAGTCAACCAAACTTCACCCATTAGTGTATTGTATCACAATCTAGTAGTTACATGTGGAAATTTGGTTATAGGACATTTGATTTGAGCGCAATCCTCAAACTTAGGTCAAAAAAGCCATTTAAGCCTTTTCACAGTGAGATCTATGCGATATGGCCGAGAAATGTAATTTTGATGTTAACTCCCAAACCGCTGCGCAGAAGTCAACCAAACTTCACCCATTAGTGTATTGTATCACAATCTAGTAGTTACATGTGGAAATTTGGTTCTAGGACATTTGATTTGAGCGCAATCCTCAAACTTAGGTCAAAAAAGCCATTTAAGCCTTTTCACAGTGAGATCTATGCGATATGGCCGAGAAATGTAATTTTGATGTTAACTCCCAAACCGCTGCGCAGAAGTCAACCAAACTTCACCCAATAGTGTATTGTATCACATTCTAGTAGTTACATTTTAAAATTTCGTTCAAGGACATTTGGTTTGAGCGCAATTATTAAATTTAGGTCAAAAAAGCCATTTAAGCCTTTTCACAGTGAGATCTATGCGATATGGCCGAGAAATGTAATTTTGATGTTAACTCCCAAACCGCTGCGCAGAAGTAAACCAAACTTCACCCATTAGTGTATTGTATCACAATCTAGTAGTTACATGTGGAAATTTGGTTCTAGGACATTTGATTTGAGCGCAATCCTCAAACTTAGGTCAAAAAAGCCATTTAAGCCTTTTCACAGTGAGATCTATGCGATATGGCCGAGAAATGTAATTTTGATGTTAACTCCCAAACCGCTGCGCAGAAGTCAACCAAACTTCACCCAATAGTGTATTGTATCACAATCTAGTAGTTACATTTGAAAATTTTGTTCTAGGACATTTTGTTTGAACGCAATCATCAAACTTAATTAAAAAAGTCATTTAAGCCTTTTCACAGTGAGATCTATGCGATATGGCCGAGAAATGTAATTTTGATGTTAACTCCCAAACCGCTGCGCAGAAGTCAACCAAACTTCACCCAATAGTGTATTGTATCACAATCTAGTAGTTACATTTGAAAATTTTGTTCTAGGACATTTTGTTTGAGCGCAATCCTCAAACTTAGGTCAAAAAAGCCATTTAAGCCTTTTCACAATGAGATCTATGCGATATGGCCGAGAAATGTAATTTTGATGTTAACTCCCAAACCGCTGCGCAGAAGTAAACCAAACTTCACCCAATAGTGTATTGTATCACAATCTAGTAGTTACATGTGGAAATTTGGTTCTAGGACATTTGATTTGAGCGCAATCATCAAACTTAATTAAAAAAGTCATTTAAGCCTTTTCACAGTGAGATCTATGCGATATGGCCGAGAAATGTAATTTTGATGTTAACTCCCAAACCGCTGCGCAGAAGTCAACCAAACTTCACCCATTAGTGTATTGTATCACAATCTAGTAGTTACATGTGGAAATTTGGTTATAGGACATTTGATTTGAGCGCAATCCTCAAACTTAGGTCAAAAAAGCCATTTAAGCCTTTTCACAGTGAGATCTATGCGATATGGCCGAGAAATGTAATTTTGATGTTAACTCCCAAACCGCTGCGCAGAAGTCAACCAAACTTCACCCATTAGTGTATTGTATCACAATCTAGTAGTTACATGTGGAAATTTGGTTCTAGGACATTTGATTTGAGCGCAATCCTCAAACTTAGGTCAAAAAAGCCATTTAAGCCTTTTCACAGTGAGATCTATGCGATATGGCCGAGAAATGTAATTTTGATGTTAACTCCCAAACCGCTGCGCAGAAGTCAACCAAACTTCACCCAATAGTGTATTGTATCACATTCTAGTAGTTACATTTTAAAATTTCGTTCAAGGACATTTGGTTTGAGCGCAATTATTAAATTTAGGTCAAAAAAGCCATTTAAGCCTTTTCACAGTGAGATCTATGCGATATGGCCGAGAAATGTAATTTTGATGTTAACTCCCAAACCGCTGCGCAGAAGTAAACCAAACTTCACCCATTAGTGTATTGTATCACAATCTAGTAGTTACATGTGGAAATTTGGTTCTAGGACATTTGATTTGAGCGCAATCCTCAAACTTAGGTCAAAAAAGCCATTTAAGCCTTTTCACAGTGAGATCTATGCGATATGGCCGAGAAATGTAATTTTGATGTTAACTCCCAAACCGCTGCGCAGAAGTCAACCAAACTTCACCCAATAGTGTATTGTATCACAATCTAGTAGTTACATTTGAAAATTTTGTTCTAGGACATTTTGTTTGAACGCAATCATCAAACTTAATTAAAAAAGTCATTTAAGCCTTTTCACAGTGAGATCTATGCGATATGGCCGAGAAATGTAATTTTGATGTTAACTCCCAAACCGCTGCGCAGAAGTCAACCAAACTTCACCCAATAGTGTATTGTATCACAATCTAGTAGTTACATTTGAAAATTTTGTTCTAGGACATTTTGTTTGAGCGCAATCATTAAACTTAATTAAAAAAGTCATTTAAGCCTTTTCACAATGAGATCTATGCGATATGGCCGAGAAATGTAATTTTGATGTTAACTCCCAAACCGCTGCGCAGAAGTCAACCAAACTTCACCCATTAGTGTATTGTATCATAATCTAGTAGTTACATTTGAAAATTTTGTTCTAGGACATTTTGTTTGAACGCAATCATCAAACTTAATTAAAAAAGTCATTTAAGCCTTTTCACAGTGAGATCTATGCGATATGGCCGAGAAATGTAATTTTGATGTTCACTCCCAAACCGCTGCGCAGAAGTCAACCAAACTTCACCCATTAGTGTATTGTATCACAATCTAGTAGTTACATGTGGAAATTTGGTTCTAGGACATTTGATTTGAGCGCAATCCTCAAACTTAGGTCAAAAAAGCCATTTAAGCCTTTTCACAGTGAGATCTATGCGATATGGCCGAGAAATGTAATTTTGATGTTAACTCCCAAACCGCTGCGCAGAAGTCAACTAAACTTCACCCAATAGTGTATTGTATCACAATCTAGTAGTTACATTTGAAAATTTTGTTCTAGGACATTTTGTTTGAGCGCAATCATTAAACTTAATTAAAAAAGTCATTTAAGCCTTTTCACAGTGAGATCTATGCGATATGGCCGAGAAATGTAATTTTGATGTTAACTCCCAAACCGCTGCGCAGAAGTCAACCAAACTTCACCCATTAGTGTATTGTATCACAATCTAGTAGTTACATGTGGAAATTTGGTTATAGGACATTTGATTTGAGCGCAATCCTCAAAATTAGGTCAAAAAAGCCATTTAAGCCTTTTCACAGTGAGATCTATGCGATATGGCCGAGAAATGTAATTTTGATGTTAACTCCCAAACCGCTGCGCAGAAGTCAACCAAACTTCACCCAATAGTGTATTTTATCACAATCTAGTAGTTACATTTGGAAATTTAGTTCTAGGACATTTGATTTGAGCGCAATCTTCAAACTTAATTAAAAAAAGTCATTTAAGCCTTTTCACAGTGAGATCTATGCGATATGGCCGAGAAATGTAATTTTGATGTTCACTCCCAAACCGCTGCGCAGAAGTCAACCAAACTTCAACCATTAGTGTATTGTATCACAATCTAGTAGTTACATGTGGAAATTTGGTTCTAGGACATTTGATTTGAGCGCAATCCTCAAACTTAGGTCAAAAAAGCCATTTAAGCCTTTTCACAGTGAGATCTATGCGATATGGCCGAGAAATGTAATTTTGATGTTAACTCCCAAACCGCTGCGCAGAAGTCAACTAAACTTCACCCAATAGTGTATTGTATCACAATCTAGTAGTTACATTTGAAAATTTTGTTCTAGGACATTTTGTTTGAGCGCAATCATTAAACTTAATTAAAAAAGTCATTTAAGCCTTTTCACAGTGAGATCTATGCGATATGGCCGAGAAATGTAATTTTGATGTTAACTCCCAAACCGCTGCGCAGAAGTCAACCAAACTTCACCCATTAGTGTATTGTATCATAATCTAGTAATTACATGTGGAAATTTGGTTCTAGGACATTTGATTTGAGCGCAATCCTCAAATTTAGGTCAAAAATGCCATTTAAGCCTTTTCACAGTGAGATCTATGCGATATGGCCGAGAAATGTAATTTTGATGTTAACTCCCAAACCGCTGCGCAGAAGTCAACCAAACTTCACCCAATAGTGTATTGTATCACAATCTAGTAGTTATATTTGAAAATTTTGTTCTAGGACATTTTGTTTGAACGCAATCATCAAACTTAATTAAAAAAGTCATTTAAGCCTTTTCACAGTGAGATCTATGCGATATGGCCGAGAAATGTAATTTTGATGTTAACTCCCAAACCGCTGCGCAGAAGTCAACCAAACTTCACCCAATAGTGTATTGTATCACAATCTAGTAGTTACATTTGAAAATTTTGTTTTAGGAAATTTTGTTTGAGCGCAATCATCAAACTTAATTAAAAAAGTCATTTAAGCCTTTTCACAGTGAGATCTATGCGATATGGCCGAGAAATGTAATTTTGATGTTCACTCCCAAACCGCTGCGCAGAAGTCAACCAAACTTCACCCATTAGTGTATTGTATCACAATCTAGTAGTTACATGTGGAAATTTGGTTATAGGACATTTGATTTGAGCGCAATCCTCAAACTTAGGTCAAAAAAGCCATTTAAGCCTTTTCACAGTGAGATCTATGCGATATGGCTGAGAAATGTAATTTTGATGTTAACTCCCAAACCGCTGCGCAGAAGTCAACCAAACTTCACCCATTAGTGTATTGTATCACAATCTAGTAGTTACATTTGAAAATTTCGTTCTAGGACATTTGGTTTGAGCGCAATCTTTAAACTTAGGTCAAAAAAGCCATTTAAGCCTTTTCACAGTGAGATCTATGCGATATGGCCGAGAAATGTAATTTTGATGTTCACTCCCAAACCGCTACACAGAAGTCAACCAAACTTCAACCATTAGTGTATTGTATCACAATCTAGTAGTTACATGTGGAAATTTGGTTCTAGGACATTTGATTTGAGCGCAATCCTCAAACTTAGGTCAAAAAAGCCATTTAAGCCTTTTCACAGTGAGATCTATGCGATATGGCCGAGAAATGTAATTTTGATGTTAACTCCCAAACCGCTGCGCAGAAGTCAACTAAACTTCACCCAATAGTGTATTGTATCACAATCTAGTAGTTACATTTGAAAATTTTGTTCTAGGACATTTTGTTTGAGCGCAATCATTAAACTTAATTAAAAAAGTCATTTAAGCCTTTTCACAGTGAGATCTATGCGATATGGCCGAGAAATGTAATTTTGATGTTAACTCCCAAACCGCTGCGCAGAAGTCAACCAAACTTCACCCATTAGTGTATTGTATCATAATCTAGTAATTACATGTGGAAATTTGGTTCTAGGACATTTGATTTGAGCGCAATCCTCAAATTTAGGTCAAAAATGCCATTTAAGCCTTTTCACAGTGAGATCTATGCGATATGGCCGAGAAATGTAATTTTGATGTTAACTCCCAAACCGCTGCGCAGAAGTCAACCAAACTTCACCCAATAGTGTATTGTATCACAATCTAGTAGTTATATTTGAAAATTTTGTTCTAGGACATTTTGTTTGAACGCAATCATCAAACTTAATTAAAAAAGTCATTTAAGCCTTTTCACAGTGAGATCTATGCGATATGGCCGAGAAATGTAATTTTGATGTTAACTCCCAAACCGCTGCGCAGAAGTCAACCAAACTTCACCCAATAGTGTATTGTATCACAATCTAGTAGTTACATTTGAAAATTTTGTTTTAGGAAATTTTGTTTGAGCGCAATCATCAAACTTAATTAAAAAAGTCATTTAAGCCTTTTCACAGTGAGATCTATGCGATATGGCCGAGAAATGTAATTTTGATGTTCACTCCCAAACCGCTGCGCAGAAGTCAACCAAACTTCACCCATTAGTGTATTGTATCACAATCTAGTAGTTACATGTGGAAATTTGGTTATAGGACATTTGATTTGAGCGCAATCCTCAAACTTAGGTCAAAAAAGCCATTTAAGCCTTTTCACAGTGAGATCTATGCGATATGGCTGAGAAATGTAATTTTGATGTTAACTCCCAAACTGCTGCGCAGAAGTCAACCAAACTTCACCCATTAGTGTATTGTATCACAATCTAGTAGTTACATTTGAAAATTTCGTTCTAGGACATTTGGTTTGAGCGCAATCTTTAAACTTAGGTCAAAAAAGCCATTTAAGCCTTTTCACAGTGAGATCTATGCGATATGGCCGAGAAATGTAATTTTGATGTTCACTCCCAAACCGCTGCGCAGAAGTCAACCAAACTTCAACCATTAGTGTATTGTATCACAATCTAGTAGTTACATGTGGAAATTTGGTTCTAGGACATTTGATTTGAGCGCAATCCTCAAACTTAGGTCAAAAAAGCCATTTAAGCCTTTTCACAGTGAGATCTATGCGATATGGCCGAGAAATGTAATTTTGATGTTAACTCCCAAACCGCTGCGCAGAAGTCAACTAAACTTCACCCAATAGTGTATTGTATCACAATCTAGTAGTTACATTTGAAAATTTTGTTCTAGGACATTTTGTTTGAGCGCAATCATTAAACTTAATTAAAAAAGTCATTTAAGCCTTTTCACAGTGAGATCTATGCGATATGGCCGAGAAATGTAATTTTGATGTTAACTCCCAAACCGCTGCGCAGAAGTCAACCAAACTTCACCCATGAGTGTATTGTATCATAATCTAGTAATTACATGTGGAAATTTGGTTCTAGGACATTTGATTTGAGCGCAATCCTCAAATTTAGGTCAAAAAAGCCATTTAAGCCTTTTCACAGTGAGATCTATGCGATATGGCCGAGAAATGTAATTTTGATGTTAACTCCCAAACCGCTGCGCAGAAGTCAACCAAACTTCACCCAATAGTGTATTGTATCACAATCTAGTAGTTATATTTGAAAATCTTGTTCTAGGACATTTTGTTTGAACGCAATCATCAAACTTAATTAAAAAAGTCATTTAAGCCTTTTCACAGTGAGATCTATGCGATATGGCCGAGAAATGTAATTTTGATGTTAACTCCCAAACCGCTGCGCAGAGGTCAACCAAACTTCACCCAATAGTGTATTGTATCACAATCTAGTAGTTACATTTGAAAATTTTGTTTTAGGAAATTTTGTTTGAGCGCAATCATCAAACTTAATTAAAAAAGTCATTTAAGCCTTTTCACAGTGAGATCTATGCGATATGGCCGAGAAATGTAATTTTGATGTTCACTCCCAAACCGCTGCGCAGAAGTCAACCAAACTTCACCCATTAGTGTATTGTATCACAATCTAGTAGTTACATTTGAAAATTTCGTTCTAGGACATTTGGTTTGAGCGCAATCTTTAAACTTAGGTCAAAAAAGCCATTTAAGCCTTTTCACAGTGAGATCTATGCGATATGGCCGAGAAATGTAATTTTGATGTTAACTCCCAAACCGCTGCGCAGAAGTCAACCAAACTTCACCCAATAGTGTATTGTATCACAATCTAGTAGTTACATTTGAAAATTTTGTTCTAGGACATTTTGTTTGAACGCAATCATCAAACTTAATTAAAAAAGTCATTTAAGCCTTTTCACAGTGAGATCTATGCGATATGGCCGAGAAATGTAATTTTGATGTTAACTCCCAAACCGCTGCGCAGAAGTCAACCAAACTTCACCCAATAGTGTATTGTATCACAATCTAGTAGTTACATTTGAAAATTTTGTTCTAGGAAATTTTGTTTGAGCGCAATCATCAAACTTAATTAAAAAAGTCATTTAAGCCTTTTCACAGTGAGATCTATGCGATATGGCCGAGAAATGTAATTTTGATGTTAACTCCCAAACCGCTGCGCAGAAGTCAACCAAACTTCACCCATTAGTGTATTGTATCACAATCTAGTAGTTACATGTGGAAATTTGGTTCTAGGACATTTGATTTGAGCGCAATCCTCAAACTTAGGTCAAAAAAGCCATTTAAGCCTTTTCACAGTGAGATCTATGCGATATGGCCGAGAAATGTAATTTTGATGTTAACTCCCAAACCGCTGCGCAGAAGTCAACCAAACTTCACCCAATAGTGTATTGTATCACATTCTAGTAGTTACATTTTAAAATTTCGTTCTAGGACATTTGGTTTGAGCGCAATTATTAAACTTAGGTCAAAAAAGCCATTTAAGCCTTTTCACAGTGAGATCTATGCGATATGGCCGAGAAATGTAATTTTGATGTTAACTCCCAAACCGCTGCGCAGAAGTAAACCAAACTTCACCCAATAGTGTATTGTATCACAATCTAGTAGTTACATGTGGAAATTTGGTTCTAGGACATTTGATTTGAGCGCAATCATCAAACTTAATTAAAAAAGTCATTTAAGCCTTTTCACAGTGAGATCTATGCGATATGGCCGAGAAATGTAATTTTGATGTTAACTCCCAAACCGCTGCGCAGAAGTCAACCAAACTTCACCCATTAGTGTATTGTATCACAATCTAGTAGTTACATGTGGAAATTTGGTTCTAGGACATTTGATTTGAGCGCAATCCTCAAACTTAGGTCAAAAAAGCCATTTAAGCCTTTTCACAGTGAGATCTATGCGATATGGCCGAGAAATGTAATTTTGATGTTAACTCCCAAACCGCTGCGCAGAAGTCAACCAAACTTCACCCAATAGTGTATTGTATCACATTCTAGTAGTTACATTTTAAAATTTCGTTCAAGGACATTTGGTTTGAGCGCAATTATTAAATTTAGGTCAAAAAAGCCATTTAAGCCTTTTCACAGTGAGATCTATGCGATATGGCCGAGAAATGTAATTTTGATGTTAACTCCCAAACCGCTGCGCAGAAGTAAACCAAACTTCACCCATTAGTGTATTGTATCACAATCTAGTAGTTACATGTGGAAATTTGGTTCTAGGACATTTGATTTGAGCGCAATCCTCAAACTTAGGTCAAAAAAGCCATTTAAGCCTTTTCACAGTGAGATCTATGCGATATGGCCGAGAAATGTAATTTTGATGTTAACTCCCAAACCGCTGCGCAGAAGTCAACCAAACTTCACCCAATAGTGTATTGTATCACAATCTAGTAGTTACATTTGAAAATTTTGTTCTAGGACATTTTGTTTGAACGCAATCATCAAACTTAATTAAAAAAGTCATTTAAGCCTTTTCACAGTGAGATCTATGCGATATGGCCGAGAAATGTAATTTTGATGTTAACTCCCAAACCGCTGCGCAGAAGTCAACCAAACTTCACCCAATAGTGTATTGTATCACAATCTAGTAGTTACATTTGAAAATTTTGTTCTAGGACATTTTGTTTGAGCGCAATCATTAAACTTAATTAAAAAAGTCATTTAAGCCTTTTCACAATGAGATCTATGCGATATGGCCGAGAAATGTAATTTTGATGTTAACTCCCAAACCGCTGCGCAGAAGTCAACCAAACTTCACCCATTAGTGTATTGTATCATAATCTAGTAGTTACATTTGAAAATTTTGTTCTAGGACATTTTGTTTGAACGCAATCATCAAACTTAATTAAAAAAGTCATTTAAGCCTTTTCACAGTGAGATCTATGCGATATGGCCGAGAAATGTAATTTTGATGTTCACTCCCAAACCGCTGCGCAGAAGTCAACCAAACTTCACCCATTAGTGTATTGTATCACAATCTAGTAGTTACATGTGGAAATTTGGTTCTAGGACATTTGATTTGAGCGCAATCCTCAAACTTAGGTCAAAAAAGCCATTTAAGCCTTTTCACAGTGAGATCTATGCGATATGGCCGAGAAATGTAATTTTGATGTTAACTCCCAAACCGCTGCGCAGAAGTCAACTAAACTTCACCCAATAGTGTATTGTATCACAATCTAGTAGTTACATTTGAAAATTTTGTTCTAGGACATTTTGTTTGAGCGCAATCATTAAACTTAATTAAAAAAGTCATTTAAGCCTTTTCACAGTGAGATCTATGCGATATGGCCGAGAAATGTAATTTTGATGTTAACTCCCAAACCGCTGCGCAGAAGTCAACCAAACTTCACCCATTAGTGTATTGTATCACAATCTAGTAGTTACATGTGGAAATTTGGTTATAGGACATTTGATTTGAGCGCAATCCTCAAAATTAGGTCAAAAAAGCCATTTAAGCCTTTTCACAGTGAGATCTATGCGATATGGCCGAGAAATGTAATTTTGATGTTAACTCCCAAACCGCTGCGCAGAAGTCAACCAAACTTCACCCAATAGTGTATTTTATCACAATCTAGTAGTTACATTTGGAAATTTAGTTCTAGGACATTTGATTTGAGCGCAATCTTCAAACTTAATTAAAAAAAGTCATTTAAGCCTTTTCACAGTGAGATCTATGCGATATGGCCGAGAAATGTAATTTTGATGTTCACTCCCAAACCGCTGCGCAGAAGTCAACCAAACTTCAACCATTAGTGTATTGTATCACAATCTAGTAGTTACATGTGGAAATTTGGTTCTAGGACATTTGATTTGAGCGCAATCCTCAAACTTAGGTCAAAAAAGCCATTTAAGCCTTTTCACAGTGAGATCTATGCGATATGGCCGAGAAATGTAATTTTGATGTTAACTCCCAAACCGCTGCGCAGAAGTCAACTAAACTTCACCCAATAGTGTATTGTATCACAATCTAGTAGTTACATTTGAAAATTTTGTTCTAGGACATTTTGTTTGAGCGCAATCATTAAACTTAATTAAAAAAGTCATTTAAGCCTTTTCACAGTGAGATCTATGCGATATGGCCGAGAAATGTAATTTTGATGTTAACTCCCAAACCGCTGCGCAGAAGTCAACCAAACTTCACCCATTAGTGTATTGTATCATAATCTAGTAATTACATGTGGAAATTTGGTTCTAGGACATTTGATTTGAGCGCAATCCTCAAATTTAGGTCAAAAATGCCATTTAAGCCTTTTCACAGTGAGATCTATGCGATATGGCCGAGAAATGTAATTTTGATGTTAACTCCCAAACCGCTGCGCAGAAGTCAACCAAACTTCACCCAATAGTGTATTGTATCACAATCTAGTAGTTATATTTGAAAATTTTGTTCTAGGACATTTTGTTTGAACGCAATCATCAAACTTAATTAAAAAAGTCATTTAAGCCTTTTCACAGTGAGATCTATGCGATATGGCCGAGAAATGTAATTTTGATGTTAACTCCCAAACCGCTGCGCAGAAGTCAACCAAACTTCACCCAATAGTGTATTGTATCACAATCTAGTAGTTACATTTGAAAATTTTGTTTTAGGAAATTTTGTTTGAGCGCAATCATCAAACTTAATTAAAAAAGTCATTTAAGCCTTTTCACAGTGAGATCTATGCGATATGGCCGAGAAATGTAATTTTGATGTTCACTCCCAAACCGCTGCGCAGAAGTCAACCAAACTTCACCCATTAGTGTATTGTATCACAATCTAGTAGTTACATGTAGAAATTTGGTTATAGGACATTTGATTTGAGCGCAATCCTCAAACTTAGGTCAAAAAAGCCATTTAAGCCTTTTCACAGTGAGATCTATGCGATATGGCTGAGAAATGTAATTTTGATGTTAACTCCCAAACCGCTGCGCAGAAGTCAACCAAACTTCACCCATTATTGTATTGTATCACAATCTAGTAGTTACATTTGAAAATTTCGTTCTAGGACATTTGGTTTGAGCGCAATCTTTAAACTTAGGTCAAAAAAGCCATTTAAGCCTTTTCACAGTGAGATCTATGCGATATGGCCGAGAAATGTAATTTTGATGTTCACTCCCAAACCGCTGCGCAGAAGTCAACCAAACTTCAACCATTAGTGTATTGTATCACAATCTAGTAGTTACATGTGGAAATTTGGTTCTAGGACATTTGATTTGAGCGCAATTATCAAACTTAGGTCAAAAAAGCCATTTAAGCCTTTTCACAGTGAGATCTATGCGATATGGCCGAGAAATGTAATTTTGATGTTAACTCCCAAACCGCTGCGCAGAAGTCAACTAAACTTCACCCAATAGTGTATTGTATCACAATCTAGTAGTTACATTTGAAAATTTTGTTCTAGGACATTTTGTTTGAGCGCAATCATTAAACTTAATTAAAAAAGTCATTTAAGCCTTTTCACAGTGAGATCTATGCGATATGGCCGAGAAATGTAATTTTGATGTTAACTCCCAAACCGCTGCGCAGAAGTCAACCAAACTTCACCCATGAGTGTATTGTATCATAATCTAGTAATTACATGTGGAAATTTGGTTCTAGGACATTTGATTTGAGCGCAATCCTCAAATTTAGGTCAAAAAAGCCATTTAAGCCTTTTCACAGTGAGATCTATGCGATATGGCCGAGAAATGTAATTTTGATGTTAACTCCCAAACCGCTGCGCAGAAGTCAACCAAACTTCACCCAATAGTGTATTGTATCACAATCTAGTAGTTACATTTGAAAATTTTGTTCTAGGACATTTTGTTTGAACGCAATCATCAAACTTAATTAAAAAAGTCATTTAAGCCTTTTCACAGTGAGATCTATGCGATATGGCCGAGAAATGTAATTTTGATGTTAACTCCCAAACCGCTGCGCAGAAGTCAACCAAACTTCACCCAATAGTGTATTGTATCACAATCTAGTAGTTACATTTGAAAATTTTGTTCTAGGAAATTTTGTTTGAGCGCAATCATCAAACTTAATTAAAAAAGTCATTTAAGCCTTTTCACAGTGAGATCTATGCGATATGGCCGAGAAATGTAATTTTGATGTTAACTCCCAAACCGCTGCGCAGAAGTCAACCAAACTTCACCCATTAGTGTATTGTATCACAATCTAGTAGTTACATGTGGAAATTTGGTTCTAGGACATTTGATTTGAGCGCAATCCTCAAACTTAGGTCAAAAAAGCCATTTAAGCCTTTTCACAGTGAGATCTATGCGATATGGCCGAGAAATGTAATTTTGATGTTAACTCCCAAACCGCTGCGCAGAAGTCAACCAAACTTCACCCAATAGTGTATTGTATCACATTCTAGTAGTTACATTTTAAAATTTCGTTCTAGGACATTTGGTTTGAGCGCAATTATTAAACTTAGGTCAAAAAGGCCATTTAAGCCTTTTCACAGTGAGATCTATGCGATATGGCCGAGAAATGTAATTTTGATGTTAACTCCCAAACCGCTGCGCAGAAGTAAACCAAACTTCACCCAATAGTGTATTGTATCACAATCTAGTAGTTACATGTGGAAATTTGGTTCTAGGACATTTGATTTGAGCGCAATCATCAAACTTAATTAAAAAAGTCATTTAAGCCTTTTCACAGTGAGATCTATGCGATATGGCCGAGAAATGTAATTTTGATGTTAACTCCCAAACCGCTGCGCAGAAGTCAACCAAACTTCACCCATTAGTGTATTGTATCACAATCTAGTAGTTACATGTGGAAATTTGGTTATAGGACATTTGATTTGAGCGCAAATCTCAAACTTAGGTCAAAAAAGCCATTTAAGCCTTTTCACAGTGAGATCTATGCGATATGGCCGAGAAATGTAATTTTGATGTTAACTCCCAAACCGCTGCGCAGAAGTCAACCAAACTTCACCCATTAGTGTATTGTATCACAATCTAGTAGTTACATGTGGAAATTTGGTTCTAGGACATTTGATTTGAGCGCAATCCTCAAACTTAGGTCAAAAAAGCCATTTAAGCCTTTTCACAGTGAGATCTATGCGATATGGCCGAGAAATGTAATTTTGATGTTAACTCCCAAACCGCTGCGCAGAAGTCAACCAAACTTCACCCAATAGTGTATTGTATCACATTCTAGTAGTTACATTTTAAAATTTCGTTCAAGGACATTTGGTTTGAGCGCAATTATTAAATTTAGGTCAAAAAAGCCATTTAAGCCTTTTCACAGTGAGATCTATGCGATATGGCCGAGAAATGTAATTTTGATGTTAACTCCCAAACCGCTGCGCAGAAGTAAACCAAACTTCACCCATTAGTGTATTGTATCACAATCTAGTAGTTACATGTGGAAATTTGGTTCTAGGACATTTGATTTGAGCGCAATCCTCAAACTTAGGTCAAAAAAGCCATTTAAGCCTTTTCACAGTGAGATCTATGCGATATGGCCGAGAAATGTAATTTTGATGTTAACTCCCAAACCGCTGCGCAGAAGTCAACCAAACTTCACCCAATAGTGTATTGTATCACAATCTAGTAGTTACATTTGAAAATTTTGTTCTAGGACATTTTGTTTGAACGCAATCATCAAACTTAATTAAAAAAGTCATTTAAGCCTTTTCACAGTGAGATCTATGCGATATGGCCGAGAAATGTAATTTTGATGTTAACTCCCAAACCGCTGCGCAGAAGTCAACCAAACTTCACCCATTAGTGTATTGTATCACAATCTAGTAGTTACATTTGAAAATTTTGTTCTAGGACATTTTGTTTGAGCGCAATCCTCAAACTTAGGTCAAAAAAGCCATTTAAGCCTTTTCACAATGAGATCTATGCGATATGGCCGAGAAATGTAATTTTGATGTTAACTCCCAAACCGCTGCGCAGAAGTAAACCAAACTTCACCCAATAGTGTATTGTATCACAATCTAGTAGTTACATGTGGAAATTTGGTTCTAGGACATTTGATTTGAGCGCAATCATCAAACTTAATTAAAAAAGTCATTTAAGCCTTTTCACAGTGAGATCTATGCGATATGGCCGAGAAATGTAATTTTGATGTTAACTCCCAAACCGCTGCGCAGAAGTCAACCAAACTTCACCCATTAGTGTATTGTATCACAATCTAGTAGTTACATGTGGAAATTTGGTTCTAGGACATTTGATTTGAGCGCAATCCTCAAACTTAGGTCAAAAAAGCCATTTAAGCCTTTTCACAGTGAGATCTATGCGATATGGCCGAGAAATGTAATTTTGATGTTAACTCCCAAACCGCTGCGCAGAAGTCAACCAAACTTCACCCAATAGTGTATTGTATCACATTCTAGTAGTTACATTTTAAAATTTCGTTCAAGGACATTTGGTTTGAGCGCAATTATTAAATTTAGGTCAAAAAAGCCATTTAAGCCTTTTCACAGTGAGATCTATGCGATATGGCCGAGAAATGTAATTTTGATGTTAACTCCCAAACCGCTGCGCAGAAGTAAACCAAACTTCACCCATTAGTGTATTGTATCACAATCTAGTAGTTACATGTGGAAATTTGGTTCTAGGACATTTGATTTGAGCGCAATCCTCAAACTTAGGTCAAAAAAGCCATTTAAGCCTTTTCACAGTGAGATCTATGCGATATGGCCGAGAAATGTAATTTTGATGTTAACTCCCAAACCGCTGCGCAGAAGTCAACCAAACTTCACCCAATAGTGTATTGTATCACAATCTAGTAGTTACATTTGAAAATTTTGTTCTAGGACATTTTGTTTGAACGCAATCATCAAACTTAATTAAAAAAGTCATTTAAGCCTTTTCACAGTGAGATCTATGCGATATGGCCGAGAAATGTAATTTTGATGTTAACTCCCAAACCGCTGCGCAGAAGTCAACCAAACTTCACCCAATAGTGTATTGTATCACAATCTAGTAGTTACATTTGAAAATTTTGTTCTAGGACATTTTGTTTGAGCGCAATCATTAAACTTAATTAAAAAAGTCATTTAAGCCTTTTCACAATGAGATCTATGCGATATGGCCGAGAAATGTAATTTTGATGTTAACTCCCAAACCGCTGCGCAGAAGTCAACCAAACTTCACCCATTAGTGTATTGTATCATAATCTAGTAGTTACATTTGAAAATTTTGTTCTAGGACATTTTGTTTGAACGCAATCATCAAACTTAATTAAAAAAGTCATTTAAGCCTTTTCACAGTGAGATCTATGCGATATGGCCGAGAAATGTAATTTTGATGTTCACTCCCAAACCGCTGCGCAGAAGTCAACCAAACTTCACCCATTAGTGTATTGTATCACAATCTAGTAGTTACATGTGGAAATTTGGTTCTAGGACATTTGATTTGAGCGCAATCCTCAAACTTAGGTCAAAAAAGCCATTTAAGCCTTTTCACAGTGAGATCTATGCGATATGGCCGAGAAATGTAATTTTGATGTTAACTCCCAAACCGCTGCGCAGAAGTCAACTAAACTTCACCCAATAGTGTATTGTATCACAATCTAGTAGTTACATTTGAAAATTTTGTTCTAGGACATTTTGTTTGAGCGCAATCATTAAACTTAATTAAAAAAGTCATTTAAGCCTTTTCACAGTGAGATCTATGCGATATGGCCGAGAAATGTAATTTTGATGTTAACTCCCAAACCGCTGCGCAGAAGTCAACCAAACTTCACCCATTAGTGTATTGTATCACAATCTAGTAGTTACATGTGGAAATTTGGTTATAGGACATTTGATTTGAGCGCAATCCTCAAAATTAGGTCAAAAAAGCCAGTTAAGCCTTTTCACAGTGAGATCTATGCGATATGGCCGAGAAATGTAATTTTGATGTTAACTCCCAAACCGCTGCGCAGAAGTCAACCAAACTTCACCCAATAGTGTATTTTATCACAATCTAGTAGTTACATTTGGAAATTTAGTTCTAGGACATTTGATTTGAGCGCAATCTTCAAACTTAATTAAAAAAAGTCATTTAAGCCTTTTCACAGTGAGATCTATGCGATATGGCCGAGAAATGTAATTTTGATGTTCACTCCCAAACCGCTGCGCAGAAGTCAACCAAACTTCAACCATTAGTGTATTGTATCACAATCTAGTAGTTACATGTGGAAATTTGGTTCTAGGACATTTGATTTGAGCGCAATCCTCAAACTTAGGTCAAAAAAGCCATTTAAGCCTTTTCACAGTGAGATCTATGCGATATGGCCGAGAAATGTAATTTTGATGTTAACTCCCAAACCGCTGCGCAGAAGTCAACTAAACTTCACCCAATAGTGTATTGTATCACAATCTAGTAGTTACATTTGAAAATTTTGTTCTAGGACATTTTGTTTGAGCGCAATCATTAAACTTAATTAAAAAAGTCATTTAAGCCTTTTCACAGTGAGATCTATGCGATATGGCCGAGAAATGTAATTTTGATGTTAACTCCCAAACCGCTGCGCAGAAGTCAACCAAACTTCACCCATGAGTGTATTGTATCATAATCTAGTAATTACATGTGGAAATTTTGTTCTAGGACATTTGATTTGAGCGCAATCCTCAAATTTAGGTCAAAAAAGCCATTTAAGCCTTTTCACAGTGAGATCTATGCGATATGGCCGAGAAATGTAATTTTGATGTTAACTCCCAAACCGCTGCGCAGAAGTCAACCAAACTTCACCCAATAGTGTATTGTATCACAATCTAGTAGTTACATTTGAAAATTTTGTTCTAGGAAATTTTGTTTGAGCGCAATCATCAAACTTAATTAAAAAAGTCATTTAAGCCTTTTCACAGTGAGATCTATGCGATATGGCCGAGAAATGTAATTTTGATGTTAACTCCCAAACCGCTGCGCAGAAGTCAACCAAACTTCACCCATTAGTGTATTGTATCACAATCTAGTAGTTACATGTGGAAATTTGGTTCTAGGACATTTGATTTGAGCGCAATCCTCAAACTTAGGTCAAAAAAGCCATTTAAGCCTTTTCACAGTGAGATCTATGCGATATGGCCGAGAAATGTAATTTTGATGTTAACTCCCAAACCGCTGCGCAGAAGTCAACCAAACTTCACCCAATAGTGTATTGTATCACATTCTAGTAGTTACATTTTAAAATTTCGTTCTAGGACATTTGGTTTGAGCGCAATTATTAAACTTAGGTCAAAAAGGCCATTTAAGCCTTTTCACAGTGAGATCTATGCGATATGGCCGAGAAATGTAATTTTGATGTTAACTCCCAAACCGCTGCGCAGAAGTAAACCAAACTTCACCCAATAGTGTATTGTATCACAATCTAGTAGTTACATGTGGAAATTTGGTTCTAGGACATTTGATTTGAGCGCAATCATCAAACTTAATTAAAAAAGTCATTTAAGCCTTTTCACAGTGAGATCTATGCGATATGGCCGAGAAATGTAATTTTGATGTTAACTCCCAAACCGCTGCGCAGAAGTCAACCAAACTTCACCCATTAGTGTATTGTATCACAATCTAGTAGTTACATGTGGAAATTTGGTTATAGGACATTTGATTTGAGCGCAATCCTCAAACTTAGGTCAAAAAAGCCATTTAAGCCTTTTCACAGTGAGATCTATGCGATATGGCCGAGAAATGTAATTTTGATGTTAACTCCCAAACCGCTGCGCAGAAGTCAACCAAACTTCACCCATTAGTGTATTGTATCACAATCTAGTAGTTACATGTGGAAATTTGGTTCTAGGACATTTGATTTGAGCGCAATCCTCAAACTTAGGTCAAAAAAGCCATTTAAGCCTTTTCACAGTGAGATCTATGCGATATGGCCGAGAAATGTAATTTTGATGTTAACTCCCAAACCGCTGCGCAGAAGTCAACCAAACTTCACCCAATAGTGTATTGTATCACATTCTAGTAGTTACATTTTAAAATTTCGTTCAAGGACATTTGGTTTGAGCGCAATTATTAAATTTAGGTCAAAAAAGCCATTTAAGCCTTTTCACAGTGAGATCTATGCGATATGGCCGAGAAATGTAATTTTGATGTTAACTCCCAAACCGCTGCGCAGAAGTAAACCAAACTTCACCCATTAGTGTATTGTATCACAATCTAGTAGTTACATGTGGAAATTTGGTTCTAGGACATTTGATTTGAGCGCAATCCTCAAACTTAGGTCAAAAAAGCCATTTAAGCCTTTTCACAGTGAGATCTATGCGATATGGCCGAGAAATGTAATTTTGATGTTAACTCCCAAACCGCTGCGCAGAAGTCAACCAAACTTCACCCAATAGTGTATTGTATCACAATCTAGTAGTTACATTTGAAAATTTTGTTCTAGGACATTTTGTTTGAACGCAATCATCAAACTTAATTAAAAAAGTCATTTAAGCCTTTTCACAGTGAGATCTATGCGATATGGCCGAGAAATGTAATTTTGATGTTAACTCCCAAACCGCTGCGCAGAAGTCAACCAAACTTCACCCAATAGTGTATTGTATCACAATCTAGTAGTTACATTTGAAAATTTTGTTCTAGGACATTTTGTTTGAGCGCAATCCTCAAACTTAGGTCAAAAAAGCCATTTAAGCCTTTTCACAATGAGATCTATGCGATATGGCCGAGAAATGTAATTTTGATGTTAACTCCCAAACCGCTGCGCAGAAGTCAACCAAACTTCACCCAATAGTGTATTGTATCACAATCTAGTAGTTACATGTGGAAATTTGGTTCTAGGACATTTGATTTGAGCGCAATCATCAAACTTAATTAAAAAAGTCATTTAAGCCTTTTCACAGTGAGATCTATGCGATATGGCCGAGAAATGTAATTTTGATGTTAACTCCCAAACCGCTGCGCAGAAGTCAACCAAACTTCACCCATTAGTGTATTGTATCACAATCTAGTAGTTACATGTGGAAATTTGGTTATAGGACATTTGATTTGAGCGCAATCCTCAAACTTAGGTCAAAAAAGCCATTTAAGCCTTTTCACAGTGAGATCTATGCGATATGGCCGAGAAATGTAATTTTGATGTTAACTCCCAAACCGCTGCGCAGAAGTCAACCAAACTTCACCCATTAGTGTATTGTATCACAATCTAGTAGTTACATGTGGAAATTTGGTTCTAGGACATTTGATTTGAGCGCAATCCTCAAACTTAGGTCAAAAAAGCCATTTAAGCCTTTTCACAGTGAGATCTATGCGATATGGCCGAGAAATGTAATTTTGATGTTAACTCCCAAACCGCTGCGCAGAAGTCAACCAAACTTCACCCAATAGTGTATTGTATCACATTCTAGTAGTTACATTTTAAAATTTCGTTCAAGGACATTTGGTTTGAGCGCAATTATTAAATTTAGGTCAAAAAAGCCATTTAAGCCTTTTCACAGTGAGATCTATGCGATATGGCCGAGAAATGTAATTTTGATGTTAACTCCCAAACCGCTGCGCAGAAGTAAACCAAACTTCACCCATTAGTGTATTGTATCACAATCTAGTAGTTACATGTGGAAATTTGGTTCTAGGACATTTGATTTGAGCGCAATCCTCAAACTTAGGTCAAAAAAGCCATTTAAGCCTTTTCACAGTGAGATCTATGCGATATGGCCGAGAAATGTAATTTTGATGTTAACTCCCAAACCGCTGCGCAGAAGTCAACCAAACTTCACCCAATAGTGTATTGTATCACAATCTAGTAGTTACATTTGAAAATTTTGTTCTAGGACATTTTGTTTGAACGCAATCATCAAACTTAATTAAAAAAGTCATTTAAGCCTTTTCACAGTGAGATCTATGCGATATGGCCGAGAAATGTAATTTTGATGTTAACTCCCAAACCGCTGCGCAGAAGTCAACCAAACTTCACCCAATAGTGTATTGTATCACAATCTAGTAGTTACATTTGAAAATTTTGTTCTAGGACATTTTGTTTGAGCGCAATCCTCAAACTTAGGTCAAAAAAGCCATTTAAGCCTTTTCACAATGAGATCTATGCGATATGGCCGAGAAATGTAATTTTGATGTTAACTCCCAAACCGCTGCGCAGAAGTCAACCAAACTTCACCCAATAGTGTATTGTATCACAATCTAGTAGTTACATTTGAAAATTTTGTTTTAGGAAATTTTGTTTGAGCGCAATCATCAAACTTAATTAAAAAAGTCATTTAAGCCTTTTCACAGGGAGATCTATGCGATATGGCCGAGAAATGTAATTTTGATGTTCACTCCCAAACCGCTGCGCAGAAGTCAACCAAACTTCACCCATTAGTGTATTGTATCACAATCTAGTAGTTACATGTGGAAATTTGGTTCTAGGACATTTGATTTGAGCGCAATCCTCAAACTTAGGTCAAAAAAGCCATTTAAGCCTTTTCACAGTGAGATCTATGCGATATGGCCGAGAAATGTAATTTTGATGTTAACTCCCAAACCGCTGCGCAGAAGTCAACTAAACTTCACCCAATAGTGTATTGTATCACAATCTAGTAGTTACATTTGAAAATTTTGTTCTAGGACATTTTGTTTGAGCGCAATCATTAAACTTAATTAAAAAAGTCATTTAAGCCTTTTCACAGTGAGATCTATGCGATATGGCCGAGAAATGTAATTTTGATGTTAACTCCCAAACCGCTGCGCAGAAGTCAACCAAACTTCACCCATTAGTGTATTGTATCATAATCTAGTAATTATATGTGGAAATTTGGTTCTAGGACATTTGATTTGAGCGCAATCCTCAAATTTAGGTCAAAAAAGCCATTTAAGCCTTTTCACAGTGAGATCTATGCGATATGGCCGAGAAATGTAATTTTGATGTTAACTCCCAAACCGCTGCGCAGAAGTCAACCAAACTTCAACCAATAGTGTATTGTATCACAATCTAGTAGTTACATTTGAAAATTTTGTTCTAGGACATTTTGTTTGAACGCAATCATCAAACTTAATTAAAAAAGTCATTTAAGCCTTTTCACAGTGAGATCTATGCGATATGGCCGAGAAATGTAATTTTGATGTTCACTCCCAAACCGCTGCGCAGAAGTCAACCAAACTTCACCCAATAGTGTATTGTATCACATTCTAGTAGTTACATGTGGAAATTTGGTTATAGGACATTTGATTTGAGCGCAATCCTCAAACTTAGGTCAAAAAAGCCATTTAAGCCTTTTCACAGTGAGATCTATGCGATATGGCCGAGAAATGTAATTTTGATGTTAACTCCCAAACCGCTGCGCAGAAGTCAACCAAACTTCACCCAATAGTGTATTGTATCACATTCTAGTAGTTACATTTTAAAATTTCGTTCTAGGACATTTGGTTTGAGCGCAATTATTAAACTTAGGTCAAAAAAGCCATTTAAGCCTTTTCACAGTGAGATCTATGCGATATGGCCGAGAAATGTAATTTTGATGTTAACTCCCAAACCGCTGCGCAGAAGTAAACCAAACTTCACCCAATAGTGTATTGTATCACAATCTAGTAGTTACATGTGGAAATTTGGTTCTAGGACATTTGATTTGAGCGCAATCATCAAACTTAATTAAAAAAGTCATTTAAGCCTTTTCACAGTGAGATCTATGCGATATGGCCGAGAAATGTAATTTTGATGTTAACTCCCAAACCGCTGCGCAGAAGTCAACCAAACTTCACCCAATAGTGTATTTTATCACAATCTAGGAGTTACATTTGGAAATTTAGTTCTAGGACATTTGATTTGAGCGCAATCTTCAAACTTAAATAAAAAAAGTCATTTAAGCCTTTTCACAGTGAGATCTATGCGATATGGCCGAGAAATGTAATTTTGATGTTAACTCCCAAACCGCTGCGCAGAAGTCAACCAAACTTCACCCAATAGTGTATTTTATCACAATCTAGGAGTTACATTTGGAAATTTAGTTCTAGGACATTTGATTTGAGCGCAATCTTCAAACTTAAATAAAAAAAGTCATTTAAGCCTTTTCACAGTGAGATCTATGCGATATGGCCGAGAAATGTAATTTTGATGTTCACTCCCAAACCGCTGCGCAGAAGTCAACCAAACTTCACCCATTAGTGTATTGTATCACAATCTAGTAGTTACATGTGGAAATTTGGTTCTAGGACATTTGATTTGAGCGCAATCCTCAAACTTAGGTCAAAAAAGCCATTTAAGCCTTTTCACAGTGAGATCTATGCGATATGGCCGAGAAATGTAATTTTGATGTTAACTCCCAAACTGCTGCGCAGAAGTCAACCAAACTTCACCCAATAGTGTATTGTATCACAATCTAGTAGTTACATTTGAAAATTTTGTTCTAGGACATTTGGTTTGAGCGCAATCATTAAACTTAGGTCAAAAAAGCCATTTAAGCCTTTTCACAGTGAGATCTATGCGATATGGCCGAGAAATGTAATTTTGATGTTAACTCCCAAACCGCTGCGCAGAAGTCAACTAAACTTCACCCAATAGTGTATTGTATCACATTCTAGTAGTTACATTTGAAAATTTCGTTCTAGGACATTTGGTTTGAGCGCAATCATTAAACTTAATTAAAAAAGTCATTTAAGCCTTTTCACAGTGAGATCTATGCGATATGGCCGAGAAATGTAATTTTGATGTTAACTCCCAAACCGCTGCGCAGAAGTCAACCAAACTTCACCCATTAGTGTATTGTATCACAATCTAGTAATTACATGTGGAAATTTGGTTCTAGGACATTTTGTTTGAACGCAATCATCAAACTTAATTAAAAAAGTCATTTAAGCCTTTTCACAGTGAGATCTATGCGATATGGCCGAGAAATGTAATTTTGATGTTAACTCCCAAACCGCTGCGCAGAAGTCAACCAAACTTCACCCATTAGTGTATTGTATCACAATCTAGTAGTTACATGTGGAAATTTGGTTCTAGGACATTTGATTTGAGCGCAATCCTCAAACTTAGGTCAAAAAAGCCATTTAAGCCTTTTCACAGTGAGATCTATGCGATATGGCCGAGAAATGTAATTTTGATGTTAACTCCCAAACTGCTGCGCAGAAGTCAACCAAACTTCACCCAATAGTGTATTGTATCACAATCTAGTAGTTACATTTGAAAATTTTGTTCTAGGACATTTGGTTTGAGCGCAATCATTAAACTTAGGTCAAAAAAGCCATTTAAGCCTTTTCACAGTGAGATCTATGCGATATGGCCGAGAAATGTAATTTTGATGTTAACTCCCAAACCGCTGCGCAGAAGTCAACTAAACTTCACCCAATAGTGTATTGTATCACATTCTAGTAGTTACATTTGAAAATTTCGTTCTAGGACATTTGGTTTGAGCGCAATCATTAAACTTAATTAAAAAAGTCATTTAAGCCTTTTCACAGTGAGATCTATGCGATATGGCCGAGAAATGTAATTTTGATGTTAACTCCCAAACCGCTGCGCAGAAGTCAACCAAACTTCACCCATTAGTGTATTGTATCACAATCTAGTAATTACATGTGGAAATTTGGTTCTAGGACATTTTGTTTGAACGCAATCATCAAACTTAATTAAAAAAGTCATTTAAGCCTTTTCACAGTGAGATCTATGCGATATGGCCGAGAAATGTAATTTTGATGTTAACTCCCAAACCGCTGCGCAGAAGTCAACCAAACTTCACCCATTAGTGTATTGTATCACAATCTAGTAGTTACATGTGGAAATTTGGTTCTAGGACATTTGATTTGAGCGCAATCCTCAAACTTAGGTCAAAAAAGCCATTTAAGCCTTTTCACAGTGAGATCTATGCGATATGGCCGAGAAATGTAATTTTGATGTTAACTCCCAAACCACTGCGCAGAAGTCAACCAAACTTCACCCAATAGTGTATTGTATCACATTCTAGTAGTTACATTTGAAAATTTTTTTCTAGGACATTTGGTTTGAGCGCAATCATTAAACTTAGGTCAAAAAAGCCATTTAAGCCTTTTCACAGTGAGATCTATGCGATATGGCCGAGAAATGTAATTTTGTTGTTAACTCCCAAACCGCTGCGCAGAAGTCAACTAAACTTCACCCAATAGTGTATTGTATCACATTCTAGTAGTTACATTTGAAAATTTCGTTCTAGGACATTTGGTTTTAGCGCAATCATTAAACTTAATTAAAAAAGTCATTTAAGCCTTTTCACAGTGAGATCTATGCGATATGGCCGAGAAATGTAATTTTGATGTTAACTCCCAAACCGCTGCGCAGAAGTCAACCAAACTTCACCCAATAGTGTATTTTATCACAATCTAGGAGTTACATTTGGAAATTTAGTTCTAGGACATTTGATTTGAGCGCAATCTTCAAACTTAAATAAAAAAAGTCATTTAAGCCTTTTCACAGTGAGATCTATGCGATATGGCCGAGAAATGTAATTTTGATGTTCACTCCCAAACCGCTGCGCAGAAGTCAACCAAACTTCACCCAATAGTGTATTGTATCACAATCTAGTAGTTACATTTGAAAATTTTGTTCTAGGACATTTTGTTTGAACGCAATCATCAAACTTAATTAAAAAAGTCATTTAAGCCTTTTCACAGTGAGATCTATGCGATATGGCCGAGAAATGTAATTTTGATGTTAACTCCCAAACCGCTGCGCAGAAGTCAACCAAACTTCACCCAATAGTGTATTGTATCACAATCTAGTAGTTACATTTGAAAATTTTGTTCTAGGACATTTTGTTTGAGCGCAATCCTCAAACTTAGGTCAAAAAAGCCATTTAAGCCTTTTCACAATGAGATCTATGCGATATGGCCGAGAAATGTAATTTTGATGTTAACTCCCAAACCGCTGCGCAGAAGTCAACCAAACTTCACCCAATAGTGTATTGTATCACAATCTAGTAGTTACATTTGAAAATTTTGTTTTAGGAAATTTTGTTTGAGCGCAATCATCAAACTTAATTAAAAAAGTCATTTAAGCCTTTTCACAGGGAGATCTATGCGATATGGCCGAGAAATGTAATTTTGATGTTCACTCCCAAACCGCTGCGCAGAAGTCAACCAAACTTCACCCATTAGTGTATTGTATCACAATCTAGTAGTTACATGTGGAAATTTGGTTCTAGGACATTTGATTTGAGCGCAATCCTCAAACTTAGGTCAAAAAAGCCATTTAAGCCTTTTCACAGTGAGATCTATGCGATATGGCCGAGAAATGTAATTTTGATGTTAACTCCCAAACCGCTGCGCAGAAGTCAACTAAACTTCACCCAATAGTGTATTGTATCACAATCTAGTAGTTACATTTGAAAATTTTGTTCTAGGACATTTTGTTTGAGCGCAATCATTAAACTTAATTAAAAAAGTCATTTAAGCCTTTTCACAGTGAGATCTATGCGATATGGCCGAGAAATGTAATTTTGATGTTAACTCCCAAACCGCTGCGCAGAAGTCAACCAAACTTCACCCATTAGTGTATTGTATCATAATCTAGTAATTATATGTGGAAATTTGGTTCTAGGACATTTGATTTGAGCGCAATCCTCAAATTTAGGTCAAAAAAGCCATTTAAGCCTTTTCACAGTGAGATCTATGCGATATGGCCGAGAAATGTAATTTTGATGTTAACTCCCAAACCGCTGCGCAGAAGTCAACCAAACTTCAACCAATAGTGTATTGTATCACAATCTAGTAGTTACATTTGAAAATTTTGTTCTAGGACATTTTGTTTGAACGCAATCATCAAACTTAATTAAAAAAGTCATTTAAGCCTTTTCACAGTGAGATCTATGCGATATGGCCGAGAAATGTAATTTTGATGTTAACTCCCAAACCGCTGCGCAGAAGTCAACCAAACTTCACCCAATAGTGTATTGTATCACATTCTAGTAGTTACATGTGGAAATTTGGTTATAGGACATTTGATTTGAGCGCAATCCTCAAACTTAGGTCAAAAAAGCCATTTAAGCCTTTTCACAGTGAGATCTATGCGATATGGCCGAGAAATGTAATTTTGATGTTAACTCCCAAACCGCTGCGCAGAAGTCAACCAAACTTCACCCAATAGTGTATTGTATCACATTCTAGTAGTTACATTTTAAAATTTCGTTCTAGGACATTTGGTTTGAGCGCAATTATTAAACTTAGGTCAAAAAAGCCATTTAAGCCTTTTCACAGTGAGATCTATGCGATATGGCCGAGAAATGTAATTTTGATGTTAACTCCCAAACCGCTGCGCAGAAGTAAACCAAACTTCACCCAATAGTGTATTGTATCACAATCTAGTAGTTACATGTGGAAATTTGGTTCTAGGACATTTGATTTGAGCGCAATCATCAAACTTAATTAAAAAAGTCATTTAAGCCTTTTCACAGTGAGATCTATGCGATATGGCCGAGAAATGTAATTTTGATGTTAACTCCCAAACCGCTGCGCAGAAGTCAACCAAACTTCACCCAATAGTGTATTTTATCACAATCTAGGAGTTACATTTGGAAATTTAGTTCTAGGACATTTGATTTGAGCGCAATCTTCAAACTTAAATAAAAAAAGTCATTTAAGCCTTTTCACAGTGAGATCTATGCGATATGGCCGAGAAATGTAATTTTGATGTTAACTCCCAAACCGCTGCGCAGAAGTCAACCAAACTTCACCCAATAGTGTATTTTATCACAATCTAGGAGTTACATTTGGAAATTTAGTTCTAGGACATTTGATTTGAGCGCAATCTTCAAACTTAAATAAAAAAAGTCATTTAAGCCTTTTCACAGTGAGATCTATGCGATATGGCCGAGAAATGTAATTTTGATGTTCACTCCCAAACCGCTGCGCAGAAGTCAACCAAACTTCACCCATTAGTGTATTGTATCACAATCTAGTAGTTACATGTGGAAATTTGGTTCTAGGACATTTGATTTGAGCGCAATCCTCAAACTTAGGTCAAAAAAGCCATTTAAGCCTTTTCACAGTGAGATCTATGCGATATGGCCGAGAAATGTAATTTTGATGTTAACTCCCAAACTGCTGCGCAGAAGTCAACCAAACTTCACCCAATAGTGTATTGTATCACAATCTAGTAGTTACATTTGAAAATTTTGTTCTAGGACATTTGGTTTGAGCGCAATCATTAAACTTAGGTCAAAAAAGCCATTTAAGCCTTTTCACAGTGAGATCTATGCGATATGGCCGAGAAATGTAATTTTGATGTTAACTCCCAAACCGCTGCGCAGAAGTCAACTAAACTTCACCCAATAGTGTATTGTATCACATTCTAGTAGTTACATTTGAAAATTTCGTTCTAGGACATTTGGTTTGAGCGCAATCATTAAACTTAATTAAAAAAGTCATTTAAGCCTTTTCACAGTGAGATCTATGCGATATGGCCGAGAAATGTAATTTTGATGTTAACTCCCAAACCGCTGCGCAGAAGTCAACCAAACTTCACCCATTAGTGTATTGTATCACAATCTAGTAATTACATGTGGAAATTTGGTTCTAGGACATTTTGTTTGAACGCAATCATCAAACTTAATTAAAAAAGTCATTTAAGCCTTTTCACAGTGAGATCTATGCGATATGGCCGAGAAATGTAATTTTGATGTTAACTCCCAAACCGCTGCGCAGAAGTCAACCAAACTTCACCCATTAGTGTATTGTATCACAATCTAGTAGTTACATGTGGAAATTTGGTTCTAGGACATTTGATTTGAGCGCAATCCTCAAACTTAGGTCAAAAAAGCCATTTAAGCCTTTTCACAGTGAGATCTATGCGATATGGCCGAGAAATGTAATTTTGATGTTAACTCCCAAACTGCTGCGCAGAAGTCAACCAAACTTCACCCAATAGTGTATTGTATCACAATCTAGTAGTTACATTTGAAAATTTTGTTCTAGGACATTTGGTTTGAGCGCAATCATTAAACTTAGGTCATAAAAGCCATTTAAGCCTTTTCACAGTGAGATCTATGCGATATGGCCGAGAAATGTAATTTTGATGTTAACTCCCAAACCGCTGCGCAGAAGTCAACTAAACTTCACCCAATAGTGTATTGTATCACATTCTAGTAGTTACATTTGAAAATTTCGTTCTAGGACATTTGGTTTGAGCGCAATCATTAAACTTAATTAAAAAAGTCATTTAAGCCTTTTCACAGTGAGATCTATGCGATATGGCCGAGAAATGTAATTTTGATGTTAACTCCCAAACCGCTGCGCAGAAGTCAACCAAACTTCACCCATTAGTGTATTGTATCACAATCTAGTAATTACATGTGGAAATTTGGTTCTAGGACATTTTGTTTGAACGCAATCATCAAACTTAATTAAAAAAGTCATTTAAGCCTTTTCACAGTGAGATCTATGCGATATGGCCGAGAAATGTAATTTTGATGTTAACTCCCAAACCGCTGCGCAGAAGTCAACCAAACTTCACCCATTAGTGTATTGTATCACAATCTAGTAGTTACATGTGGAAATTTGGTTCTAGGACATTTGATTTGAGCGCAATCCTCAAACTTAGGTCAAAAAAGCCATTTAAGCCTTTTCACAGTGAGATCTATGCGATATGGCCGAGAAATGTAATTTTGATGTTAACTCCCAAACCACTGCGCAGAAGTCAACCAAACTTCACCCAATAGTGTATTGTATCACATTCTAGTAGTTACATTTGAAAATTTTTTTCTAGGACATTTGGTTTGAGCGCAATCATTAAACTTAGGTCAAAAAAGCCATTTAAGCCTTTTCACAGTGAGATCTATGCGATATGGCCGAGAAATGTAATTTTGTTGTTAACTCCCAAACCGCTGCGCAGAAGTCAACTAAACTTCACCCAATAGTGTATTGTATCACATTCTAGTAGTTACATTTGAAAATTTCGTTCTAGGACATTTGATTTTAGCGCAATCATTAAACTTAATTAAAAAAGTCATTTAAGCCTTTTCACAGTGAGATCTATGCGATATGGCCGAGAAATGTAATTTTGATGTTAACTCCCAAACCGCTGCGCAGAAGTCAACCAAACTTCACCCAATAGTGTATTTTATCACAATCTAGGAGTTACATTTGGAAATTTAGTTCTAGGACATTTGATTTGAGCGCAATCTTCAAACTTAAATAAAAAAAGTCATTTAAGCCTTTTCACAGTGAGATCTATGCGATATGGCCGAGAAATGTAATTTTGATGTTCACTCCCAAACCGCTGCGCAGAAGTCAACCAAACTTCACCCATTAGTGTATTGTATCACAATCTAGTAGTTACATGTGGAAATTTGGTTCTAGGACATTTGATTTGAGCGCAATCCTCAAACTTAGGTCAAAAAAGCCATTTAAGCCTTTTCACAGTGAGATCTATGCGATATGGCCGAGAAATGTAATTTTGATGTTAACTCCCAAACTGCTGCGCAGAAGTCAACCAAACTTCACCCAATAGTGTATTGTATCACAATCTAGTAGTTACATTTGAAAATTTTGTTCTAGGACATTTTGTTTGAACGCAATCATCAAACTTAATTAAAAAAGTCATTTAAGCCTTTTCACAGTGAGATCTATGCGATATGGCCGCGAAATGTAATTTTGATGTTAACTCCCAAACCGCTGCGCAGAAGTCAACCAAACTTCACCCATTAGTGTATTGTATCACAATCTAGTAGTTACATTTGGAAATTTAGTTCTAGGACATTTGATTTGAGCGCAATCTTCAAACTTAATTAAAAAAAAGTCATTTAAGCCTTTTCACAGTGAGATCTATGCGATATGGCCGAGAAATGTAATTTTGATGTTCACTCCCAAACCGCTGCGCAGAAGTCAACCAAACTTCAACCATTAGTGTATTGTATCACAATCTAGTAGTTACATGTGGAAATTTGGTTCTAGGACATTTGATTTGAGCGCAATCCTCAAACTTAGGTCAAAAAAGCCATTTAAGCCTTTTCACAGTGAGATCTATGCGATATGGCCGAGAAATGTAATTTTGATGTTAACTCCCAAACCGCTGCGCAGAAGTCAACCAAACTTCACCCAATAGTGTATTGTATCACAATCTAGTAGTTACATTTGAAAATTTTGTTCTAGGACATTTTGTTTGAACGCAATCATCAAACTTAATTAAAAAAGTCATTTAAGCCTTTTCACAGTGAGATCTATGCGATATGGCCGAGAAATGTAATTTTGATGTTAACTCCCAAACCGCTGCGCAGAAGTCAACCAAACTTCACCCATTAGTGTATTGTATCACAATCTAGTAGTTACATGTAGAAATTTGGTTCTAGGACATTTGATTTGAGCGCAACCCTCAAACTTAGGTCAAAAAAGCCATTTAAGCCTTTTCACAGTGAGATCTATGCGATATGGCCGAGAAATGTAATTTTGATGTTAACTCCCAAACCGCTGCGCAGAAGTCAACCAAACTTCACCTAATAGTGTATTGTATCACATTCTAGTAGTTACATTTGAAAATTTCGTTCTAGGACATTTGGTTTGAGCGCAATCATTAAACTTAGGTCAAAAAAGCCATTTAAGCCTTTTCACAGTGAGATCTATGCGAAATGGCCGAGAAATGTAATTTTGATGTTAACTCCCAAACCGCTGCGCAGAAGTAAACCAAACTTCACCCATTAGTGTATTGTATCACAATCTAGTAGTTACATGTGGAAATTTGGTTCTAGGACATTTGATTTGAGCGCAATCCTCAAACTTAGGTCAAAAAAGCCATTTAAGCCTTTTCACAGTGAGATCTATGCGATATGGCCGAGAAATGTAATTTTGATGTTAACTCCCAAACCGCTGCGCAGAAGTCAACCAAACTTCACCCAATAGTGTATTGTATCACAATCTAGTAGTTACATTTGAAAATTTTGTTCTAGGACATTTTGTTTGAACGCAATCATCAAACTTAATTAAAAAAGTCATTTAAGCCTTTTCACAGTGAGATCTATGCGATATGGCCGAGAAATGTAATTTTGATGTTAACTCCCAAACCGCTGCGCAGAAGTCAACCAAACTTCACCCATTAGTGTATTGTATCACAATCTAGTAGTTACATGTGGAAATTTGGTTATAGGACATTTGATTTGAGCGCAATCCTCAAACTTAGGTCAAAAAAGCCATTTAAGCCTTTTCACAGTGAGATCTATGCGATATGGCCGAGAAATGTAATTTTGATGTTAACTCCCAAACCGCTGCTCAGAAGTCAACCAAACTTCACCCAATAGTGTATTTTATCACAATCTAGTAGTTACATTTGAAAATTTTGTTCTAGGACATTTTGTTTGAACGCAATCATCAAACTTAATTAAAAAAGTCATTTAAGCCTTTTCACAGTGAGATCTATGCGATATGGCCGAGAAATGTAATTTTGATGTTAACTCCCAAACCGCTGCGCAGAAGTCAACCAAACTTCACCCATTAGTGTATTGTATCACAATCTAGTAGTTACATGTGGAAATTTGGTTATTGGACATTTGATTTGAGCGCAATCCTCAAACTTAGGTCAAAAAAGCCATTTAAGCCTTTTCACAGTGAGATCTATGCGATATGGCCGAGAAATGTAATTTTGATGTTAACTCCCAAACCGCTGCGCAGAAGTCAACCAAACTTCACCCAATAGTGTATTTTATCACAATCTAGTAGTTACATTTGGAAATTTAGTTCTAGGACATTTGATTTGAGCGCAATCTTCAAACTTAATTAAAAAAAAGTCATTTAAGCCTTTTCACAGTGAGATCTATGCGATATGGCCGAGAAATGTAATTTTGATGTTCACTCCCAAACCGCTGCGCAGAAGTCAACCAAACTTCAACCATTAGTGTATTGTATCACAATCCAGTAGTTACATGTGGAAATTTGGTTCTAGGACATTTGATTTGAGCGCAATCCTCAAACTTAGGTCAAAAAAGCCATTTAAGCCTTTTCACAGTGAGATCTATGCGATATGGCCGAGAAATGTAATTTTGATGTTAACTCCCAAACCGCTGCGCAGAAGTAAACCAAACTTCACCCAATAGTGTATTGTATCACAATCTAGTAGTTACATTTGAAAATTTTGTTCTAGGACATTTTGTTTGAGCGCAATCATCAAACTTAATTAAAAAAGTCATTTAAGCCTTTTCACAGTGAGATCTATGCGATATGGCCGAGAAATGTAATTTTGATGTTAACTCCCAAACCGCTGCGCAGAAGTCAACCAAACTTCACCCATTAGTGTATTGTATCACAATCTAGTAGTTACATGTGGAAATTTGGTTCTAGGACATTTGATTTGAGCGCAATCCTCAAACTTAGGTCAAAAAAGCCATTTAAGCCTTTTCACAGTGAGATCTATGCGATATGGCCGAGAAATGTAATTTTGATGTTAACTCCCAAACCGCTGCGCAGAAGTCAACCAAACTTCACCAATTAGTGTATTGTATCACAATCTAGTAGTTACATGTGGAAATTTGGTTCTAGGACATTTGATTTGAGCGCAATCCTCAAACTTAGGTCAAAAAAGCCATTTAAGCCTTTTCACAGTGAGATCTATGCGATATGGCCGAGAAATGTAATTTTGATGTTAACTCCCAAACCGCTGCGCAGAAGTCAACCAAACTTCACCCAATAGTGTATTGTATCACATTCTAGTAGTTACATTTGAAAATTTCGTTCTAGGACATTTGGTTTGAGCGCAATCATTAAACTTAATTAAAAAAGTCATTTAAGCCTTTTCACAGTGAGATCTATGCGATATGGCCGAGAAATGTAATTTTGATGTTAACTCCCAAACCGCTGCGCAGAAGTCAACCAAACTTCACCCAATAGTGTATTGTATCACAATCTAGTAATTACATGTGGAAATTTTGTTCTAGGACATTTTGTTTGAACGCAATCATCAAACTTAATTAAAAAAGTCATTTAAGCCTTTTCACAGTGAGATCTATGCGATATGGCCGAGAAATGTAATTTTGATGTTAACTCCCAAACCGCTGCGCAGAAGTCAACCAAACTTCACCCATTAGTGTATTGTATCACAATCTAGTAGTTACATGTGGAAATTTGGTTCTAGGACATTTGATTTGAGCGCAATCCTCAAACTTAGGTCAAAAAAGCCATTTAAGCCTTTTCACAGTGAGATCTATGCGATATGGCCGAGAAATGTAATTTTGATGTTAACTCCCAAACCGCTGCGCAGAAGTCAACCAAACTTCACCCATTAGTGTATTGTATCACAATCTAGTAGTTACATGTAGAAATTTGGTTCTAGGACATTTGATTTGAGCGCAACCCTCAAACTTAGGTCAAAAAAGCCATTTAAGCCTTTTCACAGTGAGATCTATGCGATATGGCCGAGAAATGTAATTTTGATGTTAACTCCCAAACCGCTGCGCAGAAGTCAACCAAACTTCACCTAATAGTGTATTGTATCACATTCTAGTAGTTACATTTGAAAATTTCGTTCTAGGACATTTGGTTTGAGCGCAATCATTAAACTTAGGTCAAAAAAGCCATTTAAGCCTTTTCACAGTGAGATCTATGCGAAATGGCCGAGAAATGTAATTTTGATGTTAACTCCCAAACCGCTGCGCAGAAGTAAACCAAACTTCACCCATTAGTGTATTGTATCACAATCTAGTAGTTACATGTGGAAATTTGGTTCTAGGACATTTGATTTGAGCGCAATCCTCAAACTTAGGTCAAAAAAGCCATTTAAGCCTTTTCACAGTGAGATCTATGCGATATGGCCGAGAAATGTAATTTTGATGTTAACTCCCAAACCGCTGCGCAGAAGTCAACCAAACTTCACCCAATAGTGTATTGTATCACAATCTAGTAGTTACATTTGAAAATTTTGTTCTAGGACATTTTGTTTGAACGCAATCATCAAACTTAATTAAAAAAGTCATTTAAGCCTTTTCACAGTGAGATCTATGCGATATGGCCGAGAAATGTAATTTTGATGTTAACTCCCAAACCGCTGCGCAGAAGTCAACCAAACTTCACCCATTAGTGTATTGTATCACAATCTAGTAGTTACATGTGGAAATTTGGTTATAGGACATTTGATTTGAGCGCAATCCTCAAACTTAGGTCAAAAAAGCCATTTAAGCCTTTTCACAGTGAGATCTATGCGATATGGCCGAGAAATGTAATTTTGATGTTAACTCCCAAACCGCTGCTCAGAAGTCAACCAAACTTCACCCAATAGTGTATTTTATCACAATCTAGTAGTTACATTTGAAAATTTTGTTCTAGGACATTTTGTTTGAACGCAATCATCAAACTTAATTAAAAAAGTCATTTAAGCCTTTTCACAGTGAGATCTATGCGATATGGCCGAGAAATGTAATTTTGATGTTAACTCCCAAACCGCTGCGCAGAAGTCAACCAAACTTCACCCATTAGTGTATTGTATCACAATCTAGTAGTTACATGTGGAAATTTGGTTATTGGACATTTGATTTGAGCGCAATCCTCAAACTTAGGTCAAAAAAGCCATTTAAGCCTTTTCACAGTGAGATCTATGCGATATGGCCGAGAAATGTAATTTTGATGTTAACTCCCAAACCGCTGCGCAGAAGTCAACCAAACTTCACCCAATAGTGTATTTTATCACAATCTAGTAGTTACATTTGGAAATTTAGTTCTAGGACATTTGATTTGAGCGCAATCTTCAAACTTAATTAAAAAAAAGTCATTTAAGCCTTTTCACAGTGAGATCTATGCGATATGGCCGAGAAATGTAATTTTGATGTTCACTCCCAAACCGCTGCGCAGAAGTCAACCAAACTTCAACCATTAGTGTATTGTATCACAATCCAGTAGTTACATGTGGAAATTTGGTTCTAGGACATTTGATTTGAGCGCAATCCTCAAACTTAGGTCAAAAAAGCCATTTAAGCCTTTTCACAGTGAGATCTATGCGATATGGCCGAGAAATGTAATTTTGATGTTAACTCCCAAACCGCTGCGCAGAAGTAAACCAAACTTCACCCAATAGTGTATTGTATCACAATCTAGTAGTTACATTTGAAAATTTTGTTCTAGGACATTTTGTTTGAGCGCAATCATCAAACTTAATTAAAAAAGTCATTTAAGCCTTTTCACAGTGAGATCTATGCGATATGGCCGAGAAATGTAATTTTGATGTTAACTCCCAAACCGCTGCGCAGAAGTCAACCAAACTTCACCCATTAGTGTATTGTATCACAATCTAGTAGTTACATGTGGAAATTTGGTTCTAGGACATTTGATTTGAGCGCAATCCTCAAACTTAGGTCAAAAAAGCCATTTAAGCCTTTTCACAGTGAGATCTATGCGATATGGCCGAGAAATGTAATTTTGATGTTAACTCCCAAACCGCTGCGCAGAAGTCAACCAAACTTCACCAATTAGTGTATTGTATCACAATCTAGTAGTTACATGTGGAAATTTGGTTCTAGGACATTTGATTTGAGCGCAATCCTCAAACTTAGGTCAAAAAAGCCATTTAAGCCTTTTCACAGTGAGATCTATGCGATATGGCCGAGAAATGTAATTTTGATGTTAACTCCCAAACCGCTGCGCAGAAGTCAACCAAACTTCACCCAATAGTGTATTGTATCACATTCTAGTAGTTACATTTGAAAATTTCGTTCTAGGACATTTGGTTTGAGCGCAATCATTAAACTTAATTAAAAAAGTCATTTAAGCCTTTTCACAGTGAGATCTATGCGATATGGCCGAGAAATGTAATTTTGATGTTAACTCCCAAACCGCTGCGCAGAAGTCAACCAAACTTCACCCAATAGTGTATTGTATCACAATCTAGTAATTACATGTGGAAATTTTGTTCTAGGACATTTTGTTTGAACGCAATCATCAAACTTAATTAAAAAAGTCATTTAAGCCTTTTCACAGTGAGATCTATGCGATATGGCCGAGAAATGTAATTTTGATGTTAACTCCCAAACCGCTGCGCAGAAGTCAACCAAACTTCACCCATTAGTGTATTGTATCACAATCTAGTAGTTACATGTGGAAATTTGGTTCTAGGACATTTGATTTGAGCGCAATCCTCAAACTTAGGTCAAAAAAGCCATTTAAGCCTTTTCACAGTGAGATCTATGCGATATGGCCGAGAAATGTAATTTTGATGTTAACTCCCAAACCACTGCGCAGAAGTCAACCAAACTTCACCCAATAGTGTATTGTATCACATTCTAGTAGTTACATTTGAAAATTTTTTTCTAGGACATTTGGTTTGAGCGCAATCATTAAACTTAGGTCAAAAAAGCCATTTAAGCCTTTTCACAGTGAGATCTATGCGATATGGCCGAGAAATGTAATTTTGTTGTTAACTCCCAAACCGCTGCGCAGAAGTCAACTAAACTTCACCCAATAGTGTATTGTATCACATTCTAGTAGTTACATTTGAAAATTTCGTTCTAGGACATTTGGTTTTAGCGCAATCATTAAACTTAATTAAAAAAGTCATTTAAGCCTTTTCACAGTGAGATCTATGCGATATGGCCGAGAAATGTAATTTTGATGTTAACTCCCAAACCGCTGCGCAGAAGTCAACCAAACTTCACCCAATAGTGTATTTTATCACAATCTAGGAGTTACATTTGGAAATTTAGTTCTAGGACATTTGATTTGAGCGCAATCTTCAAACTTAAATAAAAAAAGTCATTTAAGCCTTTTCACAGTGAGATCTATGCGATATGGCCGAGAAATGTAATTTTGATGTTCACTCCCAAACCGCTGCGCAGAAGTCAACCAAACTTCACCCAATAGTGTATTGTATCACAATCTAGTAGTTACATTTGAAAATTTTGTTCTAGGACATTTTGTTTGAACGCAATCATCAAACTTAATTAAAAAAGTCATTTAAGCCTTTTCACAGTGAGATCTATGCGATATGGCCGAGAAATGTAATTTTGATGTTAACTCCCAAACCGCTGCGCAGAAGTCAACCAAACTTCACCCAATAGTGTATTGTATCACAATCTAGTAGTTACATTTGAAAATTTTGTTCTAGGACATTTTGTTTGAGCGCAATCCTCAAACTTAGGTCAAAAAAGCCATTTAAGCCTTTTCACAATGAGATCTATGCGATATGGCCGAGAAATGTAATTTTGATGTTAACTCCCAAACCGCTGCGCAGAAGTCAACCAAACTTCACCCAATAGTGTATTGTATCACAATCTAGTAGTTACATTTGAAAATTTTGTTTTAGGAAATTTTGTTTGAGCGCAATCATCAAACTTAATTAAAAAAGTCATTTAAGCCTTTTCACAGGGAGATCTATGCGATATGGCCGAGAAATGTAATTTTGATGTTCACTCCCAAACCGCTGCGCAGAAGTCAACCAAACTTCACCCATTAGTGTATTGTATCACAATCTAGTAGTTACATGTGGAAATTTGGTTCTAGGACATTTGATTTGAGCGCAATCCTCAAACTTAGGTCAAAAAAGCCATTTAAGCCTTTTCACAGTGAGATCTATGCGATATGGCCGAGAAATGTAATTTTGATGTTAACTCCCAAACCGCTGCGCAGAAGTCAACTAAACTTCACCCAATAGTGTATTGTATCACAATCTAGTAGTTACATTTGAAAATTTTGTTCTAGGACATTTTGTTTGAGCGCAATCATTAAACTTAATTAAAAAAGTCATTTAAGCCTTTTCACAGTGAGATCTATGCGATATGGCCGAGAAATGTAATTTTGATGTTAACTCCCAAACCGCTGCGCAGAAGTCAACCAAACTTCACCCATTAGTGTATTGTATCATAATCTAGTAATTATATGTGGAAATTTGGTTCTAGGACATTTGATTTGAGCGCAATCCTCAAATTTAGGTCAAAAAAGCCATTTAAGCCTTTTCACAGTGAGATCTATGCGATATGGCCGAGAAATGTAATTTTGATGTTAACTCCCAAACCGCTGCGCAGAAGTCAACCAAACTTCAACCAATAGTGTATTGTATCACAATCTAGTAGTTACATTTGAAAATTTTGTTCTAGGACATTTTGTTTGAACGCAATCATCAAACTTAATTAAAAAAGTCATTTAAGCCTTTTCACAGTGAGATCTATGCGATATGGCCGAGAAATGTAATTTTGATGTTAACTCCCAAACCGCTGCGCAGAAGTCAACCAAACTTCACCCAATAGTGTATTGTATCACATTCTAGTAGTTACATGTGGAAATTTGGTTATAGGACATTTGATTTGAGCGCAATCCTCAAACTTAGGTCAAAAAAGCCATTTAAGCCTTTTCACAGTGAGATCTATGCGATATGGCCGAGAAATGTAATTTTGATGTTAACTCCCAAACCGCTGCGCAGAAGTCAACCAAACTTCACCCAATAGTGTATTGTATCACATTCTAGTAGTTACATTTTAAAATTTCGTTCTAGGACATTTGGTTTGAGCGCAATTATTAAACTTAGGTCAAAAAAGCCATTTAAGCCTTTTCACAGTGAGATCTATGCGATATGGCCGAGAAATGTAATTTTGATGTTAACTCCCAAACCGCTGCGCAGAAGTAAACCAAACTTCACCCAATAGTGTATTGTATCACAATCTAGTAGTTACATGTGGAAATTTGGTTCTAGGACATTTGATTTGAGCGCAATCATCAAACTTAATTAAAAAAGTCATTTAAGCCTTTTCACAGTGAGATCTATGCGATATGGCCGAGAAATGTAATTTTGATGTTAACTCCCAAACCGCTGCGCAGAAGTCAACCAAACTTCACCCAATAGTGTATTTTATCACAATCTAGGAGTTACATTTGGAAATTTAGTTCTAGGACATTTGATTTGAGCGCAATCTTCAAACTTAAATAAAAAAAGTCATTTAAGCCTTTTCACAGTGAGATCTATGCGATATGGCCGAGAAATGTAATTTTGATGTTAACTCCCAAACCGCTGCGCAGAAGTCAACCAAACTTCACCCAATAGTGTATTTTATCACAATCTAGGAGTTACATTTGGAAATTTAGTTCTAGGACATTTGATTTGAGCGCAATCTTCAAACTTAAATAAAAAAAGTCATTTAAGCCTTTTCACAGTGAGATCTATGCGATATGGCCGAGAAATGTAATTTTGATGTTCACTCCCAAACCGCTGCGCAGAAGTCAACCAAACTTCACCCATTAGTGTATTGTATCACAATCTAGTAGTTACATGTGGAAATTTGGTTCTAGGACATTTGATTTGAGCGCAATCCTCAAACTTAGGTCAAAAAAGCCATTTAAGCCTTTTCACAGTGAGATCTATGCGATATGGCCGAGAAATGTAATTTTGATGTTAACTCCCAAACTGCTGCGCAGAAGTCAACCAAACTTCACCCAATAGTGTATTGTATCACAATCTAGTAGTTACATTTGAAAATTTTGTTCTAGGACATTTGGTTTGAGCGCAATCATTAAACTTAGGTCAAAAAAGCCATTTAAGCCTTTTCACAGTGAGATCTATGCGATATGGCCGAGAAATGTAATTTTGATGTTAACTCCCAAACCGCTGCGCAGAAGTCAACTAAACTTCACCCAATAGTGTATTGTATCACATTCTAGTAGTTACATTTGAAAATTTCGTTCTAGGACATTTGGTTTGAGCGCAATCATTAAACTTAATTAAAAAAGTCATTTAAGCCTTTTCACAGTGAGATCTATGCGATATGGCCGAGAAATGTAATTTTGATGTTAACTCCCAAACCGCTGCGCAGAAGTCAACCAAACTTCACCCATTAGTGTATTGTATCACAATCTAGTAATTACATGTGGAAATTTGGTTCTAGGACATTTTGTTTGAACGCAATCATCAAACTTAATTAAAAAAGTCATTTAAGCCTTTTCACAGTGAGATCTATGCGATATGGCCGAGAAATGTAATTTTGATGTTAACTCCCAAACCGCTGCGCAGAAGTCAACCAAACTTCACCCATTAGTGTATTGTATCACAATCTAGTAGTTACATGTGGAAATTTGGTTCTAGGACATTTGATTTGAGCGCAATCCTCAAACTTAGGTCAAAAAAGCCATTTAAGCCTTTTCACAGTGAGATCTATGCGATATGGCCGAGAAATGTAATTTTGATGTTAACTCCCAAACTGCTGCGCAGAAGTCAACCAAACTTCACCCAATAGTGTATTGTATCACAATCTAGTAGTTACATTTGAAAATTTTGTTCTAGGACATTTGGTTTGAGCGCAATCATTAAACTTAGGTCAAAAAAGCCATTTAAGCCTTTTCACAGTGAGATCTATGCGATATGGCCGAGAAATGTAATTTTGATGTTAACTCCCAAACCGCTGCGCAGAAGTCAACTAAACTTCACCCAATAGTGTATTGTATCACATTCTAGTAGTTACATTTGAAAATTTCGTTCTAGGACATTTGGTTTGAGCGCAATCATTAAACTTAATTAAAAAAGTCATTTAAGCCTTTTCACAGTGAGATCTATGCGATATGGCCGAGAAATGTAATTTTGATGTTAACTCCCAAACCGCTGCGCAGAAGTCAACCAAACTTCACCCATTAGTGTATTGTATCACAATCTAGTAATTACATGTGGAAATTTGGTTCTAGGACATTTTGTTTGAACGCAATCATCAAACTTAATTAAAAAAGTCATTTAAGCCTTTTCACAGTGAGATCTATGCGATATGGCCGAGAAATGTAATTTTGATGTTAACTCCCAAACCGCTGCGCAGAAGTCAACCAAACTTCACCCATTAGTGTATTGTATCACAATCTAGTAGTTACATGTGGAAATTTGGTTCTAGGACATTTGATTTGAGCGCAATCCTCAAACTTAGGTCAAAAAAGCCATTTAAGCCTTTTCACAGTGAGATCTATGCGATATGGCCGAGAAATGTAATTTTGATGTTAACTCCCAAACCACTGCGCAGAAGTCAACCAAACTTCACCCAATAGTGTATTGTATCACATTCTAGTAGTTACATTTGAAAATTTTTTTCTAGGACATTTGGTTTGAGCGCAATCATTAAACTTAGGTCAAAAAAGCCATTTAAGCCTTTTCACAGTGAGATCTATGCGATATGGCCGAGAAATGTAATTTTGTTGTTAACTCCCAAACCGCTGCGCAGAAGTCAACTAAACTTCACCCAATAGTGTATTGTATCACATTCTAGTAGTTACATTTGAAAATTTCGTTCTAGGACATTTGGTTTTAGCGCAATCATTAAACTTAATTAAAAAAGTCCTTTAAGCCTTTTCACAGTGAGATCTATGCGATATGGCCGAGAAATGTAATTTTGATGTTAACTCCCAAACCGCTGCGCAGAAGTCAACCAAACTTCACCCAATAGTGTATTTTATCACAATCTAGGAGTTACATTTGGAAATTTAGTTCTAGGACATTTGATTTGAGCGCAATCTTCAAACTTAAATAAAAAAAGTCATTTAAGCCTTTTCACAGTGAGATCTATGCGATATGGCCGAGAAATGTAATTTTGATGTTCACTCCCAAACCGCTGCGCAGAAGTCAACCAAACTTCACCCATTAGTGTATTGTATCACAATCTAGTAGTTACATGTGGAAATTTGGTTCTAGGACATTTGATTTGAGCGCAATCCTCAAACTTAGGTCAAAAAAGCCATTTAAGCCTTTTCACAGTGAGATCTATGCGATATGGCCGAGAAATGTAATTTTGATGTTAACTCCCAAACTGCTGCGCAGAAGTCAACCAAACTTCACCCAATAGTGTATTGTATCACAATCTAGTAGTTACATTTGAAAATTTTGTTCTAGGACATTTTGTTTGAACGCAATCATCAAACTTAATTAAAAAAGTCATTTAAGCCTTTTCACAGTGAGATCTATGCGATATGGCCGCGAAATGTAATTTTGATGTTAACTCCCAAACCGCTGCGCAGAAGTCAACCAAACTTCACCCATTAGTGTATTGTATCACAATCTAGTAGTTACATTTGGAAATTTAGTTCTAGGACATTTGATTTGAGCGCAATCTTCAAACTTAATTAAAAAAAAGTCATTTAAGCCTTTTCACAGTGAGATCTATGCGATATGGCCGAGAAATGTAATTTTGATGTTCACTCCCAAACCGCTGCGCAGAAGTCAACCAAACTTCAACCATTAGTGTATTGTATCACAATCTAGTAGTTACATGTGGAAATTTGGTTCTAGGACATTTGATTTGAGCGCAATCCTCAAACTTAGGTCAAAAAAGCCATTTAAGCCTTTTCACAGTGAGATCTATGCGATATGGCCGAGAAATGTAATTTTGATGTTAACTCCCAAACCGCTGCGCAGAAGTCAACCAAACTTCACCCAATAGTGTATTGTATCACAATCTAGTAGTTACATTTGAAAATTTTGTTCTAGGACATTTTGTTTGAACGCAATCATCAAACTTAATTAAAAAAGTCATTTAAGCCTTTTCACAGTGAGATCTATGCGATATGGCCGAGAAATGTAATTTTGATGTTAACTCCCAAACCGCTGCGCAGAAGTCAACCAAACTTCACCCATTAATGTATTGTATCACAATCTAGTAGTTACATGTAGAAATTTGGTTCTAGGACATTTGATTTGAGCGCAACCCTCAAACTTAGGTCAAAAAAGCCATTTAAGCCTTTTCACAGTGAGATCTATGCGATATGGCCGAGAAATGTAATTTTGATGTTAACTCCCAAACCGCTGCGCAGAAGTCAACCAAACTTCACCTAATAGTGTATTGTATCACATTCTAGTAGTTACATTTGAAAATTTCGTTCTAGGACATTTGGTTTGAGCGCAATCATTAAACTTAGGTCAAAAAAGCCATTTAAGCCTTTTCACAGTGAGATCTATGCGAAATGGCCGAGAAATGTAATTTTGATGTTAACTCCCAAACCGCTGCGCAGAAGTAAACCAAACTTCACCCATTAGTGTATTGTATCACAATCTAGTAGTTACATGTGGAAATTTGGTTCTAGGACATTTGATTTGAGCGCAATCCTCAAACTTAGGTCAAAAAAGCCATTTAAGCCTTTTCACAGTGAGATCTATGCGATATGGCCGAGAAATGTAATTTTGATGTTAACTCCCAAACCGCTGCGCAGAAGTCAACCAAACTTCACCCAATAGTGTATTGTATCACAATCTAGTAGTTACATTTGAAAATTTTGTTCTAGGACATTTTGTTTGAACGCAATCATCAAACTTAATTAAAAAAGTCATTTAAGCCTTTTCACAGTGAGATCTATGCGATATGGCCGAGAAATGTAATTTTGATGTTAACTCCCAAACCGCTGCGCAGAAGTCAACCAAACTTCACCCATTAGTGTATTGTATCACAATCTAGTAGTTACATGTGGAAATTTGGTTATAGGACATTTGATTTGAGCGCAATCCTCAAACTTAGGTCAAAAAAGCCATTTAAGCCTTTTCACAGTGAGATCTATGCGATATGGCCGAGAAATGTAATTTTGATGTTAACTCCCAAACCGCTGCTCAGAAGTCAACCAAACTTCACCCAATAGTGTATTTTATCACAATCTAGTAGTTACATTTGAAAATTTTGTTCTAGGACATTTTGTTTGAACGCAATCATCAAACTTAATTAAAAAAGTCATTTAAGCCTTTTCACAGTGAGATCTATGCGATATGGCCGAGAAATGTAATTTTGATGTTAACTCCCAAACCGCTGCGCAGAAGTCAACCAAACTTCACCCATTAGTGTATTGTATCACAATCTAGTAGTTACATGTGGAAATTTGGTTATTGGACATTTGATTTGAGCGCAATCCTCAAACTTAGGTCAAAAAAGCCATTTAAGCCTTTTCACAGTGAGATCTATGCGATATGGCCGAGAAATGTAATTTTGATGTTAACTCCCAAACCGCTGCGCAGAAGTCAACCAAACTTCACCCAATAGTGTATTTTATCACAATCTAGTAGTTACATTTGGAAATTTAGTTCTAGGACATTTGATTTGAGCGCAATCTTCAAACTTAATTAAAAAAAAGTCATTTAAGCCTTTTCACAGTGAGATCTATGCGATATGGCCGAGAAATGTAATTTTGATGTTCACTCCCAAACCGCTGCGCAGAAGTCAACCAAACTTCAACCATTAGTGTATTGTATCACAATCCAGTAGTTACATGTGGAAATTTGGTTCTAGGACATTTGATTTGAGCGCAATCCTCAAACTTAGGTCAAAAAAGCCATTTAAGCCTTTTCACAGTGAGATCTATGCGATATGGCCGAGAAATGTAATTTTGATGTTAACTCCCAAACCGCTGCGCAGAAGTAAACCAAACTTCACCCAATAGTGTATTGTATCACAATCTAGTAGTTACATGTGGAAATTTGGTTCTAGGACATTTGATTTGAGCGCAATCCTCAAACTTAGGTCAAAAAAGCCATTTAAGCCTTTTCACAGTGAGATCTATGCGATATGGCCGAGAAATGTAATTTTGATGTTAACTCCCAAACCGCTGCGCAGAAGTCAACCAAACTTCACCAATTAGTGTATTGTATCACAATCTAGTAGTTACATGTGGAAATTTGGTTCTAGGACATTTGATTTGAGCGCAATCCTCAAACTTAGGTCAAAAAAGCCATTTAAGCCTTTTCACAGTGAGATCTATGCGATATGGCCGAGAAATGTAATTTTGATGTTAACTCCCAAACCGCTGCGCAGAAGTCAACCAAACTTCACCCAATAGTGTATTGTATCACATTCTAGTAGTTACATTTGAAAATTTCGTTCTAGGACATTTGGTTTGAGCGCAATCATTAAACTTAATTAAAAAAGTCATTTAAGCCTTTTCACAGTGAGATCTATGCGATATGGCCGAGAAATGTAATTTTGATGTTAACTCCCAAACCGCTGCGCAGATGTCAACCAAACTTCACCCAATAGTGTATTGTATCACAATCTAGTAGTTACATTTGAAAATTTTGTTCTAGGACATTTTGTTTGAACGCAATCATCAAACTTAATTAAAAAAGTCATTTAAGCCTTTTCACAGTGAGATCTATGCGATATGGCCGAGAAATGTAATTTTGATGTTAACTCCCAAACCGCTGCGCAGAAGTCAACCAAACTTCACCCATTAGTGTATTGTATCACAATCTAGTAGTTACATGTGGAAATTTGGTTCTAGGACATTTGATTTGAGCGCAATCCTCAAACTTAGGTCAAAAAAGCCATTTAAGCCTTTTCACAGTGAGATCTATGCGATATGGCCGAGAAATGTAATTTTGATGTTAACTCCCAAACCACTGCGCAGAAGTCAACCAAACTTCACCCAATAGTGTATTGCATCACATTCTAGTAGTTACATTTGAAAATTTTGTTCTAGGACATTTGGTTTGAGCGCAATCATTAAACTTAGGTCAAAAAAGCCATTTAAGCCTTTTCACAGTGAGATCTATGCGATATGGCCGAGAAATGTAATTTTGATGTTAACTCCCAAACCGCTGCGCAGAAGTCAACTAAACTTCACCCAATAGTGTATTGTATCACATTCTAGTAGTTACATTTGAAAATTTCGTTCTAGGACATTTGGTTTTAGCGCAATCATTAAACTTAATTAAAAAAGTCATTTAAGCCTTTTCACAGTGAGATCTATGCGATATGGCCGAGAAATGTAATTTTGATGTTAACTCCCAAACCGCTGCGCAGAAGTCAACCAAACTTCACCCAATAGTGTATTTTATCACAATCTAGGAGTTACATTTGAAAATTTAGTTCTAGGACATTTGATTTGAGCGCAATCTTCAAACTTAATTAAAAAAAGCCATTTAAGCCTTTTCACAGTGAGATCTATGCGATATGGCCGAGAAATGTAATTTTGATGTTCACTCCCAAACTGCTGCGCAGAAGTCAACCAAACTTCACCCATTAGTGTATTGTATCACAATCTAGTAGTTACATGTGGAAATTTGGTTCTAGGACATTTGATTTGAGCGCAATCCTCAAACTTAGGTCAAAAAAGCCATTTAAGCCTTTTCACAGTGAGATCTATGCGATATGGCCGAGAAATGTAATTTTGATGTTAACTCCCAAACTGCTGCGCAGAAGTCAACCAAACTTCACCCAATAGTGTATTGTATCACAATCTAGTAGTTACATTTGAAAATTTTGTTCTAGGACATTTTGTTTGAACGCAATCATCAAACTTAATTAAAAAAGTCATTTAAGCCTTTTCACAGTGAGATCTATGCGATATGGCCGAGAAATGTAATTTTGATGTTAACTCCCAAACCGCTGCGCAGAAGTCAACCAAACTTCACCCATTAGTGTATTGTATCACAATCTAGTAGTTACATGTGGAAATTTGGTTCTAGGACATTTGATTTGAGCGCAATCCTCAAACTTAGGTCAAAAAAGCCATTTAAGCCTTTTCACAGTGAGATCAATGCGATATGGCCGAGAAATGTAATTTTGATGTTAACTCCCAAACCGCTGCGCAGAAGTCAACCAAACTTCACCCAATAGTGTATTGTATCACAATCTAGTAGTTACATTTGAAAATTTTGTTCTAGGACATTTGGTTTGAGCGCAATCATTAAACTTAGGTCAAAAAAGCCATTTAAGCCTTTTCACAGTGAGATCTATGCGATATGGCCGAGAAATGTAATTTTGATGTTAACTCCCAAACCGCTGCGCAGAAGTCAACTAAACTTCACCCAATAGTGTATTGTATCACATTCTAGTAGTTACATTTGAAAATTTCGTTCTAGGACATTTGGTTTGAGCGCAATCATTAAACTTAATTAAAAAAGTCATTTAAGCCTTTTCACAGTGAGATCTATGCGATATGGCCGAGAAATGTAATTTTGATGTTAACTCCCAAACCGCTGAACAGAAGTCAACCAAACTTCACCCAATAGTGTATTTTATCACAATCTAGTAGTTACATTTGGAAATTTAGTTCTAGGACATTTGATTTGAGCGCAATCTTCAAACTTAATTAAAAAAAAGTCATTTAAGCCTTTTCACAGTGAGATCTATGCGATATGGCCGAGAAATGTAATTTTGATGTTCACTCCCAAACCGCTGCGCAGAAGTCAACCAAACTTCAACCATTAGTGTATTGTATCACAATCTAGTAGTTACATGTGGAAATTTGGTTCTAGGACATTTGATTTGAGCGCAATCCTCAAACTTAGGTCAAAAAAGCCATTTAAGCCTTTTCACAGTGAGATCTATGCGATATGGCCGAGAAATGTAATTTTGATGTTAACTCCCAAACCGCTGCGCAGAAGTCAACCAAACTTCACCCAATAGTGTATTGTATCACAATCTAGTAGTTACATTTGAAAATTTTGTTCTAGGACATGTTGTTTGAACGCAATCATCAAACTTAATTAAAAAAGTCATTTAAGCCTTTTCACAGTGAGATCTATGCGATATGGCCGAGAAATGTAATTTTGATGTTAACTCCCAAACCGCTGCGCAGAAGTCAACCAAACTTCACCCAATAGTGTATTGTATCACATTCTAGTAGTTACATTTGAAAATTTCGTTCTAGGACATTTGGTTTGAGCGCAATCATTAAACTTAGGTCAAAAAAGCCATTTAAGCCTTTTCACAGTGAGATCTATGCGATATGGCCGAGAAATGTAATTTTGATGTTAACTCCCAAACCGCTGCGCAGAAGTAAACCAAACTTCACCCATTAGTGTATTGTATCACAATCTAGTAGTTACATGTGGAAATTTGGTTCTAGGACATTTGATTTGAGCGCAATCCTCAAACTTAGGTCAAAAAAGCCATTTAAGCCTTTTCACAGTGAGATCTATGCGATATGGCCGAGAAATGTAATTTTGATGTTAACTCCCAAACCGCTGCGCAGAAGTCAACTAAACTTCACCCAATAGTGTATTGTATCACATTCTAGTAGTTACATTTGAAAATTTCGTTCTAGGACATTTGGTTTGAGCGCAATCATTAAACTTAATTAAAAAAGTCATTTAAGCCTTTTCACAGTGAGATCTATGCGATATGGCCGAGAAATGTAATTTTGATGTTAACTCCCAAACCGCTGCGCAGAAGTCAACCAAACTTCACCCATTAGTGTATTGTATCACAATCTAGTAATTACATGTGGAAATTTGGTTCTAGGACATTTGATTTGAGCGCAATCCTCAAACTTAGGTCAAAAAAGCCATTTAAGCCTTTTCACAGTGAGATCTATGCGATATGGCCGAGAAATGTAATTTTCATGTTAACTCCCAAACCGCTGCGCAGAAGTCAACCAAACTTCACCCAATAGTGTATTGTATCACAATCTAGTAGTTACATTTGAAAATTTTGTTCTAGGACATTTTGTTTGAACGCAATCATCAAACTTAATTAAAAAAGTCATTTAAGCCTTTTCACAGTGAGATCTATGCGATATGGCCGAGAAATGTAATTTTGATGTTAACTCCCAAACCGCTGCGCAGAAGTCAACCAAACTTCACCCATTAGTGTATTGTATCACAATCTAGTAGTTACATGTGAAAATTTGGTTATTGGACATTTGATTTGAGCGCAATCTTCAAACTTAGGTCAAAAAAGCCATTTAAGCCTTTTCACAGTGAGATCTATGCGATATGGCCGAGAAATGTAATTTTGATGTTAACTCCCAAACCGCTGCGCAGAAGTCAACCAAACTTCACCCAATAGTGTGTTTTATCACAATCTAGTAGTTACATTTGGAAATTTAGTTCTAGGACATTTGATTTGAGCGCAATCTTCAAACTTAATTAAAAAAAAGTCATTTAAGCCTTTTCACAGTGAGATCTATGCGATATGGCCGAGAAATGTAATTTTGATGTTCACTCCCAAACCGCTGCGCAGAAGTCAACCAAACTTCAACCATTAGTGTATTGTATCACAATCTAGTAGTTACATGTGGAAATTTGGTTCTAGGACATTTGATTTGAGCGCAATCCTCAAACTTAGGTCAAAAAAGCCATTTAAGCCTTTTCACAGTGAGATCTATGCGATATGGCCGAGAAATGTAATTTTGAAGTTAACTCCCAAACCGCTGCGCAGAAGTCAACCAAACTTCACCCAATAGTGTATTGTATCACAATCTAGTAGTTACATTTGAAAATTTTGTTCTAGGACATTTTGTTTGAGCGCAATCATCAAACTTAATTAAAAAAGTCATTTAAGCCTTTTCACAGTGAGATCTATGCGATATGGCCGAGAAATGTAATTTTGATGTTAACTCCCAAACCGCTGCGCAGAAGTCAACCAAACTTCACCCATTAGTGTATTGTATCACAATCTAGTAGTTACATGTGGAAATTTGGTTCTAGGACATTTGATTTGAGCGCAATCCTCAAACTTAGGTCAAAAAAGCCATTTAAGCCTTTTCACAGTGAGATCTATGCGATATGGCCGAGAAATGTAATTTTGATGTTAACTCCCAAACCGCTGCGCAGAAGTAAACCAAACTTCACCCAATAGTGTATTGTATCACAATCTAGTAGTTACATTTGAAAATTTTGTTCTAGGACATTTTGTTTGAGCGCAATCATCAAACTTAATTAAAAAAGTCATTTAAGCCTATTCACAGTGAGATCTATGCGATATGGCCGAGAAATGTAATTTTGATGTTAACTCCCAAACCGCTGCGCAGAAGTCAACCAAACTTCACCCATTAGTGTATTGTATCACAATCTAGTAGTTACATGTGGAAATTTGGTTCTAGGACATTTGATTTGAGCGCAATCCTCAAACTTAGGTCAAAAAAGCCATTTAAGCCTTTTCACAGTGAGATCTATGCGATATGGCCGAGAAATGTAATTTTGATGTTAACTCCCAAACCGCTGCGCAGAAGTCAACCAAACTTCACCCAATAGTGTATTTTATCACAATCTAGTAGTTACATTTGGAAATTTAGTTCTAGGACATTTGATTTGAGCGCAATCTTCGAACTTAATTAAAAAAAGTCATTTAAGCCTTTTCACAGTGAGATCTATGCGATATGGCCGAGAAATGTAATTTTGATGTTAACTCCCAAACCGCTGCGCAGAAGTCAACTAAACTTCACCCAATAGTGTATTGTATCACATTCTAGTAGTTACATTTGAAAATTTCGTTCTAGGACATTTGGTTTGAGCGCAATCATTAAACTTAATTAAAAAAGTCATTTAAGCCTTTTCACAGTGAGATCTATGCGATATGGCCGAGAAATGTAATTTTGATGTTAACTCCCAAACCGCTGCGCAGAAGTCAACCAAACTTCACCCATTAGTGTATTGTATCACAATCTAGTAATTACATGTGGAAATTTGGTTCTAGGACATTTGATTTGAGCGCAATCCTCAAACTTAGGTCAAAAAAGCCATTTAAGCCTTTTCACAGTGAGATCTATGCGATATGGCCGAGAAATGTAATTTTGATGTTAACTCCCAAACCGCTGCGCAGAAGTAAACCAAACTTCACCCATTAGTGTATTGTATCACAATCTAGTAGTTACATGTGGAAATTTGGTTCTAGGACATTTGATTTGAGCGCAATCCTCAAACTTAGGTCAAAAAAGCCATTTAAGCCTTTTCACAGTGAGATCTATGCGATATGGCCGAGAAATGTAATTTTGATGTTAACTCCCAAACCGCTGCGCAGAAGTCAACCAAACTTCACCCAATAGTGTATTGTATCACAATCTAGTAGTTACATTTGAAAATTTTGTTCTAGGACATTTTGTTTGAACGCAATCATCAAACTTAATTAAAAAAGTCATTTAAGCCTTTTCACAGTGAGATCTATGCGATATGGCCGAGAAATGTAATTTTGATGTTAACTCCCAAACCGCTGCGCAGAAGTCAACCAAACTTCACCCATTAGTGTATTGTATCACAATCTAGTAGTTACATGTGGAAATTTGGTTCTAGGACATTTGATTTGAGCGCAATCCTCAAACTTAGGTCAAAAAAGCCATTTAAGCCTTTTCACAGTGAGATCTATGCGATATGGCCGAGAAATGTAATTTTGATTTTAACTCCCAAACCACTGCGCAGAAGTCAACCAAACTTCACCCAATAGTGTATTGTATCACATTCTAGTAGTTACATTTGGAAATTTAGTTCTAGGACATTTGATTTGAGCGCAATCTTCAAAATTAATTAAAAAAAAGTCATTTAAGCCTTTTCACAGTGAGATCTATGCGATATGGCCGAGAAATGTAATTTTGATGTTCACTCCCAAACCGCTGCGCAGAAGTCAACCAAACTTCAACCATTAGTGTATTGTATCACAATCTAGTAGTTACATGTGTAAATTTGGTTCTAGGACATTTGATTTGAGCGCAATCCTCAAACTTAGGTCAAAAAAGCCATTTAAGCCTTTTCACAGTGAGATCTATGCGATATGGCCGAGAAATGTAATTTTGATGTTAACTCCCAAACCGCTGCGCAGAAGTCAACCAAACTTCACCCAATAGTGTATTGTATCACAATCTAGTAGTTACATTTGAAAATTTTGTTCTAGGACATGTTGTTTGAACGCAATCATCAAACTTAATTAAAAAAGTCATTTAAGCCTTTTCACAGTGAGATCTATGCGATAAGGCCGAGAAATGTAATTTTGATGTTAACTCCCAAACCGCTGCGCAGAAGTCAACCAAACTTCACCCAATAGTGTATTGTATCACATTCTAGTAGTTACATTTGAAAATTTCGTTCTAGGACATTTGGTTTGAGCGCAATCATTAAACTTAGGTCAAAAAAGCCATTTAAGCCTTTTCACAGTGAGATCTATGCGATATGGCCGAGAAATGTAATTTTGATGTTAACTCCCAAACCGCTGCGCAGAAGTAAACCAAACTTCACCCATTAGTGTATTGTATCACAATCTAGTAGTTACATGTGGAAATTTGGTTCTAGGACATTTGATTTGAGCGCAATCCTCAAACTTAGGTCAAAAAAGCCATTTAAGCCTTTTCACAGTGAGATCTATGCGATATGGCCGAGAAATGTAATTTTGATGTTAACTCCCAAACCGCTGCGCAGAAGTCAACCAAACTTCACCCAATAGTGTATTGTATCACAATCTAGTAGTTACATTTGAAAATTTTGTTCTAGGACATTTTGTTTGAACGCAATCATCAAACTTAATTAAAAAAGTCATTTAAGCCTTTTCACAGTGAGATCTATGCGATATGGCCGAGAAATGTAACTTTGATGTTAACTCCCAAACCGCTGCGCAGAAGTCAACCAAACTTCACCCATTAGTGTATTGTATCACAATCTAGTAGTTACATGTGGAAATTTGGTTATAGGACATTTGATTTGAGCGCAATCCTCAAACTTAGGTCAAAAAAGCCATTTAAGCCTTTTCACAGTGAGATCTATGCGATATGGCCGAGAAATGTAATTTTGATGTTAACTCCCAAACCGCTGCTCAGAAGTCAACCAAACTTCACCCAATAGTGTATTTTATCACAATCTAGTAGTTACATTTGAAAATTTTGTTCTAGGACATTTTGTTTGAACGCAATCATCAAACTTAATTAAAAAAGTCATTTAAGCCTTTTCACAGTGAGATCTATGCGATATGGCCGAGAAATGTAATTTTGATGTTAACTCCCAAACCGCTGCGCAGAAGTCAACCAAACTTCACCCATTAGTGTATTGTATCACAATCTAGTAGTTACATGTGGAAATTTGGTTATTGGACATTTGATTTGAGCGCAATCCTCAAACTTAGGTCAAAAAAGCCATTTAAGCCTTTTCACAGTGAGATCTATGCGATATGGCCGAGAAATGTAATTTTGATGTTAACTCCCAAACCGCTGCGCAGAAGTCAACCAAACTTCACCCAATAGTGTATTTTATCACAATCTAGTAGTTACATTTGGAAATTTAGTTCTAGGACATTTGATTTGAGCGCAATCTTCAAACTTAATTAAAAAAAAGTCATTTAAGCCTTTTCACAGTGAGATCTATGCGATATGGCCGAGAAATGTAATTTTGATGTTCACTCCCAAACCGCTGCGCAGAAGTCAACCAAACTTCAACCATTAGTGTATTGTATCACAATCCAGTAGTTACATGTGGAAATTTGGTTCTAGGACATTTGATTTGAGCGCAATCCTCAAACTTAGGTCAAAAAAGCCATTTAAGCCTTTTCACAGTGAGATCTATGCGATATGGCCGAGAAATGTAATTTTGATGTTAACTCCCAAACCGCTGCGCAGAAGTAAACCAAACTTCACCCAATAGTGTATTGTATCACAATCTAGTAGTTACATTTGAAAATTTTGTTCTAGGACATTTTGTTTGAGCGCAATCATCAAACTTAATTAAAAAAGTCATTTAAGCCTTTTCACAGTGAGATCTATGCGATATGGCCGAGAAATGTAATTTTGATGTTAACTCCCAAACCGCTGCGCAGAAGTCAACCAAACTTCACCCATTAGTGTATTGTATCACAATCTAGTAGTTACATGTGGAAATTTGGTTCTAGGACATTTGATTTGAGCGCAATCCTCAAACTTAGGTCAAAAAAGCCATTTAAGCCTTTTCACAGTGAGATCTATGCGATATGGCCGAGAAATGTAATTTTGATGTTAACTCCCAAACCGCTGCGCAGAAGTCAACCAAACTTCACCCAATAGTGTATTTTATCACAATCTAGTAGTTACATTTGGAAATTTAGTTCTAGGACATTTGATTTGAGCGCAATCTTCGAACTTAATTAAAAAAAGTCATTTAAGCCTTTTCACAGTGAGATCTATGCGATATGGCCGAGAAATGTAATTTTGATGTTAACTCCCAAACCGCTGCGCAGAAGTCAACTAAACTTCACCCAATAGTGTATTGTATCACATTCTAGTAGTTACATTTGAAAATTTCGTTCTAGGACATTTGGTTTGAGCGCAATCATTAAACTTAATTAAAAAAGTCATTTAAGCCTTTTCACAGTGAGATCTATGCGATATGGCCGAGAAATGTAATTTTGATGTTAACTCCCAAACCGCTGCGCAGAAGTCAACCAAACTTCACCCATTAGTGTATTGTATCACAATCTAGTAATTACATGTGGAAATTTGGTTCTAGGACATTTGATTTGAGCGCAATCCTCAAACTTAGGTCAAAAAAGCCATTTAAGCCTTTTCACAGTGAGATCTATGCGATATGGCCGAGAAATGTAATTTTGATGTTAACTCCCAAACCGCTGCGCAGAAGTAAACCAAACTTCACCCATTAGTGTATTGTATCACAATCTAGTAGTTACATGTGGAAATTTGGTTCTAGGACATTTGATTTGAGCGCAATCCTCAAACTTAGGTCAAAAAAGCCATTTAAGCCTTTTCACAGTGAGATCTATGCGATATGGCCGAGAAATGTAATTTTGATGTTAACTCCCAAACCGCTGCGCAGAAGTCAACCAAACTTCACCCAATAGTGTATTGTATCACATTCTAGTAGTTACATTTGAAAATTTCGTTCTAGGACATTTGGTTTGAGCGCAATCATTAAACTTAATTAAAAAAGTCATTTAAGCCTTTTCACAGTGAGATCTATGCGATATGGCCGAGAAATGTAATTTTGATGTTAACTCCCAAACCGCTGCGCAGAAGTCAACCAAACTTCACCCAATAGTGTATTGTATCACAATCTAGTAGTTACATTTGAAAATTTTGTTCTAGGACATTTTGTTTGAACGCAATCATCAAACTTAATTAAAAAAGTCATTTAAGCCTTTTCACAGTGAGATCTATGCGATATGGCCGAGAAATGTAATTTTGATGTTAACTCCCAAACCGCTGCGCAGAAGTCAACCAAACTTCACCCATTAGTGTATTGTATCACAATCTAGTAGTTACATGTGGAAATTTGGTTCTAGGACATTTGATTTGAGCGCAATCCTCAAACTTAGGTCAAAAAAGCCATTTAAGCCTTTTCACAGTGAGATCTATGCGATATGGCCGAGAAATGTAATTTTGATGTTAACTCCCAAACCACTGCGCAGAAGTCAACCAAACTTCACCCAATAGTGTATTGTATCACATTCTAGTAGTTACATTTGAAAATTTTGTTCTAGGACATTTGGTTTGAGCGCAATCATTAAACTTAGGTCAAAAAAGCCATTTAAGCCTTTTCACAGTGAGATCTATGCGATATGGCCGAGAAATGTAATTTTGATGTTAACTCCCAAACCGCTGCGCAGAAGTCAACTAAACTTCACCCAATAGTGTATTGTATCACATTCTAGTAGTTACATTTGAAAATTTCGTTCTAGGACATTTGGTTTTAGCGCAATCATTAAACTTAATTAAAAAAGTCATTTAAGCCTTTTCACAGTGAGATCTATGCGATATGGCCGAGAAATGTAATTTTGATGTTAACTCCCAAACCGCTGCGCAGAAGTCAACCAAACTTCACCCAATAGTGTATTTTATCACAATCTAGGAGTTACATTTGGAAATTTAGTTCTAGGACATTTGATTTGAGCGCAATCTTCAAACTTAATTAAAAAAAGTCATTTAAGCCTTTTCACAGTGAGATCTATGCGATATGGCCGAGAAATGTAATTTTGATGTTCACTCCCAAACTGCTGCGCAGAAGTCAACCAAACTTCACCCATTAGTGTATTGTATCACAATCTAGTAGTTACATGTGGAAATTTGGTTCTAGGACATTTGATTTGAGCGCAATCCTCAAACTTAGGTCAAAAAAGCCATTTAAGCCTTTTCACAGTGAGATCTATGCGATATGGCCGAGAAATGTAATTTTGATGTTAACTCCCAAACTGCTGCGCAGAAGTCAACCAAACTTCACCCAATAGTGTATTGTATCACAATCTAGTAGTTACATTTGAAAATTTTGTTCTAGGACATTTTGTTTGAACGCAATCATCAAACTTAATTAAAAAAGTCATTTAAGCCTTTTCACAGTGAGATCTATGCGATATGGCCGAGAAATGTAATTTTGATGTTAACTCCCAAACCGCTGCGCAGAAGTCAACCAAACTTCACCCATTAGTGTATTGTATCACAATCTAGTAGTTACATGTGGAAATTTGGTTCTAGGACATTTGATTTGAGCGCAATCCTCAAACTTAGGTCAAAAAAGCCATTTAAGCCTTTTCACAGTGAGATCAATGCGATATGGCCGAGAAATGTAATTTTGATGTTAACTCCCAAACCGCTGCGCAGAAGTCAACCAAACTTCACCCAATAGTGTATTGTATCACATTCTAGTAGTTACATTTGAAAATTTTGTTCTAGGACATTTGGTTTGAGCGCAATCATTAAACTTAGGTCAAAAAAGCCATTTAAGCCTTTTCACAGTGAGATCTATGCGATATGGCCGAGAAATGTAATTTTGATGTTAACTCCCAAACCGCTGCGCAGAAGTCAACTAAACTTCACCCAATAGTGTATTGTATCACATTCTAGTAGTTACATTTGAAAATTTCGTTCTAGGACATTTGGTTTGAGCGCAATCATTAAACTTAATTAAAAAAGTCATTTAAGCCTTTTCACAGTGAGATCTATGCGATATGGCCGAGAAATGTAATTTTGATGTTAACTCCCAAACCGCTGAACAGAAGTCAACCAAACTTCACCCAATAGTGTATTTTATCACAATCTAGTAGTTACATTTGGAAATTTAGTTCTAGGACATTTGATTTGAGCGCAATCTTCAAACTTAATTAAAAAAAAGTCATTTAAGCCTTTTCACAGTGAGATCTATGCGATATGGCCGAGAAATGTAATTTTGATGTTCACTCCCAAACCGCTGCGCAGAAGTCAACCAAACTTCAACCATTAGTGTATTGTATCACAATCTAGTAGTTACATGTGGAAATTTGGTTCTAGGACATTTGATATGAGCGCAATCCTCAAACTTAGGTCAAAAAAGCCATTTAAGCCTTTTCACAGTGAGATCTATGCGATTTGGCCGAGAAATGTAATTTTGATGTTAACTCCCAAACCGCTGCGCAGAAGTCAACCAAACTTCACCCAATAGTGTATTGTATCACAATCTAGTAGTTACATTTGAAAATTTTGTTCTAGGACATGTTGTTTGAACGCAATCATCAAACTTAATTAAAAAAGTCATTTAAGCCTTTTCACAGTGAGATCTATGCGATATGGCCGAGAAATGTAATTTTGATGTTAACTCCCAAACCGCTGCGCAGAAGTCAACCAAACTTCACCCAATAGTGTATTGTATCACATTCTAGTAGTTACATTTGAAAATTTCGTTCTAGGACATTTGGTTTGAGCGCAATCATTAAACTTAGGTCAAAAAAGCCATTTAAGCCTTTTCACAGTGAGATCTATGCGATATGGCCGAGAAATGTAATTTTGATGTTAACTCCCAAACCGCTGCGCAGAAGTAAACCAAACTTCACCCATTAGTGTATTGTATCACAATCTAGTAGTTACATGTGGAAATTTGGTTCTAGGACATTTGATTTGAGCGCAATCCTCAAACTTAGGTCAAAAAAGCCATTTAAGCCTTTTCACAGTGAGATCTATGCGATATGGCCGAGAAATGTAATTTTGATGTTAACTCCCAAACCGCTGCGCAGAAGTCAACTAAACTTCACCCAATAGTGTATTGTATCACATTCTAGTAGTTACATTTGAAAATTTCGTTCTAGGACATTTGGTTTGAGCGCAATCATTAAACTTAATTAAAAAAGTCATTTAAGCCTTTTCACAGTGAGATCTATGCGATATGGCCGAGAAATGTAATTTTGATGTTAACTCCCAAACCGCTGCGCAGAAGTCAACCAAACTTCACCCATTAGTGTATTGTATCACAATCTAGTAATTACATGTGGAAATTTGGTTCTAGGACATTTGATTTGAGCGCAATCCTCAAACTTAGGTCAAAAAAGCCATTTAAGCCTTTTCACAGTGAGATCTATGCGATATGGCCGAGAAATGTAATTTTGATGTTAACTCCCAAACCGCTGCGCAGAAGTCAACCAAACTTCACCCAATAGTGTATTGTATCACAATCTAGTAGTTACATTTGAAAATTTTGTTCTAGGACATTTTGTTTGAACGCAATCATCAAACTTAATTAAAAAAGTCATTTAAGCCTTTTCACAGTGAGATCTATGCGATATGGCCGAGAAATGTAATTTTGATGTTAACTCCCAAACCGCTGCGCAGAAGTCAACCAAACTTCACCCATTAGTGTATTGTATCACAATCTAGTAGTTACATGTGGAAATTTGGTTATTGGACATTTGATTTGAGCGCAATCTTCAAACTTAGGTCAAAAAAGCCATTTAAGCCTTTTCACAGTGAGATCTATGCGATATGGCCAAGAAATGTAATTTTGATGTTAACTCCCAAACCGCTGCGCAGAAGTCAACCAAACTTCACCCAATAGTGTGTTTTATCACAATCTAGTAGTTACATTTGGAAATTTAGTTCTAGGACATTTGATTTGAGCGCAATCTTCAAACTTAATTAAAAAAAAGTCATTTAAGCCTTTTCACAGTGAGATCTATGCGATATGGCCGAGAAATGTAATTTTGATGTTCACTCCCAAACCGCTGCGCAGAAGTCAACCAAACTTCACCCAATAGTGTATTGTATCACATTCTAGTAGTTACATTTGAAAATTTCGTTCTAGGACATTTGATTTGAGCGCAATCCTCAAACTTAGGTCAAAAAAGCCATTTAAGCCTTTTCACAGTGAGATCTATGCGATATGGCCGAGAAATGTAATTTTGATGTTAACTCCCAAACTGCTGCGCAGAAGTCAACCAAACTTCACCCAATAGTGTATTGTATCACAATCTAGTAGTTACATTTGAAAATTTTGTTCTAGGACATTTTGTTTGAACGCAATCATCAAACTTAATTAAAAAAGTCATTTAAGCCTTTTCACAGTGAGATCTATGCGATATGGCCGAGAAATGTAATTTTGATGTTAACTCCCAAACCGCTGCGCAGAAGTCAACCAAACTTCACCCATTAGTGTATTGTATCACAATCTAGTAGTTACATGTGGAAATTTGGTTCTAGGACATTTGATTTGAGCGCAATCCTCAAACTTAGGTCAAAAAAGCCATTTAAGCCTTTTCACAGTGAGATCAATGCGATATGGCCGAGAAATGTAATTTTGATGTTAACTCCCAAACCGCTGCGCAGAAGTCAACCAAACTTCACCCAATAGTGTATTGTATCACATTCTAGTAGTTACATTTGAAAATTTTGTTCTAGGACATTTGGTTTGAGCGCAATCATTAAACTTAGGTCAAAAAAGCCATTTAAGCCTTTTCACAGTGAGATCTATGCGATATGGCCGAGAAATGTAATTTTGATGTTAACTCCCAAACCGCTGCGCAGAAGTCAACTAAACTTCACCCAATAGTGTATTGTATCACATTCTAGTAGTTACATTTGAAAATTTCGTTCTAGGACATTTGGTTTGAGCGCAATCATTAAACTTAATTAAAAAAGTCATTTAAGCCTTTTCACAGTGAGATCTATGCGATATGGCCGAGAAATGTAATTTTGATGTTAACTCCCAAACCGCTGAACAGAAGTCAACCAAACTTCACCCAATAGTGTATTTTATCACAATCTAGTAGTTACATTTGGAAATTTAGTTCTAGGACATTTGATTTGAGCGCAATCTTCAAACTTAATTAAAAAAAAGTCATTTAAGCCTTTTCACAGTGAGATCTATGCGATATGGCCGAGAAATGTAATTTTGATGTTCACTCCCAAACCGCTGCGCAGAAGTCAACCAAACTTCAACCATTAGTGTATTGTATCACAATCTAGTAGTTACATGTGGAAATTTGGTTCTAGGACATTTGATATGAGCGCAATCCTCAAACTTAGGTCAAAAAAGCCATTTAAGCCTTTTCACAGTGAGATCTATGCGATATGGCCGAGAAATGTAATTTTGATGTTAACTCCCAAACCGCTGCGCAGAAGTCAACCAAACTTCACCCAATAGTGTATTGTATCACAATCTAGTAGTTACATTTGAAAATTTTGTTCTAGGACATGTTGTTTGAACGCAATCATCAAACTTAATTAAAAAAGTCATTTAAGCCTTTTCACAGTGAGATCTATGCGATATGGCCGAGAAATGTAATTTTGATGTTAACTCCCAAACCGCTGCGCAGAAGTCAACCAAACTTCACCCAATAGTGTATTGTATCACATTCTAGTAGTTACATTTGAAAATTTCGTTCTAGGACATTTGGTTTGAGCGCAATCATTAAACTTAGGTCAAAAAAGCCATTTAAGCCTTTTCACAGTGAGATCTATGCGATATGGCCGAGAAATGTAATTTTGATGTTAACTCCCAAACCGCTGCGCAGAAGTAAACCAAACTTCACCCATTAGTGTATTGTATCACAATCTAGTAGTTACATGTGGAAATTTGGTTCTAGGACATTTGATTTGAGCGCAATCCTCAAACTTAGGTCAAAAAAGCCATTTAAGCCTTTTCACAGTGAGATCTATGCGATATGGCCGAGAAATGTAATTTTGATGTTAACTCCCAAACCGCTGCGCAGAAGTCAACTAAACTTCACCCAATAGTGTATTGTATCACATTCTAGTAGTTACATTTGAAAATTTCGTTCTAGGACATTTGGTTTGAGCGCAATCATTAAACTTAATTAAAAAAGTCATTTAAGCCTTTTCACAGTGAGATCTATGCGATATGGCCGAGAAATGTAATTTTGATGTTAACTCCCAAACCGCTGCGCAGAAGTCAACCAAACTTCACCCATTAGTGTATTGTATCACAATCTAGTAATTACATGTGGAAATTTGGTTCTAGGACATTTGATTTGAGCGCAATCCTCAAACTTAGGTCAAAAAAGCCATTTAAGCCTTTTCACAGTGAGATCTATGCGATATGGCCGAGAAATGTAATTTTGATGTTAACTCCCAAACCGCTGCGCAGAAGTCAACCAAACTTCACCCAATAGTGTATTGTATCACAATCTAGTAGTTACATTTGAAAATTTTGTTCTAGGACATTTTGTTTGAACGCAATCATCAAACTTAATTAAAAAAGTCATTTAAGCCTTTTCACAGTGAGATCTATGCGATATGGCCGAGAAATGTAATTTTGATGTTAACTCCCAAACCGCTGCGCAGAAGTCAACCAAACTTCACCCATTAGTGTATTGTATCACAATCTAGTAGTTACATGTGGAAATTTGGTTATTGGACATTTGATTTGAGCGCAATCTTCAAACTTAGGTCAAAAAAGCCATTTAAGCCTTTTCACAGTGAGATCTATGCGATATGGCCGAGAAATGTAATTTTGATGTTAACTCCCAAACCGCTGCGCAGAAGTCAACCAAACTTCACCCAATAGTGTGTTTTATCACAATCTAGTAGTTACATTTGGAAATTTAGTTCTAGGACATTTGATTTGAGCGCAATCTTCAAACTTAATTAAAAAAAAGTCATTTAAGCCTTTTCACAGTGAGATCTATGCGATATGGCCGAGAAATGTAATTTTGATGTTCACTCCCAAACCGCTGCGCAGAAGTCAACCAAACTTCAACCATTAGTGTATTGTATCACAATCTAGTAGTTACATGTGGAAATTTGGTTCTAGGACATTTGATTTGAGCGCAATCCTCAAACTTAGGTCAAAAAAGCCATTTAAGCCTTTTCACAGTGAGATCTATGCGATATGGCCGAGAAATGTAATTTTGAAATTAACTCCCAAACCGCTGCGCAGAAGTCAACCAAACTTCACCCAATAGTGTATTGTATCACAATCTAGTAGTTACATTTGAAAATTTTGTTCTAGGACATTTTGTTTGAGCGCAATCATCAAACTTAATTAAAAAAGTCATTTAAGCCTTTTCACAGTGAGATCTATGCGATATGGCCGAGAAATGTAATTTTGATGTTAACTCCCAAACCGCTGCGCAGAAGTCAACCAAACTTCACCCATTAGTGTATTGTATCACAATCTAGTAGTTACATGTGGAAATTTGGTTCTAGGACATTTGATTTGAGCGCAATCCTCAAACTTAGGTCAAAAAAGCCATTTAAGCCTTTTCACAGTGAGATCTATGCGATATGGCCGAGAAATGTAATTTTGATGTTAACTCCCAAACCGCTGCGCAGAAGTAAACCAAACTTCACCCAATAGTGTATTGTATCACAATCTAGTAGTTACATTTGAAAATTTTGTTCTAGGACATTTTGTTTGAGCGCAATCATCAAACTTAATTAAAAAAGTCATTTAAGCCTATTCACAGTGAGATCTATGCGATATGGCCGAGAAATGTAATTTTGATGTTAACTCCCAAACCGCTGCGCAGAAGTCAACCAAACTTCACCCATTAGTGTATTGTATCACAATCTAGTAGTTACATGTGGAAATTTGGTTCTAGGACATTTGATTTGAGCGCAATCCTCAAACTTAGGTCAAAAAAGCCATTTAAGCCTTTTCACAGTGAGATCTATGCGATATGGCCGAGAAATGTAATTTTGATGTTAACTCCCAAACCGCTGCGCAGAAGTCAACCAAACTTCACCCAATAGTGTATTTTATCACAATCTAGTAGTTACATTTGGAAATTTAGTTCTAGGACATTTGATTTGAGCGCAATCTTCGAACTTAATTAAAAAAAGTCATTTAAGCCTTTTCACAGTGAGATCTATGCGATATGGCCGAGAAATGTAATTTTGATGTTAACTCCCAAACCGCTGCGCAGAAGTCAACTAAACTTCACCCAATAGTGTATTGTATCACATTCTAGTAGTTACATGTGGAAATTTGGTTCTAGGACATTTGATTTGAGCGCAATCCTCAAACTTAGGTCAAAAAAGCCATTTAAGCCTTTTCACAGTGAGATCTATGCGATATGGCCGAGAAATGTAATTTTGATGTTAACTCCCAAACCGCTGCGCAGAAGTCAACCAAACTTCACCCAATAGTGTATTGTATCACAATCTAGTAGTTAAATTTGAAAATTTTGTTCTAGGACATTTTGTTTGAACGCAATCATCAAACTTAATTAAAAAAGTCATTTAAGCCTTTTCACAGTGAGATCTATGCGATATGGCCGAGAAATGTAATTTTGATGTTAACTCCCAAACCGCTGCGCAGAAGTCAACCAAACTTCACCCATTAGTGTATTGTATCACAATCTAGTAGTTACATGTGGAAATTTGGTTCTAGGACATTTGATTTGAGCGCAATCCTCAAACTTAGGTCAAAAAAGCCATTTAAGCCTTTTCACAGTGAGATCTATGCGATATGGCCGAGAAATGTAATTTTGATGTTAACTCCCAAACCACTGCGCAGAAGTCAACCAAACTTCACCCAATAGTGTATTGTATCACATTCTAGTAGTTACATTTGAAAATTTTGTTCTAGGACATTTGGTTTGAGCGCAATCATTAAACTTAGGTCAAAAAAGCCATTTAAGCCTTTTCACAGTGAGATCTATGCGATATGGCCGAGAAATGTAATTTTGATGTTAACTCCCAAACCGCTGCGCAGAAGTCAACTAAACTTCACCCAATAGTGTATTGTATCACATTCTAGTAGTTACATTTGAAAATTTCGTTCTAGGACATTTGGTTTTAGCGCAATCATTAAACTTAATTAAAAAAGTCATTTAAGCCTTTTCACAGTGAGATCTATGCGATATGGCCGAGAAATGTAATTTTGATGTTAACTCCCAAACCGCTGCGCAGAAGTCAACCAAACTTCACCCAATAGTGTATTTTATCACAATCTAGGAGTTACATTTGGAAATTTAGTTCTAGGACATTTGATTTGAGCGCAATCTTCAAACTTAATTAAAAAAAGTCATTTAAGCCTTTTCACAGTGAGATCTATGCGATATGGCCGAGAAATGTAATTTTGATGTTCACTCCCAAACTGCTGCGCAGAAGTCAACCAAACTTCACCCATTTGTGTATTGTATCACAATCTAGTAGTTACATGTGGAAATTTGGTTCTAGGACATTTGATTTGAGCGCAATCCTCAAACTTAGGTCAAAAAAGCCATTTAAGCCTTTTCACAGTGAGATCTATGCGATATGGCCGAGAAATGTAATTTTGATGTTAACTCCCAAACTGCTGCGCAGAAGTCAACCAAACTTCACCCAATAGTGTATTGTATCACAATCTAGTAGTTACATTTGAAAATTTTGTTCTAGGACATTTTGTTTGAACGCAATCATCAAACTTAATTAAAAAAGTCATTTAAGCCTTTTCACAGTGAGATCTATGCGATATGGCCGAGAAATGTAATTTTGATGTTAACTCCCAAACCGCTGCGCAGAAGTCAACCAAACTTCACCCATTAGTGTATTGTATCACAATCTAGTAGTTACATGTGGAAATTTGGTTATAGGACATTTGATTTGAGCGCAATCCTCAAACTTAGGTCAAAAAAGCCATTTAAGCCTTTTCACAGTGAGATCAATGCGATATGGCCGAGAAATGTAATTTTGATGTTAACTCCCAAACCGCTGCGCAGAAGTCAACCAAACTTCACCCAATAGTGTATTGTATCACATTCTAGTAGTTACATTTGAAAATTTTGTTCTAGGACATTTGGTTTGAGCGCAATCATTAAACTTAGGTCAAAAAAGCCATTTAAGCCTTTTCACAGTGAGATCTATGCGATATGGCCGAGAAATGTAATTTTGATGTTAACTCCCAAACCGCTGCGCAGAAGTCAACTAAACTTCACCCAATAGTGTATTGTATCACATTCTAGTAGTTACATTTGAAAATTTCGTTCTAGGACATTTGGTTTGAGCGCAATCATTAAACTTAATTAAAAAGTCATTTAAGCCTTTTCACAGTGAGATCTATGCGATATGGCCGAGAAATGTAATTTTGATGTTAACTCCCAAACCGCTGAACAGAAGTCAACCAAACTTCACCCAATAGTGTATTTTATCACAATCTAGTAGTTACATTTGGAAATTTAGTTCTAGGACATTTGATTTGAGCGCAATCTTCAAACTTAATTAAAAAAAAGTCATTTAAGCCTTTTCACAGTGAGATCTATGCGATATGGCCGAGAAATGTAATTTTGATGTTCACTCCCAAACCGCTGCGCAGAAGTCAACCAAACTTCACCCAATAGTGTATTGTATCACAATCTAGTAGTTACATTTGAAAATTTTGTTCTAGGACATTTTGTTTGAACGCAATCATCAAACTTAATTAAAAAAGTCATTTAAGCCTTTTCACAGTGAGATCTATGCGATATGGCCGAGAAATGTAATTTTGATGTTAACTCCCAAACCGCTGCGCAGAAGTCAACCAAACTTCACCCATTAGTGTATTGTATCACAATCTAGTAGTTACATGTGGAAATTTGGTTCTAGGACATTTGATTTGAGCGCAATCCTCAAACTTAGGTCAAAAAAGCCATTTAAGCCTTTTCACAGTGAGATCAATGCGATATGGCCGAGAAATGTAATTTTGATGTTAACTCCCAAACCGCTGCGCAGAAGTCAACCAAACTTCACCCAATAGTGTATTGTATCACATTCTAGTAGTTACATTTGAAAATTTTGTTCTAGGACATTTGGTTTGAGCGCAATCATTAAACTTAGGTCAAAAAAGCCATTTAAGCCTTTTCACAGTGAGATCTATGCGATATGGCCGAGAAATGTAATTTTGATGTTAACTCCCAAACCGCTGCGCAGAAGTCAACTAAACTTCACCCAATAGTGTATTGTATCACATTCTAGTAGTTACATTTGAAAATTTCGTTCTAGGACATTTGGTTTGAGCGCAATCATTAAACTTAATTAAAAAAGTCATTTAAGCCTTTTCACAGTGAGATCTATGCGATATGGCCGAGAAATGTAATTTTGATGTTAACTCCCAAACCGCTGAACAGAAGTCAACCAAACTTCACCCAATAGTGTATTTTATCACAATCTAGTAGTTACATTTGGAAATTTAGTTCTAGGACATTTGATTTGAGCGCAATCTTCAAACTTAATTAAAAAAAAGTCATTTAAGCCTTTTCACAGTGAGATCTATGCGATATGGCCGAGAAATGTAATTTTGATGTTCACTCCCAAACCGCTGCGCAGAAGTCAACCAAACTTCACCCAATAGTGTATTGTATCACAATCTAGTAGTTACATGTGTAAATTTGGTTCTAGGACATTTTGTTTGAACGCAATCATCAAACTTAATTAAAAAAGTCATTTAAGCCTTTTCACAGTGAGATCTATGCGATATGGCCGAGAAATGTAATTTTGATGTTAACTCCCAAACCGCTGCGCAGAAGTCAACCAAACTTCACCCATTAGTGTATTGTATCACAATCTAGTAGTTACATGTGGAAATTTGGTTATAGGACATTTGATTTGAGCGCAATCCTCAAACTTAGGTCAAAAAAGCCATTTAAGCCTTTTCACAGTGAGATCTATGCGATATGGCCGAGAAATGTAATTTTGATGTTAACTCCCAAACCGCTGCGCAGAAGTCAACCAAACTTCACCCAATAGTGTATTTTATCACAATCTAGTAGTTACAATTGGAAATTTAGTTCTAGGACATTTGATTTGAGCGCAATCTTCAAACTTAATTAAAAAAAGTCATTTAAGCCTTTTCAAAGTGAGATCTATGCGATATGGCCGAGAAATGTAATTTTGATGTTCACTCCCAAACCGCTGCGCAGAAGTCAACCAAACTTCAACCATTAGTGTATTGTATCACAATCTAGTAGTTACATGTGGAAATTTGGTTCTAGGACATTTGATTTGAGCGCAATCCTCAAACTTAGGTCAAAAAAGCCATTTAAGCCTTTTCACAGTGAGATCTGTGCGATATGGCCGAGAAATGTAATTTTGATGTTAACTCCCAAACCGCTGCGCAGAAGTCAACCAAACTTCACCCAATAGTGTATTGTATCACAATCTAGTAGTTACATTTGAAAATTTTGTTCTAGGACATTTTGTTTGAGCGCAATCATCAAACTTAATTAAAAAAGTCATTTAAGCCTTTTCACAGTGAGATCTATGCGATATGGCCGAGAAATGTAATTTTGATGTTAACTCCCAAACCGCTGCGCAGAAGTCAACCAAACTTCACCCATTAGTGTATTGTATCACAATCTAGTAGTTACATGTGGAAATTTGGTTCTAGGACATTTGATTTGAGCGCAATCCTCAAACTTAGGTCAAAAAAGCCATTTAAGCCTTTTCACAGTGAGATCTATGCGATATGGCCGAGAAATGTAATTTTGATGTTAACTCCCAAACCGCTGCGCAGAAGTCAACCAAACTTCACCCAATAGTGTATTGTATCACATTCTAGTAGTTACATTTTAAAATTTCGTTCTAGGACATTTGGTTTGAGCGCAATCATTAAACTTAGGTCAAAAAAGCCATTTAAGCCTTTTCACAGTGAGATCTATGCGATATGGCCGAGAAATGTAATTTTGATGTTAACTCCCAAACCGCTGCGCAGAAGTCAACTAAACTTCACCCAATAGTGTATTGTATCACATTCTAGTAGTTACATTTGAAAATTTCGTTCTAGGACATTTGGTTTGAGCGCAATCATTAAACTTAATTAAAAAAGTCATTTAAGCCTTTTCACAGTGAGATCTATGCGATATGGCCGAGAAATGTAATTTTGATGTTAACTCCCAAACCGCTGCGCAGAAGTCAACCAAACTTCACCCATTAGTGTATTGTATCACAATCTAGTAATTACATGTGGAAATTTGGTTCTAGGACATTTGATTTGAGCGCAATCCTCAAACTTAGGTCAAAAAAGCCATTTAAGCCTTTTCACAGTGAGATCTATGCGATATGGCCAAGAAATGTAATTTTGATGTTAACTCCCAAACCGCTGCGCAGAAGTCAACCAAACTTCACCCAATAGTGTATTGTATCACAATCTAGTAGTTACATTTGAAAATTTTGTTCTAGGACATTTTGTTTGAACGCAATCATCAAACTTAATTAAAAAAGTCATTTAAGCCTTTTCACAGTGAGATCTATGCGTTATGGCCGAGAAATGTAATTTTGATGTTAACTCCCAAACCGCTGCGCAGAAGTCAACCAAACTTCACCCATTAGTGTATTGTATCACAATCTAGTAGTTACATGTGGAAATTTGGTTATTGGACATTTGATTTGAGCGCAATCTTCAAACTTAGGTCAAAAAAGCCATTTAAGCCTTTTCACAGTGAGATCTATGCGATATGGCCGAGAAATGTAATTTTGATGTTAACTCCCAAACCGCTGCGCAGAAGTCAACCAAACTTCACCCAATAGTGTGTTTTATCACAATCTAGTAGTTACATTTGGAAATTTAGTTCTAGGACATTTGATTTGAGCGCAATCTTCAAACTTAATTAAAAAAAAGTCATTTAAGCCTTTTCACAGTGAGATCTATGCGATATGGCCGAGAAATGTAATTTTGATGTTCACTCCCAAACCGCTGCGCAGAAGTCAACCAAACTTCAACCATTAGTGTATTGTATCACAATCTAGTAGTTACATGTGGAAATTTGGTTCTAGGACATTTGATTTGAGCGCAATCCTCAAACTTAGGTCAAAAAAGCCATTTAAGCCTTTTCACAGTGAGATCTATGCGATATGGCCGAGAAATGTAATTTTGAAGTTAACTCCCAAACCGCTGCGCAGAAGTCAACCAAACTTCACCCAATAGTGTATTGTATCACAATCTAGTAGTTACATTTGAAAATTTTGTTCTAGGACATTTTGTTTGAGCGCAATCATCAAACTTAATTAAAAAAGTCATTTAAGCCTTTTCACAGTGAGATCTATGCGATATGGCCGAGAAATGTAATTTTGATGTTAACTCCCAAACCGCTGCGCAGAAGTCAACCAAACTTCACCCATTAGTGTATTGTATCACAATCTAGTAGTTACATGTGGAAATTTGGTTCTAGGACATTTGATTTGAGCGCAATCCTCAAACTTAGGTCAAAAAAGCCATTTAAGCCTTTTCACAGTGAGATCTATGCGATATGGCCGAGAAATGTAATTTTGATGTTAACTCCCAAACCGCTGCGCAGAAGTCAACCAAACTTCACCCAATAGTGTATTGTATCACATTCTAGTAGTTACATTTTAAAATTTCGTTCTAGGACATTTGGTTTGAGCGCAATCATTAAACTTAGGTCAAAAAAGCCATTTAAGCCTTTTCACAGTGAGATCTATGCGATATGGCCGAGAAATGTAATTTTGATGTTAACTCCCAAACCGCTGCGCAGAAGTCAACTAAACTTCACCCAATAGTGTATTGTATCACATTCTAGTAGTTACATTTGAAAATTTCGTTCTAGGACATTTGGTTTGAGCGCAATCATTAAACTTAATTAAAAAAGTCATTTAAGCCTTTTCACAGTGAGATCTATGCGATATGGCCGAGAAATGTAATTTTGATGTTAACTCCCAAACCGCTGCGCAGAAGTCAACCAAACTTCAACCATTAGTGTATTGTATCACAATCTAGTAATTACATGTGGAAATTTGGTTCTAGGACATTTGATTTGAGCGCAATCCTCAAACTTAGGTCAAAAAAGCCATTTAAGCCTTTTCACAGTGAGATCTATGCGATATGGCCGAGAAATGTAATTTTGATGTTAACTCCCAAACCGCTGCGCAGAAGTAAACCAAACTTCACCCATTAGTGTATTGTATCACAATCTAGTAGTTACATGTGGAAATTTGGTTCTAGGACATTTGATTTGAGCGCAATCCTCAAACTTAGGTCAAAAAAGCCATTTAAGCCTTTTCACAGTGAGATCTATGCGATATGGCCGAGAAATGTAATTTTGATGTTAACTCCCAAACCACTGCGCAGAAGTCAACCAAACTTCACCCAATAGTGTATTGTATCACATTCTAGTAGTTACATTTGAAAATTTTGTTCTAGGACATTTGGTTTGAGCGCAATCATTAAACTTAGGTCAAAAAAGCCATTTAAGCCTTTTCACAGTGAGATCTATGCGATATGGCCGAGAAATGTAATTTTGATGTTAACTCCCAAACCGCTGCGCAGAAGTCAACCAAACTTCACCCAATAGTGTATTGTATCACAATCTAGTAGTTACATTTGAAAATTTTGTTCTAGGACATTTTGTTTGAACGCAATCATCAAACTTAATTAAAAAAGTCATTTAAGCCTTTTCACAGTGAGATCTATGCGATATGGCCGAGAAATGTAATTTTGATGTTAACTCCCAAACCGCTGCGCAGAAGTCAACCAAACTTCACCCATTAGTGTATTGTATCACAATCTAGTAGTTACATGTGGAAATTTGGTTATTGGACATTTGATTTGAGCGCAATCTTCAAACTTAGGTCAAAAAAGCCATTTAAGCCTTTTCACAGTGAGATCTATGCGATATGGCCGAGAAATGTAATTTTGATGTTAACTCCCAAACCGCTGCGCAGAAGTCAACCAAACTTCACCCAATAGTGTGTTTTATCACAATCTAGTAGTTACATTTGGAAATTTAGTTCTAGGACATTTGATTTGAGCGCAATCTTCAAACTTAATTAAAAAAAAGTCATTTAAGCCTTTTCACAGTGAGATCTATGCGATATGGCCGAGAAATGTAATTTTGATGTTCACTCCCAAACCGCTGCGCAGAAGTCAACCAAACTTCAACCATTAGTGTATTGTATCACAATCTAGTAGTTACATGTGGAAATTTGGTTCTAGGACATTTGATTTGAGCGCAATCCTCAAACTTAGGTCAAAAAAGCCATTTAAGCCTTTTCACAGTGAGATCTATGCGATATGGCCGAGAAATGTAATTTTGAAGTTAACTCCCAAACCGCTGCGCAGAAGTCAACCAAACTTCACCCAATAGTGTATTGTATCACAATCTAGTAGTTACATTTGAAAATTTTGTTCTAGGACATTTTGTTTGAGCGCAATCATCAAACTTAATTAAAAAAGTCATTTAAGCCTTTTCACAGTGAGATCTATGCGATATGGCCGAGAAATGTAATTTTGATGTTAACTCCCAAACCGCTGCGCAGAAGTCAACCAAACTTCACCCATTAGTGTATTGTATCACAATCTAGTAGTTACATGTGGAAATTTGGTTCTAGGACATTTGATTTGAGCGCAATCCTCAAACTTAGGTCAAAAAAGCCATTTAAGCCTTTTCACAGTGAGATCTATGCGATATGGCCGAGAAATGTAATTTTGATGTTAACTCCCAAACCGCTGCGCAGAAGTAAACCAAACTTCACCCAATAGTGTATTGTATCACAATCTAGTAGTTACATTTGAAAATTTTGTTCTAGGACATTTTGTTTGAGCGCAATCATCAAACTTAATTAAAAAAGTCATTTAAGCCTATTCACAGTGAGATCTATGCGATATGGCCGAGAAATGTAATTTTGATGTTAACTCCCAAACCGCTGCGCAGAAGTCAACCAAACTTCACCCATTAGTGTATTGTATCACAATCTAGTAGTTACATGTGGAAATTTGGTTCTAGGACATTTGATTTGAGCGCAATCCTCAAACTTAGGTCAAAAAAGCCATTTAAGCCTTTTCACAGTGAGATCTATGCGATATGGCCGAGAAATGTAATTTTGATGTTAACTCCCAAACCGCTGCGCAGAAGTCAACCAAACTTCACCCAATAGTGTATTTTATCACAATCTAGTAGTTACATTTGGAAATTTAGTTCTAGGACATTTGATTTGAGCGCAATCTTCGAACTTAATTAAAAAAAGTCATTTAAGCCTTTTCACAGTGAGATCTATGCGATATGGCCGAGAAATGTAATTTTGATGTTAACTCCCAAACCGCTGCGCAGAAGTCAACTAAACTTCACCCAATAGTGTATTGTATCACATTCTAGTAGTTACATGTGGAAATTTGGTTCTAGGACATTTGATTTGAGCGCAATCCTCAAACTTAGGTCAAAAAAGCCATTTAAGCCTTTTCACAGTGAGATCTATGCGATATGGCCGAGAAATGTAATTTTGATGTTAACTCCCAAACCGCTGCGCAGAAGTCAACCAAACTTCACCCAATAGTGTATTGTATCACAATCTAGTAGTTAAATTTGAAAATTTTGTTCTAGGACATTTTGTTTGAACGCAATCATCAAACTTAATTAAAAAAGTCATTTAAGCCTTTTCACAGTGAGATCTATGCGATATGGCCGAGAAATGTAATTTTGATGTTAACTCCCAAACCGCTGCGCAGAAGTCAACCAAACTTCACCCATTAGTGTATTGTATCACAATCTAGTAGTTACATGTGGAAATTTGGTTCTAGGACATTTGATTTGAGCGCAATCCTCAAACTTAGGTCAAAAAAGCCATTTAAGCCTTTTCACAGTGAGATCTATGCGATATGGCCGAGAAATGTAATTTTGATGTTAACTCCCAAACCACTGCGCAGAAGTCAACCAAACTTCACCCAATAGTGTATTGTATCACATTCTAGTAGTTACATTTGAAAATTTTGTTCTAGGACATTTGGTTTGAGCGCAATCATTAAACTTAGGTCAAAAAAGCCATTTAAGCCTTTTCACAGTGAGATCTATGCGATATGGCCGAGAAATGTAATTTTGATGTTAACTCCCAAACCGCTGCGCAGAAGTCAACTAAACTTCACCCAATAGTGTATTGTATCACATTCTAGTAGTTACATTTGAAAATTTCGTTCTAGGACATTTGGTTTTAGCGCAATCATTAAACTTAATTAAAAAAGTCATTTAAGCCTTTTCACAGTGAGATCTATGCGATATGGCCGAGAAATGTAATTTTGATGTTAACTCCCAAACCGCTGCGCAGAAGTCAACCAAACTTCACCCAATAGTGTATTTTATCACAATCTAGGAGTTACATTTGGAAATTTAGTTCTAGGACATTTGATTTGAGCGCAATCTTCAAACTTAATTAAAAAAAGTCATTTAAGCCTTTTCACAGTGAGATCTATGCGATATGGCCGAGAAATGTAATTTTGATGTTCACTCCCAAACTGCTGCGCAGAAGTCAACCAAACTTCACCCATTAGTGTATTGTATCACAATCTAGTAGTTACATGTGGAAATTTGGTTCTAGGACATTTGATTTGAGCGCAATCCTCAAACTTAGGTCAAAAAAGCCATTTAAGCCTTTTCACAGTGAGATCTATGCGATATGGCCGAGAAATGTAATTTTGATGTTAACTCCCAAACTGCTGCGCAGAAGTCAACCAAACTTCACCCAATAGTGTATTGTATCACAATCTAGTAGTTACATTTGAAAATTTTGTTCTAGGACATTTTGTTTGAACGCAATCATCAAACTTAATTAAAAAAGTCATTTAAGCCTTTTCACAGTGAGATCTATGCGATATGGCCGAGAAATGTAATTTTGATGTTAACTCCCAAACCGCTGCGCAGAAGTCAACCAAACTTCACCCATTAGTGTATTGTATCACAATCTAGTAGTTACATGTGGAAATTTGGTTATAGGACATTTGATTTGAGCGCAATCCTCAAACTTAGGTCAAAAAAGCCATTTAAGCCTTTTCACAGTGAGATCAATGCGATATGGCCGAGAAATGTAATTTTGATGTTAACTCCCAAACCGCTGCGCAGAAGTCAACCAAACTTCACCCAATAGTGTATTGTATCACATTCTAGTAGTTACATTTGAAAATTTTGTTCTAGGACATTTGGTTTGAGCGCAATCATTAAACTTAGGTCAAAAAAGCCATTTAAGCCTTTTCACAGTGAGATCTATGCGATATGGCCGAGAAATGTAATTTTGATGTTAACTCCCAAACCGCTGCGCAGAAGTCAACTAAACTTCACCCAATAGTGTATTGTATCACATTCTAGTAGTTACATTTGAAAATTTCGTTCTAGGACATTTGGTTTGAGCGCAATCATTAAACTTAATTAAAAAGTCATTTAAGCCTTTTCACAGTGAGATCTATGCGATATGGCCGAGAAATGTAATTTTGATGTTAACTCCCAAACCGCTGAACAGAAGTCAACCAAACTTCACCCAATAGTGTATTTTATCACAATCTAGTAGTTACATTTGGAAATTTAGTTCTAGGACATTTGATTTGAGCGCAATCTTCAAACTTAATTAAAAAAAAGTCATTTAAGCCTTTTCACAGTGAGATCTATGCGATATGGCCGAGAAATGTAATTTTGATGTTCACTCCCAAACCGCTGCGCAGAAGTCAACCAAACTTCACCCAATAGTGTATTGTATCACAATCTAGTAGTTACATTTGAAAATTTTGTTCTAGGACATTTTGTTTGAACGCAATCATCAAACTTAATTAAAAAAGTCATTTAAGCCTTTTCACAGTGAGATCTATGCGATATGGCCGAGAAATGTAATTTTGATGTTAACTCCCAAACCGCTGCGCAGAAGTCAACCAAACTTCACCCATTAGTGTATTGTATCACAATCTAGTAGTTACATGTGGAAATTTGGTTCTAGGACATTTGATTTGAGCGCAATCCTCAAACTTAGGTCAAAAAAGCCATTTAAGCCTTTTCACAGTGAGATCAATGCGATATGGCCGAGAAATGTAATTTTGATGTTAACTCCCAAACCGCTGCGCAGAAGTCAACCAAACTTCACCCAATAGTGTATTGTATCACATTCTAGTAGTTACATTTGAAAATTTTGTTCTAGGACATTTGGTTTGAGCGCAATCATTAAACTTAGGTCAAAAAAGCCATTTAAGCCTTTTCACAGTGAGATCTATGCGATATGGCCGAGAAATGTAATTTTGATGTTAACTCCCAAACCGCTGCGCAGAAGTCAACTAAACTTCACCCAATAGTGTATTGTATCACATTCTAGTAGTTACATTTGAAAATTTCGTTCTAGGACATTTGGTTTGAGCGCAATCATTAAACTTAATTAAAAAAGTCATTTAAGCCTTTTCACAGTGAGATCTATGCGATATGGCCGAGAAATGTAATTTTGATGTTAACTCCCAAACCGCTGAACAGAAGTCAACCAAACTTCACCCAATAGTGTATTTTATCACAATCTAGTAGTTACATTTGGAAATTTAGTTCTAGGACATTTGATTTGAGCGCAATCTTCAAACTTAATTAAAAAAAAGTCATTTAAGCCTTTTCACAGTGAGATCTATGCGATATGGCCGAGAAATGTAATTTTGATGTTCACTCCCAAACCGCTGCGCAGAAGTCAACCAAACTTCACCCAATAGTGTATTGTATCACAATCTAGTAGTTACATGTGTAAATTTGGTTCTAGGACATTTGATTTGAGCGCAATCCTCAAACTTAGGTCAAAAAAGCCATTTAAGCCTTTTCACAGTGAGATCTATGCGATATGGCCGAGAAATGTAATTTTGATGTTAACTCCCAAACCGCTGCGCAGAAGTCAACCAAACTTCACCCAATAGTGTATTGTATCACAATCTAGTAGTTACATTTGAAAATTTTGTTCTAGGACATGTTGTTTGAACGCAATCATCAAACTTAATTAAAAAAGTCATTTAAGCCTTTTCACAGTGAGATCTATGCGATATGGCCGAGAAATGTAATTTTGATGTTAACTCCCAAACCGCTGCGCAGAAGTCAACCAAACTTCACCCAATAGTGTATTGTATCACATTCTAGTAGTTACATTTGAAAATTTCGTTCTAGGACATTTGGTTTGAGCGCAATCATTAAACTTAGGTCAAAAAAGCCATTTAAGCCTTTTCACAGTGAGATCTATGCGATATGGCCGAGAAATGTAATTTTGATGTTAACTCCCAAACCGCTGCGCAGAAGTAAACCAAACTTCACCCATTAGTGTATTGTATCACAATCTAGTAGTTACATGTGGAAATTTGGTTCTAGGACATTTGATTTGAGCGCAATCCTCAAACTTAGGTCAAAAAAGCCATTTAAGCCTTTTCACAGTGAGATCTATGCGATATGGCCGAGAAATGTAATTTTGATGTTAACTCCCAAACCGCTGCGCAGAAGTCAACCAAACTTCACCCAATAGTGTATTGTATCACAATCTAGTAGTTACATTTGAAAATTTTGTTCTAGGACATTTTGTTTGAACGCAATCATCAAACTTAATTAAAAAAGTCATTTAAGCCTTTTCACAGTGAGATCTATGCGATATGGCCGAGAAATGTAATTTTGATGTTAACTCCCAAACCGCTGCGCAGAAGTCAACCAAACTTCACCCATTAGTGTATTGTATCACAATCTAGTAGTTACATGTGGAAATTTGGTTATAGGACATTTGATTTGAGCGCAATCCTCAAACTTAGGTCAAAAAAGCCATTTAAGCCTTTTCACAGTGAGATCTATGCGATATGGCCGAGAAATGTAATTTTGATGTTAACTCCCAAACCGCTGCGCAGAAGTCAACCAAACTTCACCCAATAGTGTATTTTATCACAATCTAGTAGTTACAATTGGAAATTTAGTTCTAGGACATTTGATTTGAGCGCAATCTTCAAACTTAATTAAAAAAAGTCATTTAAGCCTTTTCAAAGTGAGATCTATGCGATATGGCCGAGAAATGTAATTTTGATGTTCACTCCCAAACCGCTGCGCAGAAGTCAACCAAACTTCAACCATTAGTGTATTGTATCACAATCTAGTAGTTACATGTGGAAATTTGGTTCTAGGACATTTGATTTGAGCGCAATCCTCAAACTTAGGTCAAAAAAGCCATTTAAGCCTTTTCACAGTGAGATCTGTGCGATATGGCCGAGAAATGTAATTTTGATGTTAACTCCCAAACCGCTGCGCAGAAGTCAACCAAACTTCACCCAATAGTGTATTGTATCACAATCTAGTAGTTACATTTGAAAATTTTGTTCTAGGACATTTTGTTTGAGCGCAATCATCAAACTTAATTAAAAAAGTCATTTAAGCCTTTTCACAGTGAGATCTATGCGATATGGCCGAGAAATGTAATTTTGATGTTAACTCCCAAACCGCTGCGCAGAAGTCAACCAAACTTCACCCATTAGTGTATTGTATCACAATCTAGTAGTTACATGTGGAAATTTGGTTCTAGGACATTTGATTTGAGCGCAATCCTCAAACTTAGGTCAAAAAAGCCATTTAAGCCTTTTCACAGTGAGATCTATGCGATATGGCCGAGAAATGTAATTTTGATGTTAACTCCCAAACCGCTGCGCAGAAGTCAACCAAACTTCACCCAATAGTGTATTGTATCACATTCTAGTAGTTACATTTTAAAATTTCGTTCTAGGACATTTGGTTTGAGCGCAATCATTAAACTTAGGTCAAAAAAGCCATTTAAGCCTTTTCACAGTGAGATCTATGCGATATGGCCGAGAAATGTAATTTTGATGTTAACTCCCAAACCGCTGCGCAGAAGTCAACTAAACTTCACCCAATAGTGTATTGTATCACATTCTAGTAGTTACATTTGAAAATTTCGTTCTAGGACATTTGGTTTGAGCGCAATCATTAAACTTAATTAAAAAAGTCATTTAAGCCTTTTCACAGTGAGATCTATGCGATATGGCCGAGAAATGTAATTTTGATGTTAACTCCCAAACCGCTGCGCAGAAGTCAACCAAACTTCACCCATTAGTGTATTGTATCACAATCTAGTAATTACATGTGGAAATTTGGTTCTAGGACATTTGATTTGAGCGCAATCCTCAAACTTAGGTCAAAAAAGCCATTTAAGCCTTTTCACAGTGAGATCTATGCGATATGGCCAAGAAATGTAATTTTGATGTTAACTCCCAAACCGCTGCGCAGAAGTCAACCAAACTTCACCCAATAGTGTATTGTATCACAATCTAGTAGTTACATTTGAAAATTTTGTTCTAGGACATTTTGTTTGAACGCAATCATCAAACTTAATTAAAAAAGTCATTTAAGCCTTTTCACAGTGAGATCTATGCGTTATGGCCGAGAAATGTAATTTTGATGTTAACTCCCAAACCGCTGCGCAGAAGTCAACCAAACTTCACCCATTAGTGTATTGTATCACAATCTAGTAGTTACATGTGGAAATTTGGTTATTGGACATTTGATTTGAGCGCAATCTTCAAACTTAGGTCAAAAAAGCCATTTAAGCCTTTTCACAGTGAGATCTATGCGATATGGCCGAGAAATGTAATTTTGATGTTAACTCCCAAACCGCTGCGCAGAAGTCAACCAAACTTCACCCAATAGTGTGTTTTATCACAATCTAGTAGTTACATTTGGAAATTTAGTTCTAGGACATTTGATTTGAGCGCAATCTTCAAACTTAATTAAAAAAAAGTCATTTAAGCCTTTTCACAGTGAGATCTATGCGATATGGCCGAGAAATGTAATTTTGATGTTCACTCCCAAACCGCTGCGCAGAAGTCAACCAAACTTCAACCATTAGTGTATTGTATCACAATCTAGTAGTTACATGTGGAAATTTGGTTCTAGGACATTTGATTTGAGCGCAATCCTCAAACTTAGGTCAAAAAAGCCATTTAAGCCTTTTCACAGTGAGATCTATGCGATATGGCCGAGAAATGTAATTTTGAAGTTAACTCCCAAACCGCTGCGCAGAAGTCAACCAAACTTCACCCAATAGTGTATTGTATCACAATCTAGTAGTTACATTTGAAAATTTTGTTCTAGGACATTTTGTTTGAGCGCAATCATCAAACTTAATTAAAAAAGTCATTTAAGCCTTTTCACAGTGAGATCTATGCGATATGGCCGAGAAATGTAATTTTGATGTTAACTCCCAAACCGCTGCGCAGAAGTCAACCAAACTTCACCCATTAGTGTATTGTATCACAATCTAGTAGTTACATGTGGAAATTTGGTTCTAGGACATTTGATTTGAGCGCAATCCTCAAACTTAGGTCAAAAAAGCCATTTAAGCCTTTTCACAGTGAGATCTATGCGATATGGCCGAGAAATGTAATTTTGATGTTAACTCCCAAACCGCTGCGCAGAAGTCAACCAAACTTCACCCAATAGTGTATTGTATCACATTCTAGTAGTTACATTTTAAAATTTCGTTCTAGGACATTTGGTTTGAGCGCAATCATTAAACTTAGGTCAAAAAAGCCATTTAAGCCTTTTCACAGTGAGATCTATGCGATATGGCCGAGAAATGTAATTTTGATGTTAACTCCCAAACCGCTGCGCAGAAGTCAACTAAACTTCACCCAATAGTGTATTGTATCACATTCTAGTAGTTACATTTGAAAATTTCGTTCTAGGACATTTGGTTTGAGCGCAATCATTAAACTTAATTAAAAAAGTCATTTAAGCCTTTTCACAGTGAGATCTATGCGATATGGCCGAGAAATGTAATTTTGATGTTAACTCCCAAACCGCTGCGCAGAAGTCAACCAAACTTCAACCATTAGTGTATTGTATCACAATCTAGTAATTACATGTGGAAATTTGGTTCTAGGACATTTGATTTGAGCGCAATCCTCAAACTTAGGTCAAAAAAGCCATTTAAGCCTTTTCACAGTGAGATCTATGCGATATGGCCGAGAAATGTAATTTTGATGTTAACTCCCAAACCGCTGCGCAGAAGTAAACCAAACTTCACCCATTAGTGTATTGTATCACAATCTAGTAGTTACATGTGGAAATTTGGTTCTAGGACATTTGATTTGAGCGCAATCCTCAAACTTAGGTCAAAAAAGCCATTTAAGCCTTTTCACAGTGAGATCTATGCGATATGGCCGAGAAATGTAATTTTGATGTTAACTCCCAAACCACTGCGCAGAAGTCAACCAAACTTCACCCAATAGTGTATTGTATCACATTCTAGTAGTTACATTTGAAAATTTTGTTCTAGGACATTTGGTTTGAGCGGAATCATTAAACTTAGGTCAAAAAAGCCATTTAAGCCTTTTCACAGTGAGATCTATGCGATATGGCCGAGAAATGTAATTTTGATGTTAACTCCCAAACCGCTGCGCAGAAGTCAACCAAACTTCACCCAATAGTGTATTTTATCACAATCTAGGAGTTACATTTGGAAATTTAGTTCTAGGACATTTGATTTGAGCGCAATCTTCAAACTTAATTAAAAAAAGTCATTTAAGCCTTTTCACAGTGAGATCTATGCGATATGGCCGAGAAATGTAATTTTGATGTTCACTCCCAAACCGCTGCGCAGAAGTCAACCAAACTTCAACCATTAGTGTATTGTATCACAATCTAGTAGTTACATGTGGAAATTTGGTTCTAGGACATTTGATTTGAGCGCAATCCTCAAACTTAGGTCAAAAAAGCCATTTAAGCCTTTTCACAGTGAGATCTATGCGATATGGCCGAGAAATGTAATTTTGATGTTAACTCCCAAACCGCTGCGCAGAAGTCAACTAAACTTCACCCAATAGTGTATTGTATCACATTCTAGTAGTTACATTTGAAAATTTCGTTCTAGGAAATTTTGTTTGAGCGCAATCATCAAACTTAATTAAAAAAGTCATTTAAGCCTTTTCACAGTGAGATCTATGCGATATGGCCGAGAAATGTAATTTTGATGTTAACTCCCAAACCGCTGCGCAGAAGTCAACCAAACTTCACCCATTAGTGTATTGTATCACAATCTAGTAGTTACATGTGGAAATTTGGTTCTAGGACATTTGATTTGAGCGCAATCCTCAAACTTAGGTCAAAAAGCCATTTAAGCCTTTTCACAGTGAGATCTATGCGATAAGGCCGAGAAATGTAATTTTGATGTTAACTCCCAAACCGCTGCGCAGAAGTAAACCAAACTTCACCCAATAGTGTATTGTATCACATTCTAGTAGTTACATTTGAAAATTTCGTTCTAGGACATTTGGTTTGAGCGCAATCCTCAAACTTAGGTCAAAAAAGCCATTTAAGCCTTTTCACAGTGAGATCTATGCGATATGGCCGAGAAATGTAATTTTGATGTCAACTCCCAAACCGCTGCGCAGAAGTCAACCAAACTTCACCCAATAGTGTATTGTATCACAATCTAGTAGTTACATTTGAAAATTTTGTTCTAGGACATTTTGTTTGAACGCAATCATCAAACTTAATTAAAAAAGTCATTTAAGCCTTTTCACAGTGAGATCTATGCGATATGGCCGAGAAATGTAATTTTGATGTTAACTCCCAAACCGCTGCGCAGAAGTCAACCAAACTTCACCCAATAGTGTATTGTATCACAATCTAGTAGTTACATTTGAAAATTTTGTTCTAGGAAATTTTGTTTGAGCGCAATCATCAAACTTAATTAAAAAAGTCATTTAAGCCTTTTCACAGTGAGATCTATGCGATATGGCCGAGAAATGTAATTTTGATGTTCACTCCCAAACCGCTGCGCAGAAGTCAACCAAACTTCACCCATTAGTGTATTGTATCACAATCTAGTAGTTACATGTGGAAATTTGGTTCTAGGACATTTGATTTGAGCGCAATCCTCAAACTTAGGTCAAAAAAGCCATTTAAGCCTTTTCACAGTGAGATCTATGCGATATGGCCGAGAAATGTAATTTTGATGTTAACTCCCAAACCGCTGCGCAGAAGTCAACCAAACTTCACCCATTAGTGTATTGTATCACAATCTAGTAGTTACATGTGGAAATTTGGTTCTAGGACATTTGATTTGAGCGCAATCCTCAAACTTAGGTCAAAAAAGCCATTTAAGCCTTTTCACAGTGAGATCTATGCGATATGGCCGAGAAATGTAATTTTGATGTTAACTCCCAAACCGCTGCGCAGAAGTCAACCAAACTTCACCCAATAGTGTATTGTATCACATTCTAGTAGTTACATTTGAAAATTTCGTTCTAGGACATTTGGTTTGAGCGCAGTCTTTAAACTTAGGTCAAAAAAGCCATTTAAGCCTTTTCACAGTGAGATATATGCGATATGGCCGAGAAATGTAATTTTGATGTTAACTCCCAAACCGCTGCGCAGAAGTCAACCAAACTTCACCCAATAGTGTATTGTATCACAATCTAGTAGTTACATTTGAACATTTTGTTCTAGGACATTTTGTTTGAACGCAATCATCAAACTTAATTTAAAAAGTCATTTAAGCCTTTTCACAGTGAGATCTATTCGATATGGCCGAGAAATGTAATTTTGATGTTAACTCCCAAACCGCTGCGCAGAAGTCAACCAAACTTCACCCAATAGTGTATTGTATCACAATCTAGTAGTTACATTTGGAAATTTGGTTCTAGGACATTTGATTTGAGCGCAATCCTCAAACTTAGGTCAAAAAAGCCATTTAAGCCTTTTCACAGTGAGATCTATGCGATATGGCCGAGAAATGTAATTTTGATGTTAACTCCCAAACCGCTGCGCAGAAGTCAACCAAACTTCACCCAATAGTGTATTGTATCACAATCTAGTAGTTACATTTGAAAATTTTGTTCTAGGAAATTTTGTTTGAGCGCAATCATCAAACTTAATTAAAAAAGTCATTTAAGCCTTTTCACAGTGAGATCTATGCGATATGGCCGAGAAATGTAATTTTGATGTTCACTCCCAAACCGCTGCGCAGAAGTCAACCAAACTTCACCCATTAGTGTATTGTATCACAATCTAGTCGTTACATGTGGAAATTTGGTTCTAGGACATTTGATTTGAGCGCAATCCTGAAACTTAGGTCAAAAAAGCCATTTAAGCCTTTTCACAGTGAGATCTATGCGATATGGCCGAGAAATGTAATTTTGATGTTAACTCCCAAACCGCTGCGCAGAAGTCAACCAAACTTCACCCAATAGTGTATTGTATCACAATCTAGTAGTTACATCTGAAAATTTTGTTCTAGGACATTTGGTTTGAGCGCAATCATTAAACTTAGGTCAAAAAAGCCATTTAAGCCTTTTCACAGTGAGATCTATGCGATATGGCCGAGAAATGTAATTTTGATGTTAACTCCCAAACCGCTGCGCAGAAGTAAACCAAACTTCACCCATTAGTGTATTGTATCACAATCTAGTAGTTACATGTGGAAATTTGGTTCTAGGACATTTGATTTGAGCGCAATCCTCAAACTTAGGTCAAAAAAGCCATTTAAGCCTTTTCACAGTGAGATCTATGCGATATGGCCGAGAAATGTAATTTTGATGTTAACTCCCAAACCGCTGCGCAGAAGTCAACCAAACTTCACCCAATAGTGTATTGTATCACAATCTAGTAGTTACATTTGAAAATTTTGTTCTAGGACATTTTGTTTGAACGCAATCATCAAACTTAATTAAAAAAGTCATTTAAGCCTTTTCACAGTGAGATCTATGCGATATGGCCGAGAAATGTAATTTTGATGTTAACTCCCAAACCGCTGCGCAGAAGTCAACCAAACTTCACCCATTAGTGTATTGTATCACAATCTAGTAGTTACATGTGGAAATTTGGTTCTAGGACATTTGATTTGAGCGCAATCCTCAAACTTAGGTCAAAAAAGCCATTTAAGCCTTTTCACAGTGAGATCTATGCGATATGGCCGAGAAAAGTAATTTTGATGTTAACTCCCAAACCGCTGCGCAGAAGTCAACCAAACTTCACCCAATAGTGTATTGTATCACATTCTAGTAGTTACATTTGAAAATTTCGTTCTAGGACATTTGGTTTGAGCGCAGTCTTTAAACTTAGGTCAAAAAAGCCATTTAAGCCTTTTCACAGTGAGATCTATGCGATATGGCCGAGAAATGTAATTTTGATGTTAACTCCCAAACCGCTGCGCAGAAGTCAACCAAACTTCACCCAATAGTGTATTGTATCACAATCTAGTAGTTACATTTGAACATTTTGTTCTAGGACATTTTGTTTGAACGCAATCATCAAACTTAATTAAAAAAGTCATTTAAGCCTTTTCACAGTGAGATCTATTCGATATGGCCGAGAAATGTAATTTTGATGTTAACTCCCAAACCGCTGCGCAGAAGTCAACCAAACTTCACCCAATAGTGTATTGTATCACAATCTAGTAGTTACATTTGGAAATATGGTTCTAGGACATTTGATTTGAGCGCAATCCTCAAACTTAGGTCAAAAAAGCCATTTAAGCCTTTTCACAGTGAGATCTATGCGATATGGCCGAGAAATGTAATTTTGATGTTAACTCCCAAACCGCTGCGCAGAAGTCAACCAAACTTCACCCAATAGTGTATTGTATCACAATCTAGTAGTTACATTTGAAAATTTTGTTCTAGGACATTTTGTTTGAACGCAATCATCAAACTTAATTAAAAAAGTCATTTAAGCCTTTTCACAGTGAGATCTATGCGATATGGCCAAGAAATGTAATTTTGATGTTAACTCCCAAACCGCTGCGCAGAAGTCAACCAAACTTCACCCAATAGTGTATTGTATCACAATCTAGTAGTTACATTTGAAAATTTTGTTCTAGGAAATTTTGTTTGAGCGCAATCATCAAACTTAATTAAAAAAGTCATTGAAGCCTTTTCACAGTCAGATCTATGCGATATGGCCGAGAATTGTAATTTTGATGTTAACTCCCAAACCGCTGCGCAGAAGTCAACCAAACTTCACCCATTAGTGTATTGTATCACAATCTAGTAGTTACATGTGGAAATTTGGTTCTAGGACATTTGATTTGAGCGCAATCCTCAAACTTAGGTCAAAAAAGCCATTTAAGCCTTTTCACAGTGAGATCTATGCGATATGGCCGAGAAATGTAATTTTGATGTTAACTCCCAAACCGCTGCGCAAAAGTCAACCAAACTTCACCCAATAGTGTATTGTATCACATTCTAGTAGTTACATTTCAAAATTTCGTTCTAGGACATTTGGTTTGAGCGCAATTATTAAACTTAGGTCAAAAAAGCCATTTAAGCCTTTTCACAGTGAGATCTATGCGATATGGCCGAGAAATGTAATTTTGATGTTAACTCCCAAACCGCTGCGCAGAAGTCAACCAAACTTCACCCATTAGTGTATTGTATCACAATCTAGTAGTTACATGTGGAAATTTGGTTCTAGGACATTTGATTTGAGCGCAATCCTCAAACTTAGGTCAAAAAAGCCATTTAAGCCTTTTCACAGTGAGATCTATGCGATATGGCCGAGAAATGTAATTTTGATGTTAACTCCCAAACCGCTGCGCAGAAGTCAACCAAACTTCACCCAATAGTGTATTGTATCACAATCTAGTAGTTACATTTGAAAATTTTGTTCTAGGACATTTGGTTTGAGCGCAATCATTAAACTTAGGTCAAAAAAGCCATTTAAGCCTTTTCACAGTGAGATCTATGCGATATGGCCGAGAAATGTAATTTTGATGTTAACTCCCAAAACGCTGCGCAGAAGTCAACCAAACTTCACCCAATAGTGTATTGTATCACATTCTAGTAGTTACATTTGAAAATTTCGTTCTAGGACATTTGGTTTGAGCGCAATCATTAAACTTAGGTCAAAAAAGCCATTTAAGCCTTTTCACAGTGAGATCTATGCGATATGGCCGAGAAATGTAATTTTGATGTTAACTCCCAAACCGCTGCGCAGAAGTAAACCAAACTTCACCCATTAGTGTATTGTATCACAATCTAGTAGTTACATGTGGAAATTTGGTTCTAGGACATTTGATTTGAGCGCAATCCTCAAACTTAGGTCAAAAAAGCCATTTAAGCCTTTTCACAGTGAGATCTATGCGATATGGCCGAGAAATGTAATTTTGATGTTAACTCCCAAACCGCTGCGCAGAAGTCAACCAAACTTCACCCAATAGTGTATTGTATCACAATCTAGTAGTTACATGTGCAAATTTGGTTCTAGGACATTTGATTTAAGCGCAATTCTCAAACTGAGGTCAAAAAAGCCATTTAAGCCTTTTCACAGTGAGATCTATGCGATATGGCCGAGAAATGTAATTTTGATGTTAACTCCCAAACCGCTGCGCAGAAGTCAACCAAACTTCATCCAATAGTGTATTGTATCACAATCTAGTAGTTACATTTGGAAATTTGGTTCTAGGACATTTAGTTTGAGCGCAATCCTCAAACTTAGTTCAAAAAAGCCATTTACGCCATTTGAAAGTGAGATCTACGCAATTTGGCCGAGAAATGTAATTTTGATGTTAACTCCCAAACCGCTGCGCAGAAGTCAACCAAACTTCACCCAATAGTGTATTGTATCACAATCTAGTAGTTACATTTGGAAATTTAGTTTTAGGACATTTGGTTTGAGCGCAATCTTCAAACTTAATTAAAAAAAGTCATTTAAGCCTTTTCACAGTGAGATCTATGCGATATGGCCGAGAAATGTAATTTTGATGTTCACTCCCAAACCGCTGCGCAGAAGTCAACCAAACTTCACCCATTAGTGTATTGTATCACAATCTAGTAGTTACATGTGGAAATTTGGTTCTAGGACATTTGATTTGAGCGCAATCCTCAAACTTAGGTCAAAAAAGCCATTTAAGCCTTTTCACAGTGAGATCTATGCGATATGGCCGAGAAATGTAATTTTGATGTTAACTCCCAAACCGCTGCGCAGAAGTAAACCAAACTTCACCCAATAGTGTATTGTATCACAATCTAGTAGTTACATGTGGAAATTTGGTTCTAGGACATTTGATTTGAGCGCAATCATCAAACTTAATTAAAAAAGTCATTTAAGCCTTTTCACAGTGAGATCTATGCGATATGGCCGAGAAATGTAATTTTGATAACTCCCAAACCGCTGCGCAGAAGTAAACCAAACTTCACCCAATAGTGTATTGTATCACAATCTAGTAGTTACATGTGGAAATTTGGTTCTAGGACATTTGATTAGAGCGCAATCCTCAAACTTAGGTCAAAAAAGCCATTTAAGCCTTTTCACAGTGAGATCTGTGCGATATGGCCGAGAAATGTAATTTTGATGTTAACTCCCAAACCGCTGCGCAGAAGTCAACCAAACTTCACCCAATAGTGTATTGTATCACATTCTAGTAGTTACATTTGAAAATTTTGTTCTAGGACATTTGGTTTGAGCGCAATCATTAAACTTAGGTCAAAAAAGCCATTTAAGCCTTTTCACAGTGAGATCTATGCGATATGGCCGAGAAATGTAATTTTGATGTTAACTCCCAAACCGCTGCGCAGAAGTCAACTAAACTTCACCCAATAGTGTATTGTATCACATTCTAGTAGTTACATTTGAAAATTTCGTTCTAGGACATTTGGTTTGAGCGCAATCATTAAACTTAATTAAAAAAGTCATTTAAGCCTTTTCACAGTGAGATCTATGCGATATGGCCGAGAAATGTAATTTTGATGTTAACTCCCAAACCGCTGCGCAGAAGTCAACCAAACTTCACCCATTAGTGTATTGTATCACAATCTAGTAATTACATGTGGAAATTTGGTTCTAGGACATTTGATTTGAGCGCAATCCTCAAACTTAGGTCAAAAAAGCCATTTAAGCCTTTTCACAGTGAGATCTATGCGATATGGCCGAGAAATGTAATTTTGATGTTAACTCCCAAACCGCTGCGCAGAAGTAAACCAAACTTCACCCATTAGTGTATTGTATCACAATCTAGTAGTTACATGTGGAAATTTGGTTCTAGGACATTTGATTTGAGCGCAATCCTCAAACTTAGGTCAAAAAAGCCATTTAAGCCTTTTCACAGTGAGATCTATGCGATATGGCCGAGAAATGTAATTTTGATGTTAACTCCCAAACCACTGCGCAGAAGTCAACCAAACTTCACCCAATAGTGTATTGTATCACATTCTAGTAGTTACATTTGAAAATTTCGTTCTAGGACATTTGGTTTTAGCGCAATCATTAAACTTAATTAAAAAAGTCATTTAAGCCTTTTCACAGTGAGATCTATGCGATATGGCCGAGAAATGTAATTTTGATGTTAACTCCCAAACCGCTGCGCAGAAGTCAACCAAACTTCACCCAATAGTGTATTTTATCACAATCTAGGAGTTACATTTGGAAATTTAGTTCTAGGACATTTGATTTGAGCGCAATCTTCAAACTTAATTAAAAAAAGTCATTTAAGCCTTTTCACAGTGAGATCTATGCGATATGGCCGAGAAATGTAATTTTGATGTTCACTCCCAAACCGCTGCGCAGAAGTCAACCAAACTTCAACCATTAGTGTATTGTATCACAATCTAGTAGTTACATGTGGAAATTTGGTTCTAGGACATTTGATTTGAGCGCAATCCTCAAACTTAGGTCAAAAAAGCCATTTAAGCCTTTTCACAGTGAGATCTATGCGATTAGGCCGAGAAATGTAATTTTGATGTTAACTCCCAAACCGCTGCGCAGAAGTCAACTAAACTTCACCCAATAGTGTATTGTATCACATTCTAGTAGTTACATTTGAAAATTTCGTTCTAGGAAATTTTGTTTGAGCGCAATAATCAAACTTAATTAAAAAAGTCATTTAAGCCTTTTCACAGTGAGATCTATGCGATATGGCCGAGAAATGTAATTTTGATGTTAACTCCCAAACCGCTGCGCAGAAGTCAACCAAACTTCACCCATTAGTGTATTGTATCACAATCTAGTAGTTACATGTGGAAATTTGGTTCTAGGACATTTGATTTGAGCGCAATCCTCAAACTTAGGTCAAAAAGCCATTTAAGCCTTTTCACAGTGAGATCTATGCGATAAGGCCGAGAAATGTAATTTTGATGTTAACTCCCAAACCGCTGCGCAGAAGTAAACCAAACTTCACCCAATAGTGTATTGTATCACATTCTAGTAGTTACATTTGAAAATTTCGTTCTAGGACATTTGGTTTGAGCGCAATCCTCAAACTTAGGTCAAAAAAGCCATTTAAGCCTTTTCACAGTGAGATCTATGCGATATGGCCGAGAAATGTAATTTTGATGTCAACTCCCAAACCGCTGCGCAGAAGTCAACCAAACTTCACCCAATAGTGTATTGTATCACAATCTAGTAGTTACATTTGAAAATTTTGTTCTAGGACATTTTGTTTGAACGCAATCATCAAACTTAATTAAAAAAGTCATTTAAGCCTTTTCACAGTGAGATCTATGCGATATGGCCGAGAAATGTAATTTTGATGTTAACTCCCAAACCGCTGCGCAGAAGTCAACCAAACTTCACCCAATAGTGTATTGTATCACAATCTAGTAGTTACATTTGAAAATTTTGTTCTAGGAAATTTTGTTTGAGCGCAATCATCAAACTTAATTAAAAAAGTCATTTAAGCCTTTTCACAGTGAGATCTATGCGATATGGCCGAGAAATGTAATTTTGATGTTCACTCCCAAACCGCTGCGCAGAAGTCAACCAAACTTCACCCATTAGTGTATTGTATCACAATCTAGTAGTTACATGTGGAAATTTGGTTCTAGGACATTTGATTTGAGCGCAATCCTCAAACTTAGGTCAAAAAAGCCATTTAAGCCTTTTCACAGTGAGATCTATGCGATATGGCCGAGAAATGTAATTTTGATGTTAACTCCCAAACCGCTGCGCAGAAGTCAACCAAACTTCACCCAATAGTGTATTGTATCACATTCTAGTAGTTACATTTGAAAATTTCGTTCTAGGACATTTGGTTTGAGCGCAATTATTAAACTTAGGTCAAAAAAGCCATTTAAGCCTTTTCACAGTGAGATCTATGCGATATGGCCGAGAAATGTAATTTTGATGTTAACTCCCAAACCGCTGCGCAGAAGTAAACCAAACTTCACCCATTAGTGTATTGTATCACAATCTAGTAGTTACATGTGGAAATTTGGTTCTAGGACATTTGATTTGAGCGCAATCCTCAAACTTAGGTCAAAAAAGCCATTTAAGCCTTTTCACAGTGAGATCTATGCGATATGGCCGAGAAATGTAATTTTGATGTTAACTCCCAAACCGCTGCGCAGAAGTCAACCAAACTTCACCCAATAGTGTATTGTATCACAATCTAGTAGTTACATTTGAAAATTTTGTTCTAGGACATTTTGTTTGAACGCAATCATCAAACTTAATTAAAAAAGTCATTTAAGCCTTTTCACAGTGAGATCTATGCGATATGGCCGAGAAATGTAATTTTGATGTTAACTCCCAAACCGCTGCGCAGAAGTCAACCAAACTTCACCCATTAGTGTATTGTATCACAATCTAGTAGTTACATGTGGAAATTTGGTTCTAGGACATTTGATTTGAGCGCAATCCTCAAACTTAGGTCAGAAAAGCCATTTAAGCCTTTTCACAGTGAGATCTATGCGATATGGCCGAGAAATGTAATTTTGATGTTAACTCCCAAACCGCTGCGCAGAAGTCAACCAAACTTCACCCAATAGTGTATTGTATCACATTCTAGTAGTTACATTTGAAAATTTCGTTCTAGGACATTTGGTTTGAGCGCAGTCTTTAAACTTAGGTCAAAAAAGCCATTTAAGCCTTTTCACAGTGAGATCTATGCGATATGGCCGAGAAATGTAATTTTGATGTTAACTCCCAAACCGCTGCGCAGAAGTCAACCAAACTTCACCCAATAGTGTATTGTATCACAATCTAGTAGTTACATTTGAACATTTTGTTCTAGGACATTTTGTTTGAACGCAATCATCAAACTTAATTAAAAAAGTAATTAAAGCCTTTTCACAGTGAGATCTATGCGATATGGCCGAGAAATGTAATTTTGATGTTAACTCCCAAACCGCTGCGCAGAAGTCAACCAAACTTCACCCAATAGTGTATTGTATCACAATCTAGTAGTTACATTTGAAAATTTTGTTCTAGGACATTTTGTTTGAGCGCAATCATCAAACTTAAAAAAGTCATTTAAGCCTTTTCACAGTGAGATCTATGCGATATGGCCGAGAAATGTAATTTTGATGTTAACTCCCAAACCGCTGCGCAGAAGTCAACCAAACTTCACCCATTAGTGTATTGTATCACAATCTAGTAGTTACATGTGGAAATTTGGTTCTAGGACATTTGATTTGAGCGCAATCCTCAAACTTAGGTCAAAAAAGCCATTTAAGCCTTTTCACAGTGAGATCTATGCGATATGGCCGAGAAATGTAATTTTGATGTTAACTCCCAAACCGCTGCGCAGAAGTCAACCAAACTTCACCCAATAGTGTATTGTATCACATTCTAGTAGTTACATTTGAAAATTTCGTTCTAGGACATTTGGTTTGAGCGCAGTCTTTAAACTTAGGTCAAAAAAGCCATTTAAGCCTTTTCACAGTGAGATATATGCGATATGGCCGAGAAATGTAATTTTGATGTTAACTCCCAAACCGCTGCGCAGAAGTCAACCAAACTTCACCCAATAGTGTATTGTATCACAATCTAGTAGTTACATTTCAAAATTTCGTTCTAGGACATTTGGTTTGAGCGCAATTATTAAACTTAGGTCAAAAAAGCCATTTAAGCCTTTTCACAGTGAGATCTATGCGATATGGCCGAGAAATGTAATTTTGATGTTAACTCCCAAACCGCTGCGCAGAAGTCAACCAAACTTCACCCATTAGTGTATTGTATCACAATCTAGTAGTTACATGTGGAAATTTGGTTCTAGGACATTTGATTTGAGCGCAATCCTCAAACTTAGGTCAAAAAAGCCATTTAAGCCTTTTCACAGTGAGATCTATGCGATATGGCCGAGAAATGTAATTTTGATGTTAACTCCCAAACCGCTGCGCAGAAGTCAACCAAACTTCACCCAATAGTGTATTGTATCACAATCTAGTAGTTACATTTGAAAATTTTGTTCTAGGACATTTGGTTTGAGCGCAATCATTAAACTTAGGTCAAAAAAGCCATTTAAGCCTTTTCACAGTGAGATCTATGCGATATGGCCGAGAAATGTAATTTTGATGTTAACTCCCAAAACGCTGCGCAGAAGTCAACCAAACTTCACCCAATAGTGTATTGTATCACATTCTAGTAGTTACATTTGAAAATTTCGTTCTAGGACATTTGGTTTGAGCGCAATCATTAAACTTAGGTCAAAAAAGCCATTTAAGCCTTTTCACAGTGAGATCTATGCGATATGGCCGAGAAATGTAATTTTGATGTTAACTCCCAAACCGCTGCGCAGAAGTAAACCAAACTTCACCCATTAGTGTATTGTATCACAATCTAGTAGTTACATGTGGAAATTTGGTTCTAGGACATTTGATTTGAGCGCAATCCTCAAACTTAGGTCAAAAAAGCCATTTAAGCCTTTTCACAGTGAGATCTATGCGATATGGCCGAGAAATGTAATTTTGATGTTAACTCCCAAACCGCTGCGCAGAAGTCAACCAAACTTCACCCAATAGTGTATTGTATCACAATCTAGTAGTTACATGTGCAAATTTGGTTCTAGGACATTTGATTTAAGCGCAATTCTCAAACTGAGGTCAAAAAAGCCATTTAAGCCTTTTCACAGTGAGATCTATGCGATATGGCCGAGAAATGTAATTTTGATGTTAACTCCCAAACCGCTGCGCAGAAGTCAACCAAACTTCATCCAATAGTGTATTGTATAACAATCTAGTAGTTACATTTGGAAATTTGGTTCTAGGACATTTAGTTTGAGCGCAATCCTCAAACTTAGTTCAAAAAAGCCATTTACGCCATTTGAAAGTGAGATCTACGCAATTTGGCCGAGAAATGTAATTTTGATGTTAACTCCCAAACCGCTGCGCAGAAGTCAACCAAACTTCACCCAATAGTGTATTGTATCACAATCTAGTAGTTACATTTGGAAATTTAGTTTTAGGACATTTGGTTTGAGCGCAATCTTCAAACTTAATTAAAAAAAGTCATTTAAGCCTTTTCACAGTGAGATCTATGCGATATGGCCGAGAAATGTAATTTTGATGTTCACTCCCAAACCGCTGCGCAGAAGTCAACCAAACTTCACCCATTAGTGTATTGTATCACAATCTAGTAGTTACATGTGGAAATTTGGTTCTAGGACATTTGATTTGAGCGCAATCCTCAAACTTAGGTCAAAAAAGCCATTTAAGCCTTTTCACAGTGAGATCTATGCGATATGGCCGAGAAATGTAATTTTGATGTTAACTCCCAAACCGCTGCGCAGAAGTAAACCAAACTTCACCCAATAGTGTATTGTATCACAATCTAGTAGTTACATGTGGAAATTTGGTTCTAGGACATTTGATTTGAGCGCAATCATCAAACTTAATTAAAAAAGTCATTTAAGCCTTTTCACAGTGAGATCTATGCGATATGGCCGAGAAATGTAATTTTGATAACTCCCAAACCGCTGCGCAGAAGTAAACCAAACTTCACCCAATAGTGTATTGTATCACAATCTAGTAGTTACATGTGGAAATTTGGTTCTAGGACATTTGATTAGAGCGCAATCCTCAAACTTAGGTCAAAAAAGCCATTTAAGCCTTTTCACAGTGAGATCTATGCGATATGGCCGAGAAATGTAATTTTGATGTTAACTCCCAAACCGCTGCGCAGAAGTCAACCAAACTTCACCCAATAGTGTATTGTATCACATTCTAGTAGTTACATTTGAAAATTTTGTTCTAGGACATTTGGTTTGAGCGCAATCATTAAACTTAGGTCAAAAAAGCCATTTAAGCCTTTTCACAGTGAGATCTATGCGATATGGCCGAGAAATGTAATTTTGATGTTAACTCCCAAACCGCTGCGCAGAAGTCAACTAAACTTCACCCAATAGTGTATTGTATCACATTCTAGTAGTTACATTTGAAAATTTCGTTCTAGGACATTTGGTTTGAGCGCAATCATTAAACTTAATTAAAAAAGTCATTTAAGCCTTTTCACAGTGAGATCTATGCGATATGGCCGAGAAATGTAATTTTGATGTTAACTCCCAAACCGCTGCGCAGAAGTCAACCAAACTTCACCCATTAGTGTATTGTATCACAATCTAGTAATTACATGTGGAAATTTGGTTCTAGGACATTTGATTTGAGCGCAATCCTCAAACTTAGGTCAAAAAGCCATTTAAGCCTTTTCACAGTGAGATCTATGCGATAAGGCCGAGAAATGTAATTTTGATGTTAACTCCCAAACCGCTGCGCAGAAGTAAACCAAACTTCACCCAATAGTGTATTGTATCACATTCTAGTAGTTACATTTGAAAATTTCGTTCTAGGACATTTGGTTTGAGCGCAATCCTCAAACTTAGGTCAAAAAAGCCATTTAAGCCTTTTCACAGTGAGATCTATGCGATATGGCCGAGAAATGTAATTTTGATGTCAACTCCCAAACCGCTGCGCAGAAGTCAACCAAACTTCACCCAATAGTGTATTGTATCACAATCTAGTAGTTACATTTGAAAATTTTGTTCTAGGACATTTTGTTTGAACGCAATCATCAAACTTAATTAAAAAAGTCATTTAAGCCTTTTCACAGTGAGATCTATGCGATATGGCCGAGAAATGTAATTTTGATGTTAACTCCCAAACCGCTGCGCAGAAGTCAACCAAACTTCACCCAATAGTGTATTGTATCACAATCTAGTAGTTACATTTGAAAATTTTGTTCTAGGAAATTTTGTTTGAGCGCAATCATCAAACTTAATTAAAAAAGTCATTTAAGCCTTTTCACAGTGAGATCTATGCGATATGGCCGAGAAATGTAATTTTGATGTTCACTCCCAAACCGCTGCGCAGAAGTCAACCAAACTTCACCCATTAGTGTATTGTATCACAATCTAGTAGTTACATGTGGAAATTTGGTTCTAGGACATTTGATTTGAGCGCAATCCTCAAACTTAGGTCAAAAAAGCCATTTAAGCCTTTTCACAGTGAGATCTATGCGATATGGCCGAGAAATGTAATTTTGATGTTAACTCCCAAACCGCTGCGCAGAAGTCAACCAAACTTCACCCAATAGTGTATTGTATCACATTCTAGTAGTTACATTTGAAAATTTCGTTCTAGGACATTTGGTTTGAGCGCAATTATTAAACTTAGGTCAAAAAAGCCATTTAAGCCTTTTCACAGTGAGATCTATGCGATATGGCCGAGAAATGTAATTTTGATGTTAACTCCCAAACCGCTGCGCAGAAGTAAACCAAACTTCACCCATTAGTGTATTGTATCACAATCTAGTAGTTACATGTGGAAATTTGGTTCTAGGACATTTGATTTGAGCGCAATCCTCAAACTTAGGTCAAAAAAGCCATTTAAGCCTTTTCACAGTGAGATCTATGCGATATGGCCGAGAAATGTAATTTTGATGTTAACTCCCAAACCGCTGCGCAGAAGTCAACCAAACTTCACCCAATAGTGTATTGTATCACAATCTAGTAGTTACATTTGAAAATTTTGTTCTAGGACATTTTGTTTGAACGCAATCATCAAACTTAATTAAAAAAGTCATTTAAGCCTTTTCACAGTGAGATCTATGCGATATGGCCGAGAAATGTAATTTTGATGTTAACTCCCAAACCGCTGCGCAGAAGTCAACCAAACTTCACCCATTAGTGTATTGTATCACAATCTAGTAGTTACATGTGGAAATTTGGTTCTAGGACATTTGATTTGAGCGCAATCCTCAAACTTAGGTCAGAAAAGCCATTTAAGCCTTTTCACAGTGAGATCTATGCGATATGGCCGAGAAATGTAATTTTGATGTTAACTCCCAAACCGCTGCGCAGAAGTCAACCAAACTTCACCCAATAGTGTATTGTATCACATTCTAGTAGTTACATTTGAAAATTTCGTTCTAGGACATTTGGTTTGAGCGCAGTCTTTAAACTTAGGTCAAAAAAGCCATTTAAGCCTTTTCACAGTGAGATCTATGCGATATGGCCGAGAAATGTAATTTTGATGTTAACTCCCAAACCGCTGCGCAGAAGTCAACCAAACTTCACCCAATAGTGTATTGTATCACAATCTAGTAGTTACATTTGAACATTTTGTTCTAGGACATTTTGTTTGAACGCAATCATCAAACTTAATTAAAAAAGTAATTAAAGCCTTTTCACAGTGAGATCTATGCGATATGGCCGAGAAATGTAATTTTGATGTTAACTCCCAAACCGCTGCGCAGAAGTCAACCAAACTTCACCCAATAGTGTATTGTATCACAATCTAGTAGTTACATTTGAAAATTTTGTTCTAGGACATTTTGTTTGAGCGCAATCATCAAACTTAAAAAAGTCATTTAAGCCTTTTCACAGTGAGATCTATGCGATATGGCCGAGAAATGTAATTTTGATGTTAACTCCCAAACCGCTGCGCAGAAGTCAACCAAACTTCACCCATTAGTGTATTGTATCACAATCTAGTAGTTACATGTGGAAATTTGGTTCTAGGACATTTGATTTGAGCGCAATCCTCAAACTTAGGTCAAAAAAGCCATTTAAGCCTTTTCACAGTGAGATCTATGCGATATGGCCGAGAAATGTAATTTTGATGTTAACTCCCAAACCGCTGCGCAGAAGTCAACCAAACTTCACCCAATAGTGTATTGTATCACATTCTAGTAGTTACATTTGAAAATTTCGTTCTAGGACATTTGGTTTGAGCGCAGTCTTTAAACTTAGGTCAAAAAAGCCATTTAAGCCTTTTCACAGTGAGATATATGCGATATGGCCGAGAAATGTAATTTTGATGTTAACTCCCAAACCGCTGCGCAGAAGTCAACCAAACTTCACCCAATAGTGTATTGTATCACAATCTAGTAGTTACATTTGAACATTTTGTTCTAGGACATTTTGTTTGAACGCAATCATCAAACTTAATTTAAAAAGTCATTTAAGCCTTTTCACAGTGAGATCTATTCGATATGGCCGAGAAATGTAATTTTGATGTTAACTCCCAAACCGCTGCGCAGAAGTCAACCAAACTTCACCCAATAGTGTATTGTATCACAATCTAGTAGTTACATTTGGAAATTTGGTTCTAGGACATTTGATTTGAGCGCAATCCTCAAACTTAGGTCAAAAAAGCCATTTAAGCCTTTTCACAGTGAGATCTATGCGATATGGCCGAGAAATGTAATTTTGATGTTAACTCCCAAACCGCTGCGCAGAAGTCACCAAACTTCACCCAATAGTGTATTGTATCACAATCTAGTAGTTACATTTGAAAATTTTGTTCTAGGAAATTTTGTTTGAGCGCAATCATCAAACTTAATTAAAAAAGTCATTTAAGCCTTTTCACAGTGAGATCTATGCGATATGGCCGAGAAATGTAATTTTGATGTTCACTCCCAAACCGCTGCGCAGAAGTCAACCAAACTTCACCCATTAGTGTATTGTATCACAATCTAGTAGTTACATGTGGAAATTTGGTTCTAGGACATTTGATTTGAGCGCAATCCTGAAACTTAGGTCAAAAAAGCCATTTAAGCCTTTTCACAGTGAGATCTATGCGATATGGCCGAGAAATGTAATTTTGATGTTAACTCCCAAACCGCTGCGCAGAAGTCAACCAAACTTCACCCAATAGTGTATTGTATCACAATCTAGTAGTTACATTTGAAAATTTCGTTCTAGGACATTTGGTTTGAGCGCAATCATTAAACTTAGGTCAAAAAAGCCATTTAAGCCTTTTCACAGTGAGATCTATGCGATATGGCCGAGAAATGTAATTTTGATGTTAACTCCCAAACCGCTGCGCAGAAGTAAACCAAACTTCACCCATTAGTGTATTGTATCACAATCTAGTAGTTACATGTGGAAATTTGGTTCTAGGACATTTGATTTGAGCGCAATCCTCAAACTTAGGTCAAAAAAGCCATTTAAGCCTTTTCACAGTGAGATCTATGCGATATGGCCGAGAAATGTAATTTTGATGTTAACTCCCAAACCGCTGCGCAGAAGTCAACCAAACTTCACCCATTAGTGTATTGTATCACAATCTAGTAGTTACATGTGGAAATTTGGTTCTAGGACATTTGATTTGAGCGCAATCCTCAAACTTAGGTCAAAAAAGCCATTTAAGCCTTTTCACAGTGAGATCTATGCGATATGGCCGAGAAATGTAATTTTGATGTTAACTCCCAAACCGCTGCGCAGAAGTCAACCAAACTTCACCCAATAGTGTATTGTATCACATTCTAGTAGTTACATTTGAAAATTTCGTTCTAGGACATTTGGTTTGAGCGCAGTCTTTAAACTTAGGTCAAAAAAGCCATTTAAGCCTTTTCACAGTGAGATCTATTCGATATGGCCGAGAAATGTAATTTTGATGTTAACTCCAAAACAGCTGCGCAGAAGTCAACCAAACTTCACCCAATAGTGTATTGTATCACAATCTAGTAGTTACATTTGGAAATATGGTTCTAGGACATTTGATTTGAGCGCAATCCTCAAACTTAGGTCAAAAAAGCCATTTAAGCCTTTTCACAGTGAGATCTATGCGATATGGCCGAGAAATGTAATTTTGATGTTAACTCCCAAACCGCTGCGCAGAAGTCAACCAAACTTCACCCAATAGTGTATTGTATCACAATCTAGTAGTTACATTTGAAAATTTTGTTCTAGGACATTTTGTTTGAACGCAATCATCAAACTTAATTAAAAAAGTCATTTAAGCCTTTTCACAGTGAGATCTATGCGATATGGCCAAGAAATGTAATTTTGATGTTAACTCCCAAACCGCTGCGCAGAAGTCAACCAAACTTCACCCAATAGTGTATTGTATCACAATCTAGTAGTTACATTTGAAAATTTTGTTCTAGGAAATTTTGTTTGAGCGCAATCATCAAACTTAATTAAAAAAGTCATTTAAGCCTTTTCACAATCAGATCTATGCGATATGGCCGAGAAATGTAATTTTGATGTTAACTCCCAAACCGCTGCGCAGAAGTCAACCAAACTTCACCCATTAGTGTATTGTATCACAATCTAGTAGTTACATGTGGAAATTTGGTTCTAGGACATTTGATTTGAGCGCAATCCTCAAACTTAGGTCAAAAAAGCCATTTAAGCCTTTTCACAGTGAGATCTATGCGATATGGCCGAGAAATGTAATTTTGATGTTAACTCCCAAACCGCTGCGCAGAAGTCAACCAAACTTCACCCAATAGTGTATTGTATCACATTCTAGTAGTTACATTTCAAAATTTCGTTCTAGGACATTTGGTTTGAGCGCAATTATTAAACTTAGGTCAAAAAAGCCATTTAAGCCTTTTCACAGTGAGATCTATGCGATATGGCCGAGAAATGTAATTTTGATGTTAACTCCCAAACCGCTGCGCAGAAGTCAACCAAACTTCACCCATTAGTGTATTGTATCACAATCTAGTAGTTACATGTGGAAATTTGGTTCTAGGACATTTGATTTGAGCGCAATCCTCAAACTTAGGTCAAAAAAGCCATTTAAGCCTTTTCACAGTGAGATCTATGCGATATGGCCGAGAAATGTAATTTTGATGTTAACTCCCAAACCGCTGCGCAGAAGTCAACCAAACTTCACCCAATAGTGTATTGTATCACAATCTAGTAGTTACATTTGAAAATTTTGTTCTAGGACATTTGGTTTGAGCGCAATCATTAAACTTAGGTCAAAAAAGCCATTTAAGCCTTTTCACAGTGAGATCTATGCGATATGGCCGAGAAATGTAATTTTGATGTTAACTCCCAAACCGCTGCGCAGAAGTCAACCAAACTTCACCCAATAGTGTATTGTATCACATTCTAGTAGTTACATTTGAAAATTTCGTTCTAGGACATTTGGTTTGAGCGCAATCATTAAACTTAGGTCAAAAAAGCCATTTAAGCCTTTTCACAGTGAGATCTATGCGATATGGCCGAGAAATGTAATTTTGATGTTAACTCCCAAACCGCTGCGCAGAAGTAAACCAAACTTCACCCATTAGTGTATTGTATCACAATCTAGTAGTTACATGTGGAAATTTGGTTCTAGGACATTTGATTTGAGCGCAATCCTCAAACTTAGGTCAAAAAAGCCATTTAAGCCTTTTCACAGTGAGATCTATGCGATATGGCCGAGAAATGTAATTTTGATGTTAACTCCCAAACCGCTGCGCAGAAGTCAACCAAACTTCACCCAATAGTGTATTGTATCACAATCTAGTAGTTACATGTGCAAATTTGGTTCTAGGACATTTGATTTAAGCGCAATTCTCAAACTTAGGTCAAAAAAGCCATTTAAGCCTTTTCACAGTGAGATCTATGCGATATGGCCGAGAAATGTAATTTTGATGTTAACTCCCAAACCGCTGCGCAGAAGTCAACCAAACTTCATCCAATAGTGTATTGTATCACAATCTAGTAGTTACATTTGGAAATTTGGTTCTAGGACATTTAGTTTGAGCTCAATCCTCAAACTTAGTTCAAAAAAGCCATTTACGCCATTTGAAAGTGAGATCTACGCAATTTGGCCGAGAAATGTAATTTTGATGTTAACTCCCAAACCGCTGCGCAGAAGTCAACCAAACTTCACCCAATAGTGTATTGTATCACATTCTAGTAGTTACATTTCAAAATTTCGTTCTAGGACATTTGGTTTGAGCGCAATTATTAAACTTAGGTCAAAAAAGCCATTTAAGCCTTTTCACAGTGAGATCTATGCGATATGGCCGAGAAATGTAATTTTGATGTTAACTCCCAAACCGCTGCGCAGAAGTCAACCAAACTTCACCCATTTGTGTATTGTATCACAATCTAGTAGTTACATGTGGAAATTTGGTTCTAGGACATTTGATTTGAGCGCAATCCTCAAACTTAGGTCAAAAAAGCCATTTAAGCCTTTTCACAGTGAGATCTATGCGATATGGCCGAGAAATGTAATTTTGATGTTAACTCCCAAACCGCTGCGCAGAAGTCAACCAAACTTCACCCAATAGTGTATTGTATCACAATCTAGTAGTTACATTTGAAAATTTTGTTCTAGGACATTTGGTTTGAGCGCAATCATTAAACTTAGGTCAAAAAAGCCATTTAAGCCTTTTCACAGTGAGATCTATGCGATATGGCCGAGAAATGTAATTTTGATGTTAACTCCCAAACCGCTGCACAGAAGTCAACCAAACTTCACCCAATAGTGTATTGTATCACATTCTAGTAGTTACATTTGAAAATTTCGTTCTAGGACATTTGGTTTGAGCGCAATCATTAAACTTAGGTCAAAAAAGCCATTTAAGCCTTTTCACAGTGAGATCTATGCGATATGGCCGAGAAATGTAATTTTGATGTTAACTCCCAAACCGCTGCGCAGAAGTAAACCAAACTTCACCCATTAGTGTATTGTATCACAATCTAGTAGTTACATGTGGAAATTTGGTTCTAGGACATTTGATTTGAGCGCAATCCTCAAACTTAGGTCAAAAAAGCCATTTAAGCCTTTTCACAGTGAGATCTATGCGATATGGCCGAGAAATGTAATTTTGATGTTAACTCCCAAACCGCTGCGCAGAAGTCAACCAAACTTCATCCAATAGTGTATTGTATCACAATCTAGTAGTTACATTTGGAAATTTGGTTCTAGGACATTTAGTTTGAGCGCAATCCTCAAACTTAGTTCAAAAAAGCCATTTACGCCATTTGAAAGTGAGATCTACGCAATTTGGCCGAGAAATGTAATTTTGATGTTAACTCCCAAACCGCTGCGCAGAAGTCAACCAAACTTCACCCAATAGTGTATTGTATCACAATCTAGTAGTTACATTTGGAAATTTAGTTTTAGGACATTTGGTTTGAGCGCAATCTTCAAACTTAATTAAAAAAAGTCATTTAAGCCTTTTCACAGTGAGATCTATGCGATATGGCCGAGAAATGTAATTTTGATGTTCACTCCCAAACCGCTGCGCAGAAGTCAACCAAACTTCACCCATTAGTGTATTGTATCACAATCTAGTAGTTACATGTGGAAATTTGGTTCTAGGACATTTGATTTGAGCGCAATCCTCAAACTTAGGTCAAAAAAGCCATTTAAGCCTTTTCACAGTGAGATCTATGCGATATGGCCGAGAAATGTAATTTTGATGTTAACTCCCAAACCGCTGCGCAGAAGTCAACCAAACTTCACCCAATAGTGTATTGTATCACAATCTAGTAGTTACATGTGGAAATTTGGTTCTAGGACATTTGATTTGAGCGCAATCCTTAAACTTAGGTAAAAAAGCCATTTAAGCCTTTTCACAGTGAGATCTATGCGATATGGCCGAGAAATGTAATTTTGATAACTCCCAAACCGCTGCGCAGAAGTAAACCAAACTTCACCCAATAGTGTATTGTATCACAATCTAGTAGTTACATGTGGAAATTTGGTTCTAGGACATTTGATTTGAGCGCAATCCTCAAACTTAATTAAAAAAAGTCATTTAAGCCTTTTCACAGTGAGATCTATGCGATATGGCCGAGAAATGTAATTTTGATGTTAACTCCCAAACCGCTGCGCAGAAGTAAACCAAACTTCACCCAATAGTGTATTGTATCACAATCTAGTAGTTACATGTCGAAATTTGGTTCTAGGACATTTGATTTGAGCGCAATTCTCAAACTTAGGTCAAAAAAGCCATTTAAGCCTTTTCACAGTGAGATCTATGCGATATGGCCGAGAAATGTAATTTTGATGTTAACTCCCAAACCGCTGCGCAGAAGTCAACCAAACTTCACCCAATAGTGTATTTTATCATAATCTAGTAGTTACATTTGGAAATTTAGTTCTAGGACATTTGGTTTTAGCGCAATCTTCAAACTTAATTAAAAAAAGTCATTTAAGCCTTTTCACAGTGAGATCTATGCGATATGGCCGAGAAATGTAATTTTGATGTTAACTCCCAAACCGCTGCGCAGAAGTCAACCAAACTTCACCCAATAGTGTATTGTATCACAATCTAGTAGTTACATGTGCAAATTTGGTTCTAGGACATTTGATTTAAGCGCAATTCTCAAACTTAGGTCAAAAAAGCCATTTAAGCCTTTTCACAGTGAGATCTATGCGATATGGCCGAGAAATGTAATTTTGATGTTAACTCCCAAACCGCTGCGCAGAAGTCAACCAAACTTCATCCAATAGTGTATTGTATCACAATCTAGTAGTTACATTTGGAAATTTGGTTCTAGGACATTTAGTTTGAGCGCAATCCTCAAACTTAGTTCAAAAAAGCCATTTACGCCATTTGAAAGTGAGATCTACGCAATTTGGCCGAGAAATGTAATTTTGATGTTAACTCCCAAACCGCTGCGCAGAAGTCAACCAAACTTCACCCAATAGTGTATTGTATCACAATCTAGTAGTTTCATTTGGAAATTTGGTTCTAGGACATTTGGTTTGAGCGCAATCCTCAAACTTAGTTCAAAAAAGCTATTTAAGCCTTTTGACAGTGAGATCTACTCAATTCGGCCGAGAAATGTAATTTTGATGTTAACTCCAAACCGCTGCGCAGGAGTCAACCAAACTTCACCCAATAGTGTATTGTATCACAATCTAGTAGTTACATGTGGAAATTTGGTTCTAGGACATTTGATTTGAGCGCAATCCTCAAACTTAATTAAAAAAAGTCATTTAAGCCTTTTCACAGTGAGATCTATGCGATATGGCCGAGAAATGTAATTTTGATGTTAACTCCCAAACCGCTGCGCAGAAGTAAACCAAACTTCACCCAATAGTGTATTGTATCACAATCTAGTAGTTACATGTGGAAATTTGGTTCTAGGACATTTGATTTGAGCGCAATTCTCAAACTTAGGTCAAAAAAGCCATTTAAGCCTTTTCACAGTGAGATCTATGCGATATGGCCGAGAAATGTAATTTTGATGTTAACTCCCAAACCGCTGCGCAGAAGTCAACCAAACTTCACCCAATAGTGTATTTTATCATAATCTAGTAGTTACATTTGGAAATTTAGTTCTAGGACATTTGGTTTTAGCGCAATCTTCAAACTTAATTAAAAAAAGTCATTTAAGCCTTTTCACAGTGAGATCTATGCGATATGGCCGAGAAATGTAATTTTGATGTTAACTCCCAAACCGCTGCGCAGAAGTCAACCAAACTTCACCCAATAGTGTATTGTATCACAATCTAGTAGTTACATGTGCAAATTTGGTTCTAGGACATTTGATTTAAGCGCAATTCTCAAACTTAGGTCAAAAAAGCCATTTAAGCCTTTTCACAGTGAGATCTATGCGATATGGCCGAGAAATGTAATTTTGATGTTAACTCCCAAACCGCTGCGCAGAAGTCAACTAAACTTCATCCAATAGTGTATTGTATCACAATCTAGTAGTTACATTTGGAAATTTGGTTCTAGGACATTTAGTTTGAGCGCAATCCTCAAACTTAGTTCAAAAAAGCCATTTACGCCATTTGAAAGTGAGATCTACGCAATTTGGCCGAGAAATGTAATTTTGATGTTAACTCCCAAACCGCTGCGCAGAAGTCAACCAAACTTCACCCAATAGTGTATTGTATCACAATCTAGTAGTTCCATTTGGAAATTTGGTTCTAGGACATTTGGTTTTAGCGCAATCCTCAAACTTAGTTCAAAAAAGCTATTTAAGCCTTTTGACAGTGAGATCTACTCAATTCGGCCGAGAAATGTAATTTTGATGTTAACTCCAAACCGCTGCGCAGGAGTCAACCAAACTTCACCCAATAGTGTATTGTATCACAATCTAGTAGTTACATGTGGAAATTTGGTTCTAGGACATTTGATTTGAGCGCAATCCTCAAACTTAATTAAAAAAAGTCATTTAAGCCTTTTCACAGTGAGATCTATGCGATATGGCCGAGAAATGTAATTTTGATGTTAACTCCCAAACCGCTGCGCAGAAGTAAACCAAACTTCACCCAATAGTGTATTGTATCACAATCTAGTAGTTACATGTGGAAATTTGGTTCTAGGACATTTGATTTGAGCGCAATTCTCAAACTTAGGTCAAAAAAGCCATTTAAGCCTTTTCACAGTGAGATCTATGCGATATGGCCGAGAAATGTAATTTTGATGTTAACTCCCAAACCGCTGCGCAGAAGTCAACCAAACTTCACCCAATAGTGTATTTTATCATAATCTAGTAGTTACATTTGGAAATTTAGTTCTAGGACATTTGGTTTTAGCGCAATCTTCAAACTTAATTAAAAAAAGTCATTTAAGCCTTTTCACAGTGAGATCTATGCGATATGGCCGAGAAATGTAATTTTGATGTTAACTCCCAAACCGCTGCGCAGAAGTCAACCAAACTTCACCCAATAGTGTATTGTATCACAATCTAGTAGTTACATGTGCAAATTTGGTTCTAGGACATTTGATTTAAGCGCAATTCTCAAACTTAGGTCAAAAAAGCCATTTAAGCCTTTTCACAGTGAGATCTATGCGATATGGCCGAGAAATGTAATTTTGATGTTAACTCCCAAACCGCTGCGCAGAAGTCAACCAAACTTCATCCAATAGTGTATTGTATCACAATCTAGTAGTTACATTTGGAAATTTGGTTCTAGGACATTTAGTTTGAGCGCAATCCTCAAACTTAGTTCAAAAAAGCCATTTACGCCATTTGAAAGTGAGATCTACGCAATTTGGCCGAGAAATGTAATTTTGATGTTAACTCCCAAACCGCTGCGCAGAAGTCAACCAAACTTCACCCAATAGTGTATTGTATCACAATCTAGTAGTTCCATTTGGAAATTTGATTCTAGGACATTTGGTTTGAGCGCAATCCTCAAACTTAGTTCAAAAAAGCTATTTAAGCCTTTTGACAGTGAGATCTACTCAATTCGGCCGAGAAATGTAATTTTGATGTTAACTCCAAACCGCTGCGCAGGAGTCAACCAAACTTCACCCAATAGTGTATTGTATCACAATCTAGTAGTTACATTTGGAAATTTGGTTCTAGGACATTTGGTTTGAGCGCAATCCTCAAACTTAGTTCAAAAAATCCATTAACGCCATTTGACAGTGATATCTATGCAATTTGGCCGAGAAATGTAATTTTGATGTTAACTCCCAAACCGCTGCGCAGAAGTCAACCAAACTTCACCCAATAGTGTATTGTATCACAATCTAGTAGTTACATTTGGAAATTTGGTTCTCGGACATTTGGTTTGAGCGCAATCCTCAAACTTAATTAAAAAAAGCCATTTAAGCCTTTTGACAGTGAGATCTACTCAATTCGGCCGAGAAATGTAATTTTGATGTTAACTCCCAAACCGCTGCGCAGAAGTCAACCAAACTTCACCCAATAGTGTATTGTATCACAATCTAGTAGTTACATTTGGAAATTTTGTTCTAGGACATTTGGTTTGAGCGCAATCCTCAAACTAAATTTAAAAAAGTCATTTAAGCCTTTTGACAGTGAGATCTACACAATTCGGCCGAGAAATGTAATTTTGATGTTAACTCCCAAACCGCTGAGCAGGAGTGAACCAAACTTCACCCAATAGTGTATTGTATCACAATCTAGTAGTTACATTTGGAAATTTGGTTCTAGGACATTTGGTTTGAGCGCAATCCTCAAACTTAATTAAAAAAAAGTCATTTAAGCCTTTTGACAGTGAGATCTACGCAATTTGGCCGAGAAATGTAATTTTAATGTTAACTCCCAAACCGCTGCACAGAAGTCAACCAAACTTCACCCAATACTGTATTGTATCACAATCTAGTAGTTACATTTGGAAATTTTGTTCTAGGACATTTGGTTTGAGCGCAATCCTCAAACTTAGTTCAAAAAAGTCATTTAAGCCTTTTGACAGTGAGATCTACGCAATTCGGCTGAGAAATGTAATTTTGATGTTAACTCCCAAACCGCTGCGCAGGAGTGAACCAAACTTCACCCAATAGTGTATTGTATCACAATCTAGTAGTTACAATTGGAAATTTTGTTCTAGGACATTTAGTTTGAGCGCAATCCTCAAACTTAGTTCAAAAAAGCCATTCACGCCATTTGACAGTGATATCTACGCAATTTGGCCGAGAAATGTAATTTTGATGTTAACTCCGAAACCACTGCGCAAAAGTGAACCAAACTTCACCCAATAGTGTATTGTATCACAATCTAGTAGTTACATATGGAAATTTGGTTCTAGGACATTTGGTTTATCCGCAATCCTCAAACTTAGTTCAAAAAAGTCATTTAAGCCTTTTGACAGTGAGATCTACGCAATTTGGCCGAGAAATGTAATTTTGATGTTAACTCCCAAACCGCTGCGCAGAAGTGAACCAAACTTCACCCAATAGTGTATTGTATCACAATGTAGTAGTTCCATTTGGAAATTTGGTTCTAGGACATTTGGTTTGAGCGCAATCCTCAAACTTAGTTCAAAAAAGCTATTTAAGCCTTTTGACAGTGAGATCTACTCAATTCGGCCGAGAAATGTAATTTTGATGTTAACTCCCAAACCGCTGAGCAGGAGTCAACCAAACTTCACCCAATAGTGTATTGTATCACAATCTAGTAGTTACATTTGGAAATTTGGTTCTAGGACATTTGGTTTGAGCGCAATCCTCAAACTTAGTTCAAAAAAGTCATTTAAGCCTTTTGACAGTGAGATCTACGCAATTTGGCCGAGAAATGTAATTTTGATGTTAACTCCCAAACCGCTGCGCAGAAGTCAACCAAACTTCACCCAATAGTGTATTGTATCACAAACTAGTAGTTACATTTGGAAATTTGGTTCTAGGACATTTGGTTTGAGCGCAATCCTCAAACTTAGTTCAAAAAAGTCATTTAAGCCTTTTGACAGTGAGATCTACGCAATTTGGCCGAGAAATGTAATTTTGATGTTAACTCTCAAACTGCTGCGCAGAAGTCAACCAAACTTCACCCAATAGTGTATTGTATCACAATCTAGTAGTTACATTTGGAAATTTGGTTCTAGGACATTTGGTTTGATCGCAATCCTCAAACTTAATTAAAAAAGTCATTTAAGCCTTTTGACAGTGAGATCTACGCAATTCGGCCGAGAAAAGTAATTTTAATGTTAACTACCAAACCGCTACGCAGAAGTCAACCAAACTTCACCCAATAGTGTATTGTATCACAAACTAGTAGTTACATTTGGCAATTTAGTTCTAGAACATTTAGTTTGAGCGCAATCCTCAAACTTAGTTCAAAAAAGCCATTCACGCCATTTGACAGTGATATCTACGCAATTTGGCCGATAAATGTAATTTTGATGTTAACTCCGAAACCGCTGCGCAGAAGTGAACCAAACTTCACCCAATAGTGTATTGTATCACAATCTAGTAGTTACATTTGGAAATTTTGTTCTAGAACATTTGGTTTGAGCGCAATCCTCAAACTTAGTTCAAAAAAGTCATTTAAGCCTTTTGACAGTGAGATCTACGCAATTCGGCTGAGAAATGTAATTTTGATGTTAACTCCCAAACCGCTGCGCAGGAGTGAACCAAACTTCACCCAATAGTGTATTGTATCACAATCTAGTAGTTACAATTGGAAATTTTGTTCTAGGACATTTAGTTTGAGCGCAATCCTCAAACTTAGTTCAAAAAAGCCATTCACGCCATTTGACAGTGATATCTACGCAATTTGGCCGAGAAATGTAATTTTGATGTTAACTCCGAAACCACTGCGCAGAAGTGAACCAAACTTCACCCAATAGTGTATTGTATCACAATCTAGTAGTTACATATGGAAATTTGGTTCTAGGACATTTGGTTTATCCGCAATCCTCAAACTTAGTTCAAAAAAGTCATTTAAGCCTTTTGACAGTGAGATCTACGCAATTTGGCCGAGAAATGTAATTTTGATGTTAACTCCCAAACCGCTGCGCAGAAGTCAACCAAACTTCACCCAATAATGTATTTTATCACAATCTAGTAGTTACATTTAGAAATTTAGTTCTAGGACATTTGGTTTGAGCGCAATCTTCAAACTTAATTAAAAAAAGTCATTTAAGCCTTTTCACAGTGAGATCTATGCGATATGGCCGAGAAATGTAATTTTGATGTTAACTCCCAAACCGCTGCGCAGAAGTCAACCAAACTTCACCCAATAGTGTATTGTATCACAATCTAGTAGTTACATGTGGAAATTTGGTTCTAGGACATTTGATTTGAGCGCAATCCTCAAACTTAGGTCAAAAAAGCCATTTAAGCCTTTTCACAGTGAGATCTACGCGATATGGCTGAGAAATGTAATTTTGATGTTAACTCCCAAACCGCTGCGCAGAAGTCAACCAAACTTCACCCAATAGTGTATTGTATCACAATCTAGTAGTTACATTTGGAAATTTCGTTCTAGGACATTTGGTTTGAGCGCAATCATCAAACATAATTAAAAAAGTCATTTCAGCCTTTTCACAGTGAGATCTATGCGATATTGCCGAGAAATGTAATTTTGATGTTAACTCCCAAACCGCTGCGCAGAAGTCAACCAAACTTCACCAAATAGTGTATTTTATCACAATCTAGTAGTTACCTTTAGAAATTTAGTTCTAGGACATTTGGTTTGAGCGCAATCATCAAACTTAATTAAAAAAGTCATTTAAGCCTTTTCACAGTGAGATCTACGCGATATGGCCGAGAAATGTAATTTTGATGTTAACTCCCAAACCGCTGCGCAGAAGTCAACCAAACTTCACCCAATAGTGTATTGTATCACAATCTAGTAGTTACATTTGGAAATTTCGTTTTAGGTCATTTGGTTTGAGCGCAATCATCAAACTTAATTAAAAAAGCCATTTAAGCCTTTTCACAGTGAGATCTATGCGATATGGCTGAGAAATGTAATTTTGATGTTAACTCCCAAACCGCTGCGCAGAAGTCAACCAATCTTCACCCAATAGTGTATTTTATCACAATCTAGTAGTTACATTTAGAAATTTAGTTCTAGGACTTTAGGAATTTAGTTTTAGGACATTTGGTTTGAGCGCAATCTTCAAACTTAATTAAAAAAAAGTCATTTAAGCCTTTTCACAGTGAGATCTCTGCGATATGGCCGAGAAATGTAATTTTGATGTTAACTCCCAAACCGCTGCGCAGAAGTAAACCAAACTTCACCCAATAGTGTATTGTATCACAATCTAGTAGTTACATGTGGAAATTTGGTTCTAGGACATTTGATTTGAGCGCAATCCTCAAACTTAGGTCAAAAAAGCCATTTAAGCCTTTTCACAGTGAGATCTATGCGTTATGGCCGAGAAATGTAATTTTGATGTTAACTCCCAAACCGCTGCGCAGAAGTCAACCAAACTTCACCCAATAGTGTATTTTATCACAATCTAGTAGTTACATTTGGAAATTTAGTTCTAGGACATTTGGTTTGAGCGCAATCTTCAAACTTAATTAAAAAAAGTCATTTAAGCCTTTTCACAGTGAGATCTATGCGATATGGCCGAGAAATGTAATTTTGATGTTCACTCCCAAACCGCTGCGCAGAAGTCAACCAAACTTCACCCATTAGTGTATTGTATCACAATCTAGTAGTTACATATGGAAATTTGGTTCTAGGACATTTGATTTGAGCGCAATCCTCAAACTTAATTAAAAAAAGTCATTTAAGCCTTTTCACAGTGAGATCTATGCGATATGGCCGAGAAATGTAATTTTGATGTTAACTCCCAAACCGCTGCGCAGAAGTCAACCAAACTTCACCCAATAGTGTATTGTATCACAATCTAGTAGTTACATGTGGAAATTTGGTTCTAGGACATTTGATTTGAGCGCAATTCTCAAACTTAGGTCAAAAAAGCCATTTAAGCCTTTTCACAGTGAGATCTATGCGATATGGCCGAGAAATGTAATTTTGATAACTCCCAAACCGCTGCGCAGAAGTAAACCAAACTTCACCCAATAGTGTATTGTATCACAATCTAGTAGTTACATGTGGAAATTTGGTTCTAGGACATTTGATTTGAGCGCAATCCTCAAACTTAATTAAAAAAAGTCATTTAAGCCTTTTCACAGTGAGATCTATGCGATATGGCCGAGAAATGTAATTTTGATGTTAACTCCCAAACCGCTGCGCAGAAGTCAACCAAACTTCACCCAATAGTGTATTGTATCACAATCTAGTAGTTACATGTGCAAATTTGGTTCTAGGACATTTGATTTGAGCGCAATTCTCAAACTTAGGTCAAAAAAGCCATTTAAGCCTTTTCACAGTGAGATCTATGCGATATGGCCGAGAAATGTAATTTTGATGTTAACTCCCAAACCGCTGCGCAGAAGTCAACCAAACTTCACCCAATAGTGTATTTTATCACAATCTAGTAGTTACATTTGGAAATTTAGTTCTAGGACATTTGGTTTGAGCGCAATCATCAAACTTAGGTCAAAAAAGCCATTTAAGCCTTTTCACAGTGAGATCTATGCGATATGGCTGAGAAATGTAATTTTGATGTTAACTCCCAAACCGCTGCGCAGAAGTCAACCAAACTTCACCCAATAGTGTATTTTATCACAATCTAGTAGTTACATTTAGAAATTTAGTTCTAGGACATTTGGTTTGAGCGCAATCTTCAAACTTAATTAAAAAAAGTCATTTAAGCCTTTTCACAGTGAGATCTATGCGATATGGCCGAGAAATGTAATTTTGATGTTAACTCCCAAACCGCTGCGCAGAAGTCAACCAAACTTCACCCAATAGTGTATTGTATCACAATCTAGTAGTTACATGTGGAAATTTGGTTCTAGGACATTTGATTTGAGCGCAATCCTCAAACTTAGGTCAAAAAAGCCATTTAAGCCTTTTCACAGTGAGATCTACGCGATATGGCTGAGAAATGTAATTTTGATGTTAACTCCCAAACCGCTGCGCAGAAGTCAACCAAACTTCACCCAATAGTGTATTGTATCACAATCTAGTAGTTACATTTGGAAATTTCGTTCTAGGACATTTGGTTTGAGCGCAATCATCAAACATAATTAAAAAAGTCATTTCAGCCTTTTCACAGTGAGATCTATGCGATATTGCCGAGAAATGTAATTTTGATGTTAACTCCCAAACCGCTGCGCAGAAGTCAACCAAACTTCACCCAATAGTGTATTTTATCACAATCTAGTAGTTACCTTTAGAAATTTAGTTCTAGGACATTTGGTTTGAGCGCAATCATCAAACTTAATTAAAAAAGTCATTTAAGCCTTTTCACAGTGAGATCTACGCGATATGGCCGAGAAATGTAATTTTGATGTTAACTCCCAAACCGCTGCGCAGAAGTCAACCAAACTTCACCCAATAGTGTATTGTATCACAATCTAGTAGTTACATTTGGAAATTTCGTTCTAGGTCATTTGGTTTGAGCGCAATCATCAAACTTAATTAAAAAAGCCATTTAAGCCTTTTCACAGTGAGATCTATGCGATATGGCTGAGAAATGTAATTTTGATGTTAACTCCCAAACCGCTGCGCAGAAGTCAACCAAACTTCACCCAATAGTGTATTTTATCACAATCTAGTAGTTACATTTAGAAATTTAGTTCTAGGACATTTGGTTTGAGCGCAATCTTCAAACTTAATTAAAAAAAGTCATTTAAGCCTTTTCACAGTGAGATCTATGCGATATGGCCGAGAAATGTAATTTTGATGTTAGCTCCCAAACCGCTGCGCAGAAATAAACCAAACTTCACCCAATAGTGTATTGTATCACAATCTAGTAGTTACATGTAGAAATTTGGTTCTAGGACATTTGATTTGAGCGCAATCCTCAAACTTAGGTCAAAAAAGCCATTTAAGCCTTTTCACAGTGAGATCTATGCGATATGGCCGAGAAATGTAATTTTGATGTTCACTCCCAAACCGCTGCGCAGAAGTCAACCAAACTTCACCCATTAGTGTATTGTATCACAATCTAGTAGTTACATGTGGAAATTTGGTTCTAGGACATTTGATTTGAGCGCAATCCTCAAACTTAGGTCAAAAAAGCCATTTAAGCCTTTTCACAGTGAGATCTATGCGATATGGCCGAGAAATGTAATTTTGATGTTAACTCCAAAAGAGCTGCGCAGAAGTAAACCAAACTTCACCCAATAGTGTATTTTATCATAATCTAGTAGTTACATTTGGAAATTTATTTCTAGGACATTTGGTTTGAGCGCAATCTTCAAACTTAATTAAAAAAAAGTCATTTAAGCCTTTTCACAGTGAGATCTATGCGATATGGCCGAGAAATGTAATTTTGATGTTAACTCCCAAACCGCTGCGCAGAAGTCAACCAAACTTCACCCAATAGTGTATTGTATCACAATCTAGTAGTTACATGTGGAAATTTGGTTCTAGGACATTTGATTTGAGCGCAATTCTCAAACTTAGGTCAAAAAAGCCATTTAAGCCTTTTCACAGTGAGATCTATGCGATATGGCCGAGAAATGTAATTTTGATGTTAACTCCCAAACCGCTGCGCAGAAGTAAACCAAACTTCACCCAATAGTGTATTTTATCATAATCTAGTAGTTACATTTGGAAATTTAGTTCTAGGACATTTGGTTTGAGCGCAATCATCAAACTTAATTAAAAAAGCCATTTAAGCCTTTTCACAGTGAGATCTATGCGATATGGCTGAGAAATGTACTTTTGATGTTAACTCCCAAACCGCTGCGCAGAAGTCAACCAAACTTCACCCAATAGTGTATTTTATCACAATCTAGTAGTTACATTTAGAAATTTAGTTCTAGGACATTTGGTTTGAGCGCAATCTTCAAACTTAATTAAAAAAAGTCATTTAAGCCTTTTCACAGTGAGATCTATGCGATATGGCCGAGAAATGTAATTTTGATGTTAGCTCCCAAACCGCTGCGCAGAAATAAACCAAACTTCACCCAATAGTGTATTTTATCACAATCTAGTAGTTACATTTGGAAATTTAGTTTTAGGACATTTGGTTTGAGCGCAATATTCAAACTTAATTAAAAAAAGTCATTTAAGCCTTTTCACAGTGAGATCTATGCGATATGGCCGAGAAATGTAATTTTGATGTTCACTCCCAAACCGCTGCGCAGAAGTCAACCAAACTTCACCCAATAGTGTATTTTATCACAATCTAGTAGTTACATTTGGAAATTTAGTTCTAGGACATTTGGTTTGAGCGCAATCATCAAACTTAGGTCAAAAAAGCCATTTAAGCCTTTTCACAGTGAGATCTATGCGATATGGCTGAGAAATGTAATTTTGATGTTAACTCCCAAACCGCTGCGCAGAAGTCAACCAAACTTCACCCAATAGTGTATTTTATCACAATCTAGTAGTTACATTTAGAAATTTAGTTCTAGGACATTTGGTTTGAGCGCAATCTTCAAACTTAATTAAAAAAAGTCATTTAAGCCTTTTCACAGTGAGATCTATGCGATATGGCCGAGAAATGTAATTTTGATGTTCACTCCCAAACCGCTGCGCAGAAGTCAACCAAACTTTACCCATTAGTGTATTGTATCACAATCTAGTAGTTACATGTGGAAATTTGGTTCTAGGACATTTGATTTGAGCGCAATCCTCAAACTTAGGTCAAAAAAGCCATTTAAGCCTTTTCACAGTGAGATCTATGCGATATGGCCGAGAAATGTAATTTTGATGTTAACTCCCAAACCGCTGCGCAGAAGTAAACCAAACTTCACCCAATAGTGTATTTTATCACAATCTAGTAGTTACATTTGGAAATTTAGTTCTAGGACATTTGGTTTGAGCGCAATCATCAAACTTAGGTCAAAAAAGCCATTTAAGCCTTTTGACAGTGAGATCTATGCGATATGGCTGAGAAATGTAATTTTGATGTTAACTCCCAAACCGCTGCGCAGAAGTCAACCAAACTTCACCCAATAGTGTATTTTATCACAATCTAGTAGTTACATTTAGAAATTTAGTTCTAGGACATTTGGTTTGAGCGCAATCTTCAAACTTAATTAAAAAAAGTCATTTAAGCCTTTTCACAGTGAGATCTATGCGATATGGCCGAGAAATGTAATTTTGATGTTAACTCCCAAACCGCTGCGCAGAAGTGAACCAAACTTCACCCAATAGTGTATTGTATCACAATCTAGTAGTTACATTTGGAAATTTTGTTCTAGGACATTTGGTTTGAGCGCAATCCTCAAACTTAGTTCAAAAAAGTCATTTAAGCCTTTTGACAGTGAGATCTACGCAATTCGGCTGAGAAATGTAATTTTGATGTTAACTCCCAAACCGCTGCGCAGGAGTGAACCAAACTTCACCCAATAGTGTATTGTATCACAATCTAGTAGTTACAATTGGAAATTTTGTTCTAGGACATTTAGTTTGAGCGCAATCCTCAAACTTAGTTCAAAAAAGCCATTCACGCCATTTGACAGTAATATCTACGCAATTTGGCCGAGAAATGTAATTTTGATGTTAACTCCGAAACCACTGCGCAGAAGTGAACCAAACTTCACCCAATAGTGTATTGTATCACAATCTAGTAGTTACATATGGAAATTTGGTTCTAGGACATTTGGTTTATCCGCAATCCTCAAACTTAGTTCAAAAAAGTCATTTAAGCCTTTTGACAGTGAGATCTACGCAATTTGGCCGAGAAATGTAATTTTGATGTTAACTCCCAAACCGCTGCGCAGAAGTCAACCAAACTTCACCCAATAGTGTATTTTATCACAATCTAGTAGTTACATTTAGAAATTTAGTTCTAGGACATTTGGTTTGAGCGCAATCTTCAAACTTAATTAAAAAAAGTCATTTAAGCCTTTTCACAGTGAGATCTATGCGATATGGCCGAGAAATGTAATTTTGATGTTAACTCCCAAACCGCTGCGCAGAAGTCAACCAAACTTCACCCAATAGTGTATTGTATCACAATCTAGTAGTTACATGTGGAAATTTGGTTCTAGGACATTTGATTTGAGCGCAATCCTCAAACTTAGGTCAAAAAAGCCATTTAAGCCTTTTCACAGTGAGATCTACGCGATATGGCTGAGAAATGTAATTTTGATGTTAACTCCCAAACCGCTGCGCAGAAGTCAACCAAACTTCACCCAATAGTGTATTGTATCACAATCTAGTAGTTACATTTGGAAATTTCGTTCTAGGACATTTGGTTTGAGCGCAATCATCAAACATAATTAAAAAAGTCATTTCAGCCTTTTCACAGTGAGATCTATGCGATATTGCCGAGAAATGTAATTTTGATGTTAACTCCCAAACCGCTGCGCAGAAGTCAACCAAACTTCACCCAATAGTGTATTTTATCACAATCTAGTAGTTACCTTTAGAAATTTAGTTCTAGGACATTTGGTTTGAGCGCAATCATCAAACTTAATTAAAAAAGTCATTTAAGCCTTTTCACAGTGAGATCTACGCGATATGGCCGAGAAATGTAATTTTGATGTTAACTCCCAAACCGCTGCGCAGAAGTCAACCAAACTTCACCCAATAGTGTATTGTATCACAATCTAGTAGTTACATTTGGAAATTTCGTTTTAGGTCATTTGGTTTGAGCGCAATCATCAAACTTAATTAAAAAAGCCATTTAAGCCTTTTCACAGTGAGATCTATGCGATATGGCTGAGAAATGTAATTTTGATGTTAACTCCCAAACCGCTGCGCAGAAGTCAACCAATCTTCACCCAATAGTGTATTTTATCACAATCTAGTAGTTACATTTAGAAATTTAGTTCTAGGACTTTAGGAATTTAGTTTTAGGACATTTGGTTTGAGCGCAATCTTCAAACTTAATTAAAAAAAGTCATTTAAGCCTTTTCACAGTGAGATCTATGCGATATGGCCGAGAAATGTAATTTTGATGTTAACTCCCAAACCGCTGCGCAGAAGTAAACCAAACTTCACCCAATAGTGTATTGTATCACAATCTAGTAGTTACATGTGGAAATTTGGTTCTAGGACATTTGATTTGAGCGCAATCCTCAAACTTAGGTCAAAAAAGCCATTTAAGCCTTTTCACAGTGAGATCTATGCGTTATGGCCGAGAAATGTAATTTTGATGTTAACTCCCAAACCGCTGCGCAGAAGTCAACCAAACTTCACCCAATAGTGTATTTTATCACAATCTAGTAGTTACATTTGGAAATTTAGTTCTAGGACATTTGGTTTGAGCGCAATCTTCAAACTTAATTAAAAAAAGTCATTTAAGCCTTTTCACAGTGAGATCTACGCGATATGGCCGAGAAATGTAATTTTGATGTTCACTCCCAAACCGCTGCGCAGAAGTCAACCAAACTTCACCCATTAGTGTATTGTATCACAATCTAGTAGTTACATATGGAAATTTGGTTCTAGGACATTTGATTTGAGCGCAATCCTCAAACTTAATTAAAAAAAGTCATTTAAGCCTTTTCACAGTGAGATCTATGCGATATGGCCGAGAAATGTAATTTTGATGTTAACTCCCAAACCGCTGCGCAGAAGTCAACCAAACTTCACCCAATAGTGTATTGTATCACAATCTAGTAGTTACATGTGGAAATTTGGTTCTAGGACATTTGATTTGAGCGCAATTCTCAAACTTAGGTCAAAAAAGCCATTTAAGCCTTTTCACAGTGAGATCTATGCGATATGGCCGAGAAATGTAATTTTGATAACTCCCAAACCGCTGCGCAGAAGTAAACCAAACTTCACCCAATAGTGTATTGTATCACAATCTAGTAGTTACATGTGGAAATTTGGTTCTAGGACATTTGATTTGAGCGCAATCCTCAAACTTAATTAAAAAAAGTCATTTAAGCCTTTTCACAGTGAGATCTATGCGATATGGCCGAGAAATGTAATTTTGATGTTAACTCCCAAACCGCTGCGCAGAAGTAAACCAAACTTCACCCAATAGTGTATTGTATCACAATCTAGTAGTTACATGTGGAAATTTTGTTCTAGGACATTTGATTTGAGCGCAATTCTCAAACTTAGGTCAAAAAAGCCATTTAAGCCTTTTCACAGTGAGATCTATGCGATATGGCCGAGAAATGTAATTTTGATGTTAACTCCCAAACCGCTGCGCAGAAGTCAACCAAACTTCACCCAATAGTGTATTTTATCATAATCTAGTAGTTACATTTGGAAATTTAGTTCTAGGACATTTGGTTTTAGCGCAATCTTCAAACTTAATTAAAAAAAGTCATTTAAGCCTTTTCACAGTGAGATCTATGCGATATGGCCGAGAAATGTAATTTTGATGTTAACTCCAAAACCGCTGCGCAGAAGTCAACCAAACTTCACCCAATAGTGTATTGTATCACAATCTAGTAGTTACATGTGCAAATTTGGTTCTAGGACATTTGATTTGAGCGCAATTCTCAAACTTAGGTCAAAAAAGCCATTTAAGCCTTTTCACAGTGAGATCTATGCGATATGGCCGAGAAATGTAATTTTGATGTTAACTCCCAAACCGCTGCGGAGAAGTCAACCAAACTTCACCCAATAGTGTATTTTATCACAATCTAGTAGTTACATTTGGAAATTTAGTTCTAGGACATTTGGTTTGAGCGCAATCATCAAACTTAGGTCAAAAAAGCCATTTAAGCCTTTTCACAGTGAGATCTATGCGATATGGCTGAGAAATGTAATTTTGATGTTAACTCCCAAACCGCTGCGCAGAAGTCAACCAAACTTCACCCAATAGTGTATTTTATCACAATCTAGTAGTTACATTTAGAAATTTAGTTCTAGGACATTTGGTTTGAGCGCAATCTTCAAACTTAATTAAAAAAAGTCATTTAAGCCTTTTCACAGTGAGATCTATGCGATATGGCCGAGAAATGTAATTTTAATGTTCACTCCCAAACCGCTGCGCAGAAGTCAACCAAACTTTACCCATTAGTGTATTGTATCACAATCTAGTAGTTACATGTGGAAATTTGGTTCTAGGACATTTGATTTGAGCGCAATCCTCAAACTTAGGTCAAAAAAGCCATTTAAGCCTTTTCACAGTGAGATCTATGCGATATGGCCGAGAAATGTAATTTTGATGTTAACTCCCAAACCGCTGCGCAGAAGTAAACCAAACTTCACCCAATAGTGTATTTTATCACAATCTAGTAGTTACATTTGGAAATTTAGTTCTAGGACATTTGGTTTGAGCGCAATCATCAAACTTAGGTCAAAAAAGCCATTTAAGCCTTTTCACAGTGAGATCTATGCGATATGGCTGAGAAATGTAATTTTGATGTTAACTCCCAAACCGCTGCGCAGAAGTCAACCAAACTTCACCCAATAGTGTATTTTATCACAATCTAGTAGTTACATTTAGAAATTTAGTTCTAGGACATTTGGTTTGAGCGCAATCTTCAAACTTAATTAAAAAAAGTCATTTAAGCCTTTTCACAGTGAGATCTATGCGATATGGCCGAGAAATGTAATTTTGATGTTAACTCCCAAACCGCTGCGCAGAAGTCAACCAAACTTCACCCAATAGTGTATTGTATCACAATCTAGTAGTTACATGTGGAAATTTGGTTCTAGGACATTTGATTTGAGCGCAATCCTCAAACTTAGGTCAAAAAAGCCATTTAAGCCTTTTCACAGTGAGATCTACGCGATATGGCTGAGAAATGTAATTTTGATGTTAACTCCCAAACCGCTGCGCAGAAGTCAACCAAACTTCACCCAATAGTGTATTGTATCACAATCTAGTAGTTACATTTGGAAATTTCGTTCTAGGACATTTGGTTTGAGCGCAATCATCAAACATAATTAAAAAAGTCATTTCAGCCTTTTCACAGTGAGATCTATGCGATATTGCCGAGAAATGTAATTTTGATGTTAACTCCCAAACCGCTGCGCAGAAGTCAACCAAACTTCACCCAATAGTGTATTTTATCACAATCTAGTAGTTACCTTTAGAAATTTAGTTCTAGGACATTTGGTTTGAGCGCAATCATCAAACTTAATTAAAAAAGTCATTTAAGCCTTTTCACAGTGAGATCTACGCGATATGGCCGAGAAATGTAATTTTGATGTTAACTCCCAAACCGCTGCGCAGAAGTCAACCAAACTTCACCCAATAGTGTATTTTATCACAATCTAGTAGTTACATTTAGAAATTTGGTTCTAGGACATTTGGTTTGAGCGCAATCTTCAAACTTAATTAAAAAAAAGTCATTTAAGCCTTTTCACAGTGAGATCTATGCGATATGGCCGAGAAATGTAATTTTGATGTTAACTCCCAAACCGCTGCGCAGAAGTCAACCAAACTTCACCCAATAGTGTATTGTATCACAATCTAGTAGTTACATGTGGAAATTTGGTTCTAGGACATTTGATTTGAGCGCAATTCTCAAACTTAGGTCAAAAAAGCCATTTAAGCCTTTTCACAGTGAGATCTATGCGATATGGCCGAGAAATGTAATTTTGATGTTAACTCCCAAACCGCTGCGCAGAAGTAAACCAAACTTCACCCAATAGTGTATTTTATCATAATCTAGTAGTTACATTTGGAAATTTAGTTCTAGGACATTTGGTTTGAGCGCAATCATCAAACTTAATTAAAAAAGCCATTTAAGCCTTTTCACAGTGAGATCTATGCGATATGGCTGAGAAATGTACTTTTGATGTTAACTCCCAAACCGCTGCGCAGAAGTCAACCAAACTTCACCCAATAGTGTATTTTATCACAATCTAGTAGTTACATTTAGAAATTTAGTTCTAGGACATTTGGTTTGAGCGCAATCTTCAAACTTAATTAAAAAAAGTCATTTAAGCCTTTTCACAGTGAGATCTATGCGATATGGCCGAGAAATGTAATTTTGATGTTAGCTCCCAAACCGCTGCGCAGAAATAAACCAAACTTCACCCAATAGTGTATTTTATCACAATCTAGTAGTTACATTTGGAAATTTAGTTTTAGGACATTTGGTTTGAGCGCAATCTTCAAACTTAATTAAAAAAAGTCATTTAAGCCTTTTCACAGTGAGATCTATGCGATATGGCCGAGAAATGTAATTTTGATGTTAACTCCCAAACCGCTGCGCAGAAGTCAACCAAACTTCACCCAATAGTGTATTGTATCACAATCTAGTAGTTACATGTGGAAATTTGGTTCTAGGACATTTGATTTGAGCGCAATCCTCAAACTTAGGTCAAAAAAGCCATTTAAGCCTTTTCACAGTGAGATCTACGCGATGTGGCTGAGAAATGTAATTTTGATGTTAACTCCCAAACCGCTGCGCAGAAGTCAACCAAACTTCACCCAATAGTGTATTGTATCACAATCTAGTAGTTACATTTGGAAATTTCGTTCTAGGACATTTGGTTTGAGCGCAATCATCAAACATAATTAAAAAAGTCATTTCAGCCTTTTCACAGTGAGATCTATGCGATATTGCCGAGAAATGTAATTTTGATGTTAACTCCCAAACCGCTGCGCAGAAGTCAACCAAACTTCACCCAATAGTGTATTTTATCACAATCTAGTAGTTACCTTTAGAAATTTAGTTCTAGGACATTTGGTTTGAGCGCAATCATCAAACTTAATTAAAAAAGTCATTTAAGCCTTTTCACAGTGAGATCTACGCGATATGGCCGAGAAATGTAATTTTGATGTTAACTCCCAAACCGCTGCGCAGAAGTCAACCAAACTTCACCCAATAGTGTATTTTATCACAATCTAGTAGTTACATTTAGAAATTTGGTTCTAGGACATTTGGTTTGAGCGCAATCTTCAAACTTAATTAAAAAAAAGTCATTTAAGCCTTTTCACAGTGAGATCTATGCGATATGGCCGAGAAATGTAATTTTGATGTTAACTCCCAAACCGCTGCGCAGAAGTCAACCAAACTTCACCCAATAGTGTATTTTATCACAATCTAGTAGTTACATTTGGAAATTTAGTTCTAGGACATTTGGTTTGAGCGCAATCATCAAACTTAGGTCAAAAAAGCCATTTAAGCCTTTTCACAGTGAGATCTATGCGATATGGCTGAGAAATGTAATTTTGATGTTAACTCCCAAACCGCTGCGCAGAAGTCAACCAAACTTCACCCAATAGTGTATTTTATCACAATCTAGTAGTTACATTTAGAAATTTAGTTCTAGGACATTTGGTTTGAGCGCAATCTTCAAACTTAATTAAAAAAAGTCATTTAAGCCTTTTCACAGTGAGATCTATGCGATATGGCCGAGAAATGTAATTTTAATGTTCACTCCCAAACCGCTGCGCAGAAGTCAACCAAACTTTACCCATTAGTGTATTGTATCACAATCTAGTAGTTACATGTGGAAATTTGGTTCTAGGACATTTGATTTGAGCGCAATCCTCAAACTTAGGTCAAAAAAGCCATTTAAGCCTTTTCACAGTGAGATCTATGCGATATGGCCGAGAAATGTAATTTTGATGTTAACTCCCAAACCGCTGCGCAGAAGTAAACCAAACTTCACCCAATAGTGTATTTTATCACAATCTAGTAGTTACATTTGGAAATTTAGTTCTAGGACATTTGGTTTGAGCGCAATCATCAAACTTAGGTCAAAAAAGCCATTTAAGCCTTTTCACAGTGAGATCTATGCGATATGGCTGAGAAATGTAATTTTGATGTTAACTCCCAAACCGCTGCGCAGAAGTCAACCAAACTTCACCCAATAGTGTATTTTATCACAATCTAGTAGTTACATTTAGAAATTTAGTTCTAGGACATTTGGTTTGAGCGCAATCTTCAAACTTAATTAAAAAAAGTCATTTAAGCCTTTTCACAGTGAGATCTATGCGATATGGCCGAGAAATGTAATTTTGATGTTAACTCCCAAACCGCTGCGCAGAAGTCAACCAAACTTCACCCAATAGTGTATTGTATCACAATCTAGTAGTTACATGTGGAAATTTGGTTCTAGGACATTTGATTTGAGCGCAATCCTCAAACTTAGGTCAAAAAAGCCATTTAAGCCTTTTCACAGTGAGATCTACGCGATATGGCTGAGAAATGTAATTTTGATGTTAACTCCCAAACCGCTGCGCAGAAGTCAACCAAACTTCACCCAATAGTGTATTGTATCACAATCTAGTAGTTACATTTGGAAATTTCGTTCTAGGACATTTGGTTTGAGCGCAATCATCAAACATAATTAAAAAAGTCATTTCAGCCTTTTCACAGTGAGATCTATGCGATATTGCCGAGAAATGTAATTTTGATGTTAACTCCCAAACCGCTGCGCAGAAGTCAACCAAACTTCACCCAATAGTGTATTTTATCACAATCTAGTAGTTACCTTTAGAAATTTAGTTCTAGGACATTTGGTTTGAGCGCAATCATCAAACTTAATTAAAAAAGTCATTTAAGCCTTTTCACAGTGAGATCTACGCGATATGGCCGAGAAATGTAATTTTGATGTTAACTCCCAAACCGCTGCGCAGAAGTCAACCAAACTTCACCCAATAGTGTATTTTATCACAATCTAGTAGTTACATTTAGAAATTTGGTTCTAGGACATTTGGTTTGAGCGCAATCTTCAAACTTAATTAAAAAAAAGTCATTTAAGCCTTTTCACAGTGAGATCTATGCGATATGGCCGAGAAATGTAATTTTGATGTTAACTCCCAAACCGCTGCGCAGAAGTCAACCAAACTTCACCCAATAGTGTATTGTATCACAATCTAGTAGTTACATGTGGAAATTTGGTTCTAGGACATTTGATTTGAGCGCAATTCTCAAACTTAGGTCAAAAAAGCCATTTAAGCCTTTTCACAGTGAGATCTATGCGATATGGCCGAGAAATGTAATTTTGATGTTAACTCCCAAACCGCTGCGCAGAAGTAAACCAAACTTCACCCAATAGTGTATTTTATCATAATCTAGTAGTTACATTTGGAAATTTAGTTCTAGGACATTTGGTTTGAGCGCAATCATCAAACTTAATTAAAAAAGCCATTTAAGCCTTTTCACAGTGAGATCTATGCGATATGGCTGAGAAATGTACTTTTGATGTTAACTCCCAAACCGCTGCGCAGAAGTCAACCAAACTTCACCCAATAGTGTATTTTATCACAATCTAGTAGTTACATTTAGAAATTTGGTTCTAGGACATTTGGTTTGAGCGCAATCTTCAAACTTAATTAAAAAAAAGTCATTTAAGCCTTTTCACAGTGAGATCTATGCGATATGGCCGAGAAATGTAATTTTGATGTTAACTCCCAAACCGCTGCGCAGAAGTCAACCAAACTTCACCCAATAGTGTATTGTATCACAATCTAGTAGTTACATTTGGAAATTTCGTTCTAGGACATTTGGTTTGAGCGCAATCATCAAACATAATTAAAAAAGTCATTTCAGCCTTTTCACAGTGAGATCTATGCGATATTGCCGAGAAATGTAATTTTGATGTTAACTCCCAAACCGCTGCGCAGAAGTCAACCAAACTTCACCCAATAGTGTATTTTATCACAATCTAGTAGTTACCTTTAGAAATTTAGTTCTAGGACATTTGGTTTGAGCGCAATCATCAAACTTAATTAAAAAAGTCATTTAAGCCTTTTCACAGTGAGATCTACGCGATATGGCCGAGAAATGTAATTTTGATGTTAACTCCCAAACCGCTGCGCAGAAGTCAACCAAACTTCACCCAATAGTGTATTTTATCACAATCTAGTAGTTACATTTAGAAATTTGGTTCTAGGACATTTGGTTTGAGCGCAATCTTCAAACTTAATTAAAAAAAAGTCATTTAAGCCTTTTCACAGTGAGATCTATGCGATATGGCCGAGAAATGTAATTTTGATGTTAACTCCCAAACCGCTGCGCAGAAGTCAACCAAACTTCACCCAATAGTGTATTTTATCACAATCTAGTAGTTACATTTGGAAATTTAGTTCTAGGACATTTGGTTTGAGCGCAATCATCAAACTTAGGTCAAAAAAGCCATTTAAGCCTTTTCACAGTGAGATCTATGCGATATGGCTGAGAAATGTAATTTTGATGTTAACTCCCAAACCGCTGCGCAGAAGTCAACCAAACTTCACCCAATAGTGTATTTTATCACAATCTAGTAGTTACATTTAGAAATTTAGTTCTAGGACATTTGGTTTGAGCGCAATCTTCAAACTTAATTAAAAAAAGTCATTTAAGCCTTTTCACAGTGAGATCTATGCGATATGGCCGAGAAATGTAATTTTAATGTTCACTCCCAAACCGCTGCGCAGAAGTCAACCAAACTTTACCCATTAGTGTATTGTATCACAATCTAGTAGTTACATGTGGAAATTTGGTTCTAGGACATTTGATTTGAGCGCAATCCTCAAACTTAGGTCAAAAAAGCCATTTAAGCCTTTTCACAGTGAGATCTATGCGATATGGCCGAGAAATGTAATTTTGATGTTAACTCCCAAACCGCTGCGCAGAAGTAAACCAAACTTCACCCAATAGTGTATTTTATCACAATCTAGTAGTTACATTTGGAAATTTAGTTCTAGGACATTTGGTTTGAGCGCAATCATCAAACTTAGGTCAAAAAAGCCATTTAAGCCTTTTCACAGTGAGATCTATGCGATATGGCTGAGAAATGTAATTTTGATGTTAACTCCCAAACCGCTGCGCAGAAGTCAACCAAACTTCACCCAATAGTGTATTTTATCACAATCTAGTAGTTACATTTAGAAATTTAGTTCTAGGACATTTGGTTTGAGCGCAATCTTCAAACTTAATTAAAAAAAGTCATTTAAGCCTTTTCACAGTGAGATCTATGCGATATGGCCGAGAAATGTAATTTTGATGTTAACTCCCAAACCGCTGCGCAGAAGTCAACCAAACTTCACCCAATAGTGTATTGTATCACAATCTAGTAGTTACATGTGGAAATTTGGTTCTAGGACATTTGATTTGAGCGCAATCCTCAAACTTAGGTCAAAAAAGCCATTTAAGCCTTTTCACAGTGAGATCTACGCGATATGGCTGAGAAATGTAATTTTGATGTTAACTCCCAAACCGCTGCGCAGAAGTCAACCAAACTTCACCCAATAGTGTATTGTATCACAATCTAGTAGTTACATTTGGAAATTTCGTTCTAGGACATTTGGTTTGAGCGCAATCATCAAACATAATTAAAAAAGTCATTTCAGCCTTTTCACAGTGAGATCTATGCGATATTGCCGAGAAATGTAATTTTGATGTTAACTCCCAAACCGCTGCGCAGAAGTCAACCAAACTTCACCCAATAGTGTATTTTATCACAATCTAGTAGTTACCTTTAGAAATTTAGTTCTAGGACATTTGGTTTGAGCGCAATCATCAAACTTAATTAAAAAAGTCATTTAAGCCTTTTCACAGTGAGATCTACGCGATATGGCCGAGAAATGTAATTTTGATGTTAACTCCCAAACCGCTGCGCAGAAGTCAACCAAACTTCACCCAATAGTGTATTTTATCACAATCTAGTAGTTACATTTAGAAATTTGGTTCTAGGACATTTGGTTTGAGCGCAATCTTCAAACTTAATTAAAAAAAAGTCATTTAAGCCTTTTCACAGTGAGATCTATGCGATATGGCCGAGAAATGTAATTTTGATGTTAACTCCCAAACCGCTGCGCAGAAGTCAACCAAACTTCACCCAATAGTGTATTGTATCACAATCTAGTAGTTACATGTGGAAATTTGGTTCTAGGACATTTGATTTGAGCGCAATTCTCAAACTTAGGTCAAAAAAGCCATTTAAGCCTTTTCACAGTGAGATCTATGCGATATGGCCGAGAAATGTAATTTTGATGTTAACTCCCAAACCGCTGCGCAGAAGTAAACCAAACTTCACCCAATAGTGTATTTTATCATAATCTAGTAGTTACATTTGGAAATTTAGTTCTAGGACATTTGGTTTGAGCGCAATCATCAAACTTAATTAAAAAAGCCATTTAAGCCTTTTCACAGTGAGATCTATGCGATATGGCTGAGAAATGTACTTTTGATGTTAACTCCCAAACCGCTGCGCAGAAGTCAACCAAACTTCACCCAATAGTGTATTTTATCACAATCTAGTAGTTACATTTAGAAATTTAGTTCTAGGACATTTGGTTTGAGCGCAATCTTCAAACTTAATTAAAAAAAGTCATTTAAGCCTTTTCACAGTGAGATCTATGCGATATGGCCGAGAAATGTAATTTTGATGTTAGCTCCCAAACCGCTGCGCAGAAATAAACCAAACTTCACCCAATAGTGTATTTTATCACAATCTAGTAGTTACATTTGGAAATTTAGTTTTAGGACATTTGGTTTGAGCGCAATCTTCAAACTTAATTAAAAAAAGTCATTTAAGCCTTTTCACAGTGAGATCTATGCGATATGGCCGAGAAATGTAATTTTGATGTTAACTCCCAAACCGCTGCGCAGAAGTCAACCAAACTTCACCCAATAGTGTATTGTATCACAATCTAGTAGTTACATGTGGAAATTTGGTTCTAGGACATTTGATTTGAGCGCAATCCTCAAACTTAGGTCAAAAAAGCCATTTAAGCCTTTTCACAGTGAGATCTACGCGATGTGGCTGAGAAATGTAATTTTGATGTTAACTCCCAAACCGCTGCGCAGAAGTCAACCAAACTTCACCCAATAGTGTATTGTATCACAATCTAGTAGTTACATTTGGAAATTTCGTTCTAGGACATTTGGTTTGAGCGCAATCATCAAACATAATTAAAAAAGTCATTTCAGCCTTTTCACAGTGAGATCTATGCGATATTGCCGAGAAATGTAATTTTGATGTTAACTCCCAAACCGCTGCGCAGAAGTCAACCAAACTTCACCCAATAGTGTATTTTATCACAATCTAGTAGTTACCTTTAGAAATTTAGTTCTAGGACATTTGGTTTGAGCGCAATCATCAAACTTAATTAAAAAAGTCATTTAAGCCTTTTCACAGTGAGATCTACGCGATATGGCCGAGAAATGTAATTTTGATGTTAACTCCCAAACCGCTGCGCAGAAGTCAACCAAACTTCACCCAATAGTGTATTTTATCACAATCTAGTAGTTACATTTAGAAATTTGGTTCTAGGACATTTGGTTTGAGCGCAATCTTCAAACTTAATTAAAAAAAAGTCATTTAAGCCTTTTCACAGTGAGATCTATGCGATATGGCCGAGAAATGTAATTTTGATGTTAACTCCCAAACCGCTGCGCAGAAGTCAACCAAACTTCACCCAATAGTGTATTGTATCACAATCTAGTAGTTACATGTGGAAATTTGGTTCTAGGACATTTGATTTGAGCGCAATTCTCAAACTTAGGTCAAAAAAGCCATTTAAGCCTTTTCACAGTGAGATCTATGCGATATGGCCGAGAAATGTAATTTTGATGTTAACTCCCAAACCGCTGCGCAGAAGTGAACCAAACTTCACCCAATAGTGTATTGTATCACAATCTAGTAGTTACATTTGGAAATTTTGTTCTAGGACATTTGGTTTGAGCGCAATCCTCAAACTTAGTTCAAAAAAGTCATTTAAGCCTTTTGACAGTGAGATCTACGCAATTCGGCTGAGAAATGTAATTTTGATGTTAACTCCCAAACCGCTGCGCAGGAGTGAACCAAACTTCACCCAATAGTGTATTGTATCACAATCTAGTAGTTACAATTGGAAATTTTGTTCTAGGACATTTAGTTTGAGCGCAATCCTCAAACTTAGTTCAAAAAAGCCATTCACGCCATTTGACAGTAATATCTACGCAATTTGGCCGAGAAATGTAATTTTGATGTTAACTCCGAAACCACTGCGCAGAAGTGAACCAAACTTCACCCAATAGTGTATTGTATCACAATCTAGTAGTTACATATGGAAATTTGGTTCTAGGACATTTGGTTTATCCGCAATCCTCAAACTTAGTTCAAAAAAGTCATTTAAGCCTTTTGACAGTGAGATCTACGCAATTTGGCCGAGAAATGTAATTTTGATGTTAACTCCCAAACCGCTGCGCAGAAGTCAACCAAACTTCACCCAATAGTGTATTTTATCACAATCTAGTAGTTACATTTAGAAATTTAGTTCTAGGACATTTGGTTTGAGCGCAATCTTCAAACTTAATTAAAAAAAGTCATTTAAGCCTTTTCACAGTGAGATCTATGCGATATGGCCGAGAAATGTAATTTTGATGTTAACTCCCAAACCGCTGCGCAGAAGTCAACCAAACTTCACCCAATAGTGTATTGTATCACAATCTAGTAGTTACATGTGGAAATTTGGTTCTAGGACATTTGATTTGAGCGCAATCCTCAAACTTAGGTCAAAAAAGCCATTTAAGCCTTTTCACAGTGAGATCTACGCGATATGGCTGAGAAATGTAATTTTGATGTTAACTCCCAAACCGCTGCGCAGAAGTCAACCAAACTTCACCCAATAGTGTATTGTATCACAATCTAGTAGTTACATTTGGAAATTTCGTTCTAGGACATTTGGTTTGAGCGCAATCATCAAACATAATTAAAAAAGTCATTTCAGCCTTTTCACAGTGAGATCTATGCGATATTGCCGAGAAATGTAATTTTGATGTTAACTCCCAAACCGCTGCGCAGAAGTCAACCAAACTTCACCCAATAGTGTATTTTATCACAATCTAGTAGTTACCTTTAGAAATTTAGTTCTAGGACATTTGGTTTGAGCGCAATCATCAAACTTAATTAAAAAAGTCATTTAAGCCTTTTCACAGTGAGATCTACGCGATATGGCCGAGAAATGTAATTTTGATGTTAACTCCCAAACCGCTGCGCAGAAGTCAACCAAACTTCACCCAATAGTGTATTGTATCACAATCTAGTAGTTACATTTGGAAATTTCGTTTTAGGTCATTTGGTTTGAGCGCAATCATCAAACTTAATTAAAAAAGCCATTTAAGCCTTTTCACAGTGAGATCTATGCGATATGGCCGAGAAATGTAATTTTGATGTTAACTCCCAAACCGCTGCGCAGAAGTCAACCAATCTTCACCCAATAGTGTATTTTATCACAATCTAGTAGTTACATTTAGAAATTTAGTTCTAGGACTTTAGGAATTTAGTTTTAGGACATTTGGTTTGAGCGCAATCTTCAAACTTAATTAAAAAAAGTCATTTAAGCCTTTTCACAGTGAGATCTATGCGATATGGCCGAGAAATGTAATTTTGATGTTAACTCCCAAACCGCTGCGCAGAAGTAAACCAAACTTCACCCAATAGTGTATTGTATCACAATCTAGTAGTTACATGTGGAAATTTGGTTCTAGGACATTTGATTTGAGCGCAATCCTCAAACTTAGGTCAAAAAAGCCATTTAAGCCTTTTCACAGTGAGATCTATGCGTTATGGCCGAGAAATGTAATTTTGATGTTAACTCCCAAACCGCTGCGCAGAAGTCAACCAAACTTCACCCAATAGTGTATTTTATCACAATCTAGTAGTTACATTTGGAAATTTAGTTCTAGGACATTTGGTTTGAGCGCAATCTTCAAACTTAATTAAAAAAAGTCATTTAAGCCTTTTCACAGTGAGATCTACGCGATATGGCCGAGAAATGTAATTTTGATGTTCACTCCCAAACCGCTGCGCAGAAGTCAACCAAACTTCACCCATTAGTGTATTGTATCACAATCTAGTAGTTACATATGGAAATTTGGTTCTAGGACATTTGATTTGAGCGCAATCCTCAAACTTAATTAAAAAAAGTCATTTAAGCCTTTTCACAGTGAGATCTATGCGATATGGCCGAGAAATGTAATTTTGATGTTAACTCCCAAACCGCTGCGCAGAAGTCAACCAAACTTCACCCAATAGTGTATTGTATCACAATCTAGTAGTTACATGTGGAAATTTGGTTCTAGGACATTTGATTTGAGCGCAATTCTCAAACTTAGGTCAAAAAAGCCATTTAAGCCTTTTCACAGTGAGATCTATGCGATATGGCCGAGAAATGTAATTTTGATAACTCCCAAACCGCTGCGCAGAAGTAAACCAAACTTCACCCAATAGTGTATTGTATCACAATCTAGTAGTTACATGTGGAAATTTGGTTCTAGGACATTTGATTTGAGCGCAATCCTCAAACTTAATTAAAAAAAGTCATTTAAGCCTTTTCACAGTGAGATCTATGCGATATGGCCGAGAAATGTAATTTTGATGTTAACTCCCAAACCGCTGCGCAGAAGTAAACCAAACTTCACCCAATAGTGTATTGTATCACAATCTAGTAGTTACATGTGGAAATTTTGTTCTAGGACATTTGATTTGAGCGCAATTCTCAAACTTAGGTCAAAAAAGCCATTTAAGCCTTTTCACAGTGAGATCTATGCGATATGGCCGAGAAATGTAATTTTGATGTTAACTCCCAAACCGCTGCGCAGAAGTCAACCAAACTTCACCCAATAGTGTATTTTATCATAATCTAGTAGTTACATTTGGAAATTTAGTTCTAGGACATTTGGTTTTAGCGCAATCTTCAAACTTAATTAAAAAAAGTCATTTAAGCCTTTTCACAGTGAGATCTATGCGATATGGCCGAGAAATGTAATTTTGATGTTAACTCCAAAACCGCTGCGCAGAAGTCAACCAAACTTCACCCAATAGTGTATTGTATCACAATCTAGTAGTTACATGTGCAAATTTGGTTCTAGGACATTTGATTTGAGCGCAATTCTCAAACTTAGGTCAAAAAAGCCATTTAAGCCTTTTCACAGTGAGATCTATGCGATATGGCCGAGAAATGTAATTTTGATGTTAACTCCCAAACCGCTGCGGAGAAGTCAACCAAACTTCACCCAATAGTGTATTTTATCACAATCTAGTAGTTACATTTGGAAATTTAGTTCTAGGACATTTGGTTTGAGCGCAATCATCAAACTTAGGTCAAAAAAGCCATTTAAGCCTTTTCACAGTGAGATCTATGCGATATGGCTGAGAAATGTAATTTTGATGTTAACTCCCAAACCGCTGCGCAGAAGTCAACCAAACTTCACCCAATAGTGTATTTTATCACAATCTAGTAGTTACATTTAGAAATTTAGTTCTAGGACATTTGGTTTGAGCGCAATCTTCAAACTTAATTAAAAAAAGTCATTTAAGCCTTTTCACAGTGAGATCTATGCGATATGGCCGAGAAATGTAATTTTAATGTTCACTCCCAAACCGCTGCGCAGAAGTCAACCAAACTTTACCCATTAGTGTATTGTATCACAATCTAGTAGTTACATGTGGAAATTTGGTTCTAGGACATTTGATTTGAGCGCAATCCTCAAACTTAGGTCAAAAAAGCCATTTAAGCCTTTTCACAGTGAGATCTATGCGATATGGCCGAGAAATGTAATTTTGATGTTAACTCCCAAACCGCTGCGCAGAAGTAAACCAAACTTCACCCAATAGTGTATTTTATCACAATCTAGTAGTTACATTTGGAAATTTAGTTCTAGGACATTTGGTTTGAGCGCAATCATCAAACTTAGGTCAAAAAAGCCATTTAAGCCTTTTCACAGTGAGATCTATGCGATATGGCTGAGAAATGTAATTTTGATGTTAACTCCCAAACCGCTGCGCAGAAGTCAACCAAACTTCACCCAATAGTGTATTTTATCACAATCTAGTAGTTACATTTAGAAATTTAGTTCTAGGACATTTGGTTTGAGCGCAATCTTCAAACTTAATTAAAAAAAGTCATTTAAGCCTTTTCACAGTGAGATCTATGCGATATGGCCGAGAAATGTAATTTTGATGTTAACTCCCAAACCGCTGCGCAGAAGTCAACCAAACTTCACCCAATAGTGTATTGTATCACAATCTAGTAGTTACATGTGGAAATTTGGTTCTAGGACATTTGATTTGAGCGCAATCCTCAAACTTAGGTCAAAAAAGCCATTTAAGCCTTTTCACAGTGAGATCTACGCGATGTGGCTGAGAAATGTAATTTTGATGTTAACTCCCAAACCGCTGCGCAGAAGTCAACCAAACTTCACCCAATAGTGTATTGTATCACAATCTAGTAGTTACATTTGGAAATTTCGTTCTAGGACATTTGGTTTGAGCGCAATCATCAAACATAATTAAAAAAGTCATTTCAGCCTTTTCACAGTGAGATCTATGCGATATTGCCGAGAAATGTAATTTTGATGTTAACTCCCAAACCGCTGCGCAGAAGTCAACCAAACTTCACCCAATAGTGTATTTTATCACAATCTAGTAGTTACCTTTAGAAATTTAGTTCTAGGACATTTGGTTTGAGCGCAATCATCAAACTTAATTAAAAAAGTCATTTAAGCCTTTTCACAGTGAGATCTACGCGATATGGCCGAGAAATGTAATTTTGATGTTAACTCCCAAACCGCTGCGCAGAAGTCAACCAAACTTCACCCAATAGTGTATTTTATCACAATCTAGTAGTTACATTTAGAAATTTGGTTCTAGGACATTTGGTTTGAGCGCAATCTTCAAACTTAATTAAAAAAAAGTCATTTAAGCCTTTTCACAGTGAGATCTATGCGATATGGCCGAGAAATGTAATTTTGATGTTAACTCCCAAACCGCTGCGCAGAAGTCAACCAAACTTCACCCAATAGTGTATTGTATCACAATCTAGTAGTTACATGTGGAAATTTGGTTCTAGGACATTTGATTTGAGCGCAATTCTCAAACTTAGGTCAAAAAAGCCATTTAAGCCTTTTCACAGTGAGATCTATGCGATATGGCCGAGAAATGTAATTTTGATGTTAACTCCCAAACCGCTGCGCAGAAGTAAACCAAACTTCACCCAATAGTGTATTTTATCATAATCTAGTAGTTACATTTGGAAATTTAGTTCTAGGACATTTGGTTTGAGCGCAATCATCAAACTTAATTAAAAAAGCCATTTAAGCCTTTTCACAGTGAGATCTATGCGATATGGCTGAGAAATGTACTTTTGATGTTAACTCCCAAACCGCTGCGCAGAAGTCAACCAAACTTCACCCAATAGTGTATTTTATCACAATCTAGTAGTTACATTTAGAAATTTAGTTCTAGGACATTTGGTTTGAGCGCAATCTTCAAACTTAATTAAAAAAAGTCATTTAAGCCTTTTCACAGTGAGATCTATGCGATATGGCCGAGAAATGTAATTTTGATGTTAGCTCCCAAACCGCTGCGCAGAAATAAACCAAACTTCACCCAATAGTGTATTTTATCACAATCTAGTAGTTACATTTAGAAATTTAGTTCTAGGACATTTGGTTTGAGCGCAATCATCAAACTTAGGTCAAAAAAGCCATTTAAGCCTTTTCACAGTGAGATCTATGCGATATGGCTGAGAAATGTAATTTTGATGTTAACTCCCAAACCGCTGCGCAGAAGTCAACCAAACTTCACCCAATAGTGTATTTTATCACAATCTAGTAGTTACATTTAGAAATTTAGTTCTAGGACATTTGGTTTGAGCGCAATCTTCAAACTTAATTAAAAAAAGTCATTTAAGCCTTTTCACAGTGAGATCTATGCGATATGGCCGAGAAATGTAATTTTGATGTTCACTCCCAAACCGCTGCGCAGAAGTCAACCAAACTTTACCCATTAGTGTATTGTATCACAATCTAGTAGTTACATGTGGAAATTTGGTTCTAGGACATTTGATTTGAGCGCAATCCTCAAACTTAGGTCAAAAAAGCCATTTAAGCCTTTTCACAGTGAGATCTATGCGATATGGCCGAGAAATGTAATTTTGATGTTAACTCCCAAACCGCTGCGCAGAAGTAAACCAAACTTCACCCAATAGTGTATTTTATCACAATCTAGTAGTTACATTTGGAAATTTAGTTCTAGGACATTTGGTTTGAGCGCAATCATCAAACTTAGGTCAAAAAAGCCATTTAAGCCTTTTCACAGTGAGATCTATGCGATATGGCTGAGAAATGTAATTTTGATGTTAACTCCCAAACCGCTGCGCAGAAGTCAACCAAACTTCACCCAATAGTGTATTTTATCACAATCTAGTAGTTACATTTAGAAATTTAGTTCTAGGACATTTGGTTTGAGCGCAATCTTCAAACTTAATTAAAAAAAGTCATTTAAGCCTTTTCACAGTGAGATCTATGCGATATGGCCGAGAAATGTAATTTTGATGTTAACTCCCAAACCGCTGCGCAGAAGTCAACCAAACTTCACCCAATAGTGTATTGTATCACAATCTAGTAGTTACATGTGGAAATTTGGTTCTAGGACATTTGATTTGAGCGCAATCCTCAAACTTAGGTCAAAAAAGCCATTTAAGCCTTTTCACAGTGAGATCTACGCGATATGGCTGAGAAATGTAATTTTGATGTTAACTCCCAAACCGCTGCGCAGAAGTCAACCAAACTTCACCCAATAGTGTATTGTATCACAATCTAGTAGTTACATTTGGAAATTTCGTTGTAGGACATTTGGTTTGAGCGCAATCATCAAACATAATTAAAAAAGTCATTTCAGCCTTTTCACAGTGAGATCAATGCGATATTGCCGAGAAATGTAATTTTGATGTTAACTCCCAAACCGCTGCGCAGAAGTCAACCAAACTTCACCCAATAGTGTATTTTATCACAATCTAGTAGTTACCTTTAGAAATTTAGTTCTAGGACATTTGGTTTGAGCGCAATCATCAAACTTAATTAAAAAAGTCATTTAAGCCTTTTCACAGTGAGGTCTATGCGATATGGCCGAGAAATGTAATTTTGATGTTAGCTCCCAAACCGCTGCGCAGAAATAAACCAAACTTCACCCAATAGTGTATTTTATCACAATCTAGTAGTTACATTTGGAAATTTAGTTTTAGGACATTTGGTTTGAGCGCAATCTTCAAACTTAATTAAAAAAAGTCATTTAAGCCTTTTCACAGTGAGATCTATGCGATATGGCCGAGAAATGTAATTTTGATGTTCACTCCCAAACCGCTGCGCAGAAGTCAACCAAACTTCACCCAATAGTGTATTTTATCACAATCTAGTAGTTACATTTGGAAATTTAGTTCTAGGATATTTGGTTTGAGAGCAATCATCAAACTTAGGTCAAAAAAGCCATTTAAGCCTTTTCACAGTGAGATCTATGCGATATGGCCGAGAAATGTATTTTTGATGTTAACTCCCAAACCGCTGCGCAGAAGTCAACCAAACTTCACCCAATAGTGTATTTTATCACAATCTAGTAGTTACATTTGGAAATTTAGTTTTAGGACATTTGGTTTGAGCGCAATCTTCAAACTTAATTAAAAAAAGTCATTTAAGCCTTTTCACAGTGAGATCTATGCGATATGGCCGAGAAATGTAATTTTGATGTTAACTCCCAAACCGCTGCGCAGAAGTCAACCAAACTTCACCCAATAGTGTATTGTATCACAATCTAGTAGTTACATGTGGAAATTTGGTTCTAGGACATTTGATTTGAGCGCAATCCTCAAACTTAGGTCAAAAAAGCCATTTAAGCCTTTTCACAGTGAGATCTATGCGATATGGCCGAGAAATGTAATTTTGATGTTCACTCCCAAACCGCTGCGCAGAAGTCAACCAAACTTCACCCATTAGTGTATTGTATCACAATCTAGTAGTTACATGTGGAAATTTGTTTCTAGGACATTTGATTTGAGCGCAATCCTCAAACTTAGGTCAAAAAAGCCATTTAAGCCTTTTCACAGTGAGATCTATGCGATATGGCCGAGAAATGTAATTTTGATGTTAACTCCAAAACCGCTGCGCAGAAGTAAACCAAACTTCACCCAATAGTGTATTTTATCATAATCTAGTAGTTACATTTGGAAATTTATTTCTAGGACATTTGGTTTGAGCGCAATCTTCAAACTTAATTAAAAAAAAGTCATTTAAGCCTTTTCACAGTGAGATCTATGCGATATGGCCGAGAAATGTAATTTTGATGTTAACTCCCACACCGCTGCGCAGAAGTCAACCAAACTTCACCCAATAGTGTATTGTATCACAATCTAGTAGTTACATGTGGAAATTTGGTTCTAGGACATTTGATTTGAGCGCAATTCTCAAACTTAGGTCAAAAAAGCCATTTAAGCCTTTTCACAGTGAGATCTATGCGATATGGCCGAGAAATGTAATTTTGATGTTAACTCCCAAACCGCTGCGCAGAAGTAAACCAAACTTCACCCAATAGTGTATTTTATCATAATCTAGTAGTTACATTTGGAAATTTAGTTCTAGGACATTTGGTTTGAGCGCAATCATCAAACTTAATTAAAAAAGCCATTTAAGCCTTTTCACAGTGAGATCTATGCGATATGGCTGAGAAATGTACTTTTGATGTTAACTCCCAAACCGCTGCGCAGAAGTCAACCAAACTTCACCCAATAGTGTATTTTATCACAATCTAGTAGTTACATTTAGAAATTTAGTTCTAGGACATTTGGTTTGAGCGCAATCTTCAAACTTAATTAAAAAAAGTCATTTAAGCCTTTTCACAGTGAGATCTATGCGATATGGCCGAGAAATGTAATTTTGATGTTCACTCCCAAACCGCTGCGCAGAAGTCAACCAAACTTCACCCAATAGTGTATTTTATCACAATCTAGTAGTTACATTTGGAAATTTAGTTCTAGGATATTTGGTTTGAGAGCAATCATCAAACTTAGGTCAAAAAAGCCATTTAAGCCTTTTCACAGTGAGATCTATGCGATATGGCCGAGAAATGTATTTTTGATGTTAACTCCCAAACCGCTGCGCAGAAGTCAACCAAACTTCACCCAATAGTGTATTTTATCACAATCTAGTAGTTACATTTGGAAATTTAGTTTTAGGACATTTGGTTTGAGCGCAATCTTCAAACTTAATTAAAAAAAGTCATTTAAGCCTTTTCACAGTGAGATCTATGCGATATGGCCGAGAAATGTAATTTTGATGTTAACTCCCAAACCGCTGCGCAGAAGTCAACCAAACTTCACCCAATAGTGTATTGTATCACAATCTAGTAGTTACATGTGGAAATTTGGTTCTAGGACATTTGATTTGAGCGCAATCCTCAAACTTAGGTCAAAAAAGCCATTTAAGCCTTTTCACAGTGAGATCTATGCGATATGGCCGAGAAATGTAATTTTGATGTTAACTCCAGAACCGCTGCGCAGAAGTAAACCAAACTTCACCCAATAGTGTATTTTATCATAATCTAGTAGTTACATTTGGAAATTTCGTTCTAGGACATTTGGTTTGAGCGCAATCATCAAACTTAATTAAAAAAGCCATTTAAGCCTTTTCACAGTGAGATCTATGCGATATGGCTGAGAAATGTAATTTTGATGTTAACTCCCAAACCGCTGCGCAGAAGTCAACCAAACTTCACCCAATAGTGTATTTTATCACAATCTAGTAGTTACATTTAGAAATTTAGTTCTAGGACATTTGGTTTGAGCGCAATCTTCAAACTTAATTAAAAAAAGTCATTTAAGCCTTTTCACAGTGAGATCTATGCGATATGGCCGAGAAATGTAATTTTGATGTTAGCTCCCAAACCGCTGCGCAGAAATAAACCAAACTTCACCCAATAGTGTATTTTATCACAATCTAGTAGTTACATTTGGAAATTTAGTTTTAGGACATTTGGTTTTGAGCGCAATCTTCAAACTTAATTAAAAAAAGTCATTTAAGCCTTTTCACAGTGAGATCTATGCGATATGGCCGAGAAATGTAATTTTGATGTTCACTCCCAAACCGCTGCGCAGAAGTCAACCAAACTTCACCCAATAGTGTATTTTATCACAATCTAGTAGTTACATTTGGAAATTTAGTTCTAGGATATTTGGTTTGAGAGCAATCATCAAACTTAGGTCAAAAAAGCCATTTAAGCCTTTTCACAGTGAGATCTATGCGATATGGCCGAGAAATGTATTTTTGATGTTAACTCCCAAACCGCTGCGCAGAAGTCAACCAAACTTCACCCAATAGTGTATTTTATCACAATCTAGTAGTTACATTTGGAAATTTAGTTTTAGGACATTTGGTTTGAGCGCAATCTTCAAACTTAATTAAAAAAAGTCATTTAAGCCTTTTCACAGTGAGATCTATGCGATATGGCCGAGAAATGTAATTTTGATGTTAACTCCCAAACCGCTGCGCAGAAGTCAACCAAACTTCACCCAATAGTGTATTGTATCACAATCTAGTAGTTACATGTGGAAACTTGGTTCTAGGACATTTGATTTGAGCGCAATCCTCAAACTTAGGTCAAAAAAGCCATTTAAGCCTTTTCACAGTGAGATCTATGCGATATGGCCGAGAAATGTAATTTTGATGTTAACTCCCAAACCGCTGCGCAGAAGTAAACCAAACTTCACCCAATAGTGTATTGTATCACAATCTAGTAGTTACATGTGGAAATTTGGTTCTAGGACATTTGATTTGAGCGCAATCCTTAAACTTAGGTAAAAAAGCCATTTAAGCCTTTTCACAGTGAGATCTATGCGATATGGCCGAGAAATGTATATTTGATAGCTCCCAAACCGCTGCGCAGAAGTAAACCAAACTTCACCCAATAGTGTATTGTATCACAATCCAGTAGTTACATGTGGAAATTTGGTTCTAGGACATTTGATTTGAGCGCAATCCTCAAACTTAGGTCAAAAAAGCCATTTAAGCCTTTTCACAGTGAGATCTACGCGATGTGGCTGAGAAATGTAATTTTGATGTTAACTCCCAAACCGCTGCGCAGAAGTCAACCAAACTTCACCCAATAGTGTATTGTATCACAATCTAGTAGTTACATTTGGAAATTTCGTTCTAGGACATTTGGTTTGAGCGCAATCATCAAACATAATTAAAAAAGTCATTTCAGCCTTTTCACAGTGAGATCTATGCGATATTGCCGAGAAATGTAATTTTGATGTTCACTCCCAAACCGCTGCGCAGAAGTCAACCAAACTTCACCCATTAGTGTATTGTATCACAATCTAGTAGTTACATGTGGAAATTTGTTTCTAGGACATTTGATTTGAGCGCAATCCTCAAACTTAGGTCAAAAAAGCCATTTAAGCCTTTTCACAGTGAGATCTATGCGATATGGCCGAGAAATGTAATTTTGATGTTAACTCCAAAACCGCTGCGCAGAAGTAAACCAAACTTCACCCAATAGTGTATTTTATCATAATCTAGTAGTTACATTTGGAAATTTATTTCTAGGACATTTGGTTTGAGCGCAATCTTCAAACTTAATTAAAAAAAAGTCATTTAAGCCTTTTCACAGTGAGATCTATGCGATATGGCCGAGAAATGTAATTTTGATGTTAACTCCCACACCGCTGCGCAGAAGTCAACCAAACTTCACCCAATAGTGTATTGTATCACAATCTAGTAGTTACATGTGGAAATTTGGTTCTAGGACATTTGATTTGAGCGCAATTCTCAAACTTAGGTCAAAAAAGCCATTTAAGCCTTTTCACAGTGAGATCTATGCGATATGGCCGAGAAATGTAATTTTGATGTTAACTCCCAAACCGCTGCGCAGAAGTAAACCAAACTTCACCCAATAGTGTATTTTATCATAATCTAGTAGTTACATTTGGAAATTTAGTTCTAGGACATTTGGTTTGAGCGCAATCATCAAACTTAATTAAAAAAGCCATTTAAGCCTTTTCACAGTGAGATCTATGCGATATGGCTGAGAAATGTACTTTTGATGTTAACTCCCAAACCGCTGCGCAGAAGTCAACCAAACTTCACCCAATAGTGTATTTTATCACAATCTAGTAGTTACATTTAGAAATTTAGTTCTAGGACATTTGGTTTGAGCGCAATCTTCAAACTTAATTAAAAAAAGTCATTTAAGCCTTTTCACAGTGAGATCTATGCGATATGGCCGAGAAATGTAATTTTGATGTTCACTCCCAAACCGCTGCGCAGAAGTCAACCAAACTTCACCCAATAGTGTATTTTATCACAATCTAGTAGTTACATTTGGAAATTTAGTTCTAGGATATTTGGTTTGAGAGCAATCATCAAACTTAGGTCAAAAAAGCCATTTAAGCCTTTTCACAGTGAGATCTATGCGATATGGCCGAGAAATGTATTTTTGATGTTAACTCCCAAACCGCTGCGCAGAAGTCAACCAAACTTCACCCAATAGTGTATTTTATCACAATCTAGTAGTTACATTTGGAAATTTAGTTTTAGGACATTTGGTTTGAGCGCAATCTTCAAACTTAATTAAAAAAAGTCATTTAAGCCTTTTCACAGTGAGATCTATGCGATATGGCCGAGAAATGTAATTTTGATGTTAACTCCCAAACCGCTGCGCAGAAGTCAACCAAACTTCACCCAATAGTGTATTGTATCACAATCTAGTAGTTACATGTGGAAATTTGGTTCTAGGACATTTGATTTGAGCGCAATCCTCAAACTTAGGTCAAAAAAGCCATTTAAGCCTTTTCACAGTGAGATCTATGCGATATGGCCGAGAAATGTAATTTTGATGTTAACTCCAGAACCGCTGCGCAGAAGTAAACCAAACTTCACCCAATAGTGTATTTTATCATAATCTAGTAGTTACATTTGGAAATTTCGTTCTAGGACATTTGGTTTGAGCGCAATCATCAAACTTAATTAAAAAAGCCATTTAAGCCTTTTCACAGTGAGATCTATGCGATATGGCTGAGAAATGTAATTTTGATGTTAACTCCCAAACCGCTGCGCAGAAGTCAACCAAACTTCACCCAATAGTGTATTTTATCACAATCTAGTAGTTACATTTAGAAATTTAGTTCTAGGACATTTGGTTTGAGCGCAATCTTCAAACTTAATTAAAAAAAGTCATTTAAGCCTTTTCACAGTGAGATCTATGCGATATGGCCGAGAAATGTAATTTTGATGTTAGCTCCCAAACCGCTGCGCAGAAATAAACCAAACTTCACCCAATAGTGTATTTTATCACAATCTAGTAGTTACATTTGGAAATTTAGTTTTAGGACATTTGGTTTTGAGCGCAATCTTCAAACTTAATTAAAAAAAGTCATTTAAGCCTTTTCACAGTGAGATCTATGCGATATGGCCGAGAAATGTAATTTTGATGTTCACTCCCAAACCGCTGCGCAGAAGTCAACCAAACTTCACCCAATAGTGTATTTTATCACAATCTAGTAGTTACATTTGGAAATTTAGTTCTAGGATATTTGGTTTGAGAGCAATCATCAAACTTAGGTCAAAAAAGCCATTTAAGCCTTTTCACAGTGAGATCTATGCGATATGGCCGAGAAATGTATTTTTGATGTTAACTCCCAAACCGCTGCGCAGAAGTCAACCAAACTTCACCCAATAGTGTATTTTATCACAATCTAGTAGTTACATTTGGAAATTTAGTTTTAGGACATTTGGTTTGAGCGCAATCTTCAAACTTAATTAAAAAAAGTCATTTAAGCCTTTTCACAGTGAGATCTATGCGATATGGCCGAGAAATGTAATTTTGATGTTAACTCCCAAACCGCTGCGCAGAAGTCAACCAAACTTCACCCAATAGTGTATTGTATCACAATCTAGTAGTTACATGTGGAAACTTGGTTCTAGGACATTTGATTTGAGCGCAATCCTCAAACTTAGGTCAAAAAAGCCATTTAAGCCTTTTCACAGTGAGATCTATGCGATATGGCCGAGAAATGTAATTTTGATGTTAACTCCCAAACCGCTGCGCAGAAGTAAACCAAACTTCACCCAATAGTGTATTGTATCACAATCTAGTAGTTACATGTGGAAATTTGGTTCTAGGACATTTGATTTGAGCGCAATCCTTAAACTTAGGTAAAAAAGCCATTTAAGCCTTTTCACAGTGAGATCTATGCGATATGGCCGAGAAATGTATATTTGATAGCTCCCAAACCGCTGCGCAGAAGTAAACCAAACTTCACCCAATAGTGTATTGTATCACAATCCAGTAGTTACATGTGGAAATTTGGTTCTAGGACATTTGATTTGAGCGCAATCCTCAAACTTAGGTCAAAAAAGCCATTTAAGCCTTTTCACAGTGAGATCTACGCGATGTGGCTGAGAAATGTAATTTTGATGTTAACTCCCAAACCGCTGCGCAGAAGTCAACCAAACTTCACCCAATAGTGTATTGTATCACAATCTAGTAGTTACATTTGGAAATTTCGTTCTAGGACATTTGGTTTGAGCGCAATCATCAAACATAATTAAAAAAGTCATTTCAGCCTTTTCACAGTGAGATCTATGCGATATTGCCGAGAAATGTAATTTTGATGTTAACTCCCAAACCGCTGCGCAGAAGTCAACCAAACTTCACCCAATAGTGTATTTTATCACAATCTAGTAGTTACCTTTAGAAATTTAGTTCTAGGACATTTGGTTTGAGCGCAATCATCAAACTTAATTAAAAAAGTCATTTAAGCCTTTTCACAGTGAGATCTACGCGATATGGCCGAGAAATGTAATTTTGATGTTAACTCCCAAACCGCTGCGCAGAAGTCAACCAAACTTCACCCAATAGTGTATTTTATCACAATCTAGTAGTTACATTTAGAAATTTGGTTCTAGGACATTTGGTTTGAGCGCAATCTTCAAACTTAATTAAAAAAAAGTCATTTAAGCCTTTTCACAGTGAGATCTATGCGATATGGCCGAGAAATGTAATTTTGATGTTAACTCCCAAACCGCTGCGCAGAAGTCAACCAAACTTCACCCAATAGTGTATTGTATCACAATCTAGTAGTTACATGTGGAAATTTGGTTCTAGGACATTTGATTTGAGCGCAATTCTCAAACTTAGGTCAAAAAAGCCATTTAAGCCTTTTCACAGTGAGATCTATGCGATATGGCCGAGAAATGTAATTTTGATGTTAACTCCCAAACCGCTGCGCAGAAGTAAACCAAACTTCACCCAATAGTGTATTTTATCATAATCTAGTAGTTACATTTGGAAATTTAGTTCTAGGACATTTGGTTTGAGCGCAATCATCAAACTTAATTAAAAAAGCCATTTAAGCCTTTTCACAGTGAGATCTATGCGATATGGCTGAGAAATGTACTTTTGATGTTAACTCCCAAACCGCTGCGCAGAAGTCAACCAAACTTCACCCAATAGTGTATTTTATCACAATCTAGTAGTTACATTTAGAAATTTAGTTCTAGGACATTTGGTTTGAGCGCAATCTTCAAACTTAATTAAAAAAAGTCATTTAAGCCTTTTCACAGTGAGATCTATGCGATATGGCCGAGAAATGTAATTTTGATGTTAGCTCCCAAACCGCTGCGCAGAAATAAACCAAACTTCACCCAATAGTGTATTTTATCACAATCTAGTAGTTACATTTAGAAATTTAGTTCTAGGACATTTGGTTTGAGCGCAATCATCAAACTTAGGTCAAAAAAGCCATTTAAGCCTTTTCACAGTGAGATCTATGCGATATGGCTGAGAAATGTAATTTTGATGTTAACTCCCAAACCGCTGCGCAGAAGTCAACCAAACTTCACCCAATAGTGTATTTTATCACAATCTAGTAGTTACATTTAGAAATTTAGTTCTAGGACATTTGGTTTGAGCGCAATCTTCAAACTTAATTAAAAAAAGTCATTTAAGCCTTTTCACAGTGAGATCTATGCGATATGGCCGAGAAATGTAATTTTGATGTTCACTCCCAAACCGCTGCGCAGAAGTCAACCAAACTTTACCCATTAGTGTATTGTATCACAATCTAGTAGTTACATGTGGAAATTTGGTTCTAGGACATTTGATTTGAGCGCAATCCTCAAACTTAGGTCAAAAAAGCCATTTAAGCCTTTTCACAGTGAGATCTATGCGATATGGCCGAGAAATGTAATTTTGATGTTAACTCCCAAACCGCTGCGCAGAAGTAAACCAAACTTCACCCAATAGTGTATTTTATCACAATCTAGTAGTTACATTTGGAAATTTAGTTCTAGGACATTTGGTTTGAGCGCAATCATCAAACTTAGGTCAAAAAAGCCATTTAAGCCTTTTCACAGTGAGATCTATGCGATATGGCTGAGAAATGTAATTTTGATGTTAACTCCCAAACCGCTGCGCAGAAGTCAACCAAACTTCACCCAATAGTGTATTTTATCACAATCTAGTAGTTACATTTAGAAATTTAGTTCTAGGACATTTGGTTTGAGCGCAATCTTCAAACTTAATTAAAAAAAGTCATTTAAGCCTTTTCACAGTGAGATCTATGCGATATGGCCGAGAAATGTAATTTTGATGTTAACTCCCAAACCGCTGCGCAGAAGTCAACCAAACTTCACCCAATAGTGTATTGTATCACAATCTAGTAGTTACATGTGGAAATTTGGTTCTAGGACATTTGATTTGAGCGCAATCCTCAAACTTAGGTCAAAAAAGCCATTTAAGCCTTTTCACAGTGAGATCTACGCGATATGGCTGAGAAATGTAATTTTGATGTTAACTCCCAAACCGCTGCGCAGAAGTCAACCAAACTTCACCCAATAGTGTATTGTATCACAATCTAGTAGTTACATTTGGAAATTTCGTTGTAGGACATTTGGTTTGAGCGCAATCATCAAACATAATTAAAAAAGTCATTTCAGCCTTTTCACAGTGAGATCAATGCGATATTGCCGAGAAATGTAATTTTGATGTTAACTCCCAAACCGCTGCGCAGAAGTCAACCAAACTTCACCCAATAGTGTATTTTATCACAATCTAGTAGTTACCTTTAGAAATTTAGTTCTAGGACATTTGGTTTGAGCGCAATCATCAAACTTAATTAAAAAAGTCATTTAAGCCTTTTCACAGTGAGGTCTATGCGATATGGCCGAGAAATGTAATTTTGATGTTAGCTCCCAAACCGCTGCGCAGAAATAAACCAAACTTCACCCAATAGTGTATTTTATCACAATCTAGTAGTTACATTTGGAAATTTAGTTTTAGGACATTTGGTTTGAGCGCAATCTTCAAACTTAATTAAAAAAAGTCATTTAAGCCTTTTCACAGTGAGATCTATGCGATATGGCCGAGAAATGTAATTTTGATGTTCACTCCCAAACCGCTGCGCAGAAGTCAACCAAACTTCACCCAATAGTGTATTTTATCACAATCTAGTAGTTACATTTGGAAATTTAGTTCTAGGATATTTGGTTTGAGAGCAATCATCAAACTTAGGTCAAAAAAGCCATTTAAGCCTTTTCACAGTGAGATCTATGCGATATGGCCGAGAAATGTATTTTTGATGTTAACTCCCAAACCGCTGCGCAGAAGTCAACCAAACTTCACCCAATAGTGTATTTTATCACAATCTAGTAGTTACATTTGGAAATTTAGTTTTAGGACATTTGGTTTGAGCGCAATCTTCAAACTTAATTAAAAAAAGTCATTTAAGCCTTTTCACAGTGAGATCTATGCGATATGGCCGAGAAATGTAATTTTGATGTTAACTCCCAAACCGCTGCGCAGAAGTCAACCAAACTTCACCCAATAGTGTATTGTATCACAATCTAGTAGTTACATGTGGAAATTTGGTTCTAGGACATTTGATTTGAGCGCAATCCTCAAACTTAGGTCAAAAAAGCCATTTAAGCCTTTTCACAGTGAGATCTATGCGATATGGCCGAGAAATGTAATTTTGATGTTCACTCCCAAACCGCTGCGCAGAAGTCAACCAAACTTCACCCATTAGTGTATTGTATCACAATCTAGTAGTTACATGTGGAAATTTGTTTCTAGGACATTTGATTTGAGCGCAATCCTCAAACTTAGGTCAAAAAAGCCATTTAAGCCTTTTCACAGTGAGATCTATGCGATATGGCCGAGAAATGTAATTTTGATGTTAACTCCAAAACCGCTGCGCAGAAGTAAACCAAACTTCACCCAATAGTGTATTTTATCATAATCTAGTAGTTACATTTGGAAATTTATTTCTAGGACATTTGGTTTGAGCGCAATCTTCAAACTTAATTAAAAAAAAGTCATTTAAGCCTTTTCACAGTGAGATCTATGCGATATGGCCGAGAAATGTAATTTTGATGTTAACTCCCACACCGCTGCGCAGAAGTCAACCAAACTTCACCCAATAGTGTATTGTATCACAATCTAGTAGTTACATGTGGAAATTTGGTTCTAGGACATTTGATTTGAGCGCAATTCTCAAACTTAGGTCAAAAAAGCCATTTAAGCCTTTTCACAGTGAGATCTATGCGATATGGCCGAGAAATGTAATTTTGATGTTAACTCCCAAACCGCTGCGCAGAAGTAAACCAAACTTCACCCAATAGTGTATTTTATCATAATCTAGTAGTTACATTTGGAAATTTAGTTCTAGGACATTTGGTTTGAGCGCAATCATCAAACTTAATTAAAAAAGCCATTTAAGCCTTTTCACAGTGAGATCTATGCGATATGGCTGAGAAATGTACTTTTGATGTTAACTCCCAAACCGCTGCGCAGAAGTCAACCAAACTTCACCCAATAGTGTATTTTATCACAATCTAGTAGTTACATTTAGAAATTTAGTTCTAGGACATTTGGTTTGAGCGCAATCTTCAAACTTAATTAAAAAAAGTCATTTAAGCCTTTTCACAGTGAGATCTATGCGATATGGCCGAGAAATGTAATTTTGATGTTCACTCCCAAACCGCTGCGCAGAAGTCAACCAAACTTCACCCAATAGTGTATTTTATCACAATCTAGTAGTTACATTTGGAAATTTAGTTCTAGGATATTTGGTTTGAGAGCAATCATCAAACTTAGGTCAAAAAAGCCATTTAAGCCTTTTCACAGTGAGATCTATGCGATATGGCCGAGAAATGTATTTTTGATGTTAACTCCCAAACCGCTGCGCAGAAGTCAACCAAACTTCACCCAATAGTGTATTTTATCACAATCTAGTAGTTACATTTGGAAATTTAGTTTTAGGACATTTGGTTTGAGCGCAATCTTCAAACTTAATTAAAAAAAGTCATTTAAGCCTTTTCACAGTGAGATCTATGCGATATGGCCGAGAAATGTAATTTTGATGTTAACTCCCAAACCGCTGCGCAGAAGTCAACCAAACTTCACCCAATAGTGTATTGTATCACAATCTAGTAGTTACATGTGGAAATTTGGTTCTAGGACATTTGATTTGAGCGCAATCCTCAAACTTAGGTCAAAAAAGCCATTTAAGCCTTTTCACAGTGAGATCTATGCGATATGGCCGAGAAATGTAATTTTGATGTTAACTCCAGAACCGCTGCGCAGAAGTAAACCAAACTTCACCCAATAGTGTATTTTATCATAATCTAGTAGTTACATTTGGAAATTTCGTTCTAGGACATTTGGTTTGAGCGCAATCATCAAACTTAATTAAAAAAGCCATTTAAGCCTTTTCACAGTGAGATCTATGCGATATGGCTGAGAAATGTAATTTTGATGTTAACTCCCAAACCGCTGCGCAGAAGTCAACCAAACTTCACCCAATAGTGTATTTTATCACAATCTAGTAGTTACATTTAGAAATTTAGTTCTAGGACATTTGGTTTGAGCGCAATCTTCAAACTTAATTAAAAAAAGTCATTTAAGCCTTTTCACAGTGAGATCTATGCGATATGGCCGAGAAATGTAATTTTGATGTTAGCTCCCAAACCGCTGCGCAGAAATAAACCAAACTTCACCCAATAGTGTATTTTATCACAATCTAGTAGTTACATTTGGAAATTTAGTTTTAGGACATTTGGTTTTGAGCGCAATCTTCAAACTTAATTAAAAAAAGTCATTTAAGCCTTTTCACAGTGAGATCTATGCGATATGGCCGAGAAATGTAATTTTGATGTTCACTCCCAAACCGCTGCGCAGAAGTCAACCAAACTTCACCCAATAGTGTATTTTATCACAATCTAGTAGTTACATTTGGAAATTTAGTTCTAGGATATTTGGTTTGAGAGCAATCATCAAACTTAGGTCAAAAAAGCCATTTAAGCCTTTTCACAGTGAGATCTATGCGATATGGCCGAGAAATGTATTTTTGATGTTAACTCCCAAACCGCTGCGCAGAAGTCAACCAAACTTCACCCAATAGTGTATTTTATCACAATCTAGTAGTTACATTTGGAAATTTAGTTTTAGGACATTTGGTTTGAGCGCAATCTTCAAACTTAATTAAAAAAAGTCATTTAAGCCTTTTCACAGTGAGATCTATGCGATATGGCCGAGAAATGTAATTTTGATGTTAACTCCCAAACCGCTGCGCAGAAGTCAACCAAACTTCACCCAATAGTGTATTGTATCACAATCTAGTAGTTACATGTGGAAACTTGGTTCTAGGACATTTGATTTGAGCGCAATCCTCAAACTTAGGTCAAAAAAGCCATTTAAGCCTTTTCACAGTGAGATCTATGCGATATGGCCGAGAAATGTAATTTTGATGTTAACTCCCAAACCGCTGCGCAGAAGTAAACCAAACTTCACCCAATAGTGTATTGTATCACAATCTAGTAGTTACATGTGGAAATTTGGTTCTAGGACATTTGATTTGAGCGCAATCCTTAAACTTAGGTAAAAAAGCCATTTAAGCCTTTTCACAGTGAGATCTATGCGATATGGCCGAGAAATGTATATTTGATAGCTCCCAAACCGCTGCGCAGAAGTAAACCAAACTTCACCCAATAGTGTATTGTATCACAATCCAGTAGTTACATGTGGAAATTTGGTTCTAGGACATTTGATTTGAGCGCAATCCTCAAACTTAATTAAAAAAAGTCATTTAAGCCTTTTCACAGTGAGATCTATGCGATATGGCCGAGAAATGTAATTTTGATGTTAACTCCCAAACCGCTGCGCAGAAGTAAACCAAACTTCACCCAATAGTGTATTGTATCACAATCTAGTAGTTACATGTGGAAATTTGGTTCTAGGACATTTGATTTGAGCGCAATTCTCAAACTTAGGTCAAAAAAGCCATTTAAGCCTTTTCACAGTGAGATCTATGCGATATGGCCGAGAAATGTAATTTTGATGTTAACTCCCAAACCGCTGCGCAGAAGTCAACCAAACTTCACCCAATAGTGTATTTTATCATAATCTAGTAGTTACATTTGGAAATTTAGTTCTAGGACATTTGGTTTTAGCGCAATCTTCAAACTTAATTAAAAAAAGTCATTTAAGCCTTTTCACAGTGAGATCTATGCGATATGGCCGAGAAATGTAATTTTGATGTTAACTCCCAAACCGCTGCGCAGAAGTCAACCAAACTTCACCCAATAGTGTATTGTATCACAATCTAGTAGTTACATGTGCAAATTTGGTTCTAGGACATTTGATTTGAGCGCAATTCTCAAACTTAGGTCAAAAAAGCCATTTAAGCCTTTTCACAGTGAGATCTATGCGATATGGCCGAGAAATGTAATTTTGATGTTAACTCCCAAACCGCTGCGCAGAAGTCAACCAAACTTCACCCAATAGTGTATTGTATCACAATCTAGTAGTTACATTTGGAAATTTGGTTCTAGGACATTTAGTTTAAGCGCAATCCTCAAACTTAGTTCAAAAAAGCTATTTAAGCCTTTTGACAGTGAGATCTACTCAATTCGGCCGAGAAATGTAATTTTGATGTTAACTCCAAACCGCTGCGCAGGAGTCAACCAAACTTCACCCAATAGTGTATTGTATCACAATCTAGTAGTTACATTTGGAAATTTGGTTCTAGGACATTTGGTTTGAGCGCAATCCTCAAACTTAGTTCAAAAAATCCATTTACGCCATTTGACAGTGATATCTACGCAATTTGGCCGAGAAATGTAATTTTGATGTTAACTCCCAAACCGCTGCGCAGAAGTCAACCAAACTTCACCCAATAGTGTATTGTATCACAATCTAGTAGTTACATTTGGAAATTTGGTTCTCGGACATTTGGTTTGAGCGCAATCCTCAAACTTAATTAAAAAAAGCCATTTAAGCCTTTTGACAGTGAGATCTACTCAATTCGGCCGAGAAATGTAATTTTGATGTTAACTCCCAAACCGCTGCGCAGAAGTCAACCAAACTTCACCCAATAGTGTATTGTATCACAATCTAGTAGTTACATTTGGAAATTTTGTTCTAGGACATTTGGTTTGAGCGCAATCCTCAAACTAAATTTAAAAAAGTCATTTAAGCCTTTTGACAGTGAGATCTACACAATTCGGCCGAGAAATGTAATTTTGATGTTAACTCCCAAACCGCTGAGCAGGAGTGAACCAAACTTCACCCAATAGTGTATTGTATCACAATCTAGTAGTTACATTTGGAAATTTGGTTCTAGGACATTTGGTTTGAGCGCAATCCTCAAACTTAATTAAAAAAAAGTCATTTAAGCCTTTTGACAGTGAGATCTACGCAATTTGGCCGAGAAATGTAATTTTGATGTTAACTCCCAAACCGCTGCACAGAAGTCAACCAAACTTCACCCAATACTGTATTGTATCACAATCTAGTAGTTACAATTGGAAATTTTGTTCTAGGACATTTGGTTTGAGCGCAATCCTCAAACTTAGTTCAAAAAAGTCATTTAAGCCTTTTGACAGTGAGATCTACGCAATTCGGCTGAGAAATGTAATTTTGATGTTAACTCCCAAACCGCTGCGCAGGAGTGAACCAAACTTCACCCAATAGTGTATTGTATCACAATCTAGTAGTTACAATTGGAAATTTTGTTCTAGGACATTTAGTTTGAGCGCAATCCTCAAACTTAGTTCAAAAAAGCCATTCACGCCATTTGACAGTGATATCTACGCAATTTGGCCGAGAAATGTAATTTTGATGTTAACTCCGAAACCACTGCGCAGAAGTGAACCAAACTTCACCGAATAGTGTATTGTATCACAATCTAGTAGTTACATATGGAAATTTGGTTCTAGGACATTTGGTTTATCCGCAATCCTCAAACTTAGTTCAAAAAAGTCATTTAAGCCTTTTGACAGTGAGATCTACGCAATTTGGCCGAGAAATGTAATTTTGATGTTAACTCCCAAACCGCTGCGCAGAAGTGAACCAAACTTCACCCAATAGTGTATTGTATCACAATGTAGTAGTTCCATTTGGAAATTTGGTTCTAGGACATTTGGTTTGAGCGCAATCCTCAAACTTAGTTCAAAAAAGCTATTTAAGCCTTTTGACAGTGAGATCTACTCAATTCGGCCGAGAAATGTAATTTTGATGTTAACTCCCAAACCGCTGAGCAGGAGTCAACCAAACTTCACCCAATAGTGTATTGTATCACAATCTAGTAGTTACATTTGGAAATTTGGTTCTAGGACATTTGGTTTGAGCGCAATCCTCAAACTTAGTTCAAAAAAGTCATTTAAGCCTTTTGACAGTGAGATCTACGCAATTTGGCCGAGAAATGTAATTTTGATGTTCACTCCCAAACCGCTGCGCAGAAGTCAACCAAACTTCACCCATTAGTGTATTGTATCACAATCTAGTAGTTACATGTGGAAATTTGGTTCTAGGACATTTGATTTGAGCGCAATCCTCAAACTTAGGTCAAAAAAGCCATTTAAGCCTTTTCACAGTGAGATCTATGCGATATGGCCGAGAAATGTAATTTTGATGTTAACTCCCAAACCGCTGCGCAGAAGTAAACCAAACTTCACCCAATAGTGTATTTTATCACAATCTAGTAGTTACATTTGGAAATTTAGTTCTAGGACATTTGGTTTGAGCGCAATCATCAAACTTAGGTCAAAAAAGCCATTTAAGCCTTTTCACAGTGAGATCTATGCGATATGGCTGAGAAATGTAATTTTGATGTTAACTCCCAAACCGCTGCGCAGAAGTCAACCAAACTTCACCCAATAGTGTATTTTATCAAAATCTAGTAGTTACATTTAGAAATTTAGTTCTAGGACATTTGGTTTGAGCGCAATCTTCAAACTTAATTAAAAAAAGTCATTTAAGCCTTTTCACAGTGAGATCTATGCGATATGGCCGAGAAATGTAATTTTGATGTTAACTCCCAAACCGCTGCGCAGAAGTCAACCAAACCTCACCCAATAGTGTATTGTATCACAATCTAGTAGTTACATGTGGAAATTTGGTTCTAGGACATTTGATTTGAGCGCAATCCTCAAACTTAGGTCAAAAAAGCCATTTAAGCCTTTTCACAGTGAGATCTACGCGATATGGCTGAGAAATGTAATTTTGATGTTAACTCCCAAACCGCTGCGCAGAAGTCAACCAAACTTCACCCATTAGTGTATTGTATCACAATCTAGTAGTTACATGTGGAAATTTGGTTCTAGGACATTTGATTTGAGCGCAATCCTCAAACTTAGGTCAAAAAAGCCATTTAAGCCTTTTCACAGTGAGATCTATGCGATATGGCCGAGAAATGTAATTTTGATGTTAACTCCCAAACCGCTGCGCAGAAGTAAACCAAACTTCACCCAATAGTGTATTTTATCATAATCTAGTAGTTACATTTGGAAATTTATTTCTAGGACATTTGGTTTGAGCGCAATCTTCAAACTTAATTAAAAAAAAGTCATTTAAGCCTTTTGACAGTGAGATCTACGCAATTTGGCCGAGAAATGTAATTTTGATGTTCACTCCCAAACCGCTGCGCAGAAGTCAACCAAACTTCACCCATTAGTGTATTGTATCACAATCTAGTAGTTACATGTGGAAATTTGGTTCTAGGACATTTGATTTGAGCGCAATCCTCAAACTTAGGTCAAAAAAGCCATTTAAGCCTTTTCACAGTGAGATCTATGCGATATGGCCGAGAAATGTAATTTTGATGTTAACTCCCAAACCGCTGCGCAGAAGTAAACCAAACTTCACCCAATAGTGTATTGTATCACAATCTAGTAGTTACATTTGGAAATTTGGTTCTAGGACATTTAGTTTGAGCGCAATCCTCAAACTTAGTTCAAAAAAGCCATTTACGCCATTTGAAAGTGAGATCTACGCAATTTGGCCGAGAAATGTAATTTTGATGTTAACTCCCAAACCGCTGCGCAGAAGTCAACCAAACTTCACCCAATAGTGTATTGTATCACAATTTAGTAGTTCCATTTGGAAATTTGGGTTTAGGACATTTGGTTTGAGCGCAATCCTCAAACTTAGTTCAAAAAAGCTATTTAAGCCTTTTGACAGTGAGATCTACTCAATTCGGCCGAGAAATGTAATTTTGATGTTAACTCCCAAACCGCTGCGCAGAAGTCAACCAAACTTCACCCAATAGTGTATTGTATCACAATCTAGTAGTTACATTTGGAAATTTTGTTCTAGGACATTTGGTTTGAGCGCAATCCTCAAACTAAATTTAAAAAAGTCATTTAAGCCTTTTGACAGTGAGATCTACACAATTCGGCCGAGAAATGTAATTTTGATGTTAACTCCCAAACCGCTGAGCAGGAGTGAACCAAACTTCACCCAATAGTGTATTGTATCACAATCTAGTAGTTACATTTGGAAATTTGGTTCTAGGACATTTGGTTTGAGCGCAATCCTCAAACTTAATTAAAAAAAAGTCATTTAAGCCTTTTGACAGTGAGATCTACGCAATTTGGCCGAGAAATGTAATTTTGATGTTAACTCCCAAACCGCTGCACAGAAGTCAACCAAACTTCACCCAATACTGTATTGTATCACAATCTAGTAGTTACAATTGGAAATTTTGTTCTAGGACATTTGGTTTGAGCGCAATCCTCAAACTTAGTTCAAAAAAGTCATTTAAGCCTTTTGACAGTGAGATCTACGCAATTCGGCTGAGAAATGTAATTTTGATGTTAACTCCCAAACCGCTGCGCAGGAGTGAACCAAACTTCACCCAATAGTGTATTGTATCACAATCTAGTAGTTACAATTGGAAATTTTGTTCTAGGACATTTAGTTTGAGCGCAATCCTCAAACTTAGTTCAAAAAAGCCATTCACGCCATTTGACAGTGATATCTACGCAATTTGGCCGAGAAATGTAATTTTGATGTTAACTCCGAAACCACTGCGCAGAAGTGAACCAAACTTCACCGAATAGTGTATTGTATCACAATCTAGTAGTTACATATGGAAATTTGGTTCTAGGACATTTGGTTTATCCGCAATCCTCAAACTTAGTTCAAAAAAGTCATTTAAGCCTTTTGACAGTGAGATCTACGCAATTTGGCCGAGAAATGTAATTTTGATGTTAACTCCCAAACCGCTGCGCAGAAGTGAACCAAACTTCACCCAATAGTGTATTGTATCACAATGTAGTAGTTCCATTTGGAAATTTGGTTCTAGGACATTTGGTTTGAGCGCAATCCTCAAACTTAGTTCAAAAAAGCTATTTAAGCCTTTTGACAGTGAGATCTACTCAATTCGGCCGAGAAATGTAATTTTGATGTTAACTCCCAAACCGCTGAGCAGGAGTCAACCAAACTTCACCCAATAGTGTATTGTATCACAATCTAGTAGTTACATTTGGAAATTTGGTTCTAGGACATTTGGTTTGAGCGCAATCCTCAAACTTAGTTCAAAAAAGTCATTTAAGCCTTTTGACAGTGAGATCTACGCAATTTGGCCGAGAAATGTAATTTTGATGTTCACTCCCAAACCGCTGCGCAGAAGTCAACCAAACTTCACCCATTAGTGTATTGTATCACAATCTAGTAGTTACATGTGGAAATTTGGTTCTAGGACATTTGATTTGAGCGCAATCCTCAAACTTAGGTCAAAAAAGCCATTTAAGCCTTTTCACAGTGAGATCTATGCGATATGGCCGAGAAATGTAATTTTGATGTTAACTCCCAAACCGCTGCGCAGAAGTAAACCAAACTTCACCCAATAGTGTATTTTATCACAATCTAGTAGTTACATTTGGAAATTTAGTTCTAGGACATTTGGTTTGAGCGCAATCATCAAACTTAGGTCAAAAAAGCCATTTAAGCCTTTTCACAGTGAGATCTATGCGATATGGCTGAGAAATGTAATTTTGATGTTAACTCCCAAACCGCTGCGCAGAAGTCAACCAAACTTCACCCAATAGTGTATTTTATCAAAATCTAGTAGTTACATTTAGAAATTTAGTTCTAGGACATTTGGTTTGAGCGCAATCTTCAAACTTAATTAAAAAAAGTCATTTAAGCCTTTTCACAGTGAGATCTATGCGATATGGCCGAGAAATGTAATTTTGATGTTAACTCCCAAACCGCTGCGCAGAAGTCAACCAAACCTCACCCAATAGTGTATTGTATCACAATCTAGTAGTTACATGTGGAAATTTGGTTCTAGGACATTTGATTTGAGCGCAATCCTCAAACTTAGGTCAAAAAAGCCATTTAAGCCTTTTCACAGTGAGATCTACGCGATATGGCTGAGAAATGTAATTTTGATGTTAACTCCCAAACCGCTGCGCAGAAGTCAACCAAACTTCACCCATTAGTGTATTGTATCACAATCTAGTAGTTACATGTGGAAATTTGGTTCTAGGACATTTGATTTGAGCGCAATCCTCAAACTTAGGTCAAAAAAGCCATTTAAGCCTTTTCACAGTGAGATCTATGCGATATGGCCGAGAAATGTAATTTTGATGTTAACTCCCAAACCGCTGCGCAGAAGTAAACCAAACTTCACCCAATAGTGTATTTTATCATAATCTAGTAGTTACATTTGGAAATTTATTTCTAGGACATTTGGTTTGAGCGCAATCTTCAAACTTAATTAAAAAAAAGTCATTTAAGCCTTTTGACAGTGAGATCTACGCAATTTGGCCGAGAAATGTAATTTTGATGTTCACTCCCAAACCGCTGCGCAGAAGTCAACCAAACTTCACCCATTAGTGTATTGTATCACAATCTAGTAGTTACATGTGGAAATTTGGTTCTAGGACATTTGATTTGAGCGCAATCCTCAAACTTAGGTCAAAAAAGCCATTTAAGCCTTTTCACAGTGAGATCTATGCGATATGGCCGAGAAATGTAATTTTGATGTTAACTCCCAAACCGCTGCGCAGAAGTAAACCAAACTTCACCCAATAGTGTATTGTATCACAATCTAGTAGTTACATTTGGAAATTTGGTTCTAGGACATTTAGTTTGAGCGCAATCCTCAAACTTAGTTCAAAAAAGCCATTTACGCCATTTGAAAGTGAGATCTACGCAATTTGGCCGAGAAATGTAATTTTGATGTTAACTCCCAAACCGCTGCGCAGAAGTCAACCAAACTTCACCCAATAGTGTATTGTATCACAATTTAGTAGTTCCATTTGGAAATTTGGGTTTAGGACATTTGGTTTGAGCGCAATCCTCAAACTTAGTTCAAAAAAGCTATTTAAGCCTTTTGACAGTGAGATCTACTCAATTCGGCCGAGAAATGTAATTTTGATGTTAACTCCAAACCGCTGCGCAGGAGTCAACCAAACTTCACCCAATAGTGTATTGTATCACAATCTAGTAGTTACATTTGGAAATTTGGTTCTAGGACATTTGGTTTGAGCGCAATCCTCAAACTTAGTTCAAAAAATCCATTTACGCCATTTGACAGTGATATCTACGCAATTTGGCCGAGAAATGTAATTTTGATGTTAACTCCCAAACCGCTGCGCAGAAGTCAACCAAACTTCACCCAATAGTGTATTGTATCACAATCTAGTAGTTACATTTGGAAATTTGGTTCTCGGACATTTGGTTTGAGCGCAATCCTCAAACTTAATTAAAAAAAGCCATTTAAGCCTTTTGACAGTGAGATCTACTCAATTCGGCCGAGAAATGTAATTTTGATGTTAACTCCCAAACCGCTGCGCAGAAGTCAACCAAACTTCACCCAATAGTGTATTGTATCACAATCTAGTAGTTACATTTGGAAATTTTGTTCTAGGACATTTGGTTTGAGCGCAATCCTCAAACTAAATTTAAAAAAGTCATTTAAGCCTTTTGACAGTGAGATCTACACAATTCGGCCGAGAAATGTAATTTTGATGTTAACTCCCAAACCGCTGAGCAGGAGTCAACCAAACTTCACCCAATAGTGTATTGTATCACAATTTAGTAGTTACATTTGGAAATTTTGTTCTAGGACATTTGGTTTATCCGCAATCCTCAAACTTAGTTCAAAAAAGTCATTTAAGCCTTTTGACAGTGAGATCTACGCAATTTGGCCGAGAAATGTAATTTTGATGTTAACTCCCAAACCGCTGCGCAGAAGTGAACCAAACTTCACCCAATAGTGTATTGTATCACAATCTAGTAGTTACATATGGAAATTTGGTTCTAGGACATTTGGTTTATCCGCAATCCTCAAACTTAGTTCAAAAAAGTCATTTAAGCCTTTTGACAGTGAGATCTACGCAATTTGGCCGAGAAATGTAATTTTGATGTTAACTCCCAAACCGCTGCGCAGAAGTGAACCAAACTTCACCCAATAGTGTATTGTATCACAATGTAGTAGTTCCATTTGGAAATTTGGTTCTAGGACATTTGGTTTGAGCGCAATCCTCAAACTTAGTTCAAAAAAGCTATTTAAGCCTTTTGACAGTGAGATCTACTCAATTCGGCCGAGAAATGTAATTTTGATGTTAACTCCCAAACCGCTGAGCAGGAGTCAACCAAACTTCACCCAATAGTGTATTGTATCACAATCTAGTAGTTACATTTGGAAATTTGGTTCTAGGACATTTGGTTTGAGCGCAATCCTCAAACTTAGTTCAAAAAAGTCATTTAAGCCTTTTGACAGTGAGATCTACGCAATTTGGCCGAGAAATGTAATTTTGATGTTAACTCCCAAACCGCTGCGCAGAAGTCAACCAAACTTCACCCAATAGTGTATTGTATCACAAACTAGTAGTTACATTTGGAAATTTGGTTCTAGGACATTTGGTTTGAGCGCAATCCTCAAACTTAGTTCAAAAAAGTCATTTAAGCCTTTTGACAGTGAGATCTACGCAATTTGGCCGAGAAATGTAATTTTGATGTTAACTCTCAAACTGCTGCGCAGAAGTCAACCAAACTTCACCCAATAGTGTATTGTATCACAATCTAGTAGTTACATTTGGAAATTGGGTTCTAGGACATTTGGTTTGATCGCAATCCTCAAACTTAATTAAAAAAGTCATTTAAGCCTTTTGACAGTGAGATCTACGCAATTCGGCCGAGAAAAGTAATTTTGATGTTAACTACCAAACCGCTACGCAGAAGTCAACCAAACTTCACCCAATAGTGTATTGTATCACAAACTAGTAGTTACATTTGGCAATTTGGTTCTAGAACATTTAGTTTGAGCGCAATCCTCAAACTTAATTAAAAAAAGTCATTTAAGCCTTTTCACAGTGAGATCTATGCGATATGGCCGAGAAATGTAATTTTGATGTTAGCTCCCAAACCGCTGCGCAGAAATAAACCAAACTTCACCCAATAGTGTATTGTATCACAATCTAGTAGTTACATGTAGAAATTTGGTTCTAGGACATTTGATTTGAGCGCAATCCTCAAACTTAGGTCAAAAAAGCCATTTAAGCCTTTTCACAGTGAGATCTATGCGATATGGCCGAGAAATGTAATTTTGATGTTCACTCCCAAACCGCTGCGCAGAAGTCAACCAAACTTCACCCATTAGTGTATTGTATAACAATCTAGTAGTTACATGTGGAAATTTATTTCTAGGACATTTGGTTTGAGCGCAATCTTCAAACTTAATTAAAAAAAAGTCATTTAAGCCTTTTCACAGTGAGATCTATGCGATATGGCCGAGAAATGTAATTTTGATTTTAACTCCCAAACCGCTGCGCAGAAGTCAACCAAACTTCACCCAATAGTGTATTGTATCACAATCTAGTAGTTACATGTGGAAATTTGGTTCTAGGACATTTGATTTGAGCGCAATTCTCAAACTTAGGTCAAAAAAGCCATTTAAGCCTTTTCACAGTGAGATCTATGCGATATGGCCGAGAAATGTAATTTTGATGTTAACTCCCAAACCGCTGCGCAGAAGTCAACCAAACTTCACCCAATAGTGTATTTTATCACAATCTAGTAGTTACATTTGGAAATTTAGTTTTAGGACATTTGGTTTGAGCGCAATCTTCAAACTTAATTAAAAAAAGTCATTTAAGCCTTTTCACAGTGAGATCTATGCGATATGGCCGAGAAATGTAATTTTGATGTTCACTCCCAAACCGCTGCGCAGAAGTCAACCAAACTTCACCCAATAGTGTATTTTATCACAATCTAGTAGTTACATTTGGAAATTTAGTTCTAGGATATTTGGTTTGAGAGCAATCATCAAACTTAGGTCAAAAAAGCCATTTAAGCCTTTTCACAGTGAGATCTATGCGATATGGCCGAGAAATGTATTTTTGATGTTAACTCCCAAACCGCTGCGCAGAAGTCAACCAAACTTCACCCAATAGTGTATTTTATCACAATCTAGTAGTTACATTTGGAAATTTAGTTTTAGGACATTTGGTTTGAGCGCAATCTTCAAACTTAATTAAAAAAAGTCATTTAAGCCTTTTCACAGTGAGATCTATGCGATATGGCCGAGAAATGTAATTTTGATAACTCCCAAACCGCTGCGCAGAAGTCAACCAAACTTCACCCAATAGTGTATTGTATCACAATCTAGTAGTTACATGTGGAAATTTGGTTCTAGGACATTTGATTTGAGCGCAATTCTCAAACTTAGGTCAAAAAAGCCATTTAAGCCTTTTCACAGTGAGATCTACGCGATATGGCCGAGAAATGTAATTTTGATGTTAACTCCCAAACCGCTGCGCAGAAGTCAACCAAACTTCACCCAATAGTGTATTTTATCACAATCTAGTAGTTACATTTAGAAATTTGGTTCTAGGACATTTGGTTTGAGCGCAATCTTCAAACTTAATTAAAAAAAAGTCATTTAAGCCTTTTCACAGTGAGATCTATGCGATATGGCCGAGAAATGTAATTTTGATGTTAACTCCCAAACCGCTGCGCAGAAGTCAACCAAACTTCACCCAATAGTGTATTGTATCACAATCTAGTAGTTACATGTGGAAATTTGGTTCTAGGACATTTGATTTGAGCGCAATTCTCAAACTTAGGTCAAAAAAGCCATTTAAGCCTTTTCACAGTGAGATCTATGCGATATGGCCGAGAAATGTAATTTTGATGTTAACTCCCAAACCGCTGCGCAGAAGTGAACCAAACTTCACCCAATAGTGTATTGTATCACAATCTAGTAGTTACATTTGGAAATTTTGTTCTAGGACATTTGGTTTGAGCGCAATCCTCAAACTTAGTTCAAAAAAGTCATTTAAGCCTTTTGACAGTGAGATCTACGCAATTCGGCTGAGAAATGTAATTTTGATGTTAACTCCCAAACCGCTGCGCAGGAGTGAACCAAACTTCACCCAATAGTGTATTGTATCACAATCTAGTAGTTACAATTGGAAATTTTGTTCTAGGACATTTAGTTTGAGCGCAATCCTCAAACTTAGTTCAAAAAAGCCATTCACGCCATTTGACAGTAATATCTACGCAATTTGGCCGAGAAATGTAATTTTGATGTTAACTCCGAAACCACTGCGCAGAAGTGAACCAAACTTCACCCAATAGTGTATTGTATCACAATCTAGTAGTTACATATGGAAATTTGGTTCTAGGACATTTGGTTTATCCGCAATCCTCAAACTTAGTTCAAAAAAGTCATTTAAGCCTTTTGACAGTGAGATCTACGCAATTTGGCCGAGAAATGTAATTTTGATGTTAACTCCCAAACCGCTGCGCAGAAGTCAACCAAACTTCACCCAATAGTGTATTTTATCACAATCTAGTAGTTACATTTAGAAATTTAGTTCTAGGACATTTGGTTTGAGCGCAATCTTCAAACTTAATTAAAAAAAGTCATTTAAGCCTTTTCACAGTGAGATCTATGCGATATGGCCGAGAAATGTAATTTTGATGTTAACTCCCAAACCGCTGCGCAGAAGTCAACCAAACTTCACCCAATAGTGTATTGTATCACAATCTAGTAGTTACATGTGGAAATTTGGTTCTAGGACATTTGATTTGAGCGCAATCCTCAAACTTAGGTCAAAAAAGCCATTTAAGCCTTTTCACAGTGAGATCTACGCGATATGGCTGAGAAATGTAATTTTGATGTTAACTCCCAAACCGCTGCGCAGAAGTCAACCAAACTTCACCCAATAGTGTATTGTATCACAATCTAGTAGTTACATTTGGAAATTTCGTTCTAGGACATTTGGTTTGAGCGCAATCATCAAACATAATTAAAAAAGTCATTTCAGCCTTTTCACAGTGAGATCTATGCGATATTGCCGAGAAATGTAATTTTGATGTTAACTCCCAAACCGCTGCGCAGAAGTCAACCAAACTTCACCCAATAGTGTATTTTATCACAATCTAGTAGTTACCTTTAGAAATTTAGTTCTAGGACATTTGGTTTGAGCGCAATCATCAAACTTAATTAAAAAAGTCATTTAAGCCTTTTCACAGTGAGATCTACGCGATATGGCCGAGAAATGTAATTTTGATGTTAACTCCCAAACCGCTGCGCAGAAGTCAACCAAACTTCACCCAATAGTGTATTGTATCACAATCTAGTAGTTACATTTGGAAATTTCGTTTTAGGTCATTTGGTTTGAGCGCAATCATCAAACTTAATTAAAAAAGCCATTTAAGCCTTTTCACAGTGAGATCTATGCGATATGGCTGAGAAATGTAATTTTGATGTTAACTCCCAAACCGCTGCGCAGAAGTCAACCAATCTTCACCCAATAGTGTATTTTATCACAATCTAGTAGTTACATTTAGAAATTTAGTTCTAGGACTTTAGGAATTTAGTTTTAGGACATTTGGTTTGAGCGCAATCTTCAAACTTAATTAAAAAAAGTCATTTAAGCCTTTTCACAGTGAGATCTATGCGATATGGCCGAGAAATGTAATTTTGATGTTAACTCCCAAACCGCTGCGCAGAAGTAAACCAAACTTCACCCAATAGTGTATTGTATCACAATCTAGTAGTTACATGTGGAAATTTGGTTCTAGGACATTTGATTTGAGCGCAATCCTCAAACTTAGGTCAAAAAAGCCATTTAAGCCTTTTCACAGTGAGATCTATGCGTTATGGCCGAGAAATGTAATTTTGATGTTAACTCCCAAACCGCTGCGCAGAAGTCAACCAAACTTCACCCAATAGTGTATTTTATCACAATCTAGTAGTTACATTTGGAAATTTAGTTCTAGGACATTTGGTTTGAGCGCAATCTTCAAACTTAATTAAAAAAAGTCATTTAAGCCTTTTCACAGTGAGATCTACGCGATATGGCCGAGAAATGTAATTTTGATGTTCACTCCCAAACCGCTGCGCAGAAGTCAACCAAACTTCACCCATTAGTGTATTGTATCACAATCTAGTAGTTACATATGGAAATTTTGTTCTAGGACATTTGATTTGAGCGCAATTCTCAAACTTAGGTCAAAAAAGCCATTTAAGCCTTTTCACAGTGAGATCTATGCGATATGGCCGAGAAATGTAATTTTGATGTTAACTCCCAAACCGCTGCGCAGAAGTCAACCAAACTTCACCCAATAGTGTATTTTATCATAATCTAGTAGTTACATTTGGAAATTTAGTTCTAGGACATTTGGTTTTAGCGCAATCTTCAAACTTAATTAAAAAAAGTCATTTAAGCCTTTTCACAGTGAGATCTATGCGATATGGCCGAGAAATGTAATTTTGATGTTAACTCCAAAACCGCTGCGCAGAAGTCAACCAAACTTCACCCAATAGTGTATTGTATCACAATCTAGTAGTTACATGTGCAAATTTGGTTCTAGGACATTTGATTTGAGCGCAATTCTCAAACTTAGGTCAAAAAAGCCATTTAAGCCTTTTCACAGTGAGATCTATGCGATATGGCCGAGAAATGTAATTTTGATGTTAACTCCCAAACCGCTGCGGAGAAGTCAACCAAACTTCACCCAATAGTGTATTTTATCACAATCTAGTAGTTACATTTGGAAATTTAGTTCTAGGACATTTGGTTTGAGCGCAATCATCAAACTTAGGTCAAAAAAGCCATTTAAGCCTTTTCACAGTGAGATCTATGCGATATGGCTGAGAAATGTAATTTTGATGTTAACTCCCAAACCGCTGCGCAGAAGTCAACCAAACTTCACCCAATAGTGTATTTTATCACAATCTAGTAGTTACATTTAGAAATTTAGTTCTAGGACATTTGGTTTGAGCGCAATCTTCAAACTTAATTAAAAAAAGTCATTTAAGCCTTTTCACAGTGAGATCTATGCGATATGGCCGAGAAATGTAATTTTAATGTTCACTCCCAAACCGCTGCGCAGAAGTCAACCAAACTTTACCCATTAGTGTATTGTATCACAATCTAGTAGTTACATGTGGAAATTTGGTTCTAGGACATTTGATTTGAGCGCAATCCTCAAACTTAGGTCAAAAAAGCCATTTAAGCCTTTTCACAGTGAGATCTATGCGATATGGCCGAGAAATGTAATTTTGATGTTAACTCCCAAACCGCTGCGCAGAAGTAAACCAAACTTCACCCAATAGTGTATTTTATCACAATCTAGTAGTTACATTTGGAAATTTAGTTCTAGGACATTTGGTTTGAGCGCAATCATCAAACTTAGGTCAAAAAAGCCATTTAAGCCTTTTCACAGTGAGATCTATGCGATATGGCTGAGAAATGTAATTTTGATGTTAACTCCCAAACCGCTGCGCAGAAGTCAACCAAACTTCACCCAATAGTGTATTTTATCACAATCTAGTAGTTACATTTAGAAATTTAGTTCTAGGACATTTGGTTTGAGCGCAATCTTCAAACTTAATTAAAAAAAGTCATTTAAGCCTTTTCACAGTGAGATCTATGCGATATGGCCGAGAAATGTAATTTTGATGTTAACTCCCAAACCGCTGCGCAGAAGTCAACCAAACTTCACCCAATAGTGTATTGTATCACAATCTAGTAGTTACATGTGGAAATTTGGTTCTAGGACATTTGATTTGAGCGCAATCCTCAAACTTAGGTCAAAAAAGCCATTTAAGCCTTTTCACAGTGAGATCTACGCGATATGGCTGAGAAATGTAATTTTGATGTTAACTCCCAAACCGCTGCGCAGAAGTCAACCAAACTTCACCCAATAGTGTATTGTATCACAATCTAGTAGTTACATTTGGAAATTTCGTTCTAGGACATTTGGTTTGAGCGCAATCATCAAACATAATTAAAAAAGTCATTTCAGCCTTTTCACAGTGAGATCTATGCGATATTGCCGAGAAATGTAATTTTGATGTTAACTCCCAAACCGCTGCGCAGAAGTCAACCAAACTTCACCCAATAGTGTATTTTATCACAATCTAGTAGTTACCTTTAGAAATTTAGTTCTAGGACATTTGGTTTGAGCGCAATCATCAAACTTAATTAAAAAAGTCATTTAAGCCTTTTCACAGTGAGATCTACGCGATATGGCCGAGAAATGTAATTTTGATGTTAACTCCCAAACCGCTGCGCAGAAGTCAACCAAACTTCACCCAATAGTGTATTTTATCACAATCTAGTAGTTACATTTAGAAATTTGGTTCTAGGACATTTGGTTTGAGCGCAATCTTCAAACTTAATTAAAAAAAAGTCATTTAAGCCTTTTCACAGTGAGATCTATGCGATATGGCCGAGAAATGTAATTTTGATGTTAACTCCCAAACCGCTGCGCAGAAGTCAACCAAACTTCACCCAATAGTGTATTGTATCACAATCTAGTAGTTACATGTGGAAATTTGGTTCTAGGACATTTGATTTGAGCGCAATTCTCAAACTTAGGTCAAAAAAGCCATTTAAGCCTTTTCACAGTGAGATCTATGCGATATGGCCGAGAAATGTAATTTTGATGTTAACTCCCAAACCGCTGCGCAGAAGTAAACCAAACTTCACCCAATAGTGTATTTTATCATAATCTAGTAGTTACATTTGGAAATTTAGTTCTAGGACATTTGGTTTGAGCGCAATCATCAAACTTAATTAAAAAAGCCATTTAAGCCTTTTCACAGTGAGATCTATGCGATATGGCTGAGAAATGTACTTTTGATGTTAACTCCCAAACCGCTGCGCAGAAGTCAACCAAACTTCACCCAATAGTGTATTTTATCACAATCTAGTAGTTACATTTAGAAATTTAGTTCTAGGACATTTGGTTTGAGCGCAATCTTCAAACTTAATTAAAAAAAGTCATTTAAGCCTTTTCACAGTGAGATCTATGCGATATGGCCGAGAAATGTAATTTTGATGTTAGCTCCCAAACCGCTGCGCAGAAATAAACCAAACTTCACCCAATAGTGTATTTTATCACAATCTAGTAGTTACATTTGGAAATTTAGTTTTAGGACATTTGGTTTGAGCGCAATCTTCAAACTTAATTAAAAAAAGTCATTTAAGCCTTTTCACAGTGAGATCTATGCGATATGGCCGAGAAATGTAATTTTGATGTTAACTCCCAAACCGCTGCGCAGAAGTCAACCAAACTTCACCCAATAGTGTATTGTATCACAATCTAGTAGTTACATGTGGAAATTTGGTTCTAGGACATTTGATTTGAGCGCAATCCTCAAACTTAGGTCAAAAAAGCCATTTAAGCCTTTTCACAGTGAGATCTACGCGATGTGGCTGAGAAATGTAATTTTGATGTTAACTCCCAAACCGCTGCGCAGAAGTCAACCAAACTTCACCCAATAGTGTATTGTATCACAATCTAGTAGTTACATTTGGAAATTTCGTTCTAGGACATTTGGTTTGAGCGCAATCATCAAACATAATTAAAAAAGTCATTTCAGCCTTTTCACAGTGAGATCTATGCGATATTGCCGAGAAATGTAATTTTGATGTTAACTCCCAAACCGCTGCGCAGAAGTCAACCAAACTTCACCCAATAGTGTATTTTATCACAATCTAGTAGTTACCTTTAGAAATTTAGTTGTAGGACATTTGGTTTGAGCGCAATCATCAAACTTAATTAAAAAAGTCATTTAAGCCTTTTCACAGTGAGATCTACGCGATATGGCCGAGAAATGTAATTTTGATGTTAACTCCCAAACCGCTGCGCAGAAGTCAACCAAACTTCACCCAATAGTGTATTTTATCACAATCTAGTAGTTACATTTAGAAATTTGGTTCTAGGACATTTGGTTTGAGCGCAATCTTCAAACTTAATTAAAAAAAAGTCATTTAAGCCTTTTCACAGTGAGATCTATGCGATATGGCCGAGAAATGTAATTTTGATGTTAACTCCCAAACCGCTGCGCAGAAGTCAACCAAACTTCACCCAATAGTGTATTGTATCACAATCTAGTAGTTACATGTGGAAATTTGGTTCTAGGACATTTGATTTGAGCGCAATTCTCAAACTTAGGTCAAAAAAGCCATTTAAGCCTTTTCACAGTGAGATCTATGCGATATGGCCGAGAAATGTAATTTTGATGTTAACTCCCAAACCGCTGCGCAGAAGTAAACCAAACTTCACCCAATAGTGTATTTTATCATAATCTAGTAGTTACATTTGGAAATTTAGTTCTAGGACATTTGGTTTGAGCGCAATCATCAAACTTAATTAAAAAAGCCATTTAAGCCTTTTCACAGTGAGATCTATGCGATATGGCTGAGAAATGTACTTTTGATGTTAACTCCCAAACCGCTGCGCAGAAGTCAACCAAACTTCACCCAATAGTGTATTTTATCACAATCTAGTAGTTACATTTAGAAATTTAGTTCTAGGACATTTGGTTTGAGCGCAATCTTCAAACTTAATTAAAAAAAGTCATTTAAGCCTTTTCACAGTGAGATCTATGCGATATGGCCGAGAAATGTAATTTTGATGTTAGCTCCCAAACCGCTGCGCAGAAATAAACCAAACTTCACCCAATAGTGTATTTTATCACAATCTAGTAGTTACATTTAGAAATTTAGTTCTAGGACATTTGGTTTGAGCGCAATCATCAAACTTAGGTCAAAAAAGCCATTTAAGCCTTTTCACAGTGAGATCTATGCGATATGGCTGAGAAATGTAATTTTGATGTTAACTCCCAAACCGCTGCGCAGAAGTCAACCAAACTTCACCCAATAGTGTATTTTATCACAATCTAGTAGTTACATTTAGAAATTTAGTTCTAGGACATTTGGTTTGAGCGCAATCTTCAAACTTAATTAAAAAAAGTCATTTAAGCCTTTTCACAGTGAGATCTATGCGATATGGCCGAGAAATGTAATTTTGATGTTCACTCCCAAACCGCTGCGCAGAAGTCAACCAAACTTTACCCATTAGTGTATTGTATCACAATCTAGTAGTTACATGTGGAAATTTGGTTCTAGGACATTTGATTTGAGCGCAATCCTCAAACTTAGGTCAAAAAAGCCATTTAAGCCTTTTCACAGTGAGATCTATGCGATATGGCCGAGAAATGTAATTTTGATGTTAACTCCCAAACCGCTGCGCAGAAGTAAACCAAACTTCACCCAATAGTGTATTTTATCACAATCTAGTAGTTACATTTGGAAATTTAGTTCTAGGACATTTGGTTTGAGCGCAATCATCAAACTTAGGTCAAAAAAGCCATTTAAGCCTTTTCACAGTGAGATCTATGCGATATGGCTGAGAAATGTAATTTTGATGTTAACTCCCAAACCGCTGCGCAGAAGTCAACCAAACTTCACCCAATAGTGTATTTTATCACAATCTAGTAGTTACATTTAGAAATTTAGTTCTAGGACATTTGGTTTGAGCGCAATCTTCAAACTTAATTAAAAAAAGTCATTTAAGCCTTTTCACAGTGAGATCTATGCGATATGGCCGAGAAATGTAATTTTGATGTTAACTCCCAAACCGCTGCGCAGAAGTCAACCAAACTTCACCCAATAGTGTATTGTATCACAATCTAGTAGTTACATGTGGAAATTTGGTTCTAGGACATTTGATTTGAGCGCAATCCTCAAACTTAGGTCAAAAAAGCCATTTAAGCCTTTTCACAGTGAGATCTACGCGATATGGCTGAGAAATGTAATTTTGATGTTAACTCCCAAACCGCTGCGCAGAAGTCAACCAAACTTCACCCAATAGTGTATTGTATCACAATCTAGTAGTTACATTTGGAAATTTCGTTGTAGGACATTTGGTTTGAGCGCAATCATCAAACATAATTAAAAAAGTCATTTCAGCCTTTTCACAGTGAGATCAATGCGATATTGCCGAGAAATGTAATTTTGATGTTAACTCCCAAACCGCTGCGCAGAAGTCAACCAAACTTCACCCAATAGTGTATTTTATCACAATCTAGTAGTTACCTTTAGAAATTTAGTTCTAGGACATTTGGTTTGAGCGCAATCATCAAACTTAATTAAAAAAGTCATTTAAGCCTTTTCACAGTGAGGTCTATGCGATATGGCCGAGAAATGTAATTTTGATGTTAGCTCCCAAACCGCTGCGCAGAAATAAACCAAACTTCACCCAATAGTGTATTTTATCACAATCTAGTAGTTACATTTGGAAATTTAGTTTTAGGACATTTGGTTTGAGCGCAATCTTCAAACTTAATTAAAAAAAGTCATTTAAGCCTTTTCACAGTGAGATCTATGCGATATGGCCGAGAAATGTAATTTTGATGTTCACTCCCAAACCGCTGCGCAGAAGTCAACCAAACTTCACCCAATAGTGTATTTTATCACAATCTAGTAGTTACATTTGGAAATTTAGTTCTAGGATATTTGGTTTGAGAGCAATCATCAAACTTAGGTCAAAAAAGCCATTTAAGCCTTTTCACAGTGAGATCTATGCGATATGGCCGAGAAATGTATTTTTGATGTTAACTCCCAAACCGCTGCGCAGAAGTCAACCAAACTTCACCCAATAGTGTATTTTATCACAATCTAGTAGTTACATTTGGAAATTTAGTTTTAGGACATTTGGTTTGAGCGCAATCTTCAAACTTAATTAAAAAAAGTCATTTAAGCCTTTTCACAGTGAGATCTATGCGATATGGCCGAGAAATGTAATTTTGATGTTAACTCCCAAACCGCTGCGCAGAAGTCAACCAAACTTCACCCAATAGTGTATTGTATCACAATCTAGTAGTTACATGTGGAAATTTGGTTCTAGGACATTTGATTTGAGCGCAATCCTCAAACTTAGGTCAAAAAAGCCATTTAAGCCTTTTCACAGTGAGATCTATGCGATATGGCCGAGAAATGTAATTTTGATGTTCACTCCCAAACCGCTGCGCAGAAGTCAACCAAACTTCACCCATTAGTGTATTGTATCACAATCTAGTAGTTACATGTGGAAATTTGTTTCTAGGACATTTGATTTGAGCGCAATCCTCAAACTTAGGTCAAAAAAGCCATTTAAGCCTTTTCACAGTGAGATCTATGCGATATGGCCGAGAAATGTAATTTTGATGTTAACTCCAAAACCGCTGCGCAGAAGTAAACCAAACTTCACCCAATAGTGTATTTTATCATAATCTAGTAGTTACATTTGGAAATTTATTTCTAGGACATTTGGTTTGAGCGCAATCTTCAAACTTAATTAAAAAAAAGTCATTTAAGCCTTTTCACAGTGAGATCTATGCGATATGGCCGAGAAATGTAATTTTGATGTTAACTCCCACACCGCTGCGCAGAAGTCAACCAAACTTCACCCAATAGTGTATTGTATCACAATCTAGTAGTTACATGTGGAAATTTGGTTCTAGGACATTTGATTTGAGCGCAATTCTCAAACTTAGGTCAAAAAAGCCATTTAAGCCTTTTCACAGTGAGATCTATGCGATATGGCCGAGAAATGTAATTTTGATGTTAACTCCCAAACCGCTGCGCAGAAGTAAACCAAACTTCACCCAATAGTGTATTTTATCATAATCTAGTAGTTACATTTGGAAATTTAGTTCTAGGACATTTGGTTTGAGCGCAATCATCAAACTTAATTAAAAAAGCCATTTAAGCCTTTTCACAGTGAGATCTATGCGATATGGCTGAGAAATGTACTTTTGATGTTAACTCCCAAACCGCTGCGCAGAAGTCAACCAAACTTCACCCAATAGTGTATTTTATCACAATCTAGTAGTTACATTTAGAAATTTAGTTCTAGGACATTTGGTTTGAGCGCAATCTTCAAACTTAATTAAAAAAAGTCATTTAAGCCTTTTCACAGTGAGATCTATGCGATATGGCCGAGAAATGTAATTTTGATGTTCACTCCCAAACCGCTGCGCAGAAGTCAACCAAACTTCACCCAATAGTGTATTTTATCACAATCTAGTAGTTACATTTGGAAATTTAGTTCTAGGATATTTGGTTTGAGAGCAATCATCAAACTTAGGTCAAAAAAGCCATTTAAGCCTTTTCACAGTGAGATCTATGCGATATGGCCGAGAAATGTATTTTTGATGTTAACTCCCAAACCGCTGCGCAGAAGTCAACCAAACTTCACCCAATAGTGTATTTTATCACAATCTAGTAGTTACATTTGGAAATTTAGTTTTAGGACATTTGGTTTGAGCGCAATCTTCAAACTTAATTAAAAAAAGTCATTTAAGCCTTTTCACAGTGAGATCTATGCGATATGGCCGAGAAATGTAATTTTGATGTTAACTCCCAAACCGCTGCGCAGAAGTCAACCAAACTTCACCCAATAGTGTATTGTATCACAATCTAGTAGTTACATGTGGAAATTTGGTTCTAGGACATTTGATTTGAGCGCAATCCTCAAACTTAGGTCAAAAAAGCCATTTAAGCCTTTTCACAGTGAGATCTATGCGATATGGCCGAGAAATGTAATTTTGATGTTAACTCCAGAACCGCTGCGCAGAAGTAAACCAAACTTCACCCAATAGTGTATTTTATCATAATCTAGTAGTTACATTTGGAAATTTCGTTCTAGGACATTTGGTTTGAGCGCAATCATCAAACTTAATTAAAAAAGCCATTTAAGCCTTTTCACAGTGAGATCTATGCGATATGGCTGAGAAATGTAATTTTGATGTTAACTCCCAAACCGCTGCGCAGAAGTCAACCAAACTTCACCCAATAGTGTATTTTATCACAATCTAGGCGTTACATTTAGAAATTTAGTTCTAGGACATTTGGTTTGAGCGCAATCTTCAAACTTAATTAAAGAAAGTCATTTAAGCCTTTTCACAGTGAGATCTATGCGATATGGCCGAGAAATGTAATTTTGATGTTAGCTCCCAAACCGCTGCGCAGAAATAAACCAAACTTCACCCAATAGTGTATTTTATCACAATCTAGTAGTTACATTTGGAAATTTAGTTTTAGGACATTTGGTTTTGAGCGCAATCTTCAAACTTAATTAAAAAAAGTCATTTAAGCCTTTTCACAGTGAGATCTATGCGATATGGCCGAGAAATGTAATTTTGATGTTCACTCCCAAACCGCTGCGCAGAAGTCAACCAAACTTCACCCAATAGTGTATTTTATCACAATCTAGTAGTTACATTTGGAAATTTAGTTCTAGGATATTTGGTTTGAGAGCAATCATCAAACTTAGGTCAAAAAAGCCATTTAAGCCTTTTCACAGTGAGATCTATGCGATATGGCCGAGAAATGTATTTTTGATGTTAACTCCCAAACCGCTGCGCAGAAGTCAACCAAACTTCACCCAATAGTGTATTTTATCACAATCTAGTAGTTACATTTGGAAATTTAGTTTTAGGACATTTGGTTTGAGCGCAATCTTCAAACTTAATTAAAAAAAGTCATTTAAGCCTTTTCACAGTGAGATCTATGCGATATGGCCGAGAAATGTAATTTTGATGTTAACTCCCAAACCGCTGCGCAGAAGTCAACCAAACTTCACCCAATAGTGTATTGTATCACAATCTAGTAGTTACATGTGGAAACTTGGTTCTAGGACATTTGATTTGAGCGCAATCCTCAAACTTAGGTCAAAAAAGCCATTTAAGCCTTTTCACAGTGAGATCTATGCGATATGGCCGAGAAATGTAATTTTGATGTTAACTCCCAAACCGCTGCGCAGAAGTAAACCAAACTTCACCCAATAGTGTATTGTATCACAATCTAGTAGTTACATGTGGAAATTTGGTTCTAGGACATTTGATTTGAGCGCAATCCTTAAACTTAGGTAAAAAAGCCATTTAAGCCTTTTCACAGTGAGATCTATGCGATATGGCCGAGAAATGTATATTTGATAGCTCCCAAACCGCTGCGCAGAAGTAAACCAAACTTCACCCAATAGTGTATTGTATCACAATCCAGTAGTTACATGTGGAAATTTGGTTCTAGGACATTTGATTTGAGCGCAATCCTCAAACTTAATTAAAAAAAGTCATTTAAGCCTTTTCACAGTGAGATCTATGCGATATGGCCGAGAAATGTAATTTTGATGTTAACTCCCAAACCGCTGCGCAGAAGTAAACCAAACTTCACCCAATAGTGTATTGTATCACAATCTAGTAGTTACATGTGGAAATTTGGTTCTAGGACATTTGATTTGAGCGCAATTCTCAAACTTAGGTCAAAAAAGCCATTTAAGCCTTTTCACAGTGAGATCTATGCGATATGGCCGAGAAATGTAATTTTGATGTTAACTCCCAAACCGCTGCGCAGAAGTCAACCAAACTTCACCCAATAGTGTATTTTATCATAATCTAGTAGTTACATTTGGAAATTTAGTTCTAGGACATTTGGTTTTAGCGCAATCTTCAAACTTAATTAAAAAAAGTCATTTAAGCCTTTTCACAGTGAGATCTATGCGATATGGCCGAGAAATGTAATTTTGATGTTAACTCCCAAACCGCTGCGCAGAAGTCAACCAAACTTCACCCAATAGTGTATTGTATCACAATCTAGTAGTTACATGTGCAAATTTGGTTCTAGGACATTTGATTTGAGCGCAATTCTCAAACTTAGGTCAAAAAAGCCATTTAAGCCTTTTCACAGTGAGATCTATGCGATATGGCCGAGAAATGTAATTTTGATGTTAACTCCCAAACCGCTGCGCAGAAGTCAACCAAACTTCACCCAATAGTGTATTGTATCACAATCTAGTAGTTACATTTGGAAATTTGGTTCTAGGACATTTAGTTTAAGCGCAATCCTCAAACTTAGTTCAAAAAAGCTATTTAAGCCTTTTGACAGTGAGATCTACTCAATTCGGCCGAGAAATGTAATTTTGATGTTAACTCCAAACCGCTGCGCAGGAGTCAACCAAACTTCACCCAATAGTGTATTGTATCACAATCTAGTAGTTACATTTGGAAATTTGGTTCTAGGACATTTGGTTTGAGCGCAATCCTCAAACTTAGTTCAAAAAATCCATTTACGCCATTTGACAGTGATATCTACGCAATTTGGCCGAGAAATGTAATTTTGATGTTAACTCCCAAACCGCTGCGCAGAAGTCAACCAAACTTCACCCAATAGTGTATTGTATCACAATCTAGTAGTTACATTTGGAAATTTGGTTCTCGGACATTTGGTTTGAGCGCAATCCTCAAACTTAATTAAAAAAAGCCATTTAAGCCTTTTGACAGTGAGATCTACTCAATTCGGCCGAGAAATGTAATTTTGATGTTAACTCCCAAACCGCTGCGCAGAAGTCAACCAAACTTCACCCAATAGTGTATTGTATCACAATCTAGTAGTTACATTTGGAAATTTTGTTCTAGGACATTTGGTTTGAGCGCAATCCTCAAACTAAATTTAAAAAAGTCATTTAAGCCTTTTGACAGTGAGATCTACACAATTCGGCCGAGAAATGTAATTTTGATGTTAACTCCCAAACCGCTGAGCAGGAGTGAACCAAACTTCACCCAATAGTGTATTGTATCACAATCTAGTAGTTACATTTGGAAATTTGGTTCTAGGACATTTGGTTTGAGCGCAATCCTCAAACTTAATTAAAAAAAAGTCATTTAAGCCTTTTGACAGTGAGATCTACGCAATTTGGCCGAGAAATGTAATTTTGATGTTAACTCCCAAACCGCTGCACAGAAGTCAACCAAACTTCACCCAATACTGTATTGTATCACAATCTAGTAGTTACAATTGGAAATTTTGTTCTAGGACATTTGGTTTGAGCGCAATCCTCAAACTTAGTTCAAAAAAGTCATTTAAGCCTTTTGACAGTGAGATCTACGCAATTCGGCTGAGAAATGTAATTTTGATGTTAACTCCCAAACCGCTGCGCAGGAGTGAACCAAACTTCACCCAATAGTGTATTGTATCACAATCTAGTAGTTACAATTGGAAATTTTGTTCTAGGACATTTAGTTTGAGCGCAATCCTCAAACTTAGTTCAAAAAAGCCATTCACGCCATTTGACAGTGATATCTACGCAATTTGGCCGAGAAATGTAATTTTGATGTTAACTCCGAAACCACTGCGCAGAAGTGAACCAAACTTCACCCAATAGTGTATTGTATCACAATCTAGTAGTTACATATGGAAATTTGGTTCTAGGACATTTGGTTTATCCGCAATCCTCAAACTTAGTTCAAAAAAGTCATTTAAGCCTTTTGACAGTGAGATCTACGCAATTTGGCCGAGAAATGTAATTTTGATGTTAACTCCCAAACCGCTGCGCAGAAGTGAACCAAACTTCACCCAATAGTGTATTGTATCACAATGTAGTAGTTCCATTTGGAAATTTGGTTCTAGGACATTTGGTTTGAGCGCAATCCTCAAACTTAGTTCAAAAAAGCTATTTAAGCCTTTTGACAGTGAGATCTACTCAATTCGGCCGAGAAATGTAATTTTGATGTTAACTCCCAAACCGCTGAGCAGGAGTCAACCAAACTTCACCCAATAGTGTATTGTATCACAATCTAGTAGTTACATTTGGAAATTTGGTTCTAGGACATTTGGTTTGAGCGCAATCCTCAAACTTAGTTCAAAAAAGTCATTTAAGCCTTTTGACAGTGAGATCTACGCAATTTGGCCGAGAAATGTAATTTTGATGTTCACTCCCAAACCGCTGCGCAGAAGTCAACCAAACTTCACCCATTAGTGTATTGTATCACAATCTAGTAGTTACATGTGGAAATTTGGTTCTAGGACATTTGATTTGAGCGCAATCCTCAAACTTAGGTCAAAAAAGCCATTTAAGCCTTTTCACAGTGAGATCTATGCGATATGGCCGAGAAATGTAATTTTGATGTTAACTCCCAAACCGCTGCGCAGAAGTAAACCAAACTTCACCCAATAGTGTATTTTATCACAATCTAGTAGTTACATTTGGAAATTTAGTTCTAGGACATTTGGTTTGAGCGCAATCATCAAACTTAGGTCAAAAAAGCCATTTAAGCCTTTTCACAGTGAGATCTATGCGATATGGCTGAGAAATGTAATTTTGATGTTAACTCCCAAACCGCTGCGCAGAAGTCAACCAAACTTCACCCAATAGTGTATTTTATCAAAATCTAGTAGTTACATTTAGAAATTTAGTTCTAGGACATTTGGTTTGAGCGCAATCTTCAAACTTAATTAAAAAAAGTCATTTAAGCCTTTTCACAGTGAGATCTATGCGATATGGCCGAGAAATGTAATTTTGATGTTAACTCCCAAACCGCTGCGCAGAAGTCAACCAAACTTCACCCAATAGTGTATTGTATCACAATCTAGTAGTTACATGTGGAAATTTGGTTCTAGGACATTTGATTTGAGCGCAATCCTCAAACTTAGGTCAAAAAAGCCATTTAAGCCTTTTCACAGTGAGATCTACGCGATATGGCTGAGAAATGTAATTTTGATGTTAACTCCCAAACCGCTGCGCAGAAGTCAACCAAACTTCACCCAATAGTGTATTGTATCACAATCTAGTAGTTACATTTGGAAATTTCGTTCTAGGACATTTGGTTTGAGCGCAATCATCAAACATAATTAAAAAAGTCATTTCAGCCTTTTCACAGTGAGATCTATGCGATATTGCCGAGAAATGTAATTTTGATGTTAACTCCAAAACCGCTGCGCAGAAGTCAACCAAACTTCACCCAATAGTGTATTTTATCACAATCTAGTCGTTACCTTTAGAAATTTAGTTCTAGGACATTTGGTTTGAGCGCAATCATCAAACTTAATTAAAAAAGTCATTTAAGCCTTTTCACAGTGAGATCTACGCGATATGGCCGAGAAATGTAATTTTGATGTTAACTCCCAAACCGCTGCGCAGAAGTCAACCAAACTTCACCCAATAGTGTATTGTATCACAATCTAGTAGTTACATTTGGAAATTTCGTTCTAGGTCATTTGGTTTGAGCGCAATCATCAAACTTAATTAAAAAAGCCATTTAAGCCTTTTCACAGTGAGATCTATGCGATATGGCTGAGAAATGTAATTTTGATGTTAACTCCCAAACCGCTGCGCAGAAGTCAACCAAACTTCACCCAATAGTGTATTTTATCACAATCTAGTAGTTACATTTAGAAATTTAGTTCTAGGACATTTGGTTTGAGCGCAATCTTCAAACTTAATTAAAAAAAGTCATTTAAGCCTTTTCACAGTGATATCTATGCGATATGGCCGAGAAATGTAATTTTGATGTTAGCTCCTAAACCGCTGCGCAGAAATAAACCAAACTTCACCCAATAGTGTATTGTATCACAATCTAGTAGTTACATGTAGAAATTTGGTTCTAGGACATTTGATTTGAGCGCAATCCTCAAACTTAGGTCAAAAAAGCCATTTAAGCCTTTTCACAGTGAGATCTATGCGATATGGCCGAGAAATGTAATTTTGATGTTCACTCCCAAACCGCTGCGCAGAAGTCAACCAAACTTCACCCATTAGTGTATTGTATCACAATCTAGTAGTTACATGTGGAAATTTGGTTCTAGGACATTTGATTTGAGCGCAATCCTCAAACTTAGGTCAAAAAAGCCATTTAAGCCTTTTCACAGTGAGATCTATGCGATATGGCCGAGAAATGTAATTTTGATGTTAACTCCCAAACCGCTGCGCAGAAGTAAACCAAACTTCACCCAATAGTGTATTTTATCATAATCTAGTAGTTACATTTGGAAATTTATTTCTAGGACATTTGGTTTGAGCGCAATCTTCAAACTTAATTAAAAAAAAGTCATTTAAGCCTTTTGACAGTGAGATCTACGCAATTTGGCCGAGAAATGTAATTTTGATGTTCACTCCCAAACCGCTGCGCAGAAGTCAACCAAACTTCACCCATTAGTGTATTGTATCACAATCTAGTAGTTACATGTGGAAATTTGGTTCTAGGACATTTGATTTGAGCGCAATCCTCAAACTTAGGTCAAAAAAGCCATTTAAGCCTTTTCACAATGAGATCTATGCGATATGGCCGAGAAATGTAATTTTGATGTTAACTCCCAAACCGCTGCGCAGAAGTAAACCAAACTTCACCCAATAGTGTATTTTATCACAATCTAGTAGTTACATTTGGAAATTTAGTTCTAGGACATTTGGTTTGAGCGCAATCATCAAACTTAGGTCAAAAAAGCCATTTAAGCCTTTTCACAGTGAGATCTATGCGATATGGCTGAGAAATGTAATTTTGATGTTAACTCCCAAACCGCTGCGCAGAAGTCAACCAAACTTCACCCAATAGTGTATTTTATCACAATCTAGTAGTTACATTTAGAAATTTAGTTCTAGGACATTTGGTTTGAGCGCAATCTTCAAACTTAATTAAAAAAAGTCATTTAAGCCTTTTCACAGTGAGATCTATGCGATATGGCCGAGAAATGTAATTTTGATGTTCACTCCCAAACCGCTGCGCAGAAGTCAACCAAACTTCACCCAATAGTGTATTTTATCACAATCTAGTAGTTACATTTGGAAATTTAGTTCTAGGATATTTGGTTTGAGAGCAATCATCAAACTTAGGTCAAAAAAGCCATTTAAGCCTTTTCACAGTGAGATCTATGCGATATGGCCGAGAAATGTATTTTTGATGTTAACTCCCAAACCGCTGCGCAGAAGTCAACCTAACTTCACCCAATAGTGTATTTTATCACAATCTAGTAGTTACATTTGGAAATTTAGTTTTAGGACATTTGGTTTGAGCGCAATCTTCAAACTTAAATAAAAAAAGTCATTTAAGCCTTTTCACAGTGAGATCTATGCGATATGGCCGAGAAATGTAATTTTGATGTTAACTCCCAAACCGCTGCGCAGAAGTAAACCAAACTTCACCCAATAGTGTATTGTATCACAATCTAGTAGTTACATGTGGAAATTTGGTTCTAGGACATTTGATTTGAGCGCAATTCTCAAACTTAGGTCAAAAAAGCCATTTAAGCCTTTTCACAGTGAGATCTATGCGATATGGCCGAGAAATGTAATTTTGATGTTAACTCCCAAACCGCTGCGCAGAAGTCAACCAAACTTCACCCAATAGTGTATTTTATCATAATCTAGTAGTTACATTTGGAAATTTAGTTCTAGGACATTTGGTTTTAGCGCAATCTTCAAACTTAATTAAAAAAAGTCATTTAAGCCTTTTCACAGTGAGATCTATGCGATATGTCCGAGAAATTTAATTTTGATGTTAACTCCCAAACCGCTGCGCAGAAGTCAACCAAACTTCACCCAATAGTGTATTGTATCACAATCTAGTAGTTACATGTGCAAATTTGGTTCTAGGACATTTGATTTGAGCGCAATTCTAAAACTTAGGTCAAAAAAGCCATTTAAGCCTTTTCACAGTGAGATCTATGCGATATGGCCGAGAAATGTAATTTTGATGTTAACTCCCAAACCGCTGCGCAGAAGTCAACCAAACTTCATCCAATAGTGTATTGTATCACAATCTAGTAGTTACATTTGGAAATTTGGTTCTAGGACATTTAGTTTGAGCGCAATCCTCAAACTTAGTTCAAAAAAGCCATTTACGCCATTTGAAAGTGAGATCTACGCAATTTGGCCGAGAAATGTAATTTTGATGTTAACTCCCAAACCGCTGCGCAGAAGTCAACCAAACTTCACCCAATAGTGTATTGTATCACAATTTAGTAGTTCCATTTGGAAATTTGGGTTTAGGACATTTGGTTTGAGCGCAATCCTCAAACTTAGTTCAAAAAAGCTATTTAAGCCTTTTGACAGTGAGATCTACTCAATTCGGCCGAGAAATGTAATTTTGATGTTAACTCCAAACCGCTGCGCAGGAGTCAACCAAACTTCACCCAATAGTGTATTGTATCACAATCTAGTAGTTACATTTGGAAATTTGGTTCTAGGACATTTGGTTTGAGCGCAATCCTCAAACTTAGTTCAAAAAATCCATTTACGCCATTTGACAGTGATATCTACGCAATTTGGCCGAGAAATGTAATTTTGATGTTAACTCCCAAACCGCTGCGCAGAAGTCAACCAAACTTCACCCAATAGTGTATTGTATCACAATCTAGTAGTTACATTTGGAAATTTGGTTCTCGGACATTTGGTTTGAGCGCAATCCTCAAACTTAATTAAAAAAAGCCATTTAAGCCTTTTGACAGTGAGATCTACTCAATTCGGCCGAGAAATGTAATTTTGATGTTAACTCCCAAACCGCTGCGCAGAAGTCAACCAAACTTCACCCAATAGTGTATTGTATCACAATCTAGTAGTTACATTTGGAAATTTTGTTCTATGACATTTGGTTTGAGCGCAATCCTCAAACTAAATTTAAAAAAGTCATTTAAGCCTTTTGACAGTGAGATCTACACAATTCGGCCGAGAAATGTAATTTTGATGTTAACTCCCAAACCGCTGAGCAGGAGTGAACCAAACTTCACCCAATAGTGTATTGTATCACAATCTAGTAGTTACATTTGGAAATTTTGTTCTAGGACATTTGGTTTATCCGCAATCCTCAAACTTAGTTCAAAAAAGTCATTTAAGCCTTTTGACAGTGAGATCTACGCAATTTGGCCGAGAAATGTAATTTTGATGTTAACTCCCAAACCGCTGCGCAGAAGTGAACCAAACTTCACCCAATAGTGTATTGTATCACAATCTAGTAGTTACATATGGAAATTTGGTTCTAGGACATTTGGTTTATCCGCAATCCTCAAACTTAGTTCAAAAAAGTCATTTAAGCCTTTTGACAGTGAGATCTACGCAATTTGGCCGAGAAATGTAATTTTGATGTTAACTCCCAAACCGCTGCGCAGAAGTGAACCAAACTTCACCCAATAGTGTATTGTATCACAATGTAGTAGTTCCATTTGGAAATTTGGTTCTAGGACATTTGGTTTGAGCGCAATCCTCAAACTTAGTTCAAAAAAGCTATTTAAGCCTTTTGACAGTGAGATCTACTCAATTCGGCCGAGAAATGTAATTTTGATGTTAACTCCCAAACCGCTGAGCAGGAGTCAACCAAACTTCACCCAATAGTGTATTGTATCACAATCTAGTAGTTACATTTGGAAATTTGGTTCTAGGACATTTGGTTTGAGCGCAATCCTCAAACTTAGTTCAAAAAAGTCATTTAAGCCTTTTGACAGTGAGATCTACGCAATTTGGCCGAGAAATGTAATTTTGATGTTAACTCCCAAACCGCTGCGCAGAAGTCAACCAAACTTCACCCAATAGTGTATTGTATCACAAATTAGTACTTACATTTGGCAATTTGGTTCTAGGACATTTGGTTTGAGCGCAATCCTCAAACTTAGTTCAAAAAGTCATTTAAGCCTTTTGACAGTGAGATCTACGCAATTCGGCCGAGAAATTTAATTTTGATGTTAACTCCCAAACCGCTGCGCAGAAGTCAACCAAACTTCACCCAATAGTGTATTGTATCACAATCTAGTAGTTACATTTGGAAATTTGGTTCTAGGACATTTAGTTTGAGCGCAATCCTCAAACTTAGTTCAAAAAAGCCATTTACGCCATTTGACAGTGATATCTACGCAATTTGGCCGAGAAATGTAATTTTGATGTTAACTCCGAAACCACTGCGCAGAAGTGAACCAAACTTCACCCAATAGTGTATTGTATCACAATCTAGTAGTTACATATGGAAATTTGGTTCTAGGACATTTGGTTTATCCGCAATCCTCAAACTTAGTTCAAAAAAGTCATTTAAGCCTTTTGACAGTGAGATCTACGCAATTCGGCCGAGAAAAGTAATTTTGATGTTAACTCCCAAACCGCTGCGCAGGAGTGAACCAAACTTCACCCAATAGTGTAATGTATCACAATCTAGTAGTTACATTTGGAAATTTTGTTCTAGAACATTTAGTTTGAGCGCAATCCTCAAACTTAGTTCAAAAAAGCCATTCACGCCATTTGACAGTGATATCTACGCAATTTGGCCGAGAAATGTAATTTTGATGTTAACTCCGAAACCGCTGCGCAGAAGTGAACCAAACTTCACCCAATAGTGTATTGTATCACAATCTAGTAGTTACATTTGGAAATTTTGTTCTAGGACATTTGGTTTGAGCGCAATCCTCAAACTTAGTTCAAAAAAGCCATTTAAGCCTTTTGACAGTGAGATCTACTCAATTCGGCCGAGAAATGTAATTTTGATGTAAACTCCCAAACCGCTGCGCAGAAGTCAACCAAACTTCACCCAATAGTGTATTGTATCACAATCTAGTAGTTACATTTGGAAATTTGGTTCTCGGACATTTGGTTTGAGCGCAATCCTCAAACTTAATTAAAAAAAGCCATTTAAGCCTTTTGACAGTGAGATCTACTCAATTCGGCCGAGAAATGTAATTTTGATGTTAACTCCCAAACCGCTGCGCAGAAGTCAACCAAACTTCACCCAATAGTGTATTGTATCACAATCTAGTAGTTACATTTGGAAATTTTGTTCTATGACATTTGGTTTGAGCGCAATCCTCAAACTAAATTTAAAAAAGTCATTTAAGCCTTTTGACAGTGAGATCTACACAATTCGGCCGAGAAATGTAATTTTGATGTTAACTCCCAAACCGCTGAGCAGGAGTGAACCAAACTTCACCCAATAGTGTATTGTATCACAATCTAGTAGTTACATTTGGAAATTTTGTTCTAGGACATTTGGTTTATCCGCAATCCTCAAACTTAGTTCAAAAAAGTCATTTAAGCCTTTTGACAGTGAGATCTACGCAATTTGGCCGAGAAATGTAATTTTGATGTTAACTCCCAAACCGCTGCGCAGAAGTGAACCAAACTTCACCCAATAGTGTATTGTATCACAATCTAGTAGTTACATATGGAAATTTGGTTCTAGGACATTTGGTTTATCCGCAATCCTCAAACTTAGTTCAAAAAAGTCATTTAAGCCTTTTGACAGTGAGATCTACGCAATTTGGCCGAGAAATGTAATTTTGATGTTAACTCCCAAACCGCTGCGCAGAAGTGAACCAAACTTCACCCAATAGTGTATTGTATCACAATGTAGTAGTTCCATTTGGAAATTTGGTTCTAGGACATTTGGTTTGAGCGCAATCCTCAAACTTAGTTCAAAAAAGCTATTTAAGCCTTTTGACAGTGAGATCTACTCAATTCGGCCGAGAAATGTAATTTTGATGTTAACTCCCAAACCGCTGAGCAGGAGTCAACCAAACTTCACCCAATAGTGTATTGTATCACAATCTAGTAGTTACATTTGGAAATTTGGTTCTAGGACATTTGGTTTGAGCGCAATCCTCAAACTTAGTTCAAAAAAGTCATTTAAGCCTTTTGACAGTGAGATCTACGCAATTTGGCCGAGAAATGTAATTTTGATGTTAACTCCCAAACCGCTGCGCAGAAGTCAACCAAACTTCACCCAATAGTGTATTGTATCACAAATTAGTACTTACATTTGGCAATTTGGTTCTAGGACATTTGGTTTGAGCGCAATCCTCAAACTTAGTTCAAAAAGTCATTTAAGCCTTTTGACAGTGAGATCTACGCAATTCGGCCGAGAAATTTAATTTTGATGTTAACTCCCAAACCGCTGCGCAGAAGTCAACCAAACTTCACCCAATAGTGTATTGTATCACAATCTAGTAGTTACATTTGGAAATTTGGTTCTAGGACATTTAGTTTGAGCGCAATCCTCAAACTTAGTTCAAAAAAGCCATTTACGCCATTTGACAGTGATATCTACGCAATTTGGCCGAGAAATGTAATTTTGATGTTAACTCCGAAACCACTGCGCAGAAGTGAACCAAACTTCACCCAATAGTGTATTGTATCACAATCTAGTAGTTACATATGGAAATTTGGTTCTAGGACATTTGGTTTATCCGCAATCCTCAAACTTAGTTCAAAAAAGTCATTTAAGCCTTTTGACAGTGAGATCTACGCAATTCGGCCGAGAAAAGTAATTTTGATGTTAACTCCCAAACCGCTGCGCAGGAGTGAACCAAACTTCACCCAATAGTGTAATGTATCACAATCTAGTAGTTACATTTGGAAATTTTGTTCTAGAACATTTAGTTTGAGCGCAATCCTCAAACTTAGTTCAAAAAAGCCATTCACGCCATTTGACAGTGATATCTACGCAATTTGGCCGAGAAATGTAATTTTGATGTTAACTCCGAAACCGCTGCGCAGAAGTGAACCAAACTTCACCCAATAGTGTATTGTATCACAATCTAGTAGTTACATTTGGAAATTTTGTTCTAGGACATTTGGTTTGAGCGCAATCCTCAAACTTAGTTCAAAAAAGCCATTTAAGCCTTTTGACAGTGAGATCTACTCAATTCGGCCGAGAAATGTAATTTTGATGTAAACTCCCAAACCGCTGCGCAGAAGTCAACCAAACTTCACCCAATAGTGTATTGTATCACAATCTAGTAGTTACATTTGGAAATTTGGTTCTAGGACATTTGGTTTGAACGCAATCCTTAAACTTAGTTCAAAAAAGTCATTTAAGCCATTTGACAGTGATATCTACGCAATTTGGCCGAGAAATGTAATTTTGATGTTAACTCCCAAACCGCTGCGCAGAAGTCAACCAAACTTCACCCAATACTGTATTGTATCACAATCTAGTAGTTACATTTGGAAATTTTGTTCGAGGACATTTGGTTTGAGCGCAATCCTCAAACTTAGTTAAAAAAAGCCATTTAAGCCTTTTGAGAGAGAGATCTACGCAATTCGGCCGAGAAATGTAATTTTGATGTTAACTCCCAAACCGCTACGCAGAAGTCAACCAAACTTCACCCAATAGTGTATTGTATCACAAACTAGTACTTACATTTGGCAATTTGGTTCTAGGACATTTGGTTTGAGCGCAATCCTCAAACTTAGTTCAAAAAAGTCATTTAAGCCTTTTGACAGTGAGATCTACGCAATTCGGCCGAGAAATGTAATTTTGATGTTAACTCCCAAACCGCTGCGCAGGAGTGAACCAAACTTCACCCAATAGTGTATTGTATCACAATGTAGTAGTTCCATTTGGAAATTTGGTTCTAGGACATTTGGTTTGAGCGCAATCCTCAAACTTAGTTCAAAAAAGCTATTTAAGCCTTTTGACAGTGAGATCTACTCAATTCGGCCGAGAAATGTAATTTTGATGTTAACTCCCAAACCGCTGAGCAGGAGTCAACCAAACTTCACCCAATACTGTATTGTATCACAATCTAGTAGTTACATTTGGAAATTTGGTTCTAGGACATTTGGTTTGAGCGCAATCCTCAAACTTAATTAAAAAAAAGTCATTTAAGCCTTTTGACAGTGAGATCTACGCAATTTGGCCGAGAAATGTAATTTTGATGTTAACTCCCAAACCGCTGCGCAGAAGTCAACCAAACTTCACCCAATAGTGTATTGTATCACAATATAGTAGTTACATTTGGAAATTTGGTTCTAGGACATTTGGTTTGAGCGCAATCCTCAAACTTAGTTCAAAAAGTCATTTAAGCCTTTTGACAGTGAGATCTACGCAATTCGGCCGAGAAATTTAATTTTGATGTTAACTCCCAAACCGCTGCGCAGAAGTCAACCAAACTTCACCCAATAGTGTATTGTATCACAATCTAGTAGTTACATTTGGAAATTTGGTTCTAGGACATTTAGTTTGAGCGCAATCCTCAAACTTAGTTCAAAAAAACCATTTACGCCATTTGACAGTGATATCTACGCAATTTGGCCGAGAAATGTAACTTTGATGTTAACTCCCAAACCGCTGCGCAGAAGTCAACCAAACTTCACCCAATAGTGTATTGTATCACAATCTAGTAGTTACATTTGGAAATTTGGTTCTAGGACATTTGGTTTGAGCGCAATCCTCAAACTTAATTAAAAAAGTCATTTAAGCCTTTTGACAGTGAGATCTAAGCAATTCGGCCGAGAAAAGTAATTTTGATGTTAACTCCCAAACCGCTACGCAGAAGTCAACCAAACTTCGACCAATAGTGTATTGTATCACAAACTAGTAGTTACATTTGGCAATTTGGTTCTAGAACATTTAGTTTGAGCGCAATCCTCAAACTTAGTTCAAAAAAGCCATTCACGCCATTTGACAGTGATATCTACGCAATTTGGCCGAGAAATGTAATTTTGATGTTAACTCCGAAACCGCTGCGCAGAAGTGAACCAAACTTCACCCAATAGTGTATTGTATCACAATCTAGTAGTTACATTTGGAAATTTTGTTCTAGGACATTTGGTTTGAGCGCAATCCTCAAACTTAGTTCAAAAAAGCCATTTAAGCCTTTTGACAGTGAGATCTACTCAATTCGGCCGAGAAATGTAATTTTGATGTTAACTCCCAAACCGCTGCGCAGAAGTCAACCAAACTTCACCCAATAGTGTATTGTATCACAATCTAGTAGTTACATTTGGAAATTTGGTTCTAGGACATTTGGTTTGAACGCAATCCTTAAACTTAGTTCAGAAAAGTCATTTAAGCCATTTGACAGTGATATCTACGCAATTTGGCCGAGAAATGTAATTTTGATGTTAACTCCCAAACCGCTGCGCAGAAGTCAACCAAACTTCACCCAATACTGTATTGTATCACAATCTAGTAGTTACATTTGGAAATTTTGTTCTAGGACATTTGGTTTGAGCGCAATCCTCAAACTTAGTTTAAAAAAGCCATTTAAGCCTTTTGACAGAGAGATCTACGCAATTCGGCCGAGAAATGTAATTTTGATGTTAACTCCCAAACCGCTACGCAGAAGTCAACCAAACTTCACCCAATAGTGTATTGTATCACAAATTAGTACTTACATTTGGCAATTTGGTTCTAGGACATTTGGTTTGAGCGCAATCCTCAAACTTAGTTCAAAAAAGTCATTTAAGACTTTTGACAGTGAGATCTACGCAATTCGGCCGAGAAATGTAATTTTGATGTTAACTCCCAAACCGCTGCGCAGGAGTGAACCAAACTTCACCCAATAGTGTATTGTATCACAATCTAGTAGTTACATTTGGAAATTTTGTTCTAGGACATTTAGTTTGAGCGCAATCCTCAAACTTAGTTCAAAAACGCCATTCACGCCATTTGACAGTGATAACTATGCAATTTGGCCGAGAAATGTAATTTTGATGTTAACTCCGAAACCACTGCGCAGAAGTGAACCAAACTTCACCCAATAGTGTATTGTATCACAATCTAGTAGTTACATATGGAAATTTGGTTCTAGGACATTTGGTTTATCCGCAATCCTCAAACTTAGTTCAAAAAAGTCATTTAAGCCTTTTGACAGTGAGATCTACGCAATTTGGCCGAGAAATGTAATTGTGATGTTAACTCCCAAACCGCTGCGCAGAAGTGAACCAAACTTCACCCAATAGTGTATTGTATCACAATGTAGTAGTTCCATTTGGAAATTTGGTTCTAGGACATTTGGTTTGTGCGCAATCCTCAAACTTAGTTCAAAAAAGCTATTTAAGCCTTTTGACAGTGAGATCTACTCAATTCGGCCGAGAAATGTAATTTTGATGTTAACTCCCAAACCGCTGCGCAGGAGTCAACCAAACTTCACCCAATAGTGTATTGTATCACAATCTAGTAGTTACATTTGGAAATTTGGTTCTAGGACATTTGGTTTGAGCGCAATCCTCAAACTTAGTTCAAAAAAGCTATTTAAGCCTTTTGACAGTGAGATCTACTCAATTCGGCCGAGAAATGTAATTTTGATGTTAACTCCCAAACCGCTGCGCAGGAGTCAACCAAACTTCAACCAATAAGATATTGTATCACAATCTAGTAGTTACATTTGGAAATTTGGTTCTAGGACATTTGGTTTGAGCGCAATCCTCAAACTTAGTTCAAAAAAGTCATTTAAGCCTTTTGACAGTGAGATCTACGCAATTTGGCCGAGAAATGTAAATTTGATGTTAACCCTTTAAGGTCTGGGCCTATTTTGTCTGATTTTGCATGCCTTTGAAGTTGCCTTTATATTTCAAAGACAGAATTGTTTACGATTGCCTGGTTTGGTCCCTTTTTTTGTGACACCTTGAACTTCATGTCCAAACTGTTGTTTCCTTCACTGACCAATTATAAATCATAATTTTGGGCCCAAAAAGACCAAAAATTCCAAAATCATTTTGTCAAAATTTTTAATATTGATGTCCAATTGACAACCAAACATGCGTAACGAACCGTTTTGAAACTTTGTAATATTTATTCAACATGTTAGGATGAACATCCAACCAAAAAAATTTAGAATAAATAGTCTTTTATTTGACAATTCAACATAAACAACAGGTATAGCCATAGGCGTTTTTTGCATTTATACATGCTCTAGTCAAAACAGGTTATATACAGCAGACCAAACAGTGAAGAACAGTGAAAAAATATACCATCTAACACAAAAAGTGTTTAGAGGCCATCTCTTTATGAGTTTAGGTATTGCGGCCCATCACCTGATGAAAACTATGTACACACAATCAAGCTTCTTGAACACACATTTATATACACAAATTGAGAAGACTGATTGTGGGAAAAAATATATATATATAACATTGGGGAAAAAAGTATTTTCAAAAATATTTACAATAAACAAGTTAAATTTTTTTCAGGCATGCCACTCCGAAAAGCAGTTTCGTCCTGGAATTAGACACAGGGCTACATCACAGCCCACACTTCCATGGGGTGTCGGTCCTCTTTCCACCCTTCCATTTTCATTTCACTTTACTTTCATTGTCACTATAAATGTACATGAAACAAAAGTCAGTATTTATGAAAATAATAAAGTATAAAATAAAAATATATACAGCAATAAATAATAATGGAAATCTATATGTATGACAATAGAAAGAATACCGTAGCTGAATATGTGCTACATCCCTAATCTTCATATAGAAAGAAGACCACAAATTATACTTTGATCTGATATGCACATTTTATTATTACATACACAAACACGCACTTATATTGCATCAAAATTAACTTTGTCTTGCAATATCAAAAGAAACTTTTACAGCATTTAAAAAAAAAAAAAAAAAAAAAAAAAAAAAAAAGAGTTGGCTTACCTCTGCTCGTCGATGGCGTCACCCACGTGTTCAAATCCGTCACTTTCTTCACTCGAGGACTCTTCCGAAGAAGACGATGATGACGAATTTGGACCACCCTCTTCCTCAAGTTGATCAAAAAGCACAATTGCTTGCGCTAAATTTAGTTTTCCGTTCATCCTCAAAGTCACACAAAGTCGCTCGCCCGCTTGCTTGATTCAAACGGCCGTCGCTCGCCCCCTCCCTGCGTCAGAACACTCCTGCCTCTCGTTCGGTGGAACCTCGCACGGCAGTTATATTTATAAAAAAAAAAAAAAAAAACGCATTTTGTGCTTCCACTGTGACTTCGAAAGGGTTCGTTTGATTTGTGTTTTTTTCATGGAGCTTCCGTTTTGAAAAAGGACAAGAAATGATGGAAATATAGACATAAACAAATGATCCATGCAGCGTTTTAATGTTTTTTTGAGAGGACAATAAAACTATAAAACTTAAATGACAATATCTCACGTTTTAGTTGGTCGATTGACTTCAAATAACAACAAGAGTAAACCGCAACTTCCGCACTTTAAAACGAGACCAACCAACGGCATGTGGGTGACGTAATTAAAACGCGAGGGTGCTTCAAAGACGACGTGCGCTGAGGACGCGCCGGCGCGTCCTTCGACTCTCAAGGGTTAACTCCCAAACCGCTGCGCAGAAGTCAACCAAACTTCACCCAATAGTGTATTGTATCACAATCTAGTAGTTACATTTGGAAATATGGTTCTAGGACATTTGGTTTGAACGCAATCCTTAAACTTAGTTCAAAAAAGTCATTTAAGCCTTTTGACAGTGATATCTACGCAATTTGGCCGAGAAATGTAATTTTGATGTTAACTCCAAAACCGCTGCGCAGAAGTCAACCAAACTTCACCCAATAGTGTATTGTATCACAATCTAGTAGTTACATTTGGAAATTTGGTTCTAGGACATCTGGTTTGAGCGCAATCCTCAAACTTAGTTCAAAAAGTCATTTAAGCCTTTTGACAGTGAGATCTACGCAATTCGGCCGAGAAAATTTAATTTTAATGTTAACTCCCAAACCACTGCGCAGAAGTCAACCAAACTTCACCCAATAGTGTATTGTATCACAATCTAGTAGTTACATTTGGAAATTTGGTTCTAGGACATTTAGTTTGAGCGCAATCCTCAAACTTAGTTCAAAAAAGCCATTTACGCCATTTGACAGTGATATCTACGCAATTTGGCCGAGAAAGGTAATTTTGATGTTAACTCCCAAACCGCTGCGCAGAAGTCAACCAAACTTCACCCAATAGTGTATTGTATCACAATCTAGTAGTTACATTTGGAAATTTGGTTCTAGGACATTTGGTTTGAGCGCAATCCTCAAACTTAATTAAAAAAGTCATTTAAGCCTTTTGACAGTGAGATCTACGCAATTCGGCCGAGAAATGTAATTTTGATGTTAACTCCCAAACCGCTACGCAGAAGTCAACCAAACTTCACCCAATAGTGTATTGTATCACAAACTAGTACTTACATTTGGCAATTTGGTTCTAGGACATTTGGTTTGAGCGCAATCCTCAAACTTAATTCAAAAAAGTCATTTAAGCCTTTTGACAGTGAGATCTACGCAATTCGGCCGAGAAAAGTAATTTTGATGTTAACTCCCAAACCGCTGCGCAGGAGTGAACCAAACTTCACCCAATAGTGTAATGTATCACAATCTAGTAGTTACATTTGGAAATTTTGTTCTAGGACATTTAGTTTGAGCGCAATCCTCAAACTTAGTTCAAAAATGCCATTCACGCCATTTGACAGTGATATCTACGCAATTTGGCCGAGAAATGTAATTTTGATGTTAACTCCGAAACCGCTGCGCAGAAGTGAACCAAACTTCACCCAATAGTGTATAGTATCACAATCTAGTAGTTACATTTGGAAATTTTGTTCTAGGACATTTGGTTTGAGCGCAATCCTCAAACTTAGTTCAAAAAAGCCATTTAAGCCTTTTGACAATGAGATCTACTCAATTCGGCCGAGAAATGTAATTTTGATGTTAACTCCCAAACCGCTGCGCAGAAGTCAACCAAACTTCACCCAATAGTGTATTGTATCACAATCTAGTAGTTACATTTGGAAATTTGGTTCTAGGACATTTGGTTTGAACGCAATCCTTAAACTTAGTTCAAAAAAGTCATTTAAGCCATTTGACAGTGATATCTACGCAATTTGGCCGAGAAATGTAATTTTGATGTTAACTCCCAAACCGCTGCGCAGAAGTCAACCAAACTTCACCCAATACTGTATTGTATCACAAACTAGTACTTACATTTGGCAATTTGGTTCTAGGACATTTGGTTTGAGCGCAATCCTCAAACTTAGTTCAAAAAAGTCATTTAAGCCTTTTGACAGTGAGATCTACGCAATTCGGCCGAGAAATGTAATTTTGATGTTAACTCCCAAACCGCTGCGCAGGAGTGAACCAAACTTCACCCAATAGTGTATTGTATCACAATGTAGTAGTTCCATTTGGAAATTTGGTTCTAGGACATTTAGTTTGAGCGCAATCCTCAAACTTAGTTAAAAAAAGCCATTCACGCCATTTGACAGTGATATCTACGCAATTTGGCCGAGAAATGTAATTTTGATGTTAACTCCGAAACCACTGCGCAGAAGTGAACCAAACTTCACCCAATAGTGTATTGTATCACAATCTAGTAGTTACATTTGGAAATTTGGTTCTAGGACATTTAGTTTGAGCGCAATCCTCAAACTTAGTTCAAAAAAGCCATTTATGCCATTTGACAGTGATATCTACGCAATTTGGCCGAGAAATGTAATTTTGATGTTAACTCCCAAACCGCTGCGCAGAAGTCAACCAAACTTCACCCAATAGTGTATTGTATCACAATCTAGTAGTTACATTTGGAAATTTGGTTCTAGGACATTTGGTTTGAGCGCAATCCTCAAACTTAATTAAAAAAGTCATTTAAGCCTTTTGACAGTGAGATCTACGCAATTCGGCCGAGAAATGTAATTTTGATGTTAACTCCCAAACCGCTACGCAGAAGTCAACGAAACTTCACCCAATAGTGTATTGTATCACAAACTAGTACTTACATTTGGCAATTTGGTTCTAGGACATTTGGTTTGAGCGCAATCCTCAAACTTAGTTCAAAAAAGTCATTTAAGCCTTTTGACAGTGAGATCTACGCAATTCGGCCGAGAAAAGTAATTTTGATGTTAACTCCCAAACCGCTGCGAAGGAGTGAACCAAACTTCACCCAATAGTGTATTGTATCACAATCTAGTAGTTACATTTGGAAATTTGTTTCTAGAACATTTAGTTTGAGCGCAATCCTCAAACTTAGTTCAAAAAAGCCATTCACGCCATTTGACAGTGATATCTACGCAATTTGGCCGAGAAATGTAATTTTGATGTTAACTCCGAAACCGCTGCGCAGAAGTGAACCAAACTTCACCCAATAGTGTATTGTATCACAATCTAGTAGTTACATTTGGAAATTTTGTTCTAGGACATTTGATTTGAGCGCAATCCTCAAACTTAGTTCAAAAAAGCCATTTAAGCCTTTTGACAGTGAGATCTACTCAATTCGGCCGAGAAATGTAATTTTGATGTTAACTCCCAAACCGCTGCGCAGAAGTCAACCAAACTTTACCCAATAGTGTATTGTATCACAATCTAGTAGTTACATTTGGAAATTTGGTTCTAGGACATTTGGTTTGAACGCAATCCTTAAACTTAGGTCAAAAAAGTCATTTAAGCCTTTTGACAGTGATATCTACGCAATTTGGCCGAGAAATGTAATTTTGATGTTAACTCCAAAACCGCTGCGCAGAAGTCAACCAAACTTCACCCAATAGTGTATTGTATCACAATCTAGTAGTTACATTTGGAAATTTGGTTCTAGGACATCTGGTTTGAGCGCAATCCTCAAACTTATTTAAAAATGCATTTAAGCCTTTTGACAGTGAGATCTACGCAATTCGGCCGAGAAAATTTAATTTTAATGTTAACTCCCAAACCGCTGCGCAGAAGTCAACCAAACTTCACCCAATAGTGTATTGTATCACAATCTAGTAGTTACATTTGGAAATTTGGTTCTAGGACATTTAGTTTGAGCGCAATCCTCAAACTTAGTTCAAAAAAGCCATTTACGCCATTTGACAGTGATATCTACGCAATATGGCCGAGAAAGGTAATTTTGATGTTAACTCCCAAACCGCTGCGCAGAAGTCAACCAAACTTCACCCAATAGTGTATTGTATCACAATCTAGTAGTTACATTTGGAAATTTGGTTCTAGGACATTTGGTTTGAGCGCAATCCTCAAACTTAATTAAAAAAGTCATTTAAGCCTTTTGACAGTGAGATCTACGCAATTCGGCCGAGAAATGTAATTTTGATGTTAACTCCCAAACCGCTACGCAGAAGTCAACCAAACTTCACCCAATAGTGTATTGTATCACAAACTAGTACTTACATTTGGCAATTTGGTTCTAGGACATTTGGTTTGAGCGCAATCCTCAAACTTAGTTCAAAAAAGTCATTTAAGCCTTTTGACAGTGAGATCTACGCAATTCGGCCGAGAAAAGTAATTTTGATGTTAACTCCCAAACCGCTGCGCAGGAGTGAACCAAACTTCACCCAATAGTGTAATGTATCACAATCTAGTAGTTACATTTGGAAATTTTGTTCTAGGACATTTAGTTTGAGCGCAATCCTCAAACTTAGTTCAAAAAAGCCATTCACGCCATTTGACAGTGATATCTACGCAATTTGGCCGAGAAATGTAATTTTGATGTTAACTCCGAAACCACTGAGCAGAAGTGAACCAAACTTCACCCAATAGTGTATTGTATCACAATCTAGTAGTTACATTTGGAAATTTGGTTCTAGAACATTTGGTTTGAGCGCAATCCTCAAACTTAGTTCAAATAACCCATTTAAGCCTTTTGACAGTGAGATCTACTCAATTCGGCCGAGAAATGTAATTTTGATATTAACTCTTAAACCGCTGCGCAGAAGTCAACCAAACTTCACCCAATAGTGTATTGTATCACAATCTAGTAGTTACATTTGGAAATTTGGTTCTAGGACATTTGGTTTGAGCGCAATCCTCAAACTTAGTTCAAAAAGTCATTTAAGCCTTTTGACAGTGAGATCTACGCAATTCGGCCGAGAAATGTAATTTTAATGTTAACTCCCAAACCGCTGCGCAGAAGTCAACCAAACTTCACCCAATAGTGTATTGTATCACAATCTAGTAGTTACATTTGGAAATTTGGTTCTAGGACATTTGGTTTGAGCGCAATCCTCAAACTTAGTTCAAAAAAGCCATTTACGCCATTTGACAGTGATATCTACGCAATTTGGCCGAGAAATGTAATTTTGATGTTAACTCCCAAACCGCTGCGCAGAAGTCAACCAAACTTCACCCAATAGTGTATTGTATCACAATCTAGTAGTTACATTTGGAAATTTGGTTCTAGGACATTTGGTTTGAGCGCAATCCTCAAACTTAATTAAAAAAGTCATTTAAGCCTTTTGACAGTGAGATCTACGCAATTCGGCCGAGAAATTTAATTTTGATGTTAACTCCCAAACCGCTGCGCAGAAGTCAACCAAACTTCACCCAATAGTGTATTGTATCACAATCTAGTAGTTACATTTGGAAATTTGGTTCTAGGACATTTAGTTTGAGCGCAATCCTCAAACTTAGTTCAAAAAAGCCATTTACGCCATTTGACAGTGATATCTACGCAATTTGGCCGAGAAATGTAATTTTGATGTTAACTCCCAAACCGCTGCGCAGAAGTCAACCAAACTTCACCCAATAGTGTATTGTATCACAATCTAGTAGTTACATTTGGAAATTTGGTTCTAGGACATTTGGTTTGAGCGCAATCCTCAAACTTAATTAAAAAAGTCATTTAAGCCTTTTGACAGTGAGTTCTACGCAATTCGGCCGAGAAAAGTAATTTTGATGTTAACTCCCAAACCGCTACGCAGAAGTCAACCAAACTTCACCCAATAGTGTATTGTATCACAAACTAGTAGTTACATTTGGCAATTTGGTTCTAGAACATTTAGTTTGAGCGCAATCCTCAAACTTAGTTCAAAAAAGCCATTCACGCCATTTGACAGTGATATCTACGCAATTTGGCCGAGAAATGTAATTTTGATGTTAACTCCGAAACCGCTGCGCAGAAGTGAACCAAACTTCACCCAATAGTGTATTGTATCACAATCTAGTAGTTACATTTGGAAATTTTGTTCTAGGACATTTGATTTGAGCGCAATCCTCAAACTTAGTTCAAAAAAGCCATTTAAGCCTTTTGACAGTGAGATCTACTCAATTCGGCCGAGAAATGTAATTTTGATGTTAACTCCCAAACCGCTGCGCAGAAGTCAACCAAACTTCACCCAATAGTGTATTGTATCACAATCTAGTAGTTACATTTGGAAATTTGGTTCTAGGACATTTGGTTTGAACGCAATCCTTAAACTTAGGTCAAAAAAGTCATTTAAGCCTTTTGACAGTGATATCTACGCAATTTGGCCGAGAAATGTAATTTTGATGTTAACTCCAAAACCGCTGCGCAGAAGTCAACCAAACTTCACCCAATAGTGTATTGTATCACAATCTAGTAGTTACATTTGGAAATTTGGTTCTAGGACATCTGGTTTGAGCGCAATCCTCAAACTTAGTTAAAAAAGTCATTTAAGCCTTTTGACAGTGAGATCTACGCAATTCGGCCGAGAAAATTTAATTTTAATGTTAACTCCCAAACCACTGCGCAGAAGTCAACCAAACTTCACCCAATAGTGTATTGTATCACAATCTAGTAGTTACATTTGGAAATTTGGTTCTAGGACATTTAGTTTGAGCGCAATCCTCAAACTTAGTTCAAAAAAGCCATTTACGCCATTTGACAGTGATATCTACGCAATTTGGCCGAGAAAGGTAATTTTGATGTTAACTCCCAAACCGCTGCGCAGAAGTCAACCAAACTTCACCCAATAGTGTATTGTATCACAATCTAGTAGTTACATTTGGAAATTTGGTTCTAGGACATTTGGTTTGAGCGCAATCCTCAAACTTAATTAAAAAAGTCATTTAAGCCTTTTGACAGTGAGATCTACGCAATTCGGCCGAGAAATGTAATTTTGATGTTAACTCCCAAACCGCTACGCAGAAGTCAACCAAACTTCACCCAATAGTGTATTGTATCACAAACTAGTACTTACATTTGGCAATTTGGTTCTAGGACATTTGGTTTGAGCGCAATCCTCAAACTTAATTCAAAAAAGTCATTTAAGCCTTTTGACAGTGAGATCTACGCAATTCGGCCGAGAAAAGTAATTTTGATGTTAACTCCCAAACCGCTGCGCAGGAGTGAACCAAACTTCACCCAATAGTGTAATGTATCACAATCTAGTAGTTACATTTGGAAATTTTGTTCTAGGACATTTAGTTTGAGCGCAATCCTCAAACTTAGTTCAAAAATGCCATTCACGCCATTTGACAGTGATATCTACGCAATTTGGCCGAGAAATGTAATTTTGATGTTAACTCCGAAACCGCTGCGCAGAAGTGAACCAAACTTCACCCAATAGTGTATAGTATCACAATCTAGTAGTTACATTTGGAAATTTTGTTCTAGGACATTTGGTTTGAGCGCAATCCTCAAACTTAGTTCAAAAAAGCCATTTAAGCCTTTTGACAATGAGATCTACTCAATTCGGCCGAGAAATGTAATTTTGATGTTAACTCCCAAACCGCTGCGCAGAAGTCAACCAAACTTCACCCAATAGTGTATTGTATCACAATCTAGTAGTTACATTTGGAAATTTGGTTCTAGGACATTTGGTTTGAACGCAATCCTTAAACTTAGTTCAAAAAAGTCATTTAAGCCATTTGACAGTGATATCTACGCAATTTGGCCGAGAAATGTAATTTTGATGTTAACTCCCAAACCGCTGCGCAGAAGTCAACCAAACTTCACCCAATACTGTATTGTATCACAAACTAGTACTTACATTTGGCAATTTGGTTCTAGGACATTTGGTTTGAGCGCAATCCTCAAACTTAGTTCAAAAAAGTCATTTAAGCCTTTTGACAGTGAGATCTACGCAATTCGGCCGAGAAATGTAATTTTGATGTTAACTCCCAAACCGCTGCGCAGAAGTCAACCAAACTTCACCCAATAGTGTATAGTATCACAATCTAGTAGTTACATTTGGAAATTTTGTTCTAGGACATTTGGTTTGAGCGCAATCCTCAAACTTAGTTCAAAAATGCCATTCACGCCATTTGACAGTGATATCTACGCAATTTGGCCGAGAAATGTAATTTTGATGTTAACTCCGAAACCGCTGCGCAGAAGTGAACCAAACTTCACCCAATAGTGTATAGTATCACAATCTAGTAGTTACATTTGGAAATTTTGTTCTAGGACATTTGGTTTGAGCGCAATCCTCAAACTTAGTTCAAAAAAGCCATTTAAGCCTTTTGACAATGAGATCTACTCAATTCGGCCGAGAAATGTAATTTTGATGTTAACTCCCAAACCGCTGCGCAGAAGTCAACCAAACTTCACCCAATAGTGTATTGTATCACAATCTAGTAGTTACATTTGGAAATTTGGTTCTAGGACATTTGGTTTGAACGCAATCCTTAAACTTAGTTCAAAAAAGTCATTTAAGCCATTTGACAGTGATATCTACGCAATTTGGCCGAGAAATGTAATTTTGATGTTAACTCCCAAACCGCTGCGCAGAAGTCAACCAAACTTCACCCAATACTGTATTGTATCACAAACTAGTACTTACATTTGGCAATTTGGTTCTAGGACATTTGGTTTGAGCGCAATCCTCAAACTTAGTTCAAAAAAGTCATTTAAGCCTTTTGACAGTGAGATCTACGCAATTCGGCCGAGAAATGTAATTTTGATGTCAACTCCCAAACCGCTGCGCAGGAGTGAACCAAACTTCACCCAATAGTGTATTGTATCACAATGTAGTAGTTCCATTTGGAAATTTGGTTCTAGGACATTTAGTTTGAGCGCAATCCTCAAACTTAGTTAAAAAAAGCCATTCACGCCATTTGACAGTGATATCTACGCAATTTGGCCGAGAAATGTAATTTTGATGTTAACTCCGAAACCACTGCGCAGAAGTGAACCAAACTTCACCCAATAGTGTATTGTATCACAATCTAGTAGTTACATTTGGAAATTTGGTTCTAGGACATTTAGTTTGAGCGCAATCCTCAAACTTAGTTCAAAAAAGCCATTTATGCCATTTGACAGTGATATCTACGCAATTTGGCCGAGAAATGTAATTTTGATGTTAACTCCCAAACCGCTGCGCAGAAGTCAACCAAACTTCACCCAATAGTGTATTGTATCACAATCTAGTAGTTACATTTGGAAATTTGGTTCTAGGACATTTGGTTTGAGCGCAATCCTCAAACTTAATTAAAAAAGTCATTTAAGCCTTTTGACAGTGAGATCTACGCAATTCGGCCGAGAAATGTAATTTTGATGTTAACTCCCAAACCGCTACGCAGAAGTCAACGAAACTTCACCCAATAGTGTATTGTATCACAAACTAGTACTTACATTTGGCAATTTGGTTCTAGGACATTTGGTTTGAGCGCAATCCTCAAACTTAGTTCAAAAAAGTCATTTAAGCCTTTTGACAGTGAGATCTACGCAATTCGGCCGAGAAAAGTAATTTTGATGTTAACTCCCAAACCGCTGCGAAGGAGTGAACCAAACTTCACCCAATAGTGTAATGTATCACAATCTAGTAGTTACATTTGGAAATTTTGTTCTAGGACATTTAGTTTGAGCGCAATCCTCAAACTTAGTTCAAAAATGCCATTCACGCCATTTGACAGTGATATCTACGCAATTTGGCCGAGAAATGTAATTTTGATGTTAACTCCGAAACCGCTGCGCAGAAGTGAACCAAACTTCACCCAATAGTGTATAGTATCACAATCTAGTAGTTACATTTGGAAATTTTGTTCTAGGACATTTGGTTTGAGCGCAATCCTCAAACTTAGTTCAAAAAAGCCATTTAAGCCTTTTGACAATGAGATCTACTCAATTCGGCCGAGAAATGTAATTTTGATGTTAACTCCCAAACCGCTGCGCAGAAGTCAACCAAACTTCACCCAATAGTGTATTGTATCACAATCTAGTAGTTACATTTGGAAATTTGGTTCTAGGACATTTGGTTTGAACGCAATCCTTAAACTTAGTTCAAAAAAGTCATTTAAGCCATTTGACAGTGATATCTACGCAATTTGGCCGAGAAATGTAATTTTGATGTTAACTCCCAAACCGCTGCGCAGAAGTCAACCAAACTTCACCCAATACTGTATTGTATCACAAACTAGTACTTACATTTGGCAATTTGGTTCTAGGACATTTGGTTTGAGCGCAATCCTCAAACTTAGTTCAAAAAAGTCATTTAAGCCTTTTGACAGTGAGATCTACGCAATTCGGCCGAGAAATGTAATTTTGATGTTAACTCCCAAACCGCTGCGCAGAAGTCAACCAAACTTCACCCAATAGTGTATAGTATCACAATCTAGTAGTTACATTTGGAAATTTTGTTCTAGGACATTTGGTTTGAGCGCAATCCTCAAACTTAGTTCAAAAATGCCATTCACGCCATTTGACAGTGATATCTACGCAATTTGGCCGAGAAATGTAATTTTGATGTTAACTCCGAAACCGCTGCGCAGAAGTGAACCAAACTTCACCCAATAGTGTATAGTATCACAATCTAGTAGTTACATTTGGAAATTTTGTTCTAGGACATTTGGTTTGAGCGCAATCCTCAAACTTAGTTCAAAAAAGCCATTTAAGCCTTTTGACAATGAGATCTACTCAATTCGGCCGAGAAATGTAATTTTGATGTTAACTCCCAAACCGCTGCGCAGAAGTCAACCAAACTTCACCCAATAGTGTATTGTATCACAATCTAGTAGTTACATTTGGAAATTTGGTTCTAGGACATTTGGTTTGAACGCAATCCTTAAACTTAGTTCAAAAAAGTCATTTAAGCCATTTGACAGTGATATCTACGCAATTTGGCCGAGAAATGTAATTTTGATGTTAACTCCCAAACCGCTGCGCAGAAGTCAACCAAACTTCACCCAATACTGTATTGTATCACAAACTAGTACTTACATTTGGCAATTTGGTTCTAGGACATTTGGTTTGAGCGCAATCCTCAAACTTAGTTCAAAAAAGTCATTTAAGCCTTTTGACAGTGAGATCTACGCAATTCGGCCGAGAAATGTAATTTTGATGTCAACTCCCAAACCGCTGCGCAGGAGTGAACCAAACTTCACCCAATAGTGTATTGTATCACAATGTAGTAGTTCCATTTGGAAATTTGGTTCTAGGACATTTAGTTTGAGCGCAATCCTCAAACTTAGTTAAAAAAAGCCATTCACGCCATTTGACAGTGATATCTACGCAATTTGGCCGAGAAATGTAATTTTGATGTTAACTCCGAAACCACTGCGCAGAAGTGAACCAAACTTCACCCAATAGTGTATTGTATCACAATCTAGTAGTTACATTTGGAAATTTGGTTCTAGGACATTTAGTTTGAGCGCAATCCTCAAACTTAGTTCAAAAAAGCCATTTATGCCATTTGACAGTGATATCTACGCAATTTGGCCGAGAAATGTAATTTTGATGTTAACTCCCAAACCGCTGCGCAGAAGTCAACCAAACTTCACCCAATAGTGTATTGTATCACAATCTAGTAGTTACATTTGGAAATTTGGTTCTAGGACATTTGGTTTGAGCGCAATCCTCAAACTTAATTAAAAAAGTCATTTAAGCCTTTTGACAGTGAGATCTACGCAATTCGGCCGAGAAATGTAATTTTGATGTTAACTCCCAAACCGCTACGCAGAAGTCAACGAAACTTCACCCAATAGTGTATTGTATCACAAACTAGTACTTACATTTGGCAATTTGGTTCTAGGACATTTGGTTTGAGCGCAATCCTCAAACTTAGTTCAAAAAAGTCATTTAAGCCTTTTGACAGTGAGATCTACGCAATTCGGCCGAGAAAAGTAATTTTGATGTTAACTCCCAAACCGCTGCGAAGGAGTGAACCAAACTTCACCCAATAGTGTATTGTATCACAATCTAGTAGTTACATTTGGAAATTTGGTTCTAGAACATTTAGTTTGAGCGCAATCCTCAAACTTAGTTCAAAAAAGCCATTCACGCCATTTGACAGTGATATCTACGCAATTTGGCCGAGAAATGTAATTTTGATGTTAACTCCGAAACCGCTGCGCAGAAGTGAACCAAACTTCACCCAATAGTGTATTGTATCACAATCTAGTAGTTACATTTGGAAATTTTGTTCTAGGACATTTGATTTGAGCGCAATCCTCAAACTTAGTTCAAAAAAGCCATTTAAGCCTTTTGACAGTGAGATCTACTCAATTCGGCCGAGAAATGTAATTTTGATGTTAACTCCCAAACCGCTGCGCAGAAGTCAACCAAACTTTACCCAATAGTGTATTGTATCACAATCTAGTAGTTACATTTGGAAATTTGGTTCTAGGACATTTGGTTTGAACGCAATCCTCAAACTTAGTTAAAAAAGTCATTTAAGCCTTTTGACAGTGAGATCTACGCAATTCGGCCGAGAAAATTTAATTTTAATGTTAACTCCCAAACCGCTGCGCAGAAGTCAACCAAACTTCACCCAATAGTGTATTGTATCACAATCTAGTAGTTACATTTGGAAATTTGGTTCTAGGACATTTAGTTTGAGCGCAATCCTCAAACTTAGTTCAAAAAAGCCATTTACGCCATTTGACAGTGATATCTACGCAATATGGCCGAGAAAGGTAATTTTGATGTTAACTCCCAAACCGCTGCGCAGAAGTCAACCAAACTTCACCCAATAGTGTATTGTATCACAATCTAGTAGTTACATTTGGAAATTTGGTTCTAGGACATTTGGTTTGAGCGCAATCCTCAAACTTAATTAAAAAAGTCATTTAAGCCTTTTGACAGTGAGATCTACGCAATTCGGCCGAGAAATGTAATTTTGATGTTAACTCCCAAACCGCTACGCAGAAGTCAACCAAACTTCACCCAATAGTGTATTGTATCACAAACTAGTACTTACATTTGGCAATTTGGTTCTAGGACATTTGGTTTGAGCGCAATCCTCAAACTTAGTTCAAAAAAGTCATTTAAGCCTTTTGACAGTGAGATCTACGCAATTCGGCCGAGAAAAGTAATTTTGATGTTAACTCCCAAACCGCTGCGCAGGAGTGAACCAAACTTCACCCAATAGTGTAATGTATCACAATCTAGTAGTTACATTTGGAAATTTTGTTCTAGGACATTTAGTTTGAGCGCAATCCTCAAACTTAGTTCAAAAAAGCCATTCACGCCATTTGACAGTGATATCTACGCAATTTGGCCGAGAAATGTAATTTTGATGTTAACTCCGAAACCACTGAGCAGAAGTGAACCAAACTTCACCCAATAGTGTATTGTATCACAATCTAGTAGTTACATTTGGAAATTTGGTTCTAGAACATTTGGTTTGAGCGCAATCCTCAAACTTAGTTCAAATAACCCATTTAAGCCTTTTGACAGTGAGATCTACTCAATTCGGCCGAGAAATGTAATTTTGATATTAACTCTTAAACCGCTGCGCAGAAGTCAACCAAACTTCACCCAATAGTGTATTGTATCACAATCTAGTAGTTACATTTGGAAATTTGGTTCTAGGACATTTGGTTTGAGCGCAATCCTCAAACTTAGTTCAAAAAGTCATTTAAGCCTTTTGACAGTGAGATCTACGCAATTCGGCCGAGAAATGTAATTTTAATGTTAACTCCCAAACCGCTGCGCAGAAGTCAACCAAACTTCACCCAATAGTGTATTGTATCACAATCTAGTAGTTACATTTGGAAATTTGGTTCTAGGACATTTGGTTTGAGCGCAATCCTCAAACTTAGTTCAAAAAAGCCATTTACGCCATTTGACAGTGATATCTACGCAATTTGGCCGAGAAATGTAATTTTGATGTTAACTCCCAAACCGCTGCGCAGAAGTCAACCAAACTTCACCCAATAGTGTATTGTATCACAATCTAGTAGTTACATTTGGAAATTTGGTTCTAGGACATTTGGTTTGAGCGCAATCCTCAAACTTAATTAAAAAAGTCATTTAAGCCTTTTGACAGTGAGTTCTACGCAATTCGGCCGAGAAAAGTAATTTTGATGTTAACTCCCAAACCGCTACGCAGAAGTCAACCAAACTTCACCCAATAGTGTATTGTATCACAAACTAGTAGTTACATTTGGCAATTTGGTTCTAGAACATTTAGTTTGAGCGCAATCCTCAAACTTAGTTCAAAAAAGCCATTCACGCCATTTGACAGTGATATCTACGCAATTTGGCCGAGAAATGTAATTTTGATGTTAACTCCGAAACCGCTGCGCAGAAGTGAACCAAACTTCACCCAATAGTGTATTGTATCACAATCTAGTAGTTACATTTGGAAATTTTGTTCTAGGACATTTGATTTGAGCGCAATCCTCAAACTTAGTTCAAAAAAGCCATTTAAGCCTTTTGACAGTGAGATCTACTCAATTCGGCCGAGAAATGTAATTTTGATGTTAACTCCCAAACCGCTGCGCAGAAGTCAACCAAACTTCACCCAATAGTGTATTGTATCACAATCTAGTAGTTACATTTGGAAATTTGGTTCTAGGACATTTGGTTTGAACGCAATCCTTAAACTTAGGTCAAAAAAGTCATTTGAGCCTTTTGACAGTGATATCTACGCAATTTGGCCGAGAAATGTAATTTTGATGTTAACTCCAAAACCGCTGCGCAGAAGTCAACCAAACTTCACCCAATAGTGTATTGTATCACAATCTAGTAGTTACATTTGGAAATTTGGTTCTAGGACATCTGGTTTGAGCGCAATCCTCAAACTTAGTTAAAAAAGTCATTTAAGCCTTTTGACAGTGAGATCTACGCAATTCGGCCGAGAAAATTTAATTTTAATGTTAACTCCCAAACCACTGCGCAGAAGTCAACCAAACTTCACCCAATAGTGTATTGTATCACAATCTAGTAGTTACATTTGGAAATTTGGTTCTAGGACATTTAGTTTGAGCGCAATCCTCAAACTTAGTTCAAAAAAGCCATTTACGCCATTTGACAGTGATATCTACGCAATTTGGCCGAGAAAGGTAATTTTGATGTTAACTCCCAAACCGCTGCGCAGAAGTCAACCAAACTTCACCCAATAGTGTATTGTATCACAATCTAGTAGTTACATTTGGAAATTTGGTTCTAGGACATTTGGTTTGAGCGCAATCCTCAAACTTAATTAAAAAAGTCATTTAAGCCTTTTGACAGTGAGATCTACGCAATTCGGCCGAGAAATGTAATTTTGATGTTAACTCCCAAACCGCTACGCAGAAGTCAACCAAACTTCACCCAATAGTGTATTGTATCACAAACTAGTACTTACATTTGGCAATTTGGTTCTAGGACATTTGGTTTGAGCGCAATCCTCAAACTTAATTCAAAAAAGTCATTTAAGCCTTTTGACAGTGAGATCTACGCAATTCGGCCGAGAAAAGTAATTTTGATGTTAACTCCCAAACCGCTGCGCAGGAGTGAACCAAACTTCACCCAATAGTGTAATGTATCACAATGTAGTAGTTACATTTGGAAATTTTGTTCTAGGACATTTAGTTTGAGCGCAATCCTCAAACTTAGTTCAAAAATGCCATTCACGCCATTTGACAGTGATATCTACGCAATTTGGCCGAGAAATGTAATTTTGATGTTAACTCCGAAACCGCTGCGCAGAAGTGAACCAAACTTCACCCAATAGTGTATAGTATCACAATCTAGTAGTTACATTTGGAAATTTTGTTCTAGGACATTTGGTTTGAGCGCAATCCTCAAACTTAGTTCAAAAAAGCCATTTAAGCCTTTTGACAATGAGATCTACTCAATTCGGCCGAGAAATGTAATTTTGATGTTAACTCCCAAACCGCTGCGCAGAAGTCAACCAAACTTCACCCAATAGTGTATTGTATCACAATCTAGTAGTTACATTTGGAAATTTGGTTCTAGGACATTTGGTTTGAACGCAATCCTTAAACTTAGTTCAAAAAAGTCATTTAAGCCATTTGACAGTGATATCTACGCAATTTGGCCGAGAAATGTAATTTTGATGTTAACTCCCAAACCGCTGCGCAGAAGTCAACCAAACTTCACCCAATACTGTATTGTATCACAAACTAGTACTTACATTTGGCAATTTGGTTCTAGGACATTTGGTTTGAGCGCAATCCTCAAACTTAGTTCAAAAAAGTCATTTAAGCCTTTTGACAGTGAGATCTACGCAATTCGGCCGAGAAATGTAATTTTGATGTTAACTCCCAAACCGCTGCGCACGAGTGAACCAAACTTCACCCAATAGTGTATTGTATCACAATGTAGTAGTTCCATTTGGAAATTTGGTTCTAGGACATTTAGTTTGAGCGCAATCCTCAAACTTAGTTAAAAAAAGCCATTCACGCCATTTGACAGTGATATCTACGCAATTTGGCCGAGAAATGTAATTTTGATGTTAACTCCGAAACCACTGCGCAGAAGTGAACCAAACTTCACCCAATAGTGTATTGTATCACAATCTAGTAGTTACATTTGGAAATTTGGTTCTAGGACATTTAGTTTGAGCGCAATCCTCAAACTTAGTTCAAAAAAGCCATTTATGCCATTTGACAGTGATATCTACGCAATTTGGCCGAGAAATGTAATTTTGATGTTAACTCCCAAACCGCTGCGCAGAAGTCAACCAAACTTCACCCAATAGTGTATTGTATCACAATCTAGTAGTTACATTTGGAAATTTGGTTCTAGGACATTTGGTTTGAGCGCAATCCTCAAACTTAATTAAAAAAGTCATTTAAGCCTTTTGACAGTGAGATCTACGCAATTCGGCCGAGAAATGTAATTTTGATGTTAACTCCCAAACCGCTACGCAGAAGTCAACGAAACTTCACCCAATAGTGTATTGTATCACAAACTAGTACTTACATTTGGCAATTTGGTTCTAGGACATTTGGTTTGAGCGCAATCCTCAAACTTAGTTCAAAAAAGTCATTTAAGCCTTTTGACAGTGAGATCTACGCAATTCGGCCGAGAAAAGTAATTTTGATGTTAACTCCCAAACCGCTGCGAAGGAGTGAACCAAACTTCACCCAATAGTGTATTGTATCACAATCTAGTAGTTACATTTGGAAATTTGGTTCTAGAACATTTAGTTTGAGCGCAATCCTCAAACTTAGTTCAAAAAAGCCATTCACGCCATTTGACAGTGATATCTACGCAATTTGGCCGAGAAATGTAATTTTGATGTTAACTCCGAAACCGCTGCGCAGAAGTGAACCAAACTTCACCCAATAGTGTATTGTATCACAATCTAGTAGTTACATTTGGAAATTTTGTTCTAGGACATTTGATTTGAGCGCAATCCTCAAACTTAGTTCAAAAAAGCCATTTAAGCCTTTTGACAGTGAGATCTACTCAATTCGGCCGAGAAATGTAATTTTGATGTTAACTCCCAAACCGCTGCGCAGAAGTCAACCAAACTTTACCCAATAGTGTATTGTATCACAATCTAGTAGTTACATTTGGAAATTTGGTTCTAGGACATTTGGTTTGAACGCAATCCTTAAACTTAGGTCAAAAAAGTCATTTAAGCCTTTTGACAGTGATATCTACGCAATTTGGCCGAGAAATGTAATTTTGATGTTAACTCCAAAACCGCTGCGCAGAAGTCAACCAAACTTCACCCAATAGTGTATTGTATCACAATCTAGTAGTTACATTTGGAAATTTGGTTCTAGGACATCTGGTTTGAGCGCAATCCTCAAACTTAGTTAAAAAAGTCATTTAAGCCTTTTGACAGTGAGATCTACGCAATTCGGCCGAGAAAATTTAATTTTAATGTTAACTCCCAAACCGCTGCGCAGAAGTCAACCAAACTTCACCCAATAGTGTATTGTATCACAATCTAGTAGTTACATTTGGAAATTTGGTTCTAGGACATTTAGTTTGAGCGCAATCCTCAAACTTAGTTCAAAAAAGCCATTTACGCCATTTGACAGTGATATCTACGCAATATGGCCGAGAAAGGTAATTTTGATGTTAACTCCCAAACCGCTGCGCAGAAGTCAACCAAACTTCACCCAATAGTGTATTGTATCACAATCTAGTAGTTACATTTGGAAATTTGGTTCTAGGACATTTGGTTTGAGCGCAATCCTCAAACTTAATTAAAAAAGTCATTTAAGCCTTTTGACAGTGAGATCTACGCAATTCGGCCGAGAAATGTAATTTTGATGTTAACTCCCAAACCGCTACGCAGAAGTCAACCAAACTTCACCCAATAGTGTATTGTATCACAAACTAGTACTTACATTTGGCAATTTGGTTCTAGGACATTTGGTTTGAGCGCAATCCTCAAACTTAGTTCAAAAAAGTCATTTAAGCCTTTTGACAGTGAGATCTACGCAATTCGGCCGAGAAAAGTAATTTTGATGTTAACTCCCAAACCGCTGCGCAGGAGTGAACCAAACTTCACCCAATAGTGTAATGTATCACAATCTAGTAGTTACATTTGGAAATTTTGTTCTAGGACATTTAGTTTGAGCGCAATCCTCAAACTTAGTTCAAAAAAGCCATTCACGCCATTTGACAGTGATATCTACGCAATTTGGCCGAGAAATGTAATTTTGATGTTAACTCCGAAACCACTGAGCAGAAGTGAACCAAACTTCACCCAATAGTGTATTGTATCACAATCTAGTAGTTACATTTGGAAATTTGGTTCTAGAACATTTGGTTTGAGCGCAATCCTCAAACTTAGTTCAAATAACCCATTTAAGCCTTTTGACAGTGAGATCTACTCAATTCGGCCGAGAAATGTAATTTTGATATTAACTCTTAAACCGCTGCGCAGAAGTCAACCAAACTTCACCCAATAGTGTATTGTATCACAATCTAGTAGTTACATTTGGAAATTTGGTTCTAGGACATTTGGTTTGAGCGCAATCCTCAAACTTAGTTCAAAAAGTCATTTAAGCCTTTTGACAGTGAGATCTACGCAATTCGGCCGAGAAATGTAATTTTAATGTTAACTCCCAAACCGCTGCGCAGAAGTCAACCAAACTTCACCCAATAGTGTATTGTATCACAATCTAGTAGTTACATTTGGAAATTTGGTTCTAGGACATTTGGTTTGAGCGCAATCCTCAAACTTAGTTCAAAAAAGCCATTTACGCCATTTGACAGTGATATCTACGCAATTTGGCCGAGAAATGTAATTTTGATGTTAACTCCCAAACCGCTGCGCAGAAGTCAACCAAACTTCACCCAATAGTGTATTGTATCACAATCTAGTAGTTACATTTGGAAATTTGGTTCTAGGACATTTGGTTTGAGCGCAATCCTCAAACTTAATTAAAAAAGTCATTTAAGCCTTTTGACAGTGAGATCTACGCAATTCGGCCGAGAAATTTAATTTTGATGTTAACTCCCAAACCGCTGCGCAGAAGTCAACCAAACTTCACCCAATAGTGTATTGTATCACAATCTAGTAGTTACATTTGGAAATTTGGTTCTAGGACATTTAGTTTGAGCGCAATCCTCAAACTTAGTTCAAAAAAGCCATTTACGCCATTTGACAGTGATATCTACGCAATTTGGCCGAGAAATGTAATTTTGATGTTAACTCCCAAACCGCTGCGCAGAAGTCAACCAAACTTCACCCAATAGTGTATTGTATCACAATCTAGTAGTTACATTTGGAAATTTGGTTCTAGGACATTTGGTTTGAGCGCAATCCTCAAACTTAATTAAAAAAGTCATTTAAGCCTTTTGACAGTGAGTTCTACGCAATTCGGCCGAGAAAAGTAATTTTGATGTTAACTCCCAAACCGCTACGCAGAAGTCAACCAAACTTCACCCAATAGTGTATTGTATCACAAACTAGTAGTTACATTTGGCAATTTGGTTCTAGAACATTTAGTTTGAGCGCAATCCTCAAACTTAGTTCAAAAAAGCCATTCACGCCATTTGACAGTGATATCTACGCAATTTGGCCGAGAAATGTAATTTTGATGTTAACTCCGAAACCGCTGCGCAGAAGTGAACCAAACTTCACCCAATAGTGTATTGTATCACAATCTAGTAGTTACATTTGGAAATTTTGTTCTAGGACATTTGATTTGAGCGCAATCCTCAAACTTAGTTCAAAAAAGCCATTTAAGCCTTTTGACAGTGAGATCTACTCAATTCGGCCGAGAAATGTAATTTTGATGTTAACTCCCAAACCGCTGCGCAGAAGTCAACCAAACTTCACCCAATAGTGTATTGTATCACAATCTAGTAGTTACATTTGGAAATTTGGTTCTAGGACATTTGGTTTGAACGCAATCCTTAAACTTAGGTCAAAAAAGTCATTTAAGCCTTTTGACAGTGATATCTACGCAATTTGGCCGAGAAATGTAATTTTGATGTTAACTCCAAAACCGCTGCGCAGAAGTCAACCAAACTTCACCCAATAGTGTATTGTATCACAATCTAGTAGTTACATTTGGAAATTTGGTTCTAGGACATCTGGTTTGAGCGCAATCCTCAAACTTAGTTCAAAAAGTCATTTAAGCCTTTTGACAGTGAGATCTACGCAATTCGGCCGAGAAAATTTAATTTTAATGTTAACTCCCAAACCGCTGCGCAGAAGTCAACCAAACTTCACCCAATAGTGTATTGTATCACAATCTAGTAGTTACATTTGGAAATTTGGTTCTAGGACATTTAGTTTGAGCGCAATCCTCAAACTTAGTTCAAAAAAGCCATTTACGCCATTTGACAGTGATATCTACGCAATATGGCCGAGAAAGGTAATTTTGATGTTAACTCCCAAACCGCTGCGCAGAAGTCAACCAAACTTCACCCAATAGTGTATTGTATCACAATCTAGTAGTTACATTTGGAAATTTGGTTCTAGGACATTTGGTTTGAGCGCAATCCTCAAACTTAATTAAAAAAGTCATTTAAGCCTTTTGACAGTGAGATCTACGCAATTCGGCCGAGAAATGTAATTTTGATGTTAACTCCCGAACCGCTACGCAGAAGTCAACCAAACTTCACCCAATAGTGTATTGTATCACAAACTAGTACTTACATTTGGCAATTTGGTTCTAGGACATTTGGTTTGAGCGCAATCCTCAAACTTAGTTCAAAAAAGTCATTTAAGCCTTTTGACAGTGAGATCTACGCAATTCGGCCGAGAAAAGTAATTTTGATGTTAACTCCCAAACCGCTGCGCAGGAGTGAACCAAACTTCACCCAATAGTGTAATGTATCACAATCTAGTAGTTACATTTGGAAATTTTGTTCTAGGACATTTAGTTTGAGCGCAATCCTCAAACTTAGTTCAAAAAAGCCATTCACGCCATTTGACAGTGATATCTACGCAATTTGGCCGAGAAATGTAATTTTGATGTTAACTCCGAAACCACTGAGCAGAAGTGAACCAAACTTCACCCAATAGTGTATTGTATCACAATCTAGTAGTTACATTTGGAAATTTGGTTCTAGAACATTTGGTTTGAGCGCAATCCTCAAACTTAGTTCAAATAAGCCATTTAAGCCTTTTGACAGTGAGATCTACTCAATTCGGCCGAGAAATGTAATTTTGATATTAACTCTTAAACCGCTGCGCAGAAGTCAACCAAACTTCTTCCAATAGTGTATTGTATCACAATCTAGTAGTTACATTTGGAAATTTGGTTCTAGGACATTTGGTTTGAGCGCAATCCTCAAACTTAGTTCAAAAAGTCATTTAAGCCTTTTGACAGTGAGATCTACGCAATTCGGCCGAGAAATGTAATTTTAATCTTAACTCCCAAACCGCTGCGCAGAAGTCAACCAAACTTCACCCAATAGTGTATTGTATCACAATCTAGTAGTTACATTTGGAAATTTGGTTCTAGGACATTTAGTTTGAGCGCAATCCTCAAACTTAGTTCAAAAAAGCCATTTACGCCATTTGACAGTGATATCTACGCAATTTGGCCGAGAAATGTAATTTTGATGTTAACTCCCAAACCGCTGCGCAGAAGTCAACCAAACTTCACCCAATAGTGTATTGTATCACAATCTAGTAGTTACATTTGGAAATTTTGTTCTAGGACATTTGGTTTGAGCGCAATCCTCAAACTTAATTAAAAAAGTCATTTAAGCCTTTTGACAGTGAGTTCTACGCAATTCGGCCGAGAAAAGTAATTTTGATGTTAACTCCCAAACCGCTACGCAGAAGTCAACCAAACTTCACCCAATAGTGTATTGTATCACAATCTAGTAGTTACATTTGGAAATTTGGTTCTAGGACATTTGGTTTGAGCGCAATCCTCAAACTTAGTTCAAAAAGTCATTTAAGCCTTTTGACAGTGAGATCTACGCAATTCGGCCGAGAAATGTAATTTTAATGTTAACTCCCAAACCGCTGCGCAGAAGTCAACCAAACTTCACCCAATAGTGTATTGTATCACAATCTAGTAGTTACATTTGGAAATTTGGTTCTAGGACATTTGGTTTGAGCGCAATCCTCAAACTTAGTTCAAAAAAGTCATTTAAGCCTTTTGACAGTGAGATCTACGCAATTCGGCCGAGAAATGTACTTTTGATGTTAACTCCCAAACCGCTGCGCAGAAGTCAACCAAACTTCACCCAATAGTGTATTGTATCACAATCTAGTAGTTACATTTGGAAATTTGGTTCTAGGACATTTGGTTTGAGCGCAATCCTCAAACTTAGTTCAAAAAAGCCATTTACGCCATTTGACAGTGATATCTACGCATTTTGGCCGAGAAAGGTAATTTTGATGTTAACTCCCAATCCGCTGCGCAGAAGTCAACCAAACTTCACCCAATAGTGTATTGTATCACAATCTAGTAGTTACATTTGGAAATTTGGTTCTAGAACATTTGGTTTGAGCGCAATCCTCAAACTTAGTTCAAATAAGCCATTTAAGCCTTTTGACAGTGAGATCTACTCAATTCGGCCGAGAAATGTAATTTTGATGTAAAATCTTAAACCGCTGCGCAGAAGTCAACCAAACTTCACCCAATAGTGTATTGTATCACAATCTAGTAGTTACATTTGGAAATTTGGTTCTAGGACATTTGGTTTGAGCGCAATCCTCAAACTTAATTAAAAAAGTCATTTAAGCCTTTTGACAGTGAGATCTACGCAATTCGGCCGAGAAATGTAATTTTGATGTTAACTCCCAAACCGCTACGCAGAAGTCAACCAAACTTCACCCAATAGTGTATTGTATCACAAACTAGTACTTACATTTGGCAATTTGGTTCTAGGACATTTAGTTTGAGCGCAATCCTCAAACTTAGTTCAAAAAAGCCATTTACGCCATTTGACAGTGATATCTACGCATTTTGGCCGAGAAAGGTAATTTTGATGTTAACTCCCAAACCGCTGCGCAGGAGTGAACCAAACTTCACCCAATAGTGTATTGTATCAAAATCTAGTAGTTACATTTGGAAATTTGGTTCTAGGACATTTGGTTTGAGCGCAATCCTCAAACTTAATTAAAAAAGTCATTTAAGCCTTTTGACAGTGAGATCTACGCAATTCGGCCGAGAAATGTAATTTTGATGTTAACTCCCAAACCGCTACGCAGAAGTCAACGAAACTTCACCCAATAGTGTATTGTATCACAAACTAGTACTTACATTTGGCAATTTGGTTCTAGGACATTTGGTTTGAGCGCAATCCTCAAACTTAGTTCAAAAAAGTCATTTAAGCCTTTTGACAGTGAGATCTACGCAATTCGGCCGAGAAAAGTAATTTTGATGTTAACTCCCAAACCGCTGCGCAGGAGTGAACCAAACTTCACCCAATAGTGTAATGTATCACAATCTAGTAGTTACATTTGGAAATTTTGTTCTAGGACATTTAGTTTGAGCGCAATCCTCAAACTTAGTTCAAAAAAGCCATTCACGCCATTTGACAGTGATATCTACGCAATTTGGCCGAGAAATGTAATTTTGATGTTAACTCCGAAACCACTGAGCAGAAGTGAACCAAACTTCACCCAATAGTGTATTGTATCACAATCTAGTAGTTACATTTGGAAATTTGGTTCTAGAACATTTGGTTTGAGCGCAATCCTCAAACTTAGTTCAAATAAGCCATTTAAGCCTTTTGACAGTGAGATCTACTCAATTCGGCCGAGAAATGTAATTTTGATGTAAAATCTTAAACCGCTGCGCAGAAGTCAACCAAACTTCACCCAATAGTGTATTGTATCACAATCTAGTAGTTACATTTGGAAATTTGGTTCTAGGACATTTGGTTTGAGCGCAATCCTCAAACTTAGTTCAAAAAGTCATTTAAGCCTTTTGACAGTGAGATCTACGCAATTCGGCCGAGAAATGTAATTTTAATGTTAACTCCCAAACCGCTGCGCAGAAGTCAACCAAACTTCACCCAATAGTGTATTGTATCACAATCTAGTAGTTACATTTGGAAATTTGGTTCTAGGACATTTGGTTTGAGCGCAATCCTCAAACTTAGTTCAAAAAAGCCATTTACGCCATTTGACAGTGATATCTACGCAATTTGGCCGAGAATTGTAATTTTGATGTTAACTCCCAAACCGCTGCGCAGAAGTCAACCAAACTTCACCCAATAGTGTATTGTATCACAATCTAGTAGTTACATTTGGAAATTTGGTTCTAGGACATTTGGTTTGAGCGCAATCCTCAAACTTAATTAAAAAAGTCATTTAAGCCTTTTGACAGTGAGATCTACGCAATTCGGCCGAGAAATTTAATTTTGATGTTAATTCCCAAACCGCTGCGCAGAAGTCAACCGAACTTCACCCAATAGTGTATTGTATCACAAACTAGTAGTTACATTTGGCAATTTGGTTCTAGAACATTTAGTTTGAGCGCAATCCTCAAACTTAGTTAAAAAAAGCCATTCACGCCATTTGACAGTGATATCTACGCAATTTGGCCGAGAAATGTAATTTTGATGTTAACTCCGAAACCACTGAGCAGAAGTGAACCAAACTTCACCCAATAGTTTATTGTATCACAATCTAGTAGTTACATTTGGAAATTTGGTTCTAGAACATTTGGTTTGAGCGCAATCCTCAAACTTAGTTCAAATAAGCCATTTAAGCCTTTTGACAGTGAGATCTACTCAATTCGGCCGAGAAATGTAATTTTGATGTTAACTCTTAAACCGCTGCGCAGAAGTCAACCAAACTTCACCCAATAGTGTATTGTATCACAATCTAGTAGTTACATTTGGAAATTTGGTTCTAGGACATTTGGTTTGAGCGCAATCCTCAAACTTAGTTCAAAAAGTCATTTAAGCCTTTTGACAGTGAGATCTACGCAATTCGGCCGAGAAATGTAATTTTAATGTTAACTCCCAAACCGCTGCGCAGAAGTCAACCAAACTTCACCCAATAGTGTATTGTATCACAATCTAGTAGTTACATTTGGAAATTTGGTTCTAGGACATTTGGTTTGAGCGCAATCCTCAAACTTAGTTCAAAAAAGTCATTTAAGCCTTTTGACAGTGAGATCTACGCAATTCGGCCGAGAAATGTACTTTTGATGTTAACTCCCAAACCGCTGCGCAGAAGTCAACCAAACTTCACCCAATAGTGTATTGTATCACAATCTAGTAGTTACATTTGGAAATTTGGTTCTAGGACATTTAGTTTGAGCGCAATCCTCAAACTTAGTTCAAAAAAGCCATTTACGCCATTTGACAGTGATATCTACGCATTTTGGCCGAGAAAGGTAATTTTGATGTTAACTCCCAAACCGCTGCGCAGAAGTCAACCAAACTTCACCCAATAGTGTATTGTATCAAAATCTAGTAGTTACATTTGGAAATTTGGTTCTAGGACATTTGGTTTGAGCGCAATCCTCAAACTTAATTAAAAAAGTCATTTAAGCCTTTTGACAGTGAGATCTACGCAATTCGGCCGAGAAATGTAATTTTGATGTTAACTCCCAAACCGCTACGCAGAAGTCAACGAAACTTCACCCAATAGTGTATTGTATCACAAACTAGTACTTACATTTGGCAATTTGGTTCTAGGACATTTGGTTTGAGCGCAATCCTCAAACTTAGTTCAAAAAAGTCATTTAAGCCTTTTGACAGTGAGATCTACGCAATTCGGCCGAGAAAAGTAATTTTGATGTTAACTCCCAAACCGCTGCGCAGGAGTGAACCAAACTTCACCCAATAGTGTAATGTATCACAATCTAGTAGTTACATTTGGAAATTTTGTTCTAGGACATTTAGTTTGAGCGCAATCCTCAAACTTAGTTCAAAAAAGCCATTCACGCCATTTGACAGTGATATCTACGCAATTTGGCCGAGAAATGTAATTTTGATGTTAACTCCGAAACCACTGAGCAGAAGTGAACCAAACTTCACCCAATAGTGTATTGTATCACAATCTAGTAGTTACATTTGGAAATTTGGTTCTAGAACATTTGGTTTGAGCGCAATCCTCAAACTTAGTTCAAATAAGCCATTTAAGCCTTTTGACAGTGAGATCTACTCAATTCGGCCGAGAAATGTAATTTTGATGTAAAATCTTAAACCGCTGCGCAGAAGTCAACCAAACTTCACCCAATAGTGTATTGTATCACAATCTAGTAGTTACATTTGGAAATTTGGTTCTAGGACATTTGGTTTGAGCGCAATCCTCAAACTTAGTTCAAAAAGTCATTTAAGCCTTTTGACAGTGAGATCTACGCAATTCGGCCGAGAAATGTAATTTTAATGTTAACTCCCAAACCGCTGCGCAGAAGTCAACCAAACTTCACCCAATAGTGTATTGTATCACAATCTAGTAGTTACATTTGGAAATTTGGTTCTAGGACATTTGGTTTGAGCGCAATCCTCAAACTTAGTTCAAAAAAGCCATTTACGCCATTTGACAGTGATATCTACGCAATTTGGCCGAGAATTGTAATTTTGATGTTAACTCCCAAACCGCTGCGCAGAAGTCAACCAAACTTCACCCAATAGTGTATTGTATCACAATCTAGTAGTTACATTTGGAAATTTGGTTCTAGGACATTTGGTTTGAGCGCAATCCTCAAACTTAATTAAAAAAGTCATTTAAGCCTTTTGACAGTGAGATCTACGCAATTCGGCCGAGAAATTTAATTTTGATGTTAACTCCCAAACCGCTGCGCAGAAGTCAACCAAACTTCACCCAATAGTGTATTGTATCACAATCTAGTAGTTACATTTGGAAATTTGGTTCTAGGACATTTAGTTTGAGCGCAATCCTCAAACCTAGTTCAAAAAAGCCATTTACGCCATTTGACAGTGATATCTACGCAATTTGGCCGAGAAATGTAATTTTGAGGTTAACTCCCAAACCGCTGCGCAGAAGTCAACCAAACTTCACCCAATAGTGTATTGTATCACAATCTAGTAGTTACATTTGGAAATTTGGTTCTAGAACATTTAGTTTGAGCGCAATCCTCAAACTAAATTAAAAAAAGTCATTTAAGCCTTTTGACAGTGAGATCTACTCAATTCGGCCGAGAAATGTAATTTTGATGTTAACTCCCAAACCGCTGAGCAGGAGTGAACCAAACTTCACCCAATAGTGTATTGTATCACAATCTAGTAGTTACATTTGGAAATTTGGTTCTAGGACATTTGGTTTGAGCGCAATCCTCTAACTTAATTTAAAAAAAGTCATTTAAGCCTTTTGACAGTTAGATCTACGCAATTTGGCCGAGAAATGTAATTTTGATGTTAACTCCCAAACCGCTGCGCAGAAGTAAACCAAACTTCACCCAATAGTGTATTGTATCACAATCTAGTAGTTACATTTGGAAATTTGGTTCTAGGACATTTGGTTTGAGCGCAATCCTCAAACTTAGTTCAAAAAAGTCATTTAAGCCTTTTGACAGTGAGATCTACGCAATTCGGCCGAGAAAAGTAATTTTGATGTTAACTCCCAAACCGCTGCGCAGGAGTGAACCAAACTTCACCCAATAGTGTAATGTATCACAATCTAGTAGTTACATTTGGAAATTTTGTTCTAGGACATTTAGTTTGAGCGCAATCCTCAAACTTAGTTCAAAAAAGCCATTCACGCCATTTGACAGTGATATCTACGCAATTTGGCCGAGAAATGTAATTTTGATGTTAACTCCCAAACCGCTGCGCAGAAGTCAACCAAACTTCACCCAATAGTGTATTGTATCACAATCTAGTAGTTACATTTGGAAATTTGGTTCTAGGACATTTGGTTTGAGCGCAATCCTCAAACTTAATTAAAAAAGTCATTTAAGCCTTTTGACAGTGAGATCTACGCAATTCGGCCGAGAAATGTAATTTTGATGTTAACTCCCAAACCGCTACGCAGAAGTCAACCAAACTTCACCCAATAGTGTATTGTATCACAAACTAGTACTTACATTTGGCAATTTGGTTCTAGGACATTTGGTTTGAGCGAAATCCTCAAACTTAGTTCAAAAAAGTCATTTAAGCCTTTTGACAGTGAGATCTACGCAATTCGGCCGAGAAAAGTAATTTTGATGTTAACTCCCAAACCGCTGCGCAGGAGTGAACCAAACTTCACCCAATAGTGTAATGTATCACAATCTAGTAGTTACATTTGGAAATTTTGTTCTAGGACATTTAGTTTGAGCGCAATCCTCAAACTTAGTTCAAAAAAGCCATTCACGCCATTTGACAGTGATATCTACGCAATTTGGCCGAGAAATGTAATTTTGATGTTAACTCCGAAACCACTGAGCAGAAGTGAACCAAACTTCACCCAATAGAGTATTGTATCACAATCTAGTAGTTAGATTTGGAAATTTGGTTCTAGAACATTTGGTTTGAGCGCAATCCTCAAACTTAGTTCAAATAAGCCATTTAAGCCTTTTGACAGTGAGATCTACTCAATTCGGCCGAGAAATGTAATTTTGATGTTAACTCTTAAACCGCTGCGCAGAAGTCAACCAAACTTCACCCAATAGTGTATTGTATCACAATCTAGTAGTTACATTTGGAAATTTGGTTCTAGGACATTTGGTTTGAGCGCAATCCTCAAACTTAGTTCAAAAAGTCATTTAAGCCTTTTGACAGTGAGATCTACGCAATTCGGCCGAGAAATGTAATTTTAATGTTAACTCCCAAACCGCTGCGCAGAAGTCAACCAAACTTCACCCAATAGTGTATTGTATCACAATCTAGTAGTTACATTTGGAAATTTGGTTCTAGGACATTTGGTTTGAGCGCAATCCTCAAACTTAGTTCAAAAAAGTCATTTAAGCCTTTTGACAGTGAGATCTACGCAATTCGGCCGAGAAATGTACTTTTGATGTTAACTCCCAAACCGCTGCGCAGAAGTCAACCAAACTTCACCCAATAGTGTATTGTATCACAATCTAGTAGTTACATTTGGAAATTTGGTTCTAGGACATTTAGTTTGAGCGCAATCCTCAAACTTAGTTCAAAAAAGCCATTTACGCCATTTGACAGTGATATCTACGCATTTTGGCCGAGAAAGGTAATTTTGATGTTAACTCCCAAACCGCTGCGCAGAAGTCAACCAAACTTCACCCAATAGTGTATTGTATCAAAATCTAGTAGTTACATTTGGAAATTTGGTTCTAGGACATTTGGTTTGAGCGCAATCCTCAAACTTAATTAAAAAAGTCATTTAAGCCTTTTGACAGTGAGATCTACGCAATTCGGCCGAGAAATGTAATTTTGATGTTAACTCCCAAACCGCTACGCAGAAGTCAACGAAACTTCACCCAATAGTGTATTGTATCACAAACTAGTACTTACATTTGGCAATTTGGTTCTAGGACATTTGGTTTGAGCGCAATCCTCAAACTTAGTTCAAAAAAGTCATTTAAGCCTTTTGACAGTGAGATCTACGCAATTCGGCCGAGAAAAGTAATTTTGATGTTAACTCCCAAACCGCTGCGCAGGAGTGAACCAAACTTCACCCAATAGTGTAATGTATCACAATCTAGTAGTTACATTTGGAAATTTTGTTCTAGGACATTTAGTTTGAGCGCAATCCTCAAACTTAGTTCAAAAAAGCCATTCACGCCATTTGACAGTGATATCTACGCAATTTGGCCGAGAAATGTAATTTTGATGTTAACTCCGAAACCACTGAGCAGAAGTGAACCAAACTTCACCCAATAGTGTATTGTATCACAATCTAGTAGTTACATTTGGAAATTTGGTTCTAGAACATTTGGTTTGAGCGCAATCCTCAAACTTAGTTCAAATAAGCCATTTAAGCCTTTTGACAGTGAGATCTACTCAATTCGGCCGAGAAATGTAATTTTGATGTAAAATCTTAAACCGCTGCGCAGAAGTCAACCAAACTTCACCCAATAGTGTATTGTATCACAATCTAGTAGTTACATTTGGAAATTTGGTTCTAGGACATTTGGTTTGAGCGCAATCCTCAAACTTAGTTCAAAAAGTCATTTAAGCCTTTTGACAGTGAGATCTACGCAATTCGGCCGAGAAATGTAATTTTAATGTTAACTCCCAAACCGCTGCGCAGAAGTCAACCAAACTTCACCCAATAGTGTATTGTATCACAATCTAGTAGTTACATTTGGAAATTTGGTTCTAGGACATTTGGTTTGAGCGCAATCCTCAAACTTAGTTCAAAAAAGCCATTTACGCCATTTGACAGTGATATCTACGCAATTTGGCCGAGAATTGTAATTTTGATGTTAACTCCCAAACCGCTGCGCAGAAGTCAACCAAACTTCACCCAATAGTGTATTGTATCACAATCTAGTAGTTACATTTGGAAATTTGGTTCTAGGACATTTGGTTTGAGCGCAATCCTCAAACTTAATTAAAAAAGTCATTTAAGCCTTTTGACAGTGAGATCTACGCAATTCGGCCGAGAAATTTAATTTTGATGTTAACTCCCAAACCGCTGCGCAGAAGTCAACCAAACTTCACCCAATAGTGTATTGTATCACAATCTAGTAGTTACATTTGGAAATTTGGTTCTAGGACATTTAGTTTGAGCGCAATCCTCAAACCTAGTTCAAAAAAGCCATTTACGCCATTTGACAGTGATATCTACGCAATTTGGCCGAGAAATGTAATTTTGAGGTTAACTCCCAAACCGCTGCGCAGAAGTCAACCAAACTTCACCCAATAGTGTATTGTATCACAATCTAGTAGTTACATTTGGAAATTTGGTTCTAGAACATTTAGTTTGAGCGCAATCCTCAAACTAAATTAAAAAAAGTCATTTAAGCCTTTTGACAGTGAGATCTACTCAATTCGGCCGAGAAATGTAATTTTGATGTTAACTCCCAAACCGCTGAGCAGGAGTGAACCAAACTTCACCCAATAGTGTATTGTATCACAATCTAGTAGTTACATTTGGAAATTTGGTTCTAGGACATTTGGTTTGAGCGCAATCCTCTAACTTAATTTAAAAAAAGTCATTTAAGCCTTTTGACAGTTAGATCTACGCAATTTGGCCGAGAAATGTAATTTTGATGTTAACTCCCAAACCGCTGCGCAGAAGTAAACCAAACTTCACCCAATAGTGTATTGTATCACAATCTAGTAGTTACATTTGGAAATTTGGTTCTAGGACATTTGGTTTGAGCGCAATCCTCAAACTTAGTTCAAAAAAGTCATTTAAGCCTTTTGACAGTGAGATCTACGCAATTCGGCCGAGAAAAGTAATTTTGATGTTAACTCCCAAACCGCTGCGCAGGAGTGAACCAAACTTCACCCAATAGTGTAATGTATCACAATCTAGTAGTTACATTTGGAAATTTTGTTCTAGGACATTTAGTTTGAGCGCAATCCTCAAACTTAGTTCAAAAAAGCCATTCACGCCATTTGACAGTGATATCTACGCAATTTGGCCGAGAAATGTAATTTTGATGTTAACTCCGAAACCGCTGCGCAGAAGTGAACCAAACTTCACCCAATAGTGTATTGTATCACAATCTGGTAGTTACATTTGGAAATTTGGTTCTAGGACATTTGGTTTGAGCGCAATCCTCAAACTTAGTTCAAAAAGTCATTTAAGCCTTTTGACAGTGAGATCTACGCAATTCGGCCGAGAAATGTAATTTTAATGTTAACTCCCAAACCGCTGCGCAGAAGTCAACCAAACTTCACCCAATAGTGTATTGTATCACAATCTAGTAGTTACATTTGGAAATTTGGTTCTAGGACATTTGGTTTGAGCGCAATCCTCAAACTTAGTTCAAAAAAGTCATTTAAGCCTTTTGACAGTGAGATCTACGCAATTCGGCCGAGAAATGTACTTTTGATGTTAACTCCCAAACCGCTGCGCAGAAGTCAACCAAACTTCACCCAATAGTGTATTGTATCACAATCTAGTAGTTACATTTGGAAATTTGGTTCTAGGACATTTAGTTTGAGCGCAATCCTCAAACTTAGTTCAAAAAAGCCATTTACGTCATTTGACAGTGATATCTACGCATTTTGGCCGAGAAAGGTAATTTTGATGTTAACTCCCAATCCGCTGCGCAGAAGTCAACCAAACTTCACCCAATAGTGTATTGTATCAAAATCTAGTAGTTACATTTGGAAATTTGGTTCTAGGACATTTGGTTTGAGCGCAATCCTCAAACTTAATTAAAAAAGTCATTTAAGCCTTTTGACAGTGAGATCTACGCAATTCGGCCGAGAAATGTAATTTTGATGTTAACTCCCAAACCGCTACGCAGAAGTCAACGAAACTTCACCCAATAGTGTATTGTATCACAAACTAGTACTTACATTTGGCAATTTGGTTCTAGGACATTTGGTTTGAGCGCAATCCTCAAACTTAGTTCAAAAAAGTCATTTAAGCCTTTTGACAGTGAGATCTACGCAATTCGGCCGAGAAAAGTAATTTTGATGTTAACTCCCAAACCGCTGCGCAGGAGTGAACCAAACTTCACCCAATAGTGTAATGTATCACAATCTAGTAGTTACATTTGGAAATTTTGTTCTAGGACATTTAGTTTGAGCGCAATCCTCAAACTTAGTTCAAAAAAGCCATTCACGCCATTTGACAGTGATATCTACGCAATTTGGCCGAGAAATGTAATTTTGATGTTAACTCCGAAACCGCTGCGCAGAAGTGAACCAAACTTCACCCAATAGTGTATTGTATCACAATCTAGTAGTTACATTTGGAAATTTTGTTCTAGGACATTTGATTTGAGCGCAATCCTCAAACTTAGTTCAAAAAAGCCATTTAAGCCTTTTGACAGTGAGATCTACTCAATTCGGCCGAGAAATGTAATTTTGATGTTAACTCCCAAACCGCTGCGCAGAAGTCAACCAAACTTCACCCAATAGTGTATTGTATCACAATCTAGTAGTTACATTTGGAAATTTGGTTCTAGGACATTTGGTTTGAACGCAATCCTTAAACTTAGGTCAAAAAAGTCATTTAAGCCTTTTGACAGTGATATCTACGCAATTTGGCCGAGAAATGTAATTTTGATGTTAACTCCCAAACCGCTGCGCAGAAGTCAACCAAACTTCACCCAATAGTGTATTGTATCACAATCTAGTAGTTACATTTGGAAATTTGGTTCTAGGACATTTGGTTTGAGCGCAATCCTCAAACTTAATTAAAAAAGTCATTTAAGCCTTTTGACAGTGAGATCTACGCAATTCGGCCGAGAAATGTAATTTTGATGTTAACTCCCAAACCGCTACGCAGAAGTCAACCAAACTTCACCCAATAGTGTATTGTATCACAAACTAGTACTTACATTTGGCAATTTGGTTCTAGGACATTTGGTTTGAGCGAAATCCTCAAACTTAGTTCAAAAAAGTCATTTAAGCCTTTTGACAGTGAGATCTACGCAATTCGGCCGAGAAAAGTAATTTTGATGTTAACTCCCAAACCGCTGCGCAGGAGTGAACCAAACTTCACCCAATAGTGTAATGTATCACAATCTAGTAGTTACATTTGGAAATTTTGTTCTAGGACATTTAGTTTGAGCGCAATCCTCAAACTTAGTTCAAAAAAGCCATTCACGCCATTTGACAGTGATATCTACGCAATTTGGCCGAGAAATGTAATTTTGATGTTAACTCCGAAACCACTGAGCAGAAGTGAACCAAACTTCACCCAATAGAGTATTGTATCACAATCTAGTAGTTAGATTTGGAAATTTGGTTCTAGAACATTTGGTTTGAGCGCAATCCTCAAACTTAGTTCAAATAAGCCATTTAAGCCTTTTGACAGTGAGATCTACTCAATTCGGCCGAGAAATGTAATTTTGATGTTAACTCTTAAACCGCTGCGCAGAAGTCAACCAAACTTCACCCAATAGTGTATTGTATCACAATCTAGTAGTTACATTTGGAAATTTGGTTCTAGGACATTTGGTTTGAGCGCAATCCTCAAACTTAGTTCAAAAAGTCATTTAAGCCTTTTGACAGTGAGATCTACGCAATTCGGCCGAGAAATGTAATTTTAATGTTAACTCCCAAACCGCTGCGCAGAAGTCAACCAAACTTCACCCAATAGTGTATTGTATCACAATCTAGTAGTTACATTTGGAAATTTGGTTCTAGGACATTTGGTTTGAGCGCAATCCTCAAACTTAGTTCAAAAAAGTCATTTAAGCCTTTTGACAGTGAGATCTACGCAATTCGGCCGAGAAATGTACTTTTGATGTTAACTCCCAAACCGCTGCGCAGAAGTCAACCAAACTTCACCCAATAGTGTATTGTATCACAATCTAGTAGTTACATTTGGAAATTTGGTTCTAGGACATTTAGTTTGAGCGCAATCCTCAAACTTAGTTCAAAAAAGCCATTTACGCCATTTGACAGTGATATCTACGCATTTTGGCCGAGAAAGGTAATTTTGATGTTAACTCCCAAACCGCTGCGCAGAAGTCAACCAAACTTCACCCAATAGTGTATTGTATCAAAATCTAGTAGTTACATTTGGAAATTTGGTTCTAGGACATTTGGTTTGAGCGCAATCCTCAAACTTAATTAAAAAAGTCATTTAAGCCTTTTGACAGTGAGATCTACGCAATTCGGCCGAGAAATGTAATTTTGATGTTAACTCCCAAACCGCTACGCAGAAGTCAACGAAACTTCACCCAATAGTGTATTGTATCACAAACTAGTACTTACATTTGGCAATTTGGTTCTAGGACATTTGGTTTGAGCGCAATCCTCAAACTTAGTTCAAAAAAGTCATTTAAGCCTTTTGACAGTGAGATCTACGCAATTCGGCCGAGAAAAGTAATTTTGATGTTAACTCCCAAACCGCTGCGCAGGAGTGAACCAAACTTCACCCAATAGTGTAATGTATCACAATCTAGTAGTTACATTTGGAAATTTTGTTCTAGGACATTTAGTTTGAGCGCAATCCTCAAACTTAGTTCAAAAAAGCCATTCACGCCATTTGACAGTGATATCTACGCAATTTGGCCGAGAAATGTAATTTTGATGTTAACTCCGAAACCACTGAGCAGAAGTGAACCAAACTTCACCCAATAGTGTATTGTATCACAATCTAGTAGTTACATTTGGAAATTTGGTTCTAGAACATTTGGTTTGAGCGCAATCCTCAAACTTAGTTCAAATAAGCCATTTAAGCCTTTTGACAGTGAGATCTACTCAATTCGGCCGAGAAATGTAATTTTGATGTAAAATCTTAAACCGCTGCGCAGAAGTCAACCAAACTTCACCCAATAGTGTATTGTATCACAATCTAGTAGTTACATTTGGAAATTTGGTTCTAGGACATTTGGTTTGAGCGCAATCCTCAAACTTAGTTCAAAAAGTCATTTAAGCCTTTTGACAGTGAGATCTACGCAATTCGGCCGAGAAATGTAATTTTAATGTTAACTCCCAAACCGCTGCGCAGAAGTCAACCAAACTTCACCCAATAGTGTATTGTATCACAATCTAGTAGTTACATTTGGAAATTTGGTTCTAGGACATTTAGTTTGAGCGCAATCCTCAAACTTAGTTCAAAAAAGCCATTTACGCCATTTGACAGTGATATCTACGCAATTTGGCCGAGAAATGTAATTTTGATGTTAACTCCCAAACCGCTGCGCAGAAGTCAACCAAACTTCACCCAATAGTGTATTGTATCACAATCTAGTAGTTACATTTGGAAATTTGGTTCTAGGACATTTGGTTTGAGCGCAATCCTCAAACTTAATTAAAAAAGTCATTTAAGCCTTTTGACAGTGAGTTCTACGCAATTCGGCCGAGAAAAGTAATTTTGATGTTAACTCCCAAACCGCTACGCAGAAGTCAACCAAACTTCACCCAATAGTGTATTGTATCACAAACTAGTAGTTACATTTGGCAATTTGGTTCTAGAACATTTAGTTTGAGCGCAATCCTCAAACTTAGTTCAAAAATGCCATTCACGCCATTTGACAGTGATATCTACGCAATTTGGCCGAGAAATGTAATTTTGATTTTAACTCCGAAACCGCTGCGCAGAAGTGAACCAAACTTCACCCAATAGTGTATAGTATCACAATCTAGTAGTTACATTTGGAAATTTTGTTCTAGGACATTTGGTTTGAGCGCAATCCTCAAACTTAGTTCAAAAAAGCCATTTAAGCCTTTTGACAATGAGATCTACTCAATTCGGCCGAGAAATGTAATTTTGATGTTAACTCCCAAACCGCTGCGCAGAAGTCAACCAAACTTCACCCAATAGTGTATTGTATCACAATCTAGTAGTTACATTTGGAAATTTGGTTCTAGGACATTTGGTTTGAGCGCAATCCTCAAACTTAGTTCAAAAAAGTCATTTAAGCCTTTTGACAGTGAGATCTACGCAATTCGGCCGAGAAATGTAATTTTGATGTTAACTCCCAAACCGCTGCGCAGGAGTGAACCAAACTTCACCCAATCACAATCTATCACAATCTAGTAGTTACATTTGGAAATTTTGTTCTAGGACATTTAGTTTGAGCGCAATCCTCAAACTTAGTTAAAAAAAGCCATTCACGCCATTTGACAGTGATATCTACGCAATTTGGCCGAGAAATGTAATTTTGATGTTAACTCCGAAACCACTGCGCAGAAGTGAACCAAACTTCACCCAATAGTGTATTGTATCACAATCTAGTAGTTACATTTGGAAATTTGGTTCTAGGACATTTAGTTTGAGCGCAATCCTCAAACTTAGTTCAAAAAAGCCATTTATGCCATTTGACAGTGATATCTACGCAATTTGGCCGAGAAATGTAATTTTGATGTTAACTCCCAAACCGCTGCGCAGAAGTCAACCAAACTTCACCCAATAGTGTATTGTATCACAATCTAGTAGTTACATTTGGAAATTTGGTTCTAGGACATTTGGTTTGAGCGCAATCTTCAAACTTAATTAAAAAAGTCATTTAAGCCTTTTGACAGTGAGATCTACGCAATTCGGCCGAGAAATGTAATTTTGATGTTAACTCCCAAACCGCTACGCAGAAGTCAACGAAACTTCACCCAATAGTGTATTGTATCACAAACTAGTACTTACATTTGGCAATTTGGTTCTAGGACATTTGGTTTGAACGCAATCCTTAAACTTAGGTCAAAAAAGTCATTTAAGCCTTTTGACAGTGATATCTACGCAATTTGGCCGAGAAATGTAATTTTGATGTTAACTCCAAAACCGCTGCGCAGAAGTCAACCAAACTTCACCCAATAGTGTATTGTATCACAATCTAGTAGTTACATTTGGAAATTTGGTTCTAGGACATCTGGTTTGAGCGCAATCCTCAAACTTAGTTCAAAAAGTCATTTAAGCCTTTTGACAGTGAGATCTACGCAATTTGGCCGAGAAAGGTAATTTTGATGTTAACTCCCAAACCGCTGCGCAGAAGTCAACCAAACTTCACCCAATAGTGTATTGTATCACAATCTAGTAGTTACATTTGGAAATTTGGTTCTAGGACATTTGGTTTGAGCGCAATCCTCAAACTTAATTAAAAAAGTCATTTAAGCCTTTTGACAGTGAGATCTACGCAATTCGGCCGAGAAATGTAATTTTGATGTTAACTCCCAAACCGCTACGCAGAAGTCAACCAAACTTCACCCAATAGTGTATTGTATCACAAACTAGTACTTACATTTGGCAATTTGGTTCTAGGACATTTGGTTTGAGCGAAATCCTCAAACTTAGTTCAAAAAAGTCATTTAAGCCTTTTGACAGTGAGATCTACGCAATTCGGCCGAGAAAAGTAATTTTGATGTTAACTCCCAAACCGCTGCGCAGGAGTGAACCAAACTTCACCCAATAGTGTAATGTATCACAATCTAGTAGTTACATTTGGAAATTTTGTTCTAGGACATTTAGTTTGAGCGCAATCCTCAAACTTAGTTCAAAAAAGCCATTCACGCCATTTGACAGTGATATCTACGCAATTTGGCCGAGAAATGTAATTTTGATGTTAACTCCGAAACCACTGAGCAGAAGTGAACCAAACTTCACCCAATAGTGTATTGTATCACAATCTAGTAGTTACATTTGGAAATTTGGTTCTAGAACATTTGGTTTGAGCGCAATCCTCAAACTTAGTTCAAATAAGCCATTTAAGCCTTTTGACAGTGAGATCTACTCAATTCGGCCGAGAAATGTAATTTTGATGTTAACTCTTAAACCGCTGCGCAGAAGTCAACCAAACTTCACCCAATAGTGTATTGTATCACAATCTAGTAGTTACATTTGGAAATTTGGTTCTAGGACATTTGGTTTGAGCGCAATCCTCAAACTTAGTTCAAAAAGTCATTTAAGCCTTTTGACAGTGAGATCTACGCAATTCGGCCGAGAAATGTAATTTTAATGTTAACTCCCAAACCGCTGCGCAGAAGTCAACCAAACTTCACCCAATAGTGTATTGTATCACAATCTAGTAGTTACATTTGGAAATTTGGTTCTAGGACATTTGGTTTGAGCGCAATCCTCAAACTTAGTTCAAAAAAGTCATTTAAGCCTTTTGACAGTGAGATCTACGCAATTCGGCCGAGAAATGTACTTTTGATGTTAACTCCCAAACCGCTGCGCAGAAGTCAACCAAACTTCACCCAATAGTGTATTGTATCACAATCTAGTAGTTACATTTGGAAATTTGGTTCTAGGACATTTAGTTTGAGCGCAATCCTCAAACTTAGTTCAAAAAAGCCATTTACGCCATTTGACAGTGATATCTACGCATTTTGGCCGAGAAAGGTAATTTTGATGTTAACTCCCAAACCGCTGCGCAGAAGTCAACCAAACTTCACCCAATAGTGTATTGTATCAAAATCTAGTAGTTACATTTGGAAATTTGGTTCTAGGACATTTGGTTTGAGCGCAATCCTCAAACTTAATTAAAAAAGTCATTTAAGCCTTTTGACAGTGAGATCTACGCAATTCGGCCGAGAAATGTAATTTTGATGTTAACTCCCAAACCGCTACGCAGAAGTCAACGAAACTTCACCCAATAGTGTATTGTATCACAAACTAGTACTTACATTTGGCAATTTGGTTCTAGGACATTTGGTTTGAGCGCAATCCTCAAACTTAGTTCAAAAAAGTCATTTAAGCCTTTTGACAGTGAGATCTACGCAATTCGGCCGAGAAAAGTAATTTTGATGTTAACTCCCACACCGCTGCGCAGGAGTGAACCAAACTTCACCCAATAGTGTAATGTATCACAATCTAGTAGTTACATTTGGAAATTTTGTTCTAGGACATTTAGTTTGAGCGCAATCCTCAAACTTAGTTCAAAAAAGCCATTCACGCCATTTGACAGTGATATCTACGCAATTTGGCCGAGAAATGTAATTTTGATGTTAACTCCGAAACCACTGAGCAGAAGTGAACCAAACTTCACCCAATAGTGTATTGTATCACAATCTAGTAGTTACATTTGGAAATTTGGTTCTAGAACATTTGGTTTGAGCGCAATCCTCAAACTTAGTTCAAATAAGCCATTTAAGCCTTTTGACAGTGAGATCTACTCAATTCGGCCGAGAAATGTAATTTTGATGTAAAATCTTAAACCGCTGCGCAGAAGTCAACCAAACTTCACCCAATAGTGTATTGTATCACAATCTAGTAGTTACATTTGGAAATTTGGTTCTAGGACATTTGGTTTGAGCGCAATCCTCAAACTTAGTTCAAAAAGTCATTTAAGCCTTTTGACAGTGAGATCTACGCAATTCGGCCGAGAAATGTAATTTTAATGTTAACTCCCAAACCGCTGCGCAGAAGTCAACCAAACTTCACCCAATAGTGTATTGTATCACAATCTAGTAGTTACATTTGGAAATTTGGTTCTAGGACATTTGGTTTGAGCGCAATCCTCAAACTTAGTTCAAAAAAGCCATTTACGCCATTTGACAGTGATATCTACGCAATTTGGCCGAGAATTGTAATTTTGATGTTAACTCCCAAACCGCTGCGCAGAAGTCAACCAAACTTCACCCAATAGTGTATTGTATCACAATCTAGTAGTTACATTTGGAAATTTGGTTCTAGGACATTTGGTTTGAGCGCAATCCTCAAACTTAATTAAAAAAGTCATTTAAGCCTTTTGACAGTGAGATCTACGCAATTCGGCCGAGAAATTTAATTTTGATGTTAACTCCCAAACCGCTGCGCAGAAGTCAACCAAACTTCACCCAATAGTGTATTGTATCACAATCTAGTAGTTACATTTGGAAATTTGGTTCTAGGACATTTAGTTTGAGCGCAATCCTCAAACCTAGTTCAAAAAAGCCATTTACGCCATTTGACAGTGATATCTACGCAATTTGGCCGAGAAATGTAATTTTGAGGTTAACTCCCAAACCGCTGCGCAGAAGTCAACCAAACTTCACCCAATAGTGTATTGTATCACAATCTAGTAGTTACATTTGGAAATTTGGTTCTAGAACATTTAGTTTGAGCGCAATCCTCAAACTTAGTTCAAAAAAGCCATTCACGCCATTTGACAGTGATATCTACGCAATTTGGCCGAGAAATGTAATTTTGATGTTAACTCCGAAACCGCTGCGCAGAAGTGAACCAAACTTCACCCAATAGTGTATTGTATCACAATCTAGTAGTTACATTTGGAAATTTTGTTCTAGGACATTTGATTTGAGCGCAATCCTCAAACTTAGTTCAAAAAAGCCATTTAAGCCTTTTGACAGTGAGATCTACTCAATTCGGCCGAGAAATGTAATTTTGATGTTAACTCCCAAACCGCTGCGCAGAAGTCAACCAAACTTCACCCAATAGTGTATTGTATCACAATCTAGTAGTTACATTTGGAAATTTGGTTCTAGGACATTTGGTTTGAACGCAATCCTTAAACTTAGGTCAAAAAAGTCATTTAAGCCTTTTGACAGTGATATCTACGCAATTTGGCCGAGAAATGTAATTTTGATGTTAACTCCAAAACCGCTGCGCAGAAGTCAACCAAACTTCACCCAATAGTGTATTGTATCACAATCTAGTAGTTACATTTGGAAATTTGGTTCTAGGACATTTGGTTTGAGCGCAATCCTCAAACTTAATTAAAAAAGTCATTTAAGCCTTTTGACAGTGAGATCTACGCAATTCGGCCGAGAAATGTAATTTTGATGTTAACTCCCAAACCGCTACGCAGAAGTCAACGAAACTTCACCCAATAGTGTATTGTATCACAAACTAGTACTTACATTTGGCAATTTGGTTCTAGGACATTTGGTTTGAGCGCAATCCTCAAACTTAGTTCAAAAAAGTCATTTAAGCCTTTTGACAGTGAGATCTACGCAATTCGGCCGAGAAAAGTAATTTTGATGTTAACTCCCACACCGCTGCGCAGGAGTGAACCAAACTTCACCCAATAGTGTAATGTATCACAATCTAGTAGTTACATTTGGAAATTTTGTTCTAGGACATTTAGTTTGAGCGCAATCCTCAAACTTAGTTCAAAAAAGCCATTCACGCCATTTGACAGTGATATCTACGCAATTTGGCCGAGAAATGTAATTTTGATGTTAACTCCGAAACCACTGAGCAGAAGTGAACCAAACTTCACCCAATAGTGTATTGTATCACAATCTAGTAGTTACATTTGGAAATTTGGTTCTAGAACATTTGGTTTGAGCGCAATCCTCAAACTTAGTTCAAATAAGCCATTTAAGCCTTTTGACAGTGAGATCTACTCAATTCGGCCGAGAAATGTAATTTTGATGTAAAATCTTAAACCGCTGCGCAGAAGTCAACCAAACTTCACCCAATAGTGTATTGTATCACAATCTAGTAGTTACATTTGGAAATTTGGTTCTAGGACATTTGGTTTGAGCGCAATCCTCAAACTTAGTTCAAAAAGTCATTTAAGCCTTTTGACAGTGAGATCTACGCAATTCGGCCGAGAAATGTAATTTTAATGTTAACTCCCAAACCGCTGCGCAGAAGTCAACCAAACTTCACCCAATAGTGTATTGTATCACAATCTAGTAGTTACATTTGGAAATTTGGTTCTAGGACATTTGGTTTGAGCGCAATCCTCAAACTTAGTTCAAAAAAGCCATTTACGCCATTTGACAGTGATATCTACGCAATTTGGCCGAGAATTGTAATTTTGATGTTAACTCCCAAACCGCTGCGCAGAAGTCAACCAAACTTCACCCAATAGTGTATTGTATCACAATCTAGTAGTTACATTTGGAAATTTGGTTCTAGGACATTTGGTTTGAGCGCAATCCTCAAACTTAATTAAAAAAGTCATTTAAGCCTTTTGACAGTGAGATCTACGCAATTCGGCCGAGAAATTTAATTTTGATGTTAACTCCCAAACCGCTGCGCAGAAGTCAACCAAACTTCACCCAATAGTGTATTGTATCACAATCTAGTAGTTACATTTGGAAATTTGGTTCTAGGACATTTAGTTTGAGCGCAATCCTCAAACCTAGTTCAAAAAAGCCATTTACGCCATTTGACAGTGATATCTACGCAATTTGGCCGAGAAATGTAATTTTGAGGTTAACTCCCAAACCGCTGCGCAGAAGTCAACCAAACTTCACCCAATAGTGTATTGTATCACAATCTAGTAGTTACATTTGGAAATTTGGTTCTAGAACATTTAGTTTGAGCGCAATCCTCAAACTTAGTTCAAAAAAGCCATTCACGCCATTTGACAGTGATATCTACGCAATTTGGCCGAGAAATGTAATTTTGATGTTAACTCCGAAACCGCTGCGCAGAAGTGAACCAAACTTCACCCAATAGTGTATTGTATCACAATCTAGTAGTTACATTTGGAAATTTTGTTCTAGGACATTTGATTTGAGCGCAATCCTCAAACTTAGTTCAAAAAAGCCATTTAAGCCTTTTGACAGTGAGATCTACTCAATTCGGCCGAGAAATGTAATTTTGATGTTAACTCCCAAACCGCTGCGCAGAAGTCAACCAAACTTCACCCAATAGTGTATTGTATCACAATCTAGTAGTTACATTTGGAAATTTGGTTCTAGGACATTTGGTTTGAACGCAATCCTTAAACTTAGGTCAAAAAAGTCATTTAAGCCTTTTGACAGTGATATCTACGCAATTTGGCCGAGAAATGTAATTTTGATGTTAACTCCAAAACCGCTGCGCAGAAGTCAACCAAACTTCACCCAATAGTGTATTGTATCACAATCTAGTAGTTACATTTGGAAATTTGGTTCTAGGACATCTGGTTTGAGCGCAATCCTCAAACTTAGTTCAAAAAGTCATTTAAGCCTTTTGACAGTGAGATCTACGCAATTCGGCCGAGAAAATTTAATTTTAATGTTAACTCCCAAACCGCTGCGCAGAAGTCAACCAAACTTCACCCAATAGTGTATTGTATCACAATCTAGTAGTTACATTTGGAAATTTGGTTCTAGGACATTTAGTTTGAGCGCAATCCTCAAACTTAGTTCAAAAAAGCCATTTACGCCATTTGACAGTGATATCTACGCAATTTGGCCGAGAAAGGTAATTTTGATGTTAACTCCCAAACCGCTGCGCAGAAGTCAACCAAACTTCACCCAATAGTGTATTGTATCACAATCTAGTAGTTACATTTGGAAATTTGGTTCTAGGACATTTGGTTTGAGCGCAATCCTCAAACTTAATTAAAAAAGTCATTTAAGCCTTTTGACAGTGAGATCTACGCAATTCGGCCGAGAAATGTAATTTTGATGTTAACTCCCAAACCGCTACGCAGAAGTCAACCAAACTTCACCCAATAGTGTATTGTATCACAAACTAGTACTTACATTTGGCAATTTGGTTCTAGGACATTTGGTTTGAGCGAAATCCTCAAACTTAGTTCAAAAAAGTCATTTAAGCCTTTTGACAGTGAGATCTACGCAATTCGGCCGAGAAAAGTAATTTTGATGTTAACTCCCAAACCGCTGCGCAGGAGTGAAACAAACTTCACCCAATAGTGTAATGTATCACAATCTAGTAGTTACATTTGGAAATTTTGTTCTAGGACATTTAGTTTGAGCGCAATCCTCAAACTTAGTTCAAAAAAGCCATTCACGCCATTTGACAGTGATATCTACGCAATTTGGCCGAGAAATGTAATTTTGATGTTAACTCCGAAACCACTGAGCAGAAGTGAACCAAACTTCACCCAATAGTGTATTGTATCACAATCTAGTAGTTACATTTGGAAATTTGGTTCTAGAACATTTGGTTTGAGCGCAATCCTCAAACTTAGTTCAAATAAGCCATTTAAGCCTTTTGACAGTGAGATCTACTCAATTCGGCCGAGAAATGTAATTTTGATGTTAACTCTTAAACCGCTGCGCAGAAGTCAACCAAACTTCACCCAATAGTGTATTGTATCACAATCTAGTAGTTACATTTGGAAATTTGGTTCTAGGACATTTGGTTTGAGCGCAATCCTCAAACTTAGTTCAAAAAGTCATTTAAGCCTTTTGACAGTGAGATCTACGCAATTCGGCCGAGAAATGTAATTTTAATGTTAACTCCCAAACCGCTGCGCAGAAGTCAACCAAACTTCACCCAATAGTGTATTGTATCACAATCTAGTAGTTACATTTGGAAATTTGGTTCTAGGACATTTGGTTTGAGCGCAATCCTCAAACTTAATTCAAAAAAGTCATTTAAGCCTTTTGACAGTGAGATCTACGCAATTCGGCCGAGAAATGTACTTTTGATGTTAACTCCCAAACCGCTGCGCAGAAGTCAACCAAACTTCACCCAATAGTGTATTGTATCACAATCTAGTAGTTACATTTGGAAATTTGGTTCTAGGACATTTAGTTTGAGCGCAATCCTCAAACTTAGTTCAAAAAAGCCATTTACGCCATTTGACAGTGATATCTACGCATTTTGGCCGAGAAAGGTAATTTTGATGTTAACTCCCAAACCGCTGCGCAGAAGTCAACCAAACTTCACCCAATAGTGTATTGTATCAAAATCTAGTAGTTACATTTGGAAATTTGGTTCTAGGACATTTGGTTTGAGCGCAATCCTCAAACTTAATTAAAAAAGTCATTTAAGCCTTTTGACAGTGAGATCTACGCAATTCGGCCGAGAAATGTAATTTTGATGTTAACTCCCAAACCGCTACGCAGAAGTCAACGAAACTTCACCCAATAGTGTATTGTATCACAAACTAGTACTTACATTTGGCAATTTGGTTCTAGGACATTTGGTTTGAGCGCAATCCTCAAACTTAGTTCAAAAAAGTCATTTAAGCCTTTTGACAGTGAGATCTACGCAATTCGGCCGAGAAAAGTAATTTTGATGTTAACTCCCAAACCGCTGCGCAGGAGTGAACCAAACTTCACCCAATAGTGTAATGTATCACAATCTAGTAGTTACATTTGGAAATTTTGTTCTAGGACATTTAGTTTGAGCGCAATCCTCAAACTTACTTCAAAAAAGCCATTCACGCCATTTGACAGTGATATCTACGCAATTTGGCCGAGAAATGTAATTTTGATGTTAACTCCGAAACCACTGAGCAGAAGTGAACCAAACTTCACCCAATAGTGTATTGTATCACAATCTAGTAGTTATATTTGGAAATTTGGTTCTAAAACATTTGGTTTGAGCGCAATCCTCAAACTTAGTTCAAATAAGCCATTTAAGCCTTTTGACAGTGAGATCTACTCAATTCGGCCGAGAAATGTAATTTTGATGTAAAATCTTAAACCGCTGCGCAGAAGTCAACCAAACTTCACCCAATAGTGTATTGTATCACAATCTAGTAGTTACATTTGGAAATTTGGTTCTAGGACATTTGGTTTGAGCGCAATCCTCAAACTTAGTTCAAAAAGTCATTTAAGCCTTTTGACAGTGAGATCTACGCAATTCGGCCGAGAAATGTAATTTTAATGTTAACTCCCAAACCGCTGCGCAGAAGTCAACCAAACTTCACCCAATAGTGTATTGTATCACAATCTAGTAGTTACATTTGGAAATTTGGTTCTAGGACATTTGGTTTGAGCGCAATCCTCAAACTTAGTTCAAAAAAGCCATTTACGCCATTTGACAGTGATATCTACGCAATTTGGCCGAGAATTGTAATTTTGATGTTAACTCCCAAACCGCTGCGCAGAAGTCAACCAAACTTCACCCAATAGTGTATTGTATCACAATCTAGTAGTTACATTTGGAAATTTGGTTCTAGGACATTTGGTTTGAGCGCAATCCTCAAACTTAATTAAAAAAGTCATTTAAGCCTTTTGACAGTGAGATCTACGCAATTCGGCCGAGAAATTTAATTTTGATGTTAACTCCCAAACCGCTGCGCAGAAGTCAACCAAACTTCACCCAATAGTGTATTGTATCACAATCTAGTAGTTACATTTGGAAATTTGGTTCTAGGACATTTAGTTTGAGCGCAATCCTCAAACTTAGTTCAAAAAAGCCATTTACGCCATTTGACAGTGATATCTACGCAATTTGGCCGAGAAATGTAATTTTGAGGTTAACTCCCAAACCGCTGCGCAGAAGTCAACCAAACTTCACCCAATAGTGTATTGTATCACAATCTAGTAGTTACATTTGGAAATTTGGTTCTAGGACATTTGGTTTGAGCGCAATCCTCAAACTTAATTAAAAAAGTTATTTAAGCCTTTTGACAGTGAGATCTACGCAATTCGGCCGAGAAAAGTAATTTTGATGTTAACTCCAAAACCGCTACGCAGAAGTCAACCGAACTTCACCCAATAGTGTATTGTATCACAAACTAGTAGTTACATTTGGCAATTTGGTTCTAGAACATTTAGTTTGAGCGCAATCCTCAAACTTAGTTCAAAAAAGCCATTCACGCCATTTGACAGTGATATCTACGCAATTTGGCCGAGAAATGTAATTTTGATGTTAACTCCGAAACCACTGCGCAGAAGTGAACCAAACTTCACCCAATAGTGTATTGTATCACAATCTAGTAGTTACATTTGGAAATTTGGTTCTAGGACATTTGGTTTGAGCGCAATCCTCAAACTTAATTAAAAAAGTCATTTAAGCCTTTTGACAGTGAGATCTACGCAATTCGGCCGAGAAATGTAATTTTGATGTTAACTCCCAAACCGCTACGCAGAAGTCAACGAAACTTCACCCAATAGTGTATTGTATCACAAACTAGTACTTACATTTGGCAATTTGGTTCTAGGACATTTGGTTTGAGCGCAATCCTCAAACTTAGTTCAAAAAAGTCATTTAAGCCTTTTGACAGTGAGATCTACGCAATTCGGCCGAGAAAAGTAATTTTGATGTTAACTCCCAAACCGCTGCGCAGGAGTGAACCAAACTTCACCCAATAGTGTAATGTATCACAATCTAGTAGTTACATTTGGAAATTTTGTTCTAGGACATTTAGTTTGAGCGCAATCCTCAAACTTAGTTCAAAAAAGCCATTCACGCCATTTGACAGTGATATCTACGCAATTTGGCCGAGAAATGTAATTTTGATGTTAACTCCGAAACCACTGAGCAGAAGTGAACCAAACTTCACCCAATAGTGTATTGTATCACAATCTAGTAGTTACATTTGGAAATTTGGTTCTAGAACATTTAGTTTGAGCGCAATCCTCAAACTTAGTTCAAAAATGCCATTCACGCCATTTGACAGTGATATCTACGCAATTCGGCCGAGAAATGTAATTTTGATGTTAACTCCGAAACCGCTGCGCAGAAGTGAACCAAACTTCACCCAATAGTGTATAGTATCACAATCTAGTAGTTACATTTGGAAATTTTGTTCTAGGACATTTGGTTTGAGCGCAATCCTCAAACTTAGTTCAAAAAAGCCATTTAAGCCTTTTGACAATGAGATCTACTCAATTCGGCCGAGAAATGTAATTTTGATGTTAACTCCCAAACCGCTGCGAAGGAGTGAACCAAACTTCACCCAATAGTGTATTGTATCACAATCTAGTAGTTACATTTGGAAATTTGGTTCTAGGACATTTGGTTTGAACGCAATCCTTAAACTTAGTTCAAAAAAGCCATTCACGCCATTTGACAGTGATATCTACGCAATTTGGCCGAGAAATGTAATTTTGATGTTAACTCCGAAACCGCTGCGCAGAAGTGAACCAAACTTCACCCAATAGTGTATTGTATCACAATCTAGTAGTTACATTTGGAAATTTTGTTCTAGGACATTTGGTTTGAGCGCAATCCTCAAACTTAGTTCAAAAAAGTCATTTAAGCCTTTTGACAGTGAGATCTACGCAATTCGGCCGAGAAATGTAATTTTGATGTTAACTCCCAAACCGCTGCGCAGAAGTCAACCAAACTTCACCCAATAGTGTATTGTATCACAATCTAGTAGTTACATTTGGAAATTTGGTTCTAGGACATTTGGTTTGAACGCAATCCTTAAACTTAGGTCAAAAAAGTCATTTAAGCCTTTTGACAGTGATATCTACGCAATTTGGCCGAGAAATGTAATTTTGATGTTAACTCCAAAACCGCTGCGCAGAAGTCAACCAAACTTCACCCAATAGTGTATTGTATCACAATCTAGTAGTTACATTTGGAAATTTGGTTCTAGGACATCTGGTTTGAGCGCAATCCTCAAACTTAGTTCAAAAAGTCATTTAAGCCTTTTGACAGTGAGATCTACGCAATTCGGCCGAGAAAATTTAATTTTAATGTTAACTCCCAAACCGCTGCGCAGAAGTCAACCAAACTTCACCCAATAGTGTATTGTATCACAATCTAGTAGTTACATTTGGAAATTTGGTTCTAGGACATTTAGTTTGAGCGCAATCCTCAAACTTAGTTCAAAAAAGCCATTTACGCCATTTGACAGTGATATCTACGCAATTTGGCCGAGAAAGGTAATTTTGATGTTAACTCCCAAACCGCTGCGCAGAAGTCAACCAAACTTCACCCAATAGTGTATTGTATCACAATCTAGTAGTTACATTTGGAAATTTGGTTCTAGGACATTTGGTTTGAGCGCAATCCTCAAACTTAATTAAAAAAGTCATTTAAGCCTTTTGACAGTGAGATCTACGCAATTCGGCCGAGAAATGTAATTTTGATGTTAACTCCCAAACCGCTACGCAGAAGTCAACCAAACTTCACCCAATAGTGTATTGTATCACAAACTAGTACTTACATTTGGCAATTTGGTTCTAGGACATTTGGTTTGAGCGCAATCCTCAAACTTAGTTCAAAAAAGTCATTTAAGCCTTTTGACAGTGAGATCTACGCAATTCGGCCGAGAAAAGTAATTTTGATGTTAACTCCCAAACCGCTGCGCAGGAGTGAACCAAACTTCACCCAATAGTGTAATGTATCACAATCTAGTAGTTACATTTGGAAATTTTGTTCTAGGACATTTAGTTTGAGCGCAATCCTCAAACTTAGTTCAAAAAAGCCATTCACGCCATTTGACAGTGATATCTACGCAATTTGGCCGAGAAATGTAATTTTGATGTTAACTCCGAAACCACTGAGCAGAAGTGAACCAAACTTCACCCAATAGTGTATTGTATCACAATCTAGTAGTTACATTTGGAAATTTGGTTCTAGAACATTTGGTTTGAGCGCAATCCTCAAACTTAGTTCAAATAAGCCATTTAAGCCTTTTGACAGTGAGATCTAATCAATTCGGCCGAGAAATGTAATTTTGATGTTAACTCTTAAACCGCTGCGCAGAAGTCAACCAAACTTCACCCAATAGTGTATTGTATCACAATCTAGTAGTTACATTTGGAAATTTGGTTCTAGGACATTTGGTTTGAGCGCAATCCTCAAACTTAGTTCAAAAAGTCATTTAAGCCTTTTGACAGTGAGATCTACGCAATTCGGCCGAGAAATGTAATTTTAATGTTAACTCCCAAACCGCTGCGCAGAAGTCAACCAAACTTCACCCAATAGTGTATTGTATCACAATCTAGTAGTTACATTTGGAAATTTGGTTCTAGGACATTTGGTTTGAGCGCAATCCTCAAACTTAGTTCAAAAAAGTCATTTAAGCCTTTTGACAGTGAGATCTACGCAATTCGGCCGAGAAATGTACTTTTGATGTTAACTCCCAAACCGCTGCGCAGAAGTCAACCAAACTTCACCCAATAGTGTATTGTATCACAATCTAGTAGTTACATTTGGAAATTTGGTTCTAGGACATTTGGTTTGAGCGCAATCCTCAAACTTAATTAAAAAAAAGTCATTTAAGCCTTTTGACAGTGAGATCTACGCAATTTGGCCGAGAAATGTAATTTTGATGTTAACTCCCAAACCGCTGCGCAGAAGTCAACCAAACTTCACCCAATAGTGTATTGTATCACAATCTAGTAGTTACATTTGGAAATTTGGTTCTAGGACATTTGGTTTGAGCGCAATCCTCAAACTTAGTTCAAAAAGTCATTTAAGCCTTTTGACAGTGAGATCTACGCAATTCGGCCGAGAAATTTAATTTTGATGTTAACTCCCAAACCGCTGCGCAGAAGTCAACCAAACTTCACCCAATAGTGTATTGTATCACAATCTAGTAGTTACATTTGGAAATTTGGTTCTAGGACATTTAGTTTGAGCGCAATCCTCAAACTTAGTTCAAAAAAGCCATTTACGCCATTTGACAGTGATATCTACGCAATTTGGCCGAGAAATGTAATTTTGATGTTAACTCCCAAACCGCTGCGCAGAAGTCAACCAAACTTCACCCAATAGTGTATTGTATCACAATCTAGTAGTTACATTTGGAAATTTGGTTCTAGGACATTTGGTTTGAGCGCAATCCTCAAACTTAATTAAAAAAGTCATTTAAGCCTTTTGACAGTGAGATCTACACAATTCGGCCGAGAAAAGTAATTTTGATGTTAACTCCCAAACCGCTACGCAGAAGTCAACCAAACTTCACCCAATAGTGTATTGTATCACAAACTAGTAGTTACATTTGGCAATTTGGTTCTAGAATATTTAGTTTGAGCGCAATCCTCAAACTTAGTTCAAAAATGCCATTCACGCCATTTGACAGTGATATCTACGCAATTTGGCCGAGAAATGTAATTTTGATGTTAACTCCGAAACCGCTGCGCAGAAGTGAACCAAACTTCACCCAATAGTGTATAGTATCACAATCTAGTAGTTACATTTGGAAATTTTGTTCTAGGACATTTGGTTTGAGCGCAATCCTCAAACTTAGTTCAAAAAAGCCATTTAAGCCTTTTGACAATGAGATCTACTCAATTCGGCCGAGAAATGTAATTTTGATGTTAACTCCCAAACCGCTGCGCAGAAGTCAACCAAACTTAACCCAATAGTGTATTGTATCACAATCTAGTAGTTACATTTGGAAATTTGGTTCTAGGACATTTGGTTTGAGCGCAATCCTCAAACTTAGTTCAAAAAGTCATTTAAGCCTTTTGACAGTGAGATCTACGCAATTCGGCCGAGAAATGTAATTTTAATGTTAACTCCCAAACCGCTGCGCAGAAGTCAACCAAACTTCACCCAATAGTGTATTGTATCACAATCTAGTAGTTACATTTGGAAATTTGGTTCTAGGACATTTGGTTTGAGCGCAATCCTCAAACTTAGTTCAAAAAAGTCATTTAAGCCTTTTGACAGTGAGATCTACGCAATTCGGCCGAGAAATGTACTTTTGATGTTAACTCCCAAACCGCTGCGCAGAAGTCAACCAAACTTCACCCAATAGTGTATTGTATCACAATCTAGTAGTTACATTTGGAAATTTGGTTCTAGGACATTTAGTTTGAGCGCAATCCTCAAACTTAGTTCAAAAAAGCCATTTACGCCATTTGACAGTGATATCTACGCATTTTGGCCGAGAAAGGTAATTTTGATGTTAACTCCCAAACCGCTGCGCAGAAGTCAACCAAACTTCACCCAATAGTGTATTGTATCAAAATCTAGTAGTTACATTTGGAAATTTGGTTCTAGGACATTTGGTTTGAGCGCAATCCTCAAACTTAATTAAAAAAGTCATTTAAGCCTTTTGACAGTGAGATCTACGCAATTCGGCCGAGAAATGTAATTTTGATGTTAACTCCCAAACCGCTACGCAGAAGTCAACGAAACTTCACCCAATAGTGTATTGTATCACAAACTAGTACTTACATTTGGCAATTTGGTTCTAGGACATTTGGTTTGAGCGCAATCCTCAAACTTAGTTCAAAAAAGTCATTTAAGCCTTTTGACAGTGAGATCTACGCAATTCGGCCGAGAAAAGTAATTTTGATGTTAACTCCCAAACCGCTGCGCAGGAGTGAACCAAACTTCACCCAATAGTGTAATGTATCACAATCTAGTAGTTACATTTGGAAATTTTGTTCTAGGACATTTAGTTTGAGCGCAATCCTCAAACTTAGTTCAAAAAAGCCATTCACGCCATTTGACAGTGATATCTACGCAATTTGGCCGAGAAATGTAATTTTGATGTTAACTCCGAAACCACTGAGCAGAAGTGAACCAAACTTCACCCAATAGTGTATTGTATCACAATCTAGTAGTTATATTTGGAAATTTGGTTCTAGAACATTTGGTTTGAGCGCAATCCTCAAACTTAGTTCAAATAAGCCATTTAAGCCTTTTGACAGTGAGATCTACTCAATTCGGCCGAGAAATGTAATTTTGATGTAAAATCTTAAACCGCTGCGCAGAAGTCAACCAAACTTCACCCAATAGTGTATTGTATCACAATCTAGTAGTTACATTTGGAAATTTGGTTCTAGGACATTTGGTTTGAGCGCAATCCTCAAACTTAGTTCAAAAAGTCATTTAAGCCTTTTGACAGTGAGATCTACGCAATTCGGCCGAGAAATGTAATTTTAATGTTAACTCCCAAACCGCTGCGCAGAAGTCAACCAAACTTCACCCAATAGTGTATTGTATCACAATCTAGTAGTTACATTTGGAAATTTGGTTCTAGGACATTTGGTTTGAGCGCAATCCTCAAACTTAGTTCAAAAAAGCCATTTACGCTATTTGACAGTGATATCTACGCAATTTGGCCGAGAATTGTAATTTTGATGTTAACTCCCAAACCGCTGCGCAGAAGTCAACCAAACTTCACCCAATAGTGTATTGTATCACAATCTAGTAGTTACATTTGGAAATTTGGTTCTAGGACATTTGGTTTGAGCGCAATCCTCAAACTTAATTAAAAAAGTCATTTAAGCCTTTTGACAGTGAGATCTACGCAATTCGGCCGAGAAATTTAATTTTGATGTTAACTCCCAAACCGCTGCGCAGAAGTCAACCAAACTTCACCCAATAGTGTATTGTATCACAATCTAGTAGTTACATTTGGAAATTTGGTTCTAGGACATTTAGTTTGAGCGCAATCCTCAAACTTAGTTCAAAAAAGCCATTTACGCCATTTGACAGTGATATCTACGCAATTTGGCCGAGAAATGTAATTTTGAGGTTAACTCCCAAACCGCTGCGCAGAAGTCAACCAAACTTCACCCAATAGTGTATTGTATCACAATCTAGTAGTTACATTTGGAAATTTGGTTCTAGGACATTTGGTTTGAGCGCAATCCTCAAACTTAATTAAAAAAGTTATTTAAGCCTTTTGACAGTGAGATCTACGCAATTCGGCCGAGAAAAGTAATTTTGATGTTAACTCCAAAACCGCTACGCAGAAGTCAACCGAACTTCACCCAATAGTGTATTGTATCACAAACTAGTAGTTACATTTGGCAATTTGGTTCTAGAACATTTAGTTTGAGCGCAATCCTCAAACTTAGTTAAAAAAAGCCATTCACGCCATTTGACAGTGATATCTACGCAATTTGGCCGAGAAATGTAATTTTGATGTTAACTCCGAAACCACTGCGCAGAAGTGAACCAAACTTCACCCAATAGTGTATTGTATCACAATCTAGTAGTTACATTTGGAAATTTGGTTCTAGGACATTTGGTTTGAGCGCAATCCTCAAACTTAATTAAAAAAGTCATTTAAGCCTTTTGACAGTGAGATCTACGCAATTCGGCCGAGAAATGTAATTTTGATGTTAACTCCCAAACCGCTACGCAGAAGTCAACGAAACTTCACCCAATAGTGTATTGTATCACAAACTAGTACTTACATTTGGCAATTTGGTTCTAGGACATTTGGTTTGAGCGCAATCCTCAAACTTAGTTCAAAAAAGTCATTTAAGCCTTTTGACAGTGAGATCTACGCAATTCGGCCGAGAAAAGTAATTTTGATGTTAACTCCCAAACCGCTGCGAAGGAGTGAACCAAACTTCACCCAATAGTGTATTGTATCACAATCTAGTAGTTACATTTGGAAATTTGGTTCTAGGACATTTAGTTTGAGCGCAATCCTCAAACTTAGTTCAAAAAAGCCATTCACGCCATTTGACAGTGATATCTACGCAATTTGGCCGAGAAATGTAATTTTGATGTTAACTCCGAAACCGCTGCGCAGAAGTGAACCAAACTTCACCCAATAGTGTATTGTATCACAATCTAGTAGTTACATTTGGAAATTTTGTTCTAGGACATTTGATTTGAGCGCAATCCTCAAACTTAGTTCAAAAAAGCCATTTAAGCCTTTTGACAGTGAGATCTACTCAATTCGGCCGAGAAATGTAATTTTGATGTTAACTCCCAAACCGCTGCGCAGAAGTCAACCAAACTTCACCCAATAGTGTATTGTATCACAATCTAGTAGTTACATTTGGAAATTTGGTTCTAGGACATTTGGTTTGAACGCAATCCTTAAACTTAGGTCAAAAAAGTCATTTAAGCCTTTTGACAGTGATATCTACGCAATTTGGCCGAGAAATGTAATTTTGATGTTAACTCCAAAACCGCTGCGCAGAAGTCAACCAAACTTCACCCAATAGTGTATTGTATCACAATCTAGTAGTTACATTTGGAAATTTGGTTCTAGGACATCTGGTTTGAGCGCAATCCTCAAACTTAGTTCAAAAAGTCATTTAAGCCTTTTGACAGTGAGATCTACGCAATTCGGCCGAGAAAATTTAATTTTAATGTTAACTCCCAAACCGCTGCGCAGAAGTCAACCAAACTTCACCCAATAGTGTATTGTATCACAATCTAGTAGTTACATTTGGAAATTTGGTTCTAGGACATTTAGTTTGAGAGCAATCCTCAAACTTAGTTCAAAAAAGCCATTTACGCCATTTGACAGTGATATCTACGCAATTTGGCCGAGAAAGGTAATTTTGATGTTAACTCCCAAACCGCTGCGCAGAAGTCAACCAAACTTCACCCAATAGTGTATTGTATCACAATCTAGTAGTTACATTTGGAAATTTGGTTCTAGGACATTTGGTTTGAGCGCAATCCTCAAACTTAATTAAAAAAGTCATTTAAGCCTTTTGACAGTGAGATCTACGCAATTCGGCCGAGAAATGTAATTTTGATGTTAACTCCCAAACCGCTACGCAGAAGTCAACCAAACTTCACCCAATAGTGTATTGTATCACAAACTAGTACTTACATTTGGCAATTTGGTTCTAGGACATTTGGTTTGAGCGCAATCCTCAAACTTAGTTCAAAAAAGTCATTTAAGCCTTTTGACAGTGAGATCTACGCAATTCGGCCGAGAAAAGTAATTTTGATGTTAACTCCCAAACCGCTGCGCAGGAGTGAACCAAACTTCACCCAATAGTGTAATGTATCACAATCTAGTAGTTACATTTGGAAATTTTGTTCTAGGACATTTAGTTTGAGCGCAATCCTCAAACTTAGTTCAAAAAAGCCATTCACGCCATTTGACAGTGATATCTACGCAATTTGGCCGAGAAATGTAATTTTGATGTTAACTCCGAAACCACTGAGCAGAAGTGAACCAAACTTCACCCAATAGAGTATTGTATCACAATCTAGTAGTTACATTTGGAAATTTGGTTCTAGAACATTTAGTTTGAGCGCAATCCTCAAACTTAGTTCAAAAATGCCATTCACGCCATTTGACAGTGATATCTACGCAATTCGGCCGAGAAATGTAATTTTGATGTTAACTCCGAAACCGCTGCGCAGAAGTGAACCAAACTTCACCCAATAGTGTATAGTATCACAATCTAGTAGTTACATTTGGAAATTTTGTTCTAGGACATTTGGTTTGAGCGCAATCCTCAAACTTAGTTCAAAAAAGCCATTTAAGCCTTTTGACAATGAGATCTACTCAATTCGGCCGAGAAATGTAATTTTGATGTTAACTCCCAAACCGCTGCGAAGGAGTGAACCAAACTTCACCCAATAGTGTATTGTATCACAATCTAGTAGTTACATTTGGAAATTTGGTTCTAGGACATTTGGTTTGAACGCAATCCTTAAACTTAGTTCAAAAAAGCCATTCACGCCATTTGACAGTGATATCTACGCAATTTGGCCGAGAAATGTAATTTTGATGTTAACTCCGAAACCGCTGCGCAGAAGTGAACCAAACTTCACCCAATAGTGTATTGTATCACAATCTAGTAGTTACATTTGGAAATTTTGTTCTAGGACATTTGGTTTGAGCGCAATCCTCAAACTTAGTTCAAAAAAGTCATTTAAGCCTTTTGACAGTGAGATCTACGCAATTCGGCCGAGAAATGTAATTTTGATGTTAACTCCCAAACCGCTGCGCAGAAGTCAACCAAACTTCACCCAATAGTGTATTGTATCACAATCTAGTAGTTACATTTGGAAATTTGGTTCTAGGACATTTGGTTTGAACGCAATCCTTAAACTTAGGTCAAAAAAGTCATTTAAGCCTTTTGACAGTGATATCTACGCAATTTGGCCGAGAAATGTAATTTTGATGTTAACTCCAAAACCGCTGCGCAGAAGTCAACCAAACTTCACCCAATAGTGTATTGTATCACAATCTAGTAGTTACATTTGGAAATTTGGTTCTAGGACATCTGGTTTGAGCGCAATCCTCAAACTTAGTTCAAAAAGTCATTTAAGCCTTTTGACAGTGAGATCTACGCAATTCGGCCGAGAAAATTTAATTTTAATGTTAACTCCCAAACCGCTGCGCAGAAGTCAACCAAACTTCACCCAATAGTGTATTGTATCACAATCTAGTAGTTACATTTGGAAATTTGGTTCTAGGACATTTAGTTTGAGCGCAATCCTCAAACTTAGTTCAAAAAAGCCATTTACGCCATTTGACAGTGATATCTACGCAATTTGGCCGAGAAAGGTAATTTTGATGTTAACTCCCAAACCGCTGCGCAGAAGTCAACCAAACTTCACCCAATAGTGTATTGTATCACAATCTAGTAGTTACATTTGGAAATTTGGTTCTAGGACATTTGGTTTGAGCGCAATCCTCAAACTTAATTAAAAAAGTCATTTAAGCCTTTTGACAGTGAGATCTACGCAATTCGGCCGAGAAATGTAATTTTGATGTTAACTCCCAAACCGCTACGCAGAAGTCAACCAAACTTCACCCAATAGTGTATTGTATCACAAACTAGTACTTACATTTGGCAATTTGGTTCTAGGACATTTGGTTTGAGCGCAATCCTCAAACTTAGTTCAAAAAAGTCATTTAAGCCTTTTGACAGTGAGATCTACGCAATTCGGCCGAGAAAAGTAATTTTGATGTTAACTCCCAAACCGCTGCGCAGGAGTGAACCAAACTTCACCCAATAGTGTAATGTATCACAATCTAGTAGTTACATTTGGAAATTTTGTTCTAGGACATTTAGTTTGAGCGCAATCCTCAAACTTAGTTCAAAAAAGCCATTCACGCCATTTGACAGTGATATCTACGCAATTTGGCCGAGAAATGTAATTTTGATGTTAACTCCGAAACCACTGAGCAGAAGTGAACCAAACTTCACCCAATAGTGTATTGTATCACAATCTAGTAGTTACATTTGGAAATTTGGTTCTAGAACATTTGGTTTGAGCGCAATCCTCAAACTTAGTTCAAATAAGCCATTTAAGCCTTTTGACAGTGAGATCTACTCAATTCGGCCGAGAAATGTAATTTTGATGTTAACTCTTAAACCGCTGCACAGAAGTCAACCAAACTTCACCCAATAGTGTATTGTATCACAATCTAGTAGTTACATTTGGAAATTTGGTTCTAGGACATTTGGTTTGAGCGCAATCCTCAAACTTAGTTCAAAAAGTCATTTAAGCCTTTTGACAGTGAGATCTACGCAATTCGGCCGAGAAATGTAATTTTAATGTTAACTCCCAAACCGCTGCGCAGAAGTCAACCAAACTTCACCCAATAGTGTATTGTATCACAATCTAGTAGTTACATTTGGAAATTTGGTTCTAGGACATTTGGTTTGAGCGCAATCCTCAAACTTAGTTCAAAAAAGTCATTTAAGCCTTTTGACAGTGAGATCTACGCAATTCGGCCGAGAAATGTACTTTTGATGTTAACTCCCAAACCGCTGCGCAGAAGTCAACCAAACTTCACCCAATAGTGTATTGTATCACAATCTAGTAGTTACATTTGGAAATTTGGTTCTAGGACATTTGGTTTGAGCGCAATCCTCAAACTTAATTAAAAAACAAGTCATTTAAGCCTTTTGACAGTGAGATCTACGCAATTTGGCCGAGAAATGTAATTTTGATGTTAACTCCCAAACCGCTGCGCAGAAGTCAACCAAACTTCACCCAATAGTGTATTGTATCACAATCTAGTAGTTACATTTGGAAATTTGGTTCTAGGACATTTGGTTTGAGCGCAATCCTCAAACTTAGTTCAAAAAGTCATTTAAGCCTTTTGACAGTGAGATCTACGCAATTCGGCCGAGAAATTTAATTTTGATGTTAACTCCCAAACCGCTGCGCAGAAGTCAACCAAACTTCACCCAATAGTGTATTGTATCACAATCTAGTAGTTACATTTGGAAATTTGGTTCTAGGACATTTAGTTTGAGCGCAATCCTCAAACTTAGTTCAAAAAAGCCATTTACGCCATTTGACAGTGATATCTACGCAATTTGGCCGAGAAATGTAATTTTGATGTTAACTCCCAAACCGCTGCGCAGAAGTCAACCAAACTTCACCCAATAGTGTATTGTATCACAATCTAGTAGTTACATTTGGAAATTTGGTTCTAGGACATTTGGTTTGAGCGCAATCCTCAAACTTAATTAAAAAAGTCATTTAAGCCTTTTGACAGTGAGATCTACACAATTCGGCCGAGAAAAGTAATTTTGATGTTAACTCCCAAACCGCTACGCAGAAGTCAACCAAACTTCACCCAATAGTGTATTGTATCACAAACTAGTAGTTACATTTGGCAATTTGGTTCTAGAACATTTAGTTTGAGCGCAATCCTCAAACTTAGTTCAAAAATGCCATTCACGCCATTTGACAGTGATATCTACGCAATTTGGCCGAGAAATGTAATTTTGATGTTAACTCCGAAACCGCTGCGCAGAAGTGAACCAAACTTCACCCAATAGTGTATAGTATCACAATCTAGTAGTTACATTTGGAAATTTTGTTCTAGGACATTTGGTTTGAGCGCAATCCTCAAACTTAGTTCAAAAAAGCCATTTAAGCCTTTTGACAATGAGATCTACTCAATTCGGCCGAGAAATGTAATTTTGATGTTAACTCCCAAACCGCTGCGCAGAAGTCAACCAAACTTCACCCAATAGTGTATTGTATCACAATCTAGTAGTTACATTTGGAAATTTGGTTCTAGGACATTTGGTTTGAACGCAATCCTTAAACTTAGTTCAAAAAAGTCATTTAAGCCATTTGACAGTGATATCTACGCAATTTGGCCGAGAAATGTAATTTTGATGTTAACTCCCAAACCGCTGCGCAGAAGTCAACCAAACTTCACCCAATACTGTATTGTATCACAAACTAGTACTTACATTTGGCAATTTGGTTCTAGGACATTTGGTTTGAGCGCAATCCTCAAACTTAGTTCAAAAAAGTCATTTAAGCCTTTTGACAGTGAGATCTAGGCAATTCGGCCGAGAAATGTAATTTTGATGTTAACTCCCAAACCGCTGCGCAGGAGTGAACCAAACTTCACCCAATAGTGTATTGTATCACAATCTAGTAGTTACATTTGGAAATTTTGTTCTAGGACATTTAGTTTGAGCGCAATCCTCAAACTTAGTTAAAAAAAAGCCATTCACGCCATTTGACAGTGATATCTACGCAATTTGGCCGAGAAATGTAATTTTGATGTTAACTCCGAAACCACTGCGCAGAAGTGAACCAAACTTCACCCAATAGTGTATTGTATCACAATCTAGTAGTTACATATGGAAATTTGGTTCTAGAACATTTGGTTTATTCGCAATCCTCAAACTTAGTTCAAAAAAGTCATTTAAGCCTTTTGACAGTGAGATCTACGCAATTTGGCCGAGAAATGTAATTGTGATGTTAACTCCCAAACCGCTGCGCAGAAGTGAACCAAACTTCACCCAATAGTGTATTGTATCACAATGTAGTAGTTCCATTTGGAAATTTGGTTCTAGGACATTTGGTTTGTGCGCAATCCTCAAACTTTGTTCAAAAAAGCTATTTAAGCCTTTTGACAGTGAGATCTACTCAATTCGGCCGAGAAATGTAATTTTGATGTTAACTCCCAAACCGCTGAGCAGGAGTGAACCAAACTTCACCCAATAGTGTATTGTATCACAATCTAGTAGTTACATTTGGAAATTTGGTTCTAGGACATTTGGTTTGAGCGCAATCCTCAAACTTAATTAAAAAAAAGTCATTTAAGCCTTTTGACAGTTAGATCTACGCAATTTGGCCGAGAAATGTAATTTTGATGTTAACTCCCAAACCGCTGCGCAGAAGTAAACCAAACTTCACCCAATAGTGTATTGTATCACAATCTAGTAGTTACATTTGGAAATTTGGTTCTAGGACATTTGGTTTGAGCGCAATCCTCAAACTTAGTTCAAAAAGTCATTTAAGCCTTTTGACAGTGAGATCTACGCAATTCGGCCGAGAAATTTAATTTTGATGTTAACTCCCAAACCGCTGCGCAGAAGTCAACCAAACTTCACCCAATAGTGTATTGTATCACAATCTAGTAGTTACATTTGGAAATTTGGTTCTAGGACATTTAGTTTGAGCGCAATCCTCAAACTTAGTTCAAAAAAGCCATTTACGCCATTTGACAGTGATATCTACGCAATTTGGCCGAGAAATGTAATTTTGATGTTAACTCACAAACCGCTGCGCAGAAGTCAACCAAACTTCACCCAATAGTGTATTGTATCACAATCTAGTAGTTACATTTGGAAATTTGGTTCTAGGACATTTGGTTTGAGCGCAATCCTCAAACTTAATTAAAAAAGTCATTTAAGCCTTTTGACAGTGAGATCTACGCAATTCGGCCGAGAAAAGTAATTTTGATGTTAACTCCCAAACCGCTACGCAGAAATCAACCAAACTTCACCCAATAGTGTATTGTATCACAAACTAGTAGTTACATTTGGCAATTTGGTTCTAGAACATTTAGTTTGAGCGCAATCCTCAAACTTAGTTCAAAAATGCCATTCACGCCATTTGACAGTGATATCTACGCAATTTGGCCGAGAAATGTAATTTTGATGTTAACTCCGAAACCGCTGCGCAGAAGTGAACCAAACTTCACCCAATAGTGTATAGTATCACAATCTAGTAGTTACATTTGGAAATTTTGTTCTAGGACATTTGGTTTGAGCGCAATCCTCAAAATTAGTTCAAAAAAGCCATTTAAGCCTTTTGACAATGAGATCTACTCAATTCGGCCGAGAAATGTAATTTTGATGTTAACTCCCAAACCGCTGCGCAGAAGTCAACCAAACTTCACCCAATACTGTATTGTATCACAAACTAGTACTTACATTTGGCAATTTGGTTCTAGGACATTTGGTTTGAGCGCAATCCTCAAACTTAGTTCAAAAAAGTCATTTAAGCCTTTTGACAGTGAGATCTACGCAATTCGGCTGAGAAATGTAATTTTGATGTTAACTCCCAAACCGCTGCGCAGGAGTGAACCAAACTTCACCCAATAGTGTATTGTATCACAATCTAGTAGTTACATTTGGAAATTTTGTTCTAGGACATTTAGTTTGAGCGCAATCCTCAAACTTAGTTAAAAAAAGCCATTCACGCCATTTGACAGTGATATCTACGCAATTTGGCCGAGAAATGTAATTTTGATGTTAACTCCGAAACCACTGAGCAGAAGTGAACCAAACTTCACCCAATAGTGTATTGTATCACAATCTAGTAGTTACATTTGGAAATTTGGTTCTAGGACATTTGGTTTGAGCGCAATCCTCAAACTTAATTAAAAAAGTCATTTAAGCCTTTTGACAGTGAGATCTACGCAATTCGGCCGAGAAATTTAATTTTGATGTTAACTCCCAAACCGCTGCGCAGAAGTCAACCAAACTTCACCCAATAGTGTATTGTATCACAATCTAGTAGTTACATTTGGAAATTTGGTTCTAGGACATTTAGTTTGAGCGCAATCCTCAAACTTAGTTCAAAAAAGCCATTTACGCCATTTGACAGTGATATCTACGCAATTTGGCCGAGAAATGTAATTTTGAGGTTAACTCCCAAACCGCTGCGCAGAAGTCAACCAAACTTCACCCAATAGTGTATTGTATCACAATCTAGTAGTTACATTTGGAAATTTGGTTCTAGGACATTTGGTTTGAGCGCAATCCTCAAACTTAATTAAAAAAGTCATTTAAGCCTTTTGACAGTGAGATCTACGCAATTCGGCCGAGAAAAGTAATTTTGATGTTAACTCCCAAACCGCTGCGCAGAAGTCAACCAAACTTCACCCAATAGTGTATTGTATCACAATCTAGTAGTTACATTTGGAAATTTGGTTCTAGGACATTTGGTTTGAGCGCAATCCTCAAACTTAGTTCAAAAAAGTCATTTAAGCCTTTTGACAGTGAGATCTACGCAATTCGGCCGAGAAAAGTAATTTTGATGTTAACTCCCAAACCGCTGCGCAGGAGTGAACCAAACTTCACCCAATAGTGTATTGTATCACAATCTAGTAGTTACATTTGGAAATTTGGTTCTAGGACATTTGGTTTGAACGCAATCCTTAAACTTAGTTCAAAAAAGTCATTTAAGCCATTTGACAGTGATATCTACGCAATTTGGCCGAGAAATGTAATTTTGATGTTAACTCCCAAACCGCTGCGCAGAAGTCAACCAAACTTCACCCAATACTGTATTGTATCACAAACTAGTACTTACATTTGGCAATTTGGTTCTAGGACATTTGGTTTGAGCGCAATCCTCAAACTTAGTTCAAAAAAGTCATTTAAGCCTTTTGACAGTGAGATCTAGGCAATTCGGCCGAGAAATGTAATTTTGATGTTAACTCCCAAACCGCTGCGCAGGAGTGAACCAAACTTCACCCAATAGTGTATTGTATCACAATCTAGTAGTTACATTTGGAAATTTTGTTCTAGGACATTTAGTTTGAGCGCAATCCTCAAACTTAGTTAAAAAAAAGCCATTCACGCCATTTGACAGTGATATCTACGCAATTTGGCCGAGAAATGTAATTTTGATGTTAACTCCGAAACCACTGCGCAGAAGTGAACCAAACTTCACCCAATAGTGTATTGTATCACAATCTAGTAGTTACATATGGAAATTTGGTTCTAGAACATTTGGTTTATTCGCAATCCTCAAACTTAGTTAAAAAAAGTCATTTAAGCCTTTTGACAGTGAGATCTACGCAATTTGGCCGAGAAATGTAATTGTGATGTTAACTCCCAAACCGCTGCGCAGAAGTGAACCAAACTTCACCCAATAGTGTATTGTATCACAATGTAGTAGTTCCATTTGGAAATTTGGTTCTAGGACATTTGGTTTGTGCGCAATCCTCAAACTTAGTTCAAAAAAGCTATTTAAGCCTTTTGACAGTGAGATCTACTCAATTCGGCCGAGAAATGTAATTTTGATGTTAACTCCCAAACCGCTGAGCAGGAGTGAACCAAACTTCACCCAATAGTGTATTGTATCACAATCTAGTAGTTACATTTGGAAATTTGGTTCTAGGACATTTGGTTTGAGCGCAATCCTCAAACTTAATTAAAAAAAAGTCATTTAAGCCTTTTGACAGATCTACGCAATTCGGCCGAGAAATTTAATTTTGATGTTAACTCCCAAACCGCTGCGCAGAAGTCAACCAAACTTCACCCAATAGTGTATTGTATCACAATCTAGTAGTTACATTTGGAAATTTGGTTCTAGGACATTTAGTTTGAGCGCAATCCTCAAACTTAGTTCAAAAAAGCCATTTACGCCATTTGACAGTGATATCTACGCAATTTGGCCGAGAAATGTAATTTTGATGTTAACTCACAAACCGCTGCGCAGAAGTCAACCAAACTTCACCCAATAGTGTATTGTATCACAATCTAGTAGTTACATTTGGAAATTTGGTTCTAGGACATTTGGTTTGAGCGCAATCCTCAAACTTAATTAAAAAAGTCATTTAAGCCTTTTGACAGTGAGATCTACGCAATTCGGCCGAGAAAAGTAATTTTGATGTTAACTCCCAAACCGCTACGCAGAAATCAACCAAACTTCACCCAATAGTGTATTGTATCACAAACTAGTAGTTACATTTGGCAATTTGGTTCTAGAACATTTAGTTTGAGCGCAATCCTCAAACTTAGTTCAAAAATGCCATTCACGCCATTTGACAGTGATATCTACGCAATTTGGCCGAGAAATGTAATTTTGATGTTAACTCCGAAACCGCTGCGCAGAAGTGAACCAAACTTCACCCAATAGTGTATAGTATCACAATCTAGTAGTTACATTTGGAAATTTTGTTCTAGGACATTTGGTTTGAGCGCAATCCTCAAAATTAGTTCAAAAAAGCCATTTAAGCCTTTTGACAATGAGATCTACTCAATTCGGCCGAGAAATGTAATTTTGATGTTAACTCCCAAACCGCTGCGCAGAAGTCAACCAAACTTCACCCAATACTGTATTGTATCACAAACTAGTACTTACATTTGGCAATTTGGTTCTAGGACATTTGGTTTGAGCGCAATCCTCAAACTTAGTTCAAAAAAGTCATTTAAGCCTTTTGACAGTGAGATCTACGCAATTCGGCTGAGAAATGTAATTTTGATGTTAACTCCCAAACCGCTGCGCAGGAGTGAACCAAACTTCACCCAATAGTGTATTGTATCACAATCTAGTAGTTACATTTGGAAATTTTGTTCTAGGACATTTAGTTTGAGCGCAATCCTCAAACTTAGTTAAAAAAAGCCATTCACGCCATTTGACAGTGATATCTACGCAATTTGGCCGAGAAATGTAATTTTGATGTTAACTCCGAAACCACTGAGCAGAAGTGAACCAAACTTCACCCAATAGTGTATTGTATCACAATCTAGTAGTTACATTTGGAAATTTGGTTCTAGGACATTTGGTTTGAGCGCAATCCTCAAACTTAATTAAAAAAGTCATTTAAGCCTTTTGACAGTGAGATCTACGCAATTCGGCCGAGAAATTTAATTTTGATGTTAACTCCCAAACCGCTGCGCAGAAGTCAACCAAACTTCACCCAATAGTGTATTGTATCACAATCTAGTAGTTACATTTGGAAATTTGGTTCTAGGACATTTAGTTTGAGCGCAATCCTCAAACTTAGTTCAAAAAAGCCATTTACGCCATTTGACAGTGATATCTACGCAATTTGGCCGAGAAATGTAATTTTGAGGTTAACTCCCAAACCGCTGCGCAGAAGTCAACCAAACTTCACCCAATAGTGTATTGTATCACAATCTAGTAGTTACATTTGGAAATTTGGTTCTAGGACATTTGGTTTGAGCGCAATCCTCAAACTTAATTAAAAAAGTCATTTAAGCCTTTTGACAGTGAGATCTACGCAATTCGGCCGAGAAAAGTAATTTTGATGTTAACTCCCAAACCGCTGCGCAGAAGTCAACCAAACTTCACCCAATAGTGTATTGTATCACAATCTAGTAGTTACATTTGGAAATTTGGTTCTAGGACATTTGGTTTGAGCGCAATCCTCAAACTTAGTTCAAAAAAGTCATTTAAGCCTTTTGACAGTGAGATCTACGCAATTCGGCCGAGAAAAGTAATTTTGATGTTAACTCCCAAACCGCTGCGCAGGAGTGAACCAAACTTCACCCAATAGTGTATTGTATCACAATCTAGTAGTTACATTTGGAAATTTGGTTCTAGGACATTTGGTTTGAACGCAATCCTTAAACTTAGTTCAAAAAAGTCATTTAAGCCATTTGACAGTGATATCTACGCAATTTGGCCGAGAAATGTAATTTTGATGTTAACTCCCAAACCGCTGCGCAGAAGTCAACCAAACTTCACCCAATACTGTATTGTATCACAAACTAGTACTTACATTTGGCAATTTGGTTCTAGGACATTTGGTTTGAGCGCAATCCTCAAACTTAGTTCAAAAAAGTCATTTAAGCCTTTTGACAGTGAGATCTAGGCAATTCGGCCGAGAAATGTAATTTTGATGTTAACTCCCAAACCGCTGCGCAGGAGTGAACCAAACTTCACCCAATAGTGTATTGTATCACAATCTAGTAGTTACATTTGGAAATTTTGTTCTAGGACATTTAGTTTGAGCGCAATCCTCAAACTTAGTTAAAAAAAAGCCATTCACGCCATTTGACAGTGATATCTACGCAATTTGGCCGAGAAATGTAATTTTGATGTTAACTCCGAAACCACTGCGCAGAAGTGAACCAAACTTCACCCAATAGTGTATTGTATCACAATCTAGTAGTTACATATGGAAATTTGGTTCTAGAACATTTGGTTTATTCGCAATCCTCAAACTTAGTTCAAAAAAGTCATTTAAGCCTTTTGACAGTGAGATCTACGCAATTTGGCCGAGAAATGTAATTGTGATGTTAACTCCCAAACCGCTGCGCAGAAGTGAACCAAACTTCACCCAATAGTGTATTGTATCACAATGTAGTAGTTCCATTTGGAAATTTGGTTCTAGGACATTTGGTTTGTGCGCAATCCTCAAACTTAGTTCAAAAAAGCTATTTAAGCCTTTTGACAGTGAGATCTACTCAATTCGGCCGAGAAATGTAATTTTGATGTTAACTCCCAAACCGCTGAGCAGGAGTGAACCAAACTTCACCCAATAGTGTATTGTATCACAATCTAGTAGTTACATTTGGAAATTTGGTTCTAGGACATTTAGTTTGAGCGCAATCCTCAAACTTAGTTCAAAAAAGCCATTTACGCCATTTGACAGTGATATCTACGCAATTTGGCCGAGAAATGTAATTTTGATGTTAACTCCGAAACCGCTGCGCAGAAGTGAACCAAACTTCACCCAATAGTGTATAGTATCACAATCTAGTAGTTACATTTGGAAATTTTGTTCTAGGACATTTGGTTTGAGCGCAATCCTCAAAATTAGTTCAAAAAAGCCATTTAAGCCTTTTGACAATGAGATCTACTCAATTCGGCCGAGAAATGTAATTTTGATGTTAACTCCCAAACCGCTGCGCAGAAGTCAACCAAACTTCACCCAATACTGTATTGTATCACAAACTAGTACTTACATTTGGCAATTTGGTTCTAGGACATTTGGTTTGAGCGCAATCCTCAAACTTAGTTCAAAAAAGTCATTTAAGCCTTTTGACAGTGAGATCTACGCAATTCGGCCGAGAAATGTAATTTTGATGTTAACTCCCAAACCGCTGCGCAGGAGTGAACCAAACTTCACCCAATAGTGTATTGTATCACAATCTAGTAGTTACATTTGGAAATTTTGTTCTAGGACATTTAGTTTGAGCGCAATCCTCAAACTTAGTTAAAAAAAGCCATTCACGCCATTTGACAGTGATATCTACGCAATTTGGCCGAGAAATGTAATTTTGATGTTAACTCCGAAACCACTGAGCAGAAGTGAACCAAACTTGACCCAATAGTGTATTGTATCACAATCTAGTAGTTACATTTGGAAATTTGGTTCTAGGACATTTGGTTTGAGCGCAATCCTCAAACTTAATTAAAAAAGTCATTTAAGCCTTTTGACAGTGAGATCTACGCAATTCGGCCGAGAAATTTAATTTTGATGTTAACTCCCAAACCGCTGCGCAGAAGTCAACCAAACTTCACCCAATAGTGTATTGTATCACAATCTAGTAGTTACATTTGGAAATTTGGTTCTAGGACATTTAGTTTGAGCGCAATCCTCAAACTTAGTTCAAAAAAGCCATTTACGCCATTTGACAGTGATATCTACGCAATTTGGCCGAGAAATGTAATTTTGAGGTTAACTCCCAAACCGCTGCACAGAAGTCAACCAAACTTCACCCAATAGTGTATTGTATCACAATCTAGTAGTTACATTTGGAAATTTGGTTCTAGGACATTTGGTTTGAGCGCAATCCTCAAACTTAATTAAAAAAGTCATTTAAGCCTTTTGACAGTGAGATCTACGCAATTCGGCCGAGAAAAGTAATTTTGATGTTAACTCCCAAACCGCTACGCAGAAGTCAACCAAACTTCACCCAATAGTGTATTGTATCACAAACTAGTAGTTACATTTGGCAATTTGGTTCTAGAACATTTAGTTTGAGCGCAATCCTCAAACTTAGTTAAAAAAAGCCATTCACGCCATTTGACAGTGATATCTACGCAATTTGGCCGAGAAATGTAATTTTGATGTTAACTCCCAAACCACTGCGCAGAAGTGAACCAAACTTCACCCAATAGTGTATTGTATCACAATCTAGTAGTTACATTTGGAAATTTGGTTCTAGGACATTTGGTTTGAGCGCAATCCTCAAACTTAATTAAAAAAGTCATTTAAGCCTTTTGACAGTGAGATCTACGCAATTCGGCCGAGAAATGTAATTTTGATGTTAACTCCCAAACCGCTACGCAGAAGTCAACGAAACTTCACCCAATAGTGTATTGTATCACAAACTAGTACTTACATTTGGCAATTTGGTTCTAGGACATTTGGTTTGAGCGCAATCCTCAAACTTAGTTCAAAAAAGTCATTTAAGCCTTTTGACAGTGAGATCTACGCAATTCGGCCGAGAAAAGTAATTTTGATGTTAACTCCCAAACCGCTGCGAAGGAGTGAACCAAACTTCACCCAATAGTGTATTGTATCACAATCTAGTAGTTACATTTGGAAATTTGGTTCTAGAACATTTAGTTTGAGCGCAATCCTCAAACTTAGTTCAAAAAAGCCATTCACGCCATTTGACAGTGATATCTACGCAATTTGGCCGAGAAATGTAATTTTGATGTTAACTCCGAAACCGCTGCGCAGAAGTGAACCAAACTTCACCCAATAGTGTATTGTATCACAATCTAGTAGTTACATTTGGAAATTTTGTTCTAGGACATTTGATTTGAGCGCAATCCTCAAACTTAGTTCAAAAAAGCAATTTAAGCCTTTTGACAGTGAGATCTACTCAATTCGGCCGAGAAATGTAATTTTGATGTTAACTCCCAAACCGCTGCGCAGAAGTCAACCAAACTTCACCCAATAGTGTATTGTATCACAATCTAGTAGTTACATTTGGAAATTTGGTTCTAGGACATTTGGTTTGAACGCAATCCTTAAACTTAGGTCAAAAAAGTCATTTAAGCCTTTTGACAGTGATATCTACGCAATTTGGCCGAGAAATGTAATTTTGATGTTAACTCCAAAACCGCTGCGCAGAAGTCAACCAAACTTCACCCAATAGTGTATTGTATCACAATCTAGTAGTTACATTTGGAAATTTGGTTCTAGGACATCTGGTTTGAGCGCAATCCTCAAACTTAGTTCAAAAAGTCATTTAAGCCTTTTGACAGTGAGATCTACGCAATTCGGCCGAGAAAATTTAATTTTAATGTTAACTCCCAAACCGCTGCGCAGAAGTCAACCAAACTTCACCCAATAGTGTATTGTATCACAATCTAGTAGTTACATTTGGAAATTTGGTTCTAGGACATTTAGTTTGAGAGCAATCCTCAAACTTAGTTCAAAAAAGCCATTTACGCCATTTGACAGTGATATCTACGCAATTTGGCCGAGAAAGGTAATTTTGATGTTAACTCCCAAACCGCTGCGCAGAAGTCAACCAAACTTCACCCAATAGTGTATTGTATCACAATCTAGTAGTTACATTTGGAAATTTGGTTCTAGGACATTTGGTTTGAGCGCAATCCTCAAACTTAGTTCAAAAAAGTCATTTAAGCCTTTTGACAGTGAGATCTACGCAATTCGGCCGAGAAAAGTAATTTTGATGTTAACTCCCAAACCGCTGCGCAGGAGTGAACCAAACTTCACCCAATAGTGTAATGTATCACAATCTAGTAGTTACATTTGGAAATTTTGTTCTAGGACATTTAGTTTGAGCGCAATCCTCAAACTTAGTTCAAAAAAGCCATTCACGCCATTTGACAGTGATATCTACGCAATTTGGCCGAGAAATGTAATTTTGATGTTAACTCCGAAACCACTGAGCAGAAGTGAACCAAACTTCACCCAATAGTGTATTGTATCACAATCTAGTAGTTACATTTGGAAATTTGGTTCTAGAACATTTGGTTTGAGCGCAATCCTCAAACTTAGTTCAAATAAGCCATTTAAGCCTTTTGACAGTGAGATCTACTCAATTCGGCCGAGAAATGTAATTTTGATGTTAACTCTTAAACCGCTGCGCAGAAGTCAACCAAACTTCACCCAATAGTGTATTGTATCACAATCTAGTAGTTACATTTGGAAATTTGGTTCTAGGACATTTGGTTTGAGCGCAATCCTCAAACTTAGTTCAAAAAGTCATTTAAGCCTTTTGACAGTGAGATCTACGCAATTCGGCCGAGAAATGTAATTTTAATGTTAACTCCCAAACCGCTGCGCAGAAGTCAACCAAACTTCACCCAATAGTGTATTGTATCACAATCTAGTAGTTACATTTGGAAATTTGGTTCTAGGACATTTGGTTTGAGCGCAATCCTCAAACTTAGTTCAAAAAAGTCATTTAAGCCTTTTGACAGTGAGATCTACGCAATTCGGCCGAGAAATGTACTTTTGATGTTAACTCCCAAACCGCTGCGCAGAAGTCAACCAAACTTCACCCAATAGTGTATTGTATCACAATCTAGTAGTTACATTTGGAAATTTGGTTCTAGGACATTTGGTTTGAGCGCAATCCTCAAACTTAATTAAAAAAAAGTCATTTAAGCCTTTTGACAGTGAGATCTACGCAATTTGGCCGAGAAATGTAATTTTGATGTTAACTCCCAAACCGCTGCGCAGAAGTCAACCAAACTTCACCCAATAGTGTATTGTATCACAATCTAGTAGTTACATTTGGAAATTTGGTTCTAGGACATTTGGTTTGAGCGCAATCCTCAAACTTAGTTCAAAAAGTCATTTAAGCCTTTTGACAGTGAGATCTACGCAATTCGGCCGAGAAATTTAATTTTGATGTTAACTCCCAAACTGCTGCGCAGAAGTCAACCAAACTTCACCCAATAGTGTATTGTATCACAATCTAGTAGTTACATTTGGAAATTTGGTTCTAGGACATTTAGTTTGAGCGCAATCCTTAAACTTAGTTCAAAAAAGTCATTTAAGCCATTTGACAGTGATATCTACGCAATTTGGCCGAGAAATGTAATTTTGATGTTAACTCCCAAACCGCTGCGCAGAAGTCAACCAAACTTCACCCAATACTGTATTGTATCACAAACTAGTACTTACATTTGGCAATTTGGTTCTAGGACATTTGGTTTGAGCGCAATCCTCAAACTTAGTTCAAAAAAGTCATTTAAGCCTTTTGACAGTGAGATCTACGCAATTCGGCCAAGAAATGTAATTTTGATGTTAACTCCCAAACCGCTGCGCAGGAGTGAACCAAACTTCACCCAATAGTGTATTGTATCACAATCTAGTAGTGACATTTGGAAATTTTGTTCTAGGACATTTAGTTTGAGCGCAATCCTCAAACTTAGTTAAAAAAAAGCCATTCACGCCATTTGACAGTGATATCTACGCAATTTGGCCGAGAAATGTAATTTTGATGTTAACTCCGAAACCACTGCGCAGAAGTGAACCAAACTTCACCCAATAGTGTATTGTATCACAATCTAGTAGTTACATATGGAAATTTGGTTCTAGAACATTTGGTTTATTCGCAATCCTCAAACTTAGTTCAAAAAAGTCATTTAAGCCTTTTGACAGTGAGATCTACGCAATTTGGCCGAGAAATGTAATTGTGATGTTAACTCCCAAACCGCTGCGCAGAAGTGAACCAAACTTCACCCAATAGTGTATTGTATCACAATGTAGTAGTTCCATTTGGAAATTTGGTTCTAGGACATTTGGTTTGTGCGCAATCCTCAAACTTAGTTCAAAAAAGCTATTTAAGCCTTTTGACAGTGAGATCTACTCAATTCGGCCGAGAAATGTAATTTTGATGTTAACTCCCAAACCGCTGAGCAGGAGTGAACCAAACTTCACCCAATAGTGTATTGTATCACAATCTAGTAGTTACATTTGGAAATTTGGTTCTAGGACATTTGGTTTGAGCGCAATCCTCAAACTTAATTAAAAAAAAGTCATTTAAGCCTTTTGACAGTTAGATCTACGCAATTTGGCCGAGAAATGTAATTTTGATGTTAACTCCCAAACCGCTGCGCAGAAGTAAACCAAACTTCACCCAATAGTGTATTGTATCACAATCTAGTAGTTACATTTGGAAATTTGGTTCTAGGACATTTGGTTTGAGCGCAATCCTCAAACTTAGTTCAAAAAAGCCATTTACGCCATTTGACAGTGATATCTACGCAATTTGGCCGAGAAAGGTAATTTTGATGTTAACTCCCAAACCGCTGCGCAGAAGTCAACCAAACTTCACCCAATAGTGTATTGTATCACAATCTAGTAGTTACATTTGGAAATTTGGTTCTAGGACATTTGGTTTGAGCGCAATCCTCAAACTTAATTAAAAAAGTCATTTAAGCCTTTTGACAGTGAGATCTACGCAATTCGGCCGAGAAATGTAATTTTGATGTTAACTCCCAAACCGCTACGCAGAAGTCAACCAAACTTCACCCAATAGTGTATTGTATCACAAACTAGTACTTACATTTGGCAATTTGGTTCTAGGACATTTGGTTTGAGCGCAATCCTCAAACTTAGTTCAAAAAAGTCATTTAAGCCTTTTGACAGTGAGATCTACGCAATTCGGCCGAGAAAAGTAATTTTGATGTTAACTCCCAAACCGCTGCGCAGGAGTGAACCAAACTTCACCCAATAGTGTAATGTATCACAATCTAGTAGTTACATTTGGAAATTTTGTTCTAGGACATTTAGTTTGAGCGCAATCCTCAAACTTAGTTCAAAAAAGCCATTCACGCCATTTGACAGTGATATCTACGCAATTTGGCCGAGAAATGTAATTTTGATGTTAACTCCGAAACCACTGAGCAGAAGTGAACCAAACTTCACCCAATAGTGTATTGTATCACAATCTAGTAGTTACATTTGGAAATTTGGTTCTAGAACATTTAGTTTGAGCGCAATCCTCAAACTTAGTTCAAAAATGCCATTCACGCCATTTGACAGTGATATCTACGCAATTCGGCCGAGAAATGTAATTTTGATGTTAACTCCGAAACCGCTGCGCAGAAGTGAACCAAACTTCACCCAATAGTGTATAGTATCACAATCTAGTAGTTACATTTGGAAATTTTGTTCTAGGACATTTGGTTTGAGCGCAATCCTCAAACTTAGTTCAAAAAAGCCATTTAAGCCTTTTGACAATGAGATCTATCAATTCGGCCGAGAAATGTAATTTTGATGTTAACTCCCAAACCGCTGCGAAGGAGTGAACCAAACTTCACCCAATAGTGTATTGTATCACAATCTAGTAGTTACATTTGGAAATTTGGTTCTAGGACATTTAGTTTGAGCGCAATCCTCAAACTTAGTTCAAAAAAGCCATTTACGCCATTTGACAGTGAGATCTACGCAATTCGGCCGAGAAATGTAATTTTGATGTTAACTCCCAAACCGCTACGCAGAAGTCAACCAAACTTCACCCAATAGTGTATTGTATCACAATCTAGTAGTTACATTTGGAAATTTTGTTCTAGGACATTTAGTTTGAGCGCAATCCTCAAACTTAGTTAAAAAAAAGCCATTCACGCCATTTGACAGTGATATCTACGCAATTTGGCCGAGAAATGTAATTTTGATGTTAACTCCGAAACCACTGCGCAGAAGTGAACCAAACTTCACCCAATAGTGTATTGTATCACAATCTAGTAGTTACATTTGGAAATTTTGTTCTAGGACATTTAGTTTGAGTGCAATCCTCAAACTTAGTTCAAAAAAGCCATTTACGCCATTTGACAGTGATATCTACGCAATTTGGCCGAGAAATGTAATTTTGATGTTAACTCCCAAACAGCTGCGCAGAAGTCAACCAAACTTCACCCAATAGTGTATTGTATCACAATCTAGTAGTTACATTTGGAAATTTGGTTCTAGGACATTTGGTTTGAGCGCAATCCTCAAACTTAATTAAAAAAGTCATTTAAGCCTTTTGACAGTGAGATCTACGCAATTCGGCCGAGAAAAGTAATTTTGATGTTAACTCCCAAACCGCTACGCAGAAGTCAACCAAACTTCACCCAATAGTGTATTGTATCACAAACTAGTAGTTACATTTGGCAATTTGGTTCTAGAACATTTAGTTTGAGCGCAATCCTCAAACTTAGTTCAAAAATGCCATTCACGCCATTTGACAGTGATATCTACGCAATTTGGCCGAGAAATGTAATTTTGATGTTAACTCCGAAACCGCTGCGCAGAAGTGAACCAAACTTCACCCAATAGTGTATAGTATCACAATCTAGTAGTTACATTTGGAAATTTTGTTCTAGGACATTTGGTTTGAGCGCAATCCTCAAACTTAGTTCAAAAAAGCCATTTAAGCCTTTTGACAATGAGATCTACTCAATTCGGCCGAGAAATGTAATTTTGATGTTAACTCCCAAACCGCTGCGCAGAAGTCAACCAAACTTCACCCAATACTGTATTGTATCACAAACTAGTACTTACATTTGGCAATTTGGTTCTAGGACATTTGGTTTGAGCGCAATCCTCAAACTTAGTTCAAAAAAGTCATTTAAGCCTTTTGACAGTGAGATCTACGCAATTCGGCCGAGAAATGTAATTTTGATGTTAACTCCCAAACCGCTGCGCAGGAGTGAACCAAACTTCACCCAATAGTGTATTGTATCACAATCTAGTAGTTACATTTGGAAATTTTGTTCTAGGACATTTAGTTTGAGCGCAATCCTCAAACTTAGTTAAAAAAAGCCATTCACGCCATTTGACAGTGATATCTACGCAATTTGGCCGAGAAATGTAATTTTGATGTTAACTCCGAAACCACTGCGCAGAAGTGAACCAAACTTCACCCAATAGTGTATTGTATCACAATCTAGTAGTTACATATGGAAATTTGGTTCTAGAACATTTGGTTTATTCGCAATCCTCAAACTTAGTTCAAAAAAGTCATTTAAGCCTTTTGACAGTGAGATCTACGCAATTTGGCCGAGAAATGTAATTGTGATGTTAACTCCCAAACGGCTGCGCAGAAGTGAACCAAACTTCACCCAATAGTGTATTGTATCACAATGTAGTAGTTCCATTTGGAAATTTGGTTCTAGGACATTTGGTTTGTGCGCAATCCTCAAACTTAGTTCAAAAAAGCTATTTAAGCCTTTTGACAGTGAGATCTACTCAATTCGGCCGAGAAATGTAATTTTGATGTTAACTCCCAAACCGCTGAGCAGGAGTGAACCAAACTTCACCCAATAGTGTATTGTATCACAATCTAGTAGTTACATTTGGAAATTTGGTTCTAGGACATTTGGTTTGAGCGCAATCCTCAAACTTAATTAAAAAAAAGTCATTTAAGCCTTTTGAAAGTGAGATCTACTCAATTCGGCCGAGAAATGTAATTTTGATGTTAACTCCCAAACCGCTGCGCAGGAGTCAACCAAACTTCACCCAATAGTGTATTGTATTACAATCTAGTAGTTACATTTGGAAATTTGGTTCTAGGACATTTGGTTTGAGCACGATCCTCAAACTTAGTTCAAAAAAGTCATTTAAGCCTTTTGACAATGAGATCTACGCAATTTGGCCGAGAAATGTAATTTTGATGTTAACTCTCAAACTGCTGCGCAGAAGTGTACCAAACTTCACCCAATAGTGTATTGTATCACAATGTAGTAGTTCCATTTGGAAATTTGGTTCTAGGACATTTGGTTTGAGCGCAATCCTCAAACTTAGTTCAAAAAAGCTATTTAAGCCTTTTGACAGTGAGATCTACTCAATTCGGCCGAGAAATGTAATTTTGATGTTAACTCCCAAACCGCTGCGCAGAAGTCAACCAAATTTCACCCAATAGTGTATTGTATCACAAACTAGTAGTTACATTTGAAAATTTGGTTCTAGGACATTTGGTTTGAGCGCAATCCTCAAACTTAGTTCAAAAAAGTCATTTAAGCCTTTTGACAGTGAGATCTACGCAATTTGGCCGAGAAATGTAATTTTGATGTTAACTCTCAAACTGCTGCGCAGAAGTGTACCAAACTTCACCCAATAGTGTATTGTATCACAATCTAGTAGTTACATTTGGAAATTGGGTTCTAGGACATTTGGTTTGAGCGCAATCCTCAAACTTAATTAAAAAAAGTCATTTAAGCCTTTTGACAGTGAGATCTACTCAATTCGGCCGAGAAATGTAATTTTGATGTTAACTCCCAAACCGCTGCGCAGGAGTCAACCAAACTTCACCCAATAGTGTATTGTATCACAATCTAGTAGTTACATTTGGAAATTTGGTTCTAGGACATTTGGTTTGAGCGCAATCCTCAAACTTAATTTAAAAAAAGTCATTTAAGCCTTTTGACAGTTAGATCTACGCAATTTGGCCGAGAAATGTAATTTTGATGTTAACTCCCAAACCGCTGCGCAGAAGTAAACCAAACTTCACCCAATAGTGTATTGTATCACAATCTAGTAGTTACATTTGGAAATTTGGTTCTAGGACATTTGGTTTGAGCGCAATCCTCAAACTTAGTTCAAAAAGTCATTTAAGCCTTTTGACAGTGAGATCTACGCAATTCGGCCGAAAAATGTAATTTTAATGTTAACTCCCAAACCGTTGCGCAGAAGTCAACCAAACTTCACCCAATAGTGTATTGTATCACAATCTAGTAGTTACATTTGGAAATTTGGTTCTAGGACATTTAGTTTGAGCGCAATCCTCAAACTTAGTTCAAAAAAGCCATTTACGCCATTTGACAGTGATATCTACGCAATTTGGCCGAGAAAGGTAATTTTGATGTTAACTCCCAAACCGCTGCGCAGAAGTCAACCAAACTTCACCCAATAGTGTATTGTATCACAATCTAGTAGTTACATTTGGAAATTTGGTTCTAGGACATTTGGTTTGAGCGCAATCCTCAAACTTAATTAAAAAAGTCATTTAAGCCTTTTGACAGTGAGATCTACGCAATTCGGCCGAGAAATGTAATTTTGATGTTAACTCCCAAACCGCTACGCAGAAGTCAACCAAACTTCACCCAATAGTGTATTGTATCACAAACTAGTACTTACATTTGGCAATTTGGTTCTAGGACATTTGGTTTGAGCGCAATTCTCAAACTTAGTTCAAAAAAGTCATTTAAGCCTTTTGACAGTGAGATCTACGCAATTCGGCCGAGAAAAGTAATTTAGATGTTAACTCCCAAACCGCTGCGCAGGAGTGAACCAAACTTCACCCAATAGTGTAATGTATCACAATCTAGTAGTTACATTTGGAAATTTTGTTCTAGGACATTTAGTTTGAGCGCAATCCTCAAACTTAGTTCAAAAAAGCCATTCACGCCATTTGACAGTGATATCTACGCAATTTGGCCGAGAAATGTAATTTTGATGTTAACTCCGAAACCACTGAGCAGAAGTGAACCAAACTTCACTCAATAGTGTATTGTATCACAATCTAGTAGTTACATTTGGAAATTTGGTTCTAGAACATTTGGTTTGAGCGCAATCCTCAAACTTAGTTCAAATAAGCCATTTAAGCCTTTTGACAGTGAGATCTACTCAATTCGGCCGAGAAATGTAATTTTGATGTTAACTCTTAAACCGCTGCGCAGAAGTCAACCAAACTTCACCCAATAGTGTATTGTATCACAATCTAGTAGTTACATTTGGAAATTTGGTTCTAGGACATTTGGTTTGAGCGCAATCCTCAAACTTAGTTCAAAAAGTCATTTAAGCCTTTTGACAGTGAGATCTACGCAATTCGGCCGAGAAATGTAATTTTAATGTTAACTCCCAAACCGCTGCGCAGAAGTCAACCAAACTTCACCCAATAGTGTATTGTATCACAATCTAGTAGTTACATTTGGAAATTTGGTTCTAGGACATTTGGTTTGAGCGCAATCCTCAAACTTAGTTCAAAAAAGTCATTTAAGCCTTTTGACAGTGAGATCTACGCAATTCGGCCGAGAAATGTACTTTTGATGTTAACTCCCAAACCGCTGCGCAGAAGTCAACCAAACTTCACCCAATAGTGTATTGTATCACAATCTAGTAGTTACATTTGGAAATTTGGTTCTAGGACATTTGGTTTGAGCGCAATCCTCAAACTTAGTTCAAAAAGTCATTTAAGCCTTTTGACAGTGAGATCTACGCAATTCGGCCGAGAAATTTAATTTTGATGTTAACTCCCAAACCGCTGCGCAGAAGTCAACCAAACTTCACCCAATAGTGTATTGTATCACAATCTAGTAGTTACATTTGGAAATTTGGTTCTAGGACATTTAGTTTGAGCGCAATCCTCAAACTTAGTTCAAAAAAGCCATTTACGCCATTTGACAGTGATATCTACGCAATTTGGCCGAGAAATGTAATTTTGATGTTAACTCCCAAACCGCTGCGCAGAAGTCAACCAAACTTCACCCAATAGTGTATTGTATCACAATCTAGTAGTTACATTTGGAAATTTGGTTCTAGGACATTTGGTTTGAGCGCAATCCTCAAACTTAATTAAAAAAGTCATTTAAGCCTTTTGACAGTGAGATCTACGCAATTCGGCCGAGAAAAGTAATTTTGATGTTAACTCCCAAACCGCTACGCAGAAGTCAACCAAACTTCACCCAATAGTGTATTGTATCACAAACTAGTAGTTACATTTGGCAATTTGGTTCTAGAACATTTAGTTTGAGCGCAATCCTCAAACTTAGTTCAAAAATGCCATTCACGCCATTTGACAGTGATATCTACGCAATTTGGCCGAGAAATGTAATTTTGATGTTAACTCCGAAACCGCTGCGCAGAAGTGAACCAAACTTCACCCAATAGTGTATAGTATCACAATCTAATAGTTACATTTGGAAATTTTGTTCTAGGACATTTGGTTTGAGCACAATCCTCAAACTTAGTTCAAAAAAGCCATTTAAGCCTTTTGACAATGAGATCTACTCAATTCGGCCGAGAAATGTAATTTTGATGTTAACTCCCAAACCGCTGCGCAGAAGTCAACCAAACTTCACCCAATACTGTATTGTATCACAAACTAGTACTTACATTTGGCAATTTGGTTCTAGGACATTTGGTTTGAGCGCAATCCTCAAACTTAGTTCAAAAAAGTCATTTAAGCCTTTTGACAGTGAGATCTACGCAATTCGGCCGAGAAATGTAATTTTGATGTTAACTCCCAAACCGCTGCGCAGGAGTGAACCAAACTTCACCCAATAGTGTATTGTATCACAATCTAGTAGTTACATTTGGAAATTTTGTTCTAGGACATTTAGTTTGAGCGCAATCCTCAAACTTAGTTAAAAAAAGCCATTCACGCCATTTGACAGTTATATCTACGCAATTTGGCCGAGAAATGTAATTTTGATGTTAACTCCGAAACCACTGCGCAGAAGTGAACCAAACTTCACCCAATAGTGTATTGTATCACAATCTAGTAGTTACATATGGAAATTTGGTTCTAGAACATTTGGTTTATTCGCAATCCTCAAACTTAGTTCAAAAAAGTCATTTAAGCCTTTTGACAGTGAGATCTACGCAATTTGGCCGAGAAATGTAATTGTGATGTTAACTCCCAAACGGATGCGCAGAACTGAACCAAACTTCACCCAATAGTGTATTGTATCACAATGTAGTAGTTCCATTTGGAAATTTGGTTCTAGGACATTTGGTTTGTGCGCAATCCTCAAACTTAGTTCAAAAAAGCTATTTAAGCCTTTTGACAGTGAGATCTACTCAATTCGGCCGAGAAATGTAATTTTGATGTTAACTCCCAAACCGCTGAGCAGGAGTGAACCAAACTTCACCCAATAGTGTATTGTATCACAATCTAGTAGTTACATTTGGAAATTTGGTTCTAGGACATTTGGTTTGAGCGCAATCCTCAAACTTAATTAAAAAAAAGTCATTTAAGCCTTTTGACAGTGAGATCTACTCAATTCGGCCGAGAAATGTAATTTTGATGTTAACTCCCAAACCGCTGCGCAGGAGTCAACCAAACTTCACCCAATAGTGTATTGTATCACAATCTAGTAGTTACATTTGGAAATTTGGTTCTAGGACATTTGGTTTGAGCGCGATCCTCAAACTTAGTTCAAAAAAGTCATTTAAGCCTTTTGACAATGAGATCTACGCAATTTGGCCGAGAAATGTAATTTTGATGTTAACTCTCAAACTGCTGCGCAGAAGTGTACCAAACTTCACCCAATAGTGTATTGTATCACAATGTAGTAGTTCCATTTGGAAATTTGGTTCTAGGACATTTGGTTTGAGCGCAATCCTCAAACTTAGTTCAAAAAAGCTATTTAAGCCTTTTGACAGTGAGATCTACTCAATTCGGCCGAGAAATGTAATTTTGATGTTAACTCCCAAACCGCTGCGCAGAAGTCAACCAAATTTCACCCAATAGTGTATTGTATCACAAACTAGTAGTTACATTTGGAAATTTGGTTCTAGGACATTTGGTTTGAGCGCAATCCTCAAACTTAGTTCAAAAAAGTCATTTAAGCCTTTTGACAGTGAGATCTACGCAATTTGGCCGAGAAATGTAATTTTGATGTTAACTCTCAAACTGCTGCACAGAAGTGTACCAAACTTCACCCAATAGTGTATTGTATCACAATCTAGTAGTTACATTTGGAAATTGGGTTCCAGGACATTTGGTTTGAGCGCAATCCTCAAACTAAATTAAAAAAAGTCATTTAAGCCTTTTGACAGTGAGATCTACTCAATTCGGCCGAGAAATGTAATTTTGATGTTAACTCCCAAACCGCTGAGCAGGAGTGAACCAAACTTCACCCAATAGTGTATTGTATCACAATCTAGTAGTTACATTTGGAAATTTGGTTCTAGGACATTTGGTTTGAGCGCAATCCTCAAACTTAATTTAAAAAAAGTCATTTAAGCCTTTTGACAGTTAGATCTACGCAATTTGGCCGAGAAATGTAATTTTGATGTTAACTCCCAAACCGCTGCGCAGAAGTAAACCAAACTTCACCCAATAGTGTATTGTATCACAATCTAGTAGTTACATTTGGAAATTTGGTTCTAGGACATTTGGTTTGAGCGCAATCCTCAAACTTAGTTCAAAAAGTCATTTAAGCCTTTTGACAGTGAGATCTACGCAATTCGGCCGAAAAATGTAATTTTAATGTTAACTCCCAAACCGCTGCGCAGAAGTCAACCAAACTTCACCCAATAGTGTATTGTATCACAATCTAGTAGTTACATTTGGAAATTTGGTTCTAGGACATTTAGTTTGAGCGCAATCCTCAAACTTAGTTCAAAAAAGCCATTTACGCCATTTGACAGTGATATCTACGCAATTTGGCCGAGAAAGGTAATTTTGATGTTAACTCCCAAACCGCTGCGCAGAAGTCAACCAAACTTCACCCAATAGTGTATTGTATCACAATCTAGTAGTTACATTTGGAAATTTGGTTCTAGGACATTTGGTTTGAGCGCAATCCTCAAACTTAATTAAAAAAGTCATTTAAGCCTTTTGACAGTGAGATCTACGCAATTCGGCCGAGAAATGTAATTTTGATGTTAACTCCCAAACCGCTACGCAGAAGTCAACCAAACTTCACCCAATAGTGTATTGTATCACAAACTAGTACTTACATTTGGCAATTTGGTTCTAGGACATTTGGTTTGAGCGCAATCCTCAAACTTAGTTCAAAAAAGTCATTTAAGCCTTTTGACAGTGAGATCTACGCAATTCGGCCGAGAAAAGTAATTTAGATGTTAACTCCCAAACCGCTGCGCAGGAGTGAACCAAACTTCACCCAATAGTGTAATGTATCACAATCTAGTAGTTACATTTGGAAATTTTGTTCTAGGACATTTAGTTTGAGCGCAATCCTCAAACTTAGTTCAAAAAAGCCATTCACGCCATTTGACAGTGATATCTACGCAATTTGGCCGAGAAATGTAATTTTGATGTTAACTCCGAAACCACTGAGCAGAAGTGAACCAAACTTCACTCAATAGTGTATTGTATCACAATCTAGTAGTTACATTTGGAAATTTGGTTCTAGAACATTTGGTTTGAGCGCAATCCTCAAACTTAGTTCAAATAAGCCATTTAAGCCTTTTGACAGTGAGATCTACTCAATTCGGCCGAGAAATGTAATTTTGATGTTAACTCTTAAACCGCTGCGCAGAAGTCAACCAAACTTCACCCAATAGTGTATTGTATCACAATCTAGTAGTTACATTTGGAAATTTGGTTCTAGGACTTTTGGTTTGAGCGCAATCCTCAAACTTAGTTCAAAAAGTCATTTAAGCCTTTTGACAGTGAGATCTACGCAATTCGGCCGAGAAATGTAATTTTAATGTTCACTCCCAAACCGCTGCGCAGAAGTCAACCAAACTTCACCCAATAGTGTATTGTATCACAATCTAGTAGTTACATTTGGAAATTTGGTTCTAGGACATTTGGTTTGAGCGCAATCCTCAAACTTAGTTCAAAAAAGTCATTTAAGCCTTTTGACAGTGAGATCTACGCAATTCGGCCGAGAAATGTACTTTTGATGTTAACTCCCAAACCGCTGCGCAGAAGTCAACCAAACTTCACCCAATAGTGTATTGTATCACAATCTAGTAGTTACATTTGGAAATTTGGTTCTAGGACATTTGGTTTGAGCGCAATCCTCAAACTTAGTTCAAAAAGTCATTTAAGCCTTTTGACAGTGAGATCTACGCAATTCGGCCGAGAAATTTAATTTTGATGTTAACTCCCAAACCGCTGCGCAGAAGTCAACCAAACTTCACCCAATAGTGTATTGTATCACAATCTAGTAGTTACATTTGGAAATTTGGTTCTAGGACATTTAGTTTGAGCGCAATCCTCAAACTTAGTTCAAAAAAGCCATTTACGCCATTTGACAGTGATATCTACGCAATTTGGCCGAGAAATGTAATTTTGATGTTAACTCCCAAACCGCTGCGCAGAAGTCAACCAAACTTCACCCAATAGTGTATTGTATCACAATCTAGTAGTTACATTTGGAAATTTGGTTCTAGGACATTTGGTTTGAGCGCAATCCTCAAACTTAATTAAAAAAGTCATTTAAGCCTTTTGACAGTGAGATCTACGCAATTCGGCCGAGAAAAGTAATTTTGATGTTAACTCCCAAACCGCTACGCAGAAGTCAACCAAACTTCACCCAATAGTGTATTGTATCACAAACTAGTAGTTACATTTGGCAATTTGGTTCTAGAACATTTAGTTTGAGCGCAATCCTCAAACTTAGTTCAAAAATGCCATTCACGCCATTTGACAGTGATATCTACGCAATTTGGCCGAGAAATGTAATTTTGATGTTAACTCCGAAACCGCTGCGCAGAAGTGAACCAAACTTCACCCAATAGTGTATAGTATCACAATCTAGTAGTTACATTTGGAAATTTTGTTCTAGGACATTTGGTTTGAGCACAATCCTCAAACTTAGTTCAAAAAAGCCATTTAAGCCTTTTGACAATGAGATCTACTCAATTCGGCCGAGAAATGTAATTTTGATGTTAACTCCCAAACCGCTGCGCAGAAGTCAACCAAACTTCACCCAATACTGTATTGTATCACAAACTAGTACTTACATTTGGCAATTTGGTTCTAGGACATTTGGTTTGAGCGCAATCCTCAAACTTAGTTCAAAAAAGTCATTTAAGCCTTTTGACAGTGAGATCTACGCAATTCGGCCGAGAAATGTAATTTTGATGTTAACTCCCAAACCGCTGCGCAGGAGTGAACCAAACTTCACCCAATAGTGTATTGTATCACAATCTAGTAGTTACATTTGGAAATTTTGTTCTAGGACATTTAGTTTGAGCGCAATCCTCAAACTTAGTTAAAAAAAGCCATTCACGCCATTTGACAGTGATATCTACGCAATTTGGCCGAGAAATGTAATTTTGATGTTAACTCCGAAACCACTGCGCAGAAGTGAACCAAACTTCACCCAATAGTGTATTGTATCACAATCTAGTAGTTACATATGGAAATTTGGTTCTAGAACATTTGGTTTATTCGCAATCCTCAAACTTAGTTCAAAAAAGTCATTTAAGCCTTTTGACAGTGAGATCTACTCAATTCGGCCGAGAAATGTAATTTTGATGTTAACTCCCAAACCGCTGAGCAGGAGTGAACCAAACTTCACCCAATAGTGTATTGTATCACAATCTAGTAGTTACATTTGGAAATTTGGTTCTAGGACATTTGGTTTGAGCGCAATCCTCAAACTTAATTAAAAAAAAGTCATTTAAGCCTTTTGACAGTGAGATCTACTCAATTCGGCCGAGAAATGTAATTTTGATGTTAACTCCCAAACCGCTGCGCAGGAGTCAACCAAACTTCACCCAATAGTGTATTGTATCACAATCTAGTAGTTACATTTGGAAATTTGGTTCTAGGACATTTGGTTTGAGCGCGATCCTCAAACTTAGTTCAAAAAAGTCATTTAAGCCTTTTGACAATGAGATCTACGCAATTTGGCCGAGAAATGTAATTTTGATGTTAACTCTCAAACTGCTGCGCAGAAGTGTACCAAACTTCACCCAATAGTGTATTGTATCACAATGTAGTAGTTCCATTTGGAAATTTGGTTCTAGGACATTTGGTTTGAGCGCAATCCTCAAACTTAGTTCAAAAAAGCTATTTAAGCCTTTTGACAGTGAGATCTACTCAATTCGGCCGAGAAATGTAATTTTGATGTTAACTCCCAAACCGCTGCGCAGAAGTCAACCAAATTTCACCCAATAGTGTATTGTATCACAAACTAGTAGTTACATTTGGAAATTTGGTTCTAGGACATTTGGTTTGAGCGCAATCCTCAAACTTAGTTCAAAAAAGTCATTTAAGCCTTTTGACAGTGAGATCTACGCAATTTGGCCGAGAAATGTAATTTTGATGTTAACTCTCAAACTGCTGCACAGAAGTGTACCAAACTTCACCCAATAGTGTATTGTATCACAATCTAGTAGTTACATTTGGAAATTGGGTTCTAGGACATTTGGTTTGAGCGCAATCCTCAAACTAAATTAAAAAAAGTCATTTAAGCCTTTTGACAGTGAGATCTACTCAATTCGGCCGAGAAATGTAATTTTGATGTTAACTCCCAAACCGCTGAGCAGGAGTGAACCAAACTTCACCCAATAGTGTATTGTATCACAATCTAGTAGTTACATTTGGAAATTTGGTTCTAGGACATTTGGTTTGAGCGCAATCCTCAAACTTAATTTAAAAAAAGTCATTTAAGCCTTTTGACAGTTAGATCTACGCAATTTGGCCGAGAAATGTAATTTTGATGTTAACTCCCAAACCGCTGCGCAGAAGTAAACCAAACTTCACCCAATAGTGTATTGTATCACAATCTATTAGTTACAGTTGGAAATTTGGTTCTAGGACATTTGGTTTGAGCGCAATCCTCAAACTTAGTTCAAAAAGTCATTTAAGCCTTTTGACAGTGAGATCTACGCAATTCGGCCGAAAAATGTAATTTTAATGTTAACTCCCAAACCGCTGCGCAGAAGTCAACCAAACTTCACCCAATAGTGTATTGTATCACAATCTAGTAGTTACATTTGGAAATTTGGTTCTAGGACATTTAGTTTGAGCGCAATCCTCAAACTTAGTTCAAAAAAGCCATTTACGCCATTTGACAGTGATATCTACGCAATTTGGCCGAGAAAGGTAATTTTGATGTTAACTCCCAAACCGCTGCGCAGAAGTCAACCAAACTTCACCCAATAGTGTATTGTATCACAATCTAGTAGTTACATTTGGAAATTTGGTTCTAGGACATTTGGTTTGAGCGCAATCCTCAAACTTAATTAAAAAAGTCATTTAAGCCTTTTGACAGTGAGATCTACGCAATTCGGCCGAGAAATGTAATTTTGATGTTAACTCCCAAACCGCTACGCAGAAGTCAACCAAACTTCACCCAATAGTGTATTGTATCACAAACTAGTACTTACATTTGGCAATTTGGTTCTAGGACATTTGGTTTGAGCGCAATCCTCAAACTTAGTTCAAAAAAGTCATTTAAGCCTTTTGACAGTGAGATCTACGCAATTCGGCCGAGAAAAGTAATTTTGATGTTAACTCCCAAACCGCTGCGCAGGAGTGAACCAAACTTCACCCAATAGTGTAATGTATCACAATCTAGTAGTTACATTTGGAAATTTTGTTCTAGGACATTTAGTTTGAGCGCAATCCTCAAACTTAGTTCAAAAAAGCCATTCACGCCATTTGACAGTGATATCTACGCAATTTGGCCGAGAAATGTAATTTTGATGTTAACTCCGAAACCACTGAGCAGAAGTGAACCAAACTTCACCCAATAGTGTATTGTATCACAATCTAGTAGTTACATTGGGAAATTTGGTTCTAGAACATTTGGTTTGAGCGCAATCCTCAAACTTAGTTCAAATAAGCCATTTAAGCCTTTTGACAGTGAGATCTACTCAATTCGGCCGAGAAATGTAATTTTGATGTTAACTCTTAAACCGCTGCGCAGAAGTCAACCAAACTTCACCCAATAGTGTATTGTATCACAATCTAGTAGTTACATTTGGAAATTTGGTTCTAGGACATTTGGTTTGAGCGCAATCCTCAAACTTAATTAAAAAAAAGTCATTTAAGCCTTTTGACAGTGAGATCTACTCAATTCGGCCGAGAAATGTAATTTTGATGTTAACTCCCAAACCGCTGCGCAGGAGTCAACCAAACTTCACCCAATAGTGTATAGTATCACAATCTAGTAGTTACATTTGGAAATTTTGTTCTAGGACATTTGGTTTGAGCGCAATCCTCAAAATTAGTTCAAAAAAGCCATTTAAGCCTTTTGACAATGAGATCTACTCAATTCGGCCGAGAAATGTAATTTTGATGTTAACTCCCAAACCGCTGCGCAGAAGTCAACCAAACTTCACCCAATACTGTATTGTATCACAAACTAGTACTTACATTTGGAAATTTGGTTCTAGGACATTTGGTTTGAGCGCAATCCTCAAACTTAATTAAAAAGTCATTTAAGCCTTTTGACAGTGAGATCTACGCAATTCGGCCGAGAAATGTAATTTTAATGTTAACTCCCAAACCGCTGCGCAGAAGTCAACCAAACTTCACCCAATAGTGTATTGTATCACAATCTAGTAGTTACATTTGGAAATTTGGTTCTAGGACATTTGGTTTGAGCGCAATCCTCAAACTTAGTTCAAAAAAGTCATTTAAGCCTTTTGACAGTGAGATCTACGCAATTCGGCCGAGAAATGTACTTTTGATGTTAACTCCCAAACCGCTGCGCAGAAGTCAACCAAACTTCACCCAATAGTGTATTGTATCACAATCTAGTAGTTACATTTGGAAATTTGGTTCTAGGACATTTGGTTTGAGCGCAATCCTCAAACTTAATTTAAAAAAAGTCATTTAAGCCTTTTGACAGTGAGATCTACGCAATTTGGCCGAGAAATGTAATTTTGATGTTAACTCCCAAACCGCTGCGCAGAAGTCAACCAAACTTCACCCAATAGTGTATTGTATCACAATCTAGTAGTTACATTTGGAAATTTGGTTCTAGGACATTTGGTTTGAGCGCAATCCTCAAACTTAGTTCAAAAAGTCATTTAAGCCTTTTGACAGTGAGATCTACGCAATTCGGCCGAGAAATTTAATTTTGATGTTAACTCCCAAACCGCTGCGCAGAAGTCAACCAAACTTCACTCAATAGTGTATTGTATCACAATCTAGTAGTTACATTTGGAAATTTGGTTCTAGGACATTTAGTTTGAGCGCAATCCTCAAACTTAGTTCAAAAAAGCCATTTACGCCATTTGACAGTGATATCTACGCAATTTGGCCGAGAAATGTAATTTAGATGTTAACTCCCAAACCGCTGCGCAGAAGTCAACCAAACTTCACCCAATAGTGTATTGTATCACAATCTAGTAGTTACATTTGGAAATTTGGTTCTAGGACATTTGGTTTGAGCGCAATCCTCAAACTTAATTAAAAAAGTCATTTAAGCCTTTTGACAGTGAGATCTACGCAATTCGGCCGAGAAAAGTAATTTTGATGTTAACTCCCAAACCGCTACGCAGAAGTCAACCAAACTTCACCCAATAGTGTATTGTATCACAAACTAGTAGTTACATTTGGCAATTTGGTTCTAGAACATTTAGTTTGAGCGCAATCCTCAAACTTAGTTCAAAAATGCCATTCGAGCCATTTGACAGTGATATCTACGCAATTTGGCCGAGAAATGTAATTTTGATGTTAACTCCGAAACCGCTGCGCAGAAGTGAACCAAACTTCACCCAATAGTGTATAGTATCACAATCTAGTAGTTACATTTGGAAATTTTGTTCTAGGACATTTGGTTTGAGCGCAATCCTCAAACTTAGTTCAAAAAAGCCATTTAAGCCTTTTGACAATGAGATCTACTCAATTCGGCCGAGAAATGTAATTTTGATGTTAACTCCCAAACCGCTGCGCAGAAGTCAACCAAACTTCACCCAATAGTGTATTGTATCACAATCTAGTAGTTACATTTGGAAATTTGGTTCTAGGACATTTGGTTTGAACGCAATCCTTAAACTTAGTTCAAAAAAGTCATTTAAGCCATTTGACAGTGATATCTACGCAATTTGGCCGAGAAATGTAATTTTGATGTTAACTCCCAAACCGCTGCGCAGAAGTCAACCAAACTTCACCCAATACTGTATTGTATCACAAACTAGTACTTACATTTGGCAATTTGGTTCTAGGACATTTGGTTTGAGCGCAATCCTCAAACTTAGTTCAAAAAAGTCATTTAAGCCTTTTGACAGTGAGATCTACGCAATTCGGCCGAGAAATGTAATTTTGATGTTAACTCCCAAACCGCTGCGCAGGAGTGAACCAAACTTCACCCAATAGTGTATTGTATCACAATCTAGTAGTTACATTTGGAAATTTTGTTCTAGGACATTTAGTTTGAGCGCAATCCTCAAACTTAGTTAAAAAAAGCCATTCACGCCATTTGACAGTGATATCTACGCAATTTGGCCGAGAAATGTAATTTTGATGTTAACTCCGAAACCACTGCGCAGAAGTGAACCAAACTTCACCCAATAGTGTATTGTATCACAATCTAGTAGTTACATATGGAAATTTGGTTCTAGAACATTTGGTTTATTCGCAATCCTCAAACTTAGTTCAAAAAAGTCATTTAAGCCTTTTGACAGTGAGATCTACGCAATTTGGCCGAGAAATGTAATTGTGATGTTAACTCCCAAACGGCTGCGCAGAAGTGAACCAAACTTCACCCAATAGTGTATTGTATCACAATGTAGTAGTTCCATTTAGGAAATTTGGTTCTAGGACATTTGGTTTGTGCGCAATCCTCAAACTTAGTTCAAAAAAGCTATTTAAGCCTTTTGACAGTGAGATCTACTCAATTCGGCCGAGAAATGTAATTTTGATGTTAACTCCCAAACCGCTGAGCAGGAGTGAACCAAACTTCACCCAATAGTGTATTGTATCACAATCTAGTAGTTACATTTTGAAATTTGGTTCTAGGACATTTGGTTTGAGCGCAATCCTCAAACTTAATTAAAAAAAAGTCATTTAAGCCTTTTGACAGTTAGATCTACGCAATTTGGCCGAGAAATGTAATTTTGATGTTAACTCCCAAACCGCTGCGCAGAAGTAAACCAAACTTCACCCAATAGTGTATTGTATCACAATCTAGTAGTTACATTTGGAAATTTGGTTCTAGGACATTTGGTTTGAGCGCAATCCTCAAACTTAGTTCAAAAAGTCATTTAAGCCTTTTGACAGTGAGATCTACGCAATTCGGCCGAAAAATGTCATTTTAATGTTAACTCCCAAACCGCTGCGCAAAGGTCAACCAAACTTCACCCAATAGTGTATTGTATCACAATCTAGTAGTTACATTTGGAAATTTGGTTCTAGGACATTTGGTTTGAGCGCAATCCTCAAACTTAGTTAAAAAAAAGTCATTTAAGCCTTTTGACAGTGAGATCTACGCAATTCGGCCGAGAAATGTAATTTTGATGTTAACTCCCAAACCGCTGCGCAGAAGTCAACCAAACTTCACCCAATAGTGTATTGTATCACAATCTAGTAGTTACATTTGGAAATTTGGTTCTAGGACATTTAGTTTGAGCGCAGTCCTCAAACTTAGTTCAAAAAAGCCATTCACGCCATTTGACAGTGATATCTACGCAATTTGGCCGAGAAATGTAATTTTGATGTTAACTCCGAAACCGCTACGCAGAAGTCAACCAAACTTCACCCAATAGTGTATTGTATCACAATCTAGTAGTTACATTTGGAAATTTTGTTCTAGGACATTTGGTTTGAGCGCAATCCTCAAACTTAGTTAAAAAAAGCCATTTAAGCCTTTTGACAGAGAGATCTACGCAATTCGGCCGAGAAATGTAATTTTGATGTTAACTCCCAAACCGCTGCGCAGGAGTGAACCAAACTTCACCCAATAGTGTATTGTATCACAATCTAGTAGTTACATTTGGAAATTTTGTTCTAGGACATTTAGTTTGAGCGCAATCCTCAAACTTAGTTCAAAAAAGCCATTCACGCCATTTGACAGTGATATCTACGCAATTTGGCCGAGAAATGTAATTTTGATGTTAACTCCGAAACCACTGCGCAGAAGTGAACCAAACTTCACCCAATAGTGTATTGTATCACAATCTAGTAGTTACATATGGAAATTTGGTTCTAGAACATTTGGTTTATCCGCAATCCTCAAACTTAGTTCAAAAAAGTCATTTAAGCCTTTTGACAGTGAGATCTACGCAATTTGGCCGAGAAATGTAATTGTGATGTTAACTCCCAAACCGCTGCGCAGAAGTGAACCAAACTTCACCCAATAGTGTATTGTATCACAATGTAGTAGTTCCATTTGGAAATTTGGTTCTAGGACATTTGGTTTGTGCGCAATCCTCAAATTTAGTTCAAAAAAGCTATTTAAGCCTTTTGACAGTGAGATCTACTCAATTCGGCCGAGAAATGTAATTTTGATGTTAACTCCCAAACCGCTGCGCAGGAGTTAACCAAACTTCACCCAATAGTGTATTGTATCACAATCTAGTAGTTACATTTGGAAATTTGGTTCTAGGACATTTGGTTTGAGCGCAATCCTCAAACTTAGTTAAAAAAAAGTCATTTAAGCCTTTTGACAGTGAGATCTACGCAATTCGGCCGAGAAATGTAATTTTGATGTTAACTCCCAAACCGCTGCGCAGAAGTCAACCAAACTTCACCCAATAGTGTATTGTATCACAATCTAGTAGTTACATTTGGAAATTTGGTTCTAGGACATTTAGTTTGAGCGCAGTCCTCAAACTTAGTTCAAAAAAGCCATTCACGCCATTTGACAGTGATATCTACGCAATTTGGCCGAGAAATGTAATTTTGATGTTAACTCCGAAACCGCTACGCAGAAGTCAACCAAACTTCACCCAATAGTGTATTGTATCACAATCTAGTAGTTACATTTGGAAATTTTGTTCTAGGACATTTAGTTTGAGCGCAATCCTCAAACTTAGTTCAAAAAAGCCATTCACGCCATTTGACAGTGATATCTACGCAATTTGGCCGAGAAATGTAATTTTGATGTTAACTCCGAAACCACTGCGCAGAAGTGAACCAAACTTCACCCAATAGTGTATTGTATCACAATCTAGTAGTTACATATGGAAATTTGGTTCTAGAACATTTGGTTTATCCGCAATCCTCAAACTTAGTTCAAAAAAGTCATTTAAGCCTTTTGACAGTGAGATCTACGCAATTTGGCCGAGAAATGTAATTGTGATGTTAACTCCCAAACCGCTGCGCAGAAGTGAACCAAACTTCACCCAATAGTGTATTGTATCACAATGTAGTAGTTCCATTTGGAAATTTGGTTCTAGGACATTTGGTTTGTGCGCAATCCTCAAATTTAGTTCAAAAAAGCTATTTAAGCCTTTTGACAGTGAGATCTACTCAATTCGGCCGAGAAATGTAATTTTGATGTTAACTCCCAAACCGCTGCGCAGGAGTCAACCAAACTTCACCCAATAGTGTATTGTATCACAATCTAGTAGTTACATTTGGAAATTTGGTTCTAGGACATTTGGTTTGAGCGCGATCCTCAAACTTAGTTCAAAAAAGTCATTTAAGCCTTTTGACAATGAGATCTACGCAATTTGGCCGAGAAATGTAATTTTGATGTTAACTCTCAAACTGCTGCGCAGAAGTGTACCAAACTTCACCCAATAGTGTATTGTATCACAATGTAGTAGTTCCATTTGGAAATTTGGTTCTAGGACATTTGGTTTGAGCGCAATCCTCAAACTTAGTTCAAAAAAGTCATTTAACTCTTTGACAGTGAGATCTACGCAATTTGGCCGAGAAATGTAATTTTGATGTTAACTCTCAAACTGCTGCGCAGAAGTGTACCAAACTTCACCCAATAGTGTATTGTATCACAATCTAGTAGTTACATTTGGAAATTGGGTTCTAGGACATTTGGTTTGAGCGCAATCCTCAAACTAAATTAAAAAAAGTAATTTAAGCCTTTTGACAGTGAGATCTACTCAATTCGGCCGAGAAATGTAATTTTGATGTTAACTCCCAAACCGCTGAGCAGGAGTGAACCAAACTTCACCCAATAGTGTATTGTATCACAATCTAGTAGTTACATTTGGAAATTTGGTTCTAGGACATTTGGTTTGAGCGCAATCCTCAAACTTAATTTAAAAAAAGTCATTTAAGCCTTTTGACAGTTAGATCTACGCAATTTGGCCGAGAAATGTAATTTTGATGTTAACTCCCAAACCGCTGCGCAGAAGTAAACCAAACTTCACCCAATAGTGTATTGTATCACAATCTAGTAGTTACATTTGGAAATTTGGTTCTAGGACATTTGGTTTGAGCGCAATCCTCAAACTTAGTTCAAAAAGTCATTTAAGCCTTTTGACAGTGAGATCTACGCAATTCGGCCGAAAAATGTAATTTTAATGTTAACTCCCAAACCGCTGCGCAGAAGTCAACCAAACTTCACCCAATAGTGTATTGTTTCACAATCTAGTAGTTACATTTGGAAATTTGGTTCTAGGACATTTGGTTTGAGCGCAATCCTCAAACTTAGTTAAAAAAAAGTCATTTAAGATTTTTGACAGTGAGATCTACGCAATTCGGCCGAGAAATGTAATTTTGATGTTAACTCCCAAACCGCTGCGCAGAAGTCAACCAAACTTCACCCAATAGTGTATTGTATCACAATCTAGTAGTTACATTTGGAAATTTGGTTCTAGGACATTTGGTTTGAGCGCAATCCTCAAACTTAATTAAAAAGTCATTTAAGCCTTTTGACAGTGAGATCTACGCAATTCGGCCGAGAAATTTAATTTTGATGTTAACTCTCAAACCGCTGCGCAGAAGTCAACCAAACTTCACCCAATAGTGTATTGTATCACAATCTAGTAGTTACATTTGGAAATTTGGTTCTAGGACATTTAGTTTGAGCGCAGTCCTCAAACTTAGTTCAAAAAAGCCATTCACGCCATTTGACAGTGATATCTACGCAATTTGGCCGAGAAATGTAATTTTGATGTTAACTCCGAAACCGCTGCGCAGAAGTGAACCAAACTTCACCCAATAGTGTATTGTATCACAATCTAGTAGTTACATTTGGAAATTTTGTTCTAGGACATTTGGTTTGAGCGCAATCCTCAAACTTAGTTAAAAAAAGCCATTTAAGCCTTTTGACAGAGAGATCTACGCAATTCGGCCGAGAAATGTAATTTTGATGTTAACTCCCAAACCGCTGCGCAGGAGTGAACCAAACTTCACCCAATAGTGTATTGTATCACAATCTAGTAGTTACATTTGGAAATTTTGTTCTAGGACATTTAGTTTGAGCGCAATCCTCAAACTTAGTTCAAAAAAGCCATTCACGCCATTTGACAGTGATATCTACGCAATTTGGCCGAGAAATGTAATTTTGATGTTAACTCCGAAACCACTGCGCAGAAGTGAACCAAACTTCACCCAATAGTGTATTGTATCACAATCTAGTAGTTACATATGGAAATTTGGTTCTAGAACATTTGGTTTATCCGCAATCCTCAAACTTAGTTCAAAAAAGTCATTTAAGCCTTTTGACAGTGAGATCTACGCAATTTGGCCGAGAAATGTAATTGTGATGTTAACTCCCAAACCGCTGCGCAGAAGTGAACCAAATTTCACCCAATAGTGTATTGTATCACAATGTAGTAGTTCCATTTGGAAATTTGGTTCTAGGACATTTGGTTTGTGCGCAATCCTCAAATTTAGTTCAAAAAAGCTATTTAAGCCTTTTGACAGTGAGATCTACGCAATTTGGCCGAGAAATGTAATTTTGATGTTAACTCTCAAACTGCTGCGCAGAAGTGTACCAAACTTCACCCAATAGTGTATTGTATCACAATGTAGTAGTTCCATTTGGAAATTTGGTTCTAGGACATTTGGTTTGAGCGCAATCCTCAAACTTAGTTCAAAAAAGCTATTTAAGCCTTTTGACAGTGAGATCTACTCAATTCGGCCGAGAAATGTAATTTTGATGTTAACTCCCAAACCGCTGCGCAGAAGTCAACCAAACTTCACCCAATAGTGTATTGTATCACAAACTAGTAGTTACATTTGGAAATTTGGTTCTAGGACATTTGGTTTGAGCGCAATCCTCAAACTTAGTTCAAAAAAGTCATTTAAGCCTTTTGACAGTGAGATCTACGCAATTTGGCCGAGAAATGTAATTTTGATGTTAACTCTCAAACTGCTGCGCAGAAGTGTACCAAACTTCACCCAATAGTGTATTGTATCACAATCTAGTAGTTACATTTGGAAATTGGGTTCTAGGACATTTGGTTTGAGCGCAATCCTCAAACTAAATTAAAAAAAGTCATTTAAGCCTTTTGACAGTGAGATCTACTCAATTCGGCCGAGAAATGTAATTTTGATGTTAACTCCCAAACCGCTGAGCAGGAGTGAACCAAACTTCACCCAATAGTGTATTGTATCACAATCTAGTAGTTACATTTGGAAATTTGGTTCTAGGACATTTGGTTTGAGCGCAATCCTCAAACTTAATTTAAAAAAAGTCATTTAAGCCTTTTGACAGTTAGATCTACGCAATTTGGCCGAGAAATGTAATTTTGATGTTAACTCCCAAACCGCTGCGCAGAAGTAAACCAAACTTCACCCAATAGTGTATTGTATCACAATCTAGTAGTTACATTTGGAAATTTGGTTCTAGGACATTTGGTTTGAGCGCAATCCTCAAACTTAGTTCAAAAAGTCATTTAAGCCTTTTGACAGTGAGATCTACGCAATTCGGCCGAAAAATGTTTTTTTAATGTTAACTCCCAAACCGCTGCGCAGAAGTCAACCAAACTTCACCCAATAGTGTATTGTATCACAATCTAGTAGTTACATTTGGAAATTTGGTTCTAGGACATTTGGTTTGAGCGCAATCCTCAAACTTAGTTAAAAAAAAGTCATTTAAGCCTTTTGACAGTGAGATCTATGCAATTCGGCCGAGAAATGTAATTTTGATGTTAACTCCCAAACCGCTGCGCAGAAGTCAACCAAACTTCACCCAATAGTGTATTGTATCACAATCTAGTAGTTACATTTGGAAATTTGGTTCTAGGACATTTGGTTTGAGCGCAATCCTCAAATTTTATTAAAAAGTCATTTAAGCCTTTTGACAGTGAGATCTACGCAATTCGGCCGAGAAATTTAATTTTGATGTTAACTCCCAAAACGCTACGCAGAAGTCAACCAAACTTCACCCAATAGTATATTGTATCACAAACTAGTACTTACATTTGGCAATTTGGTTCTAGGACATTTGGTTTGAGCCCAATCCTCAAACTTAGTTCAAAAAAGTCATTTAAGCCTTTTGACAGTGAGATCTACTCAATTCGGCCGAGAAATGTAATTTTGATGTTAACTCCCAAACCGCTGCGCAGGAGTCAACCAAACTTCACCCAATAGTGTACTGTATCACATTCTAGTAGTTACATTTGGAAATTTGGTTCTAGGACATTTGGTTTGAGCGCAATCCTCAAACTTAGTTCAAAAAAGTCATTTAAGCCTTTTGACAATGAGATCTACGCAATTTGGCCGAGAAATGTAATTTTGATGTTAACTCCCAAACCGCTGCGCAGAAGTCAACCAAACTGCACCCAATAGTGTATTGTATCACAAACTAGTAGTTACATTTGGAAATTTGGTTCTAGGACATTTGGTTTGAGCGCAATCCTCAAACTTAGTTCAAAAAAGTCATTTAAGACTTTTGACAGTGAGATCTACTCAATTCGGCCGAGAAATGTAATTTTGATGTTAACTCCCAAACCGCTGAGCAGGAGTGAACCAAACTTCACCCAATAGTGTATTGTATCACAATCTAGTAGTTACATATGGAAATTTGGTTCTAGGACATTTGGTTTGAGCGCAATCCTCAAACTTAATTTAAAAAAAGTCATTTAAGCCTTTTGACAGTTAGATCTACGCAATTTGGCCGAGAAATGTAATTTTGATGTTAACTCCCAAAACGCTGCGCAGAAGTAAACCAAACTTCACCCAATAGTGTATTGTATCACAATCTAGTAGTTACATTTGGAAATTTGGTTCTAGGACATTTGGTTTGAGCGCAATCCTCAAACTTAGTTCCAAAAGTCATTTAAGCCTTTTGACAGTGAGATCTACGCAATTCGGCCGAAAAATGTAATTTTAATGTTAAATCCCAAACCGCTGCGCAGAAGTCAACCAAACTTCACCCAATAGTGTATTGTATCACAATCTAGTAGTTACATTTGGAAATTTGGTTCTAGGACATTTGGTTTGAGCGCAATCCTCAAACTTAGTTAAAAAAAAGTCATTTAAGCCTTTTGACAGTGAGATCTACGCAATTTGGCCGAGAAATGTAATTGTGATGTTAACTCCCAAACCGCTGCGCAGAAGTGAACCAAACTTCACCCAATAGTGTATTGTATCACAATGTAGTAGTTCCATTTGGAAATTTGGTTCTAGGACATTTGGTTTGTGCGCAATCCTCAAATTTAGTTCAAAAAAGCTATTTAAGCCTTTTGACAGTGAGATCTACTCAATTCGGCCGAGAAATGTAATTTTGATGTTAACTCCCAAACCGCTGCGCAGGAGTTAACCAAACTTCACCCAATAGTGTATTGTATCACAATCTAGTAGTTACATTTGGAAATTTGGTTCTAGGACATTTGGTTTGAGCGCAATCCTCAAACTTAGTTAAAAAAAAGTCATTTAAGCCTTTTGACAGTGAGATCTACGCAATTCGGCCGAGAAATATAATTTTGATGTTAACTCCCAAACCGCTGCGCAGAAGTCAACCAAACTTCACCCAATAGTGTATTGTATCACAATCTAGTAGTTACATTTGGAAATTTGGTTCTAGGACATTTAGTTTGAGCGCAGTCCTCAAACTTAGTTCAAAAAAGCCATTCACGCCATTTGACAGTGATATCTACGCAATTTGGCCGAGAAATGTAATTTTGATGTTAACTCCGAAACCGCTACGCAGAAGTCAACCAAACTTCACCCAATAGTGTATTGTATCACAATCTAGTAGTTACATTTGGAAATTTTGTTCTAAGACATTTAGTTTGAGCGCAATCCTCAAACTTAGTTCAAAAAAGCCATTCACGCCATTTGACAGTGATATCTACGCAATTTGGCCGAGAAATGTAATTTTGATGTTAACTCCGAAACCACTGCGCAGAAGTGAACCAAACTTCACCCAATAGTGTATTGTATCACAATCTAGTAGTTACATATGGAAATTTGGTTCTAGAACATTTGGTTTATCCGCAATCCTCAAACTTAGTTCAAAAAAGTCATTTAAGCCTTTTGACAGTGAGATCTACGCAATTTGGCCGAGAAATGTAATTGTGATGTTAACTCCCAAACCGCTGCGCAGAAGTGAACCAAACTTCACCCAATAGTGTATTGTATCACAATGTAGTAGTTCCATTTGGAAATTTGGTTCTAGGACATTTGGTTTGTGCGCAATCCTCAAATTTAGTTCAAAAAAGCTATTTAAGCCTTTTGACAGTGAGATCTACTCAATTCGGCCGAGAAATGTAATTTTGATGTTAACTCCCAAACCGCTGCGCAGGAGTCAACCAAACTTCACCCAATAGTGTATTGTATCACAATCTAGTAGTTACATTTGGAAATTTGGTTCTAGGACATTTGGTTTGAGCGCGATCCTCAAACTTAGTTCAAAAAAGTCATTTAAGCCTTTTGACAATGAGATCTACGCAATTTGGCCGAGAAATGTAATTTTGATGTTAACTCTCAAACTGCTGCGCAGAAGTGTACCAAACTTCACCCAATAGTGTATTGTATCACAATGTAGTAGTTCCATTTGGAAATTTGGTTCTAGGACATTTGGTTTGAGCGCAATCCTCAAACTTAGTTCAAAAAAGTCATTTAAGCCTTTTGACAGTGAGATCTACGCAATTTGGCCGAGAAATATAATTTTGATGTTAACTCTCAAACTGCTGCGCAGAAGTGTACCAAACTTCACCCAATAGTGTATTGTATCACAATCTAGTAGTTACATTTGGAAATTGGGTTCTAGGACATTTGGTTTGAGCGCAATCCTCAAACTAAATTAAAAAAAGTAATTTAAGCCTTTTGACAGTGAGATCTACTCAATTCGGCCGAGAAATGTAATTTTGATGTTAACTCCCAAACCGCTGAGCAGGAGTGAACCAAACTTCACCCAATAGTGTATTGTATCACAATCTAGTAGTTACATTTGGAAATTTGGTTCTAGGACATTTGGTTTGAGCGCAATCCTCAAACTTAATTTAAAAAAAGTCATTTAAGCCTTTTGACAGTTAGATCTACGCAATTTGGCCGAGAAATGTAATTTTGATGTTAACTCCCAAACCGCTGCGCAGAAGTAAACCAAACTTCACCCAATAGTGTATTGTATCACAATCTAGTAGTTACATTTGGAAATTTGGTTCTAGGACATTTGGTTTGAGCGCAGTCCTCAAACTTAGTTCAAAAAAGCCATTCACGCCATTTGACAGTGATATCTACGCAATTTGGCCGAGAAATGTAATTTTGATGTTAACTCCGAAACCGCTGCGCAGAAGTGAACCAAACTTCACCCAATAGTGTATTGTATCACAATCTAGTAGTTACATTTGGAAATTTTGTTCTAGGACATTTGGTTTGAGCGCAATCCTCAAACTTAGTTAAAAAAAGCCATTTAAGCCTTTTGACAGAGAGATCTACGCAATTCGGCCGAGAAATGTAATTTTGATGTAAACTCCCAAACCGCTGCGCAGGAGTGAACCAAACTTCACCCAATAGTGTATTGTATCACAATCTAGTAGTTACATTTGGAAATTTTGTTCTAGGACATTTAGTTTGAGCGCAATCCTCAAACTTAGTTCAAAAAAGCCATTCACGCCATTTGACAGTGATATCTACGCAATTTGGCCGAGAAATGTAATTTTGATGTTAACTCCGAAACCACTGCGCAGAAGTGAACCAAACTTCACCCAATAGTGTATTGTATAACAATCTAGTAGTTACATATGGAAATTTGGTTCTAGAACATTTGGTTTATCCGCAATCCTCAAACTTAGTTCAAAAAAGTCATTTAAGCCTTTTGACAGTGAGATCTACGCAATTTGGCCGAGAAATGTAATTGTGATGTTAACTCCCAAACCGCTGCGCAGAAGTGAACCAAATTTCACCCAATAGTGTATTGTATCACAATGTAGTAGTTCCATTTGGAAATTTGGTTCTAGGACATTTGGTTTGTGCGCAATCCTCAAATTTAGTTCAAAAAAGCTATTTAAGCCTTTTGACAGTGAGATCTACGCAATTTGGCCGAGAAATGTAATTTTGATGTTAACTCTCAAACTGCTGCGCAGAAGTGTACCAAACTTCACCCAATAGTGTATTGTATCACAATGTAGTAGTTCCATTTGGAAATTTGGTTCTAGGACATTTGGTTTGAGCGCAATCCTCAAACTTAGTTCAAAAAAGCTATTTAAGCCTTTTGACAGTGAGATCTACTCAATTCGGCCGAGAAATGTAATTTTGATGTTAACTCCCAAACCGCTGCGCAGAAGTCAACCAAACTTCACCCAATAGTGTATTGTATCACAAACTAGTAGTTACATTTGGAAATTTGGTTCTAGGACATTTGGTTTGAGCGCAATCCTCAAACTTAGTTCAAAAAAGTCATTTAAGCCTTTTGACAGTGAGATCTACGCAATTTGGCCGAGAAATGTAATTTTGATGTTAACTCTCAAACTGCTGCGCAGAAGTGTACCAAACTTCACCCAATAGTGTATTGTATCACAATCTAGTAGTTACATTTGGAAATTGGGTTCTAGGACATTTGGTTTGAGCGCAATCCTCAAACTAAATTAAAAAAAGTCATTTAAGCCTTTTGACAGTGAGATCTACTCAATTCGGCCGAGAAATGTAATTTTGATGTTAACTCCCAAACCGCTGAGCAGGAGTGAACCAAACTTCACCCAATAGTGTATTGTATCACAATCTAGTAGTTACATTTGGAAATTTGGTTCTAGGACATTTGGTTTGAGCGCAATCCTCAAACTTAATTTAAAAAAAGTCATTTAAGCCTTTTGACAGTTAGATCTACGCAATTTGGCCGAGAAATGTAATTTTGATGTTAACTCCCAAACCGCTGCGCAGAAGTAAACCAAACTTCACCCAATAGTGTATTGTATCACAATCTAGTAGTTACATTTGGAAATTTGGTTCTAGGACATTTGGTTTGAGCGCAATCCTCAAACTTAGTTCAAAAAGTCATTTAAGCCTTTTGACAGTGAGATCTACGCAATTCGGCCGAAAAATGTTTTTTTAATGTTAACTCCCAAACCGCTGCGCAGAAGTCAACCAAACTTCACCCAATAGTGTATTGTATCACAATCTAGTAGTTACATTTGGAAATTTGGTTCTAGGACATTTGGTTTGAGCGCAATCCTCAAACTTAGTTAAAAAAAAGTCATTTAAGCCTTTTGACAGTGAGATCTACGCAATTCGGCCGAGAAATGTAATTTTGATGTTAACTCCCAAACCGCTGCGCAGAAGTCAACCAAACTTCACCCAATAGTGTATTGTATCACAATCTAGTAGTTACATTTGGAAATTTGGTTCTAGGACATTTGGTTTGAGCGCAATCCTCAAATTTTATTAAAAAGTCATTTAAGCCTTTTGACAGTGAGATCTACGCAATTCGGCCGAGAAATTTAATTTTGATGTTAACTCCCAAAACGCTACGCAGAAGTCAACCAAACTTCACCCAATAGTATATTGTATCACAAACTAGTACTTACATTTGGCAATTTGGTTCTAGGACATTTGGTTTGAGCCCAATCCTCAAACTTAGTTCAAAAAAGTCATTTAAGCCTTTTGACAGTGAGATCTACTCAATTCGGCCGAGAAATGTAATTTTGATGTTAACTCCCAAACCGCTGCGCAGGAGTCAACCAAACTTCACCCAATAGTGTACTGTATCACATTCTAGTAGTTACATTTGGAAATTTGGTTCTAGGACATTTGGTTTGAGCGCAATCCTCAAACTTAGTTCAAAAAAGTCATTTAAGCCTTTTGACAATGAGATCTACGCAATTTGGCCGAGAAATGTAATTTTGATGTTAACTCCCAAACCGCTGCGCAGAAGTCAACCAAACTGCACCCAATAGTGTATTGTATCACAAACTAGTAGTTACATTTGGAAATTTGGTTCTAGGACATTTGGTTTGAGCGCAATCCTCAAACTTAGTTCAAAAAAGTCATTTAAGACTTTTGACAGTGAGATCTACTCAATTCGGCCGAGAAATGTAATTTTGATGTTAACTCCCAAACCGCTGAGCAGGAGTGAACCAAACTTCACCCAATAGTGTATTGTATCACAATCTAGTAGTTACATATGGAAATTTGGTTCTAGGACATTTGGTTTGAGCGCAATCCTCAAACTTAATTTAAAAAAAGTCATTTAAGCCTTTTGACAGTTAGATCTACGCAATTTGGCCGAGAAATGTAATTTTGATGTTAACTCCCAAAACGCTGCGCAGAAGTCAACCAAACTTCACCCAATAGTGTATTGTATCACAATCTAGTAGTTACATTTGGAAATTTGGTTCTAGGACATTTGGTTTGAGCGCAATCCTCAAACTTAGTTCAAAAAAGCCATTTAAGCCTTTTGACAGTGAGATCTACTCAATTCGGCCGAGAAATGTAATTTTGATGTTGACTCCCAAACCGCTGCGCAGAAGTCAACCAAACTTCACCCAATAGTGTATTGTATCACAATCTAGTAGTTACATTTGGAAATTTGGTTCTAGGACATTTGGTTTGAGCGCAATCCTCAAACTTAGTTCCAAAAGTCATTTAAGCCTTTTGACAGTGAGATCTACGCAATTCGGCCGAAAAATGTAATTTTAATGTTAAATCCCAAACCGCTGCGCAGAAGTCAACCAAACTTCACCCAATAGTGTATTGTATCACAATCTAGTAGTTACATTTGGAAATTTGGTTCTAGGACATTTGGTTTGAGCGCAATCCTCAAACTTAGTTAAAAAAAAGTCATTTAAGCCTTTTGACAGTGAGATCTACGCAATTCGGCCGAGAAATGTAATTTTGATGTTAACTCCCAAACCGCTGCGCAGAAGTCAACCAAACTTCACCCAATAGTGTATTGTATCACAATCTAGTAGTTACATTTGGAAATTTGGTTCTAGGACATTTGGTTTGAGCGCAATCGTCAAACTTAATTAAAAAGTCATTTAAGCCTTTTGACAGTGAGATCTACGCAATTCGGCCGAGAAATTTAATTTTGATGTTAACTCCCAAAACGCTACGCAGAAGTCAACCAAACTTCACCCAATAGTATATTGTATCACAAACTAGTACTTACATTTGGCAATTTGGTTCTAGGACATTTGGTTTGAGCCCAATCCTCAAACTTAGTTCAAAAAAGTCATTTAAGCCTTTTGACAGTGAGATCTACGCAATTCGGCCGAGAAAAGTAATTTTGATGTTAACTCCCAAACCGCTACGCATAAGTCAACCAAACTTCACCCAATAGTGTATTGTATCACAATCTAGTAGTTACATTTGGAAATTTGGTTCTAGAACATTTAGTTTGAGCGCAATCCTCAAACTTAGTTCAAAAAAGCCATTCACGCCATTTGACAGTGATATCTACGCAATTTGGCCGAGAAATGTAACTTTGATGTTAACTCCCAAACCGCTGCGCAGAAGTGAACCAAACTTCACCCAATAGTGTATTGTATCACAATCTAGTAGTTACATTTGGAAATTTTGTTCTAGGACATTTGGTTTGAGCGTTATCCTCAAACTTAGTTCAAAAAAGCCATTTAAGCCTTTTGACAGTGAGATCTACTCAATTCGGCCGAGAAATGTAATTTTGATGTTAACTCCCAAACCGCTGCGCAGAAGTCAACCAAACTTCACCCAATAGTGTATTGTATCACAATCTAGTAGTTACATTTGGAAATTTGGTTCTAGGACATTTGGTTTGAACGCAATCCTTAAACTTAGTTCAAAAAAGTCATTTAAGCCTTTTGACAGTGATATCTACGCAATTTGGCCGAGAAATGTAATTTAATGTTAACTCCCAAACCGCTGTGCAGAAGTCAACCAAACTTCACCCAATAGTGTATTGTATCACAATCTAGTAGTTACATTTGGAAATTTGGTTCTAGGACATTTGGTTTGAGCGCAATCCTCAAACTTAGTTAAAAAAAGCCATTTAAGCCTTTTGACAGAGAGATGTACGCAATTCGGCCGAGAAATGTAATTTTGATGTTAACTCCCAAACCGCTACGCAGAAGTCAACCAAACTTCACCTAATAGTGTATTGTATCACAAACTAGTACTTACATTTGGCAATTTGGTTCTATGACATTTGGTTTGAGCGCAATCCTCAAACTTAGTTCAAAAAAGTCATTTAAGCCTTTTGAAAGTGAGATCTACGCAATTCGGCCGAGAAATGTAATTTTGATGTTAACTCCCAATCCGCTGCGCAGGAGTGAACCAAACTTCACCCAATAGTGTATTGTATCACAATCTAGTAGTTACATTTGGAAATTTAGTTCTAGGACATTTAGTTTGAGCGCAATCCTCAAACTTAGTTCAAAAAAGCCATTCACGCCATTTGACAGTGATATCTACGCAATTTGGCCGAGAAATGTAATTTTGATGTTAACTCCGAAACCACTGCGCAGAAGTGAACCAAACTTCACCCAATAGTGTATTGTATCACAATCTAGTAGTTACATTTGGAAATTTGGTTCTAGGACATTTGGTTTGAGCGCAATCCTCAAACTTAATTAAAAAAAGTCATTTAAGCCTTTTGACAGTGAGATCTACGCAATTCGGCCGAGAAATGTAATTTTGATGTTAACTCCCAAACCGCTACGCAGAAGTCAACCAAACTTCACCCAATAGTGTATTGTATCACAAACTAGTACTTACATTTGGCAATTTGGTTCTAGGACATTTGGTTTGAGCGCAATCCTCAAACTTAGTTCAAAAAAGTCATTTAAGCCTTTTGACAGTGAGATATACGCAATTCGGCCGAGAAAAGTAATTTTGATGTTAACTCCCAAACCGCTGCGCAGGAGTGAACCAAACTTCACCCAATAGTGTATTGTATCACAATCTAGTAGTTACATTTGGAAATTTTGTTCTAGGACATTTGGTTTGAGCGCAATCCTCAAACTTAGTTCAAAAAAGCCATTTAAGCCTTTTGACAGTGAGATCTACTCAATTCGGCCGAGAAATGTAATTTTGATGTTGACTCCCAAACCGCTGCGCAGAAGTCAACCAAACTTCACCCAATAGTGTATTGTATCACAATCTAGTAGTTACATTTGGAAATTTGGTTCTAGGACATTTGGTTTGAACGCAATCCTCAAACTTAGTTCAAAAAAGCCATTTACGCCATTTGACAGTGATATCTACGCAATTTGGCCGAGAAATGTAATTTTGATGTTAACTCCAAAACCGCTGCGCAGAAGTCAACCAAACTTCACCCAATAGTGTATTGTATCACAATCTAGTAGTTACATTTGGAAATTTGGTTCTAGGACATTTGGTTTGAGCGCAATCCTCAAACTTAGTTCAAAAAGTCATTTAAGCCTTTTGACAGTGAGATCTACGCAATTCGGCCGAGAAATGTAATTTTAATGTTAACTCCCAAACCGCTGCGCAGAAGTCAACCAAACTTCACCCAATAGTGTATTGTATCACAATCTAGTAGTTACATTTGGAAATTTGGTTCTAGGACATTTAGTTTGAGCGCAATCCTCAAACTTAGTTCAAAAAAGCCATTTACGCCATTTGACAGTGATATCTACGCAATTTGGCCGAGAAATGTAATTTTGATGTTAACTCCCAAACCGCTGAGCAGGAGTGAACCAAACTTCACCCAATAGTGTATTGTATCACAATCTAGTAGTTACATTTGGAAATTTGGTTCTAGGACATTTGGTTTGAGCGCAATCCTCAAACTTAGTTCAAAAAGTCATTTAAGCCTTTTGACAGTGAGATCTACGCAATTCGGCCGAGAAATGTAATTTTAATGTTAACTCCCAAACCGCTGCGCAGAAGTCAACCAAACTTTACCCAATAGTGTATTGTATCACAATCTAGTAGTTACATTTGGAAATTTGGTTCTAGGACATTTAGTTTGAGCGCAATCCTCAAAGTTAGTTCAAAAAAGCCATTTACGCCATTTGACAGTGATATCTACGCAATTTGGCCGAGAAATGTAATTTTGATGTTAACTCCCAAACCGCTGAGCAGGAGTGAACCAAACTTCACCCAATAGTGTATTGTATCACAAACTAGTAGTTACATTTGGAAATTTGGTTCTAGGACATTTGATTTGAGCGCAATCGTCAAACTTAATTAAAAAGTCATTTAAGCCTTTTGACAGTGAGATCCACGCAATTCGGCCGAGAAATGTAATTTTGATGTTAACTCCCAAACCGCTGCGCAGAAGTGAACCAAACTTCACCTATTGGTGAATTGTGTCATATTCTAGTAATTACATTTGGAAATTTGGTTCTAGGACATTTGATTTGTGCGCAATCCTCAAACTTAGTTCAAAAAAGTCATTTAAGCCTTTTGACAGTGAGATCTACGCAATTCGGCCGAGAAAAGTAATTTTGATGTTAACTCCCAAACCGCTACGCATAAGTCAACCAAACTTCACCCAATAGTGTATTGTATCACAATCTAGTAGTTACATTTGGAAATTTGGTTCTAGAACATTTAGTTTGAGCGCAATCCTCAAACTTAGTTCAAAAA